>NC_060141.1:179209678-181682439 GCF_021461385.2 Schistocerca piceifrons
GACCTGTAATTGCTGTGTTCCTGATTTCGCGTTCCGCGATTGTCAGTGTCAATTTCTAATTCTTGTAAGAGTCCCTGAAATGCTTCAATGTCGTCTTTGCAACGTCCTGCCAAAATAATATGTCGTAAATGTTCAGGCAGTTTGATTAAGCAAATGCGGATGAGTTCTGAGGGGCTGTATGGGTTTGAAAGATACTGATTCTTATGCAACATGTCTTCAAAATATTTCATAAGACTGGAAAATTCAGATTGTTCGAAACGTTTCCTCATTATGATGCTATGTTTTACACGGTCTTGTGTGGCTTGAGACCAATACGCTGAGAGGAAGGCATGGTAAAACTCTCCTTCACTGTGGTAATCGTGAATTACCGATCGCATTCTTACAGCTGGTTCATTCTCTAAGTAGCCACACATAAATTCTAATCTGTGTTCCAACGACCAGTTGGGAGGAAAACAATGAGAGAATTGATGGAGCCATGCTTGTGGATGAATGTCGTTGGCAGAATTCTTAAACGTTTTGAATTTACGTGTAGTAATGAACAGCTTATAGTCAAAATCATCGTGTCGGCGAGTAGCATCTCGGTCATAGTTACGTCGTTTCGGCGGTTCCATCTCAAAATTCGGCGTACCTTGCCAACTTCTTTCACAATTTCCGAAGTGCCCTGTGTTGTTATTTTGTGTCTGTTCTGTATTTGTATGTCCCTCTTCCCGTATTGGGGCGCGAGTGTCCTCTGAAATACGTAATTCTTGTACTACTTGTGCCAACTGATCTTGCACTTCCCGGATTTCTCTTTTGTACTGTGTATTGATTTGATTTTGATTTTGTTTGAATTTTCTAATTTGTTCATACTCTTCTGTGTCAGTGAAGGCTACAGGTGTTGTGTCATTCAGATCATCATCTACCTTTGTAGATAAGTTAGTGAACTGATCTGAAAGTTCGGCTACTTTATCCGATAGTGAAATCATTTCCTCTGTATGTTTTTCTGAACCAAGTTTCAGAGTGTCCATTTGTGTTGAAATCGAATCTACTGTGTCCTTTAAGTTTTCCTGAGTTTTTGCAAGTTGCGTAACCGAATCAGTAGATGCAGCTGAGTCAATTTTAGCCCACAAGGTCTCATGATTTTCATGAACAATGGTTTGCAGTTCTTTTATGGCTGCTTCGTGATTCTGTAATGCATTTTCATGCCGCGAAAAAATAGGTTGGAAATGCTCACAAATTTGTGATTTTACGTCATTACAGACTTTTTGACATTTCGATTCAATGTTATGTAACTCACTAGTTAAATCTTCACGTGTTTGTTCAAGTGTGGTGTCTAACTTTTGAAGATTTTGTTCCATTGTGTCTAACTTTTTGAGATTTTGTTCCACTGTGTCTAACTTTTTGAGATTTTGTTCCACTGTGTCTAACTGTTGCTGTGTTTGTCTCTGATTTTGTTCCATTTGTTGCATTAATTGCAATAATAATGTATTAGTGTCTGGAATCTGTTTCTCTACGCTCTTCGGCAGTGCATTTGCACCGACAACATTCACATTTTGACAAGCAGAAAATGTGTCTTGACTTATTTGAGAAAACGGTGATGACCCAAAACCTGAATCTACAGTATTTGCGAAATTGTGTCCTGTCATTTCGGATTCCTGAGGCGAGCTGTTGCCGACCGATCGATCGATAATGCTTCCCTCTTCACTAATTGTTTCACTGTCCACGCCATTGTTTGCCGCCCGCTCCATTTCCCTATGCACAATTACCAAATTACTACTTTGAACATCAGTTAATTCATTACTCGGTGGCGCTAACACACTGCTCTCATTTTCACTGTCATTTCTCAGTTTACTTTGGAGCCTAGTATTACGTTTTTCACACGCCATTATTGTCACAGTATTTCACACGACAACACAGAAAAACACAATTTGAAGAGCAAAAATAAGAGAACACATTAACATAACACTGAAAATAATATCTAGTTAATTACAGCTGCGAAATACTTGGTGCAAATCTATATGCATGCCACAACTGTTTTACTGTACAACAATGAAAGGCTACAACTACAAAGGAGATTCTCTCTACAATTACGCGCTAGCAATAAACAAAAGCTACACTAAATACACAAACTACAAGAAAAATCAGAAGATTCCAGTGAGGTATCCTAGGCTAAGGGTCGACATATGTAACGTCCCCTTTTAACAATTCTTACAAGACTGTGCTTAACCTGACATACAATATTTTTAGCGCAACGCAATCTGACTTTCAAAATTCCCTACAAAAGAATGGCCCTGACTAACATTAAACTATACCTTTCACAAATCACTTACCTCACAAAAATCTTCGCTGCTCAAGCTACTGCAATACAGCGAGCGCCACTACTGCCAGCTAAATAAAAGATTCAAACTATGGAAGGCACTAACTACTGATAGGGATAGTTAGCAAATGAAAGATATTAATAGAGAACGAACAATGTATTTACCTTGATATCATCACAAGTCATAATATATATATCAGTTCATGACAAATTACAAACCTCCGCCATCTCTCTCCCCACATCCACCACTGCTGGCGGCTCACCTCCAACTGCGCAACGCTACGCGCTGTTCACAGCCAGCTGCCTAACACTACAATGGCGAGTATTACAACAATGCAAAGCAGCCACAGACTGCACACAGCACAGCCAGTGATTTTCATATTGAGCGCTACGTAACGTTGCCAATAAGAAAACATAAACAGCCTACTTACATAGAGAAAACATAAACAGCCTACTTACATAGAGAAAACATAAACAGCCTACTTACATAGAAAACAGCCTACTTACATAGAGAAAACATAAACAGCCTACTTACAAACTATTCCTTTCCATCACACAATTTATCATAGTTCACACACTGTAATTATTTCATTTTACTATCTTCAAAGGCACGTTCAATCTCTCTCTGAGATGGGAGCTGCTTTGAAGAACCTCTCAGGGCAAGCACACTAAAAGTAAACATAGATCGTAAAAGAATAGGTACAGGAAACTAAGACTGGAATTGATAGTACTAAGCACATCTTCCTTATGTACTCACACACGAAGCTCATCTTTGATGTGGCGACCATGAGATTGGTAATTACATCATCGTACTGGTCAATGCATATCTTAGAGTGTTGGCTGCCATGGAGTCAGGAAACAATGAATACTTTTCTGTGGGCACAAGATGTCTCTTGCTTTCGTTATCGTTATTATACTTGGATTTACATTCTTCCACTTGTGGATCGGCTGCTATATTTTCTATATGACATAACCTCTCTTTGAAGTCTCATAATTCTTCTGCCTCTGTGCATCTTCGCTTGCCTTCAGTGTCAGCCTCGCAGTTTACTTCTTTGAGCTATTTCACGGGTCACTATTGCGATCAGCAGTGCACTATAGCTGACACAGTGCCTCATGATTCCCACGATTTACTGGAAATTGGTTTTTCTTTGAGCAGAGTAGTGATGGGAATCCTCTATACTTGTTAATATCAATAGGATATTGTAATATTTCTGGCTTTGCAGCCATCATATTCAGGTACGAGAAGCTTTTCTCAGAACAGTTGACAAGGCAGTAGAGGGAGGACGATGTAATGTGGTGTGAGGTACCGCACTAAAAAAACTAAATAGTGAATTCACTTGTAACAAAAATTCTTTTGGGCTGTTGATCGCGTTGTCAGTATATAAGACTGTCCTACTTTTCGGCCACTGTTGCAAGTGGCCTCCCTCAGGACTATGTGCTGGTTACACAGAGGAGGTATGAAGGTGACAAGGTTTCGAGGAACGGGTCTATCATACACACGTAAATACCTCTCACTAACGATCCCCCCCCCCCCCCCCTTTCCTACTCTCTCTCTCTTCCACCTGCCGTACATAGCAACCCTTCGGCGAAATTTTTGAAGACAAAGTGCCTTGAAATTATGAGGCTAGATTTTATTCGCGAGAAGTGTGAACTGTAACCGACCGGGGAATGGTGTAAGAACTGTGATTCGTGTGAATTACAAATGACAAGAGAACTGTATAAGAATTGTGAAACTTAGCCTTGGAACTTTGTTTGAACTGTGTTTGAACTTCAGCTGACCTATAATAATTGATGCCGCAAATTCATGTTTTCCTTTACCATGAAAGAAGTATCGATTTATCTCAGGAATAGGAAGTGCTGATGTGCTACTAGAATAAAAGTTAACGTTGTGTGAGCGTTCTACGGGATTAAGTTATAAATCATCACGTCAAGATTCGTAATCCTATGATACGGCCGAGCGTGCAGAGCACCGTGAGGCAGCCAAATACAAATGGTGCGGCGGCAGCAAGCAGCGACCGGCGTAGGTAGCGGTACAGGGCGCGTTTAAAGTGTCATCTTCAGCACACTGCAGCAGCGAGGTTGCCGCCAGCGCTGCAGCCCACAGCTACGGCATTCAGTGACAGTACTTCTGGTGCAGTACACCGCTAAGCCGATTTCTCCCTGCCACTATTACACAGCTATGCCTCAGGATAGGAGAACAAAGGGTCTACAACACTCCGACAACTAAGTAACAAAGTCACAGAAATGAGTTAAAAGGCTTACTTATCTCTATGACTTGTTGAACAATGAAGTCTGCAACGCTGCTTGTAACGTATTACAAAAAAGGCCCTCAATGGCTAATCGCAAATAATTGTATGTAAACTTCACAGTACATAGCAAATGCAGTTTACAGAAACTGTCTGTTCACTCCTAATAGTTCACTAAATGACGTTCCCTACTTAAGCCAGCCCTGGGCGATGATCTATAACCAAACGGGCGAGAGCTGCCCTTCTATCTTCCGAAAAGTCTACTGTCCGTTGTCGTCCGGTCATTAGCGGATTCTACTCGGCTGGCAACTGGCCGAGGCGAAGTCGATATCTTCATCCTGAACGCCGCCCTTGGCGCTGGTGGAACTCGTGTAAATAGCGAGCAGCTATGGCACTGGCACAAGCTAGCGTCTTTGCACGTGTGGTACTTTTTCTCTGGCTGTGTCTTGTTAGGACGACACAGCAACTACAATGTCTGGAGAAAAGGAAATGAGATACGGTCCCAGAAGTAGAGAAGGAGTTTAGCCTCACAACAGTAATGACGATCCGATGGGTCAGGTACAGATAAATGGTAGTGAAGTCACAGATGGGTTTAATGATACGTCAAATTTAGTCAATAATCGAAGTGGAAACATAGATTAAAACTTTGGTGATGAATCCGATATAGTAAATTCAGTAAATAATGATCTCGCTGAGAATTCTGAAGTGAATGATTTTACATTTTACATTTATACTCCGCAAGCCACCCAACGGTGTGTGGAGGAGGGCACTTTACGTGCCACTGTCATTACCTCCCTTTTCTGTTCAAGTCGCGTATGGTTTGCGAGAAGAACGACTGTCTGAAAGCTTCCGTGCGCCCTCGAATCTCTCTAATTTTACGTTAGTGATCTCCTCGGGACGTATAAGTAGGGGGAAGCAATATATTCGATACCTCATCCAGAAACGCACCCTCTCGAAACCTGGACAGCAAGCTACACCGCGATGCAGAGCGCCTCTCTTGCAGAGTCTGCCACTTGAGTTTGCTAAACATCTCTGTAACGCTATCACGGTTACCAAATAACCCTGTGACGAAACGCGCCGCTCTTCTTTGGATCTTCTCTATCCCCTCCGTCAACCCGATCTGGTACGGATCCCACACCGATGAGCAATACTCAAGTATAGGTCGAACGAGCGTTCTTCAAGCCACCTCCTTTGTTGATGGACAACATTTTCTAAGACCTCTCCCAATGAATCTCAACCGTGTACCCACCTTACCATCAACTAATTTCATATGATCATTCCACTTCAAATCGTTCCGCACGCATACTCCCAGATATTTTACAGAAGTAACTGCTACCAGTGTTTGTTCCGCTATCACGTAATCGTACAACAAAGGAGCCTTCTTTCTATGTATTCGCAATACATTACATTTGTCTATGTTAAGGCTCAGTTGCCACTCCCTGCACCAAGTTCCTATCCACTGCAGATCTTCCTGCATTTCGCTACAATTTTCTAATGCTGCAACTTCTCTGTATACTACAGCATCATCCGCGAAAAGCCGCATGGAACTTCCGACACTATCTACTAGGTCATTTATATATGTTGTGAAAAGCAATGGTCTCATAACACTCCCCTATGGCACGCCAGAGGTTACTTTAACGTCTGTAGACGTCTCTCCATTGATAACAACATGCTGTGTTCTGTTTGCTAATAGCATCTACCTGGGAGCCTGTATCTAATATTTTCTGGGTCTCATGAACAAATAAAGCGACTTGGGTCTCACACGATCGCTGTTTCCGGAATCCATGTTGATTCCTACAGAGTAGATTCTTGGTTTCCAAAAACGAATGATACTCGAGGAAAAAACATGTTCCAAAATTCTACAACAGATCGACGTCAGAGATATAGGTCTATAGTTTTCCGCATCTGATCGACGATCCTTCTTGAAGACTGGGACTACCTGTGCTCTTTTCCACTCATTTGGAAACTTTCGTTCCTCTAGAGACTTGCAGTACACGGCTGTTAGAAGGGGGGCAAGTTCTTTCGCGTACTCTGTGTAGAGTCGAATTGGTATCCCGTCAGGTCCAGTGGACTTTCCTCTGTTGAGTGATTCCAGTTGCTTTTCTATTCCTTGGACACTTATTTCGATGTCAGCCATTTTTTCGTTTGTGCGAGGATTTAGAGAAGGAACTGCAGTGCGGTCTTCCTCTGTGAAACAGCTTTGGAAAAAGGTGTTTAGTATTTCAGCTTTACGCGTGTCATCCCCTGTTTCAATGCCACCATCATCATGGAGTGTCTGGATAGGCTGTTTCGAGCCACTTACTGATTTAACGTAAGACCAGAACTTCCTAGGGTTTTCTGTCAAGTCGGTACATAGAATTTTACTTTCGAATTCACTGAACGCTTCACGCATAGCCCTCCTTACGCTAACTTTGACATCGTTTAGCTTCTGTGTGTCTGGCAGGTTTTGACTGCGTTTAAACTTGGAGTGAAGCTCTCTTTGCTTTCGCAGTAGTTTCCCAACTTTGTTATTGAGTTTTACTCGGCACGAACCTGTCTAAAACGCACTTTACCATTGCCTTGAACTTTTTCCATAAACACTCAACATTGTCATTGTCGGTTATGTGGAGTTAAATAATAATGGAGACAATGAAAAGGTAAACTTAGTGGCAAGCAATGATAAAGTTATCTCAGAATGTGTAGTACCTAGTCAAAATGAGGTGAATGATTGGAATCACGATCCCAGAGAAAATTACTCTGACGTCGACATTACTAATGAGCTAACAGATGAATTACGCACATTAAGTCCGGGTGCAGCATCAGCTGACACTATGCCAACGCAGGATGACGATCGGTATATGCTAAAACTAATTTTGCAGGAACAAAAGAAAGCAATGAGGCACAAAGAGTAAATAAGAAGATATTAAGAAAAACACAATAGAAAATAAATATTCGCATAACAAAATAGCGAAAATAGATAAGGAGTTAAAAGAATTTACTGTAGTAATACCTTATCGCAAAATTCAACGTTTTGGAACAAGAGATTACAAATCTTGCAGCTAAAACTGAGAGATGTTGGAAGGAAATTGATAATGTAACAAAAGAATGGGATAAAAAATGAGAAGTTTGTAAGTCAGAAATAATTCAAAAGGTTGACCATAAAATGAAAAAGTTAAATAAGAATTTTCAGGATTAAAATGGGGTAATAGAAAGAATTGTCAATGAAATTAGTAATGAAAGAGAAGAGCAAAGTAAAGCTATCAAAGCATGCAATGATGAACATAAGACACAACGGAGTAATACATAGTCGTAATGTTTCAAATGCGGAATCCTCTTGTAAAATCAAAAGAAGTGCGATTCGCAGTAAGTTGAGAGTAACAGAGCAAAACGTACTTCCTTATCGCAAGACAAAAGTCGAAATTTGGTCTGAATAAGAGAGAAAGAATAGTACTGTTATTGTGAGTGACGTAGCAAGTTACGATACTGCATATAAATTCTTTCATTTAGCCGGTAATGAAACTATACTCCCAGTAGCCTTCATTACACAATTTCATGGAATTATTCTTGAAAACATGACTAAACAACAAAAAATCAAATTTCTGTCCAGTAGATTAGAAGGAGATGCAATACCGTTGGTAACAAGGGTCGGTAACACATGCAAAAGATATAAAGAATTCGTGGAAGCATTTTTGAATCAATACTTGTCTTGCAGCACACAATACAGTGAGAGACGTGATATATTTGTGGACAAAAGTATTGAAGGTGGAAATACCACAAATAGATATGAGTAAGACATTAGAAGATCCCGTACCGAAGTTCAATGGCGTCAAGATATCAGTAAACACAGATTGACAGCCGCTTTGTGGCATGTATACTGCATAGGTCTATGGCAGACAAAGCTATTGGTTCAGTTCTAAAAAGCATCATACGGCGATAGATTGTGTGGTTGAATTTGAGAAAGTTTTTAATGAAGTACCTCATTCTACCAAGGAATCACCTGCACAATGATTATTAGATGAAATGTCAATCAGTGACATAAAAAAATATTATCAATACTAATCTTAGGGGCCAGTAACGTTCTTTGTACTTCCAGGCAACTGACGACTACCGTGTGCCCGAGTTAACCAACAGCGTACTTAATTTTCTTTTTCTGATATTAGTTCTTCTCTTCCTTTCGTTCAGAACTACATCCGTTCTCTTCAACAACCCTCATTATCAAGGTTAACGTGAGACAATATCCTTACACTGAATGGGAAAACAAGGAAAAAAAACAATGGCAGAAACAAAGTAACCCAGCAGAATAAACATCTGCATAGCACCGGTGAAACACAGACATTCAACGGAATACATGTAAACAGCCCTGAATATACGAAGTGTAGGATTAGAGATACACCGGCAAGAGGACACAGTATATAGTTACAAGACACCAGAATCATATTAATGCTGATAACAAAGAGCACATTATAAAATACGTAGTGGAACAATCTTTAAATATTTACAACAGCAGTAAACAGATCTTTATCTATGAACATATTCTGAGTATAGGAAAGCAAGACGGAAGCTATTATGCAAAAAAAAAAAAAAAAAAAAAAAATCAGATGAAATAACGCATTATTAGGCTGAAGGCTGCAGGAGAAGAAGACGACGCTTAATCATTTAAGCGAATATCACAATGTACAATAGGAGAAATTCTGGTGGGAAAATTAATGGAAATAACCAAATATTGTCTTGGGATTATGTACAGACTGTGTCAAAATAGACATTTCGTTACTCTTTAGTATGATTTGAAACGGCGAAGTGGTTTCCACAATCATGAAGTTATGATACACTGATAGGGTAGAAGTAGTCTTGCCAAAGAGGCTCGTGGTAAATGAAGAGTTATGGTCATTCGGCTACAGAAAAATCGGCAAATTATTTACGAGGAGATGAATACAGTGTTATAGATTAGGCCAGAGAAAAGTCAGCCATTTATTTGCGAAGAGTAAGGGAGGAAAGGCAAAAGGTGACGTATAAGTTGGCCATTATATAGGGATAAAGAAATTACCGCCATCTATTAATGAACTATATGGAATAGACGTATTGTCGAAATAAGACATAACATTGACATGGAAATATCATGAAAGACAAACGTAGTTCATGAGGTTTAAATAGAAGTCGGCATAATATGAAGGGTAGAGCATAATGAGACAAACTGATTTCGAATATGAAAGGAAGCTAGAATAAAGGTATATTTTCGTAAAAAAAAGAATGAGACAATTAGCCTCTACGTATTACGAAGTCACATAACGCTCGTATATGAAAGTCAGTAGAAAATACACAGTCATTATACGAATAATGTGACTGGTGTAGAAAGTGTAACTAAATATTAATGATTTTGCGATATAAGGTTGTAGACGAATTTTATTGAGGGGTAACAATTACTGTTCCATAATAACAAAGTAATTAAGACTACGACCCAAAATACACTCCTGGAAATTGAAATAAGAACACCGTGAATTCATTGTCCCAGGAAGGGGAAACTTTATTGACACATTCCTGGGGTCAGATACATCACATGATCACACTGACAGAACCACAGGCACATAGACACAGGCAACAGAGCATGCACAATGTCGGCACTAGTACAGTGTATATCCACCTTTCGCAGCAATGCAGGCTGCTATTCTCCCATGGAGACGACCGTAGAGATGCTGGATGTAGTCCTGTGGAACGGCTTGCCATGCCATTTCCACCTGGCGCCTCAGTTGGACCAGCGTTCGTGCTGGACGTGCAGACCGCGTGAGACGACGCTTCATCCAGTCCCAAACATGCTCAATGGGGGACAGATCCGGAGATCTTGCTGGCCAGGGTAGTTGACTTACACCTTCTAGAGCACGTTGGGTGGCACGGGATACATGCGGACGTGCATTGTCCTGTTGGAACAGCAAGTTCCCTTGCCGGTCTAGGAATGGTAGAACGATGGGTTCGATGACGGTTTGGATGTACCGTGCACTATTCAGTGTCCCCTCGACGATCACCAGTGGTGTACGGCCAGTGTAGGAGATCGCTCCCCACACCATGATGCCGGGTGTTGGCCCTGTGTGCCTCGGTCGTATGCAGTCCTGATTGTGGCGCTCACCTGCACGGCGCCAAACACGCATACCACCATCATTGGCACCAAGGCAGAAGCGACTCTCATCGCTGAAGACGACACGTCTCCATTCGTGCCTCCATTCACGCCTGTCGCGACACCACTGGAGGCGGGCTGCACGATGTTGGGGCGTGAGCGGAAGACGGCCTAACGGTGTGCGGGACCGTAGCCCAGCTTCATGGAGACGGTAGCGAATGGTCGTCGCCGATACCCCAGGAGCAACAGTGTCCCTAATTTGCTGGGAAGTGGCGGTGCGGTCCCCTACGGCACTGCGCAGGATCCTACGGTCTTGGCGTGCATCCGTGCGTCGCTGCGGTCCGGTCCCAGGTCGACGGGCACGTGCACCTTCCGCCGACCACTGGCGACAACATCGATGTACTGTGGAGACCTCACGCCCCACGTGTTGAGCAATTCGGCGATATGTCCACCCGGCCTCCTGCATGCCCACTATACGCCCTCGCTCAAAGTCCGTCAACTGCACATACGGTTCACGTCCACGCTGTCGCGGCATGCTACCAGTGTTAAAGACTGCGATGGAGCTCCGTATGCCACGGCAAACTGGCTGACACTGACGGCGGCGGTGCACAAATGCTGCGCAGCTAGCGCCATTCGACGGCCAACACCGCGGTTCCTGGTGTGTCCGCTGTGCCGTGCGTGTGATCATTGCTTGTACAGCCCTCTCGCAGTGTCCGGAGCAAGTATGGTGGGTCTGACACACCGGTGTCAATGTGTTCTTTTCTCCATTTCCAGGAGTGTAAATTTATAATTTGAGAATGAAATAATACAATCAGATTCAAATACTAAAAAAATAACGAAATACAAGTATTGTTGAATGATATGACCTTTGACAGATGATAAGTGAAAAAATTCAGAAAAATTCCTTATATCCGAAACTGATTGTTGCCTGCAAAGCATCCCAATTTTTGGTAATTTCAGAACTGGTATGTGTAATATAGGCTTTGCAGCCATCATATTCGGGTACAAGAAGCCCTTCTTACAGCTTCTGAGAAGGCAGCACAGAGTCGATGACGTAATGTGGTGCAAGGTAGCGATGACAGATGGTCTGTTCAGTATGGGTACCGTAAGAAAAACAGCCTAAATGGTGGTCCTCCTCCGTTATTGGCTGTTGTGTCTGGAAGAAGCTCGCCAAAACGATAAACTTCCGCTTTTACTGCTGGAAAAACTAAACAGTGAATTTACCTGCCTATATTATAATATATAATCATTTCTCAGTAGCAGGCTACTATTCCATTAATTCAAAAGGGTTAATTACCAACAATATAACAAACAATTAATAAAAGTAAAGGCAGCTGAAACACTTCAGAGATCTTCGGACAGCGTCTAACTTAGGTGGCTGGCGAAGTGATTCGGCTGTGAGATCAGAGCTAGATAGGCAGTTTTTGAAGACAGACACGTTGTCTGCCTTAGTCTGTATCGGTTAAGAACTTAATTAGCAATCTCTGGTTGTTTGGATATGTAATTGAGAACAATTTGATAGTAATTACTAAATACGAAGTTCATTGTTTAATTTATTTCTGTAAAGGTATGATTCATAAAGTGGAATGTAGTTGTGCAGTTCCTCGTATTCTGTCAAAAAAAGCGAGTGGCATACAACACAAACAAACTAATTGAAAATGTAATTAATTATACAATATCAGTTCCTCTCTAAGAGTTTATCACAGCCTCAAGATAACGAATTCTCGACCGACGTGTCGTTTTCTGCGCAGGGGAGAACAGTTATAGAAGAGCGAAGGTTAGTAGACGTTAATTAGATCTTATGCATTCCACTCAGGGCGTTGGAAGCAAATAGGCACGCCGCATGTACTACAATAATAGTGCAAATGATATCAGTGGCACGTCATCGGTGGTAACACAGGAGGTATGAAGCAGAGAAACTTTCGAGGAAAGGGAATATGATACCCACCTAAATGTCCCTGCCTCTCCCTATCTTCCACTTGCCGTAGTACAAGAATACGCCTCATATCATAGCAATAACTGTCGAAGTGCGGTTGTTAAAACTTCTACTTTGTCGGCGATCTTCCTGACTTCTTCATTGTGCTGTTGCCATGTTTCCTCAAGACAGGCAAAGCGTTGATAAATACCTTGCACCAGTTTGGTTCGTTCTTTATTTATCTTCTTCAACAACTTCTGCATTCATGCCAGCTTGTTCGATACATCATCAGCTCTCATTGCTACAATGAGCTTACTCACTTTTGGGACTGCATGGCTAATACTGCTTGGTAACTGCTAATGGCTTTGATCCTTTAAACGATTTATTCTCGTCAAAGGTTAACTGATTGCAAATCTGATATCAAATCCGCTAGCGCCTTCCGTATTACATTTGCTGTATTCCCACTCTCTGCGACGATCAGGTCTAACTTCGTATCTTGAACATCGAATTTTTGTGTAAAATATGCTTTCTGCTGTTTGAATTCTTGTCTAAAGTTGGCTTTCAAAGCTTGAAACAGTTGCTTCATAAGAGCTTGGAAAACATTCATCTCAAACGAAACTGGCGTTGCGGGCCTCGTCTCGGGCGCTATTGTTCCAGCAACTGGATCATTGTGGACTTAGTTTTTGCAATGGTTCACTTCCTGAGCCAGAAGTGCCTACCTGGCGGTCTCATGTACTTGTGCGGCAACCAGAGAGGTTTTGCGCATTTCTTGGTTAACGGTTCCACATTTCAGATGCTCTGTACCACCACAAGCTCCCATTTCATTGTTCAGGTTAACTCTTCAGGTAGTCCTTGGTTTAGCATTGTGGCCGCACACACTAACGTCTCTTGTTAGTAAACTTGTCAACGACTCATCTTTCGCTTTGTAACGCACATTGCCTAATTAACCTAACCTGGAATATGTTAAGACAAAAGCACCACTGGAAGAACATCTAATCTCCAAATGGAGCTATATAGTGCATATATGCAAACAACAAAAAATAACAAATTACACTACTCTCTCTCGCAACTGAAATGAACTCTACATATAAAAAATAAATTATTTATCCAAAAAAGACACTTTATTCATTAAGAAAACGGAACGGAACATCACTGATGTGCACGGCTGTGGCTGTTGACAGACAGGTAGAATTGCGTGTTGGCTGAAATGAAAACTGAATAGGCAGAATACGCTGTTTCGTCAGAAAACTACTGTAACTAATATCGTGACATGTGATGTCAAAAACAGGGAAAGTATTTAGCTTTGAACAGTCAGTACTTTTACAACTGCTACTTTAATTTATGATATCCATCACCGATTTTGAAAAAAAAAAAAAAAAATAATGTAGCAAAGAAGAGAATAATCCGGCAAAAATGTAACAATGAGGAATAGTCATTTCTTCGCCACTAACGAACCACACGAAAACAAGAGATTGACCCAAGAGTGACTTATGTTGATGCCAAAGCTTTCATACTAAAACCAGTAAATTGTGAAATTGTGTAAAGCCATTATGGAAATTGGGATTCATTCTGTATAGAATCATCTATTCTACTAATTAGGAGAGCCCGCGCTGGCGATATATTTACTTGGTGCACTCGTGGTATATGGGCCACGCAATTGCTCCTATCCAAGAAACAGAGAATCAACTTAAAATCCCATAATCACATTCACGTAAAAACACATTGAGACTACGAGTCAATCAAGGAAGGCCATATATCGTCTGAACGTATACATTTTACTATGTGACTTTTGTTATTTCTTACAGTCTTGAACACTTTAACATTACGTTGGTGCAAAAGTTCGTAGCATTTTCCCATAAGTTCTTTATATACAACAGATACACATAACAGAGACTTTAGTCATCAATAATTTATTCTTGTTCACTATTGTCAACAGTGTGCCAACGCTGGCGCTACTTTCCGTTCCGAGACTGTATAAATCAGGTAGTTTTGAGGCGAAGAAAACCCGAGCGATGTTCGGAGCGTATTTTCATCCGAAAAGGAAGTTCCTTGAAAGTTGTTCGATGGAGAACGGAAAAGCTGAAAATCGTGGGGCGCAAGATGAGGTGAATAAGATGGGTGCGGAATGATTTCCCAAACCAACTCCTGTATAGTGCTTTTTGTGTGTCTAGTGGAATGCGGGCGGGCGTTAACGTGAGGCAGCATCTCCTCACACAGTCTTCTTGTTCTTTGTTCTCGGATTACCTCTGCAAGACATCTCAGTTGTTGACAATAAATGTCAGCAGAGATGGTTTCACCTCGGGGAATCAATTCGTAGAACACCACACCGTCGCTGTTCACCAGATGCATAACATTACCTTTTGTAGCTGAGCGGAGGTATTTGTAGGGGGAGTTGCTGCGTTACTTGGGCTTAACCATCCCTTCCTTTTCGATATGTTAGAGGAAGGCCAGCACTTCTCGTCACCAACAATTGATGGTGAGGAAGCAGAGATGCACATTGGGCCACACGCTGATTTTTGCGGCTTTGGCTTAGAGCATTGGGTACACATACAACCGATTTTTGAACTTTCCCTACTGCTTGCAAATGTCCGACGATGGTGGAATGTTCACAGTTCATTACATTTGTGGAGAGTCACTAACGTCAAACGATCCTCCTTAAAACGAGAAAACCGTATTCTTGCCGTGCTCTGTCGAGTGACATTTTCCACATACACGGCGAAAATTTCACTGGCTGCTATCAGCCCTCTATTGAACTCAAACGGAAGAAGATGCCGGAATGTTACGATTTCTCCCCTTGGCACTCCATTTTATAGCGTCCACAGCTCGACTCGCTATCTCAAAATGACAACATGAAAATATATGAACTATAACAGCAAGGCTGAACTACAAATAAAAAATGACAATCGATAAATAAACCCATACCGACTCTAATACGAAAACACAAAACAGAAACGGTAAGAACTTACGCACCAACCTAATCCATTTTAAAACGGTAACATAAATGGGGGCTGCAGCTTTTGTTTTTCAGTAAGGGTCATCATCATGTGCCTGAGATTCACTGAGTCGATATCGTAGCAGACGACACAGCTATGGATTATTAGACTAATCGGGAGCTGATGCCGGAAATGAATTACAGTGTGGTACTCCGCTTTAACAATTGAGTGCGCCATTTCGTTTTGGCTCATCTAAGAACATGATAGGAAACTTTGGTGTGGGACTGGAACGTGTAGAACGGCTACAATCATGTACCTATAAAGCAAATACAAAGAAAATCTCGTAACTTTATTTTTTAGGTGTGGTAGTGACTACCGCTCTGTTCTTAGTGTTTCCATTAAAAGCCTATGGTGAGCAAGTGGCATGACGTTGGTGTTGCTGGCTATACGCCGAAGAAAAGTTTCTTCTTGATTTTCTGATTTAATAGCTAGAAACAGCGAGGATGGCCTTACCTCAGTGATAACACCGGTTCCTGCCAGACCAACCAAGTGAAAGTGCTGTCGAGCTTGGATAACACTTGGATGGGTGACCGTCTGCATCTTCCAAGCACTGTTCGCAAACGGTGTATGAAAACTGACAATGGCATGGAAAGCGTTATGCTAACCACATGCCCACCACATTCGCATCCAGTGACGACTGTCAATTGAGGATGACGCCATGGTCGGCGGTGCCGTTATGCCTTCCCGGCCTGTTCGGATGGAAGGTAGAGTTTAATAATTACCAACAGTTATTGATTAAAACGGAAGGCAAAGCTTATAGCTGCAGTTACAGTCGTCGCTAAAACTTGGCCTGGTGAGTAGCAAGATGCTTGAGCGAGCTGTCGCGCATGACGCACGTCGGGAACGTATATCTGGCGAGGCGGTTCCGGGCCCTCCATCTCCAAGCCCCGTGCCACACCTCCACACCAGCAAACAGGCCGGCCGCATATTGCTTGTCACGCGGCCCGGACATGCGGCGCAAGCGACCCGTTACTCAGCTCACGCCGGCGACGGCCTGACAGTCGATTATGCGTCTACGTGACCGGCCGCATATTGAGGACGGCGTGATGAATGATACCGCACTGCTCCTCCAGTGGCTGGCTGTCCGACAGGTGACGTTCAAGTGGGACGCGCGCCAGAAGCGCACGAGTGGAATCGGCTCAATGGGTGTCATATGGCTGAGGGATTATGTAGCTAGTAGTGATTGAAAACGAGTTGAGTTACACGTCCAGAGCAAGGCAGTATAGATGATATGTCAATATGTACATACGGTTTAATGTGGAACGTTGAACTTTAGAACGGTGTACTGGTCCCAGGATAAAGATACTTATAAGAACCTGTGTAGAAAAATACAACAGAGATGCATGAAGGACAGGTCTCACTTCATTAACGGTAGCTGTGATGAGATAGAATAATTCCATAATCACAGCTAAGTATGTGATCACCGTCAGGTATGTGAGCTCAACACCATCGCTGGTGAATTTAATCCCCATACAGCAGTGGTAAACGATGAGAATGACATCGTATCTTAGACAAGGAAGACGCAGTCTCGTCTTGTAAACATTACTGTGCAAAGTTGTATTCTGGAATTATCAACGGTACAGAAAATCAAGAAGTTCAGCAAGTTAAATCGGAACCTACTGTCATAAGCAGCGAAATAAAGAACGCAATTCAGCAGCTCAAGAACTATAGATCTCCCGGTGTAGACAATGTATCTGGCGAGATAATCAAAAATATGGGGCAGGAAGGTGGTGATGTGCTGCACTGAATGTGTACAAGACTATGGGAAACTCGGAAGTGACCAAATTTTCTCTTCATTCCCCTGCACAACAGAGGGTCAACATGGTACTGCTACAGCACCGACCTATGGCTCTTATATTCCACACAAGCAAAAGTTTGCTTAACATCTTGAACCAGTGTTCGAAGTCATACATTCAACCTCACATATCCACAAAACGAGCAGGTTTTGATGAAGGAAAAGGAACTCTTCAGCCAGCCGGGGTGGCCGATTGGTTCTAAGCGTTCCAGTATGGAACCGCGCGACCGCTACGGTGACGGGTTCGAATCCCTCTGGCATGGATGTGTGTGATGTCCTAAGGTTAGTTAGGTTTAAGTAGTTCTAAGTGCTAGGGGACTGATGACCTCAGAAGTTAAGTCTCATAGTGCTCAGAGCCATCTGAACCATTTTGAACTCGTGATCAAATTCTCAACGTACGGTAAATAATCGAGAAATCGCGAGAGTTCTGGCTTTCTGTCTTTATCTTCTTCCTTGACCATAGGAAAGCCATACACTCGGTAAAGTTGTGGCAGGTGCTTACAGAGTTCGGTGTCCCACTACACTCTATAGCACTGATCCTACGTCAGTGCCGACAATTGGTGGTACATCTCATTTCTTCAGTGATTCAAAAGGTATCAGGGGCTTTCATCTATCCCCCTAACAGTACAAGATATTTGAAGATCATGTCACTGGAAATGTCCTTGAGAGCTAGACTATGGATAGGTGTCGCTAGAACTGTTAACAACCTCCGATTTCCTGTTGACGCCGTCCTTTTAAGCAGAATGGAAACTGAATTGCTGAGCGACTAACAAGAGTGAAGAACATTAGTCACTTATATGGACTGGACCTATACCTCAGCACGTACAGACTATGATAATTGATCGAGGAGAGCAGGTTCAGCAAACAAGTTGATTATAGAAACTGGCAGTCTTGAATTCTTTCATCTACCTTGGGTCAACCATCTGCGACATAGGAACTGTGAATGCAAGATGAGAAGACAGAACATGCTAGTGCGAGTGGCTATGAAGTAACTCACAAGAGCAATAACGAACACCACAAAAATACGATTTGTTGAAACACTCATCGAGCAGTTGGATGGATCAAATCAAGCTCTCTGGACTAAGAAGATCCCTGGACTGTCTCTTCAGTAGGCTCTAAGAGAAACAGGTAACCGTCCACGATGGGGTCGCTTGAATCATGGGGTCACGACACTCAGCAAAGAACAGAATGACATGTGATGATTTTTTGATGATGATTCTTACCAAATGTTTCTCGAATCGAACACGGCTGCCTCGCAGAAAAATTCTTGGACAGAGAGATTTAAAGGCCCTTACTTATTAGTCACAATTTGTGGGATCAATATATTTAGCTAACCTGCAGCTCCAATATAACTTGCGTACAACAATGTGTCTTCCAGCGCAGTAATAGGGAGAGAGGTCTGCTGCATCGAAACCAAACACATCATTCCCATTTTCAAGGAGGATCGTCCGACAGATGCAAAAAATTATAGGCATATATTTCTGACAGCAAAATGTCGTAGAATTATGGAAAATGTTTTATGCTCAGCATTATGTGAAAGAAAATATTCTATACAATAATCAACATGGATTTCGAAAATAGTCATCGTGTGAAACACAGCTCGCTCATCTCGTCCACGAGATCCAGGGCGCCGCAGACAACGTAGTCCACGTAGTGTTCCTTGACTTGCAGAAAGCATTCCATTCGTTTACGACGTTTAGTGAGCAAACTAGGAGATTACCAACCACTGCATCACTGTTGTTACTGGACTCATGACTTCTTTGCAGACAGCATTCAACAAGTTGCCCTTAATGCAAACCAAATGGGCAGATGAATAAATAGTCCCAGGAGTATCCCAAGGATCTATAGGCTATACAACGCCTAAAGCCCCGGACGCTTTTCGTGGCCGATTCTAATTTCTATGGAGTGTGTCCCAAAGTGGTCTAGATCGACCACCAAGGGTTGACATAAACCTGCAAGGGGTCCATGTCAGTGTAAAAACAGTTGGAGATTCATCGAAGGTAAATGGGGGTTTACGAGAGTGGATCCATTTTAGGCACAGAGTAACCAAAATTTCAAGGTATTCATACAGGTGAAGCTTTCCCCTGTGTATGTTAGTGATCGTCTCATCGGTTAGGCGATACCAATATTCAGCGCCGTTATTATCTTTCAGTGAAGAATTCTTAATGTACTAGCCCTTGCCCTTATACGAGTAGTGGATAGATTATCAACAGATGTATTAATTTGCGCCTCAGCCTAACAGCCACTTCACAATGATACATACGCATGGCAACTTGCTACTTCGCTAAGATTGGCAGCCGCCAAACATAAAATATTAGGTTGGCAAAGTTGACCAGTTTTTATCGTTTTCTTCGGATCAATAACTAGGAAGCCCCCGTTCATCTCTTTGTGAACAGTCTGTAGTTACGTTGCGCACGAGTGAAAGTGAATGAATTTCTCACTATGTGAGACTGTTTTACAGTTTTTGTATACTAAAGATCCATCTTTAAAAGAAAATTTTATCAAGTGGAAACCGCACATTTCTTATTTAACAGGTTTGTATAGCTGATTTAATGAGGTTAGTTCACAATTACAAGATGGAGGACTAAATCTGATAAAAAACAAAGTCCATCATATCAAATTTTCTCTCCACAGTTGAAAAAATGAAGTAAAGTCTTGGGCGACGTGAATTATCTGATTTTCTCAATTTGGCAGAGACTGCCAGAAATGAACCTGTGTTCAACATTTGAGTGTCCTTACCCCCATGAACCATGGACCTTGCCGTTGGTGGGGAGGCTTGCGTGCCTCAGCGATACAGATAGCCGTACCGTAGGTGCAACCACAACGGAGGGGTATCTGTTGAGAGGCCAGACAAACGTGTGGTTCCTGAAGAGGGGCAGCAGCCTTTTCAGTAGTTGCAAGGGCAACAGTCTGGATGATTGACTGATCTGGCCTTGTAACAATAACCAAAACGGCCTTGCTGTGCTGGTACTGCGAACGGCTGAAAGCAAGGGGAAACTACAGCCGTAATTTTTCCCGAGGGCATGCAGCTTTACTGTATGATTACATGATGATGGCGTCCTCTTGGGTAAAATACTCCGGAGGTAAAATAGTCCCCCATTCGGATCTCCGGGCGGGGACTACTCAAGAGGATGTCATTATCAGGAGAAAGAAAACTGGCGTTCTACGGATCGGAGCGTGGAATGTCAGATCCCTTAATCGGGCAGGTAGGTTAGAAAATTTAAAATGGGAAATGGATAGGTTGAAGTTAGATATAGTGGGAATTAGTGAAGTTCGGTGGAAGGAGGAACAAGACTTCTGGTCAGGTGACTACAGGGTTATAAACACAAAATCAAATAGGGGTAATGCAGGAGTAGGTTTAATAATGAATAGGAAAATAGGAATGCGGGTAAGCTACTACAAACAGCTTAGTGAACGCATTATTGTGGCCAAGATAGATACGAAGCCCACGCCTACTACAGTAATACAAGTTTATATGCCAACTAGCTCTGCAGATGACGAAGAAATTGAAGAAATGTATGATGAAATAAAAGAAATTATTCAGATTGTGAAGGGAGACGAAAATTTAATAGTCATGGGTGACTGGAATTCGAGTGTAGGAAAAGGGAGAGAAGGAAACATAGTAGGTGAATATGGATTGGGGGACAGAAATGAAAGAGGAAGCCGCCTGGTCGAATTTTGCACAGAGCACAACATAATCATAACTAACACTTGGTTTAAGAATCATGAAAGAAGGTTGTATACATGGAAGAACCCTGGAGATACTAAAAGGTATCAGATAGATTATATAATGGTAAGACAGGGATTTAGGAACCAGGTTTTAAATTGTAAGACATTTCCAGGGGCAGATGTGGACTCTGACCACAATCTATTGGTTATGACCTGTAGATTAAAACTGAAGAAACTGCAAAAAGGTGGGAATTTAAGGAGATGGGACCTGGATAAACTAAAAGAACCTGAGGTTGTACAGAGATTCAGGGAGAGCATCAGGGAGCAATTGACAGGAATGGGGGAAATAAATACAGTAGAAGAAGAATGGGTAGCTTTGAGGGATGAAGTAGTGAAGGCAGCAGAGGATCAAGTAGGTAAAAAGACGAGGGCTAGTAGAAATCCTTGGGTAACAGAAGAAATATTGAATTTAATTGATGAAAGGGGAAAATATAAAAATGCAGTAAGTGAAACAGGCAAAAAGGAATACAAACGTCTCAAAAATGAGATCGACAGGAAGTGCAAAATGGCTAAGCAGGGATGGCTAGAGGACAAATGTAAGGATGTAGAGGCCTATCTCACTAGGGGTAAGATAGATACCGCCTACAGGAAAATTAAAGAGACCTTTGGAGATAAGAGAACGACTTGTATGAATATCAAGAGCTCAGATGGAAACCCAGTTCTAAGCAAAGAAGGGAAAGCAGAAAGGTGGAAGGAGTATATAGAGGGTCTATACAAGGGCGATGTACTTGAGGACAATATTATGGAAATGGAAGAGGATGTAGATGAAGATGAAATGGGAGGTATGATACTGCGTGAAGAGTTTGACAGAGCACTGAAAGACCTGAGTCGAAACAAGGCCCCCGGAGTAGACAATATTCCATTGGAACTACTGACGGCCGTGGGAGAGCCAGTCCTGACAAAACTCTACCATCTGGTGAGCAAGATGTATGAAACAGGCGAAATACCCTCAGACTTCAAGAAGAATATAATAATTCCAATCCCAAAGAAAGCAGGTGTTGACAGATGTGAAAATTACCGAACTATCAGCTTAATAAGTCACAGCTGCAAAATACTAACACGAATTCTTTACAGACGAATGGAAAAACTAGTAGAAGCCAACCTCGGGGAAGATCAGTTTGGATTCCGTAGAAACACGGGATCACGTGAGGCAATACTGACCTTACGACTTATCTTAGAAGAAAGATTAAGGAAAGGCAAACCTACGTTTCTAGCATTTGTAGACTTGGAGAAAGCTTTTGACAATGTTGACTGGAATACTCTCTTTCAAATTCTAAAGGTGGCAGGGGTAAAATACAGGGAGCGAAAAGCTATTTACAATTTGTACAGAAACCAGATGGCAGTTATAAGAGTCGAGGGACATGAAAGGGAAGCAGTGGTTGGGAAGGGAGTAAGACAGGGTTGTAGCCTCTCCCCGATGTTGTTCAATCTGTATATTGAGCAAGCAGTAATGGAAACAAAAGAAAAATTCGGAGTAGGTATTAAAATTCATGGAGAAGAAATAAAAACTTTGAGGTTCGCCGATGACATTGTAATTCTGTCAGAGACGGCAAAGGACTTGGAAGAGCAGGTGAATGGAATGGACAGTGTCTTGAAAGGAGGATATAAGATGAACATCAACAAAAGCAAAACAAGGATAATGGAATGTAGTCTAATTAAGTCGGGTGATGCTGAGGGAATTAGATTAGGAAATGAGACACTTAAAGTAGTAAAGGAGTTTTGCTATTTGGGGAGCAAAATAACTGATGATGGTCGAAGTAGAGAGGATATAAAATGTAGGCTGGCAATGGCAAGGAAAGCGTTTCTGAAGAAGAGAAATTTGTTAACATCCAGTATTGATTTAAGTGGCAGGAAGTCATTTCTGAAAGTATTCGTATGGAGTGTAGCCATGTATGGGAGTGAAACATGGACGATAAATAGTTTGGACAAGAAGAGAATAGAGGCTTTCGAAATGTGGTGCTACAGAAGAATGCTGAAGATTAGATGGGTAGATCACATAACTAATGAGGAAGTATTGAATAGGATTGGGGAGAAGAGAAGTTTGTGGCACAACTTGACCAGAAGAAGGGATCGGTTGGTAGGACATGTTCTGAGGCATCAAGGGATCACCAATTTAGTATTGGAGGGCAGCGTGGAGGGTAAAAATCGTAGAGGGAGACCAAGAGATGAATACAATAAGCAGATTCAGAAGGATGTAGGTAGCAGTAGGTACTGGGAGATGAAGAAGCTTGCACAGGGTAGAGTAGCATGGAGAGCTGCATCAAACCAGTCTCAGGACTGAAGACCACAACAACAACAACAACCACAGAATTAGGAACTAGGTTCTAGGATGCTCTGACTATGTAAATACCGGAGTAGATTATCAATCCATTCAATGATGCTGAACGAACGGATGCTCTATTGAAAAACTAAGTGATCGGAATAAGAACTAACGAAGAACTTTCGGTACACTTTAGAAAGGGATATCAGCATTTCATGCTTCAGAGAGACATACCTGTCACTTATATGGACTATCATGAGAAAGTTTTGGTAGTTTTCCCATCTTTACACATTATGGAAAGGGGTTGCAGTACGGTTGCTAGCCTTCTTTAAAATTTGCTAATGAAGGATCAGGCTAGTCCCTCCCATTAAAAGTTTTTTCATATTGTTGTTGTTGTGGTCTTCAGTCCTGAGACTGGTTTGATGCAGCTCTCCATGCTACTCTATCCTGTGCAAGCTTCTTCACCTCACAGTACCTACTGCAGCCTACATCCTTCTGAATCTGCTTAGTGTATTCATCTCTTGGTCTCCCTCTACGATTTTTACCCTCCACGCTGCCCTCCAATACTAAATTAGTGATCCCTTGATGTCTCAGAGCATGTCCTACCAACCGATCCCTTCTTCTAGTCAAGTTGTGCCATAAGCTCCTCTTCTCCCCAATTCTATTCAATACCTCCTCATTACTTATGTGATCTACCCATCTAATCTTCAGCATTCTTCTGTAGCACCACATTTCGAAAGCTTCTATTCTCTTCTTGTCTAAACTATTTATCGTCCACGTTTCACTTCCATACATAGCTACACTCCATACAAATACTTTCAGAAACGACTTCCTGACATTTAAATCTATTCTCGATGTTAACAAATTTTTCTTCTTCAGAAACGCTTTCCTTGCCATTGCCAGTCTACACTTTATATCCTCTCTACTTCGACCATCGTCAGTTATTTTGCTCCCCAAATAGCAAAATTCCTTTACTACTTTAAGTGTCTCATTTCCTAATCTAATTCCCTCAGCATCACCCGACTTAATTCGACTACTTTCCATTATCCCCGTTTTGGTTTTGTTGATGTTCATCTTGTACCCTCCTTTCAAGACACTGTCCATTCCGTTCAGCTGCTCTTCCAAGACCTTTGCTGTCTCTGACAGAATTACAATGTCATCGGCGAACCTAAAAGTTTTTATTTCTTCTACGTGGATGTAAATACCTACTCCGAACTTTTCTTTTGTTTGCTTGCCCAATATACAGATTGAATAACATCGGGGATAGGATACAACCCTGTCTCACTCCCTTCCAAACCACTGCTTCCCTTTCATACCCCTCGACTCTTATAACTGCAATCTGGTTTCTGTACAAATTGTAAATAGCCTTTCGCTCCCTGTATTTTACCCCTGCCACCTTCAGAATTTGAAAGAGAGTATTCGAATCAACATTGTCAATAGCTTTCTCTAAGTCTACAAATGCTAGAAACGTAGGTTTGCCTTTCCCTAGTCTTTTTCTAATATAAGTCGTAGGGTCAGTATTGCCTCACGTGTTCCAACATTTCCATGGAATCCAAACTGATCTTCCCCGAGGTTGGTTTCTATCAGTTTTCCCATTCGTCTGTAAAGAATTCGTGTTAGTATTTTGCAGCTGTGAGTTATTAAACTGATAGTTCGGTAATTTTCACATCTGTCAACACCTGCTTTCTTTGGAATTGGAATTATTATATTCTTATTGAAGTCTGAGGGTATTTCACCTGTCTCATACATCTTGCTCACCAGATGGTAGAGTTTTGTCTGCACTGGCTCTCCCAATGCTGTCAGTAGTTGTAATGGAATGTTGTCTACTCCTGGGGCCTTGTTTCGACTCAGGTCTTTCAGTGCTGTGTCAAACTCTTCACGCAGTATCATATCTCCCATTTCATCTTCATCTACATCCTCTTCCATTTCCATAATATTGTCCACAAGTACGTCGCCCTTGTATAGACCCTCTATAAACTCCTTCCACCTTTCTGCTTTCCTTTCTTTGCCTTGTACTGGGTTTCCATCAAAGCTCTTGATATTCATGCAAGTGGTTCTCCTTTCTCCAAAGGTCTCTTTAACTTTCCTGTAAGCAGTATCTATCTTACCCCTAGTGAGATAAGCCTCTACATCCTTACATTTGTCCTCTAGCCATTCCTGCTTAGCCATTTTGCAATTCCTGTCAATCTCATTTTCGAGACGTTTGTAATGTTTTATGCCTGCTTCATTTACTGCATTTTTATATTTTCTCCTTTCATCATTTAATTTCAATATTTCTTCTGTTATCCAAGGGTCTCTACTAGCCCTCGTCTTTTTACCGATTTGATCCTCTGCTGCCTTCACTATTTCATCCCTCAAAGCTACCCATTCTTCTTCTACTGGATTTCTTTCCCCCATTACTGTCAATTGTTCCCTTAAGCTCTCCCTGAAACTCTGTACAACCTCTGGTTCTTTCAGTTTATCCAGGTCCCATCTCCATAAATTCTCACCTTTTTGCAGTTTCTTCAGTTTTAATCTACAGTTCATAACTAACAGATTGTGGCCAGAGTCCACTTCTGCCCCTGGAAATGTCTTACAATTTAATACCTGGTTCCTAAATCTCTGTCTTACCATTATATAATCTATCTGATACCTTTAAGTATCTCCAGGGTTCTTCCATGTACACAACCTTCTTTCATGATTCTTGAACCAAATGTTAGCTATGATTAAGTTATGATCTGCGAAAAACTCCACCAGGCGGCTTCCTCTTTCATTTCTTAGCCCCAATCCATATCCACCTACTGTGTTTCCTTCTCTCGCTTTTCCTACTGACGAATTCCAGTCACCCGTGACTATTAAATTTTCGTCTCCCTTCACTACCTTAATAATTTCTTTTATCTCATCATACATTTGATCAATTTCTTCGTCATCTGCAGATCTAGTTGGCATATGAACTTGTACTACTGAAGTAGGCGTGGGCTTCGTATCTATCTTGGCCACAATAATGCGTTCACTATGCTGTTTGTAGTAGCTTACCCGTACTCCTATTTTTTTTATTCATTATTAAACCTAAACCTGCATTACCCTTATTTGATTTTGTATTTATAACCCTGTATTCACCTGACCAAAAGTCGTGTTCCTCCTTCCACCGAACTTCACTAACTCCCACTATATCTAACTTTAACCTATCCATTTCCCTTTTTAAATTTTCCAACCTACCTGCCCGATTAAGGGATCTGACATTCCACACTTCCGATCCGTAGAGACGGCAGTTTTATTTCTCCTGATAATGACGTCCCCTTGAGTAGTCCCCGCCCGGTGATTCGAATGGGGGACTATTTTACCTCCGGAATATTTTACCCAAGAGGACGCCATCATCATTTAATCATACAGTAAAGCTGCATGCCCTCGGGAAAAATTACGGCTGTAGTTTCCCCCTTGCTTTCAGTCGTTCGCAGTACCAGAACAGCAAGGCTATTTTGGTTAGTGTTACAAGGCCAGATCAGTCAATCATTCAGACTGTTGCCCCTGCAACTACTGAAAAGGCTGCTGCCCCTCTTCAGGAACCACACGTTTGTCTGGCCTCTCAATTTTTTAAATTAGGTTTACTAAATTTGAATTTGTACTATGCGTCTCTTAAAATAATAAATGTATAAAACTTACATTTTTAACGATTTTTTCCCTCTTCACTTCTACAGTTAAACCTAACAAAATGAGTAACACTGTCTTACCCGACGGAAACACATTTGAAGTCGGTGAATTTTTAAAAATTCTATACACGAAAGGCAGGAGGTCTACAGAAAATTGAAAAAATCTACAGTTAGACCTACCAAAGTGAGTATTACTGTTTTACCCGTCGGAAACACATTTGAGTTGGTGAATTTCTAAAAGTTCTATACACGAAAGGCCGGAGGTCTACAGAAAATTGAAAAATTCGGTAAGTGGACCACGATACCAAAACATTTGGGAACATTCCGTTTATAAGGAGCTTAAAACTGTAACGAAACCCAGGTAGCATTACGGAGGACAGACGGCAGGCGCACGGTATGGCAGCTGTTCCTCGACATAAATAAATGTACAGTATTTCGCATAAACAGGCGAAGAGATACTCTAATGCTCGATAATGTTAATGGCGGAAAATCCCTGAAAACAGTAACTACCATAAAAATATTCAGGACACACCGTACGAAGAGACATATAGTGGAAAGTGTATTAAAAACTAATTATAGGTAAAACAAATGTCAGGTTGGTATCTTAAGGAAATGTTCTTAATCTACCAGATAAATGTGTTACAGAGAAATTTTAGAGCGATTCTTGAGTATGACTGAACAATATAGGATCGAACCAAATTCGGTTACTAGAACACACAGACAAGATCTAACGACTCGCGACGCTTTCGCTTCCTGATGATTTGATCAGCGCGGAAGCGTTACTGAGATGCTCAAAGAAGTCCACTGTCAGACGCTACCAAACAGGTATTTTGCACAGCGGAGAGGTTAACTGATGAAATTTCGAGGGTGTAGATTCGGGAACACTTCTCGCTAAATGACCACGGCGAGAAAATCATAAAATTTAGACATAATTTTGCAACGTACCATTCGTTAACGGAATGGGAAAGGGGATACACAAGGGGCAGTCAAGAAGTACCGTTTGAGGGCTTTCCTGCAGCGTATATAAAATGCAGTGCGACGCCAATGTTGATGTATAAGCACCGATGTGCAGGCAAGGTGAGTCTTTCCGACGTGCGTGGGTTAGATGACGTTATTACCAAAATGGTGACGTTATTACCACATGCGTCCTAACAGGAACAAGTGCTGTTATTGTTTACCTGTCTGCCGAAGGATAAACACCGGCAGACATCCATACGATAAAAAGACTCTGTTTGGGGCAGCATGTCTCTCAAAAACCACCGTTGTGGAATGGTGGGCCACATTCTGTGCTGGTCGCGATTCGATACAAGAAGTCGGTTGATGTAGGAGACCAATTCCATCGAACTTGGGTGTCAGATACCCGAGCATCTGGCATATGGTCCTGGTCCCCCCATGCAATTGTAACGCCTTCGGTCGCTTAAAAGCGGCCTTAGAATGTCGACAATTCCTGTGAAGAAGAGGACATGTAGCATGCACTCACCGACTTCTTCTCGTGGTAGGACAAGGTGTTTTATCAAATTAGTAACTTAAACTTGGAGCGTCGGGGAATGACTGCCTCAGTCTCACGGCGGTTTTGCCTGATCGGCATACCGCTTCAGGACTCAACGACTTTCGAACGGAAACATTCAGATCACTCCTCATTAACAATACAATTACCCCTCTGCCACAATGTATAGCATAGGTGTAGACATAGATAGATGCATAGTTAGCAGATGAGGCTTATGAATATCAGGGATACCAAATATTTTACTTAAGCAGTTATTCATACAAGAAATAAATAATCAAGAGTTGTATACGACATAAGTGGTTTGTAGTAGGAAATTGAGACAACGATGTTCTCATGGAAAGGCTATAACTGAATAATGTTAATGTCCAAATATGTACTTTGGTATCGGGATTAGAATGGGAAATACACAGTTAAGTTATTGTTCTGCGATTATGAGTATGAAACAAATCACTTTCATACATTCTGAGCTCTTCCTCAACTTGATATAATTTATTATTACGAAAAGTCCAGAATCGTGCCAAAACAAGAGGGAAGCCGTTATGCCTAAGGAAGACATAGCTTCTGCTCTGCTCTTGTCGTGTTCCTTTTGAGGAATACCTGTTATGTGGAAGAAAGTTAACCAGAGGCAGACTGAAGTGTGGTTGGTAGTTAGTCGGCAGCGGGAGTGAGAGTTCATGTTCTGGTCTGTTCCGCAAGAAATTACTATGTCTGGAAACATATGTATAAATCATTAGAAGATTAAGTTTATTAATATTTCTGCATTAAGAAGTCGTCTCCGGAAATTAGCAGCGATAGTTGCACGACTTACGTGGAATTGTAGACGAGATTTGGCTAAAATTCAAAGATATAGTAGCAACAGCAATTGAGAGATTCATACCTCATAAATTGGTAAGAGATGGAAGTGATCCCCAGTGGAACACAAAACGGTTCCGAACGCTGTTGCAGAGGCAACGAAAAAAGCATGCGAAGTTCAGAAGAACGCAAAATCCCGAAGATTGGCTAAAATTTACAGACGCGTGAAATTTGGCACAGACTTCAATGCGAGATGCCTTTAATAGGTTCCACAACGAAACATTGTCTCGAAATTTGGTAGAAAATCCGAAGAAATTCTGGTCGTATGTAAAGTACACAAGCGGCAAGACGCAGTCAATACCTTCGCGGCTCAGTGCCGATGGAACTGTTACCGACGACTGTGCCGCTAAAGCGGAGTTATTGAACGCAATTTTCCGAAATTCCTTCACCAGGGAAGACGAATGGAATATTCCAGAATTTTAAACACGAACAGCTGCTAGCATGAGTTTCTTAGAAGTAGATACCTTGATCGCTTGATACGGGCAAGTCTTCAGGTCCAGATTGTATACTGATTAGGTTCCTTTCAGATTACGGTGATACAATAGCTCCCTACTTAGCAATCATATACAACCGCACGCTCACCGATAAATCTGTACCTACATATTGGAAAATTGCGCAGATCGCACCAGTGTTTAAGAAGGGTATTAGGAGTAATTCATCGAGCTACAGACCTATATCATTGACGTCGGTTTGCAGTAGGGTTTTGGAGCATATACTGTATTCAAACATTATGAATCACCTCGAAGGGCACGATCTATTGATACGTAATCAGCATGGTTTCAGAAGACATCGTTCCTGTGCAACGCAGCTAGCTCTTTATTCGAACGAAGTAATGGCCGCTATCGTCAGGGAATCTCAAGTTGATTCCGTATTTCTAGATTTCCGGTAAGCTTTTGACACCGTTCCTCACAAGCGACTTCTAATCAAGTTGCGGGCCTATGGGGTATCGTCTCAGTTGTGCGACTGGATTCGTGATTTCCTGTCAGGAAGGTCGCAGTTCGTAGTAATAGACGGCAAAACATCGAGTAAAACTGAAGTGATATCAGGTGTTCCCCAGGGATGCGTCCGGGGACCTCTGCTGTTCCTGATCTATATAAATGCCCTGGATGACAATCTGAGCAGTTCTCTTAGGTTGGTCGCAGATGATGCTGTAATTTACAGTCTAGTAAAGTCATCCGAAGACCAGTATCAATTGCAAAGCGATTTAGAAAAGATTGCTGTATGGTGTAGCAGGTGGCAGTTGACGCTAAATAACGAAAAGTGTGAGGGGATCCACATGAGTTCCAAAAGAAATCCGATGGAATTCGATTACTCAATAAATAGTACAATTCTCAAGGCTGTCAATTCAACTAAGTACCTGGGTGTAAAAATTACGAACAACTTCAGTTGGAAAGACCACATAGATAATACTGTGGGGAAGGCGAGCTAAAGGTTGCGTTTCATTGGCAGGACACTTAGAAGATGCAACAAGTCCACTAAAGAGACAGCTTACACTACACTCGTTCGTCCTCTGTTAGAATATAGCTGCGCAGTGTGGGATCCTTGCCAGGTGGGATTGACGGAGGACATCGAAAGGGTGCAAAAAATGGCAGCTCGTTTTGTATTATCACGTAATAGGGGAGAGAGTGTGGCAGATATAATACGCAAATTGGGATGGATGTCAATAAAGCAAAGACGATTTTCGTCGCTGCGAGATCTATTTACTAAATTTCAGTCACCAACTTTCTCTTCCGAATAAGAAAATATTTTGTTGAGCCCGACCTACATAGGTAGGAATGATCATAAAAATAAAATAAGTGATATCAAAGCTCGAACAGAAAGGTTTAGGTGTTCGTTTTCCCGCGCGCTGTTCGGGAGTGGAATGGTAGAGAGATAGTACGATTGTGGTTGGATGAACCCTCTGCCAAGCACTTAAATGTGAATTGCAGAGTAGTCATGTAGATGTAGATGTAGATGAATTAGGATGTTGCAACGATTGCACCATTGTGCTTCAAGAAGGCGCAATAAGGGTAGCCGTTACGACGCCACTGCCATATCATTTTAACTAGACATGCGAAACATTTGAAGTGTTTTTGGCTTCATATCCTCGGTTACACCAGACATATCAAGACAAACTGTAGACTAGTTATCTGTTTCTGATGGAAAAGGAGAACCAGACTTGATTCAACATATTATGTGATCAAACTTTCTGTGGTCATTATGTTGTATTTATGTTGTATGTTAACCAGGGACCTAGAAACGACGGAGAGGCTCCGTTCCTGCCACAGCCGCAGTGGTCCACAACCCCACAACGAGTACTGCAGTCCACTTCACCCCTCCGCCACCCCATACCGAACCCAGTGTCATTGTGCGGTTCGGCCTCCGGTGGATTCCCCCCCCCCCCCCCCCCCCCCCCAGGGAACGTCTCTCACCAGACTAGTGTAACCCCAATGTTTGCGTGGTAGAGTAATGGTGATGTACGCGTACGTGGAGAACTTGTTTGCGCAGCAATCGCCGACATAGTGTAGCTGAGGCGGAATAAGGGGAACCAGCCCGCATTGGCCGAGGCAGATGGAAAACCGCCTAAAAACCATCCACAGACTGCCAGCTCACCGGACCTCGACGCAACTCCGCCGAGCGGATTCGTGCCGGGTCCAAGGAGCTCCTTCCCACTCCGGAAAGCCGTGCGTTAGACCGCTCGGCCAACCGAGCGGGCTTTGGTCAAGATAGTGACATCCATATCCAAGGTTTGTGATTGTTTATTTTCAAGTACCCACTGAATCCAATAATAAAATTTATCATAGCTGGTTGTAACATCAGTAACAATAATTTAAATGCTGTAGTCCATTTTACGAGGTACATCATTTTGCTTCTTTGATGGGTCGCTTTGCTGCGCTGCTTGAGTAACATTTATATGCATTAACTCCTTTTCTATCGGTTTCAAGAGTATATTAGCTTTACTCAAATGACAAACGCCGGCCGCGGTGGTCTAGCGGTTCTGGCGTTGCAGTCGGGAACCGCGGGACTGCTACGGTCGCAGGTTCGAATCCTGCCTCGGGCATGGGTGTGTGTGATGTCCTTAGGTTAGTTAGGTTTAAGTAGTTCTAAGTTCTAGGGGACTTATGACCTAAGATGTTGAGTCCCATAGTGCTCAGAGCCATTTGAACCAATCAAATGACAAACGTTATGTTTTTAAGAAGTCTTAAAGTAACGAAAAGTAGTCGATAAATATTTTGTCAGTTTCATTCTCGTTACAAAAAACGTGTTTTAAATGTATTAAAACTTAAGTAACTGTTTCAAGTTGACTGAAAAAGTTTAACTTTCAAATTTCGTTCCTACATAAGGTGGTGACCGTAAATAGCAAATAGTGGATCTGAATTTCAGGACGAATATCTGAAGTTGAATTCGTCACGTTCCTTTTCCAGTGGTGAATGCAGTCACTAACCTTAGTGGAAAGCATAAATTACTAAAACGATAATTGAATGTAAGCAGCAGAAGCAGCGTTGCCACGAAAATGACGAACAACTGGATCGCCGAAATATTGAATCGAGAGGAATTTAGGACCCGGCAGCAAGTCTGTCTACTATTTCGCGATAATACAAAATGAGCCGCCTTCTTTGAATTTTCACTGAGATGACAGAAGTCATACGATACCTTCTAATACCATGTCGCTTGTCCTTAGCCCTGGCGGAGTGTAGCAACTCGACGTGGTATGGACTCAACAAACTGTTGCAAGTCCGTTCTCTACATGTTCAGTGGGATTCATGTCGGGTGATCTGGGTGGCCAAATCCTGCGCCAGAAGGTCGAGAACGTTCTTCACAGCAGTCGCGAACAACTGTAGCCCAATGACATGGCTCATTGTCATCCATAAAAGGAATCCCGCAAATGGTCCCCAAGTAGCCGAACGTAACCATTTCCAGTCAATGATCAGTACAGTTGGACCAGAGGACCCAGTCCATTCCATGTACACACAGCCCACACCATTTGGCGCCCCCACCAGCTTGCACATTGCTTCCTTGACAACCTGAGTCCATGGCTTCGTGGAATTTGCGCCAGAGCCGGCCCCTATCATCAGCACTTAACAGCTGAAATCGGGACTCATCTGACCGGGCCAAGGTTACTGAGTCGTCTAGGGTCCAACAGGTATTGTTACGAGCCCACGAGAGGCGCGGCAGGCGATATCGTGCTGTTAATAAAGGCCCTCGCTTCGATTGTCCGCTTCCATAGCCTATTAACACCAAATATCGCCGCACGGTCCGAACGGATACGTCCGTCGTAAGTGCCACATTGATTTCGGCGATCATTTCAAGCAGTGTTGCTCGTCTGTGAGCACTGGCATCTCTACGCAAACGACACTGCCCTCGGTCGTTGAGTGAGGGCTGTCGGACACCTCGTTGTCCGTGGTGAGAGGTAATGACAGAAATTTGTATTCTCTTTACACTGTCGATCTCGGAATACTGAATTCCATAACGACTTCCGAAATGTAATGTCCTGTGCATCTAGCTCCAAGTACCACTCCCCTTTCTAAGACTGTTAGTCCCTGTCGTGCGGCCATAATCAGGTCAGAAACCTTTTCATGTGAGTACAAGTGACAGCTCCGACAGTGCAATGCCATTTAATATATTGTTTACGAGATACTATCGGCGACTCTATATCTGCATATCGCTATCACATGACTTTTGCACCTCAGTGTATTTTTTTTATATCCTTCCGTGATAGGAACTGAGTGGTATGAATTCTATCTTTGTGTCATTGGTGATTAAGCAATTAATGGCAATTAAAACATGGAACCCGCTAAGCAGTGCCTAATTCAACTTGGACTGAAAATTACTCGTTCTTTGGGGTAAATTAAGGTATCTTCGATAACTTGTTAATACTGGGCAGCGAACTGGCATTGCACTCTAGCTGCTACAAATTGGGTACTTGAATTTCCAGGGTCCTCTTATTTGCTCTACCATATATAGGGTGAGACAGTTCCGTAGAAACTTTCGATCTCCAAAAACGGCAGTGGGAGACTACAAAGCAGCGCCCAAGAGCCAACAGCACCGAACCCATTGCTCCCCCATCTGTGAGAATCATCATGTCGACATTGCTGGACGTACCCCCAAGTGGGGAGGATTGCGAACCTATGAACATCGTTGAACATTATCGGTTTGATGGCCCAGGTGGGGAGCACAATGTTGAATGGGTGTACTGACCCCCGGTATATGAATACTGTCCACTCACTGATTAACTTTACTGAGATACCGGACCCCTTCCTCGTGTGTGTCTATTGATGCGTGCATTCTGTCCTGACTTAATTTTTATTGATAACAATGCGCGACTGGATCGAAGAAGGAGTTCTTGGAACATATTCGGCGTATTGACTAGCATGCGCTTTTCCCCGGCTCATATCCCATCGAGTTCCTACGGGACGTGCTGTGTAGACATACTCATACTGCAGCGCGTCCATATACACCAATGATCATCCATGCAGTTGTGAGCCGCGCTGGTGAATGAATGAAACGCCCTACCACATGCACTCTTTATCTACCGTGTGGCTAGTATGGGAGCACGTAACCGAGCTTGAATTGTCGTCCATGGTAATCACACATCCAGTTAAGGATCAAGTGTTACCGTTTGTAATGTCCAGTCATTTCGGTTCGACTCATTGAGTAATTCTGTCAGTTACTACTGTACAATGTAACGTACCTACAACAAGTATGTGACGTTCCTACAACAAATAAAGCCTATGTTTGTCTGTGAAAATGGACTCGATAAGCAACTTGAGCTATCAGTATTCGGAATCTAACCTTCATAACACTGTGTGGGTGTTGTATGAGTGTCAGTTTCACTGTCATTTTAGCCTTCAACAGATCGTAACATGAAAAACTTAAAACTAACATTTCGATAAGCTATCTGACATCGTTTTTTAAAAAGAATTTGGAAGGTGTACAGAATATGGCTTGTGCAACGGAATTTACTGGATTAGAGTACACGACATGATGTGGTGTGCCAGTATCTCTGTTTGGCCCTAAAATTTGCACTCACTTCTTAAGATGACTTCTTTTTTCCAAATGGTTTACAGCAATTCGCAGCAGCATGCACCACCAGCGGCTAAAGCTTATTGTTACTAAGAATGAATATAACAAAAAGCAGCCTCCGTGGGTCCTGTTAACTATCAAATAACTTGTAAGAAGGGATTTCATAAATTAAATCTATTTAAATCTTCAGATATCATGATGATCAATAATAGTTTGGCAAGTATTAATAATAGCGAAATGTCTGACGATGACATAAGTATATAATGGCCGAGTTCGAGATTAACATATATTTAAATTTCAAAGTTACATTAACATTTTATAACCACAGCATTTTGTGAATTAGATGTGGAGAATAATAATTATTATTTCGGGGATAAGGAAGCTCCATTAACTGTCAAGTAAAACATGGGATTATTGCAGACTCGGACTAAAATGCGAGTCTAACCCCGCATTTGCGCTTTATGCTATGCTTGCGAATTTTACCTTGCATTCCATCATCAATAGTAGTTGAGCCATCTAAATCTCTCCTGGCCATATAAATGAAACCAGGCCTTGAATGCGTTAAGATCTGCCATCACAGACGTGAAGGTAGCGTGACACGTCTGTCTCCGAGCTCTCGACTTACCTTACTTAGAATCGCGCTCCCATGTTTTGCCCTCAGATTTTTGCTAGTCTCACAACAATGCTTGGAATCGCGCTCCCGTGTTTCTCCCTCAGATTCTTACTATCGATATCTGAGTGCTTATTTATTTCCAATCTTACACAATGCAAAGAATAGCGTTACGTTGGTTATATTGTTTTCAATGTAATTGAGAGTTATGACACGCTCCTTACAATACTGCTGCACTCTCTAAGTATGGTGCAAGTTTCATCGAGCTAAGTTACTTGGCAGTGGAACGTCATGTGAAAGTTACTTTGTTCTTAAAGTATTGCACCACAGTTTAGTACATTACTCGCAATACAAATCATCGTAACAGCTCACATGGCGCGCATCTACTCATTTGCTATCATGTAACAAATTCAGGGTATATTTAACGTTACTCACGCCCGTGAAAGATTATGATGTGAATTTAATGCCGGACATATGTACTCCTCAGGTTTGACTTGTGCAGTGCACAGGTATAATGCGAACGGCTTACACTCACGATGACTTCCTTACTCAAAGTAACTGCTATGTTGTAACTGGCTTGACAACGAGTCATTTTGTAGAACACACATATAGATAAAATTGTATTTCCTTACGAATGTTGGCTAATGAGCAGCGCAGTCTCCCTCCAGGCCTATGTCAGCACTGCATGGCGCACCCATGGCGTATCTCCGCCTTGGCCACTTCCGTCCACGTAATGCCGTGGAAGCACGCCATCCGCTCCATGCCCTTAGCCAGACTTGTCGTGCCACGGTTCACAACCAATGGCGGCCCTACTATGAAAAGAAATGGTAACCCAGACTTTCTCTACTGGACGCGAGGCTATGTGGCTGGCGGCAGTCGGGTTGGTATCCGACCACAATCTGGGGCATCCCCATACGTGTCTTTGCTAATCATTGGCGTTCAGTTTAAAGCGGGACTCGTCACTGAAGACAAATGCACTCCTTTTACTGAGATTCTAGGCCGAAGACTTTTCTGGAATCCCCGTGGACAGTGGTGGGTTGTAAGCCTGACCGTTGCCTACCATACCGGGAGGGATGGTCTGGGGCGCCATTTACTTTCATAACAGAACCCCTGTGGTTACCATCTGCGGCACCATTATAGCACTGTGGTACGTCGACGATATTCTACGCCCCTTCTGTTGCTATCCATAGCAAGCCAACCTAGGCTTACATTTCAGCAACGTAGTGCCCGCTCGCGCATGACGAGAATTTATACTGCTTGTCTTCCTGATTGCCAAATGCTATATTGGCCAAGAAGGCCGTCGGATATCACCCCGATTGAGAACGTTTAGAGCATTATGAGTGAGGACTTCCAGTTCGCGGTTTTTAAGATCTAATGTGCCAATTGGACAGAATTTGGCATGATATCCCTCAAGAGGAGATGCAACGACCCTATCAGTCAATGGGAAGCCGAATAACTGCTAGCACAAGGACCACAGATGGCCCAACACGTTATTGACTTGCTCATTTTGTGAAACTGTTTGTCTTGAACAAATCATCAAATTTTTCTGAAATTGTAATCATTAGTCTGTCTGCACACACACCGATATCCGTTCCATTGGGATAATACCTTCGTGGAGCGTTTTTTTTTTGTTTTTTTTTATCGTCGTAGAATGTAAGTTTCGATTCAAATTATCGAAATCTAATATCAGTTTGCACATCTCTTCCAGCGAAATTATATTAGTATGCAATTAAATGATTTTAGCATCATATTTCTGTTTAAAGCTGTCGAGGTTTGTACAGGAGACGCTTCAGCGAGCCATATTCACCCATATCTTGTACCAGGCGCTCCTGTTCCTATACATGGGAATGCAAACGTCAAAATTTCGGGCGTTTCATGACAGACTCTTTCACGACATCGCAGTTGTCTTCGATCATACTCAATCAGCCACTGGGAAATTAAGACGTGCAGAATCGTAAGGCGCACCAATTCAAATTCGACTGTCAGTATTTAGCTATGAGCGTCGAGCTGATTGACGTTTCCCAAACCTTCGCCGTTCTTGTACTGTCGGCTGGTCTCGGTGGACTTCTACACGCTCATCCCACGCCTGCAGTTGAATCAGTATATTAGGACTCTAGGAGGGAAGGCGACTAGTCAACTTCTGTTTATTGGGATAAGTTTAGGAAAGTGTGGTTCATCAGTAAAGGTGCGACCCGTTTTTGACTGCTGTTCGAGTGCCATTACGGAGTGAAGGAAGACACAGAATCATTTCAGAGGCAAGCTGTTAAATTTGTTACCAGTATGTTCCAACAACACAGGGACACAAATGGGAATGACCGGAGGGAAGTCGACGCTCTTTTCGAGGAGCACTGTTGAGAGGACCGAGAATTGGCGCCTACTAGAGAACGATTCTACTGCTGCCAACGTACATTTCGTGTCAGAACCGCGAAATTAACTTTAGAGAGATTAGTATATAGAAGATACTCGTTTTTCCCTTGCACTGTCTGCGAGTGGAGCAGAAAAGGAAATGACTAGTTGTGGCAAAGGGTTTCCTCCGCCACGCACCAGACGGTTGCTTCCAGAGTTTGTGCGAAGACGCTCGCACACCGACACAGACGCAGACACACACACATATACACGCTCACACAAACTCACACACTTGTCGCAGTCAATAATGAATGTTTGGCACGTGTATACTGTTTTCGTCATGGCCTTTCGTGCAGCACGGACTACGGAATGTTTTCTTTTTAACCTCATTATCTTATCAATTACACCACCGGCCATTAACAGTCTGGAACCGCGAGACCGCTACGGTCGCAGGTTCGAATCCTGCCTCGGGCATGGATGTGTGTGATGTCCTTAGGTTAGTTAGGTTTAACTAGTTCTAAGTTCTAGGGGACTAATGACCTCAGCAGTTGAGTCCCATAGTGCTCAGAGCCATTTGAACCATTTTTGAACCGGCCATTAAAATTGCTACACCAAGAAGAAATGCAGATGATAAACGGGTATTCATTGGACAAATATATAATTCTAGAAATGAAATGTGATTACATTTTCACGCAATTTGGGTGCATAGATCCTGAGAAATCAGTACCTAGAACAACCAACTCTAGCCGTAATAACGGCCTTGATACGCTTGGGCACTGAGTCAAACACAGATTGGCGGCGTGTGCAGGTACAGCTGCCCATGCAGCTTCAGCACGATACCACAGTTCATCAAGCCAGTTGCTCGGTCACCTTTGACCAGACGTTTTCAGTTGGTGAGAGATCTGGAGAATGTGCTGGCCAGGGCAGCAGTCGAACATTTTCTGTATCCAGAAAGGCCTGTACAGGACCTGCAACATGCGGTCGTGCATTATACTGCTGAAATGTAGAGCTTCGCAGGGATTGAATGAAGGGTACAGCCACGGGTCGTAACACATCTGAAATGTGTGACCGACACGTGTAACCAATGGCACCCCATACCATCACGCCGGGTGATACGCCAGTATGGCGATGACGAATACACGCATCCAATGTGAGCTCAGCGCGATGTCGCCAAACACGGATGCGACCATCATGATGCTGTAAAGAAAACCTGGAATCATCCGAAAAAATGTCGTTTTGCCACTCGTGCACCTAAGTTCGTCGTTGAGTACACCATCGCAGGCGCTCCTGTCTGTGATGCAGCGTCAAGGGTAACCGCATCCATGGCCTCCGAGCTGATAGTCCACGCTGCTGCAAACGTCGTCGAACTGTTCGTGCAGATGGTTGTTGTCTTGCAAACGTCCCCATCTGTTGACTCAGGGATCGAGACGTGGCTGCACGATCCGTTACAGCCATGTGGATAAGATGCCTGTCATCTCGACTGCTAGTGCTACGTGGCTGTTAGGATTCAGCACGGCGTTCCGTATTACCCTCCCGAACCCTCCGATTCCGTATTCTGCTAACAGTCATTGAATCTCGACCAACGCGAGCAGCAATGTCGCAATACGATAAACCGCAATCGTGATAGGCTACAATCCGACCTTTATCAAAGTTGGAAACGTGATGGTACGCATTTCTACTCCTTACACGGGGCTCACAACAAAGTTTCACCGGGCAACGCCGGTCAACTGCTGTTTGTGTATTAGAAATCGGTTGGAAACTTTCCTCATGTCAGCACGTTGTAGGTGTCGTCGCCGGCGCCAACTTTGTGTGAATGCTCTGAGAAGCTAACATTTGGATATCACAGCATCTTCTTCGTGTCGGTTAAATTTCGCGTCTGTAGCACGTCATCTTCACGGTGTAGCAATTTTAATGGCCGGTAGTGTACTTTAAGCTGGTTATTATTCTCGTTATGTAATGTAGTACCAATCCTCAGTCTCGCAGGTGGCTTGTAGCGAGATGCAGTTCGTGGCGTTCGATAGGCCACGATGTCGTGACGCATAAAACTAACTTTGCTGGCTGCATGAAAGATAAAACGCAAATGTGGGGCCACAGTAAGGCGGGATAATGGAGAACGCACAGTGCATTAAACATGCGGCCAGCTTTCCGCCCCCTGCCCTTCCACTGCATTATTACGCCGCCCCTCGGACTAGCGGGATGCGCGCCCCTGTGACAGACTGTTGGGAAAGGGGGAAAGCGGGAACAGTCGAGGACTCGGGGCGCGGCATTCGGCCGTGATGAAATGTCAACACAGCCGGACAACAGCGCCGGACGCCGCGACAGCTCCTCCGCGCGCGGCGACACACAAAACGCTAAACGCAATTTTCGCTGCCGACATGGACTGCGTCGGAGGGGAGCTCCTCCGGCCGCTGAACAATGCGCGCTCGCGCGCAACCCCTGCGACTGCGACCGCCGCGTCCAGGTCTCCACCCCCGCCCGCCACCACGGCTGCGCTCTGCGGTGTCGATCAAACTTTTAAAAGCGGGCCCGGCCCACGCCGGACGGCCCCTGAAAAATTCAGCCGGGCCGGCCGGGCCGCCAGCTGGCCGCCGCGCAACGCCGCAGTTTGCGGATTTTATTCGGCCGCCGCCGCTCCTGGCGCGGTCGCCACGGGCCGCCACCCTGTGGCAGCGCGTCCGTGTGCGTGGGAGTCCCCGTGTGTGCGTGCGTGAGCGTGTGCATAAAATGGGTGCGCGAGTGGAGGGGGAGAACGAACCCAGCCGATACTACAGGACCGGCCAAAGTTAGAGAAATTTAATGTATCGCAAGGAGAGAAAAAAAGAGGGGGAGGGGTCGCCTTTTTTTTCTATGCAGACGAGAAAATTTTAAAAACCTTCATCAGGCCGCCGCTCATAACTGAATGCTTGGCAATCAAATTTATCTGGTACCAACCTTTCGGATTCTGCACGGAAACACATGGCTATTCTAAGTATGTACCCAGCAACTCCTCCTCTTGCTGGACGTATACTCACATGTTTGCAAACTTGCAGCAGCGCTAGTAACGTCACATTTCGCCTGTTTACCAGCACAGAACCGAAGCCTAGTTTTGCGAGGCACAGAAAAAGTGTCATACACTTAGCGGCACAAATCTGAATTTGCTTCTTGTACGATAAATTTCAGTGGCGTTACTAAGCAAATGATTGCTCTGCCATCCACTGTCTCAAGTACTGCGTTTCTGTCTGAGAAAGGAAGAAATCTAAGCGTGAAGACGGCTCAAAGCTGTTTATAGTTTATCCTCTCAGTGTGATACTCGGCATCTTATAATCCACAAGCCATCGTACAGTAACTGGTGGCCATTTATAACTACATACTAGCTGAGTACCCGGCCTCTCTCTCTGTCGACCTTCTGCTCCCCCCTCTCTCTGTCTATCTCTTCCTTCACCCTTCTCTGACCATTTCTTCCACCTCCTCTTTCTATCCACCTTATCCAAATTCACTGTCCATCTCCTCTTGTCCATTTCCTCCTCCCTCTGTCCATCTCCTCCTTTGTCCATAAGCGTCTTCCCCTCTGTCCATCTGCTCCTTCCCGCTCTATCCATCAATTCCTTCTCCCTATAATTTCATCTCCTCCTCCCCATTCTCTTTATCCCCCTCCTTCCCTTCTCTCTGACAATCTCCTCCTCTCCTCTTACTGTTCGCCTACTCCTCCTTCTTCTCTATCTCCTCCCTTTTCTCCCCTTTTTCTGTTCATATCTTTCTCTATCCTCTTTCTATGATCTTTTTTTCTCTTCTCTCGCTTTCTCCAGGCATCAACTCCTCCCAATCTCTCTGTTCATCTCCTTTTTCCTTCCCCGCTCCCCCTCCCCACCTCTGTGTGCCAATCTTTCCCTCCCACTCTCTCTCTGCATCTTATCCTCCTTCTTTACTCTCTCCATCTGCTCCTCTCCCCTCTCTCTGTCCACTTCCCCCTTTCCTCTCACTCTCTACCTCCTGCTCCTCCATCTCCTGCTTAGCCCTCACTGTCCATCTCCTCCTACCCCATTCTGTTTCTAGCTTATCCCAATAAGAGGTTGTTGATTATTATCACCTGTAGTATTTCTTTCCAGACTGTAAATAATACATGTACCAATTTTGGCTGAAACCCAGGCGTTTAGTATGGGCTTTGTACCATTGGATCTGCCTATGTATGCACATAAAATATATTTCACGAATGTTTAACATATTTCAAACGTATTTCTTCACCTACATCTCGAGCAAATTTCGTCTTGCAGTTTCCTTTTCACGCAGCTCAGTGTTTATGAAGTCGTATCTCGTGATCTATCCACTGCACTACGCAGGTGCATCCAGTGCCTTACGTGGATACGGTGTGCGAATTTTGCCGTGGATGGAGATCGTAGTAAAGAAGTAGTAAATTTAAACGTCATACATGATGTTGTAGTTCTTTACACATCTCGGTATTTGACATCATGTCTACCGACCTAGCCGACCGCTTTGGCCGAGCGGTTCTAAGCACTGCAGTCTGGGAACGCGCGACTGCTACGGTCGCAGGTTCGAATCCTGTCCGGGCATGGTTGTGTGTGATGTCCTTAGGTTAGTTAGGTTTCAGTATTTCTAAGTTCTAGGGGACTGATGACCTCAGATGTGAAGTGCCATAGTGCTCAGAGCCATTTGAACCATTATTTCTACCGAACTATTTGTCGTAAACTGATGTATTTCTGCAGTACATTCAGCGGCAGTTGTCCATACTGTTTGCAAACAGTGTTGGGATTGGAGCAGGGAGTAACGGTGTAATAAATTTAAACGTCTTTCATGATGCAGTTTTTCACGCACCTTACTGTTTATGACGACATATCTCCTGAACTAAGTTCAGTGCAATGATATAATTTTGCAGGTACATTCAGTGTTATATTTAAAAGCTGTTTGCAAAATGTATAGTGAATACAGTTAGTAGTAAGGAAGTAACAAAATAAAACGTCATGCTTGACGCGGCAGTGCTACGGAATGAACGGGAGAAATGTAGTAAACGGTAAACTTTATCCTTTCATCATTTAGTGGGAGTCGTCAGGGAGAAAAAGTTTCGTAAGGGTTTGAAATTATGTGTAAAGTTGGCTGCAAGTCTCTAAGTGCTCCCATTCTCAAACACTGAGTGGCTAAATTATGGGTATTCACACGTCGTGGGCTACACGGCTTTTTCACTCTACCCCTGCCATAGGTAGGTTGTTTTAACACAATAATGATTGTTTCCAGAAATGAAGCGATATGCACACCTAAAGTTACTTAAGTTCGTGTTGAAATTTCATTGTCAAATGTTATGTATTGGGTTCTGTTAGTCAATTCCATATCTTCGAAAATAACGCCGTACGATATGGTAAAGTGTGGAACGGTTATTGGAAATATAGGAAGAAGGAATCTACCATTGCAATGACGTAATAACCTGTGTGAATAACTTACGTTACCCACCAGTATGATTATTAAAATAAGTAAAACTGTTTGAAAGGATCTTATTTATCTCCAGATATGTCACAGCTCTAGAGCTTAGAGATTCTGGAAAACTTGAGAAAGGTATTGGGCTATAGCGGATTCAATACAAAAGTCACATAAATTATGATATCTGATACATTGTGTTGGCTAAAAGGTGTACCTCCCTTAAGCACCTCTTGCCTAGCCACTGACATCTAATCACGTGGGACTGTACTATTGTTGTGTTACACACTTGCGTGTTCAAAGGTGACGCACCTGCAGCCAAGGTTACAAATGTGCTCTTGTCCCGCGACACTCGACTCGGAGGCAGAAGGTTTCGAAGAAAAATTCATCGACTGCGTTTTGACAAATAACTGGGCGAGACATCCTGCCCTGGCAATGTCGTCAGCTATGACGTCAAGCTCTGCTACAGTTGCTGCTAGAATGCTTACCTTGTGCATCGCAGAACTCCCTCTTCCTTCGGGAAATACAGTCCTCAGATTTTAGTTGAGCTCCGAATCGAAACTGCTATACACACAACTAGAAGAGCAGCATTTTTTCGTTTCCATGTACTACTTCATCCTTGTAAACGCGGTCACATGGTAATTGTATCATCTTTCTCCCTCACGCTGCTTAGTGTGTCCAAGCCAATGTTCACTGTTAACACTGAAAGACAAGTATTTGACTGACAGCATCGCCTCATCACCTCGTAAAATATGCTACCCACAGTACAAGGACAAGAAATTGGTCACAAGGGTCTTAAGCAAGTTATTTACAACGTGAGTCGATTATATACTTACTACAGCTTTGCACTACCGACCATAACGCTTGGAAAACTATTACCAAACGCTTGGAAAACTATCACCAAAATCTTAAATCTTACAAACCCACATCTCCTTCTAGAGAGAACCGGCCAACGTATCGTGCCCCGAAGGCCCACTCGTTTACCGTTGATGACTGCACGACACAAAAGCTTTACACTTCACCTGGGCACGTCATCACCGACATTGGACTGTTGATGATTGGAAACAAGTTGGCCTGTCGGACGAGTCTCGTTTCAAATTATATCGACCTGATGGACGTGTACGGGTATGGGAATAACCTCATGAATCCACGGACCCTGCATGTCAGCAGAGGACTGTTCAAGCTGGTGGAGGCTCTGAAATGGTGCTGTTGCAGTGATATGGGACACATGATACGTCTAGATACGGCCCTCACATGCGACACGTACGTAAGCATCGTCTATGATCACTTGTCTCCATTCATGTCCATTGAGCATTCCGACGGACTTGGGCAATTTCAGCAGGACAATGAGACACCCCACAAGTCCAGAATTTCTACAGAGTAGCTCCGGTAACACCCCTCTGAGTTTAAACACTTCCGCTGGCCACCAAACTCCCCAGGCATGAACATTATTGACCACATCTTGGATGCCTTGCAACGTGCTATTCAGAAGAGATCTCCACCTCCTCGGATTTATGGACAGCCCTCCAGGATTCATGGTATCAGTTCCTTCCAGCACTACTTCCGACATTGGTCGAGTCCATGCCGCGTCTTGTTGCGGCACTTCTGGGGTGCTCGCCGCGGTCATACACGAAATTAGACAGGTTCACCCGTTTCTTTGGCTCTTCAGTTTATAAACTATCACAAAGTGGCGATCAGGAGTTCAGAGGCAACACTGTTAATATTGAAAGTGAGGAAAGGCATGGTTGCGTAGATAACTGAACTGGGACTAGAACTACAAAGTTACAGCACCATCATCGAACGAAGCTATGTGCCAGAATCCATGGTACAATCAGTAGACGAAACGCAGGGAGAAGTAGAGTGAACATCTCCCCATCTTCTAGCTGTTTTTTTTTCTTCCGTGATGAAATCCTTTCAGGCTCCACACGTTGTCTACAACGGATCGTTGAAATGGCCACTACCCCTTGCGGTAATGTGGGTGGGTCAGGCAGAAAATCAGTTTCAGAGTCAGAGGGAGAGACCCACTCGTCGACAGACATGAGTTCGCGTATGGACATTCGTTTGATAACGGTGGGTTCATCCTGCCCTTGCGAATCAACAAGTTATAGTCATCAAGAAGTCGTGAGGTGGAGGCCGCGACAGAAGGCGCAGGGGTAGTTAGGGAAACTGTGACAAGGGGAGAGGTAACCGACAGAAACGGGGGAGACAAGTGGGGTCCTTGTAATGTCAACGCGAATATTTTGTGTCACCACTGTATGGACAGTGTGCGAGATTTATGAAGTCAGGAATACTTTTCCAGAAGTGACTTTTAAGCTATATCTGAAAACTGAGAGAAGGTTTATTATTATATTATGAGTTATTATATACTGAAATGAAAATAATTTCCAACAACTATATGGTTTATTATTTTTATAAACAGTTTGTCTGTGGTACTTCTTTCCTTCTGTTGTTCTCCATGATGTATGAAGCGGCTGAGATCCAAGATAAATTGAGGTCTGTTCTTTTAAGTATTGTAAAAAGTAGTAGTAAGTGATCAAAAGAAAAATATAACGTATAATTTACTAAATGTAATTCTAGTGTACGGACTTTTATTTGTAACTACATAACCAATTACAAATGTTTTAAGTTTTGTGTCCGCAACAGTCCAGACTGTGCTTTGTCTGCCGCCATTACATGAGCGTATGGAGCGGCAATTTCAAACAGCAAATATAATTAGACATTAATTCTTTCGATCGATACTACAATATTTAAATTCCGAGGATAAGAACCCATAGGAATTTATTATTTTTCTATTCTCACAGTGAAAATAACATTCCGTAGAACTATCTTACACTTTACGTAAATGAAATAATTTTTGTGGCTGATGCCTAGGATTAAATTTCTCAGAGTAATTTATCAGTGACATTAAATAAAAATATTTACGACACCAGAGTTATTATGGAAGAAGTTGTGGTGTGCCATATTAATTATTTGGTACACACATTTTAATGTCACTTACTGAATTAGTGGAACAGCATTTCAGTATTTATGTGTAGTGGTAAGGCATAACAAAATAATTCATTATAGTCGGGCTCAGCAGCACATAAATAAGAATTTGCAGATATTATTTATTTCTTTCAAATAATATTGTTTTTCTTGCTGCTATACTTTCATAGGCTTTTGCAATAACACATATACACTACCACATAAACGATAAACAGAACAAAAACCCATTACATCCTGAAACAGATTCCTTAGCAGGCGGCGCCGACGAGGCAGCCTAGATAACGGGAGAACTGCTTGATGACTTACCAGAAACCACTGATCAGGTACAAAGGCACGGATGGCTTCCTCGTCTACAAACTCAGGCCGGAGAAGTAGGTCCTTCAACGGAGAGTTATCAGAAGACCGAAGCAAACGAAAAGGCTCCTCCACCGCATCATCGTCTTGTGTTTTGCGACGATTGCTTTGAATAACCAGGGACAGAAACGTGGGAGTGACGTCTTTAATTTTCTTACACGTGGGCCGCGGGAGAATATCACGACCATCATCTCTCAAATATCCACATTGATCCTCAATAATAGGATTGATTCATCTCCAGGATTCTGCATAAGAATATCGACTAAGGTCAGTTTTATACGCTGCTAGTAAGTGGCTTTAATACCACCACACGATCCGGACAGTTGGCACGGAGGTGGCAGCTCTGATTATAAATAAAGCAGCTTCCTTCCTGGCTGATATAAGCGATACGAACCCGATAACCACAGACCTGCAAGTGGAGGCAATACTTTCTTAACCGCCATTTCTACCGAACGAACACAAATATTGTCCTGCAACTGGTGCTGAGCAGATCAGTGTTCCCTTCGAATATGTAGCGTATCCCCACTAGGGAGTGGGATGGACCTCAAAAAACTGTCATCTACTTCTGGTAGAAGATTAAAAACCAGGATATTTGTATAGACCACTTCTGAATTCGCAAAAGAGCTGTGATAGTGGGAGCACCACTATGCGTAATGGTTACATGAAAGCCTTAATAATAATATCCTGTTAACCTGAAGCGGGTCAGGAAATTCTACTACTTTAATGCCGAGTCAAAGTACGTAGTATGCACCTGATCTGTAGTAAACCTTGATCCTGTCAACCAATCAGTCTTGTATCTCTTAAGAGCTGGGCTGTAAATGTCGATTGGATTTATCAAAACTGAAACTGACAACACCGCCACGTGGAAACAATTGTGGACATCACTGAGCAAGACAACGCCTCCTCAGTAAGAGCTGCACAAACATCAGACATTAGACGACAAACAGCGATGTGACGCACGCGAGAGATCACACGACATCGAAGTAAACGAGTAAGGCAGGGGGTACTAACTGTTAAGAGGCGGAACCATTACAACCTACTACCACGGCGGGCGAAGACCAACTTCTGTGACTGAGCTACTCAAGCACGGCCCACGAACTCCTACGAAACTTGCACGACTAGCGCTCCTGAAAGAAAGAATTTGCGGTGACATAGCCCAGCCACAGTCTTGGAGCTATTTCTAGAAAGAAATTTTTACTGTGCGGAGAAATTTTCACTGATATGAAATTTTCTCGCGAACTAAAACTGTGTGGCGGCCGAGACTCGAACTTTGCACCTTTGCCATTCACGGGCAAGTGCTCTAAGGTGAATGCCTGGATAGCTCATTGGGTAGAGAACTTGCCCGCGAAAGGCAAAGTTCCAGAGTCCTTACCTCGGCCGGCACACAATATTAGTCTGCCAGGAGGTTTACATTATATTCGTGACATGATGAAAAAAGCACAACTCCTGGATCACTTACGGTGTTGAACTATTTACTGTGTACTTGAATAATTCGGGAGCGTTAGCGATAATGAAGGGAATTGAATTAATCCTCGAACAAAGACACACGTTTACATATTCTTTACACAGAATGTCAAATCAAACGCTTTTCAGCCGTCTGATTTCCTAGCTTTTATTTTATTGGGCTACCAGTTTCGGTGATATATTACGCCATCTTCAGGCATCAGTGTACAGACAACAATGCTAACAGTATGGAACAGATGACAAAAGGGTGTTGTGCAAGTCTTATATACAGTGGTAATATATAATAGCATAACAGTACCAAACTTCCTGGCAGATTAAAACTTTGTGCTGCACCGAGACTAGAACTCGGGACCTTCACCTTTAGCGGGCAAGTGCTCTACCATCTGAGCTCCCGAAGCACGACTCACGCCCCGTCCTCACAGCTTTAATTCCGCCAATACCTCGTCTCCTACCATCCAAACTTCACAGAAGTTCTCCTGCACGCTTTCTGCGAAGTTTGGAAGGCAGGAGACGAGGTACTGGCGGAATTAAAGCTGTGAGGACGGGACGTGAGTCGTGCTTAGGTAGCTCAGACGGTAGAGCACTTGTCCACGAACGGCAAAGGTCCGGTGTTCGAATATCGGTCTGGCACACAGACTTAATTTGGCAGGAAGTTTCGTATCAGCGCACACTCCGCTGCAGAGTGAAACTTTCATTCTGGAAGTACCAAACTGTACAGGGAGATACATCAAAGCTACAGATAAATTAAAGGATTAAATAAGAGAACAGTAGCACACTGTATTAATATAAAATAGGGAGCAAAATACATATGTCATATAATCGTAAAAAAAGAACATGCCAAACGGAGTCAATATTGCTTGTGATGCATAGATATGCACTGTGTAATGTTAATGCAATGCCCTTTAAACGACCGGACTAAAATAACATAGTCCTATACAGATGAGTGCAGACTGAAGGTAAAACATTTGATTACAAGTTGTCGTATACTAGTAGAACATAAACCCCTTACTAGGAGTCAGTCTCATAACTGTGTGTATCATCATTTTCCATTTTACTAACAATAATTAATAAAACGAGAATACAAAATTACATCAATGCAATTTATTTGCCACCGACATATAAGATACAGTTTACTTTATAAAACATTTTTATTGAACCAAACTATCAATATAATGTAATATACAGTAACAAATTGCTACTAAGCAGTAATTATTGATACATATGGAAAAGGGCATAACCAACGTTGTCATGAAAGTGGTAAGTCTGCCGGTAAGCAGGCATGTGGATGGATGATATACCAAATAATAAGCTATGAAGTAAGACGGAAGAAAAGCGTGCAATACATACGCAGAACATTAGAAAGACACTCATTTCAGTCAAAACAACTGAAGACACGTTCCTCTAAATGTCATGTAGCCCTTAATCAGGGGAAGACAAAGGATAGTATGGCCCACGACACAAAAACCACCACTAATCATACCATACAATGTGTAATACTTCAGTTGGTACCTTTATGAGCATATTGTTAATTGAGAATGTGGATGTCAGGGAATATACCAGAACACTGTGTCAAGTGTTATCAAGGCGTTAGAGGTACAGGCGCACAATCTGAATAATGACCCATGTCAACAAATAAAAGCGCGAAAACTAACACTCGTATTGTACCATGAAACCCATGTAAAGAGGGAAGAACTCACAACAGTAACACCATAATCAAAACAAATATAGTGTACCAACCATGGTAGTTACATGTTGAAGAATGAAGGTAAGGAAGTAAGTCAAGGTAACGATGACTTACGTCATACAGGCCTTGTGAAAAAGCAAGGAAGGTGCAAAAATTTAACAACATATGTACTGTTTCAAGAACAGTAACTGCACGACTACAGTGCAGCCTAGAAAATGACGTTACGATCCAAGTAAGGCATATGTGTCAAGAAATATTCCTGAACATCGTTGAAGACCAGTAAAACAATATCGTGTGTCGTTACACGTTTATTGTACAAAATTGTTGGCGAGAATTACAAAAATCGCAAACTACAATTACGTACTTCTCGTAGGGTGGTATCTGATATACACACTAAAAATGAAAGCGTTCCACTCAGTACTGAGTCATAACCAGGAAACTATGTCAATGTATTATAATATGCAGGCAAGTATAAATGTAAAGTAGAACCCCATTTTAATTATTAGTTAACAAAATGATCAGAAATTTAGAGCTTGCCATCTGTTATACATTAGTCTACAACCATACATGGGAAACCAAGCCCGTGTATTTCAAGTAGATCAATCCTAAAAGAAAGAACTAGTTGCACGACCCATCGACTGTGGTCATGGTATAGTAACACCTTATGTGAGTGAATGCTCGCAAGAACTATACAAAGGGGCTAGAATCAGAAAAAAAGAAAGTACATTCGTATCAGATTGAGAACAACATGTGTTACCAAGATCCCTGTATTAGAAACATTCAATAATAAACCGCTGCAATGTGAATCCGATGAACCAAAATGTGAGACTCATGTCATCAATACATAAAATGCTAAAGGCAATAACACTGTCTAAACGACAAATACTAATTCAACAAATGCTATGGAAACCCGGGTGATATATAACCTCTGTAAAAAAAAAAAAGGGGGGGGGGTGGAGATCACGGCATGAGAGATGACAGTGTATTTGCGGTTACAGTACAGAATTGAGAGTAGCACTGTCAGCAAGAGGTGAAGGTTATGGAGCCAGTAAGAGTAGTTCTATTACATCATGTCAAATAATGTAACGAAACTGATATCATCTGCTGAAAATTCTCAAAAAAAGTAGCATTCCTAACGATCAGAATATCATGTGGCAACATAGGTCCCACGCCGTACTACACCCATTACAAGCCGTATGCGACCGAACCGCCGAATCTTTCCATCAGTAAATGGGGTATGTTCTCAAGTGACTCCGTTGTTTTAACCCCTCCACTGACAGAATGACCCGCTTCCTACTTCCGTATGTATAAAGCCAATACGGACTTGTAGCTGTCACGCCTTTGCGCTTACTGCTACGTATTTTAACCGTAAATAGCTCAGCCCTAATGGTAAGAGTTAGTAGTGAATTCACGTTATTAATCTTTGAAGACAGCACAGCTGCCACAAGCTCAGCTCACTTTTGCTCCACTCCTACCCTCGCCATTACACCACATTAACTAGGTGCTACATGGACCTTGCTAAATTCACTTGCGTATACATTTTTGACCGTTACTCGCCAGTATTTACCTATTGGATTAGTACACTCCTAACCGGACTATTTCTCAAAGAGCTGTGATGATTGAACGGGTTCGATCCACGGCCTACAGTGCCCTACAGTTCACACGGTAACACTGCCTACCTGACCCACTTAACTTGGTAGTGAGCTTATGTATCCAATCACCGCTGCTAGCAGCAGTAGATAACCCTATCAGCACGACGAGAGCAGCAAACTTACCGTCGAATCCTCCTGAAAATACTTATAACTACGGTCGCCAGCTCTGAAGGAGCAAAAGAATAAATCAATTTTTTGGCTCGTTTCAAAGTGAAACGGCTTGAGTTGAATTTTAAACTTATTTCTGAATATTACTATTTCCGATCATTCTAGGTGATTCTACAAAGCAAATACTCTCTCAATTTCTGTGAGTTGGCTTGGTAATTACCACCAAGACAATTTAAGCAACTTAGGTTAACAAACTTCTACCCTTCAACTTATTTAATGATTTTGGGATATTACTCTTTGGACAATTGCTATAGAATTAGTTAAGTGACTTTACTTGAAAGGTTACTCAGAAAATTTTAAGTAACTATAAATAGGCGACTCATTCTGGTGTGACCATTGCTCTTTTCTACATTCTTAAACGCTAAAGTATTCTACAACCAAAAGAATTGTAAATGAAAGAGGCGATGGTGGCCTCAGTCTGATTTCACTACACTATGTTTCAGGTTACTACACTTTACAATGAAAAACATGCGTCGTAATTTTACTCATTACTATATTCTGTCCTCTGCACTTGCACAAAAGAAAACTGGTATTCTCCTTTTACATGTATACAAAGTTCGACTTAACAATTTCAAGCAGTCTTGCCTTGGGTAGACGTGTCGGTGCTGGTGCTGGGATGCATGTCGCTAACGCAGCTCTTCACGCCTCATGCCCTTAATGGCGGCTGGAACTACGAGCTGTAGCACTCGTATAAGCTACTGCACGTCCGCCATAAAATCTGGGCGCAAGAACTCTTACACTCAGCCCCAGTAGCATAGAGACGGCTTCGACAACCATTCGTCGCGTTCCACTCCACAAACGGCGACGATATTCGCCACTTCGCTGTTGCACAATCACTTTTGCGTGAGCACAGTTACGCACGTCCGCTCACGTCAACACTCCCCAGGCCATTCCATTGTTCAGTCCCTGTGTCTCCAGCTACCTCTAGCTACGCTCGTATCACCAAGAGTGGGGGCGTTCCCCTACCACCTTTTCACCGAAATCATTTAGTATTTAAGAATATTTATATTTATTACCCTGGAGTTCATACCAGTCATAATAATTTACTACTAGCGCTTTATGCCGGCCGAAGTGGCCGTGCGGTTAAAGGCGCTGCAGTCTGGAACCGCGAGACCCCTACGGTCGCAGGTTCGAATCCTGCCACGGGCATGGATGTTTGTGATGTCCTTAGGTTAGTTACGTTTAACTAGTTCTAAGTTCTAGGGGACTAATGACCTCAGCAGTTGAGTCCCATAGTGCTCAGAGCCATTTTTGAACTAGCGCTTTATAACATTAAATCATACACTAATAACTTATAATTACCAAGAAAAAGAATACATTTGACTCCGAGAGCTTAGCGCATTGTCTGAGACAGCGCTAATTCCCAGTTTCGCCAATAGATGGCATCAGGGTGCACTCCCTGGCAGTCTCACACCAGCGCGCCCGTTTCTGACGCGGGGGCTCCAAATTACTGTCAGCCCACCATCATTTCAGTTCCGTTACACGTACTATACCCATTATACAGCATAGGAGAGTGAGCGATGATACACAGCAGTGTCCATAGAGACTGTGTGTCATTAGATGCTGTCGCTTCACGGAAGTCTTTGCCGTGTACGGTCCACTTCGTTCGCAACGAAGCGTGAGCTGGGGAGCTCGACTGCAGTCGTTGACCACTGTCCGCCACCCACGCGGTCCCCATGTAAATAAAAGCCCACCCGGTCCGCAGACTTCAGGGCCGGCGCCTCCCGCTTCCGACGCCGTAGCCCTGGGCAACGGTGCGTAAGACGCGGGGTGCGGCCGGCCTGTTAATTACTCGAGTTGGCGACGCGCCGCCGCGGCGACAATATTTATGCAAACAGCTCGGCGGCCGCCTCTCGCCGCCTGTCAGTAATTGAGGACCGCTCGGAGGCTCTCTGGGGACAGGACGGCGGTGGCGGGGGCGGCTGGTGTGTGCGCACCGCAATAGGGGACGAGGTCGGGGGTGGAGGACCGCGCGCCGCCCACGGAAACGATCGGTGCCGCCGCCGCTGACAACAAATATTGATACGCCGCCGCTTATTACTGCAGGGGCAGCACCGCCCCTCGTGGCTCCGGCGACGGGGTCGAAGTTGATTAGATACCCGCAGTCGCTTTCCAGTTGCGGCAATTTCCTAGCCCTTCCTCACGTCTGGCCGCAAATCAAAGTGAGTGAAGCTGACAAAGGGTAGTGTCGCTGCTGATAGAGACGTCATCGATTTTTTACAATAACGGTTTAAACTTATTCCACCTGGAGACAGTAGATGCAATGGTTATGGTTCAGCGCCATCTGTGTCTACCCTTTAAAAGGGAACGTTCACACCCAGAAGGCTCAATGTGGTGCCAACTGTGAAGCAAGCAGGCAACCATTCCACGGAAACGCACTCGTACTTCATACACCCAAATGACCGGGTTTGAAAGAGGTCAAATTCTGGAATGGCGGAATGGTCCTTTCGGAGAACTAACAACTTGAGTGCGTCAGTTTTGCAACGATGCTGGTATCAGTGGTCATGTGAACATTCTCCCCGTGGACGTGGTTCTGGACGTACATGGAGCAGACGTCCACCAGCATCTTCTTATTGTAAGGGCTACAGTGGCAGATCGTACAGCTACCACAGGACATGTAAGAGGGCCTGTCAGCCCAGACAGTCAAAAGTAATTGTTGTGAATCAGTTGCTAGTGAGAGTACCTCTGGCCCGTCTTCCACCCACGCCAGCATCGACGTGCACACCTCGGCTGGTGCCGTCAGATGACCACTTTCAATATGAAATGGCGCGCCGTGATCATCAGCGATAAAACAAGCTTCTGCTTGCTTTCAAGTAATGACTGCTTTCGCATCTGACGTTGAGGTGGTGACTGCTGTCTAGAGTGCATTTGTCTAAGATACACTGGCCCCAACCCTGGAATGCGATAAGCTACAACTTCCGTTCACCTCTAGTGTTTCTAGAAAGGACGCTAACCAGTGCTCGCCACATACAGAACGTTGTTTGACCCGTTCTTCTGCTGTTCTTGCAACAGGAATATGATGTGTTGTTCTAGCAGGATGATGCTCGCCCACACACTGCCTGTGAAAGTCCACTTGCGCTGCAGGTCGTGCAGCAACTTCCCTGGCTAGCACAGTCTCCAAACACGTCTCCAATCGTGCACCCGTGTGATATGATAAGACGAGAAGTGACTCGTGCGACCTGTTAACCGACAACTCTCACAGAACTACGTGAATAGGTAGAGCAGGACAGTATTCACCATTTGTTTGATGGACTGTATGCCAGAATCAGTGCCTTCATTCCACCCAATCGAGGCTACACTCCGGAATAATATTTGTCTTCCAGCATGGGTACTTCAGAACAGCATGTTCTATTGATCTGTAAATGTGATTATTTCATGCACTCGATATTCACTGTTGTAACAATGAATCTTGAGTGAACTGAAAACTTCTAAAAGGGTGTACAAATTTTTTCTGGCAGTGTAATTTTCACTCACTACAGTGTTCAGCTGATGTAATTCTGCGTACCACAAACATACCACACTTTACCTTGTCACCTTAGAGACCTAATTCACTTGTTTCTTTTATAGTCTGCCGATCACTCCACATAAACTGCAGGCGATTAAAATTTCAACACCAGCAAAGGTACCAAAACAGCAAAGTTTGATTAATTTTCCGTGTACAGTCTAACAGGAGGAGTACATGATTATCTCTATGCAGTTTGCAAGTATACAGAGTGTGAAAACTAGTACGCAAAGCTGCCACCAGTGGCGACAAGAATGTCACCTTCCCAATGGGCAATCGACCAGAGCTGAGCTTAGGTGACATTTACAGGTGTTTCCTTGTTGCTTGTTGGGTTTCGTAATAACGACCACATTTAATGTGGATTTTACTGGGCAACTAAAACTCTGGTTTCATCGTTATGTAACTTCAGCTGTTTGCTTCTTTATTCGGTATGTATATGTTGAATATGTAACACCTAGACCTTAACGTTCGTTAGGGTTTTACATATGCCTATGTCCTCTGGTTCGAATATGACTGGCTTCGCGAACATGTATAACAAAATAAACAGAAATAATGATTATTGTTGATCAGGTAACTAGTATTGTGACATGTATTGTATATGTTATTGTTTGATAAGATATTCTACAATACCTAAGTGTAAGATACTATGATTCTATTCATAAAGTTCGATCCTTGTAACCGTCCTTAATGCAATACCTAATGTCTCAGTTGTACCACTTAGGTGTTATCCATATGTTTACTGGTCTGTAAATAAAGCAACCACGAATTCCTCTCCTGTGCCAACTTTTTCACCTCAGTGTAGCACCTGCAACCTACGTTCTCAATTATTTGCTGGTTGTATTCCAGTCTCTGTCTCCCTCTACACGTTTTACCCTACACATCCCCCAGTAGCATCATGAAAGTTATTCTCTGACGCCTAGGTGTACCATCATCCTGTCCCTTCTTCTTGTCAGTATTTTCCGTATATTCCTTTAGTCGCCGATTCTGCGGAGAACGTCCCCATTGTTTATTTTATCAGTCTAACTAATTTTCGACACCACATCTCAAATGCTTTGATTCTCTTCTGTTCCGGTTTCCCTATAGTCCATGTTTCAGCACCACTAATGTCCCAAACATATATTCTCATTAATTTCTTCCTGTAATTAAGGACTATGATTCAGACTAGTATGATTCTGGTCACTAATGGCCTCTTTGTCAGTGCTTCTCCGCTTTTTATGTCCTCCTTACTCCGTCCTCACCGTTTATTTTGCTGCCTAGGTAACAGAATTATTTAACTTCGTCTACTTGGTGATCCCAGATTCTGATGTCAAGTTTCTCGCTGTTCTTTCTGCTGTTTCACATTACTTTCATCTTTTTTCGCTTTACGCTCAATACATATTCTGTAGCACTAGTTCATCCACTAATTCTCCATCCAATACATATTTTGTACGCGCTAGACAGTTCATTAATTTCAACACAGCCGGCCGATGTGGCCGAGCAATTCTAGGCGCTTCAGTCAGGACTCTCGTGAACGCTACGGGTGCAGGTTCGAGTCCTGCCTCTGGCATGGATGTATGTGATGTCCTTAGGTTAGTCAAGTTCAAGTAGTTCTAAGTTCTAGGGTGCTGATGACCTCAGAACCATTTGAAGCCATTCAGCACAACCTGTATTTCTCCTTCACTTTCAGTGAGGACAGCAATGTCATCAGCGAATCTTGTAATTGATATCTTTTCACCCTTCTTGTATTTTACGTCGTGACTTTGTCAAACTTTGATGGTTATTATCGCCATCTGGCAATTAGAGTTCTCGTGTAGCAATGACGTTACATATGCTGCCAACTCTCTGACAGCCGTCGTACGTCTACTTCTTTGTTCATGTAGGTAGCATTGCGAGTGAGGACATCTTTCCCTCGACCCAAGCATGGCAATATGAACAGTGGATTTATATACGGCTAACGTTGAAAATTCTGTAACCACGACGACCTACGTCAGGTATTGTTATAGCTTCATACGACTTAACAAGTATGCTTATGTATGCAACATTGATTCCATCAGCAACCGTTGTGCATAGCGACCGTGGACTCTAAGGAAGGAGAGCCACACAGCACACAGTCGCAATGCCATTAGTTTTCATTATTCTAGCATATCAAGAGTTCGGCTATAAATAGCCATCCTCTGTGCACTTGCTTACATTTCAACAGACTCACGGAAGTTCACGTCACCATATGTTCTTACAGGTGTACACATCTGTGCCACAGTCAATGGTTACAAGTTTCGTTTACACATCTTGCCACAGCTACACGACTCTCACACTGCTGAAAGCAATACATATGTTCTATGTTATGATGAAACGCTAGGCGGTTCGAAACCGGCAATGGGATACTAAAAATTGAAGACTGAAACAAAAGGCGTCTGGTTGCAGTAATTTCAAGGAACATATTTTGATACTTGCAAACTCACTCATCAAAATCTATAGTATACTTCCCATTGAACAAGAATCACGAAATTTGGCAAGAATCATAGTTTTTCAGTACAAGTAAAGGAGAAAATCCTAAAACTGTTAATTTTAATTATATCACACGAAAAAAATTCTCAGTTGTTATCTGACTGCAAACTTATCAATTAAGAAAACTCTTGGAAGTGGTGGATTTCCTGGTCCCAGTATCTTGACCCTCGACAACTGGTAAAAAATCGTCTAGGTTCTTCATTCTCGATGCACAGCATGAACATTATATATGCACAGCATGACCATTAATAAAACCAGCAAACTGCAGGGACGGATTCCTGACTGGAAATTGAAGAAAAAAGGTCATATGAACATGTGTCCGGGAATGCATCGTTGCCACCGTACATGGTACTGACGAATGTAAGTTCTTCTGAACACGTATTATGCCTTCCATATGTGTCTGGAAGCTGCGTGACTGACGCGGTGTTCTGTAGGCAGCATTATTGTCTGTTATTCATGACGCGAACAAGCCGTGTATAGCCAAACAAATGGAGATGGTCGAGAGACAGCACGGCTAAACCAAAACCAGTACCCTACAGACACCAACAACATCATAAAACATTTCAAGCCGTCTTTGGACGTTTGTGTGATCATGGGTCCTTTCAGGCGGAATAACGTGCTGAGAGAGGCGGCTGAATGTGCGTACACCAGATCTGGAAGACTGGGTTACACAGGATATTGAGACAAAACTCGGAACAAAAATCCGGGCATGACAGCCGCTATAATCCCTATTACCTGCAGTCAGTGAAGGTGATCAGAGGAGCTTACATTCGTCTGTGACGTATACGGTGACAACGGTGCATTTCCGGCCACATGTCCATAGGACCCTCCTTGTCCTCCATTTTCAGTCAGGAATCTGTCCCTGCAGTTGTCTGTTTTATTAATGTTCAGCCTGTATAATTAAGTTTGTACGGAACCCTCAGTCCCTGAACTTGCCTGTCTTCCGATTTGACAGTGTCAAATAACAGCATACAGGTATGTTATGTAAGGCGTCTCATCAAGTGTGGTGTCTCGCGAGTGCTTTCATGCCTTTCTGTCGGCAACCTATGACCAGATGTAGTCAGTGGTTAAGAGATCTTGAGAACATGTTGGCCAGAGCAACAGGCGAATCCCCTGTATCGAGGTAAGTCCGGACAGCACAGGAGACATGCGGCCGTGAGTCATATTGTTGAAAGACAATGTCACGGAGATCTTAGAAGTAGGGCACACCCATATCCTACTACCTAAATTATCTACTATCGTGAAACTTCCTGGCAGATTAAAACTGTGTGCCCGACCGAGACTCGAACTCGGGACCTTTGCCTTTCGCGGGCAAGTGCTCTACCAATTGAGCTACCGAAGCACGACTCACGCCCGGTACTCACAGCTTTACTTCTGCCAGTACCTCGTCTCCTACCTTCCCAACTTCACAGAAGCTCTCCTGCGAACCTTGCAGAACTAGCACTCTTCCAGGAGTGCTAGTTCTGCAAGGTTCGCAGGAGAGCTTCTGTGAAGTTGGGAAGGTAGGAGACGAGGTACTGGCAGAAGTAAAGCTGTGAGTACCGGGCGTGAGTCGTGCTTCGGTAGCTCAGTTGGTAGAGCACTTGCCCGCGAAAGGCAAAGGCCCCGAGTTCGAGTCTCGGTCGGGCACACAGTTTTAATCTGCCAGGAAGTTTCATATCAGCGCACACTCCGCTGCAGGGTGAAAATCTCATTCTATCTACTATCGTGTTGAATTCCATGGGCGACTCCAACCCTCATAGCAGACTCGGAGCTTGTACGACCTTGACGAATGCAGTGTGGCAACTGTCTTTCTCCTCGAAGCCTGCGCACGCGGATATGCGTATCTTGATGTCGTATGTCGAACAGTTATCGTCAGGAAAGCGACACGGAGCCACTGCTGTGTCCGTTCTGTTGATGGGCGAACCACTGTCATCCCCCCTCCCGCAACAGTCGCGTCAAGGTAAAACCAACAATGTCTCTCGTCCCCCATATGTCGTCACATTATTCGTGTGGACTTGGGGGAAACAACCCCACATCCTGACAAACGCGACGCAAGCACCAGTATCCTCGACTGATTAACCGCCATCGCGATAGTCTCTGCAGTGATCGAATCCCGGGGTGTACAGCTACATCTTTCTCCATTTAACGAGAGGCATGAAATGATCGGTGGACAGGACAGTAACACTGAAATTGGATTTGTCAATGAGAAACCCACTGCGTCGTGTTTTGCTATTTACAAAATGCAGAAGCGTTCGCTCGTACCTACCGTATATCTCCTAATCCAAGACGACGTTTTCTCCCGAAACTTCGTGCCTGAAATTAGGGGGTCGTCTTGACCTGCACCATACGCTGATCAGTTTAATCTTTTCTTTACCAAACAGAAACTCGAGCTTCTGTTAATCTCCGCCACTCCTACCGCTTTCATCTTCAACGTACGTTTGTGCCCTGAGCATTGTTGTTTCATAGCAGGGAGTGTTTGTCGCGGCATTTTTTTTCCCTTAACATAATTCATTGGCCTTTGAATTAACTATTTAGGCAGAGGATTGAGTAACTACAGATTTGGTGTACAATACACAGTATAGACATGAGAACTTATATTAATCGCAGGTAAAGGTTATTCTACACTCTGTACATTCTCATTCTCAACACAGTCCATATATCGCAACTTCCTATGCTGGAACTTTTGTATCGGACTTATAATTGAATATCCGCTTCTTGCAGAAACTGGACACCACTGACGTAGTCCATTGTGGTGAGCTCTCGAAACAGTTTCGTCAGAGATGTAGGTTGGGGAACTCCGGCTGTGATCAAGGTCGTAAGAAAGCTGCAGCGTTATACGCTATAGCGTGATCACCCTAATGTGACGTGGTTGAGGTCTGCAGTATCAGCTGAGTGATCTTCGCAGTATGGAGATGGCTAAACTTGTCCTATATCGATGTGAGGGTGACAACCGTGACCCAGCCGGATGCGTGGTATATTAGTGGTATGACGTCTACATGCACTGATTTGGGAGAACCAGGTTTTTCGGGGATTACTCGGCTGTATTGCGGCCTAATGTCTTCTTTTGGACTTTTGTGAGATCTCCCAAGTCTCTGACCACTCTTTGTGGTCTGTTTCTTTACACTAGCAACATATCATCATTGGGTCACCATCTCGCTGCATGAGATACCAGAATGTTCCTTGATTCATAATAACTGAACTTATTTATGTAGACTTTCACACTGATAGTTTAACTTAATTATATTGAGCACTTGATGGTTAGTTTTGGAGCCCCAGTGCTGCAGATTCTCCAGTGCACTCCTCGAATCCGTGACAATAAGGAAGTCGTCGAACTGATTTGCCGCATATTGAAGGGCTTCCTCCATTTGAAGAACTTCGGCAGTGAATATGGAAACATAGCCCAAGGTAGCGGATCTCCGCAGAAGTAAGCAAAGCCGGTGCCCCCTCTTGTTTTTGGAGACGTCAGTGAATATTTTGATCGGCGATGACCACATTGATGGAATCAGATTGGAAACGCCAGTAGAAGTAGTAGAAGTCCTTCGTCCCTCTGTGCTGATAGAGCATTATGGGCTGGTAGTCTAGTACGCCGTATACAACGATAAACTACTCTTTCGAATCCTGTCGACGTATCCGTTGTCCTCAATGAAGCAGTTAAGAGTTTGGAGAAAAGGATGAACTGTTTGTGCTGCTCTACTAGGGATGAATTTCTGAGCCAAGATAGGCCGCGCGGAGTGGTCAAGCGGTTAGAGGCGTCCTGTCACGAATTTTCGGCCCCTCCTGCCGAAGGCTCGAGTCCTCGCCCGGGCATGGGTGTGTATATTGTCCTTAGCGTAAGTTAGTTTAAGATAGTTTAAATAGTGTGTAAGTCTAGGGACTGATGACCTCAGCAGTTTGGTCCTTTAGGAATTCACACACTGTTCTTTTTTCTTTTTTTTTATTGAGTCAAGATAGTCATCCGGAATTGAAGGGGTATCTCCCTTGCTTCCACCAAAAGCACATCAACGGACGCAGAATTCAAGACGGATGAGTAGGGCACGGTACCGCAGAGTATCGATCTTTGTTAGTAGATATATCGAGGCATTCCCATATAACGCGCACTCATAATCGAGTATAGATCAACATATTCCACACTGAAGTGGGAGCAGGATTGTAAAATATGCTCCCAACTATACGCGAGATGGCAATCGTAGGATGTTGAGTGATCGACAGACCTTGGAAATCAAATATTCCACTTGGCTTGCCCACGTCAGTCTGCTGTCGACAAAGAGTCCAAGCCATTTGATTGAGCTTCTTGATGGAATAGTAAAATGCCCTAATCTTATCTCGGGCGTTGTTATAGTTCATCACTGCCGTGTAAACACAACAGCCGAATATTTGATATCTGCCAGATTTAGTCCAGCTCTGCACGTCCACGAATACACCACCTACGTCACTCCATCCATCCACCTTAGCGTCATCCTCAAGCAGAGAGAAACGGTGTGCATGCAGATGTTAGCGGCTTACATTATAACTTTTGCTGATAAACCAAAAACTCTGCTAAGGTCTGACAAGTATACTGCATAAAGACCGAGACTTAATATGGAGCGTAGAGGCAGTCGTCTGTAGAGTAGACGCGGCCCATGCAAGGTATTGTCCTATTGTCTGACACAGATTACACGTTGCCATAGGAGAGAGTAAGGGCAGTGAGAGAGAGTAAAGACAGTGAGTAATGAGGTCTCGCATACCCAATGTCTGGAGCTTCCGTATCACGACGTTCACGGCGACACTGTCAGAAGCACTGAAACATCGAAAAACAGTACCGTCAGATAACCATTAGATGCATAAATAAGTACAATGCCGGTAGTTAAGAGGCTTAGGCAGTCTATGGTGGCTGTTCCTTTTCGAAATTCATTACGAGATGTGGGCAGAAAGGTGTTCCTCTCAAACCACCATTACAAACGGCGTTCCATGATCCATTCTGATGTTTTTAACACGCAAGAAGAAAAAGCGATGGTACGGTATGAACTGCCCAAATCTGGGTCTTTTCTGGGACTGAGTGTGAGAACAATTTCGTAAATGCGCCACTTGTCCTGAAAATTGCCTGGCTCCCATAAATGATTGTAGATGTCTAACAATATGTACAAGGCTTCGTTCGGCAAATAGGCCATCATTTTATAGTGGATGTCCTATCCTGGAGCAGCATTGCTGGTACCTTTTAAGACCCTCCGCAGTTCTGAGAACTGATATGGAGTCGGTAATGACTGCGTAGATCTCAGGGACGAAGGAGAAGCAGGATCCGCCGTTGGCAGTTATTCAGGGATGGGGACGCGCAGTTTGTGCAAAGTCATCCAGCCAGCCATGTAAACCTTTACTCAATGGGGATCTGTTTTGTAATTTGTGTAAGGTGGAACAAACCGATGACAACGGCATTTCTCTGGTGAACGTTTTCTTCTCTGCTTCAAAAACAGTTTGGTAGCGGCAGCCACCTGTTTGTAACTGAGAAAACTCGCCCAGATGCGTTCTCTGTTCGAGATGTTGTAAGTAAGCTTTCGTTTAACAACTTCTATTGAGCAGTCACCATCCCTTCATGGAACTGAAAGACCTTCCTGCCTCTGGGGTGGTTTGACTTTGAATTTGGAAAATATGAGCGCCTCATTTATTAGGGAAATTAACAGGTTGTAAAGTTCGTTTGCGGGCCGTTCAAGAAACCTGCATGAAACTGTTCCTTGATTTACGTTTTATACGCCTCCGAGTCTGCTTTACGCTTTTTCTATTTTGATGACGGGAGGTATGGACCTGGATCACTCTCATTTATCGCAGTTATTCGAATAGTAAAATGATCAGACACCAGCGAGTAGGGGCAAACCTACCATTTAAATTCTTGGGAGATATTCTACGAAACAAAGTGCTATGTTTTGCAGACAAACGTCTTGCAGGCGCCAGAATGTAGATGGGCAGTCGTTGTTCAGAATAAGTAAAACTGCATTCGTCTATTACGTCCAAAACAGAGCGTCTCCATATCTGTCATTCATTTCGCATCCGCAGATGGTATCGTGCGCACTACAGCCTCCACAAAACAGGAAAGGGGTCGTGCTGATCAACCATTGTATGACACTCATCAAATTCGATTTTGATTCATGGAGGACTGTATAGTGCGACTATATCCAAAGTCTTGAAGCGAGTGCGGGCCGCAACAACCTGAAATCCTGTTAGGTATGTGTGGTTGACGTAACTGCAGGAGCAGGAACTGAGGATCTAACGAACAGCCCAACTCCGCCTTTTCCCTCGTACCTTTCTTCACGAAAGATGTGGAAGCCTGTGAGCGAGCACAATGAATGTGATTTAAGCCGAATTTCTGATATATCTGCGATGTACATGTTTTGTGAAAGTAATTCTCTTTGCTAGATTTCTCTGCTGGAAATGACCGACCTGGCTTTCCACTGTAGAGTTTTAATTGCCGTTTTACTGAGTCAGAATTTCCTGTAAAATCTGGCGTATCGCTATGGAAATAACTGGCCCTTGTGGTGCCGTTTGGATTTCTTGAATTACCGGTGTGATAAGATTAAAAAGTTTGTAGAAACAGCTGACCGCAGATGTCCGCGTCCAATGGAAACCGACACCGACATCCGGCAGTTCAGCCGTCAACTATTTCGACATGAAGTATGCCGAGGAAGCCGAAGAACCACTTTAAAAATTTTCCTTGTTATGTAAGTGACACTGGAGCAGACGGTCTGACTGTTTCCATTTACAGAGTGGAACTTACGTTACAAGAGTTGTTCAGCGACGTGGGGGCGTGGTGTTCTGGTGCGGACGGGTTGGTGCGGATCAGTCTCAGTTGTACGGTGTCTGGGTGCAGAGGCGGTGGTGGCTTCCGTCGGGGGTGTGGATGTCTGGCGGGCCGCCTGGCGTCGCTGCTTTGTGACTGTATATCTGTGCGGCTGAAGAAAAAGAAATGGGAAGGTGCTTTCATCACGCAGGAGCGAAGGAGGCCTATGTTAGCCATCTCGGCTTCCAGGAAAGTGGCACCTTGCCTAGTAGTGATATCCTTATCGTACCACTGGCACGAGTACTCTGGACACTCCAGATTTACTGCCTCGTGCGCCTGCTTGCAGTGTACTCACCGCGGCCGATTGGAGGGGCAGTCGGCTCGCGCATTTGACGCATCTTATATCTCAGACAATTAAAACATTGCCTTATAAAAGGGACTTACACATCCGCATCCCCTAAATCAGAAGCAAAATCTGTCAGTACCTGCGAAGCAAACTGAACTGCACGGCGAGCCATATTCCGATCTTCAGCCCTTTTTTCGACATGAGCCAATGTGCAAGACGGTACAGAGTGAAACTGTTGCGTGCAGTAGTTCTTCCTCATTTAAACTGGTGTCAACTTTTCTGATTACACCCTGGCACAGGATGACGTGGCTTGGTATGTAGGCCTCCAGATGTCGAACTGAAAATACCGAGGACTCTGCCACTAAGTTAGCTGCTCTGAGAGAGTTAATTTCAATTTGGTTGCTGTCCCACCCTATTGATATAGATAATATGCACTACTGACCATTAAAACTGCTACAGCAAGAAGAAATGCAGATGATAAACGGGTATTCACTGGGCAAATACATTATACTAGAACTGACATGTGATTACATTTTCACGCAATTTGGGTGCATAGATCCTGAGAAATCAGTACCCAGAATAACCACCTCTGGCCGTAATAACGGCCTTGACACGCCTGGACATTGAGCCAAACAGAGCTTGGATGGCGTGTACAGGTACAGCTACCCTTGCTGCTTGAACACGATACCACAGTTCATCAACAGTAGTGACTGGCGTATTGTGACGAGCCAGTTGCTTGGCCACAATTGACCAGACGTTTTCGGTTGGTGAGAGATCTGGAGAATGTGCTGGTCAGGGCAGCAGTCGAACATTTTCCGTATACAAGAAGTCCCGTACAGGACCTGCAACATTCGGTCGTGCATTATCCTGCTGAAATGTAGGGTTTCGCAGGGATCGAATGAAGGGTAGAGCCACGGGTCGTAACAAATCTGAAATGTAACGTCTACTGTTCAAAGTGCAGTCAATGCGAACAAGAGGTGACCGTGACGAGTAACCAATGGCACCCCGTACCATCAGGTCGGGTGGTACGCCAGTATTGCGATGACGAATACACGCTTCCAATGTGCGTTCACCGCGATGTCGCCAAACACGGATGCGACCATCATGATGCTGTAAACAGAACCTGGATTCATCGGAAAAAAATGGCATTTTGCCATTCGTGCACCCAGGTTCGTCGTTCAGTACACCATCGCAGGCGCTCCTGTCTGTGATGCAGCGTCAAGGGTAACCGCAGCCATGGTCTCCGAGCTGATAGTCCATGCTGCTGCAAACGTAGTCATACTGTTCGTGCAGATGGTTGTTGTCTTGCAAACATCCCCATCTGTTGACTCAGGGATCGAGACGTGGCTGCACGATCCGTTACAGCCATGAGGATAAGATGCCTGTCATCGCGACTGCTAGTGATACGAGGCCGTTGGGATCCAGCACGGCGTTCCGTATTACCCTCCTGAACAAACCGATTCCATATTGATCTAACACTCATTGGATCTCGACCAACGCGAGCAGCAGTGTCGCGATACGATAAACAGCAATCGCGATAGGCTACAACCCGACCTTTACCAAAGTCGGAAACGTGGTGGTACGCATTTCTCCTCCTTACACGACGGATCACAACAACGTTTCACCAGGCAACGCCGGCCAACTGCTGTTTGTGTATGAGAAATCGGTTGGAAACTTTCCTCATGTCAGCACGTTGTAGGTGTCGCCACCGGCGCCAACCTTGTGCGAATGCTCTGAAAACCTAATAATTTGCATATCACAGCATCTACTTCTTGTCTGTTAAATTTCGCGTCTGTAGCACGTCATCTTTTTGGTGTAGTAATTTTAATGGCCAGTAGTGTATATCCGCATCCCGTAAATTGAAATGAAATCTGGCAGTACCTGCGAAGCAAACTGACCTACACACGTGCCATATTCCGATCTTCAGCACGTTTTTTGACATGAGACAATGTGCAAGACGGTACAGAGTAAAACTGTCTCGTGATGGTGCCAACATTTTTTATTACACCCTGGTATGGGATGACGTGACTTGGTATATTGGCCTCCAGTTGGCGAACTGAAAATACCGGGGACTCAGGCAGTAAGTTAGCTGCTCTGGAGAGTTAATTTCAATTTTGATCCTGTCCTACCATATTGACTTAGATAATATATTTGTTATGTCTCACCTACAGTGTGAATCTATTGTGAACACAGGCTTTTCAATTACGAGCAGGTGCAGCCTAAACACGTTTCCTGCACGTCCTTCCACATATATACAGAAAGGGCCAATGTAACTTAGTAAAGGTTATTTTTATTCACTGCATAAGCTGACTGACCGTAGTGAACAGCATTCTTTGTACCACGAGTTGGTGCGACACCAGTACAGCTTCGGAGCTGGGTATACAGGTGCAGGGAGGGTTTTCTAATGGCAAAGCCATATCTACCCATTGCTGCGAGAAGTGGGCTACTTCCATTGTTTGGTTGTCTTACTGCTCAACGGTGAGTCCTGCTCGTTTGTCGCTCTTCTGTCCTTCCTCATGCTCCAACGTCCGCTCCTATATGGCACCCGTGCCGGATCAGGTGATAGTGTCATAGCTGGTATAATCACTGAGAACTTCCATGGCCTCCACGACCGTTGAGTGTAGTGTTTGTTAGTCTGTCGTCGAATCACCTACGGCTGCCGGAAAATAAGCCGAGTAGCCGCCTTACCTTAAGGTCAGCTACCCACGTTTAGAATAACTCTAGTGGGCTCCTGTGCTAACTATCGCACCTCAATAACGTGACGCAACGAAAAGACTGAATTGTTGTTTATTAATTACGACGCAGGTTTTGACCTTTTAATGCCATTTTCCAGTGACTGAGTTTATGCCATTAACATATATTTCCGGACATCAAACTCAAAATTTGCCGTAAATTAAGAAAAATAATCGCTCCCCACGAAATGCCAGATGTAAAATCATAGTCCTGTAAAACTAATTACTAAATAATAGTGGGAGCATATCATATCTAATAATAACAGGATTACTTTGGTATTACTAAATAATTGTGGGAGCACATCATACCTAATAAAACAGGATAACTTTGATATATACCAAAGTATTACTGTGACAAGTTTACTGATAGGCTCGTTCATATAAGAGTCGACAGCTAACCAAGACCGACAACGATAGTTCAGTATACATGCCGACGTCGTACACTGAAGATAAACAGATAGAAAAGTATATGAGGATACTGAAAGAGTAATACAGTACGTAGTGGGAGATGAAAATCTAATAGTGATGGGAGACTGGAATCCAGTTGTAGGGGAAGGAGTAGCAGAAAAGGTTACGGGAGAATATGGGCTTGGAACAAGGAGTGAGATAGGGGAAAGACTCACTGAGGTATGTAATAAATTTCAGCTAGTAATAGCGACAACTATTTTCAAGAAGCACAAGAGAAAGACAATACAAGAACAATGACAGGTGATACAGGAAGATTTCAGTCAGATTACATCATGGTCAGACAGAGATTCAGAAATTACATACTGGTTTGTACGCATACTCATGATCAGATATGGACTCAGATCACAATGTGGTAGTAAAGAAGAGTAGGCTGAAATTGAAGCGATTAGTCAGGAAGAATCAATACACAAAGACGTGGTACACGGAAGTACTGAGAAATGACGATATATGCGTGAGTTCTCTAAGGCTATAGATACAGCAATAAGAAATAGCTCATTAGGTAACACAGTTGAAACGAAATAGACGCCTAAGAAAAGGGCAATCACAGAAGTTGGAAAAAAACATAGGTACAAAGAAGGTAACTGCGAAGAAACCATGGGTAACAGAAGAAATACTTCAGTTGATCGACGAAAGAAGAATGTACAAAAATGTTATGGGAAACTCAGGAATACATAAATACAGGTCGTTGTGAAATAAACAGGACTGCAGGGAAGCTAAGACGAAATGGCTACATGAATATTGTGAAGAAATAAAAAAAGAATTGATTATCTGAACGACTGAATCAGCATATAGGAAAGCCAAAACAACCTCCGGTGAAATTAAAAGCAAGAGCGGTAATATTATGACTGCAACGGTAATTCCACTGTTAAATGCAGAGGAGAGTGCGAATACCTGGAAAGAGTGCAATGAAGGCCTTTACGAGGGGAAAGATTTGTCTGATGGAGGATCCAGTATTAGAATCAGAATTTAAGAATGCTTTGGAGGACTTAAGATCAAATAACAGATAACATTCCATAAGAATTTCTAAAATCGTTGCGGTAGGTGGCAACAAAACGACTATTTACGTTGGTGTGTAAAATGTATGAATCTGGAGACATACCACCTGATATTCGGAAAAACGTCATCCACACAATCCCGAATACTGCAATAGCTGAGTAGTGCGGGAATTATCGTATAATCAGCTTAACAGCTCAGGCATCCAAGATGCTGAAAGAATAATATACAGAAGAAAGGAAAAGAAAATTGAACGCTACCGCACGACCACGAGCTGCGGACTACTATTGTCACCATCTGATATTATCATCCATTGTATTGTACACTGCACTTATTCTTTCACACATTAATTGCAAAATAATTGTATCTCTGATTTCAGAAGGTCCGTATGTCCATCTGACATAGTTTTCAGGAAAAAAATTGTTTTAAGATTCTATAGGGCATTTTCTTAATTTTTTGCTGTGACCAGGTGAGAGATACCACTATGAACAATTATTATGACTTATTAAACTTATGGAGTGTAGCCATGTTTGGAAGTGAAACATGGACGATAAATAGTTTGGAGAGGAAGAGAATAGAAGCTTTCGAAATGTGGTGCTACAGAAGAATGCTGAAGATTAGGTGGGTGGATCACATAACCAATGAGGAAGTATTGAATAGGATTGGGGAGAAGAGAACTTTGTGGCACAACTTGACTAGAAGAAGGGATCGGTTGGTAGGACATGTTTTGAGGCATCAAGGGATCACTAATTTAGTAATGGAGGGCAGCGTGGAAGGTAAAAATCGTAGAGGGAGACCAAGAGATGAATACACTAAGCAGATTCAGAAGGATGTAGGTTGCAGTAGGTACTGGGAGATGAAGAAGCTTGCACAGGATAGAGTAGCATGGAGAGCTGCATCAAACCAGTCTCAGGACTGAAGACCACAACAACAACAACAAACTCAAATATGGTTTCTATTTATTGACTACAGCCGAATACTTCTCTAGCAGTAGGGCTTTTCTGAAATAAGTGAGAAATAAAAATATTAAAACCTTTACATCACACAAACAAAATGTTTAATGGAAATATAAGTAAATGTCAGACACAATGTTTCAAGAATTCGCAATATCTGTTCATGAAAACAAACTGTTTATCAGTATTGTAAATCACCACTCACATATCTTCTGCGTTCAATGTTCCGGAATGAGTTGGCCACTTATGAATAACATTCCCGGGTTCCCGGGTTCGATTCCCGGCGGGGTCAGGGATTTTCTCTCCCTCGTGATGACTGGGTGTTGTGTGATGTCCTTAGGTTAGTTAGGTTTAAGTAGTTCTAAGTTCTAGGGGACTGATGACCATAGATGTTAAGTCCCATAGTCCTCAGAGCCATTTGAACCATTTGAAAAACATTCATGAATCCTTGGATGTGTTCTTCCTGCACTATGTTAGCAGCCGACTTCTTTATATCTGTCACATTTGTTGCGTTGATAGGAATGTAGTCATCTGAACAGGATCGAACAGTTGGAAAGTTGACACAGGATCTAGAAACTCCAGGTACTCCTAATCTGAACGTGCAGGTATTTAAACTACCGACCATACTTCAGGCTGTTACAGTGCCAAATATCTCATAATTAAAGACAAAGTGATGGGATGTGGAAACACTGAATGCTGCTTTCAAGTCCATTCATGATGTAACTATCTCTAGTGAATGGGTTATCCTCTTGTAAAACCTCTTGCACCCCGACTTGAAGTCCAAGATATCATCTGTTGAGATAACTTACTCAGAGACTGATAATGATCAGTTAAACGTAGTTCACAATGGTATATACTCTGTCAGTTATTCCCAGTGATCTCTTGTTGTGCCATGAGCTCTATTAGACGGTAAGAAAGAGTGTCCCCTGACAGCAAAGGATGCCCGTATTTTCTGAAATTTTTCAGCATCCACGAAAGCTTGACATATACGTGTTAAACGGTGATCTTTGTTTTTCGTTGGGTAGTTACTGCAAAAGAGATGAACAATTTTTATGTCGTTGGGGATACATGTGGTGAAGCAGTGATACAAGAAAGTGAACGCTTCGATATGACCTTTTGTGGGCGACACCTTCATGATAAAGGCAATGAAATGCAAGCTTACGGAGATAAAATAGGTCTTGAATAAGTACTCTTGGTAGATGAAAATTCAGCATGTTGGAGGCAAAGAATAATATTAGTAAAGAAATAGCCAGCCAGGGTGGCAGAGCTGTTCTAGGCGCTACAGTCTGGAACCGTGCGACTGCTACGGTCGCAGCTTTGAATCCTGCCTCGGTCATGGGCGTGTGTGATGTCCTTAGGTTAGTTAGGTTTAAGTAGTTCTAAGTTCTAGGGGACTGATGATCTCAGACATTAAGTCCTATAGTGGTCAGAGCCATTTTGAGTAAAGAAATAAATGGGTGCATTGTGTAGCAGTCATGATGTCAGCTGTGAGACACAGTGACAGTACGTTGTCCATTATTACGCCTTTACAGCGGCTACAGAAAATCTAACGCACAAGGACTCCCGCGCTATACTGCATTATTTATCATGGTTCCGGTAGCAGCTATGACTGATATCCACAGAAAATTAAACACAAATGGAAATCAATCAAATACGTTTCTCTAGGATGAAATGAAAACATTACAGTTACAGTGTATCCCCCAAAACATTATTTACTATGATTGTGGTTGCTAGTGGTAGAAACAACTTTCATGTAGTGGGAAGTAACAGATCATCATGACACTTCTTCAATTACGGGCCACATGTCCTGTGGATACACATTGTGTGTCTTTAATGCAGTGGTTTCCGTTGCCTGCTGCACCCCCATGCTTTTGATCATTGTTGATTATTCCGCCTTTAGGGAAGTTTCCCACCACAAGGACAACAGAGTGCCCTACACGTTAATAGGAAAACCTCTCTCTGCGTCATCACGGAGCGTTAGGCGCCCCATGCAACACTTGACGCCTCTCGAGATAAAAGAGCCTCAGTTAGCCACTCGCAATTGACTAGAATGTCGTGAACTATTCCCCCACCCTCCCTCTACTGAACCGTGATTTTGCTTCGCGCAAACACTGGTACATACCAATTGGAGCTCTCGGTGCATTCTGTTCTTACTTGTTCGAGCCAATCAGGATTTTCGTAGTAAACCCTGCAATGCAATAACGTTGCCTTCTCCCTCCTTGTCTTCCTTTTGTTCAATGAGTTATTTTTCCGTTTAAGTTTCGCCTGGGCAGTTGTCTTTACGCGTTCTTCACCACAGTATCATGTGATCCGAGTGTTTACTAAGTCTTCGACGCAGAGGGTTTCTTCCACCTGCACAGTGGCAAGAACCCAGACCATTGTCTTTGAAATTGGCTTCCTAAGGTGAAAGTCGGTATTTTGTGCCTCCCTACTGTTCCTTAAAGTTGAATTCCACGTCGCGCTTCTGCGTACTAACCAGGGCGAATGGCCCCTTTCGCTTCAGATCCACATTTCTATAGAAACGTACACATTTATCTGCATGCAAATTAGGAATGGGCTGTTAACACCGTGTACTCCAAAGCCACGTATGTGCCCATTGCTCATTGCAATCCGCATCATGCAAATTAAGATAATTACGTCCAAACTATTTCATGTGCCACATCAACCGAATCGTACTGTCGTGGAGAATCACATGTTCTGCCACCTTACATATTTACTGTCGGTAAGAGAGAGATGAGTACCGAGAAATGAAAGATATGGGTGTATGAGCTAGAATAGGACGAAGTAGCTTTTCGAGTTCACCAAGAAAAAAGTTGTAAGTCCGCAAGCATTCATGTCCGTTCTCACGGAAAGTGAAACTCTCTAGGTTGTAAATGTAAATGTCGTGTGACTAGCAACCTCCGTCGGGTAGAACGCTCGCCGGGTGCCAGTCTTTCGATTTGACGCCACTTCGGCGACTTGGGCGTCGATGGTGATGAAATGATGATTATTAGGACAACACGACACCCAGTCCCTGAGCGGAGAAAATCTCCGACCCATCCGGGAATCGAACTCTTAGGATTGACATTCTGTCGCGCTGACCTCTCAGCTACCGCGGGCGGACTCTAGGTTGTTAGGTCACGTCACGTTTCTCTCCAGTTTCTTCTGCGCTGTTGAAATTACTATACATCTGCCTTGATCTTATTCAGCCAGCGTCGCATTCACCTATAAAAAGGGTGTTTTTCCGTGCTTATGCTGAAGAAGTGGGGTTACTGAGTGAAATTCTTCCGGTTATTAATGGTAAGCCATGGATTGTGGACGGAAAGCGAAGCAGGCAGAGCAAGAGAGGCGGAATGTTTACAAAAATATATTTGTCATGCCACAGAGGTTGTTTCCTCGTCATTGTTTGTGTTTTTCGCCTATTGTGGCTGCATATTTACTCCATTGGTAGCGGGAAGCTACCAAACTGGAAGTCTATAGCAACGCTCTCACAATTGCTTACGGGGCATTCCTATTATGTGTTAGCTTCCTTGGCCGGAACACGTACATTGTTGAAATCTACGTATTGGCTACATTCCTTCTGATTTAGTACTTTGTTTTAACCACGTGTGAGGTTTGTGCTCTTTAACACATTCTTTTACAGTCCTTCCTTTCCACCTGCACAGGGTGTCCCTCCCAAGAGTCATCAGGCATATTTTCTTTAGTGTTTCGGCAGATATCTGCAATTTTGTTTTTTCTATGTGTAGCAGCAGTCACCCCCTACGTGTGGCAGCAGCCAGCCCATATAAATTCTGCTCAACACATCTTTCATGCGGCGCCCATTGTCGATGGAGAAAACGATTTTTAAGGCGGAATTTTATGTATCCATTCGAAGGAGCAGTCCCAGATTATTCTAGTGCGGTATGCGTTATATCTGTATCTATTAACAGGGCCTGTGATTCACGGAGATTAACTGGTAATCCAACAGCGACTGAGTAGCGCTGCTGCGCGGCGATAGCAATCACCGTGAGCTAAGGAGGCACAATAACCACTGCTGGAGTACTATTTATTCATCGCGTTTTGATGTCCCTATTAACACATATTGATAAAACGAATATCGCGCTACAGTAATTTCAGACTGCTCTGTCAAATAAGCGCGTAAAGTTTCGTTTTAAAAATCAATTCATTCGTAGTAGGAAACAAACTGATACTCTCCGTTGATGCATGAAAGACACGACGAGCAGTATTTGTTTGGGCTGACTGCAGCCACACATTGCTAAAACGAAATTGCAAATATCTGCCGAAACACCAGAGAAAATTCGCTGGATGACTCTTAGGAGGCAGATGCATACTCTGCCACAGTCACACGTCACTTCATAGACCCCTGAAATGTGAAGATAGTCTACCACCATGTGTCGGAGTTAGATTACTTACGGTTGCCTAACGGCTTACTATGGTTTGTCCATAAACCAGGCTTTTGAACGAAATTTTATTAATTATGCTAACAATAAGGGTGATGAATTGCCTTCTTACTCTGTTGAGTTACAGTTCGTGTCTAGAGTTAATGAACGCATTAGCTGTATTCTATGAAAACTGGTATACGAACCAAATTTTTCAGTTAGAAAAAAGTTTTTCCTCACGCAAAACGGAGTCACGTGGTTACCTCCACATCACCTTTACTTATTATGACTATTATCCTTGAGCCGTACCCTTCGTCAGGAGACTCATCTTCCGAAACGCAATGTAGTTAACTAAAGCTGTTACTGACGAAGAAAGGAGGATATATCAAATGGAAATACTGTTAAAAGAAATGTAGTAGCATCAAACGTAGACTTTAGTTTGACAAAGACATTTCCGATAACCATTGGATGGAGCGCAACGTTGCATGAATGTGGGTTTTGAGCTATGGGGAAACCGGAAAAGGAGAGAATCGGAGTTTTTCAAATATTGTGCTAAAAAGAATCCTGAAAATTAAGTGACGTGATAAAATATGAGAACTGTATCAGCAGAACAGGCGAGGAGAGGGATATGCGGAAAAAAATTGACTATAAGATGGATCACACCGTCCTAAGAAGCATGCGAATAACTCATAGTATAACGACAAAAATTGTGTACAAAGACAGGGATCGAAATGTGCAGATATAAGAAGACGACACCGATACACTTCGGGGGACTGTAGAGGCACCTGCGTGATGGAACTGAGAACAGGAAGTCACATCTGGAAAAGCCATTCAACGACAATAGAGATGGTTATTGAGTCCTAGCGGCTGACGTTACACCCTTACATTTCGTCGCCCTCTGGTGTTGTTGGATGACGTTTTTCATGCATGGGTGCTTATCGTCAGTTTGTTTTTCATTACATCAATTAAAATAGTTCAAACTTTGGCAACGCCCCTTTGTTACACCTTACATACATGAGAAAAATCTGAAAATTCGATGTATGTGTTATTCTGAGGTGAAGAAATTGACACAGGAAAGGAATTGCTGTGGAGGGATCATGATAAACATCTATTGTATGAAATGTAAGCGCTGAAAGTGGAAATAATCAAATAGTTCGTGATCCCCTTTCAAATATGCCTCCCGTATCTTACTCGCTGCTCTATTTGTTTCGCTCTGTGTCATTTACAACTGATTTCATCACCGTGTGTCCTGCACGAACGTTTAGTTCTATCGTACAACGTAGCAGTGCAACATGTTCTCACAAGTTAAATCACGGAATATGTTTATGTTTTTTGACGCACAGTTCAGACTTTCCTATTTTTCAACAAAAAATTTTGCGGTATTTCTAAGTCTAGTAAGCAGATTTAAATTTTGCGAATTATGAACTAACTGTACAGGCTTATCGACGAATGGAGATTTATATCTACTGTCAGCGAACAATTCTCGAATATGAAAATATGGACTTAACAGCTACATTCATTAAAAAACATCGAAGTATTCATCAATTGCTATGATAAATGTGAAAATGGAAAGGAAGATCTCGTTGTTAACGCAAGTTTGGTACTGTGTATGATCCGACGTCAATATGTATTTCAACATGCAGATAGTATGCGGTGCTCAATTTCGAAACCAAAGAGAGGAAATGAGAGGAAACGTATTACATTTTGTCACATGTATCAATAAAATAAAGGAACCTTTTCATTTTATCAAGGTACAGCAACAGAGTACTGCTTGCTAAAAGAAGCATATCACACAACAACATGACTTCTTGACAAAAGAACGGCAGCAGAAAATCTACAATGACTGACAGCAGATTCATTACATGTTAAATTCCAGAAAGTTCTTTCCTGTGGTTCAGGAACATGCAAAGCCACAAAGGACGCCGAATACTCAAGTATTAATGAAAAAAATTGGCTGAGAGAGATCTGAAAGAAGTGACTGACATGAAAATTAAAATCAAGGACTGTTTACAAATGAACTGATTTCTCAGTTATTCAACTATAAAATAAAAAGTTTGCATGTCACATACCTTGATGCTGAAACCATTTCCCCGAGTATAAAGTAAGTGCGCTGGGTAGCGAGTACGTTTATAATGAGCCACACTGTACACGTAACCACCACAAAAGAATTCATACAGGGGTTACAAGAGATGAAAGGGAATCCAGCGTGCTCGCTGTCTGCCATGGGCCTTTGTGTCTGATGTTAAATCCACTGTTTGGCTGAGTAGCTTTTATAAATTAATGAGCGTTGCAGCGGAGTAATAAGTCCGCGGATGAGAACGAGCGAAATAACGTGGAAAGTGATATTTGCTCTGAGTGTGCATCATGTCAGCTCAATACACCGATCTGTAGCAGATGGGAAAAGGGCATCGAAAGTTTCTGAAGGAGTTTCCCGTATAAAATTCTTGTGTCTACATTCAGTAGTTCTTGACAGTCAATGTTTTCTTTGCACATGTCCAAACTAGATCCACTTTTTCTACTCTCGTTCCTGACGGTCAATGTTTTGTTTGCATATGTCCATAGTACATCCAGTTTTTCTACTCTCGTCCGTAAGTTTCCTACACAACCACTTCGTAAAGGATCTCATTGATGTCCACGTGACACTAAAAAGAGCTTTCAGAAGCGTTATTGCCATATTCTACCACACAGCGCTAGACAACTGTACAGTATATCCCTTTCCATAGTTTCATTGTGTTGAGCATTCCTGTCAGATCGCAGCATAGGTAAATTAACTGTTATCATTGAGGCGTGCACGGCTCGTTTTCAGGCCATTTATTGTTTGCCATCGTCAATTACAGTACTGCCACCTCGTTTTCTTATTCCGTTTACTGGCGTCACAAACTTCCTGCCTTACTTTCCCGTGGGCGGCAGCAGCAGCGCGTATCGATAAGTGCACTGTCGTACCTTGTTCGCAGCTCGTGGTCGTGCGGTAGCGTTCTCGCTTCCCGTGCCCGGATTCCCGGGTTCGATTCCCGGCGGGGTCAGGGATTTCCTCTGCCTCGTGATGACTGGGTGTTGTGTGTTGTCCTTAGGTTAGTTAGGTTTGCGTAGTTCTAAGTTCTAGGGGACTGATGACCATAGTTGTTAAGTCCCATAGTGCTCAGAGCCACTGTCGTACCATCTCTGGAGCGACCGACAGTATTTCCGGGTCGTCGTGTGTCTGGCAGCAGTTCGGGACGGACCAGGAGTGCAGTCGGGACGCAGCAGCAGTGAAGTCGGGGACGGAGCGCCGGTGAGGCGCCGACAGCCAGTGCTCGACGACCGCTGGCGACGCACATGAACTGTCTGACGTAGGGAGATTGGATCGGGACGACCGTTGGTTGGTCGTTCGGTTGGTCGTCTCATCGGCCGACGTATATTTGGTCCTTTCACCGTTTCCAGTCCTGGGAGTTGGTCGGTTGGCGTGGAGCAGCGATGCTGTCTCTGCAGTGCGTGGTTTGGCCGGGGCCACTGGCGGTGTCTAAGGGCGGTCGGAGTGTGTGGTGCTGTTCCCATTGCTACGAGGTCCGTGGCTCACCGATCCTGGACACAAAGGTTGAGTGTGGACTTAATCTACCAGCAAGTCACGGCTGTTCATATTCTGTCGTTTGGATTTCGTTGTCGGCTGTTGGGACATTCCCGCGAGCAACAACATGTGTCTTCAAGTTGGCAGATTTTAGCCACCCTCCCGTGGAGTTTAACTGTACCTGATTATTTTGAACTGAAGTGCACCAGTAGAATCTTCTGCCTTGTAACCGTTAACGTTCCGGTTACCTGCCCTGGTCATTGATCTAAATTTACGCATTGTATTTTCCTCATCGTGTTGTCGCTGTCCAGCATGGTGTGTAGTTTGACAGCTCAGTGCTATGGACCCCTATACTTTCTACGCTGTTCCATTGAACTCCCTGTTGTGGGCTGGTTGGGTGGAGCGGAAGTTATCTTGTCGGTGGGTCCGTTGGCTGTTTGTCGGTTGGGTTGTCTTCGGATCGAGAATAGTTGGGCCGACTGCCTGTCTAACCTAAGCGAGCATTAGTGTTTGAATTTCAGGCCGACCCTTCGAAAGTTCTGCGCGCCGTTGAGTGTACTGCTTCTTTTTATCTGTTCTTGTTGTTTGATATGTATGGCTTCTAGTAGATTTTTAAGTTCAGGTTGTTTGCCCTTAAGGCGTTAGATTGTGTGAGCCTTCAGCCTAATTGAAAGAACTGTTTTAAGTAAGGCATTTGGCCTTTTTAAAAATTTAGTTTTGTTGAGTCTTAAGTGATGGGCCTTCAGCCGATTTTGAATTAAAGTAGGCTCTGGCTCTGAGCACTATGGAACTTAACATCTGAGGTCATCAGTCCCCTCCTAGATTTTTTTTTTGGTCATCAGTCTACTGACTGGTTTGATGCGACCCGCCACGAATTCCTTTCCTGTGCTAACCTCTTCATCTCAGAGTAGCACTTGCAACCTACGTCCTCCTCAATTATTTGCTTGACGTATTCCAATCTCTGTCTTCCTCTACAGTTTTTGCCCTCTACAGCTCCCTCTAGTACCATGGAAGTCATTCCCTCATGTCTTAGCAGATGTCCTATCATCCTGTCCCTTCTCCTTATCAGTGTTTTCCACATATTCCTTTCCTCTCCGATTCTGCGTAGAACCTCCTCATTCCTTACCTTATCAGTACACCTAATTTTCAACATTCGTCCACAGCACCACATCTCAAATGCTTCGATTCTCTTCTGTTCCGGTTATCCCACAGTCCATGTTTCACTACCATACAATGCTGTACTCCAGACGTACATCCTCAGAAATTTCTTCCTCAAATTAAGGCCGGTATTTGATATTAGTAGACTTCTCTTGACCAGAAATGCCTTTTTTGCCATAGTGAGTCTGCTTTTCATGTCCTCCTTGCTCCGTCCGTCATTGGTTATTTTACTGCCTAGGTAGCAGAATTCCTTAACTTCATTGACTTCGTGACCATCAATCCTGATGTTAAGTTTCTCGCTGTTCTTATTTCTACTACTTCTCATTACCTTCGTCTTCCTCCGATTTACTCTCAAACCATACTGTGTACTCATTAGACTGTTCATTCAGTTTAGCAGATCATTTAATTCTTCTTCACTTTCACTCAGGATAGCAATGTCATCAGCGAATCGTATCATTGATATCCTTTCACCTTGTATTTTAATTCCACTACTGAACCTTTCTTTTATTTCCATCATTGCTTCCTCGATGTACAGATTGAAGAGTAGGGGCGAAAGGCTACAGCCTTGGCTTACACCGTTCTTAATACGAGCACTTCGTTCTTGATCGTCCACTCTTACTATTCCCTCTTGGTTGTTGTACATATTGTATATGACCCGTCTCTCCCTATAGCTTACCCCTACTTTTTTCAGAATCTCGAACAGCTTGCACCATTTTATATTGTCGAACGCTTTTTCCAGGTCGACAAATCCTGTGAAAGTGTCTTGATTTTTCTTTAGCCTTGCTTCCATTATTAGCCGTAACGTCAGAATTGCCTCTCTCGTCCCTTTGATTTTCCTAAAGCCAAACTGATCTTCACCTAGCGCATTCTCACTTTTCTTTTCCATTCTTCTGTGTATTATTTTAGTAAGCAGCTTCGATGCATAGGCTGTTAAGCTGATTGTGCGATAATTCTCGCACTTGTCAGCTCTTGCCTTCTTCGCAATTGTGTGGATGATGCTTTTCCGAAAGTCAAATTTAGAAATTGTGATGGAATGTTATCTATCCCTTCTGCCTTATTTGACCGTAAGTCCTCCAAAGATCTTTTAAATTCCGATTCTAATACTGGATCCCCTATCTCTTCTAAATCTACTCCTGTTTCATCTTCTGTCACATGAGACAAGTCTTCACCCTCATAGAGGCTTTCAATGTATTCTTTCCACCTATCTGCTCTCTCCTCTGCATTTAACAGTCGAATTCCCGTTGCACTCTTAATGTTACCACCGTTGCTTTTAATGTCACCAAAGGTTGTTTTGACTTTCCTGTATGCTGAGTCTGTCCTTCGGACAATCATATCTTTTCGATGTCTTCACATTTTTCCTGCAGCCATTTCGTCTTAGCCTCCCTGCACTTCCTATTTATTTCATTCCTCAGCGACTTGTGTTACTGTATTCCTGATTTTCCCGGAACATGTTTGTACTTCCTCCTTTCATCATCAACTGAAGTATTTCTTCTGTTACCCATGGTTTCTTCGCAGCTACCTTCTTTGTACCTATGTTTTCCTTCCCAACTTCTGTGATGGCCCTTTTTAGAGATGTCCATTCCTCTTCAACTGTACTGCCTACTGCGCTATTCCTTATTGCTGTATCTATAGCGCTAGAGAACTTCAAACGTATCTCGTCATTCCTTAGTGCCGGCCGAAGTGGCCGTGCGGTTAAAGGCGCTGCAGTCTGAAACCGCAAGACCGCTACGGTCGCAGGTTCGAATCCTGCCTCGGGCATGGATGTTTGTGATGTCCTTAGGTTAGTTAGGTTTAACTAGTTCTAAGTTCTAGGGGACTAATGACCTCAGCAGTTGAGTCCCATAGTGCTCAGAGCCATTTGAACCATTTGAACCATTCCTTAGTACTTCCGTATCCCACTTCTTTGCATACTGATTCTTCCTGACTAATGTCTTGAACTTCAGCCTATTCTTCATCACTACTATATTGTGATCTGAGTCTATATCTCCTCCTGGGTACGCCTTACAATGCAGTATCTGATTTCGGAACCTCTGTCTGACCATGCTGTAATCTAATTGAAATCTTCCCGTATCTCCCGGCCTTTTCCAAGTATACCTCCTCTTCTTATGATTCTTGAACAGAGTATTCGCTATTACTAGCTGAAACTTGTTACAGAACTCAATTAGTCTTTCTCCTCTTTCATTCCTAGTCCCAAGCCCATATTCTCCTGTAACCTTTTCTTCTACTCCTTCCCCTACAACTGCATTCCAGTCGCCCATGACTATTAGATTTTCGTCCCCCTTTACATACTGCACTACCCTTTCAATATCCTCATACACTTTCTCTATCTGTTCATCTTCAGCTTGCGACGTCAGCATGTATACCTGAACTATCGTTGTCGGTGTTGGTCTGCTGTCGATTCTGATTAGAACAACTCGGTCACTGAACTGTTCACAGTAACACACCCTCTGCCCTACCTTCCTATTCATAACGAATCCAACACCTGTTATACCATTTTCTGCTGCTGTTGATGTTACCCAATACTCATCTGACCAGAAATCCTTGTCTTCCTTCCACTTCACTTCACTGACCCCTGCTATATCTAGATTAGCCTTTGCATTTCCCTTTTCAGATTTTCTGGTTTCCCTACCACGTTCAAGCTTCTGACATTCCACGCCCCGACTCGTAGAACGTTATCCTTTCTTTGATTATTCAATCTTTTTCTCATGGTAGTCTCCCCCTTGGCAGTCCGCTGCCGGAGATTCGAATGGTGGACTATTCCGGAATCTTTTGCCAATGGAGAGATCATCATGACACTTCTTCAATTACAGGCCACATGTCCTGTGGATACACGTTACGTGTCTTTTATGCAGTGGTTTCCATTGCCTTCTGCATCCTCATGTCGTTTATCATTGCTGATTCTTCCGCCTTTAGGGGCAATTTCCCACCCCTAGGACAAGAGAGCAGAATGAGGCTGACTTCTTATGCCGGAAGTCTTTGGCCGCCAATGCTGCTTATTGATCAAAATTTAGGCAGTGGCGGAGATCGAACCCGGGACCGAAGACATTTTCATTATGAATCAAAGACGCTACCCTTAGACCGCGGGTAGTACCATTAGAACTTAGAACTGCTGAAAGGTAACTAACGTAAGGACATCACACACATCCATGCCCGAGGCGGGATTCCAACCTGCGACCGTAACGATCGCGCGGTTCCGGAATGAAGCGCCTAGAACAGCTCGGCCACAACGGCCGGCATATTAAAGTTGTTTTCCTCTTCAGGTGTCAGATTGTTTGGACGTTCAGCCTAATTAAAAAAATGTTTGAAGGTAAGGCCTTCGGCCTTTTAAAAATTTATTTTGGTTTGAGTCTTAAGTTATGCGCCTTCAGCCGATTTTTAAATTAAAGTTGTTTTGCTCTTAAGGTGTCAGATTGCTGATTTGAGATAAGGCCTTCTAACTTTTAAATTTCTAATTTTGGTTTGAGTATTAAGTTTTTGGCTTTCAGCCGATTCTAAATTAAAGTGGTCTTACCCTTAAGGCATGACATAGTGTGGCGTATTCTGCCGGTTATTAAGTTCCAAAAATTTATTATGTGTTTTTTTTTTAATCTTCTTGGCTCTTGTAATGTTTGGTCAAATAAATAAATTTGTATGTTCGAGTGTAACTGACAGCCGCTTATTTTGGCCCCTTTCCACAATTTAAACTACCTGTCCTGTTCTGCGGGTTTAACAGGGCGTCTCAATCATGTTTTCCTTTATTAACTGCTGTGTGAACATCAGAACAATTTCGAATTATTTGAAATGACTAAGTAACATTCATGGGACGTAACGTTCCACTACTATCGTTAAGTGTTTCATGAAATTCATATTTTTAAGCGATTTCGTCAACGGTTTGTTGCGCGTTTGGCTTTTCTTCAGTCATGCTAGCAGTTCTCTAAACTCAGATTCCGTCGAAGTTGTCAACAATGGACAATGAAACGGAGAGACAGATCTCAGCTAACTGCGTTCTGAAGTCGAAGTATTGCATAAATTGGAAGTTTTGAAGCTCCGTACTGGTTTATAAAGTTTTCTGATATTCTCATTTCATTCCACTCCATAATTAAGCTGTTCTGGAACTTTGAGTCTCCGTCCTGCTATTGATCTTGACTTAACTTGTTCCAAGACCGTAACACAGGCATTGTCCAGCGCCTGTTCATTTACTTGGTTGTGTGTTACTGATAACCCTAGAATATCTCGTCGATTCATCTAATAGTTTCACCAAACGTTGTATTAGAACGAAATGAGGTACACATTTAGGTTCTGACAGCTAGATAGTCACTGATGTTGCACAAGAGTCCATATGTCCGTAGGGTTGCCGTGTTGTCGTAGGGACATACGGGAAATTAGTCCAGCAAAGAAGAATTAAGCGAAACTCTGCTTCTCTTGCTGTTTATAGTTCTAAATACCATCCGCAGTTTAATTTGACCTTAGGCGGAACAACTATTGAGTTTATAAATATAAATCCTCAGTAATTTGTTAAGCTATAGATAACTCACAGCTCCCCAGTGAAACTTTGCTTGTCTAACTTCGTGTGAAATCTATGGACGTTAATCTCTGGTACAGCACTTCTTAGTGAGGAGATCGAGGCGTGTTGACTTGTCAAGTTTACAAACAAATCTTGGTCCTTATATGTTGTCCCATAGAGAACAGGCTTTCTCTTTGGAAGTAGCATCATCACTTCTCTATCGGCATGGACAGAATGTATGTATTGCAAGGAAGAGTGCACATTCCATAAATTTGTTCCTGCATTTTGAGAGAAACAAACTGATTGTACCTGAATGGATCGTAGTGCTCTTCAATGGGTAGCTTCATACCAGTAGGTGATACGGATTGCAAATCACCATTTCATGGGTATTTTAGTAATTTTTTCCACCATGCAATGGGCTGAAGTGAATTACTGACTGAAGAGTTAATTCAAAAGTCACAGAAATTTTCAGCATGTAATTGTAAGGATTTTGACACAAGTATCGGATTAAATAGGTACGCGGTATCATAGTTGACTGTATTGTCCGTATCCTGGATTCACACTCGACCGAGACGATGACGAATTTAGGGTAGTTACGAATGTGGTTTTTGCACGGACCCACATATTGCCTGAGAATGGTCGTCAGATATCTTGCCATCTAATGTGTGATGTGTCGGTATTACTACGAACAGCGGTCAGTGAAATGCGTTTCTTACGTGTCGTATCAGGTTACAACAGTAGGGTAGAAAGCTATTCCCAACCACGTCAAACTGTGGACAGACATAATGGTTTTCGTGTTATTGGTGGGAATAACGTATGTCACCAATGTTGTTCAGTAGTTCGTAAATCTAAATTCATTAGTTTACACGTTACGACTGGGCTATGGGCTCAAAAATAACTGTCTAGAAGAAGTGATGTATATTTTAACTCCATCGAGTTTCAAAGTGCTACTCGTTTTTTCTTGAAGACAAAGCACTGAGGTGCTGCCGTTTTGTTAACCTGTCTAGAGACTTCACGGCTGGACGTTTCTTGCGTTTCCGGTGGATATGATTCTGTACATATCACAGAAAGCTCAAATAACCAGCTACTGAAATAAATGTAGTCCTTTATAAGGGACCTGAACACCATTCTTCTTCATATGCTTCTCTAGGAGATTAATTACTCTACGACATTCACCTTACTGAATTACGTTTACCTGAAAATGGCTGAAGTTTGCCTTTTGCTTCTGACTATGCTACACTTCCAACAGTCCCGAGAATCGGAAAAGAGTTTACCTTACAAGAAAATTTGCGGATGAAGAACCTATTTGAAGTGACTTCAGCCTATGACGTATCATTATGAAACGAGACTGCAGCTGACTTGAGTGTTAACGCCAACGTAGTGGCTGCAGTAATGCGATGCGCTGAAGAAGCCAGTGGTAGTTTAACCTAGGTGAATGTATAGCGTGGATATACACAACAAAAAATATCTAATCCTGCTGTTCAATTCGTAATTTCTCTGAGCTGAATTTTAGACTGTACTAATTAGTTTTGTCAGGCGTCAGTTGAACTGTTTACCATTCCCTACGCTGCTTTAAGTCTGATCTCTGGTGACCCACAGGGAAGGGAATCTCCAAATAAGACCATGCAAATTTAAGAGAAACCACGTCATGCAATAGAAACATCTTATTGAAACAAAACTACTAGGGGTGAACCAGTCAAGCATGTATGTATGGTTACCACAGCTCACATGGAGATATTAATGAAGGGGCTCATCTATGGTATGAACGAAAGCAGCAATTATAACGATTTGCTTTATTACCATAAAGCAAAGAATAAAAAAAAAAACTACCCACTGAGATATGTGTAAGCGGACATAGGATGGTAACGGTTAAAGCTAGCCTTGACACAGGTGAGTGAACACATGAAAGCATAGCGTGAAACGATATACGGATATAGCCAATGACTGAGTAAGTTGCTTAAAGAAAGAAACTCGTGAAAAGAAGTACGAACACCAGCAGAATGATGGAAGCAACTACCTTGTTGCGAAAGTTAGAACTGTGCAATGAAATCTTGAGATAAGTTAAGTAGCCTCTCATCCCCTTCTGTTCGGTGACTGCATCGCCAGCTCATTCTCACCACTTCTGTACGGCGTATATATATATATATATATATATATGTATATATGTGTGTGTGTGTGTGTGTGTGTGTGTGTGTGAGACACACGGCGGCAGTAACGGCTCGAAATTTTGTGTTCAGCTCACTCTCTGTACTCAGTTCCAATGTGACGCCTTGTTGGAAGCAAGAGTACCTTCTCTCTTCACCTGGCAGCTATTGTTGTCTGACTTAACTCTCAGAAACTAGGCTGTTTCTGCCAGTGTAGGAATCTCTCCGTCGAACTGCAGCAGACCTCGTGAGTTCCGACCAACAATAATTTTCTCCAGAAGTTAAACACCTTATAAGAGGTCCCTGACCACGGAAGTTATTGCCAGCGCTCTGTAGCAGATGTAACTTCGATGGATTGCTCACGCCCTGCCTGCGATGTATAAGCTACAATAGAATCGCAGACCAGAGAGCAGTGTCGGCAGCAATAGCAGTAGTAGCTCGCAGTCGGACGGTTGGGTCAGGTCGCTCGTAGAGAGCAGTTGTCGAGTTGTATAGCTCACGGAGAGCACTTGTGTCCTGGAGTTCGGACGATGCAGTCCAGTAGTGGTGTTTTGTAGCTCGAGAAGGCCGGACGTGGAGAACGATGGCGGTGCCTGCGCGATGTAGCATAAGGTAAAAGCCACGAGCATATGTTAATTGCTACAACTGATTTTTGTACTATTGTTATATGAAAGTCCCATACAAATGTTTTCAAAAATCTTTCAATAATCTTTCTTATAAAGATAACTTTTGACAGTCATTCATCTGAATTGAAAGTTTTTACTAATTTCTCACATCCATAGTCATGCCGATTATCGTAAAGAAAATCAGTTTTTCTCATGCATAACAAAATCTAGTGGTCAGCATCGCACTGGGCTGTGCCAGAAAAATTTCTTACAGGAGCAGATATATACGCGTTATCCGGCGACATCATTAAGAATTTTCAGTTTATTCAGAATGACTTTTCAGGGCCATGACGTAGCGCTGCTGAAATCCAGATTTTCCAGTTTAGATTCGCAGTCAGTTAATTATTGAAAGGTTATATATGAGTCACATTTTTATTGGGAGGTTAGTCACTTTTTATTGGGAGGTTACGGAATTTATTTGTGGGGAGGTTACAACCTGCTCTCACCGATTTTGTCGTGATTAACCAATGCTGATCTGGCACGTAGAAGGAAGTAGAACATCTCTCCCTCTCCATAACAGATTTCTTCCCAGGCCAACCAAAGATCTTACACCTGCAGATGCACAGGAAAGTTCACATTCTACAGCAATAATTATACTGAGCCATAAATAGGGTACCCATTACTAGGATTTAACATGAACGTTCTTTTGTGGTGTAACCGCAGAGAAACAGCTGGTTTCGTGCTAAACCATTCTGGTGGCTACACTTGGCTTCACATGTCTTCTTTCCGAAAGTATTCCTTCTAGCGTCTTGCACAATAGTTTTAAAGCATATAGATTTAGCCGGCCGGGGTGGCCGTGCGGTTCTAGGCGCTACAGTCTGGAACTGCGAGTCCTCTACGGTCGCAGGTTCGAATCCTGCCTCGGGCAGGGATGTGTGTGATGTCCTTAGGTTAGTTAGGTTTAAGTAGTTCTAAGTTCTAGGGGACTGATGACCTCAGAAGTTAAGTCCCATAGTGCTCAGAGCCATTTGAACCATTTGAACCAAATAGATTTCTCCCACTTGCCTGGTGCACTGTCATGGGACGTAGCGAATTCCCCATCTACTACTTGCTCTGAAGGCATGTTGCGGGTGCGAACACATTTATGATCCTTCCTGCCCATTTTAAGTAAGCCTCTAAGCTTTTAAGGCTGAAGAAAATAATGCAAAAAAGGAAGAGAAGAAGTATTTGGCTGAGCAGTCACTCACAGTACTGAATATTGTCTGCAGCTATGATGTAAACAACTGACTAAACTTACTCGGGTGTGCCCATATTACATTATAAAATATGTTGCTTTAAGGTTTTGGAATAAATTGACATGTAATAGTTTGTACACAATTAACCCAGCAGCTGTTACACGTACTGAGAGAGAAAATTTATTCTTAATGGGAGAGCAATCTACAAATCAGCTGACTTCTGTGAGCTCTGCCCAGTAGTGATTCACCTACGTACGTTTTAACTGTCAATTCGAGCAACTAATGTGACCTCCAAAGCCTCTGGTTACAACGCATTTCCCACGTATTTCAGTGAGTTTTGTGTCCGACTGGCTCAATATTCTTGTTTCATTAATTCTGAAATAGAACGAAACTGATAAATACTGTTATACAACATTTGCTCCGCCATTTTGTACATAATTTTCAAAGTTATTTTCGTAATTAGGACGTGGATTTCCATTTCACTCTCTAGAAGAACAAAGGGAACGAGCATCAACCTGAGTTTTTCAAATGTTTGCGAATCTCTGATACAATCGCTGTGCTTGTAGTGGTGTTGAATATTGGTTGCTTCTTGCATTATAAAAGAATCCTCCCAACTGCGAAGGATTTATAGCTGGTTGAAAAGCCTCACTATTGGTTACCACTGCTTGAAAGAAACTTCAGAAACAATGTAATTGCTTAAGGCAAAATTAGTAGGGAAAGCACTATATCTCCACATTGGCTGTTATGCCGGCGAATACTATGGGATGGAAAGTTCAACAGCAGAGTAACATTCAAGGGAAAGTTCAACAACAGAGCAAAATTTAAGTAACAAGACTGCAGAGAATGTTAGGTGTAATGGTTACGAAGAGGTAAATTTTTTCTGGTGTAAGTTTATCACTTCACTACCCAAGCACTGGGATGCAATCTTGCTTCTTATTCTGGGACCAAGTTGTTTCCTTGGGACAAAAATTGCGACATATGTCTGCGCAGTCTTCTTCAATGTCTGTGTCCTACGATATGACTTTGCAAAGAGAAAGCACAGTATCGAAATGCCAGGCAGGTTTGTCAGTCTTGATCGTGCCCTGGAGGTTATTTGGTAAAATTCTGCCTCGGTTGCGACTATCTGAGGTTATAAATTTGCATAGTAGCTTTAACATGTTCTTCTTTTTAGTTCTTATATAAATGATATGCAAGTTTGATCCTTGAAATTTTCCTAGCGTAAAGAGTATTCCATGAAGTTTCAGGATCGCAGCTCGGTAACGTCGACTTCTTGCCACAATATTTCGGCTGGTAACGGTTACATGGTATTCTAAAGAAACACAAAAAAGGTCTTCCAGTATGGACTACTGTGAGCAATATCGGCGCTCCTAGATATCTTGCGTCTCTACTGAGACTTTTTGGGGGAAGTACTCACATCATACACGCAACTCCGTAAACGTTCTTAATAGACTGAAGTCACTTACACACAGCTAGTCGCACTAATTAGTTAGCTTTGGTTTCATCGCACTCTTCACTAGAATCCCTCTCATGGAATCATTGTCAGTTATCAGCAGTAACTTCCAATCTGATATAACAGCGCAGTTGCATCATGCTGTCTTTTCATCATACTTTTCATCCTATAGCGAATACTTTGAGCAAATTAAAGGTGTTGCCATGGGTAGTCCTCTCTCCCCTCTGGTAGCAAATCTTTTCTTATGGAAGACCTTAGGAGGAGGCACTTGCTTCGGCATAACTTACACCAAAAGTCTTCTGGCGATATGTCGAAAATACTTTCGTAGTGTGGCCCCACGGTGAAGAAGAACTGTCAAGCGTCCTGCAGCATCTGAGTTCTGTCCGCGAGAATATCAAATTTTCAATGGAAGTGGATAAGGGCAGCTGTCTGCCATTTCTGGACGTATTGGTAAGTTGGAAAGTTAATGGATCGTTGGGGCATTTCGTTTATCGCAAGTTCACACATACAGACCTTTATTTACAGTCGTGTAGCTGCCACCACCCGTCGCAAACCATAGGCGCCCTCCGAACTTTAGTGCTCCGGGCACATGTTGTGTCTGACGGAAAATAACTTGTGAAGAAGCTGGAACGCCTACAGTCAATGTTCGAAGATATTGGACATTCTTCACAGCACATCGGCACAACCTTAAGGAAGATGAAACGTGACTACCCACAAGATCAAGAGGATAAGGGGAGGTAAAAGTCCATGGCGTTCTTCCCTTACATCGGCAATATTTCTTCGAAATTAGTGCAGAATCTTAAGGAAACATCCTACTAAGACTTCAAGTCTCCTCGGTTCGGCAAAGGGCGACATGGGACTGCATAAGGCTGGAGTCAACAGACCTCCTTACTATTGTAGAAAATACTATATTCGTTAGACAAAGTGCACATTGCAGTAAAAGACAGCCCAATAAGTCAGCAACAGCAGAGAGTTGTATATCCACAGGACATTCCATGGATAATTCTGAGACGGAGATCTTGTCCTCGACAAGATCCTTCTGGGATTCAGTTACTAAGGAATCTGTGGAAATACGTTTAGCACAAGATCTTATTAATCGTGGTGGCGGCTTTCAACTGGATACGGCGAGGGACTCGGTAATTACTTTAATTTCTTCGGAAAGAATACATTTTGTGACAAATGACAAGTCTGGCGACAGGTAACTTTATTAATGTTACGTCTGCATTTTAAGTCCGCGAGTGCGCATTTCTACAGCGACCGTGCTTGGAACAATTTTCGAATAGGAACAGAATTCGACAGAGCTCACTCATGTAGTCGCTGACTTCACGCATGCGCCTATGCGACAGTTTTTGGTATAAAGATAGGAATGTGAACCAGCAATTTCTAGTGCAAAACACCCACCCGAAGATGGTTGAATGGTTGTGATCCGAAATATCGCGGCAAGAAGTCGATATTATCCGGCTGCAATCCCTAAAGTTTCATGGAATGATGTGCAAGTTTTAGAAAAGTGTCTCACACCACCATAAGATATGGCCTTCATTTTATTCTTATTCTGTCGTCAGAATACATTCATATCGTGGGTGAAAATGTTTCATCCTTCAGCCTTCACGTTAGTTCAAGATTATCGCAAATTTCTGTTAAATCTTTTAATTTTTAAACAGTACTGTAATGCGATTCTGCTATAAAGCGTAGAAACTATAAGTAGGTATCAGATCAAAACTCAGTAGGTAGAAATATTGGTGCTTCATAAAATTAAATTACAAAACTTCACTCCTCAAGAACCATGGATCTTATCGCAGTATGGTGGCTTGTTTACCTCCGCGCTACAAGACGGGGAAACATCTGAAGAGGAGCACAGCTCTCAGTGCGAAGGGGATGTTTCGTAAATTGGTTCTTAGAGCCCACGTGATCTCAGACAATGAAGGTTTGTCAACTGAGTCAGCCCACATCAAAGATATTTTTCACATGATTGATATTAGAGTAAGAGCAGTCGCGTATAGTACGACTCGGCGAATCGGGTGAGTGATGAAAATAAGTAGGAAGCACCTAAGCCTACCGCCTTTACACTTTGCGCGGGTAGTATTTTCAAAAGGATTAGGCACATTCTGCGATGTGAGAGTATTAATGGTGTTTTTCGACCACCAGCTAAGATAAGGGTCCTTTTAATGGCTGTAAATGTTAATGTCGGTTTGTCTAAGGCAAGTTTCTACTGTACCCCTTGCTACTGTATCATGTCATCCATCGGCGAGGCCATCAGGACTGTGGAGACCTCTGTAGAGCGGATGTCACACACATACACACACACACCCACACACACACACACACACACACACACACACACACACACACACACATACCCCCCCCCCCCCCTCACACACACACACATACGACAGCCGACCAAATCTACTACTGCAGAGTATTGCCTTTGTATCGGTCATCCTGTGGAATACAGCAGTGTTTCTGGTTACCACTTTCTGCCTTTAGGGTAGTGTTATTAAGGAAGCGGACGGGACTAAATTAGTAAGTCACCTTAGAAATGGAGACGAAGGTCATTCCTTGTATTCTACTTGGAATCTTACTGTCTTCCTGGTAAAGCAAGAATAAGGAAAAGATAATGTTACTTGTTCACTCGTTAGCAGTTAACAACCTCTATCGATAATTTCTCACGTTGCTCATCTTTTGTTATATGGTGGCACTGCTTGTTAACGGTATGTATTTTATCTTTCTGGTTATACCTTATTAGAGTTTTTGGTAGGCGTAGCCACGACTACGAAAGGTTTAAATTACATTTCCCAGCTGTCTTGTTTAGTACTTGTGCCTCGAAAGTGACCGGGCGTTCCCACAAGCCAATACTGGCGGTTGTCCAAGACGCCTCTAGGCTACGTTCACGTAAGTGGTTTTATCATTTTATACACCGGGAGAAACTCAGCTTTCAAAGTCGGATAATCTACGTTCACTATCGGGTCAATAGTATCTCGAGACTTATTAGTGGATATTAATTTGGGTTGTGTTCACCGTTCACCATTATGACTGCTTGAACTGTGTTGCGGTCATTTTAAATGAGGTGTCCGAATGTCTGTGGAGTAATGGCAGCTCATTCATTCCCAAGAAACGAAACTAGAGAATGTACTGACGCAGGAGCTGCGGTGTCGAGAGAACTCGACGTTCTAACTCGTCCCAAAAGCTGTCCCGTTATGTTAAGGTCGTGACTCGGGACAGGCCAGACCATATCAGGAATGTCATTGTACAGAAACCATTGTAACACAAAGGCTGCTTCATGATAAAGTATTCTGTCATGATGATAAGCAAAAACAACCATCGTCTCCGAACTCTTCCTCTACTGAAAGCAGTCCAAAATGCCATAAAATGTGTTGATATCCTTCCACATTTAGTGTTTTCTTAACTGCAATAAGGGAGAAAACCCTAACCAGGAAAAACACCCACCTACTATAACACGTCCTCGTCCATGCTTCACTGCCGGCACTTTATACGAGGGTTGGAACTTTGATAGTGGCAACTATGTATTTACAGCTCGTAAAAAATAGATACATCTTTCAAAGTTTTACTGACCTCCAAATTAGACAGCAGTATTGTGTATAACCCGTTGACAGCGATGTGGAAGCCTTAGGATACTCTTAGCAGTGCCAGTTGTGTTGACAGTTCGAGCGGAGCGGGCTATTGCCCGACGAATTTCTAGCAGTTATGAAGCGAATTCCGTGAAGTGTTTCCTTCAGAGGGGAGTGCAATAGGAGGTATAGCACTTAACAGCCGCATCAGTCAAATAAATCAGTAACAGCTTGCTCTGTACGTGCTAGAGCATTGTCCTGCAAAATGCTGGTCTGGTCCTGCAAAAAGTGTCATCACTTTTGTATCTGAGCTTGTCGTGGGCTGTGTTCCAAAAATAAACAGCAACTTTTTCCAAGCATTCTCCAAACCTAGATTCTCCTGTGGGAGTGCCACGGGCCGCAGCGTGATTCATCGGTCAGACATCCACTGTCCAGTTGCGTCGTCTTTACATTGCTTCAGGAGCCGCTTGGTTTCACTACATAAATGTGTAGCTTACTAGGAGCTGCTTCACCATTGTCCCCATTCTTTCTAGTCCCCTAAACACAGACACTGTGTTAGCTGCACTACTGACACTTGTTTGGAATTCACGAGTGATTTCTCGCACTGATTTCGTGCGATTTTGTACAACCATCCTCCATAATGCTCGACACTTCCTGTCCGTCAGTACGTGAGGTCAGCCCGGTCTTGGATTACCTGCGGTTGTTCCTTCGCGTTTACAGTTCACAGTCACGTCACCAGCAGGTGATATGTGGAGTTTTACACGCGATGAAATGTCCTTTATTTATTTATTACTCATGTGATATCCAATGACTTGTTCACATTCGAAGTCACTCAACTTTTCTGAGTGATGAATTCAGCTGTTGCCGTTCGTCTACTGACAACACAATACTCCCTACCCTCTCTTAGTTGTATAATGCCGGATTGACCTCTCGGTGACATTTAGCGGTCAGTTCTACGTTACATGGTCGTGTCCGTATATTCCGTATATTCTTGACAAAATAGCGCACATACACCGCAGTCCATTATATAATGAATAGTGGCGGGTACGTTGTATGTGGTTGGGAGCCAAAGGACGAGCAGTACTCAAAAGTCATCGTACAGGATTACTGTACGCAGTTTGCTTTCTAGATTAGCTGCACTTTCGTAGAATGTCTTCAATAAGCGAAGTTCGGTTGTTTGCCTTTCATATATTCGAAATTGAGTGCTCGTTTTTTTATGTCCAAATTTAACACCAACATGGACATGAAAGCAGGAACACGGGTAGGCTACGACGAACAGCACAGTAATACGAGCTTTAACTTGCCAAAGATAGATGAAAAGCTCTGACAACGTATTAGAACATTTTAAACACCTATTTCGTCAGCAGATGATGAAGAAATTGAATAAAAAAACGTATGAGGAAGTAAAACAAATTATCCAGTACATTATAGAAGGTTAAAAAACGCTAAGATTTAGAACGCGGACCGGCAGAAATTTATGAAATGAGAAGCCACATCTTATAATTCTACACAGAGAACAATTTAATCACCGAGCGAGGAGGCGCAGTATTTAGAGCACTGGACTCGCATTCGGGAGGACAGTGGTTCAAATCCTCGTCCACCCATCGCGATTTATGGTTTCTTTGTTTTCTTCAGACAAATGACGGGGTGGTTCCTTTGAAAGGGCGTGGATGACTTCCTTTTCCATGCTTCTCTAATGCTATTGGGCTGATGAACTCGCTGTTTGGTCCCATCCCCCAAATGAACCAACCAACCAACAATTTAATGATGAAGGTCATAAACTGAAAGAGACTTGGAGACCCTGGTAAGTTTCATGTAGATTATATAATGGTAAGACAGAAATTTAAAAAAAACGCTTTTTAAACTGCAGAATATTGCCAAGAGCAGATGGACAATGGACGTGATTTATTACATATGAAATGAAGTTTGAAACTGAAGAAACTGCGGAAAGGAATACAATAAAATGTGCATGCGGTATATTTTGCCGTCAGTCCCCTTCTGGTGAGTTCAAACGTCTGCTGCAAGCCTTTTTATTTGAAACAACTTCGGAGACTAGTGCGTCGATAATGATGATGAGGACAACAAACTCATACACCGAGTTCCGAGCTGAGAAAATCTCCGACGAGTCCGAGAACCGAAACTGGAGTCTTGTCGTCAGGAGTCAGCAACACTAATTATGACACCACGAGTTACCACCGCAGAAATACAGAAAATTAACGAGATGGGTCCAGCGTAATCTACAGCAACGACAAAACATTTCCGAGCGTTTGAATTACTGGCAGAAATACGGGCAGGCACAGGATGTCCGTGGGTAAAAAGAATGAATAGTTTTGAAAGAAAAAAATAGCAGTGACAATAGAGGAAGGATAACGGGCAAAGAAGAAGTCCCCTTGCATTACCTTGGATAACACATGAGTCACTATATTTGATTGATGAAAGGAGAAACTATAATGACGCAATAAATGTAGCAGGCCAAAGAGAAGACAGACGTCTACCCAAAGTACAGAAATGACAAGGAAAGTAGCAAACCAGAAATAGCTAGAGGTAAGATGCAGAGATTAGAAGAATGCATGACTTTAGGTGCGTTTGTAATGGCGTATAGGAGGTTAAAGAAACCTTTTAAAAAGGAAAAGCAGCTACATGAACCTCAAGAGTAATGACGAAAAGTTAGTTACGGAAGGAAGATTGACTTTGGAGGGGATACATAGCAGGGCTATAGAAAGGAAAGAAACTTGAAGGAAATATTGTGGAAACGGAAGAAGAATTCGATGAAATGTGGTCAGGGACGCTATAATGCGAGAAGAATTTGATGGAGCACTGAAACACTCTATTAATCACCTCAGATGGTAGATTAAAGAAACACAAATCCAAATTTCTTGCGTTTGTAGTTTTAGAAAAACCATTCACAGTGTTTACTGGAATATATTATTTAAAAACCTGATGTTATCTGTGATGAAATGCAGGCAGTGTAAAGACATCTAGAATTCATCCAGAGACAAGATTGCAGTTATAACAGTAGCAGAACATTTTAAGCGAGGGAGTAGTTGTGAAGGGACACAGATGTCGTTGTAGCAGATCACGATGCTACTTAGTACATGCATTGAGCTAGCGAGCAGTACAGGACGTTCGGGAGAAATTATGAATGAGGTTCAGTGTTCAGGGAGGAAAGATAGCGGCTTGAAGATCAGTCGATGTGACTCAGAGGAGACAGCGCTGGATTTGAAAGATCAGTTTAGTGTAATGGTAATTGGTTGGAAATGGACTATAAGATAAGTATCAAAATAAGTAAAACGAGCATGACATGATGTAGTTGAATTAAAACAGAAGTAATTCAGAGAATTAAATGAGGCTATTAGACACTCGATATAGCAGATGAGTTTTGATTTTTGAGGAATAAAGTAATTGCCGTTGAGAGAAGCAATGACAGTATAAATGCAGACTGACCAGAACAAGAAAATCTTTTCTGAAAAAGGAAAATAAGTTAACACGGAATATTCATTTAGGTGCTGGTCTCGATTGCAGCCTTATATGCAGTAAAATAATGGACGATGAACAGGACGGATAAGAAGGGTGTAGAAGATTCTGAAATGTATTACAGGAGACTGCTGAAAGTAAGATGGATAAGGAATGAAATCGAGACGATGAGAGCAGATATTTATGGCACACCTTGACTAAAGGAAGGGATCGTTTGATAGGATACATCCTGAGACATCAATAATTAATTTGGTAATGGAGAGAAGAGCGTAGGGGCCGGGAGGGAAAGGGGAAGGTCGAGGAAACCAAGGCGGATCTATTGGAAGCAAATTTACATGGGTATTGTGTGCAGTAGTTATGGAAAGATGAAGTGATTTGTACTGGACAGACTAATATGAAGAGCTGCAGCAAGCCATTCTTAGGACTGAGGACCCAAAAAATCATACATGACATCAACGTCATTTATTCTATGGCTTTCTGTCAGTTTATACGCTTTATCTAATTTAAACATTCTTAGCTTTAATGTTATTTCTGCCCATATCAGCACAAATCAGATTAGGTATCGAAGGTAACTCGTGGATGACGCAGAGCTCTGAACACTTGCTTTCAGTCAGTAAAAAGAAGAACTAAGCAATCATTTTAATATTATTTTGATTCTCTTTTCTTGCAGTTCATCGAATATTTTGCGTAGTTGTTCAAATGTGTGTGAGATCGTATGGGACTTAACTGCTAAGGTCATCAGTCCCTAAGCTTACACACTACATAAACAAAATTATCCTAAGGACAAACACATGCACCCATGCCCGAGGGAGGAATCGAACCTCCGCCAGGACCAGCCGCCCAGTCCATGACTGCAGGGCCTTATACCGCTTTTTTTTTTTTACCTCTTCTCTGAGTAGAAACTGAACACTGATGAAACTTAACAATTCTTCTTGAATCACACAAATACTTTGGAAATCGAACACGAGTATTTCTGAACAAAATGTTTTTAAAAAACTCTTCGTGTAACATACAAGTTTCGGAAGCAAGATGATAGTAAATAATAATAAGAAAACAAGTGACTTTTAATTATCTTCTGTTCGTTCTCGTTCAATATTTTGTAGTGGTTCCACATATTTAACTGAGACCCATTCCTTCGAAAATGATCTTCAGCATGTTGCCATAGTGCTTCTTGTGGTTGCGATACGTGCTGATTTTTGCGCACTCGCACTTCATGTAAACGCGGAATTCTATCTCGTTGTCCGACCCAAGTTTGTTGATGACATAACTAACATATTTTCCCAATTACCAGCTAATGGCGTTGGTTTTTAATTTCGGAAAGTACGTCATGTCTGGTCTCAGGAGGAGCGATGGCGTTATATATTCCATCGAGGATCTGGTGATAAAGGCGATCTGTTGCCTGATCCAATTCCAGTTATTCACATTGTCGCCACAGGTGCATCTGTGGATGAGTGTATCCACCAGATTGCGTTTTCCACAAAGGTGTGGCTGGTTTAAACCGATCCCATATAGTATCTCGTTGGTGCTGATGATATTGTTAACTGTTTTGTACCATGCGGAGAAAGCGTCTGTAGATAGCCCGGCATAGTTGATGTTCCGCCATACAGCTTTCCAGTCACAATTAGGGAATTTCTTTTCAATATTCTGTCCTCATTTAAGTTCCTTTCAAGTATGATGTCGCGCGCTGTGATACGTGTGTTGCTTCTGATTTCGTCACTAAGATAACTTGCTTCGAGGAAAAAGTTCCTCACATTCTGAAGACGGGCATTAATCCTTCGCACATAAATCGGTGCTTGCAGGCTATGGGGTGTCACAGCCTCAAAGAGCTTTGCGGTTATACATTGTGGAAGTTCTCTATGTATATGGAAAGTCCGTTTGAGGAACAGAGCAGACGCTTAATTTCGAATATCCGCCAAACCGAGGCCCCGTTTCTGACATCCAGTATAACGGTAGTCGCATGAACCCTGAATATGCCTCCTCGCCATAAATATTTGGTAACAGTGGACGTGATCCCTTTCGCTACTAGTTTGGGGATTGGAAATACCTGCGCAGTGAAATACGCTTTAGACAAAATGCGGGAGTTGATGAATCTGACTTTTGGCACCAGGTCCATAGTTCGATGGATGTTCTCCATTACAGCACCATGAACTTTCCGCCTAGTTTCCGTCCAGTTAAAAGCAGCCATCCTCATCGGACATGCCATTAAGTTATTCGCAAAGTTTTATGTTTATTGTCTTGTTTTGCCCATGCCAGTCGGAGGTGATCTAGGCCCCGCAGATTCAATACTTTACTTTTGTTTTCATTTGTTGTCGCTCCCGACGCTAGACAATACTTTTGGATTTCTCTTTCCAGTGTAACTGTCTCCTACTTATTCCTCATTACAACACCCACGTCATCAGCATAAGCTCGTATGACAGTTTTCTCAGCACTCAATGTTATGCCTGTTAATCTTGCGTGGACAGTGCGGAGAAAGGGCTCTAAAGAGACGGAAAATAAAAACATAGATATGGGACTGCCCAGTGGAACCCCTTGCCTTATCTGTATGGGTTTAGATGTTTGGCCATTGATTGCTATTTTCGCATTTACACGTGTTGCAATATTTCTTAGCATGTTGACAATCTGAGGGTGGGAAGCCATTCTTGACAGCATCGCAGAGGTATCTATGACTAACGCGGTCAAAAGCTTTGTTGAAATCTATAAAGATTAAAGCACATTTGATACTTGTCACTAAGGTAATTGCAATGACGTCTCTGTATGCAGATAGACTTTCGAATATCGTTCTGGTTGGAGAGCAAGGTTGATGATGACTCAATGTTTTGTTGGAAAAGGCAGAGAGTCTTTTGTTGATAATATGCGAAATTATTTTGTAATCAGAATTTAGTAGCGAAAGAGGCCGAAAATTTTTTGAATTGGTTTTGCCTTTACTCTTAGGAATCAGTACTATTTTACTTTCCTTAAACTCTGCAGGGACCACTTTACCGTTCAGGACCTCATTCGCCATGGAAGTGATCTTGTCCCCAATTATAGACCAGTAGCGGGCATAAAACTCCACAAGGAGGCCATCAAGTCCCGGAGACTTTTTGAGAGGTGAGTTACGCACTGCCTCATGCACTTCATCTTTAGTAATAGGTGACAGGATGTCAGCGTTCTCTGTTCCCGACAATTGTGGAACTAAAATAGTGAGAAAGTCCTCGAGAGCTGCATCGTCCACTGTGGTAGGGGCATATAAGTTGTCATAGTACTTGTGGACTTCGTCCAGTATTTCTTTCCAGCACTTCAATAAAAGTTTGACGTCTGTTTTTAGCATGGCGCACCAAGTGATACAGAGAAGCTGTTTCATCTGCTACTACTGCTACTACTGATGTGGCTTTCGATTTAATTTTTAGTCCCTCCATCTGCTGCCCTTTAATGCGTAATAAATTGGCTTTTATTTTTTTGATGCCATTCAGACGAATTACGTCATCATGTGCCTGTTGATATAAGTCTCTTAAAACTTTATAATAAAACTCCATTGTATTCCTCAACTCCCTGTTCCTCGCTACACTATACTGCATGACAACTTTCCGCAGCCTTGGTTTAGCCCTCCTAGTCCACCAGTTAATGACTGGTGCGTGTTTGTCTGCTCTGCGGAGGCACATAGTCCACGCTACTCTTAGTTCCTGTTCCAGTTCTTCGTCAGTTAAAACAGAGATATTCAAATTCCATTGGCCTCTGAATCGACGGGTTGGCTGTACACTTAAATTAAAGCAAGTTAAAAGTGTACTCTGATCGCTAAAATACACGTGAACAGTTTCAACGTTTAATAAAAAATTTTGCAAATTTGGTGACGCGTGAATTCTATCAAGTCTGCTGCGGGAGTGGCTGGTTATATATGTGAACTCGACTGACGTCGGGTGCAGAAGTTCCCACACATCCTTAAGTTGTATATCACTTATTAACTTTTTTAATTGTAGCGAGCAGTTGAAATTGGGTTGTTGATCTTTCTGGTTTAAAACACAGTTAAAATCTCCACCTAGAATAAGAGAACCCGGATTTTTCCTCAATAAATAAATAAGCTCATCTTGAAAAAACTTCGCACGTTCCAATTTATGGGAACTTCCTGATGGGGCGTAAAGTTTAAGCACGGTCACACCGAAAATTTTTATGCCAACGGCTCTTCCTGATTCTAGTCATTCGATTTCAGTCACCGGTATGCCTTCCCTTATAGGAATGGCTGTACCGATATTGGCTTCCGTAGAATCATTAACAATTTCAAAAAGCCTGGGATCCAAAATTCCGCTATCGCAACTTCTTGTAGCAACGCGATATCTGTCGCAGACTCGTTCCTGAATTTTTTTAGTGCTACCAATTTCAAGGATGACTGTATTTTATTGATGTTAATAGTAGTAATGCTATAAGCTTGCATCACAGATGTGTCAGAAGAAGCTATTTGGGATGAGGATCGGTATGATTATAGCAGCAACGTGCTTCTCTACAAGTCGCAATCCTTACAAGCAGTGTGCCCATTACACGTACTAACTTCCTAGAAAATTTTTTATTGCTTTTAAACAAAGTGCTTGAAAAGAAAATTATCCTGAAATCCTGACAATGCATTGCTTTAAGTCACTGTGGTCTTTCTCTTTCTCCTTGTCAGTGTTCGCCCTGATGACTTCATATTAATATTTTTTTCTTGATGTCTTTCCTCTCTGGTGTGGCTTTCGCTTCATGATGCGTGACAGCAAAACCTGGTTTCGGTCGCAGCCTCCGACGGTGACCGTCTGGCGCAACGGCGGTGGCTTCCGAGTCGTCAGTATTAGGCTCCGGCGTGTTGTCTGTTGTGTTGTCTTGCTGGCGAAGCGCTGATGCTTGTTTATTTCCTCCTTCGGCGCGGTGTTGCGCTTCAGAGTCAGCAGATTGTTTACTTGGTACTGCCTCGTACTGTTCGCACTGTATGGGCTGTGCACTTGATGCCATTACTGCAGCTGTGACCTCAGGCTCAGGGTCACATTTCTGTGAAAGGTCACTACCAGCTGCGTCACTGCCTGTTCGTGGCGGTATAATTCCTTGTGCGGAAGTGGGAGCCACATCGACCTGCATTTCATCTCCTTTTTCCACTTCCTACAGATCTTCAGGACTTGGCTTCGGCTTCCTGGCAACGGGTGTTTCACAGAAAGAGTCCTCATCAACATTTTTTTCAGTGTCCTCTTGAGGACGCTTTTTAGTGGGCAACTCATTGTCGCGGGACAGGACTTCAGCAGTTAATGCAGGTTTTAAAGACGGAAATTCATTAACATTAAGTGCAACATTTTCAGAGATAGTAACAGGATCCACGACCGCCGCCGGCTCTGTTGTATTACTGGCTGGCAACAAATCGTTGAGAATTTCCGGCGTTGCGTAAGATGATTTTTTAGCGCAAAAACACGGCGAGGGCAGTCATGACGGAGGTGACCAGACTCGTTACATTCACGACATGTAGGGGTGTGCCCTGAGCAAATAACATGCGCCTTGTGCCCGTCAACAAAGATGTGGGAGGGAATGTTTGCCTTCACTTCCATCTCCACGGAGGGAATGCCGTTAAAGCACTGCTGCTTGAAATGCGTAGCCCACCTTTCGTTGACTATTTGCCTGATAACCCCATACTTGGAAAGGACATCTTTAATTTTAGAGTTGTCTTCTTCTATGGGAATATTCAAAATCGTAACATTTCTAATCACAGAGTCGGAATTCCGGAGTTTTACAGTACTTTTAGTACCATCACGGTGTATAAATTCCGTTTCATAACCAAATTTTGCCAGAAAGCGGTCTACACTCACGGAATCGTTAAACTTTACAAAAATGCAGTATTCATCAGAGTCTAGCTGCATGGTATGAACAGATTCAGAATGTAATCCAGTCGTGTATTTCAAGTGCAGAGGGCTGTACTCGACGGGTGCCCTTGTCGAAGGTGAAAATCATGGTGTTTTTTCTCACGGAGTTTGCCATGGTGTTCTGCAGCGAAGAAATTCCGGACAACGCCGAAATCCCAACGGCACTACGTAGAAAGACGACACGAACTAAGACCAATAGCTCAATTTATAACACTTAATTCAAGTGCAAAGCGCCAATAAACAATCACGAAACAAGGAAACACTGGCGTAAACACTGAACGTTCCCGGAGCAATCTTGAGGAGTGTGCGACCGCGGCGACAGCTAAAGCCAGACTGCTCGGCTAATCGCGCGCGGCGAATAAGATATAAATAATGTCAGATTATAGTACGCTCCCCATGAACCATGGACCTTGCCGTTGGTGGGGAGGCTTGCGTCCCTCAGCGATACAGATAGCCGTACAGTAGGTACAACCACAACGGAGGGGTATCTGTTGAGAGGCCAGACAAACGTGTGGTTCCTGAAGAGGGGCAGCAGCCTTTTCAGTAGTTGCAAGGGCAACAGTCTGGATGATTGACTGATCTGGCCTTGTAACAATAACCAAAACGGCCTTGCTGTGCTGGTACTGCGAACGGCTGAAAGCAAGGGGAAACTACGGCCGTAATTTTTCCCGAGGGCATGCAGCTTTACTGTATGATTAAATGATGATGGTGTCCTCTTGGGTAAAATATTCCGTAGGTAAAATAGTCCCCCATTCGGATCTCCGGGCGGGGACGACTCAAGAGGATGTCGTTATCAGGAGAAAGAAAACTGACGTTCTACGGATCGGAGCGTGGAACGTCAGGTCCCTTAATCGGGCAGGTAGGTTAGAAAATTTGAAAAGGGAAATGAATAGGTTAAAGTTAGATATAGTGGGAATTAGTGAAGTTTGGTGGCAGGAGGAACAAGACTTCTGGTCAGGTGACTACAGGGTTATAAACACAAAGTCAAATAGGGGTAATGCAAGAGTAGGTTTAATAATGAATAGGAAAATAGGAACGCGGGTAAGCTACTACAAACAGCTTAGTGAACGCATTATTGTGGCCAAGATGGATACGAAGCCCACACCTACTACAGTAGTACAAGTTTATATGCCAACTAGCTCTGCAGATGACGAATAAATTGAAGAAATGTATGATGAAATAAAAGAAATTATTCAGATAGTGAAGGGAGACGAAAATTTAATAGTCATGGGTGATTGGAATTCGAGTGTAGGAAAAGGGAGAGAAGGAAATGTAGTAGGTGAATATGGATTGGGGCTAAGAAATGAAAGAGGAAGCCGCCTGGTAAAATTTTGCACAGAGCACAACTTAATCATAGCTAACACTTGGTTTAAGAATCATGATAGAAGGTTGTATACATGGAAGAACCCTGGAGATACTAAAAGGTATCAGATAGATTATATAATGGTAAGACAGAGGTTTAGGAACCAGGTTTTAAATTGTAAGACATTTCCAGGGGCAGATGCGGACTCTGACCACAATCTATTGGTTATGACCTGTAGATTAAAACTGAAGAAACTGCAAAAAGGTGGGAATTTAAGGAGATGGGACCTGGATAAACTGAAAGAACCAGAGGTTGTACAGAGTTTCAGGGAGAGCATAAGGGAACAATTGACAGGAATGGGGGAAAGAAATACAGTAGAAGAAGAATGGGTAGCTTTGAGGGATGAAGTAGTGAAGGCAGCAGAGGATCAAGTAGGTAAAAGACGAGGGCTAGTAGATATCCTTGGGTAACAGAAGAAATATTGAATTTAATTGATGAAAGGAGAAAATATAAAAATGCAGTAAATGAAGCAGGCAAAAAGGAATACAAACGTCTCAAAAATGAGATCGACAGGAAGTGCAAAATGGCTAAGCAGGGATGGCTAGAGGACAAATGTAAGGATGTAGAGGCTTATCTCACTAGGGGTAAGATAGATACTGCCTACAGGAAAATTAAAGAGACCTTTGGAGATAAGAGGACCACTTGTATGAACATCAAGAGCTCTGATGGAAACATAGTTCTAAGCAAAGAAGGGAAAGCAGAAAGGTGGAACGAGTATATAGAGGGTCTATACAAGGGCGATGTACTTGAGGACAATATTATGGAAATGGAAGAGGATGTAGATGAAGATGAAATGGGAGATACGATACTGCGTGAAGAGTTTGACAGAGCACTGAATGACCTGAGTCGAAACAAGGCCCCCGGAGTAGACAACATTCCATTGGAACTACTGACGGCCTTGGGAGAGCCAGTCCTGACAAAACTCTACCATCTGGTGAGCAAGATGTATGAAACAGGCGAAATACCCTCAGACTTCAAGAAGAATATAATAATTCCAATCCCAAAGAAAGCAGGTGTTGACAGATGTGAGAATTACCGAACAATCAGTTTAATAAGCCACAGCTGCAAAATACTAACACGAATTCTTTACAGACGAATGGAAATACTAGTAGAAGCCGACCTCGGGGAAGATCAGTTTGGATTCCGTAGAAATACTGGAACACGTGAGGCAATACTGACCTTACGACTTATCTTAGAAGAAAGATTAAGGAAAGGCAAACCTACGTTTCTAGCAATTGTAGACTTAGAGAAAGCTTTTGACAATGTTGACTGGAATACTCTCTTTCAAATTCTAAAGGTCGCAGGGGTAAAATAGAGGGAGCGAAAGGCTATTTACAATTTGTACAGAGACCAGATGGCAGTTATAAGAGTCGAGGGACATGAAAGGGAAGCAGTGGTTGGGAAGGGAGTAAGACAGGGTTGTAGCCTCTCCCCGATGTTATTCAATCTGTATATTGAGCAAGCAGTAAAGGAAACAAAAGAAAAATTCGGAGTAGGTATTAAAATCCATGGAGAAGAAATAAAAACTTTGAGGTTCGCCGATGACATTGTAATTCTGTCAGAGACAGCAAAGGACTTGGAAGAGCAGTTGAACGGAATGGATGGTGTCTTGAAGGGAGGATATAAGATGAACATCAACAAAGGCAAAACGAGGATAATGGAATGTAGTCGAATTAAGTCGGGTGATGTTGAGGGAATTAGATTAGGAAATGAGACACTTAAAGTAGTAAAGGAGTTTTGCTATTTGGGGAGCAAAATAACTGATGATGGTCGAAGTACAGAGGATATAAAATGTAGACTGGCAATGGCAAGGAAAGCGTTTCTGAAGAAGAGAAATTTGTTAACATCGAGTATAGATTTAAGTGTCAGGAAGTCATTTCTGAAAGTATTTGTATGGAGTGTAGCCATGTATGGAAGTGAAACATGGACGGTAAATAGTTTGGACAAGAAGAGAATAGAAGCTTTCGAAATGTGGTGCTACAGAAGAATGCTGAAGATTAGATGGGTAGATCACATAACTAATGAGGAGGTACTGAATAGGATAGGGGAGAAGAGGAGTTTGTGGCACAACTTGACCAGAAGAAGGGATCGGTTGGTAGGATATGTTCTGAGGCATCAAGGGATCACCAATTCAGTATTGGAGGGCAGCGTGGAGGGTAAAAATCGTAGGGGGAGACCAAGAGATGAATACACTAAGCAGATTCAGAAGGATGTAGGTTGCAGTAGGTACTGGGAGATGAAGAAGCTTGCACAGGATAGAATAGCATGGAGAGCTGCATCAAACCAGTCTCAGGACTGAAGACCACAACAACAACAATGGAGGAGAATTTAAAAAAAAATTTCTTGCCGTCTGTGAAACATGTACTCTCGCTTTACCACCGGAGTAGCCATAGTCCTGCAAGCTTCTGCTTTCCCTTAATACTCTATGGTGAACCTACACTTCACGCCTCTAATTTCCGTTAATACTCTATGCTGAATGTTAGTATTAGATTTTCAACAATATTAAAATCTTATAAACGACGGGAATACTCTTAGAAATGCTTTAGTACAACTGCATGGTGAGTATTACTTATCTATCGTGGTAAATCGCTGTAATAGTTATCCAATCATTGCAAATTCCTATACTTAAACGAGGTGTTGCGATTTATCATTTACTTCTTATCTTAAACAATCTGTGGATAAACGAGCGTATAACTATTTATCAAGCACCAAAAGTAGTGATTTTAAATAGTTTGCTTTACTGGATCTATAAATACTTTTTTGGTTCATTTTCTGTGGTGTCTTCCTCGATTTATAGCACAGATATGAAACGTGCCATGCAATTGAAATTCTATAGCTAAATTTAAAAATTGCAGAAGTCGAGACGTGCTTAATATTTGATACTTCAAATATTTATAAGGTACAGCTTAAGGTGGCCTGAAGATGAGAATGAAATTGCCAACAATACATAATAACAGTTGTCGGGAGATCTGAAGAATATGTTTATGTAAAATCAACATCTTGCTAACTGCTGTGTGTTAAGATTACTCAATCTTCTATCTAATGCCTAAACCATTTCACCTTGGGATGAAATGTTCGGTCAGTAGATACGATGAGGTACAATCCAATAATAATTAGAAACAACCATCGTTCAGAATCTCTTTCGATACTGGCGCGGACCATTGCGGGTGTCTAGCAAATGTGTTGGACGGGGTTTTACTTGATGTATTCCTTGCGCTGTATTCCTCTGCGCTGTTATCAGCAGGTTTTGAGAAGAGTAATACGATATGCATAAATCAAAGGCTCAGATGGTTCAAATGGCTCTGAGCACCATGGGACTTAACATCTGAAGTCATCAGTCCCCTAGAACTTAGAACTACTTAAACCTAACTAACCTAAAGACAGCACACACATCCATGCCCGAGGCAGGATTCGAACCTGCGACCGTAGTGGTCTCGCAATTCCAGACTGAAGCGCCTAGAACCACTCGGCCATAAATAAAAGGGCTCACACAGTGTTATCACAAGAAGTCTTAGTTTTAAAGCACTCTGAACCGTAGCACCAGAATATGGCAGAGGAACAGCGCTGTTTGTCAGATAAGGTCTTCGCATACACGATATCAAGAAATATGAAAGAGAACTGGGCACAAAAGACAAAAATTTACGACGTTACTGTAACAAATTTATAGGCACCGTCTGGCAATACTGACAGTATAGAAAGGGCCACAGTATTTGGAGAAGACACAGTATATCTTTTGAGATGATATATCCACAGACCGTAAACATAAAAAAGAGATTTTCATTGTGTGCAAATTTTTAATACTGTAAGAACGCACAGTTTTGTGGACAAATGCGAGTCAAGAAAATACATGTTCTGTTCGAGTAGTCTCGTTTAAGCAGTAGATGTTGTTCAGGCCTGTTCCTCTGGCGACAGTGGATTATATGCAACTTTAAATTTATCAGTACAGCCTATTAAAAAGTAGAGAAGTCTGTGATATTTGAGCTATTCCCAGCTAAAAGCCATACAGTTATTCGACCTCATTCAGTAATTCAATGGTCTTGATTCTCAGTAGCTGCGTCATGTGAACCAAACCACATTTTTAAGAAATGCGTAATAAACAACAGTAACCAAAAGACAGAGAGTATAAGAAGATCACTTTATTTTCTCATGAAGTTTTAAGGAAACTGTAAGTAGGTAAAGGCTATAATAATATATGCCATATTAAAACATTTTGGATTGAGTTTATAAATCACCAGCAAATCGGAGATACCATTTCACTCAAATAGAAAACAACACACTGGTGTGGCTCCTCGGGAATTACGTGAGCTACCTAATCGACATTATAGTCGATTTCCAAGTGTACGTGACGAGATCATTTTGGGAAACAAAACAATATGACAATCTGAAACTATCTTGTGTAAAAAGTTAGAAGTTGTGTTTGAGAAAAATGGAAAAGGGTAATAAAGTGTGGAAGAAAGAAAGACTTTAATTTACACATTTCACTTAAATCAGTTGCTGAAAAAGATGGAAGATAATGCCTTCATCAGAAGGAAAAAAGTCCTGTGTTCGTATACCAACTCCTCAAAATTGTAAACTAAATATACCATGGTGTACGTTTTGTGACCTGTTTCATTTATACCTTAATTTCGATTTACTACGTAAATATACATTTAAGCAGCAAGAAATAGGTCTGATGGGCTCTGGAACCATCTACACCTTCGGTACTGCCTGAAACATTAAGAAATCCGTTGTCCTCAGACACAGGTTGAAATCGAGCGGAAACATTTAAGAAATCCATTGTCCTCAGTTACAGGCTGTAATGGAGCTGAATATTTCCTCCTTCCACACGGAGTTGGTCATTCACAGGCTTCAATGAGTATTACTGGCTCGTTGAAACTTGGTGAAACCGTCATAAGTTTCTTCCCACTCGAAGAGATTAATGGACATGTTTGGTCGAACTAGATAGCTTACTTCTTTTCCTTTAATACAAGAGAAAGAACTGTGTAGCCTTATTCACAGATAAGTAGTTTTGAGGGCAGATTTTAGTGTTGTTCTCGTGTACACTGTGATGTAATCGACGTGTACCGATGGGTGGTTGCAAATGAAGAATTTCATTTAAACTGTTTTACTAAACATTGTTATTTCATATTTGGCTGTTAATATGGTGTGTGATTATGTTATTTTGAAGTTTTATTTTCACTGAGTTTTGTTAAATATGTATCAGTTGTTCTAAATTAGATCTTTACCAGACATGTAAATAATTTATTTCTTTGTTTTTATATGTAGTCTTTGCTCTCTACTGCACTTGGAGGAATGAGTTATTGTGAAGGACAGTCTGTAACGGACAGCAGTCGTTACCTGACTTGTTGGAATTTGTACGTCACTGACTGGTTAGAATTTAAGAACCCTGCAACAGTACATGTTCTTTGTTCAAGCTAGTCCTGTGGACATCGTCACAATCCTGCGAATTGACAACGAAGGAGCATTAGTAGAGGCGGCTAACGACGATTGTAACAGTTTAGTGTTGTGTACTGTAACACCCCAAGAAACCCGAAAACCCAAATAAGAATGTCATGATCATTTAAAGTAGGGAACAGCGTTATCCTGACAGGTACGACAACTTTGACAACAATATAACACCTTAAAGTTTTGAAGTCACCAGTTTCAATAATTACTGAGTATGCCATGCTATAAAGCTAGAAAGTAAGAAAGGTTATTTTTAATTAGCTATCAAACATCCTAGTAATAACTGCAAATCAGTACGACGAAAGTTACGTCAAAAGTAATATGTCGGTCAGAGATAACATTTATTGTGAAAGAGAGTTGTAAACATGGCGAAAAGGAAATTCAATGCGTCTACAATGGAAAAGTTAGTAGCTTGCTAGCTTGCTTGTTATCAAGTCGAGAGAGAGCACCGTTTGTTATAGTACTACAAACGGAACGCTACGAGATTGTTTCATTTAAAAAAAAATAAGTAATACTGAGTGGTAGAGGTGCGTGGACTTTGTTCTCAGTTATTCTGACTTGAGAACTTGAAATGAAGTGAAATTCTGATAGTGTACGACGAGTTAATGAACTATAATTATTGGAGATATTATTGTTTGACTCAACCTTCATCAAAGTGAACTGTTACAAGGAAGAATGGACATGTATCGAAGAGTGCCATACCTGATTAGCCTGGAGTAGGAAACATTAATGCGACCACACGAAGATAATAAAAATACACCGATTGTAAAAGTTGTAATTGTCACGATCACCGAACTGAAAAGAATCGTAATTGATCTGATCCATCGGTGTGCGTGTGGTGTGATGATTATAAACTAATTGCTAAGAAGGAACAATAAAATTGTTCGTCAGTAATGGAAATCTCGCGTGTTGGCTTCATCATTAATTGAACTGTGTGATAGTTGATGATCAAAATTAATTAACTGGTACATTTTAATTGAAAGAGTGACTTGATGAACATTGAGCATTGGAAGGAGTGTTTCGCCGAAATAATATCACGATCCACGAAAGCAAGATAGCATTATAGATTATCTCTAGATTTTCGTCGCTCCGTAGTGAACAATTCTGCCTAGCAACGTAACAACAACTACTGATATTGAACCGCAAATGAATTTTTCCGCGCTTCAGTGTTGTGAAACAACGCCGGTGATGATGATTCACTCAGTACTGCAATAACTAACTAACCGGGCATAGCAAATCATCATAAAACCATAACAGACAATTAAAATCAGCAATTCGCATCGCTGAGAAGACTGTGCGGACTCGCAAACGGACTTTCATACATGACGCGAGGGACAATATTCTTTGGAGATTTTCAGGTGCTGTGCCACGTTATTCGACGGGGACAACCATCACTGCGTCCACCGACCCTGTAGCAGTAGCGGCTCAACATCAAAAGCGACAACAAAAGGGGAGAAGGGACGTCACAGTACACCTTTTCATTGTCATTTAAAAATGACAGACCTCCGTCCATTAGTTAAGACACTGCATAAAAATTATTGAAAGATTCGTGTTCCAACACATAGTTACGTAATTGATTCCATAGCAGTGCATTTATGTTGTGCTGTTGCCTAGACGCTAGTGTATTATCTTATTCCGCAAAACTGGTTTTTGGAGCTACGAGATCATGTTCTGCTTATTATATTACGGCTGAAACGTACATATAATTGTTGTTTACAGCGTTTTGTTTGGAATTACGTGTTACAAACAATCCCTATGATTAACTTAATATCCCGTAACAGATCTTTTGCCAGAATGTGGAATATGATAGTAGAAATTTTACTTCGGATAATCCTGAGTTAAGGCATGCACTCTTACTGAAGATCTAAATTGTATTCCAGATTCTATGAGTATAGTCGAAGATATTTTCGGGTGCAATAGAGGATAAGCGCTGCTTGGCCGCGCACCTTTCCAGACATAGGGTTTACAAACTTAGCATTCCATGACAGATTAACTTATTTCATTAAGAGATCTAAGTAGGTCTAGAACACAAACCAATAATGCAGTTCGGTTCTTGGTTCTACAGTGGTACCTTCGTTATAGCAAGTAGCAAAGTACATACTTCTTTTTATTACGCAACTTTCTGGAGAAATGTTCGCGTAACAGTCTTTAGAAGACCGTGTCCCTCCCATTACTAATCAGCGTGAGCTTACAGCGAGTAACACTGTAGTCGAATTTTTTTATTATTTACATTTATGGTATGTAAAGTTCAGAATTGATATATAAATCCAACAAAGCAGTCAGATCCAACTCTCAAAAATTCTCGAGAAAATTGCCTTGAAATTTTCCTTGCGTATTCATTACTCGAAATTAAATGATTAACCGGTAGGCAGCGTGGCTCTGTAGTATAAAATATAAAAGTGGCCTCTGGTGTATAGGTGTTGGGTTCGATTCGCAGATAGTGTTGAAGTTTAAAGAAAGCTGCCTGTTTTACGTGCATTTCTATGAAACATAAAATACATTAAGATTAAAGGAAGGTTGACTTCTAACGTATTTTTCCTAAATTTAAACTAACTTTATTAACAAATGGTTCAAATGGCTCTGAACACAATGGAACTTAACATCTGAGGTCATCAGTCGCCTAGAACTTAGAACTACTTAAACCTAACTAACCTAAGGACATCACAAACATCCATGCCCGAGGCAGGATTCGAACCTGCGACCGTGGCAGTCGAGCGGTTCCGGACTACAGCGCCTAGAACCGCATGGCCACCGCGGTCGGCCTTTATTGTCATTCATAACTGAAGATTTATGTTTGCAATGAAAACTGGATTTCGTGTGTGAGATGGAATTGGAGCCAAGAAGAACAGCGTTTTTCGTTAAATATATAACATCATATATGAGTTAATTAGCATATGTTTGATGAATTTTATATTTTACTGACCTAGGTATTCAAACAGAACTAAAAAAACATGAAAATTACCGAAACGAGACCCGAACCAGCTTTCCAGAGAGTACCTGTCTCGAGCACTACTTATTTTTTATCATCTTTACGTATTTTAAACTTCACGGAAATGCTCTAGAATATGCACCTTTGTTTAAATATTTGCTCCAGCCAGGAACCGAATCCAGGGCCCCTACATGGTAGATGGACATTCTACCACTAAAAACTAACCTATGTTTATGATGTTAATGATGCTCAAAAAGCTTCAAAGTTTTCAAGGTAAATGATAACAGCTAAACTATTGCAGGGTAAAGATTTATTGAAATACTTGACTACGGTTTCGGTATATCTAAATATACCATCACCAGAAGCAAAAATACACTAAAAGCACATCCTGCAGTGGAGATACATAAAACAATCGTGCCAACGGCGTCGTCCGTAGTTAAAATTAAAATATCATCTCCATTTGTACAACATAATTATTTGACTACTGACGACGCCGTTGGCACGATTGTTTTATGTATCTCCACTGGATTATGTGATTTTAGTGTATTTTTGCTTCTGATGAAGGTATATTTAGATATATCGAAACAATGGTCGAGGATTTCAATGTGTCAAATGTCTCTGAGCACTACGCGACTTAACTTCTGAGGTCATCAGTCGCCTAGAACTTAGAACTAATTAAACCTAACTAACCTAAGGACATCACACACATCCATGTCCAAGGTAGGATTCGAACCTGCGACCGTAGCGGTCGATCGGTTCCAGACTCTGAGCACTATGGGACTTAACATCTAAGGTCATCAGTCGCCTAGAACTTAGAACTACTTAAACCTAACTAACCTAAGGACATCACACACATCCATGCCCGAGGCAGGATTCGAACCTGCGACCGTGGCAGTCGAGCGGTTCCGGACTACAGCGCCTAGAACCGCACGGCCACTCCGGCCGGCCTCAAGGATTTCAATAAATATTCATCCTGCAGCGGTTTGGTTGTTATCATTTACCGTGAAGATTTTCCAACAGTTGCTGCTTCAGCCATGTTTAAAAATTTGAAGTTTCAAAGTCTATTTTCTACAGAATTATTGAGAGCTGTGTTGAAATGTTTGGACAGATTGATATTTGAGTTCTGAAATCCACGTAGTATAAATACAAAAAGTACGCAAATTCTTTTGCTGTGTGGTCTCCTCGTTATTCGCCCTACAATGGACCACCTCAGTCTTTTTTAACACTTTGGCCTTATTTCTCAGTATCAGTGACTCGTAAGTGTGAGTTGATCAGCCGACCACTTAAATAGATTGTTGACACACGAGTAAGAAACAAACACGTTGCGCTAGAAATAGGTCGCGCAGTGATCCCTTATATGGCGAGAGTAAGCAGGATCTCCCTCGTCCCACGGGGCGGCTGAGGACACTTCCATTTTACCATGGTAGATACGGTCTAGGTTACGTCACGAAAGTGCTGACAAACAGCAGGGATGAGCCAAAGGGACCGAGTGGGAAAGCAGGGCGTTGGCGCCCGCCTCGGCAGGTGTTCAAGAGCCAGCTGACCGCACAGCGGCAGTCGGCGGAGAAGCGGGGAGCGGCCTCGCGTGCCGCGGTCTGCGCCGCCGTCCATCACTTATTCAGCACGACACGCCGCCGGCCTTCCTCTCATTCATATTTTATACAAGCGACCCGAATAAAAATATTAGGCGCTGCTTGGAACGTGCGGGCCACCGGGAACACTAGACATTAGGCTCACGAGGAACTGGAGTTTAGGCAAGTCTCGTGTGCTGGAGAAAAGGGGAACAAAAACGATCCTTGGAAAGATTTTTATTTGTGACCCACAGTCCTCAATATGAGCTCCTCAGTAAATTCTCCGAAAGGTATCTAGTCTTCAATTAGTCGGTCCTGGCAGGTGCAGCCCTTCTTTGCGAAGGAACATTCTGAAGAGGTCGTCGAAATACTACTCATCTGAAAACTTCTTCTCATTCATATTTCACGCCAAAGAACCAGATAATAATATTACCGGCTGCCTGGAACGTACAGGTGATTGGGAAGGCCAGTTGTAGTCGTCGTCTAGTGCAGATAAGTCTGACATTCATACCGATATTACAACCGAAGAACTTCAACTAAAGGTCTTAATTTTAGTGCCACGAGGACCAATTCTAGGGCCTTAGAAAATAGCTATAACTCTCGAAACGATATCTTTGAACCTATCAGTTCCCTTTATGAAGGCAATTTGCAAACTATTCGTCGAAAATAAATAGACGAAAAACTTTCCAAAACACATCAGCCACTGAATCGAGTTATTTACTATTTGTATGGTTTTATCGGACCAAAGCCAAAGCTACATGGTCACGTGACGATTTAGTACACAGTTCACAGAGTGCCGGCTGGAAAATCTGTTAACAAAAGGAAGTAAACAATCATTATTAGAACTCTAAAAATGTGAGAGTATGTGAATACGTATCACTTTAGAGAGAAGATTTCTCAACTACTGTAGGTTCTGTACAGATTAGGAGTATATCACGAAGAAGCCTTTGGAAACACATTTAAAGGCCTGGGGTTTTTTCAGGTCTGCAGGGAACCTACTGAAAACGAACCCTGTAAAGCAGACCACTCCTTTTTAATACAAACTAAAAAAAGTGTCATCCGATTGCAAATTGTTCTTCCTTCTGGTATTCACTGAATGAGTATCGCAGTTACTACTGAGAGACTTAAAACCGTCAACAACAAATTCCATAAAGGAGTGCAAGATCAGGGATGGCAGAGTTAGAATCCCAAGGCTTTAAACAACTGCCTACACGAGGATAGTGTTCTGGCACAAAAGATCCGTATCGCCACTCCTCTCTCGACTAAGAATTTTCGTGAAGAGTGCATTGAGTTGCATAAAGACGTAACACCATGGGAGATAATCGAGAGATAGTAAGCAGCCATCAATTCTGGAGACCACAGATATTACACTACCAGTCAAGTTATAAACGCTTTTGCACATGATCTTAATGACAGCACCCCGTGTAAGGCCTTTACATCTACCCTCACTCCTAACGAGGATCAGTAGTCCACCGTACGACAATAAAGCTTGGCTTTTACACTAGTTCCGCCTCTGATACGTGTACATAGCGTTTTATTGTAGTTAAGCAATAATCTATTCAATAAAGCTCTATGCTGATATTACCAACTACTGTATTAATTAGATCAGTCACGTTACATTCTCCATTATTTACGATAAACCTTGCGTCGCCTACCGAAAGAAACAATTCATTTATTTGCCACCTTTAGTCGGAGATCATTGATGTTTATTGAGGAAAGTAAAGGCCAGAACGGAACCCTGTGTGGCTCTCCGTACTCCCTCTTCTGCATTTCGAATTACGCCAGACAGATTCAGATATCCTAAATTCTTTTCATTAGCTTGCTACTGGAGAAGAGCGTCTTGCCTTCTAGCTTTGAAGCAAATCGTTGTTGAAATTTTTCACTAATCACATGTCTTTACAAGTTAAGCAAACCTGTTGTATGATCACATAATGAAACGTTTTGGCCAAAGCCCTCAACCATTACCAAACGGCTAGCCACTAATTTGACAGAAGCTAAGCGATAAAATATCCAACTTCATCAGCAGGTACACCAGAAGAAGCGCGAAGGTTGGTGGTACTGTGAATGTGATTCATACGAGTCAGGAAACTAATGTTCCCACTCTAGAAATAAATCGCTACAGTTCAGTTTTCACTTAATGAATTTCGTGAACTTGAAGTTCTCTTATAAATTGAACTTCAGAAATATTAGTAGTTTTCACTTGCGAGAACTGGCTCAATAGTGAAGTAGTTCAGCTTCTCTCGTTACCCAGAATGACACAAAACAAGTGCTATTAAAGCAACAAGACAAACGAAATGGTTTCCAGGTAATGTTAAGGTCTCTACGCAGCACTGGATTTCACACAAGATTATTGTAGGTCACTTAGCATGCAAATCTCAACAGGCTTACACAGTTCCCAAGAAATTATTACAACCACTACCATAAACTGGAACAGTTACAAGATTCGAAACTCTTTATTGGCGATTGCCTTAAGCCAACCGTTACTGCATTGTAGTACTGTATCGCCATAAATAGCGCTTTAGATTAAGCAACATGGAAGTTCACACGGCAGGAAGCGTCGTGAATTTGAAGAAAGTAAATCACGATAAAATTTCGGCAAGGGAAACCACTTTAAGAAAAAAGGGAAAAATGAGAGGGGGCTCTGTCAACAGAATTACAAAGTTATGCTTATAAATATTACGATTAACAGTCCTGCTATCAAGTGTTTGACTGCACGTTGCAACCTCTGACCCGCCACGTAGGAAATCCACGACAGAATTACTTCGACCAACGAGTTGTATTCAACCTGTAGCTGGGGCGGAAGATCTCTGATATCGCGTCAGGTGGCCCACAGAAAAGAAAAATAAAAACATTAATACGGTTGTGAAACTTGGGTGACACCAGCAACGGTAGAAGACTCAATATGTGCGTTTGAAACAAAGGTACTTCGGATACTTCGGAAGATCTATGGACCCGTCTCCTATAAAATGGAAGGTAAATGGGAAAGAAGAAAGAAAGAAGACCTGTACCGGAGGTTTGGAGAGCCACACATTGGACGAATATTGGAACAGAGGCGACTGCAATGGTTTGGCCACGTCTTACGAGTGGACGGATCCCTTCCTGAGAGAGTCCTCCACTCTCAAATCACGGGAAAACGCCCGAGACGGCGACCAAGAACGCGATGGAAGGATCGAATGACAACGATCCTTCAAGAAGTGGAACTGGCGGCCGTGGAGGATGATGCTATGGATCGGAAAAGATGCAGTGCCATCTGCAGCAAATATCTCCTCTCTTGTGATTGACAGATATTAATAGCATGGGGTTTTTTCTGTTTGTAATGTTTTTTTCCTATTGTTCTTTCGCTGTAGACCTGAAAGGCCCGTTAATGCAATAAATGATGATGATGACTAAAATGTACAGCATTACCAATCTTCCCCACATTTCGACCAAAGGTTTTGTAATCTTCGCAAAAACACATTGCGTGAGAAATATATAGACATAGTAATTCATGTCTATTTCTCTGGAGATGGCGATCTTTAACCAATTTATAAGCCTCACCGGTGCGTCTGACAAACAGGTTTCAGGTACTGTCCCTGGCTGAGCCAGATGCAGCTGCTGCCGTGTTTCAGAGGATGATTCTCAGCCTTCAAGGTCCGGGTAATCGCAGAGGGTGGGCTTATTGGTTGTTGGGAGCTTCAATGTTAGGCGCGTAATGGGTCCCCTTAGGGACATGGCGGCTAAGGAGGGGAAGAAATCCAGTGTGCACTCCGTGTGCATTCCGGGTGGAGTAACTCCTGATGAGCCGGCCGGTGTGGCCGAGCGGTTCTAGGCGCTTCAGTCTGGAACGGCATGACCGCTACGGTCGCAGGTACGAATCCTGGCTCGGGCATGGATGTGTGTGATGTCCTTAGGTTAGTTAGGTTTAAGTAGTTCTAAGTTCTAGGGGACTGATGACCTCAGATGTTAAGTCCCATAGTGCTCAGAGCCATTTGAACCATCATTCCTGATGTGGAAAGGGTCCTTCCGGATGCCATGAAGAGCACAGGGTGCAGCCAGCTGCAGGTGTTGGCACATGTCGGCACTAATGACGTGTGTCGCTTTGGGTCTGAGGAATTCTTTCTGGATTCCAGCGGCTATCTGATTTGGTGAAGGCTGCCGGTCTTGCTTATGAGATGAAGGCAGAGCTCACCATCTGCAGCATCGTTGACAGAACCGACTGCGGACCTTTGGTGCAGAGCCGGGTGGAGGGTCTGAATCAGAGGCTCAGACGGTTTTGCGACCGTCTTGGCTGCAGATTCCTTGACTTTCGCCGTATGGTGGTGTGGTTTCGGGTTCCGCTGAATGGGTCAGGAGTTCACTACACTCAGCTGGCGGCTAAACGGGTAGCGGAGGCTGTGTGGCGTGGACTGGGCAGTTTTTTAGGTTGGAAGGCTTCTGGAAAGTACGGGGTGGGCTGCAATCTCAAAGGGTGCATGGCCAATACAGGACGTGCTTGGATCAAGGAACAGTCGGAATTGTAGTTGTAAATTGTTGTAGTTGTGCTGGGAAAGTCCCTGAGCTTCAAGCGCTAGTAGAAAGCACAGAAGCTGAAATTGTTATAGGTACAGAAAGCTGGCTAAAGCCTGAAATAAGTTCTGCAGAAATTTTTACGAAGTCTCAGACGGTGTTTAGGAAAGATATATTAGGCAGAATTGGTGGTGGAGTGTTTGTGTCTGTCAGTAGTGGTTTATCTTCTAGTGAAGTTGAAGTAGATACTCCATGCGAACTGGTATGGGTGGAGGTTATACTTAACAGCCGAACTAAGTTAATAATTGGCTCCTTCTACCGACCTCCAGACTCCGTTGATATAGTTGCTGAACAGTTCAGAGAAAATTTGAGTCTCGTAACAAATAAATACCCCACTCATACGGTTAAAGTTGGTGAGGACTTCAACCTTCCCACCATATGTTGGCAAAAATACTTCTTCAGAACCGGTGGTAGGCAGAAAACATCTTCCGAGATTGTCCTAAATGGTTTCTTCGAAAATTATTTCGAGCAGTTAGTCCACGAACCCACGCGAATTGTAAAACGTTGCGAAAACACACTTGACCTCTTAGCCACAAACAATCCAAAGCTAATAGAGAGCATCATGACTGATACAGGGATTAGTGATCACAAGGTCGTTGTAGCTAGGCTCAGTACCGTTTCCTCTAAATCCACCAGAAACAAACGCAAAATAATTTTATTTAAAAAAGCGGATAAAGTGTCACTAGAAGCCTTCCTAAGAGACAATCTCCATTCCTTCCGAAATGACTATGCAAATGTAGACTAGATGTGGCTCAAATTCAAAGATATAGTAGCAACAGCAATTGAGAGATTCATACTTCATAAACTAGTAAGAGATGGAACAGATCCCCCATGGTACACAAAACAGCTCCGCACACTGTTGCTGAGGCAATGGAAAAAGCTTGCGAAGTGCAGAAGAACGTGAAATCTCGAAGATTGGCTAAAATTAACAGACGCGCGAAATTTGGCACGGACTTCAATGCGAGATGCATTTAATAGGTTCCACAACGAAACATTGTCTCGAAATTTGGTAGAAAATCAGAAGAAATTCTGGTCTTATGTAAAGTACACAAGTGGCAAGACGCAGTCCATACCTTTGCTGCCCAGTGCCGATGGTATTGTTACCGACGACTGTGCCGCTAAAGCGGAGTTATTGAACGCAGTTTTCCGAAATTCCTTCACCAGGGAAGACGAATGGATTATTCCAGAATTTGAAACACGAATAGCTGCTAGCATGAGTTTCTTAGAAGTAGATACCTTAGGGGTTGCGAAGTAACTCAAATCGCTTGATACGGGCAAGTCTTCAGGTCCAGATTGTATACCGATTAGGTTCCTTTCAGGTTACGCTGATACAATAGCTCCCTACTTAGCAATCATATACAACCGCTCGCTCACCGATAGATCTGTACCTACAGACTGGAAAATTGCGCAGCTCGCACCATTGTTTAAGAAGGGTAGTAGGAGTAATCCATCGAACTACAGACCTATATCATTGACGTCGGTTTGCAGTAGGGTTTTGGAGCGTATACTGTATTCAAACATTATGAACCATATCGAAGGGAACGATCTATTGATACGTAATCAGCATGGTTTCAGAAAACATCGTTCCTGTGCAACGCAGCTAGCTCTTTATTCGCACGAAGTAATGGCTGCTGTCGACAGGGGATCTCAAGTTGATTCTGTATTTCTAGATTTCCGGAAAGTTTTTGACACCGTTCCTCACAAGCGACTTTTAACCAAGCTGCGGGCCTATGGGGTATCGTCTCAGTTGTGCGACTGGATTAGTGATTTCCTGTCAGGAAGGTCGCAGTTCGTAGTAATAGACGGCAAAACATCGAGTAAAACTGAAGTGATATCAGGTGTTCCCCAGGGAAGCGTCCTGGGTCTCTGCTGTTCCTGATCTATATAAATGACCTGGTTGACAATCTGAGCAGTTCTCTTAGGTTGTTCGCAGATGATGCTGTGATTTACCGTCTAGCAAGGTTATCCGAAGACCAGTATCAGTTGCAAAGCCATTTAGAAAAGATTGCTGTATGGTGTGGCAGGTGGCAGTTGACGCTACATAACGACAAGTGTGAGGTGATCCACATGAGCTCGAAAAGAAATCCGTTGGAATTCGATTACTCGATGAATAGTACAATTCTCAAGGCTGTCAATTCAACTAAGTACCTGGTTGTAAATATTACGAACAACTTCAGTTGGAAAGACCACATAGATAATATTGTGGGGAAGGCCAGCCAAAGGTTGCGTTTCATTGGCAGGACACTTAGGAAATGCAACAAGTCCACTAAAGAGACAGCTTACACTACACTCGTTCGTCCTCTGTTAGAATAGCTGCACGGTGTGGGATTCTTACCAGGTGGGATTGACGGAGGACATCGAAAGGGTGCAAAAAAGGGCAGCTCGTTTTGTATTATCACGTAATAGGGGAGAGAGTGTGGCAGATATGATATGCGAGTTGGGATGGAAGTCATTAAAGCAAAGACTTTTTTCGTCGCGGGGAGATCTATTTACGAAATTTCAGTCACCAACTTTCTCTTCCGAATGCGAAAATATTTTGTTGAGCCCAACCTACATAGGTAGGAATGATCATCAAAATAAAATAAGAGAAATCAGTGCTCGAACAGAAAGGTTTAGGTGTTCGTTTTTCCCGCGCGCTGCTCTGGAGTGGAATGGTAGGGAGATGGTACGATCGTGGTTCGATGAACCCTCTGCCAAACACTTAAATGTGAATTGCAGAGTAATCATGTAAATGTATATGTAGATGTATACGCAGGCAATTGACAAAGCAGAAAAAACTTGTACATAAACAAACATGCATCACCACCGTCACTTTCAGACTTTCACTAAAGAAACAAGCTGCATGAAACGTATCGCAGTGCTTTTTTTGAATCAATAGCATGTTTCGCGGTGAGCATTGTGCATGATGCTCGGGACACATCCGGTAGACCTATCAATCTGTTAGGGAGCTGCGACGTATTAGCTGAAGAGGACAGACTAGATGAAGTAATGAATACAAAAATCACCGAAGAAGATTTATGGAACAAGCATTACCTAAAACAATGGCGAGTGAATGCATGGCAGACGAGTGGACGACTTGTGTCAAGGGTCGGAGGGTTTATTCCTTTTTCCCCAACATCCGGGTGGGTTTGGAAATGTCATGCAATTTGAGTTATTACAGAACTTTATTTGTTTTTAGATATTGTAGGGGATACGAGGGGTAAAAATTCCAGCCTCCAGAGTACTCACACTAATATATCAGCAAGTTTGTGGTACCCGTGGAATCTACAGGTGAGCATTAGTCTTTTTCCATCTATGGCTCTCTGTTATTCTGTCTATGCTTAATGAAGGAATGTATCGGACAGTGCCAATTCTTTTTAACGAAAGCAAGTAAGTGGTAAACCAAAACAAAAATTTCAACCGGTCTTATGTGAGATGTAAGTACAGCCAGTAAAGGAAATGCAGTAAGCAGCAAAAGGATAATTAGCTTAGTTGAACGAGAAACGCTGTCATAATCATGGGGTGAAATACTTACGATCTTAGCAAATAAATATAATGGGAAGAACGATTCAGTGTGTCATTGGTGCCTAACACGAAGTAGGATCTTCTGAGCATAACTGACTTATATCTAGGAGCTGAAATGTTGTATGAACCACTCGTCTATTACTGAATAACAGATTGAATCGCTGGCGTGAGGAACATGAGAGCATCATACGACAAATCGTATAGTGAAATGATTGCAGAACAAGTGGTGACAACATGGACTCAGCACAAGGGTGTGGCAACAAGAAAAAGCATAGGTCCTTCTTGAACTACTACATCACGAAAAGACTCTTGTGTTTTCTTCTGTCTCTGACGAAGTGGCAGCAACTGAGATCCAGGCGGAAGGTTACAGGGAACCTGCCACCACGAAGTCTTGGTGACAGATTACTCGAAGCTACGTCGAGCTCTACAGTTGTCATCAATCGTTTACTTCTGATATCACGCTGCAGGAAACAGAGACTTGCATAATGTAGTGTCAGAGTCCCTACCATTACTACTATTACTATCGCTACCACTACAGCCGCTCATTCGACGAAAGATGCGTACCTAAAGACTGTACAAAGTGGCACAGGTCATACCAATACTCAAGAGACAAAATAGGAGTATTCCGCTGAATTACTGATCCATTTTACCAACCTCGATTTAAAGTAGGCTTTTGTAATATAAGCCGTATTCGAACATTATAAAATACTTCGATGAAACGATTTATTGACAAAGAAATTCAGAAAATATCGTTCTTTTGACACACAACTATCTCTTTATTCATACGAAGTTATGACTGCTATCGACTGGAGATCTTATATTGATTCCCTGTTTCTAGATTTCCAAATGGATTTTGATACCGTTCCTTGTAGGTGACTTTTAATCAAATTGCATACCTTGTGAAGACGTCTCAGTTTTGCTACTAGAAATTTGATTTCCTGTCAGAAAAATCACAGTTCGCCGTCATGAACGGAATCGAGTCTTAGAGAAGCGATATCTGGCATTCCCAAAGGAAGAGTTATAGGCCCTACGCTGCTCTCTATCTGTATAAACGATTTAGGAGACAATCTGAGCAGCCGTCTTTGATTGCTTGCGGATGATGGTGTCATTTAGTGACTCGTTAAGTTACTACATGATTGAAACCAATTGCAAGGTTATTTAGACAATATGGCTGTATGGTGCGACAAATGGTAACTTACTGTACGTAACGAGAAGTATAAAGGCGTCTACATTAGTACCAAAAGGGATCATTTAAATTTCTGTTACATGTTAAATCACAGAAATCTAGAAGCTGTGAATTCATATGTATACTTACTAATTAAAATAACTTGTATTGGAACGATCGCATGGATAATATTGTGGGAAAATCGACCCAAAGACTGCGATTTATTGGCAGAAGACTTAGAAGATGCTTATGAGATGCCTACATTACTCTTGTCCGTCCTCATCTGGAGCATTGCTGCCCGGTATGAGATCCGCATTAGATAGGATTGACCCAGGACATCGAAAAAGTTCAAAGAAGGGCAGCTCGTTTTGTAATACCGCGAAATAGCGGAGGGAGTGTCATGAATATGATACGTGAACTGAAGTGGCATTCATTAAAACAAAGGCGTTTTCCGTTGTGGTATGATCTTTGCACATAATTTCAATCACCACCTTTCTCCTCTGAATGTGAAAATATTTTTTGGTGTCCGTACAGGTAGGCAGAAATGATCATCGTAATAAAATAAGAGAAATTAGTGTACTGACGGAAGATTTACGTGCTTGCTTTCCCCGTGCACTGTTCGAGAGTTGAGCGATGGTGAAATACGTGGTATTAAGGTGCTTCGATCAACTTTCTGTCAGGCATTTAATGTGAATTGCAGAGTAGTCATGCAGATGCAAATGTATAACTGCTACTATTTATGTCGTATTTTTATGCATTAAAATGCTTCTAAAAGTAATATGTAATCGCTAAAAATATAATTACAGGTGCCATTGCTGCGGGCTCTATTCAATTTATATCATTAACACTTTTAATACTGTTGAGCAAGATACTGACTTCAGTCTTGATAGAGTCGTTCATTTGTGAAATTTGAAACAAAATAGCATGTACTAAATGTGGGAAAATATATCGGGCTCAAATAATTGGAAACTGGCATATTCATTAATTAGTACACTAAACAAAATAAGTTTGTTCATGGATTCGAGTAGCAAGTGAATGGAATTGCTTCATCTTTTGTTAGCCTACATGACAGATGACATAACGGAATGAAACTTTACTCTCTGTATAATGCAGTCTAATGCAAACCATTGATTAATGTACTACCTTACATCGATATTAAAGGCATTTCCATTGCCAGACCAATGGCCATTTCAAAACTGCTTCGACTGGACTGTAGTTGTTACTCATTATAAAGTAACACAACTCATCAATGTCTAGTACACGAAGAGGTTATATTACAAAATTGTGATTACTCAAAAGTCTTGTGTGATGTGTTTTGGAACATTGTCATAATGGAGTACTGATGGCACAGCCTTTATAAAAGTTCGCAACAGAATTCCATTCTTAGAACATATATCTGAAATTAAAATACATTTAAAGTGGACCAAATCGCTCTATACATTTGGTGCAGTTCAAATTGTAAGGTGTCAGGCAAATCCAACACCTTCCATGAAAACCCTGACATGATAAGCAAATCCAGTAGTATGTCACATAGCTCCGAATAAATCGTGACATTAAATTAACCAAAGTAATACGAGTAACGAGTGAGCAAATGGGATACCACAGACTAACACAAGAATGCCTAAATGCATGTCATACCTTCCCACCGTGAGACAGACGCAGTTCCGAAGGGAGAAACGAGAACAGAAGCCGAGAGCAGAACTGTGTTAAGCTAGAAGGCCCTACGATAAGGGACGGACACCCACGTCGCCAGCTAACCACCAGGGCCACGCCCCAGCCCATGTTAAAAGCTAGAGCCCTCCAGAAGAACAGTATAGATCTTACGATAACATTAAAAGGGCCACACCAGCCGCACGTTTTAGCGTGAGATTTTTTCGCGTCTCTGTTACGTTGCAAACATTAAAAAAATTGCCCCACCACGAAAAGTAACCACCAGTACCACACCCCAGCCCATGTTAAAAGATAGAGCCCTCCAGAAGAAGAGTATAGATTTTACGATTACACTAAAAGGGCCACACCAGCTGCAAGTTTTAGCGTGAGACTTTTTCGCATCTCTGTTATGTTGCAAACTTTAAAAACATTGCCCCACCACGAAAAGTATAACGTTTCTCATTGTATAGACAGAATTTTTTTAGGCGGAGCTTAAGGTTAACATTGAGACCCTGATTGGTCAGATGAAAACACAGCCAGATAGTTTTTTTTTTTAACCAACTTCGGTAAATTGTAGTAAGAAGTTAGGAGGGACTTGCCTGGAGCTGCGCTGGCCGCCGCCCCCTGACAAACACCGACAAGGTAATGAACGCATGCGATGCCGCATTTTTGAGCACATAAGGCTTCACTCAGAACTGCAGAAGTCTCATCTGTTACATCCCCTTTTTACGTAATACTAGTGTCGATCGTCAATTGAAGCTCATGGTATTCACATTTGCTACGTAAGTTAAAATCTGAAACGCGATGATTTTTCTGTTATATAATTATTGAGAAGCCACATCAGCCACTGTAATTTACGACAAGTTAGATAAGTAATTAAAGATAATTGAGGGTCACTCTAGACCATTTTGATAGTTTTCTCTTTTGTGAAACTTAATTTAAACCTAGATTGTAGATGTGATATGGCATAGGTCATCCTTCGATCCATTGTAGAACTTGGAAACCCACTCAGGGAATATTCGTTCACATTTTTGTTGAACGCAGTTGGTTTTAATCATCCTGTATTAAAATATTTCCTTTTATCAATAGTGCAATTTATATGCAATGTTTTGTGAGTAGAATAAAATTTCCAATGGTAAACTGAAAAAAGGAAAGCCTTGAACCCCTTCGACTAAATTTAGTTAGTATTAAGATTCTTTTAGAGGGAGTGCAGTGGAGCTGACGCTGAAATCATTAAGTATTTGGTTATATCATCGCTAGTCTCACTCAACTCTTCTGAACTCTTCATGTGGTCTGGCGCCTCCTTACCAGCAACAGGTCTCAGGTTCAAACTAGTCAATTCCCTAAAAAACACGCTCAGAGCGTCGTTGCGCGAAAGTGGTAGGGAGACACGACTTAGAACAGACAGACACCACGCAGAATACTAGAGAATGGCGACCCTGCCCGGATTGTAAAATACCATGATTGAAGGTCGACCACATGCCTAACTAGGTCAGAAAAATATCCTGTTGAAAAATTTTCGTAGTAAAAATTTTTTTCCTACAGTTATAAATAGTCGAAAACAGTAGCTGCAGGGATAGATAGTAAGAAAGTATTCAATAGAAAGTGAGACATTCTAGCAGAGACAATAGCATAATTAAGTTATGAATTTTAATATTGTTAAAATTAAGATTTCTCTCCAATGCAAGCGCACAGGTGGCGGATACATCTTTGACAAGTTGGTTCTGACCCAAAAAGTAAGTGAAGGGATTGTCAAGTCGTGTGTGCAAAAAGTTTATGAAACGCGTGAGATCGTATGAGCGCACGTTGACGCGAAGTAGGGCGCGTGAATTGCTTTTAAAACAGAAAATAAGGGATTCGGAAAGATTAGCAATGGCAGATCGAGACCTTGACCAAATCGAGGTAGAGACCCAACATGAAGATGGACAGAGAATAGAGGACAGTACAACAGACGATGCAGTATCGCGAGAAATAGGACAGATAACGCATCATAATTAGGATAATGTACGCCAAGGCACAGAAAACCTAGGTCAGCGTATAAAGGCACATTTGCATGCCGAGCGTGAGTTTCCTCGGAAACGCGAAATATTAATTAAATAAATAATCAGTGACAAATAAATAAAGCCTATGGCACACAACTGCAGCGCTGTGTCGCTGATAAAACAAAAGCACAATTACGTTACTCTTATGTTTGATTAAGAAAGGGAGAGCTCTGGTTGAAGTGGTGCGAGAAGCACGTATTTTATTTTATTGTCTGGCACACCGCCATATTTCATGTTATAGAAGAATACTGCGAGTTGCAACCACACTAGGCACTCGATTCTGTAAAGAATTTATATTTATAAAAGTAAGTAGGATTATGAACTGTAGGCTTATTCATTGAATATATCTGATTTAACTAACTGTGTAACTTTTTTATGTTTAGTAGACAATCACCTCTGTACGACGTATTGGCATGGCTGGCAAATTATTGTAATATTGAGATTTAGATTATGAGTCCGCACCTACCGCAGCAGTCTTTGGAAACGATTTAATTACGAAGTCCGATTATTCAGTTTTATTTCACGGTCAACTACGAGTAACATTGCCTTTACGAAAAAGCCATTGTCAAGCGTCTGATACCGAATAATTAAACGTCCACGTTCCAGATAAGCAAAATATTAATTACAATTGCAATCACAATCACCATCATACAGATAGAATAATTAACATATTTAAAATAACATTTTTTATTTATTTTATTTATTTTATAAGCATACGACAGAGCAGCAGGAAAGTAGAGAGACAACCGATTAGGATTCTAACTTGCATCTTGAATACGTAGAACCCATAGTACAAGTAATCAGATCTCCCTCACCACAGAGTACAAGGAATGCGGGCAGAAACGTGTCACCGCACAGTTCAATGCAGTCGGTTGCAAACCAATACTTGGGCGAAAACACAGAGCGTAGGACGTCGGAAGAAAACGCAATAGGACCCACCAATCTGGCAGAATTATTACAATTAATGATGGAAACCATGACAAGACTAAATAAAGAAATTGCGAACCAAATTATAATTCAGAATGCAGAAACGACGAACCAAATTGCAGAAACCACGAGACAAATGCGTGAGATTAAAGATCAAAACAAAAAAATTCAGTTACACCTAAGTCATATTGAAGACGAGGCAAAAGAATCTCGAGAAGTGATAGGAAACTTCGTAGCAGGTCACAATCAATTGAGAACAGACATTGACAAGGTGCAAGCGGACGTGCAAACATTGCGTAATGACACTCAGGACGAGATCAAAACATTACGTAACAACACCCAGGGAGAAGTCAAGAAACTAGAGAAACAGATAAACGTAATTACTAGACAAGCAGCAGGTACAGCACGTGAAATCGTTGAAGACAGTGTGCTGCACAGACGTATCACAAAAGCAGCGCTGAAAAGATATGATAACTGCATAGTCAAAATAGAAGCGCAAACGAAGCAACAATTTCAGAAATTGCGAACAGAGTTGTTGCAAACCATTGAAGAGCGTAGTGAACAAGATCGAACAAGCACTGAGTCTGCAACCACATCCGTATCTGTAACAGCACCAGAACAACAAGCAATTAACGAAGATATCATCCATTTTCGATTCGAATCACAGGCGGAAAGTAACATACGTGAAATCAGACAGCCTGCACCGCAACAAACACGTGTCGAAATTCTTAATGAACAAACGGCATCACAAACACATGCAGAACCACAAATGTATGTGTCAAGACAGCTTGGATCGTGCACTGAAGCGGCAAGGTTAGCCAGTCAAGATACCGAACCAATACCTGACAATGGAAAAGCCAGGTCGCGAAGAGTACAGTGCAATGCATTCAGCTACACGTTCACAACCGATGGAAGAAAATTATTGCGTACCACTCCAACGATACTACGCAAGGGTACGCGAAAGTTACAGTGGACAATATCCAATGGATCTATCACAACCGGAAAGAACGATGGGAGAAATGATCAGAAACAAAAGTGGCGAAGAATCGCGAATTTCATATGGAAAAATCACGAAGTACGACAACGATCATTTCCTCACAGTCAGAAAATTTCAACACTTTCGAGAAGGAAACTCATCACATCCACGAACTTTTATTGATCAATTCCGAGTAGGATTACCAGAACACTCGACGCTAGCACACAAATTAGACTTTATATGTGCACACATTTCAGGAACAGTCGCAGAAACCATGCAAAATGTTGCAGCGACATGCCGATCGTACGAAGATTTCAGAGAGAAGTTTCTCTCACGATACTGGTCCAGGAAGCACAGAACAGAGAGAAGTACGAATTGTTACAGAACCCATATTTTGAAAATTCAGAAGAGAAGAGTCCCGTGAAATTTTTCGAATTAATGGCAAAGAAAAATCAATGCTTAGATGTACCATACAGTGACGGAGAGTTGATTAAATTATGCGCGGTGAAGTTACCATTGAAATACCAGCAATCATTAGTAGGTCGCGGAGGCAAAGACGTCGAAACATTTAAAGGTATTCTGAGGGAACTAGAGTTCATATTTTCGGAAGATGACACAAGAAAAAGACGAAGCGCACGTGAAAATGAAAGCAAAAAGCACTGGAATCCACAAGACACAGTACGAAGAAACAATAACTGCGAACCACGTGATAACTTCGCACCAAGAAACGACAATAGATTTCAACAAAGAACCCGTTATGGATCTAGAAGAGAATATGGAAACAACTATAATTCACCCAGGAACGGCAACAACTATTACAGAGGGAATAACGACAAACGGAACGGGTATTGGAGCGCCAATAGACCTACAAATTATCAACAAAAAAACCAATATCCACACGCGGAGCAAGAAAAGAGAATACAGATAGAAGAGGTTTATCAACAAAAAAACCAATATCCACACGCGGAGCAAGAAAAGAGAATACAGATAGAAGAGGTGGAGGTAAGACCACGAAACCCCGAAAAACGTTCGAATTGACAGCTTAGCGCCCATGCCAAAGAGAATGACGCACCAACCCAGGACAATTGCAGCACCTTCAACAGAGGAGTAAATACCTTATCACGAGAAGAGAAGAAGGAAGAAACAAAACCGCAGGGACCAGATGAAAACGAAGACAGGAAAATAACAATATCGTGTTGGGACGAAATTAATTGGGAGAATACTGACGAGGAAGATGAATTACCAAAGGCATGCACAACGAATGTAGGAGGAAAGAACGAAATAATGAGTATTGCAGAGCTATTTGAGATGGAAACCAGGGAAAGTGAATTCAATGAGGATAATACGCAGTGAACAGAAGTTTAAAATAAGTTACTAGTGGGCACACAACCCCAATGTATATAACGAAGGAAGTTATGAAGCGATAATTAGAGCATTTAGATGCGATTATGTGGAAGCAGCGACGATGAAGGAGAAGATAGACGAGGATGAGGAAAAAGTAGAGGATTTGAAGAAAGCGTAAATGAAGGAGGAAATAGAGAAGAGGAAATGAAAGAGAGAGAAGTATCCGTCGAAGCTTATCCTATAGAAAGTTCGAATTCACAAGGGAAATTCCTGAAAAGACTCATGTATGATTCAGTGGAGGATTCGTTGTGCAAGAAGAAGAAGAACAGAACCAACCCTTTCAAATTCAACCAATTGTGAAGGCCATGGTAAAGCATATCCCAGTCAATATTGTAATTGATAGCGGAAGTGAACTGACTGCGATCTCGGAAAATTTATTCATGCAGTGTAATGCCAATGAGGAATTTCTAGTTCTGAAAACACGTAAGATTAAATTAAGAGGACCTATTAGAAACAATGCTGCGGAAGTTACGAGACAAACAAGGTTAACTCTTTCGTGTGAAGGTCAAAAGATCGATGCCAACTTCGTGATTATACCCAAACTAACTGTAGATTTGATTATAGGTTCAGATTTTTTAAATGAGAGTCGAGCAATAATAGATATGGGGAAAGGTAGCGTAACATTCGGTGAAACATCCCCTTAGAAAAATTATACATGACTGTCCTTAAAATGACACACAATATTTTTAGCGCAACGCAATCTGACTTTCAATAATCCCTACAAAAGAATGGCCCTGACTAACATTAACCTATACCTTTCACAAATCACTTACCTCACAAAAATCTTCGTTACTCGAACTACTGCAATACAGCGAGCGCCACTACTGCCAGCTAAATAAAAGATTCAAACTAATGAAGGCACTAACTACTAATAGGCATAGCTGGCAAATGAAAGATTTTGATAGAGAACAAACAATGTATTTACCTTACTAGTGTTCAAAAGTCATAATATATATAACAGTTCACGACATCCAGTCTTACAAATTTCAAAACTCCGCCATCTCTCTCCCCACATCCACCACTGCTGGCGGCTCACCTCCAACTGTGCAACGCTACGCGCTGTTAACATCCAGCTGCCCAAAGCTACAATGGCGAGTATTACAACAATGCCAACCAGACACAGACGGCACACAGCACAGCCAGTGATTTTCATACAGAGATAGCGTTACCAATACAAAAACCTAAACAGTACTTACATAGCCCCCATGCTCCCCATAAAAAATTTTACAAATTTTTTTTGGGCAGTGGCCAATAATGATTTGATAAAATTTTTCATAATTACAATTACAAAGATATCAAATGCACACACTTATTGATACAATGTTGGTCAAAAGCTAAAATTTTCTCACAGTCCATAAAGACAGTCCTGATCGTTCATCACAGTAAAATAGCAGTGTTTTTCTCAAAGTCTGAGCAGTAGAAAACAATGCACATGGAAGTAGTGTATTTCCATGCAGTCTTAAAGAAGTAGTGTTGTCCTTCCAATGAAAAGACAGTGCTGACTCTTGACGTGCAGACAGGTAATGGGCCACAACAGAGCAAACCCACTGCAGAGTCAGTCGAAGTTTTGAAGAATATTGGTAGGTAGGTCATCACAAAGTAGACCCACCGTAGTTCTGGTAGAGATTACGATATTGGTGGGCCATTAAAGATGCAGATCCACTATAGTCCTTGTAGAGATAATGGTATTGGTGGGCCATCAAAGGGCAGACCCACTGTAGTCCTTGAGAGACGGCCAGCAGCCATCTGTTGCAACTGTGCAGGTGCAGAATCAACATCGAAGAGTCTTGCAGACAACATAGCAAGTCCATAACCACCACTTGTGCACTCACAAAGTTTTTGGAATTGTCCTTAGAACCAGCAATGCTATTATCCAGTCCCTTGCTGAATTTTTAACACACGTGCAAACACTAACAGTCCCTACTTCTCACATACTGTCCATATACTATGACCAACGGAAACATGTGCAGTGAAATGGAACTTACAAGTTACTTAATTTGATGAACTGGTGTCAATTACATTTTTATAACATAAGAATACAATTACAAACGTACAAAATACATCATTAAAGAACATAACAATACAGATAACATTTGTAGTACAGGCTCTGCAAAAGAATCGAAATAACATATACATCAGTGTTACAGGAATTATGACATAAGTTCATACATCAAGGATCAGCATAACTTTTGAAACATCAACTTCACACATGAGCATTAAAACAAAACAGAATAAATAATGTGTAAACATCTTTACAAAGAAAATAACATATTATTAGAAAAATTTCACAACATAACTCATATCAGCTAAACACATAAAGACAGGAAAAACACAAATATACAAGAGTACACAAACACATAGCAGAATAACAGAAGAGGAAAGCGCAGGGTTTGTTTTCAGCGTAACATTTGGTACTGCAGTGCAACCTAAAACTTCATTCCATAGATCTTTCGTCTTATTTCAACATTTGTTTCCACCAAAAAAAACCCTATCCAAGCAAGATTTCTGTATTTTTATGTTCAGATACTTCTCACCTCATTATTTATTTTCCATTATCTTACCTCATCATTTATTTCCATGAAAAACCTACCTAAACCTGTTGTCCCTAAACCCTAAGTTTTTGCTCACATCCTCTATGAAAATACTTTTTTTGGCCAAACCATTTTCTTATAGCTTCTCAATGCATTTCTTCCAATTCATCACAGCTCGTTCTCTCATATAGTCTACCCCAACTTAAGCTAACTTAAATCTACTGAGGTCAGATGCTAAACTAAGGAATGAGGCAATGCAGCAGCACAAAACAATTAACTCAAACAGCAATGATAAAAAATACAAATGGCAAAGCAAGCAGCATAAATTAGCAAAGCAAATGCAGTATTACAACTAATATAACGCAATGTGCAGCAAACAAGAAAAATAAATCAGTAGTAAAACTAGATTAGCAGAGTAATACAAAGTGAAATTTAATAACACTATGCCTGGCCAACAGCAGCAGCAAATGCAATAACTTATATCTAATCATGAAAAAGCTCAAGCAGAAAAAATATTACAGTAAAGATGGCCATGTCTAATACCTATGTCACATCTTAACCCTAGAGTGCTGCATCACTGTAACTTGCTCTAGCAGACAAGTTCCCAAGTCACTGACAAAAATTATATATGCAATTCCTGTGAAGTGGAAATGTCTTTTTGAGCTCCCTCATTTTTTTGGAGTACATCCATCATAAAGTTATTTTTTACTGGATCTGTATACATAAAATATTTATATTAGTACATCTATAAAACTTATTTTAAACAATGCTGCAGTGCAGCTAGGAACTAGATATTAATCGATATAGGCAAAGCAAGGCGTGAAACGTCATTTGCTAGCCATATGGCATTTCATAATGCAGTAAACAATCTTTCAACTAGCAAGACAATAGACATGAAATGTTTCTCATCATTTCATTTCAGTAAATATCATAAATTAAGAAATCTACAGTGTAATCATGTTTTCAAGTTTGAGGGTGTCGTATTTACAATGCTTTCTACAAAAGAATGTCAATAGCGAGGATAATGGCCTCCCTCCTTTTTTTTTACCTGTGCCTCTGAAACGGCACACACTAATGGCTTTTTCTCCAGGCATCTGACACAGCTGGCCGCTCATGACGCATTACGTCAAGGTCACTTGGCTTTCTTACTGAAATATTTACGACACCAGTTTGCACTACAGTGACAGACTCATATAAAAATTTCACGGTTCGAGAATTTGCGTTGCAAATCTGTAGAAACAAAATCCAGTAAATATGACAGTGTCCAAAAAATATTCGTCGGCATTGTGATACATTCATGCACTTAGACACATTTCATAACTCTTAAGTACGATTCATGGTTTCCAACATACTTTTTCACAAGTCAGAGTCCCTAACCACTGCTCATTATTCCTTACCTTATTACACATATACATATTCGTCGACACTTCTTCAATATTTCATCATAATAAATACATAGCATAACCAAATTCCTCATATAGCATCAGCTTATTGATCATAAACATACCTCAACAGCACAATACACATTGTCATCATAATAATAACAACATAACACCTCAGTCAAATCTCAAAACCGTCGTAGCTTTCTGCAATAATTTCAAAACCTAAAAAAAAATTCTCTGCTCATTTCAATAGTGTCATCTACCTCAAACGTACTTTAAAAATCATGATCTCCTACGAAATACATAATTCAAAGCTCTCGTAGTATCACAATGGTTCTGAAAAATTATGAACAGTTCACAAAGTACAGACAAAATACAGTTTCATGAGTGTGAAGTTATCCAACTGTGTAAATGTGTAAACATGTGTCATTGATGTAGTAAAAAAATGTTTGTCTCTCTCAGTTAAATGATCAGATAGCTGTGTAATTCTGTGTTAGAGAAATATGGTACCAATGTGTAAAGTTGTATAAGCAAATACCATATTAACTAGGGCTCCTTGTGCTTGCCAAACACATGGTACGCAAAGTAAGCGTGTACCCCCTGAGGATTAATGTAATTATACCCTCAGGTGTTACAGATTACAGCAATGGAATGAAATGTATCACGGAAAACCTTTGTATCATTGTAATTCAAAAATCTTTAGAAATAAATGTTTTAAGTACAAAATTAATCACTCAAATTCGTGTCCTGTAGCGCTAAATTGTGCGTCTTGTTGTAACATAATCTCTGTCATTACTTAAGGGTAAAAAATGTGCCAAGTGTCGTAATTATCATCGTCCATAAGCGAAGTACTGTGGAAGTCAATGTGCTTACCTCATGATAAACAAAAGTGAAATGCTTTGCGAATAGTTATCTTACTTATTACGCTTATTGCCGTGATGAACAAAGTATCGTGCTGAAACGTATTGTTGTGCTACAGAAAAGGCTGTCTCCTTGTAGCTATACCACAAAAGTTACTACTGATACCTGTTTTACTTTCCAGAATAATACAGAAACACTGTGCAGATATAAAACAGAAACACTGCAAAAGCAACAATGTAAATTGTGTCACACATTAGTAGCGTCGTGATAAAATTGTGTAGCTGTCAAAGAAACGAAATGCTAAGTCATCTTTAATCCCACAGAAAGTACTTCAAGTAAAGAATGTATTTTCAAGTAAACCATAATGTTGCATTAAAATCTCATTAGCAGTACCAGTAAATGTCCTAAGTATGTGAGCTTTATAGTCGTTATGTAATCGTGCAACTAGCAAGCAACCATGTACACACACAATAACACTGTGTCGTCTGTTCACAATAACAATGCATTCGTAATTTCTGTTTAAATAAGTTCTCTTGGTTCTTGACTGGATAGTTAACTTTAAAACATAGTTGCATGTTAACAGTTTCTAAGATTGAAAAAGAGTACAAGTAATGTGAAATGAAAAATTTTATAGCAAAGACTAAGTTAAAAAGCAGATTATCTCTCAATAAACGGTTTTACATGCGAAATGTGGTGCAATCCTTTACTCTTCCTAGTAAGCAGAGTTTCAACTTCAACGCAATTATCATGTGGTATACGGTACATCGGTAAAGAATGCTCAAATTTTTCTCAAGGTTAGCGTCTATATTCTTTTTCTCTGTGCCAGCCGGCGCATGCGGCTGCCTGCGGTGCGAGTCATTGTCTGCTATCTCTTTCTTGGCGTGCGTCGTTATTGGGATTAGGAGACCTAACTTCTACAAATTCACCTTGACGAGAAGGCCCTGCCCTGTTTGAAGCTCGCCAGTTCTGATGGCATTCAGGTCTGTCGTTCTGTTGGTAGTTTACATAGTTTCTTCTTTGTTGGTCATGTGGTGGAGAATTTCTCCCAGAATCGTAACTGCGTGGTGGACCATTGCGTCTGAAGTTATTCTGTCTCCCTTGATAACTGTTTTGGTTCCCATATTGTCTGTTTCTATTGTTACCTCTGTCATGTTCATTACTACGGAAAAGCGATCTTCCTCTGTAACTATTACTCTGCCAGTGGTTGTCATACGGGTGGTGTCTGTTTTGGTCACAATTTGCATTGTAAGAAAAGCCTTGTCGTGTCCAGTTATTATTTATTTCATCGCGGAATTGTGACGGATGTGACCTGTAATTGTTGTGCTCCTGTTTTCGCGTTCCGCGATTGTCAGTGTCAATTTCCAGTTCTTGTAACAGTCCCTGAAAAGCTTCAATGTCGTCTTTGCAACGTCCTGCTAAAATAATATGTCGTAAATGTTCAGGCAGTTTGATTAAGCAAATGCAGATGAGTTCTGAGGGGCTGTATGGATTTGAAAGATACTGATTCTTATGCAACATGTCTTCAAAATATTTGATAAGACTGGAAAATTCAGATTGTTCGAAACGTTTCATCATTATGATGCTATGTTTTACTTGGTCTTGTGTAGCTTGAGACCAATTCGCTGAGAGGAAGGCATGATAAAATTCTCCTTCACTGTGACAATCGTGAATGACCGATCGCATTCTTACAGCTGGTTCATTCTCCCAGTAGCCACACATAAATTCTAACCTGTGCTCCAATGATGAGTTGGGAGGAAAACAATAAGAGAATTGATGAAGCCATGCTTGTGGATGAATGTCGCTGTCAGAATTCTTAAATGTTTTGAATTTACGTGTAGTAATGATCAGCTTATAGTCTAAATCATGGTGTCAGTGAGTCGCACATCGTTCATTGTTACTTCGTTTCGGCGGTTCCATCTCAAAATCCAATGCACCTGGCCAATTTCTTTCATATTTTCCGAAGTGTCCTGTGTTATTATTTTGTGGCTGTTCCGTATTTCTATGTCCCTCTTCCTGTACTGGAGGGCTAGTGTCCTCTGAAATATGTAACTCTTGTATTACTTGTGCCAACTGATCTTGTACTTCCCGGATTTCTCTTTTGTACTGTGTATTGATTTGATTTTGAATTTGTTTGAATTTTCTAATTTGTTCATACTCTTCAGTGTCCGTGAAGGCTACAGGTCTTGTGTCATTCAGATCATCATCTACCTTTGTAGATAAGTTAGTGAACTGATCTGAAAGTTCAGCTACTTTATCCGATAGTGAAATTATTTCCTCTGTGTGTTTTTCTGAACCAAGTTTCAGAGTGTCCATTTGTGTTGAAATCGTATCTACTGTGTTCTTTAAGTTTTCCTAGGTTTTTGCAAGTAGCGTAACCGAATCGGTAGATGCAACTGAGTCAATTTTAGCCCACAAGGTCTCATGATTATCATGAACACTGGTTTGCAGTTCTTTTATGGCTGCTTCGTGATTCTCTAATGCATTTTCATGACGCCAAAAAATAGGTTGGAAATGCTCACAAATTTGTGTTTTTACGTCATTACAGACTTTTTGACATTTCGATTCAATGTTATGTAACTCAGTAGTTAAATCTTCTCGTGTTTTTTCAAGTGTGGTGTCTAACTTTTGAGGCTTTTGCTGTGTTTGTCTCTGATTTTGTTCCATTGTGCCTAACTGTTGCTGTGTTTGTCTCTCATTTTGTTCCATTGTGGCTAACTTTTGAAGCTTTTGCTGTGTTTGTCTCTGATTTTGTTCCATTGTGTCCTACTTTTGAAGATTTTGTTCCAGTGTGTCTAACTTTTGAAGATTTTGATCCATTAAGACAAACTTGTGAAGCTTTTGTCCCATTTGTTGCATTAATTGTAATAACAATGCACTGGTGTCTGAAACATGTTCCTCAGTGCTATTCGGCAATGCATTTGAAGTGGCAATATTCGCAGTTTGAACAGCAGAAAATGTGTCTTGACTTATTTGAGAAAACTGTGAGGACGCAAAACCTGAATTTACAGTATTTGCAAGATTGTGTCCTGTCATTTCGGATTCCTGAGGCAAGCTGTTGCTGACCGATCGATCGATAATGCTTCCCTGTTCACTAATTGTTTCACTGTCTACACCATTCTTTGCAGCCCGCTCCATTTCCCTATGCACAGTTACCAAATTACTACTTTGAACATTAGTTAATTCATTACTCGGTGGCGCTAACACACTGCTTTCGTCTTCACTGTCATTTCTCAGTTTACTTTGGAGCCTAGTGTTACGTTTTTCACACGCCATTATTGTCACAATATTTCACACGAAAACACAGAAAAGCACAATTTGAAGGGCAAAAATAAGAGAACACATTAACGTAGCACTGAAACTAATATGTAGTTAATTGCAAGCGCAGCTGCGAAATACTTGCTGCAAATCTACATGCATGCCACAATTGTTTTACTGTACAACAATGAAAAACTACAACTACAAAGGAAATTCTCTCTATAATTACACGCTAGCAATAAACAAAAGCTACACTAATTACACAAACTACAAAAAAAATCAGAAGATTCCAGTGAGGTATCCTCGGCTATGGGTCTACATATGAAACATCCCCTTAGAACAATTTATACATGTCTGTCCTTAAACTGACACACAATATATTTAGCGCAACGCAATCTGACTTTCAATAATCCTTACAAAAGAATGGCCCTGACTAACATTAACCTATACCTTTCACAAATCACTTACCTCACAAAAATCTTCGTTACTCGAACTACTGCAATACAGCGAGCGCCACTACTGCCAGCTAAATAAAAGATTCAAACTACTGAAGGCACTAACTACTAATAGGCATAGTTGGCAAATGAAAGATTTTGATAGAGAACAAACAATGTATTTACCTTACTAGTGTTCAAAAGTCATAATATATATAACAGTTCATGACATCCAGTGTTACAAATTTCAAACTCCGCCATCTCTCTCCCCACATCCACCACTGCTGGCGGCTCACCTCCAACTGCGCAACGCTATGCGCTGTTAACAGCCAACTGCCCAACGCTACAATGGCGTGTATTACAACAATGCCAACCAGCCACAGACTGCACACAGCACAGCCAGTGATTTTCATACAGAGGTAGCGTTACCAACACAAAAACCTAAACAGCCTACTTACTTCGGGAATGTCACACTTCTCTTTGAGCAAAAGCTAAAATTAGAAGAAATACCAGTTACAAACAAACAATTAAGAATTACGTGAGATAGAAAGGATGAAGAATTAGAATGGTATGCAGAAAAGGGGTAATCGCCTCAACTCATGTTAGAGGTCCATAGAGAAATCGATGAAAAATTGCAAGAAGTTCAAGGTATTTCGGTACACAGTAAAAGGGAATTAGAGGGTATTTTACGAGATAAAGCACAGGTATTTTTGCTTAAGACTGGCAGTATTAAACACTTTCAGTACAAGTTTGACGTAAAACAGCACTAACCATTTAGAGTGCCACCCTATACAATGCCATTAAGCTACAGGAATAAAGTATTCCAGGAGATATCTAAAATGTTGGATGATGATATTATTGAACTAGCTACCTCCACATATATCAGCCCGCTCCATATTGTACAAAAACGAGGTGGGAGCATCAGGTTAGTGCTTGATTCCAGACAGATCAACACAATCATAATCACTGTGACAGATCGCCCAGAAAAATTAGAGGAATTGATACAAAACTTCCATGATGCTAAGATATTTTCATCAACTGATTTATGGAGTAGTTTCCGGCAAATAGAATTGGCCCCAGAATGTAGAAAATTTACAGCATTTATCGTATTCGGTGGATGTTACCAGTTTAAACGACTGCCATTTGGTTTAAACATATCATCAGCAGCCTTTATTAGGGGATTTAATACAATACTCAGTCCTGAAATTTTACAAAAAATTACTTGTTATGTTGATGATGTGATTATAGCAGAACCCTCTTGGGAAGATCACAACGACACATTAAATAAAATTTTTACAGATCATGAAAGAGCATGGGGTCACAGTAAATATAACAAAATCCAAATTTGGAAGGCGAGAGGTCAAATTTCTAGGACACATAGTTTCCGAGAAAGGGGTAATGCCCGACCTAGAAAAACTAACGGCAATCAAAGAATTCTGTACTCCATATAATAAGAAAACTCTCTGAGGATTTCTAGGTCTCACCGGATTATATAAAAATTATTTGGATCGACTCTCTCGCAACAACACGCCTATGTGCACTGACTGGAAAAAACACGCCATGGGTATGGGATCAACAAGCCAATGAAGAATTTTTAAAAGTGAAAAACGCACTAACAACAGCACCGATATTAGCTCATCCTGATCTAACACAAAATTTTTGTATGGCCACTGATAGCGCGAAAACAGGTTTAGGAGTTGCTTTATTCCAAGAATACGAACAGGAAGGGCTAAGATCATATAGAACAATTGCATTTGCCAGTCAGGTACTCACAAAAAGCGAGAAAAACTAGTCACGGAGCTGGAAGCATTGGCCATTGTATGGGGCTTCCAACGTTTTCGATACTTCCTATTCAGGAAAAAACAAAAGTATACACTGATCACAAAGCATTAGGAATTCTGTTATCCGCCAAACTAACTCATGGGAGGTTAGCCAGATGGTTGTTAATATTACAAGAATTTGACTTCACTATTACACACATACCAGGACCAACGAATGTATTAGCAGATGCTTGATCACCATGTCCACAGGGTGCATCCAATAACATAGGTTTGGAAGCAGCAGAAGACCAGTTTACAATGTACTTTATGAAACAAGTACCTTTCGAAAACTACATTACGTCAGCATTGAAAAACATAGGCAAAGAACAGGACAAGGATCCCAAAATACTAGGAATCAAACACAAGTGGAGAAGTAAAGATTTTCCAGACATTCGACAGCACTATCTCGTTAAAAACAATGTTTTATTTTTTAGACGAAATGTTGCAACGAATGTATGGTTAATTTATATCCCAGATGAACTAATTAATAAGTACATATGGTATACACATTTAAGTAATGGCCACTTTTGACCAAAGAAATGCTTTTTAAAATTAAAAAAAACAAGCCATTTTCCTAATATGGAAAGACGAATTAGAACAGTATTAGTCAAATGCAAAAAATGTATGAGGGCTAAACACGTCACTTTCCAAACCAAACCACCTATGTTTCCAATAATACCTAAAAAATTAAAACAAAAAGCTGCAACAGATTTGATGGGGCCCCTCCCATGCTCAAAAAATGGATATATTTTCATATTTGTCGTTTTGGAAGTTACTTCTAAATATGTTACCTTGACACCATTAAAACGGGCAACGGGTCTTCCTGTAAGTAAAGCATTTAGACAAGATTTTCTCAGACAAGTAGGTCGAGTGGAATGAATGATTTCGGATAATGGCCCACAATATAAATCAGTCCAATGGCAGAACACGTTAAAACAACACAAAATAAAACCCATCTACATATCTAAGTACAAACCTAGCGTAAACCCAGCAGACGATCTATGAAGGACATAGGCACTTTATGCCAGTTATACGCAGCCAAAAGACACAACACTTGGGATACATACCTTAAAGATTTTCAAGAAGTAATAAATGAAATGCCACATAGCACTACACTACTACCTCCAGTTACTGTACTTAAAAATATTGAACCCCCAAACATAACCAGAGAAAATGTTAGATTTCCTATTGTACCACGTAGACAGCACAAACAAATCATAGCAACAGTGCTCTCCAACATCAGAAAGGCAGCCATTAGAAGAAGAGAAAGAGAAGATAGAACAGCATTTACAAGAACATTCTCAGTAGGCCAGAAAGTATTTGTAAAAACACACCATCTCTCCAGCAAACAGAAACACAAAATACATAAGTTTTACGCTGCATACAAAGGACCTGTCATAATTAGCCGAATTGCTCATGATAATTCAGTGGAACTAATGAACCCAAAAACAGGCAGAACCTTAAGACTTCACCATGCGAGCCATATAATATAGTTGGAAGATTAATTTTATTATTGGTAAATAATCAGCACAATATTTCAAGATTATGTTGCAGATAAGATCGCCAGGAGAAAGAAGAATGAAGAGAGAGGAAGGTGGGAAAAAGAAAGTAGTTTCAATAAAAACAAAAACAAAAATAACACCAATAGTACCATAGATTAAGGTGAAGGGATAAAGCGTAGATAGTCTAACAGCATGAAATACTAAAGGATTCTTGTTGAAGTTAAGACTCAAAATATCTTAGAATTGTAACATGGAAAGGGCGCCGAAATTTGTAAAGCTTTTTAAGAAAGCGTAAAACAATGTAGGTACTAGACATATGTTAGATGATTATAAGTAAAACTTTTTGTAGGAACCATTGTGAAATCTCCAGCGAAGACGAGATGCAATGACCCACAAGTTGCAATGCGAGAAGTGTCAAGAAAGACAAGGACGTAATTAGCAAGACACAATTCCTACAAGGCAGAAGTGTCGAGAGATGGCAAAGGTCAGCGAGACCAACAGAGGGCTCTTGTAGCCGAAGTGGGCAGTAAATCTGCTGAACCATAGAGTGGCGGAACCCTGCTGGGACAGAACACGGAACCACAGAGTGGCGGAACACGGAAGGCCAAGAGGGTCTTGGAACACCCCGAGTCAGCGGAGCAAGCAAAAAACGGCCCGACGAGAAGACCGCTTGGGCAAGCCACCACTGGCAAAAAAATATGTGTAAAAGTCGCACTACTGCTATTAAACAGCACGCTGATGCACGAAACTGAAGAAAACTTCCACAAAGTAAAATATGACATGGCCAAACTATTTGTCAAACTGTTACTAAGAGGAGAACTTCAGAGCGACTAGTTATCAATAAATATTTCCATATCCTGCCCAGAGAATAACCAAGAAGCAAGTAAGAAGCAGAGAAAAAGCAGGAAGAACAGAAGATGAAGATTCGCAAGATTGAGACCAAGAAAGAAGATGGATGAAGAATAGACGACATACCTTCCCAAATCCCTATCCTATTGTAAACTAGTTGTCTGTGAAGTATTACAGCGAAAAACGACCGCTTTCAGCGACACATAACGATGACTTTCACACAGTAAACCACGAGATTCTGCACTCACAGCTCCATTCCATTATGGGACCTCCACAACAGCAACACACACTTGCAAAGCCAACAACAAACGACGAACGAAGCTGTACATCAAATACTTGCCCACATCCATCTCGCTCAAGTCCATCACCTTTGTGAAGAAACATTCGCCAACCTCATGCTTAAACATTCATAGGATTGTGTGAATGTGTGAAATCAAATTACGTGATGTAGGAATTGTGCAAAAGAAATGTGTGAAAAACTAATTAAGTTAAGCACACCAGACAGCTAATAAACTACAAAATAACAGTCATTGACTATGGACTTAAGTAAAAAATAGACTATCGATAAAAATAAGTCATTAGTTCTAAATGGACAGTATATAAAGAACAAAAGTAAGGCATAATAAACACTAAAACTATATGCCACTTATTTTCTCCTCATAAAAGTAAGAGAATAACTATATTTTACTTATTTTCTCCTTATAAAAGCAAAGAATAAAAAATTATCTTGTTGGATGTTTTCCTTTTTTTAACATTTGTACCATTCGTTAGGATAATATCTCAATACTTGTGTATGTGTATTTCTTTGTGAAAGCAATTTTTGGAGATAATTCTTATTTCTTAGCGTAACAATGTTGAAATGAGTGTCTAGAAACAAAAACATTTTACTTGTACATGATATATAGAAAATGTGTTAGGAATAGATTTTACTTAATTACTACATTTATAAAGAAAAATATTTCTAAGAAAATCGATGTGAAAGACTCCTCACTTTCGATTACAAACTTCTTAAAAAACAAAATTCTGACTTAAATAAAGAAAGAAAACAATTAAAAATTAATAATAATAATAATAGCATAAAAATATTCTTCTCTTGTCAATATAAACATATTTTTGAGAATAAAGTGGGGAAAATATAAAAATATAAATTAGTAATAAAAACTAGCATAGAACCAGAATAATGTGGCTGAACAGTAGGCAACAAAATTTAGATAAAGAAACAATTTTTGACTGACTTAGACAACGAGTCAATCATTGCCTAACTTCGGTGCAAAAATTAAGTTCGAAGGGTGGTAATATCTAAGGTGTCAGGCCAATCCAACACCTTCTATGAAAACCCTGACATGATAAGCAAATCCAGTAGTATGTCACATAGCTCCGAATAAATCGTGACATTGAATTAACGAAAGTAATACGAGTAACGAGTGAGCAAATGGAATACCACAGACTAACACAAGAATGCCTAAATGCATGTCATACCCTCCCACCGTGAGACAGACGCAGTTCCGATGGGAGAAACGAGAACAGAAGCCGAGAGCAGAACTGTGTTAAGTTAGAAGGCACTACGATAAGGGACGGACACCCACGTCGCCAGCTAACCACCAGAACCACGCCCCAGCCCATGTTAAAAGCTAGAGCCGTCCAGAAGAACAGTATAGATCTTACGATAACACTAAAAGGCCACACCTGCCGCAAGTTTTAGCGTGAGACTTTTTCGCGTCTCTGTTACGTTGCAAACGTTAAAAACATTGCCCCACCAAGAAAAGTATAACGTTTCTCATTGGACAGACAGAATTTCTGTAGGCGGAGCTTAAGGTTAACATTGAGACCCTGATAGGTCAAATGAAAACACAGCCAGATAGTTTTTTTTTTAAACCAACTTCGGTAAATTGTAGTAAGAAGAAGTTAGGAGGGTGTTGCCTCCGAGACGGCGAGCTGTATGGAGCTACGCCGGCCGCCTCCCCCTGACAAACACCGATAAGGTAATGAACGCACGCGATGCCGCATTTTTGAGCACATAAGGCTTCACTCAGAACAGCAGAAGTCTCATCTGTTACATCTTCTTTTTACGTAATACTAGTGTCGATCGTCAATTGAAGCTCATGGTATTCACATTTGCTACGTAAGTTAAAATCTGAAACGCGATGATTTTTCTGTTATATAATTATTGAGAAGCCACATCAGCCACTGTAATTTACGACAAGTTAGATAAGTAATTAAACATAATTGAGGGTCACTCTAGACCATTTTGATAGTTTTCTCTATTGTGAAACCTAATTTAAACCTAGATTATAGATGTGATATGGCATAGGTCATCCTTCGATCCATTGTAGAACTTGGAAACCCACTCAGGGAATATTCGTGCACATTTTTGTTGAACACAGATGGTTTTTGATCATCCTGTAATAAAATATTTCCTTTTATCAATAGCGCAATTTATAAACAATGTTTTGTGAGTAGAATAAAATTTCCAATGGTAAACTTAACTGCTTTTTCGACATTATTTTACCAGCTAACTAAAAATAGGAAAGCCTTGAACCCGTTCCACTAAATTTAGTTAGTATTAAGGTTCTTTTACAGGGAGTGCAGTGGAGCTGACGCTGAAATCATTAAGTATTTGGTTATATCATCGCTAGTCTCACTGAACTCTTCTGAACTCTACATGCCATGTGTGGTCTGGCATCTCCTTACCGGCAACAGGTCCCAGGTTCAAAGTACTCAATTCCCTAAAAAACACGCTCAGAGCGTCGTTGCGTGAAAGTGGTAGGGAGACACGACTTAGAATCGACAAACACCACGCACAACGTTAGAAAATCCATCAATACGGATGATTACTGCATCAGAAAACAATCAAAAGCCTACAGTGATGAGTCACGCTGCGCCTAAGAAGTTCTTTGTAGAGTAGTACAATTCTTCTTCCAGAGCTACCATCAAGCGGTATGTCGGTTTATCCTCGTAGATTGCTGGTTCCGATATTTCATGAAAGCAGAACCAGTCTTCTATCAATCTGTAATTTACACTTTGTTTTCTTTGGTACACAGTCCAGCGTACTTGTCGATGCGCTCACCTTTAACGTTCGAGCCTGTGCATCCTCCACTTGCGGCCAGCCTTATCCCTTACCAAACGTCGTCATGATGCACACTGCGCCATGTACGCGACTATATTGCCTTTCAGGAGACAGAAGAATGTTTAGCCTGTAACTGGAATGTGGTCGCTCTCTGTTTCTTCGAATGTATCGCTGGGAATATCGGTCATTAGTTAATAGTCATTTGCTACGGCGTTTGGAAGACGAAAATTGCGTCTGAAATTTCTTGCCTCGCGCTGCAACCGACAGAAGAGGATGTATTCACGTCAGATTAAAAATAAATAAATAAAAATGAAAAATTAAACTATTTCGCCTCTTTCGAAGTCCCATTGTCAACTGAGTTAGGCAGGATGCTGAGTATAACGATGTAAGAAAAGAAATTCTATCGTTCCTATTGATCTTATCACAATGAATGAAACATCTTGGCGCTAAAGAGCATATAATGAAACCCACTATTAAAGGGGCCTTTATAGATCGTGAAGCTCAATAGTCGTATTGGTAGAGCACTCCAGTGTGTTATTGCAAAATGTTGGGCGCAAGTGTCCTGATGGTTGTGCCACTAGATGGCGAGTTTGCCTTGATTGCTAACAACTGATCGACTCAGGGATTAAAATATCCTTTCTTCCCATTTGTTTTAAATATAATACTGCATACCACGTGCGAAAAATACTTCGAAGGTTTGTAAAAAAGAACCGACTCATGGAGGCTGTCTTACATTCTCGGTCCGAAGCAAATCGAAGATAATTGACTTTGGTAACATAGAACAGACAGTCGTAATAGCCTCAGTAACTGATGAGATTTAAGGGAACGTTAAGACAGATGGTAAACGTTTCTAGCTAGCAATCAGAACAGCAACAGATGACAAGATTACCTGAGAAGTTAACATCAAGCACGCATCTCCGAGACTGAAAAAGCCAATGGGAAGATTTCGTTATTATCCGACGATATATTGTCAAAAACGTGCCTTCTTCAATTACCTGTTCCACAGTTTTTAAAAACTGCCTTTGAGCCAATATATTATTACTAATCAACTCTCAGAACTGAAACAGTTAGCGATGGTTAATGGGTACGATAATAAATATATCGCCACAGTATAATAAAATAAAAACTGTACTCCAAAGGGTTTAAAATATTAAACAAATGGAACAGAATTATTAACATCAATATAAAACAGGACAAAAAACGTTCTTATCATTACTTGTAGAGGTGTACTTTCATTGACAAAGCAATTAAAAATTGTGTTATTGGACTCAGTAGGCCACTAACACAACTGATATACTGAGAAAACAACTGAAAGACGTTAGAAACAAAAAGGCTTCTCATGAGGCTCAAAATTCGGTGTGTATCAGTTGTTCGGTTTGACTTGAGAAGTACAATATACTGGACAATTTGGCAGAATATAATTAATAAAAGATACTGAAGGGATGAAGGCTATACCATCCGCCATCATCAGCCACCTGATGACATGCAAACATCCTGTTCGTAGCATCTAGCTCTTAAGGTGATTCAAATCTGTGTACCTCCAAGAACAAGTCGGACAGTTTTCTTAAGGGGCAAGTTAAGTGCAATATGAATAGTTTTTGTTCCATGCTTGCCGACCTCCTTTCAATCTACCACTCGAATGCTACGATAATTTTGTGTGGTCTGGGCAGTTGTATACTATTTCCATTTTCTCTGTCATTAGGTTCTTTTTGTTTCGTAATTCGTTCTTATTATGTATATAAAACTAGAATGAATTCCAACGTAACCATTTAATATGATGCTGCCATCTCCTGCATGTAAATCGTTATCGTCACCCCGGAACAAACTGCAGGCAAAGCAATGGCGGTTGCATAGCAGTTGATGGTAGAGTTGTCCACAAGAAACTTAGCAACACATAACAGTGAAAGACAACGCACACTCAGATCAGAATATTCATTCACCATTACAAAGACAAAAGGACACTTCGTAGATTACCACAACGTACTTACAAACAAAACTGTTACCTTCAAAGAGACAGACTTAATATATCCTTCAAGGCAAATAGCACAATACAGAGGATATTAAGAACTGTGACGGAAGTGAAAGATAAAAACACCTATTCAGAAATATATGAATTAAAATACCATAGGAGCAACTATAAATGTATTGGTATGGATGGAAGAAAATTTTAGTATCTTATACCAATAGGCAGCATGTGCAGAAAATCTAACAAAACGAAAGCACCGTTACATTGAGATAAAAACACACATAGTAGTCTTGTGCCGCAATTGCAAAGGAAGGAGGTTACGCGTTCTTTAGGAAAACTATTTGACAGAGAAGTATGAAAATTCGAAATGAAGATACATTAAATGAGAAAAAAATCACTAACTGAAGGACTATTTTCTTACCAATTCAGAACGTACCATAATAAGGAAAAGTACAGATAATTCAATTAAAGAATTTTTTTAAGAATGAGGGAATAAAAAAGTAATAAATAAAAAGAAAGAAACAACAACACCCAGAATGCCCCGTCAACCACCTTCCCTCCATCTCCAACGCAGTACTGCACTCCACTCATACCATCTACAGCTCCCATGAATCCTCAGTCAGCTTTCCTGTAAGTGAACAAGACCACGTTCAGTAACAGGAAGGTTATGCATCGTTAAAGTGACCTATCAATTCTAAACCTGTGTTTTGTGCATCCATGGCTACATGGAAAGTATAAAAAATGAAAGCAAATGATAATCCACAACGACATGTCTTTAATAATGAACGTATGCTCTCAAGAATTACTACAGATATTGTGAGGACCCTGTATCCTCCTTCATGGGTATGTTTGTAATATTTCGTGACACTTTTTGTGAATTTATTGACGAATGTGTCTTATATCACAGCAGGTACCGCTGATTTAGACGTCTCCAGCATTTAAGTGTAGCCGTAGCCCACTGACAATGCTTTCTGAAATTTAATGTTATTGTTGCTTTGTGTACATGTTTGGCGTAGCACTCTGGCAGCGGATTGGTGTGGTCAGAGTCTGTTGTTGTTGGACGGCTGCGCTAGCTAATATATTCGGGATCATTATTCGCGCTGGTTCCATACGGTATTGAACTTTCATTGTTTAGTGTTTAATGTGGTATCTTCGCATACGGGGCGTTCCTAAAACAGTGTATTCAAACTGGTTAGGAACGAATAATAACTTCGGCAGTAAATCGTACAGTCACTGATCCCCGAATAACTGTTATAGTCGAATGTTTCATTGTCTGTAAACTAAAAATTATCAACAAAAGGAAGTATATAATTAGATCTTTAGGGTGAAGGGGAATGAGCCAGCAACTATCGATATAGAACTTCAGCAGGTCTTTTTATAATATCGTAATAAGCATAATTAAATAATTTTCTACATACTGTAACTCACTTATGATGCCTAAAGTGAATAGGCGAAGCATATAATAGAAAATAAACTCTCTGTAAAAAAAAGGCATAATTTTTCTTATTTAAATGATAAAGGTAATTGAGGCAGTACTTAAGAACAATGTCATAAAATTTTACCAACATTATGCAGTGTACATAAACCAAACTGCTATGACTTTCGCCATCCCATCTATGTTATAGAGTGGGTAGCCCCACTAAGTCCTTCAGTGGGAACCTCATGGAAATGACTCCTAGAGCGTTCTGACGTATCCATCGGTCAGGAAGTGTTTACGATACCACTTTCAAATTTTATGTAATATAATTATATGTATTCTTGTATATTGCTTCTTTTTTTCTAATCGGGTGCTAAAATGACTACCTAATTGTAACCAGTATCGTGATTAAATGATTTATATATGCACTGATTTAAATCAACTTTACAATAAAAATTATGTTATTTCATTTGCCAATAACATGGCAAATATAATTAACGGTGTCATCAGTGATAATGATAACATTAATGATGTCATCAGTGAGATCAATATATCGGCGCCAGTGTTGATGTCCAACCTCTACGTCTTGAAGCCATTTGGTATAACTCCGTTGTGTCACTTAGCGAACAACATACGAATTTACCGAATTTCGGGGTCAGCATCTTTAAGACTGGATGGAAAAATTCCAGTCTTAGTGTCAGAATATTCTTATCACGGAGAGTGTTTGAAGATGTACCATAAGGGAGTTACTGCTTAAGATGCTTGTAAATGATTTGGAGAGCAATCTCGGAAGATCCTTAAAGTATTCCGCGGATGAGGCTGTCGTAATAGGTATGTTACAACAACAAATAATGTGACGAAATGCAGGAAGCGCTTCACACGTGGATTCATAGTTGATTTTCAACACTTTTTTTTGTCATCAATCTCCTACTAGATCGAAGCATCCCGCCAAGAATTCCTCTCCTGTGCCAACCTCTTCATCTGACAGTAGCACTTACAACTTACGTCCTCATCTATTTGTTGGATGTATTGCATTCTCTGTCTTCCTCCACAGTTTTCGCCCTCTACAGATCCCTCAGGTATCATGGAAATAATTCCCTGACGTCTTAACAAATGTCCTATCATCCTGTGCCTTCTCCTTTTCAGTGTTTCCCACATATTCCTTTCCTCTCCGATTCTGCGCGGAACCTCCTCATTCCTTACTGTATCACTTCACCTAATTTTCAAAATTCGTCTGTAGCGCCACATCTCAAATGCTACGATTGTCTTCTATTCCGGTTTTCCCTTAGTCCCCGTTCCACTTCCATACAATGCTCTGCTCCAAACGAACATTCTGAGAAAATTCTTCCTGCGATTAAGACCTGTACTCGATGCTACCAGACTCCTGTTGGTCGAGAATCCACTTTTTGCTAGCGCTAGTCTACTTTTGATGCCTCATTGGTTATTTTGCTGCTTAGCAAGTAGAATTCCTTAACGTCGTCTACTTCGTGACCATGAATCCTGATGTTCGCTTTCCCACTGTTCTCATTTCTGCTACTTCTTATTACTTTCGTCTTTCTTCGATTTACTCTAAATCCCTAGTCTGTAGTCATTAGACTGTTTATTCCATTCTGCAGATCATGTAATTCTTCTTCCCTTTGAATCAGGATAGCAATGCATTCAGCGAATCGTGTCATTGATATGCTTTGGCCTTGAATTTTAATCCTGCCCTACAACCTTTCTTTTATTTCTGTCATTGCTTCTTTGATATACAGACTGAACAGTAGGGGCAAAAGACTACGTCTCTGTCTTACAACCATTTTAATCTGATAACTTATTTCTTGGTCGTCGACTCTTATTATTCCCTCTTGGCTCTTGTACGTATTCTATATTATCCGTCTCTCCCTAAAGCTTACCCCCATTTTTCTCATAATTTCTAACTTCTTGCACCATTTTACAGTGTCGAACGCTTTTTATCGACAAATCGTATGAACGTGTCTTGATTTTGCTTTAGTCTTGCCTCTAGCATCAACCACAACGTTAGAAGCGGCTCTCTGGTGCCTTTACCATTCCTAAAACATCCTCAGTTTTTTTTCCAGCAACTTGGATGCATGATCTGTTAAGCTGATTGTGCGATAATTCTGGCACTTTTCAGCTTTTGGAGTCTTCGGAATTGTGTGGATCATATTTTTCCAGAAGTCAGATGGCATACCACCAGACTCATACATTTTACCCACCAGCGTGGTCGTTCTGTTGTACTTCACCCAAGAATTAGAAATTATGATGGAATGTTACCTATCCCATTTGTCTTAATTGATCTTAAGTCCTCGAAAGCTCTTTCTAATACTGGACTCCCTGCCTCTTCTTTATCGACTTCTGTTTCTTCTTCTATCACATCAGACAAATCATCCCCTCGTAGAGGCCTCCAGTGTACGCTTCCTGCGTATCCGATCTCTCCTTTAAATTTAGCAGTGGAATACCCGTTGCGCCGTTAATGATACAAACCTTGCTTTTAATTTGTCCGAAGGCTTATTTGCCTTTGCTGTCAGAGATACCGAGAATCCTTTCTTTTTAGATTTCTTCACGTTTTTTCATGCAACCATTTCGTTTCTGCTTCCCTGCACTTCCTATTAATTTCATTCATCAGTGACATGTACTTCCGTAATTCTGAATTTCCCTGAACATTTTTGTACTTCCTTCTTTCATCGATCAACAGAAGTATTTCTTCTGTTACCCATGATTTCATCCCAGTTACCCTCTTGTACCTATGTTTTTCTTTGCATCTTCTGTGATTGCCCTTTCTAGAGACTTCCATTCCTCTTCAACCTTATTTCCTGCTGAGCTACTCCTTATTGCTGTATCTATGGCCTTAGAGACTTCAAGCGCAGCTTGTCATTACTTAATACTTCTGTATCCCACTTCTTTGCGTATTGATTCTTCCTGACTAAGTTCTTAAACTTCAATCTACTCTTCATCACCACTACATCGTGATCTGAGTCTATATCTGCTCCTGGGTACGTCTTACAATCCAATATCTACTTTTTGAATCTCTCTCTGAATATGGTGTAATCTAACTGAAATCTTCCCGTATCACCCAGCATTTACCTAGTATACTTCCTCCTCTTACGATTCATGAACAGAATATTCGCTATTACTAGATGAAATTTATTACAGAAGTCATTTAGTCTTCCTCCTCTCTAATTCCTTGGCCCATATTCTCCTGTAACCATTTGCTCTACTCCTTCCCCTACAACTCCATTCCACTCCTCCGTGACTGAAATCTCTGTCTGAGCATGATGTAGTCTAACTGATATCTTCCCATATCACCCGACCTTTTCCAAGTGTACTTCCTCCTCTCATGATTCTTGAACAGAGTATTAGCTGTTATTGGCTGGAATTCATTAGAGAACTCAATTAGTTTTTCTCCTCTCTCATTCCTTGTTCCAATCCCACATTCTCCTGTTACCGTTTATGCTTCCTCTAAAACTGCATTGAAATCCTCCTTGACTATTAGATTTTCATCTCTCTTTACGTACTGTACTACCATTTCTGTATCCTCATATACTTCCTCATTCTTTTCATCTTCAACACTAGCAACCGTGCTGTATAACGTCTGGAAATGAAGATATTTCTACTACTGTATGTTTGCTTAGTTGTAAGTCAACCAGTGGCAATTACTACGACTATTATTCATCTGCAACTGCACTCCACATCACGTTAATGTTGAACGACTGCTTGAAACTATCTGTGTATAGTGGGGGTTGGGGGGGGGGGGGGGATTAGAGGAAGAGGGGGGGGGGGGGGAAGTGGTGTGTAGATACCAGACAGGGAGTGTAAGGTTTTGTGTAAGAGATGCACAACTCAATTATCAGACCCCAGTGGAAAATGTTGTTGCATGCCGCATTGTGCTTGACAGAGATATTTATTGCAAATTTTCCCAGAGCGCGCACTCAAACTAGAGTGAAACTATGTTATTTTCACACACATACATTTCTCGAGATGATCCTGAAAGTGAAATTAAAGCAAGTCGACCTGATAGGACGGTCTTACGGCACTCAATCTTCCCACAATTCTTCGGAGATTATTGCAGGAAACTGAAGAAGTATTATTTGTGCAACTGGAGAGAAATTCCGCCTTATGCGGAAAGTACCCTCTGCCGACCCTGTGTGGTGACATATGAACTCTGTATCTAAAAAATTAGTAATAAATAAGGGGTCTTAATAATGAACGAACTGACAGTCATATAAGAAATGACCAAAAAGAATTCTCCTGTGATATAGTTACAAATTTACAACTCTCGGATTTTTTCCTTTGGTTGTTACGTGAAGCCTTCCTTTCTGCCAAATTTGAAGGAAATTGGCTAACTACTTTGAAGATTTTTAGCCAGCTACGTTTCACTATTATGTATTTTATGTACATATATATTTATATATCTATTTGAAAAATCTGTCTTATATTCGTTTTCTAGAGCAACACGTAAAAATTGAAAGCAAATCGGTCAAGTACTTTCTAGATATTTGGTAACAATATTTCCCCATTATGTATTACACATGTATTTGGATACCATATACGGTAAAACTACATAGTCTATCGCTGCACCGAACGTTCGTGAAAGTAACGTGTAAAGTTTTAAGTAAATCTGTCACGAACTTTTCAAGGTTTTTGGCGATAATGTTTCCCACTTATAAATTACATACATGTTTATGTATTATATGTTCACCAATGACCACGTTGCGACGTGAGCATAACTGACAGAGGTGTCGAGAGTGCTTATAAAACCGACTATCAGTTAAGATAATTAAATAAAATATATAGCCTAGTCCGTCCGAACGTAAATTAGAGTATCATAAAGGATATCTAAACACGAAAGTGTTCACATGCAACGTTGTGTTAAACATTCAGAGCAATAGACCCAAAACTTTCGAGCTGCGAGGATAACCATGCGCTTTCTCAACTTTCATGAACAAAGATTTTTCACTCAATGCTCACGAAAAACTGTGTAATGGCTATAGCGACTTCGACTGACTGAACGTTGCCTGTAGCCCAGCAAATACTTCTTGTCCGATTACTGCGTCAGAAAATGCTAGGAGTCTAACATTTAAGTCAGATATCTACCTGAGGTCTGACTTACTAAGCGAGCCATTGTCATGGCATACAATGTAGCAATAAGCATTGTAGAAACATTTTTAATTATTCCTGTACAGCTGTCATACAGTTATTATAAATGCATGCAGGTACACTTACAAAATAATTTTCTTACACTCTCACGTTCGTTCTCATATAGACTTTACCCCTAAGTAGCTCCCGTTCTATTCCTAGATTAAATCCATCCTTTAGTTCTGTAAAGTTATTATCACCAACTTTGTTTGGTAAATATACTGTAAAGACAATACGTATATAATGATAGTAGATCACATCTGCTCCAATACCAAAAATCATACATCACTTCTATCGCTGATACCGTCTAAAATACACAGTGTATTCACCTTGCGACGTGAGCATAGCTGACAGAGACGTCGCGTGTGCTTATAAAAACGACCACCAATGAGGAAAATTCTCAGAATGTCAGACAGGCATGAATAATTGAACTGAGGGGACCTTGCGTGATATATCATGAGCACCTGCCCAGGAATTCATGGCCTCTTACTGCTGTAAGCCCACAGCTATACATGAGGAAGCCACAAACGCAGACGGAACGAGTAGATACCATCTGAATTATAAAACCCGGAAGCCTTGATGTCGGTTGTGGAATGAGCGTGCCCTTGCATCATTTGTTATTTGTCTTCCTGTCCAAAGACGTTCTTTTCCCACAAAAAACATCTGCGATTGTGAAACTTTCGTTTGTACTGATTTGCCAGTATAACTTGTAGGATTGAAAGATCCACATTATATATAACTTGTAGGATTGAAAGATCCACATTATATGTCATTATATCATATGTTTTCATGTTCTGACATTTTTCTGACTAGTGATATGAAACAGAACGAACAGGTAAATCGATACTCTGAAGTGTTAATGACATACATTTTCAAAACATACATTCTTGGAAAATACGGTGCACCTTTCAGGGAAACTACATGCAAGACTTTAATACCACCATTCATTCATAAACAGTTCCTTCGTTCTTCGACGTTCTTATAAGTGAACCTGAAAGAACAATGAAAGAATTCAGAAAATCACTTTCAGGATCGTAACTATTTATGAAGTGTGTGTGTGTGTGTGTGTGTGTGTGTGTGTGTGTGTGTGTGTGTGTGTGTGTGTGTGTGTGTGTCCCGGTTTTTGATGATGCATCAGATAGTTCCTGCCTTAATGCATGTTAGTAAAGTGTCGCATATGTTGTAATATTTTTAAGTATTTGTAATACATTCATAAAATACTCATTTAAAGTAAAGAAAATCTTTCTTAACTTGCAGTTGACTCCAGCGTCTAGGCGTCGTCTCCATAACCATAATGAAATCAAAAATTGGTCCTGGGTGTTGTTTCAGAGGTGACCAGAGTATTGATTGTTGAGTTTTACATACTCATTCTATATTTCTGCTTCTTACAATTCAGTAGAAAAAGAATGTAGAAGGTAAAATCACAGTATTTGTACAAAACCTTATGCGTAGTTTTTCATTGTTCTAAACGGTTCATAGCGAAGAGTGTCGTGAACTGAACCTCGTCACGGTCGAAATACTTGTGACACATTTTTTCTAAACTCATTCAGAACATTCGATGAATGAAATTAGATGTCGATTAATGTCCCCTTTTAAGATTTAACACAAATTTAGATTAGTTCCTTTTTCATAAAGGAAAAGGCTTCGAAAATATTATGGAAGTAAAAGACATTTGCGAAAGTGAAACAATAAATTAATTGTTATTTTGAAAACACAGGCGTTGTGCCACGTCATAAACTCAGCGTAACATAGGTTCGTAAATTAACGAAACATAATCGGTACCTCTCATAAGAGATTTTGCAATGATTTTATAAAACAAAATTAAAAACAAGTTTGTATTTTATATTTTCTAGTGACATTTATAGGATGGCCAATTTTCGTAGCAAAACTCGCTAGCGTGCAAAAATATCGATATATATTCTGTTAACTTTAAGCAAGGCAGGCCGCTAGCCTGCTAAAGAGTAGTGTAAATATCCAAAAACATGTACAGCTACTACAGACATGAAAAACAGGTGCAACTGTGGCTGGAAATAAAGTGGTATCGTAGGTTCCCGTAAGCAGACGAAGTTACGTAAAATCTTGTTTTAACACAATGTCGATACAAATTATAAAAAAAATTACGCAGAAATCTGTGGAAAAACCAAATGATAACTATTTGCAAAGACGACAGCTTTTCTTGCAAAACGCTGTTCTCATATTAGTTTTGTGCGACAATTATAATGTCTACATTACTTAATCATAGCTAACACTTGGTTCACGAATCATGAATGAAAGTCGTTTACATGGAAGAATCCGGGGGATACTAGAAGGTATCAGATAAATTATATAATGGTAAGACAGAGATTTAGGAACCGGGTTTCAAATTGTACGACATTTCCAGAGGCAGATGTGGACTCTGACCAAAATCTATTGGTTATGAACTGCAGATTAAAACTGAAGAAACTGGAAAAAGGTAGGAATTTAAGGAGATGGGACCTGGATAAACTGACTAAACCAGAGGTTGTACAGAGTTTCAGGGAGGGCATAAGGGAACAATTGACAGGAATTAGGGAAAGAAGTACAAAAGAAGAAGAATGGGTAGCTCTGAGGAATGAAGTAGTGAAGGCAGCAGAGGATCAAGTAGGTAAAAGACGAGGGCTGGTAGAAATCCTTGCGTAACAGAAGAAATATTGAATTTAATTTATGAAAGGAGAAAATATAAAAATGCAGTAAATGAAGCACGCAAAAAGGAATACAAGCGTCTCAAAAATGAGATCGACACGAAGTGCAAAATGGCTAAGCAGGGATGGCTAGAGGACAAATGTAAGGATATAGAGGCTTATCTCACTAGGGGTAAGATAGATACTGCCTACAGAAGAATTAAAGACACCTTTGGAGAAAAGGGGACCCCTTGTATGAATATCAAGAGCTCAGATGGAAACCCAGTTCTAAGCAACGAAGGGAAAGCAGAAAGGGGGAACGTCTATACAAGGGCGATGTACTTGAGGACAATATTATGGGAATGGTAGACGATGTAGATGAAGATGAAATGGGAGATACAATACTGCGTGAAGAGTTTGACAGAGCACTGAAAGACCTGAGTCGAAAAAAGGCCCCTGGAGTAGACAACATTCCATTAGAACTACTGATGGCTTTGGGAGAGGCAGTCCTGACAAAACTCTACCATCTGGTGAGCAAGATGTATAAGACAGGCGAAATCCCCTCAGACTTCAAGAAGAATATAATAATTCCAATCCCAAAGAAAGCAGGTGTTGACAGCTGTGAAAATTACCGAACTATCAGTTTAATAAGTTACGGCTGCAAAATACTAACGTGAATTCTGTACAGACGAATGGAATAACTGGTAGAAGCCGACCTCGGGAAGATCAGTTTGGATTCCGTAGAAATATTGGAACATTTGAGGCAATACTGTCCTTACGACTTATCTTAGTAAATAGATTAAGGAAAGGCAAACCCACTTTTCTAGAATTTGTAGACTTAGAGAAAGCTTTTGACAATGTTGACTGGAATACTCTCTTTCAAATTCTAAAGATGGCAGAAGTAAAGTACAGGGAGCCAAAGGCTATTTACAATTTGTACAGAAAGCAGATGGCAGTTATAAGAGTAGAGGGGTATGAAAGGGAAGCAGTGGTTGGAAAGGGAGTGAGACAGGGTTGTAGCCTATCCCCGATGTTATTCAATCTGTATATTGAGCAAGGAGTAAAGGAAACAAAAGAAAAGTTCAGAGTAGGTATTAAAATCCATGGAAAAGAAATAAAAACTTTGAGGTTCGCCGATGACATTGTAAATCTGTCAAAGACAGCAAAGGACTTGGAAGAGCAATTGAATGGAATGGGCAGTTTCTTGAAAGGAGGGTATAAGATGAACATCAACAAAAGCAAAACGAGGATAATGGAATGTAGTCGAATTAAGTCAGGTGATGCTGAGGGAATTAGATTAGGAAATGAGACACTTAAAGTAGTAAAGGAGTTTTGCTATTTGGGGAGCAAAGTAACTGATGATGGTCGAAGTAGAGAGGATATAAAATGTTGACTGGCAATGGCAAGAAAAGCGTTCCTGAAGAAGAGAAATTTGTTATCATCGAGTATAGATTTAAGTGTCAGGAAGTCGTTTCTGAAAGTATTTGTATGGAGTGTAGCCATGTATGGATTGAAACATGGACGATAAATAGTTTGGAAAAGAAGAGAATAGAAGCTTTCGAAATGTGGTACTACAGAAGAATAGATGGGTAGATCACATAACTAATGATGAGGTATTGAATAGGATTGGGGAGAAGAGGAGTTTGTGGCACAACTTGACAAGAAGAAGGGACCGGTTGGTAGGACATGTTCTGAGGCGTCAAGGGATCACAAATTTATGATTGGAGGGCGGCGTGGAGAGTAAAAATCGTAGAGGGAGACCAAGAGATGAATACACTAAACAGATTCAGAAGGATGTAGGTTGTAGTAAGTACTGGGAGATGAAGAAGCTTGCACATGATAGAGTAGCATGGAGAGCTGCATCAAACCATTCTCAGGACTGAAGTCCACAACAACAACAACGTAGCAATCTCACGTAATGAGCATGGAAGTATTCAAAGAAAGGTTATGAGTAAGAGAGGTTATGACCTATGTGGATAACTACCTAGCAATTATCTTATCTCTAATTCCGATCAGGATTGGTAACATGGAGGCTACCATGCGTACAAAGCACTCATTGCCAGTCGCTGGTCAGTGACTTGCAAACTATGTCCATATTTTTATTTTCATAAGATATTTAGTGTGCAAAGGGGTTTCGTTTAGTGGTCTGTCTAAGATTCGCTGCATCTTCAACACATGCCACCCGGCGGGTAGCGAGTACGACGATTCAAACCCGCGTCCGGCCATGGGTTCCCCGAGGTTTTCTTAACTCACTTAAGGCAAATTTCGGGATGGTTCCCTCAAAAGGGCACGGACGCTTTGTTTCTCTTTCCTTCCCTAATCCGAGCTTGTGATTCATCTCTAATGACCTCTTCGTCGACGGGACGTTAAACACTTTTCTTCTTCTTAAACATATGCCAAATCAGCTCACGCGTTCCTCATTAACAAATCTGTCACTGATTATATCCAGATCCAACGCCTTGAGAGGATTCCAACAGTTTCTGAAGCGCTTCTCACAGTCGTAGCAGCTACATAGATAATCCGTGCCATTATAACCTCTGCAAACAGCGAGAGTGAATGCCACCCTGTAGGGTTGCAGGCATTCAGTGGCTGGGTACAAGAATTTCAATTGGACGCCTCTTCGGCGAGTTGTGTGACTATTCTGCAACAGTTCTCCAAACGGGGAATGGGGGTCTACAGTTGAAGGTGGAATCCAAATCACGTCTTTGAAAGGAGAAGGCTAAGTTTAAGGCGGACCGAAAATATACATGGTACGGCTGGAATTTGATCCCGCAGCTTCATGCTTCACAGGGACGCTTGACAGGGACGCTAGACCACCAGGGCTGACAAGAAGGTATTCAAGGGGATCATAGACAAATGGTGTGTTATTTCAGCGACGATATGGGCTACCTATGGGGAAATCAGCTCACATAAGTGATTTTTGAGAAAGCACAGATTGTTGAAGACAAGCGCTTAGGAACGAGAATCTTGAAAATGGGAAGCTGGTCGGCTTTTGGGACGGTGAAAACAAGAGCTGGCAAGAGGATGTAGGACGTCCACGCGTCATCACAGAATGTGGAGGTCCAGGCTTTCTTGCGCTGTTTTGCATAACAGGCGGTGATCTACCGTAGATGCTAATAATGAGTTTGTCGGATGTTGCTACTGAGCGGGTGGAAACAGTAGCCGGCCGCGGTGGCCGTGCGGTTCTGGCGCTGCAGTCCGGATCCGCGGGACTGCTACGGTCGCAGGTTCGAATCCTGCCTCGGGCATTGGTGTGTGTGATGTCCTTAGGTTAGTTAGGTTTAAGTAGTTCTAAGTTCTAGGGGACTAATGACCTAAGATGTTGAGTCCCATAGTGCTCAGAGCCATTTGAACCATTTTCTGGAAACAGTAGAACACAGAGACAAAGATACAGAAAAGGAAGAATTTTGAGTTATGATTAGCTAAGGATTATCTGGACGAGGTAAGATTATGAGGTACAGCTGTTGCTGGCTTGCTTGTCTGGGCGCAGCTATACTGATGGAAAGAAGAAGTCGCAGCACCAAGAAGGAGTTGTGGGACATGAACGGAAGTTGGTAGGCGTGTTTCTACATCTGAGAGATTCTATTCAGATTTCTCGCCAGTTGCATAAGACTGGCACTGGTAGCACCACTACGTTACTTATCTTTGGGACTGGATGTAGTGAGTTGATATTAGTCCAGAATGCCTATAAGGCGACAAAGACACTGTTCTCAAGATTTCACTGAGTTTGAACGAGATCGTACAGTAGGGATATGAGAAGCTGGATGTTCGTTCTGTGATAGTGCAGAAAGATCTGGCAAGAGTGTAGCTATTGTACACCAACTGTTGGCAGCGGAGCATACTAAGAATGTATGGTCACAAGAAGGTCAGGCTCAGGATGGTCAAATAAGGGGTGGCCATCGCGATCGGTATATGGCTCTCGTGCATCCTACTGCATCTGCACCAGCAATCTGAGCAGCAGTTGGCACCACAGTGACACAATGAATCGTAGCAAATCGGTTACTTCTATCACAGATCCCAGCCCTGTAGCGTGCATTCCACTGACTCCAAACCACCGCCATTTGCGACTTCAGTGGCGTCAAGCAACAGCTCGTTGGAGGGCAGGCTAGAGGTCTGATGTGTTTTCTGATGAAAGTTGGTTCCTCCTCGGTGCCAGTGATGGCCGTTTCTTGGTGAGGAGAAGCCCAGTTCCTGGTCTGTAATAAACCTAGACACACTGGACTTACAGCTGTTGTTATGGTCTGGGGACGTGAGTTCGTATAGCAGGAACGTACTCGTGGTTACCTAACGCACCCTGACTGCAAATCAGATGATTTGTCGTGTTGTGTTGCCGTCCACGAAGATCTTCTAGTTGGTGTTCTCCAGCATGATAACGCTCGCCCACATACCGCCGTTGCAACCCATCATGCTCTATAGTGAGTCAACATATTGCCTTGGCCGATTTCGCATTGTCATCTAAGCCATACTGAGAAGGTCTCCAGTGAATTGTAATTGCCTTGTTGTGCTGTTGTTGACATTTAATCACTTCTTAAACTTCTTTGTCTTGAAATATTTTTGGATCTTGTGCATTGATACTGCTGCTCTGGAATACAAAATATGATCGGTTTGTCGAATGTGTGTAAGCAGTTCTTTAGCTTACTTCTTACAGTGCTGATGGCTTCAACTTCCTGTTCAAAATTACAATTGTGTGGTCCTAAAATTTGACAGAAAGAGAAAATTTTGTTGTATATGCCTACACCAGAGTTTCCTTCTTTTTTCATTAATGAGAACGAAATCGAAAAGAGAATACAGAAGAAAAGGGATAGAAAAGAAGAAAAGAGGACTAATGAAAAGTAGTGGAGAGTGTGTGCGAGCAATTAGTTTAATGTTAGTGATTACTCTAGGCAAATGACGTAATTCCGAGAGTCAAAACTAGGTTGCTGTATGTTTACTAACAGCTTAACGCGTCGACACAAGGGAGGAGGCAGCAAACATTGACATGCACACAAATGGGATATCCAACGTCACAAGACACAGCGCCGTCGGCACACAGTCTGCGCTCCCAGCGTTCACCAGTGGCAGTTCTCAACTTTGTTTGGATCGCTAACAATACAGTTTGTTCCCGAAAATGGAAATGCCTAAAATTCCCACGCTAGTTCTATAAAAACGCACATTTCCTCCGTTGTCCATATGCTAGTCAAGTTGTTCTATCTGTGGTATCCATCCTGAACCGTTGCGCTATCGATAGCTCGTACCATGTTTCCTGGATACGATCACTGGCATGAACGGGGCGTAGAACATTTGCCGCGAGTGCCGTTGAGGCCGTTCTCCGGGAGTGGCAGTGGGAGAAGCTGCACGGGCAGCGCTGGTCTGCGGATCAGCGGGCGGTCTGTGTGTTATACCTTCCGTGTGGCTTCCAAGTTTGTTTGGTGAACATCTTACGGACAGAGGGACGTGTACCGGAAACGTTATTCCTTTATGCCTACCAGATTTGGCACAGAACGTAATAGCTTCCTTTTGGTAATTTTCATCGAGTTGTGACTTGAGAGTATGATTTAAATTGTTGGGGTTTTTGACAGCTGGTTTTGGGGCCCGCAAAACTTGTCGCATGTATTTTGGTGGGTTGTATTTCTGAGACAAGCTTGCATTCAACGTAGCTGAGGTTTACCACCAAATATTTCCTGTCTCCATTCCACCTATGTTTCCCCTCCCGCTCGACAGTCAAGTATTTACAATTTCCGCCTCGTTGTGTGATTTGAAGCTGAATCTGGGCTGGCCTCTGAACTTCTTTACAATCAAGTGCAAGTGGGAATGTTGCCTTGGCCCTTTATCTTATCATCTTTTAACGACTTACCACAACTCTTTTGTCTATGCTGCCAGCGTGTAATCTTTCGACTATGTTTTCATTCGTTTTACTTAAAAGTTTCTCTGTTCATCAGGCTGTCACTGTCTTTTGTGGCTAGGGGAGAGAACATACTGGCTGCTTAGAAAACGAAGGGTGTGCTGAGCAGCGTATCGAGCCTGCCCCAAGTAATTTTGTGGCATTCGACCGAAGAACATTGCCCGATGTCGGTGGTTTTATATCAAGCAGCTCGAAATGTTTTTTTTTTTTTAACGGATTCCATTTAGGTAGACCAGAATTATTTCTGCATTTTTGTCGAAGACATTATAAAGATGTTTCTTTCCTGCCTGTTTTGAAGACTTTTTATAAAACACTATTATTTGGGCCATTATTCAGCTTCTTACTTAATAGTTTATCCTTTTAACAAAGGAAAAGAACATTCGCAGAGATTGTTTTATCGATTATCAATAAATATTCTTAAATTGTTTTATCTAATAGGATAGTTTTGTCTTCATACACCATGGTCCTATTTACGTAATTAGTAAAGTTACTTTTCATGAGAAGTGTTAAAAATCTTGATACCAGTTATGTTCGGTGCTGATGTGGTCCGGTCCTCCTACTCCCAGGCAACTTTACACCAGCAGTGCAGAATGTAAGTTCCGATCGGTCGCTAAATGGACACCACAATGAAAACCCGATGAAGCTTTGCACAGAAGTATTGGTTAGTGTCTCTAGCATGACCGTCGATCGCACCAAGACGCTATTTTCAGTTGTGAGAGCACTTCGAGCGAGTAAAGGTTCCTAGAACAACGATGTCTCCCTCCAAGTAGGAGGGCTCACTGAGAGGCTTTGCCTGAATGAATGCAGCCCACCTAACACAACTGCTACGCACTTCCTTCTTCATGGCCGTTCTCAGCCGCACTCTGCAGGGGCAGTGAAGACACTCCTGCAGCCTTTTAGATGGCAAGTGTCCGATCACCCACAACACAGCCCTAACTGGCCAGTCCTGAGTATCATCTCTGTTATATGGAAAAGGCAACACTTGGGCGCAGGCCACGCGCTATAGACCAGCGTAGAGAATTGTCGGAAAGCACAGGCGGCTGCCTTCTGTGACGACGGTGTTGGAAATTTGATATAACGCTCCGACAAATGTCTAAGTTGGAGCGGCCACCATGTAGAGAAGTATCTGGAAAGTGTAGCTAACTCTTACAAATAAAACGTTTCTGATTTTCACTGTCGTTTCCATATATTAACCGATCGGAACTTACTTTCGGGACAAGCTTCGTATATTAAAAAAGTGTATGTGTATATGTACGTGTCTGTGCGTGTGTATGTTCCACAACTCCTTCTACACCACTGGACAAATATACCTTACTGTCAGGTAACCATCTCTGTGGGGGTAAGAACCTCCTACCTTTCAAAGCGGTGGCGGCGGCTGTGAAAAAGAAATATATCCCGCGACACGTGAATTCCCAAAATTTATTAGTCCTATATCTGAAAATGAGAGCACTTAGCGACTTGCAACCAACTTTTCTCATAATATGAACCGTTTACAGAATTTTTCCCGTTGTCAACTCCTACGAAACGATGAAAGGAAAAATGTTTATAGCTTACCACTTTTCCAGAGTTCGTGCAGTAAAAGTACCGTACGAAGCATGGTGTTGTAATTTATTACTTCTTAGCTACTAACTATATTCGTGACACATTCTTCAGACAGTATGCACATATGGTACTAAATGTAAGAGCGAATTATATCATTTCACGACACATAGTTTAGAAGATATGACTTCATAAACAGTGAAATGCGAGGGAAACTGCAGCATCGTCCATGAAGTATAAACTTGTTGCTTGATTGCTGCTAACTCCATTCGCAGCACATTTTGCAGACTGTATCCACATATGCCGCATTATATCGCGGTAAGGCACATAGTTCAAAGATACGACGTCATAAATATAAAGCACAATGCCAGACGCTACGTGTTACAGGCATGGACACTCATCTGTAAATAAACACATGGGAAACGCTGGGTTTCTCCGCTAGTACATACGTAAAAACTTAAATACCTGTGAACGTGTAAAAAGACAGAAAGGAAAGATACGTGTCCAGTTAGCGAGGACACCAGCTCACAAAAGTTCAGCGGATCGAACAAACTCACGCCTCACCAAGAACACACTTGTATTTACATAACATCAAGTATTACAGTAACTGTTTTTATTAATTCCCTCAGAAAGTCACACAACGTTCAGTAAAACACGAAGGTGAAAAAGTTTCCTTTAATTTACGTCTATGGTCACAAATTTTTTGTCATCAGGCTACCGGTTTCGGTCTATAATGACCATCTTCAGATCTGTTTTATAAAAAACATGTCCTAATATACTGGAGCCATAGTGACATTGTCAAGTGCTAAACAAAAAATCAGCGCCATCGCTGGAGCTTATTTTACGTTCAGCACCTGACGACACCACTATGGCTCCAGTACATTTTTTGTAAAACATATCTGAAAATGGTCATTATAAACCGAAACCGGCAGTCTGATGACAAAAAATTTGTGACCATAGACGTAAATTAAAGGAAATTTATTCTGTAGTCGGGTCACTGCTCAATTCGCGACTATGTCGCAGCTTGTGAAGGTGAAAAAAGATTTGGTACAACAGTAATCGAATACGATACCGACCTAACCTATGTTCCGTAATATAGTGCCTCTATTCTTAACGTAAGGCTGTTGCTTCGCTATAAAAGAGTTTATATTTTATATTCAAGTATTCTAGAGGCTTTAATTACCAAGATGATATTCGTTTACATTCAGTTATAACGCAGCCCTACGAGAAAGACACGTTTATCGTGAATCTTCAAGGTGCCGTCGGCTTGAAACGGCTTGCTCTCATAACACGCTGTTATAGCGCGATAGTAACTAAATACGAAAATTCTCTAACCACCAGCATGACGTTTCCCTCGTTTTATTACAACAAATAGCACCGATAACGATTCATTCTCGAGACATTCAAAGCTCTGATGCTTAGAAACACTATATATTCATGACGTGTAATGTATCGAACTCAGAGAATAGGGTTTACTACTGAAGTAGAAATGGCGTCTTTATTTCTGTGGGCTTCAAGCTTATTACTTGTGACGTATGGGCGTCCTTGCTTCCTATTGGTTCTACTTTACGGGAAACGTCACCGAAATATCGCAGAACTTATTTTCTGTTAGGCATGAGAAAGTGGCTCCTGAAGGTGTTATAGCAGGAAGTGTTGTCTCAAAAGTAGTAGACAGTCACCTCTTCAACGATAGCTAATTCGTCCCGTGTACTGACCGCTTTAGAAGCTCTCAGTTGTTTCACGCCGGTGGGCTGTACTGCTATTTGAGTCAGTATACAAACACACAAACACACACTCGAGCGCTCAATCATTAAATTTGTTTATGAAAGGGTTTTGAGACAGTAAACTCATTTTTCTATATAATTTATTCTTAACGCCTTAAATGTGTTGCAGGTTCTGCTTGCAAAGTTGTTGCATTCCTTCTAGCTTGACGATGGGAGATGGGTGCCTCGATTTACAAGGAGTTTGCGACAAACACCACAGCCGGTTGTCAGACGCGTTGGGTAAACCCGCAGAAGACTCAATTAACACAGCTAGCTCCCCCTGCTTCTGGCGCCTGCCGCTTCGTTTGTTGAGAGCGAGAGGCCTTTCTTTTACACCGCACAGTGTTAAATAGCGTGAAACATCTGCGTTAATGAGGGGGACACAGCTACCAGCGGGAGAGGGAAATTTTGTACGCCATCGCGAAAAGGGGTAAATTATTTGTCCGGGGTGTCTTTGAATGAAACGGGTTCAGTCATACAGGCGGCCTTTGACCTTGCTGCAGGGTCATTAGGGGAACGTCGTTTACGGGAACCGATTCAGCAGGCGCGCTGTGGTCGCCACATCGTAAGAGCTGCTTCTGTTGAAATCCGCAGTCTAACCCGACGTTTCCACGGAAATGCCCATTTCTATGTCGCATGGGGCGAGAGACAGTTTCTCCATTTATTTCCGCTGTCGGAGCCACAGAAACGACGAAGCTATTAACGTAAGCCTCATTTAGGGAAAGCTGAAAGAAGGGAACGTCTTTGTCATTATTCGTAGAAGACTGCTTCCACTCATTATCCGGCAGGGCTTCCAAATCATATCATTGCATTATCTGTTAGTCGTATTAACGTCACGCTTCAACTCCTTCCACTTTAAACAAACTGATAACTTTTTTAAGAACATGAACTGTAAACTTATTTCGTGTGAGCAGCATTGTTATCACCATCGTCACACTCATCGCCACTTTTCTTCCACTGCTGTATAAAGGCCCTTTTTCCAGATTACTTCACCCGTGACCATTTAACTTTTTGCCATCATTGTAGGCTGCTTCCTGACGATGCCTACGAATTTGCCATTTCGACCGAGACTTTATTTACACCTCCAAAATTAGCAAAAAATTTTGTTACTCTGTCTTCTGTGAAATTAAATGGGTACATTCCTACTGCATTAGCTTTTTTCGTAACAACTGTGTCTATGTCCTGACTTCGATGCCAGTGATCTCTACCGCTACTACTACTACTACTTCATTAACAGTGATGACGGAATGGCAAAACCACAGTAGAGAAACCAAATAACATTAATCTTTGTCCCCACTAAAAATCAAAATGTAAAGACTATGGCTGATATTCCTCCTTTATATGAAATACTTTAAATATCAATAGGGTTTTCATTCAGCTTTTATAGAATAACAAAATATCAGCTAAGCTCATAATCTTTATCGAATCGATTCGTTTAATAATTGTGCGACCGCGTGATTATTAAACAGTACTGTCTACCTGAAAATCTTATGTAGTGTAATAATCGGACTTCGGCTATTAATTATTCAGTTCCAATTTTTACAATGGTATTGAATAAACTGGAATGGCGAATGGCACTCAAAATTACCACACGAAACGGGACAATTCCGTCTTAAAGACTGCCACATTTAACATTAGCTGATTATTTCTCTCACTAATTTTTATGAAATCAAATTCTGATTAAGTCTTCTGACACAGTCTTTCAATGGATTATTATTCATTTAACAGAAGAATACATATAACTCCCGTTTAACCTGTGAGACGTCCAACTAAGCAATAACATACGATAAGACAGACATTAAACTTAATATCTACCCAAAAAGTCAAAGATATACACGCGACGAAATTTCCAAATATGCGTACGTGCATTATTTACTTGATGCAATGCGTTCGATTATCTTCGGGACGTCGGACGGCAGGGTGACGATAACAGATTTTTGTTGCTGCAGCCTACACCACTCGGCCGTTGAAAGCCTGAGATGGACGGGGAGGGGGGGAGGGTAGGAACTCAGATCTGTATTGACACGCACGCTATTACAGGTTTCCACATTAACTTACTAGAAGTCATTCTGCCTTCAGTGTATTCTCCATGCGTGGTAAAGTTACTAGTTTTATTGATAAATCACGTGAGTGCAATTGAGTGATTTGTGAACATTTTCGACCGAGCCAACGAGGTCTAGGATGTCCAATCTTTCATCATCAGTTCTTTTAATACTTTCATAGCCTCTCTGACGTGTAAGTAAGTTGAGTGTTTTAGTGGCTTGCGCCGTTGAATGATCTTCGAGTGTTGTGAAAAGCGTTATTTGATAGTTGACTTGCTTTGTGAAACTGAAGTCCACGTGTATGAATAGTTGATACAGCCAATGACTTGCCCTTTCAACTAATGTTTGACAAATTACGTAGGCTGTTAACTCTTTAGATCCATGCTGCTAGTGGACTACGTGTGGGTTAACGAGATTGTTACTTAGCGAATCCACCTCATAAGTCAGTCTTGTTTATAACATGTCAACTATTTAATGCAGGTGTGCTAAAACGCATGTTGTCCGGATATGAGCAATTTATCCGAGATTTATTTCCGTCCTAGTCACTTAAAAACTGTTTCAGGCCCTTGTAAACAGGCCATATGTTTTGGGGAACAAATGCACAATATATAAACACAGTTTTAAAACTTCTGAAAAGAACCATAAGAATAATAACCAAAAACAGTAGTCGAGGTCGTTGTAAAGATCTGTTCAAAACACTGGAGGTATCAACTGCACATTGTGAATACAATTGCCCGTCAGTTGTAAACATCAAAAATAACGTTGGTAATTACTGCACATACAGCTCTATCCATGACCATGGCACAAGAGCTAGACCCAACTTACATTTACCAATAAAAAATAAACATAAAACTCAAAACAGCATTTTCTACCAAGGAATAAAACTGTACAATAAGTTACCAAAAGAGATTAAAGAAATTGCAGAAATACACTTATTTAAAATAGCAGCTAAAAAGTACCTGTTATGTAATACATTTTATACATTGAAGGATTACTTAGATAAAACAGAGTAGGGGTGTAGGCATGCGTATTCAAATACAGACATGTGTAAACGGCAGAACACGGCGCTGCGGGCGGCAACGCCTATATACGACAACAAGGGTCTGACGCAGCTGTTAGATCGGCTACTGTTGCTACAATGGCACGTTATCAACATTTAATTAAGTCTGAAGATGCTACAGTCGGCGCACGAGTGAGGAAGTGGGGATTTTCCCGAACGGCCATTTCACGAGTGTAACCTGAATATCAGCAATCCGGTAAAACATCAGATCTCCGACATCGCTGCGACTGGAAAAAAGATCCTGTAAGAACGGTTCAACGACGACTGAAAAGAATCATTCAACGTGACGGAAGTGAATCCCTTCTACACATTGCTGCAGATTTCAATGCTGGGCCATCAACAAGTGTCAGCGTGGAACCATTCAAAAAAACATCGTCGACATTGGCTTTCGGAGCCGAAGGCCCACTCGTGCGCCCTTGATGACTGCACGACAGAAAGCTTTACGCCTCACCTGGGCCCGTCATCACCGCCTTGGACTGTTGATGACTTGAAGCATGTTCCAAATTATATCGAGCGTTTAGACGTGTACGGGTATGGAGAAAACCTCATGACTCCATGGACCCTGCATGTCAGCAGGGTACTGTTCAAGCTGGTGGAGGCTCTTTAAATGTGTGGGGCTTGTGCAGTTAGAGTGATATGTGACCCATGATATGTCCAGATACGGCTGTGACAGGTGACACGTAAGCATTCTGTTGACAGGTGACACTTACGTAAGCATTCTGTCTGATTACCTGCATCCATTCATATCCATTGTGCATTCAACGGACTTGGGCCCTTCCAGCAGGACAATACAACACCCTAAATGTCAAGCATTGCTACAGAGTGGCTCCAGGAATAGTCTTCTGAGTTTAAACAGTTTCGCTAGCCAGCAAACTCCCCAGACATGAACATTATTGAGCAAATCTGGAATGCATTGCAATGTGCTGTACAGAAGAGATCTCCACCCACTCGTTCTCTGGCGGATTTATGAGCAGCCCTGCAGGATTCATGGTACCAAATCCGTCCAGCACTACTTCAGAATCAGTCGAGTCCATGACACGTCATGTTGAGGTATTTCTGCATGTTCGCGGGGGCCCTACACGATATTAGGCAGGTGTACCAATTTCTTTGGCTCTTGAGTGTATTTTATGGATGTGTCACTCGTGCAATTATAGAATAATGTCTTAGGACAAGCAATACATTTGTTTATATTGAGGGTGACTTGCCGCTACCTGCACCAAACTTTGATCCTCTGAAGGTCTTCCAGTATTTTGGTGTAATTTGTTAGCGTTGCTACAACAGAATCATTTGCTAAAAGCCTCATGCAGTTTTCACAGTTATCTAATAAGACATTTATATAGACTGAGAAAGATAATTGTGCTATAACACTCCTTTGAGCTCCGCCGGCCGGTGTGGCCGTGCGGTTCTAGGCGCTTCAGTCTGGAACCGCGTGACCGCTACGGTTGCAGGTTCGAATCCTGCCTCGGGCATGGATGTGTGTGATGTCCTTAGGTTAGTTAGGTTTAAGTAGTTCTAAGTTCTAGGGGACTGATGACCACAGATGTTAAGTCCTATAGTGCTCAGAGCCATTTGAACCATTTGAACCTTTGAGCTCTGCACGAAGCTACTTTTTTGTCTGAAGACTTCTCTCCGTTTAGAATGACAGGCTATGTTCTGGTTGTTAGAAACTCTTCAGTCTAATCACTTAGTTTGGTCTGATATTTCGCACGCTCGTGTTTTGTTCATTAGGCTCCAGTGCGGAACTGTACCGAAAGCCTTCCGGAAGTAAAAGAATACGGCATCAACCTGGGCGCCAGCATTTATAGTTTTCCGGGGCTTGTGAACGAGCAAAACGTGGTGCGTTTCACACACTCGTTATTTTCGGAACCGACGTTGATCCCTGCAGAGCAGATTTTCGGTGTCAATATGTGTCGTAAGACGCTACCGTAAAACATGTTCCAAAGTTCTACAACAGACTTTCTGTTAAGCTCTTCCATTAACTGCCGTACATTTACAGTCAAAGAAAAGCGAATAATGATAACCGAATATCAAATACAATGCATATCATGTACACCAGTGTGTACCCTTAGCACGTAGTATTTAAATCTCACAGGACGTCAGATGCATTTTCATGATATTTCTTTAAGATTTCTAGCTCCCGTATCGATTCTCAGATCTTCGTTGAAGTTATATTGAGCCATTAACATTGTAGTTTACGCTGCATATCTATTTTAATATATTTACTAACTTCACTGTGTGATAGTGTCCTCATCACTTCAAAATCATTGGCAGAACTATAACTCCCTAATGTAGTAGCAACTTATACTAACTGCTTATTTACCCTTGCTAATGTCTATGCCCTGTAACTGATATACCAATGTACCCACGGAAGGCTGGAGGAATGGGGTTCTGAAGATGTTATTTTGAGTGGTATAGCTGGTGTCAGCAGCGTAGCTGTGCGCTTAGGAGTCTAGGCTACAATGTTGCCAGATTTTCACCCACCTCTGCCCCAATTACATCATCGATGACATCATGCAACATCGCCAGTTTTCATCTCCTCCTCCCCTTTGACGTCGTGCCAGGTTTCCCTATATACAAAACGGCAAGAAATACAACAACTGGCGAGTAATTTGAAGTGGCAGGGAGCTGGTATGGAGCTAATTGGTAAGGTGCTGGGCCAATAAAAGCATATGATATTTTAACAACGATTTATTAATATTAAGAGTCACCAAATAAACAAGCAGTGAACACTTCATGTGGAAGCTTTTACGACTTTTAGAAAGCACCTTACAAGGCAGAATAAATAAATACAGGGTGTTTATAAATGAATATCGAGGTTTTAACGCTTTATAATATTTATTATATTAAACTTACAGTTATAAATGAAATGTCAAATGGAAGAGTAACTCAAACATTTTTACCAAGAATCTTATAAATGTTCAATGTGAGTACCATTTGTCACACGGCAAACATCAAGTCTATAGCTGAGTTCTTCCCAAACGTTGATGAGTGTGTCTTCAGTGATTGTAGCAACAGCTGCTTCAGTCCGATTTCTTAATTCAGGGAGGTCTGCTGGTAGTGGAGGCACGTACACGCGATCATTGATGAAGCCCCAAAGGAAAAAATGCCATGGCGTTAGGTCTGGTGAACGTGGAGGCCATGTAAAGCAAGCTCTGTCTTTGGGCCCCTTGCAGCCTATAGACATGATGTGTGCCGTGTGACAATTGGTGTTCACATTGAACACTTATTAGGTTCTTGGTAAAACTGTTTGAGTTGCTCTTTCATTTGACATTTCATTTATAACTGTAAGTTTAATGTAATAAATATTATAAAGCGTTAAAATCCCGATATTCATTTACAAATACCCTGTATTACTATTCCCCACCCAGAAAGTAATTTAGGAAGAGTGTTGGTTATTGTTCTTTCACAACGACAGGCAAATATAAGCTTATAAAAACCTGAATGCCTCAGGGTAATATTAAAACAAACCAGAATTTCAAAATTTTTAAAATCAATCAAACAGTAATTAGAGTTGACGGTCAGTTATAAGTATACAATATGTGGGACGCCTCAAAACATACACAGAATGCCAGATTGGAATGTAGACAAGCCCGACTGAAGATAAGAAAAATAATTTTAATTCGCCGACAACGGATAGCTACAAGTAAGAGACTGAAAACCGTGTCACAATGGTATCAGCGAAGCTTTACTTTAGTTTCTTTGCTCAAAAAGAACCACCAACAATAGTCAAGTACATACAATTAGGCTTGGATCACACACCTTTGAGTAGTAATAAGCAAAGTTTGAATAACAAATATTCGACGCTAATGGGATATTACAACTGAGATATTTAATTAAACACCTTCTGGCACCAAATTAATAAATCAAATAATACTACTTACAGATCAAGCATCCTTGATAGTTAAAAAAAAAAACAGATTAACACTTAACGCCGTTAAAAGGATAGAAACAGTAAATATAAACTAGTCAACAAATGACCAACGCAGATCAGAAAATTGCGTTCTTCTTAAACACAGCAAGTTCTTGATTCACATGAAGTGATGAGTGTTATCGACATCTCAAATTAATTTCATATTTCTAGAAGACTTTTGATGCTGTTCCTCACAAGCGGCTTCTAATCTAATTGCGTGCCTACGGAGCATCTCAGATGTGCGACAGCATTCGTGATTTCCTCTCAGAAAGGCCACAATTCATAGTAATTAACGGTAAGTTATCGAACCAAACAGAAATGCTATGTGGTTTTCTACTTGGAAGGCTCTCTGCTGCTCCTAATCTACGTAAACGATTGAGGAGACAATATGAGCAACCCTCTTCGATTGATTGCAGATAATTTAGTCGTTTACCGTTTCGTAAAGTCATCAGTTGATCAAAACCAATTGCAATATGATTTAGGCAATATGAATGTATGGTGCGAAAAGTGGTAATTGACTGTAAATAATTAAAAAAATTGAAGTCTTCCACATGAATACTAAACGAATTCCGCTACATTTCGGTTAAATGATAAATCACACACATCCAAAGGCTGTGAATTCAGCTAAATACTTAAGGATTAAAATCACGAATAGCTTAAATTGGAACAATTACAGAGATAATGTTGTGGGGAAACCTAACCAAAGTCTGCGATTTACTGCCAAAACACTTCAAATCTGCAGCATGTTTACTACAGAGACTGCCTACACTACGCGCACTGCTGAGCAATGTGGGGTCCGCATCAGATAGGATTGACGGAGTCACCGACAAAGTTCAAAGAAGGACAGCTCGTTTCATACTATCGCGAAAAAGGGGTGAGAGTGTCATGCATAGCATATGCGAATTGGGAGGCAATCCCTTGAACGAGGCTATTTTCGTTGCGGCAGAATCTTTTCACGGAATTTCATTCACAAACTTTCTTCCGTGAACGCAAAAATATTTTGTTGGCACCCACCTACACAGGGAGGAATGATCATTGTAATAACGTAAGAGACGTCAGAGTTCGCACCGAAAGACTGTAGTGTTAGATTTTACCGCGCGCTGCTGAAGAGCGGAACGGTAGAGATATTGCCTGAAGATGAACCCTCTACTATGCACTTACTTGTGAATTTTGAAATACTGATGTAGACGTAGATGTACAGCATTTCTAAGTAATTTCTGATGAGTAGCAGTGTGATGCCTTCAACGAGGTAACTATTGAAGAGATTGTATCTCATGGAAAAATCGAAAAGCAAAACCTCTATCCTTAGCGACGAAAACGGCTGATGGGAGGATGTGATCGAGGGGGGAAGAGGTACCACTCGTTAGCAACTACTTTTAGTCATATGCTACAATTACAGACGTGAGCGTTACTCTCACACTTATCTTGAACGGAATAAATATCAGGTCAGCTGAAAAAATTTTATGGTGTTCTCTGAAGCACCTACGTGTCATTGTCTTCTTCTCTGTGGGAGCTGGAAGTGCAAACTATCAGTAAAAACCCATTTGTCCTAAAATGAATATTTATTTGACTCGAGGCATGTATTACATGCAGAAAACAAAATTTACATAAGTTTATGACGACAGGCTTAAGAAAAGTTCATAAGTACGGGGTGTTCAAAAAGTCTCTCCGCAGCGCCGTATGATTCTTAGCCGCGCGTGCCGTATGATTGTTCGCCTGCCTTGGTTACTCCCTTTCAAGTGGCCTCTCCTAACATTCCTCTGTTTAGTTTACCTCAGCCAGCGTCAGTAGTATCGTTGGTGTGTGTCGTTATGTGCTGACGTGAACGTTTGTTTCCTTTGTTCGTTTGTTTCGTTTTGTCTCTGTTAAAATGCTAACCATTGAAGAACGTGTGTTTTAGTCGAACAAGTGTTCAAAGTTGGCGGTGAATACACAGTTTCAGTTCGTCAAACACTTAATTCAGTTTTCAGTGAGACATCACTCCTACATCGCGATACTGCGCGAGATTTGATTAACAAATTTCGAAGTACGGGTTCAGTGATTGATGCTCCGAGAAGTGGTCGTCCTAGCGTTTTGTCTGAGGACAAACTACTCGATATTTCCAATAAAATGTCCATGGGTCCGAACAAGTCAGCAAGAAAACTCGCCCAGGAAATCGATGTTAGTGTACGGAAAAAATTAGAACTTTTCTATTACAAAGTGACAGTCGTGCAAGAACTGAAAAATACTGATCATGGTAAGAGACTGCATTATTGTCAATGATTCAAAAATTTCGTCGAACAAAATGAAGGGATATTCATAATGAAACGTTTTTCACTGATTTGGCGTGGTTTCATTTATACGTGTGCATGAACTCGCAAAATTCTCGTTTGTGGAGTACTGCAAATCCATTGTGTATTCATGAGGAACCATTTCATTCTGTGAAAATAGGCGTTTGGATTGCAATTTCTAGCCGTCGGATTGTGGGTCCCATATTTTTCAGCGATACAATAAACGCATAACGATACTGCAGTGATATTCTGTACCCATTCATAGGAGAAATTGTGTTAAGTGAATTACTGAACGGTTATTTTCAACAAGATGGTGCAACCGCTCATACAGCTCGCGTTTCAGTGTCACAGCTTGCTGATGTTTTTGGTGATCGCATAATTTCACAGGGACTTTGGCCTCCTCGATCACTTAACACCGCCTGACTTCTTCTTTTAGGGTGCACCGAAAGCCACTGTCTATAAAAACCGTCCTAACTCCATTGATGAATTGAAAATTGGAATACCCACTTTCACTGCTTCTGTTACAGAAGAAATGTTACAGCTTGTGTCTGGAAACATGATTGCCGGCCGCTGTGGCCGAGCAGTTCTAAGCGCTTCAGTCCGGAACCGCGTGACTGCTACGGTCGCAGATTCGAGTCCTTCCTCGGGCATGGATGTGTATGATGTCCTTAGGTTAGTTAATTTGAAGTAGTTCTAAATCCTAGGGGACTGATGACTCAGATGTTACGTCCCATAGTGCTCAGAGCCATTTGAACGATTTGAAACATGATTAGACGATTTGAATATTGTATTCAAAAACATAGGGGACATTTTCTACATTTAATGTGAAAATCTGTAAGTAAAAATGAATATTCAATAAATTAATAACATGTATTTCACTGAATTTCATTCCGGTGTATTCACTGCGGCATACAGCATGCGCCGCTAACGATCAAATGGCACTGCGGAGAGACTTTTGGAACACCCCGTATTAGACTGACTTCCTCCACAGTCTCTAAAACAATTTACAAAACCGGCGTTAAACCACCCAATTTATAATAAACAGCTAGCTTCCGTAACCTAAGAAGATGATACAATTTTATATTTTTCCGAGAGCGTTTAACTGCCCATACGCGCCAACTAAAACATTCAAAACATGGAAACAAATAAAACACTCTCAGTAAACAAGTACGCAAATTACCTAGTACATTCTCACATGTGGAGCACATGTAATAGAGAATAGCTGTAAGCACATGACTACCTTTGAGTCCACGAAATAATACTCCAGCTATCCATCAAGTTGGTAATATAAAAGAACTGTCAACATAATTGACATCTAATTTGAAAAACTGTACTTCAAGTGGAAAACACGACCGAAGTCAGGACGCACTGCAACCACATTGAAAGTGCAAATTTTAGCTAAGCTCACTCGTGCCATGGCGATCCACGGAGACCCACAACTCACTCTGATAGACCGATCAAGTACCAAAGACCAGGAACATATAGTCATGAACGCGAACACCTAAAACATAAGACTAGCGTATAGTCTAGTGTATACGTATGTAAGTCAATATACACATACACAGAAACACTTCATAAACAAAATTACAATAAGCAATTACAGGAACGCTGGTTTATATTAACTTTTACGTATAATCCACGCAATATCAGTCATAATTTAACACATAAAAGGTTTTGTCGTTCTGAGAAGGGAACTCCCATCATTACAATGTAAACACAACCAGAGGTAGACAACACTGCAACCACACTGGAAGAGCATATGTTACTAAGTTCGCTCTTGGCACAACCATCCATGGTAAAACGTGTTTCTCCGTTGTGATAGAAAAAGAGAAACTGAAAGTGTTTTGTTTTAAAATATTTCTCATCAGGTTAAATGGTCTTCGTTGTTCTATTTGCAGTGCAGTGAATGAATTATGAGTTGCCGCTAACCCGACCCTTCAGACAATAGCATGCTCAGACCGAGGTTCTCCTCAGGTGCAGTGTACCAACTGTGCTTCCTCCAGTGGGCTGAAGGTGAAAGCATCACACCGGCGTGCATCAGCTAGACAGAAGGCAGAAAAAGATGTGAGGCTCAACATAACAACACAAAGGAAAACATTGCTATGTCTCCATCGAAGCATCTGGATCACAGTTTCTAACAGTTTACGGCCACTTGTACATAAAGCCACTTGGTGAGTTACACAGAATGAGCAGCAGCACTCATAAATCTGGCTGTCGTGACGTGATAACACTCGTTGCTAGATTACACTGTGCACCGATACCAGAAAGCGATGACTTCTGTCTACATTAAGCTCACGAGTTTGGAAGCCAAATTTCTGATGAGTTCATCAACCCGATTCCGACGAGGCTTGTCAGTTACCACACGAGGTCGGCCACTCAGATCTCTGACACACACTTGGAGTTTAGCACCAGCATCTCTTTCATTATCATCACGAACAACCCTACGTTGCACATTAATAGGTGACCTGCCTGATCCTGATCTTTGGTTTAGGTGGAATACCAAGTGGTCTGAAGCGTGAATGAGTATTTGCACTGAGGAAGGAGGCGTGCTAGTGTAGTCCGCGCAGTTTTTCAAAGACAAAGTGCCAGTGTGACGTAGTGGTTAGCGCATTTACCTAGTGAGAAGGAGATGCAAATTCAAATATTCACCTTTGCAAAAATTTCATTCGTCGCTTCAGTCTGCATATATGTGTCATAGATGTTTGAGGCTTGGAGAGGTCTCTGGAAACATATAGGTTCATTTGATTAAAACACATTTGCCTAGATTTCATGTGGGACCCCCAATTCGTTCGAAGCTGAGGTGTCAGTTCAACACAGTTAGAGAGCCTCTGCAATTTTGTTACAATTTAGGGGAATACCAAATAGGCTTAGGCGTGAATGGGAATATGGGTTGAGGAGGGAGGAGTGCTAGGGTAGCCCACACAGTAGTGCAAAGCCACTGTGTCAGGGCAGCGCATATGCCTAGAGAGCAGGAGACGCAGGCTCGAATCCCATCGTTGGTACAAATTTTCATTTGTCGCTTCTATCTGCATGCATGCGTCATAGATATTTGCTGCCTGAGTCCCTAGAATCAGAAAATATTTTTTTTTTGCTATCCGCGTTGACTGAACACATATTCAGACTCGCTCACCCATATTCCCGTATAATCGAAACTGTTCCCACGCGCGCCACGCAGTGCCAGAATGTCTCCATATGCTAGTAATTACTTCATTAACATTCGCTTTCCCATTAACTTTGTAGGATACTCCTTATCTTTAAACCACACTTTTATTTCCCCATTTTCCAGTTTTGTATCGCGTCTGCAGATATCCTGTAGCATTCCCTGAGTAAAGCGGTCCTGCAGAAATCACACTGTCCGGAGTATGATTTCAGTTCCCGCGCATGCTTAAGGGGCCGTTCGGCCATACGACGTCTGCATTGAACAAGGGTGTGAGGCACTGCCACTGGACATGAGAATGCCAGTTACGTCAGCAGCAGGGTACTTAGGGCAAGCTCGGTTATTCTGGTGCTAAGCAAGCAACGTCACTCAATAAATATTTGCTAATATTAGTTGTTTTTTCCAGTACAGATATTAAGAGAAGCCTATTGGGCGTTAGTACTTTCTTACAACAATATTCAAACGCCAGAAGTCGACCATCTTAACAAATAAATGAGTAAGATGTAAGCCAACGAAAATATATGGACAATTGCGAAATATCAAGACTGTAACTACGCGGTGGAGGCTGTGCGTCCAGTTGTCGATGGGATACGTTATCTAGTTCTGTCGTAAGACCATGCTCTTAGAAGATTGTTTGTTTCCAGTTAATAATTATTAACTGTGTTGATATTATGAGTTTATGATGTTTAGTAAACAATTACGTTATAGTGATGTCTCCTCAGAACGTTATTCCAAATAACATAGCTTCCCCCGCTTCGTCATTTAGAATTACAAATTATTATAAATATATGATGTTTAGTAAATATATACATTATAATGATGTCTCTTTTTAACGTTATTTCCAACAGCATAGCTTCTCGCTTCATTATTTAGATTCACAGGTAGTAGAATTGCGTTTTAAGGGGAACCCGATGGCGCTGATACTGCCTCTGCGACGGACATAAGCTTCGAAAGTTCTCAGCAGACCAGGTAGAAAGAATCCTACAGCACGACTCTCTAAGAACTGATTGTTTTCTTTCGGCAAAAATGATTGAATCCTTTTTCAATGTTATCTCTGTCTCATCCACTGAAGTTAGATGAGCAACATTGTAACTCTGTCGCAATGGCGAAGCACACAAGCTCAAGAATAGTAAAGTGTTTAGTTACACTGAAGGTCATCCGACAGTCACCTACTAGCGCTGGTCATCTGCAAGTCGTTCTGCACTTGGTGTCTCCTCTGAACGTACCTACAAACAGTTATATCGTCCGTGAAAACCCACAGGGAACAACACCTTAATTTCCGAGAAAAATCTATGTAGCTGTAAGAGCGGGACGTGAGTCGTGCCTGGATGGATCATTTTCCCGTTAGAGCTCAGGTTCTGTTTTCGTATCATAGACCAGCATTAAGTTTTGATCTTCGAGTGAATTTCAGTATGAGTTTATCTCAAGCTCTTTACAGGCTGTCCAGTCTCATTAAGGTGACCAGCTGCCAAAGCCTGACTAACGAGCTTCTGAAGCGCAGACCATTGCGAGACGTGCAGGAAAACAGTCAGCGAGGTACTGGAAGGTACCGACAGTGCCGTTCCAGCTTCCCTAGCTTTCTCGGATTCACTGTGAAAACAGCCAGATCGAGGTGGTAGCGCAGATTCTCCATTAGGCGTGAATTCATCGAGTATGGTGGCCATAGGAGTACGGTAAACACTTCGTGGTTCTCCTCGAAAGACGCATATACACTACGAGCTGTATGACACCTTGCATTGTGCTGCTGCTAGGTGCCACCGTGCTGAAGAGAAACAAACTGTATGTAGGGGTAGACATGGTCCCCAAGGATAGATGAACTTTCGTGTTATCCATCGTGCCTTCCAGTATGACGAGAATACCCAGCGAATGTCATGAAAATACTCCCTAAACCATAACGCTCTCTCATCCGCCTTGGACCCTTTGTATGATTGTTGCTGAACATGTAACGAACAGCTAAAATCTCAAAAGGCAACCTCTCACCACTCAGTGGACGCGCAGTTGCAGTACGGGCCTGCAAATTTCTACCGTCATCGCCGATGAACGGCAGTCACCATTGGTGCAGAACTAAGCGCCTGCTGAGAAGGCCCATGCACCTCAACATTCCTGTGAACGGCCAATGAGAAGACACTGTCGGTAGCTTCTTGATTTATTTGGGCGTTCAATTGCTTAACTTTTGCATTTCTATTGGCCCATAAACATCTTCACAGTCATTGTACACCCTTGTCATCTGTGGCCAATGGTGCCCCATAGTTGCCTCTGTGTCGATTTTAGATTGCGCCATTGCGCCATGCACAGTATACTTGAACTAATCATGCTCGCCATCTTAGCCGATTCGGAAATGCTTCCACCCTTGGCCCGAAAGACAATGATAATACTCTTTTGGACATCAGATAAATCGCTCCCTTTTCGCATTAGAGGACGCCTGTACTGTTTTCCGCGTCACACCGACACACACTATGAATCCGGCAGTGCTGGAGCTGCCAGCTGCAAACTGTAAATGTTTATTTCACTCTGATGTTGAACAAAAGCAGTGGTCACATTAATGTGACTGGATTGTGTGTGACATGTAATGTATCGTACGTCTGACAGTACTTTGGCGTGGATCTGTGTTACTTATACTTCTGACAGTACCTTCGCACAAAATGTTTATTTATTGATGTCTGATTGCCGAAAACCTGAATGCAACAGCACGTCTGTTTCCGTATGCATCGACTAATGTTTAGTGTCGTAGGTGACGGTTTAGTGCAGAAGGCTTTCTGGAAGGTAATAAACACATCATCATTGTCATATCCACTGTGTGCTTTTTAGTTTGTACATTTGTAAGAAAATAGAGGAACTGTCATTTGTAAGAAAATGAGGACCTGCTAGATTATGATCAACTTGGACTTACGAAAGGTAAAGGGCCCAGAGAGGCAGTTCTGACATTGCACATGAGATTAGAAGCATAAGAAAAATCAAAACACGATCGTAGGAGCTGTCGACCTATATAACGTTTTCAATAGTGTAAATTGCTAAAAAACTTTCGAAATACTGAGGAAAATAGGTATAACTATAGAAAAAGACTGGCGGTATATGTACAGGAATATAGAGGCAACAGTAAAAAAAGAAAATTAAGAACGTTTAAAGATTTTGTAAGACTCCTCAGTCTGAACATCAAAGATGAAATGACAAAAGTTAAAGCAAGGTGCAAGATTGGGATTAAATTTGGGAATGAAACTATGTTATGATAAGATACGATGATAACATTTCTGCCCTGAGTGAAAGTGAGGAAGAACTGGAGGATCTGTTGAATTGCATGACCAGTGTAATGAGTACAGAATGTGGATCGAGAGTAAACAGAAGGAAGACAAAGTAATGGGGACTAGAAGAATGGCGATGAGCGATAAACTTACCATCAAAATTGGGGATAAATAACTGAACGACGTTAAGGGATTCTGCTACCTTGGAACAAGATAATTCATGACTAATGGAACAAAGAAAACTGTCGGAAAGTTCAAGAAAGTTCTTGGACAAAAGAAGTCTAGTATCAAATGTAGGCCTTTATTTGAAGAAGAAATTTCTGAGAATGTACGTTTGGGTCACAGCATTCTATAGCAGTGAAACATGGACTGTTTCACTAATGATAGGAATGATAGAATGATGGGACATGGGATGTGGACATCAAGGAATAACTTTCACGGGACTTGAGGCAGCTGCAGATGGTAAAAACTGTAAAGGAAGGCAGAGACTGGATTGTGCGAAACAAAAAAGTGGAGAATGTCGAGTGCAAGTGCAACTCTGAGATGAACAGTATGGAGGGCTGCATCAAATCAGTAATATGACGGATGACAAAATAAAGTTTAATGAACGATCTATGGATCCCGAGTTTCACCACATAGGCGGTTTCCGAATTTATGATGCTAGTTGCATTCGTTTTTGCCTGTATACGTGTAAAGCTTTTCATTGTCCTCTTTCTCTTTCTCTGTATCTCTATCTTAGTACTGTTTGTTGCCTTTATTATATATTATTCCTAGATTCAGTTAATTCTAGTTTTTCAGGAATAAGTTCAGATTTCTTAGGCTACGTCCGGCTATATTTTTCTTCTTATTAATAAGTTTTCCTCTTCAGCTTATACAATATCCCCCTTGGTCATAGAAATAGATTCAGCGTGAATCGGTCATTATAAATTATAGTTGTTCTTCGGACATTTTCTGTAGGTGCATGTTTAGTATGTCATACAATTTCTCTGGGATAACGCCTTTTGAAGTACTTTTAATTTTCGACATCAGGTTCTAAGCAGCTCATAAGAGAAACATTATGTAACGTAGTCCTTACTTGCTTTAGTATAACCGTTTTTGCGGGTAACCTACTAGAACTTATAATGTTGCAATGTTGAGAAACAAAGCAGGACAGTTTTTAGATGAATGCATTCTATAAGCCTGCTTCGAAATTAACATCTAGATTTTAACTTTTGTTACTTGGCATCTACTACGTTTTATGCAAAGTACTGAATTCCACTTACTTCAATAATCGTTATGTGCTTCTACCCACTCCCTGATTTCAATCGCTGAGATTGATCTAAAGTCTTCTACAAACAATGTATGAAGATTTTTTCATTACTTTCACGTCGCAAAGTCAGTATGTGCGGAACTAGTTAACATGAAAATAGTTCTACCAGGTGTTGACGCTGTATTGACAACGATGAATGATGGTCTAGTATTACAGCATAGTCTCTAGCAATGTAGAAGTGATTTGTTTTCCACGGTATATTAACCTTTAAACTACATCTAAAATTCTTCCACAACTATCGAATTGAAATATGTGCTATAGAAAATCAACAAAAATTCGTGTAAAACATTTCTTTCTTCTTTGATACATTACATTCGGAAAAACGTTCTTCGTAGGAGCAGCATTTATGTCCAACAAAATCATTTTAAAGTATTTAATGTACTTGATTAATATAAACAACCGCTGTTGACACGGATATATGAATTCATAAATCTCTGATTAATATATATATACGGCAGGTATTAATGGTCTGCGTGGTCCCTGTAAACGTCAAATTTTATTTTTTGTAGTGACACAACGAGATAAAAGCGGAATTACGTAACAGCATCTACAGATTCAAGATCTCTGGCGTTTCAAACATGTTTAGATGGTTAGGTTAACGATCACTAATCGTGCCAACGAAAATTAGTTATTTAAGCTTGCAATACGAGTTTCATGTTAAGATGTAATTCGTAGTTATTCACACAATAAATGCTTGTGGACCAGGCAATGTTTCCCTTCACGATATGGTAATTTGTGTGACAAGTTAAACCAAATTTATCTACGGATTTGAAGGATATGTACTGGGTGTCAAAGAGAAATGGCTAAAACAGCTAATAACACAGCGCAAACAAAAACGCAGTCTTCACCAATGACGTGGTAAAATCGCGACTTCACTGACTACTGCTTATAACTGACAACTGTAAGTAGGCTGTTTATGTTTTCTTATTGGTAACGTTACGTAGCGCTCTGTAGGAAAATCACTGGCTGTGCTGTGTGCAGTCTGTGGCTAGTTTGCATTGTTGTCTGCCATTGTAGTGTTGGGCAGCGGCAGCTGGATGTGAACAGCGCGTAGCATTGCGCAGTTGAAGGTGAGCCGCCAGCAGTGTCGGATGTAGGGAGAGAAATGGCGGAGTTTTTAAATTTGTAAGATTGGATGTCATGAACTGCTATGTATATTATGATTTTTCAACACTATTAAGGTAAATACATTTTGTTCTCTATTAAAATATTTCATTTGCTACCTATGTCTATCAGTAGTTAGTGCCTCCCGTAGTTTGAATCTTTTATTTAGCTGGCAGTAGTGGCGCTCGCTATATTGCAGTAGTTCGAGTTACGAAGATTTTTGTGAGGTAAGTGATTTATGAAAGGTATAGGTTAATGTTAGTCAGGGCCATTCTTTTGTAGGGATTTTTGAAAGTGAGATTGCGTTGCGCTAAAAATATTGTGTGTCAGTTTAAGCACAGTCTTGCATAATTGTTCTAAGGGGACGTTTCATATGTCGACCCTTAGCCGAGGACACCTCACTGGAATCTTCTGTTTTTTTCTTGTAGTTTGTGTAATTAGTGTACATTTTGTTTATTGCTAGCGCGTAATTGTAGAGAGAATCTCCTTTGTAGTTGCAGTCTTTCATTCTTGTACAGTAAAAAAGTTGTGGCATGCATGTAGATTTGCACCAAGTATTTCGCAGCTGCGCTTGCAATTAACTAGATATTATTTTCAGTGCAATGTAAATGTGTTTTCTTATTTTACTCTTCCAATTGTGCTTTTCTGTGTTATTGTGACAATAATGGCGTGTGAAAAACGTAATACTAGGCTCCAAAGTAAACTGAGAAATGACAGTGAAGACGAAAGCTGTGTGTTAGCGCCACCAAGTAATGAATTAACTAATGCTCAAAGCAGTAATTTGGTAATTGTGCATAGGGAAATGGAGCGGGCGGCAAATAATGGTGTAGACAGTGAAACAAATAGTGGACAGGTAAGCATTATCGATCGATCGGTCAGAAACAGTTCGCCTCAGGAATCCGAAATGACATGACACAATCTTGCAAATACTGTGGATTCAGGTTTTGGGTCCTGACCGTTTTCTCAAATAAGCCAAGACACATTTTCTGCTTGTCAAAATGTGAATGTTACTGGTGCAACTTCACTGCCGAAAAGCACTGAGGAACATGTTTCAGACACCAGTGCATTGTTATTACAGTTAATGCAACAAATGGGACAAAGGGTACAAAAGTTAGACACAACGCTTGAACAAAATCAGAAACAAATGGGACAAAATCTTCAAAAGTTAGACACAATGGAATAACACCAGAGACAAACACAGCAACAGTTAGACACAATGGAACAAAATCAGAGACAAACACAGCAAAAGCTTCAAAAGTTAGACACCACACTTGAACAAACTACTGAGTTACATAACATTGAATCGAAATGTCAAAAAGTCTGTAATGACGTAAAAACACAAATTTGTGAGCATTTCCCACCTTTCTTTTTGCGTCACGAAAATGCATTACACAATCACGAAGCAGCCATAACAGAACTGCAAACTATTGTTCATGAAAATCACGACACCTTGCAAGCTAAAATAGACTCCGTTGCATCTACCGACTCGGTTACAGAACTTGCAAAAACTCAGGAAAACTTAAAGGACACAGTAGATACGATTTCAACACAAATGGACACTCTAAAACTTGGATCAGAAAAACACAGAGAGGAAATAATTTCACTATCGGATAAAGTAGCAGAACTTTCAGATCGGTTCACTAACTTATCTACAAAGGTAGATGATGATCTGAATGAAATAAGACCTGTAGCCTTCACGGACACTGAAGAGTATGAACAAATTAGAAAATTCAAACAAAATCAAAATCAAATCAATACACGGTACAAAAGAGAAATCCGGGAAGTACAAGATCAGTTGGCACAAATAATACAAGAATTACATATTTCAGAGGACACTCACGCTCCAACACGGGAAGAGGAACTTAGAAATACGGAAAAGCCACAAAATAATAACACAGCGCATTTCGGAAATTATGAAAGAAATTGGCAAGGTGCACCGAATTTTGAGACGGAACCGCCGACACGATGTAACAATGACCGAACTGCTACTCGCCGACACGATGAATTTGGCTATAAGCTGTTCATTACTACACGTAAATTGAAAACATTTAAGACTTCTGGCGACGACATTCATCCACAAGCGTGGCTCCATCAATTCTCTCATTGTTTTCCTCCCAACTGGTCATTAGAGCACAGGTTAGAATTTATGTGTGGCTATTTAGAGAATAAACCAGCTGTAAGAATGCGATCGGTCATTCACGATTGTCACAGTGAAGGAGAATTTTACCATGCCTTCCTCTCAGCGTATTGGTCTCAAGCTACACAAGACCGAGTAAAACATAGCATCATAATGATGAAACGTTTCGAACAATCTGAATTTTCCAGTCTTATCAAATATTTTGAAGACATGTTGCATAAGAATCACTATCTTTCAAACCCATACAGCCCCTCAGAACTCATCCGCATTTGCTTAATCAAACTGCCTGAACATTTACGACATATTACTTTAGCAGCATGTTGCAAAGACAACATTGAAGCTTTTCAGGGACTGTTACTAGAACTGGAAATTGACACTGACAATCGCGTAACGCGAAAACAGGAGCACAACAATTACAGGTCACATCTGTCACAATTCAGCGATGACAGAAATAATACACGACAAGGCTATTCTTACAACGTAAATCGTGACCAAAACAGACACCACCCGTATGACAACCGTTGGCAGAGTAGTAATAATTATTGGGAAATCTCACCTCTTCACGGTAATGACTATCACAGAGACAATCAGAGAAACAGACAAGATGGGAACCAAAATAATTATTAACAAGGGAGACAGAATAACTTTAGATGCAACGGTACAGTGTGCAGTTACGATTCAGGGAGAAATTCTCCACCACGGGAAAGACAAGAAAGAAACTATGGAATCTACCGACATGACGACGGACGATATGATCGTAACGACAGACCTGAATTGCATCAGAACTGGCGGGATTCAAACAGAGCAGGGCCTTCTCGACAAGATGAATTTGTAGATGTTAGGTCTCCAAATCCCAATAACGACGCGCGCCAACAAAGAAACTGACAATGATTCGCACCGCAGGCAGCCACGTGCGCCGGCTGGGCTTCAGAAAAATAACATAAGCTAACCTTGAGATGAATTCGAGTATTCCTTACCGACGTATACCACATGTTAATTGCGCTGAAACTTAAACTCTGCATACTAGGAAGAGTAGAGGTTTACACCATATTTCACGTGTAAAACCAATTACTGAGAGATAATCTGCCTTTTAACTTAGTCTTTGCCATAAAACGTTTCACTTTACATTACTAATATGCTTTGTCAGACTTAGAATCTGTTAACATGCAACAATGTTCGAAGTTAAATATCCAGTCAAGAACCAAGAGAACTTATTTCAACAGAAATTACAAATGCATTGTTATAATGAACAGATGACACAGTGTTGTTATTTGTACATTCTTGTTTGTTAGTTGCACAATTACGTAACGACTGTAAGACTTACGTACTTAGAACATATACTGGTACTGCTAATGAGGTTTTAATGCAACATTTTGGTTTACTTGAAAATACATTCTCGATTTAAAGTACTTTCTGTGAGATACTAGATGACACAGTGGTTAGTTTATGTGACAGCTACACGATTTTATCACGACACTACTAATGAGTGACAATTTACAATATTGCTTTTGCGGTGTTTCGGTTTTATATCTGCACAGTTTTTCTGAATTATTCTGGAAAGTAAAACATGTTTTAGTAGTAACTTTTGTGGTATAGCTGCAATGAGACAGCCTTTTTCGTGGCACAACAATACGTTACATTATAGTACTTTCTTGACCATGGTAAGGTACGTAATAACTACGATATCTATACGCAAAGCATTTCACTTTCGTTTATGATGAGATAAGTACATTGACTTCAGCAGAACTTTGCTTACAGAGGACGATAACTACGACACTTCCACAGAGATTATCTTACAACAAGACGCACAGTTTAGTGCTACATTACATGTATTTGAGTGATTAATTTTGTACTTAAAACATTTATTTTTAAAGAATTTTGAATTACAAAGACACAAAGGTTCTCCATGATACATTTCATTCCATTGGTGTAATCCGTAACACCTGAGGGTACAATTTCATTTATCCTCAGGAGGGTACACGCCTACTTTGTGTACCATGTGTGTGGCATGCACAAGAAGCCCTAGCTAATATGGTATTTAGTTATACAACTTTACACATCGGTACCATATTTCGCTAACACAGAATTACAAAGCTATCTGATCATTTAACTGAGAGAGACAAATATTTATTTTACTACATCACTGACAGATGTTTACGTAATTACACAGTTGGATAACTTCACAGTTACGAAATTGAATTTTGTCTGCACTCTCTGAACTGTTCATATTTTTTCGGAACCACTGTGATACTATGAGAGCTTTGAATGATGTATTTGGTATGGGATCATAATTTTAAAGTACGTTTGAGGTAGATGGCACTATTGAAATGAGCAGAGAATTTTTTTTAGTTTTTGAAATTATTGGAGGAAGCTATGACGATTTTGAGAATTGACTGAGATGTTATGATATTATTACGACAACGATATGTATTATGCTGTTGAGGTATGTTTATGATCAATAAGATGATGATACTGTATATGAGGAATTTGATTATGCTACGTATTTCTTGTGATGATATATTGAAGAAGTGTTGACGAATATGTATATGTATAATAAGGTAAGGAATAATGAGTAGTGGTTAGGGATTCTGATTTGTGGAAAAGGAAGTTGGAAACCAAGAATCGTACTTTAGAATTATGAAATGCGTGTATATGTGTGAATGTATCATAATGCCACTGAAAATATTTTGGACACTGTTGTATTTATAGGATTTTGTTTCTACACATTTGTAACGCAAATTCTCGAACTGTGAAATTTTTTATCAGACTGCCACTGTAGCGGATACTGCTGTCGTATATACACTCCTGGAAATGGAAAAAAGAACACATTGACACCGGTGTGTCAGACCCACCATACTTGCTCCGGACACTGCGAGAGGGCTGTACAAGCAATGATCACACGCACGGCACAGCGGACACACCAGGAACCGCGGTGTTGGCCGTCGAATGGCGCCAGCTGCGCAGCATTTGTGCACCGCCGCCGTCAGTGTCAGCCAGTTTGCCGTGGCATACGGAGCTCCATCGCAGTCTTTAACACTGGTAGCACGCCGCGACAGCGTGGACGTGAACCGTATGTGCAGTTGACGGACTTTGAGCAAGGGCGTATAGTGGGCATGCGGGAGGCCGGGTGGACGTACCGCCGAATTGCTCAACACATGGGGCGTGAGGTCTCCACAGTACATCGATGTTGTCGCCAGTGGTCGGCGGAAGGTGCACTTGCCCATCGACCTGGGACCGGACCGCAGCAACGCACGGATGCACGCCAAGACCGTAGGATCCTACACAGTGCCGTAGGGGACCGCACCGCCAATTCCCAGCAAATTAGGGACACTGTTGCTCCTGGGGTATCGGCGAGGACCATTCGCAACCGTCTCCATGAAGCTGGGCTACGGTCCCGCACACCGTTAGGCCATCTTCCGCTCACGCCCCAACATCGTGCAGCCCGCCTCCAGTGGTGTCGTGACAGGCGTGAATGGAGGGACGAATGGAGACGTGTCGTCTTCAGCGATGAGAGTCGCTTCTGCCTTGGTGCCAATGATGGTCGGATGCGTGTTTGGCGCCGTGCAGGTGAGCGCCACAATCAGGACTGCATACGACCGAGGCACACAGGGCCAACACCTGGCATCATGGTGTGGGGAGCGATCTCCTACACTGGCCGTACACCACTGGTGATCGTCGAGGGGACACTGAATAGTGCACGGTACATCCAAACCGTCATCGAACCCGTCGTTCCACCATTCCTAGACCGGCAAGGGAATTTGCTGTTCCAACAGGACAATGCACGTCCGCATGTATCCCGTGCCACCCAACGTGCTCTAGAAGGTGTAAGTCAACTACCCTGGCCAGCAAGATCTCCAGATCTGTCCCCCATTGAGCATGTTTGGGACTGGATGAAGCGTCGTCTCACGCGGTCTGCTCGTCCAGCACGAACGCTGGTCCAACTGAGGCGCCAGGTGGAAATGGGATGGCAAGCCGTTCCACAGGACTATATCCAGCATCTCTACGATCGTCTCCATGGGAGAATAGCAGCCTGCTTTGTGTGAAAGGTGGATATACACTGTACTAGTGCCAACATTGTGCGTGCTCTGTTGCCTGTGTCTATGTTCCTGTGGTTCTGTCAGTGTGATAATGTGATGTATCTGACACCAGGAATGTGTCAATAAGGTTTCCCCTTCCTGGGACAATGAACTCACGGTGTTCTTATTTCAATTTCCAGGGGTGTATTTCGGTAGGAAAGTTAAGTGACCTTCACGTAAAGCAGGGTGGGCACGCAGCTGTGCTACAGTCACCTGGGAAAAAGCCATTAGTCTGTGCCTTTCAGAGGCACAGGTGGAGAAAAAAAAAGGAGGCCATTATCCTCGCAATTGACATTCCTTTGTAGAAAGCATCGCAAATATGACACGCTCAAACTTGAAAACACATGATTATACTGTGGAGCTCTTAATTTATGATATTTACTAAAATGCCTAATGAAACGATGAGAAACATTTCACGTCTAATGTCTTGCTAGTTGAGAGAAATGCCATATGGCTTGCTTTATGTGTTTATTTACTCATTTTGTTTAATATCTAGTTTCTAGCTGCACTGCAGCATTGGTTAAAATAAAATTTAATAAATGTACTAATATAGTTATTTTATGCCTACAGATCCAGTCAATAAGAAATTTATGATCTACTTCCAAGGAAACAAGGGCACATAAATAGACATTTCCCTTCACAGGAATTACATAAATAATTTTTTTTTCGATTTGGTAACTTATCTCCTAGTGTAAGTTCTCGTGATGCATCACTCTAGTGTTAAGATGTGACATAGGTAATAAACATGTCTATTTTTACTGTAATATTTTTTTCTGCTTGAGCTTTGTCATGTTTAGATATACATTATTGCATTTGCTGCTGCTTGCTTTGCCAATTTCCATTTTTTTATGTCATTGCTGTTTGTGTTAATTGTTCTGTGCTGCTGCATTGCCTTGTCCCTTAGTTTAGCATCTGAGCTCAGTAGATTTAAGTTGCTTAAGAGGGGGTACTATGTAAGAGAATGAGTTGCAATGAATTGGAAGAAATGCATTGAGAAGTTGTACGAAAAAAGTACAGAAAGCAGGTATAGATAGGACTTTTTGGAAATAATGAAGAACGAAGGGAGATCTGCGAGAAGTTAAGAAAGTTTTGTTTGCAAAATACTGCAGTAAAAAAAACCCTGTCCTTTCCTTGTGTTATCCCACTATGTGTTTGTGTTCCCTTGTGTATTTGTGTTTTTCCTGTCTTTATGTGTTTAGCTGATGTTGTTATGTTGTAGAATTTTTCTAATGCTATGTTATTTACTTTGTAAAGATGTTTAAACATTATTTGTTCTGTTTTGTTTTGATGCTCATGTGTGAAGTTGATGTTTCGAAAGTTATTCTGATCTTTTATGTATGTACTCATGTCATAAATCCTGTAACACTGATGTATATGTTATTTCGATTTTTTTGTAAAGCCTGTACTACAAATGTTTTCTGTATTGTTATGTTCTTTAATGATGTATTTTGTACCTGTGTAATTGTATTCTTATGTTATAAAATTGTAATTGACACCAGTTCATCATATGATTAACTTGTAAGTTCCATTTCACTGCACACGTTTCTGTTGGTCATAGTAGATGGACAATATGTGAGAAGTAGGGACTGTTAGTGTTTGCACGTGTGTTAATTATTGAGCAAGGGACTGGATAACAGTGTTGCTGGTTCTAAGAACCATTCCAAAAACTTTGTGAGTGCACAAGTGGTGGTTATGGACTTGCTATATTATCCACAAGACTCTTCAATGGTGATTGTGCACCTGCACAGTCACAACAGATGGCTGCTGGCCATCTTTACAAGGACTACAGTTGGTCTGCATCTTTGATGACTCACCAATACCATTATTTCTACAAGGACTGCAGTGGGTCTGCACCTCTGGTGGCCCACCAATACCACAATCTCTATTAGGACTACAGTGGGTCTGCACCTCTGCTGGCCCACCAATACCGTAATCTCTACCTGGAGTACAGTGGGTCTACTCTGTGATGACCTGCCTACCAATATTCTTCAAAACTTCGAATGACTCTGCTGTGGGTTTGCTCTGTTGTGACCCGTTACTTGTCTGCATGTCGAGAGTCAGCACTGTCTTCCCGTTGGAAGGACAACACTACTTCTTCAAGACTGCATGGAAATCCACTACTTCCACGTGCATTTTCTTTTACTGCTCAGACTTTGAGAAAAACACTGCAATTTTACTGTGATGAACGATCAGGACTGTCTTTATGATGGACCGTGAAAAAATTTTAGCTTTTGACCAACATTGTATCAATAAGTGTGTGCATTTGATATCTTTGTTATTGTAATTATGAAAAATTTTATCAAATCATTATTGGCCACTGCCCATAACAATTTGTAAAATTTTTTGTGGGGTGCATGGGGGTATGTAAGTAGGCTGTTTATGTTTTCTTATTGGTATCGTTACGTAGCGCTCTGTATGAAAATCACTGGCTGTGCTGTGTGCAGTCTGTGGCTAGTTTGCATTGTTGTCTGGCATTGGAGTGTTGGGCAGCAGCTGGATGTGAACAGCGCATAGCGTTGCGCAGTTGGAGGTGAGCCGCCAGCAGTGGTGGATTTGGGGAGAGAAATGGCGGAGTTTTGAAATTTGTAAGACTGGATGTCATGAACTGCTATGTATATTATGATTTTTCAACAATATTAAGGTAAATACACTCCTGGAAATGGAAAAAAGAACACATTGACACCGGTGTGTCAGACCCACCATATTTGCTCCGGACACTCCGAGAGGGCTGTACAAGCAATGATCACACGCACGGCACAGCGGACACACCAGGAACCGCGGTGTTGGCCGTCGAATGGCGCCAGCTGCGCAGCATTTGTGCACCGCCGCCGTCAGTGTCAGCCAGTTTGCCGTGGCATACGGAGCTCCATCGCAGTCTTTAACACTGGTAGCATGCCGCGACAGCATGGACGTGAACCGTATGTGCAGTTGACGGACTTTGAGCGAGGGCGTATAGTGGGCATGCGGGAGGCCGGGTGGACGTACCGCCGAATTGCTCAACACGTGGGGCGTGAGGTCTCCACAGTACATCGATGTTGTCGCCAGTGGTCGGCGGAAGGTACACGTGCCCGTCGACCTGGGACCGGACCGCAGCGACGCACGGATGCACGCCAAGACCGTAGGATCCTACGCAGTGCCGTAGGGGACCGCACCGCCACTTCCCAGCAAATTAGGGACACTGTTGCTCCTGGGGTATCGGCGAGGACCATTCGCAACCGTCTCCATGACGCTGGGCTACGGTCCCGCACACCGTTAGGCCGTCTTCCGCTCACGCCCCAACATCGTGCAGCCCGCCTCGAGTGGTGTCGCGACAGGCGTGAATGGAAGGACGAATGGAGACGTGTCGTCTTCAGCGATGAGAGTCGCTTCTGCCTTGGTGCCAATGATGGTCGTATGCGTGTTTGGCGCCGTGCAGGTGAGCGCCACAATCAGGACTGCATACGACCGAGGCACACAGGGCCAACACCCGGCATCATGGTGTGGGGAGCGATCTCCTACACTGGCCGTACACCACTGGTGATCGTCGAGGGGACACTGAATAGTGCACGGTACATCCAAACCGTCATCGAACTCAGCGTTCTACCATTCCTAGACCGGCGAGGGAACTTGCTGTTCCAACAGGACAATGCACGTCCGCATGTATCCCGTGCCACCCAACGTGCTCTAGAAGGTGTAAGTCAACTACCCTGGCCAGCAAGATCTCCGGATCTGTCCCCCACTGAGCATGTTTGGGACTGGATGAAGCGTCGTCTCACGCGGTCTGCACGTCCAGCACGAACGCTGGTCCAACTGAGGCGCCAGGTGGAAATGGCATGGCAAGCCGTTCCACAGGACTACATCCAGCATCTCTACGATCGTCTCCATGGGAGAATAGCAGCCTGCATTGCTGCGAAAGGTGGATATACACTGTACTAGTGTCGACATTGTGCATGCTCTGTTACCTGTGTCTATGTGACTGTGGTTCTGTCAGTGTGATCATGTGATGTATCTGACCCCAGGAATGTGTCAATAAAGTTTCCCCTTCCTGGGACAATGAATTCACGGTGTTCTTATTTCAATTTCCAGGAGTGTACATTGTTTGTTCTCTATTAACATCTTTCATTTGCTAACTGTGCCTATCAGTAGTTAGTGCCTTCTGTAGTATGAATCTTTTATTTAGCTGGCGGTAGTGGCGCTCGCTATATTGCAGTAGTTCGAGTAACGAAGATTTTTGGTGAGGTAAGTGATTTGTGAAAGGTATAGGTTAATGTTAGTCAGGGCCATTCTTTTGTAGGGATTTTTGAAAGTCAGATTGCGTTGCGCTAACAATATTGTGTGTCAGTTTAAGGACAGTCTCATATAATTGTTCTAAGGGGACGTTTCATACAACGGGCAGTGCAAATCTGGGTGGACGTTGTAATATTTATATTATTTGCTGAAGAAGTAAGGGAAAATATCACAAGAATAATCGTACTCAGACAATGCGTGTGTTTAAATATCTTCAATTAAATTTTTAGAATACCGTTGGATTACGTATCGAGAATTAGGAGAAGTTTGAGAAGAATTTACATCAAGGATTCTCAAACAACGTAAATATCTGTAACGGAAAAATAATGAACACTAGAAGTTGATCACCATATGTCTAAAGTTACATATTCCAATAAAACGCTAACGAGTATTTCAGTCATTTAATAGTTTCGAAATTTGGGCACTAAAACTGAAAACTGGTGGAAGAAAAGGAAATGAAGGGTAGTGGCTGCTGTGGAATACTCAGTTCTCTTTGAAGTTTCATTCTGTTCTCTTAAAGCGGTGCCTTGATTAGTGAACCAGGAGGTACCAAATTTTAGGTAATAAAGTTGAGGAAAACTAGCGTAAGTCTAGATGCTTGAATCAACTACCTGTAGTATTACGATAATCTCCTAATGTACTACGAAAAATGCAATGAAATTAGTTAGCTTAAACTGTCACAGTTTCCTGTTGTCCTGTGACAGTATAATAAAGAATTTGAATGTTGGAGCACCCATATATGGAGATACGAACTTACCTAAACTCGTTGGATATGTAGAACGTTAGTATCTGCTCATGTATAGAATACCCATGACCTGGGCGGCGCCCAAAATTTTGTAACCAAAAAGGTCAGGGCTTAACCATTTCACACAATGTAGATCCAGTAGTCGAAATTTTAAAGGTCAAAAGATAAGTTGGTGCACATTTTATTATGTTAAGAGAGGGAACCAGTGGTCGGAAATGCATATTTATTGTTATGAAAGTACATCTAAATCTACAAGCCACCGTGTGGTGGGTGGGGGAAGGTACCCTGTACTACGACTACTCATTTTCTTTCCTGTTCCACTCGTAAAGAGTGTGAGGGAAAAACCGCAGTCCATATGCTTCCACAAGAGCCGTAAGCCTCTAATATTAACTTCATAGACCTTAAGGAAAATGTACGTTGTCAGCAGTAGAATCGTTCTGCAGTCAGCCTCAAATTTCGCTTCTATATATTTTCTCAACAGTGCTCCTCGACAAGAACGTCGCCTCCACTCGAGTGATGCACATTTGAGTTCCTGAAGGATGTCCGTAATACTTGCTTGTTGTGCGAGCATACCGGTAACAAATTTAACACCATGCCTCTGAATTGCTTCGATTTCTTCCTTTAATCCGACTTGGTGCGGATACTTGAAACACCCCCGTTTAATTCCTTAATTGGGTTTTGTGTAATTTATCGTAGCCGCCAAGCAGTTAATTATTATGATTATATGACTGTGTGCTTAATGGAAGAAATTGTTATCGGTTTTTCTGCTGGTTTCGGGAGTGTTTCAACCGAGTGCGGCTGTTTTGAGATTGAGTAGTGGAAATGATAGAAAGTTTGTCTATTATTAAGGACCACAAAGGTTGCGATGTACAAACTGTATTGTATTTTCTACGAATACACAAATTCTGAGGCAGTTGCTACCTTCGCCTTACACGTCTAATCACAGTTATATCTTTTTATTGGTTGTTGATTTTCAGTACTTCGTCACACGCAGTGCTGATGGTTAACATTCACAACAATCCTTACTGCAATCCATGGTTGTTGCTGGTCGACGCGGTTGACGCGAAACACGTAATTCGGCACTTGTCACTTTCTGTTTCCTATCATTCGCGAATCGGTATTAGTGAGGGTCAACCCCACGGCGATCCGGGGGACGTGCTCATTCGTCATACTCTGGTGAATTTTACCGTTTACGACTCACTGGACCACCATTCTTGCGCGTCTTTCCAGTACTACTTTTCACTCGACACTCTCCAGTACTACTCCCCCTCAACACTAGTCTCACTGCCTACTGCAGCGCACGACAATCGACTCCTGTCTGCTATCGACCTAGGGTGTCGGATACTAGCATCTATGTTCGTGGGATCACGGGTCCCTTACATACTCTACAAAAGGTCTCACTATTTTCTAATATGCTGTCCCTTTTACAAATGAATCACAATTTCGTAAAGTTCTCCCAATAAACCCAAGTCGACCATTCACCTTCCGTAGTACAATAATTACAGCCCATACACAGCGTACAAATCATAACATCAACATAACTCATAGTAATTGTTCAAAACGACGTCCGCTAGTCCCAATGGATGCATGCAACGTTGCATATTCTGCCGCACTCTCTCAAAAATCCCTGGTGTGTGTTGTACTTGGAGAAAGGCAGTTTGGACCTAACAGGCGGATCTTAATCCGTTTCTACAGAGAAAAAATTTCGGAGGTGTGAGATCCGGCGATCGTGTTGGTCTCCACTTTCAATCCAAACAGGACGGTGCGTGTTGTTCAGGTGCTCGCACACAATAACATCGGAGTTGACTGATGAACCGCGGCGTTGAAATACATCCTTTCGCCAACAACGAAGGGTACAGTCTCGAAGAACTGTGGAAGAACATCTCGCAGGAACACCAGATAACGTTGAGCAGTCAAATGGGGAGGCAGATCCCAAACACTGAAGCAATACTGAAGAATGTTTTGCACTAGCGTACTGTATGCTGTTTCCTTTGCAGATGAACCACATCTTCCCAAAATACTCCCATCAAACCGGAATTGACCAGTCGCCTTCTTGCCACTACCCTCACACGCTAGTTCGTTTTATATCGGTATGCAACGTTATTCCACTATACTTAAACGACGTGACTGTATCAAGCTATACACTACTAAAGCTGTATCCATTCATTATCAGTTTGAGTGCCAGCTGCCATTCATCACAACAACTAGAAGCTTTCCCTGAATCATCTTGTTTCTTGCTACAATCACTCAACTTCAACACCTTCCCGTATAACACAGCATTATCAGCAATTTTTGACCACTCTGTCTGCCAGATCATTTATGCGCATAGAAAATAATAGCGGCCCTAACATCTTTCCCTGGGGTACTACGGACAATACACTTTGACGATACCCATGTCTCTGACGAACACTCACCGCCGGGAACAACATACTGGATTCTATTAAGAAGTCTTCCGAATTTCATTGTTGAACCACGATGGGTATTTTACGTCCTTAATGCACATGCTAGGCACATACATGTACAGAGTACGATTTATCATGTGTTGTATCTTTTCCCGCCGGACAGTGTGACCGAGGGGTTCTAGGCGCTTCAGTCTGGAACCGCGCGACCGCTACGGTCGCAGGTTGGAATCCTGCCTCGGGCATGGATGTGTGTGATGTCCTTAGGTTAGTTAGGTTTAAGTAGTTCTAAGTTCTAGGGGACTGATGACCTCAGATGTTAAGTCCCACAGTGCTCAGAGCCATTTGAACCATTTTTATCTTTTCCCATAATTTCTCTATGTCCATCATACTGCAACCAAGTGATGTGAGATGCCAACAACTGCTAACCTGCTCTTAGTATCAGAAGCACTTTTCTAGTCTTAACTTCCATAACCATAGCTACTATTATGACTTCATTATCACTAACTACGTCACTACACTAATGCCATCCATAAGGTCCGGCCTGTTTGTACCTACAATGTCCAAGATATTTCCATTGCGTTTGGGCTGCCGAACTAGCTGCTCAAGACAGTTTTCGGAAAATTTGTTCAAAAGTATTTCGCAAGACTGTCTGAACCCCCTGCAGTGAATCCGTAGACGTCCCAGTCTATACTCGATGGGTTACATTCACCTCCAACTAGTATCGCATAATATGGGTATTTACGCGTCATTGACAAGTAGACTACCTCTGAATGACTCTAGAACTGTCACAGCGGAATCGGGTGGCTGTTTGAAACTTCCAACATTTATCTTGCTTTCACCTAGATCTGTTATAGGCTCAAATGGCTCTGAGCACTATGGGACTTAACATCTCTGGTCGTCAGTCCCCTAGATCTTAGAACTACTTAAACCTAACTAACCTAAGGATATCACACACATCCATGCCCGAGGCAGGATTCGAACCTGCGACCGTAGCGGCCACGCGGTTCCAGACTGAAGCGCCTAGAGCCGCACGGCCTGTTATAGGCAATCAGATACATTCTCTCTCACACAATATTTTTGTCAGTAGCAATGAACACACCTCCTCCTATCGAGCGTATTCTTTCTCTTCGATGCACATTCCACGCCAAGCTAAATATCTCAGAGCTTCCTACTTCGGACTTCAGTCAGCTCTCGCTCCCAAGAACAATTTGAGAGCGAGAATTTTCCGGGAGGGAGGTATATTCCACAAGTTTGTTCCGAATATTTCTACAATTTACTGATAAAATTTTTACAGTCGAAGTGCCTTTACTAGTAACGCATTCTGATTTCACTGTCTGTGTATTGACTGGCAGGTGTTCGTCAGAGTACCTCAAACTACAACCTAACCTAAAAAACTGTATGTGCACTGGAAATGTACTCTGATCTCCGACTAAGCTGCTTCCTTTGTGTAGTGCACCCCTGACCTACCAAGGGAAGTCCTGCAATTCCCCAACCGTTAACACAGAGCCAGAAATCTGCAGCCAAGACAGTCACAGAGTCGACGAAGCCTTTGGTTGTGACCCTTGGTTGTGACACTCCACTCGGCTTCAAAGCAAAGGACCCCATTCAGAACTTAGAAAAATACCGCAAATTTTGATCACTGCTTGCACGCGAGGTCAGCATCCTTCACCACATCCGCCGTCCGCCTGTATTAACTGAGGAAGGTCTCGGAACCCATGCGACAGTAGTCTCTGGTGGCGACGTGAGCAACAACTTGCGGACGATTACATCCTGACAGCCGCAGGCACGGCCGCCTTCACATCTCGGATGAGACACCGTGGCAGACATATGAGGTGCACTTTGGCTTTTTTTCTAGCCCTGAACGCTATCTTCCTACGAGGCTTCATAACGCGCATAACGTGATAGCTCCCGATAACTAACAGTCTTTCACTCACGTGTGCCTGCTCGTACCCCACTGAAGAAATGGCCAACTGTTCACTCACAGACCGGCCGGCCAGCCTCCATACGGGTTCTCCATCTCGAGCCAGGCGAACACGTTGCCACCCACCATTCACCCTAATGTGCGGACGGATCCGTAGCGTCGGGTACGCTAGGAGGGGCGTCGGCAGCAGAGCCTATGGGCGAAACAAGGTGTCCCATGCGACGCCCCAGATTCTCCACCATCGCTACACAGACAGCAATCCTAAGGCAAAAGTGCATTCAAATGTCCGGAAACAGCGGCCAGCTCCACCTGTGACGGCACACAGCAAGAACGCATCCTACTCATGCTAGAAAGACTAAATGAATAACTACAAAAGCAGCACAAAACTAGGTCAGCCTTCCTGCTACCTTCCTGATGTGTAACTAATTGACACTGATGCCATAATAACACCATGGTCATCGGGGTTCTTTTCGATGCCGGACTCATCACTGCATGCATTTCTACTTCAGTCAATGAGACTTCAGGTCGAAGACGTGTCTGGAGAGGCTGCGGACAGCGGTGGGATACCAACCTGATTGTCACCCGCCATACGGCCCAACAATCGGGAGTGGTGGTCCGGTGTTCCATTTCTTTCATAGCAGTACTCCTTCGGTTGTCATCATATGAAGAAACAAGCAGTCTCGGTTACAATGACAATTTTTTTATTATTTCCCTATGTGCGTTTGCCGGCCGCTGTGGCCGAGCGATTCTAGGCTCTTCAGTCCGGAACAGCGCTGCTACTACGGCCGCAGGTTCGAATCCTGCCTCGGGCATGGATGTCTGTGACGTCCTTAGGTTAGTTAGGTTTAAATATTTCTAAGTCTAGGGCACTGATGATCTCAGATATTAAGTCCCATAGTGCTTAGAGCCATTTGAACCATATTGTACCCAATGTGCGTTTCACTCTTATTTAGATTCCCCCGGTTGCCGCAGAATATGCACTAAAGCCCTGGCATGTTTATGATGCAAAGCACCAGATTATGCACAATACCTACAGCATGTTTATGATGAAAAGCTTCACTGCAGTCCTGATACCGTTTTGTTTGAACTGGACTGTGCCACATGCCGTGATAAGGAGACTGCACAGTGGTTTTAAACCTCTGAAAAGGAACGTTTACCTGCTGGGATATTTTATGCTTGGCATCCCATCTCCCATCGCTACCAAATAACAGCCAATCCGAAGAAGCCTAAATAAAGGTGAAACGCGTCATTGAGAAACAATAAAAAAAGTTAAGCTCTGCAAAAAAGACTGCTTGTTTATATATATCATAAATCCTCGTTGCTGCACCATCCCCGTTATGAAATGGAAAAAGTCCTTTGGTTGTCATCCACGAAACCCGTATAGCATAGCGGTACCTCGATGATCTACTGCGGCCGGTTAGGGTGGCGGAGCGGTTCTAGGTGCTACAGTCTGGAACCGCGCGACCGCTACGGTCGCAGATTCGAATCCTGCTTCGGGCATGGATGTGTGTGATGTCCTTAGATTAGTTAGGTTTAAGAAGTTCTAAGTTCTAGGGGACTGATGACCTTAGAAGTTAAGTTCCATAGTGCTCAGAGCCATTTTTTTGATTTACTACCCCCCTTTTGTTGTCATTCACAGTATGTCATTTTGGGCTGACTTCTCAGAAGGATAATGCCCGCCAGCACACTGTGAGAGTTTTTACTGCTTGCCTTCGTGCTTGGCAAATCACACCTTGGTCAGAAACACCCCTGAGAACGTTTGTAGCACTGTGAGAAAGGCCCTCCAACCAACTAGGGCTTTTGACGATCTAGCGTGCCTATAGGACAGAATTTGGCACGATATCCCCCCAGAGGACATCCAAAAACTCTGTCAATAAATGCCAAGCCGAACAACTTTTCGCATAATGGCCAGAGGTGGACCAACAGGTTATTGACTTGCTCAGTTTCTGAAGCTCTTTCTCTTGAGTAAATCAACCAATGTGACTAAAAATGTAAACATTTGTTTATCTCTACATGTAAAGCTCATCCACCGATTTCCATTCCATTCGGATCATTGCTTCGTGGTGAGTCGTTTTCTTTTCTCCTAGAGCGTATTTCCACAGAATACGTTGAAAGTGCTGTTGTAAAAGCTTAAAAGCTTATTGCGCCACGGGAAAAGGCCGTACGTAGACTTCGGTACCACATCGTTATTGCCACCACCCACCCAATTCACGTTTGGTCAGTAGCGCAAAGGGCGTCTGAGCTATCTTTTATTATAACCATTCTCACGGGAGGTGACTTCGAGAAGAGATAACTCGGGTGAGTATGAGATGACTTGGGTTCTGTGAATCAAAATAACAAAGACGCCATCATGCTGCGCCATCCCCATCTCTCTTTACATTTCTGCCTTGATAACTACGGGGTGGGTGTGTAGTTGTCGAAATATTGGCTGTTGTCGAAGACGTCATTTGCGTGCTTTTCCGTAAATTATCTGAACATTTTAATAAACTGTTTTTGCGGTAGTTGTCGGCTGTACGCCGTATTGAATTCATACGTCCACAATTAATGTTAATAACTGTAATCGTAGGCAGTTGCCTACGACCAATAACCTAATTTGCAGTATGCATTTCACTTTAATGACGTGTATCTCTCTTGACGCTGCAACAATCACAGAAGCTTTTGTGTCCTGGGACATTTCAGAAACAATATAAGTCGGAAACGAGGGAAAAAGAGATTTCGCACAAATCTTGTTTTTAGCTAGGTTTCCAACCGGGGGATTTGCCACCAAACTGCAAGACTACAACTAATTGACGAATTTGTGGTGAAGTACCTGACGTAATTTAAGATGAAAATTCAGTTAAAATTAGAGAGATTTCTATATGTGACGTGTACATCCTTAACCATCATCCAAAAATGATGGGTGCCCTACAAGTACGATCGGTAAGTACTAGTGCTCAAGATCTGAAGGTAGTCAGTGAAAAGCTAATGCTCCTGAAACGCAATGTGAGGAATTCCATAACGAAATAATACATCCCCTGTAGGAGTGTTTTAGTTCCTCTCATATATGCTATGGGAATGTAATTCGCTGAAATTCTTTCACCACAACGTCTATCGCCTGAAGGTGTACTTAAGTGTGGTAAATCTGTTATGGGGGCTTAATTCACCGGAACTTACCCCCCGCCCCCCCTAGTAGCCCTACTTTATATGTTGTAGAAATGTGATTCATTAAAACAAATAAATTGGAAGACAATAGAGTCTGTGTATGAATACTCTACTTCTGCTTGTTGTGCCATGTTAATCGTAGGTCAACAAAACGAGCTGAAAAATAAAGACAGCTGTAGATGCCTATTTAAATAAGTACCTATTCTACTTAAATGGTTTTCGAAAATCATTCCCAGGGCATCCCAAGATGACAGGTAGAAACTGGCCGTCAAGGAACCTGTCCCTTTGAAGATGTGGAAATAATATGTTAATATTATAAGGCATGGTTCCATGTGGAAGCAGATGTGTCCACCGGCGTTGTGTATTTCAGGTGGTAAAGGATACAGCAGTCAGTCGCAAATAATGTTAATTGCTAATTCAGATTTCGGTCACACAGTGAGCTTTTACATGACTACTCCACTAATGATTGTACGTATATAGTTTTAATGTTTCAACATAGGTTTATTGCACTAAAGATGCCTGGACAGGAAGATAAATCTGGATTTGCGATAAAGATTATTTTAATCTGATTGCTGTACCATTTACTACACTACTGGCCATTAAAATTGCTACACCAAGAATAAATGCAGATGATAAATGGGTATCCATTGGACAAATACATTATACTAGAACTGACATGTGATTACATTTTCACGCAATTTGGGTGCATAGATCTTGAGAAATCATTACCCAGAACAACCACCTCTGGCCGTAATAACGACTTTGATACGCCTGGGCATTGAGTGAAACAGAGCTTGGATAGCGTGTACGAGTACAGCTGCCCATGCAGCTTCAACACGATACCACAGTTCAACAAGAATAGTGACTGGCGTATTGCGACGAGCCAGCTGCTCGGCCACCATTGACCAGACGTTTTCAGTTGGTGAGAGAATGTGCTGGCCGGGGCAGCAGTCGAACATTTTCTGTATCCAGAAAGGCCGGTACAGAACCTGCAACAGGCGGTCGTGCATTATCCAGTTGAGAGATATGGTTTCCCAGGGATGGAATGAAGGGTAGAGCCACGGGTCGTAACACATCTGAAATGTAATGTCCACTGTTCAAAGTGCCGCCAATGCGAACAAGAGGTGACCGAGACGTGTAACCAATGGCACCCCATACCATCACGTCGGGTAACAGCCAGTACAGAGATGACGAATACACGCTTCCAATGTGCGCTCACCGCGATGTCGCCAAACACGGATGCGACCATCATGATGCTGTACACAGAAACTGGATTCATCCGAAAAATTACATTTTGCCGTTCGTGCACCCAGGTTCGTCGTCGAGTACACCATCGCAGGCGCTCCTGTCTGTGATGCCGCGTCAAGGGTAACCGCAGCCATGATCTCCGAGCTGATAGTCCATGCTGCTGCAGAAGTCGTCGAACTGTTCGTGCTGATGGTTGTTGTCTTGCAAACGTTCCCATCTGTTGACTCAGGGATCGAGACGTGGCTGCACGATCAGTTGCAGCCATGCGGAAAAGATGCCTGTCATCTCGGCTGCTAGTGATACGAGGCCGTTGGGATCCAGCACGGCGTTCGGTATTACCCTCCTGAACCCAGCGATTCCATATTCTGCTAACAGTCATTGGATCTCGACCAATGCGAGCAGCAATGTCGCGTTACGATACACCGCAATCGCGATAGGCTACAATCAGAGCTTTATCAAAGTCGGAAACGTGATGGTACTCATTTCTCCTCCTTACACGAGGCATCACAACAACGTTTCACCAGACAACGCCGGTCAACTGCTGTTAGTGTATGAGAAGTCGGTTGGAAACTTTCCTCATGTCAGCACGTTGTAGGTGTCGCCACCGGCGCCAACCTTGTGTGAATGCTCTGAAAAGCTAATTATTTGCACTTCACAGCATCTTCTTCCCGTCGGTTAAATTTCGCGTCTTTAGCACGTCAACTTCGTGGTACAGCTATTTTAAAAATGTTAATATCTCATGTTTCTGCAACGTTATAGATTAATAATTTGGGTAGTTAGCTAACAGGGCTATAGTTGTGTGTGGGTCCCCTCGTTCGCATTCCTGCAGGTTCTTCAACCATATTGTCTTTCACCGCCACCTAATGCACTGAGCGTGTAGTTTTTCTTCTGTGCCGAACTGGAGTAGCCGATTCTTAGTACTTCATTTCAGGTGGAACGAGTAAGCAGGTTTTCTTCTCTTAATTGTAAAAACTACTGTTTCTTATTTCACCGTTGTAAAACGTCGTTTGTTATAGTTGCAGTCCAAAGAATTGGTAAGGGTTGCCGGTAAGTCAGCATGTCGTATGTTGCCAATTTTTCCTGGAATCCGCTTTCTACGCCTAAATGAGGCATAAGATCGTATAGATCGCATTCTGAGATATTATTCGAAATAATGATTGACTTTTGAATTTTCAGGAGGCACTGAGAGCGAATTATCTACACACACACACACACACACACACACACACACACATACACACACACACATATATATATATATATATATATATATATATATATATGTGTGTGTGTGTGTGTGCGTGTGTGTGTGTGTGTATGTGTGTGTAGATAGCGGCTTAGGAGGAGATGTGGAAGATGCATACGTACACACACACACACACACACACACACACACACACATATATATATATATATATATATATATATATATATATATATATATATGTGTGTGTGTGTGTGTGTATGTGTGTGTGTGTGTGTGTGTGTGCGTGTGTGTGTGTGTGTGTGTGTACGTATGCATCTTCCACATCTCCTCCTAAGCCGCTCGACCGATTTCGACAGAACTTGGTACACATTCCCCATTAGTGTCAGGTAACAATTGCTATCGAGGTGAGAACCACCCAACTGTCACAGCTTAGGAGATTTTACGTTGTAAACAATGAGATGTGTGAAAAACGCCGCATTATGAATGACGTTCAAATTATTACTATTTCGCTACTACATCTATTCGCAATATACTTCGCAAACTGTACCCGCATATGCCATTCAACGCACCTGCACAATACACCATTGTTCGACACGTAGTTCAAGAGATATGACGTCATTAACTTTGCGTGTGCGTGAAAAAAATGATCCATCATGTATGACGTTTTAATACTGTACTCTCCATTACTGAGACATTCCTACTGTCGAGTCAACTTGAGGGAATCCCTGACATCTCCGCGCGCTTTCAACAGCTTTTAACTATTGAGCGCAAACGGTAGTAGAAGTAAATATTAGCCGTCTACAAAGCTATGAAGAGACGTTGCCATAGGGACGCTTTTACAAAATCGCTCTGTAGACAGGCAAAGCAGCCATAATGATACATTTGTACTTACGCATTCTTCTTCGCACGATTTTTTCATGATTTCGAAACTGTCTTCACGAATTTATGTAAATAAAATTTTTTTGAGATTACACAACAGACACATTTCATTTTTCTGTTTCCGCTTGTAATAGAAAATTGGCAAAATGAATACCTGGAAAATGTCAGGCGTGTTAGTTAATATTCGGTATTCTATGTCCGTGTTTGAAGTCTAATAACCAAATTCTCACTATGTGCACTGTTATGAATTGAAACGATCTGCACTGAAACTGGTATACCGGTGCAAACATTTTACCGTTTTCCGTTCCTCGCTGTCTATTTTCATTATCAATAATTATAGTCAGAGGTTTTTCAAAACTTTTTTCCTAGCGGACCCTATGATGTATGTTATCTAACCGCCCAGGAACGTCTCCATGAAAAGCATTCTACCTCGTGGTCGTATGCAAGCTGTTTTCCTCCCATAACATATCTATATACAAAGAAGAGTGTCCGTTAGTGTGTAATTCATGCAAATCTACTGGTCTCTTCCGATGTTGAAATTTTGCACACTTTGCCTTAAAGAAAAGACGGAGTTCACTGTCCACATGTTTCGTCGTTTGATTTGGAACCCATATGTATGTGGTATACACAGGGGAAAGTTTGTTACCAAATATCTCTAAAAGTTCTTGGCCAATCGAGTTGAGATTTCTACACGAACCCCCGTAATCAACATTAGGTTGCGCGCGTGGGGGGCAGGGGCTGTTACATAGGCCATTCACTTTTTTTAATATACATTACGCTAAAATATATGATGGAGAAATGTTGTTACCAAAAGTCTCAAGAAGTGCATGAAGATTTAACTCAATGTTCTTTGACAGAAACATGACTGCAAACTCTTATTTATTGATTTGTTGCCATTGTTACACGTGACATATACCCTAGAAAATATTTTAAACCGTGTTTTACAGTTATTTATATTATTCAGCCCACAGAGGCATACAAACGAATAGGCACATCGTAGATATAGCACCACCAATAGACACTAGACCGTGAGCCGATCAAAAGATTGAACGGTCCAGAGATCTCCCGAACTCTGATGTAAACTGTTCAAACCGTGCCCTTCCTGAAAGAATGAAAACTGAGCTGAAACAATAGAAGCCAAGATCTCCAGAAATCGCAGAAGTAACAGATAGCGCAACAATCATCTTTTCATACAGGGCCAATCACTTTGTCCGGCAGATACTAAGCATTCCGAGCACCGCTGGGCTCAACAGCTAGTTGTGTGGTAAGTATTAGGAAACGGAAAAATCGGCATTTGGTATTCAGTCCATAGGGAGGACAGGGTAATTCTTTAGAAACTGTTGCGTCGCAAGACATTTCTGCGATCCTCGCCGCTGTGCTCTTGGACGACAGACGGACAACCCGAGCCTCCACTTCCAACGGAGTAGCGGCGCTGTCAGCGCTGAGCCGGCTCGACCTCCGAGGTGTTTAGGGTGCCGGCAGCGACCGCAGAGGAATGCGGTGGCGGGTGCGGTGGCGGGGCGCAAGATGATATGCTGTTTGAGATGAGAATGGGGTGACAACTGAGGAAACTTGCTGCTCAAGTTTCTTAATTAAACAAGCTGCCAGGCGCGGCGGGGCGGGCTGCGGAAGAGCGGACTCTGTCGCACCCCTCAGTTTAACTGTAGGCGTCTGCGCGCCACGGCAGCCGGTGCTATGCGGGGAATTCCCGCACGCAGTGCTGCCAACCCCTCCCACCGAGGACTCTCCGCCCTGGAGGCAGCCAGCCGCACGCCCCTTGTGCTGATGTATTATTTTCTTACTGAGCTCGCAAATGAATGTGCAAATTCGGACAGAATTTAATTATCGTTTCTTGTTAAGGGGAAATGCCACTGCCGTTATTCTTGTTTCCTTCACTCCATTAAATTTATATCAAAAAGTGCCGCGTTGACATATTTAAAGCGTCGGGATCATTTGTTAACTTCCTCAGTAGTTCTCCTCGTGCCGGAGCCCCCCCTTGGCCACGCTCTGCTCTTGCGACGAGTTGTGCTGCCGAAACTGGTTGGCTGTTCGCTGCGACCGCCAAGTTCTTGACAAGCGCACACTGCAATTTAATTTCCAGTATCACTTTAGGAATCATTTGGGTCGTTGAATCCAACAAAATGTCTGCAACAAAATTTCAGCTCTCCCGAGAAAACTTTACCTTTATGTTTAAATGGATACTGATACTTATGATAACTGTAGATGTGAAGCTTAGAGTACGATTTTATATAACACACTAGTATTCATTCCTACATGCCGTAGGGCCCTTGACTATGTTGAAACTGCATATTTACAGTCCCTAAATGCGCCATTAGCTTAATTACGAATAAAGGCCACGTCTTCATGTTGCAACTCCAACATTAAATACTTTTCAAGATCTCAAGGTCTACATTAATCAGAGCAGAAAAATTACTGTAACGTGGAGCAGCCCGGCATGTTCCTGGTGTGGCAAGCGTATCTTTAGAAATCATCTTTAATTTAGGGGACAGGTTTGAATCTGATTTCCATTTCTTTCAAACCAAAAATAGCGGGCTGTGATTAAGAATATAATTAGTTCCATCTTCTTGATTTAGTTTCAATGATTTCCCTGTCTCTCTGACTGTCAGCACACTGAATATGCTGGGCAGTGAAACGTGTTCCAAAGTGCAATGAAAAACGAAAAAAACATAAAATTTTTAGCTGCTTAAAAATGTTCTCAGTAATTGTAAATGACTTTGGCCACATTCCACAGTTTGTCACTGCCAGGAAACTGAGGTGTGTCATCACACACAGCTGCAGGTGTATTTCAAGATTTCAAGTTAACCAAATCTTTTCCGTCATTAATTACTTCACATGCGTAACTACAAAAGATTTAAATTATATGTACATAAGAATATCATCATAAGAGCAATAACATTCAAAAATTACGAGCATGTAGCTAGTCCATTCTTCATAAACTGTTTACAATGAACATGTACGGATATCCCTTATTCGATTATACAGCATTTGCACGACTACGAAACAGAACGGTTTCAAAACACTGAGATCTGCTGAAGACATAACTGATCGGTATGACACTGTCATTATCATCACGCTGAATACCACTTGTGGAGAAGTAAGACAAAATGCTACGGTATTGGTACTACTCTTATGAACAACTACGTTCATACGACTTCAATGGAATAAAACGCACCATTTCTCAGGCAGTAGCTGATCATGCTGTATTCGAACGGAGCGCATGAACTGCTCAAACAAATTTGCGTTAATCACTTCTTGCAGTATTCTGGAATTCGAGAACGATGTAGCAAATCGAACCGTATTACCGACTTGCCACGTGGAACGCTTCACAAATGTTCTATGTGCCTTCACTCAGAACGGGCCATATTTTGTGGCATCCGTAACGTAACGCCTCGAATCGACGAAGACTGACCTTCAGAAATCATTTTATAGATTCGTGTGATGAGAATCGATTTACTGAAACGAGCACGCCAGTTTACATCGCAGACGTAGACGCTCTACACACGCCAAAGCATAATCCGAGCTTAGAGAACAAGCTGTGAACGATTCTCCGCACCTGTAAAGAGGACTGAGTAGGAAATATCGTCACCAGTCTAAAACACAAACGATGAATCGCAGCAGACAGATGCGTTAAGTTTTTTGCTACTTTCCGCAATCAACACCAACGCAAGGTAATTGGACATATCGAAACTTTAACTTTTTTTCAGAAGGTTTAACATGGTATGATAGTCGCGATAACACAGCTTCTCCTTATGCTTTCATAAGAAACTAGATTCTTTAACCAGGCACGAATATCAGTTGTTCAGCTTGAGGAATCGTACCAGAGAATTAACTTGAAATTTCAGCCATCGTTTTATTTTCTTGAAAGTAATAATTCCGCCTATTGATATTAAAAATATTCATTATGACTGCCATTCCGACGTTTTGTCATTGTCAAGAATTCTGAAAGCAGTCACAAAATAAAGAATGCTAGAATTTAAATATAAAGTAACAAAATTGTAGTGCTGCAAACGTAAGTGTATTTACGTGGCATGTTAAAGCCCACTTTACAACGTTAAGTAGTGACACAGTGAAACATAATTCCCAGCAGTGGGCATTTAATTTTTTTTCCCTTATTGTTAATTCAGCCGCCTCAACCCATACGGGATGGGCTGTACTTAGAGCGGTACAATACTCCGCTCTTCAGCCAAGCCAATTAAAAAAAAATATAGCATGAGAATGAAAAACAAACAAAAGCGCTGTTTTTCTGCTTAAATTAAAAATAAAAAGCGGACAGCTAAAAAACGAAAATATATACATTTTTAAAACGCATCACAGAGAGGTGAAATTCGTCTACTAAAAATCATTAAAAACACTTTCACTTAAAATCTGAGGAGTTGCACTGGGTGAGCACGTGAGAAGTGGCAGGAGTGAATATGTTCCATAGGGGAAAAAAGATATGGGCCTGTTAGGTAGGAAAACTACGGAGAAGATAAATAGAAGCTGGGGTGGATAGTGGGAAATACTGGCCCTGGGATGGACAGAGGCTGCGGAGTAATGTGGTGTGTGGATAGGCTAGTGATTACAATAGAAAAGGCATGGGGACAGATGGAGAATAAAAAGGAGAGAGGAGTCCTGATGTGCAGTGGGGAAGCTGGGGATGGGTTAAAGCTTTGTAGATGGGATAAATATCGATACTAATCTCATTGTGTGAGAGAGAGAGTTGACAGAAGCTGCGCGGGATGAGACATAGAATGTGCCTAGGTGTAGGGATGGAGGGATGTTTATGTGAAGGTGCGGCAGCAGGGACTATTGGAATCTTCTTTGTGGATGTTATAGAAGATTAAGAGGTGTTCGGTTTGGGTGAGGAGGGGTGGGAATTTGATGAGAAGGTAGACTAGGAAGCTAAACGAATGCACAAAGCGAGATGGATTGCATGATATTCGGGTTTTGGAGGGACTTACACAATTTTGGTGGGGCAGATAACCAGGTAACATTTGCTTAGCAGAGGGTAGGTCGGATCAGGGTTTTGTAACTGTGAAGAATAGTGGAGGGGTGTAATCCCCAAGATGGCCTGTCAGTAGATTCAGTCTACTGTAGACTTTCTTATGAATGGTTAGTAACTGAGGTTTCCAGATTTGTTGCCGGTTGAGGGTTAGCCCTAAGATTTCAGTGTGTGTGTTTAGGACAGTCGTAAACGATAAGGTAGAAGCACGGAAGCGGTAGGTGCGGGTGGTTCATCCTACCATTATTGCCTGCACTTTAGGAGAGGTTGATCTGGTGGAGCCATTCGTTACACCAGGAGGCAAACTGAGGTGGATTTGGAGGGATCGTTGTGATTTCTGGAGTGTGTGATAGAGAGCGAGGGAAGTGGCGCCAAAGGGAATTTTAAAACCCTACAGTGGTGTAAATATGCCCATTATTTCAAACACCATGTAAGCATGAATTACGTGTCGAGCACAATAACACCAATCAGCTTGCTTAAAACTAAAACCCGCATCCACAGTTCACACCGAAAACGCTCGTGTAACCACCGTGGATATTGGCTTACAAGAGTGGTAAAGTGATAGGTTATAAATACACAGAGTGTGAGTTTGTGGGCACAAAGGTACTAGAATATGTGCTCGATATCACGTGGTTTTCAAAATGTGTACCCATAACGGGAAAATGTGATCGATGCGTATATAGTGATTTAAAATAAAACGAGTAAAGTCACGTATGTAAGGTGAATTATGTAGTATCTACGTACACAAGTATCTGTATAGCTAACCGTAACGGACACGTCGTACGGTCAGGATGAAGTTACTTGCCTAGTCAGAGGGAACAATACTTTAAAAAAACATCTGTAACAGGGTCAGGTATCCTTAGTGACAAAATAGACGTCCACCCACGTAAAATATGCACATAAAAGCATACATGAAGTGTGATACCACTCAAGTGATGTGCTAATGTGATCATACTCATTAAAAGTGTGTGATACCAATTTACGTAAGTACAAGTACATATAATCACCACTGACTCGTCATATTGTAAAAAGGAAGTGACGAGCTTAGGCACGGAAAACAGCAGCTTTAAAACTCACGTGTAACATGGTCAGCAATCCTAAATTTAAATAAAAGGTAGTTAATCGCATATCGTCTACATGTTTTCCCCGTATAAAAGTTTTTGCATTCTCTGCAGTTGATTTTAAGTCATTGAAAGTGTGTATAGTTTTGCGTGTTGGATGCTGTGTCGTATGGTATTACCTTACCTGATGTTAGTAGGAAAGCCCATCAATACCGTGTACTTCCGGAACTGTCTAGCTATTATGTGAGACATAGATCTGTGGCAGAGTGAAGACATGTATTCAATTACATCATGCTATTCTTACTGTAACGATATCTCATCGATTGTCTTGTACGTATACAATTTCACAGCAAACATTTTATCTATTACCTGCGATGTAACGCTTTGTTACTTTTACGTTTAGAATCTTGCACTCTGTTATACTCATATTTCAACAGTGTTCTTTCCTAAGGCTACGCACGTAACTTCATTTTTAACATTCCGTTCTTCAATCGATATAAACTGAACCCCTATAAGATCACTTTGTTGTTCGATTGTCTGTCCATTTGTTAAGACTCAGGAACAGATAGAAGTACCAGGACGGAATTTATGTCAAAACACTAACGTCCATCGTCCCTTACTGGTGTAAAAGACAGAAGTTTCAAAGTTAATACAGTCAAAACATACGGCCATTTATGTCACATATTTTGATACTCGAAAACTCAGTTATGAAAAACTATCTTTGAAATATCTCCATATCTCCATACATGCCAGACTTCGCTGTAATGTCCCTCTCGTATGTCGTTATGTTGTATATAGTGCATCACATATTTACTCCACCTTCTTACATTGTTCGTTTTACTCTTCGCATTTGATCATCGCTTCACTCTTTAGGAAATACATTACATTAACAAGATAATCTTATTAAGTGATTGATTCAATATCTTATTATATATTTATTGTAACTGCGTGTCGAGGGGTACGTGCCCTCTTTCCGTGAAGTTCTTCGAACTTCACAACTATGCTGCATTCTGGTGGCTATGCGAAGGGATGTCGCTGATTATTTAGTTTAGTATTTTACTTTCAATCTTTCCTCTTCTCTCCCTAGTTATTCTGTCAAATTGTTAAGAAAACATTCGATGCTCTGCGCTGTTTCCAAGTCAATCAGCGACGAAGTTAGCCAATGAGGCTGTTGCGCGTACAAATTCAAGAGACGTGCCAGAGGAGGTGTCGCCAAACGAGTTATTCGTTTGGATTATTAATAACTAACAAGAGAGCGATTCAAAAACTGGACATAAGATGGTAGTATAGTTCGTACTCGAGCCAAAGGCTAAGCAGTCTCGTGCTCTGTTATCTACGCTGTGAGAACAATTGACACTAATTCCATCCTGCCGGAACTTCAATTTGCGCGCGCAATGTTTAATTTCGAAATAGCGTAAAGTATGAATTTGTTTCTTGACGGTTACATCTCACCACAACCTACCCTGCAACACTCCTCCAATGTTTTTAGACTGTTTCTGACCACCTTGTATTTGTTATTACTACTATTCAAAAACTTTAGAAGAAATTGAAGAACAACAGTGACTCTAGAGGACTCTAGAAAGACTAAAATGAGTACCAAGCACAAATCTTTGGTTTTCGAAAGGAAGATGGGTAGTTGGCAGTGACGAGGAATTAAAATTTTTCTACACCCTAGAAAGAAATAGTCACGAAGTTCAGCAGCGTCCTTTATGGATAAAAATCACTCAAACTTTGTGAGCTTGACCAAATCATTCGGGAAATTATTTAACAGCGGGGAACAAGATGATAAATGGTGAAAAATGAATACAGGAAAAAAGGAAGAAAGATACGGTCCACTAGGTGAGAAAAGATGTGAAATAGTTGGGAACTTAAGAATAACATAGTCGAGAGAGAAGACGCAATCACAGCTGAGACGAAATGTGGTGGTAAATCCGCAGCTAAGGCTTCTAAGCCACAGAGCAGACAAATATACTAAAAAAAAACAAGGAAGAAACACTAGAGTCCCAATTTGGTTTGAAAAATTAAAAAAAAAAAAAAAAACGTTTAACCTCACAGCCACCCCTCGTTATCACAACAGAAGTGCCATTAAGAGAGAAAAAGTTTTAATTGTTTCGGGAAAGAGTACAACTGAAATTTTGATGAGAGGTCGACAACACCAGCCGATGAAAGATGTCCTATGCATTTCAGAAGACATCCGCTTTACAGAAATGATAATATATCTTAGGGGGAGCTAAACTGAGGCTCTGCAACACTGTAATTAAAACAGTGTGCCTGTCTTCTGGTGAATATCTCTGAATTACTGGAATGGCAGGACCAAGAGCAGCCGACAATTTCGAAAGAAAGATGCTCCTCAACGTAAATGGTCCATAGGTCGTCGATGGACAGTATACGTTTCAATGATGGACTCAACTGAACCACCTAACGAAGTTAATGTCCGACAAGAAGGAAAAAAAACTTGCTGACGTTCATTATGGATGGTTGAGAATAGATGAAACAAGTATTTCTTACGCTTTACACTTGTCTTATGTTCAGGGAGCTGGAAAACTATTTCAGACTGGCTGAATTATATCGAGGAGACAGACAGGAGAAAGTGCAACTGATCAGTAATTAATAACTTGAAAGTTTTACATAATGAACAAAAATCGAACAATGGACGGACAATGAATTCAGGATGCCAGAGAATGAACGCAAGTATGAATAAAATCGTTTTGAGTATTGGAATGCGTCAGTATGAAACACTAAGGCAACTAAACCACTGACGCTAACAACTAGACGAGTTCCTGACGTCTTTGTGAATGGCTACAGCAATAACAACATTAGGGAGACATAAAAACAGGCAAGGGAACAGGACGGTCTGTTCCAGTTGCTGAGGGAAGGCTATACACAGAATCTAGCAGTCAGTCGTCGTGAAGAGGACTACTTCCAAGATGGTCGGAACGTATGTGATTTTATAATAACCAAAATAATTTTATTCATTCCGATACTGGCAGTGGGAGCCTACGCACTTATGTGAAATGAAAGGTTTTAAGGCTACGAACCTGGCTTCCTGCAATTTGTAGTGATCCTTAATGGTCGTTGGTGAACGAAATTAACTAATAATATTCTTTCTTTCTTTATGTAAAATTAGCAGTAGAAGTTGAAACACTAAATCTTATCACAAGAAACAGAGAAAATCGAAAATTTAGAAGAAGAATGTGTAATAAACTGATAGAACGATGCGACGACATATGAATGCGCCATCGTTTTGTAGGCACAAATGCAACGGGTGATACACCTGCCGGGCAACTCAAAATTGCGGGAGTGATGTTGCAGAAACCTAGAATTGTGATACTACGTAGAAGCACATATTTTTCTCACAAATCTATAAAGCGGCTTTGAGTACGGCCTTCACATCTTTAAACTGAGTTCCTCTCCCCCTGTTATTTTAAATGTGCAGCAGCTGACGTAGTCTCTGACCCCCTTGAATAAGAGATCGGCACCCCTCAAAGTTGTGTTCGGTGACATTCTATGCCACGGCTATTCATACTGTGACGTCGACAGTGAGAAGTCTTGTCCAATGTTATTTGTTTATGGACGATTTCTATTGATCCTCTTCTCGTCATACAACATTAAACCGATAGTGGTAGTTGACAATTGGGAGGCTATCGAAATGCAGAGAAAGGAAACATTTTATATTTTCAACTAAGAAATCTATGTCTTTGCAATTGTTCTCTTTCTCCTATAACTATGCTAAGTAATGAATGAGGTACTCTGAAGCTAAGGCATTTGTCTTGATTTATGGACACGCCTCACACCATTACAGAGCCTCCACCAGCTTCAACAGTCCCGCCCTGACATGCAGGGTCCATGGATTCATGAGGTTCTCTCCATATCCGTACACATCCATGCGCTCGAAACAATTTGAAACGAGACTCGTCCGACCAGGCAACATGTTCCCAATTATGAACAGTCCAATGTCCGTGTTGACGGGCCCAGGCGAGGAGTAAAGCTTTGTGTCATGCAGTCATCAAGGGTACACGAGAGGGCCTTTGGCTCCAAAAGCCCATAGCGATGATGTTTCATTGAATTGTTCGCACGCTGACATTTGTTGATGGCCCGGCATCTAAATATGCAGCAGTCTGCGGAAGGCTTGCACTACTGTCTAATTGAACAATTGTATTCAGTCGTTGTTAGTGCCGCTCTTGCAGGATCTTTTTCCGGCCGCAACGATGTCAGGGATTTGGAGTTTTACTGGATTCCTGATATTCACGGCACACTAGTAAAATGGTCGTCCAGGAAAATTTCCACTTTACCGCTACCTCGGAGATGTTGTGTGCCATTGCTCGTGCGCCGACTGTTACACCACGTTCAAACTCGTTTAAATCTTGATAACCTGCCATTGTAGCAGCAGTAACCGATCAAACAACATTCGCCATACACGTGTTGTCTTGTATAGGCGTTGCCGACCGCAGCGCTGTATTCTACCTGTTTACATATATCTGTTTTTGAATATGCATGCCTATACCATTTTCTCTGGCGCTTCAGTGTATATGCGGTGTTATTTGTCTTAAAGAGAGTTAATGGATGTAATTCCATCTTCTGGTGGAGTATGGGACTACTGCTGTTCAGTGTTCAATGTTCAATAAACACAATACAAATAGCCGTTATATAGGTTTAATTCTAGTAACCTATATAATAAAAATCCTATATAACGGCAACTGGTATCGTGTTTATTGAAAGTTAAAGATAGTTGGTGCCGTTGAGGGAGTTTGCTTGGCTATAGGGACACACAGAACCAGTTCTATTCGTACCTTCTGTACTAAATCTTATAAACCGTCTTTCACACATCCTGAAGATACAGGAAGCTTATGAATCAATGTCTACAAATCCGCATCACAGACACCACAATTCCACATCGTTTACGCCACTCAACTGAAAGACTTTACAACAGTCGACTACGACCAACGAGGCCTTTTACGATCTGTGTGAGTTAGTATCTATACTTTAAAGCCTTATAAAGATATGAAATCATATATGTATGGTATAGTAATGAAGAGTACATAGATATTGAAGGGAACTGTCTGGAAGCATCGTAGTGTAAGATCGTGGGATACTGGTGAAGATTGATGACGTGCATTCTATCATTCTGCAGACATTCCGATGATGAATACCACAGTAAGCATTTCAGTTGAACAGTGATTGGCATTGCATTTTCAGACTTTTCACTACATCTTAGATAGCCAAATGGGAAGTTGGTGTTAGTGCATAAATATAAAGCTCGAAGTACCTATCTGAAACTAGTAACACCACAAGAAATCTTCGGATTAATGTTAAACAAACGTGTTACGATGTGATTATTGCATATGTTGTGTTACGCATTTTATTGTTGCGGCTTGTTAATCTGCATTAAATTTCAATAATAAACGGCGTTATAAAAGGGACCACAGTTCCTTTTCTCTGTATTAAACATCGCTGACGTATACAGTAAATGAAATTGTACCAAACATTTAAAAAGGGTATCAGTTGTAATAAAAATTCAAGCCAGGCATCGCTGTGAGAGCGTAATTACAGACTAATGTGCACTGAAGGTCAGTAATGTCTAGAAGGCCCTGTAATTTCTGTCGGCGATCTTAGTTAAACTAAGCGTGGCTTTCTGAGTCCATGTTTCAGAAACGATGAAGTTTGAAGGTAAATTTGTTTACAGTTAGTAGTATATTTTACGTAAGTCACAACTAGGGCTCCTGTGTTGATCGTTTGATACACGGTTGCCTGATCCATCCGACGACCATATGTAGTGATTAATTCAAAGGGTTCCCCCTTTGTATATTCCAATCCTCTGGTGTTTCTCTTGTTTTCTTTTTACGATGGATCGGAGTTGTGATGTGAGATCAATTGAGTTGCGGCCTTCCACAAGCAAACTCATGTCCGTACTAATCTTCTCAGTCATTATTTGGAAGTGATTGTCTGGCTGAAAATACTGACCGGATGCGAAGAGCTATAGCGAAACAAACGAATTCCAATAACAGGACGCTAGGTCCCTGTATTGTTAACCTGAAAGAGATGACGGAAGACGTATCAGGTGCCCCATTTTATTCCAAACGTACTGTCCTGACATGCAAATACGTCCATCAGCTGCTGAACAATGGCCTGTTGGCTGGAGGCATGCGTCACCTTATGCGACCTTCGACTTAATTGGACTTCGGCATCGACGTATGAGAGTTTAGACAAACCAATAGTGTCACACCTATGCCCATTGCAGGCACTCACGGCTCGCATTTTTCACCTTTGTTGATTTTTAGGTTTCCTTCCCCTTATAGGATAAATTTGTTGACCGTCTGTCTGTCGTCCGTATCTTAAGACCTCTTTTTATCAGGAACATTTTGAGGTATGTTGTTGAATTTTATGTCGTATACTAAGGTCTTTTTTGCTATGTAAAATATTTAAGCTTCTAAGTCAATGCGATGAAAAGATACGGCAGCTTATGTCAAATACTATCGTACTCGGAAACTCATACATCAAATTCTGTACAACTTCCGTTGTCTTAGCATCACGAAATTTGGCAAGAAGCAACTTTTCTTACTTCAAGAAAGGAGAAAATAGAAAATTATTGATTTGTAATTGTATCTAACAAAATATTTTTTTGCCATTTTTGTTTTTCTGTTTGTCCGCCTGTTAAGACCCATTTTTCTTAGAGCCGTAGGTGGTATCAAGATAATATCTACGTCAAGGATTAAGGTCTAAGGTTTCTTGTCGGTGTAAATAATTTAAGCTTGTAAGTCAATGCAGTTAAGAGATACGGGCATTTAGTTGCATATCTTGATACCCGTAAACTCACTTACAAAAGCTCATAGATGGACTATCTACACTGGTGTCCAAAATTAAAGCAACAAATGGAAATTTTGCAAGGTTCTGTTTATTTTGCCACAAAACAGTGCAAACTGGTGAAAGTAAAGTAGATACAATGTCTAGAAAGCACTACGTAAACAACTGAAACATGCGATATGCAAACATGTTCTTCGTTTTTTCCAACTTAACGGGTTTGCACACTCGTTCCGGCAACTGGTTGAAATGCTCAGTATGGGGTTTGACGACCTGTGGCAGCAAAACAGGCCTCACAATGACGACGGATGCTATGAATGATATCATTAATCATATTAAGAAAATAACACACATGCTTCCTAGAGTGTTGGTCGCAAGTCTTGGAGAGTGGTTGGTGGATGCTGACGTGATGCAAGCCGTCTTCCTAGTGCACTCCGGACATGCACTATGACCTATGGGATTCAGATCGAGAGAGTGAGCAGGCCAAGCCATCCATGCAGTATCTTCCGTCTCCAGAAAAATATAAACCTCTCTAGCTCTGTGAAGTTGATCATTATCCTCCATCGATATGAAGTGTGGGCCCGCACGATCTCGCACCAGCGGCACATGAAGTCCGGAGCCCTCGTCCCGATATCTGACAGCAGTTAAGCTTTGCCGATCTACCCATGCAATTTCATGAAGAAGTGTTCACGTATCAAACATAATTCCTGCCCACAGCATTTGTGATCCCTCTCGTTATCGATCTTTTTCATAATGTTTGGGCCCCAGGAGCGAATGCGTCGAGAATCATTCTCCAGAGTACGTTTGAAATCATTTGTGAAAAGGAAATTGACCCACTGTTTGACCACCCAGGGGACATGATTATGATTCAATTCTAGACGTTCCATTCTGTGAAGACGCTTTCAGAGTGTAACCTGCCTTTTACTAATCGGCCTATCGTGCTTGCGATATAAATTATGACCGTGGGTCGCGTATATGCCTAATGTATTTTTTCTAATTGTATAAGGCAATCTTTCCCGAAGAAGTGATACCCATAAGTAGAAGGAAAGTGTACAACCGACCCTTCTGATGGAAAGCCTACTAAAATTAAAAGTAATTAAAGCGAACAGTGCAATAATTTGGAAAACGAAAGTTATTTTGTGCTTTAACTCACGAACAACACTAGACAGAAAGGGGTACCACTGATCGTGAATCCAAAAGTTACACTAATGAACGAAAAGGAAGTAATTAACGATCGCCAGCCCACTAGGGCAATTTACATCCAAAATACTGTACAAGATGAAGGGAAAGAAAATCATGTATTATTAAACACTGGCGTGGCAACTAAAGGTTGCCATGGTCTTTTTTTTTTTACACTAATTTTAAGTGAGTCAAACAAAACAGTAACAGCTCGCAGAGTAACAGCTAGCTGTTACTGATATGTTTGACTGATGGAGCTGCTAAGTGCTATACCACCTACTGCACTCCCCTGACTTAAGTCCTCGTGAGTTCAACTCGATTTCCAAACTGAAGGAAACACTTCACGTCATTCGCTTCAGAACTGCTATAAATTCGTCGGGCAATGGACCGCGCCGCTCGAACTATCAACACAACTGGTACTGCTAAGAGTATCCTACGACTTTCACATCGCTGGCAACGGGTTATACACAGTGCTGGTGACTATTTTGAAGGTCAGTAAAACTTCGAAACACGTATCTTTTTTGTATGAGCTGTAAATAAATAGTTTCCACTAGTAAAGTTCGAACACTCGAATAAACAGTTCGTTTTACTGAGCTTGTTTAAGTATAACTAATATTAGGAGTGGGACGTCAGGCAGTGAAACGTCTCGCGCAATAGCTGAAGCCCTCCGAAACAAAAATCATAAGGGTTACTCCTACACGCTATATAACCTCTATGCTTTGTGGGGCACTGGCTTCCATATTCCTAAGCGAAGAGATAATTCTCGAAGCTATAGAAGCAAACAGATGTTATTGTCCACAACTAAAGTGAGGAGTTATCTGCTGATTTACTGCCCTATGGCCCTTTTATACACTGTTAACAATCGTTAATTATACAGGACATTTCTCATCAATACGTTCATACGTTTTCACTCACGTTGTCGCTACACTTTTCTCCAAATCGAGGCACACAGTGCTGCATAGTGAAAGTTTTGTTAAAGACACCCACTGTCTCTCCACTAGATGCTGTACCGTAGCAGGGCGCTTTTCCACCAGTGTCAGCCCTTAGGCCAGTACACACTTCACGAGACATTCCCAAACTCTCCGTTCCTCCTGACAACAGTAGTGCTCCGTGTCCAACGTAGCAGATGTCTGTGATTCAATTACTCACTAGCGCATGTCGAATGAAAGCCCTGAACTTGTGCTGAAACAGCGCTGGCAATAGACAGTGTGTGAAAGCTCATCTCTATTTCAGCACTCTTGTCGTACTTCGAGCTGTCAGCATTGTATCGAGCTGTGTTGCTACATCTTTTGTTGTATTGACCAGTAAATGACTGTCTCGTGGTAAAGCGGCATTTATGTCTGTAAGTTCAAGAAATATTATTTGGAACGTAGTGATAGACAATAAGAGATGGTGTTAAGTAGTTACATACAATCTGCTAACAATTGCTTCTGTATAAATTGGAGTCCGTATTATTTAAATAAATCCACATCGTTATGAGTAGGCACATATCTGTGGGAACTAAAATAAAAAGAGTGAAGACAGTAATCGAAAGAAAAAGATGTCCCCTGATTATTACATACCAAACAGCGCTAAGAGTCATGCATCCTTTGGAGACTTTTAGGTAGTTTAGTGAAGATATCTTGATTCACGCTGAACCACGGTACACTGTAGGCTGCTGCTGTGGCACAAGTTGTTACTTGCCATTCAGTTAACTTTACATCGTCATCTGTAACCGTGTATGAGGCTGAAAGCAGACCTAAATGAGTAATTTATCAAATTAAACAGGCTGCGTTTCATTACGGTTAGAAACACGCAATTTCTAAATGCAAGACTAAGAAATCTGTACACAGAATTGTCCAGATTGTATATTTTTGTTAATGCTCATTATAATGAGTTCTGGTTGTGTTGAGTCCAAAGAAAACAGATATCGATACGGTTGATCAAGCCAAATACGAGGGCGTGAAAACTATCAAAACTTCTTACATAAGACAAACGTTATTAACGTTCTACATCTGTATTCATGTTCTCATATTTGCAGTCCTCTGCTGCTAGACGGCTCTGGATTGCAGGTGCAACACGGCGGAGTGTAACAAAACTATTTCGCTGCGTGAGAAACCGCGTGATGTAATCGAACATAGAGTTCGGAGGGTTCATGCACATATGGAACACCAAATCCTTCCGCATGACATTGTCAGCCCATACACGAGAGCTGCGACATCTGCAACAATCTGGTTCGTTTGGTTAACCATCAACCATTATCCTCCGATTTTCATATTTACCCAAAACTTAATAAACAGCTAAGATGGCTTCACTTTAAAAGTAATGCAAGTAGAGGTAAGGTTGTGGTTCCGTCGACACCGTCAAACATTCTACAGTGACGTACCAACAAAATGGCGTGTCGTAAGGAAAAATGTGTGCGTCGCCAAGATCACTATATTGACAAATAAATATGTAGACGTGAAGAGCAAATATGTAGAATATTACATCGTTTATTTTATTTAAAAATCTTCAAGAGTTTTCACATAAAAAATTCAGAAGCATTACTTTTCATTCCGCCCTCGTACACGGGTCTGAAATCTCCACACATAACTGTCCAGATAGTATTTATTTGGCAAATCCTTAATATAATGCGTTTCAGACATCATTTACGATCAGTTCAAAGAAAGCAAAGACTGATATGTTTAACCTCATGAAATATTAACAAAGGGTGGTTAAAGCTTAGGACATACTAATGAGTATTCGGTATTGTATTTGAAGAGGTACACTGTATCAAATTCCGTTTTTTTGGTGTAATGAAGTTTGATGCCGAGAAGTGTAACAATAAGGACTGATAAACATATTCACACTGTTATTGTGTACAAATGCCAAGATTAATCTCTGAATTCTTCAGAGATCTTTCTGTGTACAGAGGCAAAAAATAATCTCTGAATTACTGAAACGTATTTTATCCGGTGTACGAGTTAGAAATGTTTCCTCGCCTAATTTTCCATCTATTGCTGCCAAGTGAGGTGGTCAATTAAACTCACAAATCGTTACAGATTTGCCACATTGCTTGGATATACTGAGTAACATACGCAAATCGAAGTCAGAGGATAAAATTTTACTGAAGGTAGGTGCCATCAGACTGTACTACCCTGGTATGCAATTCTGAAGGAAACACAGACGAACCAAAAAAGGATGACCGCTGTCGACCTGGCGGAGCTGAGCACACGGGTCGTTCTAGCGAAAATATGAGTATAAAAGTCGCGGCATGTGCAACGAAGGGGTAAATCCCATGATGTAAGCGACTTCTACAAAGGACAGAAAGTTACGACCCGGCGCCTGGGAACGAGCATCTCCGAAATGGCATAGCTGGTCGACTGTTTGAGCGCTAATGTGAGCATATACCGAAAGTGGGTGAAGGACAACAAAACTGCGATGTGGCGATACGGTGTAGGGCGTCGTCACTTATGAGGAGTACTACATTTCTGGAATTTGCGAATCTGAGCTCTCCAGTTTTCCTGGAGGTTGCATTGTGTTGGTGCATAACGTCAGCATGGCTCCAGCGGTAGTAGTGACGCGCCGTCTTGGTGTGTGTAGTAGTGTCACTGTTAGACTTGAGTAAGGAGCGGTCGCGCACAGCCGCTTCGAAGATAAATTGCGTGAAGAATTGCTAGAAACTGTTATCAAGCGTTTAAGTGTTACGTCTTTTCACAGGAAAAATGTGGGGTAATAACATATTTACTTGGCGGACAGACGCCCGTGATTAGTTTTGAGGTTTGTAGTTGAAACAATATCGCGTTTGTGAATTAGTAAGTTTCCTGGAGGGACATATTGATAGTAGACTGTAAATGGAGAGATTTCAGTGATCAGTGATTAACTGTTAAATTAATGTACAGACGCAACGTAGCTATGGTTGCTTCAGTGCAATCGTGAAATGAGTTTAACTGTTAAGTTCAAATGGTTGAAATGGCTCTAAGCACTATGGAACTTAACATCTGAGGTCATCAGTACCCCAGACTTAAAACTACTTAAACCTAACTAACCTAAGGACATCAGACACATCCATGCCCCAGGCAGGATTCGAACCTGCGACCGTAGCAGCAGCGCGGTTCCGGAGTGAAGCGCCTAGAACCGCTCAACCACAGCGGCCGGCAACTGTTAAGTTATGGAGTGTACTATGTTCCAGAGCCGTAACGGAACAAAGGAATTTGACACCAAGTCAGAGAGACGTCATGGCAGTGAGATTTATTCCACCGATTATGGACATGGCACTACACAAATGATTAGCATTACAAACCTGTACATGCACTGTGACCGTAAATCCATTACGCAGTAGCGCCACCACGTGCTGCAGTCAGAGGCACTAGACGCAGTGAATGGGAGAGCGCGTAAAAATGCTGCTGGGGATTGCACGGCCAAGAGATTTGTGGGAGTGCCCAAAACGTATCAACTTTGTCCGCGGGAGGGCCTGAACCAACAAGTTGCAGACTTACCATATGCCAGACGTGTTCGATGGGCGATATCTCAGGTGAACGGGCAATACTGGAAAGAAGTGTTATTGTGGTCCTTCGAAGAAGGCATGCACATACGTCGCCGCATGCGGCCGGGCGTTGTATTCCTGAAATGCAGCATGTGGAATGGCCTGCTGGAGTAGTAGTACCTCTGGCTGTGAAACGTCCCTAATGTAGAGGCAGCTGTTCAGATTGCCCTCAAGACGGAGTTGGCGAGACAGCATGTTATAAGCAATGGCGCCCGAAACAATCAGAGATACAGTTTGTCTGCTATACCCTCAACAATACGGCATGCCCGACTGCGTCCACCATGGTGGCATCGGACGCATAAGCGGCCAAATTGACGAACTGAAGCGGAATTCGTCCGAAAACTGTATGCTTTACCACTCAGCAGGCCAATGTCGGCGTTCAAGTGCCCATTGCAGTCTACGGCGTTGGCGGATTCTGGTGAATGGAAGCCGACACAGTGGCATGCGTGCCACTTTCCAGCCCGCAGAAGAGGGCGTCGAACCGTCGAAGCAGATATCTCCACATTCGTTGTAGTGCTCCAACGACACACCAACAGAGTGGACGAAATTGGTCTGTCCGTTACGGCTGAGTGGGCAAGATGACTTTCATGTCGCAGTGGGATCATAGTCTCTAGTTCAATACACCGTCAGTGCCGTGCAGGGCACACTTCTCTACATTGGTTCCACAAAGCCTCACTTCTGAAGCAACTTGGCCTATACTAACCGCAGTGTCACGGAACGACAGACCCGACCCGTTAGATCGTACTCACATGCTGATATTCCATCCTGTAACGCTTTTCACTGATTCCATTTATTTCTTTATTTTGGCTTCTGGGTTACAAGAAGCATACTGTCAGCAGTGGCTATAGAGTGTGAAATAAATAGAATGACAAAGAAGCAGAATAGAACAAAATCCCGAAGTTCGCATAGAAACACACTCTTGAAGCAAAATAAAAGTGCAACTAGACAAACGCCAGACAGCGGGCATCAGTGATAAAAAGGACATCGGAGCAGAATTACAAAAAGGTTCAGATGGCTCTAAACACTATGAGACTTAACATCTGATGTCATCAGTCCTATAGACTTAGAACTACTTAAATTTAACTAACATAAGTGCATCACACACATCCATGACCGAGGCAGGATTCGAACCTATGACCGTAGCAGCGAGCGGTTCTGGACTGAAGCGCCTCGAACAGCTCGGCCACAGCGGCTGGCAGCAAAATTACAAACAGGCTTATGCAACAACATAACGACAAACGTGCATATGCATTTAAAGTAATAGACAAAACACGAACGGACAAACATCGTACATCTTAAAATGGCTGAAGAACAAAACTTTAAATAACATCATATAACAATATAGCATACAGACAGACGTACTGAAAAAAAACACCCTAAATGATAAACACAACACAACCAACGGTACGTACAATAGTGCCAGTAAAATGGTTATATAAAACGTACCAGACAGAAATAATGAAAATTTAATGTGCAATTAATGATGTGTATGCAAATTAAAACGCAAAATTACGCACCTGATAACGAACCGGGGCGGATGCAATGTGAAAATGAAGATGTCGTCTACTCATACATTAAACTATGCTTTCAAATAGTATGTGTTCATGTAAAAAGCTGAAGCGCCAAAGAAACTGGTATAGACATGCGTATTTAAATACATAGATATGTAAACAGGCATAATACGGCGCTGCGAACGGCTACGCCGTTATAAGACAACAAGTGTTAGATCGGTTACTGCTGCTGCAATGGCAGGTTTTCAAAATTTAAGTTTTAACGTGTCGTTATAGTCAGCGCACGAGCGAGGGGGGACAGCATCTCCGAGGTAGCAATGAAGTGAGGATTTTTCCAGACGACAATTTCACTAGTCTACCGTGGATATCAGGAAAGGGGTAAAACATCAAGTCTCCGACCCCGCTGCGGCCAGGAAAAGATCCTGCAAGAACGGGACCAACGACGACTTCAACATGACAGGAGTGCCACCCTTCCGAAAATTGCAACAGATTTCAATGCCGAGCCGTCAACAAGTGTCAGCGAGCGAATCATTCAACGAAACATCATCGATATGGCCTTTCGGACCCCTGTACGCTTGATGAGTGCACGACACAAAGCTTTGCACCTCGCCTGTACCCGTAAAAACTGACATTTGACAGTTGATGACTGGGAACATGTTGCCCGGTCAGACGGGCCTCGTTTCAAATTGTATCTAGCACATGGACATGTCCGGGTATGGAGACAACCCCATGAATCCATGAAGCCTGCATGTCGGAGTGGTCTGTTCAAGCTGGTGGAGGCTCTGCAGTGGTGTGGGGCGTGTTCAGCTGGAGTGATGCAGGACCCCTTAGACCTCTAGATATGACAATTACAACTTTCGTAAGCATCCTGTCTGATCACCTGCATCCATTCATGTTCGTTGTGCATTTCGGTGGACTTGGGCAATTCCAGCAGGATAATACGACACCTCACACTTCCAGAATCGCTACAGTGTGGCCCCAGGAACACTCTTCTGGGTTTAAGCACTTCACAGATACGAACATTATTTAGCACATCTTGGATGCCTTGCAGCGTTTATTCAGAAGAGATCTCCACCCGCTCGTTGTCCTACGGATTCATTGACAGCCCTACATTATTCACGATTTCAATTCCCTCCAGCACTACTTCAGACATTAGCTGAGTCCATGCCACGTCGTGTTGGGTCACATCTGCGTGTTTGCAGGGACCCTACACGATATTAGGCAGGTGCACCAGTTTATTTGGCTCTTCGTACATTTATCAAAACGTTGGAGTATAACAGAAACGCTGGTGGGGAGGGTGTAATCTCTTGCAAGCAGTTTTTTTATACAAAACTGATTGTGCAGTGGTGTTCTTGGAACATGTCAAAATGATGTGGTTAAGATAAACTACTGCTCTTGAGTCTCTATCGCAACGTCCACGAGTGATAATCTTCAACATATATAGCGCTCGGGGTAACACACTTGTGCTAGCTTCATGCGCAGTCTCGTGACGTCTATGAAGCTGCACGGAGGCGAACGATGGTCGAGAAGAGACGTCCAGTTGTTGGCGGCCAGGTGGCCACCCTTAGAGTACTGAGAGACATGCCATTCACGATTCCATGCCAGGTAAGCATCCTTTCGTATTGCCGATGTGAGATTCGCATATACCGCCCTTCTGTAATATTCCTCTTGACAAGACGGTTGACAATTTCGTTAGGGAGACTGCCCTGATGGCCTTTAATCCAGATGCGTAGACGGCATTGCCCGAGGTCTGTGCGTCTCTTAAGGCCGCCAAGACTTCCAGAAGACATCTGTTGGTTTGTTTGCCAAGCGAAGGATGTTGGAATTCCTGCTGCACACTTAAGTCCTTAAGTATCATGACGGGTACCGTAATGAATGGCTTCCCTTGATGGCCAGTAACTCCGGCGTGCAGACAGGAGATTCAGGTGGATGCGCAAAAATTTGGTAGGCGCAACTATAAGGGCTAAAGAAGGCGCATCCCACGCCCGCCTCACACTTGGAACCCTCGATATAGATGTGAACATACTACCACCATTGTTTGCTTAGATAATGCTCCACATCGCGAGTGATGTTGGTCTCCTTTCGGAAATAGGACGGTAGGTGTGACACTCGGCCTGGATTGAGGAATAGACTACACGAAAAACTAGAACAGGGGCGTTTTGTGTGCTGTAGAACGAGTGGGGAGATATGGTGCTATTTCTCGTAGCTGCGAGCTTGTAAAGAAGTTCTTTTCATTCGTCGTACATGAGATGCTTGTGTGACTCTCCAGAATTGAACTACCGCCTTAAGAGAGTCACAAACAGATATGGAAGTTCGACTAAGGAGAAAAATATCTGACAGCATCTGCCATCTTATAGACAACGGCATTATGGATGCTTCCACTAGCAGGACGTTGGAGGGCGTTGATTTCATGGCTACGAAGACAAGACGAATCACTCTACAATGGACCCCATCGAACCTGCGCAAGGGTGATTGCTTGGCAATGCCGTAGACAGTTGTACCTTAATCTAAGACACAATTGGCCACAACTTTATACAGAGTCAAGATCATAATAGGTTCCGCTTCCCAGCATACTCGGACAAGCATAAGTAAGATATTCGCAATGTTATCCACCTTCTCGACAATGTAAGAAACATGTTACGTCCACGTGAGTTTGTTGTCGAAGTAAATACCAAGGAGGTTAGCATGTGACCAAACAGGAAATGCTTACGGGTCAAATGGTTCAAATGGCTCTAAGCAGTAAGGGACTTAACATCAGAGGTCATCAGTCCCCTAGACTTAGAACTATTCAAATCTAACTAACCTAAGGACATCACACAAATCCATGCCCGAGGCAGGATTCGAACCCGCTACCGTAGCAGCCGCGTGGTTCCGGACTGAAGCGCCTAGAACCGCTCGGCCACCACTGCCGGCTGTACGGGTCAAGCTGAATCTCGAGTGCGACGTCGTTGCGGCGTTTCCTCGCGAACATGAACTGACTTTTCAGGTTTCAAAGCGAGCTAATTTTTGGACTGCCATGCGGCCAACATGTCAAATGTGTCGGTAAGCCATAGGTGTTGTCACCCAGTAGGACGACGAGTGGGCGTGGATAAAGACGTTGTCCGCATACTGAAGAACTTCGACGGTTGGGCTAAACAAGGTCTCTAGATCGGCAACATACAGGGCATATAGCAAACATAGGCCACGTGACACTATCCGTGGTCCGTACAACACATTTTACTGATGGCGTGTGTGTACTGTACGAGAACCATGCAAACTGTATATAATCCGTAAAAGTTGCAGTTTGTTGGTAAGTGCAGGCATCAGGAGATAGGCGTACGCCCTCAAAGTCAAGGAAGAAGGTCGTTAAATACCAATTAGTCAAGAATACATTTTCAGTGTCCATCGCAAGCGAGGTAATATTATCCTAAGTACTTCTGCCGTTACGGTAACCATTTTGTGTCCGTGGGTGCAAGTTCTCGTGTTCAAACCACCACTCTTAGCGAAGCTTGAGGAGTCGTTGGAATGTCTTACACACACAGGACGTCAACGCAGTTACGTGATGCGATGTCTGTTGACCACGGTCTATCCCAGGCTTCAGTATGGGCACTAGTATATGAGTCCTCCAGTCGTCAGGATCGTTCTCATCCCTCCCGATGTCATTAAAGATGTTCACAAGTACACGTTTTGCGTCGTCAGTCAAATGTAGAACCATGGAGTAGTGCGTCTGGTCGTAGCCGGGCTATGTGTTTGATGAGGACGTCAAGGCCCTGCAGATTTCGGCGAGAGAGAACGGCGTGGTTAAACAGCATCGTAGATCGCCAACTGCACCTGCCGCCGGGAGATCGATGGGTTCCAGCATGGCAGTAGGAGGTGCGACAATGGCTGCAAACTCTTTTATCTATATCTGCAACCGCTTGGGAGGTACCTGTTTCCGTTTGAAAGACCAAATACGCCTAAGAAGACTATGCACAGTTAGTTGTTAGCAAAACTCTCTCCATTACTCTTTCTTGCGGGCACTGGGAAAGCTCTTAGTGGACGCATCCATCCGTTTGTAAGCAACATATTTCTCCCACGTGGTATGCCGTTTAGAATGACTGCAAGCTAGTCTCCGTCACTCCATCTGACGCGGACATTCTGGGTCCCACCAGGAGGAAACAGGGCATTGGCTGGTGCCAGTCACCATCCTCCCCTGTGGAACAGAATGCGATGCCGATACATTGATATAATTCCTAAACAAAATGTACGTTGTTAGCGGGGTCGCTACGGTGGGGAATGACGACAGTTGGGCATGAGTGCGCCGTACCGTGACCAGTCTCCCTGCCGCGTGTAGTAACTCTTTTAACAGTTTTCTTTACTCAAAACGATAGCAGTTAGTAACGAATATGAAACTGGCATAGTAGATGACATCCTTAATAAGAAAACTGTTAAAAGAGTTACTACGGTCAGCATCTCTAACACTGAATCTAACCCAAAAAAATATTTTTCTATTCCTTTCTTGGGGCCCGTCTCGTATCAGATCCAACGCCTTCTTTGTAATAAATACAACCGTAACGTTGCCTTTCCTGCCAATAATAATTTGAAAAAAATTCATTCATAATTTAAAATTGACTCGTTCGCCTTTAGAACGTTCGGGCGTCTATAAGATTTTCTGCGACACTTGCTCTTCTTACTACATAGGACAAACAGGACGTGCCTTTACAATCAGATATAAGCAACAGCTTTTAAGAAGAATGGCACTAGCACCCAAAATTCGTCTTTTGCCGACCACCTTATGGCTACAGGTCACCCGCCTGAAGATATTCACGATATCAACATTTTGCGCACCGAGAAGAAAGGGCGTGAATTAGATAGTCTTGAAGAATTAGAACTTTTTAAACATCTTTTTCGAAAAGATACCCTCATTCTCAATAAGCAGCTGCAGTTGCGTAGTAAAAACTTCCTCAAAGGTATAAAGCCGTTACTTGATATTTAATTTCGGGTTTCCTTGTGCAGTTAAAAATTGTTCAAATGTGTGTGAAATCTTTGGGGACATAACTGCTAAGGTCATCAGTCCCTAAGGTTACACACTACTTAACCTAAATTATCCTAAGGACAAACACACACACCCATGCCCGAGGGAGGACTCGAACCTCCGCCGGGACCAGCCGCACACTCCATGACTGCAGCGCCTTAAACCACTAGGCTAATCCCGCACGGCCTTGTGCAGTTACCGAACTGCTTTCTCCATCTAAGTCAACTTATAGTTTTTCGTTTACTAAATGTTTTATGTTGTCCGAATTTCGTGCTATATCGTTTTCTACAGGCTGTGCCATTCTGCCCCTTTTGTATTTTCAATAATGGTGTTTTCATACTTTAAATTGTACTTCTAAGCTCTGATGTAGACAAAACCTTACTTCATCTGTTGCTGTTAAACAAAGTATTGCTTCCTACATCATGTACTGAATCATAATCATAGAAATCATAATGTTCATCATAATATTCGTCTGTCTTTATCTGAATGTTAAGTAGCCAAGTTGTACTTCCGGCTGCTAGATGACATTCTCGGTGCAGTATTCACCTGCCCGCAGTTGTTCATGCCGGCGCCTCTGTCTGATGGTACCTGTAGCCAGAGCAAATGCGAGCAGCCTGTAGTGGCTCGCTTCCCACTCATTCAACTTTAAAATTGTGGCTAAAACGTTTTCGCTTGGTATTTATTTTGTACGTGACGTGTAAGTACTGCTTCTCTTGGTACTATTAATCGGTTTTCAATCTTCAAACTGTATTCCAATGCTTTTACATAAGCAAAAAGTTATCATGTCTGCTGTTGTCAAATAAAACTTTGCCTGTTAGTTTATGTACTAAATACTGTTCACTTTAACATTCAACTTTCTATATTTTAAGTAGCCTACTTACATTTACGGCTACTAGATAGCAATCTTGGTCTAATGTTCACCTGCCCGCACTTGCTAACGCCGGCGCCTCAGTCTGTTGCTACCTGTGGCTTTATAGGTATGAGCAGCCCATAGTGGCTCGCCTTTCATGTATTCTTTTTAAATTTTTGTGACTGTAGCCTTTCTGACTTGATATTTAACTTCTACGTAATTAATGTTTCTTTCTTGTACTGTTAGTCAGTACTTACACTTTTATATGAAAAATTATTTCCCATAAAATTGTACTTACGTTATAGACCAATTTGAATATCTAATTTCTTATGAAGGCACTCATAGAAGTGTTGAAACCTGGTCAAAAGACTAAACATTTGTGACCGAGGGCTTATTTAGTTTAATTTAGAAACGGTCACTGAACTAAGCAGCCGTGTTTAAGACTCTAATATTCGTGTTTATCTTGTAAGTATGCGCGTTACCTCAGAAAAGCCACCCAAACGGCATACTACAGCAAACAAGTACCAAACTGAAAACACACAGACACACTACCTTGTCTCCACCAAAGTCACATTTCATATTTTATCATTGTAATATTACAGCTACAGTACACTTGGCGACTGTCACAGAAATATTGCTTTTCGGGTGAAGAACGAGGAGGTGGTAAGCAATAATTGATGCCGTTGCCCTATAGGCTGTCAACGCCGCTAACGGTCTCTTTAACAGCTGTCGGTGGTCAAAGGGCGCACGCGGCATGAAATTGCCTCCTTCAGGGTGCTCAAGCGAGGAGCCGGGGTCTGGATTACAGCAGAATCCTGCGAAGAGAGAGAGAGAGAGAGAGAGAGCGGGAGGGATGTGCGCCGAGCGCTTGTATGCCGAAAACGCGAGTTTCCTGGTGTAGGGCAACAAGAGTTGGACCCGTCGGCCGAGAAGGAAGGAACTGTTACCGTCGTAGCCGGGAAAATGCACCGCAGTAGACAGCAACCGACGCCCGGACGAAGAAAGGTGTGAGCCGGGAGTGGTGGCAGGGTCAAGCTGAGCACCGTCAGCTAGGTTTTGTGATTCCTATGAAGGCAATGTTTTTACGGCCTGTTTAATTGCACTGTCAAGATTCATGTGCCATCTTCAGGATTGTCTTTCTAAAACTTTCAGCTAAAGCTGCACAGTTGACTTTATTGTTATTGACGTTTAAATCTGCCTAACCGAAATAGGAACTCAGCTTGGCCGGGCGTTGTGGCCGAGCGGTTCTAGGCGCTTCAGTCCGGAACCGCGCGACTGCTACGGTCGCAGGTTCGAATCCTGTCCCGGGCATGGATGTGTGTGAAGTCCTTAGGTTAGTTAGGTTTGAGTAGTTCGAAGTTCTAGGGGGCTGATGATCTCAGACGTTAAGTCCCAAAGTGCTCTGAGCCGTTTGAACCATTTTTGAATTCAGCTCGCTTCGTAAGTAAAGTGACTTAATGACTGATTTTCCGGTTTCATGGTTGTGCGCCCGTCAGTTACCTCGGTATTAAAGTGTGAGTTACCGTTTTTTAAGTTGATACTAATGAATTAATTTACAGCTCATGCACTGTCGTAGTGGGCCGAATCCAAAAAATAAATAAAAACTTCGTTATATGATTGCCGTATCAGTGCTGTGTTGCTTATTGTGGTTTTCTGTTTTAGAGTGGTCATCTTCTAGGTTTCTGTATTGTAAGGCGCGTGGCTCACCGGTGTATTTTCCTGTGTGTGTGACTTCAGTCTGCTATGCCGCCTCCACGATCAAGGGGCCTCCTTCCGTTTTCATTGTGGCTTGTTAAAGTAACGTGTTCACAGCAAATCCTGTATTTGAGTGAAGGCATTTAGATCTCGCCAAATCATGAATATTACGATGCTGCATTTGGTCAGCGGCCTTGGTATACTAACAGTAGTTTTGAATTGACTCTGTTACTGAAATTAAGGTCTTGTAAATATTGCTGCCAGCTGCTCACAAACATTTCTAACCGAGTCAGCTGTTGATAACTTTTTTCTTTTGTAATTGTCAGCGGCGTGGCCAAGTTTTCAAAATGGTTCAAATGGCTCTAAGCACTATGGGACTTAACATCTGTTGTCAGCGTTCCTCTAGACTTAGAACTACTTAAAGCTAACTAACCTAAGGACATCACACACATTCATACCCCAGGCAGTATTCGAACCTGCGACCGGCCAAATTTTAATCAACTCATTTAAAAGTCTACAATAATTAGTGTTAATATTCACTTGTTCTTTCGTTTTGAAATATTCGTTGCTGATAACGCTTTAGGAGTTCGTTTGTTCAATGTAAATCGAAAATTATACTGGCATCAGCACCCCAAAGGATTCTGACGAATTTTTCTAGTTTCTGAAATCAATGTTTATAACTGCAGTTGCTGTATTTGTTGTGAAGATTTGGTCAAATTAACTCTCAACTCATGTTGTTGAAGTACAATTGTACGCAAGTGTTTTTGTAACATATAATAAATGGAAAAAAATGGAAATGGGCGTTTGGCGTCAGTGGTCGGGAGCCCTTGCGGGGCAGGTCCGGCCGCAGTGGTGCAGGTCTTATTCCATTTGACGCCACATTGAGCGACCTGAGCGCCGGATGGGGGTGAAATGATGATGAAGACAACACAACACCCAGTCCCTGAGCGGAGAAAATCCGCGACGCAGCCAGGAATCAGACCCGGGCCCGTAGGGTTGCAATCTGTCACCCTGACCACTTTGTTCGTTTTGCATTTTGTTCGTTGCTGATCGTTGTGTTTGGTCGTTGTGGACGTCGCATGAAATCCGTTAAAGTTCATTTTTTGATCCTTCAAAAAAAAAAATGGCTCTGAGCACTATGGGACTTAACATCTGAGGTCATCAGTCCCCTAGAACTTAGAACTACTTAAACCTAACTAACCTAAGGACATAACACATATCCATGCCCGAGACAGGATTCGAACCTGCGACTCAGTTTTTTTTTTTTAATTTTACTACGGAGGCCAACCAGATCTCTGACTGAAACCACTCAGCTATCGGGGCGGACCTCTGATAAATGATAAGTGAAAATCTTAAAGAAAATGCCCAGTGATTTGTCACCATAGGATCCCTGTATCCATACCATCCTGCTTAACAGCACTTAGTAAGTTGGAGTAATGAGTATTGAACGTTAGAGTAACGAGTCTACGCAGAGAGAAAGTGATAAGTATGCGTCATCACCGACAAAACTGAGTGCGAAGCGGAAATTTGCAGCATCTTGGATTGCAGTGGTTCAAGATGACCATGTCAACCACACAAAGGATGCCGTTTGCACATTCACCGCGCGACACAGCAGTCAACAATTGCAAATGATAAACTTAAGTGTTGCAAAAATGTCAACTATGCGTAGTTTGAAATTGCTGCTATAGGTGACGAATAGTGCGTGAAAGAAGTTAGTCTTGTTTTTTGTGCTTTTGACTTTAAAGTATAATGACGTCGCTAGTAAAAGAGCAAACGCCTGTATTGCAGGGTTCAAAAACTTCAATTCTGAGGACGTAATTACTGTGCTCATTAAAGGGATGAAATGAATGTTTATAGAGAAGATAAGGAAAGGCCGAAGGTATTTATGGAGTATCGAGACAAGGTAGCGAAGTAATTTGAAGAGAGACAAGATGAGAAACGCTTAAATGTTATGTAAAGAAATTCTAAACACACGCAGTTTTTCTCCAAAACGTTCGCTATCGGAGCCTCAATCAGAAGCAACCTGAGACACAGACTTATTAGTTGAGATACCTAATTATTACCTTAGCTTGCTGTGAAAAATGAAAAACACTGCAATCTTGAGTAGTCCTTCTCTTAGAGCCCGAAAACAATCACGAACACAAAAGAAAGGACAAAATTACATCCGAACTGGGGAGTGCATAGGAACATAACGCAGAAGCTACAACCTTAAATTCGCAACGCTTTTTTGACAATCTTTTACGTCAAGTAAATAACTGTAACCAAATAAGAAGAATATTGTTAATTACAACGGCGGTGACAGACGGACGTAACACGCATCCAGCGACCCACTGCTGTATCCTGAACACACTGATTACAGGCTGGTACAGGATGAAACTTCTAAAAAGAGTAGCGGGCCTACATGTAACAACAAACACTATGATTTCACAGTCCCAGATCTCGGTGTTGCGCAACACAATTGCAATAAGTAAAATTGATAAAATATTTTCATAAATAACAAAATTCTAAAACCCAATTTTAAATCAAATATGCACACCGTCTGTTAATAGTACCGCAGACTTACTGAGCAGTTATTTCACCGTCCGAGGATTTTCGTATCAGAACGGGTCTGAAACGAGGTGATGTTATTTCACCACTGTTATTTAATGTGGTCCTAGAGATAGCAATCAGAGTATTGAAAACAGAAAACAAATGGGGGACGCTAAATGGTAGGACAGATTTACCGGGTTATGCAGACGACATCACATCAGAATCAGAGGAATAGATAGCAGAATCTGTAGAAGACCTAGCGCAAAATGCAAGTAAGACCGGGTTACGGATTAATGCGGAAAAGTCCTTGGTAATGGAGGTATCAAGAGAAGCCTCTAATGACATCCCCTTACAGGTAAGGATATCGAGATTTGCTGAAGTTGAAAATTTTGAATACCTTGGTACATGATTCCACAGGCAAAATAATTTAAAACAGAAAATAAACCAACGTACGGTAAACGGGTCTAAAACTTATTTCAGTCTAAACCAGATAATGGCAACCAAGAATCTGTCAATTAAGACCATCTTAAAGCATACAATGCCGTGATAGTGCCACTATTCTTATATGGGACAGAAACCCAAAGCACAACAAAGAAGGATGAATAACACTTCCTGGTCTTCGAGAGAAAAATTATGAGAAGGATCTTTGGACCTGTCCAGAAAGGAAGCTGGTGGAGACGTAGAAAAAACCAAGAACTGTATGAGTTGAAGAGGCAACCGAACATTGTTCAAAAACTGAAAGCACAGAGAGCTTGGCAGGCCACATTGCTAGGAGACCAGACACCTCTCGGGCAAAAGCCGTACTTATGGGAAGATCTGATGGTACCCGTCCAATCGGAAGACCCAGGAACCGATGGGAGGATGAGCTACAGAAACATCTCTGCCAACTAGGAGTCCATGACAACTGAATCCATAGTGCAAAAGGTCGCCGTCCATGGAAGAGCATTTAGAGGTCGGCGCTTGCTCTACAGGGTCCTCGATCGCCGATTTGATTCATTGAGTTATTTGACTGAAAAAGGCAATATATTTTAGCAATGGCTGAGCAATAACAAACAATTGGTGAACGGTTGCTGTTATAAGCTAATGAGCCGGTAATTGCAAATTTAAGGTCCTCGTACACTGGCATGGATCATTAATGCGTTTAAACGATCTTCATCAAACCCTGAAGGTCTTCCTGAACGTGGAGAGTCACTAACGTCAAAATCGGCTTAAAAAGAGAACACCATTTTTTTGCCGTGCTCTGTCTAGTGGCATTATCCCCACACACAATGCAAACGTTTCTGGCTGCCTGCGCTGCTGTCAACCCTCTATCGAACTTAGGCAGAAGAGCATATCGGAAAAGTTCAGATTTGTCCACTTGGCACTCTATTTTCAAGCGTCCACAGCTCCAATCAATATCCCGAAATGATAGTGTGACCATATATAAACTCAAATAGCAACAGTGTATTACACACAAAAATGACAACCGATAAATAAACCCTTAATAACCGGAACACCAAAACGAAAACAAAAACGCTACGATCTTATGCAGAATCTAACATAATGTTAGCTACACCAACATTTGGTCCCAGTGCAGTACGATCACTGTATTACTGACCAAAATTACCACATGTAATCTACTTTGAAATGTATTAGGTAAAGAACGAATATAGTTTCATTGCACGATGCTTCTCGATTTCGTGCGAAGAAGACATCTGAAAACACTGTGAATACTGGTATTCATTGTGTTAAAGTAGATTCTAGGCTGTGACACATAACACTGCTGCGATAATTCCAAATGAAATTAACCTGCAGTATATGTTTACGAAACCATTTCATAGAATTTATTCGAATAAAATACACACATCAAAAAACGTTTTGCATCACCCCGTCTCCCAGAAAGAACTCCTGAAGATAGGCGTCGACTGTGGATGTGGTGTCACACAGTCCCTTTGACTGTTCAGAGATGTCACTAGACCCGCCCAAAGATGTAAACAATCATGCATGAGCAGCGCCTATTAGACGGAGGGGGTCCGACAGCCGATAAGTTCCAGTCATTCCACCACGAAGGAGGTACACGGCTCATGTTGTCTGTGGCTCAACCATGCCTAGACGGTCAACATCGCGGTTCGATCGTGTTCGCATTGTTACTTTGTGCCAGGAAGGGCTCTCAACAAGGGAAGTGTCCAACGTCTCGTAGTGAAACAAAGCGATGTTTTTCGGACATGGCAGAGATACATAGGGACAGGAATTGTCGATTACATGCCTCACTCAGGCCACCCAAGGCTGGTACTGCAGTGGATGACCGCTACCTGCGATTATGGCTCGGAGGAACCCTGACAGCAACGCCACCATGTTGAATAATGGTTTTTGTGCAGCCACACGACGTCGTGTTACGACACAATATGTCCGTAAAAGTTTGCATGATGCGCAACTTCACTCGCGACTTCCATGGCGAGGTCCATCTTTGCAACGACGACACCATGCAGCGAGGTACAGGTGGGCCCAACAATATGCCGAACGGACCGCTCGGGATTGGCAACACGTTCTCTTCACCGATGAGTCTCTCATATGCCTTCAACCAATCGTCGGAGACGTGTCTGTAGGCAACCTTGTAAGGCTGAACGCCTTAAAAGAGGAGGAGGAGATTAGTGTTTAACGTCCCGTCGACAACGAGGTCATTAGAGACGGAGCGCAAGCTCGGGTGAGGGAAGGATGGGGAAGGAAATCGGCCGTGCCCTTTCAAAGGAACCATCCCGGCATTTGCCTGAAGTGATTTAGGGAAATCACGGAAAACCTAAATCAGGATAGCCGGAGACGGGATTGAACCGTCGTCCTCCCGAATGCGAGTCCAGTGTGCTAACCACTGCGCCGCCTCGCTCGGTGAACGCCTTAGGTACACTGTCCAGCGAGTGCAGCTAGGTAGAGGTTCCCTGCTGTTTTGGTTCAAAATGGTTCAAATGGCTCTGAGCACTATGGGACTTAACATCTTAGTTCATCAGTCCCCTAGTACTTAGAACTACTTAAACCTAACTAACCTAAGGACATCACACACATCCATGCCCGAGTCAGGATTCGAACCTGCGACCGTAGCAGTCACGCGGTTCCGGACTGCAGCGCCTAGAACCGTACGGCCACCGTAGCCGGCTGCTGTTTTGGGGTTGGCATTATGTGGCGCCGATGTACGCCGTTGGCTGTCATGGAAGGCGCTATAACGGCTGTACGATACGTGAATGTCATCCTGCGACCGATAGTGTAACCATATATTGCCGACGCATTCGTCTTCGTCGTGCATATCTTGTGAATGACTTCCTTCAGGATAACGACATCGCTCGACTAGAGTGGCCAGCATGTTCTTCAGACATGAACCCTATCGAACAAGCCTGGCATGGGGTGTAAAGGGCTGTTTATGGACGATGTGACCCACCAACCATTTTAAGGGATCTACGCCGAATCGCCATTGAGGAGTGAGAAAATCTCGACCAACAGTGATACCACGACGACTGCCGGCATGCATCAATGCAAGAGGACGTGTTGCTTGGGTGTTAGAGGTACTGGTGTAGTGTAACGACGTAAGTTTTGTATAAATGATTTTCTTTTGACATATGACCATGTGCAGACTTCGTCACCTACGTCAGTTACAACACACTTCAAAATTATTTAAATTCTTTTTAAATTGTCTCTGAATGGTTCTTGAACGAAACTGTAATTGAAACATCATCATTTGAGTCGTATGCGCAGAATTACGTCTCTCAGTACAATTGGTTTGCGCAAACTTTTTTCAATTTAGATGTCGTTTGTTTCTTCTCAGACATCATATTAATGCAAGTTATCTGCTTTAAGAAATATTAAAACCACATTGAATAAACTTTTAAGATTCAAACTCACGATGAACGTTTTCAAAATTAATAATCTTGTCAAATAAATCAGTAATGCTTATTCCTTAATATAATTTTTCATAAGTAAATTCATTTACTTTTAATTGTGCTATTATGGTAATTCACAACCGAATATATAGAGATTACTCCATTTCATTTAATCGTTGCTAGTAAATAATAATTTAGTACGTTCTTTAACGTTGTTACATTGGGACAGAGTGTTCAAATTGTGATAGGTTAGTTTCAGTTTTATTCATTTACTAGAGTTATTCTTTCCAAAATATATATTACTAATAAGTTTCTCACAATAACTAATAGTACTATTTACTTTACGTCGTTCTTTTCCCTAATGCTTTATTTATGCCTGAGGTCAAGCGGAAATCAAGCAAAACTTTCTTTAGAATCTCGGCACGGCTTTCTTTACCTTCTTACACTTTGTTGGGTAATGACAATTTATTTAGGAGAAACAAGCGAGAGAGCCCCGTTTAGTATGTTCTATATTAACACTATTACAAATCTCTATTAAAGGCACTCTGCTATGCTCTCGTGAGCCATATAGCTCTGGACGCCCATGGTCCCAAAAATTATTAACCATCCCCTTTGGTTCCTACTGTCCGAGTAAATATAAAATATACAAAATTCCTTCTGACCTAATACCAAAACTTTCTTCCATATAAATCCCCTTTTAGTTATCTTTCCCCTTTTGAAGTACCGGTAGATTATTGTTTAAACTTCCTGTCATTTCTTTAAAATAACACGTAACTAACACGAAAAACTTCACATGAATAAACTATGAACTCTCGTCCGTATGTAACATATACTAAATATTAACTTATTTAGGAATGAAGGGTTTAATTTGATCGACATTATATAATCCTTTAATTATACCTGATGAAGGTTCCATAAGAATTAACGCTTTGGGATGTACAATCTTATGAACAACATATGGACCTTCAAAGATAAAGAAGAATTTTCTACAGTCCTTATTGATCTTCGAACTTTTAGGATGAGATCGTCTTCCTTTTCTCGTTCGGATGGACCATTCGTAGAATAACATTTTTCTTTCCTTTACATAATACGGTAATCTACTAATTAGGACTGGTATTAGATGACTATCAATAATTGGTTCTTCAATTAATTTAGCACGGTTTAAACGCCATTCGAAATAATTCCTATAACCTCTCCACCGTTTAGAATAAGGAGAAGGGTCTAACAACTCTAAAGTTAAGTATTGTTGTTTTCCCCCTGACGAATAATTTTGTTTAAACTGCTTAACAAAATCATTCCAGTCCCTAAATTCAGTTCTATGCAGTACTGCCCATTCCGCAGCTTCTGCTTCTAAATGTCCTATTACAAATTGAATCCGTTTTTCATTACTCCATTTAGGAGATAATGAAGTTTCAAAAGCTTTTATAAAGATTATAGGGTGAAGTTCGCCTCCTGGTTTGAATACAGGAAATCGACTTGCTACATTTGAATTTGTCCTTATATCATCCCAACATTCTGCGAGAGACATAGTTGGATTTTGTTTGGATTGCAGAGACGGAGTTGCGTCGGATTTGCTTGCCGTGATTTCTTTATTTGTGTTGTTGTCGTCCGAGCTAGCAAACCCGATGCGACTGTTGTCTCTGATTACCTTATTACATCTACTACTTGAAATATTTTCATTATTATCTGATTCCGATAACCATTTAGTAATTTCCTGTATTCGCATATCTGTATTGGACACGCGTTTAGCTAATATCGATTCTTCACTGTGTTCACGATGTGAACGCTCTGTACCTTCATCAGTGTTATTATCTTTGGAAGTCTCAAGGTTACTGCATATTTCGGTGATTAAAAATTTCATGTTTTCTATTTCAGTATGATCTTTTTCTACTCGATGAGTTAATGTCTCTAATTCTACATTACCTATTGAAGAAATCTCTGCAGGTTTGGTAGAAACCTCTTTAATAGATTCTAATAATTCTCTACGAACAGTTTCTGTTTGCATAGAAAATTCATCTCGTAACTTATCGTTATTTTTCTCTATTTCATTTACAACTAAGACATTGACATTACCTAGTCTCTTGGTTAAGTCAGTAATATATTTTCGCATGCGACCTTTTTCCTCACGCGATTCCTGGATATGTTCTTCTAACCTTTTACAATTATCTTATTACTAAGTCCTACTAGTTTTTCCTGCATTTCAACTTTAGAAGCCTCTATTTTATCACTTAATTCTCGACTGGTTTCATTAAGATGTTCCTGTAACCTGTCTGTAGATTTTTTTAGCTCCCCTTTAAGTTCCTCTTTTAATCTAGCAGTATATTCTTCGTTCGCTTGTTTTAATTCCTCTTTTAATCTAGCAGTAGATTCTTCGTTAGATTGTTTTAATTCCTCTTTTAATCTAGCAGTAGATTCTTTGTTAGATTGTTTTAATTTAGCGATCGCCCTAAAATGGGATCTCATGCTTCTATCGGACACAGATTGCTCTTCGTCTGACATTTCACTTCCCGACATTATTGTAAGATATTAACTAGTTACACACGCAGACTTGTAATCAACAGTCCTATTAAAAGCACACTCCCTATGTACAACACTCCACTTCCAACTTAAAACAAACTCACCGGACACTAATATTGTAGTTTGTAGTTCTCGGTGAACACCGGAGACGTCACTGGCTGCAACCGCGCCCGGCCCCACCGTAGACAGGCGAAGCCCTCACCAACACCTCTAATACCAGCCGGAGGAACAGCCCCAAGCTGACATACTGGGCCTGATAGTTTAGGGAGGAAAAGGTTGTCGGGGTTTGCAGCGTTCAGCTGCTGCCCAACCGATGCGCCTTCTCGTAGAATAACTGCGTGACCGTACTGCTTGGCTGCGCTCCGTTAGTTGCCCACACCCGCGAAGTCGCCGCTGGCTGGTGAAGGCTCCACGAAGACTCTCGTTGCCTTCCGAAGGACTCTTGATGTTTTAATTGTTTCGTACCTGTGTGCCTTAGTTGCATACAAGTCGCCACGGTGTAGTGTAACGACGTAAGTTTTGTATAAACGATTTTCTTTTGACATATGACCATGTGCAGACTTCGTCACCTACGTCAGTTACAACACACTTCAAAATTATTTAAATTCTTTTTAAATTGTCTCTGCATGGTTCTTCAACGAAACTGTAATTAAAACATCATCATTTGAGTCGTATGCGCAGAATTACGTCACTCAGTCCAATTGGTTTGCGCAAACTTTTTTCAATTTAGATGTCGTTTGTTTCTTCTCAGACATTATATTAATGCACGTTATCTGCTTTCATAAATATTAAAACCACATTGAATAAACTTTTAAGACTCAAACTCGTGATGAACGTTGTCAAAATTAATAATCTTGACAAATAAATCAGTAATGCTTATTCCTTAATATAATTTTTCATAAATAAATTCTCGGAACACGTATTTAAACTTTGTAGTATACACTAGTTTATTATCTTCCTATATACTACATATAGACGTGAACCTGAGCCTTGACAAGATAGGACTGAACATTTACAACATGATTAAACTTTCTATGGCGTCATTGTTGTAGAAACTTTACAAATTCTTATATTTTCAGTTTTTAGAAGCACGACGCCACAACTCGGTTTCAGGATCTTCTGTTGCTCTCTGGCTGTCGAGCCGCGACGTATAGTGGCCAGCAATTTTCTCTTAGGCCCCAGCAGTGAAGATGCTGTCTCCGTTCGTTGCGCCGCCATCTCCGTACATGAAACATAAAAAATAAATACAAAACTTTAGATAATTCAAAACAATTACAAAGATTACAAAAATACATAAACAAAACCCTAAATTAAATTTATATTCACCTGCAAACTGGGCTGGCACTGGTGGATGGGTGACGCTTCAATTTCGCGTCCCACTACACTGGTGTATACACCAATGTGGACCACCACCTCTAAAGGTCTCGCTCTATGGTGGTACAACATGCAATGTGTGGTTTTCATGACCAATAAAAAGGACGGAAATGATGTTTATGTTGATCTCTATTCCAGTTTTCTGTACAGGTTCCGGAACTCTCGGAACCGAGATGTTGCTAAACTTTAGTTGATGTGTGTACATAAATGAGCATGGTCTACCTTTTGAGCAGTGGACCTTTTACAGATGCTCTAAATTTAGCACGGACTTCAATTGGAGATACTTATAACAGTGTCCCGAATGAAACTTTGTCTCGAAACCTGGAAGAAAATCCAAAGATATTCTGGTCGTAAGTAAAGTGTGTTAGCGGCAAGAAAAAATCAGTGACTTCTCTGCGCAATAGCAACGGAGATACTATCGTAGACAGTGGTGCCAAAGCAGAGTTACTAAGCACTACTTTCCGAAATGCCTGCACAAAAGAAAACGAAGTAAATATTCCGGAATTCGAATCAAGAACAGCTGCCAACATGAGTAACGCAGATAACGTAGAAGTAAATATCCTCCGAGTATTGAAGCAACTTAAATAACTTAACAAAAGCAAGTCTCCTGGACAACACTGTATACAAATTAGGTTCCTTTCAGAGTATGATGATGCATTAGATCCATACTTAAGAATCATATCCAACCGTTCGCTCGACGAAAGATCCGTACCCAAAGACTGGAAAGCTGCACACGTCACAGCAATATTCAAGAACGGTAGTACAAGTAATCCACTTAATTACAGGCCCATACCATTAAAGTCGATATACAGCAGGATTTGGAAACATATATGTTAGAACATTACGAATTACCTCGAAGAAAACGGTCTATTGACACATAGTCATCATGGGTTTAGAAAACATCGTTCTGGTAAAACACAATAGCTCTTTATTCGCATGAAGTGTTGAGTGCTAATGACAGGGGATTTCAGATCGATTCCGTATTTCTGGATTTCCCGAAGGCTGTATCACACAAGCGGCTTCTAGTGAAATTGAGTGCTTATGGAATATCGTCTCAGTTATTTGACTGGATTTGTGATTTTCTGTCAGAGAGGTCACAGTTGGTAGTAACTGACGGAAAGTCGTCAAGTACAACGGAAGTGATTTCTGGCGTTCTCCAAGGTCGTGTTATAGGCCCTTTGCCGTTCCTTATCAATATGAACGGTTTGGCAGACAATCTGAGTAACCGTGCAGAACACGCTATCGTTTATCGACTAATAATGTCGCCAGAAGATGAAAACAAATTGCAAAACGGTTTGGAAAAGATATCTGAATGGTGCGAAAATTGTCAGTTGACCCTAAATAAAAAAAATTGGGACGTCATCCACCTGAGTGCTAAAAGGAATTCGTTAAACTTCGGTTACACGATAAATCAGTTAAATCTAAAGGCCGTAAATACAACTAAATACCTAGGAATTACATTTACGAACAACTTAAATTGGAAGGAACACACAGAAAATGTTTTAGGGGAGGCTAACCAAAGACTGCGTTTTATTGGCAGGACACTTAGAAAATGTAACAGATCTACTAAGGAGACTGCCCACAGTACGCTTGTCCGTCCTCTTTTAGAATACTGTTGCGCGTTGTGGGATCCTTACCAGATAGGACTGATACAGTGCATCGAAAAAGTTCAAAGAAGGGCAGCACGTTTTGTATTATCGCGAAATATCGGAGAGAGTGTCACTGAAATGATACAGTATTTGGGCTGCACGTCATTAAAAGAAAGGCGTTTCTCGTTACGGCGGAATCTTCTCATGATATTCCAATCACCAACTTTCTCTTCCGAATGCGAAAATATTATGTTGACACCGACCTACATAGCGAGAAAAGATCGCTATGAGAAAATAAGGGAAATAAGAGATCGTACTGAAATATATAATTGTTCGTTCTTTCCGTGCGCTATACGAGATTGGAATAAAAGAGAATTGTGAAGGGGGTTCGATGAACCCTCTGCCAGGTACTTAAATGTGATTTGCTTAGTATCCATGTAGATGTAGATGAATATGACACAATAACAAACACTTATGCCATACCTGAAGTACGGAATATTATGACATTTGGGGCAGTAGGGAGGACAGTTATAGGTCTTTTTCTCCTCACATTTGTTTAAGGTGCTGTTATCGTATTACTATTTGACTTGTTCCATTAATATGTCGATGATCTCCTCGAATGCTTTTTTCACTCCCACTGAAAATGTACAATTCTGCTAAAAATCTGGCGCTGTAACTTAGCATTTACAAGAGTTGATAACTACTTGCTTGCGCCAGAAAATTCGTCACAATATCTCGGGAAACATAGTGGAAATCTCACCTCCTTTTGTAGTCGTCTTGGCGACACCCATTTTAGATGGTCAACTAAGACCATATAAATCTACTTGCTGATAAGGGTAGTTCATTTTCTTGTTTCACGTTTTATGGTATACACACATTCAAGAGATAGTTGCTACTTTAGATCCCAGAGCCAACAAATAATTTTGGTATTCAATAAGTTCATTTAAGAATGTTCAGAATGAGCCAACTAAGGTTTGTTATTCTCATCCCAACCACTAAATAGACTGACCTGTACCGTCCCTAGTGATGAATGTACTGCCATACTATCGCATTCCTCACACAGTGTAGCGCAAATGTAGCGGTCAGTGGCGGCCCTCTCGAGTACGCCCCATCTCCGCAACACATAAATAACCCGTGTGTGCGCTGCAGTGCCTGCCTAGGGAACCAGGCTAGGTGGCATCTAGCAATAACGGGCTCCCCCGGCTAGCTGCTCGCTGCACCACTGTACACACAGACAATACGGCACTAGGTGGGTTCGCCCCACCGCCTTATACCGCAATATGTCCCATAAAACTGGGGACGGCCGCAGCGCACTGCTAGACAAGAGCAGCATAAAAGTTGGCGGCGCGGGCGGCGAGATTGCGACATGGGTTACGACAACGAATTTCATTTCCACGGCGCGGCGCGGCTAGGGAAGGCGGAAGGAGCGGCCGCGAGAGTAGGCTCCGGTGTTGTGGCGATGGGAGTGCAGAGGAATGGGCCGGAATTACTGGGGGGCGGGCCGCGGTGTCCCAGGGAAGTACCCCGGCCGTAACTTGCACCTCCTGATGAAGTCCTTTCAGATTACTTGCCCAGCTCGGAGACGTCCGGAAGTACTTTCGACTGTTTATGCCTATTCTCTGTGTTAGCAAAATGCCTCACGGTTGTCATTACGCTACGTGTCAGTATAATGAACTGAAAGTTGTTAGTTAAAAATGAAATTATTATTATTAGACTAGTGAAAGACTTACGGACATGTGTGATGCTCCGTCTCTGACAATTTTATCGTTATCTATACTATTCTCTAAAAACTGCAAAGCAGTCTAGTGAAACTCTGATATCATTATCATAAAATCTGATATGTAGTCGTACAACTTATATTATGAAAACTCGTTTGCCGACAAGTCAGTATTCAAACATTTTGTGGAACCTCTTTTCACCGGACAGGTCAGCATTCTGATAGAGAACAAAAACAGAAATTAATTACTCTTCCTATAGATCATGAAATATCAGTTCTCTAGTACCTGACTGCGAATTTTAAAATATTCCCTACTGTCTCCTAACAATTATACTGCAATGCTCCTACACGCAACAACAACTTACCTCGTCTTACCGCTCATTTGCGTGACCAGCAGATTACTGAAATAATTCAAAAGAAATATTGCGATCCATGCAGAGTGCAATGTATGGTTACAACTACTGATGCAACCACGCCTATGACTTTTTATTTATAGAAATTGAATGATCTGAGGGGCTAGGCCAACAAGCCTTAGGCGGTGTAAAAAATGAAAGGAACCAATAAAACTTCAAATTTACTATATTCTGAGAATGAAGATTCATACATTGACAAGCTTTACTTAGACCATTCTTTTCCTTAAACAATTTGAAAAACTTCAATTATTTCCCAATGTTTATAATCAATAGTTATATCATGTCACAACAAAGATACGAACAACACTCTCAGTGTATGTATACACAAATCTGACAAAATTCCTCCAGTGCGCAAGCATACAGCAACAAGGCAAATTACCAAAAACAATCCCCGATTAATATCGAAATCTCCTCCGGCGATACTAGCACGGGCATGTTAGACTCCGACATCTCCTGATGAGTGGCTTCTTCACACGCAAGGCTGCGTCCGACTCCCCTCGACAACTGTTCGTTCGCAGCCTCTGGCGTCATTAATATCTCAGACTCAGAGTTTGTGTATGCACGCTGCTACATAATCATAAGGCAACTTTCTAAAATATATCAACATCCATCTTTCATAGCACCCACCCTCAATTTTAAGAATTTTGTGGAGTGATTTATGCCTAACATGTTGACAACAAGCAAATGCAAAATTCTTAAATAAAAAAAAAAATGTGAAAACTGGCATCACTGTCTTACAAAAGTGGCAAAACACGTAAACATAAATGTAAGATTTTGTAAGTAGTAGAAAGTTGATAAGCTGTACAGTGTAGTCAAGGAGAATAATATATAAGTATCGTCTTGTGCATTGACCACTCATATCCAAATGACATTGGAAGTACTTAATAGAATAAAAAATGTTATATATAGTTCTCCAATAATACAAAAATTTCTTTCAGTTGCATAGATAGAAATATTACATACAATTGCTGAACCCGCTGGGCAAAACAGCTGATTAGGATTGTGGAAAGGGACAAATAGGGTGTCGGTCAGGTTCACTCAAAATTGTAATTTATTATAATTTAATAACGCCGAATCTTTAGAACTACGAGCTTCGAAAAGGCAATTGTTTCACGGCCGAAGGCCTTCAAACAAGAAATCTTAAAGCAACAACATAAATCTCAAATGGTACAAACATGCAGTTAAAATTGGATTTAAGTGGCTGAACGCCCACAATTGATTTTCCAAAATCCAAAAATACATAAAATCCAGTGGAAGAATTTTTTAAATCATTGGCTATAATAGGTTATGAACAGACAATTAAACACATATGAGAGGTACAATAAAGGAAACGGCAATTAGAAGCCCCCAGGGAGGTCGGTTTGCCCTCGTTAACTTAGGTGGTGAGCCCAACTACACTTGATCCGTCGGAACCCAACCAGGGGACAGCCACGGACCGACCGACAAAACGACTTGCTTGCCACCAATCGGTACCTGAGAACTCAAACACAAAAGGTTACGAACACGATTATCCACAATGAAATATGTATTAAGCTGACAAAACTACACACCATGTGGGACATCAACAACAGGTGTGCAAAGGACACTGACTGAAATTACGTTAGTGGCCAGGGCAGGTAACTGGAACACTAAAGGCCACAAGGCAGAAGATTCCGCTAGTAGACTTGAATTTGAAATTTGGTAATATAGTTAACTTCACCCAAAAGAACACTGCCTGAATTTAAGTCAATGGCCAGAGCAGGTAAGCAGAGCACTAACGGCCACAGGGCAGAAAATTCTGCCGGTGCACTTGAATTGTAGTCAACCAATATAGCTAATTGACTGCATGGCAGCTAAATTTCAGCAATAAGAACTCTCGGCGTTGCTCACAGGAAAACCTTCCCAGCAGCGAACCGCCGAAACCAACTACACAACACGAATGGACGTGGCTTGGGTAGTTGAAACCACTAGTCAACTTCGACGTCTTGGGTCGGTGAACCACGAAGCTCGTAGCAATCAGACAGCTCCACACACGCTCCGACACTGCGCAGGGACTGCCAGCGGACCCAGCTGACTGCACCGCGCGGAGATAACTTTGTTGGTCCGCAGCAACCGACCTACTCCTCAGAGTGCCGACAACATCTAATATATTCGTCAGTGGAAATAAAGCCACTACACACACAAGCTAACAAACACTTGCACAAAGACCTGGCGGGCAACAGTAACTAAACATGCACGAAGACCAATAGGGAGTTGATGCACACACACACACACACACACACACACACACACACAGCACTCATGAACGAACAGAGAGCCAAAACGCGTCGTCCGATAGGACGGCTGACTGACGATCAACCAAGACCGTAGCCTGCCTGAAGTGATGCGTGGCGGCAATGGTCGGGCGAGCCATGTCGATGCAGACCTCACTGCTCCAACCAGACTGCACTAGTGCCGCATTTGCAACTCCCCGAATGGCAGGTCCGGACTGCGCTCCAGACATGTTCCAAGTGACTGGCAGCCCAAACTCGCGACTCGAACTCGCTTACCCGAACTGGCTTACGACAGACAACGACCGGGAAGTAATAGCAGTCGAGCAAAGATACTACAAGAAGTGATATATCGATACGCGCTGCTAGCGCCGCTCGCGGTCAGGCAAATCGGCAACTCAGTGACAGTAGTAATTTAAATTAACGTAGTGAGGTAAAGTACGTTAAAAACAGGGTGCAAAATACATGTTGGCGGGAATACAAGCCGCACACGGCTCAATTGTAAAGAGAAAGAAAATGAATAAACAAATATCATTGTTCAGGCAGGCACTAATAGCTGCATCACACTGGCGGTAGTTAAAAAAAAAAGTTCAGATGTATGTGAGATCTTATGGGACTTAACTGCGAAGCTCATCAGTCCCTAAGCTTACACACTACTTGACATAAAGTATCCTAAGGATAGACACACACACCCATGCCCGAGGGATGACTCGAACCTCCGCCGGGACGAGCCGCACAGTCCATGACTGTAGCGCCCTAGACCGCTCGGCTAATCCCGTGCGGCGGCGGTAGTTCATTTCACAAGATAACAAAATGTTATGTAAAGTTCTTCAGGAGAGTAAAACTCATCTGGCAGTAGGAAACCAAGTAAAGAAACACAGGTTTTAGATGCAGCAGAGCCGGGGACAATTTACACTATGTGCACTGACAACCAAGCCGAAATGTTAATACATTCAGCTCAGGACACACAAGTTTGAGGTGTAAGCAGACTCAGCGACTAGATGCATGCGTTATGTCCACAGAAAATCACACAAAAAAGTTTTAGTGTGTCACTCCTTTTCATTTTCATATAAAGATACTGTGCAGAATCAGTACTGGTTGTATAAAGCTCAAGTATGACTTGCTGAATACCAAAAAGTTCATGATAAGATCATGAAAGCATTGAAATTGTATATCTTTGAGAAAACATGTTCTCAAAATTTACACAAAAGATCAAAAGTCTCATATGTGATACAATAACAGAAACGAATTATAGTGATAAAATGAACAATAGTAAGTTACATACACTTGAATATAAAATCAACGTCCTGTCAATAGCCACACAAGCTCTCAGCTCAGTGAAAGACTCAAAATATGTATGGCCACAGATAATTACGTAAGTGTGGTAGGTTTCTGGAAGTACAGTTGTAAATATTAAGTCCAGTTCTATACAAATTTATTTTCTGGTGGTACAGTATGCAGTGTATCATGATATATGTGAGTATATATACAATTCCTTCACATACATTATAAGAGACTTGAGCTCCCGTATACATTAGTGAATTTTCGTAAAGAATGTCTTTTCTAATCACTGCATTCAGTTTTCACAACTTGGTCAGTGATTATCACAAGTACTTCCTTTTTATTACAGTACAAATATTGCGTCATACCAATGTTTACACAATGATCATCGAACAGAAAATAGCAACCAGCATCTCTTGGTCAATATCGCCAGATGTCAAATTTCATCATCTTACAATCATTAACTTAAAGTGCTGGAATCATCACTGCATCCCTAAGGTAGTAGAAGGTACGTCTTCAATGATCACTAAGAGAAATTCTAAAATAACATTCTTTAAATAGAAAAGCTCTTAAGTGATCAAGTAACTTATTTTACTCAGTCATTTACAACATGCATAAGAAATGTATATCATCCTGCATCAAGGCGTAAAAAATACTGCAAGCTGAAAAGAATAAAGCAGTCAAAATGAATAACATATTTATATGGTACTTCTGGAATGTATTGTTTTCCGTAAGAGACCGCTGCAACATTCGCATTGTTAGATAGTAACCCGCTCCTTATGTACATTACTCTCTCATCTGAAAATATTTTTAGTCCATAGAAATAAATACAGTTCTCTGTTTTTGTACTACTTCTGCAACAGAGAAAAATTCAGTTACGACAACATCGCAAATAATAATAAAAAGAATCAGTGTAGACAGTAATAAATACAGTAACACAATATTTTACTAAGACAATTTCATTCTACAGTTTCGCAAAGCTAGAAAATTCAACTCACACATACGTCACACAATTCTGCAGTAGAGAAAAAAATTTTGTAGAACCATTCATGCTTATTACCCTTGACAGATACATCCACACATGAACTCTCATCTCCAAACAGATGAAAAGAAAATGTGTTACCTTCAAGCGCTGTTGTTTCATACACGTAAAAGTATCGTGTTTTTTGGAGTTCACACTGTATATAGCAGGTGTGATTCGTATCTCAAACTGTAATTCGTGTTCTTTCCGTAACTGATGGTTGTTATATGTCTTAATCCACCTGACCAGCAGCAATAAAACTTCAGTAACACTGTCCTCTCAGAAATGTTTCCATGACAAAATAAACCTCCCTTGGAACACAGTGTGCAGGAACAGAACCTCCATATGTATTTACAGCTGTGGGTAGTTTCGTTTAAAGAGTGTACATCCCTTACTTTGTCTTCTTCCATAAATAGCTGAAAAAAAAGCTTACTCAGTAAACTCATATATGCCTCGTGTATGTTCCTCAGAATATTATATTTTATTAACCTTCAGCATAACGTCCTACCAATTATATCGACTTCACATAATATACCATAATTGCACCCTTAATATGCCATAGTTGGACCATAATAAACCATAATAACATCATAAGCCTGACATGGAAAACCTGAGCAAAATTTCTCATCATATTCTAGATCTATATCGCACTGTTTTCTGTAGATTCCTCATGTCATAATGCAAATATAGATGCAAAAAATTGTCTTCTTCCTCTGTACCAACAGCTTGTCGATTATGCTTAGCAAATTCAAAGTACTTTCCTTCATACAACAGTCAACCGGGGTGGTCGAACGGTTATAAGTGCTACAGTCTGGAACTGCGGGACCGCTACGGTCGCAGGTTCGAATCCTGCCTCGGGCATGGATGTGTGTGCTGTCCTTAGGTTAGTTAGGTTTAAGTAGTACTAAGTTCTAGGGGACTGATGACTTCAGAGCCGCTTGAACCTTCATACAACACAAATAATAGATCGTCACTATTCATTAAAATTCCGTATTAAGGAGATTGTCAGCGAAAGATACTTTGACAGATATGCAGATTAGTTGAAGAGAATGAAACAGTGCTGAAAGTTAAAGTCAGAAAATTCACTGCAACAGCTGCGGCACTTATGCATAAGTTTATCAAAGAAACTTAGGTTACTATTCATTCTATACCTTGATGTTAGATACATGATGGAGACTATAACACAACTTATTTATGGGTCATCAGAATAATTTTTTAAATATTTTTTTTTTTTTTTGCTTTAATAATTTTTGCGGCTTGGTGCTATATTTTCTGTATATGAAAAGTGTACTATGCTGAAGATTAAATTTATTTGCAATGTATGTGGGTAATGTATATAAAACACTATGTAAAGGTTCATTACGTTAAGTAATTTTCTGATGACATTTTGTATTTAAAAATATTTGTGTGTATAAACTGTTCATGTTCACGTAAATGTGACAATTGTAAGAAATGGTCACGCTTAGGAACAATATAAGAAATAGGCGTTATGTAAAAGCCAGTGTGCTTTCGTTTGCAACGAAAGTGGCTCTGGTGAGTGGAGAAGGTGGCAAGGGTGAAATGATGAGCTGCCTAGAGGAAGTATGGGAAGTAAGTCACACAGTCTGTAGGCAGCAGCGATTTAAGCAGCACCCTTGTGAAGCAGGAGATGGATTGCCTGCAAATTTGCACAAAAATGTCTTGGTTAAAGACTGCAAAAGGCTTACAGCCTAGCTGCGAGTTGTTGGGCCACTGTATGTAAAATTGAATGACGCCAAGAAGAGAAATTAAGCCCATACGGCAAGATACTTGCAGGATGTATAGTGGGTGTTGTAGCCGCCGTAATTGTGCGCCACACACAAGCGTAAAACCACCAGATAAGATTTTCTTTCTATTCTACTTTTGTACAGCGTGAACTATTAATTTAAAGTCCGATTTATTAGTGAACAATTATTCTTGAACTTTAAAGGAACTGGCTGACCCTCTTATTTCATCCTAATCATACAACCTATATAGGGTTCCTTCCTGCTGTTTGATTAATCCGAATACCCTGTTTTACAGACCTATGAAGTGCCAGTTTAATATAAAGTGGCATCATTTGAACTGTTTTTGTGTAAATAATGAGAGTAATAGCTTTCGAAAGTAAATACCAGTAAGAAAGAGGTTTTCTTGAAGTGAAATGTTCAGTATAAAAAGTGTGTGCTTTAGTATGTAAGCATTTTAGTATTTAAGTTTATCGGTTATGGAAAGTGCTTCTCTAAAGGTTACCCCCTCCCCCCTCCCCGCGGCGAAATTTTATTTTATCTTCCTTGAAGTAATCTATTGGGGTTTTCTCTTTTAGAAACGAAAAGTATAAGGGTGTAGTAGTCAAATAATTCCAAATACCAGTGCCTGCACCAATAATGTTTACGTGGAGTAATATTTATTTGAAGAAGCAACTTAAACAGCAGCAAGAAAGTAGGCAAAATTCATACTTCTGCTTTTTCAATACTTCATCGTTTCAGTGAATGGATAGGTTGGCGACCGTTAGTACGTTTTTTAAACCACTAAATGAACTTGGAACTAAGTTGTCCTAGCTTCAGTATAATACTATTCATACTCCATTTCTTTATAACCGCTAGGTAAGATCTTAGGAGAAGAACTGAGTAGTCTGAGTCACTTACCCATTAGACACAACACACGGTCAAATGCCGTAAAAAGGGTAACTCTATTTATTAACTTTTTCCTATTAACATGACTACCCTCCTATAGTGTACGTTATCTGGAAACTAAACTAAATTTAGTAAAAGGGTTATATGTGGCAACATAGTGAGAGGGTTTTGTGTTATTTAGGTAAAAACATGTTGTATACATGGAAGAACCCTGGAGATACTAAAAGGTATCAGATAGATTATATAATGGTAAGACAGAGATTTAGGAACCAGGTTTTAAATTGTAAGACATTTCCAGGGGCAGATGTGGACTCTGACCACAATCTATTGGTTATGACCTGTAGATTAAAACTGAAGAAACTGCAAAAAGGTGGGAATTTAAGGAGATGGGACCTGGATAAACTAAAAGAACCAGAGGTTGTACAGAGATTCAGGGAGAGCATAAGGGAGCAATTGACAGGAATGGGGGAAATAAATACAGTAGAAGAAGAATGGGTAGCTTTGAGGGATGAAGTAGTGAAGGCAGCAGAGGATCAAATAGGTAAAAAGACGAGGGCTAGTAGAAATCCTTGGGTCTCAGAAGAAATACTGAATTTAATTGATGAAAGGAGAAAATATAAAAATGCAGTAAGTGAACCAGGCAAAAAGGAATACAAACGTCTCAAAAATGAGATCGACAGGAAATGCAAAATGGCTAAGCAGGGATGGCTAGAGGACAAATGTAAGGATGTAGAGGCTTATCTCACAAGGGGTAAGATAGATACCGCCTACAGGAAAATTAAAGAGACCTTTGGAGATAAGAGAACGACTTGTATGAATATCAAGAGCTCAGATGGAAACCAAGTTCTAAGCAAAGAAGGGAAAGCAGAAAGGTGGAAGGAGTATATAGAGGGTCTATACAAGGGCGATGTACTTGAGGACAATATTATGGAAATGGAAAAGGATGTAGATGAAGATGAAATGGGAGATATGATACTGCGTGAAGAGTTTGACAGAGCACTGAAAGACCTGAGTCGAAACAAGGCCCCCGGAGTAGACAATATTCCATTGGAACTACTGACGGCCGTGGGAGAGCCAGTCCTGACAAAACTCTACCATCTGGTGAGCAAGATGTATGAAACAGGCGAAATACCCTCAGACTTCAAGAAGAATATAATAATTCCAATCCCAAAGAAAGCAGGTGTTGACAGATGTGAAAATTACCGAACTATCAGCTTAATAAGTCACAGCTGCAAAATACTAACACGATTTCTTCACAGACGAATGGAAAAATTAGTAGAAGCCAACCTCGGGGAAGATCAGTTTGGATTCCGTAGAAACACTGGAACACGTGAGGCAATACTGACCTTACGACTTATCTTAGAAGAAAGATTAAGGAAAGGCAAACCTACGTTTCTAGCATTTGTAGACTTAGAGAAAGCTTTTGACAATGTTGACTGGAATACTCTCTTTCAAATTCTAAAGGTGGCAGGGGTAAAATACAGGGAGCGAAAGGCTATTTACAATTTGTACAGAAACCAGATGGCAGTTATCAGAGTCGAGGGACATGAAAGGGAAGCAGTGGTTGGGAAGGGAGTAAGACAGGGTTGTAGCCTCTCCCCGATGTTGTTCAATCTGTATATTGAGCAAGCAGTAAAGGAAACAAAAAAAAAATAGGAGTAGGTATTAAAATTCATGGAGAAGAAATAAAAACTTTGAGGTCCGCCGATGACATTGTAATTCTGTCAGAGACAGCAAAGGACTTGGAAGAGCAGTTGAATGGAATGGACAGTGTCTTGAAAGGAGGATATAAGATGAACATCAACAAAAGCAAAACAAGGATAATGGAATGTAGTCTAATTAAGTCGGGTAATGCTGAGGGAATTAGATTAGGAAATGAGGCACTTAAAGTAGTAAAGGCGTTTTGCTATTTGGGGAGCAAAATAACTGATGATGGTCGAAGTAGAGAGGATATAAAATGTAGGCTGGCAATGGCAAGGAAAGCGTTTCTGAAGAAGAGAAATTTGTTAACATCCAGTATTGATTTAAGTGTCAGGAAGTCATTTATGAAAGTATTCGTATGGAGTGTAGCCATGTATGGAAGTGAAACATGGACGATAAATAGTTTGGACAAGAAGAGAATAGAAGCTTTCGAAATGTGGTGCTACAGAAGAATGCTGAAGGTTAGATGGGTAGATCACATAACTAATGTGGAAGTATTGATTAGGATTGGGGAGAAGAGAAGTTTGTGGCACAACTTGACCAGAAGAATGGATCGGTTGGTAGGACGTGTTCTGAGGCATCAAGGGATCACCAATTTAGTATTGGAGGGCAGCGTGGAGGGTAAAAATCGTAGAGGGAGACCAAGAGATGAATACACTAAGCAGATTCAGAAGGATGTAGGTTGCAGTAGGTACTGGGAGATGAAAAAGCTTGCACAGGATAGAGTAGCATGGAGAGCTGCATCAAACCAGTCTCAGGACTGAAGACCACAACAACAACAACAGGTAAAAGCATTCTAAATTTCAATAGCACTGGTAGGGTTATAAAACCATATGGTATGCTTTCAAGTTCCACAGTATTTGCACGTGAGATTCGCCATATTTGATAAGGACCTTCATACCCCAAGAAAAAATGTGCTACTGAAAAATTTTCCTCTAGGAGATAAGCGATGCGATTTAAGCAACACTTCCTGACCTGTCTGTACGTTCATGATGCTCACTCGTGGACACTATAGTTTCTTCCTTTCTCTGCGACTCACATGATGTTTTCCAAAGCGATGTCTTAAACGTCGTTGTAGAGGGAAGTTTTATATGATCTGCTGGCGGTTCTTTCTTTAATACGAAGAACGAAGGAGGAGTTGTAGTTCGTCAAAGATATTTTGAAAATCGGAAAAGTGCAAATCCCAGTTTCTCTGTTGGCGGTAGCAATACAGTCTGCAAAGTTTATCTAATTCTTTCATAATGCGTTCTGAAGGGTTGGAAGGTAGCACAAAACGTGATAGGCCTATAAATATTGGTTTAACTTTTCTATGCCTCCATGTTCTTAGGTGTGTATTTTAAAGTCGCTGTGGGTCATTATTAGAAATTACTTTGTCAGCTTGCCCTACTTCTATCAGAAAATTCTTTACGAATGCTATAGAAAAAGATTTTGCAGTTGTTTTTCGTAAAGGTGTGAACGACACAAATTCAGAGGTAAGCTCAACACATAGAAAAACAAATGGAGGAACATGTTTAGATCTCATAACTGGACCGAAAACGTCAACAGTAGCTCATTTCTTAGTTTCACGGGAATGATAGGAAACAGTGGTGTTCTATGCCTAACGGTGGGTGGGTTTACTTTTTGGCACAGTTTGAATTTAGCTAAGACTGTACGAATTAGTTTGTCCATATTGTCGAAGTAACAAGTACCCTGTAAATTCTGAAATCATTTGATAGCACCAAAATGTAACTGAGATGTGTGTCCCATATGAGTCTGTTGATTAGTTCGTCTGGGATGCCCTGTACCAAAATGTGACATCTATATTTAAATAAAATGTTGTTATGTACAAGGTGAAACTGTCTTATAGCAGTATTTGATTTGTTTTCCCATTTCTCTTTCATGTCATCCCAGATTAGACCTTTCTCCTGATCATGAGCAATATCACGTAATGAAGATAAAATAAAGTTTTCAAAGGCTACGTTTTGGATATGTAACAAACTAAAACTATTTTCTTTGGAATCTCCCTCATTACTTTGGACTAAACCAACAGGTGCCTGTGAAAGTGGATAAGCAATAATGTCTTCTGAACGCAGAATGTAAATCACAGTGAAACTGAAGTCCTGAAGGAATAAAGCCCAATATCTGAAACGATCATGATTTAGGTTAGCTGTCATCAGAAACTGTAGTCCCTATGATTGGTATATACTTTAGTGTGATTACTTTGTAGAAAATAACGAAATTCATCAAATTCCCAGACTGCGCCTAATGCTTCAAGCTCGATCACAGGATAGTTACGTTTGACATTGAGCAAGACTTGGCAGGCATAACCTATACTTTTCTGTGTAAGAATTACATTTTCTACAACTTCTTGAAACAAGTTTGCATCAAGTACATCAAGACCAGATTTTGATATAGCAGTCGAAAGGCAAAAATCAGGATATAAATCAGGATATGATAATACATGTGCATAGAGCAGTGCAGTTTTAAGATCATCATATTTGGTCTGGATGACATCATCTCTGTCCCAAACTGTATTCATACCTGTGAGCTGACATAGTCTAAATGTAGACAAGTTTCTTAACCTAATGAAACATCTACCAAAGTTCATATGGCCCAAGAGTCCTGCACTTATCGTTTATTTGTAGATACAGGTATTTCTTCTATTGCTTTCAGTTATTCTGGCTCGGGAGAGATACCTTTCATAGAGAGAACGTGACAAAGAAATTTAATTTGTGTTTCACCGAATTCTGATTTTTCCATATTGACTGTAATGCCATATTCAAGAAATGTCTGTAATAGTTCGCTCAGTACTTGGTTGTGTTCTGTCCACGAATTTTTAGCTATCAAATATCATCAACATAAGTGGTGATCCTGTCTTTCAAATGCTTTGATAAGATAGTATTCAGACTTTGGATAAGTTCAGAAGACGAAACATACTGACCAATGGGACTTTTAGAAATTTTCACAGAATCCAAAACAGAGAAAGGCTGTGTATTGCCTACATTGTGGATGGTATTCGATTTGGCGAAAGATGGCTCATGAATCTAGAGAAGACGTTACCTTCACGTCATGAAATTTCTGTAATAATTCGTCTAGTGTTTGTGGTCGATCTTTCCCTGATTGTATTATAGCGTTAATCTGTCTGGAATCGAGAACAAGTTTAATAATATCATCCTCCTTTTTTCTTAACATGTAACGGGCTGTTGCACAGCATGCTCGATTATTCCCTGATCTAGCCTCGATTGTGTCTCTGACTTACATTTCAACGGAATAACATATGGTGATACGAAGAAATTACTATGTTCCTTAATTTTGAATTCATAAAGAAAGTTGTGTATAGTTCCTGTCCTGAGAGAAAAAATTTCTGAAGGTGATTTTAAAATTCTGAATAATTCATGTGTGTCTGCATCAGAATCTACTTCACCTCTTTGTAGTTTCTTTTTAATTGACTGTTCTGTGCTAACAGATTCTTCAGCTTCACAATGAAATGTTATTATGTCGTTCATGCAACCGTCATCGTACATTGGGCATTCACACGCTATGGATCTCATTTTTTTTCGCAGGTTCTGCTTCGAGATAACTCCAAATCAATTCCGGTTTCTGGCCAATTGGCCGTGTTGGTGGCAAAGAATAGTCAAATTATTGCAACGTCTCCCTTCGGTGAATTTGATCGCTGGCACTACGAAAACGTTTTCCTAACTTTGACAAAATGTTTGTAGTCAAATCCATCGCTTTTCTGAGTAGGTAAGTTTTTTTTATCATACGGTAACTCGCATTCGAGTCAATGTGTCCTTCAAACATGTTATGTTCACTGGTGAAGTGATCAGCGTTTCCAAAATTTGTGATGTGATAATTATTGAACTTACTGGTATCGCTGTTGCGTCCGATCTATCAAGTTATTCCTGTATCTTCCGCATTTCACGTTTATTTTGCTGATTAGCGTCATCTGCCCTTCTTTGAAAAGTTGCAAAGACTGAAATCAGCGAAAGGAACTGGCCGAGTGTCGTCTGATGTCTTATATCATTCTTTGTTCGTTGGAATCACTTTCTCGGATAATTGTTCGATTCGATTGGCAACTGCGATCAACTGAGTTTGCCTCTTTGAAACTTCTGTGTTAGTTTCTAACAGCACTGATTCGAAATTTTGTGCTAATTCCTCAATTTGCAATTTTTGCCGTGACGTCTGTTATCTCAATTCATCAATATCGACAGTGTGCCTGGTCAAGCTTGGACTTACGATTATTAACATCAGACTTGAGTTCCTCACGTGCCTGAGTTTCTTACCGTTCTGACATTTCCTCGAATTTACGATTAAAATGGTCGTTTATGTCGACCCAAAACAATCGGAAGTTCTCTTCCTGTAGCTTCAAATTTTACACCTTTTGGCTACTGGATACTTTCATCTCTTCACGAAGTTCGTCATTAGATTTTTTTAACCTCACCAAGTTGAACTAGTATTGATTGTGTGGTATTATTACTGAAAGAAGGAAGACGAAATTGCTTTGCTCTGTGGAATCAGAAGAAATACCTGAATGATTCATAACAATACAGACTGTCTCGCGGTATTTTGCCCTCTTGAAACGTCTGTAGTTCCCTGCAGTTCTTCACACCCACACTCTGAATAATCACCGTATTGCTCGAAAATTCCCGACTTCATCATTCTGGGAAGAATTTTTTACGCAATGTCTCAAATTTTTCTAAACTTCGTCTGGAGATGATTCTTGTCATTTATAGCTTTTCCTTGAACGGTGAATAAATGTAAATGTCGTGTGACTAAGGCCTCCCGTCGGGTAGACCGTTCGCCGGGTGCAAGTCTTTCCATTTGACGCCGCTTCGGCGACTTGCGAGTCGATGGGGATGAAATGATGATGATTAGGACAATACAAGACCCTATCCCTGAGCGGAGAAAATTTCCAACCCACCCGGAAATTGAACGCGGCCCTTAGGATTGACAGTCTGTCGCGCTGACCAATCACCTACCGGGGGCAGATCCATGAACCGTTTGAACGCCTTAATTATTCCACAGTTTCATCACGTATCTGGTCAGAACAAAGGTACGAATATTATTCTCAGGGTATAGAAACACAAATCTGACGAAATCCCTCCAGTGCGCAAGCAAGCTACAACTAAGTACAGCAAAAGGCAAATTATCAGTAAATCCTTGATTCATACCAAAATCTCCCGCGACGCTAGTAGCATGGCCACAGTAGCTTGCGACTTTTCGGGATGCGTGGTTTCTCTCCTTGCTAGGCTGGGTCCGAATGCCCTCAACAACTGTTGACTTGCAACCACTCGTCATAATAATATCTCAGAGTTTGTGTATGCACGCAACAGTAGAATACGAAGACTACTTTCGAAAAACTGTGAACGTCCAACTTTCAGGATCATCGACCTTAATGACGTTTACCATAATTCAGTGTTAAACAATTTTCAGACAACTATCAACAGCTTCAGGCAACTGCCCGCAGTATTGACGTACTTACGGAGATGCATGATACACATTGTGATGTCTTACAGTCATTTATTCACTTCGCTTGGTTATGCTTGTTATGCGAAATATCAATTGCCTTACGTTTGTAGTCAGCAATGGCGTATACTTCCCCGATTAAACAGCATGTACGCCATATGAAGTTGTCACAATAATTAGTTTCCCACTTTGAAGAGGGTCCATTACCGAACCCAGTATTGAATAAATTTACTGTAAGACAGTACAGTGTGTACCTTGCATTTCTCCAAGTATAGTTCACTGTCACATTACTGGTGATCGTTACCGTAATGCAAGCTAAAAACCCTGTAAGAACTGCAATATCAAGGTCATAATATCTGTTCTGATCTCTAGATTCGTTAAGATTAAGAATGAAAAAAAGATAATTACTCTTTTCAACGCAGAGTGGAGTGGGTAGGTAGAAAGAGTATTTCGAGGTCTTCTATGGCAGAGAGGAAATGTCCGCTGACGTGACAGAAGAAGAAATGTGTTTCATCCTTGCAGACATAATTCAAACAGTATTATCATATGTGTGAAATGCCTAAGGTAAAGTGAATAGGTAAAGACAAAATTACTTTGGAATATCTAACACAAATTTTTTAAACCATCAGAGGAAATGGCAAACAAAAGTTTATAGAAGTAAGTGTGAAGGCTCTACGAGACGAGACATCTTATACAATCGAAGTTTCATTCACATAATTCATAACATATCAAGCAGGTAAGTGTGGCGAACATCGCACGTCACCGCAATCAATTTGTCCACTTCGAAGTCGAATGAAGATGCGACGTCCTGATGGAAAACAATGGTTTGTTCTCGAATTCAGGTCTCATATTGCGTATTTATTCATTCATTTTCACAAGATAATTTATTCCAGTAATTTTTTTACACTTTGGAAGGGTATTTTCACCATTAAATTATGTTTCCATTTTCTAGGCTTAGGATCAATTTCTTTATGTGGTTGCATGAAGTGATGGGCTCACATCTTATCCACAGTGACAAGATCACCACACAAAATTTATCTGATCCAGTAAACAGCTTTAGAAATGTAAACTGAGAGAGCTGGTGCAGTGGTTAGCACACTGGATTCATATTCTGCAGAACGACGGTTCGACCGGCCGTCTAGTAATCCCGATTTAGCTTTACCGTGATTTCACTTGAGGAAATTGCCAGGACGCTACCTTTAAAAGGGCACAAACGGTTTCCTTCACCATTGTTTCATTATCCGAGCTTGTGCTTCATCTCTAATGGCCTCGTTGTCGACGAAACTAAAAAACCAAACTTTCTTCCTTTCGAAACATACCTAACTTACCTATTGTGTATTTCCTGCGTTAGGGGCTGCCGCGCTAGAAACCCTCAGTCAAAACTTGGAGAATGTTGCCGTTCAATGACCGTATCCGTACTATGATACACAGGCAAATTAAAAGCCATAGAATGGGAGCAATGATTACTAAAACGGCCGGACAGGAATTCATGTAACACTATGCTACATATCACACCCTATAATTACCGTTAATGATACTGAGAGAATGGACTCGTGAAGTTAACATTTCCGGATCTCCTTATTACTAACGGACGCGAACATGAAACATGAAAAATCATAATTCAAAATGTGGAGAATCAATGAACAACACTAAACAGTATTGTAACGTAAATTGTAAAAGTGAATTTCGAAGAAAATTGAGAAGTGTAGAAAAAACACAGCGTGATTCAGTAGCACTCCAGAATGCTAACACGAAATGAAACAGGGTATAATAACTGATTTAAACGAATTCCAAGTCTTATCGGGAAACAAAAGCTGAACAATGTCAAAACACTGACTACGTATTGATGTATGTGTACTTTCCAGAATGAGATTTCCACTCTGCAGCGGAGTGTGCGCTGATATGAAACTTCCTGGCAGATTAAAACTGTGTGCCCGACCGAGACTCGAACTCGGGACCTTTGCCTTTCGCGGGCAAGTGCTCTACCAACTGAGCTACCGAAGCACGACTCACGCCCGGTACTCACAGCTTTACTTCTGCCAGTACCTCGTCTCCTACCTTCCAAACTTTACAGAAGCTCTCCTGCGAAGCTCGCAGGAGAGCTTCTGTAAAGTTTGGAAGGTAGGAGACGAGGTACTGGCAGAAGTAAAGCTGTGAGTACCGGGCGTGAGTCGTGCTTCGGTAGCTCAGTTGGTAGAGCACTTGCCCGCGAAAGGCAAAGGTCCCGAGTTCGAGTCTCGGTCGGGCACACAGTTTTAATCTGCCAGGAAGTTTCATATCAGCGCACACTCCGCTGCAGAGTGAAAATCTCATTCTGGAAACATCCCCAAGGCTGTGGCTAAGCCATGTCTCCGCAATATCCTTTCTTTCAGGAGTGCTAGTTCTGCAAGGTTCGCAGGAGAGCTTCTGTAAAGTTTGGAAGGTAGGAGACGAGGTACTGGCAGAAGTAAAGCTGTGAGTACCGGGCGTGAGTCGTGCTTCGGTAGCTCAGTTGGTAGAGCACTTGCCCGCGAAAGGCAAAGGTCCCGAATTCGAGTCTCGGTCGGGCACACAGTTTTAATCTGCCAGGAAGTTTCATATGTGTACTTTGATTGAATTTTCTATTGTTGAGAAATTAGAAGAATAAGGAAAAAAAATTTCAATTCTCAAGATCGCATAAATTCGTCACTATTTCTGACAACCGATGTCGACAGGTGAAGCTGTCATCTTCTGGTTGAAGAGAACAATTTTATCCTTTTCATTAAAACTATATACATAAATACACATACAACCAATATCACATTTTCCGTCTGCCTTACCGACAAGTAATTCAATTAGTAATATGCTATGTCTATCACAAAATTATCATGTTCTTTCCCAGATCCTCTTATTCATGAAGTGTCGGCCATTTGGCCACTCTGGTATCGTGAGTTCAGTAAATTTTGTACATAATATTGTCATTCAACACAGAATCATTCGCTTAACGTAGATTGCGCGCTTTCAGCTGCCTTGCACATGAGAGTGCAGCCATGAGTACTTCTAGCTAGTATTCACGCTTAATCTATCAAGCTGTACTGTAGTTGAAATGAGAAATGTGAACGATTCAATGGGACAAATTTTCGGGGGCATGCAGTGTGCTCAATGTTAGTACGTCATTTACGGACGCGTGCATTCAATTCATTTGCCAATATGATAGTTCATGTACATACATGACGCACAAATTCCATTCAACTCATTCAAAAATACTCACACGTACACGCTATACAAGACGAGCAAATTTATCCACAAAAATGAACAAAGCACACATAAATCACAAAAGTACATATTCAGTCTAACCTAAATTTGCTCAAAAGTATGCTTGCTTTTCAAGTACGAATCTATTTACAATGTTGACTGAACGAGTCTGTATTTCCCTTCCTACCACCTGTTTTTTCGACCAGGGGATAGAATAGGTGGCGCGTCAGAATGTATCGTTTGCTTGAACTCGCATATTATACTCATAACCTGTGATTATACCGGGTCTTTTGGTAAATATAGCGGCGAATTGGTTAAGCAACTGTGTCAGTTCACTTCGTTGCAGGTCACTCACATATGTAGATTCGGCTATCTTTTTGACAATGTTTTGCTTAATGCTCCGTGATTCCTGTACCCAGGCATCTTCCGTATCATTTACACTCTCTATTGAGAGTTTATCCACCTACATTAGTGAGGAACTGTCAGGGAGTACTACGCTAACGTGCCGATAACAATTCGTGCACACATCAGGCGTCCTGATGAACACCATTTCTATCTGCTTATCATGGTATATTAAGGCCAGATGCCCCGTGCGAGGTCTATTTTCACCTTCATTTCACGGAGAGCATCTAAGCCCAGGATACAGGGTGCGGCGAAATTCCTAACCACCAGGAATGAGCTTGTAAATGCTTCTTTTTCCAGAGTTAGCTCTACCGGCACCTGTATTTTTTTTTTTTATTAACTGCCCTTTCCCTCGTAGGAATCCTACCACTCTACAGTTTCCTACTGATGAAATCGACAGCTTCATGATCCTGTCCACACAACGGAACAATTGTTCATCTATCTCGGAAGCGCCTGCACCGATGTCCAGAAGAACTGTTATTAAAATATCGTAAATTTTAGCCTGAAAGGCAGCCTGTTCCAATTCCATATCATCCGTACTTCGAGGCCGTGGTTCAGTTATTAGTTCGTCCTTTAATTGGTGGGCATCATTGTACCTCAGCATACACAAATTTACATTCTGCGCCCCCCCCCCTCCCCTCCTTCCCCCCCCCCCCTCTCCCCTACTAATCGCTGTTAGTTTGCCTGACACCCTGTTTTTATATTAAAATACATCACCAATACGCAATAGTCCAGATATGCAGCTGCGTAATTAATTACTGGTTTCACTTCTGTGAAATTACAATGCTGAGGAGATTCTCAGAACTTCCGCTAAGCAGGGATCAAAAAAATTTACTGAAGTTACTTTACTCGAATATTATTCAATACTCGAAGAACTGATTACGTTTGCTGTATCAAAGGAAGAACCGCTAATCAAGAGGAGCCTCCTACATTTACATTTATTTTTATCTGTCAAAATTAGCAAATATTAAGATACTGATTACCACTCTGGGTCATTATCATTCAGAACAGAGGCGCTAACTTCTGTGCCAATGTTCCCCTATAAAATTTCCTTAAATCTTTAAAGTCATTCACTTCTTGAATACAAGAACTGTTACAGTAAACTATTAGGGACACTATTAAGTAATATTTGATTATATTTCGTCTATATATTACATGAAACTTACACGCTTTAGTGCTTCGTCACAAAATGGCTTCTTACACTACGAAGAAACAAAAGGGAAGCAAGTGCGATCCTTTTTCAAAAGGAACAGAGATTACAATTACATTTACAGATAATATTAACTGATTATATAGTCTGTGATTTTTCTGCGATGATATTTATTTCGTTACGATGTCAGTTTTGTTAAATTTACGAAATTCTTCAATATTATATTTTCACGTTATATGTAATGGTTTCTTATATTTGCAGACCATTGGCTAATGGAACAGGAATGCAGTCCACGAAATAAACTGCTCCTCATTTCTAAATGAGACTCTGCAGGGGATAGATGTTGATTATCAGCTGGTTTCCAAGAGTGAGTGAGCACTGTATGGTCTGGACTGGTATACGACCCACGGAAACAATGGATAAAAACGCCATCAATCACAATTTTTTCATGTTTTGTTAAATTACACGAAACATTTTGGAGACTTTGGGCCCATCTTCAGGAGCAAATCGTTCAGGGCATAATTAACATTTGTGAGATGAAATGCATTTTCCTGTTACTAGAAAGATAAATGTTAGGTTTCGTATTTCGTGAATGGAGTGCGGTGATTCCGAAACCTAAGTTATAACTTTCTTGTAACAGGAAAATGCTTTTTCACCTCACTCAAGACGAAAAGTAAATTATGTATTAGATGATTTGCACCTGAAGATAGACTCACTGGGTCCTAAATGCATCACGTAATTTAATAAAATACAAAAAAAGTTGTGTCTGAAGCCGTTTTATTCGATCTTCCAGTGTTGTGAGTACAATCATGCCCACAGCTGCAAAATAACGATAAAATTAGAAAGATAAATTGTGTTCTATTTTCAGTTTTCTGTCTGTTGTAAGAGAAAACCTCTGATTGTGTCCACAAATCGAGTATTCAAGGAATTTATTTGTGCTTTATTACACAAAAAAGCAATAATGAAAACGCTCTCAGGCAACGAAAGAACATTGTATCATACTCGATCAAAGAGTAGTCCAGCAGTGCTGGCGTGAGACGGTCAGAGGCACTGTCAATCAAATATTCAGTAACAGCATTCAGAAGAGACCTGGGAGGATTCAGATATTCCATTGTCCATTTATCCGAAACAAAATGGATATGACCTTATTGAGAGTTTTGCGATCGAAGACTAAATAGTAGACCTAACTAATTAAGAAATTCAGTACAGAATAGAGAGCTCTATTACATGAAAATCTTGGAGCTCACTACATAATTGAGATTCTAAAACATAACTTCGGCGGTTCACTCATTTTGGACTTCTTACTTAATTAACTTTGTGAAAATTACACAGCAGTTAAAATGGCCCCTATACCGTCTTCTGACACGCAGTTTACTTTGTAACTTAAGGTGTGTACCACACATAATACCATTATTAACATAAAATACTGGCTGATACACTGTGTCAACACGGTTACCTAAAGGAAATAAATTTTTAAGAAGGTTCAGGCCTGTTGCTGGTCTTCATCTACAGTCTGTGATATTTCAGTCATCTTCAGGTGAGTCACCATAGATTGTAGAAGTCTTCCGCCATTCTGCAGTTTATCAGCGTACTGTATACCACTTCGCGCACGAGTTAAGATGGGACTGACCACACACCAAGCCGGCAGCACCGTCGATGGAAGAATTGCGGACCTCACCCATCGTTAGGGTAGTCGGACGGGGCGACCATCAGCGTACTCTTCTTCTTGTGGTCGAGATTCTCAGGCAAGTAATTTTTTAAAAAAAAAGACGCGGTAGTGACCACTGACTATAAAACTAGTTTATTTTCACTATTGCAGTTTCGATCTCGTGGTCATTATCAAGTGGTACGCGATAAAAGACCGTGTACCAGTCAGATGATTTTCGTACCTAACATGTGCAAAAGCAAAATCTTTGCCAGTATACTTATTGATAATGGCCACAATGCCAAAATTTCGATAATATAAACAAATAGCTTTTACCGTTGTAACATGACTACGTGACTGGATGGTGGAACCATAGGTTTTTGTGACTGAGGGTAGGTTTACTAAAAAATAGTCTCTTTCATTTAATCTCTCAATCTGAAAAGCTCCCAATATTCAATCTTCGGAACCTGCAGACAGTATCGACCTCCCACATTGTGGGAGCGAAGCTTGCTCCAGACGTCGGAACTAGAACCAGCGGGACCATGGCGAGTCGGTAACAGCAAACATGCGACCCACGGAGATACTGAATGGGGAAAACTGTTGGAAGGCACAAGTGGCATTGTTCTCCAAACAGATTTGGGTATATAATGTGGTCCTTCAAGATGTCAATTCCGTCTCACTCCAACCAACGGCTGTACTGACTGACAACTTTATTTTTAAGTCACACCAAATGTAGCACGCACATAACGTTTTTTGACATCGTCAACGTCGAAAACAAGTGATCTATTTCTCATTTTTTTTTAGTCATCAGTCTACTGACTGGTTTGATGCGTCCCGCCACGAATTCCTGTCCTGTGCTAACGTCTTCATCTCAGAGTAGCACTTGCAACCTACGTCCTCAATTATTTGCTTGACGTATTCCAATCTCTGTCTTCCTCTAGTTTTTGCCCTCTACAGCTCCCTCTAGTACTATGGAAGTCATTCCCTCATGTCTTACCAGATGTCCTATCATCCTGTCCCTTCTCCTTATCAGTGTTTTCCACATATTCCTTCCCTCTCCGATTCTGCGTAGAACCTCCTCATTCCTTACCTTATCAGTCCACCTAATTTTCAACATTCGTCTATAGCACCACATCTCAAATGCTTCGATTCTCTTCTGTTCCGGTTTTCCCACAGTCCATGTTTCACTACCATACAATGCTGTACTCCAGACGTACATCCTCAGAAATTTCTTCCTCAAATTACGGCTGGTATTTAATATTAATATACTTCTCTTGGCCAGAAATGCCTTTTTTGCCACAGCGAGTCTGCTTTTGATGTCCTCCTTGCTCCGTCCGTCATTGGTTATTTTACTGCCTAGGTAGCAGAGTTCCTTAACTTCATTGACTTCGTGACCATCAATCCTGATGTTAAGTTTGTCGCTGTTCTCATTTCTACTACTTCTCATTTCTACCACTTCTCATTTCTACTACTTCTCATTAACTTCGTCTTTCTGCGATTTACTCTCAAACCATTCTGTGTACTCATTAAACGGTTAATTCCGTTCAGCTGATCATTTAATTCTTCTTCACTTCCACTCAGGATAGCAATGTCATCAGTGAATCGTATCATTGATATCCTTTCACTTTGTATTTTAATTCCACTCTTGAGGCTTTGTTTTATTTCCATCATTGCTTCCTCGATATACAGATTGAAGAGTAGTTGGCGAAAGGCTACAGCCTTGTCCTACACCCTTCTTAATACGAGCGCTTCGTTCTTGACCGTCCACTCTTATTATTCCCTCTTGGTTGTTGTCCATATTGTATATGACCCGCCTCTCCCTATAGCTTACCCCTACTTTTTTCAGACTCTCGAACAGCTTGCACCATTTTATATTGTCGAACGCTTTTTCCAGATCGACAAGTCCTATCAAAGTGTCTTGATTTTTCTTTAGCCTTGCTTCCATTATTAGACGTAACGTCAGAACTGCCTCTCTCGTCCCTTTACTTTTCCTAAAGCCAAACTGATCGTCACCTAGCGCATTCTCAATTTTCTTTTCCATTCTTCTGTATATTACTCTTGTAAGCAGCTTTGATGCATGAGCTGTTAAGGTGATTGTGCGATAATTCTCGCACTTGTCAGCTCTTGCCGTCTTCGGAATTGTGTGGGTGATGCTTTCCATAAGTCAGATGGTATATCGCCAGACTCATATATTCTACACACCAACGTGAATAGACGTTTTGTAGCCACTTCCCCCAATCATTTTAGAAATTCTGATGGAATGTTATCTGTCACTTCTGCCTTATTTGACCGTAAGTCCTCCAAAGGTCTTTTAAATTCCGATTCTAATACTGGATCCCCTATCTCTTCTAAATCGACTCCTGTTTCTTCTTCTATCACACCAGACAAATCTTCACCATCACTAGAGGTTTTCAATGTATTCTTTCCACCTATCTGCTCTCTCCTCTGCGTTTAACAGTGGAATTCCCGTTGCACTCTTAATGTTACCACAGTTGCTTTTAATGTCACCAAAGTTTGTTTTGACTTTCCTGTATGCTGAGTCTGTCCTTCCGACAATCATATCTTTTTCGATGTCTTCACATTTTTCCTGCAGCCATTTCGTCTTAGCTTCCCTGAACTTCCTATTTATTTCATTCCTCAGCGACTTGTATTTCTGCATTCCTGATTTTCCCGGAACATGTTTGTACTTCCTCCTTTCACCATTCAACTGAAGTATTTCTTCTGTTACCCATGGTTCCTTCGCAGCTACCTTCTTTGTACCTATGTTTTCCTTCCCAGCTTCTGTGATGGCCCCTTTTAGAGATGTCCGTTCCTCTTCAATTGTGCTGCCTACTGCGCTGTTCCTTACTGCTGTATCTATAGCGGTATTGATATTCAAACGTATCTCGTCATTCCTTAGCACTTCCGTATCCCACTTCTTTGCGTATTGATTCTTCCTGACTAATGTCTTGAACTTCAGCCTACTCTACATCACTACTATATTGTGGTCTGAGTCTATATCTGCTCCTGGGTAAGCCTTAGAACCAGTATCTGATTTCGGAATCTCTGCCTGACCATGATGTAATTTAACTGAAATCTTCCCGTATCTCCCGGCTTTTTCCAAGTATACCTCCTCCTCTTGTGATTCTTGAACAGGGTATTCGCTATTACTAATTGAAACTTGTTACAGAACTCCATTAGTTTTTCTCCTCTTTCATTCCTCGTCCCAAGCCCATATTCTCCTGTAACCTTTTCTTCTACTCCTTCCCCTACAATTGCATTCCAGTCGCCCATGACTATTAGATTTTCGTCCACCTTTACATACTGCATTACCCTTTCAATATCCTCATACACTTTCTCTATCTGTTCATCTTCAGCTTGCGACGTCGGCATGTATACCTGAACTATCGTTGTCGTTGTTGGTCTGCTGTCGATTCTGATTAGAACAACCCGGTCACTGAACTGTTGACAGTAACACACCCTCTGCTCTACCTTCCTACTCATAACGAATCCTACACCTGTTATACCATTTTATGCTGCTGTTGATATTACCCGATTCTCATCTGACCAGAAATCCTTGTCTTCCTTCCACTTCACTTCACTGACCCCTACTATATCTAGATTGAGCCTTTGCATTTCCTTTTTCAGATTTTCTAGTTTCCCTACCACGTTCAAGCTTCTGACATTCCACGCCCCGACTCGTAGAACGTTATCCTTTCGTTGACTATTCAATCTTTTTCTAATGGTAACCTTCCCCTTGGCAGTCCCCTCCCGGAGATCCGAATGGGGGATTATTCCGGAATCTTTTGCCAATGGAGAGATCATCATGAAACTTCTTCAATTACAGGCCACATGTCCTGTGGGTACACGTTACGTGTCTTTAATGCAGTGGTTTCCATTGCCTTCTGCATCCTCATGTCGTTGATCATTGCTGATTCTTCCGCCTTTAGGGGCAATTTCCCATCCCTAGGACAAGAGAGTGCCCGTAACCTCTATCCGCTCCTCCGCCCTCTTTCACAAGGCCGTTGGCAGAATGAGGCTGACTTCTTATGCCGGAAGTCTTCGGCCGCCAATGCTTGATCTATCGTAACTTTAGTATTAGAGATTGAAGATCCTCGAAGATCACCAAAACTGTTCCTTTACGTTCATTACAAATATCAGCTACACACGAGCCATCCTCAAATTATAAAAGATTCTTGATTAGTGCAATTGCCGTAAATGCTCACCACGTCGTTTAAATCTTTCTTAATAATAACGTCCATATATAACGTTTAGGTGAAATAGCTTAATATCGTTCATAACCAGTCGAGCAGAATGAAGGTCATAAATCTAAGGCGTCTGCTCTTCACTGCTGTAATTGCCACTCATGTTTACACACTTGTGTATTTCAGATGTTATATTTCTTGATCGTTGTAATGGCTATCAACTGCTACACAGTTCTCATATCCCACGTTGTAATAAAATATTTACGATGACCTCCAACACAACACAAATACCGATTAAATTATATCAACTACTACGTTTTAACGGCATAACGCCTTAGTTTTGTAACATTGGCTCTAGTTGGTGGGTTACGACCGATACAAAATTAATTTACATAAATGTTTTGTATGAAATGGCTCTGAGCACTATGGGACTTCACGTCTAAGGTCATCAGTCCGCTAGAACTTAGAACTACTTAAACCTAACTAACCTAAGGACATCACATACATCCATGCCCGAGGCAGGACTCGAACCTGCGACCGCAGTGGTCGCGCGGTTCCGCCTGAAGCGCCTAGAACCACTCGGCCACAACGGCCGGCCCCAATAGACAGCTAGTAGTACAAGGCATCAGACAAACCAAGTGACCCGTGTGTCGACCTCTCTACCTATATCGCGCTGTAAAGATCGTTCTGAGTCCTTCCATTCCATCGTTAATTGATTCTTTCATATTTATCCTTATGCTGCGTACTATTCTGTTGAGATTCTCCTCTGGCGGCGTGTCTGGTCTTACCGATCTTCGAGTCGTTGCTTCCTGTTAGCCTTGTGTAAGGGAATAAGATCTTTGGAGGATGGTCGGTTGGTTGCCTAACGGTGACGAGTCGGTCGTTCGGTTTTTAAAATCAGGAATTAGGGATTGTCGTACGATGAGACCGCGGCGTGGCGTGGCGGTGGGTTTACTTTGATTAATCGTAACACCCGTCTCACCTCCTCACAGTTCGTCACAGGTAATAACGTACACGTCCCAAAATATAAACCACACGTCACTGCAGAATCACTCACACAGTGAACCAGAATCAGTTTTCTTAACAGGGAATCTCCCCATCGCATTCTCCTTAGATTTAGTGTTAAGACGGTCCAGTCGGACAGCCCGTCAAAAACTGAACATAGATCAAGTGTGCTGCACTGTGAAAAAAAAAAGGAACTGTGAACAGTTCAAGAACAACAAGTTTAATATAAAGCACCCAGAGAAATAAATGGGCTTATTAGTCGTCTCTCAGCCGTGGTAGCGTGCGAAACTGCTCCTCGCCCCTGCGAACACTCCGCTCTAGACGTTGTTTACCTCCCCGTCCCTGTGCTCGGGTTTATAGAGTCCACTACCACCGTAGTTAAAGGCACACTCTTATAGCTTTTGAAGATGAACGGTTCATAATAGGGGATGTACTTCTGAACCTCCTGGACGTGATCGCAATACATTTTGCCATCACAGGAAGTGTTGTACATATTAAGATGTCGCCGGAGACGCTAAGCGCTAGATTTGTCCGATACGCTACCGGACTAAAATTTAAACACTCTGATGGACACGTAGGCGCAGTGACAGTGGACCATGTGGGTTTAGGTCTCCGAACTTTCGAGGAGCCTCAAGAAGTGGTCACTGCCGCTTTCCAGCTGCATGGAAACGTCTTGGGTCACCTCTCGGAGAAGTGGCAAACATTTACGACCTAGCCAGTGTTACATATCGTACGGCAGCTCAAAACTGAGATGACTAAACATGTTCCATCGTACCTGATGACTGGTGGTTTGAGGGCCATCGTCATGCATAGTGGCCATCCACGGACGTGCTCCGAATGTGGCCAGGAAGGACATGTCCGGTCCGAATGTTTACTCCGGCATCCAATACAGACACCGCTGGGTGAGGTGACCCTGACATCGATCTTTACGTCCCTACCTGTCACCTACGCGACGGTAGCACGGGACCGTGCCACGCCACTTCAGGATACGCCGGAAGCCTCGTCATAGCCACCCACCGCAATACAACACGCCACTGTGACCAGCAAGGCGTCACCCTCAGTGCTCGCACCTGGAAAACCCACTCTCAGGACTGTAGTGGACGACCGTGCTCGAACCATGGACGTCGACCTAGAAGTAGTGCCGACTGCTGCCTTTATCCAGACGGGTATAGCGCCGGATGATGGGCGACCACGTTCTGATTCCGAAGAACACATTAGAAAACAGTGGTCGCCCAGGAAGTGTAAGAAACGCGGACGAGCACACTCCAATGGCAATCTCCTTCAGATGACTTCGCTAGATGACGAGCGGATGTCTATGGTGACCTTCCATATTGCGTCCAGTCTAATGGTACGAACAGTCCTGACGCCCCTCCTGACATGAATCCTTTCACAACCCAAAACACGAACAAGGTTTGCCAGCACTTAAGGACGACAGATCCCCTGAGCTACCGTTGTAGCGTCTTCTCCCCCACTCCGACAGTTAAACGACTGTCACATGTCTTTGGCGTCAGCATACTGGGCCGATGATGTTGAAGAAGGAGGGGCTCAGACCACCAGCGTGTCCGAGCGGGAGCATCCCACGAAGGTGCCTGAGCTGGCTCCCTGCCAGTATCATGACCATTGCGGCAGATCCGCTGGGTCTACACCTGCAGGATGCTTCACTCATGCATTCTGCATCCCCTGCAAGGGACCGTACACAGCAATATCGTGTCGCCACAACGAATATTGCCACCATCAGCAGACGTTGATATTGCACTCCTACAGGAGGTATTCATCACTGACTTCCATGTGCCCACCGGGTACACAGCCTACGTTTCTCACGCCTCCAATACTGGTAGTGACGTCGCTATCCTCCCACTCTATGGGCTCCCTCCAGAGGATGTCACATACCACCCTACTGCACGGGGTGCGACCCTTACGTATCATTAACATCTGCGCACCGTCTAGCTCTAGCCGCCGTCATGACCAACATACATTCTACGCCGACGAATTCACACCACTTTTCACAGGCCCAGTAGACGATTTGGTGATCGGTGGTGACTTCAACTCGACATAAGGGCCCACTAAGCACCTCCTACGGGATTCACCTTGCGCGGCTCTCTCGATGGTCATCGATGGCCTGCTACTCATTGTCACCTTGACAAAGATCCACGGAACCCAACCAGGATACACATCACCAGCCTGATGGCTGATGGCACGCGCCATGCGAAGTCTGGCCCATGGCCTTTTCAGACCATAAGCTTGCATCTGCAACGTCGCTCTTGCCCGACAGCGTGTGTGATATAGTCATGGTCTGTCGAAATTCAACCTCGTCCAACTGACCTCCCCAGACTGTCGCCATATGGCCGAAGAAGCATGGGCTAAGACTCCGCCGGCCGCGGTGGCGAGCGGTTCTAGGCGCTTCCGTCCGGAACCGCGGGACTGCTACAGTCGCAGATTCGAATCCTGCCTCGAGCATGGAAGTCTGTGATGTCCTTAGTTAGGTTTAAGTAGTTCTAAGTTCTATGGGACTGACTGAGCCGTGGTAAAAATTGCTGTTTTCAAGAGCGCGCCGCAGTGTGTAGTGTGAAGCAGTCGCCCTCGGTGTCTGGCGGTGGCGCGGCTGTGGAAATCGTAGCTTTGGTGGCCCCCTCTGGTGGGAAAGGGGAGAGGTTGCCTGTCCACGTTCATTCAAGGGGCGCTATGAGCTCTCCAGTGGTCAGTCTGGAGTCAGTCTGGGTCAGTCTCTCGTCCCTAGCATGCTAGTCTGTCTCTCGTCCGCATTTGTTAGGCATTAGTGTCTGTCAGTCGGTCGGAGTGCTAGTATGTCTTCGTTCGGCTCAACCTTTAAAGCTGGCAAAATGAGAGTCTCTCCACTCCGCCAGTAAGAGAACTCAGCGAGTGGTCGCTCGGTCGTGGCTTAGTTCCTGCATCTGTGTCTGCGCGTTAGGCCGCCATTCTGCTCGAGTTTGCTCTGGCAATGGTCATTGGCTGTTGCATCGATCGGTTGGTGTGGTGCGCACTGAGACTCAAGATGAGTTGTCCGTCTTGAGCGTCGGCGCATGTGAGGTCACCACGTAAGTCCAGTGGGCCGTGGCGTATAGCGAGGGGTAGTGACTTCGTGGTCCTCACGAGAGTAACGGGAGTCAACCCACGACATGAGTCGGGCCGCTGCAAGCTGCGACGCCGTGGTGTAACTAGTTCTTTGAACGCTTCTGGGCCCCTTCAGTTACTATCTTGTGGAGCTTGTCTCGGTCCTTTCCTGGTGCAGGGATGTCGTTTTGCCAGAGGGCGTGTTTCCTCTGCATGGTTGGGTCCGAGCCAGTATTTCCGCCGTCGTGTGTCTGGAAGTGAGCAGGAGACGCACCAGCCGTGCATTCGCGACGGAGCAGCAGTCGCGGACGGAGCAGCGGGCAGTCGGTCGTTTGCTGCGGACCAGGAAACACGGGAGACCGGCGCGCCTTACTGCGTCCGTTGAAGCGGCTGGCAGCGGACGGTTCGTGAGAGCGATTTGGCGGTGCTGCGCACGGTTCGTGAGAGCGATTTGGGGGTGCTGCGCCAGGTCTTCTCGAGAAATCGCAGTTATTAGAAGTTAAGTGATTGGTGATATGTTGTGTGATATACTCTTCTTAAATTCTACTTGTTTTTTTGGTCAGTCTCTCGTCCCCAGCTTACTCGTCTGTCTCTCGTCTGCATTTGTTAGGCAGTTAGCGTCTGTCTATCATTCGGAGCTGCCTCTCTCATGTTTGTCGGATTTCGTGTGTTACCGAATTTATTGCTTGGAGTGTGACGGCCTAATTCCTGAAATATGTTTTTATCTTGCCTATCATCTTGAGAGGCAGTATTTGTGTACTGTAGAGCATGTTAACTTTTTTGGCCAACCTTTTATACTATTATGTAAAATTGCTTTTTATGGACTTTTATTTAAATGTTCATTTTAGTATATATAGTTGCCACCCTTCCACCGTAATACTTTTCTTAGGAGTTAAAATCAAGTTATACCTTCGGTGGCAAAGTTAAAATTTTAATTTTAGTGCTTTTTACCATTTACATCCCTCCTACGGGGTGCATAGTTTGTGTGCTTGTGTGAATTGTTAAAAATTTAGTTTAAAGTAATCTGGTGCGTTGCAGATTTGCACCAGTGTAGTTTTTCAGAGGTTGTTGTGAGTGGTCGTAAGTACGGCCGTGTCAAAAGGGAGCGGCAGGTTCTCAGCCAGAAAGCTCATACAGTCAAAAATGTGTTTCTTTCTGCCCCTGAATAAACTGTAACTTGATATGTAGAGGGCTCTTTCAGATTATAATTTTAAATCCGTTTCTTTAAAAAAAAGCTCTAGGCACCATTGTTGTTGTTGTTGTGGTCTTCAGTCCTGAGACTGGTTTGATGCAGCCCTCCATGCTACTCTATCCTGTGCAAGCTTCTTCATCTCCCAGTACCCACCGCAACCTACATCCTTCTGAATCTGTTTAGTGTATTCATCTCTTGGTCTCCCTCTACGATTTTTACCCTCCACGCTGCCCTCCAATACTAAATTGGTGATCCCTTGATGCCTCAGAACATGTCCTACCAACCGATCCCTTCTTCTAGTCAAGTTGTGCCACAAACTTCTCTCCTCCCCAATCCTATTCAAAACATTCTCATTAGTTATATGATCTACCCATTTGAACTTTAGCATTCTTCTGTAGCACCACATTTCGAAAGCTTCTATTCTCTTCTTTCCCAAACTAGTTATCGTCCATGTTTCACTTCCATACATGGCTACGCTCCACACAAATACTTTCAGAAACGACTTCCTGACGCTGAAATCTATACTCTATGTTAACAAATTTCTCTTCTTCAGAAACGCTTTCCTTCCCATTGCCAGTCTACAGTTTATATCCTCTCTACTTCGACCATCATCAGTTACTTTGCTCCCCAAGTAGCAAAACTCCTTTACTACTTTAAGTGTCTCATTTCCTAATCTAATTCCCTCAGCATCACCCAGCTTAATTCGACTATATTCCATTATCCTCGTCTTGCTTTTGTTGATGATCATCTTATACCCTCCTTTCATGACACTGTCAATTCCATTCAACTGCTCTTCTAAGTCCTTTGCTGCCTCTGACAGAATTACAATGTCATCGGCGAACCTCAAAGTTTTTATTTCTTCTCCATTGATTTTAATACCTACACCGAATTTTTCTTTTGTTTCCTTTAGTGCTTGCTCAATATACAGATTGAATAACATCGGGGATAGGCTACAACCCTGTCTCACTCCCTTCCCAACCACTGCGTCTCTTTCATGCCCCTCGACTCGTATAACCGCCATCTGATTTCTGTACAAATTGCAAATAGCCTTTCGCTCCCTGTCTTTTACCCCTGCCACCTTCAGAATTTGAAAGAGAATATTCCAGTCAACATTGTCAAAAGCTGTCTCTAAGTCTACAAGTGCTAGAAATGTAGGTTTGCCTTTCCTTAATCTAGCTTCTAAGATAAGTCGTAGGGTCAGTATTGCCTCACGTGTTCCAATATTTCTACGGAATCCTAACTGATCTTCCCCGAGGTCTGCTTCTACCAGTTTTTCCATTCGTCTGTAGAGAATGCGCGTTAGTATTTTGCATCCATGACTTATTAAACTGATTGTTCGGTATGTTTCACATCTGTCATCACCTGCCTTTTTTGGGATTGGAATTATTATATTCTTCTTGAAGTCTGAGGGTATTTCGCCTGTCTCATACATCCTGCTCACCAGATGGTAGAGTTTTGTCAGGACTGACTCTCCGAAGGCCGTCAGTAGTTCTAATGGAATGTTGTCTACTCCCGGGGCCTTGTTTCGACTCAGGTCTTTCAGTGCTCTGTCAAACTCTTCATGCAGTATCGTATCTCTCATTTCATCTTCATCTACATCCTCTTCCATTTTCATAATATTGTCCTCAGGTACATCGCCCTTGTATTGACCCTGTATATACTCCTTCCACCTTTCTGCTTTCCCTTCTTTGCTTAAAAGTGGGTTTCCATCTGAGCTCTTGATATTCAAAGAAGTGGTTCTCTTTTCTTCAAAGGTCTCTTTAATTTTCGTGTAGGCAGTATCTATCTTACCCCCAGTGAGATAAGCCTCTACATCCTTACATCTGTCCTTTAGCCATCCCTTCTTAGCCATTCTGCGCTTTCTGTCGATCTCATTTTTGAGACGTTTGTATTCCTTTTTGCCTGCTTCATTTACTGCATTTTTATATTTTCTCCTTTCATCAATGAAATTCAATATTTCTTTAGTTACCCAAGGATTTCTACTAGCCCTCGTCTTTTTACCTACTAGGTCCTCTGCTGCCTTCACTATTTCATCTCTCAAAGCTGCCCATTCTTCTTCTGCTGTATTTCTTTCCCCCATTCCTGTCAATTGTTCCCTTATGCTCTCCCTGAAACCATCCACAATCTCTGGTTTAGCCAGTTTATCCAGATCCCATCTCCATAAATTCCTTCCTTTTTGCAGTTTCTTAAGTTTCAATCTACAGTTCATAACGAATAGATTGTGATCAGAGTCCACATCTGCCCCTGGAAATGTCTTACTGTTTAAAACGTAGTTCCTAAATCTCTGTCTTACCATTAGGTAATCTATCTGAAACGTGACAGTATCTCCAGGCTTCTTCCATGTATACAACCTTCTTTTATGATTCTTGAACCAAGTTTTAGCTATGATTGAGTTGTGCTCAGGCGGCTTCCTCTTTCATTTCTTTGCCCCAATTCATATTCACCTACTACGTTTCCTCCTCTCCCTTTTCCTACAACCGAATTCCAGTCACCCATGAATATTAAATTTTCGTCTCCCTTCACTATCTGAATAATTTCTTTTATTTTATCATACATTTCTTCAATTTCTTCGTCATCTGCAGAGCTAGTTGGCATATAAACTTGTACTATTGTAGTAGGCGTGGGCTTCGTGTCTATCTTGGCCACAATAATGCGTTCACTATGCTGTTTGTAGTAGCTTAACTGCACTCCTATTTTTTTATTCATTATTAAACCGACTCCTACATTACCCCTATTTGATTTTGTACTTATAACCCGGTATTCGCCTGACCAAAAGTCTTGTTCCTCCTGCCAGTGAACTTCACTAATTCCAACTATATCTAACTTTAGCCCATCCATTTCCCTTTGTAAATTTTCTAACCTACCTGCTCGATTAAGGGATCTGACATTCCACGCTCCGATAACGACGTCCTCCTGAGTAGTCCCCGCCCGGAGATCCGAATGGGGGACTATTATACCTCCGAAATATTTTACCCAAGCGGACGCCATCATCATTTAACCATACAGTAAAGCTGCATGCCCTCGGGGAAAATTACGGCCGTAGTTTCCCCTTGCTTTCGGCCGGTCGCAGTACCAGCAGAGAAAGGCCGTTTTGGTTAGTGTTACAAGGCCATATCAGTCAATCATCCAGACTGTTGCCCCTGCAACTACTGAAAAGGCTGCTGCCCCTTTTCAGGAACCACACGTTTGTCTGGCCTCTCAACACGTACCCCTCCGTTGTGGTTGCACCTGCGGTACGGCTAGCTGTATCGCTGAGGCACGCAAGCAACCCCCCACCCCCCCACCAAAGGCAAGGTCCATGGTTTTTTTGGGGGGGGGGGGGGGGGTAGGCACCATTAAAGTGAATAAATTACGATATGTTAAAAAGGAATTTGCTTATGATTTCATCAGTTACTCCCTTGCAACTACTTCCACGCTCACATAGTGTGATGAAATGTGTTAATGTTCTGGATGAACCGCTAGTAAATAAAGAAATTCCTAAGAATATTCTTTGAAAATAAATTCTCGGTTCACCGATCACCTCAGATGTTAAGTGCCATAGTGTTCAGAACCATGTGAACCATTTTTGAGCCTAAGACTCCACCTTATCTTGGTGGCTCTCCTGCGCAAATCCGACCCTACGTAAAACATTGAAGAGAAATGATAGGAAATCAAAGCATAGTGTATTGATACCTTGCAATTTTATTATACAATTCTTCGTAACTGTGCGACGATGCCTTTCTAGCCAGCCAGGCAGACAGCGGTACACCGCACAAAGGAGCTGATCTCCATGATCATGCGCCGTCACCTGCAAGGTACCGTAGTTCGATCTCGGACCTCTAATCGTAAACGTCAAGAACATCCATCGATATACCACCTCCTCCAGGAAAGACAACGAAGGCGCAGTGCTCTGATCCACGTCCTCACTGACGCTGGATTGTATGCAGCTGTACAACATTCTGTCGGGAACTGATCATAGAGGTCGCACGACTTAATACGAGCACTCTCCCGGTGGAGTTAGTGCGTTAACTCCAAGAAGACGTGACCACAGATGAAGTACTCGATGCTGTTCAGGCGGGATCTGACAACAGATCCCCAGGGCCTGATGGTACGCCCATCGAATTTTACAAAATAACTCTTTGTAGGCTTCCACATGTACGTCCATCGCGCAAGACCTTATGTTCCTTGAGGGCATCATTACACCCGATCACAAACTGCTTGGGTGATCGAGCGCCCACGATTATCGACCAATCACGTTGTTGAACAGCGATATGAAAATGTTTACACGGCATCACGACTCAAGAAGGTCACACTTTACGTCACCTCCAGCGGCCAGACGTCCCTAGGAGGCGACAACAACATCTATACGACCATTTGGCGTTACCGAGACATGTTGTGTTTGCTCGTCACCAACGTCTCCCTGGTGTCTTGGAATCGTTGGACTTTAGCCATGAGTTCGACCATGTAGACCACTCCTATTTCCGAATAGTTCTTCAACATATGTATTTCCCCAGCGGCGACTTTTGAGCGACGCGACCTCCAGAATCCGTACAACGACCGCCTCACATCACCTCTTGTCATAGCACGATCTGTCCGCCAAAGCTGCCCCCTTTCCACGACTTTACATGCTTTCTCTTTGGAACTCCTGGTCCAGGGCCTGTGCCAATGTTTGGAAGGTATGGCGTTGCACGAGCACCGTTTCTGTTGCATGGCCTATGCAGACGACTTAGCCCTTTATCTGCACGGTGAGGATGAAGTTCGAGCAGCCCTGACATGGTTGGTGACTTACGGCGAAGCATCCGACAACCCCTTCAACGTGTCCAAATCCAAGGTCTCACACTCTGGTGAGGGCCTGTCAGAGAGAAGCGTCGCCCTCCTTAACGTCGCCGCCGTGGTTCGATGTCTTGGCTTTGAATTCGCTGCCTATCTCCGTCAATCAGCGGCTATTAGCGCTAGGCGTTTCCTACAGACCATCAGAGGTAGCCTTGCAGATCACCAGCTACAAGCGCTTGATATGATCTAACGCGCCCAACATGTGAACATATGTCATGCCTTCCATATATCAGATGTGGCTGAGGTTCCACCTGTTCCAACTCTCCTTGCCGGCGTCTATATATGGCATTGGGCTCCTTCGTCAGCTCAGGGATGTTATTCAAGGTGCAGTATGATTACCTTGCACTCTCAATGGATCGTGGTGGGGTGGGACTAATGCATGTGCCGACCAGAGTCACGGCATTGCACATCAGCTCCAAACTCGAACTCTGGCATCGTTTCCCGCAAAAACCCACTGAACTCCTATTCCAAGACTTTGCACTGGTCTCTTTGTCCGCTCCACTTTTGGTCTCAACCATCCCATCCCCCTTTTACCATATTCGTCGATTTCTCCTGGACTTCGGTTATGTCTGCTGGTTTACCCCTTACACGGTTAATACAGACGAAAACAGTTTACCAAATGTGATGATAGTGCCACCCGCCCAACCCAATCGAAATGAAGGATCCTCAGTATGTGTGGTGGCACATATGGAAAGCGGTCCATGCCCGCTTTCTAGAACCTGAAGTCCAATCAGCGTGGAATATCACAGTGAATGGCAAACAAATTAACCGATATCGAATGCATCGCATCCATCTAGGCAACTCGCCCCTCTGCTACCGCTGTGGAGTGGACGACAAAGACGACCACCGGTTACACTGTGGTACGCAATCAGATGTCTGGACTCTTGCGCGGCGTATTTTGACGTTCCTTACACGACAAACACCCGCTCAGAACGACACCCCAGCCTTTTGTTTCCGGAGGGGCTTTGTACCCCACCACGAAAACTCACCCTGTGAACTGGATCAGTGGCCACACGATCGGTTATCTTTTTAATTCTCAGCATAAGTCAGTGCTGTGATACTGGAATTATCTCAACGAATGACACTGCGTCCAAACACGTAACCCACGTTATCAGCAACACTCCACCAATTTCTTTAACGATCCTCCTCACAGCTGGAACGTCCAAGCCGTGTGCAGCTGAAAAGTGATCTTAACTAATGTGAACCCACCCGAACGGAACAGAACTGATAGCGGAATCTACTCCCGCTTAACGAGAAGACACGTTTGGACGTGCTGGCTGACGCAGGACTCTCTACTAAAGGCGCTCATATACAAAACAAAAAAAAATGAATAAAAATTAAATTTAAAAAAGTAAATGAAATAAAAATAAAGAAAACAAGAAACTAATTGTGTAAAATTTTCTTAGCTCCCCCGTGATTTCCTTTCCTTTATCCTTTCTCGCCCTCTCTCAGCTCTAGGTTAGTCTTACTGGGAGTAGGATTAGATAGGGACCAAAACCTGATGTGGAGGTTTGTTTTTTTATGTAGGGCGAAGGTGGCGGTAGCAATTTTCCTTCCTTATCTTTGAACCACTCTTATACTCCAAAGGGGAATAAATAAAATAGTGCTGTAAATAAAGAAAAAAAAAGAAGAAGAGAAAAATGGTCAAGGTGACGGACTACTGGCTGGGAGAACCGCTCGGCAGTCGAACCATGTTCGATCGTCGTCGTGCCAATTAAGCTGGTTACCAATAATGACAGCTGATTTTTCACAACTACTGCATTAGCAACCGAAAGAAAGCGGCTTTCGAATGGGAACCGTTAACTTTTGATCACAAGGCGACGTGTCAGCCGAATCCTCCACCGGAAAACACGTCTTGTGTGACACCCACGGTATTAGTACGTGTGTCGTATGATAGGAATCTCTTATTGAAGCACCTAATTTGTGCAATTTGTAAGTGAATGACGTATGCCTTCTTTCTCGATACAGGTGTTCGTATGAATGTGAATGTGACCACTCCCAAGGAAATGAGGAAAGCATAATTGTTTGTCATATAAGCTGTAACAGATGAACGCAACAGTTTCTTAATCACACCGTTTCTCTGTGCTCTGTCAAAACATATGCTTTTAACGTTTTTGAAGTTGCGTTCCGTTTCGGAAGTCTTGACTCTTGATTTCCTTTGTTGTAACCTAGTTCACACTCGTTTATTTGTTGTTTTCTGTATGTGAGACGTCTATCTGGTATCTCGTCAGCTCTCACTATTCGTCACATTTACTTGCGACGATAACGTATTCTTAATCCATGACTCATATTCTATAACCGATGTATAGTATGACAACTGCCAAGGTTACAGAAAAAGAAAAACATTTCCATGAGCGGACAGACAGTTCGTAATCATGTGAAAAAGAAATTGGCACGAGTGAGTTACGAAAACGGCTCGCCCGCGTGAAAGTCTAGCATCTTGACATCCTGATTACGGTGCTACTCTTCATAGAACTTCTTGAACTTTGAGCGTTTGCTGTTTCTATTTTGCTTTTTCTTTAACAATTCACTAAAACTTCTGGCTGTTTTCATGCCTTAACTGTGTTCAGTTTTTCGACAGGCTATCCACTAGTAGAGGGAGACCAAGAGATGATTACACTAAGTAGATACAGAAGGATGTAGGTTGCAGTAGGTACTGGGAGATGAAGAAGCTTGCACAGAGTAGCATGGAGAGCTACATCAAACAAGTCTCTGGACTGAAGACCACAACAACAACATCCACTGGGCCATCTTACCTCTAAATCTAACGGAGGTGCGATAGGGAGTTTCCCTGGTTAGAAGTGCTGCCTAATTGAAGAGTTACACACACGCTCACTGGTGCAAAATATTAGACCAACAGCAATTGACAACATATCCTTCTTGCGGTTAGCGTGCGGAAGAAAGAACACAAATGTCCCAAATCACCAGCCACACGTTATTGTGGAAACATTCGAATGCGAGACAAAACCAGTCTCGCAAGATGGTTCACCAGCTTATCAAGGAGCATCCACGCTCATTAAACCCACTGTGAAGCTACGTCGACATCATCTTGTAGGTCCATACAACCGGAAACTTTAAGCTACCGCGGGTAGAATGTAACGAATCTAGTAGATTCTTTCACAATTTTCAGGTGAGTAACCACATCATCGGACAGCACAGGAAAATATTCCAATCACCTACGCTTCTTAGAAGAATACCAAACAGTGTGCATTTCCACCTGCTGCTCACGATAGTGCAATGGGGACCTATAACAACATATGTGGAGCCTACCGGAAAGTACTGCCTCTGAATTTTTTGACGTGAAAACTCTTAAAGCTCATTAAATAAAAGAAAAGTTATGAAAGCTCTACATCTTTACGCTTTTTGTCTAAAAGAGGGCTCGGAATTGTGGTGAATAACGTAGCGACGTGTAGCACAACTAAAAGAATGTGTGATAAACAGCATTCTTAATCGACTTTCTAACAACAGAAAAGTTCTTCCACACACGGAGCACCCTCTCCTTCAACATTATAATGCCAGACCACACACGAGACACCTCTGTAACAATCCAACGCCATCTTTTCACTGTCATAGATCGTCTTGCATACGGTCCCGACTTGGCCCTATACAGTTTTCATCTGCTTCCAAAACCTAAAGAACGCCTTAGAGAACTTGACTTCGATAGAGATGAGGCGCTGCGAGCAGGGGTGAATCTGTGGCTCCGGCAACAAAATCAAACATTCTGCAATAACGGTATCAACTAACTCGTCTCTTGTTCCTAGAAATGTGTTCGTCGCCAGGTTGACTGTATTGAGAAATAAATATGTAGACGCTTAAGGATTTTCACATAAAAAATTCGGAGAGATTACTTTTCAACATACCGTGGTACATATGTGACTTCACGCATCAGCGATTCACAGCGCTAAACATATATCACTACAGCCGTTAGAAGCGACCAATACTGTTGCCTTGCTCCGCCCTACCCCATGTCGCGAGAATAGGAACTACGTCCCTCACAGCTGCAAGGCTCAGGTCGCGGAAACCGCCGCCAGGCAGCGCCACTTTGAGAAACAGCACTGCGTGCTTGGTGGTGGGGTTTCTAAATTCCAAAGGCTAGGACCACTTGGCTCATAGTCATGATGTCGGTCTTCTTCACCTGAAGAAAACAGTGCAAAAGATGGTGTCTTACACAACAGCTAGTCGCTGTCAAGGTTCATCGCATTTTTCGCCTCGGATATTTCCACACATTCTTTAATGATGTAGTCCCAAAATAATGTTGCTGGGGCAAAAATTGTTTTAGCATACTCCATTAAATGACAGGTAGAGATAAATTTTTGGCACTTCTTGTTGTACCGAACATGGTGGCCCAGTGTTTTTCGCACTGGATTCGCATTCCAGAAGATGATGATGCAAACCTATCTCCGGGCAGGCAGATTTAGGTTTCTTTCCCCCTCTTTAACGAAATAATTCGAGGTAATGCCTCATTTCTAACAACTTCTCTGTCTGTGGGACGTTAAACCGAAAAGTTTGGTTATTTAGCGTAAGGCGGGTGCAGTGTTTGAGTTCGATGCAGCCTTATTGTACGGTGCACGTGATCTGGCCTATGAAGGCCGTACCACACTGCAAGGTATTGTGTAATTTCTGGCTCTCCACAGAACGAATCGCCCTTCAGCGATCCTAGGAGAAATGGAATTTTAGTTGGTGGACGAAAAATATTATCAACCTGAAACTTCTGGAAGATTCCGTTAACCTTTAATGAAGTATTGCCAGCATAGGAGAATAGCTATCCCCTTTATTCATTCCCCCGTTTTTGCATTGAAATGAGAGTGCCCTGTTAATCAGCTGACTAGAATATCCATATCTCTGAATATTGTACTTAGATGGGCGAGCTCATTAGGTGAACTATCCGGATCAAAGATTAAGTAAGATATGTGTGCCAGTGTTTTAAGTGCACTTGTAGATTGCGTTATATGAAGTAGAAGACTATCAACACAAATCTGTGTAAGTGGGCTTCCGATAAACTTAATGCTCCATAAATCCGCCGTTCTTACGTCTAATCGGAAAATCCAACAAAGGCAAACAAAGTATGTGTGAAATCTTATGGGACTTGACTGCTAAGGTCATCAGTCCGTAAGCTTACACACTAGTTAACCTAAATCATCCTAAGGACAAACACACACACCCATGCCGGAGGGAGGACTCGAACCTCCGCCGGGACCAGCCGCACAGACTATGACTGCAGCGCCTGAGAGCGCTCGGCTAATCTCGCGTGGCAAACAACCATTTTTGCTCTGTATAGTGGACTGAGTGCTCTTGTGAACGGATTTTAGGTCTCCTGAGGACACATTACGAAAGTATAGTCTACATACGTTCAAAATACACATAGCAAAAAACGTTTTGCATAACCTCGGTTCCGAGAGTTCTGGAACCTGTACAGAAAAGTGGAATAGAGATCAAGATAAACATTTCCGCCCATTTTATTGCTCACGAAAACCACACATTGCATGATGTGCCACCATACAGCGAGACTTTCAGAGGTGGTGGTCTAGATGGGTATACACACCGGCACCTCTAATACCGAGTAGTACGTGCTCTTGCATTGACGCATGCCTGTATTCGTCGTGTCATACTATCCACAAGTTCATCAAGGCACTGTTGGTCCAGATTGTCCCACTCCTCAAGGCACTGTTGGTCCAGATTGTCCCACTCCTCAACGGCGTAATCCGTCGTCCATAAACAGCCCTTTTCAATGTATTCCAGGCATGTTCGATATGGTTCATGTCTGGAGAACATGCTGACTACTCTGGTCGAGCGATGTGGTTATCCTAAAGGAAGTCATTCGTAAGGTGTGCACGACTGGGGCGCCAATTGTCTTCCATGAAGATAAATGCCTCGCCAATATGCTGCCGATATGGTTGCAGGGAGAGAGAATATTTGTATCAGAGTTTCTAAAATCATTCAGGAAGTGTACACCATCTGATTTTCCGAAAAACATCATCCATACAGTTCCGAAGATTACAGGAGCGGACAAGTGCGAGAATCATCGAACCATTACCGTAACAGCTCATGAATTGAAGTTGCCAACAAGAATAATACAGAAGAATGGAAAAGAAAATTGAGGATGTGTCAGCTGACTATCAGTTTGGATTTAGGAATGGCAAAGATACAAGAGGGACATTTTTGAAGTTACGGCAGATAATGGAAGCAAGACTAAAGAAATATTAAAATACGTTCATAAGATTTGTCGAGCTGGAAAAAGCGATTGACAGTGTAAAATGGTGCAAGATGTTCGAAGTTCAAAAGAAAATAGAGGTCTTTACTTGGAGAGGCGGGTAATATACAACATGTGCAAGAGCCAAGAGGAAATAATAACAGAAAGAAGTGCTTGGGTTAAAAAGGTGTAAGAAATGGCTGTAATCTTTCACTCCTACTGTGCAATTTATACAGCGAAGAGGCAATAATGGATATAATGTGAAACCGAAGAGTGGAATTGAAAGTCAGGGTGAAAGGAAGTCAGTGATAAGATTCATGGTGACATTTCTATCCTCAGTGAAACTGAAGAAGGATTACTGAATTTCCTGAATTGAATGAACGGTCTAATGAGCACAGAACACAGACTGAGTGTAAATCGAAGGAAGACGAAAGTAAAGAGAAGTAGCAGAAATGAGAACAGTGAGAAACTTAATATCAGGACTGATGGTCACGAAGTAGATGAAGTTAAGGATTCTACTACCTAGGCAGGAAAATATCGGGTCATTAGACTTCTAGTATCAAACACAGCCCTTAATTTGAGTAGGACATTTCTGAGGACGTATGTTTGGAGGACAGAACTGTATCGTAGTGAAACATGTCTAACATGTGTGAGACTGGTTCTGGTCTATCTTCCTACCACAGTTGCCAAGGATGTTCTGTGAGTGTTTTAGGAATTTTTGTTGAACCTACGGCCTGCAAGGTAGGAAGATACCACTTACACATGCAGAGTTCAGAAGAGTGCTGCAGTACGGACAGTGATGTAATCAGACAACGATCTCAATATCGGTTCCACTATCGCTAACATCCATAACTATATGTTACCAAAAAATGAAAATCTTAGATTTTCGTTATCAACAGGTATTTTTACTCTAAGTATGACTACATACTCATAATCATAATATGTACAGGATGTGGATGTTAAAATATTGATATTGGGTGTTCACAGTTACGAAGCGAAGTTTCTAACTGTTCTAAGTTCTTTAATGGTAAGATGAATGATGACCATCTTTGGGGTCGACAAAATAAAATAAAGAAATAAATATAATTGGGCCAGAGATATCAGTTAGGCAAACATGCACATTTAAAATATTCAAATAATGGATGGGGGTCAGTAACGAACAGTCAGAATTAAGTACACGATTAAAGCGATTCAATAGCTTCAGATTATAATGCACTCTGCAGTGTCTGATCAATTACTGTCGTTAAATGGGATATTTCGCATCTCTGCTTGAATGAAGCCCAACTGTGGTGAATACGTTTACCTACAGGTTATGACTGAATGTAAGAAAAGACAGGAGAGGTGGAGACAACCGCACTTCTGAGTATCAAATGAATGTCACTTGCTGGTGTAGTGCAAGTGCACATGTTTACCTTTGGTCGGCGGCGGCAGTGGCTGTTGTTGGCACGAGCTGTGGACCTAGGAGTCTTTTTTAAATCTCTCTCGACTGTTCCAACCCAGTCTGATACATTACCCACAACTTACTCCTAGTTATTCCCGAGCTAAATTTATTGGCATAGTACATGCTATGTGGTTGGAATAGTGCCTACATCATTGACCTCAAATCCCTAAGCTGTCAGTGCTCAGTGAAATTCTCTGTACTACAAGACATTGCAGTTTAACTCCTTAAGAGATATGACGACCCTTTGAACAAGTGTTTTCATAATTACTCTCGCAATCTTCTCGGTATGTCGCGAGTCGCCTTACTCAAACACTCGACGATTTTCTTCAATGGAAAGAGCGAATATCTCTGTCTGCAATTTGCCTATATCATAGCTGGTGGTCACTGTTTTCTTTCTGGCCAGTCAGAATGTACTCCCTAGAGTTTCTCTAGCTTATCATAGGTGTTGTTTCTTTTGTAGGGCAGAATTTAAATTTTTCTGTGTAATTCTGAGATAAACAGCTTCTTTTTACATGGGTTTTTATGCAGGCGGCCACAGTGAGTCACCAGTGCTTTGAGTTGGATTTCTCCAGACGTTTATCAGCCATCTCCAACCATATTCCTGAAAGGCCTTCCAAAGGGTGGTCGTTACAAGTAGGGACAAGGCGGCGGCTTTTGCCGATGGCCAGCACAGTGGCTCCGGCGTGTCATTGTGTCTGCTGCACGTCCTGCTGTGAAGGTTGCAGCCTATATGGGATGGGCGTTGCTGTTGTAAAATCCTCCTTTCCTCAGAACTGCATCTCGTAGCTCGGTTTTGGGAAATTACTTGCATGCAACTACTGGCATTAGTGTTAGTGGTTTATATTCATGAGATGTTGGCTTGATTATTATGTTTGCTTATGAATAAATTTCTTACATTTTCATGTAACATGTCAAGTGATATATAGATTTAACTGGAATTATTTCTGGAATTCAATGTAAGGTGTGTTATTTCTTTGACACCTTACACATGGACTGTGCGAAATCTGGAACAGAAGAGAAAGGAAGCATTTGAGATGTGGTGCTACAGAGCAATGTTGATAATGGGTGGACTGATAAGGCAACTAATGAGGAGGTTTGGCACAGAATTTCAGAAGAATGGAACACATGGAAAACACTAAGAAGAAGGAAAAATGATGATATTACATCTTTGAAGACATCAGGGAATAATTTAGGTGGTACTAGAGGGAGCTGTAGAGGGTAAGAAACTGTAGAGGAAGATAGAGAAAAAAAATAAAAACGACGAAAAGAAAAGTAAATGAGCATCACAGCGTTCCACAAACTTATTCAGTTACATATCTGTGCCGCTGCTGAATAAGAATAAGATGTAACTTGTGATTAAGCTTTATACTTTAACGTCCAGTGCTCTATATGGTTTTTGAATATGTTTGTCATCAGCGATGTCTTTGATGTGCATTAGATGTAAGAAACACTTGAGGTAGCACTGACCCAGTGACATACCTTAGGAGATTTTGAAGAAAGGCAAACTCATGAATGTAGCAATCTGTAGATTTAAAGAATGCTTTTGACAATGTTAACTGGAAGAAATTAAACTCTTTGAAATTATGGAAAACCAGTTAAAATGCCACTTGTGCACAAACCGGAATGTAGTAATAACATTCAGACATTAAAGGTGCACAGCACTTCAGAAGTGATCGACATACCCTCTTCCCCATGTTAACCAGTTGGAACAGTGAAGAAGCTGTAGAGGAAACCAAAGACAAATTGTGTGTAGGAATTACAACTCCAGTTCAATAAATGAAAACTTTCTTTCCTGATGATATTGTAATTCAGAGGATACAAAGGACATGGTCGAAACATTGAATATACAGTGTCTTGAAAAAAGACTATAAGACAAATATCATCAAAGATGAAACAAGACTCAGGCAGAGTAATCAAATTATACCATGGGATTTGGTGGAAATTAGATAAAAAAAGAAAGAAACTGAAAAACAGTGGACGGTTTTATTAGTTTAGGTAGCTAAATAAGTGACATCAAATGAATAAAAAGGATGTAAGAAGCAGACTTTCAATATGAAGAAAATCTTTTCCGAAAAAGTAATGTACTTTAACATGTAATATAAATTTATGTTTTATGGGTTGTTTCCTGAAACAATTTGTCTGGAGTTTAGCCTTTATGAATGCGAAACGTGGACAATATACGTTGGGCATGGAAATACATTAGAAGATCTACGTATAAAGTGCTACACAAAAAGTTTAATATCAGTGGAATATTTCGGTTAATTACGGATTGTGAGTCGACGAGAAAAAAGAAGGATTTAGTTGAAAGGACACATCTTTGAGGCTTCTGTGAATCACCAGTTTGGTAACTGAGTTAGAGTGATACTTCAGTAACAGTAAATTACTGTAATGCTTGCGGTATGTTTCATTGAAATGTACAGCATTATCCATGGCGTATTTATTTTCTCTAATGCCCGTTTATCACATATTCTTTTTCGTTTCAGACTAGGGTTTCAATGTAAGAGTATTTTGAATTTTCGTATCGTGTATGATACTGGCAGAAGAACATTACCAAGTGTCAATAATCGAACTTGATGAAACATGGTGGGTACGTAGAGTGCAAAAATAGTGCAATCCCTATTTTATTGTTTCTGACTAAATTCAATTTTAAGGTGTAAAACACACCCCAAAAGTTAATTAAGCGTTTTAGGTTTACAGGTAATGTCTTCAAAACGGTGATTTATATAATAAAATGTTTTTCATATAAGCGGTGATACAGAATTGAAGTTCTTGAAAACTGCATCATCAGCTTTTGTAATAATTTGAAGTTCTGCAAAAATCCCGCCACTAGTAAGCTATATGCAATGTAATGCCAGAGTTTTTGCAATAGATCTTATTAAAATATCACAACTATGATTACTATTCTAATTATCTATTTTACTTTTATATGTTTTAAGTCTCAAAATGTTGTTTTAAGTTTTATTTTCATGTTTCATTGCTTGTAGTTTACAGTTCCACATATGTATATTTTTTTAATTGAAAATAATACATAACCTGTTAGAAAAAATGAAACACATTTTGAACTGTAATGAAATGCTTCAAACATAATGCTTTTTAGCTCCATTCATATTAAATGAACGAAATTTCTTCACGTAGTATGCAAGAAAGAGATGACGATATAGAATAAAATTCAGCAGGATTTCAAATTGTCACAGGCGATGGTCTAACTATCCTGATTTGTATCAGCCATATTTCAGTATACTGGTCAGCCTCAGCGAAGAGAATTCTTTAGGTACCATTGAATGCAGCATGATTATATTGTTTCTGAAGTGGAGATTGTCATCACAATCATTCAACAGAAGTAGGTCGGAAAATTTTCTACAGATGTTTCTTGTTCTTGGGTAACACACTCAAAACGATTTTTTTCTCGTTAATCACCCGCCTTTTCATAGTTTTAAAAGAAACGTATGGTGAATTTAGACTAAGAACCTGACATTCTCTTTTTTAACCCCCCCCCCCCCCCAAATGGGCTTCTAAAACATTCAAACTCTGGTAAAAAAAGGGCGTGACTGGGTCGTAAGGCATTTCAAAAACGTTTTCTTTCTCAATGAGGGAGGAATGTCTGTATTATTGTTAGATACTTGAGTTGGTGAGAGTGAAAGATCCGTTTAGATCATCGTACTTGAGAACAAGGAACTTGTTCATCTGGTGATCCTAAGGGCTCGATGATACAGGTACAGCTGTGGGGTGTTTACAAGTTTTGATGTTGGAAGAACATTGTGAGAATAATTTCAGATCTACTTCTGTTGAATGATTATGATGTCGATCTTCATTTGAGAGAGTGAGAATGAGAATAATTTCAGATCTAGTTCTGTTGAATGATTATGATGTCGATCTCCATTTGAGAAATGTCTCGTGGGTCCCTACCACCACGGCACAGCGCGTCCCCAGATTGCGGATAGGGGATACGGTCTTCAGATATGAAGAGTAGCTGCGAATACAAAAAATAAGCAGCCGGTGAGGAGCAGGCGATGGCGTGATGAACCACCCCTGTTTTTTCTTCTCTTACTATCACATCTATTCATTAAGAATCAGCAACATTAATGGGCATGGGTCCCTCTGAAGTAAAATATTCTGGAGGTAAACTAGGTTCCCATTCGGATCCCCAGTCGGAACCTACATCGAAGAGATTCAGGCAGAAAGGAACTTTCAGGTTGGGAACATGGAACGTTAAAACCTTGAACAGGCCAGGAACATACCAAACATTATTAGACGATTTAGATGGATACGATGTAGACATTACAGCTATTCAAGAAACTCGGTGGCAGGGGGAGGGTAGCATAAAGAGGGGTAACTATACATTTTTCTATGGAGGTGCGGAAGCTCACATTTCGGAACAGGTTTCGCAGTGCAGAGAAAAGTGCTTCACGCAATCAGAGGTATAAGGTTCATTAGTGACCACCTATCAGTTATAGTGTTGTCCAGCAGGTGGAATAGACTAGTAGTAATTAATGTACGTGCACCAACTGAGGACACTGAAGAGGTTGTTAAAGACGGATTTTATGAAGAACTAGATCAACTTTGGGATGAGTTCTCCTCGTATGATACAAAATTAATCATATTTGATTTTAATGCGAAGATAGAGCAGGAGGAAGCATTCCGGCCTTCAATTGGGAAAGAAAGTTTGCAAAACATTTCGAATGATAATGGCACAAGGGTGGTTAATTTTGCTGTTTCTAAAGACAGTATTGTTGAGAGCACATATTTCAAAAGGAAGGACATTCATAATGCAACTTGGGTCTCTCCGGATGGACACACCCGAAACCAAATTGATCATGTTCCTGTAGACCGAAGACGGCACACTAGTATAGAAAATGTTAGGACTTTCAGGGGAGCAGACTGCGATTCTGATCATTTTCTTGTAGTTGCCAAAGTTCACCAACTGCTATCTACAGCAACTTCAAGGTGTCACAATGCAGAACTTGTTAGGTCCGACACTGACAAGCTAAGTGATGAAAACTTTAGAAGAAGGTACATGATAGAAATTTCAAATAGGTTTGATGCTCTCAGGACACACGAAGATCAAGACGAGGATGTAAATAAACAGTGGATTACTGAGGAACAATATCAAAGAGGCAGCGAAGGTCACAATAGGTACAATTAAGAAGAACAGGAGGAAACCGTGGTTTGATGAGGAATGCAAGAAACTAGTAGAGGAAAGGAGAAAAGCGCGATTAGATTGGGATAGAATGGGAGACAGGAAACGAGAGGTGTTCTTGAACTTGAGAAGGGAAGTTGGTCGTAGGCTACGGGCAAAGAAGAGGGATTATTTGAACAATCAAATTACCAAAATGGAAACAAACAGTAAAACAAAAAAAAAACAAAAAACATTAGCGAACTTTACATAGACATAAATGGGTATAGGAAGGGCTTCAAGGCTAGGACAAATGCACTTCGTGGGGATGCTGGGGGAATACTGACAGACCCCAACGCTATATTAAGTATATGGAGGGTGTATTTTGAGCATCTATTAAATGTACACCAGGAGGCAGGAAATGAGCAGGCGTACGAAATACATACAGCAGAACCCCAAATACCTGAGCCAATTTAAAGGAAATAAGAGATGCAATCAACAAATTGGAAAACCATAAAGCACCAGGATCAGATTGCATAACTGCAGTATTAGTTAAAAATTGGGAGACAGAAATTGGTGGAAGTAGTTCACAAAGTGACAACTATAGTATGGAACTCAGAGATGATACCTGAAGAGTGGCAGGAGCCGATTATGATCCCAGTTTTTAAGAAAGGTGACAAAATGGATTGTAGTAACTATAGAGGGATATCGCTATTACCGGTATGTTCCAAAATTTTCTGGAATATTCTGCTATGCAGGCTTACACCATATGCAGATGAAATTGTGGGGGTTTACAAAGCCGGCTTTCAGAGGAACTGATCAACTATAGACCAAATATTCACCCTGCGTCAAATTTTGGAAAAGAAGTGGGAATACAATAAACCAGTTCATAATCTTTTCATAGATTTTACAAAAGCATATGATTCAGTATTGCAGTCAAAATTGTACAGAATTCTTTTGAAACTTGGAATACTGACGAAGTATGTTAGACTTATAGAAGCGAGTTTGAAAAACACAAAAGGTAGAGTATGTGTTGGGAAATTGGAGTCAGAAGAATTTGTAATAAAGCACAGACTTAAGCAGGGAAATGCTCTGTCTCCGCTACTTTTTAATTTAGTCCTCGAATATATTGTACGAATGGCAGCACAAAAGGTAGAGTGTGTGTGGGGAAATTGGAGTCAGAAGAATTTGTAATAAAGAACGGACTTAAGCAGGGAGATGCCCTGTCTCCGCTACATTTTAAATTTGTCCTAGAATATATTGTACGAATGGCAGCACATAATTCAGAGAGTGTGGAGTTATATGGAAACATTAAGATATTAGGGTACGCAGATGAACTAATCATCATTAGCCATAGGAAAGAATATGTAACAGCAAATGCTAATGAGTTAATCAAGGCTAGTGAAGATGTAGGTCTCAGGATAAGTGAAGACAAAACTAAATACCTGGTTACTACTAGAATGCTAACAGCAGTAGTTCAGAAAATGTTAAGGGTTGGACACATGCAGTTTGAAAAAGTGAACACATTTAAGTATCTAGGCATGGACATAACTTCGAGAAATGAGATTGAATCCGTACTGAACAAGAGATTACGGGCGGGAAATGCGTGCTACTTCTCACTAACTAGATTACTTTCATCACAGATATTGTCTAGGAATTTAAAGATTATAATATACAAAGTGAAGTGGAAGGAAGACAAGGATTTTTGGTCAGATGAGTATCGGGTAATATCAACAGCAGCATAAAATGGTATAACAGGTGTAGGATTCGTTATGAATAGGAAGGTAGGGCAGAGGGTGTGTTACTGTGAACAGTTCAGTGACCGGGTTGTTCTAATCAGAATCGACAGCAGACCAACACCGACAACGATAGTTCAGGTATACATGCCGACGTCGCGAGCTGAACATGAACAGATAAAGAAAGTGTATGAGGATATTGAAAGGGTAATGCAGTATGTAAAGGTGGACGAAAATCTAATAGTCATGGGCGACTGGAATGCAGTTGTAGGGGAAGGAGTAGAAGAAAAGGTTACAGGAGAATATGGGCTTGGGACGAGGAATGAAAGAGGAGTATGACTAATGGAGTTCTGTAACAAGTTTCAGCTAGTAATAGCGAATACCCTGTTCAAGAATCACAAGAGGAGGAGGTATACTTGGAAAAGGCCGGGAGATACGGGAAGATTTCAGTTAAATTACATCATGGTCAGACAGAGATTCCGAAATCAGATACTGGATTGTAAGGCTTACCCAGGAGCAGATATAGACTCAGATTACAATATAGTAGTGATGAAGAGTAGGCTGAAGTTCAAGACATTAGTCAGGAAAAATCAATACGCAAAGAAGTGGGATACGGAAGTGCTAAGGAATGACGAGATACGTTTGAAGTTCTCTAACGCTATAGATACAGCAATAATAAATAGCGCAGTAGGCAGCACAATTGAAGAGGAATGAACATCTCTAAAAAGGGCCATCACAGAAGTTGGGAAGGAAAACATAGGTACAAAGAAGGTAGCTGCGAAGGAACCATGGGTAACAGAAGAAATACTTCAGTTGATTGACGAAAGGAGGAAGTACAAACATGTTCCGGGAAAATCAGGAATACAGAAATACAAGTCACTGAGGAATGTAATAAATAGGAAGTGCAGGGAAGCTAAGACGAAATGGCTGCAGGAAAAATGTGAAGACATCGAAAAAGATATGATTGTCGGAAGGACAGACTCAGTATACAGGAAAGTCAAAGCAACCTTTGGCGACATTAAAAGCAACGGTGGTAACATTAAGAGTGCAACGGGAATTCCACTGTTAAATGCAGAGGAGAGAGCAGATAGGTGGAAAGAATACATTGAAAGCCTCTATGAGGGTGAAGATTTGTCTGATGTGATAGAAGAAGAAACAGGAGTCCATTTAGAAGAGATAGGGGATCCAGTATTAGAATCGGATTTTAAAAGAGCTTTGGAGGACTTACGGTCAAATAAGGCAGAAGGGACAGATAACATTCCATCAGAATTTCTAAATTGATTGGGGGAAGTGGCTACAAAACGTCTATTCACGTTGGTGTGTAGAATATATGAGTCCGGCGAGATACCATCTGAGTTTGGGAAAAGCATCATCCACATAGTTCCGAAGACGGCAAGTGCTGACAAGTGCGAGAATTATCGCACAATCAGCTTAACAGCTCATGCATCGAAGCTGCTTACAAGATAATATACAGAAGAATGGAAAAGAAAATTGAGAAAGCGCTAGGTGCCGATCAGTTTGGCTTTAGGAAAAGTAAAGGGACGAGAGAGGCAATTCTGACGTTACGTCTAATAATGGAAGCAAGGCTAAAGAAAAATCAAGACACTTTCATAGGATTTGTCGACCTGGAAAAAGCGTTCGACAATATAACATGGTGCAAGCTGTTCGAGATTCTGAAAAAAGTAGGGTTAAGCTATAGGGAGTGACGGGTTATATACAATATGCACAACAACCAAGAGGGAATAATAAGAGTGGACGGTCAAGAACGAAGTGCTCGTATTAAGAAGGGTGTAGGACAAGGCTGTAGCCTTTCGCCAACTACTCTTCAATCTGTATATCGAGGAAGCAATGATGGAAATAAAAGAAAGGTTCAGGAGTGGAATTAAAATACAAGGTGAAAGGATATCTATGATACGATTCGCTGATGACGTTGCTATCCTGAGTGAAAGTGGAGAAGAATTAAATGATCTGCTGAACGTAATGAACAGTCTAATGAGTACACAGTATGGTTTGGGAGTAAATCGGAGAAAGACAAAGGTAATGAGAAGTAGTAGAAATGAGAACAGCGAGAAACTTAACATCGGGGTTGATGGTCACGAAGTCAATGAAGTTAAGGAATTCTGCTACCTAGGCAGTAAAATAACCAATGACGGAGGGAGCAAGGAAGACATCAAAGCAGACTCGCTATGGCTAAAAAGGCATTTCTGGCCAAGAGAAGTCTACTAATATCAGATACCGGCCTTAATTTGAGGAAGAAATTTCTGAGGATGTATGTCTGGAGTACAGCATTGTATGGTAGTGAAACATGGACTGTGGGAAAACCGGAACAGAAGAGAATCGAAGCATTTGAGATGTGGTGCTATAGACGAATGTTGAAAATTAGGTGGACTGATTAGGTAAGAAATGAGGAGGTTCTACGTAGAATCGGAGAGGAAGGGAATATGTGGAAAACACTGATAAGGAGAAGGGACTGGATGATAGGACATCTGCTAAGACATGAGGGAATGACCTCTATGGTACTAGAGGGAGCTGTAGAGGACAAAAACTGTAGAGGAAGACAGAGACTGGAATACGTCAAGCAAATAATTGAGGACGTAGGTTGCAAGTGCTACTCTGAGATGAAGAGGTTAGCACAGGAAAGGAATTCGTGGCGGGCCGCATCAAACCAGTCAGTAGACTGATGACCAAAAAAAAAAAAAATATACAAAACTAATATTCTACCAGTTATACTGTATGGGTGTGAGACTTCGTCTCTCACTGTGCAACATGAAAAGCCGTTTCGAGTATTTGAAAAAAAATTTTGAGGAAAATTTCCGGAGCAAAAAGGGATGACATTAACGGAGAGTGATGAAAACCCCATAACGCAGAGGTTCACTAACTCTGTTCAAGCCCTGACATAATCAGTATTATTAAGTGACGTAGGCTGCGATGGGCGGGTCACATAGCTCGAATGGATGAGGGGAGGGCAACGCGCAGAGTAGGGCACCTAGAAGGAAAACGTCCTGTGGGGAGACCGAGGCGTAGGTGGGAGCACAATGTGAAGGCCGATATGAGGAGCCTAGGTATTGAAGGTGAATGGAAGGAAATAGCCCAAGACACGGACAAATGGCGAAAATATGTTGCTGCGGTAATGGACTCTCGAGTCCGGTATGACCAGTGAGTAAGTAAGTATCTCCATTTGAGAAACAATATTATCGAGGTATGGTCATTACTACGTAATTCTCTTCACCAAGGCTTACCACTATACAGACATATGCCTGATATAAATTAGGAAATTCAGAGGAATATCTGTGATAATTTGAAATCCTGCAGAATTTTGTTTTATATTGTCTTCTCAGTCATCTGTATTGCTTGAAGAAATGTCGTTAGTCTTACGTGCATGGTGTAAAACAACGCAATGTTTTAAGCACATCTTGGCAGATTATCATTACCGTACTTATTTTATATCATAATAAGAGTTTCTTATTATTTTCAGTTAACGAAAGACACAAATGTGGAATGGTAAAATAAAAAACGAACAAGAATGTAAAACGTAAAATAATAATTTAAACTTAAAACAAATATGAGTAAAATAAATAATTAGAATATTAATGAATGTTAAGATATTTTATTTTGGTATGTTGAAATACTCTGACAGCACTCTGTGTACAGGGTATTTTCCACAAATGGTGTTTCAGAAATCAACATAACTACGCAGGGATGTATGTGACTTGATAGCTTCTGGAATTTATGTTGTAACCAAAGTTTTAATTATTGGTGGTGGAATATTTTCTGAAATTTCTAATTATTACAAGTGTTGTTTATACGGTTTTCAAGAAAACTAATTACAAATCAATTTTTATATGAAAAAAACTTTTTTTATATCACCATTTCGAAGATATTCTGTCTAAACCAGAAAGGCAAATTACATTTCAGGGTGTATTTTACCTCTTTGAAAAAAAAAGCATATGGCACTATTTTACCCCATCTACACAGCCGCCAAGTTTCATCAGGATTATTTACTGACACTTGGACATATTCCCTTGTGAGTGAAAACAGTGGTATCATATGCAGTGACTTGGTGTGACATGTAATCCTATTCCTAAGATATCGGTGTATCGTCGTGAGAGGAAGCCACACTTTTTAGTGTCCTGAGTTATGGGTGTTTCCTCCGTAACAACACAGCTACACTACCTGAGGAATTTAGTTTCCAGATGAATGAAAGTTTAGAAAGATTAACAATAGTCTGAAAGACAGGCTTGCAAGTACGCAAGTAATTTCCCAAAAGCGAGCTACGAGATACTGATCTGAGGAAAGGAGAATTTTACATTAGCTACGCCCATCCCATATAGGCTGTAACCTTCACAGCAGGACGTCCAGCATGCACAATGACATGCCCGAGCCACTGTACAGGCCATCGGCAAAAGCTGCCCCCTTGTGCCTACTTTTAACGACCACGCTTTGGAAAGCCTTTAAAGGATTACAGCTGGAGATCGCAGATAAAAGTACGAAGAAATCCAGCTCAAAGCACTGGTGACTCACTGTGGCCGCCGGCATAAAATCCCGCGTGGGAAGAAGCTGTTTATCTCAGAATTATATAGCAGAAGTTAAATTCTGCCCTAGAAAAGAAACAACACCTATGATAGGCTACAGAAACTCCAGGGTGTACGATCTGACTGGCCAGAAACAAGACAAGTGACCACCAGCTATGGTATATTCAACATTCAGACAGAGGCACATGAAAAACTTATGCTCACGTCATTCTGTGCATGTAATAATGAATAATCTTTGCAAGATTTCATGTATATCTACGCCACTGAGATGGGTATACCACATGTGCAGAATTGCTTCATTGGAATTTGCACAATCCTTAACGTAGTTGTAAATTAAGAGCGGATTCAATATGTCGACTTGGACTGCTCCTTTTTGCGACTTGTGGCTAGTGTTCTGTGGAATATTTTAGAGAGAGACTGCTGTAGTCTGCTGATATAAAGTTGAAAGATATTGAGAACACACTCTTAGTACTGGTGCAGAACTGAGGAGAAAGTCGTGATATTTCTGAATCCTCGAATTCTGTTCATATTATGTACCGTATGAAGACAGATTAGTTCAAGAAAAGGGTCATGAATCACTATGCCACGTAAACCCAACCAAGTAGATTTATAATTACAAACATCGATTCGTCAAAACTCTTTCCGACTGTGAGTATGCCCAGAACCCTTATCCGCAAGGTACAGGACTTTTTTTCTTTTTTGCCGCCTCCTTGTGACACAAATTGGTGCACATAATATATGTGTTCAATAAAAATTATTCTTCCTTACAACGAATAAGGCAGGTTATGTATACACGATATACATACAAGTCCACAGAATGGGAAATACAGCATTTAATTGTATCTGTGGTATTATCAACACGTACAGAGGCAGATTGAGCTTCACCTTTTCGAGTAAACAACAGGAACCCTTATCTAATATGTAAATAGGAAAACATAAAATTTTGTTGCCATTATGATACGTCATACTGCAGTGTAAAATAGCTATGTTTCATAAGCCATTTAAATTTAATTTAAACGTTACGCACGTCTTCCTCGCCGTTATAAAATGTGTGATGGCTGAATACTGACTTCCAACTTTCGACTTACGGATCTTCATCTGCACTCTTCACCTTTTGTGTAGTTTTTGTGATATTGGAAGTATTATAGTTAGCATTTAAATTTCTACTAAGCATTGTATCCGTTTGTGTGATTCCTTCCCACTCAGAAATTTGACCTTCACGTTATCGTCTATTAACGGCACGATAACCACCAGGAACCTAAGCAGAATGTCAACAGGTATTGGGTCATTGCGCTATTGTAGCATTCCATGACAGAGAATTTTGCGTAACTTATCCTTGGCATTCGCACCTTTAAGTTGCAAATTGTATTATATGTGGTCTTCAAGACAAGCTGAATTCAAGCCTTCATTTCCGGAAATCGGTTCATTCCTTAGTTTAAGAGTCGGAAAAAAAAGGAAACGAACCTTGCCCTCTGAATCTTTCTAACACTGGTCTACTGACACACGTGTACCGACATATTTCTCTCCTTTATCGTGCTTTTACATTGACTTTATCCGCTATTACAGAGTAATGTGACTATCTCTTCCGGCTTTCGGGGCACTGAACTGACAGATACCCGTCCAACACTTTAAGTCATATTCTCCTACCCTCTCTATGGTTAAAAACTCAAACAATGCACTCAAACAATGCAACACGCCTCGTAGTCCTTCCACCACGCCTCCTACTACTGTAGTCCAACCCAGGCTGCTTCCTTACGTTTCTAGCGGCCATCTCCCCTTCACACACTTCCCTATCTACAAACCCTTTACCTTCTACTGATACGCTTATCATAAATTAACTTTATTTCATAAGAGTCGATTGTTTATAGACTTTCCTTTCATTTTTAATGTGCAGTCTACAGCTCCTAGTTAATTCACACCACAAAAACATAAACTTATGGTAAATTTTAACTTTGAAAGATACATCCTATTTTAACGGTACATGTCTTACAGTTATGGACATACAAAATTGGGTAACATTTTACAGTAACTTTTAGCATGGAAGTTTTTGGTTTATCTTTCACAAACGCTCAATGCTCCCTCCGTCAGACTTACTAGAAACATCCCAACACTACCCATATACACCCTAACACACAAGTAGAAAATAAAGGCCTACCACGAAGGAATCATGCAATGGAATCCAAATCGCTGGAACTGAAGTGCATATACAGACAAACGAATGAATACAACGTCAGAACCATTTCATAATTTATTAAAGAGAAAGAGCTTTACAAATTCAGCAAGTCAATAACTCTCTGCTCCACCTTCGGCTCTTATGCGAGCTGTTATTCGGCTCGGTATTGATTGATAGAGTTGCTGGATGTCGTCCTTAGGAATATCGTGCCTAAACCTGTTTCTCATAATCCTGAGACGGTTGTAGGGCCCTGACGATTATACTCCAAACGTTCACGATTGGGAAGAGATCCGATGATCTTGCTGCCCAAGGTAGGATTTGGCAGGTATGAAAGCCAGCAGTAGAAACTCTCGGCGTGTGTGGACTGCAACATTTGCCGAAATTTAAGCCCAGGGTGAGTTGCCTTGAAAGGCAACGAAATGGGGTGTAGAATACATCCAACGTAGCGCTGTGGTGCAAGGAATCCGAAGATGACAGCCGAACGGGTCCTGCTATGAAAGGCCACCCGAAACCTTCACTCCCTGTTGTCAGTACGCCAACGTTGTCTGGGGCATCTCTAGAAACGTCTTCGGCCTTGAATTCCACCGAGTATAAATGTTTTCAGTGACGATTGCCGCTTCGAAATGAACCCCGATGACCATCGAAGACATATCTGGAGACTCTGTGGACAGTGATGGGATACCAGCACGACTGTCGCTCGCCATATGACGTGAAAACCAGAAGTGAGGGTCTGGGATGTCATTTATTTTCATAGAAGGACCCCTCTGGTTGTCACCCACGGCACCCTCACAGTACAGCGGTACGTCGACGATATCCTAGGCACTGTTTCTTTATCGTCCATGGAAAGGCCTTTCCGGGATTTACATTTCAGCAGGATAATGCCCGCCCACATGCATCCAGAGTTCCTTCCACTTGTCTTTGTGCCTGCCAACCCCTAACTTGGCCAGAAACTCGCCGGATCGGTTACCAAATGAGAACTTTTAGAACATTACGAGCAGGGCCCTCCAACCGCTTCGGATTTTCGTGCCAATTGCTCAGAATTTAGCATGATATCCGTTATAAGAACATCTAAAAACTCTACCAATCAATACTAAGCCGGATAACTGCTTCCATAAGGGCCAAAGGCTGACCAACGCGTTACTGACTTGCTCAACTGGGAAGTTCCTCCTGTTGAATAAATCATGAAAAGTTTCTAAAATTATAACAATTTTTTGGTTTGTACATGTCGGCCATATCTACTGAATTCCGTCCAATTTGGATAATTCTTTGGTAGCGCGTCGGTTATTTTCCTTAGTGTTTGTGAAAACGTCTGGAGTTACTGCCGTTTCAGTGTTATTACAAAGCGGCCCCTGTGTTCGATGTTCAGCCAGAATTTCTAGAAGGGGAAGTACATAGACGTAGTCTTTCCGAACCCCCGGAAGTAAATTCATTTACCTTGAGATCAGAAAACCTCGATGGTGAATGGTACAGTGCGAGGTACGTATGCCCCTTACCCCCTTTCAATGTTGATGCAGCACACTGCTTAGAAACGCAAGTGCAGCTGTCAATGGAGTGGTGGTTTGTCATGTTTAAAAATTAAATTTTCTACATTTTCTCGCACTGTGAAAGAAACCATGTACGTGATCCTGTCATCGTCATTTCCTCAAAAAATACGGGTGCTGAAATTTTTTCCCAGGAAGCAGCATAAAAGATGTGAAACTTTTAGAATTCCTCTCTTCCTACATTATATTGTGTGGCTGCTGTATTCCCCATATTCTTACGATGAGGCGGTTCGCTTTTTCACTTGAATCAAGCGGAGACACATCACTGAATACTAACCGTGGAGGAATAATGTTATCTTCTGTCTCCAAGCGCAAAATAATTTTCCAAAATTCTACACTCTATTGTGTATCACCCTACTAAAAGGATGATAGCAACCGAAACCTGTATGCCTTCAATCACAAACGTCACCATAGAACTCCAGACAGGCACATTGAGGAGCGGCTAACTCACAGCAGCCACGATGAGTAGAAGTCTCTGGGATATCACGTGCTAAATACTCTCGAAGGCGCTCTGCGTCTTGAACTTGCACGTAGAGTCGACGTGATGATTTCGCCTTACGTTAACAAACTGTTACTTGAAACTGCTGGTAACGTTTGAGAATGTTCGATCAGTAGGAGATGCAGTGCCTTATTCTCGAGAGAATGACTCGACATAACTGTGGCTGAATCGAACCTGCCGAAACGACAACGCAGAACGCCATTTTTCTGGCTGTGTACTATTGTTGTCTCTACTAAACGCACGTTCGGTAATGAACTGGCGAACCAGTGAGCCAACTACAGGGGCTGGACAAGAATATGGAAACACCGCGGGAAATGGATGCTTGGACATAAATGCAGATGTTAGCCAAGCCTGCAGGTTGTTTATTTGGCCACGAATGCCACCTGTGCAATGCGCTCAATACTTTGCAAGTGGCAGTAGTTGTCAGAACCGTGTGCCGAGTAGTTGTGAGTGCTTTGCGTCGGAAGCAAGTGAATTCCGAAGAGGGCAAATTGCTGGTACTCGTAACGTGGGTATGGTCCTAAACAAGGTGGCTGAGGTGTTTGATGTTTCAGGAGGCACCATATCGAACATTCTTACTGCATACAGGAAAGCGGAAAATCATCAGCAGCAAAGTCACAACTCGGTGACAAGAGTGCCTTGAGCGATCATGACCGCTGGTCGTTGAAGACGATTTTGTCGAAAAACGAGAGAAGACTGCTGCAAAAGTCACTCCAGAACGAATATACCATTTGCGAAACCTCTCAGCATCAAAGCAACATGGAGGTAGCTCAATAAGCAGCCAATTGCAGTGCGAGTTGGAATGCCAAAACCACTCCTCAGAGACACAATTTCTCGTGTGAGGGTAACATGGCCCCGATGTGGACTATGGGTGATTGAAGGAAGTCGGATGAGTCTTGCTGCAGACTGCTTCCAACTTCTGACCAGATTTGTGTTGCAACCGGGAACGTGGCTGGGGTTCGATGACATTTTGGCAGCTACTTCGTAGCATTACATGGGAGTCAGGAATACTGTGCAGGTTCGTGTTACTGCCAAGGGTTCATTTTGGCAGTTTAGGTCCACTCCACGTAGCAGTGTTTGTTCCCTATTGATGATGTTGTGTTTCAAGACAACAGAGTTGCAGTTTGCAAGGCTCAGATTGTTCAGGATTGGTTTTTTGTGCACGAGGCTCTAATGTCGCATCTTCATTGACCACCACTGCCACCAAATATCAATATTATTCAGCCATTGCTATCTCATTTGAAAACCAGTGTGCGCGATTGATGTCTGCCCCCATCATAGTTACCTGAGCTTTCCAATACTTTTCAGGAAGGATGGTAGGAGTTTACCTTGAAAACCATACAGAACGTGTCTATCTATCCCAAGAAGACAGGAAACTATTATGATGTCAACGGTTTTCCTACACCGTATTACACTACTGGCCATTAAAATTGCTGCACCAGGAAGATATGCACATGATAAATGGGTATTCATAGGACAAATATATTATACTAGAACTGACATGTGATTACGTTTTCATACAATTTGGGTGCATAGATCCTGAGAAATCAGTACCCTGAACAACCACCTCTGGCCGTAATAACGGTCTTGATACACCTGGGCATTGAGTCAAACAGAGCTCGGATTGCAGGTACAGGTACAGCTGCCCATGCAGCTTCAACACGATAGCACAGTTCATCATGAGTAGTGACTGGCGTATTGTGACAAGCCAGTTGCTCGCCCTCCATTGACCAGACGTTTTCAGCTGGTGAGAGATCTGGAGAATGTGCTGGCCAGTGCAGCAGTCGAATATTTTGTGTATCCAGAAAGGCCCGTACAGGATCTGCAACATGCGGTCGTGCATTATCCTGCTGAAATGTAGGGTTTCGCAGGGATCGAATGAAGGGTAGAGCCACGGGTCGTAACACATCTGAAAGGTAACGCCCACAGTTCAAAGTGCCGTCAATGCGAACAAGAGGAGGCCGAGACGTGTAACCGATGGCACCCCATAGCATCAGGCCGGGTGATACGCCAGTATGGCGATGACGAATACACCCTTCCAATGTCCGTTCAAGGCGATGTCGCCAAACACGGATGCGACCATCATGATGCTGTAAACAGAACCTGGATTCATTCGACAAAATGACGTTTTGCCATTCGTGCACCCAGGTTCGTCGTTGAGTACACCATCGCAGGCGCTCCTTTCTGTGATGCAGCGTCAACCGCAGCCATGGTCTCCGAGCTCATAGTCGATGCTGCTTGAAAAGTCGTCGAACTGTTCGTGCAGATGGTTGTTGTCTTGCAAACGTCCCCATCTGTTGACTCAGGGATCGAGACGTGGCTGCACGATCCGTTGCAGCCATGCGGAGGAAATGCCTGTCATCTCGACTGCTAGTGATGCGAGGCCGTTGGGATCCTGCACGGCGTTCCATATTACCCACCTGAACCCATCGATTACATATTCTGCTAACAGTCGTTGGATCTCGACCAACGCGAGCAGCAATGTCGCGATACGATAAACCGCAATCGCGATAGGCAACAATCCGACCTTTATCAAAGTCGAAAACGTCATGGTCCGCATTTCTCCTCCTTACACGAGGCGTCACAACAACGTTTCACCAGGCAACGCCCGTTAACTGCTGTTTGTGTATGAGAAATCGGTTGGAAACTTTCCTCATGTCTGCACGTTGTAGGTGTCGCCACCGGCGCCAACCTTTTGTGAATGCTCTGAAAAGCTAATCATTTGCATATCACAGCATCTTCTTCCCGTCGATTAAATTTCGAGTCTGTAGCACGTCATCTTCGTGGTGTAGCAATTTTAATGGCGAGTAGTGGAGTTATAGTAATGTGTTGTGCTTTTGGTGTTTAAGCCAAGATTTTCCCCAGATATCTGTCTTCATTCATGTTGGGAATACTGTCTTCTAAGTCTTTATCTCTATCTGTCACAAGATTTGTAGTGTTCCGTAATGCGAACGGCGGTTGCTTCTACGTGAGCGGTGGAAGACGATCAGGCGCCTACAGGCCTTCCTTTAAAGATAAAGGGTCGTTGTCTCTACGTGCAGGAGGCTATTGACATCTCTTTGGCCACGAGGCAGGTAAGAGGCAGGTAAGCGAGACTGCTGGGAAGGAGGGGACCCCAGTCGTTCCCTTTACTTTAATCTGAGACAGCGCCGCTCGCAATAGGAAAACCGTCCACAGGGCGGGCGGTCCGGTGCCGCGGCCGGAGGTTTCAGTTATTCTTTTGATCTCGTTCCGGCGCTTGCTCGTAATTATCTGCGGACCGTCTGTTATTTCCCCTGGGTCGCCGGCGAGGCCGTGCCCGGCGGTGCGGGCCGTCGCGGATTTCCTCTGGAAATGAGATGGCCCCCATTATGGAGGTAACTTTTAACATGACGCCGGGCGACGCGAGTGCACATAAGCACAAACTCAAAAGGAGGAGAAGCGGAGGAGTACGAGCACAAAGAGAGAGGGAGAGAGAGAGAGAGAGAGAGAGAGAAACAGAGAGAAAGGGAGACAAAGAGGATGAGGGGGATTTCTCAGCGGGCGTCGCAGGTATAACGCTTCGAAAAATTATTTTAATGGAAATGGCAAATTTGAACGGCAGGCCGTTTCCACCGCTTGAGCCGCTTGCGTTTGCGGCTTTGTGCGTAGCGCGACAGCTGCATTAAAATATTTTTTACGATTGTGTTTTCCTACGCGCTTTGCATGCTCTGCGCGTCGGGCGAATGCTTATGGCTCTGGTGTGGAAATACAGCGAGGTCGCCCAGTACGAGTATTAACGAGTCCCGTGCAAAGCAATTGGTGCCGGGACAATCAGCAGACCGCTGTGGCCAGACCTCAATCATATACGCGGCGGCGAACGTGCGTAATCGTATCCCATATCCTGTTCCGCTGTGTCGCCTTTCAAACAGGTAAAACTCGCATTTTGTCGGCCCTGCGAATAACGGTAAATTGAATGCCCCCCAAAACATTTAACGCAGTTGCATTTCAGCTTACAAATAGATCCCCTGAAATTCTGTACAGTGCTCGTAATATCGGGGATAAAATCGAAACTGGCGATGTTGGCTCCACGAGAAAATTGCTCGAACTGACACAAAGATGGCGTTGACATCGATGCAATTTCATTTATTGTTATGTTGATAGCCGTGGCGCAATGACGTCGATTAACAGCCCATATGATCTAGACAATAGTTTTGTTTAGACAGCTTTTAAAAGTAGTCATGTCTGAGTGTATTTTAAATGGATAACGTCCCGAATTAAAAGTCTTCGCACTTGAAACCTTATTACCAACGGGAATCCACAGCCCTCAGCGTAATTTCATAAGAGGTTTGGTCCCACATTTTAACAGTATACAGTTGATAATGCCCAAACGTTGTCACTTGTTCCTGAAGAACTAATTCCCGCGAAGCGCGTTAAGAGCTGCAACAACGGACGTAGGCCTAATTAAAGATGTAGATTTTGGTATTGAACGGATGTTAATGATGTATGCATTAGCAGACCTTACAACAACAGAAGAAATAGTGTAAAACATACAACTCGAGGAGTTAAGAACCAAGCGTTGCGTTATTGGCGCGCGTTACTTAAATACTGACCTTAGTCAAACGAGAAACCGAGTTTCTCAGCAATGTTTGAGCCCGATCATATGTCATAATATGATGTTTCGACTGCTGTTACAGGCAGCCATTTTCAGGTCCCACTAATGATGGTTGCCAGTACTATAGTCGAGTTATCGTAGTTTTGTCACAGATGTCGCAGCTACACACCAAGGTGAATATTATTAAATGGTCATAGCCGCGAAAGACAATGTTCTTCATTAGAGGGCCATTCACAAATAATTTAACTTATTTTACACACCGATGAAGCTGTCAGTTACACGTAGGTTCACCCTTAGTCCAAAGAAAAAATTGGGTCAGACCATTCATGTAATGAGACGCGCAGTGAAACTCAAAACTCATTACGTTTGCTGCAACAGTTGTGGCCTGATTGTTTTCGGATGTAAGAGAACTTTTTTCATATGTTACCCTTACAGGGAAAACCTATTGCTGACGAATAGTGAGCAAGCCATCTCGACTAAGTAGATGAGAAGATAGGACAAAGAAAAGTAAAGCAGCCGCGTATGGAGAAGGAAATGAAGTGAAACTCCTCTGGTGGCTAAAGAATGTGATATTATTTCAGTGACTACAGTATCAGGTAAAATCTACAAAGAACTTGGCAATATGGGCCCACTTATTAGCATGACGACGTACTGCGACCGGATTCAATGCACTGATTCGGTTGGGAAGGGCGTCGTAAAGTTTTTACACTCCTGGAAATGGAAAAAAGAACACATTGACACCGGTGTGTCAGACCCACCATACTTGCTCCGGACACTGCGAGAGGGCTGTACAAGCAATGACCACACGCACGGCACAGCGGACACACCAGGAACCGCGGTGTTGGCCGTCGAATGGCGATAGCTGCGCAGCATTTGTGCACCGCCGCCGTCAGTGTCAGCCAGTTTGCCGTGGCATATGGAGCTCCATCGCAGTCTTTAACACTGGTAGCATGCCGCGACAGCGTGGACGTGAACCGTATGTGCAGTTGACGGATTTTGAGCGAGGGCGTATAGTGGGCATGCGGGAGGCCGGGTGGGCGTACCGCCGAATTGCTCAACACGTGGGGCGTGAGGTCTCCACAGTACATCGATGTTGTCGCCAGTGGTCGGCGGAAGGTGCACGTGCCCGTCGACCTGGGACCGGACCGCAGCGACGCACGGATGCACGCCAAGACCGTAGGATCCTACGCAGTGCCGTAGGGGACCGCACCGCCACTTCCCAGCAAATTAGGGACACTGTTGCTCCTGGGGTATCGGCGAGGACCATTCGCAACCGTCTCCATGAAGCTGGGCTACGGTCCCGCACACCGTTAGGCCGTCTTTCGCTCACGCCCCAACATCGTGCAGCCCGCCTCCAGTGGTGTCGCGACAGGCGTGAATGGAGGGACGAATGGAGACGTGTCGTCTTCAGCGATGAGAGTCGCTTCTGCCTTGGTGCCAATGATGGTCGTATGCGTGTTTGGCGCCGTGCAGGTGAGCGCCACAATCAGGACTGCATACGACCGAGGCACACAGGGCCAACACCCGGCATCATGGTGTGTGGAGCGATCTCCTACACTGGCCGTACACCACTGGTGATCGTCGAGGGGACACTGAATAGTGCACGGTACATCCAAAGCGTCATCGTACCCATCGTTCTGCCATTCCTAGACCGGCAAGGGAACTTGCTATTCCAACAGGACAATGCACGTCCGCATGTATCCTGTGCCACCCAACGTGCTCTAGAAGGTGTAAGTCAACTACCCTGGCCAGCAAGATCTCCGGATCTGTCCCCCATTGAGTATGTTTGGGACTGGATGAAGCGTCGTCTCACGCGGTCTGCACGTCCAGCACGAACGCTGGTCCAACTGAGGCGCCAGGTGGAAATGGCATGGCAAGCCGTTCCACAGGACTACATCCAGCATCTCTACGATCGTCTCCATGGGAGAATAGCAGCCTGCATTGCTGCGAAAGGTGGATATACACTGTACTAGTGCCGACATTGTGCATGCTCTGTTGCCTGTGTCTATGTGCCTGTGGTTCTGTCAGTGTGATCATGTGATGTATCTGACCCCAGGAATGTGTTAATAAAGTTTCCCCTTCCTGGGACAATGAATTCACGGTGTTCTTATTTCAATTTCCAGGAGTGTATATTCTCTCCTGAGGCCTGTTGGCTTGCAACTGTTATAACTGGTTCTCAGTACGCTGCATACTGGCGCTGGGACTGTGTTGACCTCCTAGCTGGTCCCATATGTGTTCCGACGGAGACACATCTAGGCACCTTGATGACCACCGGATTATCTCAACATCACGCAGATAGTTCATAGAAATACGTGCCGTATGAGTGGACGGGTACTGCTGTGTTGAAAAACGGCACCACAGCGCAGTGCCGTGCGAGGTGACGACGCGTTCTGTCCCTGACGCACCATTGTGCTGTAAGAGTTCCCCCAGTCCTACACCGAGGTACCACCACATTTAAAGGTTCCACAAATACGGACATTGCACAATTCTAACAGCCTACTCTAAGGAGACTCACAATTAGGTCACTATCAAGCTCTGTCAAGTGCTGGTAACGCTGACTCACGTTACTAAGTAGCATCTCCTTGTCCCCTACAGTGATCCCCCAACCTCTGATGCTGGCCACGACCCTTATATACGCTACCACGCCTGGTAACAGCACTAACAAATCTAACGCACACGGGCGGCTGTTCTGTATGAACAGAGAACTGAAATCATATGCTTTCCAGTAATTGGTATGTACGTGATCGAAGTTACGTTCTCAACAGATCATGTCTTGTAGGTACCTTACTTATTTTGTCAGTCAGTCTTTATTACTTTATCCCAAAGGTTTCCTCCTTTGACAAATCATGACAGATACCGTCAAGTGGGGTGAGAATGTGACTAGGTGGATGAGAATGTGCTAACGACGGATTTGACGTTGCGTGCCATTTTGCTGTTTTTCTGTAGAAGTAGGGGGGTTCCGTCTGGTCACTAAAGTTCGCTGGTGTCGACAGCGGTCAGGCTGGACTCTTGGCCTTGCTTATTTAGCGTCATCGCCGTTATCAGTATTTGTTGAGAATGGTGGCTGCTTATCAGTTTTGTTAATAACTTGTCTGTTTGTCCACTGTTGTGTAATTCAGATCACGGTAAGTTAGTAGGCCAAAACTATAACTATTGTAGAAGATAAACGTTTCTGTAAATAGTTTCAATATAAGACATGGAATTGTGAGAAGTCAGCACTTACGAGGTGTGCGTGTACCACTTATTTATTGTCCATTTTTCCTTTGTTGTTTAGAGGTGTGTGGTGCCTGCTTGATTAGATGATAGGAAATATTAGGTATGTTTCACTTTCATCTTAAGATCTGCCAGCAGGTACCTTTTTCTACTAATACAAATGACTGTTATATGTGTTACAGGCATGGCATACATCTCGATACTCTTAACATCAAGGAAAAATAGTGTTATTCTGAAGTAAATGTGATTTTTGTTCCTGAAATTAAGTTGAAAAAATATTTTCTCTTCCCAGAACAGTGAATTTCCAGCAAATGTTCAAATGGAAATTGTTTTCTGAAGAGTAAGTGAGAGCTGAGTATGTGCCACACATGTGTTTTCATTCGTTTCAGGCTCAAATGAGTAATGCCACTCTCATCGCAGATGTATTGTGAGAATGTTACACTTCAAAATTTATTTTCCTCTTTCCCCTCGCCAGATAAAAGTTTCGTTGACCTACATTTTGTAAGAGGGTATGTGGTGCAACGTTGTAATGAAGTGTGAAAGTTATACAATCACTTGTTTCGAATCTATATATATATATATATATATATATATATATATAATCTGGCACATTCTCACCTCGTCTGATGGTATTTGGATGCTTTACTATTTTGTTCTCCCCCTTGTAGGCGTCGAATTAAACAGTGTCAGATACAGAGTCAGTATTACTGATTTAAATACTCAACAGACTACAAAGCTAGTTTTCTACTAAAAGTACGAGTGTGAAAGTGTATTTTAGGTTGACTTAAAGTGTAGCTTTCCCCAGTAGCTGAAAACCTCATGGCTTCAGCACCTATCAGATTCCTTTCAGTACCAGTGGTTTCTACCCAAAACCACTATTATATTAATGTTTTTGCAGTACCGTTGCTTTGTGCATGAAACCGCCAATGATAATGCAAGACAGAGACATCTAGTGGTACTCTGAGGTACCTCCACGAATGTAGTGAATTTTAATGGTCACTTATAGCGTTCAAAGCAACAATCAGCACAGAGACGGTGCTACGTGGTCGTAAGATATTGTGACGTGTAGTATTTTTATAATACTGAGGAGATCATTGACAGTGAAAGTAAGAATAACTAAAGTTACTGTAACGTAAATTTCTGTTAGTATTGCTGTTGTGAGTGGTTCCGAATTCAAACCACTGACTAGGATCTACTTTTGATGTAACTTTATTAAATTTTAGTTTCATTTTGCTTGTTATTTAGGGTGTGTTTTGTTTTAGGCAATATGAGTTCATTGAAGCTTCGAGACGTGGGGTTATGTTTATGAAGATTGCTAACTTGCTTTCAAATATAGCTCATGAAAAGATGCATGGTTGATAACTGTTCGTCCATTATTTTGAAAGTGAAACCAAAACTTTAAAACAATCGATTGTTAACTTTTTGCAATTTCTGCATTTATTCGTTGCTCACTATGATAATTAACGGTTGTTTTGTGAATAGTGGGTGTCTCCAACGTGAAACCATCAACTTAAAATAACAGATCTTTTACTTTTTGCCAATTTATTCTTGTGTGATAAAGTTCAATTTTGTGAAAATTTTAAAATTAATTTCGTTTATGTTGTTGGGACTCAGTGGGTAATGAGGCAATAATATTATACTACAGTGGGAATGAAAGGCTGTAATGCATAGTTTAATTAGAAAGTAAGATTTTAATTTTTAGAGAGGCAATGAAATAAATACAAGGTCTGCACGTTTCAACTGCGTATCAGAAAATGACAACTGTTCCAACTGAAAGATGAAGTTATCGTTCTATAAATTGCGACTTTAAAACTTTGACTGACTTCGATGTCGGACGAGCTTTTGATGAATTTAGATGAGAGAATAACATTGTATACGTTTGTAACTCTCATCGACAAATTAACTTGAAACCTGTAACCTAGATCAGAAGTAGTACTCATGTCTGTTTTGCAACGTCTGTTTTTTGACACTGTATGAGTTTAATGCACGGAAAAAGGATCGAGCTATGGTCAATCAGTAATCTATAATTTATTTCAGTAGAGCCAATAAGAGCCAATAAGCAAGTCAGCTGTATTTTGATAAGTATTAAAGATAATTTAGATATGGAGATATTTAACGTGAAATACAACCGTGCTTGCAAGTGTGGTACAACAGTCAAACTCTGATCATTGGCAAGTGTCATTTAACCTACAATTGTTATGAGTAATGTTAATACATGTATGCAAATCATGTGAAATTTTTTAAGAAACTTGCACAATAATTAAATTATGACAAAAGTGTAACTTGTGTTTAGTGCTCAAAATGTTCCCTATCTTAAGAAACAACAATTTTAATTTTCTGCTCGATTTACATCTGTGATGAGGGATCTGTAACTATACTTGCGTATTGTGATAAGGAACTTTCATTACTTATTGTGATAAATAATTCTACTTTGATGCAATGAATTTACTGTCGAGAAACCGACCGTCCTCCTGTCTTGTTGCACTATAGATTTTGGATATGTGCCATGTCCGTCTTGTTCGAGCACCATCTTTTGTCGGAATTTTAGCAGATTTTCTGTTAGCGTATCACGAAAACATGCAGTTTAAGTACTACATCGCTTTCTTCCGTTCCAAAATCGTGTTTAAACACTCATTTTGTCTTTTGGCAATATATACACTTTTTGGTATGTGTCCTGAATTATAAAATGTTTCAAAAACAGTACACAGAACACACTTTCACATATTTGTGTGGAACGTGAAATAAAGGGCCAACATGTATCAGTATACAATAACATACCAAATAAAAATAACATGTGATACTAATTTGTGTTGGCTATATGTTTGTAGAGATCCCCAACGCAAGTTGTTTTCCCCAAGTATGTACTCATCCACGCAGAAACTAAGCATCTGAATAGGAAACACATCATAACACTTCTAAATTTCTCATAAGTACTATTAATACGATTCTGTGAAACGCTGTTACCATATCCAACAGCCAGATGTTAACCAACAGCAACCCATGTCGACTTACCTTAGTTGATAGTTGACAACACTAATTACCAGGCGGAGACAAGGCGCCAAAATTTGTTACCAACTGTGATTCGTGATCCGAAAAAGAAATAGACCAGCTTTCTTTGTAGCCACTACTCGTCTAACCTTACATGATAGCTCTCAAACACGACACGTCGAAACCTGTAGATAAATTTTTTATTCAGGAAGAAAACACCGAAAGGAACACAATGTCAAAATTTTAGTTGCTAAGACATATTGCAAATACTTTTAAAAAATGTTGAAATTTACCAAATTCGTAGCTCGCCGAGTGTGTGGAAATATGTATATCTCTGCCGCAGCTGAAACAGATGGCACATATACAACACAGCGATCACATATCCTTGGTTGACGGAACATCGTAAATTATTAACACTGCACAACCCGATCGTAATTTATGAAGCAAATTTCAGTTTCCCTTGATATTTCTATGACAAAAATATTTGGTTACCATTTCCTCTAATTTGCAACTAATTTAATATCCATAATAATTCGCAGTTGCCTTTCCAGTATTGCTAACTGTTAACTATGGAGACAAAACTGATTTGATTTTGTGATTTCTTCGTATACGCTTGTTGATAGCGTCTGTCTTTGTGCAGGCTCCAGAGTGGCATTCAGTTAATGTTTTCAACCGTGAAAAGAACAATTATGAAGAATGTGTTATGCAGTCGACATTACCTAATTCTCCTGAAGACCTATCTACGCGTTATTTACTAGCTAATTTTTTGGACACGGGAATTATCTTGGACGATTCTGTGAACTGTGGTTCGAACTATGATTATTGTACTAATTAAAGTCCAGAACAAAAATACTTTGTCTTTTACAACCAAAGAAAAAATGTACAGTAATAGTTTTCAGTTTTCAGTGAGAAAGAAAACGCTATAAATTTTTAACAGAACGGAGTAGGGAGAAAACGCTCATACATATGTATAAGCAGTGTGCAGAACCGCCTGCGTTTCGTAAAAAATCTGAACATGAATTGTATAAATAGAAGAAAGATCTACCTACCACGAAATGTGCGCAAAAATGTAACGAGCGTAAGTGTGAAGCGAAAACTGTTCGAAAGATTTAGAAATGCTCATGAGAGTCAATGCACGTTTACGTGGAACATACTGATTTGCAGGCGTCTTCCAGCCGGTTGAACAGCTTCAGGAAATTATACGCAAAAGGAAGCTACAAAACTACGAAGTTAACCTCAAGTAAATGTGTACAGGTGATGAAACTAATAGGCAGTGCTATACAGAAAGTCTTATCTGACCTTAAGACGAAGCTTCTTGTTATCCCCAAAAATGCTGCGTATAAACGCAATCAATCAGTTTCATGGAAACCCCACTTCATTATTTTGAGAAAAAAACAAATGAGAAGAGATGGAGCCGTTTATGCAGTCAGCGAATGCTGTGATACATTCGTATAAAACAATGCGAGTGATAAGTGTAAGTGGATTATTGTGTCCGCAGCTTTATAACTATATTCAGGAGCGCCAAGGAACGTAACGATTTAAAACAGGAAAAAGGACTTCACTTGAAAAAATTCATGTTCATCGTATGCAAAGAAAGCGATCGAAATGAGGTAACGCCCGAAGGCTGTGTCCGTCCTACTAGATTTCCCTAGAACCTGGAAGTGGTAAACCATCTAGAAACTGTATGAAGGTATATGAAGGGCACGCAACACACCCAATGCAGAAGTAACGCTTTTGTAATATTAAGTGACCAAAGCTACTAGGAATAGTACAATAGTCTGATTCCACCCTACGCAAGATACCTTTAGAAAGTTCTACTCAATGCATCAGTGATTAAATCATGCTTCTCCTCAAAATAAAATGCCGATATCTGGGTTGTCCTTGTAGCTATTATTTCCCGGAATCTAGGTTTTAGTAACACCCTGTTCAAAATGTCAAGCGTAAGTGTTACGTCATGATTTCCACCTCATGAATGGAATTTTTTGTTCTAATGGTGGCAGTTTCCTAGAGGCATATGACACCGGCCACCTACAGCCTGGATATTGCTGTAGGAGCACAGCTGCCAATATCAAAAGTAAGGCATCCATCTGAAAATGGATGGTTTCTCATAATGGGAGTTTCCAACAAGCGAGTGTGCACTAGAGCATCATTCAACCTTTCAACCCTCAAGTCAGCACAGAATCTCACTTCCCCTGCAGACAGTCATGCCAAATGTGCCATTTTATTTCACAAAGCCAACAACCTATCAACATCAGATTGCGAACGGTCGAATCATTCCCTCTATACCTACTAGCTCTCTCACTTTCTGTCCACCACTCACGCCACATCCTATCACTCCTAATGCCTTCGATTTTATAGGCTAATTCTTCCATACCTCAGAATGTTTTAGAGGTGCCCTGTGACAAAGGAAAGAACCACGTGACCTCAGTTCATGAACCGTTGAACTGTTCCGACAGTATCCACTAGCTTCGTCACTTTCTGCCCTCTCTCCCCTCCCACGCCCTACCATGATCAACGTACCTAACGCCTTTGGTTTCATCGGCTGATTCCTCCGTATCCCGGACTTTATTGGCGATTTGATCAGATATAATGCGTGACCAGCTTACTCTTAAATTTCTTTGATGATATTTGCTACAACCTCTACCTCCGTATCTGAAAGGCATATTGCCATGGTGGCTGTTCATACCCGATTCACTGAACAGTTCCTTCACTCCCTGTCAACATCCATTACTTGTATGTATTAATATTCTCAAGGCCATGGACGGAATCTTCTCCTTACACGTCAACTGTGACAGCTGACTCGGTAGCAGTTAGAGCCTCAGCAACACTCAAACTAAACGTTCCCTAGTGTGCATGTGTAACATCCGTAAAAACTCTTTGACAACTAAATTAACATCTCCTTATGTTAATTCAATGACATCAAGTAAAATAAAATCTGCACTATTTCCACAATCGAATCAGTGAACAACTCTCGTTCCTTCCTCAGATCTAACAGACCATGCGATAACCTTGTGAATTGTTTACCCCACTGTCCTGTCTCAGCTCCTGAGGCCACTATTGCCCTCACCTAATTGCTGTCTCCATTCTGCATCCCATTAGATTCAACCTGCTACCTCTCGGCGATTTAGCTGTCATTGTCTCACCCTGAATTTTATCTGTACAGCACTGAAATTGAAACGTTTTTATACTTTATTTTTGTCTTTAAATAATATCAAAGCACTGAGCCTGTTTGTGTAATACGTAACTCATTGCAGACAAACAATTTTAACTGTAAATGGAAGGTCATCTCACCGTCAAAAAATTTAACAACTTACTTTGCCTCAGTCAGACCTAACTAAATGGTAGTAAACTCAATTCTCAGGTCATGCTGGTCCTTTAATGTTAACCACAGCAACTCTCTCATCACATAGCAGAGCTGTTTGCTGAACTTTGACACCATACCTGCATGGACCTGCCCGTGACTGGCCCTCTCATATGCCAACTCATACCTTCTAATCAGGCAGCATCTGTAATTTAACACAACAACATAAAAGCGCAAGGACACAGAATTGTAATAGTAATAGTAACGATTAACGCCATGGGAACACAATTCGCAACCACACTCTGCTACCAAAGTGACTCAGGAACTATTGAGAGTGGTTCCTGGACGTAATTTCTTCATTAAATGTAATTCAGTTTATTGATCAAACTATTGAGAATTCAGGCTGGACTAATGACCACAGATTGCTTCTGCCTTTAAGTGCAATTGCTCTATGCAGTCGAGTATCAATAGCCAAAGACAGTGGTCATGTCTGTGTGATTTACCATGTGTGAGTATGTGTGGGTTTACTTTATATGCAGGCATTTTGGTTAAAAGCTTAAATGCATATTAGTCCTTTGTTGTGACTGTTTGCAGCTCAACGTCTACTCTCTACGGTACCCTTCAATATAGTAGTCATTAATTTGATAGGTATAACAAACCAGAGTGCACACAAAATAAGCAGTACCAAAGGAACCGTGATCTTAATAAATTGTATTACACAAGCTAATACGAATAAAGCTGGTTTAAATAACTTTCCCCAAAAGAATATGTCAATGGGAGAATAAGAGGCACAAAGGAATACACAATTTAGCAACACAGCACTGTATTATGCATTATACAGAATGCCAATAAATCATACACTGAGTTCATTCAGGCTGCACACGAGGGCATGAATTAAGACAGATAAATAACAGTACACTCTGATACCATTCGAGACTCTCAGAAACAGATCTCAACCCAAAACCAACTTCGAAAATACCCAACCAAACCCAACATGCTACTTTACACTAAACAGGAAAAAACAAGACAACATTCACATTGAGACCAACGATTTAAATATTCCAGAGCACAAAGAATATCGGAGTAGTAAACCAACGACTTTTTCAAAAGCAATGACAATTTCATTTTCGCTACGCACACCTCATTCAGTTTGCAGTTCTTTAGTTGAATACACTAGGTCCATCAGTGGCCTCCTGTGTGTCACCACATAATTAATAATCAACTCAAGTAGACCACTCGCATATTACTTGTGTGCACTACTGCCAGAACTTATCAAAAGAAAGATAAACTCTTCTGTAATGCCAAAAAACACGACAAAGCAACCAGATCTTTACTCCTGCCTGTGCTGCATTCCCTGGACTCATGAAGCCCGGCAACGCCCACTGACCCAGCTGCTTTGATGCCCATGTTGACAGCTAACACTTATCTTTCCACCATGTTGCCTTGCGTCCTCCCCACACGTTTTGCGTTTCACCTCTTCAGGAGGCGGTCCTCGCCACCGAAGCTGCTAGTAGTGATCCATTCACTGAATGATTCCCCTCTCCTCCTGCTTCACAGTAGCTACCTGTCCCATGTTGGCGCAAGGAGCATTTATTGTGTCTGGTATGGTCTGTCTCAAGCTTGACCACCAATGTGATCAAGCCCAATCAGCGTCAAAAAGACAAATGTGCCACAATTCATACCACAGCTTCCTCAGATACGAGCTAATATGAATTCCAAGATCTATGACATCATTGACAACACGGCCTACACCAACTGCCAAGTGCCTTCACGACATATTGAGAGTTTGGCAAGATGATAATTAAATCTTTTGCATTTTTTACTGTGCGAAGTGTATCCTCAAACTACTGACCCGCGTTGTGGATCATTATCAGAATTACTTTGCAAACGTGGTCATTTTTGTATAGAAAAAGACTCGAAATATGAACGAAACTAAACTAATTCCGAAATCAATTCAAAATCAACAAAAACGTAAAAGTAACTTTCAGTACATTTCGAGAGAAGTTCACATACATCACTGGTTGCACATTCTTTGAGTCTTGAGGAAATAATCGAAAATAAAGGTACATGATGTGTTACTGTTGGCATATTCACCTTTTTACAGACATCACACGAATCAAAAATCTTACAAACGTATTCCTACTTACTGACAAAGCTAAGTGTATGATGAAACGTACGAAAACACTTACTTGCAACAAAATGTGCTTACGTTAAATATATTTGCTGTACTGACTAATTCGTCAGGAATATAAACAAACCACTGAGTCTTCTGCCACTTCTCTTCTTAAACAAAGTGTCATCATTAAAAAGAATGTGTAATTGCAATGTTTGCTCTGTCTGTCCAGTTCACCTTAACCTCTCTGCATTCTGAATCCCTCTGTTGCTCCTTAGTAATATTTGTAACTGCTTCTTCACCCAAGAACATGGCCTTAAAATTCTTGTCTTCGGTTTAAGCCTCTTTCACACAACTCATTGCTTGAGATATCGAAAGAGTGTCAGCTTTGCACTTACCAGTACCCTTCCTCATGCTGCCAAACAAGTAATTCATGAAACTAAATGCAACAGCTGGAACCATAGCATTCTAGATTAAATTATTGTAGTCACACATCGTGAACATCTGGCTCGTAAAACCAATGGTGTGACACTTCATTACTCTATTACTTGATATTCAGAACCATATTAGAATTGTCTGAACTTAGATAAAAATCATTAGTGTGGTGGAAGAAGTGCTCACAGAAAGGCCAGCTTTAAACTTTCAAATGCTGCTTGTGCTTGGGTATCCCACTACCAAGATTGCACACAGCCGTGTCATACCCAAAATATTTATATTTAACAATTACCTAAATGTAAAGAGTCTAAACTCCCTATAAGTCTCAGAATTTCTATGTATGAATCCATATGGCAGCTTCATCTTCCAAGTAACCATACATTCATTGAGTCCTGTGACCAACTAGCCACGAATATGAAAAATGATATTATTCAAACTAAGGACAAGGAAGATTGTCATTTATTGAACTACTAAATACTTGAAAAAATTTAAAGGAATCAGACTCAGATATGTGCTCACAACATACATTCTCTCTCTGAAACTCCTTATGACAACGATGGATTTTCCTCCTATCATGATGAGACATAGGATCTACCTCATCTTCTTGAACTGAATCTGCCTCCTCCAGAGGCACATGCATCCTACCATAACAGTTTGGTTAATCTCCCTGCAGACGCCCCACTAACAGATCCACATATTTGGTCTAAACCATGTGGTAACATTATCCGCTATTTTGTCAGTTAAGTCGTTCCACCTGATTCTGTCCTCTCCCTTATCTTCCCATCACGTTCCTTCTCACTACTTTCCGTTTTCCTTACTAAGACCCTCACATCACCTCCCAATTCTTTCGTATTACTACCTAGATTTTCAAATTGTGTTTCGTTACTAGCCTCGAACGTTTCACATAAAGCTGATACTAATGAATTACGAAACCTTTGATTGAACAGAAAGCTTAGGAATTGTTGGAAGTTATGTTCAACCAGAAAAGGGAAAGCTATAGAAACAGTGGAAACGTACATGTCACAGCTAAACAAGATCCAACCTCACTCTCATTCATGATGACCTTACTGGTTACCTCCCTCACAATATCAACATCACTGGCTAGGCCACATTCTCCTCGATTGTTAGACATGCTAACTGAATTATTACTCAATGCGGTATCACTGTCTTGAGTAGCAACACAGATAAAACATCAGAATGTTCTATGACTCACAGATACCTCACGTTTCCAGTTTTTCAATACGTGACCTTCTGCAGTCTCTCTGACTAGCAGTAGTTTCTTTCATTATGTACTGGATATTAATATCACCAAAGAAACAGGCTACAAACTAAAAAACTCAAAAAAGCACTTAGTTAAAAAGATTGTGTCAGTCCAGATCAGCTTACAAACAAAAATTTCTCCTCAAAATTCCCCAATAATAGCTCATAAACCAAATCAACAAAGAATATAGCTCTCAAACTCCTCACTATCGTTTACAATCACCAAAACCCAGGTTACAGCCGAAAATTATAACACGCCGAAAAAGGCGAAAAATGATTAATTATCACTATATAAATGAGAGAGGAAGGAGTTTCCCGAAAAATTTTCATTAAAAACGTTGACCTCAATACATTCACTGTTCCCTCAAAATACCTAAACTCACTTCACAACTTGTATCCCACAGGATACATTAGGTCACGTACGTTTTCCAAAGTCATAAAATAAAGCAAATGAATAATATTTCCTTTTTTCATCATAATTATCACACATTAATTGTTTGGAAACGGCTCCTCTATTACCGCTGTAAGTCTAGGCTTCCCTTATGTCACTCAAGGGCGCTGGGGATAGGTTGAGTGGCGAGATGGGGTGGGGGAAGCTGAAATTCCAAAATGTCCACAGTTTCTACCGAGATATGTTGAATTTCCAACAAGTATCACACTCCAATTTATTCCCAAATACAGTTTCCGTTAAGCCTATTAGTCACGAATAGGACCTGCACTACAGACATCTTCCTGCTAAAACCTGAAGAAGTGCAAACAAATCCTAACTCTTCCTCAACCAACAAGAAACATATCCTACATACTAAAGCAATAACACGAAAATTTATGTGTTACACGAAAGCTAGAACAAATTAATGTTCTTCCAAAACATAATAAAAAAGTTGCTGAGTCTAAACCAAACAATCACTTTAATCACTTTCACAAAACTTATAATCATCTCAATGATGGAACCATTTTCTACCACTATAGGCTGTCAGTGTTACCCCTTTAATGCACCAAGCTTATAAATCACATTACTGGCTAGTTTCGGCCTTAGGCCATTTTCAGAGGTCTGCAAAATAATAGCAAAAATACAGCAGATAAACAAGACATTATTAAACAACATTATGCTTGCATGTGACAAATGTTATTTAAATTACCTACTTGGTGTTGGTGCTGTGTGTCACATTTAGAAAACTGATTGGAGACAGGCACGCTTTCATAAATGCAGATGTGGAATGTTTCAAATGTAGTCTTGCGCATATCAATCAGCTTATAAACCTTCAGAACACCTCGTGTAGGCAAAAGCCTACTGACAGCTAGCTTACTGGTCTTTGCACATTCGTTTAACTACCATTCTGCAGAGACTAAGCCATCACCAGAGGGAGCTGCAGGCGTATGACGGGAGCTGCAGTCACGTAATTACCTTCTCCAGTGCATGTCGTCTGTTATATTAAATTTCTTACGTCATGGACTTTGGTTATACAACATTCGTTGTTGCACTGATGCTAGGAGGTCTTATTTCATCTTAATAAAAATGGTTTTCTGTTTTGTGTGCCATTGCTGAAAATACATTCTACTCTCGTTGTCAACACACAAACCATGAAACGGCACATTTCTGTCACTCGCCTCTTTAATAATACGTACCATATATTTGTTGAAAGTACTATGTCAAACCGATCTGTGAACTATGAAATTATTTCTAATACTATTAAACTTGTTTTACATAGTGTCAGTTACTAAAATCATTTATATTCGGTACTATAAAAGCAACCGTCATTCTCGTCATAATTTTCTCCGAAGTTGTCTCACTCGTTCATTTTCTTTAAACAATGTATTAAAACTAATAATTCCCATGTTCACAAACTTACGAAATTACTTCTGTGCAGAGACACGGTACTGATCTGCACAAATTACCAGATTCCATGGCGGTAAGATGAATCACTCGTTAGCTAATCGATTTAAACTGAGTAAAAATTTTTATTTCGCAAGTCTGTCTGCTCCTTCAATATTTGTACTGAATAAGGGTCAAAGCAACCACCCACATTAGACATACAAATCATTAAACATTTTACACAAGGCAGATAAGGGAAAAGCCAGAGAAGACTTTGAAGAGGTTGAGATATATGAGCACCTCATAAAGTAGCCAATACATATGTTAAATGGGCGACAGACTTCTGAAATAGAAGACCTGTATACAATTTCAGTCGTATTTTATGTTCCATGTCAACTGGATAAGAAGAGGGACTGATGTTATCATCAAGTACTCTAGTCTGAGGTGGCAGAGTAGTATGGCATCTCTGGACGGCAGTAATCATGTAGTTTTACTAATAACGAAATTGAAACTTCCTGGCAGATTAAAACTGTGTGCCAGGCCGAGACTCGAACTCGGGACCTTTGCCTTTAGCGGGCAAGTGCTCTACCAATTGAGCTACCCAAGCACAACTCACGCCCCGTCCTCACAGCTTTACTTCTGCCAGTACCTCGTCTCCTACCTTCCAAACTCTACAGAATCTCTCATTCTGGAAACGTCCCCCAGGCTGTGGCTAAGCCATGTATCCGTAATATCCTTTCTTTCAGGAGTGCTAGTTCTGCAAGGTTCGCATGAGAGCGTCTGTAAAGTTTGGAAGGTAGGAGACGAGATACTAACAGAAGTAAAGCTTTGAGGACGGGGCGTGAGTCGTGCTTGGGTAACTCAGTTGGTAGAGCACTTGCCCGTGAAAGGCAAAGGTCCCGAGTTCTAGTCTCGGCCTGGCACACACTTTTAATCTGCCCGGAAGTTTCATATCAGCTCACACTCCGCTGCAGAGTGAAAATCTCATTCTGGTAATAACGAAATTGTTTAATTTTAATACACTCCTTTGAAAATCGACGCGTGAGACCACATCAAAGACAAATATTACTATAATGACAATTATATTTTTTCTGTAATACAGAACCTAAAAGATTTTGGAAAGTGACAGTACTGTGAACAATTGTGACAGTATTTTAAATAATTTTAATAGTTTACAGATCGCTGTTACATAGAAATTTAAACGTATATAAGGAACGTTTTACTCCAGTGTCGAGAGTCATCACTGTGCCCACGTTATGGGCTGTGTAATGAAAACAAGGATAGAGGCTATTTTTAGCCATGCCATGTAACAAAAAATTGTTTAAAAACTTAAGTAAGGGCTCATAGTATCAGTGCAGCAATAACGAATGCTTTGCAATGTTTTTAAGAAAGCTTTTTTTGCAGTTGAAAACATGTCTTGGTGATTTAGAGTATAAACTGCTCTCCCACATGCTAAGGTACATCGCTTCATTAGTTCGTTTCTTGTTCGGCTGTGTTCACTCCATATTCCGTGGGTACAATCTTGGCTAAATTTTATATATTTTTAATAATATTATGGGTGTAAAACTATGTGTATATTATTATAATATTTTTAAATTTATGTGTCGTAGTTGGCCAACATTTAAGAGGGTTCCTTGATGCTATGTTAATGACTGTAGCTTGTTTTCTTAATTAATAATAAAGTACAAAGCTATGATGGGGGTCACAGCTCCTGATGGAGAACTTGTGTTTAATTTGTTTTAAGAAATAAAGAAATGTTAAATCATCATCAAACGGTTGCGAACACCTCTCGATTGCAGTACCACAACTCCTAAAATCGTTACAAAAGGTACTGTCAACGTCCTTTATGTAAGAAATGTAATAAGAATGAACGACAAGTTCGCAAGGCTGTGTGTGGGAACGTGTTTCTTACCACATAACACGAAACAGATTTTTTAAATGTAACACACATCTCCAGTATCATGCAAGTAATTTAAAAAACATGTTACATGCAAGCATAGTGTTGTTTGCTAATGTGTCTTACCTATTTACCGTACTTTTGGTATTATGTTACAGATATTTGAAAATGGACTAAGGCTAACGCTCGCCAATAGTGTAATTTATATGCATGGGGCATTGGAGGAATAAAACTGCCTGCCGACATTGCTTAAAATAGTTCCACAATGTAAACAACGCATGGAGGCTGTATACCTGTACTTCGAGATATTGTTAAATAATACTCTTTTTGCATGAAAATTGTAAGCCTTACTGCTTCATAAACAGAAAATAACAAGTTCACTGTATTCCCAATTACAAGAGAAAAATGTTGTTCCCGATACATTTACCAGATTTAGCTAAATACTTGCGCTGTGTAATGAACAGTGTCAATTCATATCATAAACGTCACGCAAGTTAACTACTTTCACCATCATATCCACATAGTAGGCTCAATGGTAGTATCACTGTCGTTAATATGGTATTAACTAGGTTACAAACAGTTGCATTTCAGTCACTCGCCTAATATGTACGTTTATCTGAACTTCCCAATACGTATGGTTTCTCAGATCTTAGACACATACTCCTTGCCTGGCGTAATGCCCCCTTTGTCGACACGTCCAGCATAATATATTATGTTGCTCCGTACATGCAGCAACATTAGGTTACAGTGAGGACGCAACCAGATTCACTGGTTCGTCCTTTGGTTACTTTCCAAGGACCACAACTTCTTCTGTACAAAATAAGAAGGTATCGACAGGACAGTGGGAAGAGGAAAGACGTAAAACAGGCAATAATGGTTGGAAAGAACCCACGAGAAGATGTAGGATACTCATCCTGCCACTAGAGAGCATTAAGAATGGCGACAGCACTTCTACTGATCTCACTGCCGACGATACATGAATTGTGTAAAGTTTGACCTGACCACTACCTTGACATCGAAGTCGTCGAACGGCCACTGCTGCTCTCAGAATGATGCGTGGAAGACGCTGTGATGACGTGATTTTTGTGTATCGTGGCAAACGTGCACTCAGAAATACTTGCACAATTAAATAAGCTCTATTGTTCGAAGTTTCCCATACAGCAAGTCGACAACGGCGGTGCAGGTGCTGACAGTTGCTAGCAACAGCGAGTGAGCGTGTTAAAGCTGCAGAAGACTGAGACGCCTCGACATCATCACGGTTTTTGGCTCCGCAGACCACTGGGCTTACAGCTGGACTGACGTTCGCAGCCCACGGCCCAAGGCGTACGGCAGAACTCTCAAACGTTACCTGGAATCTGATGAGAGGCTTAACCTCCACAGGACCTTTTAAGAAAGCACAATCATCCAGGATAGCTGGCGACTTCTAGACCAGCGGTTTGTCGGAGTTGATATAGTTGCTCTATGAGGCAGTAGCTGCTTGGCAGCACATCCAGTTGATGACTTGAACAGAGACGTCACTAGACGAATGGACGGCGCTGATGGAATGAAGCTGCCGACTGAACTACTGAACACCCTGGCCGGGTGTATCGAGACAGGAGATGGGTTTCCATCGCGTAGCAGGCTACGAACCCGTGTTTTGTGGTACAGAATATTGCAGTCCAGTCCATCACTACAGCAGACTGCTCTGTCGCAGAATGCTGCGCTGGGTTACTGCACAGATGAAGTACAAAATTACATAGGCCCCTTGACTGGCTGCTGTGGCCTGCCTGAGACAGAAGCCACAATGATCTTCACCAGCTGGTTCTAATTGACGTACATGCTGCGTCCTGTTTCAGGAAACTATCGCTGCGTTACCAGTGCAGGCGTGGTGTAGTACTGCAGCCAGCAACTGTAGTTCCATAATTATGACCCAGCCTTTTCTCATTTAATAATTTAATATGTGTTTGCACTGTGTTAGCAGAGCAATGGCCGTTTCCCGGCCAAAACCCCTAGCATGCTTTGATGCAGCCTTCACCCAGGACATCTCTATGGGCTATAACACCGACTGTTTACTCAAAATCAGCATCACCATTAATCATATTGAAATAATTCTTTTTATATGTTTTATGTCGGCAGCTCGTGGTCTCGCGGTAGCGTTCTCGCTGCCCGGGCATGGGATCCCGGGTTCGATTCCCGGCGGGCTCAGGGATTTTCACCTGCCCCGAGACGACTGCGTTTGGTTGTATCGTCTTCATTATCATCATTCATCCCCATTACGGTCGGAGGAAGGCAATTAGGACCTTGCCTACTACAGCGGTGCGAGTCTTCCGCATCGTTGCCCTGCGGTCTGCCAAGAAGCGTCGGACCTCATTTCCATTCCATATCTTTGTGCTGGTCTCGATATGGGCACTTAAAATACTGTAGGGACGTCTCTCTAGATTAGGTCACGACGTTATTGAACATTATTGAAATCACTGAATGTCTGACACAAACGTGTATTGGCCGAGGCCTGAGTCCTGTTCAGCGATCAGAGAACAGCATATCAGCCCAAAACTGCGTTGTGGTGGTAGAAGCCGAACTAGAAGCCGAACCTTTCCAATAGAAATAAACCGAGCAGGCTCCTTTTCCTCCAAAACTAATGACTCATCTAGAAGAATGACCTACGTATAACGTAATGAGCATATCATTGTTTTCTTCTAAGTGGTGTTCTGGAATAGGAAGGATTTTAATTGTTTTAGTGGAAATTTTATGAAGGATACCTGCAATCAGTTTAACTACGGCAATAAAAGCAACTACATTTCTGCAGCTCCATGGTATCTTGTATTGAATACTAGCGCTACACCTAAGCACAACTGCTTGTACATAATTAATAAACGTCACATTAACTTTTAGAGTGGTCATAAGAAATTGCTGGCTTCGATAATAAATAAAATGAAAAGCAATACGTTCTTCGCAGAGGAGGAATATGGCTTTAGATCCCGTAGGTCATGACAGATGCAGTATTCATTCTTAGACAGATTATCTTTGTTTTATTGATTTACAGAAGGATTTCGATAGCATTCACTTAAAAGATGTTTTTAACGTACTCTACTATATGGGGACTCCTTCCCGTTTAATAAAAACAACTGAAGACCTTTTTCCAACAAGTAAATCTAGGCAGAAATTTGTTCCAGCTTAATTACCTCCATAGCAGTACCATAGTGGTACTGGACAAGGTGCCTCTGAGTCCGCTACATTTTAATATGGTCGTGGACGGGGTAATAAAGAAGGTATTGGCTGGTAGTGGTAACAGAGTGAGGGACGAAGAAATAAAAATCATTTGTTATGTGGACGATGTAGTGCTGTTGGCAAACAGGGAATATAACCTGCAGAAACTTTTACATATATTTGAGGTGACAAGCAAAAACTGATTACTGTCATATCTACTCAAAAAACCAAATGCGTGGACACATCTGTGGAACGAATTAGGTGGTAGCCAAAAACCAAATTATGGTCATATCCACTGAAAAAATAAAATGTGCGGCCACATCTGTGCGGCAACGAATTAGATGCAAAGCAAGTAATGGCATTTAAATACCTTCGTACTGAACTGTCCAGCAGTGGAAATGTGGAAAAGAAAGTTAGAGAACTACCAGCTAAAGCAAACCGAAGTGCTGAATGTTTAAATGACACTATTTGGAAAAAAACTGGCATATAGCAAAAGATGGAAAGGCGATGATGTACAAAATAGTAGTGAGAGCGGTCATGACATACATAGCTGAGACAAGACAGAAAATAATGAAAAACAAAAACTTTTTGAAACAACAGAAATGAAAACTCTGGAGGTATACGGCGAAGACCCAGAGACACAGAAGTGAAGGCATTAGATAAGGAGTCAAGTGGCATCCGGTAATGAGTGGGTATATAAGAGAAAATATGAATAGAATGATGACATAGAGAGGATGGAAGAAGAGAAGATTGTGAACATTTTAAGAGATAAATCGCCAGCTGGTAAAAGAACCGTTCGTCCCGCAAGGATGAGATGGAGCGACACCCACAGGTAGACGAGGGGTACTGAAGGAAACAGGCTTTATCCTCCGAGGAAAGGAAGAAGAAGAAGAAAAGAAATACAAATCAGTAACACTGATGACGTAGCTATCCTCAGTGAGAGTGAAGAAAAAATACAGGATATTTTGAATGCAATGGTCTAATGAATACAGAACGTGAACTGAGAGTACCAGAAATGAAAAGAGTGAGAAAGTTAATATCACGATTGATTGCCACACATTATATGAAGTTACGGAATTCTACTACCTAGGCAGCGAAATAATCCGTGATGGACGGAGCAAGGAGGACATAGCCCTTAATTTCAGGAAGAAATTTATGATAATATAGATTTGGAACACAGCATTGGAGAATAGGGAAACATTAACAGTGGTACAACCGGAACAGAAGAGAGTTGAGTTGTCATTTTACAGATAAACGTTGAAAATTAGGTGGACTGATAAGGTAAGGAATGAGGAAGATCTTCGGAGAGTCGGAGAGGAAAGCAGTATATGGAAAACACTGAAAAGGAGAATGGACATGATGACATGACACGAGTTAAGACATCAAGGCACAACTCCCATGGCTTTAGAGGGAGCCGTAGAGGGTAAAAACTGAAAACTGTGGAGGAAGACAGAGACTGGAATGCATTCAACAAATAATTGAGGACCGCTTTCGCAAGTCTCGCTTTGTGCATTTTATAAAAAATTATTTTTCTTAACATACCCTGTTCAGTTTTCTCTGCAAACCTATGAAGCCCCCTTTAGCAAAAGTTGCTTTATTCGGCACTTGTAACACAGAGAATACAGCCCGTTTTCGCAAAACTCGTCTCATGTGCATGGGAGGGTCTTTTGAAACTCGCTTCATGCTATTTAGCTCGCGAAAGATGTTGGAGGTATTGCTGGATTTTCTCGTAACTTTTTTAATGTTCTGGCAGGAAATGCACTTTTTCTGGCTGTGTTATGGCCCTCTTGGACTAACTGCAATTCGTGGCGGTAGATGGCAGCGGATATTACTTGCACGCCAACTAAGCTGGCGGTCGGAGATGTGGTTGATGGGAGCTCCCATTAGCCTCCGCGCCTGGTGTCTAGCTCCCGCGGGCAGTTTTACACTACGATAGATATTATGAGAGTAGGTTGCCAGTTACTGCCGTTTGGTCGAAGTTAAGTATGGAAGACTAGATTTGTGTTACATAGTGAACATGGAAAATAATGGCGAATATAATATTCCCGTGAGTGAAACGCTGGATGGCGTAAAATGAGAGGAACGAAGCAGTCTAACATCTCCAAAGCAGAAGCGTCTCGATATTCACAGCTGCTCCAGATGTTGACTACCAGCATGCTGAAAGAAGTGAGATAAGCAACCACGGAGGGAAAGATGTTATTCAGGCAATCTCTCTTATGCTGACATCATATTTCAGTAATTTACTACATTCTTCAGCAGGTAAAGATAAGCAAGATGCATTCCTTTTGTCGTGCATGGGTATCTTAGCACCATGTAGATATATTGTAGGTCCCACTGATGCCAAGGCTTCTAAATCTGTTCCTATCAAGCATAAGATAAAGGCTCGAGATGGGCCCCAAGTACCAGTTTGCTCTGCTATATTTAAAAAATAACAGGTGTATCGCAGGATTGCTTAGCCCGGATTGCTCGCCACTATCAGGAACATGAGACAGCACTACAAGAACGAAGGAGTAGCTGAATTGCAACTCAAGCCGACATAGCTGTGACCCAGCAAGCGAAAAGAGCAAATTTTGGAGTGTAAGTGTAGACAGAATCACTGTAGCAAAAGGAAAATGTGTAGGTCAGTTTTGCCGCCAACATAAAACGTAATGTGGGAAAACTTTTGCAAAGAACAAAGACAAACAGGCAACAAAAGCTGTCCTACGTCATAATTTAAAACAGTGTTCTATAGAAATTTTAATCCTTTCTTTGGTAATATTCACAATAGCAATCGTTCAACATGCAAAGTACTCGAACTGAAAATAAAGGTTGCAGAAACCGAAGAGTGCCAGGAAGTCTGTAAAACGAACCTATGCTTGCATAAAAAGCATGCAAAGAAGTTCCTCACCATCAGGAACATATCCTCTGCAAATCAATCTCTGGCAAAGCTCTCTAGTGAAGAAGTCTTTCACATGACAAATATGGTTCTGTAACCTGTCTCTGGCGGTGACACATCAACCAAACCAAGGTACGAATAACATTTTTCAGTATACTTGGAACGAAACAAAAGATGAAAGAGACTCACGTGAAGTAGCATCATCACTACAACATTTTCTCCTACATCATTTGGAAGAGAGGACTAGAGATATTGGTAAGAGAGAAGACAAACTTGAATATTTTTCCGAATCGTGCACCAACCAGAATAAGAATTCTATACTGCTCTGTGCGCTGGCACATTTTATAGAACGCACTAAAGTGTTCTCTGAACTTACCCAGTATATTCCTTTTCGCAGCAATAGTTTCATGCCACCGGATTGTGTATTTGGTTGAGCTGAGAAGGGTTATCGGAAGAATGAAGAAATCGTATCACCTTGTGAATAGTTTAAAAATAATAAAGAAATGATTTACATTAAATAATTAAACCAAAAATCAACATAATAAAACAAATAATCAAGGCTCCTGATTTGCACAGAAAATTTTTCAGTGTAAGCGAAATACTCTACTAATAAGTTATATCTTGAAACTCTTCCTAAATACACTTTCCAGTACATATACTATGTTACTACTTATCTCATGTAAATTGAAACTACCTTAAAATAATTGAAACAGAATAATCAATAATGAGAGCGATGGGCGGTGTGTACACACCTCAGAGCCAATATCAGTTCAATTAAATAAATCAAATTACTTTCAAATCCACCTTCATCAACGGTATTTCACCATCAAATCCTTTATATAAAAAAAGTCTATGGTAACCCACCTCCTCTTAACTATAAGCTGCACCTTAACCTAAAATATTTTGTAATTATAAATCCTGAGAATTGTTTTATCGAAGTTAGAAAAGCTGCTTGTGTGCGGAGAAACTGGCTTTCGTACGACTTCTAACGGATATATAAGGAAATAGTGAAGTCTACCTTGCCTTTCAAAATGATGGATGCACGAGCAATAACTTACAGATCGACTAATGGTAAGACTTATTTTTATGGATCAGAAGTATTTTGTGATGTTTTGACCCGAGTTTTGCAAAACCGGTCCTCAATTGAGGACGTAGATTTCAATTGAGATGAAGTTGACGCAAGAGAGGAATTAGGCGTGGATTGCCAAAAACAAAGAGAGAGAGAGGGAGAGAGAGAGAGAGAGAGAGAGAGAGAGAGAGAGAGAGATGTTGGTTGTATTGCAGATTCACGAAAATGCAAATGTCCTATATGTAGTACAGCCATTGGATACATGTTTACCTTAGCACCCGAAGTAAGGCCGGGTTGAAACTGATGACGCATGTTACTGCCAGCCGTATCGTGAGAGGACTCAGCAAGCCATTTCCGCCTCCCGGCGGGAGAATATTATGAGATTTTCAGCTGGAGCGCCTGAGCCCCGACGTGGTTGCCGCTCGTCTTAGATGTAGCGGCGGCTCGGCCGGGAATAAGCGACTCCCCGGAGACGGCGACTGGACATCCGCACGAGCGCGCCGCGGCCCCACGAACGCCGGGCTCCGAATCAGAGCGTCGGTGGCGTCGGAGGCGTCAGTGTAGCCGGCTGGCTCTCGCCGGTTGGCGCGGCGCTGCATAATGCATCAGCACTTCGCCGGCCGGGCGCACATAATTCATCGCCGCAAGATCGCCGGCCGGCGATCTCCGTTATGAATCATTAACGAGAGGTGTGGAGGCGGACGGGGGGGGGGGGGGGGGGAGTGGTGGGGAAGACCGCCCACGAGGTCTCTTAATCCCTCAGATACCGGCTGCAGGGCCTCTGTCCCCTCCATTAGGCGACAGTGGCGCGGCGACGGAAGTCAAATGCCAGCCATGCATAATTTGGCACTGCGCTCTCTCTCAGCGGCAGCATTAGAATCGCCTACCGGCAGTGAGCAGCGCCAAAGGTTGTCGACTTTGAGACAGTAAGCGACACTGGCGTCTCATCATAGAGAAACGCATTTATCAAAACCTTATGACTGGGAAAGCAACTGAATGTGATCTTATCGAATCGATTCGATCAAAATTACGTGTCCTATACTCTTTTAATTGTACGAAATTGATGTGTCACTAACTTTGTCCTATAGTAAATATCACGTCTACTCTCATGGTCTCCAAGTGTATCTAAATTCAGAACTAATAAACCTTAAGGCATCTATCAAGAATCTCAAGAGGACCCCATTGCGCTATCGATATTGGTGGAGAATGTAGGGTACTTGTTAAGACATTCTAGATTCATTAGCTCGAAATGTCGCGAATCTCTATCGACTAAATTTAACCCTAAACAGGACAATTATCAAATTCTCTCCTTCAGCAAAGAATCTAGGACTAATGATAGAAGCCGGCCGGGGAGGCCGTGCGGTTCTAGGCGGTACAATCTGGAACCGCGTGACCGCTACGGTCGCTGGTTCGAATCCTGCCTCGGGCATTGATGTTTGTGACGTCCTTAGGTTAGTTAGGTTTAACTAGTTCTACGTTCTAGGGGACCGTAGCGGTCTTGCGGTTCCAGACTGCAGCGCCTTTAACCGCACGGCCACTTCGGCAAGATTTTCATATCCTGTGTCTTCTCTACTGTCTTACCAATGAACACTGTTCCTCATAACTCGACTCGACCTTAACGCTCTTGTCTGGACGACAATGCAGAAATACCCGCTCCCATTACAGCAAAATCCCTTCTGTCCAACTCCATCGTTCAGCCATTTTCCCTGCAGGAACCCGTCTCCGCAATAGCATTCCGCACTATATTAGAGAAATGAATAACATCTCCAGCTTTAGAAGACAATTAGTGACATACTTGCTAAGGCAGCGATACGGATTACCATTGTCCCCGTACACATTCGTTACCCTTGTGCATTCCTCGTCGTCGCCCCTGGTAGGTGAGTGGTCAGCACCACGTCTAGTCATACTTGACGGCCCGGGTTCGATTCCCGGCTGGGTCGCAGATTTTCTCCGCTCAGGGACTAGGTGTTGTGTTGTCCTTATCATTATCATTTCATCCCCATCGATACGCAAGTTGCCGAAGTGGCGTCAACTCGAAAGACTTGCACCAGGCGAACGGTCTACCCGACGGGAGGCCCTAGCCACACAGCATTATCTCCCCTTCTCTTCCTCATTCTTAGCCGATGTAGTCTCCCTAAATTTCCTTTCCCCAGCAACAGTAGGACAAAACTGTCAGTACTTGCTTTATTAGTTCGTAATCAGTGTAATTTATTCGCACTGCCACTTCAGACACTCATGTAATTTTAATGATTGGTGTCACATTAAATTTATTATTTATGAGGTAACTATGATGTAAAAAAGGTACTGAATGTGTGAAACACTGGTACGATGCAAGAGAGGGCCTGTTGGCCGTATTCATACCAGATTAAATAAACAAATAAACGAAAATAAAAAACTGCAGTAAATAGTGGAGGGATTATTTCTAAGACGTGTCACAATCGTTCTGGAGACACATGGTTCGAGGCATCTTATAATGCTCTCCACAATTATTGTAGCTGACGATAGCTTCGTTGCGGTATCGATAGTATCCCAAAACTGCTACTTTGGGTTAAGAGCAGTTGAGCTGTAGGGTCAGGAAATTATGCTGAATTCACCGGAGTGTTCAGAAATCAATCAGCATGCAACCGAAGAGCGGTGACATGTCACATTGTCCAGTTGAAGCTCGCCCTTTCCGTCTGGTTACTACAAAGACAGACGAATTTCAAGAATGGCCAAGTGATTCTAGTTGTACAGTTGGGCCTAATTGACACCATGTGAACAAACTCTAGACCATTTGTAAGTCACCTCCTGCTTTAAAACACTTCGCTTACACGTAAATGTCATAGCTTTATATACAGGGTGATTCAAAAAGAATACCACAACTTTAAAAATGCGTATTTAATGAAAGAAACATAATATAACCTCCTGTTATACATCATTACAAAGAGTATTTAAAAAGGTTTTCTTTCACTCAAAAACAAGTTCAGAGATGTTCAATATGGCCCCCTCCAGACACTCGAGCAATATCAACCCGATACTCCAACTCGTTCCACACTCTCTGTAGCATATCAGGCGTAACAGTTTGGATAGCTGCTGTTATTTCTCGTTTCAAATCATCAATGGTGGCTGGGAGAGGTGGCCGAAACACCATATCCTTAACATACCCCCATAAGAAAAAATCGCAGGGGGTAAGATCAGGGCTTCTTGGAGGCCAGTGATGAAGTGCTCTGTCACGGGCTGCCTGGCGGCCGATCCATTCTCAGTGCCCCATATACAGACATTGTGACGGTTGACTTTCCCGTTAGTGTGGAAAGTTGCTTCATTACTAAACACAATCTTTGAAACGAAAGATTCATCTGTTTCCATTTGAGCAAGGATAAAATCACACAAATCGATTCTTTTAATCTTTTCAGCTGCAGACAGTGCTTGAACCAATTTCAGACGATAAGGTTTCATAACTAACCTTTTTCGTAGGACTCTCCATACAGTTGATTGTGCAATTTGCAGCTCTCTGCTAGCTCTGCGAGTCGATTTTCCTGGGCTGCGAACAAATGCTTGCTGGATGCGTGCTACATTTTCATCACTCGTTCTCGGCCGTCCAGAACTTTTCCCTTTGCACAAACACCCATTCTCTGTAAACTGTTTATACCAACGTTTAATACACCACCTATCAGGAGGTTTAACACCATACTTCGTTCGAAATGCACGCTGAACAACTGTCGTCGATTCACTTCTGCCATATTCAATAACACAAAAAGCTTTCTGTTGAGCGGTCGCCATCTTAGCACCAACTGACGCTGACGCCTAGTCAACAGCGCCTCAAGCGAACAAATGTACAACTAAATGAAACTTTATAGTTCCCTTCATTCGCCGACAGATAGTGCTTAGCTCTGCCTTTTGTCGTTGCAGAGTTTTAAATTCCTAAAGTTGTGGTATACTTTTTGAATCACCCTGTATTATGCGCCACGTTCTCACGCGTCGTTCAGCTCAGAGTCTTGGTTCATGAAAGCATGCCACATTCCGCACTGTTCCACGAGTCAGAGACGTTGTTCGACGGCCGGCCTAATGGTTGAACTCTGTTTTGAGATGTCAGCGTAGGGTCACGAATCGGTCCCTGGCTGCTGAGGTTCTGTACTGTGCAGTTAGATGTTGGTATCTCATGCCTAATCCTCAAATAATCTCTGAGACAGACCGACAACGCCTCTATGGCTTTGCGGAAACTTTGTGTCGTATTTCCGCCGAACCCTTGTAGCACTCCAGTCTGATCGATTACGCATGTGGAAACAAAGTCTTACGACACTGAAGATCCATCCCAAACACGAGTGACCTCGGAAATCGGATTATTGTGTAATCTCAGATACTTTGTGATCCATGAGCCTTGCACCTATTATCGTCCCACCATCAGAGTCGGGGAACTCACGATGTGCCGCTATGTACACTGAATATTTGTTTATAGCAGGCAGTTCAGGTAGTGTGTCTTCATTAGTTCCATAATCCGTACAAGGCTCTTGCATGGCATGTCTTTCAATCTGACAAAGCTTCCCGTAATTTCTGGTCTTTCACTTTACAACATAGAGCTTAGGCTCCTGAAGAATCAGCACGTAGGTTTGAAAGTACACACATCAAAAACAGTTTTTTATGACCTAGGTTCCCAGAGTTCCGGAATCTGTACAGAAAATTGGAATACGATTCAACATAAACATCATTTCATTCCTTTTTATTGCTCATGAAAAGCACACATTGCACGATGTACCACCATACAGCTAGACCTTCAGAGGTAATGGTTCAGATTGGTGAACACACCGGTACCTCTAATACCCAGTAGCACGACCTCTTGCACTGATGAATGTCTGTATTCGTCGCGGCATACTATCCACAAGTTCATCAAGGCACTGTTGGCCCAGAATGTCCCACTCGTCAACGGCGATTCAGCTTAGATCCCTGAGAGTGGTTGGTGGGTCACGTCATCCATAAAACAGCCCTTTTCAATCTATCCCAGGCATGTTTGAAAGGGTTCATGCCTGGTTAACATACTGGCCAATCTAGTTGAGCGATGTCGTTACCCTGAAGGAAGTCAGTCACAAGATGTGCACGAAGGGGCGCGAATTGTCTTCCTTGAAGACGAATGCCTCGCCAGTATGCTGCCGGCATTCACGTATCGTACAGCCGTCACGGCGCCTTCCATGATCACCAGCGGCGTACGGTGGCCACACATAATGCCACCCCGTAACAGCAGGGAACCTCCAAATTGCTGCACTCGCTGGACAGTGTATCTAAGGCGTTCAACCTCACCGGGTTGCATCCAAACATGTCTCCGACAATTGTCTGGTTAAAGGCATATACGACACTCATCGGTGAAGAGAACGTGATGCCAATCCTGAGCGCACCATTCGGCATGTTGTTGGGCCCATGTATCGCCCTGCATGGTGTCGTTGTTGCAAGATGGACCTCGCCATGGACGATGGGAGTGAAGTTGCGCATAATGCAGCCTATTGCTTACGGTTTGAATCGCTGCTCGACGTCATGTGGCTGCACGAAAAGCATTATTCAATATGGTGGCGTTGCTGTCAGGATTTCTCCGAGCCATAATCCATAGGTAGCGGTCATCCACTGCATTAGTAGCCCATGGGTGGCCTGAGCGAGGCACATCATTGACAGCTCTTGTTTCTCTGTATCTCCTCCATGTCCGGACAACATCGCTATGGTTCATTCCGAGACTGCTGGACACATCCCTTGTATTCCCTGTACTGACCGTCTAGCCATGGTTGAACTACAGACAACACGAACCAAGTACCTCTTTCCTTATGGAATGACTAGAACTGATCAGCTGTCGGACCCCCTCCGTCGGACCCGTGTGATACACTGCTCATGCATAGTTGTTTACATCTTTGGGCCGGTTTAGTGACATCTCTGAAAATTCAAAGAAACTGTGTCTGTGATACAATATTCACAGTCAATGTCTATCTTCAGGAGTTCTGGGAACCGGGTTGATACAAAACTTATTTTGTTGTACGTATATACCTATAGTACCCGAGCTATCTTAGAACGTATGGATTCTGGTACGGCTTGGACCGTCCTTCCTGTAATTGTCCCCGTCACCAATCGTGAAAGGAGAGAGGGTACAATGATGATGGTTAATCTTTGCTTGAGGTGCAAATCCTACAAGTTTCTCCTCTTGGTCATTTCGAGAGATGTACATCTGAGGAAGTATCGCGTTTTGTCTTCTCGAAACAAACGCTATCCTAATTCAAAAACAACCCTCTTCGAGAGGTAAAACACCTGCCTTCTATGGTCTGCCACCGGATTTCGATGAAATTTTCTTAACAGTGTAGCGCTTCCTAAACGATTCCATGACAGAAGCATTGCTCTTGTCTAGCAATCAACCTTAGATAGATTTCCTACCTGAGAATAGTCTCAGACAGAGGGGAAATATCCAGGAATGCGTAAAGTGGAGGTTTTCTTGGCAACTAATTTTCGTGGATGAGTTGCATTTTAATGGAGTTCTTTCAGTGAGTTTCAGTGTGATCTATGTTTTCATTGCAGCTAGATTTATTGGGTCATTCAAGTTTCGGCCACTGTGGACGGTAAATTCCAGATACTATGCAGTCATTAATATTCCAGTATTCTGTCGTCAGATGTACAATGAGGTGCCAAAGTCATGGGATAACGATACACACATATACAAATAGCAAAAGCGTGGTGTATACAAGGTATAAAGTGTGAGTAAACTGGCGGAGCTATCGTTTGTACTCAGTCGATTTATGCGAAAATGTTTCCAAAGTGATTACGCCTGCACGACGGGATTTAACACACTTTTGGCGCAGAATGATAGTTGGACATAGCACATTAAATTTCGGAATTCGTTAAGGAATTCAGTATTCCGACAGTCACAGGGTCATGAGTGTGGCAAGAGCACCAAATTTCAGGCATTACCTCTCACCTGACTTGACGACCGATAGGTGCTGCTTTTTCGTAGAGTTGTAAGTGCTGACTGCGTGAAATAAGCACATAAATCGATGTGGGACGAGCTATTAACATATACGTTAGGAATGTGCAGCGAAATTTGGCGTTAATAGGCTTTGGCAATAGATATCCTAATCGAGTGCCTTTGCTAACAGCACAATATCGCCTGCAGCGTCTCTGCTACGCTCTTTACCATATCGGCTGCATCCTAGACGACTGGCAAACAACCGATATCAGGTGGTAAGAGATGATAGTAGGTTTCGAGTATGGAACATAGCCCAAAAACCCATGCACCCAAGGTGTCAACGCACTGTGCAAGCTGGTTGTAGCTCCATAATAGTGTGGGCTGGTGGGTCCTGGCCATATGTGACTGCTAGGAGACCATTTGCAGCCATTCATGGACTTCGTGCTCCCAAACAAGGATGGAATTATTATTGACGACAATGCGCAATGTTGTCGGGGCACAATTGTTCGCAGTTAGTATGAAGAACATTATGGACAGTTTCAGTGGACGATTTGGCCACCCAGATCGCCCGACATAAATCCCGTCTATCATTTATGTGACAGAATTGAGGGTTCTGTTCGTCCCCAAAATCCTGCACCGGAAACACTTCCGCAGTTGTGGTCGACCGCTTGTTGGCGTTAGTCAGCTAGTCAGTCAGGCAGCAGTAGCCGGCCGAGACGCAAGCAGGAACCGGGAAGTAACCCATATTGTGACTTTTACGAGTTCCTAACCAGGAGAGAATTTTATAATATCATCTGTGTGCTTTAACAGCTTAGTTTTTGAGTTTTTCTGTGTCAATTTAATATCTAATACCCACAGTTCTCTCGTTTTCGTTTGCGTCGCAAAGTAAACCGATTTTATGACATATTACAAGATCCTAATCAGGGGCGAAATATTTAGTTTCACCTTATTGCTTCAGCAGTTATGTTTCGGAATCTCTGCGTATTAATCTAACTTACTAGACACAGTTCCTGCGGTTCCGTCAGTAGAATTGCTGAGCACGTACCTATAGTCCGTTTTCCGCAGTCTTTAGCATGGACAGGGACTGTGATAGTTGTTTGCGGATGTTAGCCGAGTTCGTGAAACTTCGCTCTCAGCTTCAGGCTGTGATGGCTTCGGTTACACAACTTGAGGCTGCCGTGGATGGGCATCACTCCGATCGGTCCTTACCAGTGCTCAGTACAGTTACTGCTCGCACTGAGGTTGACCCCCTCACCTGTGGTCGAGTGGGAGGTCACCCCGGGGCATAACAGGCAGCGAAAGACTTCCCAGGTGGCCGCACAAAAGGCCTTCCCTGTTAGTCTGACAAACAGGTTCTAGGTGCTGTCTGTGGCTGATACTGTCGCTGAGCCAGATTACTAAACGATCCTGTAACGAAGCGCGCTGCTCTCCGTTGGCTCTTCTCTATCTCTTCTATCAACCCTATCTGGTACGGATCGCACACTGGTGAGCAATATTCAAGCAGTGGGCGAACAGGTGTACTGTAACCTACTTCCTTTGTTTTCGGATTGCATTTTCTTAGGATTCTTCCGATGAACCTCAGTCTGGCATCTGCTTTACCGACGATCAACTTTATATGATCATTCCATTTTAAATCACTCCTAATGCCTACTCCCAGATAATTTATGGAATTAACTGCTTCCAGTTGCTGACCTGCTATATTGTAGCTAAATGATAAAAGATCTTTCTTTCTATGTATTCGCAGCACATTACACTTGTCTACATTGCAATTCAATTGCCATTCCCGGCACCATGCGTCAATTAGTTGCAGATGCTCCTGCATTTCAGTACAATTTTCCTTTGTTACAACCTCTCGCTATACCACAGCGTCATCCGCAAAAAGCCTCAGTGAACTTCCGATGTTACCCACAAGGTCACTTATACATAATGCAAATAGCAACCGTCCTACGACACTCCCCTACGGCACACCTGAAATCACTCTTACATCGGAAGACTTCTCTCCATTGAGAACGACATGCTGCGTTCTGTTATCTAGGAACTCTTCAATCCAATCACACAATTGGTCTGATAGTCCATATGCACTTTGTTCATTAGACGACTGTGGGGAACTGTATCGAACGTTTTGAGGAAGTCAAGAAACACGGCATCTAACTGGCAACCCGTGTCTATGGGCCTCTGAGTCTCATGGACGAATAGCTTGATCTAGGTTTCACACGATCGTCTTTTTCGAAACCCATGCTGAATCCTACAGAGTAGATTTATAGTCTCCAGAATAGTCATTATACTCGAACGTAATACGTGTTCCAAAATTCTACAACTGATCGACGCTAGAGACGTAGGTCTATAGTTCTGCACATCCGTTGGACGTCTCTTCTTAAAAACGGGGATGACCTGTGCCCTGTTCCAATCCTTTGGAACGCTACGCTCTTCTAGAGACCTACGGTACACCGCTGCAAGAAGGGGGAAAGTTCTTTCTCGTACTCTGTGTAAAATGGAACAGGTATCCCATCAGGTACGGCGGCCTTTCCTCTTTTGAGCGATTTTAATTGTTTCTCTATCCCGCTGTCGTCTGTTTCCATATCTACCATTTTGTCATCTGTGCGACAATCTAGAGAGGGAACTACAGTGCAGTCTTCCTCTGTGAAACAGCTTTGGAAAAAGACATTTAGTATTTCGGCCTTTAGTCTGGTACAGAACTGAGTGGACGGTCTGAATCAGAGGCTCAGACGGATACGCAGGAGGCGGATCCACGGGTAGCAAGAGCTGTATGGCGTGGACTGGGCGTTTTTTTTAGCTTAGAGGGTCTCGGGAAAACACTAGAATGGCTTCAGTCTCAAAATGTGCAGGTCGAAAACAGGAATCATAGGTATAACAGTTGCAAATTGTCGTAGCTGTGTTGACAAAGTACCAGAGGTCAAAGCGCTAATAAAAAGCACTGATGCTCAAATCGTTATTGGCACTGAAGGCTGGTTTAAGCCGGAAATAAGCTCAGCCGAAACCTTTGTGGAGAACCTAAAGGTGTTCCGAAAGGACAGGCTAAACACGGTTGAGGGTGGCGTGTTTGATGCAGTAAGAAGAATAATTGGATCCTTTTACCGACCTCCCACTTCAGATGATACAGGTGCTGAAAAGTTCAAAGGAAACTTGAGTTTGATTTCAAAGACGTACCTGACTCATACAAATATAGTTGGTAGTGACTTCAATTTATCCTCGATACGTTGGCTAAAATAAGTGTTTAATTCCAGAGGTACGCATAGAACGTCATCTGAAATTATGCTAAACGCATTCCTCGAAAATTATTTCGAGCAGTTAGTTCATGAGCCCACGTGAATACTAAACTGTTGTGAAGACACACTTGACCTCTTAGCAAAAATTAATCCTGAGTTAATAACGAGCATCAAAACGGATACAGGGATTAGTGAACACAGGGTTGTCGTAGCGAGATTTAATATTGTAATCCCCAAATCCTCCAAACATAAACGAAAACAATACCTACTCCAATAAAGCAGATGAAAATTCACTTGACGTTTTCCTGAGAGACAATCTCCACTCCTTCTAAATCAATAATATAAGAATTGACCATATGTGGCTTCAATTCAAAGAAATAGTATCGGCAGGAATTGAGAGATTTATACCAAAGAAATTAACAAACGACGGAGCTGATCCGCTTTGGTACACAAAATTGGTCAGAACACTATTGCAGAAACAACGAAACAAACGTGCCAAATTTAAACAGACCCAAAATCCCCAAGATTGGCCATCTTTTAGAGGAGCTCGAAATTAAATGCGGAATTCAATGTGCGATGCTTATTATAGTTTCCACAGCGATACTTTGTCTCGAAACCTGGCAGAAAATCCAAGGAGATTCTGGTTGTATGTGACGTATGCTGGAGGCAAGAAACAATCAATGCGTTCTCTGCGCGGCAGCAATGGAGATACCATTGGAGCCAAAGCAGAGTTACTAAACACAGCCCTCCGAAATGCCTTCACAAAAGAAGACTAAGTAAATATTCCAGATTTCGAATTAAGAACAGCTGGCAACATGAGTAACGTAGAAGTAAATATCCTTTAAATAGTGAAGCAACTTAAATCACTTAATAAATGCAAGTCTTCTGTATACCAATTAGGTTCCTTCAGAGTATGCTGATGAATTAGCTCCATACTTAACAATCTTGTACAACCGTTCGATAGACGAAAGATCCGTACCCAAAGACAGGAAAGTAGCACAGGTCACAGCAATATTCAGGAAAGTTAGTAAGAACAATCCACTTAATTACAGGCCCGTATCGTTAACGTCGATATAAAGCAGGACTTTGGAACATGTGTTGTATTCGAAGAAAACGGTATATTGACACACAGTCAACATGGGTTTAGAAAACATCGTTCTTGTGAAACACAACTAGCTCTATATTCGCATGAGGTGTTGAGTGTTATTGACAAGGGATTTCCGGAAGGCTTTCGACACTGCACCATGCAAGCGGCTTGTAGTGAAATTGCGTGCATATGGAATATCGTCTCAGATATGTGACTGGATTTGTGACTTCCTGTCAGAGAGTTCACAGTTGGTAATAATTGACGGAAAGTCATCGAGTAAAACAGAAGTGATGTCTGGCGTTCCCCATGGTAGTGTTATAAGCCCTTTGCTGTTCCTAATCTATGCGTTTTATTGGCAGGAGACTTGGAAAATGTAGCCGATCTACTAAGGAGATTCCCTACACTACGCTTGTCCGTCCTCTTTAAGAATACTGCTGGGCGGTCTGGGATCCTTACCAGATACGACTGACGGAGTACATCGAAAAAGTTCAAAGAAGGGCAGCACTTTTTGTATTATCGCGAAATATAGGAGAGAGTTTCACTGAAATGATACAGGATTTGGGCTGGGCATTATTAAAAGAAAGGCATTTTTCTTTGCGACGGAATCTTCTCACGAAATTCCAATCACTAACTTTCTTCTCCGAATTTGAAGATGTTATGTTGACGCCGACCTAATTAGGGAGAAACAATCACCACGATAGAACAAGAGAAATCAGAGGTCGTACGGAAAGATAAAGGTGTTCGTTCTTTACGAGAGGCATACGAGACTGGAACAACTGAGAATTGTGAAGGTGGTTCGATGAAGCCTCTGCCAGGCACTTAAATGTAATTTGCAGAGTATCCATGTAGATGTATTTTTTGAAGGACATCATCTTTACGGGAGTGACTGTTATAAGTTTTTATTGCACTATTGCAATTTCGGCCATAGGCCATTATCAAATGCTGATATTATGGCTTTAAGCCATGTCAACGTAATGTAAGCTGATACATATGTATGTCGTTGTCAGTACTGTTGAATACACTCTTGACGTTGTTACACAGTGCGAGCACACGTATTCAAACATCATAAAATGATAATGGCCCAAGGCCGAAATTGCAATAGAGCAATAAAAACTTATAACAGTCACTGGCGTAAAGATAATGTCCGTGAAAAAAATTTTTTTACTCTGAATCCCAGGTACAACAAGTTTATTCGTGTTGATGTAGATGTAGGCTGTGGAGACAGCATGGCTCAGTATGTTTGAAGGGGACTTCCAGCGACGTGTAGAGTACATGCTACGTCGAGTTTCTGCACTACGACGGACAAAACGAGATCCGATGTGATATTAGGAATGTGAGAAATACATTTATTTAATTTCAGGATTAATTGTCAGTACCTGCAGCAAGCGTTTACTTTTGCAGGATGCCCTGAGTCTTGCTGGATTAATTATCAGTACGTACAGCAAGCGTTTACTCTTGTAGGGTGCCCTGAGTTTTCCTAGTTTTCTGGCGTTGCAATTTCATACAGTAGCATTATCTGCGAACAGAGTATGGGTTATATTACCCACAAGATTATCTATATACACATCCTGACAAAGAATTGCTCTTGAAAAACTTCCTGTTGCTACTAAATCCGACTATTTTGCCTCGTCAAAAACAACCATCCCAGTCAAAACATGGTACCCAATAATACAGATCGACGGATACCTCCTATTTATTGTTGACACAGCTTAAGGTGTGCACTGGAGGTGGATGTTTCCGGCAAATTGTCGTTTGGGGTACTTAGGTAGTTAGTTACATTTTCCATACATCATCTGAACGATTCTTTTGTCCAAATGATACGGAACGAGTCGGTTTACATGATAAGTATAATTTATTAGTATGAACGTTAGTGATTACTATTATTTTTGTCCTACTGATGAAATTACACTCTGGTTTTGTTTTCCTTTTTATTTTATTTTTCTACCAGATTTTAATTACAAATTCGTCAATGGAATAGAATGAGCAGTCCAGGAGAAATTGTTTTAAGACTTGTTTCACTACCTGTCAAACGTATTATGTTATTCGGAAAAGGATCAAAAACTTTGGGTTCTGCGTATTGAATTCCCTTTTGGGCCACTGACAGCTTTGGCAGTGGATAGTATAAGTCATTTTTTCCCGTCATTGTTCTTCTCAAACTGTAGTACAGTATTTCTCTAAGTAGCTCATCATTTTACACCTAGAGGTCTAGTGTTTCCAGTTCTCTCATCAAGGTAGCCGCAATTTTGGAAGTAGGCAGATGTTGTCATCTACAGCAACAAAATAAGCAATCTGTAATCTGAAAAGAAATATTTCTCCTAGGACTTCGTTTCTTATTTTTTGCAAATATCGGCTATCTATGAAGGGAAATTTTCATTTGGATAATTTGGAACTAAGTACAACCAAACGTTTAAATTGCTTCATTTATAATGAGCGAATAACTCATTCAAAGAGGAATGGTATCTATGAAGCATTCGCAGTCTGAATCAGTTCTGAAATATAAAGCATTCCAGTCTTCCTAGTAAAGGGCTGTTATTCGAAAATATAGTACCCATTTTGTTACACCGGTCGCCCGAAAGATTAATAACCGACCAGCTGGACCGGCCTACGGACAGCTCAGCCCTCGCAGAGTTTCGCCCGCACGGTAACGGGTAGAGATTCGTGTTTGAATGCCATTGGGCAAACAGGACAGTGCTTTCATTAACTGGTATTTACAGCAAACATGTGTACCCGCTGTGCGTGGGGTGGCTCACAGACACGCGATAGCAGGCTGGCCCCGATTCGGCCGCCACCGCTTCCTAATAGCCTGATGTGCTAATACGTCTGAAGTTTGCCGTTGATACCGACTCCATGCGTCAGTCAATAATCTCAGTGTGCCACACAGTGAGGTCACCGCATTACTGAACTATTGCGAAATTATAACTTAAGAATATCTGCCAAAGTGCGATGAAAAAAGTCTTAATATGTGTTTCAGTGACTGAGGCAGTTTACAGAAAATGAAGCTCATCCCTATGATGTCCAAAGTATTATTTCACTTCAGAAATTTAGGGCTGAAATTGAAGATGGTTCTCGCCTACTGTGAAGATCTATTGCTGAGCAACAATTAACTCCCACCATGAAAAATATACAGAAACGTCTAGTAATTGAAACATTTACGTATTTGGTAACTTACTGTATGATGGCTACTCAGTTAAGGTATGTGTGATTTTAGGTAGTGAGTACAGTTCACTGGTTTTCGAAGTTTACCCAGAAACAAAGAAGAGATAGTAACACGAGTTTTTAAAATGTAACTGGACCCAAGGCTGGATTTTATAATACCAAAAATTATATGTAGGGATAAGGCAGCGTAGTACTTGATTAAGAGGATAAGAACACCGCGCTAAAAATTTTGCGTTAATTTCAATAAAATTCCTATGGGTAAGTAAAGGTGTCATGTGTAAAAAGAAAAAAAAAAAAAAACGCCAGCTTTTCGGCTACTCCTGCAGGAATTCTTCATCAGGGTGAAACCTTGTGGTTTGTGACTACTACTTTATGTATATTATTTGAAAGGATTCTGAATATTTAACGGGAGCACCGTGTACATGTAACGTTGCGAGGCACTGCCTGACTACAGTTTACTTCAACTGAAAAAGCAAGTTTTAGGAATACAAAGACGATATGGCAATTGGCTCTCATCTGTGAATAGCCGCAGAATTGTTCATGGAAGATTTCGAAGAAACTGCACAGCACTTCGTTCCAGTGTGTTCACATTACTTGTTCCGGTATGTAGAAGACACTTTGTCATTTGGCGACTAGGAAAAACCAAGTTCACTGTTTCCTCAAACAACAACATAGATATAAAATGTCGTTGTCGGTGGAACTCGAAGTGCTACGATATCTGAACGCGGACACACGGCCTGAAACTTAGTGTTAAGCTAGCCAACTAACACGTATACATATCTGAACACAGTGTCACATCAGCATCGAGTGGAGAATAACTTTTTGGAATACTGAATTTGGCAGGTACCAACAACTTTTTGGCGAAGTTTCTGCACCGGAAGTACCGTACACGAAGCTGTGGCGATTAGTGGAAGATCAGGAAATAGTGCCACGGCAATTCACCATCCTAGCACACGTACCAGGCGTTAGTGATATGGGCAAGATTTTGTACAGAAGCTGATTCCAACCCATACACTACAGTAACAGTACAGTGAGAGACTTGGTGCAATCCTACGATTCTGGACTTGTCTATACTGGTAAATTTGAGATAGAAGTATGATAATACAGTTCAGTTAAGGTCGTACTTTAATTAGGCAGCAAGATTTTGGGCCGAAGCTGTCAACCGAAATACTAAAGCAACAATACAGTGAGAGACTTAGTGCGATCCTACGATTCTGGACTTGTCTATACTGGTAAATTGGAGACAGAAGTATGATAATACAGTTCAGTTAAGGATGTACTTTAATTAGACAGCGATTTGTAAGATAGAATTCACCGAGGCCCCCGACATAGCAATGTGGCAGTTCAACCCAAATCCTATCTGTCTCAGTACATCATGCCCTGAGGCGAAAACAGCCATGAACTGTCTTTGTCGTCAGTGCTATCTTACCTGCCTCACTGATCGCCATCAGTACGGCTTGAAGGCAACAGGAAGCATGACAGCCCTCAGGCGCCTTCGGCCACTGCGTAACCAGCAAATCATGACGGCATCTTCCAATACATTCGCCAGTGACAATTAATGAAAATTAATATCACATTTTCCTAGCAATAAACATATACCTCCCCCGTGATCCTGTTACTCAATAAAAACGGTATATCAATATGACGAACTATTTTTAAATTACGTAAAGCAGTAAAAAGGGGCCTGAGGTAGTACCACGTCTACAGCGTAGTAGAAAAAAAATCAGCGTTGCTGACCTGCTATGTTCAACGTTACAGACTTGTACGGTACATGAATTTTGCCTAAGGTTTAACCGGCTTTGTCTTATGATAGGATTGAGTCAGGCTCCTGTAGCGTCGTCTGGCAGTTAACTGCTGCCCCTGTCCGCCATCTTAACGCCACCAGACCATATCTCTGTTAATTAAAACTAACCGTTAGCACTTCCATGTGACATACACTGGGTGATCACTTAGTTAATATCAGATATTCCTAGCAATAAACATAGTCTTCAATAGTGATTCCGTTACTTGTAAAAATAATTTAGTTACTTGCAGATGAAGTCAGAGCAAGTTGTTTACTGGAACACTGGCTCACAAAACTGTGTCGTAGGCAGAAGAAATGGCGTCGTCCGTCGACAGTATGCAGGCCTGGTCACTCCTCCGACATGCGTAATATAGTGATACAGATTTTGAGCTGCACACTGAGAGCATTGCCATCCACACAGTGCGTTATAATGTGCGATACATGGTTCGTTATGTATCGTAAACACAATCATGTATTATGTCCTAGGCCTATTCCGACTGCCGACTGCTGCCTATAAGGCAGTACGAGGAGCAATCTATGATCTTAGGTCATGTGAACAGCATATCTCCAGTCCCTCACCCGTTACTGTCAGCAGCACCTGGCTGGCCTCACGGTGCTGGAGTACCTCGATCCAGACCTCCTTACAGCAGGAAAATCAGAGGAGATACAGGGATTGGGACCCACTCTAACCCAAATCGTTCTGCACTGAAGGCAGCGACGCTAACCATTCGGCTATGGAGCCGACTTATATGGTACGTTATACAATAAATTTAATTTTTACACTGTAATAGGTTTTATTTATTGAAAAACTACAAAATTTTGGTTACCTTGTTTTTTTTATGTTTCGTGCACGGATACATCATGGAAATATGGAGGGGGCCGACGGCTGCTCTTCGCTTAGTACGGGAATATTACAGCGCTGGATTCAGCACTCACCTGCCTGACGGACTTCCATCGCAAGTAGAAACCTGAAGCTGTATCACATACCCTGCGGTTAATATGATGGAAGTACCTCCAAGTGTCACATGTATACGGTGCAGCTCGCTCCTGTTAAATATTCGCTGTCCTTTCGGATGATATGCACAAAGCAAAAGCCACTACCACACGTAGTCACTCTGATGATGGATGCCTTTAAGAGTAGCCGAAAAGATGGTAGTTTTTTTTTCGGTCATCAGTCATCCGACTGGTTTGATGCGGCCCGCCACAAATTCCTTTCCTGTGTCAACTTCTTCACCTCAGAGCAGCACTTGCAACCTGCATCCTCAGTTATTTGCTGGCTGTATTCTAATTCTCTGTCCTCCTCTAAACCTTTTTCCCTCTCCCCTCTAGTACCGGGGAAGTCAGTCACGGATGTCTTAACACATCTATCACCCTGTTCGTTCTACTCGTCTGTGTTTTCCACACAAGCCTTTCCTCTCCGATTCTACGCAGAATCTCCTCATTCCTTACCTTATCAATTCATCTAATTTCATCATTCGTCAGTAGCACCACATCTCAAATTCTTCGATTCTCTTCTGCTCGGTTTTCCCACAGTTTATGTTTCCTGCCATACAATGCTCCGTCCTTCATTTGTTATTTTGCTGCCTAAGTATCAGAATTCCTTAACTTCATCTGCTTCGTAACCACCAACCCTGATGTTAAGTTTCAACCTGTTCTCGTTGCTGTGACTTCTCATTACTATATTCGTTCTTCTCGTGGTAACCTCTCCCTTGGAAGTCCCCTACCAGAGATCCGAAGGGGGGACTGTTCCTGAATCTTTTGCCAATGGTGAAACCACCATGACAAATTTTCAATTTCAGGCCACATGTCCTACGGATACACATTACGTGTGTCTAATGCAGTTGCCTTTGGTGGGGCGTATCTCGTGCCTCAGTGATACTGGTAGCTTATATGTGCAACCACAAAGGAAGGGTTTCTGTTGACAAGCCAGACAAACGTATGATTACTTAAGAGGGACACAACAGCGATTTCAGAAGATGCAGGGACAACAGTCTAGGTAATGCACTGATATGGTCTCATAATATCAGCCAAATTGGTCTTACTGTGCTGCTGCTGCAAGTAGCTGAATGCAACGGGAAAAAGCCGTAAATTTTCCCGAGGATATGAAGCTTTGCCATATTGTTAAATGACGATGACATCCTCTTGGGTAAATCATTCCGGAGGTAAAATAATCCCTCATATCAATCTCCGGAGGGAATTACTCTGAAGGATGTCATCAGAAAAACAGAACTGTTGTTCTACGGATCGGAGCGTGAAATGTTAGTTCCATTAATCTGGCAAATAGGTTAGGAAATTTAAAAATGTAATAGGATAGGTTGAAGTTAGATATAATGGAAACTGGTGAAGTTTGGTGGCAGGAGGGCAGGACTTTTGATCAGGTGAATACAGGATACAAACACAAAATCAAACAGGAGTAGTGCAAGAGTGGGTTTAATAATGAATAAGAATATAAGAATGCTGGTGGGCTACTACGATCAGCATAGAGAACAATTTACCGCAGCCCAAAGAGACACGAATCCCACACCCGCCACAGCAGTACAAGTTTATATGCCAACTAGTTTCGAAGATGTTGAAGAGTTTGAAGAAATATATGATCTTCTAAAGAAAATTTTTTGGATACTTAAGGGAGACCTCAATTTAACTGTGACGGGGGATAGGAATTCGATAGTAGGGGGGAAAAAAGAGATGGAAAAGTAGCAAGTGAAGAGGAAATGGCAAATCAATGGCAGAGGAAGTCTTCTGATGGAATTTTATACAGAGAATAATTTGATGACCTCCAACACTTGCTTTAAGAATCACAAAGAAATTTGTGCAAGTTGAAGATACCTGAAGACACTTGAGGCTTTCGGACTGGCTATGTAATGGTAAGACAGAGGTTTCAGAACCAGATATTAAATAGTGAGACATCTCCAGAGGCAAATGCGGATTCTGGTCACAATTTGTTGGTTGTGAAGTCTAGATTGTAACTGAAGAAATTGCAGAGTAGGAAGAAAATTCAGGAGAATTGACCTGTATTAGTTGAAAGAACCAGAGGTTGCTGAGGATTTCAGAGAGAGCATGAGGCAACGATTAACAATAACAGAGGGAAGGAATACACTAAACGACAAATGGGTAGCTGTGAGAAATGAAATAGTGAAGGCAGTAGAGGAAAAGGCGTAGTACAAATTATTGGATTATACAACATACGTTCACTTTAACTGAAGAAAGGAGAAAATATAAACATGCACCATAACAAGCAGGCGAAAGGGAATATAAACGTGTAAGAAATGAGACTGATAGAAAGTGCAAAACGTCTAAGCAGGAATGGCTAGAGAACAAATGCAAGGCTGTAGAATATTATTTCATTAGGAAAAAGATAGATATTGCCTATAGGAAAATTAAAGAGGCCTTTGGAGAATAAACTGCGTGAATATCAAAAGCTCTAATGGAAAACCAGTCCTAAACGAAGAAGGGAAAGCTGAAAGACTGAGGGGGTATATAAAGGGTCTACAAAAGGGAGATGACCTTGAAGGAAATATAATAGAGCAGGAAGAGCACGAAAATGAAGATGAAATGGAGGTACGATACTTCGAGAAGGAGAGAGCAGTGAAGGACCTAAGTTGAGGAAAGGTCCTGGAACTAGGCGACATTCTGTCAGAACTACTCATAGCCTTTGGAGAGGCAGCAATGATAAAACTCTTCCATTTCGTGTGCAAGATGTATGAGGCAGACGTTAATATCAAATAGCTCTGAGCACTATAGGACTCAACTGCTGAGATCATAAGTCCCCTACAACGTAGAACTACTTAAACCTAACTGACCTAAGGACATCACACACATCCATGCCCGAGGCAGGATTCGAACCTGCGACCGTAGCGGTCGCGCGGTTCCAGACTGTAGCGCCTAGAAGCGCTCGGCCACTTCGGCCGGCCAGACGAAATATCCTCAGACTTCAAGAAGAATATATAATTCCAATTCCAAAGTAAGTTGTGAAGACAGGTGTGAATATTATCGAACTATTAGTTTAATAAACCTTGGCTGCAAAGTACTGACACGAATTCTTTACAGGAGAGCGAAAAAACTGGTGGAAACCAACCTCGAGAAAAATCAGTCTGATTTCACATAAATTTAGAACACACGTGGCAGCACTGACGCTACCACTTGTCTGAGAATATAGGCTAAGGAAAGGCAAACCTACGTTTACTGCATTTCTAGACTCAGAGAAATGTTTGACAATGTAGACTGTAGTAGCCAATTTGAAATTCAGAAAGTAGCAAGAGTAAAATACAGTGAGCCAAAGGCTGTTTACAGCTTGCACAGACGACAGACGGCAGTTACAAGAGTCGAGAGGCATGAAAGGAAAACAGTGGTTGAGAATGGTCTGTGGCTTCTTCCCGATGTTACTTTACCTGTGCACTGAGTAAGCAATAAAGGAAACCAAAGTAAAATTAAGTAGGAACCAAAGTCCAGAGACAGCAAAAGACTTGCAAGAGCAGTTGAACAAAATGGATATTGTCTTGAAAGAAGGATATAAGATGAACGACAACCGAAGCAAATACGGATAGTGGGATATAGTCGAATTAAATGAAGGGATGCCGAGAGAATTAGATTACAAAACGGTAAACTTTAAGTAATAGGTGATTTTGGTATTTTGGTAGCAAAATTACTAGGCTGAAGTAGAGAAGATATGAAATATGGAGTTAAGTGTTAAGATGTCGTTTCTGAAAGTATTTGATGGAGTCTAGTTACGAATGCAAGTGAAACATGGACGATCAACACTTTAGGCAAGAAGAGAATAGGTTTAGAAATGTGACACTATGGAAAAACAATTAAGATAATCGGGGAAGAAAATTTCTGGCGCAACCTGTCAGAAGAAAAGATCTATTTGTGGGAAACATTCTGAAACGAGAGACATCTCCGGATCACCAATTTAGTATTGGTGGGAAGTGTATGGCGGAGAGGAGGGGGGAGGGGGGGGGGCGCAAAACTCAAAGAAGGGGCCAAAAGAGGAGTATAGTAAGCCGATTCAGATGGATGTAGGTTCTAGTAGCTACTCGGAGATTCAAAAGGATGTACGTCGCAGTAGTTATTCGGAGATCAAGAGGCTTGTGCAGGCTAGTGTAGCTTGGAGAGCTGCATCAAACAAGTCTCTGAGGACGGCAACAAAAATATAGAGTTTACATTTATTTTATTATGTAATTAAAGGTTTCATTGCGAGGAATCACACGATAAAATAATAGCTAGCTGAAGTTATTGTGAAAATAATTGACATTCAATTATCTCCTATTTCCCGTCTCAGTCCACTTACATTTGCACAACGTTGACCGCCTACCATACTTAAAAAAATGACCTCACTCTCTGATGAACATTCCATTTAATCGAAAAATCATTACTCAGTTGATATTCTTTACTGCTAGTGGAAGTAGAACAGAACGAAAACGATTTGATTTGATCCTCTAGTTATATAATGTAATAGTGTTACTGGCTTCCCTCAAAAGGTGCTAATCTAGTTTTTCCACGTGTTCCTGTACCGAATTTAGTGGCCCCATATCAGTGACATACTTGCTTCATTTTGCAACGTTTCCGTTTGTTGTACCCTTTAGGGGGCATACAGTCAAGACAAATTATATGTGTGAAGAAGGTGTTGTGCAGAAATGACAGTACACAGTCAACACATAATCTAAATATGAATTCAAAGAGGGCCCCATTTAATTACATGTGACGTCCGTTACTACACACCCAAGAAAGAAGGCGCATAAATAGTTCCCTTGATGACAGAACTAAAACAGACAGAGAAAGGAAACTGAGAACCGAAGACACAAGTAGGAAGTTATTGGCTACAGACGAAGGATCATCTTCGAAGCTGAAGACCAAATACGACATAAAAACGACATTTAGAGGCAAAAATGTTTCTTCAAGCCAGGTGGTTTTTATTGGTTGGTGTTGGGCGAGCACTGGAGACATCCAACAGTAATCAACACAACGCGACAGGGTAGCAGGAGTCCGCGACCATAATTCGAAGCATCCGCGGCGCACCACCATGAGAGCACATATAACAATCCACAGGCACATTCTATTAACAATCAGCAGCTTTCCCAGAGACAATCATTTACGAACGTAAGAAACTCTGTGAGAGTGATCACCTGATAAACAACAAGTTTTTTTTCAAACCTATTGCCAGTGAAGTGGGTATTACAATGCCATAGAATATATTGGTGAGCAGATTATACTAAAGAAGATTATTATCGGGTCTGTAATTTTAACTTACTATTCACTGCGGGATAATTTTTAGAACCCACTAAATAATAATATTAACTTAAAATTGGGATCATGGCAAGATAGATTGTTTGAACTTAACTGTCAAATAAAATAAGTGAAAGGAAAACTGGGATAAAAAAAGAGGAGGCTTCATAATGATATTAAAGAACGGGGGGAAATGTTAGATGTTGACAGAGCCGAAAATGTAAAGACATAATGGGATAGAGAACATAATGCAAGAAATAAGGGAAAGATTAGGCGTTCACAGTGAACAAATTAAAGAAAAGTTCGGGCTAGGCAATAATAAGAGAGAAGGCACGAAAAAAGTAAATGCTGAAAAGGCCAAAATTAGAGAGAGGAGGCATAAGCAAGGCGATAACACTGAAGATATTCGAAAACGTTTAGACGCTAACAGTACACAGAATAAGAGCAGGACAGTAGAAGTGACATGAAATATAAATTAAATGCTAATAACACAGAAAGTAAAGAAATCTGAAATGAAATGAAACATCAACTCTGAAAGACTATAGAAAAAATAGTGATGGTAAACTTCATTACCGTGTCAAAAATTTAGCTGCGGAAGGGAAAATACGTTTCAGAAAAGGTAAAATGGAGGAAGTCGACTAAGGACAAAGAACGAAATATTAGTGACTTAAAGCTACGAACGCCTGAAAACACAGATGTAGTGGAGAACGGAACTTCAGAGCCAGTGAATGAAGTTAAATCCAACTGTAGCAAACTACACCGAGATCGTGTTAACGTTGTAGAGGACAAAGCAGAAATTAAGAGTTGTATAGGTTAATTACTGTCTTTCGCAACTTGTATATCTGCAACAGCGGATAATAGAGGCCGAAAAAAATAGAAGACAACGTGTATAGAAATTGAGTATCGTGAAGTTGAGCTGATAAGACAGCAGCGAGAATTAGATGAAATGTAACTACAGAATATAAAGCAACAGTCATATTTATGCATCCACCCACTCACATGGGGGAAGCGTAAACGATGTGTCAAAGGATTTTCAGGCGGAGGAACGCGTAAGTGTGTCAGAAGAAATGGGTAGACCAGCAACTGATATGGCAATTCCGCAAATGTCATTGGACAGCAGTATTAATGCCCTTTAAATACGAATTAGAACAGCCCCAAGGAGATATCGTGGGAAAGCGAATTAAGAGAAGGAGGCAGACAGGTACAAGACTGTCAAAAGAATGGTGGGGAGAGACATTACAAATAATAAAAACAGTATTTAATGAACTTCTGCCCCTAATTACATAGGCAGTGTCTTTAATTATAGTAGGAAGAAAAACTTATGGTGAGTCTCTTTTGTTAACATTCGGGAGGTCATCATCTTCCACAACTTAATTAACGACAAGATTAAAGTTAGTAGTGAAAACCTGTTAAAAAACGTAACCAACAAGCATATGAGCCCAAATAAAATATGGGCGAATTAATAACAGTACGAGCCTATGAGCGTAGCTCTAAAATTAATAAAAGGATATGAAAGTTCTACTTTAAGAATATAAAGTGGTATCGGTTGTGCTTAGGTACCGAGTATTTCACGTAAGAAGAAAGAAAAAGTGTAAGAAGGTTTCGGATATTCAATATAATGTCATACTATACACGAGTCTACAACGAACCCAACATATGCTGAAAATCCAAATTCAAGAACTAGTTTGCAAAACGAATTATTCGACGACGGTATTTAAATGTCTGTGAACCGCGCAAGTCATGTATTGTATAAATGAGAAATAACATGTGCATAGTATTAAAAGTTATTAAATTTAAAGGTCATGAGTGGTCCTTAATCGAAAGAAAAATAACTACTGAAAATTTGACAAACTACAGGATCAATTAAAGTTGACACTTCCTGGAAGATCATAACTGTATGCTGGACCCAGACTTGAACTCGGGACCTTTGCCTTTCACGAGCGTTTGCCCATGAAAGGCAAAGTTCCTGATTTCGAGTATCGGTCCGACACACAGTTTTATTCTGCCAGGAAGGTCCATATCAGCGCACGCACCACTGCAGAATGAAAATTTCATTCTGTCAGAGTTAATTATTAACACTTCCTACTAAATTTCTGAGAGCGTGTATCGTGAGGTTAATAAGTGGGCTGTGTGCTGATACAGAATTTGGACTGTACCAAAAAGGACTTTGCCACCTACACGGTATGTTAAACATTACAGATTTTTTACATGAAATTGTATATAGAATAGCTCGTAGTATTTTATCAATTAATGCATAATAGTTTCGCCTGATTAGTCGTGCCTCTTCAGATCTGATGAAGAGAGAAAATTGCACGTAAAGGGGAAATAGTGTGAACGACACCGATAAATGTAACGAGAGATAAATGAAGGAAAATGTATATGAATAAAAACGATTGGATTCAGACACATTGTCATTACGACGTATGATAAAGTACGATATTTTATAACAGCAATAAATGTTTGCTAAAAACAGAAAAAGACTTGTTATTTTCTTTTGTTTCACTCGCATCCCGGATATCTGGTGAGTACTGATGGATGTTCTTAACGCAACACGGGAATGGTACATCGCCGGAATCAGAACTCAAATGTTGCATTGACATCTACCATAGCAAGAAGCTCCATCAACTATTATAGCTGTAAAATGGAAATAAATGAAGATTATATTAATATCGCGCTGGCTACGATCGAGTCAATTTCTATTCTGTTATATGAGTTAAAACTTTTAAATGGTGCATAATATTGTAATCGATTGTGGTTAATAAACCCGGCTGAAATTAACCTGGACGAAATTATTAATCGTTGAGTTATTCATTTTAATTGATGTATACAAAGAAGCCACTTTCTAACGGACTTTATGTGGAAGATTTGATCGTATAACGACTTACATTGAGGCAAGTTTTTCAATAGTGAAAAGTACGAAAAGAGAGAAGAGATATCACTGGGATTAAACTATTTAACAGAGGTGCACTTATTAAATAGTAATTGGTGTTTCTATGGAGAAGAGACATATTAACTAAAACCGAATGAAATATATTTTGTTCAGTATTTCAATATGGAAAACTTTTAATTTCAGATTTAACTGATAGCTAAAACAACTGCGATTCACAGAATTTAGCTGAGTGCCAGATCAAGTATTATTGATAGTCTAAGCAATAATAGAAACGCCGATATTACGACAACTTCTGCTGAAGACTATCGGAAACAATTTTTCCGCTGTTATGCTGTTGTCAAACCATTAGAGAATTAATGCTATACAATAAAAAAGAATTAAATTGAAAAGAATCTGTTGTTGCGGCGTGACTGTAAACTGTCAATTCATAATCCGAAGTCGTGTAAGAGGAACCCGCCACAAGTTTCACAGCAATCGCAGACGTGTGACGGATGTTCTCCTTAGCCACAGAGTGGTAGCTAAGTACCAAAATAGTCATGAGAATTGTCATGGCTCTCGGTTCACGGAACCTCACTCCGCCAGTTACCGACTGCCTCTGTTAGGCGGCGCAACTCTGACACTTGAGCGTTTACTTTTACTATCGATTTCACATTTCTTTCATGTATTTTGCCATTAATCACACTTTGTTTAATTCGTTTCACCTTGCTGGAATATATGAACTACTGTCACAAACAACGTTTATTAAAAAAGGACAGATGTTTGAAAAAGAAAGAAAATTGACTAATGAGTCAAAACGTTACGAGAAGTGCCCACTGCGAGTCTGACTGCCGGCAGTGGTCTCGCAGGCACGTAGCATGGAGAGGAAAGTGTACTATACGTCCCAGAAACGTTAATGTAGCCACCACCTACGTTCGACATCAACGTGCAATACCCACTGACAGACGGCGGGTGGTACCACTAGCAGCGGAAGGTATATGAGGCACAGTGACGAGGGAGGGGGAGGGGGGGGGGCCGCGTAGAAGGCAGTGCAGTCGTGTCGTTGTGGCAGTGTGGAAGGGGAGTAATTTTATTTACGTCCACTGGGGCAGGATCATTCGTTTTTTGGGCCAAGGGTGGAAGCATTTCCGAAACGGCTAAGTTTGTAAACTCTTTGCGTGCCGCCATGTTTTAAGTATACCGTGCATGGCAGAATGGCGCAATCCAGAACAGGACCATAGCACTTGTATGGCGTGCCACGGGCCATAGGTGCTGCACTGAACGGCGGGTGTGGATATGTGCACGGGCCAATAGACGGGTAACTGTTCAGCAACTGACTGCCCAGATGAATTTAGGGGCTACCCACAGTGTCTCATAGAGTTCAGCGAATGTTGCTGCGTAGGGTTCTCCGTAGCAGGCACCCATGCTGATTGTTGTTAATCAGCGACGAAGGCTGGAATCCGAACGACAGTACAGCAACTCGACGCCCACGCCGACCGGAGTGGCCGAGCGGTTCTAGGCGCTACAGTCTGGAATCCTACCTCGGGCATGGATGTGTGTGATGTCCTTAGGTTAGTTAGGTTTAAGTAGTTCTAAGTTCTAGGGGACTGATTACCTCAGAAGTTAAGTCCCGTAGTGCTCGGAGCCATTTGAACCATTTTACTTCGACGCCCACTTAGGGGCGACAAGTGGCCTTTCTGATGAATTAATTTTTATGCTCCATCGGAATGGAAGCAAACATCCTGTAAGAATTGTCGGAAAGCTTCAGTTCCGCCTTTCCCTGAAAACTTTTTGCCATTCTGGAAGGCACATTGGATCAAAATAATACATCTATCCTTAAGAGCACTGTCCAACCCAACTTGCATTCTGCTTTACCTCTGCACGATGGCACCTACCACTACAACGTTTCACATAGCTTACAGTGTACATGCTTGGTCCGAGGAAAATCAGAATGTCTTCACCGTACTCTCCTGGCCACTAAACTCCCAGAATTTAAACCGAATCGAGAATGTATGAGGCCACCTCGACCTGGCTGTTTGCACACTGGATAGTCAACTGAAAAGCATAGTGCAACTGGTCACGGCACTGGAATCGACATGACTTCACGTCCCTCTGCACGATGGCACCCACCACTACAACGTGTCACGCAGCTCACAGTGTACATGCTTGGTCCGAGGAAAATCAGGATGTCTTCACCGTACTCTCCTGGCCACCAAACTCCCAGGATTTAAACCGAATCGAGAATGTATGAGGCCCCCTCGACCTGGCTGTTTGCACACTGGATAGTCAACTGAAAAGAGTAGTGCAACTGGTCACGGCACTGGAATCGACATGACTTCACGTCCCTCTTGATACCTTCCCGAACCAGATAACTTTCAGCTAGCAACAAGGAATGAATTGACCCAGAATCGAAAGAGGAGCATTTGTATTAGGAAACGGTATGGAGACACGCGGTGATACCAGCAGTATTACATCCAAGTGAGACAGAGATTTCAAAATCGGATGTTACATTCTAAAATGAACCCAGGTGGACATATATAGTTATGAACCAAAACAATATGACTGCCTGTTTAATAGCTTGTTTGTCCGTCTTTCTAATTAAGTACGCCACTGATTCTGCGTATCAGTGATCCGACAGTTTTTGGTATGTTTGTAGAGATATGCGGCATTTGACTTCTAATCACCGGTCACGTAATTTGTGCAAATAACGGGCCGCTGGTTTGTGTACTCAGTGATGGCACCCGATGGCTCAAAAATGGTTCAAATGGCTCTGAGCACTGTGGGACTTAACTTCTGAGGACATCAGTCCCCTAGAACTTAGAACTACTTAAAACGAACTAACCTATGGACATCACACACATCCATGCCCGAGGCAGGATTCGAACCTGTAACCGCAGCGGTCGCGTAGTTCCAGACTGTAGCGCTTAGAACCGGTTGGCCACCCCGGCCGGCGCGCCCGATAGCGACCCAGATGATTTCCACAGGATGTACACCAGGCGAATTTGGTCGCCGGGACACCAACATGACTTCACTATAATGCTCGTTAAACCACCGTATCACAGTTCAGGCTGCTAAACACGGACTATTACGCTCCTGAGAAACGACGTTGTCGCTGGGGAAGAGATCAAGGGTGAAGGGATGCAGGTGGTTCGCAGCTGTCAGCGTGATTTAGATTACTATCACAGGAGCATGTGTACCTTAGCATAATACAGCTCTCACCAGCCTGCGTCCTTGGTGCGCCGCTCGTTTCGAGCCACCGCTCACCTCGACGTAACAGAAATGTAGTTCAGCCGAAGAGCCGACACGATTCCGTTGATCGACTGTCGAATCCCGATGGTCACGTGCCCCTCCAGTCGTAACTGGCGATGTCGTTGGGTCAACATGTGAACACGTAGGGGTGGTCTACTGGGGTATTCTGCTGCGAAGCTTCCAGTTCAACAATGTACGATGGACAGTGTGGTGCACCTGCATTGTGCAGATATGTCACAGATCAACATCTATCCTCTTGGATATTCGGGAATCCAGCCGGATGTTCGCGTCGTTCTTGCCCGATATTTCAACAGCGTGCCTCGCTGTCTTCTTCAGGTAGCACCTGAAGAAGACAGCGAGGCACGCGAACATCCGGCTGGATTTCCGAATATCCAAGATGTCAACAGATCGCCGGGAAAGCATGAAGAATTACAACATCTATCCTATTTTACAGAGCAGACAAGGCTCCGAACCTCTCGTTTTGTAAAGAGTCATGGACGTCAAGCCATTTGCACCTAATGGTAGTTTCAGTGTGCTTCTATCTCTTTCCGTAGATGCTCGCCACAGTAGTACGCGGTCATTCGACCTACTTTGTCCTTATCGAAATACTCTTTTACAGGTTCTGCGTAATGATAATCTGCCCTTTGTCAGTGTCACTTATCTCAAGGATTTCCCCGTTTGTAGCCCATGTCTTCGTTAGCGTGCTCCGCTTACGTACTTTTGCTATCGCCTCACTTGCCCGCAATGCCGCCAGGTGGTATATTACGCCGCAATGGGCAGTGGTTATTATGTTTTGGCTTATCAAATGGTTTAAATGGCTCTGAGCACTATGGGACTTAACATCTGTGGTCATCAGTCCTCAAGAACTTAGAACTACTTAAACCTAACTAACCTAAGGACATCACACACATCCATACCCGAAGCAGGATGCGAACCTGCGACCGGAGCGGTCACGCGGTTCCAGACCAAGCGCCTAGACCGCACGGCCATATTGGCTTATCAGTGTAGATTCAAATCACAATTTATAAATGATGAAGAGTAGGCTCAAGCTTAGGACAATTATTTGCAAGACCTAATGTGAAAGGAAGTGTGTTAGTAAGGCATTTAGGTAATTTAGGTATAATGAAATGCATCTGAAATTCACTAAGGCTGTAGATACTACGATAATGAACACGACCATGGGCACTTCACCTGAAAAGGAATGGATGTCTCGGAAAAGGGCAGCACTGAAGCTGAACAGACAAACACCTCAACAAAGGAAGATTCAAGAAATTTGGGGGAGAGAAGAGATAATTTATTTGTTAGGCGAAAGAAGAACGTGAAAAATATGTTCAGGGAGCGACAGGAATGCAGCCAAATAAATCAGGAATGAAACCAATAGGAAATGCAGGGGAAAGAAATGAAAATGTTTGCAGGAAAGATGTGAAGAAATGGAAAAAGGAATCGTCGCTGAAAGGACAATTTCCTTCAGTGAAATTAAAAGCAAAGGCGTCAACATTAAGCGTGCAGAAGCAATTTCTCTTTTGAACGCAAAGAAAGGACGTTATAAGTGTGTGACAAGTAAATTAAAATCCTCTACAAGGGGAGGAGATGTTTAACGACAGAAGAAATGGGAGTCGATATGGAATATACACCAGTTCCAGTACTAGGTTCTGAGTTTAGGAGAGCTTTTGAAGACTTGAGATCATGATGACGGCAAATTTAACACTTTTCAGCCGTCAATTTTCAACCTTATTTTATTAGGCAACTACTTTCGGCGCTTTATTACGCCATCTTCAGGCCCCTGACCGACGTATTGGAATAATGTACCTCGCTTGTGATCGAAGCAGGGCCAGCAATACTGGTTTTAGTAGATATCTACTTGCTGCAGTGACCACTTCAAACATCTGCTAAAACTGGTAGCCTAATAAAATAAGGTTGAAAATTGAGTGCTGTAAGGTGTTTAATTAGAAATCATCAATCGAACAGCCGAGTCCCGCCACCATCGTTAAGAAGATGGACACACAGAGACTTGAGATCATAGGAAGTGTCTATACCATCCCTTCGGAATTTTTAAAGTCGTTGTTGTAGAAGGCAGGAAAACAACTAGTAAAGATTATTTTAGACTGTTTGACACTCGTGAACTATCATCAAACTTCCCGAAAAATGTCATCCGTACATTCCCTAAGACAAGAAGTATGGAAGAGAGAGAAGGATGGGAAAGAAAATCAAGATGCCTGTCAATGTGGCTTTAGGAAAGGTAAAGGTACCAGAGGGTCTATATTGACGTTGTTCTTGATAATGGAAGCAACACTAAGCAAAATAGATTAATAAAAATAAAAGCACATTCATAGGTTTCGTGGAACTAGAAAAAGCGTTTCACTGTGTAAAATTTTCTAAATTCTAAGGAAACTCGGCGTAACCTATGGAATGGATTTCACAACGTAACACTTATCGTCCCATGTAAAGACCATTGCTCAACAAGAGTGACGTGTTGCCAGAATAAGTACGTGTTCGCTGTTTCCCGTAGACGCAGTTCTGCTGTGGTACGGACATGTGCAACGACTCTTGTGGACAAATCCTTAAAACTGTACACAGACTCACAGTGAAATTCTGAATGTATGTATTCCAAATCCTGTACCACACACTCGTAGTGAAATGGTACCCACAATTTGACGTTGGATGAAGGTGGGAGGAAAACCCAGATCTTTCACAATAAGAGTGTGTATCCTACAAAGCAGAAGGAAAATACGAGGAAACAGATTTTCCAACGATGAAGACGTTCAGAAAGCTGCTCTCTAAATAAAGGAGCAGATTTCTGTTGTCGAGGAATTTGATTGTTAAAACATTTGGACGATTCTTTACGGAGACTTGGTGACAATGTTGAAAAATAGTGTCTTTTACCTTGTGACTTTTAACTGTAGTGAACAAGTCAATAAAAGTTACTTGGCCTACCACAAGAATGTGCAAATTAAATTTTTAAAGTCCCTCGTATACAGTACGTACAAAACCTAGGAGGAAACTATAAAAACGGAAGGCCAAGACCAAGGGTCGGATTAAAAAGGAGGTAAGACAGTGGAGCAGTCTTTCACCAGTAACGATCGATCCAAACAACTAAGAAGCAATGACAGACTCAAAGGAATTTTATACTGTGAGCTGAAATTACACTATCGAAAATTTGGTGACCTAGATGTTTATGAATTGAGGGAGTTTTGCCACGTCAGAAGCCCAATAACACGTATCAGATGATGGAAGGAGGATATAAATAACTGATTAGCACAGGTGAAGGAGCCATTCCTGTCGAAAATGTGTCTAGTAATATCAAACGTCCACGTTAATCTGAGGAAGAGATTTCTTCGAATGTATATTTGAAGCTCAGCAATGTGTATAAGTGTTTCATGGACTGAAAAAACTGGAACAGAAGAAAATTGAGGCGTATGAGATGCGGCGTTGTAGAAAGGTGCTAAAAACTATGTAGAATGATTATTCAGATATGAACGGGGTTCTTTGCGGAGTCTACGAAAAGTGAAACACACGGCCTGCCAGTGTGACCGAGCGGTTCTAGGCGCTTCAGTCTGGAACCACGCGACCGAACGGTCTCAGGTTCGAATCCTGCCTCGGGCATGTATGTGTGTGATGTCCTTAGGTTAGTTAGGTTTTAGTAGCTCTATGTTCTAGAAGGCTGATGACCTCAGATGTTAAGTCCCATAGTGCTCACAGCTATCTGAACCAGTTTTAGAAACGCACGGAGAACACTAACAAGTGGAAGTGACAGAATGAGAGGACCTCTGTGTAAACATCAAGGAATAATTTCCATGGTTCTACAAGGAATTGTAAAAGATAAAAACTCTAAGGGAAACCAGAAGTCCTACTCTGAAATGAAGAGTATGTTATAAGACATTAAATGCTGGCATGCCGCAAGACTGTTCACCATATAAAGAGGATCTGTATAAGCCAGAAGGAAAGAGCAACACTGCAGAAATTAGATAAGTCGTACTAATTCATCCCACAGCATACGCAGCATCATGCCATGGTATGTGGGGCTGAAGCAAGGTAGGGCAGCTTGACCTAGATCTCCTCTTTCTTCTGTTGGTACGATGCGAAGTGGAGGGGGGCAGGCAAAGAAGAGTGTCAAAATATTATCGAAAAAAGGTAACTGACGGAATATGAGTGCCTTGTGGTGTGAAAAGTTGAGAAGTAGAATCATCTTCGAGGTCGGCGTGTGGATGGCAGCAGCAAAATCAGAAACCCATCAGTGCCGGTAAAAACTGCAAGAAAAGCATCTGTCCTTAACGTTCTGTTACTGTGTACCAATATTGTACTGACACAATATCCATCTGAATATGTGCATCATTTTGACAGCAGCTCATTTTTATGTGTCTCCATTTTGCGTAAGTGCTTCGATCCAACAAACATTCTTTTTCTTTGAAATTGATGTATCAAAGTAATCGGCAATGATACAAATTAAATTACAAACACTTTATGTTATAATATGTATCACAATGGGATTAAACACCGATGGAAAGTGTTATGGTCTGTGAGCCCAGCTGCGTGTACTGGCGTCGAGATTCCAGGCACGTGCACTGCAGGGTTAAGGCCCCGTTTTCTCAGGATACATAATCAAGTTCTAATGTTCTTAGATCAAGAGTCCCTCTGCGGGATTAAATATTTACGCTTATAAGTCAATAAAAATACGGACTTCTCTGATACTCGCAGACGCAATCGTCAAAACCTACAGTCCTTGACGTAGAATCATGAAATTTAGCAAGAAGCAAGGTTTCACAGTGGAAGTACAGCAGAAAATTTGAAAATGGTGGATTTCTAATTATATTAGATTAAAAATATTTTGTCGTTACAAACTCACATTGCATTCATAATCTGACAAAAATCTCAGGAACTAGCTTAAGGATTTTTATCTGGTTTTCAGAAATAGAGTGATTATGAGGAACTTTTGCGCATACAATTTACATACATATCTTGCTAACTGGCTGAACTACGATGAAGTGAATTCCCCAGCTGCTGTGGAGACGATGCGTTTGCCATCTAGCTAACAGGGGTGACGCCAGCCGTCTTCGGCACCAAACCAGAGATAGCGTTGTACATCCTTTACGAACTTCTCGTTCTGTGTACAAATATTCACTGGCAGCCTATAGTCATAACACGTACAGCACCTTTAAAGTTTCAAAGCAAAGTAATGTTGTTGTTGTCTTCATTCCTGAGACTGGTTTGATGCAGCTCTCCATGCTACTCTATCCTGGGCAAGCTTCTTCATCTTCCAGTACTTACTGCGAACTACATCCTTCTGAATATGCTTAGTGTATTCATCTCTTGGTCTCCCTCTACGATTTTTACCCTCCACGCTGCCCTCCAATGCTAAATTTGTGATCCCTTGATGCCTCAGAACATGTCCTACCAACCGGTCCCTTCTTCTCATCAAATTGTGCCACAAACTCCTGTTCTCCCCAATTCTAATCAATACCTCCTCATTAGTTATGTGATCTACCAATCTAATCTTCAGCATTCTTCTGTAGGACCACATTTCGAAAGCTTCTATTCTCTTCTTGTCCAAACTATTTATCGTACATGTTTCACTTCCATACATGGCTACACTCCACATAAATACTTTCAGAAACGACTTCCTGACATTTAAATCTATACTCGATGTTAACAAATTTCTCTTCTTCAGAAAGGCTTTCCTTACCATTGCCAGTCTACATTTTATATCCTCTCTACTTCGACCATCATCAATTATTTTCCTCCCCAAATAGCAAAACTCCTTTACTACTTTAAGTGTCTCATTTCCTAATCTAATTCCCACAGCATCACCTGACTTAATTCGACTACATTCCATCATCTTCGTTTTGCTTTTGTTGATGTTCATCTTATATCCTCCTTTCAAGACACTGTCCTTTCCGTTCAACTGCTCTTCCAAGTCCTTTGCTGTCTCTGACAGAATTACAATGTCATCGGCGAACCTCAACGTTTTTATATCTTCTCCATGGACTTTAATATCTAATCCGAATTTTTCTTTTGTTTACTGCTTGCTCAATATACAGATTGAATAACACCGGGGAGAGGCTACAACCCTGTCTCACTCCCTTCCCAACCACTGCTTCCCTTTCATGCCCCTCGACTCTTATAACTGCCATCTGGTTTCTGTCCAAATTGTAAATAGCCTTTCGCTCCCTGTATTTTACCCTAGCCACATTTAGAATTTGAAAGAGGGTATTCCAGTCAACATTGTCAAAAGCTTTCTCTAAGTCCACAAATGCTAGAAAATTAGGTTTGCCTTTCCTTAATCTATTTTCTAAGATAAGTCGTATAGTCAGTATTGCCTCACTTGTTCCAACATTTCTGCGGAATCCTAACTGATCTTCCCCTAGGTCGGCTTCTACAAGTTTTTCCATTCGTCTGTAAAGAATTCGCGTTAGTATTTTGCAGCTGTGACTTATTAAACTGATAATTCGGTAATTTTCACATCTGTGAACACCTGCTTTCTTTGGGATTGGAATTACTATATTCTTCTTGATGTATGAGGGTATTTCGCCTGTCTCATACATCTTGCTCACCAGATGCTAGAGTTTTGTAAGGACTGGCTCTCCCAAGGCCGTCAGTAGTTCCAATGGAATGTTGTCTACTCCCGGGGCCTTGTTTCGACTCAGGTCTTTCAGTGCTCTGTCAAACTCTTCACGCAGTATCGTATCTCCTATTTCATCTTCATCTACATCCTCTTCCATTTCCATAACATTGTCCTCAAGTACATCGCCCATGTATAGACCCTCTCTACACTCATTCCACCTTTCAGCTTTCCCTTCTTTGCTTAGAACTGGGTTTCCATCTGAGCTCTCAACATTCATACAAGTGGCTCTCTTTTCTCCAAAGGTCTCTTTAATTTTCCTGTAGGCAGTATCTATCTTACCCCTAGTGAGATAAGCCTCTACATTCTTACATTTGTCCTCTAGCCATCCCTGCTTAGCCATTTTGAAATTCCTGTCGATCTCAGTTTTGAGACGTTTGTATTCCCTTTTTCCTGCTTCATTTACTGCGTTTTTATTTATTTATTTATTTATTTGTTTATTGTTCCGTGGGACCACATTTAGGAGAAGTCTCCATGGTCATGGAACGAGTCAATACATGAAATTATAACACGATTATAGAAACAGATAAAATGAAATATCAGAAACATATTCAGGCGACAAGTCGTTAGTTTAAATAAAGAAAATCAAGAAGGTAACACTGGAATTTGCTTAATTTTTTAGCTCTTCCAGGAGCTCCTCGACAGAATAGAAGGTGTGAGCCATGAGGAAACTCTTCAGTTTAGACTTAAAAGTGTTTGGGCTACTGCTAAGATTTTTGAGTTCTTGTGGTAGCTTATTGAAAATGGATGCAGCAGAATACTGCACTCCTTTCTGCACAAGAGTCAAGGAAGTGCATTCCACATGCAGATTTGATTTCTGCCTAGTATTAACTGAGTGAAAGCTGCTAACTCTTGGGAATAAGCTAATATTGTTAACAACAAACGACATTAAAGAAAATACATACTGTGAGGGCAATGTCAAAATTCCCAGACTATTGTATAGGGGTCGACAAGAGGTTTTCGAACTTACACCATACATAGCTCGAACAGTCCGTTTTTGAGCCAAAAATACCCATTTTGAATCAGAAGAATTACCCCAAAAAATAATACCATATGACATAAGCGTATGAAAATATGCGAAGTATACTACTTTTCGTGTTGAAATGTCACTTATTTCAGATACTGTTCTAATGGTAAATAAAGCGGCATTCAGTTTCTGAACAAGATCCTGAACATGGGCTTTCCACAACAGCTTACTATCTATCCGTACGCCTAGGAACTAGAACTGTTCCGTCTCGCTTATAACATGCCCATTCTGTCTGATTAAAATGTCAGTTCTTGTTGAATTGTGGGTTAGAAACTGTAAAAACTGAGTCTTACTGTGATTTAGCATCAAATTATTTTCCACAAGCCACGAACTTATATCATGCACTACATTATTTGATAATGTTTCAATATTACACACAAGATCCTTCACTACCAAGGTGGTGTCATCAGCAAACAGAAATATTTTTGAACCACCTGTAATACTAGAAGGCATATCATTTACATAAATAAGAAACAGCAGTGGCCCCAGCACCGACCCTTTGGGAACACCCCATTTAACAGTGCCCCATTGGGACTGAACATCATTACCACTCTCAATATTGCGGAGGATTACCTTCTGCTTTCTGTTCTTAAAGTAGGAGGCGAACCAATTGTAAGCTACTCCCCTTACTCCATAATGTTCCAACTTCTGCAGTAATATTTTGTGGTCAACACAGTCAAAAGCCATCGTTAAATCAAAGAAAACACCTAACGTTCGCAACCTTTTATTTAATCCGTCCAAAACCTCACAGAGAAAAGAGACTATAGCATTTTCAGTTGTTAAGCCATTTCTAAAACCAAACTGTACATTTGACAGCAAATTATGTGAATTTAAATGCTGCAGAAACCTTGTATATACAACCCTCTCGATAACTTTAGCAAACACCGATGGCATAGAAATAGGTCTATAATTGTCAACATTATCCCTGTCTCCCTTTTTATAAAGTGGCTTCACTACCGAGTACTTTAATCGGTCAGGAAACCGACCACTCCTAAAGGAAAAGTTACAGATATGGCTAAGTACTGAGCTAACATACGTGGAACAATACTTCAGTATTCTGCTAGATACCCCGTCATATCCATGAGAGTTCTTGGTCTTTAGTGATTTAATTATTAACTCAATCTCCCTCTTGTCAGTATCATGGAGGAGCATTTCAGGTAACAGTCTCGGAACACTTTTTTCTAAGATCGCTATACGATTCCCTGTTGGGACTAGGTTTCTATTTAGTTCACCTGCTATATTCAGAAAGTGATTATTAAGTACTGTACATATACGCAACTTATCAGTAACACGGACATCCCCACTACGCACTGATTCTATATTCTCGACCTGTCTCTGCAGACCAGCCACTTCCTTTACGACTGACCATATGGTTTTAATTTTATCCTGAGACTTAGCTATTCTATCTGCATACCACATACTTTTTGCCTTCCTAACAACTTTTTTAAGCACCTTACAATACTGTTTGTAATGGGCTGCTGCATTTAGATTTTGACTGTTTCTAACGTTTTGATATAATTGCCACTTTGTTCTACGAGATATTCTTATCCCTTTAGTCAGCCACCCAGGCTGCCTGTTTGTGCTAGTACCCTGTTTTGAACGTTCTAACGGAAAGCAACTTTCAAAGAGCACGAGAAAAGTCTTGAGGAAGGCATTATATTTATCGTCTACTGTATCAGCACTATAAACATCTTGCCACTCTTGTTCCTTGATGAGGTGTACAAAAGTCTGTACAGCAACTGGATCAGCTTTCCTAAAAAGTTGGTAACTATATTTAACATGTGTTGCAGCACAAAAATCTTTTAGACTTAAAATTTGTGCATCATGACCTGAAAGGCCATTCACCTTTTTGCTAACAGAATGCCCTTCTAATAATGAAGAATGAACAAAAATATTGTCTATGGTTGTTTTATTGTTCCCTTGCACTCTCGGTGGAAAGAATACGGTTTGCATAAGATTATATGAATTAAGGAGGTCTACCAGCATCCTTTTCCTTGCACAATCACTTATACAATTAATATTGAAGTCACCACATATAACTAACTTTTTGTATTTCCTATAAAGTGAACCAAGAACCTCCTCTAGCCTTAGCAAAAATGTTGTGAAATCGGAGTCTGGGGATCTATAAATAACAACAGTAAGAAGTCTAGCTCCACTAAATTTAACCACACCTGCACAACATTCAAACACCTTTTCAGTGCAGTACTTTGAAACATCAATTGACTCAAATGGGATACCGTTTTTCACATACATGACTACTCCCCCACACCGCAAAGAGCTCCTCGAAAAGCTGCCAGCCAACCTGTATCCTGGTAAAGGAAGCCTCTGAATTATCTCCTTATTTAAGAAGTGTTCAGATATACCAATAATTTCAGAGTCAACATCTATAAGCAGTTCACTAACTTTATCTCTAATACCTTGTATATTTTGATGAAATATACTAATTCCCTCATTAATCGGATACCCAAGCTTTGTAGAAAGTGGTTTCTTTGTTAGAGAGACTTCCCTTAAGCAGGAATACCTATCAGCTGACTTCAATCTAAAAAAGGTACAGCTCTAACACCCACAACTACCGGAATTTTCCCATGAGTGATCCCACCAGCCCCACCTATGCTGTCACCTATAAGTTTTGCCAACCTCCCCTTCCCATACCTGTTGAGGTGCAGGCCATGTCTAGTGAAACCCATCCTACTGATAGACTCCACCGACATCACTGAGATGTGACTCATGCCTTCTGTCATCAGCGCACCCCCAAGTCTCATGTTATTACGCCTGACGGCTGTATTAAGATGAGGCCGATCGTGACGCTGAAACAGTTCCACGAAATGCACATTCGTGTTGCCAGTCTGAGTGTTGCCAGGTCACCATCTATGTCATACTCCCCATCCCTATCAATACTATTACCAGCCCCACCCACAATCACTAACTGATCCTCTTTAGTAAAATCCCTACATAACCCCCCTATGTTAAAAGTCACTTGAGCCAATCCTGCATTAGGCTTCACAATGCTGGTGACCTGGTACTCACTCCCCAAAACTTCCTGCAACTGCTGGCCTACACCTCTACCATGAGAACTACCTAACAGCAGAACCTTCTTCTTTCTCTTAGACTTTGCAACTGTCCTAGCCACCGTAACTGCTGAGGTCTGCTGCATACTTCCTACATCTGCAGCTACTAGAGATTCCTCTCCACTAGACTCTGACAGTTGGTCATATCTATTACAAACACCAATAGTAAAAGTATCTGAAAATCTCCTTCTCCTAGCAGATCTCTTGCCAACAGCCAGCTCCCATTCCCCAACCCCCTTCTCCCTCCTCATCCTATCTAGCTCCTCCTGTGCGTTTTTCAACTGCACCTGAAGGGCACAGATCTTACGCTCCTGCTCCTCTATCAACTTACTCTTGCTACATAACCTGCAGTTCCAGGAGAGGATCTCACCAGAGTGCCCACTGGCTTCCCCACTGCATTCCCCCCAGTGAAAATACTTCGAACAAGTCTCGCACCGCAATCCACTACTGACGAACCTACGGCAAAGCCCACACTTCTCACTCATGGTAAAACTTTACAATTATTGAAACAAGAAAACAACTTTATCTACGTTCCGCTACTACAATAAGAAGATGTTAAAAACTGACTACAATTATCACAAACTTGCTCTACAAGGGAAGTAACTAGTATTATTGGCAGTATTAATCAACAACAAATGAGAATATAACAAAATACTAACACAGAAAGAAAATCAAACGTCTAATGACAGTAACGAAACTGAAAGCAGTTCGCAAAAATTTCTTCTGAAGTTATTTCACCGGAAAACACCAAGAACACCGGTTGAAGACTACTAAAGTTCCTAAATAAACTACTATACACAAACAATTAATTAATACTTAGCTTTCGATGAGCCGCTACAGCTGCAACTGGTCAGCGCGGAATGTAAACACGGGTAAGAGGTTAAGTTGCTCGATACGAAACACTCACCAATATCAGGCCACAACACAAGAAATGCAGAGGTGAATGAAGAAACCACTAATAAGTCACTTATATAGTAAATATTATCACAAAAACAGTTAAAATATATATCTGAAACCTAAAAATTAAATTCAATATTTCTTCTGTTACCCAAGGATTTCTACTAGCCCTCGCCTTTTTACCTACTTGATCCTCTGCTGCCTTCACTGCTTCATCCCTCAGAGCTACCCATTCTTCTACTGTATTTCTTTCCCCTATTCCTGTCAATTGTTCCCTTATGCTCTCCCAGAAACTCTGTACATCCTCTCGTTTAGTCAGTTTATACAGGACCCATCTCCTTAAATTGCCACCTTTTTGCAGTTTCTTCAGTTTTAATCTACAGTTCATAACCAATAGATTGTGGTCAGAGTCCACATCTGCCCCTGGAAATGACTTACAATTTAAACCCTGGTTCCTAAATCTCTGTCTTACCATTATATAATCTATCTGATACCTTCTAGTATCTCCAGGATTCTTCCATGTATACAGCCTTCTTTTATGAATCTTAAATCAAGTGTTAGCTATGATTAAGTTATGCTCTGTGCAAAATTGTACCAGACGGCTTCCTCTTTCATTACTTTCCGCCAATTCATATTCACCCACTATGTTTCCTTCTCTCCCTTTTCCTACTCTCTCAATTCCAGTCACCCATGACTGGTAAATTTTCGTCTCTCTTCACTACCTGAATAATTTCTTTTATTTCATCATACATTTCATCAATTTCTTCATCACCTGCAGAGATAGTTGGAATATAATCTTGTACTATTGTAGTAGGCGTGGGATTCATGTATATCTTGGACACAATAATGCGTTCACTATGCTGTTTGTAGTAGCTTACCTGCACTCTTATTTTTTATTCATTATTAAACCTACTCCTGCATTACCCCTATTTGATTTTGTATTTATAACCCTGTATTCGCCTGACCAAAAGTCATGTTCCTCCTGCCACCGAACTTCACTAATTCCCACTATATCTAACTTCAAGCTGCCCTAACCTACCTGCCCGATTAAGGGATATGACATTCCACGCTCCGATCCGTAGAACGCCAGTTTTCTTTCTCCTGATAACGACGTCCTCCAGAGTAGTCCCCGCCCGGAGATCCGAATGGGGGACTATTTTACCTCCGGAATATTTTACCCAAGAGGACGCCACCATCATTTAACCATACAGTAAAGCTGCATGCCCTCGGGAAAAATTACGGCTGTAGTTTCCCCTTGCTTTGAGTCGTTCGCAGTACCAGCACAGCAAGGCCGTTTTGGTTAGAGTTGCAATGCCAGATCAGTCAATCATCCAGACTGTTGCCCCTGTAACTGTTGAAAAGTCTTCTGCAACTCTTCAGGAACCACACGTTTGTCTGGCCTCTCAACAGATACCCCTCCGTTGTGGTTGCACCTACGGTACGGCCATCTGTATCGCTGAGGCACGCAAGCCTCCCCACCAACGGCAAGGTCCATGGTTCATGGGGGTAGAGCAAAGTAATACTGGTACTTAATGCAGAACTGCACTTGCAAAGTAATACTGGTACTTAATGCAGAACTGCGCTTGCATTGTTTGGTGTGAGGTTCTGAAATAAAATAAAATATCTGTTGAAGTATTCCACAGAACAATTCCACTTTTGCTTAGTAACACGACACTATGGGCAGAGGTACCGATTTCTTCGCTGGAGACTAGTGCCGAAACTTACCACTAACCGGAAAACGGAAGAGAACAGACGAAGTCAACACGTAAGCAAATGCCAGTTAGAATATTTTACTATAACCGGAAAAATAATGAAATAATATAAAAATTACAATATCGAAGGAAAAAGTACATAAAAATTTAAAAGTAAAACATTCTCGAAATTCTGGTAAGTCCAGAGACCGGTCTCTTGTCAGTATCGATGTCGATAACAGTCAGACATCGTCGATAGTCTGGATTGCTGCGATGCAAGGGCTACATGTAACAAGGTTGGTATTAAACCATAGGAGGCCGTATTTTTTTTTTAACGCATCAAGTCTCTAAACACTTTTAAACTTGCAGGTTCGATTAAATGAATACACATCAATCCCTTATTCTCCTTCAGAGTCTAACAATAGTTGTGTTCTGCGTCATCAGTGCGTTTGAAAGCTCATAACTCGCAAAGTAATTGTTGCAATTTATGTTGCTCCCCGTACTCATAAAAGGTAGGCAAAATCTGTGAACAAGTTTAATTGGCTTGTTGCCTGTTCGTGCAGGCCTCCAGGTTGTTGGCCAACGTACACTATCATGATGAAGTTGTGAAACATTCTGGCGGCCACTGCCGCAAAAATCTTTATTCCGTAGTTCTCCGGTTTATTTCGCATTTAGTAGCGGAATCTACACTTTTCGCAGAATGCTTCAAACTTTTTCAATTGCCATGTATTTATTTTCCACTCTCACACATTTCCTGTTTTTTATAGTCGAAACTTAGGCACCGATGTTGAAAGTTAAACCTTTTTATGTCCTTGGTGATATGAATTACATATTTCAACTCCTGTATTATTTGTTCGCAACAAATCTTGTACACATTATACCAGCTTAGTTCAATAATCGGAATAAAGATTTCACTTCGCCTTTACTAGTTTCCTGGGCATCTATCTCTCTAGTTAAGGTCCCCTGGATACTTTGAATATGCTCATTTACAGTTAAGGAACATGTGCATAATTTTTTCAACCAAAAACAGTTATCGTGTATTGTATAGGATTTATAACAGTTCTTTTTCTGACCTGGTATATGTGTTACGATGCTATGAAAATGTGTGCGTGAGTACTTTGGCGCAGCAAGTGACTTCCTTAATGTTACTTCTCCACCGACAAACACTTCACTGTCTGCACCATATACACTGTCTTCTGTCTTTTTGATCAGTACAAGAGTCATTTTTACATTGTGTCTCTTGGATTTCTTCAAAATCGAATTTTCTATCTTCGGAGTCGTCAGTTTCACTTGCAGCCACCACCAGTTCAATCAGCTGACTTGTACTCGACCCTTCTGCATCGTAAGGATATGCCACAAAATACCGACGTCAAAAAAAGTTTTGCGTCATTCCAGTTCCCAGAACTCCTGAAGATAGACGTTGTCTGTGCATATTGTATCACAGACACGCTCCCTTTGACTGTTCAGAGATGTCACTAAACCCGCCCAAAGATGTAAACAGCCATGGATGAGCAGCGCCTATTAGACGGAGGGCGTCCGACGGCTGAGCAGTTGCAGCCATTCCACCAGGAAGGAGGTACACGGCTAGTGTTGTCTGTAGTTCAACCATGCCCAGACGGTCAATACCGCGGTTCGATCGCATTGTTACTTTGTGCCAAGAAGAGCTCTCATCAAGGGAAATGTTCAGACGTCTCGGAGTGAACCAAAGCGATGTTGTTCAGACCTGGCGGAGATACAGAGAGACAGGAACTGCCGATTGCGTGTCACACGGGCCGCCAAAGGGCTACTACTGCAGTGGATGGCCGCTACCTACAGATTATGGCTCGGAGGAACGCTGACAGCAACACCACCTTGTTGAATAATGCTTTTCATGCAGCCACAGGACGTCGTGTTAAGGCTCAAACTATACGCAGTAGGTTGTATGACGCGCAGCTTAAATCATGACGTCTGTGGCGACGTCCACGACACCGTGCAGATCAATGCAGATGGGTCCAACAACATACCGAATGAACCGCTAAGGATTGGCATCACGTTCTCTTCACCGATGAGTGTGGCATGTGACGTCAACGAGACAATCGTGGGAGACGTGTTTGGAGGCAACCCGGTCAGGCTGAATGCCTTAGACACACTGTCCAGCGAGTGCAGTATGTTTGAGGTTCACTGATGTTTTGGGGTGGCATTATGTGGGGCCGACGTAAGTAACGGCTGTGCGATACCTGATTGTCATCCTCCGACCGATAGTGCAACCATATCGACAGCACAATGGTGAGGCATTCTTCTTCATGGATGACATATCGCTGCTCCATCGTGCACATCTTGGAAATGACTTCCTTCAGGATAACGACATCGCTCGACTAGAGTGTCTAATACGTTCTCCAGACATGAACCCTATCGAACATGCCCGGGAGGGATTGTAAAGGGTTGTTTATGGACGATGTTACCCGAATGACCATTGAGGAGTGGAGTAATCTGGACCAACAGTGCCTTGATTGATTGTTGGATAGTATGCCACGATGAATACAGGCATGCACCAATGCAAAAGGACGTGCTACTGGGCATTAGAGGTACTGATGTATATAGCAAACTGGACCACCACCATTGAAGATCTCCCTGTATGGTGGTACAACATACAATGGGTGGTTTTCATGAGCAATAAAAAGGGAGGCAATGGTGTTTATGTTGATCTCTATTCCAATTTTTTGTGGAGGTTCCGGAACCCCGGAACAGAGGTGATACAAAACTTTTTTTGATGTGTGTATTTAAAGTACTTAGAAGATACTAAAATAAGATACGAAGCAAGGAAAAAAAATCTCTGTTCTAACACTAAACAAGGCCAATACTGCATACATATGGCCTTGGGTATAACCCAAGTGGAGTTAACAAAAATCTGACACCGATGCACGCGCCTCGTTAGCGATGCTGTAGATCTGTTTATCGGAACTAACCGGAATGTTATTGTTAAAATTCCAGGTACACCATACCAAACGACTCCTACTATGCTCACTAAAAAGTACTGAGAAGTAAGTTTCTTTGAAGAACGCGGCTGGTCGGTGATACTCTAGAACAGTTTCTCGTAATGAAAGGTTACTGTTAAAATACCTGGTACACAATACTAAAAAACTCCTATTATTCGTGCTTAAGGTATTGAAAAGATATCTTCTTGGAAGAAATTGTCAGACAACATCTCACAGACCACCTACGGCTTAGCAGTCGGATAGATAGACAAACAACACAGTGATGTTATACGGTTTATTTTGGCCAACTGAAGTACGTAACCTAAAAAAGCAATGAAAGGATTAAGATAGTGATTTTAATTCTTCTTCAACATAGTCGCCCCCAGTTGAGTACAACGCACAGAATATTCGTATACCCATGTGAAACCGTGAGAGTCATCCTTCTTTGAACATCGTTCAACTCACGCGTAATATTGGCTTCAATGTCTATTATGTTGTCAAAATGTTCATCCTTAAAATGAATTTATGCACTTCGTCATTTTGTGGCAAGTTCGTATTCACAAGCCTAGTCGCACGGGATAATACTTTTTTTATTTCTCCCACTCTCTCGCTCTCTTCCTTCCCAGAAGAGAATTGTCCAGTTCTGATTTTCAATCAAGATGCGGTTGGTGTCAACGCATCGTTGCATTTGTTCTGGTGCCGATATGTTAATGACAGACTTCTACGCACTTTCTCTTCCTCAAAACTTTCTGGAGTTCTTGATCGTATGATTCAGATACGTTTTCCATTGCGACACTATGTGACACGACGTGCGAATGCACGTCCACTCACTACACAACACTGCTCGCTCACCGCTGACTTATAGAATGCACGTCTGTTGTTTACAGTGGCTATTTAAAATTGCCAGCGTAGTTACTGTGCTGATGTCGGTTATACGTCAGGAATAAAATCATTGAGGAACGTTTTGTACATACGGTGTAGCTGGAGTTCGAATGAATCCCAAGGCAAAATACTGGGTCATGTGTCACTGAAAGCAAAGGAACTCACACAAACGCCAAAATCGAAAATAGCACAGAAAGACAATAACTCGGGCTTGATTGTGTTTCATAAGTATTATTGAAAACGATGGCCATGGTGTGGACGCCAAACCTATACGCCGGCCAGAGAGAACTGATGAACACGACACATTACGTCTCTGAACTTTTGAGTAAGGAAGGACTCAAGAAGCCCAAAAATCACTTTCCCTGTGATATAACTATAGATAATCATCGGTGAGCTCTTATCAGTCGATAATTTCCCCTTACATATCGGCAACATTGCTGACCCGCGTACTGTGAATTCCTTGATTTGAGTTAGTAAGCCTTTGCTGAGGTGATTGTAGAACTTTTTCTGATGTTCACTTCGCTAGTGCGAGGTCGAGGGGTTACACTTGTAAGTAGGCTGTTTATGTTTTCTCTGTAAGTAGGCTGTTTATGTTTTCTCTATGTAAGTAGGCTGTTTATGTTTTCTCTGTAAGTAGGCTGTTTATGTTTTCTCTATGTAAGTAGGCTGTTTAGGTTTTTTATTGGTAACGCCACCTCTGTATGAAAATCACTGGCTGTGCTGTGTGCAGTCTGTGGTTGCTTTGCATTGTTGTAATACTCGCCATTGTAGTGTTAGGCAGCTGGCTGTGAACAGCACGTAGCGTTGCGCAGTTGGAGGTGAGCCGCCAGCAGTGGTGGATGTGGGGAGAGAGATGGCGGAGGTTTCTAATTTGTCATGAACTGATATATATATTATGACTTGTGATGATATTAAGGTAAATACATTGTTTGCTCTCTATTAATATCTTTCATTTGCTAACTACCGCTATCAGTAGTTAGTGCCTTCAGTAGTTTGAATCTTTTATTTAGCTGGCAGTAGTGGCGCTCGCTGTATTGCAGTAGCTTGAGCAGCGAAGATTTTTGTGAGGTAAGTGATTTGTGAAAGGTATAGTTTAATGTTTGTCAGGGCCATTCTTTAGTAGGGAGTTTTGAAAGTCAGATTGCGTTGCGCTAAAAATATTGTGTGTCAGGTTAAGCACAGTCATGTATAATTGTTCAAAGGGGACGTTTCATATGTCGACCCTTAGCCTAGGATACCTCACTGGAATCTTCTGATTTTTTCTTGTAGTTTGTGTATTTAGTGTAGCTTTTGTTTATTGCTAGCGCGTAATTGTAGAGAGAATCTCCTTTGTAGTTGTAGTTTTCATTGTTGTAGAGTAAAACAGTTGTGGCATGCATGTAGATTTGCACCAAGTATTTCGCAGCTGCAATTAACTAGACATTATTTCCATTGCTACGTTATTTTATTTTGCTCTTCAAATTGTGTTTTTCTGTGTTGTCGTGTGAAATACTGTGACAATAATGGCGTGTGAAAAACGTAATACTAGGCTCCAAAGTAAACTGAGAAATGACAGTGAAGACGAAGGCAGTGTGTTAGCGCCACCGAGTAATGAATTAACTGATGTTCAAAGTAGTAATTTGGTATTTGTGCATAGGGAAATGGAGCGGGCGGCAAACAATGGCGTGGACAGTGAAACAATTAGTGAAGAGGGAAGCATTATCGATCGATCGGTCGGCAATAGCTCGCCTCAGGAAGCCGAAATGACACGACACGATCTCGCAAATACTGTAGATTCAGGTTTTGGATCCTCACCGTTTTCTCAAATAAGTCAAGACACATTTTCTGCTTGTCAAAATGTGAATGTTTCCGGTGTAAATTCACTGCCGAAAAGCACTGAGGAACATGTTTCAGACACCAATGCATTGTTATTACAATTAATACAACAAATGGAACAAAATCAGAGACAAACACAGCAAAAGCTTCAAAAGTTAGACACAATGGAACAAAATCAGAGACAAACACAGCAAAAGCTTCAAAAGTTAGACACAATGGAACAAAATCTTAAAAAGTTAGACTCATTGGAACAAACTCTCGAACAAACACGTGAGGATTTAACTGCTGAGTTACATAACATTGAATCGAAATGTCAAAAAGTCTGTAATGACGTAAAAACTCAAATTTGTGAGCATTTTCAACCTATTTTTTCGCGTCATGAAAATGCATTACAGAATCACGAAGCAGCCATAAAAGAACTGCAAACTATTGTTCATGAAAATCACAACACCTTGCAAGCTAAAATTGACGCAGTTGCATCTACCGATTCGGTTACGCAACTTGCAAAAAGTCAAGAAAACTTAAAAGACACAGTAGACACGATTGCAACACAAATGGACACTCTGAAACTTGGTTCAGAAAAACATAGAGAGGAAATGATTTCACTATCGGATAAAGTAGCCGAACTTTCAGATCAGTTCACTAACTTATCTACAAAGGTAGATGATGATCTGAATGACACAACACCTGTAGCTTTCATGGACACTGAAGAGTATGAACAAATTAGAAAATTCAAACAAAATCAAAATCAAATAAATACACAGTACAAAAGAGAAATCCGGGAAGTGCAAGATCAGTTGGCACAAGTAGTACAAGAATTACGTATTTCAGAGGACACTCGCGCCCCAATACGGGAAGAGGGACATAGAAATACGGAACAGACACAAAATAATAACACAGGGCATTTCGGAAGTTATGAAAGAAATTGGCAATGTGCACCGAATTTTGAGATGGAACGGCCGACACGACCTAACAATGACCGATATGCGACTCGCCGACATGATGATTTTGACTATAAGCTGTTCATTACTACACGTAAATTCAAAACATTTAAGAATTCTGGCAACGACATTCATCCACAAGCATGGCTCCATCAATTCTCTCATTGTTTTCCTCCCAACTGGTCGTTGGAACACAGATTAGAATTTATGTGTGGCTACTTAGAGAATGAACCAGCTGTAAGAATGCGATCGGTAATTCACGATTGCCACAGTGAAGGAGAGTTTTACCATGCCTTCCTCTCAGCATATTGGTCTCAAGCCACACAAGACCGTGTAAAACATAGCATCATAATGATGAAACGTTTCGAACAATCTGAATTTTCCAGTCTTATGAAATATTTTGAAGACATGTTGCACAAGAATCAATACCTGTCAAACCCATACAGCCCCTCAGAACTCATCCGCATTTGCTTAATCAAACTGCCTGAACATTTACGACATATTATTTTGGCAGGACGTTGCAAAGACGACATTGAAGCATTTCAGGGACTCTTACAAGAATTAGAAATTGACACTGACAATCGCGGAACGCGAAACCAGGAACACAGCAATTACAGGTCACATCCGTCGCAATTCCGCGATGAAAGAAGTAATAACTTTACACGACAAGGCTATTCTCACAACACAAATCGTGACCAAAACAGACACCACCCGTATGACAACCGTTGGCAGAGTAGTAATAATTACAGGGAAAGATCACCTCTCCGTGGTAATGACTATCACAGAGACAATCAGAGAAACAGACAATATGGGAACCAAAACAATTATTACCAGGGGAGACAGAATAACTTCAGACGCAACAGTTCAGCGCGGAGTTACGATTCAGGGAGAAATTCTCCACCACGTGACCGACAAGGAAGAAACTACGGATTCTACCGAAATGACGACAGACGATATGATCATAACGACAGACGTCAATTGCATCAGAACTGGCGGGATTCAAACAGAGCAGGGCCCTCTCGGCAAGGCGAATTTGTAGAAGTTAGGTCTCCTAATCCCAATAACGACGCGCGCCAACAAAGGAACAGACAATGACTCGCACCGCAGGCATCCGCGTGCGCCGGCTGGCTCGGCGAAAAATAACATAGACGCTAACTTTGAGAAAAATTCCAGTATTCTTTACCGACGAATACCGCGTGACAATTGCATTCAAGTTCAAACTCTGAGTACTATGAAAACAGACTTCACAGTGTTATTGTGTGTGTACATTCTTGCTTGTTAGTTGTACGATTACGTAACGACTATAAGGCTCACATACTTAGAACATTAACCAGTACTGCTAATGAGATTTTAATGCAACATTTTGGTTTACTTGAAAATACATTCTGAATTAAAGTACTTTCTGTGAGATACCAGATGACACAATGGTTAGTTTATGTGACAGCTACACGATTTTATCACGACGCTACTAATGAGTGACAATTTACAATGTTGCTTTTGCAGTGTATCTGTTTTATATCTGCACAGTTTTCTGAATTCTTCTGGAAATCAAAACATGTTTTAGTAGTAACTTTTGTAGTATAGCTACAATGAGACTGCCTTTTCCGTAGCACAACAATACGTTACAGCACAGTACTTTCATCATCACAACAATAAGCGTAATAACTAAGATATCTCTACGCAAAGCATTTCACTTTTGTTTATCATGAGGTAAGTACATTGGCTTCTGCAGAACTTAGCTTTTGGAGGAAAATAACTACGACACTTTCACAGAGATTAACTTACAACAATATGCACATTTAGCGCTACAGGACACGCATTTCAGTGATTAATTTTGTACTTAAAACATTTATTTTTAAAGATTTTTGAATTACAAAGAAAGTTTTCAGTGATACATTTCATTTCATTGCTGTAATCTGTAACACCTGAGGGTATAATTACATTAATCCTCAGGGGGGTACACGCCTACTTTGTGTACCATGTGTGTGGCAACCACAAGGAACCCTAGCTAATATGGTATTTGCTTATACAACTTTACACGTCGGTACCATATTTCTCTAACACGGAATTACACAGCTATCTGATTATTTGACAGAGAAACAAACATTCTTTTTACTACGTCAGTGACAGATGTTTACGCAATTACAGTTGGATAACTTCACACTTATGAAACTGTATTTTGTCTGTACTTTGTGAAATGTTCATATTTTTTCGGATTCATTGTGATACTATGAGAGCTTTGAGATATTTGGTATGGGATCATGATTTTAAAGTACGTTTGAGGTAGATGACACTATTGAAATGAGCAGAGAATTTTTTTACGTTTTGAAATTATTGGAGGAAGTTACGACGATTTTAAGATTTGACTGAAGTGTTATGATGTTATTATTACGACGACGATGTGTACTATGCTGTTGAGGTATGTTTATGATAAATAAGCTGATGCTATATGAGGAATCTGATTATGCTATGTAGCTATTATGATGAAATATTGAAGACATGTTGATGAATATGAATATGTATATGTGTAATAAGGTAAGGAATAAGGAGTAGGGGTTAGGGACTCTGATTTATGAAAAGGTTGTTGGAAACCAAGAATCGTACTTTAAGAGTTATGAAATGTGTGTGTATATGCATGAATGTATCACAATGCCACTGAAAATTTTTTTGGACACTGTTATATTTATAGGGTTTTGTTTCTACAGATTTGCAACGCTAATTCTTGACCTGTGAAATATTTTTATATGAGACTACCACGGTAGCAGAATCTCCTGTCGTAAATATTTCCGTACGAAAGTTAAGTGACCACCTGCACGTAATGCGTCGCGGGCACCCAGCTGTGTCAGACGCCTGGAGAAAAAGCCATTATTGCGAGCCCTTTTCAGCGGCACCGGTAGCACAAAAAAAAAAGGGGAGGCCATTATCCTTGGAAATATTCTTACATCTGCAAACCTGATAATGACAAGTGTCTTTCTACGAGAATTGAGAGCTACTGACTTACGAAATGCCACATAGCTATTGAATGATGTTTTTATGCTTTGGTTTGCGTAATTGCTTATTTCATTTGATATCTGGTTTCCAGCTGTGTTGCAGCATTGCTTTTATAAAATGAAATGCATTTGCTAATGTGAACACTTTCTGTCAACAGATCTATTAAATAATTATTTTATGATCCACATTCTTTAAAAAAGGAGCACTTGGACAGGAAAGAACAATAAGAAGGAACTAGTAACTGCATTCATAATTTTCTTTTCAAGTAATTGGTAACTTTTTGGTAGAATAACTTCTTGTGGTGCACCACTTTAATTACATAGACATTAAGATGTGAATATACATTTCCCTTATCTGCATTGTTGTTTAGTGTAATATTTTTTCTGCTTGCGCTATGTCATGTTTAGGTATAAGTTGATGCTGTTTGCCAGGCATAGTGTTATTGAATTTGACTTTTGCTCATTTATGCTGCTAGCTTTGCCAATTTGCATTTTTTTTTGCATTGCTGTTTGTGTTGATTTGTTATGTGATGCTGCATTGCCTCGTCCCTTAGTTTAGCATCTGAGCTCAGTAGATTTAAGTTAGCTTAAGAGGGGGTAGCCTCTAAGAGAATGAGTTGCGATGAATTGGAAGAAATGCATTGAGAAAACAGGTTTAGGTAGAATTTTCTTGGAAATAAATGTTGAGGTAAGAAATGTGTGAACATATAAATACAGAAAGCATGCTTAGATAGAATTTTTTTGATGGAAACAAAGGATGAAATAAGAGGAAAGATATATGAAGTTTTGGGTTGGACTGCAGTACCAAATGTTACACTGAAAACGAACCCTGTCCTTTCCTATTGGTGTTATCCCACTATGTGTTTGTGTACCCTTGAGTATTTGTTTTCATCCTGTCTCTGTGTACTGTTTCATAGAATTTTTTTCTCTTCTAATACTAAGCTATATTCACTATGAGGAGGAATACTGTTATCCTCAAATGTAAGTTGCATTAATAATATGTTATTTTCTTTGTAAAGTTGTTTACAATTCTGTTCTGTTTCAATGTTCATGTGTGAAATTAATGTTTCGAAAACTATTCTCATTATTTTATGTATGTACTTATGTCACTATTTTTGTAACACTGATGTATATGTTTATTTCTATTCTTTTGTAAAGCCTGTACTACAAATGTTATCTGTATTATTATGTTTTAATGATGTATTTTGTACCTTTGTTATTGTATTCTTATGTTATAAAATTGTAATTGTCACCAGTTCATGACATTATTAACTTGTTAGTTACATTTCACTGCACACGTTTCTGTTGGTCATAGTATGTGGACAATATGTGAGAAGTAGGGACTGATAGTGTTTGCACGTGTGTTAATGATTCAGCAAGGGACTGGATAACAGCATTGCTGGTTCTAAGGACAATTCCAAAAACTTTGTGAGCGCACAAGTGGTGGTTATGGACTTGCTATATTGTCTGCAAGACTCTTTGATGGTGATTGTGCACCTGCACAATCGCAACAGATGGCTGCTGGCCATCTCTACAAGGACTACAGTGGGTCTACATCTTTGATGACCCACCATGCCATTATTTCTACAAGGACTGCAGTGAGTCTGCACCTCTGGTGGCCCACCAATACCACAATCTCTACCAGGACTCCAGTGGGTCTGCTCTGTGATGACCTACCTACCAATATTCGTCAGAACTTCGAATGACTCTGCTGTGGGTTTGCTCTGTTGTGGCCCATTACCTGTATGCATATCAAGAGTCAGCACTGTCTTTCCATTGGAAGGACAACACTACTTCTTCAAGACTGCATGGAAATCCACTACTTCCGTGTGCATTTTCTTTTACTGCTCAGACTTTGAGAAAAAACACTGCTATTCTAATGTGATGAACAATGTGGACTGTCTTTATGGACTGTGAGAAATTTTGATCTTTTGACCAACATAATATTAATAAGTGTGTGCATTTTATATCTTTGTTACTGTAATTGTGAAAAATTTTTGTCAAATCTGTATTGGCCAGTGCCCAACACCATTTGTAAAAATTTTTGTGGGGAGCATGGGGGCTATGTAAGTAGGCTGTTTATGTTTTCTCTGTAAGTAGGCTGTTTATGTTTTCTCTATGTAAGTAGGCTGTTTATGTTTTCTCTGTAAGTAGGCTGTTTATGTTTTCTCTATGTAAGTAGGCTGTTTAGGTTTTTTATTGGTAACGCCACCTCTGTATGAAAATCACTGGCTGTGCTGTGTGCAGTCTGTGGTTGCTTTGCATTGTTGTAATACTCGCCATTGTAGTGTTAGGCAGCTGGCTGTGAACAGCACGTAGCGTTGCGCAGTTGGAGGTGAGCCGCCAGCAGTGGTGGATGTGGGGAGAGAGATGGCGGAGGTTTCTAATTTGTCATGAACTGATATATATATTATGACTTGTGATGATATTAAGGTAAATACATTGTTTGCTCTCTATTAATATCTTTCATTTGCTAACTACCGCTATCAGTAGTTAGTGCCTTCAGTAGTTTGAATCTTTTATTTAGCTGGCAGTAGTTTGAGCAGCGAAGATTTTTGTGAGGTAAGTGATTTGTGAAAGGTATAGTTTAATGTTTGTCAGGGCCATTCTTTAGTAGGGAGTTTTGAAAGTCAGATTGCGTTGCGCTAAAAATATTGTGTGTCAGGTTAAGCACAGTCATGTATAATTGTTCAAAGGGGACGTTTCATACACTCTAATCAAACATCCCTTGTATTGGTACTCTCACACTCGCGTTCGGTGAGGATTTCCTTCTGCTAAGTTGAGCATATTATGAGTAATCAGTATATCCTGTATAGTGACTAAAGCTTCGTCGGTAGAAAGGTAGATGGAGAAAATTTTGATCATTCAGCTTGTGACATAATGAAGTTGGAGTTGGTAGCTTCCAGAATCTAAATAGGAAAGTGGGATGGACATGGTTTCTATGCAGCCTTCGCACACCGGAGCTTAGTGACACGCTTAGTTCAGTGCCGAGAGTCTTGGTGACTATTTTTCGATTCTCTAGACCAGCTTCAATCATTTCTTTTCGTCAGCCGCACTGTACGTCGACGGTCGGGCCCAGCCACAAATGGACAATTCCCTTCAAGTGCCTGTACGGCGACTAAAATGTTTTACAAACTGTTGATACATTTGTCTCGCAAAATCTGCTCTTGTATATTCAAATCCAAAGATGAAGGACATTGAAGCATTACATGGACAGACCCAAGTAATTTCACGTAAAATTTACCTCACAAAAACCACAAAAGGCACAAAAATGTGCGCTTACCCATTTATGTACTGTACATAAGTACTTGAGTACGTTCATTTTGTGAAATGCAATTATTATTTCATAAACAATATTTCAAAAATGTAGTGGCAGCCAGCCTGTGTCTCACTGCGATCGATTGTAGTATATTTCTTCTTGTTTTAAGAAGTAAGTGAAGAGTGTTCCTGCGCGGATCTCTCTCTCTCTCTTTTCTGTTAGCTTACAGGATGCGCTATGGTCCCGTTCCTTGTGTATGTTTAACTATTCTTTCTTTTGCCTAGACAAATGCGATGTATACGTCATGTATTAGCTTTAGATCCACTGGCAATGAAATTAATGCAAATTAGTTAAGTCCCACAAGCTCTCATCGTAACAGTTCGCCTAATAGGTATATATGGTACTAAAATATTTTAATTCTGCATTGTTACAGTTAGCGACCAATAAGAGCTTAACGGATCGTCGCGAAGAGACGCAACGGCCGAATCCAATTAATATTCTGCCTTTTATCCATTTGAAACTTGCTACATCATCTCTGAGATTGATTGACGATCATTACGAAGAATTTTGCAATCTTGAAAGCAAGTGCGAAACCTTTAATGATCTGGTCATAGTCTCCAAACAATGATTCCGTTTCACCCGTAAATAACAGAGACCAGCCACGCAAAACCGATGGTGGTATTTCTAAATTTTATAGCATTTTTCTAGAAGTCATTCAAATGGTTCAAATGGCTCTGAGCACTATGGGACTTAACATCTGTGGTCATCAGTCCCCTAGAACTTAGAACTACTTCAACCTAATTAACCTAAGGACATCACACACATCCATGCCCGAGGCAGGATTCGAACCTGCGACCGTAGCGGTCGCGCGGTTCCGGACTGAGCGCCTAGAACCGCTAGACCACCGCGGCCGGCTCTAGAAGTCATTCTGGCCACTAACAAAGATGTATCCACCATCAAAAATGGCCGTCTGCTCCAGTTAATTTTAACACTTTTCTTTCCAGTGATTAATTTCAGTTTCTATTTAAAATAAAATTATTATCACACATTTTCACTCTCGTGCGCGAGCAGACGCTTCAACTCGACCGCATATTACTGGTTCGTGGTCATTGTAATGGAGGTAACATTGCGAAACATCCATTAGAGGTCTTGGCGTGATGCGTATCACATAGAGCGATCACGGGGGGTCCTGCTGTGAACAGCATTCTTCCTTCTGGATAGCCGACTATCTCCGTTCTTAGCTTTAGAACTACATGACACGAGACTCTGCATTCGGTCACTGTCGGTTTTTACGGCTAATGGATTCTTGTATGTCTTCTCGTATTGTAGATTGTAATGTATTGTTTCCTCTATTTTCGTGGGAGAATAACATCTCCGAACTTTGAGGCTCCTCTCTGTCCCATTACATGATTTTTTTCTTAACTTTGAAGTCAATAAGTGGGGGAAAAACAAAATTACAACGGTTCTTGAATTCTTGTGCATAGCTGATACGTTTCTGTTATTGTGGTCTTCAGTCTGATGCTCCCCACGCTAGTCTGTCCTATGCAAGCCTTGTCATCTCTGAATAACTGCTGCAATCTAAATCTATTTGAACCCGAACACTGTAGTTTTCTCTTGATCTCTCCCAACAATTTTATCCACCCCCTACACCCCATCCTACTATCCAAGTCATCAAATCTTGATGATTCAGGATGGTTCCTATCAACCGATCTCGTTTTTTAGCCATGTTGTGCCTTAATTATATTATTAAAATATTCGATTCAAAGCATTCTCTTCCTGGCTGAAGTGCTTGTAGCCTTCGTTTCACTGCCGTGGATAGCTACACTCCAGGCAAATACCTTCCGAAAAGACTCCCTAACACTTAAATTTGTGTGAGATGTTAGCAAAATCCTCTTTTGCAGAAATACTTTCCTTGCTGTTGCTAGTCTGCATTTGATATCCTCCTCACTTCCGCCACCTCACTTATTTTGTTACACATAAAGCAAAAGTAATTTACAAATTTTAGAGTGTCATCTATTAGTTCAATTCTTTCACTTTTGCCTTATTTAGATCGTCTACATTCCGTTACTCCTACTTCACTTTTATTGATTTCCATCTTATAACTCCTTTTCCAGACGTTATCTATTGCTATTACTTAAACTTGCACTGCCTTTGTATGTTCCAGTTGGAACTTCAGGGTTGAAAGCCGTGGTAGGTACAAAAACCCTTCTCTAAGATTTCGTCACCTACAAACGGAGACAGAAAGTCAGAGAATACTTATAGGTATCGTCTATGGACTCGTCTACTGCTGGGAGATATCTACATCTATATGAGTCCTCTGCAATTCAGAGTTAAGTGCCTGGCAGGGGGTTCATCGAACCGCCTTCATGCTGTGTCTTAACCGTTCCACTCACGGCGTGGGAGAAACGTACACTTAAATCTTTCAGTGCCAGCTCGGTTTCCCCTATTTTGCTATGATGTTAGGTAGCTGGGTGGCAAAAAAATATTTTCACATTCTGGGGAAAAAGTTGGTGATTCTAATTTCATGAAATGATCCCACCGCAACAAAAAACGCCTTTGTTTTAATAATTGCCACCTCAGTTCACATATCATATCCTGGCGCTCTCTCCCCTATTTCGTGACAGTACAGAACGATCTGCCCTTCGTTGAACTTCTTCGATGTCCTCCGTCCTTCCTTCATGATGCGGACCCCACACCTCACAGCAATAATCAGGAAGAGGGTGTACAGTCGTAGTGTCGGCAGTCTCTTCAATATACCTGTTGCATTTTCTCAGTAATGTGCCAATACATCGTAGTCTTTGGTTTGCTTTACCCACAGCATTGTCAATGTGATGGTTCCAAGTTAAGTTATTCGTAGATTGGTTGAGTTTGAAGCCTTTAAATTTGTGTAATTTATCGTGCAATTGAAATTTAGCGGATTCTTCTTCGTAATTATGTGGGTGACTTCACACTTTTCATTATTTGAGTTATTCTCCATATTTCGTACCACACAGATCCTTTTATAAATCGTTTTGCAATTTATTTTGATCATCTGATGGCCTTATAAGACGGTAATAAACGCGTCATCAGCCAACAGTCTAAGAGTACTACTTAGATTACCTCCTAAATCGATCGTGTAGATCAGGAAGAGCAAAGCGCCTGTCAATCCTAAGGGCCCGGGTTCGATTCCCGGCTGCGTCGGAGATTTTCTCCGCCTAGGGACTGGGTGTTGTGTTCTCCTAATCATCATCATTTCATCCCCATCGACGCGCAAGTCGCCGAAGTGGCGTCAAATCGAAAGACTTGCACCCGGCGAAAGTTCTACCCGACGGGAGGCCCTAGTCACACGTCATTAATTAAGCAAAGCGCCTATAAGACTCCCTTCGGGAACGCCATATATTTATTCTCTTTTACTCGATGACTTTCCGTCAGTTACTAGGAACTGAGACCTTTCTGACAGTAGATCGTGAACCCAGTCAAACAACTGAGACGATACTTCAGAGGGAACGCAATTTAATTAACAGTCGCTTGTCAGGAACGGCGTCAAAAGCCTTCTAGAAATCTGAAAATACGGAATCAATTTGACTTCACCTGTTGATAGTACTCATTACTTCGTGAGAATAAAGAGGTTGTTGTGTTTCTTGAGAACGATATTCTCTGACTCCGTGTTGGCTGTTTGTCAATTAATCGTTTCCTTCGTGATAACTCACAATGTTCAAACACAGCATACGTTTCACAATCCTGCAACAAGTCGACAAAATGTCAAGAAATAGTTTTATATTTCGACCACGGCCTCTCAACCTGTAAGTTTAAACCGAAGAACTATTCCTGCAGCTCAGCTGGTTTTCCAGTTCATTTGCTGTCTCTGATAGAATTACAATTACATCGGCAAACTTCAAAATTTTTCTTCTTCCTGAACCTTAATTGCATTCCCAAATTTCTCCTTTGTTTCCTACACTGCTCATTCAGTCTACAGTTTGAATATGAGGAACATCAGGTTTAGACTTCCATCATACTCACTTACGTGTCAACCACTGCTTCTATTTCATGTCCTACGTCTCTTTTAAATAAGGATGTTATCTGTACAAGATAAACTTTCACTGCCTGTGGTTTATACCCGCCGCTATGTTCTCAATTTTGAAGAGTGTATTCCAATCAACCTTTTAAATAGCTATCTCTGTATCTAAAATTTCGATACATGTACGGCTGCCTTTCTTTAACCTGTGTTCTAAGATAAGGGATGTAATTAGTATTGCCTCACAAGCTTCTACAGTCCTATCGAAAACAAACTTATCCGCCAAACTGCTTATTTGGTTACATTCACACTAGTCATTATCTGCCCTCATTAGAAATGAAATTATTACATTCTCCGTTAAGTCAGAGGTGTTTCGCCTGTCTTATATTACTTGCACACGTGATAAAATACATTTGTCCTGACTTGCGCTCGCAAGGATCTCGGTAGTTGTGAGGGAAAATCGTCCAGGAGAGTTTTTTCGACTTAGGTCTCTGTCGAATTCCTCTCGCAGTGTCACATCTCCTTTCCCAGCTTCTTTTACTTCCTCTTCCCTGTCCTTTCCATTACGTGCAACGGTCCGTTATTGCAGCATACGATACCGTTGTACTTAACCGGGGAGAAGCACAGCGATAATGACCAGGGAAAGGCCCCACCAAAATTGAGGATGGATCTTTGACAATCCTAACCACTTGTGCTGGCCAAACGTCAGAGTCGGTTCGCAAGAAGGTAGTAAAATAATGTAAAAATCTCTCTCTGCCAAGCCTACACTTTTTATTTTTAGCAGGTAACACATTGTGGAAGGTCGTGAGCACGGTAGTGTTGGACGGGGTCCACCGGCAGGGTGGGACGAACTTAGTGCGTCTCGTGTGCTGGGGTCTCAGTTCTCGCGTGGCTGCCCGCCGCGCGGCTGGTCGCGCCTGCGGGTTAGGCAGCCGCGCAGCGCGCCTCTCCCAGTGCCGGTGTCAGACGGCGGTGATGGATGGCTCGCGAACCGGTGGTCGCTAGCCGCCTACTGTAACGACATCATTTCCTCGCCGGCGCGCTTATCGCAGCTCAGCAGTCTGTTCCCATCCAAACGCGACCCGGCGGCGGCACGCCTCACTCCCATCCGAATGAATTCAGGCGCGAAACGTAGACGTTACTGCATCAGGGACACACCGTTCCGTAAAGAGACGTCTTAGTAACGGTATTCTGGTTGTTTAAAGATCAGGACAGAGACACTGCGAAGCCCCAATCGACTCTTAGTACGTACAACATGATTTCGCTTATTTTGTCCCACTATACGTGACCCATATAATTTGGTCTATTTCACGTTACTTGACAAATCTACTTACTGCTGTACATACCTAGCAACAAATATATAAAACGTAAATATTTCTTGTTGGAAATTTTACCTGCATTAGTACTTCAATATATCCTCGGCTGAAAAAAAAGTTACCTGTTTTGATGACAATGTAACAGTTCTGGAAACAATATTATAAAAAGAACACACTACTGATTAACATCTACGTAAATATTCATCAGTCCCTGTAAAACTGTAAATACAAAACTCTCCAACGAAACAGAAGTCAATAATTCATGGCTTCATACTCCGTCGAGTGAACCCTCTAGTCTTAACGCCTGTGGTGTATAAACGTCACAGTACCTCACATATCGACTGAGCAGTTTATATTTAATTTACCGGCAGTAGCATATCTGAGTTGAGACTTGGCCTTTTTATTGCTTCTGAAAAATCAACTCAGGTGAATATTGTAAATTTTTCTTACAGACTATACTACAGCATAAGCTTTTAACATGGAGGGCTTATTGTGTAGAAGGGGGGGCTGGCTCCATCCTCTTAGCCCAGTGATCAGCCAGCCACTATCATCCCATTAAACAGCCAACTTTTTATAATAATGTATGTGTGTGTGTGTGTGTGTGTGTGTGTGTGTGTGTGTGTGTGTGTATGAGTGGACATGCGCTCATTACTTTTTAATGTGCACTCACATTTTTATTGATGTCGAGTTTTTACCATTTTACAGGCTTTAGCCACACGTGTCAGTAGTATATCTATGGCGACGTTGGTCCACTTCGCACTTACGTGCGGATTTAAATTGTGCAGTGCCACTTTGCACTCAGAAGTAATGACGTCATAACCATCAACGTGTTGGCAGGAATTTCAAGAAACATACTGATGACACAGACAGATTGTATCCACCACGTTCAGTCTGAACGACTGGCATTTTTCTTAATTATTAAAAAATGTGTAGCCTGACCATCACCAGAAATGCACAAAATGGCACCATGGTAAAAGAAAGTATTGGGAATACCTCAGTATTTCCGAAAAATGCTTAAGCTTCAACTGATTGCGCAAGACGGTTCTATTCATCCCTCTTTCAAACACACGCGCACGTCCACTCACTCACACACACACACACACACACACACACACACACACACACACACACACACACTCACCTGAGAAATATACCATGCTCTCATCCCCTGATGACCTGGGGGCTGCTGGAAAGTAGGAGAGCGAGAGCGAAAGAGAGAGAGAGAGAGAGAGAGAGAGACAGAGAGAAAGTTTCTGTGCCACATCCTGGCTGCTTAACAATACCCTGTCATGTCGACAATGAAGTGTTTCAATTATTGCCGAGCTGCAGGTGATGCATGATAACACGTAAATATTGCTACATACAAATGCGCCCCTCCAGAAAGCAGGACAGCATAGTGCTGCAGAAATGAGTACTGACGTAAGCCATAACTTTCATTGTGGATTCGTGCTCACGATGTAAAGGTACTCTTCGAGCCAAGCAATAATTCAGGAGTCATTAGCAATTCATTGAAGTTTAAAATAAAATAAAGCTCCGACACATGATCCGACTTAGGAACACAAAATTTGGTATGACAATTTAATTATATTCATGTGGTTCGTGTCATGTGTATAGCGCAATTTTTGAGCTTTTTATGCTAATATACTTTCAACTTGAATTACATCGAGTTTAGTACATTTCGAGAATAGCAATGGAAACATATCACGGTTAACATGATGGCCAACTATATGGTTCAGTTAACGTTCGTATTGTTTGAAAAGAATAAAAGACCTAGAAAAAAGCAGTTATTTATTTATTTAGCTTATGGCATTATAATGAATTCTACTCTGCTTTTATAAATGATGAAAGTCTATGTGAATGCAGCTTGCCGCTAACTTGGTGTAATGTTTTGTCTGTACAGAAGTGTATCTGTCGCCTTTATCGCTCTTTCCCTCTCACACATAAATCGGTACAATAAAGTCAGTGCTTCGTGTTTTCTAGTTAGGCTGATCCGTGAAAAGAGAGAGAAACAATTATGCTAATGGAGGATTCTCTCACTCTCTCTCTCTCTCTCTCTGTCCTTTATCTGTGTACAATTTAAATATATTATTTACGTGAAATCAGCCTAGTAGAATCTCTGGTGGAGCCCTTCGTCTTAATATTCAGCGGCTGGCTTGCTAGAAAAGATCTTTACATTTGTTATTATTATTAAGCGCTGCACTCAGTTGGGAAAATCGATCGTTTGAACAATTCGTTCAGTTTACGACAGATCTAAAATTTCAGATGTGAACGAAGCCTTTTTGGACGATTTCAAAAAACTCAGAGATTGCAGGCTCTCTTCGTCACAGCTGAAACTTCCCAATTAATTACAGGGCCCAGACAATCATCAATGGTTCAGACAGAGAACTCATTCGTCATTAACTCTAGAATAAAATAATCACAAACCTTATTTCTGAGGAAAATTGTATATTGAATCCATTTCCGTACATGTTCCGTTTCCTGTTGGTTCCAAGTCTCATGTAATTTTCTTTTACAGGTTTCTCTTCCTCTTTATCTATCACGCTAGCGGCACAAACTTTCCTAGCTCGCTTTAGCGCGAAGAAGAGTAAATAAATCTCCTTTAGCAATCCGACAATCCTCCAACCGATACTTCCGAAGCTGTTCCTCTCTCTCTCTATAATAACCATGGAGCATACATTTCTGTACCTCTATTGTTCCAAAGAATAAACGTACTAGAAAAATACCTTGGCGTCGACGAGCTGTCGGCGCATATATTACTAGAAAATCTGATCAGATACTTTTCAAACGTAAATACATGTGGATGATTTGGTTGACCATTATTAATTATTGCGTGGTAGAGGGTAATTTTCCGTGGAGAGATTACAGCATGTCACGCTGCGCTTGAAACAGCTTAAAAGAGAATGTACATTGTTAAAATATAGGATACAAACATAATAACAATGTAAATTGAACATTGGCACATAACAATAAATGTATAACTACATTACAAATCAATAAGATTGAATTAAGTTCAGAATCCAGTATTTTCAGCAATCACAATTCCACACTTACATTCTGCAGCCACTCCACAGCTTGTGGTGTTGCCCTCAGGATGTCGCCATCAGTGTTGGTGAACGCCCTCAGTGGACACTCGCTGACGATGTGGTGGATGGTTTGTTATTGGCACCACAGTCGCATCAAGGGGCAGGTCTCAAGTTCCATCTGTACATCGAGGATCCGCATCCGCCATGACCTGCCCGTATTCTATTCAGGGTTATCTAGGTTTTCCTTGGGAGGTGAAAGACCGCTGCAGCCACTCCACAGCTTGTGGTGTTGTCCTCAAGAAGTCGCCATCATGTCGGTGAACGCCCTCAGTGGACACTCGCTGACTATGTGGTGGATGGTTTGTTCTTTGGCACCACAGTTGCATCAAGCGTCAGGTCTCAAGTTCCATCTGTACATCGATAATCCGTATCCGCCATGACCTGCCCGTATTCTATTCAGTATTATCTAGGTTTTACTTGGGAGGTGAAAGACCGCTGCAGCCACTCCACAGCTTGTGGTGTTGTCCTCAAGAAGTCGCCATCAGTGTCGGTGAACGCCCTCAGTGGACACTCGCTGACTATGTGGTGGATGGTTTGTTGTTTGGCACCACAGTCGCATCAAGGGTCAGGTCTCAAGTTCCATCTGTACATCGAGAATCCGTATCCGCCATGACCTGCCCGTATTCTATTCGGTGTTATCTAGGTTTTCCTTGGGAGGTGAAAGCCCGCTGGATGGTTGGGAGTCTCAAAGTATGCCATCTTGGATTGGCACTGTTTCTCCAGTCCGTTCGCCAGATTTCAACACTACTGCAGTTTTGGCTCAGAAGTTGCTGTGCTGTCTTCACAGAGGGATTTCTGAGTTTGAGTCTTCCAGATACAGTGAGGTCCTGGTGGATTGGCAGAGCTGTATTACTGGAGATCTTTTTAAACTCTCTTACGAATATGTTGCATCCTCGTATATAAGGCAGTTCGATAATACTGAGAACTGGTAGCCAATAGAGTGGAGTGGTTTTAATACTTCCAGCAATTATTCACTTCGTCTGATTTAGCACTACATCTTTTCCCATGTGCGGATGGTTTAGCCACACCGATGCATAGTATTCAGCTGTCAAGTAGACCAAGCTTAGAGCGGTGGTAAGGGGTGTCTCTGCACCAGCTCCCCAGGTCGTTCCCGCTGATTTGTGGAGGATGTTGTTCCGGGATTTCAGTTTTGCGGAAAGGTTTCATAGGTGTTTTTTATAACAGAGAGTGCGATCCAGTGTTACGCCCTGATGTTTTGGATGGGAATTGTAAGGAAGCGCAGTAGCATTCAGAGATATTTGTAGAGGTTTTCCAGCCAGCCTTTTATTTAGGTGGAATCATGAGGTCTCCGTTTTAAATGCGCTTGGGATTAGTCGACATTACCTGAAGTATGCAGCCATCATTTCCAGATCTTGGGAGAGAGTCGGTTCAAGAGCAGTCATATTAGTTATTGGCGTGCAAGAGTGATTTCTTCTGCGTAGGTACATTTTCTGTATGCGGTAGTTGGTAGGTCGCCTACATAGAGATTGGACGGCAGAGACGGAAGCATTGGTCCTTTGGGGAGACGGTTACTCAGAAGTTTTGATGTGCTGAGTCTGCAAGACTATAAAAGCATTTACACCGTAACGACACCTGAAGCCAAGGCTGCGTACGCATCTCAATAAAGCGTCGTTACACCGCCCTGCCCTCTGAATTCAATGAATTCGGAAGTGAGATAGTTATCCGTCAACTCTCCATTAGTAAACGTATCAATGATTCTGCGTTATCTCTATTAATGTACAGATAACAGCGCTGGAAGTACAAACTAAATAACTTCTGAATGCAAAGGTAAAGGAGGGTAAAAGAGGCATTGCTGTTACCATCAGCAGATACCAAGGACGAATGAAACAAGATGCACAGCACGTACCCTCATGATCTGTAGTATTTTCAGTGTAATTATATTGAAAATGAATTGCAATGACCTAATGGAAGATAGGAGCCGAAGTATAAAGTATCCCCCAAATTTCATCGTCTGGAATTCGCGTTTTCTAGGTATAGAGAATTCAGAGGGACTAACTGATAAAGTGGATGCTTTCAAATAGCTTTGCACATCAGGGGAAACTAAATGGTTTCCAAATAATGACTTACCCGCTTTACTATCATTAAACTTTTCCCTGAACTGTTTTGTATCTAAGAACAAAAAAATCTGATCTTATTCCAGGACATCAAATGAAGAAGACTTGTTAAATTGCGAGACACATCAGAACGCACAAATAAAATTCATATACAGCAAGCAAACAAGCGTTTTCCTGTCAACTATCGAAATTTACTCACTGTTATACTTTTGGTTGACATTTCACTTCAAACCACTTCTTCTGAGATGTTCTACTAAGCGTGACATGAGAGAAATTTTTAGAATTACTTAGTCGGAAGTGGCCACGCTGTAAACTGACCAGCATTTTCCTAAGGGTATTGTTGCTACCCTCTAAATTAACCATCATTGTACCAACAGAACAGTATGGCAGTCAGTGGAGATCATTGATCATTGCTCCACCTATCGTAACCCACGTTTAATGGAACGAAACGGAATAGATACGAGCGTCAAGAGATTCCATAATGCATTTCAAGTGTAAGTCTTCACGCAGGCCGTCAAGCCAGAATGCAACGTGGCATATCGCAACTTCAAAATAATTCCAAAATGTTATTCAAGCGACAGTATTCACTCACTCACACATCGCCAAAATGGAACAGAACCGCTACGGATAAGAACTTCGAAAAGTTCCACGGAACGTGTCAAATGGCGGCATTCACAGAGACTATCAGCGTTCCTTGCAGTTTTACGTTGACCCTGAAGGGCATGCGCCGTTCGCTAACATTAGATGTCGACAAACACTCACGCATGTTGCGCTGAACGATATTAACTTTTTATGATTTTGGACACGTTGCGAACTGCGCTTGAAGAATAGCGTTCTTTGCCGGTGAGTGTGATGCTAGAAAAAGGTCACAGCCGTAAGAGAAAAATGATCAAGGCTGTACAATACCTTTGTAAAGGAAAAGTCTGTACTGGACACGAATAATAACATAAATTGGTGAAATAAGTAGCTCTGTTGATCGACAAAAATATAGTTATCTTAATCGTATTTTGATGGTTAGAATGAAAATGACGCAACTGATAATCAAAACAGCCTCAAGGTTTTGCCTTCTAAATACTGTTTGTCTGAAACCAAGCCTAAAATATCGTAAGTAAAATTACCATTTTTCTAACGAACTTCTTTCATACCTCGAAAGAAAATCAACTTGCAAGAACATATCATTACGCACTACTGATGACGTTTTATTTCAGTACAACGGAATTTGTTTGATGACAAGAACATGTGTTTTCTTGTAGTTGCAAGGATGCATTAAAATACGTTCAATAATTGTTTGTCTTGCTTATGTGTATTACATGTGTTGAGTTAGCATCGATAAGTTAATCGACCCATTAAATTACCTGCACTGTCAACTTCATCTTACGCTATTAACAATATCATAGTGGTACATGGTGATGAGAAGACGCACTGCTGTTCAGGGGAAAAACGGAAGATCCTATAGAACTTGCTGGTTCTTATGTCTCCTTCTCCCTTCTAGTTCCATCATCGTCGCGATGGCGAGCGCAGAAAATTAACCTTCTAAATTTAAGAGGTGCAATGTGGCCATCTTGGCAGTTTTTGTTTGGATGTTGATTGAGATAGATTGTTTGTTGCAATCAAACCCAGGGTGCAGACCACAATATCAGTTTCCTGTCTCACTGGTCCTGCAGATACACCAAAAATTACGCGGTATCAAGTTAAGCCCTATTTTCGTATGACGTAGGTCTTTATTACAGATTTAACGTACATTTTGTTTAATTACTGAATAAAACGATGTGTGCCTTGATATTGACAGTCACTCGGAAACGTGATAATCTCTGTTCCAATAGTACTCGTTTTTATATATTTTTCTGTGTTTCATATGGTTAGAAAGGGTGTAAGCAAGATCGATAAAGCAAAATGGAACGCATATGATTTGATACAAGCAAAATGAGCCTTCGTGGAAGGTTTATTGATATTGAAGAGCCAAAGAAACTTATACACGTAGCTAACATTGCGTAGGCCCCGGTGAGCACACAGAAGTGGCGCGACACGACGTGACATGGAGTCGACTAATGTCTGGAAGGGTGGCTGAAAATTTTAAATACCCTTCAGCACCCTCCAAATGAGGTTAAAGAGTAGACATTGATTCAAGAAGGCAGCTACTCCAAAAGGAGAAGAAGACAGACCGAGGCAAAGAAAATGAAACTAAAGAAAACAAGGCATTTACGAAATAACATGATACACGTAATGGAGGAGGAGAAGATGATGCTGATGATGATGATTATGACGATGAAGAAGTTGGAGATGAAGATGAGTCACGAAAGAAACTATAACTGAGACCGGAGATACACTGGCAGCACCACAATTTAGTAAGCTAATAGACAAAATGCACGATACTATACAAGGCAGCAGAATTCAGTCCCAATCAGGAGCGTGGATGTTCATGGACTTACATATAGACATCGGTTGTGACGCCTTAGTAGTCCTTAGCGAAATAAAACTTGAATCAAGAGATTTTATACACTGAAGAGCCAAAGAAACTGATACACGTAGCTAATATCACGTAGGCCCCCCACGATCACGCAGAAGTGGCGCAAAACGACGTGGCATGGAATCCACTAATGTCTGAAGTAGTACTGGGGGGGGGGGGGGGGAGGGAGGTGGGAAATGACACCATGAATCCTGCAGGGCTGTCCATAAATCCGTAAGAGTACGAGGGGCTGGAGATCTCGTCTCAACAGAACTTAATAGGCATGTCTTTGGGAGCTCCAAAGTTACGTGGGTAAAGGAGCCCCTCAGGTAAATAGCAGGTCGGATGTGAATGAATGCCAGAGTGCACAGCATGTTCCCTAGAGGGTCTCATCTGAGACGTGGAGGAGTCTCTTGCTGGTACCATCAAGCACGCTTGGCAAAACTGGCAGCAAATAGTGGCACGTGTCAGCATGATCACAACTGTCGCCTGGATTCTGAGCCCATCCTTGGTTCCTTTCGATGGGTGGCTGATACGATGAAGGCAACTGGCACTGCACATGTGACGCTGGTTTAGCTCGCTATTTCATAGCATTTTACCCAGGGTTGTTTGCAGTTTTGGAACAGAGTGATTCGGACGAGTCTACAGCGACATCGGATGCGATTTCTCGACCTCCACTATAGGGTGCTACTGGGGCAGTTTAGTGCTTGTAGTCTGCACCTGAGATTTCCTTAGGCTGGAGGAAACTCCCTTATGGATCAGAGACAAATTGCCTGTCAAAAGCGAAGATACATCAATTAAAATTTAATTGGAGAATGCTCGTCCTCGCACATCGAGTGTAGAAAAGGTTAATTATTAAACTGCAAAAGCATTTAAGGAAAGGTCCCAAGATATCAGTTATTGATAATTGTAACGTCCAGATACTACAAACAACAGAAAGTGGGTAGAAACTGGAAGTGAACAGGAACAAAATCCTAATTCAGTCTGAAATATCTACCGTAAGGACAGGTTAAACGCCAACGGCGGTGGCGTATTTGTTGCAGTAAAGGATTCGGCAGTATCTAGAAAGGTTACCAAGTGTTCCGAATGTGAATTAATCTGCTGTGATACCCCTTTTTCTAAATTAAACGAACAGTCGACTGATTCACAAGTGGAACGATGCAATGCTGTAAAAAAACTTACGTAAAAAAATCTGTGAAGCTTATTTAGCGAGGTATATTTTCTCAAACATTCTTGTTCTGTCTTGCTTCCCGTATGGACGCACACTTTGAGAGGAGGTCTGGTATCTTTTCATGCTTCTGTCTTTTTTAACAGCATATTCGTTAAACTTTTAAACGTTCTTTTTTTGGAAAATGGCAGTATACCTAGCTTGCGCTAATGCGCATTTCCCTAATTTCAGCATTAATGAGACTAGGCACTGTGGAAATCTTGATACAATACTGCAACTGACGGAGTACCACTGCAGCTGCCTATATGCAATTTGGCATGATCAATCACAGACTCTGGTTTCATTAACTTTTCATGATTTACACAATCCAATTGCAATTCCTTATATGCATTTTTATAAACGTCAGCATTCGCGATTCAAACCGTTATTACTGACACAATGTTTAACATTATCCTGTTAATGACACACCATGAAAACCAGCTACACGGATCATTTCATTTTCCTCAACAGAACGTCTCCTCCCCCACATAATAACTTGCAGTACTCATCAGTTCCATTAGTACACATTTTTTGCGAGAAACATTTTACCACGAGCAAGACGTTTTACTATGAATGGGGAAACCGAGTCAGGACGTGCAAAATTTTTGTGTTTTCTGCCTTGTTTTATGAAATTCGCCTGAACCGTGCTGCACGAAAATATTGTTGTTCATGGAATATACATGAAGAAAAATCTGCGGACCAAAACTGGATGCAGTTGTTTAAAGAAACCGCCCACTGTTGACGACAACGCGACATCGTCACTATTTCAGATACAGACATTAGGCCTAGCAAGCTTCCTGCTCCGTTGTATACAATCAATGACACCAAAGCATTTTTTTCGTAACTGTCTGATGTATTTAAGTTTTCCTTTATTGAATTTAATTGTAAGCACGAAGCATCAACGAGCTATGTGTTTTCAGATAGCAGCTCTTTTCCTAACATATGTGTAATTGCGAATGACAAATTTCGTAGCGTGTGCCTTGAAGTAAATTTCTGACACTAGCCACCGCTTATTGCCAGCATAATTTTGTAGATCCTTTTTCAAGTTTTGGCTTCCTTCAAAATTCTTTTGTTCAATAACTTTGTTATGATGAAGGTAGGAAAAGTTAACGAAATGACTTCACAAAGTAAGAATATTGTAGAGATGAACACTGAACGAAGTGAACTTGCCACTACTGATGTAGAGAATTTTCATGTTTTCGAGTCAGAATCAGACTCGAGGCCTGAAACATATGTTAGTCAAAAATCTTCTGCATGAAGACGATTTTCATGCAGACAATCGATCACTAAATGCAGTCTCTCAGAATTATGGTTTTACTGATAATCAGCCAATTGATCTGACTTCGTTACGATTGAAAAAATTTAATGAACTGTCAGCTGAACAACAAGAGCTACATAGAGATTTTAGGAGCTTTAAAACAGAACAGAGAAAACTATACAATGAGTTATTGATTTTAACAGCTAATGTTAATAAATTGCCTATGGAGTACGATAATTCAGCGACTAACGAGCCGCTCTCCAATACAGGTTATCGTGATATTACTCAAGTTTTAGCAGTTTTGACAAAACAGCGAAAACAAATGGGAGGTCCGTAAAACAGTCAGAGAATAATGCAAATACTTTCGTCGATGAGCTGGGGGCGAAAGTGGGAAACCAGTTTACAGGTCAGTGTAAAGTCACTGTTGGCGATCTTCCGTAGTGGATGACGAAAGATAGAGAAATGAATGATAAATGAAATTTCGATCTCAAACGAGTTGTCAGCGAAAGAGTCACTGCCGCAGTTTCGAACTGTGTGAGTTCTGCTGAAGCTGTTAAAACAGAGGTAGAGCAGTTTAAACAGTTTTGAAGTAAAGGATTACCAGAATGGCGTGTAAAATGACCACCAAGATTTCTACCATGCAACAAGAAATATCTGCAGTCACAGGTTTAGTTGGAGGTGCAGCACCGACTGAAAACCAAATACATAATCAAAGTGTTAATCCACTGCTCTTCCTGTGCTGTACGGTAACGCTGTAACTTTTAGTGGTTTGTTAACGAGTGATGTACCATACGAAATACCAGCAACATCTACGCTGCACGATGTAATGCTTGAAGAGATCCTACTGAAAGACAGACAATTCCAGCCTTATTCAAAAGAACAGAATACTCACCACCCGATTGTATTCATTAAGGTCTTTGAAGTTTTGTTGCCGCCATCCCGGTCGGAGCAGCAGAAGATACGCTACACGATGGGATACATATAGAAGGAAATAGAGCCCTATGGGCAATACGGTCAAATATGTGAACAGTTCGAGCGAGACCTTTTCTCAAAATATTGGCCTAGAGGTCATCAGAAAAATCCAAAAGAAGTAATTTTTAAGCCAGAACGATTCAGTTCTAAGGAAAGTAGTTTCCGTCGGCACTTAGAAAACCATTTACATGTAGGAAATGGGTTTTCTAAAAGAGATTGACATGAAGCATATTTTGATATCCCGTTTACATCCGCAACGTTCTTCCATCGAACAAATTTTTAAGGAATTTCACCGGTTTTTAAGATGTAAGGTACATATGGTGTGCTGTGGGACAATCGAGGTGGTCGGATATGGACACACGTTTTACGCCACGATCGCAAGACATTTTTATTGTTCCAAGATGACTAGTTTCAACAGTCTTTTGCTGCCATCATATGATCTTAAGGAAGCTGTTGTGAAACTGCCCTCTTACATTACATGAAGTTAAAGCATAGAAGAACATCTGCAAATACATAACACCCACGATGGATAGAGCTTACCGAATCTTTTGAACAGATAGTAAATAACTTGCCAATTTACGCGACGCCATACATGCCTGCTGAATTACTTAGCAACAACAAAGAAGTAAATGATTGGATAAATCCCTTGTTAAATCTGCCGAAAGAAGAAATCACTCACAAATAGCACTTGCAGAACACTTCGGAATTCTTTAGAAAACACACGATAAATAGTTAAGGCGAGTACAAACATATACACTCTTGGAAAAATAGTTTTGGTAAGGTGATATGTGAAATCTTCTGCACTGCACGAACACAGTGGTAAATGGAAGTTATCTACACAGATACAAATATGATCATTAGATATCTAAACGTAACGTTTTCAAGGTAAGAAGAAATTAAAAGTTTATATGCCCACCAAGGTCTGAAGAGGTATAAATATCTGCAAGGTCTTTAAACTGAGAAACATCATTAAAATTTTTGTATTTACTACCGAAAAATTGTGAAATGTTATGACAGATTCAAGTTTTTGTTCATGTAGCCACACTATTCGAAAAGTCATTAACGCTGGTATACTGAGTATACGCAGCTGACGAATCGTTTGTATGAAAGACTGAAGAACCATTTGATATCGAAACATCTTTTCTGTGTCTCTATGCTTTTGTTTAACATGAAAAAACATGAATTTACGTTCTAAGACAGCAGTCACAATTTAACTGCTTATTTACGATGAAAGGCAATTAGGTACGAGGTACAGTGTGAAGCAGGATTTGTACTAATGTATAACCAATGTGAATATTTCGAACAAGACAATTTATCTTATTTGATGACTATTGTGCTCTATGAAACAGTAAGTAGCATTAGCTATACTGTCTTTCGTGCCTGCTACTACTTTAAGCTAAATAGTGACATGACTACCACAGTATATACTAGTTTATAAGGTTTGCTATGGACTGTAATGGTGACTAAGCCGCTATACCCCCATGACTACATATGACAAGTGCTTTATAATGAGCGGCGATAAATTTCTGTTATGTAACAGTTATACTGTGAAGCAGTATCCTAAACGCATTTATTTTGTCCTTATGGTAAATTATGTAAGAAATTTCAAAGCCTATTTAAGAAATTATTGTGATAGTTGCATGTAGAATAAGAAAGTAGTAGGGCCTAGTGAACGAACGTTTTAGTGAAGTGGATTTTAGGTACACTGTCCGGTGATGCTCCATGTTTGAGGTTGTCCTTACTTTGACTCGGCTTCTGTTCATTTCAGCAAACTTCAGGTTTTCCTTGCTCCGTCGAGTGCACATGTCTCCGCATGGTAGTGTAGCGCCGTAATGAGTATTTAGAAAACCATATCTGCCTACTTTCTATTTACTTGCCTTTACGTGATATAATGAGATACAAATTAAACTTTTTTTTTTTTGAAGGACAAGGTTAGAATCATATCCGCGTGGGGTAGCCGTGCGGTCTAGGGCGTCTTGTCACGGTCCACCTGGCCCCCTCCGTCGGACGTTCGAGTCCTCCCTCGGGAATGGGTGTGTGTGTCGCCCTTTAGCGTTAGTTAGTTTAAGTTGGATTAAGTAGTGTGCAAGCTTAGACACCGATGGCCTCAGCAGTTCGGTCCCATAACACCTTGCGACAAATTAAAAGAAAAAGGTCTAGACACATATATACAAAGGAAAATAGTTAATATTGGAAAGTAAAATGTACCGAATAAGTAAATGTATTTCTATCTGTGATCCGCAGGGACAAATCTGAACTGTGGTTGTGCCATGTAAAAAGCTCTAACAAGCTACAAAGTGAAAGTGCAGTATAGGTACCAGGGTGAAATCTATGGGAGACAATTTTGCTAGTTTGTGTCTGCCATGAAGTGGTGGTGAAAGTAAAGATATGAACTGCGACAGGTTGAGTATCTTTTGTAAGTTTTAACCTGTGAACGTCTATTACGCCAACACTATGAGAAAGAACAAGCACTTTTCTTACCTGAACTATAAAATGTGAGTTATCTAGTTGTCGTGTACGGAGTGAGGCGATGGGTGCCCATGGACTCTTCATAGCGGCGCCATCTTCACGTTTCTCACACGAGAACACGCTACACACCCTGCCCCTGCACTCTAGTGACAAGCCGCATGTGCTTGTCTGTCGACAGTCCTTACTGTGTACCGCATATTTGAGCTGACTGCTGAGAAAGTATCGCTGTTGCAGGATTTCAAAAAACGTAAAGTGACATGAACGTTAAGAGAAGGACTAACATGGACGCTAATACACAGTTGCTATTATGAATATCTACAGTGAACTGCAATACGTAGTGTTGTACCTCACTCGCAGAACTCATGTGTTTATACAACGAAAAGTAGGAAACAAGATAACACAAATAAATTTTTACAGAGGTCATGACTAATGACAGAAAACTTAGTCGATCAAGAAGATAAACGCAAAAAGAATTTAACTTCATGTCCTTGCACTTGATGTGAAGAACAAGTTTGTATTTTTATGTCTAATCTTTTCCTTTCAGCAAAACCATCTTGCGGTGTGATTGTTCAATGAATCCTGAACCAGAGGCCTACCAGAATGAAATCCTGGTCGTCCTACAACGCCATGCACCACAACTCATGGTCAGACAACTCCTTACTTAGGTCCTAAACCCTGGGCTGGTAGCACTCGGCATATTTCTACGTCTAGAAACATAATGTATTGTGGTACATGATTAATGAAAAATCTAAAACTGCAGCCTTTGTTCATTATGTAAACCCTTCCTTCTCGTTAACAGTGAAACGACTACGTAGCATCTATTAGCTTCAAAGAATAAGCATGCTAAGAACGCGAAAGGGAAGGGCAACGCAGCTCCGAAGTGAATAAAGAAAATACCTTTGTAAATAAATATACCATTTATTATTAAGACCTTACATATATGCAAAGTGAAACCCTGTGAAATGTACTGTGAAGTAGGTTATTGCATTGTTAGTTGTGAATATGTGTCAATGAGAAATGATTAAGAAGGTAACAAACAGTCAACAGTAACCACCTCGCTACTTCTTGAATAATGTAGCCAAGGTAGGCAATCAGCTATGGAAAAGCGGCAGTGTGATACCCATTTTCCTAAATTAATTGGACCGTCAACCACGCCACAGATATAACGACGAAACTTTATAAAAAACTTACGTAAAAACAATTTAAGAAAGATAAACAGATGATTTAGCGAGGAATTCCGTCTCGAACACACTTCTTCTGTATTGCCTCATGTGCAGGCGAATGCTTTGAGAAGAGGTGAGGTAGTTTTTTCATGTTTGTGTCTTTTGTGATAATGTATTAATTAAAGTTTAGAATATTCTTTTTTTAGAAAAGGGCTTGTACCAACCACGCCCCTATTTTATAGTTGATAGATAATTTTTTTAGATATATATTTTTTAATATGTGATATCCTGAGAGGCAAGTGTGTTGTCAGAGAAACAGTTTGGTTTTGCTAGTGCAGAGACGGTATAACAGCATCTTCAGAAGCCACAGAAAATAGACTGAAAACAATGATGTTGTTGTTGTGGTCTTCAGTCCTGAGACTGGTTTGATTCAGCTCTCCATGCTACTCTATCCCGTGCAAGCTTCTTCATCTCCCAGTACCTACTGCAACCTACATCCTTCTGAATCTGCTTAGTGTATTCATCTCTTGGTCTCCCTCTACGATTTTTACCCTCCACCCTGCCCTCCAGTACTAAATTGGTGATCCCTTGATGGCTGAGAACATGTCCTACCAACCGATCCCTTCTTCTAGTCAAGTTGTGCCACAAACTCCTCTACTCCCCAATTCTATTCAATACTTCCTCATTAATTGTGTGATCTACCCATCTAATCTTCAGCATTTTTCTGTAGCACCACATTTCGAAAGCTTCTATTATCTTCTTTTCTAAACTATTTATCGTCCATTTTTCACTTCTATACATGGCTACACTCCATACAAATACTTTCAGAAACGACTTCCTGACACTTAAATCAATACTCGATGTTAACAAATTTCTCTTCTTCAAAATCGCTTTCCTTGCCATTGCCAGTCTACATTTTATATCCTCTCTACTTCGACTATCATCAGTTATTTTGCTCCCCAAATAGCAAAACTCCTTTACTACTTTAAGTATCTCATTTCCTAATCTAATTCCCTCAGCATCACCCGACTTAATGCAACTACATTCCATTATCCTCGTTTTGCTTTTGTTGATGTTCAATGATATCTTTTAACTATATGAACAATTACCACTATCACTGATTTTTTGTTGCATTCTTTCTTCTTGTTCAGGTAGCCATGACACTAGCAAGACGAACTTTAATCTCCCGCGTATGATAAACTCTGGTGTTATCACTATTATGTGAACTACCTATTGCAAATTAGTGGAGAAAAATAGAGAATAATGTTACTCAAGTTTATCTCGTATTTTCTATAAGAATATTACTAATCTTTATCCTCTGCATTCCATCTTTTCTTCGCTGCGTACGAACGGCAACGCTGCCATTACCGGTACCATATTTGTATGATTTTATTGGAAAGAGCCATAGATTTATTTCAAATTGAAAATGCTGAGAACAAATATTTAATACTGATTAATGTTTTTTTTTTTTTCAAATCGAATTCAGACAGTTATTTTCATGTAATCGGAACAGATAGATTCTGTGATATTCCGATGTTAAATTATCTGCCGCCATTTCATGAAAGCATTACGCAGCGAATTTAAATTGTCGAATAATTCAAACATATATATTTGCCATTGTAAAAAGAATCCACGTAACGTAAAACTAGCCGATTCCAGTGTTGTGTGTCTACGTGTTATAAAAGTGAAGTGGTATTCAAGAGTAAACTAAGTTTGTATGAAAGTAGTCAATGAACATAACTGAATAATTTTCTTTACAGGCAACATATGAAAACGGTTATGTTTTTCAATTCAGTCTACATTCATACTCATGTCATATTCTAGCCGGGTAATGCAGTAACTGAATGACAATTTAGAACTGCAGTCATGTTTAAATATTTATGTTGGACGCTGCTAAATTAACGCATTCACAACACAGTTTAAAAGACAGCACAGGCTCTATATCCACCTTGTGCTAAAATGTATTTCTCTGTCTCAGCACTAAAGGAACGAGACTCGTGGAAGCCTTGACAAGGTGATGCAACTGATCAGCCGCGGTTGTAGCAGGCTATATGCAAATTTGCATGATCAGCCATAGAACCTGTCATCATTATCTAGCATCACGCTATCAGTGACTGACCAGAAAAACCATTTATACCGATTATTTTCTCTACTTCAACAGAAAGTCTCGTCTTCCTCATAATAAATTCCTGCTCTCATAAATTCGATTAGTATTTTTTTAATAATTAACGCTGTACCAGGAACAAGAATTTCTATTAGAGTGGCACTAAGCAACGAAGGTCGGTCAAAATGGTAACAAAATACTTTTATCGATCGCCTGTGTCACAGAAATGGAAAAGAGCGTGTGGCATCGTTGGCCGGAAGGCCCCATTCGGGGAAGTTCAGCCGCCAAGTGCAAGTCTTGACTGCAGTCGGTGCCACGTTGGGCGACTTTTGCGCCGGTGATGAGGATAAAAATATCCAACCCGGTCGGAAATCGAACCCGTGCTCGCTTGCATTGGAGGCGTGCACGTTACCACCCAGCTAAGCAGGCGGACTGTGTCATGAATTAGAGTGATAGTGCTCTTTAGAGAGACTACTTTCAGATAGTCGTTACCAACTTTCCTGCCGGCTGGAGTGGCCGAGCGGTTCTAGGCGCTACAGTCTGAAACTGCGCGACCGCTACTGTCGCAGGTTCGAATCCTGCCTCGGGCATGGATGTGTGTGATGTCCTTAGGTTAGTTAGGTTTAAGTAGTTCTAAGTTCTAGGGGAATGATGACCTCAGAAGTTAAGTCCTATAGTGCTCAGAGCCATTTGAACCATTTTTACTAACATTCCTGATTCTTGTGCCATAGTAATAACGGCTGATTTATATTTCTGTATATAGTCAGATTTATGCTATTAAAAACTGATACCATAGACATGATTCGTGTGGCATTATTTAGAATTTCTTGTCCGAAAATCAGTTCGAGCACATAATTACAGAACCAACTTGTGAACGAAAGGTCCTAGATCTTCTAGAAACAAAGAGAACTGAAATTTCGAGTCAGTTAATGCAGACAAATGTGTCTGTGATCCTAACGCTGTGACAGCAACTTTGACTACAGGCTGTGCAAGGAATGTTAAGAAAGGTAGAAAAATATTTTTGCTTAGCAATACTGGCAGGATACAACTTACATAGTATCTGACTGGTCGACATCAAATAGTGCTAAGGCCGAACAAGTGCAACATAAATGGAAAAAAAAACTGAGAAGTATCTTTCAGCGGGCCTGAGACATGTGTGTTCCAAGCAAATGTATTAAACGGTGGGAAAGACTCACAGTGGCTTAATAGCCACTTTAGGAAACTGTTACTTAGATAAATAGAGCTTCCTTACCCCTAGTATGCATATACATGGCCTCCAAGGCCCTTGTATGTCTTCAAATTTAAAAAAATTCCGTAATTTTTTGTTTTATTTCAAACTGCTTTCCAGTACTCTTTCACTAACACTGTGACTATCCTCCTATCAATTCTGAACGAGATACCTTTTTAAGTTTTTTGTATAATTCAATACGTTTACCCACACACCGTGAATGCATTAAGAGGGTTTCAAAGGCCCTCACACATTTATAAATGTTCTTTAGCTTATATTGTCTTCAAGATTTGTTTGGGAGCAGTTATTAATTCAACAATAACTGTAGTGGTATTTCCAGCAACAGGAGTGCCAACAGCAGCAGTAGCTGTAGTAGTAACAGTATAACTAAAAAATAATACACACTACTTTCACATATTGACGATGTCTGTGTAATATTTATCTTTTTGCTATCAAATGTTTTATTATTGGATAGTATTGTTATCCTGTGCTGCTCTTATCAGCCTCATTGTTACTGTAGTTTCTTTGTTGCTGCAAGGCCCATATTGTTACGATGACTCGTTTAGTGCTGTAAAAGCTGCTGTTCGAGAGACACGCCTTTTGCTATGTCTTCGACACGCAAAGCAAGAGAGTCAGTGGTGCAAATGCAGCTAATTTTGAAAGTGTTGTGGCTCAGTGGTTTGAAGAAGATGATTCTTGCGAGGACGGAAATATTTTTGGAGATGCAAGTAGTGAAGAATCAGCCAATGAACCTGCAGATCTGAATATTGAGGCAGATGACAGTTCTTCCGATAATATTACTTCATCAAAGTCTGAAAATGAAGAAACACCACAAGAAGATGTAGAATACCACACATACATTAGTCGGAATGGAACGATTTGGAAATTAGATCCTCCTGCAACTTTTCGTACGCCTGTCCATAATATCGTAAAGAAGGCACCTGGTCCAGCCCGTGGTTTGAAAACCTGTAAACCTAGGGATGCCTGCGACTATTTCATCTCTAAGGAAATACTAGAGGAAATGATCAACTGCACAAATACTTAAGGCACAAGAGTTGCTGCTTTACATGATAAAACGTGGAAAAAAGTTTCGCTTGCTGAAATGGAGGATTTTCTTGGTCTTTTGCTGGTTTCTGGTATTGAGAAGAGTTGGTATGTCCCTATTAGAGAATTATTCTTGGATGAAAAGGAAAATCCTACATATAAGGCCACCATGTCAGGAAATAGATTCGAGTATTTAAGGAGAATGATTAGATTTGATGACAAGCGTACCCGTGGAGCTCGATCTGCAGATGACAAACTTGCAGCTGTTCGCTATGTATCGGAACTACTTCTTGACAAGTGTAGAAATATAATGATTCCCAATGATTCGCTCACAGTTGACGAACAGCTAGTCCCATGCCGTGGAAGATGCAGCTTCACCCAGTATATGCCCTCTAAACCAGCCAAGTATGGCATAAAAATATTTTCGTTATGTGATGCTACATCTGCATATGCTTTAGACGGAATTATTTACACGGGTAGGAAGCCCCATGAACCTATTCAGAGAAATCTTGGATTGAATCCGGTGAAAGATCTTGCTAAATGCATTAAAGGATCATCAAAAAATATTACTGTTGACAACTTCTTTACTAGTGCCTAGCTGGCAGACGAGATGCTTCAGAAGCAAATTACAGTGGTGGGAACAATAAAAAAAATAAACCAGAAATTCCTAATGAGATCAAACCATCTGCCTCAAGAGCGATTCATTCCTGTTCGTTTGCATTTAGAGGTGACATTACAATGGTGAGTTATGTTCCCAAAAGGAAAAAGGTTGTAGATCTCATTAGCACAAAGCATCACGACAGAAACATTGATGAAACTCATGCAAAAAAGAAACCAGATATAATAAAGTTCTATAACTCTACGAAGGGTGGGCCAGCCGGTGTGGCCATGCGGTTCTAGGCGCGTCAGTCTGGAACCGCGTGACCACTACGGTCGCAGATTCGAATCCTGCCTCGGGCATGGATGTGTGTGATGTCCTTAGGTTAGTTGGGTTTAAGTAGTTCTAAGTTCTAGGGGACTTATGACCTACGATGTTGAGTCCCATAGTACTCAGAGCCATTTGAACCATTTTTTACGAAGGGTGGAGTAGATCAAATGGACCAGAAAAATCGTTATTACATTTGCATGAGTCAAACAAGAAGATGGCCATTTGCATTATGGATGAATATGATGGACGTCGCAGCAATGAACAGTGAAATTTTATTTTCCGCCCGACATCTGACATACCATAGTGGAAGAAGTGATAAAAGGCGTTTGTTCCTAAGAGATTCAGCAAAAGAAATGGTAAGACCACTAATGGAACTCCGTATTCAGATCCCCAATCTTCCAAAGAAAATCGTTGATGCCGTGCAAAGATGTGTTGTTCAAAAAGATGTCATACTGCCGAACCAACTACCTGTTTCAGGTAAAAGAAGATGCAATTATTGTCCATATAATAGACACAGGAAAAGTGCTATGAAATGCATTAAGTGTAAACCAACATTTGCAAGGAACATAGTGGCGTTCTTTGTGCTTCTTGTTTGTCGCGTGTTGAAAATTAAGAAAAATGCAATTTTATGTGAACAATGAATAATAACTTTTTGTCAAAATATTGCCTATATACATAATATTATGAATAATGAGTATGTTTTAATTGAAGAAATTGGTTGTAATAAATGTTACAAAATGTAAACTGGAACTTGTAAGTGTATTAATAAAATTATTTGTATATGTTGTATGTAAATGGATGTAACTAATAAAAATTCACGCTTAGATTTATTTAAAAAAATAATAAAATTTTAATCAGGCCCACCAGATCTTGTTACTGCATCTTAGGAATCTTTCAATATGACAATTAATTTGACAGAAATAAATGTAACTCCAAAGAATGATTAAATGAAAAGAGGAAAATTTTAAATTAGGGCAGGCCCTTGGATGCACTGCATATGCATTCATGTGTGTTTTCGGCACCATGCATCCTAGGATTACACATACAAGGGAAATCAAAACTTGGCTGACAAACAAAAGCTGAACGAAGTGAAAATCAGCTTATGAAGAGAAACGAGAAAACATTCGTTGACTTTGAAAAGAAAATATTGCCAGCCGATCTGAATAGAAACTCTAAGAGGTTTACATCATGTGTAAAATCAGTAAACGGTTCGAAAGCACCTATTCAGTCACTTACTGGCCGTACTGGCATCGAAACGGAGTATGATAGAGAGAAGGCTGGAATTATGTCGCCACGGATGATCGTAGAAGGACAGCTCCTGTTAGTCGTCGTACGATGTTAGAAACGACAGATACTGAGATAGCCGATAGCGGAATGGTAAAGCAACCACTATCGCTTAATAAAGGAAAGGCATCAGTACAAGATGAGATACCTGTGAGTTTCTACAAAGATAACACGAAAGGCCTTGCTCCTCTTCTAGATGCATTTAATCGTAGCTCGCTGAAGCATCAAAGGGTACCTAGCGAATGGAAGAAAATGTTTCCAGAAGGGAACTAGCACAGATGCTCATAATTGTAATTCTAAATCGTTGACGTCAAACTGTTGTAGAATTTTGGAATATCTTTTTTGCTCATGTATTACGGCTTTTTGAACAAAGAAAATATCCGCTATAAAATCAATATGAATTCCGCAAACAGTAAATGCCTACCAGAAAAATATATCAGGGTGGTAGAAGACGTGTATGAAGGTGCAATGACACAAGGTTGGAGCAGTGCAGGTGCAACAAAGGCATTTCCAGTGAGAGTAGGACTACATCAGGGATCTACTCTCAACCCATATGTCTTTGACCTTGTCATGGATGCAGTAGTCAAAGATGTGAAAAACGAGGCCCCTTGGAGCATGATGTTTGCCGATGATGTTGTAATCTTTGAACCCACCCAGGAGGCACTTCAAGACAAGCTTGAACAGTGGAGAAAAGCTCTAGTGGAAAGGGGAATGAGAATTATCAGGATGAAAACAGAGTATACATGTACAAAGATTGCCAAAGACCTGTATACTAAACTGCAAGGAGAACAACTGACGCTGGTCGAGAAATTTAAATACCTAGGCTCTTACATGCAAAGCGATGGAGGACTGGAGGCCGAAATAAAGCAAAGGATAAATAGTGGGTGGAACAACAGGAGGAAACTGAGCGGAGTACTGTGTAATAAGAAGGTTAGCTGCAGAATGATAGGAGAGATTTACAAGTCTGTGGTGCGACCTGCGATGCTGTATAGCGCCAAAACTTGGCCAGTTACAAAAGCCCAAGAGAAAAAGATGGAAGTGGTAGAAATGAGAACGTTAAGGTGGATGAGTGGGATGACACGAAAGCATAGACTAAGGAATGAGTACGTCAGGGGAACAGTGAAAGTGGGGCCCTTAGGGAAGAAGATCCAAGAAAGTATGCTAAGATGGTATGGACATGTTCAGGGAAGAGGGGAGTACTACGCTGGGAGAAGAATTGAAGACCTAAAAATCGAAGGCCCACGGAGAAGAGGAAGACCGAAACTGAGATGGAAGGAGAAGGTAGCAGCGGGCCTACGGGAGAAAGGATAGCTCAGAGAAGAAGCACTGGATTGACGTTTATGGAAGAAAAGGATGCAGCAAAGCAATTCCGACCCTACATGACGTGGGATAATACTGCTTGAAGAGTTTGACAGAGCACTGAAAGACCTGAGTCGAAAGAAGGCCCCCGGAATAGGCAATATTCCATTGGAACTACTGACGGCCGTGGGAGAGCCAGTCCTGACAAAACTCTACCATCTGGTGAGCAAGATGTATGAAACAGGCGAAATACCCTCAGACTTCAAGAAGAATATAATAATTCCAATCCCAAAGAAAGCAGGTGTTGACAGATGTGAAAATTACCGAACTATCAGCTTAATAAGTCACAGCTGCAAAATACTAACACGAATTCTTTACAGACTAATGGAAAAACTAGTAGAAGCCAACCTTGGGGAAGATCAGTTTGGATTCCGTAGAAACACTGGAACACGTGAGGCAATACTGACCTTACGACTTATCTTAGAAGAAAGATTAAGGAAAGGCAAACCTACGTTTCTAGCATTTGTAGACTTAGAGAAAGCTTTTGACAATGTTGACTGGAATACTCTCTTTCAAATTCTAAAGGTGGCAGGGGTAAAATACAGGGAGCGAAAGGCTATTTACAATTTGTACAGAAACCAGATGGCAGTTATAAGAGTCGAGGGACATGAAAGGGAAGCAGTGGTTGGGAAGGGAGTAAGACAGGGTTGTAGCCTTTCCCCGATACGTTTCCGTTGTTCAATCTGTATATTGAGCAAGCAGTAAAGGAAACAAAAGAAAAATTCGGAGTAGGTATTAAAATTCATGGAGAAGAAATAAAAACTTTGAGGTTCGCCGATGACATTGTAATTCTGTCAGAGACAGCAAAGGACTTGGAAGAGCAGTTGAATGGAATGGACAGTGTCTTGAAAGGAGGATATAAGATGAACATCAACAAAAGCAAAACAAGGATAACGGAATGTTGTCTAATTACGTCGGGTGATGCTGAGGGAATTAGATTAGGAAATGAGGCACTTAAAGTAGTAAAGGAGTTTTGCTATTTGGGGAGCAAAATAACTGATGATGGTCGAAGTAGAGAGGATATAAAATGTAGGCTGGCAATGGCAAGGAAAGCGTTTCTGAAGAAGAGAAATTTGTTAACATCCAGTATAGATTTAAGTGTCAGGAAGTCATTTCTGAATGTATTCGTATGGAGTGTAGCCATGTATGGAAGTGAAACATGGACGATAAATAGTTTGGACAAGAAGAGAATAGAAGCTTTCGAAATGTGGTGCTACAGAAGAATGCTGAAGATTAGATGGGTAGATCACATAACTAATGAGGAAGTATTGAATAGGATTGGGGAGAAGAGAAGTTTGTGGCACAACTTGACCAGAAGAAGGGATCGGTTGGTAGGACATGTTCTGAGGCATCAAGGGATCACCAATTTAGTATTGGAGGGCAGCGTGGAGGGTAAAAATCGTAGAGGGAGACCAAGAGATGAATACACTAAGCAGATTCAGAAGGATGTAGGTTGCAGTAGGTACTGGGAGATGAAAAAGCTTGCACAGGATAGAGTAGCATGGAGAGCTGCATCAAACCAGTCTCAGGACTGAAGACCACAACAACAACAAATGACGTGGGAAAAGGCTGAGATGATGATGGTCATGATGACCTGCTTTGAACTCTTATTTGATTACGCACTTAAACCTTGAGGCAAGTGATACAGATGCAACCGTCGTATTTCTTTGTTACTCGTGTGTGACAATGAATATTATTACGCCAATCTCGACAGCAACGATTTATTAACTATAATATGATAGGATGTTGAATCAGTATGAGAAGGAATGAAAAGCTGTCACGAGGATCTGCATCTTCATATTTTCGCGGCGCAAAGACTGATCCATAAATTTTGTGGCGTGCAGCTGCATAAATTCAACTTCTTCTTCTAATATTTCGGATGAATAACGTCCAGCCATCTTCAGAATGAACCGAGGTGATGGACGCTCTAGCACTTGCTCTGTCCTTTTAAACTCGTGGACCGCACCACTGCGCATGTAGCCACAGATACCAGATACACAAGGCGCCAGAGACGTTAATCGGTGGGAAAGAGGTATGGCATATGCAAGGAAATAGATATATGAGTGAGCATTCGATCCACACGGTGATATCGATGTATCACTGCGAGCAGCACCGTCGCGACGTCTTTGTGATTTTATTACGGAAATTGTCGGATTCCATGAATTGTCCAAGCTGAAGCCGCTATCCCCATTAATTAAATGCGTCTCCAACCGAATTTCAATTTCTTTCTTCATCACTGAGTCCCAGAAAGATGAAGTCGAGGAAAAAATTTCGACTTTATCGTACACCATAGAGCGCCCAATGTCAATACAGTGCTCTGTCGTCGCAGATTTATTAGGTTGTAAGAGCCGGGTGTATCTGCTGTGCTCTGTGCATCTCTCCTGGACAGAACTTGATGTCTGTCCGATGTATGAACGGCCGCATTCACAGGGGATCTTGTAAGCCTCAGGCTTCCGGAGCACCAAACCATCTTTAACGGCACCCATGGGTGCTGCTGTCTTTGGTGGAGGGCTTACTGAGGATCCGTCCTAATTTTGACGATAGGCTTCCCAAGTAATGCAGAAAAGTTCAAATGGTTCAAATGGCTCTGAGCACTATGGGACTCAACATCTGAGGTCATCAGTCCCCTAGAACTTAGAACTACTTAAACCTAACTAACCTAAGGACATCACACACATCCATGCCCGAGGCAGGATTCGAACTTGCGACCGTAGCAGTCACGCGGTTCCGGACTGAAATGCCTAGAACCGCATGGCCACCGCGGCCTGCTGGCAGAAAAGTCATCGATTTAAAACTTTCCTTGTCTTCTTCTGCTGTTCTTGTCCCCACAATTGGTTTCATTTGTAGCGCGTTACCTATCTGCTGTGCAGAGTACCCACTGGCTTCAAAAACTCTTCTCAGATGTAGAAGCTCGTCGTCCATACTGCTGTCGTCAGCAATGGCATATGCTCTGTGTACTAGAGTTCTGAGTGCATTCATCGTCTGTAAAGGATGGTTGCAGCTATTTGCGCTATTTGCGTGTCCCAAAGCGCCATCATCTTAGCGCCCTACCAACACATCCAAAAATTTAAGGCATCCACCGCTTTTCGATTTTCATCGTGAACTGAAGTTGTCTGTAGATGCAATTCAGATGATCTAAAAATTATTTTAACTTGTCATGATCATGGGGCCACAGTACAAACGTGTCATCCACATACTTCCAAAATACTGTGGGCTTCAAGCTAGCAGATTCCAGTTCCTTCTCCTCAAAGTACTCCATAAAAAAGTTGGTCAAGAAAGGATTACCCATGGCGGCACCGTCAGTCTCTTCATGAAATTCGTTTTTGAATGTTATTTACATGGGAACCGTATGCTAGCCAGGCCGAAGTGTACCACCGATTACTCGATCGAGCTAATGATTTGAACTAAGAATCATGCTGCACTTCTATGGGAAGAACTACAAGAACATTAACTCATTCGGCTACATATTACTTCGTATGTACAACTTTTCACAAGACCAATTTGTGTGATGAACAGTGTGGTTACACGAGAACAGTGAAGTGTATTTATGTTTCATTTGTTATTTTATATGTAGACTTTCAGGGATCGTTTGTTGTTATCACTAATTTCAATTGCTAACAGTAGGGCATACCAAGAAGAACTCATTAATGAAATGATTTGACGTGCACAGCCACTGGTGTTGCAGCAGTTTGTCTGCATTTATAACTTTGTGCTATTTTGTTACACAGTCATCTTCACGTATTCCATGAGCGATGTTACAGTTATTATCTATTTGAAATCTTACGGCTGTTCTGAAGGTATGCTATAATAGTGTTATTACATTGTATGAGACTACCAATGTTAAATATGACTCTCACAACACTCTTTTATTAGTTTTTACCTCATCCTCTTCATACAGCAGCAATTTTTGTAATCAAATAAAACTACATGGTTCCAGAGACTTTTTCAAGTTTTAGATATCTATGATGTGTATATCCTGACTGAAGCGATGAATTAAAATTTGTACTGGGTTTGAATCGTGGACTTGGTACAAATTGTCATCTGTTATTTTCTGCACTCTTGGGGGCCCTATTTACCTGGTTCGTGACAGGATATTTAAGTTAGAACGACTGGAGTGTCATAAACTTGTTCGGCGCTGAAAGCTGTCTCCATGTAGATTTCGGACAGGGAAATACCTCTCTCCTGTGTCCATACAGTAGGAGTGTAGGGAAAGGCGGAATGCATTCCATGAAAACTGCATTGTGTAAGACACTAAAAGGAATCCTTTAGGTTAGATAACATCTGAAGTCCAGGTGAAACATGGAAAGCTTAAGATTGCGAGACCAGACAGTGGACGTTGGTATGCGACACAGGAATTTTCTTTTAAATCTGAGTAAGGGTTCTGTGATTGGGTCACAAAAATTATTTGGGTAGAAGTCGCTATTTTCTGTGCATGCCTACGTGCAAGGCTTTGTGGTTGTAAACCTGTCGTGTAGTGGAAGAGCTGTTCTGTCTTCCTTCCTGTGCTACTGGTTAATCATAACGATAGCCACAATAGCAGGACATTGTTAAAAATGTTTACAAAATTGTTATTGCTCAGAAGTTTCAAGGTCTGTCACATCTGGCTGGGGAGGTTCCTACACTGACGAAAACAGCTAAGCTTCGGCGAGTAAAGTCAGAACACACTTGCTTGAGGGGCACACACAAATACAGTAACCTACTCAGAAATACAGTGACTCCAGGTTGTCGCAGAGGAGTGCAGAGAGAGCTGTCTCCAACTTACAATTACAGCAAAGTACAAATTTTGAGCTGGAATCGGAATTTACAGCCACTACCGCCGCTGTTTCTTGCTCTAGCACTGTTTACGTGTGGCAAGCATGTGCCAGTGATGCAGCTACAAAAGTGGTAGGGACGCGAAGGCAGTTAATTCAAATCAGAGTTTTGTTGTGCAGAGTTAACATTCACAGCGTGTTAGTCTAATTCACTGTGTACTATGGTGTTAGTATTCGAGCTTGTTCTTGCTTGCTGAGGGAGCTTCCTTGAAATCACTAAACATTTCTCCAGTCACTGGATGTATCCATGACATACTTTCACATTAGGCTTTCATGTGTCTACTCATCCGTGCCAAGGCTATAGCTTATTACTGCAAATTCTTGTCCATTAATTAAATATCTACATTCTTCTCTCAATGAGTAAATCATTTTCCTAGAAGTCTAATAGTAATAAACAAAATTGTTATTGTGACCCCAAGTTTCATTTTGAGTTTGACGAATTCCTTCATTAACATATACTTTTGTGAGGTGTGGTACTCATACCTTGATGCTTCATTGAGCCACCCCTATTAACGCATAAAAATAAAAAATTACTGATACATTAAAAGTGAAAAATCTCATTCGTTGCCATAGATAATGGAGTCGATGTAGGGGTCTGGTGTTACACAACCGTAAAGCCGCCTAGTAGGAGCTGCTGATCTAGCTCATATTTGAAGGAATGTGTGAGTGTGTGTTATGAAATAAATGTAACTTTAACATCTGGTTTTTACAACTCCTAAATTAACAGTGACTGGTCTGATTGGATTTAGGAGAACGACGAATAAACACCAGTCCAGTAATCCAGCAGCGGATGAGTTGCGCTGTTGCCTGCCAGTAGAGACAAGACATCTTGCAGCTTTCCGCCACACGAGACGGAACAAGGAGGTTGCTACAACAGCTATTGTTCTTCAATTTGTGCTAACCGTGTTAATTAACATATCGGTAAAAAGCCAAGTAGGCTAATTTGGGACCATGCTGTCAAAGGACACACTGAATTCCACCATGAAATTCATTATGTTTGTTTCGGCTGTAGGACGTATGTTAAAGGGAGAGATCCATATCCATAATGAGCATCTGACTAAGCACGGTTCGGCAGACACGGGTACAATCTATTAGTATTTTAGAGATGTTCTGATGCGGCTCCATTAGCAACCGCTGTAGGCTATTGACGGCCATTTCTTATCCTTAGATACAAGAATAGATAATTTAAACGCAGATACACTTACCCATACATGGACTGACAACGCCACACCACATGAAAAGAATAACAACTCGGCAGCTTCAGCTTTGTCGTCAGGCAGTGCGGCTTACCTTACTTTCATAAAAGTGACCCTTTAACGTCCAACGGTGACTTCTCATTTACATCGTACGGAGACAGCAAAAGTTAATAATCCACACTGACATAACACTTGAGAAAAATCATGAAATGGAATCATTAGATTGATCAGATTAAAGGAACTGAAAGATTCAAAAAATCTTCAGTTTTATTATAATAATTACTATTACGAACCCTCGCATTAACTAACACAATACGCAGCATCTCCTACGCTTGAGATAGTTAAATTTGGCCCGAAACTGGAAACAGCAATCTGAAGAAAATAAAGAAATATTCCCGATCTATCTAGTGAATGAAAATATTTATTTTCTAACTCTCGACCTCTGAGTAAACATTGGAAGCGACTGTAACCGCCGGCCGGTGTGGCCGTGCGGTTCTAGGCGCTACAGCCTGGAACCGAGCGACCGCTACGGTCGCAGGTTCGAATCCTGCCTCGGGCATGGATGTGTGTGATGTCCTTAGGTTAGTTAGGTTTAATTAGTTCTAAGTTCTAGGCGACTGATGACCTCAGAAGTTAAGTCGCATAGTGCTCAGAGCCATTTGAATTTGACTGTAACCAATGATAAATATTCAGCTCAGCGCAATCGTCACTCGGCTATGTAGTTCGATCAGATAACCTAATCAGTCATATTGCAATTAAATACATGCGAAGCCATCAGAAAAGGAAAGCTGTAATACCTTACTCTGATCACTCATCAGAATGCATAAAGAGGAGCGCTGTGTGCTTGTCAAAATTAGTGCAAAGAAGCACACCTTTCTTTCTCAAAACTGATGTTGCAGCCATTCTCAATACCTTGTAAGGTGTCACGCAAATCCAACATCTTCCATGAAAACCCTGACATGATAAGCAAATCTAGTAGTATGTCACATAGCTCCGAATAAATCGTGACATTAAATTAACCAAAGTAATACGAGTAACGAGTGAGCAAATGGAATACCACAGACTAACACAAGAATGCCAAAATGCATGTCATACCTTCCCACCGTGAGACAGACGCAGTTCCGAGGGGAGAAACGAGAACAGAAGCCGGGAGCAGAACCGTGTTAAACTGAAGACCCTACGATAAGGGACGGACACCCACGTCGCCAGCTAACCGCTAGGACCACCCACCAGCCCATGTTAAAAGCTAGAGCCCTCCAGAAGAACAGTATGGATCTTACGATAACACAAAAAGGGCTACCCCAGCCGCAAGTTTTAGCGTGAGACATTTTCGCGTCTCTGTTACGTCAGGACCACCCCCCCAACCCATGTTAAAAGATTGAGTCCTCCAGAAGAACAGTATAGATCTTACGATAACACTAAAAGGACCACACCAGCTGGAAGTTTTAGCGTGAGACTTTTTCACGTCTCTGTTACGTTGCAAACTTTAAAAACATTGCCCCTTCACGAAAAGTATAACGTTTCTCATTGGATAGACAGAATTTTTGTAGGCGGAGCTTAAGGTTAACATTGAGACCCTGATTGGTCAGATGAAAACACAGCCAGATAGTTTTTTTAAACCAAATTCGGTAAATTGTAGTAAGGAGAAGTTACGAAAGAGTTGCTTCCGAGACGGCGAGGTGAGCGGAGCTGTGCAGTCCGCTGCCCCCTGACGAACACCGACAGGATATGAACGCACGCGATGCCACATAACAGCGCGTAAAGCTTCACTCAGAACTGCAGAAGTCTCATCTGTTACACCCTTTTTTTGCGTAATACTAGTGTCGATCGTCAATTAAAGCTCATGGTGTTCACATTTGCCACTTGAAGTAAAAATCTGAAACGCGATGATTTTTCTGTTATATAGTTATTGAGAAGCCACATCAGCCACTGTAATTTACGACAAGTTAGATAAGTAATTAAAGATAATTGAGGGTCACTGTAGACCATTTTGATAGTTTTCTCTCTTGTGAAACTTAATTTAAACCTAGATTATAGATGTGATATGGCATAGGTCATCCTTCGATCCATTGTAGAACTTGGAAACACATTCAGGGAATATTCGTTCACATTTTTGTTGAACGCACTTGGTTTTTACCATCCTGTATTAAAACATTTCCTTTTATCAATAGTGCAATTTATAAACAATGTTTTGTGAGTAGAATGAAATTTCCAATGGTAAACTTAACTTCTTTTTCGACGTTATTTTACCAGCTAACTAAAAATAGGAAAGTCTTGAACCCCTTCCACTAAATTTAGTTAATATTAAGATTCTTTTACAGGGAGTGCAGTGGAGCTGACGCTGAAATCATTAAGTATTTGGTTATATCATTGCTAGTCTCACTGAACTCTTCTGAACTCTACATGTCATGTGTGGTCTGGCGTCTCCTTACCAGCAACAGGTCCCAGATTCAAACTAGTCAATTCCCTAAAAAACACGCCCAGAGCGTCGTTGCTCGATATAGAACAAACTCACACCACGCAGAATGTTAGAACCAATACCGTGCACTCCTCTTCAACTGAGTGTCAACAAAATTATCGGACCACAGCTAGTCTGATACAAATAAATTCCAAGCGGCCTCTTCCGGTTCATCACTGTCTGTATCCCCCCCCCCCCCCCCCCCACACACACACACAACAAAATAACTGTCAATTCACATGCAGTAACTGCTCAGCACCAACTAACCCATAATAACATGCACTGCACTACGCGGCCAGATCTCTAAGACTGCGCACCGTTGACAGAAACACGCTAACACACTACAACTGCTTCCATGCAACTGACACTTTACAACTTCCAGCTTGCAACTGCCTCCCGTCCTTCCTTTAAATACAACGCGCTCACGTAGCCTCACCACGCTCCACGCTCTACACGTTCCTTGGCCGAGATACTCTCCAAAGATCGCCATTGGGATCTAAGTACTTCCCATATAACAATGGTATAAAGAAATTGAGTGGTCTCAAAATATATCAAAGAACTCTCCCGTAATCGATGTTTAAAGATACGTAATCGAAATGAGGGATGGCTGAATCAACAGACACTTTTCACTAGAGACCAAGAGATGTATTGAATGGAGACTGGGTATGGCATGAATTACAAGATGAGTGGTTTTAGTGGTTTTTCCGTAGGCTAACACACAGGCCAAACGAAATGCTAATGTCTACCAAAACAAGGGAGAAGGTGCGCCTGGCCACTCTTCGTTATTGAGTGTTATACAGGGGAATTTTTCCAATAGCAGTTTCTGAACCTGCCTAACAATTTGCTTTGGCATATTGACATTTCGCATAACTAATCAGTGGGCTCTCTAACTACCAGGCAACTCCTGTTTGTTTCCCATATAAATTTATGGTATCTACGTTAAGGGGAGATTATACCATCGTAGGGGCAAAATACAAAAATAATGTGTTTGGTCATAATCATTCCTTGGAGTGTATTTTACTAGAGAAGTATGTTTTCTAAGGGCATTGTAGCCATTAAAGGCCTCAAATATTCATTTACTTTAAGATTAACACATGTTGCCACCCCCTCCCCACCCCCGGATTTAGCCTTCTGTCAACTTCTTGAGCTTCAAAAGCCTAATTTGCTGAATTCTTAAAATATTTCGTGCTTACAGTTGGCTGCCCTGTACGTGCGGTAAATTCACTTGTACCTCGTTCTTCAAGAACCCAAATGAATCATTTAACAGTGTCATATCGTATAGAGTTCGTAAAACATTTTTTGTTGGTAAAGATACATTGAATTTGGGTGTTTATGATGCAGTTCTTTTATTTAGTGACGGCAATGTGGGGAGAGTTAAGCTGCTTCAAAAGTTAGGCATACAACCTGGGGAAAATATGGTGATGGTATGTTCCGAATTGGATGCGTCCGTGTGAAGAAAGCAGATTATGAGGGGACTATGATAGCTAGGAAGGCAAGAATGCACTCAAGGAATGCTAAGAGAGTCAGGTAGGATGAAGAAAATGGACATGACCCAGGATATGGTGCAGGGATGTTCTAAGGTCAGTAACAAACTATGTTCATCTTTAAAGCTGCACTCCTGACATTTTATTTTTTTAATGATTAGGTCCTTTTTCTTCAGGGACTTACCATCATAGAACAATGAAACTAACACAGATTATAGAAACTGGGCTAAACACTAATGATCCATTTTTAAAAGAAGTTCAGTTCAATATTGTAGAAGTTATGAATAAATAAAACAAATATGTGGAAAGAATTTTACAACTTGCAAATAAAATTGCAAATAATTCTCTAAAAAAAACATTATGCTTGTGACTTATCTACAAAAATAGGTCAATGGAGAGAGACTCTTCCACCACCAGCCATTAAAATTTTATAGCTTTATCCTGAATCGTCCACGAGATAAATGTACCTAAATTTGAAAAATTTAACATTGTAACTACATAAGGTACAATCTCCCCTTAATGGACAGGATTTGGGGTTGCTACCAAGACGACGGATTTTATAACTTTCTAATTAATATCGCATTGTCAACTACGTTTTTACGTATCGAGGGCTGTAGTATCTGTATTGTTGGATTGTATATACATTTATGGAGTGAGCATAGCTCTCTGCGCTTATTCTCGACATTAATCAGACGCTGCTTGTTTACGCCTTCTGTTAATGGCGAAACTTGAACGTTACACACATTCGCCTTATTTTAATTACATTTCTGCACGTCTGACATTTAGTAACAGCTGTGGTGCAGTATTGTTGCTACTGATCTGAAGAGATATTTGGAAAATGTGTGGTAAGGTTCTACGGGACCAAACTGCTGAGGACGTTGGTTCCAGGGCTTACATACTAATTAATGTAACTTAAACTAACTACTTCTAATGACAATACAAACACCCATGTCCGTGGGAGGGCTCGAACCTCCGAGGGGGGGGGGGGGGGGAGGGGGAGCCGAGCGAATCGTGACAAGGCGCCGCAGACCGCGTGGCTACCTCGCGCGACATGTAAAGAGAAGTATATGGAAAGAGAACCATTTACTTTTCATAGGTATGTACAAGAAATGTAAAGCTGTAAATTTTACATTAAAATTATGCACTATAGAAATATCGAGGCACTGTATTATAAATTGTAGTATTGTTGACATAAGTTCTGCGATTTTATGGCGATGTGTTTACATGATAAGTTCTAGATAAATCTGCAAGTGTGTCTGAGTAAATTGCCTGTCAGTGTATGCTATATTCGTACACACATAAAATTTGTGCATGACACTCTGATTATTTGCCTACAATTTATCCAGATTCTCAAACGCTTATGTGTACCTAAGCATTTCTGCATGAGGCAGTTCCCTACACACTATCATTGCAACAGATTCGACAACGTGAATCAGTGCAGTAAGAACGACTGTTATTGGCTGTCACTTCTTTTATTACTCCAAAATTCGAGCACTGATATCGTATTTTTTATTTTTTGTGCATAGTGTATGTTTTTACCATTCTCACGAGATGATGAACTGATGTTATATTTTACTTGCCTGTAAAAAAGCAGGAAGGTAAATCAGGAAAAACTTAAACAATAATGGACAAGCAGATGGCGCAAATCGCTTAGCGTGTTTGCTCTAACAATTTCGTAGTTTCAAATGCGTTCTATTTTCGTGACTCTTTGCGCTGTCTAAAGTGTTCATTATGACGCATTTAATTAGAACAGAGATTCGACAGTACGAATAAGTCCAGCAGAAAGCATGGAAAAATATTGTTGGCTGTCACTTTTTAACCTGTTAGAAAAAAAAGGAAACGTAAATGAAGCTGAATCTGAGCTATGTTAGTGGCGAAAAGCACTAATCTTTACATCTTAAACCAACAGTTCCTGGTATCGGAGTGTTAAGATGTCTGTAGGACGCGTATACAATGTTTCGCTGTGCTTTTGAGGGTGATCTACCTCTAATAGCGAAGTAATAATACTCAAAATACGCTAAGCGCTGTAGGGGCTAAAATGCGGTTTTGATTTTAATAATTATGCGTTATTGTTCATTTGCTAGATTAAGTCTTCTTTCTTTTTACATTTTGTTTGAGGCTAGATTCCTACTTTGCCGGCCGAAGTGGCCGTGCGGTTCTAGGCGCTACAGTCTGGAACCGAGCGACAGCTACGGTCGCAGGTTAGAATCCTGCCTCGGGCATGGATATGTGTTAGGTTTAATTAGTTAGGTTTAATTAGTTTTAAGTTCTAGGCGTCAGTTGACCTCAGGAGCTAAGTCGCACAGTGCTCAGAGCCATTTTCTTTCCTACTTCACTTTGAATTTTCGGCCCAAAATTTGGGCTCCATCAGATGTTGTGGATAGAATTCTCGGTCTGCGCATCCGAATAATGGTAAAGAGTGTTGTGGACGTCTGTCTCCATGACAATATTAATTACATTATCGCATATGGTCTGACGCTTATTGCTATGTAGGACTTTCCATCTCAGCAATGTTCGGTCAAACTGACACGTTAAAAAAAGAAAAAAGAACATTTGCGTTTCCCTATTCATTTAGCCCAAGTAATCTTATCATAGTGAATTAAAATAAACAAATAACTCATAATTTACAACTTACGATGCCAACAAAAATCCTCTGAGCACACGGATGAAAGGGGTGATATGATAGATGAAACACGTCAGAGTTGGAGCCATGATTTTACGGGGGTTCTTCAAGAGCGTCAAGTGTTCACACTTCAGTTTTCCCGTTCGATGTGATGTCGACCTACATCGGTCACCCGCGTGAGAAACTGGGCAGCACTCAGCGTTCCGTGCCGGCCTCTTTTTAAAGTCGCTTCCTAATGAGGCCGGCCGCGCACTTCGGCCTCGACACGCCACGTCAGTCCACGTCACTTCGCTTCAGCCACGTGGGCGGCATCTGGCCAGCGATCAGCACGTGAGCAGGGCCCGCGCCGGGTATCGACTGGCGGACTCCGTAATTGTTGCGTGCGGGCGGCGCGGCCGACCGAGCATCCGAGGCGATATCATCAGACTCATTAGGGTGGCGATGGCCGCGCATAACAAGCGGTCGTATCTCGGGCCATCCGACGGGACTCGTCAGCGCCGTCGCTATTACTTGCGTTCACTTGGAGACACCCAGCTATGGAGGAACGGTTAATCCGTAGCTGTACATCGCTCGAGCTTTTTTTTTATGTCCAATACTACACTATCACAAGTTCTTCCACAAGGCCACATACTCATAAATGTCCCGGTTGTTTTAATTCTGAATCAGAACATTTATTTTCGTAGGATATTCTCACTCATGTCATCCACCAGCACGCAACACTATCAAAACTAAAAGCTCATTTTTATTTCAGTCTCGGTTTATTATTCCCTAAGATGAAAACATTTGCTTCTGGAGAATATCTTATTTCTATTCTTACTCATATTATTATATTCAGTATCACTCCAACCTGCCTGTATTGGGTGATTTTGAATAAAACCGACAATCTGCAGTGACGGAGTCTTTAAATGGAGGGAGAAAGGTCCTAAGAACATGTGTCCAGAAAGGTATCGTTACCTCGGTACATGCCGCTGAAGAACGATACTTCCTTTGACCACGTGCTGTGTGTTCCTTGCATGTTTCAGGCTGTGTGTCTGACGAAGCGTACTGTAAGTAGCAGAATCATACGGTATTCATATCGGAAATTGGCCGAGATTATGTCTGTCTACAGCCAAGCAGATGGAAACCGTCGAGAGACAGCATGGCTATATCAAAACAGTTAGCTTCACAGACACCAACCATAACTATATAACATCTCAAGCCCTTTTTGGGCGTTTGTGTGATCATAGGTCCCTTCAGACAGACGAACGTGCACAGAGCACCAGAACCGGGTTCTAGCAGTAAAACCAGTCCTGCATATCTGGTGTATGTACAGTCTACCGCTCCCCTGCATGTTCGTATCTAAGGACCAGGAAGTACACCTAACATTTGTGGATTTAAAAAAGACATGTGTTTCTGTACCCATCAACAAACTATTGGAAGCGATGGAGTATGTAGGTGAAGAAGCACAACAGATGAAGAAACACAACAGATATCCCTGTGTCAAATAACACAGCGCGAAACGTACGCAGTAGTTAAAGTGGAAAAAATGTTGAGTAAGACATTCCAGACATCAAAAGGACTTAGACAGGGCTGTTGTATATCGCAGACCATGTTTGAAATAAATATGAAGTATGTTCTGGATTGTTGGAATCAGTTATGCAGAGATATAGGATTTTCTTTTAAGCACGGTAGTGTCTACACATTATTAATTATGGTTGTTCAAAGCAGAAAAATAAATAAAGACGTATTATAGGGACAGTGAATATTTTAGAGACTTTGACACGTTAAGTCACAATATTCGGAAGCAGCTGCAGTCGAAGAAGGAAAGCCGTCACGTGTATGACATTGGTCACATTTCTGCCCAACATGAGAAGCATGCATGACTGAAGAGTCAGTCGCCACTCTACATACTTCATGACTTTGGCAAAAACATGGAATAAATACCTGCGACAAACGAACCTGAATTGGTCCTCTAACAGTCCTTCCAGGGGAGAAAGAAGATCGGAAAAACGTCGACTGGACAGACGGAAGTAGGGGGACCAGGCTGTTTCTTGTGCATTTTGTTAGTGCAAGTTGCCTACATCAGGGGCAGGTATGCACTCAGGGGCAGACCTATTGTTCTTCTCTGATTGACATGTACTTAAACTACTGTTCTACTAAGTGGTTTTCCATATCGCTGTACTTAACCTATTGTCAACCCCACCCCCTCCCATTCCCCTTCCACATCAGCAAACACCGCAAACACGCTGCTACAGGTACACTTACAGGTCTGAGTTAATCTATTGTTCCGTTAAGTGTTTTCCCATGTCACCCCTATTTCCTTTTGATTGACATGCACTTAACCTATTGTCCAAACACCCCCACCCCTGCCCTAAACTCCTTCCCCACTCACTGCTACACGTACACATTCAGGTCTGAGTTATTGGTATAGGCCTGCCTCTTACTCTTATCAATTTGATTGACTACTTAATTGAATTGATCAATTAATTAATGTCTCTGGTGCGAAAGTGCTGCACTTCCCTGGTGGGAAGTTCAAATTCCATCAGGACAATACAACTTCTACTAACCTAAGAAAATGGCGAGGAGATAGGTCACATTGACTACTTGATTAAATTGATCAATTAATTAAACTCTTTGGTAAGAAAGTGCCATGCACCATGCACCCCTGCTACCCCCCTCCCACCCCTCCAGGTGTGAAATTCAAATTTTGTCCGATTTTCGACAGTGCCATGCCCACCTGGAATTGGAATGAAATAGTTAAAGTCTCCACCACGTTCCTCAACCGACCACCACGTCCTTACAAACCCATGTTGATGGGCTACTGTGTACTAACAGGTAATACCCTGCATTAACGCGCACTACCGTGTACTCACATGTACTAATGTGCACTAGCGTGTACTAACGTGCACAGCGCATGACCTCATCCAATATGGTGGCTGTGACATCAGTTGATCATGCAAGTGTCACACACCCCTGGCTGGAAGTTTGAATTTTGACGGTAAAAATGGGCACCTCCACTAACCTAAGTCATCCGACCGCCACCTCTTCCTAGGAATTGGCGGTAAAAAGACTCAGTTGATCGATCATTTGAAGCGTATTCGATTGCACTGTATGTAATATTGCTTAAACAATTTAGACATTCTGTGGAATATTGTTTATTTAAAAATGTAGGGGATTCAAAGCACTGTAAGGAATATATGGAAATTGGTGGAGGGGAAGATTCTCACACCAGAAAATTGGAGGGCGTATTCTTTATTTATAAAAAATTCAATTTTTGAGGGGTTCGATTTCTCTTGCTCATCATGCTCTTCTGCTTGCAAACATGTAGGTCTAGCAAGAAGAAATTACAAGAGGCAAACATGCTACACAACCTAATGTTCGGCACTGTACTCTGGGTGTTTTAACCTAATGTTGGGGCCCTTGTTGGCACTTAACCTGTTGTTCAGCTACCTGGTTTTCCATGTCACCCCCATTTCCTTAAACTATTGTACCGCCTTTGATACAAAATTAAGTAATCAATTGCGTCCTCTCACAGTTTTCTGGTAGACTTTTCGAATTTCACATACTTTTCAATGCCATTTCTGACACATTCTATTTTGACATACATTGTACTGCGGTTTACATAAAAATTATGCAAATAAACGTAGTATTCAGCAGATAATCTGCTGTTCTGCTCCGCGTCACCCACTCAAACACACTCTCCCATTAACTACTGTACCGCTAACACCACACGGATATAAAAAAAATATGCAAATCAATTAAATCGGAATTTTTCACATGTACGGGCTAATTTTTCTTAATTCGACGCATCCTATTTGTTGGTGAAACTGATGGAATGTATTTTAAAGAATAGATTTCTAATAAAAAAAATACATCCCGGCACTCGACACCCTATACCGACGCCGCCCCCACCGCACCCGCGCAGCGATCCACTGCCGGGGGCAAGCCAGTGCGAACCATTGCTCTCACACTGGGGCAGGTGAAAGTTGGGTCTATTTTCGTGTATACAGTTGGAATTCTTTGGGTGTTATACTGACGTCACAGAACTCTAAGGCGTGCTCACTCTGGTCCCCTATGCGATGACACATAGCTATGTTATGGTACAGCACTGAGAGAGATGTTACAATGCTTCACAGAATAGCACAGAGAGCATTATTCCTAGCCATCCTTTCGCCATTGTTTCCTTCAGACAAAGTTTTTAGCTGTAAAATTATTTGGCACACATCGCTAAATTGAACCGAATGTTCGACACCGCAAAATTTGTCTTCATATTATAAAATACATACAAGACTCACAAGAATATTGAAAGCCAGGAACACATTTACCAGAGTAGCTACAATTAAATATTACGTTTGCTGCTGCAGTCTGACACCGACTGATGTACAGCTGATGTCTCCTCTTGATGGCTGTGGTTCTGGAATGAATCTGAGTATCTACAGCGAGCTCTCGCAAATTACATAGTGTCCCAGAAATACTTAATGTGCGCTTTTGTGGGAGGTTTCGTGATGTCTCTGCTTGTATGCACGGAAATCTTGTCCTAACTGAACCAGTTTACGAAAATAGCGCATAATAACGTGGCAACCTGTCCATCAATTGATACCCTTCCTGCTTTCAACATATGCAAAGGTTCTCAATGCTGAAAGCCTGTGCACGCTCGCAAAATCGCCGTTAATCATAAACGCATTCTTGTTGTTTGGGAAGAGAGCGCTCTCTAAGCACAGACGGGGGAATTCAGTACAATTAAGCAAACAGAATTGGAGGCACTGTCTTACGGAAGAGAGAAAAATGGCTGGAATATTCGGTATCCTACAGCTAGAGATCTCGAGGTCTGATCTATGCTCCTCTCTGTCACTGACTCTGAATGTCAAGTGTCACTAAACCTCGAGCCGCTACATGCCAGTGATCATATGTTGATAGCATAAAATAGAAAGGATGTCAAATTTCTGATAAAGAAGTTAATGGAAGCGTTTGAACGCGAAAGTCTCAAAGTAAATATGCGCAAGGCAGAATACCTAGTAGTGGGAAGAGATGGAAGGGGTATAGTACTGTCACAAGGAACTATTAAAACAGTAAAGCATTTTAAATACTTAGAATCGATTATCCCATTCGTGGGGAAGCTGCGAAGCAGATGTCTAAAGCAGGATCCAGCGGGCCAGGGGAGCAATTAAAGTGTCATATGCAGTTCTGTGTTGCCCGGTAATACCAAAAGAAACAAAGAAGATAATTCTGCAAACAGTAGTGGAAAGTAAACTAACATACGGCGCAGAAGAATGAGCCATGGAGGAGCGGCAGAGAAGCAGAGCACAGGCAGTAGAGACGAATAGAATAAGTGGGAGGAGGGGGAGGAGGAGGAGGAGGGGATGAATGTTTAACGTCCCGTCGATAACGAGGTCATGAGAGACGGAGCACAAGCTCGGTTTAGGGAAGAATGGGGAAGGAAATCGGTTGTGCCCTTTCAAAGGAACCATCCCAGCATTTTCCTGAAGCGATTTAGGGAAATCACAGAAAACCTAAATCAGAATGGCCGGACGCGGATTTGAACCGTCGTCCTCCCGAATGCGAGTACAGTGTGTTAACACTGCGCCACCTCGCTCGGTGACAGAATAAGGAGGGGCAGCCCTGACATCTAGAACAGAGTAGGGAAGAAATGAGGAAACTAGGGAGATAATGGATACGGAACAATCAGCCGTGCAAACAAATTGAGACTAGGGATCTTCAGTGTCATGGCCATGCACGGAGAGTAGAGAAAGAATGATGGCCAAAAGCAATCCATGAATGGTCGCCGCCAAGAAGGAGGAAGCGAAGATGGACGAGATTCACATAGAGAGCAGGAGACACAAGACTGATGAGCAAGAGCGGTATAGAAGAAGACTGTCATGATGGTGAAAGCTGGGAAAGGGAATATGGGGCCACTGCTGAAGCCTTGAGAGGCCCTTGAAAGTAAAATAAGTGGATAGATATCGATAAAACGAATATCGCACTGGACTAATCTAGGGCAGTTCTAGCGAAGATATACGCGAAAACAACTCAGCCACGCCCCCGCCTTTTTTTTTTTTTTTTTTTTGGTCATAAGTCTACTGACCGGTTTGATGCGGCCCGCCACGAATTCCTCTCCTGTGCTAACCTCTTCATCTCAGAGAAGCACTTGCAACCTACGACCTCAATTATTTGCTTGACGTATTCCAATCTCTGTCTTCCTCTACAGTTTTTGCCCTCTACAGCTCCCTCTATGCCATGGAAGTCATTCCCTCATGTCTTAGCAAATGTCCTATCATCCTGTCCCTTCTCCTTATCAGTGTTTTCCATATATTCCTTTCCTCTCCGATTCTGCTTAGAACCTCCTCATTCCTTACCTTATCAGTCCACCTAATTTTCAACATTCGTCTATAGCACCACATCTCAAATGCTTCGATTCTCTTCTGTTCCGGTTTTCCCACAGTCCATGTTTCACTACCATACAATGCTGTACTCCAGACGTACATCCTCAGAAATTTCTTCTTCCAATTAAGGCCGGTATTTGATATTAGTAGACTTCTCTTGGCCAGAAATGCATTTTTGCCATAGCGAGTCTGCTTTTGATGTCCTCCTTGCTCCGTCCGTCATTGGTTATTTTACTGCCTAGGTAGCAGAATTCCTTAACTTCATTGACTTCGTGACCATCAATCCTGATGTTAAGTTTCTCGCTGTTCTCATTTCTACTACTTCTCATTACCTTCGTCTTTCTCTGATTAACTCTCAAACCATACTGTGTACTTATTAGATTGTTCATTCCGTTCAGCAGATAATTTAATTCTTCTTCACTTTCACTCAGGATAGCAATGTCATCAGCGAATCGTATCATTGATATCCTTTCACCTTGTATTTTAATTCCACTCCTGGACCTTTCTTATATTTCCATCATTGCTTCCTCGATGTACAGATTGAAGAGTAGGGGCGAAAGGCTACTGCCTTGTCTTACACCCTTCTTAATACGAGCACTTCGTTCTTGATCGTCCACTCTTATTATTCCCTCTTGGTTGTTGTACATATTATATATGACCCCTCTCTCCCTATAGTTTACCCCTACAGTTTTCGGAATCTCGAACAGCTTGCACCATTTTATATTGTCGAACGCTTTTTCCAGGTCGACAAATCCTATGAAAGTGTCTTGATTTTTCTTCAGCCTTGCTTCCATTATTAGCCGTAATGTCAGAATTGCCTCTCTCGTCCCTTTAATTCTCCTAGAGCCAAACTGATCGTCACCTTGCGCATTCTCAATTTTCTTTTCCATTCTTCTGTATACTATTCTTGTAAGCAGCGTCGATGCATGAGCTGTTATGCTGATTGTGTAATATTTCTCGCACTTCTCAGCTCTTGCTGTCAGCGGAATTGTGTGGATGATGCTTTTCCGAAAGTGAGATGGTATGTCGCCAGACTCATATATTCTACACACCAACGTGAATAGTCGTTTTGTTGCCACTTCCCCCAATCATTTTAGAAATTCTGATGGAATGTTATCTATCCCTTCTGCCTTATTTGACCGTAAGTCCTCCAAAGCTCTTTTAAATTCCGATTCTAATACTGGATCCCCTATCACTTTTAAATCGACTCCTGTTTCTTCTTCTATCACATCAGACAAGTCTTCACCCTCATAGAGGCTTTCAATGTATTCTTTCCACCTATCTGCTCTCTCCTCTGCATTTAACAGTGGAATTCACGTTGCACTCTTAATGTTACCACCGTTGTTTTTAATGTCACCAAAGTTTGTTTTGACTTTCCTGTATGCTGAGTCTGTCCTTCCGACAATCATATCTTTTTCGATGTCTTCACATTTTTCCTGCAGCCATTTCGTCTCAGCTTCCCTGCACTTCCTATTTATTTCATTTCTCAGCAACTTGTATTTCTGTAATCCTGATTTTCCCGGAACATGTTTGTACTTCCTCCTTTCATCAATCAACTGAAGTATTTCTTCTGTTACCCATGGTTTCTTCGCAGCTACCTTCTTTGTGACTATGTTTTCCTTCCCAACTTCTATGATGGCCCTTTTTAGAGATGTCCATTCCTCTTCAACTGTACTGCCTACTGCGCTATTTATTATTGCTGTATCTATAGCGTTAGAGAACTTCAAACGTATCTCGTCATTCCTTAGTACTTCCGTATCCCACTTCTTTGCGTATTGATTCTTCCTGACTAATGTCTTGAACTTAAGGCTACTCTTCATCACTACTATATTGTGATCTGAGTCTATATCTGCTCCTGGGTACGCCTTACTATCCAGTATCTGATTTCGAAATCTCTGTCTGACCATGATGTAGTCTAATTGAAATCTTCCCGTATCTCCCGGCCTTTTCCAAGTATACCTCCTCCTCTTGTGATTCTTGGACAGAGTATTCGCTATTACTAGCTGAAACGTGTTACAGATATCCTCATACACTTTCTCTATTTGTTCATCTTCAGCTTGCGACGTCGGCATGTATACCTGAACTATCGTTGTCGGTGTTGGTCTGCTGTCGATTCTGATTAGAACAAGCCGGTCACTGAACTGTTGACAGTAACACACCCTCTGCCCTACCTTCCTATTCATAACGAATCCTACACCTGTTATATCATTTTCTGCTGCTGTTGATATTACCCGATACTCATCTGACCAGAAATCCATGTCTTCCTTCCACTTCACTTCACTGACCCCAACTATATCTAGATTGAGCCTTCGCATTTCCCTTTTCAGATTTTCTAGTTTCCCTACCACGTTCAAGCTTCTGACATTCCACGCCCCGACCCGTAGAACGTTATCTTTTCGTTGATTATTAAATCTTTTTCTCATGGTAACCTCCCCCTTGGCAGTCCCCTCCCGGAGATCCGAATTGGGGACTATTCCGGAATCTTTTGCCAATGGAGAGATCATCATGACACTTCTTCAATTACAGGCCACATGTCCTGTGGATACACGTTACGTGTCTTTAATGCAGTGGTTTCCATTGCCTTCTGCATCCTCATGTCGTTGATCATTGCTGATTCTTCCGCCTTTAGGGGCAATTTCCCACCCCTAGGGCAAGAGAGTGCCCTCAGCCTCTATCCGCTCCTCCGCCCTCTTTGACAAGGCCGTTGGCAGAATGAGGCTGACATCTTATGCCGGAAGTCTTCGGCCGCCAATGCTGATTATTGATCAAAATTTAGGCAGTGGCGGGGATCGAACCTGGGACCGAGGGCGTTTTGAATATGATTCAAAGACGCTACCCCTACACCCCCGCTATGTACTTTAAACAGGCTTATTGAGTACATTCAGCGATGGACACCTGCACATTACCCGAAGGCTAGGCTACCTATTAATACCAGATTTATTTGTATGGATAGGATAAGAAATTAATGCTACCTACTTATAGAATCCTTGTGCAATGTCTTGAACTTAAGCCTACTCTTCATCACTACTATATTGTGATCTGAGTCTATATCTGCTCCTGGGTACGCCTTACTATCCAGTATCTGATTTCGAACACCTCACCCCATCCGCCAACGCCCTGTCCAACCACTCCACGGTTATTTGTATATAAAGAAATTACATCGAAATGAAGACGAATTGTTAATCAAATGTAAAGCAGAATCATTCCAACATTCGGCACAGTTTGACGACGACTGGTGTTGCAATTTCTGAGTACAATAAAATTACATACAAATTTGTCAGATATGCTAACATTAATTCACTTCCAGTTACGCCGAAACAGCAGTGATTAACAATTCATTTCATTCTGACTGAGTAATGCAAAAATAACAGTGTCGTGAATTAAGTGTATTAAAAATTCATTGTACTGTTTTCTCTCCTTCAGCAGCAGAAATATCAGAAATACAAGCATGTTATACTGTACTATAGAATACACATCGAAATATGTAGAATTTCTATTGCTCGACATCGACAAATGTAAAAATTTGATACCTAAGTTATTGTTATTATCATTATTATCATTAATAAGAGAATAGAAGCTTTCGAAATGTGGTGCTACAGAAGAATGCTGAAGTTTAGATGGGTATATCACATAACTAATGAGGAGGTAATGAATAGGATATGGGAAAACAGGAGTTTGTGGCACAACTTGACTAGAAGAAGGGATCGGTTGGTAGGACATGTTCTGAAACATCAAGGGATCACCAATTTAGTATTGGAGGGAAGTTTGGAGGGTAAAGCTTTGCTAGAAATATAGGTTTGCCTTTTCTTAATCTAGCTTCTAAAACAAGTCGTAGGGTCGGTATTGCCTCACGTGTTCCCATATCTGTACGGAATCCAAACTGATCTTCTCCGAGGCCAGCTTCTACCAGTATTTTCATTCGTCTGTAAAGAATTCGCGTTCGTATTTTGCAGCCATGACTTATTAAACTGACACTAATTATGCAAATATTTTATCTAAAATTGTAATTTTGTAGTACCTAAAATTCCTAATTTCCTGTTAGAACCTGATTGTACCTCATTTTTAAAAATCCTAAAAATACCTAATTTCATGTTACAACCTAACTGTATCTCATTTTTAAAATTCCAGTCAAATGAAATTTTATGACCAAAACTACTCTTCTTGTCTTCCCGTCTACTTCGAAAACAGTAATTGAGTCTTAACTGGTTTGTTAGCATGCGTGAACGCCAATCGTGAGTCAGACGATGACAGCCTGCGCCAGAGAGTTCCTGCCGCTCTGCTTCGCAGAACGTTGTCGCTCGCTGTGAACCATCAAATGGGCTGGCAGGGCACGGAGGAGCCATGTGATCTGCCTGCGGCGCCTTCCTGCCCTATCGGAACAGCCTGATTAAAACACAGGCACTGTCTTCATTCAGTCGATCAGTGTGCTGCTTTGATGTGGTGAAATGTTTCACAGCGACAGTGTATTTGTGGAAAGTCAAGCCTGCCGAAAGTAGCCAGCTCCAAATAATCTCTGATTCTTCAGTGGTTACAAGAATTTCCTGATTTCTCTACAGATGGAAGAGTTACTCATTGCAATGTATACAACAAAGACGTAAGTAAAATGTTAACCTTTTATCTGTTACGCCCACAATCAAGCTATTGGTTTTGATGGGTTAACTTGGACCAGAGACATGCGAATGAAAAAATGTGGTATCTAAACCCTTAATGTAGGTTAATTTTGCTAAGTAGGTTTCGTCCATAAGTTCCTCCACAAAGTATTTCTCATTTTTTTTTGTTTTTAGGTACTTTCTCAGCAGAGATCGCATTTAAGACGGCATGTTGCAGGGATAAATCAAACATGCAACAAACGTTGGTAACTAAACCAAATGCAACAAACAAAAACAAATCTCATCCTGTCCTGTGTCGAGCCGTTGTTGCAGCAAACACACCATTCAGTGCAGTTGAAAATAACCAGATCAAAAGTGTTTTAGAGAAATTCTGTCAAAAAATGGTTCAGATGGCTCTAAGCACTATGGAACTTAACATCTGAGGTCATCAGTCCCCTAGAACTTAGAACTACTTAAACCTAACTAACCTAAGGATATCACACACATCCATGCCCGAGGCAGGTTTCCAACCTGCGACCGTAGCAGCAGCGCGGGTCCGGATTGAAGCGCCTAGAACCGCTCGGCCACAGAGAAATATTGTCACCACAGCATTCCATCAGAATGCACCCTGAGAAAGGACTACTTAGATACTTTCTATGGAAATATATTGAGCAAAAAGAAAGGGAAGATATAGGTGATTCATACATGTGAATCTCTGTCGATGAGACAATTGATAGAAAAGGTCGACATGTGGCTAATTTGATTGTTGGGAAGTTAGATCCCGACACTCGCTCAGTACCTCACCTGATATGCAGCAAGGAACTAAAAAAGACTAACCAGGAAACAACTTCTCACACTGTTAATAAAGCCCTCATGTTACATTTCGCCAACAGTCTAGATGAAAATAAAATACTTGTAATCTACACTGATGCAGGGCATACATGATTGCTTTTGATAAATTGTTGAAAGTATTTTACTCAGCTCGTAGAATCGGGTGTACCGCCGGTGGTCAGCGTCTTCCCAACACGATATTTAGAAATCATATTTTACGCAGCCTTGCTCCTTTTCTCATGTCTTGTATACGCCATGAATCGTGTAGCTGAGACGATATGTCTCGATTTCCACATGTAAATAAGTTAGTTTCAATAATCAAAAAGGTTTTTATTAAAGCACCTATAACAATGCAGTTATTTCGAGAGGAACTTCCCAACGTATCAATTCCACCAGAACCCATACTTAACGCGCTGAGGAACTTGGCTAGAGGCCGTGGAAAATTACAGCGAGCATTTGGAAGACGCAAAGAACATTGTTCTTTAATTGCGGGAGTAGGCAGTGAACATTACTTCAGCTAGAGATCTTGAGGACCCAACAATTTCCAACGACATTACATACATAATATCTCATTATGCATTTATGGTCCCTGTTACAAAGCTCTAAGTGTTCAGGGAAACCAGTCAACACGCAATTGCGACTGATACGTGAGATGACAGAAAAAAATCAACTGTTTCTATTGGACCCAGGGCTGACCACCCCCGGCACATCTTATCAGGTAAATCAACAGAACATAAGTGTGCGGTCTTATTGCACCTAATACCGTCGTTTAAACATGCACCGGTGACATCTCTTGACGTGGAACGCTCATTCTCCGCATATAAGATACTATTATCAGACAAGAGATGCAGTTTCACAACCGAAAATCTGGAGGAAGTGTTAATTATTTGCTGTGACTGGAATTATGGTTCAAAATTGTTCAAATGGCTCTGAGCACTATGGGACTTAACATCTGTGGTCATCAGTCCCCTAGAATTTAGAACTACTTAAACCTAACTAACCTAAGGACATCACACACATCCATGCCCGAGGTAGGATTCGAACCTGCGACCGTAGCGGTCACGCGGTTCCAGACTGAAGCGCCTAGAACCGCACAGCCACACCGACCGGCAGGAATTATGGAGACGGACAATAATATAATGTGGATTTTTTCAATCTATTTATCTATCTAGGCAAAAGAATCTGATTTTGGTCACTATTTTCTGGTTTTTATAACCTATTTTTCTAAGTTATAGAACGTATTTTAGGTACCTAATCAAAAACTTTTAGAGCCTTTAAGTCAGAGGTCTAGTTATCACAGCAACAAGGTCGCACAAAGCTGTCCGATCTCCCGCATGCCGGCGGCCCACTGCTGTGACTCTTCCAACGCTGAAACGTGCAGACAATCTCATTCGAAGTGATCGAAGGGTCACAACCAAACGCCTCGCATGGCCAATTGGACGTCTCTGCAGGTAGTGCTGACACACCTGTCCAGCAGTTGGGGTACTCAAAGGTGTGGATCTGATGGTTTGGTCGCCACCTACAGAATACTATGAAATCATAAAGAGCAACAAAAGGACCGTCTGTGCGGGGGTAGGTGCGCGTTACAAGGCTGATTGTAACAAGATTTGGAAAACAGTCACAGGCAGTGAAACATCGGTTCATCACTTCGAACCGGAAACAGAATAGCAATCCATGCAGTTGCACCACATCACCTCTCCTCCTAAGAAGGAAGTTCACAGGCGCACTTTCAGCCGATAAAGTCATAGCGACCGTCTTCTGAGACTCTGAAGGGTTAATTCTATTTGATGTTGTGCACTATGGTATAACGATCAACTCTAAATGTTAATGTGCTACCTTCAGAAAATAGAAGAAAAAATTTTAGCGTGTTAGCCGCCACAAAACGTCTTTGGACCTTTTTTCCTCATCCACCCTACAGCCCGAATCTTGCACCTTTCGACATCCGATGAAGGATCCAATTCGTGGTCGGCTGTAATTGGATGCTGTGGAGGTTATTGATGGAGCAATACGATGGCTCCGACATCGACCAGTAGAGTGGTACCATGAGGGCATACAAACCCTCACAACAATGTGGCGAAATTTCGTCGCATTGAACGAAGGTTATGCAGAATAAAAGGATTTTTTACCTTTTGTAGCCAAAAGAGTGTGGAATAACATGATTTATAGGAATCCTGAATAAAACCAACCTGCTTTCACACAAAAAATGTGCTCCATTACTTACAGAACGTACATCGTATGTGGAAAATATTGGAAAGAAGAAAGGACAGGACGGTAGGACATGCGTTTGGGCATCAGAAATATTTAGAGGGACTTCTAGAGGATAGAAACCGTACGGAAAGAGCGAAATTGGAGCAGTCCAACAAATAATCGAGAATTTCGCATGTATATGGAAATCTCAGATGAAGAGACTGGCACTAGAGAGGAAACCATGGCGGGCAGCATCAAATGAGTCAGATGATTAACTACCCTGAGAAAGGTATCTGGTATCTTAACCACTGTCGGATTTCCTTGGACAGCTACGTATTGTAGACGTAAATGTGTAAAATATCCGACAGTACTGTCGATAACGTGATTAGTATAGTTACTCGCAAGTGTTACATCCCTGTCGAGTGATAGGTACACAAACGCTTTTTGCAGGAACACTGTAGCAAACGCAGGAGGATTTTCAGGAACAGCAGATGAAACTGCTCAGTGAAATCACAACACATTTCACTCAATAATACGGCAGAAAATCTGCCATTGTGCGCCTGATTGCTTCCGTTCCAAGAAGCATGAGACCACAGGAATTCCAGCTAGACAATGGTTCCTGTTCACTGGCGTGTAACCCGGCGATCCGAGTAGTGCCCTCTCTGAGGATGTTCAAAATGCTTTGGTGGCAGTCTTTGAGGAAACGCATAAGCCCGTTATTCGGCAAACGACAATGAACAGACATCGACATTGTGTGTTCTAATATGCAGGATGTTCGGAAATTACCGTTACTAACTTAAAGGATTTGTAGAGGGGAGTGAGTAAATAACCTTAATAAATTTACAGGAATCCGGCGTCTACAACTTTGACGCTCTGTAGTGTCGTTGAATGACGTTCCCTGACATATTCAAAATATTATGTACTCCCTCCCCTCTACAAATCGTGTAAGATTGTAACTGGAATTTCCGCACACCCTGTACATATCATTTCCGACAGAGGAATAAATGCGATAGTATAGATTGTCATATTCTTTTTGAAAACGAGATTTATCTGACAATATTATCACATTTTCGGAAAATAAACTTTTAGTCATTTAAAACCAGAGACTGAATGTGTGGTAGTTTGCTGAAAGAGTGGAGGACAAAGTACTAGCTGCAAGGCAGCTTATATCAGCACTCCTACGCCACGGGTTGGGACATATTTTTTGACAGACTTCAGAAGAATTAATGCAGTAAAAGTATATTGGAAATCAGCTCTTCTGATGATCTGATATTAGATTAGATATACACCACCAGCAATGCTATGCTTTTCACAATAGTAATACCATTTGCGAAGCTAGAAACACTTGGTTAAATGTGTTCTACCCATCTGAAAATCCGAAAAGTCGGATCAAAGTTCGGGCTTTTTAGACACATTGGGCTGTACGTAGAAGCTCTTACAATTCAAGCTGATCGTACTATATATGGGTCTTAGGGTTATTACGAGTGCATGCTGAAGGCTAATGCTTCCGATTTCTTTACGGGAAAGATCTTAAAGCCTTCTTCGTAACGTAGAATGTTTGTCTTTGTTGGTGGAGCCACAATCTAACCTGCACTGCTACATCGCTGTCAGTATGAAGTCCTCGAAGGAGGTCTTTATGTTTTGGAAACAGACGAAAATCGAATGTGGCCAAGTCGGCACTGTATGAAGGATGATCAATGACAGTGAACACAAGGCGTCGGATTTCTTCAGATCTCGCTGCGCTCCTGTGTGGCCGGGCTTTGTCATGCTGAAGGAAAGTTCATTCCACGAGTGGACGAACTCTTCGAATTCGAAGCTCGATAGTAGCACGCTTATTCTCGCGCACCAAAATTGTTACATTACACACCGCCATGATACACGTTACAGGTTGGAGACTTCTAGCGCCTGAGGGCTGCTAATAATTGGACACGAAGAATAAACATAAATAATGTTAATAACGTTTGTTTTATTTAAAAAGCTTCAAGAGTTTTCACATAAAAAATGTGGAGACATAACTTTTCAGCATGCTTCCATAATTTGTAGATCTGTTTTAAGCCCACTTTGATTTTTAGGGTGAAAGAATTACCTGAGACTGTACTAAGTTATGTCGAAAGCATTAACTGCAGCATAACTATGTATCTTGATCTATAGAGATGTATGGAATATTGGAAAATTTGTTCTTGTTTGTCTGGGTTCAGAGACTGTACATAGATCCTACAGGCGTTTGGCTAATTTGGTGAAGACAGGAAACTCCTCTCGAATTTTAGACGAAGTAACGTTTCAAGAAACCTCCACAGTCCTATGGTATGGAGCTTGGTCGAATGCTTAAACAAAAGGCTCAGGTGATTCTGTGACTGTCTTGGATTTCTCTACCTCCGTTCTGTACCTCCGATATCCGGTGGAGAACTACAGAACCGCCCCCTCCGCCTTAATATTCTAACCAACCAAGATACGACTGCTAAGATAGCGGACTACGTATCAAACCACCTAATCTTGAATATAATTTGATGTACATTTAACAACAAATGAGTAGAATTTCAGAATAATTAAATGATTTATTCAAGAGAAGAACTTCGCAAATTGAGCACGTCAGTGATGCGCTGTACCACCTCTGACTCTTATGCGAGCAGTTATTCGGCCTTGAATCTCACTGACTGGAGTAGAATTGTGATCAGTCATGAGTCCTGCTTCGGATTAAGTCCCGATGGCCAGCGAACACGTGGGTGGAGATGCCCTGGACAACGGTGGGATACCAACCTCGCTGTCGACCGCCATACGCCGCAACATCCAGCAGTGATTGTCATGGGTACCATTCCATTTCACAGCAGGACGATTTAGGTTGTCGTCATCGGCGATCTTTACTACATGATGGTACGTCGACGAAATTCTACGCTACGCTCTGTTTCGTTCCCCTTCACGGAAAGCCGTCCTCGGCTTACATTTCAGCAATATAACGCCCGCTTGGACACAGCGAGAGCTTCCACTGCTTTTCTTGGTGCTTACCAAACCGCACCTCGGCCAGCGAGTTGGTGGAATCTCTCCCGCTAGAGAACATTTGGAGCATGATGAGCAACAACTCTGCTCAGTGGCAAGCTGAATAACAGCTTACACAAGGCCCACACCTGGACCAGCGAGCTATTGATTTGTTCTATTTGTAAAAGACTTTCTCTTGAGTAAATGATGCAATTATTCTGAAATTGTAATTTTTTTTGTCTGTACATTTGCATCACATTTCTCGCTTTCCGTCCGATTCGGGTTATCACTTCGTGGTGCGTGGTGGGATTATTTTTATCTTGCAGTGTATGAGAAGCTACCTGATACACGAATCCAGTGAAACTGTTGGTTCTTTGTTGTTAAATATGTAAAACTCATTTAGTAATCGTAAATAAATGACTGTGTATGGCCCTAAGGACCATTACGATGTTGCATTAGCATTTAGAACAGTAAACAGAATAAGCTGGCGAACAACATCTACATCTACGGTATTACTCTGCTATTCAAAAGAAAGTGACTGGCAGAGGGTTCAAACAATCACCTTCAAGGTGTCTCTCTACCGTTTCACTCTCTAATGGCGTGAGGGAAATACGAACACTCAAATTTTTCTTTGCAAACCCTGATTTCTCATATTTTATCGTGATGATCATTCCTCCCTGCGTAGGTTGGTGCTAACGGAATGTTTTAGCAATCCAAGGAGGAATCTGGTGATTGGAACTTCATGAGAAGGTGCCGTCGCAAAGAAATACGCCTTTGTTTTAATGACTGCCACTACAGTTCACGTATCATATCTGTGACACTGTCTCTCCAATTTCGCGATAATAAGAAACGAGCTCCCTTCTTTGAACTTTTTCTGTGTCATTCGTATCAGTCCTACCTGATGCGGATCCCACACCTCACAGCAATACTCCAGCATAGGGAAGACAGGCATGGTGTAAGCAGTCTCTTTAGTAGACATGTTGAACCTTCTAAGTGTTCTGCGAGGGGCGACAGTCTTTGGTTTTCTCTACCCACAACTTTAGCTATGAGATCGTTCCAATTCAGATTATTTGTAATAAAACTCCCTAAGTATTTAGTTGAATTTGCAGCCTTCAGATTTGTGTGTCTTATCATGTGATCGATATTTAGCCGATTTCTTTTAGTACTCATGTGAATGAGGTCACATTTTTCTTTATTCACGGTCAATTGTCACTTTTCACACCAACATATCTAAATCATTCTGCAATTCGTTCTCGTCATCTGATGACTTTACAATACAGTAAATGACACCATAATCTGCAAACAGTCGAAGAGGACTACTCAGATTGTCTCCTGTGTCGTTAATGTAGATCAGGAACAATAGAGGCCTTGGGGAACGCCGGATATTACTTTTGTTTTACTAGATGAGTTTCCGTTTATTACTACGAAATGTGACATTTCTGACAGGAAATCACGAATCCAGTCGCACAACTGAGTTGATATTCCATAGGCATGCAATTTGGTTATAAGACGCTCGTAAGGAACGGTGTTGAAATCCTTCCGGAAATCTAAAAATATGGAATCTATTTGATGTCCCCTGTCGATAGCACAAATTACTTCATGAATATAAAGAGCTAGTTGTGTTTCACAAGATCGATATTTTCTGAATCCGTGCTATGTTTCAATAAATTGTTTTCTTCGAAGTAATTCATAATGTTCGAACACAACATACGTTCTAAAACCCTAGTGCAAATCGATGTTAGTGATATTGGCCTGTATTTCAGCGAATTACTCCTCCCCTTTCTGGTTAGTGATGTGACTTGAGCAGTTTTCTAGTCATTAAATACGGATCTTTCTTTGAGCGAGCGGTTGTACATAATTGCTACATATGGAGCTATTGTATCAACATACTAAAAAAGGAACCTGACTGGTATACAATCTGGTGACCTTGTTTTTATCAAGTGATTTACTGCTCGGCCTTTTAAATTTTTTTTAAAGTTGAGTGATTCTATTTACCAGAAAGTTGAGTCACGGAAATGATGCTAATCAGAAAGTGAAGTCCTTTAATTGATGCTCTGAAGCATACGAAAACATTTTTCGACGAAATCGCAGTGTACTCATGTAGAAACTGGTCTGGCAACATTTTATACAACTGTTAGTCGTCTGTAAGACTTAACAGTCGCATATGCGAGAATTTTTAGACGCTTGTGGTGATCGAATAATTACGCCGCTATCACTCCGAGATGATTGGCTCTGGTTGACAACATGGTAAGTTATTATTAAACCACAATATTTGACAAGTGGACAAATTAAGTGATATATTCGGCACCATCAGTGACATCTTCCCAACTGATACAAGACAGAAACATTCACGTAATTTAATACTTCGTTGTTTATAAGGGAGGGGTGGGGCGACAGAAAGGCTGAAGTCAGGTACTGTGTTAACGATCTCGATCTCTAGTGTATCAACATAGACTGCTCAACGTGTCTACGCAGCCTTGTACCACGGCGAAAGACAAGGGCCGTTAAATGAGCCTAACTGACAAGGACCAGAGAAGAGTGTGACGTCACTGAAGAGTCCTACAAGAGTTGCGTTGGTCGGTGAGTGGAGTTCCATGTAAACCACATTTTGCAAAAGGGAACTTTATGCTATAGACGTCTGGGGGTAAGTAGCTCGTAAAATACCGTCAGACATAACAGCATGTGAAAGTATACATCTCCAGTGGGCCAAACAACTTAGAAACGGGACAGGTAGCTGTTTGTTTACAGCAGCAATGACCGTTACTTTACAGGATGGGGCAATGACACTACACAGGGTGTGGCAATGAAGGTCAATTTACAGGATAGGATAATAACGGTCATTTTCCAGGCTGGGGGATTGGTGGTCAGTTTAGAGTATGGATCTATAATGGTCAGTTTACAGGCTGGGGTAATTCTGGTGACTTCACAGGGTGGGATAATGGTGATCAGTTTACTGTTTGCCATATGGGCGATCACGGTCTGCTTAAAAGATGAGGCTTAATGGTCAGTTGACAGGGTGGGACAGTGCTGCTTAGTTCACAGGGTGATTATCATTACCCATTGCCAATATTCTGCTGCTTTTCAGTTAATATATGCTGACGATTGTACCAAGAACTGGTGGATGCATTGACCTGGCAGTGTATGGAGAGTATATTTCAGGCTGGAGGTTTGAGACCTGATACTGATCTTTCAGGATTCAGGGTAACGGCAGCACGGACCAAAGTGTTTCAGCATTGTTAATGATCAAAGGTTGCTCATTTTGGTACGTCTTCATTGTGAGTACACTGTACACACTAGCGTCTTCCAAGACGATGAACGCTACGTTCATAGTGTAACATTCATTCACTCATTACTAGTACGTGGATCGAACGAGCTGGCGCAGTGGGAGGACACTGGACTCGCATTCTGCAGGACGACGGCCATCCAGATTTAGATTTTTGATGATTTCCCTAAATCCCTCGAGGAAAATGCCGGGATGATTCCTTCGAAAGGGGAAGGCTGATTTCCTTCCTCCATCCTTGACACAATCCGAGCTTGTTCTCCGTCTCTAACGAACTCGATGTCGATTGGACAATAAACCAAATCTTCCTTCCTTCTTTCGTTCCTGATAGGTGGAACACTCAGTAATCTGTTGGCACTAAACTATTAAGCCATAACTCCATGCAGAACTTTGGGACTTTGAAGTATAGCAGTCGAAAGCAGTTCCCGAAATTTTGTAGGCCCGCGGCACCTAATACACTCCTGGAAATGGAAAAAAGAACACATTGACACCGGTGTGTCAGACCCACCATACTTGCTCCGGACACTGCGAGAGGGCTGTACAAGCAATGATCACACGCACGGCACAGCGGACACACCAGGAACCGCGGTGTTGGCCGTCGAATGGCGCTAGCTGCGCAGCATTTGTTCACCGCCGCCGTCAGTGTCAGCCAGTTTGCCGTGGCATACAGAGCTCCATCGCAGTCTTTAACACTGGTAGCATGCTGCGACAGCGTGGACGTGAACCGTATGTGCAGTTGACGGACTTTGAGCGAGGGCGTATAGTGGGCATGCGGGAGGCCGGGTGGACGTACCGCCGAATTGCTCAACACGTGGGGCGTGAGGTCTCCACAGTACATCGATGTTGTCGCCAGTGGTCGGCGGAAGGTGCACCTGCCCGTCGACCTGGGACCGGACCGCAGCGACGCACGGATGCACGCCAAGACCGTAGGATCCTGCGCAGTGCCGTAGGGGACCGCACCGCCACTTCCCAGCAAATTAGGGACACTGTTGCTCCTGGGGTATCGGCGACGACCATTCGCTACCGTCTCCATGAAGCTGGGCTACGGTCCCGCACACCGTTAGGCCGTCTTCCGCTCACGCCCCAACATCGTGCAGCCCGCCTCCAGTGGTGTCGCGACAGGCGTGAATGGAGGGACGAATGGAGACGTGTCGTCTTCAGCGATGAGAGTCGCTTCTGCCTTGGTGCCAATGATGGTCGTATGCATGTTTGGCGCCGTGCAGGTGAGCGCCACAATCAGGACTGCATACGACCGAGGCACACAGGGCCAACACCCGGCATCATGGTGTGGGGAGCGATCTCCTACACTGGCCGTACACCACTGGTGATCGTCGAGAGGACACTGAATAGTGCACGGTACATTCAAACCGTCATCGAACCCATCGTTCTACCATTCCTAGACCGGCAAGGGAACTTGCTGTTCCAACAGGACAATGCACGTCCGCATGTATCCCGTGCCACCCAACGTGCTCTAGAAGGTGTAAGTCAACTACCCTGGCCAGCAAGATCTCTGGATCTGTCCCCCATTGAGCATGTTTGGGACTGGATGAAGCGTCGTCTCACGCGGTCTGCACGTCCAGCACGAACGCTGGTCCAACTAAGGCGCCAGGTGGAAATGGCATGGCAAGCCGTTCCACAGGACTACATCCAGCATCTCTACGATCGTCTCCATGGGAGAATAGCAGCCTGCATTGCTGCGAAAGGTGGATATACACTGTACTAGTGCCGACATTGTGCATGCTCTGTTGCCTTTGTCTATGTGCCTGTGGTTCTGTCAGTGTGATCATGTGATGTATCTGACCCTAGGAATGTGTCAATAAAGTTTCCCCTTCCTGGGACAATGAATTCACGGTGTTCTTATTTCAATTTCCAGGAGTGTATACTGAGGTGACTGAAGTCATGGGATACCTCCTAATATCATTTAGGATCTCCATTTGCACAGCACAGTGCAGCAACAATAACTGGCAGGGATTCAACAAGTCGTTAGAAATACCCTGCAGAAATATTGTTTGGGCACATGAAGTCTGTGAAAGCCTACAAATGGTCACAAAACAGCCAAACATACTCACTTCCAGACAAGGATCGGCTGGACAAGATGACTTAGTACATTCTATGTAAACACAGTCTACACCATTATCGAGCCATAACCATATTTCACAGTGCCTTGGTGGGGTGCCTCGGGGGTGCACGCGGCACTCGAAACCTACTATCAGCTCTTATCAGCTGGAATCGGTTTTAATCTTACGAGACCGCAGTCGTCTGGGCTCCAACCGATATGGTCACAGGCCCAGGAGAGGTGCTGCAGCCGACGTCGTGCTGTTAACAAGGACAGTCGATCTGATCGTCCTGTACCATATCCCACTAAAACCAAATTTTGCCGCACTGTCCTAACGGATACGTCCGTCGTACGTCCCACATAGATTTTTGCTGTTATTTCACATAGTGCTGCTTGTCTGTTAGCCCTGGTAGCTCTACGCAAACGCCAGCGGTCTCATTCGTTAAGTGGAGGCCCTTGGCCACTGCGTTTTCCGTGGTGAGACGTAATGACTGAATTTTGGTATTCTCGGCACACTGTTGACACTGTGGATTTTAGAATATTGAATTCCAAAGCAATTTCCGAAATGGAATGCCACATGTGTATACCTACAACTAGCATTCCGCGTTCAAAGTCTGTTAATGGCCGTCGTGCAGCCTTAACTGCGTCGGAGCCTTTTTCACATAATCATCTGAGTATAAATGACAGCTCTGCCAACGCACTGCCCATTTATACCTTGTGTACGCGATACTACCGCCGTCTTTATATGTGCGTATCGCTATCCCTTGACTTTAGTCACCACAACCTGTTCATCGAGTGACTCTAGCTTGAAAATTCATGTGGATTCTTTTCATTTCCAAACCAATGCATTGTCACATGGTAGCCACATGGTGCCTGCTGGAGGTGGCTATTTTCTTTTACCGTGTGCTTTCCTGGCCTGGATCACTTCCCTGTGCATACTGAGCAGTAAAAGTAAGTTTAAAAATGCAAACGATAAATGGTAGTGTTCATGTACAGACTCTGTTGTACATGGTATCCTAGAAGTTTCTGCTCCTGGCAGAGATGTACGTCAGAATACCTCACAATCAGAGGTCCTGCTTCTCGGGACGTATTGGCTTTGGTTGACACGTTAGAAATATGAGGTTGAGGTATTGTCGTGGTGTAAAATTGCAAGCAATCAGCAGAAAGAATAATTCTTGAGTTACAATGTATAACCGGCAGTACCGCTAGTACAATGCCTGTGTATAGTGAATTAAAAAGAATGGGGTACGATGCTAGGGCGGTTCCTCATTAAGTCACATCTCTTTCTTCAGTCAGTGCTAAGGGACGCTTCGCGAGGTACAAAGAGCGAACCCACTCGATCGTGGATGACTGGAAACGAATGATGTGGAGTCACACTACACACTGTGCCAATCGGATGCAATGATTTGGGTTTGGCGAATGCCTGGAGAACGTTACCTGCCATCTTCTATAGTATTAGCAGTGAGGAAACGGAGGTAGGTTTGTTACACTATGGGGGTATTTTTCGTGGTAAGATTTTGGTCGCCTTACTGCGTTTAAGAGAAAAATAAGTACGGAAATCCATGATCGTATATTGAAACATAGTTTATTGCGTAAAGTAGAGGATTATTTAAGAGACAATGACTGAATCAGCATGACAATGTAACCTGTCGTAAAGCAGCAACTCTGGGTCAATGGTTTGTGGACAATAACATTACTTAAATGGATTGTTGTATTCAGGAGTCCCACTCTGAACCCAGTGCATCTCCTCAGGGAAAGGGCAGAGCGTCGACATCGTTCCAAATCTTAGTGTCCAACACATTACTTGCCCTAGTTTGGGCTACGGGCTATTGAGGAAGAATCGGCCGCCATTACTCCTCAGACATTCAGATAACTCCTTGAAAGTGTCCCCAACATAACTGAAGCTCTTATAACAATGGAGGCTGGACTAGCAAATATTAATGTCCACTAATAGCTGTCCAAATAATTTTTATCAGATAGTGTTCTGGCGTAATCACAAGCGCCGGATCGAAGATGAAGAATGCAAGAGAAGTGAAGGCAGTGAGACGACGTCAGCCAATGGTGCGCTGGTTATGACCAAACCACGACAGGCGGGCCCTCTAGCCGAAGAGAATATAAGCGCCGCTCCTGCCACCCTTGGCCAGACGGTATTAACACAGTACTACGGGAGCATCGTGACAGCAGTGACGTGTGATCTGTATCAATTGCTTACATGAACATTGTATGCAGCAAAGGACTTTGATTGTTTGCATGTCGCCCATTACTTGCGACACCATTGTAAATTTAAAGTTAAGTATTGTCTATCTGCTTACTTGTAATAAAAACTAGTAATGTGATTTGTTTGTATTGTTGTGTAGCATTCCGAGAACGCCGCACCTTTTAGGCACCCTATACGAGACGAGTGAGAAAGACCCCACATTTGGCGGCGAGTATCCGCCGGACCCACAGCCAAACGGCCACATACTTTTCTGTTTTATTGCTGGTGCCTTACTTCTCTCTTGTCTTTTCTTCGCATGGGCGTTTCACTAATGTTACAGTTTCTTGTTGTTTTTGCTAATCGGAGTTTTAAGGTGGGTGTTGCCGAAATTTGCTTTCTGCTTTGTCAATTTGCTGCATTTGTATCTTCCAACATGCCCACTCCTCCTGTCCCGCCCCTGCTCAGATGCCACAACCGGAACTGATAGATGCCACACAGCTAATGGAGACGTTTCAGTTCCAGATGCAACAGTTCTCAACGTTACTCAACATGCTGCAGCAGCACTGGCCAACACTGATGCTCAACGGAACAAGCACCGCCTACTATAGCTGCTACACCATCTTTTCAACAGTTTCGTGACCAAGAACAGGACTGGCTCGAGTGGTTACATCATCATTCACAATGTACCAGGTACTGTAAAGCTTCCACATTTATTATCCACAGTAGGAAGTGCAGTGTTCTGCCTCATTCAGAAACTCTTCCCAATCGCCAATTCGAGTGGAGTTACGTATGATCAAATTACCTCTTCGCTAACTTACCATTACCACCAACAAGTGAATGCGATAGCTGCTAGGTATCAGTTCTTTGCGAAAAATGGTCAGACAAGAAAATAAAAATTCACATATACTTGTAGTGCCTTATTTTTAGACGTTGTGTTGTGTGATGCGATCGTGTACAATGTACCCGATGTCAAAATCAGAGAACACATTTTGCAACAATCTGATCCATAATTTCAGCAGATAGTGCAGATACTAGATCAGTACGATTCAGGTGCCTTGTCAGCTCATGAATTCGAGTGGCCAGCTATTTGTCGGGTTGTGTCCCTTGTTTCCGATCGGCCCATTCGGCGGTGGCGGCAGCTCGCTACCCCCAGCAAACAACCTTTCACACCGCATAAGCAGTTCGCTACACAGGCAGCTACAAAGGCGAACAGAATTAAGTCTTGCCCTCGATCGTATTTGCGGCACAAACGCCAAGGCTGCCCCTCCCGACAAGGTCTGTGTTATGCTTGTGGTAGGAAAGGGCATGTACAATTCGTATGTTTGCAACGAAACAAACATAATAATGCGGCTCACTCACAGAAATCTAGTCACAAGGCTGATGTCATAAATACCTATATTTTAAGTCTGCAACATGTATTAGCAAAACCAGCAAGCGTGCCGTTTCTTCAGTGATACGCCAGTCAAACAAACATTTTGTTCATTTACTTATTTGTGAGGAACGTGTGAAACTTCAGTTGGACATGGGTGCCTCTGACACATTGCTCATGAACTGTTAAGCCCCCAACGCCTGTCTAAAACTTGCACGCAACTAACAGCTTAAATTGGACAAGACATTCCGATTCTTGGAACGTGTACTTCGCTTGCCATATATTGATAGTATACGCGAACAGTAACTTTTACAGTGCTGCAATCACACGAGTGTGAGAACATATTTGGTCTTGAATCTTTTGATTTACTTCGCTTTAACATTTAGGACAATGTGTCGTCAGTGTCTGCATTCAATGCAAAACATGATGTAGGTCGCTGCTAAAAGAATTCACAGAACTCTTTGCTGAGGGTTTAGGCAAAGTTAACAGTTTTGTTGCACATATTACATGTACATCTACATCTATATATACAGCCCGACAGCCACCAAGCGGTGTGTGGCGGAGGGCACAATTCGCGCCAAAGTGATACTTCCCCCGCTCTGTTCGACTCGCGGATCGCGCAAGGAAAAAGCGACTTTCTGAATGCCTCAGTACGAGCTCTAATTTCGCTTATCTTTGAATGGTGATCGTTGGATGATTTGAAATATGGTGGTAATAATTTATGCTCTACATCCTCTGCGAAGATCGGATGTTTCCCACTTCAAACTTTCTATGAGATTTGTACCGCTCTCGCAATGGCTACATGTACCATTCACGAATCTTGCCGCTCTTCTTTGAACCTTCTCAATGTCTTGAATCAGATCCAACTGGTAAGGATCCAATACAGACGAACAATAAGACTGGACGAACTAATGTATTGTAAGCAATTTCCTTTGTTGAAGGACCGCATCGCTTCAGGATTCTACCAATAAATCGCAATCTAGTATTCGCCTTGCCAGTTTCTTGTGTAATCTGATCATTCCCCTTGAGACTATTTGTTTTGTGTGACTACACCCAGACACTTGACTGATGTTACCGCTTTCAAAGACTGGGCATTTATTTTGTACTCGTATATTAATGGGAATTTTCGCCTTGTTATACGCAATAGGTTACACTCACTAATATTCAGAGATTACTGCCAGTCACTACACCACGCATTTATTTCCTGCGAATCCTCATTGATTTGTTGACAACTTTCGTGTTGTACTACTTTCCTGTAGATTACATCATCATCGGCAAACATTCTAATGTCGCTGTCAGTACCGTCAACCTGATCGTTTATGTAAATCGTAAAAAGCAGCGGACTTACTACGTTGCCCTAGGGCACACCTGAAGTTACCCTTGTTTCTGTTGAAGTCACCCCATTCAGGACGACATATCTGTTAGAAAGCTTCCTATCCAAACGCATATGTCATCGGATAGACCGTAAGTGCGCACTTTTTGGAGCATGCGACAGTGCGGAACTGAGCCGAACGCCTTTCAAAAGTCGATAAACATGGCATCGACCTGGGAGCCGGTATCTAGAGCGGGTTGCATATCATGCACAAAGAGGGCCAGCTGTGTCTTGCATGACCGCTGTTACCTAAAACCGTACAGGTTTTTGCAGATGAGCTCCTCAGAGTCTAGAAAGGTCAAAATATGTTCCATGATTTTACAATAAATGGATGTCAGTGAAATTGGCCAGTAATTATGTGCATCCGATTTTCTCCCCTTTTTATAGATTGCTATGACCTGGGCCTTCTTCCAGTCCCGTGGAACTTTCCGCTGTTTCGATTATCTCTGATGGATAACAAGCAAGAGAAGGTATTGAATTATTTGTAGCCTTCATAGATTTTACGTACGACCAAAATTTTTTGGGGTTATTTTTAAAATCTACCGATAAATATTGCTTTTAAATTGGTTAAAAGAATTTCTCATTGACCTTTTGACAACTGCTTTCGTTTCGCATAATTTCTGGTGAAATGCTTGGAGCTGCCTATTAAGATATTCATTAATGACACTTTTATGTGCTTTCCGAAACAAGAAAACTCAACGCAGTTTGTTTGGTTTTTTGCAACATCCAGTGACATAAAAGCCACAACGACATTATGGTCGCTAGTACCTGGTTCTAGATTAACTTCCTCAAAAAGATCACGTCTGTTTGTGGCCAAGAGATGTAGTATGTTCCCACCTTAAGCTGGTTTTCTAACCAATTGCTCAAGGTTGTATGTTTAGAATGCTTCTAGAATAAGTTCACACGAGTCTTTGCTTCTGCCCCCTGTGATTAAACGTGTAATTTTGCCTGTCAGTGGATGCCAGATTAAAGTCTGCACCAACAACTAATGGATAATTTGGATATTTATTTCCTATGTACTCAACACTTTCCCTGAAACGTTCTACGACGTTTGTTGCGGATGCTGGTTGTGTATGAAAATTTCCAACCCTGAAAGACAATGCTCAGCCGAACTTTTACCGGGCTAGTGTTCCCACTGTATTATGGGACAAAGTCGCGGCTGAAATTAAAGAACTGCAAGATAGTGGAGTCATTGCGCCCATATCAGCTAGTCAGTGGGGAAGTTCACTGGTTTTTCTCCACAAACCTTCAGGTCGGATTCACCTCTGTGTTGACTTTAGGTCTACAGTCGCCCCACAAACTGTCATTGTTACTTATTCATTGCCACACACAGAGGATCTCATGGACAAATTAGACGCTGCACGCTACTTTTCAAAAATTGATTTGCACGACACATATCTTCACATGCCGCTTGAAGAAGATTCTCAAAAAGTGTGTGTAGTAGATACTCAATTCGGCTTGTTTAAATATTTGCATTTGCGTTTTGGCATTGCTTCGACACCCACAATTTTCCAACGGTATTTGGAACAGCTGACTGCGCAAGTGCCAAGCTGTTCAAATTATTTGGACGATATTGTCATATCAGGTCGTAGACCTGAAGGACACATTACAAATTTACGTGTGTTGTTTTGAGTGTTATCTAATGCAGGACTAAAGTGTACACTGGGCAAGTGGGACTTTTTGAATCCGAGTTGCTGGCCGCTGTGGCCGAGCGGTTCTAGGCCCTTTAGTGTGGAACCGCGTTGCTGCTACGGGCGCCGGTTCGAATCCTGCCTCGGGCACTGATGTGTGTGATGTTCTTAGGTTTATGTAGTTCTAAGTCTAGGGGACTGATGACCGCAAATGTTAAGTTCCATAGTGCTCAGAGCCATTTGAACCATTTTGAAATCTGAGTTGCAGTATCTTGGTCATGTCATAAAAAGTCAAGGCGCACATCCTCTTCAGTTGCATTTGTTGGCCATATGAGCTTTTCCAGTTCCTCGCAATGTCACAGAATTTCAATCAGTCTTAGGTAAAATGAACTGATATATTCGGTTCATACCGAATGCTGCGCAAATAGCGGCGCCATTGCATCACTTGTGTCGAAAGAATGTCCCATTTGTTTTTACAGATGAGTGTCTAGCAGATTTTCAAAAACTTAAAGATGCATTGCTCAGTGATCGATGCTTAGTTCTCTTTCATCCTGACAAACCAGTTGTATTGCAAGATGACACTTCTTCTTACGGAATTAGTGCAGTGTTTTCACATAGAATTGTTGATAAAGACAGACCTATTGCTTCAGCATCAAAAGTGTTGTCCAAAGCTCAGTATAACTATTCACAAATTGAGAACGAGGCTTTGGCTGTTGTGTATGGTGTCACCAAGTTTCGCCAGCATATATATAGCAGAAAATTCTATTTCGTAACGGATCATAAGCCATTGCAGACCTTGTTTCATCTGACGAAATACGTTCCTGTACGAACTGCCCAAAAATTGCCAAGATGGGCTTTGTCGTTGTCTCAATACCAGTACGAGATTGGGTATCGTCCGACAGCTCAACATGGTAATGTGGACGCACTTTCACGTCTTCCGGTTGACCCTGATACAGACTTCGGCGCTTCTGCTGCATCTTGTTGTCACATCGATGCTCAAGATTTTGAATGTCTTCAATCTTTTCCGCGAAACTATAGGTAAATTCCAGAGGCCACGGAATCTGATTCAGATTTGAATATTTTGCTAACATACATTCGCGCAAAAATGGTTCAAATGGCTCTGAGCACTATGGGACTTACCATCTGAGGTCATCAGTCCTCTAGAACTTAGAACTACTTAAACCTAATTAACCTAAGGACATCACACACATCCATGACCGAAGCAGGATTCGAACCTACGATCGTAGCAGTCGTGCGGTTCCGGACTGAAGCGCCTAGAACCGCTCGGCCACCACGGCCGGCTATATTCGCACATCTTGGCCTGGTTCTTTTCATAGCATACAGATATCTGTAGTGCGCTAATACTTCGCACGTCGCCATAGCCTTGCTGCGCAGAAGGGTATGATTCTTGTTCAGATTGACGGTGGCCAATAACGTGTGTTCATCCCTAAAAGTCTGCAAAAAGAAGTATTGCAGTTACTTCACCAAGGAAACTGGGAGATCGTTCGTACTAAACAGTTAAAGCGTCGGCACTGTACTTGGCAGAATGTGGACACCCAAATAGAACCGATGACGTCAGTGTCATGCATGTGCGGAAAATCAGTCCGCTCCGCCACAAAAATTATCTGCTTGGCCTAAGTCGCAAGCCACATGGCAATCTTGTGCACATAGACTTTGCGAGACCATTTTGGAACACCCATTGGTTGATTGTGGTTGACTCATACGGAAAGTTTCCTTTTGCTGTGCCAGTAAACTCGACAACGTCACGTAGCACAGTTCAAGCAGCAGGCGGCCAAACATCGCTCCGCAAACACCAGAGATCAAGCACTGTGTTTTTCGCCTCATATCGTTCGCACCCAAAAGATTGACCATTGCCGGCGGAATTGATTCACGGCCGAAGGCATCGGGAAGTGCTCCACCTGCTCCACACTCCTAGGCATCTGGGCCTGAAGGAAGGCCGCAAGTATTGCTTCGCGTCACATTTTGTCCTTTACAGGGTTTTAGCTGCAGCAGACGGTGGGTGCGAGGCGAGTTCGTCTGTCGATTTGGTGCTTGCGTGTATCTTATTTCAGGTCCAGATGGCTTGCAGCGTCGCCATCAAAATAAACTTCGCCTCCGTCATATACACGATGATCTTTCAGTCTCTCTTCCCCCAGATTCACGCGTCAAGAGGACAGCGCTGCCGCATCAGCCGGCAGAGGGTGTCATTACGTCCCCAGGGGCGACCCTATGGACACGGAGCCTTCGATCCTCCAACGCGTCTCATCCTACTGATGAAGTTGGACCTGCCCACATCACCCGCCTTCTTCATATAGTTCCTGGCATCAGGAGGTGGACACTTACCTATCTGGTCGTTTTTCGGGGTATGTTTCCGCCAGAGCGCAGGCCGGATGGTGGGATACGGCCGGAAGCTTGACATCCCCTGCAGCCACAGCTTCCAGACCAGCGATACGCCCACACTCCTGCCTCCCCCACAGTGGTCGCACTCTCTACACGACGACGGTCCGTCGCTTTTGTGTGAGAGGAAAGTTCTGGTATTACCATAAGCGCCGGAACGCAGATGAAGAATGCAAAAGAAGAGAAGGGGGTGAGATGACGACGGCCAATGGTGCGCTGATTAGGACCAAACCGCGACAGGGACGCCCTATTGCCGAAGAGAATGTAAGCGTCGCCCCTGGCAGCCTCGGCCGGACAGTGTTAGCGCAGTACTACGAGATCAGTGAAGTGCGACCCATGTCAATTGCTTAAATGGACCGCCGGCCGCAGGAGCCGAGCGGTTCTAGGCACTTCAGTCTCAAACCGCTCTACCGCTACGGTCGCAGGTTTGAATCCTGCCTCGGGCATGGATGTGTGTCATGTCCTCAGGTTAGTTAGGTTTAGGTAGTTCTAAGTTCTAGGGGACTGATGACCTCAGATGTTAAGTCGCATAGTACTCAGAGCCATTTGAACCATTTGAGCTTAAATGGACCTAGTATACAGCAAAGGACTCTGACCGTTCGCATGTCGCCCATAGCTTGCGATACCGTTGTAAATTTAAAGTTCAGTTTTATCAGTCTTCTTCTTTGTAATAAAAAACTACTCATGTGATTCGTTTGAATTGTTGTATAGCACTTCGAAACGACGCGTACTTTAGGCACCCTACACGAGACGAGTGAGCAAGACCACACTGCTAGTGCTTTTTTTTTGTTTGGTCATCAGTCTAGTGACCTCCTCATTCCCTACGTTATCAGTCTACCTAATTTTCAACATTCATCTGTAGCACGACATCTCAAATGCTTCGATTCACTTATATTGCGGTTTTCCCAAAATTCATGTTTCAGCACAATACAGTTCTGAGCACCAAAGTACATTCTCAGAAATTTCTTCCTCAAATTAGGGTCTGTGTTTGATACTAGTAGAATTCTCTTGTCCAGAAATGCACTTTATGCCAGTGCTAGACTGCTTATGATCTCCTCCTTGCTCCGTTCGTCATTGGCTATTTTGATACCTAGGAAGCCGAATTCTTTAACATTATCTCCTTCGAGATTATCAGTTCTGATGTTAAGTTCCTAGCAATTCTCATTTGTTCTACCCCTTATCACCATCGTCTTCCTTCGATCTACTCTTAACCTGTATTTTGTACTCATAAAACTGTTCACTTCATTCAGCAGATCACGTAATTCTTTTTCACTGTCACTCAGGACAGCAATGTCATCAGTCAATCGTGTAAATGATATCCTTTCACCTTGAATTTTAATTTCGCTCTTGGAGGTTAGTTTTACTTCCATCATTGCTTCTTCGATGTACAGGTTGAACAGTAGGGACAAAAATCTACATTCTAGTCTTACATTTTTTAATCCGAGGACTTCGTTCTTCGTGCTCCACTGTTATTATTCCCTCTTGTCACTTGTACATATTGTATGTTAACTGTCTGTCTCTACGGCTAACACAAAAATGGCTCTGAGCACTATGGGACTTAACTTCTAAGGTTATCAGTCCCCTAGAACTTAGAACTACTTAAACGCAACTAACCTAAGCACATCACAAACATCCATGCCCGAGGCAGGATTCGAACCTGCGACCGTAGCGATCGCGCGGTTCCAGACTGTAGCGCATAGAACCGCTCGTCCACCCCGGCCGGCACGGCTAAACCCTATTTTTCTAAGGGTTTCGGATTTTTCCTGGTCGACAGATCCTATGAACGTGTCTTGACTTTTCTTTAATCTTGCTCTATTTTCTGCCGCACCATCAGAACTGCCTCTCTGGTGCGTCTCTTTCATAAAGTAAACTGATCATCATCTAACACATCCTCAACTTTATTTTCCATTCTTATGTATACCATTTTTGTCAACGTCTTGGATGCATGAACTTTAAGCTGATTGTGCGACAATCCTCATACTTGTCAGCCCTTGGAGGCTTCGAAGTTGTATGGATGGTATTCTTCCCAAAGTCAGATGGTATGTTGCCTTACTTATACCTTCAACACATCAACGTGAACTGCCGTTTTGTTCCAATTCACCCAATGATTTTAGAAATAATGTTGCAATGTTATCTGTCCCTTCCGCCCCATTTAATCTTAAGTGCACCTTAGAACTCTTAAATTCTGATTCAGATATCGAATCCCCTATCTGTTTTAAATCGACTCCAGCTCGTTCTCCTATCACATCAAAGAGGTCTTCAATGTACTCTTTCCGCCTATCCGCCCTCTCCTCAGCATTTAATACTGGAATACCCGTTTCACTCTTAATGTTACCACCCTTACTTTTAATTTCACCGAAGGTTGTTTTGAGTCTCCTGCGTGCTGAGTCAGTCCTTCCGACAATCATTTATTTTCACTTTCTTCACATTTTGCATGCTACCATTTCGTCTTAGCTTCCCTGCACTTCCTGTTTATTTCAGTCCCCTGTGACTTGTATCTCTGTGTTCCTGAATTAACCTGAACATTTTTATATTTCCTTCTTCCATCGATCAGCTGAAATATATCTTCTGTTACCCACGGTTTCTTCAGAGTTACAGTACTTTTCCAGCTTTTGTGATTGCCATTTTGGCAAAATTCCTCTCCAACTTCACTGCCTTATGAGCTATTCCTTATTGCTTTAACTGTTGTTGTTGTTGTGGTCTTCAGTCCTGAGACTGGTTTGATGCAGCTCTCCATGCTACTCTATCCTGTGCAAGCTTCTTCATCTCCCAGTACCTACTGCAACCTACATCCTTCTGAATCTGCTTAGTGTATTCATCTCTTGGTCTCCCTCTACGATTTTTACCCTCCACGGTGCCCTCCAATGCTAAATTTGTGATCCCTCGATGCCTCAAAACATGTCCTACCAACCGATCCCTTCTTATGGTCAAGTTGTGCCACAAACTCCTCTTCTCCCCAATCCTACTCAATACCTCCTCATTAGTTACGTGATCTACCCACCTTATCTTTAGCATTCTTCTGTAGCACCACATTTCGAAAGCTTCTATTCTCATCTTGTCCAAACTAGTTTTCGTCCATGTTTCACTTCCATACATGGCTACACTCCATACAAATACTCTGCTTCGACCATCATCGGTTATTTTACTCCCTAAATAGCAAAACTCCTTTACTACTCTAAGTGTCTCATTTCCTAATCTAATTCCCTCAGCATCACCCGACTTAATTTGACTACATTCCATTATCCTCGTTTTGCTTTTGTTGATGTTCATCTTATATCCTCCTTTCAAGACACTGTCCATTCCGTTCAACTGCTCTTCCAAGTCCTTTGCTGTCTCTGACAGAATTACAATATCATCGGCGAACCTCAAAGTGAATTTTAATACCTACTCAGAATTTTTCTTTTGTTTCCTTTACAGCTTGCTCAATATACACATTGAATAACATCGGGGAAAGGCTACAACCCTGTCTCACTCCTTTCCCAACCACTGCTTCCCTTTCATCTCCCTCGACTCTTATAACTGACATCTGGTTTCTGTACAAGTTGTAAATAGCCTTTCGCTCCCTGTATTTTACCCCTGCCACCTTCAGAATTTGAAAGAGAGTATTCTAGTTAACATTGTCAAAAGCTTTCTCTAAGTCTACAAATGCTAGAAACGTAGGTTTGCCTTTTCTTAATCTTTCTTCTAAGATAAATCGTAAGGTGAGTATTGCCTCACGTGTTCCAACATTTCTACGGAATCCAAACTGATCTTCCCCTAGGTCGGCTTCTACCAGTTTTTCCATTCGTCTGTAAAGAATTCGCGTTAGTATTTTGCAGCTGTGACTTATTAAACTGATAGTTCGGTAATTTTCACATCTATCAACACCTGCTTTCTTTGGGATTGGAATTATTATATTCTTCATGAAGTCTGAGAGTATTTCGCCTGTCTCATACATCGTGCTCACCAGATGGTAGAGTTTTGTCATGACAGGCTCTCCCGAGGCCATCAGTAGTTCTAATGGAATGTTGCCTACTTCCGGGGCCTTGTTTCGATTCAGGTCTTTCAGTGCTCTGTCAAACTCTTCACGCAGTATCTTATCTCCCATTTCGTCTTCATCTACATCCTTCTCCATTTCCATAATATTGTCCTCAAGTACATCACTCTTATATAAACCCTCTATATACTCCTTCCACCGTTCTGCCTTCCCTTCTTTGCTTAGAACTGGGTTGCCATCTGAGCTCTTGATATTCATACAAGTGGATCTCTTCTCTCCAAAGCTCTCTTTAATTTTCCTGTAGGCAGTATCTATCTTACCCCTAGTGAGACAAGCCTCTACATCCTTACATTTGTCCTCTAGCCATCGCTGCTTAGCCATTTTGCACTTCCTGTCGATATCATTTTTGAGACGTTTGTATTCCTTTTTGCCTGCTTCATTTACTGCATGTTTATATTTTCTCCTTTCATCAATTAAATTCAATATTTCTTCTGTTACCCAAGGATTTCTATTAGCCCTCGTCTTTTTACCTACTTGATCGTCTGCTGCCTTCACTGCTTCATCCCTCAGAGCTACCCATTCTTCTTCTACTGTATTTCTTTCCCCCATTCCTGACAATTGTTCCCTTATGCTCTCCCTGAAACTCTCTACAGCCTCTGGTTCTTTCAGTTTATCCAGGTCCCATCTCCTTAAATTCCCACCTTTTTGCAGTTTCTTCAGTTTCAATCTGCAGTTCATAACCAATAGATTGTGGTCAGAATCCACATCTGCCGCTGGAAATGTCTTACAATTTAAAACCTGGTTCCTAAATCTCTGTCTTACCATTATATAATATATCTGATATCTTTTAGTATCTCCAGGATTCTTCCAGGTATACAACCTTCTTTTATGATTCTTGAACCAAGTGTTAGCTATGATTAAGTTATGCTCTGTGCAAAATTCTATAAGGCGGCTTCCTCTCTCATTCCTTCCCCCCAATCCATATTCACCTACTATGTTTCCTTCTCTCCCTTTTCTTACTGACGAATTCCAGTCACCCATGACTACCCTTCACTACCTGAATAATTTCTTTTATCTCGTCATACATTTCATCAATTTCTTCATCATCTGCAGAGCTAGTTGGCATATAAACTTGTACTACTGTAGTAGGCATGGGCTTTGTGTCTATCTTGGCCACAATAATGCGTTCACTATGCTGTTTGTAGTAGCTAACCCGCACTCCTATTTTTTTATTCATTATTAAACCTACTCCTGCATTACCCCTATTTGATTTTGTATTTATAACCCTGTAATCACCTGACCAAAAGGCTTGTTCCTCCTGCCACCGAACTTCACTAATTCCCACTATATCTAACTTTAACCTATCCATTTCCCTTTTTAAATTTTCTAACCTACCTGCCCGATTAGGGGATCTGACATTCCATGCTCCGATCCGTAGAATGCCAGTTTTCTTTCTCCTGATAATGCCGTTCTCTTGAGTAGTCCCCGCCCGGAGATCCGAATGTGGGACTATTTTACCTCCGGAATATTTTACCCAAGAGGACGCCATCATCATTTAATCATACAGTAAAGCTGCATGTCCTCGGGAAAAATTACGGCTTAGTTTCCCCTTGCTTTCAGCCGTTCGCAGTACCAGCACAGCAAGGCCGTTTTGGTTAATGTTACAAGGCCAGATCAGTCAATCATCCAGACTGTTGCCCCTGCAACTACTGAAAAGGCTGCTGCCCCTCTTCAGGAACCACATGCATGTCTGGCCTCTCAACAGATACCCCTATGTTGTGGTTGCACCTACGGTACGGCCATCTGTATCGCTAAGGCACGCAAGCCTCCCCACCAACGGCAAGGTCCATGGTTCATGGGGGGGATTGCTTTAATTATAGCCTTAAATAACTTCAAGCATATCTGGTCATTCCTTAATCACTAATCTCTTGAACTTCAGCCTGCTCTTCATCAATACTATTCGATTACTAGCTGAAATTTATTACAGAATTCAATTAGTCTTTCTCTTCTCTCATTCCTTCTCCCAAGCATATGGTTTCCCGTAACCGTTTCTTCTACACCTTCCCTACAACTTCATCCAGTCTCCAATGACTACTAGATTTTTATCTCGCTTCACGTGCTGTTTTACCCTTCCAATATCCTCTTATTTTACTTTCTCTATCTCTTCATCTACAGCTTCGACTTCTGCATGTATACCTACACTACTGTTGTCAGTGTTGGTTTGGTTTCGATTTAATAAGAACAACGCTATCCTGAACTATTTACAGTAACACATCTTTGCCCTATCTTACTATTCATGACGAATCCTACTCTCGTTATACCATTTTCTCCTGCTGTTGATATTACGCTATACTCATCTGACCAGTCTTTTTCCATTTCACTTCACTGGCCCCTACTACATCTACACTAAGCCTTTGCATTTCCCTTGAAAGTTTTTCTAGCTTTCCTACCTTGTTCAAGGTTCTGGCGTTCCACGCCCTGACTCGTAGAGTGTTATCCTTTCGTTGGTTATTCAATCTCTTTTCATGTTCACCTCCCTCTTTGGAGTCCCCTCGCAGAGATCAGTATGGAGGACTTTTGCCTATGGAATGATCATCATGTCACTGTTTTAATTACAGACCATATGTCTTGTAAATACAAGTTATGTGTCTTTAATGTAGTATTTTCCACTATTTCTACATCAACTGATCAATGCTGATTCTTCCGTCTTTAGAGGCACTTTGCCACCCCAAGGACAAGAGAGTGCCCTTACTCTCTGTCCGCTCCTCCGCCCTCTTTGACAAGGCCATTGGCAGAATGAACGAGACTTCTGCCGTATATCTTCAGCTGCCTATACTGAATATTAATCAAATTATAAATGGGGGTGAGTTTCGAACCCGGGACCGAGGAAGTTTGTCTATAAATGATGGACGACATTCCTAGACCACAAGTGCAGAGATAGTGTACGTGTCTTACATCTAGATTCATGAACACCTCTGGCCAGTTTGTGTGTAAGTAAAGAAGTCTGTCCGCAGCTCCTGGTCGTGCGGTAGCGTTCTCGCTTCCCGCGCCCGAGTTTTCGGGTTCGATTCCCGGCGGGGTCAGGGATTTTCTCTGCCTCGTGATGACTGGGTGTTGTGGGATGTCCTTAGGTTAGTTAGGTTTAAGTAGTTCTAAGTTCTAGGGGACTGATGACCATGGCTGTTAAGTCCCATAGTGCTCAGAGCCATTTGAACCATTTTTAAAGAAGTCTGTCTGTGAATTATGTGGCTGTCAGACTCTAGTCCCCATGTTTGTGTCGGAAAACGTCTCTACCTGAAGTGATAGCAGGCCGTTCGCCCGAAAAAAAAAAAAAAAAAAGAACACGCCTCTTCGGGATTCAAGTGTACACTGGGCGCACTGTACTGGAGTTAGTAGACGTGTAGACAATCAACATCGTCCATGATTTCGGATTCTGTATCCGTGGTCCAGGAGAGACTGTGGGTCAAATTAAATCTGGAAGGTCTGTACAGCCTTAACTGTAATATCGCTGAACGCTGTTTGCATTTATGGATGAGAACTTGTTTACTTCAAGTTAAGCTGAGTAGTTTTATTACTTACAAGGGAACCTCCCCATCGCACCCCCTCAGATTTAGTTATAAGTTGGCTCAGTGCATAGGCCTCGAAAAACTGAACACAGATCAATCGAGAAAACAGGAAGAAGTTGTGTGGAACTATGAAAAAAATAAGCAAAATATACAAACTGAGGAGGCCATGTGCAAGATAGGCAACATCATGGAGAATGTGAGCTCAGGAGCGCCGTGGTCCCGTGGTTAGCGAGATAAGTTGTGGAACTAGATGTCCTTGGTTCAAGTCCTCCGTCGAGGGAAGAGTTTAGTTTTTTTAATTTTCAGACAATTATCAAAGTTCAGGCACTAACACATAAACAACTTCGCTCTGCAAAACTCCAGGACATGTTCAGATTTGCTTGGACATATGCAGGATTTGACGGTCTAGACAAGGAAAAATTTGAAAAAGTTAAAAACATATTTTTTGACAGAGCACAGGGAAAACTGTGCGACTGTGAAACTGTTGCATTCATTTGTTACAGTTTATGTGACAAACTCTTATGTTTTCATCACTTTTTGGGAGTGATTATCACATCGACAAGAAAACCTAAATCGGGCAATGTATAAGAATCTTTTTACCCATTTGCCAAGTGTACAAGTTAGGTGGGTTGACAACATATTCCTGTTATGTGACGCACATGCCGTCACCAGTGTTGTATAGAATATATCAGACGTGTTTTCCTGTGGAGAAATCAGTTGACCTATGACCTTGCGATCAAATGTTTTCGGTTCCCATTGGAGATGCACGTCCTTTCATCTACTAATCGCACTGTTTTGCGGTGCGGTCGCAAAACACAGACACTAAACTTATTACAGTGAACAGAGACGTCAATGAACGAACGGACAGATCATAACTTTGCGAAAATGAAGTAAGTAAACTTTTTACTCGAGGTAAGACTTGAGCCAAGGACCTCTCACTCCGCAGCTGCTCACGCTAACCACGGGACCGCAGCGCTCCTGAGCTCACACTTTCCTTGATGTTGCATATCTTGCGCATGGACTAGTCAGTTTGTATATTTTGCTTATTTTTTCATAGTTCCACACAACTTCTTCCTGTTTTCTCGATTGATCTGTGTTCAGTTTTTCAAGGCCTATCCAATGCGCCAAGTTATAACTAAATCTGAGGGGGGTGCGACGGGGAGGTTCCCTTGTTAATAGCTGATCTCTTTGTTTTATCTGCTCATGTTATAAGCGTTGACATTAAGTCTGCTTATGTAGGTGACGTTTGTGTTGTCTGTATGTGTGGCACCGGTGGTAGCTTATTTATGTTTCTGGTTTTACCGTGTCTGTTTAATGATGTGCATATTGTATCGCCCAGAAGTGTACGCAGGACTGAAGTGTTTAATAAGATATCACTGGAATCTTACGGCACTGTAAACCCATCCAGGTAGCCGTGGATAAATTCTAATGTGGAAGATACGTATTTTATTTAAGTAATCACCTTTTGTAACACAACAACTCGCATTTCGTTATTTGGCGTTCATTTGAAGGCTCTCTGCGCCTAAGTTTGTTTTGAAATTGTCTGGTACTTCCATACAGTACTTGAGTAAAACTTAAAGTGTGCCACGAGTGAAACTGGTGTGCGTAAGACGTGTGAGTAGGGGGCTCACTGTAATTGGTATTGCGTATTTTAAATTCGGTTTCTAAATTGATTTTATCTGAAAATGGTTTTGCAATTTGAATTGACGTCAGATCAGTATCATAAATCTTGTTTGAGGTTTTACTGGATTCATTTCCAAGTTGTTTGGGGATTTAAATTTTAATGACTCTTCTTACCTAGATTGAGATGAAATTTTTGATGTAGCTCACTCTGATGTCATTTCATTATCGCTATTTGTTATCGATATTGAATGAAGGTTAATATTTAATTAAAGGTATTGTAATGCTTAACTGTTATTCTTTTAAAATATGGTTGGGTAACAACTGTTTTTATAAACGTTCAGTAGGAATTTCCGGTTAGTAAATTTGTTTCAAATACGTTTCTGAATAATGTTAGCCGAAACCTTACCGCTTTCTGCAACTCCTACAATACCAGCATCGTTAGCTTGAGCAGGTGCAGTCGTAGTAGTGGAGGCGAAGACCAGAGTTGTGAATCAGTTATGGTGGGATATGGACTTCAAAAACTGTGCATATGAAAAATGGAGATTTTTCTGGAGTTGGTTTTGTTAACATATTGAAAAAAATACATAAGTCTCCGAGCATGTGTATGGTTGCAGTACATGGTTATAAGAAGATCTGATGGATAAGGAAGATTGCTGTGTGGCCTAAAGTTACTGAACATGCTTGCTTACCAAGAAAAACCTGTTACCAAAAGTGGATACCATGAGAAGTATTACGTCGCACCACAAGCATCTCTTTGCAAAGTGAGGTCAAGCCAGTTATTTTGTAGCTGTGTACAATTCTTGCCAGCGTAGTAGTTAATTTTTTTAATATTGTTGTGTTGTTTAGTCAAATAATAATTTATTGAGTGAAGTTAATTGACCCAAGTCGTTAACTATCAGCAAAGTCACATCCTTTCACGAAAATATCTGAAAACGACACAAGTGAAAGAAATAGTTAAAAGATGATAAACAATATATCTTTTATATTTACATTCAAATAATCATTGGAATGGAAGGCAGAAGTAGTTATTGTTTTCGTACAGTGTTGCATTACCATCGCAGACCATCAATCAAACTAAAAGTTACTTAAAAGTATTTTGTGTTTCAGAGACAAAAATATGTTGACACTACTGCAGCCAAAGTAATTTTCCGATTTTGTGTTGTGTTTAACTAATAATTTAATGTGATTATGTTCTCATTACATTAGCATTGCCAAATAGTTTCTGCTACAAATGAAACCATTTACAACCTTAATTGGAGAAGTAGTCATTAAGGAACAGCGATTAGCTATGGTTATGTTTTTGCTAATTGTCAGACAACATTCTCGTAAGTGAAGTAACTCAATAAAGTTCCCATAAAATGTTACTGTCATTACCTATTATATGTTAATATCAATATATTCAAAAGTGCCATCATTTTGTTTATGTTATACATGTCAGTAACATATAAGCATTTTGTTTAGTGCTGCGTTATTAGTGACCCTCAGTCATTGCGTGATTTCAAAGTCACGTCTGCCACAAATCAAATTTAAAGTTTGTTTGTGGTTGAGCTGGAGACCGTAATTATTCTGCAGTCTAAATTTACTCACCCATTTAATTATTCTGAATTGTTTCTAGTTAGACAGTTAGTTAGTTTCGTGTTCCATGGTTCAATTTGCGCAATAAATACTGATGATATGGAATTAGTCATTTTACATTCAGATCGCAAATAAATTTGAAATTTCTGGACGTTTCTAACCTCTCCTTTCTTCTTTTTTTACAGAAAGAGAAAAACATGTGCAGATGCGGGTTAGTAATAATTTCTACCCAAAACCTTTTACACATTCAGTAATTGAACTTTTCTGCAGAATGGATTTGATAACATGAAAGTTTCTCAGTTTGTTTTAAAATTTTACTTTTTCTTTCTGTCAGTACTTTTCTACCACTGGGTAAGTGATTAAAAGATCTTTTTGCAGCACTGTGCACCCCTTTTTCTGCTAAAGGCAATCTTAAGGTGGAGTAATGAATGCCATTTTCCTTAGGGTATTGTAATTATTTATCTTCGATCCTTTAAACTGTGATTGATTGTTTGCAACAAGCTTCAAAAAAGAAAATATAATGTGATGCAGCAGTCAGAATGTCCAACTCCTTAAACAGATGTTTACGTAGGGGGCACATATACTATTCTTACAACATGATTTTGAGGAACACAGACTTTCTTTGTTGAAGATGACTTACCTCAGAAACATATTCCATATGACATTACAGAATGAAAGTATGTAACATATGTCGGGTTTCGGGTTTGTTTGTCACCATGATTTGTAATAATTGTAAGTGCAAATGTGGCAGAACTAAGTTGATACTTGTAAACAACATTTCCTTTTGCGCCCCGCGATCTGGCGCTATACTTAGGTTAAATCAGCAGTCGAGATCGCCATAACAGCCGTGACAGTGTACGATCGTGGTATTGCGTGAAAAACCGAGGAGCCACAAACACCAACATAAGGGGCCCAAAAGTCTGAGGATGGCATAAACATAAGACGAAACGGGTCATAATAAACAAATGTTATTGCGATCTCGACTGTTGATTTAACCTGCCATCTGAGTTGTTTTACGGGTTCGGAAATCTGCTTTATCCGGTTTAAATTCTCATTGATATGCGCGCCGAAGGATTTTGAAGTTTCCGCCCTATTTATTACTTCCTCACTATGCGTTACACTTATCCTTGGTGTAGCACCTTCCTACCCACAGCGAATCGGTAATTTATCGTCATTTTATTTTTAGATCACTGTTGTAGCTGAATATTGTCCTTCAAAACTGATGGCTTGTTTACAGCATTTGCGGAACACGAGGTACGTGTGTTACAAAACTTTGTATACGGATGGAGATTATATAGGTACGTCGTAGCATGGATATTCTGAGTGTGTACTTAGAATTCCAAATGCTTGAAGAGGTATCAACAAGATAACTAAGAGTGAACAGCAGTTAACACTCACTGCTCTCTTTTTTACAAGTAAATCTTCTTCATTTGGGATGAATTACCCCAGGCAATCAAGAAATTGTATCAGCCAACGTTCAGGGTTGATAATATACTAACAGGTTGATATGCCGATTTGTTTTTTCAAACTGCCTATTATAGAAAGAGAAGAAGTTTTGCTTTTTCCAGTTAAAATTTCATAACTGTATATACAGAAGGGCATGGAGCTCACTACCCTGTTTGACTCTTTACCACTCGCGACATTAACTACTTGTGACCTCAATATGCGTTTTTGTTTTAAAATTGAAAACTTCCAAAGAGCCTTTGTTAATAATACTTGGCAAACGGTATTAAACTGGTCATCTAATGCTCTCTCTAACTAAAGGAATTATAACACTTGTGTCATTTGCAAAGAAGTATGAGTTCTGCATGACGAGCATTAAAACTACATTATGATATTCTGAGAAGAAGCAAGTTACCAAAATCTTTCAAGAGAAGCAAGGCTTTTGCTATTCCAAAGCTTGGAAAAACGCCGCTTTACCAGAAAGCTACAAGCACTCGTAAGCGCTTGCTTCAGTATCCTTGACAGAACACTTCATGTGCGTCTCAACCCCTTTGTAAACCCGTTCAGAAAGTAGAAATTCCGATCTCTGCCGCATATGGGCAATGAAAGACCTCATTGGCGACAAATGAAAATTTGTACCAAGGCAGAAACTCAAACTGGGGTATATCGCTTGCTAGACAGCAAGCCACGGGCTACCTAAGCTTGTCTGCCAACTCAGTCCAGATTCCCTATTGCTGCACTCTACCAAAATAGCACATCGTAACCCTTTTCTCTCTTTGAGCTCGACGCACGAGGTCGGGCACAGAGTTTTCTGCACTGAATGATAATATTAGCCTTCACGGCGCATATATATCCATATGAGTGGTGTACATTCTTTCAGACTTGTCCGAAAGAACACATATCATTTACATGTTTGATCTCGCGGCCGGACAAGGAATGTGTTTAGAAAGGAGGAATTCCCATCTCTACCACTTCCTGTCATTGAAAAAATTCGGTAGTGACAAACCAAAATGTGTACCTTCTCCAGGATTCAAACCCCAGTGTCCCGCCTACTGGCCAGATGCGTTAACACTCACAACCTCGGCACAGTGGTTAGGTATAACTGCACGGACTATCTAAGCGTGCCAGCCCCCTCAACCAAATTCCCATTATCCTTACACCAATAGTGCAAGTTGGTGTTACGTCGGGAAGAAGTAGTTCCGATGAGGTCCTCCCGCTCACAACCTACATAGCGGATTCCAGCGAGAACTGAAAACATCATTTGCATTCAGCTGTTTAAGTTAAGTCTATAATAGAGTTTGGAAAGAAGGACTGCTACTCAAGGAATACCATCTTAGTCCCTGGAAACCTTGTCACAGTGGGAAGTAATCTATATAGCGTACAAAAGGTCTACCACTAGGATCTACAACTAGCGCTAGTGTTTAATCACCACCAATGGCACCTCGGAAATTCTTGTTTTCGTGTGAACCTGCAATCGATACAAAATTCCAGCTTCGCCCAAACTGAGGATATACTGAAGGAAAAGTTTGCCATAGTTAGTGAATATTTCTAAAAATGGGATCCAAGCGAATGAAACAAAATTGAAGTCACATCGTTTCTTATTGACAACAGAGAAGCCGAAACAGCTCTTTTCATTCACTCTAAAGGAGTCACAGTGAAACAAAATCTACACGCCGTGTACCTTTGCGTCACTCTGGACAGCATACGCATTAAAACAACGTGTTAAAAATTATTAAAAAAAAGACAAAACTAGAACTGACCTCATTCAAAAGCTGGGGATTGAGGTGTGCTGCCGCCGAAACCCTTAGCACAATAACCCACGTGCTCTCAACTGCAGAATACTGTGCTCCTGTCTGGGTCAGTAGCTGCCATACCAGTCTTTTCGACATGCAGCTAATCCAGAAAATGCGAACCATAACTGAAACTATCCCAACAACTCTGCTCAAGTCGCTTCCATTGCACCTCCACAAACTAGCCGACTGGCAGCTCTCAAACCAGTTGGAAAAATTTAATGCTAACCCATCTCTTCCCATTAATGTCGATGTAGATTCCCTCACAAGGCAGGAACTGAGACTGAAGTTGAGTCATCTGCCTGTACCAAATTACAACCAACTGATCGACTTCAACATCAGTGATCAATTGGGATCACTTTGGCCTGGTCAGGCTGTCAAGAACTATCACCTCGTGACAGATTCAACCCGATAGTACCAGAATTTCTCTTTTCAGAAGACAGTGGTGCAACGCCAACAGGATTTGCACAAACAACCGTATTTGCAACAGGAGTCTGACTCAATAGAAAATTTCAGGATGCCCCTCGTGTTATCAACGTGGAGCTGAACAGCAAATAATCACCCACCTGCCTATGATTTGCCGCGATACGTCCTTCCGGGGTGCGTTACAAGACACCCACGACCTGATCACCGAAACATTGGATTACCTGGCCAATAGTGACCTACATTTGTGATGAAATGGGCAATGGGCAAAATAATATCAGTTCCTTTAGCTTAAATTTTTAAATAGTTATTTTAATTTTTAATTTATTTATTGGAATGTGTGTGAGTTCATTCGAACAAAATAATTGCAGAAGAGGCTTGGGACATGAAGTCGATGATTTTTCGGCAAGTGGAGGAAACACATTCCGATTCATGATACTTTCGAAATATCTGCTAGCCTTTTATAACAAACATTCCACTTACCTCATTTGAACAGTTACGACTTTCCTAACAGAAGTAGCTGCTAAATGGTTAATAGCGTGTTCCATGAAACCGTGGACAAGCTTTGCACTATTGCAGACTTAAGCAATTATCTTGCAGACGTAGCTTTCATAGCACTCTTAGATGACAACTGAAATTTCCGGAGAATGGGATATGTGTGGTTTAATTATTTTGAGCGAAATGTCAGGGTAAAAACCATCTTAATACACTTACAGACAAGAAGAGGGCATAAAAATTTCATTAATCTCTATCGTCATCCATATTTGCTATTCACTTTCCCCTGCGTAAAAATATAAAACTCACAGCTCTTCCTTGTCACAAACAATTCACGAAAGGGCTGACAAAGCTTCGTGCGATATGAGAACTGTCGCAGTTACGGAACAATAACGTGTTTGTTGCTGAGGGACGTGTCTTCATTAAAAACGAGAAGCAATTACGGTTTTTTAGTATCATAATGAGAGTTTTATTCTTTGAGAGTTTTCATTCTTTCCGGTCATTTCCAATAACGTACCTCGTTTGGGACGTTAATTGGCTGTGAGCGCGTTAAACAAAGGCGTTTATTGTCTGAGTACTCACGTTGATGTAATTAATCTATACCCTATAAATTACAGCACTGTTAATTCGTGGATGTCGTTCATCCGTGGTGCTACAACCTGTGAAGGTTTGATTATAGGGATTAGGTAATTCGCTTTGGTTAGCTATCGCTTCTGCTTGAGGTATCACTATTCCAAAGTTAAGCTCAATTATTTAAAACCGATTCGGCATTAAATAAGATAAATTTGATACTTTCCCTCTGTTATTTCCTTTTGTACCCGACCTTATCAATTACAGCCCAGTGATTATCTGAAAAGCCACATTCGTATCACCTGCAAGTGCATCACACTTTGTTCATTTTAGCGCTGTTAAGTAATACAGATGTGGGTAAAATGTTTGCCAGTGTTACTGGAACCGCAAGCACAAAAAACATGTTGCCGAGATTTTCTCTGACACCAAGTCTTAAGACTATTTACCACATTTCGAGTGTGCCGTTGTTAGTGTCTGTTTATTAGCTACCAACTGTAAGGTGTGGCATTCATCCCGTCCTGTGTTGTGTACTGTTTCTAATCTGTGAAACAATTAATCCTATAAAGGTTGTTTTTAAGTTCTCGTTTCCTTCTTTCCATTTCTATCCCGCACATCGTAACTGACGTCCTTGTCCTATCGAAAACTGGAAATATTTCTGCGCAGCTGTGGATGAACATCTAAACTGAAATAATCCCATGATATCTCTCTATCCCTGTGTACAATAAAGAAACTAGGAAATTATTACCGACAAAACTAAAATACTGTCTCTTTCAGTGACTAGTAATGCTAAATATCTACTACATAATGTACGGAAACTTGTTACAAATAGGGAACAGACTTCCCATGTTACTAATCAATGCTTGAAAACATTACATACATTCGAGTCGATTGGTCCAAATGGCTCTGAGCACTATGGGTCTTTACAGCTGAGGTCATCAGTCCCCTAACTAACCTAAGGACATCACACACATCCATGCCCGAGGCAGCATTCGAACCTGCAATAGTAGCGGTCGCGCGGTTCCAGACTTAAGCCCCTAGAACCGCTCGGCCACTCCGGCCGGCATACGAGTCGATTGTTTGATCTTCTTATTACTTTTTGTACTCATGGTTACTTTACAGAACATACGATTTAAGTTCTACCCTCTATACGTTCTTCATCTGTTCCTTAGTAATTCTTCATTATCATCTTTTCAAATATCTGTCGGCTGTCTGTAAATGCATTACGAAATTGCAGTGTCTTGACTCTACCTGAGCATATGCAGTAACCTTTGTCTCCTGACTAAGCGAACTTGCGCAGTGGTTGGCAAAATGGATTCGCATTTTGGAGGACAGTGCCTCAGATGATGGTGTCGCTATCCAGATCAATCTCTCCGTGTTTTTCCTAACACACCAGAGATCGGTATGGCTTGACTGACAAGGATGCGGCCTCATTTATTCTGTATCCACTCTCAAGTATTAGATTGCACTCCCCGTCTTTAATGACGTCGTCGATGTTAAACCCTAAGTCTGAATGGATGTAAGACTGCACCTGAAGGTTGTCAGATTAATTAAAAGTGCAGAAAATAAATAGTAAACTAAGTAAAAGCATAACTGAATGAGTATAATTCGTTTGTATGTCCTCGATTTTATTGACTGTTGTCCTCTGACATGTGGATGAAGAGGTATACATTTATTAATAGGCTGCAAAGAGTAGGTGGAGAGCCGGCCGAAGTGGCCGTGCGGTTAAAGGCGCTCCAGTCTGGAACCGCAAGACCGCTACGGTCGCAGGTTCGAATCCTGCCTCGGGCATGGATGTTTGTGATGTCCTTAGGATAGTTAGGTTTACCTAGTTCTAAGTTCTAGGGGACTAATGACCTCAGCAGTTGAGTCCCATAGTGCTCAGAGCCATTTGAACCATTTTTGAAGTAGGTGGAGAGGATGAATACGATGTTGTGCATAAGCATAAGGATAAACTGTGAAGTGGTGGCAGGTGATGTTTTGTTGTCTCATCCAGCACAAAAGTAAGTCTTAGTCTTCACAAATAATTGTACGAATATTAAAATGCGAATCAGTTGACTGGATCGTCTGTGTGTGAATCAGTGCTTTTCAACGAGACCGTGCTGAATATAATGCCTCGGAATTTTTTATGTTTACACTCTTAAAGCATTTTAAATAAAACGTAGTTTGTTAACATTTTCCATATTTATTCGCCATGTCCACGTATTAGCAGCACTATGTCGTTAGAGGGCACCGAACTGTAGCACGTAACGTGGCGTTGTCTAACGTAACTAGGCCACTGCTTGAGAACCAACGTGCCGTAACTAAGTTTAGAATTCGGAAGTTAGTCCACACACATACACTATCACTATGTGATCAAAAGTATCCGGACATCTGGCTGAAAATGACTTACAATTTCGTGGCACCCTCCATCGGTAATACTGGAATTCAATATGGTGTTGGTCCACCTTTAGCCTTGATGAAAGCTTCCACTCTCGCATGCATACATTCAGCCTCGTACTGGAATGTTTCTTGCGGAATGACAGCCCATACTTCATGGAGTGCTGCACTGAGGAAACGTATAGAAGTCGGTCGGTGAGGTCTGGCACGAAGTCGGCGTTCCAAACATCCCAAAGGTCTTCTATAGGATTCAGGTCATGACTTTGTGCAGGCCATCCATTACAGAGATGTTATTGTCATGTAACCACTCCGCCACAGACCGTGCATTATGAACAGGGGCTCGATAGTGTTGAAAGATGCAACCGTCATCCCAGAATTGCTCTTCAACAGTGGGAAGCAAGAAGGTGCTTAAAACATCAATGTTGGCCTGTGCTGTGATAGTGCCACGCAAAACAACAAGGAGTGCAAGCCCCCTCCATGAAAAACACGACCACACCATAACACCACCGCCTCAGAATTTTACTGTTGGCACTACACACGCTGGCAGATAACGTTTACCGTGCGTTCGCCATACCCACACCCTGCCATCGGATCGCCACATTGTGTGCCGTGATTCGTCATACCTCACAACATTTTTCCACTGTTGAATGGTCCAACGTTTACGCTCCTTACATCAAGCGAGGTGTCGTTTGTCATTTACCGGCCTGATGTGTGGCTTATGAACAGCCGCTCGATCATGAAATCCAATTTATCTCACCATCCACCTAACCGTCATAGTACTTGTGGATGCATGTCTGCCTATTACACTTTACGACCCTATTCAACCGTCGGAGGGTTCTGTCAGTCAACAGACGAGGTCGGCCTGTATGCTTTTGTGCTGTACGTGTGCTCACTTTTACACTTCGCTGTCACATTGGAAACAATGGACGTAGGGATGTTAAGAAGTCTGGAAATCTCGCGTATAGACGTATGACACAAGTGACACCCAATCACCTAGCCAAATTCGAAGTCCGTGAGTTCCACGGAGCGCCCCATTCTGCTCTCTCACCATGTCTAATGACTACTCATGTCTCTGATATGGAGAACCTGGCAGTAGGTGGCAGCACAATTCACCTAATATAAAACACGTATATTTCTGTGGCTGTCCGGATCCTTTTGATCACTTACTGTAGCGCCCTCTCCTACAGCATAACAATCCCTGGCCACAAATAAGAGCTGACACATCTGCAACACTCCGACGCCTTGCGTCCACTGTCACCGATCATCCTCCAGACAGTGCTGACATGACCCATCCGATTCTCATGTATTACTAGAACTTAAAGGACACCTTAGAGGACTGCGCTTTGATAGTGAGGAAGCCCAGCCGAGGTGGCTCTCTGAGCAACCTCAAACCCTCCACTGTGCCTGTATCAACAAATTGGTTTCTCGTAGGGAGAAATGTGTTCATCGCCAGGGTGGTTAAGTTGAGAAACAAGTTTGTAGACTTGAAGAATAAAGACATAGAAAGTTAATCGCATTTGTTTTATTTAAAAATCTTCAAGAGTTTTTGTTTAAAAAATGTGGCGCCATTCCTTTTCAGCAAGCCCTCGTTCATAGGTAAGAGTTCAAATCATTTATCTGTTATGGTTTTCTCGAAATTAAATCTATCCTTCTATCAGAAATAGAGTTAATGAGACTATCTTGAATTCACTGTCATTAGCTTTTCATACTTTGCCTTGAATAACGACCTCATCATTAAAAGATTTATCATTTTGTATCTACCACCATGAGAGTTACTTTAGTTTCTGTTGCCGGCCGGAGTGTCCGAGCGGTTCTAGGCGCTACAGTCTGGAACCGCGTGATCGCTACGGTCGCAGGTTCAAATCCTGCCTCGGGCATGTCCTTAGTTAGGTTTAAGTAGTTCTAGTGAACTGATGACCTTAGAAGTTAAGTCCCATAGTGCTCAAAGCTATTTGAACCATTTTTTTTAGTTTCTGCTCTTCCGATATCGTAATTTCTTCATAGATTCTGCGCAGTAAATCTCAGGTGCTGTTAACTGCTGAGAATTAATCCAACCGACGAAAGTTGATACAAATTTTCAGTCCAGATGTTCAGGTTGTGCAGCAGTTAGTACCTGTAGGATAAAAACGTTACAGGGTCAACATGCGCTAAAGAGGTAGTGGTGAGTCTAGTTTTCTAGTCTCTGGAATACAACATTTGTTGCGACTGTCAGGAAAATTGACTGACTACTAAATGAAAACATAGCTATGTGCTCGCTGATGGCACATGATCAGCACAGGAATTGGCCAGGGCGAGCACAGGAACTGGCCAGGGCGAGCACAGGCATTGCCATTTACACTGCGTTAGAACCAGACTGAGTCCGCAGTTAATATAGCTTTGCTGATATTTAATACGGTACAAGTTTCTAGTCAAACTCTTCTGGATCGTGACAGGACAGTATACCACATGGAAGGTTATTGAATATCTTGTTGACAAGTGTGATATCCTGGGACGTCGCAACTCCGACTTGTGTGGAAGAACTTTTCGGGTAACGGAATTCCTGCACCATACTACGATACGTTTGGTTAATTTTGATAAATTAATTTTCAGGGACGATGAAAACTAACGAAGGCTCTTAAATAAAATGCATTAGATATATTACCATATATTGCGGCGTTGTACATTAGCAGACATGTCGTTCCAAAAGAAAGCAATTAGTAAGGCGAATACACAAAGACCAATGAAACAATATTTTATTTAATAATAAGGAAACTGCATACAAGGAAGAAGGGCTTAAGAATTTTAAATGTTAATTTATTAGTAAGATCGATAGTAAAAATAAAATCGTAGCTGGAAAGAGAAGTAGTTATCAGGCAGGAATTTAGACATTTAGATATCGTCTTCCTTGTTCTTTGGCCTCTTTCTTCTACAGTTGCAGATACACAAGTGGTATAGGTAAAATACCGTCTTTTGCAATTGTAAAGCAAAAGACGACATTTAGCCTAACCTGTCAGACTTGATAAGTTGGAGCATTCGGGGATACTGAGGTTTATCAGATTACATTTAGCAACACGCACAGTAACGCAGAAAGTGAAGATTACAAAAGACGAAAGGATCAGTTATTGAATAAATGTAAACAAGCCGATAGCAAAGAAAATTCTAAGCGAATAGAAGCAAAGGAGAGATAATCTCAAAAGGATTGAGGTAGCTAGTGAAAGGAAAGCAAGCAAGGAATAATAGGAATATGACAGGGAGAGCTGAATGAAAAAAACTATTCCTACGTGTTTCAAGGTTTTGTGCGAGAAACTATTGAAAGCAGTAACAACATTAAGGCCTAAAAATAACAACGTACTCTGGGTGGAAATCTCAATTCTTATGTTAAGATGGTAAAAGGCTCAGTAAGGAAGTAAGTGAGCGAGTAACTACTTACATATTTTCTTAAATATTAATCCATATCGTTGTACGCGAGCAAGAGAGCGACGTGAGATGTTATTAAAAACAAAGGAACATTCTAAAAAAAAAAAGGGAGTGAAGATCATAGATCTTCTCTCGGTGATTCACACTTGCCTTCACAAACTCAAGGCAACCTTCCCATTGAGGCCATTCGAAGACAGACTGTTATAAAGTCTTACTTCGGGCTGTAAATGGACGTTAAACTTTGACAATATGGCAACACTGGAATCACGTGTACGGTAACTCTCTGTCAGCAAGAACATCAGAGGTGCGCAGTTGGTGCAGTGAATAACATTTCAGGTTAGCGTTTAGAAGATCGAGGTTTCTATTCTGGGTAGAGGGATATTGGATTTTATCTGTTAAAAGTAGTCAGCCTAGTACGACATCTGGCGTCTTAAACGTCTTACAGCGATTACAGCGGGTCTTCTACTAAACATTTGCAGTTACGTAGAGTCAACATACAAATGGAAGTGCAATCGTTTTCGTTGGTGGACGCGACTCTGCATTAGCTAGAGTCCAAAGCCGTTTCCAGTGTACCATGCCCCAGTGGTCCCAAAGAAACTATTTGCAAAACGCTTTGGTAGCCTTACTGGTGACGTAAGGCCCTAACGAAGTGTAATGGAATTGAATGTGGCAAGAATAATAGTTGGTATTGATTGATGGGACAACTGCGGGAGAGCACACACAAAAAAAATTGGAATCTAGTAGGTACAGTGGAGCGAAACAATTGGCGTCCATGACATGCCAAATCTTTGTTTAAAAACTGACTAATGAAAACTATTGTATTTCCATTTCTGTGTTCGTAGTATGTAACTGCAAATGTTTTGTAGAAGACCCGTTGTGCTCTCTGTATGACGATTAAGACGCCTCATATCCTACCATCAAGACTATTTTTTGCAAATAAAAGCCGGCCGGAGTGGCCGTTCGGTTCTAGGCGCTACAGTCTGGAGCCGAGCGACCGCTCCGGTCGCAGGTTCGAATCCTGCCTCGGGCGTGGTTGTGTGTGATGTCATAAGGTTAGTTAGGTTTAATTAGTTCTCAGTCCTAGGCGACTGATGACCTCGAGGTTAAGTCACATAGTGCTCAGAGGCATTTTTTTGCAAATAAAACAAGTAAGCCTCAACCCAGAATCAAACCCTCGATCTCCTGTATGCTAAGCCTGAACGCTATCCATCGCATCAACTGCACAGCAGGATTGTTTCCTGATAGAGGTGGTTACCGTACACATGATTACAGTGTTGCCATATTTCCAGTCTTTAACGTCCGTTTACTGCTTGAAATATGCACAGGACAAAATTTTGTGACACATGTTTTTGTATTGCTAATATGTGAGGCATCGCGTTGTGAAGTCTAAGGGCGCTAGTTTCTCGTCATCCTATACATTAAGCACGTAAATACCCTTAATGCGCAAATCTCTCCCAGAAAATTAATTATACGCAGAGTTCTGAATCTACCAAGTTACCGTGGAAGGTTCAAAAATGTGTGTGAAATCTTATGGGACTTAACAACTAAGGTCATCAGTCCCTAAGCTTACACACTACTTAAACTAAATTATCCTAAGGACAAACACACACACCCATGCCCGAGGGAGGACTCGAACCTCCGCCGGGACCAACAGCACAGTCCACGACTGCAGCGCCTCAGACCGCTCTCCTAATCCCGCGCGGCACTGTGGAAGGGTTGTACAATAAGAGACTGTTATCGGAACTATTATGTGATTATCGTATATAAATTTTATTAAAATTGTCAATATGGCGGTGGGCTGTGGGAACAGTAGTCTGCTTTCAAATTTTGTGCGCACCCCACGCGGTCGTTGAGGCAGCCCCTAATCTCCAATTTCACACCGTGGGGCCAAGTGCACAGAGCTACCCTAGTGTCAAAAAAGAAGTCCTCGTTCCCGTCTCAAAGACGTAATACTGGTACGGGAGTACAGCCATCTTGTAGTTTGACAACAAAGACTATGTTTCAGCCACGGTGGCACACTATCTGGGCTGTAAAACTGCTTGAGGCCGTGGGCAGTAACTCACTTGTGATTCTTCAGTTTCTCCCGGCGTATTTGTTGCTCGAACAGTCCACGGGTATACTGCCGGTTCATGGTGTCCAACGGGCACAATATTTCGGCGATCAGACGTGTCGCCTTCGTCAGGTGCGCTGACGAACTGAGTTCCTGAGGGCGGGCGGCCGATTTAAATCCCCTTCCCCCGCGGGCCGCTCTCATCGGCGTCCGAGCCCGCGCGCCGGCGGTCGCTATGATGTGGGCGTCGGAATCTGTCGAAGCGTCGATGTGCTTGCTACGTCCGCCCTGGTTACCAGTACGTACTTCTTGCTGTGAGTCTCTTAATTACATTCAGTGCCGGGTCCCAAGCCTTAGATGGAGTCGCAATGGGCAGCCACTCTCGCTGATGGTCGCGAATTTGTACTTCGAGGAGGAAGCCTTGGCTTCATCCAATTGGAAACTACTTGTTTCTTCCGTTATATCGATGACACGTTCGTCATCTGGTCCCATGGTAGGGACATGCTCCTGGATTTCGTTACACACCTGAACTCCTCACATCCAAACATCAAATTCACTTTGGAGACCGAAGCAGAAGGAAGTTTACCATTCCTGGACGTCATGGTCAAGAGATGAACTGATGGTACTCTGAGTCACGGTGTGTACAGGAAGAAAACTCACACTGACCTGTACCTGCATGCAGACAGCTGCCACCACCCTTCTCAGAGAAATGGAGTACTAAAAACACAGGGCGCGCAGCATCTCAGACGCAGAGAATATGCTCCAGTAATTGGAACACCTAAAAACCGTGTTCCTAAAAAACGGATACTCGGAATGGCAGATTAGACGCGCTCTCCGTCCAACCTCCACAGCACAACCTGTGCAGACGGATGAAGTCACGGAAGAAGAGGTGGCCTCTGCTTTTATTCCATACAATGGCGCACTATCGGGGAAAATCGGCCGTATATTAAAGAAACACCGAGTTAAAACCGACTTTTGCCCGCCCAATAAGACACAGGCGTTACTGCGAAGTGTGAAAGATGACCTCGGTTTGAGGAAGGTCGGTTTATACCAAATTCCCAGTGAGTGTGGGAAGACTTATATCGGACAAACAGTACGCACGATCGAACATCAAAGGCATCAAAGGCACACTCGACTGAAATATCCAAATAAGTCGGCGGTAGCAGAGCACTGTTTGTCCGAGAAACACGAGATGGATTATGAGCGTACCAAGATCTTGGCTCAGACATCTAAATATTGAGACAGCGTTGTAAGGGAGGCTGTCGAAATTATCAACCGAGACTGTGGCTACAATCTCAGCAAGGCTTTGTACCCGGCATTGAATGTATTTAAGAAGACTCTCAGCAAGAAGTACGAACTGGCAACCATGGCGGACGTAGCAAGCACATCGACGCTACGACGGATTCCGACACCCAGGTCTTTGCCACTGCCGGTGCGAGGGCGCGGACGGCGAAGAGAGCGGCCCGCAGGGGGAGGGGATTTAAATCGGCCGCCCGCCCTCAGGAGCTCAGTTGACGGCACGGACGGAGTCGCTGAGATGTGCAGCCGCGAGAAGGACGTACCTGCGCTTGCTAGCGACGCGAAGCGTGTGGCAGATCGCCGTCCGGCCGCGCTTGCGCCGTCGTCGGCCCCATCTGGCCCCCCACTTACGATGACCAATGCTATGGCTATGGATTTGATACACACAGCTACGGAAACTTTGAAGACAGCGCTTTCTGCTCCGCTCCCCGATTCTGAAGATGAGAGCTCCACCGCGCCTCAGCCACGCGGACGAAGCGGGAAAAATAAGAGGAGGGCAACAGTCGCGACGTCCGCTGTTCGCAGCTCACCGATCGAGAGGAGGACCAAGCAAGATTTCGCCCCTGACGCCGACGTTTTTGTCCCGGCCCGGCGAACTGCAAGACGCATGCAGTCATCGGCGACGCTTCCAACTGCCGTCGCCAACTCATTCGACGCGCTCGCTGACGCGCCAGAGCAGCTGCCGCGCGATCCTGCGCCGAAGAAAGACTCCCATCTTCCGCCGGTGATCCTCCAGTTTCGGCCGCCCTATGGGGAACTGCAGAAGTTGTTGCGCAGCTGGACCACGGCCGTGTACACCTTGAAGCCTGCCGGGCGTCACCTGTACAGGCTCACACTCCGCACTGCTGACGATTATTGCCGGGTCACTCAGAAGGCGTCTGAGCGTGGTATACCATTCTATACACACGCTTCCGCACCTGAAAAGGTCTTGAAAATTGTAATACGCGACCTCCCGTTCAACATGGAAGCCGATCACCTGCATCGTGAACTCGCTGACTTGGGCTTCTACATTCGGGCAGTCATGAAGATGAAGTCGCCTAAATTACGCGATGATATGCCGCTCTTCCTGGTCGTCTGCTCCGACACTGTGGAGAACCGCAAGCTCTACCAATTAACGCGGGTCGCCGACGTTCCGGTTCTGACCGAAGATCTTTGCTCCAGGAGAGGCCCTGTGCAGTGCTTTCGCTGCCAGGGGATCAATCACGTCGCGCGCCACTGCTCTATGCTGGACAGATGTGTTAAATGCACCGGCGCCCACGCAAGGCGCGTGCGCGCCCGTTCGCCCACGGAGACGCCGACATGTGCACTCTGTGGCGGTGCACACGTCGCCAGTTATCGTGGGTGTGAGATGTGGAAGCGTGCCATCGCTCGCCAACGTGGCCAAACACCCGCGCCAAGTCCCAAGAAGCGAACGACGAGGCGGCCCGGCGTTTCTTTCGCGGCGGCAGCATCAGGGGCGCCGTCCGCCGTCCGCCGTCCCGACAGCGTCGGCCGCTCCTGCTCCCACCACATCCGAGGCCGTGCCAATACCTGAGGCTCCTGCGCCTCAACCACAGCCGCTAGTGGCGGAACCGGAAGCTGCCTCTCCAGGAACGTCGGCCGGACTGCGCCCCGTCTGCCGCCGGCGCGGGGGTCAACGCCCTGTGGGTACCCAGCGCTCAGCACCGTCAGTCGAGCAGCCCCAGGCGGTCTCTCACAGCGAAGCAGCCACGCCTCCCCCTTCCTGCGACGGGGCCGTGCCTGCTGCCTCCACCGCTGATCTGGCCGACCTCGTCGCGCAGCTCACTGCCCTAGTGACCAGTGCCAAGAAGTTGATCGAAGTCGTGTCGCAGCAACTCACCGCTGCAGTGCCGATAGCCGCTCCGGCCCTGACCGCTGTCAACGCTCACCAGCTGCACCATGGGCAGCGGTAGAGGGCTCACGGTCGTCCCGTGGAATGCCAACGGCGTCTGCACTCAAGCTGGCGAACTTCGCCAATTTCTTCGAGACGAAGCCGTCGACGTCTGCCTTATCAACGAAACCAACCTGAAGCCTGGGGTCGATGTCAGGGCAGCAAACTACTCCAGCTATCACACCGATCGGCTGACGGCGGGTGGTGGGACAGCCGTTTACGTCCGCAATGGCATTCGTCATCACGTGATACAAATTCCACCACTGGCAACGCTGGAGGCCACTGGTGTCGTCGTTCATACCTCGGCGGGCGCCATCACGTTCGTCGCTGCCTATCGACCGCCGTCTCGTCCACTGGACCCTGCTCTCCTTGAGGATCACCAACGCTGCTGGACGCTGCCCGCTCCGGGTAGAGGAACGTCACCATGCGCTTGTGGTGGGGCCGTACGACCCGACTATCTTCCCTGCCCATGGCCTCCCGGATATAATCGACATCGCTGTCGTCAAGGGCATCCCTCATCAGATAACTGCCACGACGAGGACGGCACTGTCTTCTGACTATGTCCCAGTGGTTTCTGATATAGACCTAGACGCCCTGCAACAGCCCAGGAGAGTCATCTCACTTGCTGGCATCGACTGGGACAGGTTTTAAGCAGCCGTGACAGACTCACTCGCCGCCGCGCCACCCCTTGCGGAAGCTGGAGCGGACGCAGCACTTCTGCACTTCACGGCAACCTCGATCGACGCCGCCAAAATGACAACGCCGCCCTGACCGCGCACTCGTCCTGACTACTCCGGACAGCTGCCGTCAGACATCCTTGCGGCCATCACTGAGAAGAACCGGGTCTAACGGGAGTGGCAGAGGACCAGACATGCTGACACCAAGCACCTCCTCAACAGGATGCGTCGGGACATCCGGGCCGTCATTGATAACCATCGCCATCGCGACTGGAATAACAAGGTTGCCAACCGCATGTCCTGGCGGACGACGAAGCGTTTCCTACGCCATATGCAACGTATTCCTCCGCTGATGGTCCATGGTCAGGTTGTCTGCGAACCAGCCGCGAAGGCTGATGCCCTCGCAGACGTCTTTGAGGCTGCGTTTACCCCGATAGAAGACCCAACCGACGCTGTCCACGACGACCTGGTTGCTGACCGGCTCCCACGCTACTTGGAGGCACGCGACGACGATGACGTCATTGAAGAGACGACGGCGGAAGAGGTGTCGTCCATCCTGCGTGCCCTGAACCCCAGGAAAACTGCGGGCCCAGACGAAGTTTCCAACGCCCTTCTCCAGAAGTTTCCGCCGGTGGCTTTTACTCATCTTGCCGACGTCTTTAATGAAATCCTCCGGTCCTGCAGTCTTCCTCAGCCCTGGAAGCATGCGGAGATCGTTGCGATTCCGAAGCTGGGGAAGGATCTGCACCATCCCGCGAACTACAGACCTATTAGTTTACTGCCTGCCGTCTCCAAGATCTTTGAAACGGTGTACATCAGGCGGCTGCAGCGCCACGTTGCCGAGGTAGGCCTCCTGCCCGAAAAGCTGTTCGGCTTTCGCAGGGGCCACTCGGCAGATCACCAACTACTTCGGCTAGTGGAAGATGCGTTCGTCACCCTTGAGCAGCGCGAGTTCTTCGGCGCGGTGTTCCTGGTCGTGTCGCGTGCTTTCGACAGTGTGTGGCACGGTGGCCTCTTATTCAAACTTTTTGAACTTGAGGTACCGGCGTCGCACGTCCGTCTCATCCGTTCCTATCTTGCAGATCGGACCTTCCATGCGCGGGCCGCGCACAGCTTGTCCTCCGTCCGCCGCATCAGCGCCGGTGTGCCGCAGGGCTCGGTCTTGGGGCCACTCCTGTACTCGGTGTACACTTCTGATGCGCCGAAGATCCATATACGAGGAGCCTCAATGCCACCGTCATGCGCCGCTGTCTGCAGCTCGCCGTTGACACCCTGGCAGCCTGGGCAGTCAAGTGACGTCTACAACTCAATGGGGCCAAGACGCAGTTCTTGATCGTCACCAGGTGACTCGTTCCTGCAGGTGTCCAACGGCGCATTACCTCGGCGTCACAATCGACCGCCGACTCACGTGGGTTCCGCACATCCGCGAAGTGAAGAACAAAGTGCGGAACAGGCTCCGAATTCTCTACCCGGTGCTGAACCCGGGCTCCCAACTACCACCGCGGCTGGGCATCACTCTGTACAAGGCGCTGCTCCGCCCTGTAACCAATACGCCGCCGTCGTCTGGGGCAACGCCGCCGACACGAACCTGAAGAAGCTGGAGACACTGCAGAATCGCATCCTTCGCCTGGCCTTACACCTGCCTTACGATTTCCCCACCGCTCATCTTCACGACGTACCTCTGCTCCGTGACCTCTTCCAGACGACCGCCCGCACCTTCTACGAAAGTGCTGGCCGGTCACACAACGCCCAAATCCGAGCGCTGGGCCGAAAACCGCCACGCAGCGTCACCACCCGATGGCTGCACCTGCTCGCTGCATAGCTAGCACTTCAGAACTGTGCTGAGGAGACACCCAAGAAGACAACCTACTCGTGAAGACGGCATGCATGGGAGGCAAAGCAATAACTGCTGCGAACTCCATCACACATCGGAGGACAAGTTATCTCCGTGCAGACACACGCGAGGAGCTCAGTTCGTCAGCGCACCTGACGATGGCGACATGTCTGACCGCCGAAATATTGTGCCCGTTGGACACTATGAAACGGCAGTATACCCGTGGACTATTCGAGCAGTAACTCACTTTCTCGCTCGCTTCACTCGTTTCGTCTCAGTGTGTAGACTAGCACCACAGTCTGCCGCTAGATAAGAGTTCGCTTCAACGTCCATTAGCTTGAGTTCAGGATTGAAGGGTACAGGTTTTCTATCAAATGGGTCGCATCGTGAACGTATGGCGCCGACCGACGCCACAGCGGAGACGCACGCACGCACGCCTGGGGTCGACTTGACGACCTGCCGACTACGTAGGCGCAGCTGTTTCATTTGTAAGGGCTACGGGCCGTTACGCCACATCCAGCAAATTCCTAGAACTCTCTTGGTTGGTTGACGACTCTCATTCTCTGTCACCACAGTTTTCTCCCGAGTGCATTTCTTTTTTTAATTAAGCAAGCATGGTAGTTATTCGGTCTGCTCCCATGTTGTCGTTCCGCTTCTAGAACGCTATGGGATAGTAAGTGGAACTTTATATTTTTTGAAGCATTCTTATGCTGCAGAATTTCCTGTTAGAAGGTTCTCATGCGTTTTCTCTTATTGTACATAATTCACCTTTCAGTACTGGGCCGGCTGCTGTGGCCGAGTGGTTCTAGGCACTTCAACCTGGGACCACGCGACCGTTACGGTAGCAGGTTCGAATGCTACCTCGGGCATGGATGTGTGTGATGTCCTTAGATTAGTTAGGTTTAAGTAGTTCTAAGTTCTAGGGGACTCATTCCACAGATGTTAAGTCCCATAGTGCTCAGACCCATTTTTTTTACTGTACTGGGACAAAGTTGAATCATCGCACTGCGTGAGTGTTGGATAAGATCCGTGACTCTGTGTTTAGTTTTATCTGTTGTTGACTTGTTAGCCAGTCGGTTGTGCAGCGCTGAGACATTCTTATTTGAGGCATAGTAGCGTGCAGCTGAATTTTTGCAAAGACGATTACTATTATTGAGAATCTGGGAGAAGCTATCTGGAATACTTCATTTTGGAGATGGAAATTCATTTAATACTTGCGTGTTATTTATGCTAATGGACAAGATTTTGGAGGAATTTTAAAGTTATGTTTGTAGTTTCTTTGCAATTAAAGAATTTTGCGACTATTAGTCTTTTGTAATGTGCAGTCTTTTGGTCAATAATCAGGGTTCGATTTTTCAAAAAAATAATTTTCTTTAAGATGAAACCTACGTTCATGAGTCTTGGTGAAGTTTTTAATGTTTATCGTGCTTGCATTGCATCTTACAGCACACGCAGCAACGGATTTATTTCTGACAAAAAAATTTAGAGTAAATTATTTATCTTTAGCTGTTGCATCTGTTGACCTGTATTTGCTGTCGGGAACGTCGGTACTCCAGAAACAAAAGGCAGCATGCTGAGCAAGAGGTAAGTCACTTTTATTTGAGGCAGGTCACTCCTAACGATCTCGTGAAAACAGAGTGCAGTCATGATTGTCAGGTGTTGTGCTAGCAAGTACATAATTTTTCAGTGAAGAGTATTGATAATTTGAAAAAGTTGTTTTCTTGCGAGTAGAACAGTCATTTATTTCTGTGAATATTCTTGGTCTAACATTGCACTTCATAATACGCATCGTTCGTAGCATACGTGGGTACTGTTTTTTTAGTTGTATAGTTTTCACTGCCCCCATAATTAGTTTCCGTTGGCATTTAATTGGAGTCATTTTCTTTATTTAAAATTTTACATTTAATGAAGTTCAAAGTTCAATATCGCGACCGTGTTCGCATGCGCATCACAGGGCCAACCAACAGTCAGTTTTGCTCGGCAGTTGAATAAGTTATGTAAAGTGCATGTAATGTGATGAGAAAGTCTTGGAAATCCTTGTATTCAGTTATCTCTCACAGGCAATATTTCATAGAAAGCTTACACTGTATGTAGCTGTTCACACTAATGATCCGTTATTGCTGATTAGTGTCTCCCAGAAGTGGAAAGGGCTTAACTTTCATAAATATTGCAGAATATAGCTGAATCATGTTAAACTCCAATTTTTCTTGCTCGTGGCCGCCCCACCTGTCTCACACTAAACTCACCCAGCAATGAAGCACGTTTAGCCAGAAGAAGTCCGACGCTGCCACGGTCGAGGTGACAGGAGAAATATTCCTGGGGTAAGATATTACTTAGGGTATTTCCTAGAAGGGAAGGTACACTAACTTAGGAAACTCCTAACAGCCAAGAAACAGAAGAGGAAAGACGCTTGGGAATAATGATTTCAGTATTTATGGTCAAGTCCGGAGGAACAATAATGGAGCAGGAATTTACATTATTATTTGCACAGGTAGACGCTAAGGAACATAAATATCTAGGACTGTCAAAATACTATAACTATTCTAAAGCATTAGAAAGGCTATCGTAAGGAAACTAGAGACGTATCAGTCTACTCTCCGTAGTGTGCAAGATACTCACCACAGCTACCACCAGCCTTAGTGAAGATACACTACTGGTCATTAAAATTGCTACACCAAGAAGAAATGCAGTTGATAAACGGATATTCATTGGATAAATATATTATACTAGAACTGACATGTGATTACATTTTCGCGCAATTTGGGTGCATAGATCCTGAGAAATCAGTACCCAGAGCAACCACCTCTGATACGCTTGGGCATAGAGTCAAACTGAGCTTGGATGGCGTGAACAGGTACAGCTACCCATTCAGCTTCAACACGATACCACAGTTTATCAAGAGCAGTGACTGGCGTATTGTGACGAGCCAGTTGCTCCGCCACCATTGACCAGACGTTTTCAACTGGTGAGAGATTTGGAGAATGTGCTCGCCAGGGCAGCAGACGAACATTTTCTGTATCCAGAAAGGCCCGTACGGGACCTGCAACATGTGGTCGTGGATTATCCTGCTGAATGTAGGGCTTCGCAGGGATCGAATGAAGGGTAGAGCCACGGATCGTAACACATCTGAAGCCTAACGTCCACTGTTCAAAGTGCCGTCAATGCGAACAAGAGGTGACCGAGACGTGTAACCAATGGCACCCCATACCATCACGCCGGGTGATACGCCAGTATGGCGATGACGAATACACGCTTCCAATGTGCGTTCACCGCGATGTCGCCAAACACGGATGCGACCATCATGATGCTGTAAACACAACCACGATTCATCCGAAAAAATGACATTTTGCCATTCGTGCACCCAGGTTCGTCGTTGAGTACACTATCGCAGGTGATCCTGTTTCTGATGCAGCGTCAAGGGTAACCACAGTCATGGTCTCCGAACTGATAGACCATGCTGCTGCAAACGTCATCGAACTGTTCGTGCAGATGGTAGTTGTCTTCCAAGCGTCCCCATCTGGTGACTCAGGAATCGAGACGTGGCTGCTCTATCCGTTACAGCCATTCGGATAAGATGCCTGTCATCTCGACTGCTAGTAAGTAATACGAGGCCGTTTTGGTCCAGCACGGCGCTCCTTATTACCCTCCAGAACCCACCGACTCCATATTCTGCTAACAGTCATTGGATCTCGACCAACGGGAGCAGCAATGTCGCGATACCTTTAAACCGCAATCGCGATAGTCTAAAATCCGACCTTTATCGAAGTTGGAAAAGTGATGGTACGCATTTCTCCTCCTTACACGAGGCATCACAACAACGTTTCATCAGGCAACGCCGGTCAACTGCTGTTTGTGTATGAGAAATCGGTTGGAAACTTTCCTCATGTCAGAACGTTGTAGGTGTCGCCACCGGCGCCAACCTTGTGTGAATGCTTTGAAAAGCTAATCATTTGCATATCACAACATCTTCTTCCTGTCAATTGTGCAGAAAACTAAAGAAGAAATAGCACTACTATGGCTCGAGGCCCTGTGCACGCCACGGCACATATTCATCGAAGTGTAATGAATCCCTGAGGTCAAAAGCTGCAAATAAATTTTAGTTTCTGCGTTACAGGCTAAGTTGGTTTAAAAGCAAAGCTAAATTGGTGTATCCAATCCAAGGGGCGAATCTGTGTTCTATCATTTTTAAATACCTTAAGTTTCCTAAAGGATAGCAAGGGCTTGTAATCAAAATTATCGTCTCTGAATGTCTGAGCAGATTCACGATTAAATGAAAATCTGTTTGTCTGCGTCTGTTCGGAATCTAAGTCACTTACTTAATTTATACTGGCTGTGAAAGTGTGACAAATGTTCAGAATGTGGCATATGCTGTGACGTGTTAGAGACTGAAACATTTTTCATTTCTGTCACTTCCTGTTGTAAAGATGGCAATTTTCTGCGTAATATATTACTGGACGAACCTATCTCGCTGATTGTCTGCTGTATGCTTTGGAATTCGGGTGTTTAACTGAACGAAATTAGTGACGTATCGTCTGATTTGGTGTCATTGTTATTTTCGATAACGTCAATACGACAGGCCAGCACATCGTATTTTTCAGTCAGTGCTTTTACATGATCATCATTTTTAGTGTCACAAATATTAATTTGTTTTTGCATTTTACGTTTGGTTTTGTTCAATTTCTTAACGTCCCCTTTAATGGCATCAGGATCTTGTATTAATTCTAATCGTTCAAGTCTATTGGTTACTCTCTGAACGTCTACTGTGTATTTATATTCCAAAGTCTGGATATCAGTGTCTGGTTTTGTTTTTAGATCATAGATTTCACCATGAAATTCTGTGTTCAGCTGTTTGACAGTGTTTATTTCTTCCGATACTGTAGCAATGTTGTTGTTTACGTATGTTTTAGCTTTAGTAAACGACTTACGCTTGTCTTCCTGTCTCTTTGCAGTAATTGTTTCCGTGACTTGTTTCTTTACATCGTTCTGTTCCTGTATGAATTTGCGGTAACGCGTCTCACTGTTTTGTTAGTGGTGATTAAAACGTTCGTCAATTTGGCTGTCCTGTTGTTCAAATTTCTTGTCTCCTTTCCCATCCAGTGTGCGTGAAAGTTCTGCTGACATTAATTTAAACTCGTCGCGTAAATGTGTTGCGTTTTCTGAACATTGTTTAGCAACTGCACTAATTTCATTCCTAAGTAATTTAGTTGTGGTAGCACGTGTATTGCGTATCTCTTCACTACTATTCCTGGCACAGGCCTTAATTTCCTCACTTAATTGTTTTTTAGTTTCATTACATTGTTCCGCATCGGCTGTAATCTCTTCAGTGCGCTGTTCCATAGAGGTGCGAAGTTTTTCATTGATTTGTTTGAACGACTTGTCGTCGTTTTCATTCGAGTGTTTGAAACTTTCATTAAGTTATTTATATTTGTTGTCTTGTTTTTTATTCGACTGTGAGATTTTCATTAAGTTGTTAGTTCGATTTATTAAGTTGTAACAACAATGCCACAACATGATCCATGCCAAAATAAGCGACTCTGTTTGCTGTGCTGTATGATCGTGTATCTGCATGAGTGACGTTTTGTGTAACCATTTGGTCACTGTCTGATTCACGAAAAGGTTTGCTAATTGGATGCGCACTGTCGGAGACTACATCAGAATGAAATAAATCTAACGTATTTTGACTACATTGTTCATTTTGGTTAGAAACATTTATCTGTTCACTGTGTAAATTTTGCAAATCAGGTGTGTCAAACTGCGCAGCGTTCATTGTATCAGAACGTGCCGTGTCCTCAATTGTCGATAAATTTACTGTGGACATAATTGAATTTGTTTGTTCATCATTTGGATTAAAATCACTACTGGTGGTTGGCACACACTGATTGTCTGTAATTGGGGGATTATCATTATGAAACTGAGTGACGCTACTATTATCTGTCAAATTATTCAAGTCGGCTTCATCACTCATTGCGCATCGCAATGTAGTCTTAGCAGTTTTTTGCGGCATTTTCACAACTTAAAGGTAGGCACAAAATCAAAGACAAAGCAAAACGGATAAAATATAATTACACCAAAGAGCAATAAATTGCAGATGATCTGTGAAAGGAGTGACAAATTAGTAAATGAGTTGCGCCAGATGCAAATTACATTTACCATTATGTAAATAAGAGCATATATATAGCTGACTACTTCCCAGAAATTCACAAAACATACGATCCTGACCGGCTGTCGCCAAGTGTAATCTCCCTACAGAATATATATATATATATATATATATATATATATATATATATATATATATATATATAACATTCACATTTAGTGTGACCTTCCAACAGTTTATTATTCCATAAGCTCGCAATAATAACGTGACTAACCTCCCCATAAGCAAAAAATATGACTCATATATATCCTTTCAATAATTAACTGACTGTGAATTTAAACTGGTAAATTTTGAACGTCAGCAGTGCTGCGTCATGGCCCTGAAAGATCATTCTGAAAAAATTGAAAATTCTTACCTCAATGAAGTCGCCGGATACCGCGTATATATCTGCTCCTATAAGAAATTTTTCTGGCACAGCCCAGTGCAATGCTGGCCGCTAGATTTGCCGTGTATAAAAAGAAACATCTGATTTTTCTTTACGATAATCGGGATGACCATGGATTGCAGAAATTAGTAAATTCTTTAAATTCAGATGAATGATGGTCAAAAAGTTAATTTTATAAAATAGATTATTATGAATTTTTTTTGAAACATTTACATGGGTCTTGATATAACAATAGTATAAATTTATTTGTAACAAACTAGATACGCACGCGGCTGTTTTTAGCTTATACTACATCGCTCAGGCACGATCGGCCCAAATGCCTGACTGCGAGCTACCACCACTACTGCAGCCGACACTGTCCCTACTGCAGCCGAAACTGCTCTCTGGTCTGCGATTCTATTATAGCTTACATATCGCAGGCAGCGCGTGCGCAATCCATCGAAATTGCATCTACTCGTGTGCGCTGGCAATAAATTCCTTAGTCATGGACCTCTTACACTACCTGCTACAGTTTCAGTTATGTCAGTTCTGGTATTTTGGTATTACTTCAGAGAGGAAATTAAGTTTAATCGTTTGCGTTGCTCGATATTAGGTAAACGATTCTAGTTAGTTCTATCGACTACCTCCAGTAGGCAATTATTAGAAATTATAGGCCCTCTGAGGTTAAAGTATGATACTGGTGTGCAGAAATATTTTATGTGGATCTTCATGTTTTATGGGTGCAATGGCTGTTCAATTTAATTACAGGACTATAGCCGCTTAACTTCCGCTTCTTATTCTAATAATTCCATCTTATGAGTGAACCAAATAAGTGACGGAACCATCTTTCCTTCCGTTATTTTTATTTCAGTTCCCCGCAAGGTGGACGGGCCGGCAGAGGACAGAAATTACTCTTCAGTCAAAGGTTACGTATATTTGAAAGATTGCTAAAATACACGAAACGATGACAGTAGCACATTACGTTTGTAAAAATGTAGTTACCGATTAATGTGTGGGGTCCATTCGTGCGTGATGCTGGCGACATGTGAAAATGATAATGGTATTGAAGGTGGCAGAATGAGTTTGACTATGCGTTCCTGTAGTGCGGCAGGTACCGACTAAAAGTGACCAAGGTGTAGGAAGGGAGAAAGAGAAAATGGGGGGATGTTGTGAGATGGAGCGTTGCGATTGGGGTTTGAAAGAGGGATGTTATTAGGGACGGATTTCGTTGATGGGTATTGGCAGTTGAAACCCAGGGCGACAGATTGAGTAAGGTGTGAAGGTGCAAGGGAGATGGATATGAATGTAGTGGCACAGCAGGGTACCTGGATTAGTGACTAGTGGGTAGGAAACTGGCAGCTGGGACTGAGTTTTGCGATTTATGTATCGAATCCGAGGATGTTCTAGAAAGAGGAGAAGGTGTGAGAGTGGATGGGTTGGGGTGGGTAGGCTATTTGGTACAAAAGGCGTAGTGCCTGTCTTTCCAGGATTTGATGAGGCTCGTGGGATTTTGAAGAGGCAGACAGTCATACATGCAATGTTGGCGTGTGAGGGATATGTAGGTGAGGATAAAGGTAGAAGGTTGTAGACCTCAGGTGCGGTATATTAGTAGATAATATGATTTTTTTTTTAGTTTTGGACTTTGTGTTCAGTGAGAAGGAGATGTGCATTCCGTGTTACTTCTCCGTCAACGGTCAGTTCTAAACCGTCAGAAAGATGGGTTGGCTTTTCTGTAGATTTAGTTGAACTTCCCATGTACTAAATCCACTCGACCAGGAGATTCAGAAAGCGTTGGAGGGAGGCATTTGGAAAGTTGAAGCGTGTGGTGACGGGCTAGGTAGGTGGTGTCGTCAGCATAATGCAGGAGATTGTTTGAGGGCGGCGGTTTGGGAATTTCTGCAATGTACAGAACGAAAGGAGGAGCCAAAGGACAGTTCTGTGGCGCACCTGCAGCGAGATGAAATATTCGGGAGCAGGTGTGGCTTATTGTGACATATAGGACGGTGGTGAAGGAAGGATACTGTAAGGTGGACATAGTTAACTGGGAGAGCATATTTTTGAGCTTTAAGAGCAGTGCAGAATGTCATACCGGTTGAAAGGACTTTTGGATATCAAGGGAGACAGATATGGTCGACATCTGTTTATTTAGTTAATGGGCGATTAGGTGGGTGAGATAAATAAGCTGGTCGTCGATGGAGTAGCGGGGAAAAACCAAACTGGGTGTTGAGATTGGTTAGGCGGGTTGTAAAAGGCTGATGGATTCTTCGCTTAAGAATGGTTTCAAAACTGACGTAAGGCCGGTAGGTCGATAGGATAAGGTCTGTGAGACTGGTGTATCAGGTTCCATGAAGAGGAGCAGTCTGAACATTTTCACTGTTATAGGATGAGGTCTGCGAGAGTGGTTTATCAGGTTTCATGAAGAGGAGGACTTTGAACTTTCCCACTGTTTTGGATAATAATCTGTGAATTGTGGTATCGTAAATAATGGCAAGGATTTCGAGATAGCTTCTGGGACATGCCCTGAGGAGGCGATAGATAATTTTATCGAAATGAGGTGCAGTGTTTCGCTGTTTAACAGTGTTTTTCTGTTTAACGAGTCTTCGTGTAATGTCTTCAGCGGTTATTAACGTGTTTAGCCCTGTCCGTGGAGTGGTGTGTAGGTGCTGGGGTGGTGCAACAGGTGGGATAGTTGTGTTACTACATTCCTACACAAAGGGGTCGAGTGAGTAATCAGAGTTGAGATACGTGGGATGAATAATGTGGCTTCCAGGAAGGATGCGAAGTAGCTGGCTTTGGTGAGATTTTCAGGAAGGGGTCTGTTGTTATGTAGGATTGCATAGGTAGGAGTGGGGTTATTTCTGTGTTTAGTTTGGTTTAGTGCACGTCATGTGTCAGTCACGAAAAGTAACTGCAAACATGTCGCCAGAGCTATTGATAGCGTATGAGCATGTCTTGGTATCGAGTACAAAGGATTTCTCTGTAGACACGAAACGATTCTTGTAGTGGGGGAACAGCACGTTCAGGGACAGTAGGACTGTCATAGAGGAGAGTTATAGGAACTCAGTCTCACTTTGCATTTTAGGATTTTGAAGTTTGGAATCATGGCTTTCGATTAGGGTATGGATTTGAGCATGGCATGCATTCTATTCTGCACGGGAATAACTCTATGTTTGTTCGAGGTAGAATATTAGGAGTGGGGAAAGGTTTAAACGAGTGTTTCGAGTATCAAAATTAAAATGGCTTGATTCTGGGCATTTATGATATGTATTGAGAAGGATGATGATGTGGATGACGGAGGTTACTTGCCGTAGGGTGTGGGGTTCTTCTAAAGCATGTATGTTTTGCGCTATTCGGAATAGACTACACCTTCAGTAGTGAGTGGACGATGGAGAGAGTTGTTTGTGTGGAGTGGTGTATCAACTGCGTGCCTTGTTTCTGTGGAGGAGGTTTGATCTTGTACATGTGAGAGTAGGTGGAGTGAGAATAGTCACAGATGCTGCATGTATGCGCGGATTTTAGTTTTGGGTATTGTATGTGACTGTCGTTTTACTTGCAGAGGGGACAGATGGACGCGTTTGTGTCAGATAGTTTTATACTGCAGGTATCGCTGACGTAGATGCGTTTGTGGATTGGATCGATGAGTTTCTACAGTAAATTTCTGTACCCATTGTTTTATAAGTTTGTCAGTGGTGTCGGATGATTATGAGAATACTCGTAAGCGGGGTCCTTTATCGTTTAGAACGCGTTGTGCCTTAAGCGTATTGATTTCTGGCTGCGAGTTCAGTTCACTTCTGATTTCTTCGTCCAAGTACTCTTGGAAACATTGTGACCATTGCTATGAAGGTTTGGTGTCGGCTTAGAGACTATGCTTGTTGCGTTGGATGGTTTGTAATGGCTGTTATTGTTATATTACCTCCATAAGCGGTGGTAGTTCGGAGTAGGGATGACTGAGAATGTTGATCATGATGAAGTGTTTTCTGGGCATGAGCTGCTACATCAGTAATGCTGGTAGATAACGTTGAATGTTTCTGACGATTGTCTTGGAGCTAGGGAATTTAGAGTAACATCAGCTTAGTTAAAAAAAGGAGAACTTACTGGGTTCTGTGATTCTAGAATGATTTCGACTTTCATGTCGTAGTGTCTGAAAAAGATAGCTGGATCCTTTTGGTTTCATCCTGACCCTCACTAGTACTGGGCCACTGTTAGTTTCACGACGGGTTCTGGTTGGAAGAGAGGTTACTGTATGACTGAAGTAGGAAATGTTATCATAGGAGTTGGTATTGTTGCTGGCCTGTGCTGTGAGTGCTTCTGCTGATGGTGTGGCTGTTGTTGCAGGCGAAATTGTGGGCGATGGCGCTGTTTCGGCTGGTGGTGCGACGACTGGCGGTGATGATGCTGATAACTGGGTGGTCAGTGGCGCCGTTGGTGGATAGGTACTGCGGACGTCCATTGTCCATGATGTGCAGGTAGCGGGCCGTGCTGTGCAGATCACGGCTGCTGCCGTTGCAGCAACGGTTCCTGGCGTGATCCTCATTTTGATACCTGGGTCGTTGTGCGGGTCGGCGATAGAGGTAGCCTTCGTCGGTGGAGGGATGAATACAGAGGCGGCAGCTATACTGCAGTCCAGCGTGGGAGCGGTTTTAACTGTAGGAATTCGAATCAAGAAGAGCAACTTCTAACATTTCAATAACTGAGAATAAAGGGAATCCTGCCCTTGCTGTGGACGCTTCCAAACACACGGATCGCACTCCCATGCATGGGGGCACAGATGCATAGGCGCCAGAGACGTTGCTTTGCGGCGGCAAAGTATATATAAATAAATTAGATCTGTGGCTACAGGGTCGATCCACTCTGGGATTTCGATGCTGCATGTGGCCGTTCTTTGCAAGTTTGTTAAAGAAAGCGCCGGATACTATGACTTATCCAAGCTGAAACCGCTTTCTATTAATTAAATTCGTAGCCGAACGAATTTCAACAACATCTTGCGCCACTGAGTCCAAAACAGACAAGGTCAACGCTATAAGTTTGACCTTTCAGTACGACAAAGAGCGACCAATATCTGTACAGTGCTCTGAGACAGCCGATTTAGTGGGCTACAAAAGCTGTGTGTACCTACGGTAATTTATTCTTCATGGACTTTGCGAGTTGTTGTCCAATGTATGAAAGGGCAAACTCGCAGGTTCATCTGTAACGGAACCGAAGAACGATGCTGTATTTGGTGGAGGGCGAAAAACCACTTTTACTTTGTGCTTGCTGAGGATCAGTCCTGTAGTTGACGAAAGGCTTACCTCCTTCAGAAGGAAAGAAATGTATTTAAATTTTTCTGTGTCCTTGTACCCACTTTTGATCTACATCTACGTGTATACTCTGCTGATCATATTTAAGTGCTTGGCAGAGGGTTCAGCGACCCACCTTCACAATTCTCTATTATTCCAATCTCATATAGCGCGTGGGAAGAACGAACACCTATAGCTATCCTTACGAGCTCTGTTTTGCCTTATTTTATCGAGGTGATCATTCCGCCCTATGTAGGTCGGTGTCAACAAAATATTTTCGCATTCGGAGGAAAAAGTTGGTAATTGGAATTTCGTGAGAAGATTCCGTTGCAACGAAAAACGCCTTTCTTTTACTGATTTCCAGCCCAAAGTCCGTATAATTTCTGTGACACTCTCTCCCATATTTCGCAATAGTACAAAACCGGCTGCCTTTCTCTGAACTTTTTCGATGTACTCCGTCAGTCCTATCTGGTAAGGATCCCACACCGCGCAGCAGTATTTTAAAAGAGGACGGAGAAGCTTAGTAGGTCTGTTACATTTTCTAAGTGTCATGCCAATAAAATGCAGCCTTTGCTTAGACTTCCCCACAACATTTTCTGTGTGTTCTTTACAATTTAAGTTGTTCGTAATTGTAATACCTAGGTATTTAGTTGAATTTACGGCTTTTAGATTAGAATGATTTATCGTGTAAACGCAGTTTAACGAGTTCCTTTTAGCACTCATGTGGATGACCTCACAATTTTCGTGATTTAGGGTCAATTGCCACTTTTCCCACTATTCAGATATTTTTTCTAAATCATTCTGCAGTTTGTTTTGATCTTCTGATGACTTTATTAGTCCATAAACAACAGTGTCATCTGCAAACAACCGAAGACGGCTGCTCAGATTGTCTCCCGAATCGTTTCTATAGATAAGGAACAGCAAAGGGTCTACAACACTGCCTTGGGGAACGCCTGAAATCACTTCTGTTTTACTCGATGACTTTCCGTCAGTTTCTACGAACTGTGGCCTCCCTGACAGGAAACCGCAAATCCAGTCACATAAGTGAGACGATATTCCATAAGCACGCAATTTCACTACGAACCGCTTGTGTGGTACAGTATCAAAAGCCTTACCGAAATCCAGGAATACGGAATCGACCTAAAAGCCCTTGTCAATAGCACTCAGCACTTCATGTGAATAAAGAGTTAGTTGTGTTTCACAAGAACGATGTTTTCTAAACCTATGTTGACTCTGTGTCAATAGACCGTTTCCTTCGAGGTACACTGGCCTCGCATTCGGGAGGACGACGGTTCAATCCCGCGCCCGGCCATCCTGATTTAGGTTTTCCGTGATTTCCCTAGATCACTTCAGGCAAATGCCGGGATGGTTCCTTCGAAAGGGCACGGCCGATTTCCTTTCCCATCCTTCCCTCACCCGAGCTTGTGCTCCTTCTCTAATGACCTCGTTGTCGACGGGACGTTAAACACTAATCTCCTCCTCCTCCTCCTTCGAGGTAATCATAATGCTCGAACACAATATATGTTCTAATATCCTGCTGCATATCGACGTTAACGATATGGGCCTGTAATTTAGTGGATTATTCCTACTACCTTTCTTGAATATTGGTGTGACCTGTGCAACTTTCCTGTCTTTCGTCGAGCGCACGGCTGTATATCATTGTTAAGATATTTAGATATTTAAGGCGCTAAGAATCGGTGCAATAGTAGGCAAAAACAATACGGAAGAAGACAACAGAAAAATATAATATTCACAGCTTTCCTGCCGAATGGGGATGGCCTGTCGAAGGAATATTATAGAAACTCAGTAAGCACAATGTAAAGGCAAAGTAAAGGTGATTTTTGCCCTCCATCGAAGACAGAAGCGTTCTTTGATTCCTTTAAAGATAATCTGATGGGACGGACGTTTGATGCTACGGAAGCCTGGCGTTCAAAAGATCCCCTCCGAGTGTCTCCTTTCAAAATCGGTCAGATGACTCGTACATCCATGAAAGACGCACAAACTACCATTGGTACACCCGACTCTTGCAGCCCGTTAAATCGGCTATTGGAGAGTACTGTTTAAGTATTGATCGCTCTATATTGTACGAAAACGTCAATCTCATAGCAGCCACCTCACCTTTTTGGACTCGGTGCTGAAAGAAGCTGCTGAAATTCGTTTTGCGACGAACTTAATTAACAGAGGCGTCGGTTTCAGTTTGAACAAGTTATGGAATCCGGAGCATTCTTCAATAGAGTGCCAAATATGTCGCCATAGTGCAGCTCTCAGGGATACAGCGATTTATCAGGAAGGATCGACCACGTAACCATAGATCTAATTTAAGCATATGTGTATTTCATTGCGATCGATTAAGGTCACTGGCGCCTGGGTATCTGTGGCCACATCGCAATGGCGCGGTCTGCGAGACATCCGACTCGATGGCGAGCTCGTGGTCCCAGAGCGTATTTACAAGTGGTCTTTCCGTTTAGAACCTCTACCTATAGCAAGTGTAGATACTAGCTGCACAGTGCGCTTTACATTTAAGCCCTCGTTTCTTCAGGACTATGCCCATTTATCCATAATAACTTGCCCGGCCATGCTTCCAGATATGCCGACCATTACTTTCCCGTCGTAATTAGATCCACACACTAGCCGTTGGATGTAACACAGCTAGGAACAGCAGCACTCGGCTGTACGTCTTACTCCGAGCACGGCCTCACTGCTACTACTGCCCGCTGGCGAGCTCCCGCGTCCAGCGGCACGACCAAACAATCTCTCTGACTTCAACGTTAACTAAATATGCCCTGACTTGCCAGTGTTAAATATTACATAATTTAAACATAGTATTTACAATATATATTTCACTACACAATACATCGTATAGAAACAGTTTCATGTGTTAAGTAACCAAAAAAATTCATAGCAAGGACTGCGTTGTAGTGTCATAGTGTGACCACCTCTGGCAGGAATATAGGCCTGACAAACAACGAGGCATGCTGTGAATGGTGTCATCAACCTCATGATGAGGCAATAAAGCCCATTCTTCTTGCAGCGCTGCTCACAAGTCTTGGAGAGTGGTTGGTGGATGCTAACGTGATGCAACACGTGTCCGTAATGCATCCGACGCTCTCTGTGGGTTTCAATTCGGGAGAGCGAGAAGGCAGCGCCATGTGTGCAATATTTTCCGTTTCCCTAAAAACATTAATAATCCGTACTCTATAAGCATTATCTACCAGCAGCACAAAGTATGGGCCCACAGCACCTCACAACGACCGCAAACGAAGTCCCAAGATCTCGTCACGATACCCACAGCAGTTAAATCTTGGTGATTTAACCGTACAGTTCCATGAAGAGATGTTCGACTGGTCAACATAATCTCTGCCCACACCATTAGGATCATCCTCAATATCAATCTCTTTCCTCAATGGCTAGATCCCGAAATCGTGTCCCACGTCCCCCCCCCCCCCCCGCCCCAGATGCGAATCGTTCGAGGATCACTGTCCAGACCAAATTGGAACTCATCCGTGAAAAGAACATTGACCTACTATTTGACCGTTCAGGCGACATGTTCACGCCTCCGCTCTAGACGTTCCCTCCTGTGAAGACGCGTCAGCGGGTCTTTGACGATAGAGGTCACTCTGCCGAAGCCTTCTCCTCTACACCGTTTGCCCCGTTACAACACGTCCAGTGGATGCTGCGACGTCAGATGCCACTTGCTATGCAGTACTAAGGCGGTACCGTCACGCTCCTACAGCCAAACAACGGTTCTCTCTTTCATGTGGTTGGCTCCGCCCTGGTCTTCGGAATACAGTTTCGGTCTCTATAAACTGTCACCGGTTCCGAAAAATAGCACAGCCATCCAAGTTATGTCACCGGGCCACTCAAATGCGACTGTCCCGCATCAATTCTTCCCATGGCTTTCCACCGCGGGGAGCCTGGCAGGCGTCTTCTCTGTGGTGTATTGCACCGTCTGTGACTGTGTACACGGTGATTGTGACTGTGGGGCTCTGTCACCGGTTCCGAAAAATAGCACAGCCATCCAAGTTATGTCACCGGGCCACTCAAATGCGACTGTCCCGCTTCAATTCTTCCCATGGCTCTCCACCGCGGGGAGCCTGGCAGGCGTCTTCTCTGTGGTGTATTGCACCGTCTGTGACTGTGTACACGGTGACTGTGACTGTGGGGCTACCCGGTAAACACTGTGCTCGAAAGTCTTTTCGGGTTTGCTGCCGGATCCTAAAATCAACTTGACTCGATATTTCGGCGATCCAACTGTTCGCCATCTTCAGGGAATGCTGCTTCTGCTGATGAGTCCCGCTGAGAACTGACGCAAGATTGCAATTCGACGTCCTATATAGGCCACCGTTCAGTACACGGCGCATGCGCCGCCCATCACGGTTTCTGACTTCCAAAACAGGGAGGTGGCGCCGCCCTTAGTGAAACCCTGCTGGCAACGATATATCGCAATCAAGGCCGCACCGAAGAACGTTCTGTTTTAATGCGAGATAATACAGGGTTCCACGTTTTACTAAGAGGAAACCCATTGTCCCTGTTGATTAAATTATCAGCCAACCTAATTTCGATCGCCTCTTTATACACGCTATTCCAAAAACCGGAAATGTTGGCCATTACAACAGTTTCCTCAAATTTCATTTTGTGTCTCTCATTCAGACAGTGTTCTGCTGCGGCCGATTTTTCCGGCTGTTGTAGCCTCGTGTGACGGCGATGTTCCACACACCTGTCATTCACTGTGCGAATAGAACGACCAACGTAAGCTTTCCCACATTGACACGGGATTTTGTACACCCCGGGTTTTCTAAGTCCCAAATCATCCTTCACAGAGCCGAGCAGAGCCCTAATCTTAGAGGGTGGATGGAACACACTCTTAATGTTAAAACTCCTTAAAATTCGTCCAATCTTAAACGATAAGCCTCCAGCATAAGGAAGAAAGGCCACAGATCTATGTTCCTCTTCGGACACCTCCGGAGACGGTCCAAATTCCATAGCCCGACGAATCTGACTCTCGGTGTATCCATTTTCCTTAAAAACAGTCATCAAATGCTCAAGTTCTTGGGTTAAGCTGTCTGCGTCGGAAATGGCATATGCTCTCCGTACCAAAGTCCTCAGGACGCCACTACGTTGGTGTGGTGGATGACAACTCTTAGGGTGCAGATACAAATCTGTGTGTGTCGGCTTTCGGTGAACGCTGTGTCCCAAAGTTCCATCTGGTTATTTATAAACCATTACGTCTAAAAATGGAAGCATCCCATCATTTTCAACCTCCATAGTAAATTTGATACGGGGATGAAGACAGTTGAAGTGGTCCAAAAACCTGTTAAGAGCATCACGTCCATGCGGCCATACGAAGAAGGTATCGTCCACGTATCTCCAGAAGCACGTTGGTTGCAAAGCTGAAGTCCTCAGTGCCATAGCCTCGAAGTCCTCCATAAATAAATTGGCGACTATGGGTGACAAAGGACTACCCATAGCCACTCCGTCATTCTGTTCAAAAATGTTACCGTTAAATAAAAAATATACGTAGAGGTCAGCACATGACGACAAAGCTTCACCCGCTCTCCATCCAGTTTTTCACTGATCAAACTAAGGGACTCTTCCAGAGGAACTTGTGTAAATAGGGATACCACATCGAAACTCACTAACAGATCTGAAGGACTCAACTTCAAAGATCCCAATCGTCGAATAAAATCCACCGAACTGGATATATGGTGTTCACATTTGCCAACAAATGGACTGAGAGCAGATGATAAGTACTTTGCCAGGTTATAGGTCGGTGCACCCAAATTACTAACAATAGGGCGTAGAGGGACCCCTTCCTTATGCAACTTAGGCAAACCGTACAACCTGGGCGGAACGGCAGCACCAGGATGAAGTTTCTTACGTAAATCGTCTGACAACGAACTCTTTTTCAGCAGTGAAAGTGTCTTACGTTTGATCCTTCCTGTGGGGTCATTTGATAGTCTTCTGTACGCCGGGTCGTTGAGAAGTAAATCCATTTTTAGGACATAATCATCCCGCGTCATTACAACCGTGGCATTCCCCTTGTCAGCTGGTAAAATTACTACTTCGTCATCATTCTTAAGGGAACGAATGGCTGCCCTCTCTGCGGAAGAAATGTTATCCCGCGGTGGTCGAGCCCGACGTAATGTGTGCGACACTTCTTGCCTTATTTCCTCTGCTTGATCCTCGGGTAGGCTGTGTACTGCTTGTTCTACAGAGCAAATGAACTCTGAGATAGGAAGTCTCTTGGGAGTGGGCGAAAAATTTAAACCTTTCTCCAATATCGACACTGTGGGCCCATCCAACGCCTTGTTAGAGAGATTAATCACAGTACGCCGACGTTTATCCACTTCTGATGCTGTAGAACGAGAAAGAATCCGTTCAAATTTCGAGGATTGTCTGGTAACGGCGCTCCTATGTGTCCAATCTGATAGCGCCCACGTGGATTCATCAACCCACTGCCAAACATCCCTTGAAAACTGCGATGACAAGTTCAAATGTAAATAAAATAAATCTTTGGAAACAATATCCAGCTGTCTACGAGTAAAACGAATGCGTTCTCTTAAAAGTGCTTGGCTTGCACGTTCCTTAATCCTATTAGCTCTCTTACTGTTAATAAAATGAATAAATCTGGCGAAATTAGGAATAATACCTTCGTCATGGCATCTCAGCAAGAAGGCGAGTGTACTCAACAGCTTTCCTTTCTTCCTCCGAAGTTTATCTAACTTCTGTACAAGCTTCACCATCTCCTCCCCGTAGAGGTACTTGATGTAACTACGTAGGCTTTCCCGGCGTAATAAGTCTTGAAAGTCTTTTCGGGTTTGCTGCCGGATCCTAAAATCAACTTGACTCGATATTTCGGCGATCCAACTGTTCGCCATCTTCAGGGAATGCTGCTTCTGCTGTTGAGTCCCGCTGAGAACTGACGCAAGATTGCAATTCGACGTCCTATATAGGCCACCGTTCAGTACACGGCGCATGCGCCGCCCATCACGGTTTCTGACGTCCAAAACAGGGAGGTGGCGCCGCCCTTAGTGAAACCCTGCTGGCAACGATATATCGCAATCAAGGCCGCACCGAAGAACGTTCTGTTTTAATGCGAGATAATACAGGGTTCCACGTTTTACTAAGAGGAAACCCATTGTCCCTGTTGATTAAATTATCAGCCAACCTAATTTCGATCGCCTCTTTATACACGCTATTCCAAAAACCGGAAATGTTGGCAATTACAACAGTTTCCTCAAATTTCATTTTGTGTCTCTCATTCAGACAGTGTTCTGCTGCGGCCGATTTTTCCGGCTGTTGTAGCCTCGTGTGACGGCGATGTTCCACACACCTGTCATTCACTGTGCGAATAGAACGACCAACGTAAGCTTTCCCACATTGACACGGGATTTTGTACACCCCGGGTTTTCTAAGTCCCAAATCATCCTTCACAGAGCCGAGCAGAGCCCTAATCTTAGAGGGTGGACGGAACACACTCTTAATGTTAAAACTCCTTAAAATTCGTCCAATCTTAAACGATAAGCCTCCAGCATAAGGAAGATATATCGTTGCCAGCAGGGTTTCACTAAGGGCGGCGCCACCTCCCTGTTTTGGAAGTCAGAAACCGTGATGGGCGGCGCATGCGCCGTGTACTGAACGGTGGCCTATATAGGACGTCGAATTGCAATCTTGCGTCAGTTCTCAGCGGGACTCATCAGCAGAAGCAGCATTCCCTGAAGATGGCGAACAGTTGGATCGCCGAAATATCGAGTCAAGTTGATTTTAGGATCCGGCAGCAAACCCGAAAAGACTTTCAAGACTTATTACGCCGGGAAAGCCTACGTAGTTACAAACACTGTGCTGTTTGATAGGTGCCCTGACATCATCGTTGCCATGGTTGTCCGTTGACCGTCTTCCATGCAGAAGACCACCGTGCGGACATCTGTTGATAGTCTGTATGATTTTATTGTGATTCAGACACAGGACGGCGAAACAGTGATCTGTTTTTTCTGTTTTGGACATCAGTATATTTCTTTGCAGTAGGGCCATTTTTAATCAATAAACATGTACCAGAGTTCTTATTGCCCGCCTGGTTAGCCAAGCGGTCTAACGCACGGCTTTCCGGAGCAGGAAGGAGCGCCTGGTTCCCGGCACGAATCCGCCCGGCGCACTTGTGTCGACGTCTGGTGAGCCGGCCAGTCTGTGGATGGTTTCTAGGCGGTTTTCCATCTGCCTCGGCGAATCCGGGGTGGTTCCCCTTATTCCGCCTCAGCTACACTATGTCGGCGATTGCTGCGCAAACAAGTTCTCCACGTACGAGTACACCACCATTACTCTACCACGCAAGCATAGGGGTTACACTCGTCTGGTGTGGGACGTTCCCTGGGGCTAGGGGGGGGGGGGGGGGATACACCGGGGGCCGAACCGCACAGTAACCCTGTGTTCGGTGTGGGGCGGCCGAGGGGTGAAGTGCACTGCGGTAATCGTCGTGGGGTTGATGACCACTGCGGCTGCGGCGGGGATGGAGAATCTCCGTCGTTTTTAGGTGCCCGGTGAACATACTACATAGATTTATTATTAGTATGGGCCGTGTAAAGTTTTTGCACGAGATTGGCTTGATAGCCGTTACTGACAACAATAGCCTTCAGGTCATTAAGTTCCATGCCAACAGTGGACGGGATTAACATCCCGTCAATTATAACACGTCAGAATGCAATTTAATGTCTATAGGGACGGCAGAAAGACGCTAGGACGATATTTTTAGTCATAATGGGTTTTCCGTAGATGTCAAATTTAATTTTACCATCTGCCAGCCGTAATTTCAGGTCAAGGAAGCTAGGTTCATGGCAGTGATTCTCGATCTCACACTTTAATTTAATTTTCTGGTGGAAACGATTCATTGTGTCGCTTAGAGATACAAACTCAAGGTCATCACCTTGAAACAGTATGATGGTATCATCTACGTACAGCCTGTAGCAATAAATTTTACTGGACAGGACGGGATGGGTTCAAAGAATCTGATCTCGATATGATAAATGAATACATCAGCTAAGAACCCGGATAGGCAGTTCCCCATAGCGAGGCCTTCATTTTGTTCGAACAGTTGTGCACTGAAACTGAAATAATTGTACTTAAGAATAATTTTCGAAAGTGAGGTCCTCTCTTCAATTTCTACAGTCTGTAACTTCTTACCATATATCTGTTTTCTATAGTGGTGATTGTGTTCTCTATTCTCTATTTGATTAGTGTAGAGATCGGTAATGTCAAGGGATGCAAGCAAATGGCCAGATGGAAACGCAACACCTTATAGTGAATTAGTTCTTTCTTTCCCATTTTTAACAGAAAATGAAGATATTAATGTGTAAAACGTTTTAGAAGAAATAATTTATTTAGATAGGATGTAGCCAGATCTACCATTACCATTACAGTCTGACGAATTGGTTATATTCTTTCTGTATTTTAACTTTTAATAGCAGTTTTGGAGTCTTGGAGTTCATACATTAAAATTCTTTATAGTCTTTATGGGAAAAAAGAGACTCATAAGAATCAAAAATTTTTTAGTTCTATCTGGAAATTAGCTGTGGGGTTCCTGCTGATGGAATTAACTTTATTCTCAGAGAAGCAAGTTGATGTTTGGTAGTATCTATACAAGGTGACAGAGGAGCTCCTTTTATCAGCCTTGGTGATGAGTGCATTTTCATCGCTAAGCGTTTCATTAATAGGCATAGCTGTAGCAAGGGATTTATTCTAAAACCTGGCTGCTATTCTTCATCTCGTAACGAGATCGTGATGTGCTATAGCAAGTATTTATAAGAGCTATAGGTAGATGCGCTAAACGGAAAGACAACTTGTAAATACTCTTTGGGACCTCGCCCTCACCATCGAGTCAGATGTCTCAGCGGAAGCACGCACACTTACTTGCGTTGCTGAAAACGGCCTCTACGTCAAGATACTGGAAATATCTATGTTGCGCCGCCTCTCCATCTGCCCATGGTGCCACCTTCAGCCCTTTTTACAAGCTATGTCATTTTTGGTTAAAATTTAGACACTTGATAGCACGTGGCATAAGGTCTTAATGGCGTTTCATTTCTTTAAGTCTGCTGTTCAGTTTCGTTCGACTTGATGCTATAAACACGAGCGCCCTCACTTTGTTTAGTCTTCGTAAGCTTTCAGACACGTTAGCGCACGTTGTTTCTTATGTAAGTTAATTCTTTGATAGTTAAACTACCAGTCTGTTAATGCTAATCATCATATGTCTCGTGTTTTTTAATATTTTACTTATGATGCGAAGTTTTCTTTGGGGACCACATCTTCGAACTTTTATGTTACACTGCTTTACAGTAATATGTAAAAAGTTTTAGCAGAGGTAGACATATAATCTGTTTATTACTGCACACTTATTGTTACCGATATCCTGCTAATTGTGATCCAACCCGGGTAATCACTAAATTCTCATTCTATACCCTTTATTCTAGGAATCTATCGTCCAGTGTTTGCTTGACGATTGCCTTCCGATGTAAGTTTAATTGTATGATATTCTGAGGATGGCAAATTAATTGGCCGAAACTAGTCAAAAAATTAATTCAATGAAACTCCGTGCAACTGAGGGCTGATGATATCTATTCCTAAAATATGCTTCACATTTGCTGAATGACAGCCACAATTAAAATTTTATGCAGTAGAAATATTAGAAGGAGAAGTGGCATTAATGCTACTGCGCACCTGGGATTTAATTAGATATGAATATTATAATTTGGGGCACACTCTGTGGCGAACCCTCCCCAAAAGTTTACTCCTGTGCAATTTGTTTTTTTCTGTTGCGCAGATTATGGGTGTTTCATAGTTGGTAGAAAACTTTTAGTACTGCAAATTCATTTACAGAGAATGCGAAAAGACCGTTCTGTTGCATGCACGATGTTGCTAGTTGGCCTTGCACACAAACACATAGACCAGCGGAATATAGACTTTGCCGACTACACTGCGGCAGAGATAGGATAATTTTAAAATGTCAATGGTCCTTCGAATACATCTGTTATAACAAATGTTATACAAATAACAACATATAAGATTAATTGTTGAATGGCAACCAGCCGCAAATACTTTTTAAATGTTTTATTTTAGTGATATATCCGGTTTCAGGGTACCATGACCATGGTCCGATGGTTAATTTTTTAGTTACAGAGATGTTTTGACCAACGACATGTCATCTGCTACCACACTGCACAAAAATATTTCATTATTTAGTGCTACTTTGTAAGTTGTTTCATCAACAAAAATACGATAAAAAGTAGTTGCGTCCACTTACGTAAGTTGCAGCAGATGGCATTTTGTTTTGTTGTGGACCATGTGGTTTTCCAGATTAATGTACATACATTGTAGAATTCCACACACCGTAAATAAAATACTGTTGCACACTTCATAATATTTTTAATGTCAGTGTTGAGCAAGAAACGTATCCTATGCTATTGATGTTTTTGTTTACTATGCAAAGTGTATCATTAAGTAAAGATATAAACGTATCACTCATTCACTATCGCTAAAGATGTAAACAGAATAAGCATGTTCTGCAAAATGTAACATGTTAATAACAGAAAAATGTTTGCACTCTAAGAGTAAATTTGTTATTAAAACACAGTAGGACAATTTTTTTTAGTGTCAGTGGAAATACATAAAGCCAACTGACTGCATACTATAAATTAGACATATATATACACACAGTTATATAAAGAGATATTTGATTATCTAAGCGGTTTACAAGCTAGTTGCAGGAAGCATAGAATTAAAGAGTTGGAGGCTGGGAAGAGAGTAACACATTAGTTCATCATGATATTTTATGTTTATACAGATATATGCCAATATCTTAAGTTTTTTACGCCGAGAGTGTTCTTATCACCAAAGTGTTGTTAAATGTGTGACAGCCGTATGTCTTACATAGCAAATTTGACAAAATTAGCCACACAGTTGTTTGCTACCAAGAACAGCATCGGTGAGGGCGTAGAGACATTCTAGCACAAGGCGACATACTTGCGAGGATGGTTACGGCTGACTGAGCCCTGATGGACGGGCCACAATTCTCACGGAGGTGTCCCATTGTGCACTGTGCTTCACACGACGCTGCGAAGAACAGCTGACATTTGCATGAGGAGTAATCACAATACTGTGAACCGTGTGTTAGCACCTACTTATTTAAATGCGACCGTGCTCGGTGGTCCATTCTACCGTCACCAGGCCCTTATGAACAGAAAATTTGACAATACCATTAGTTATCCAACAAATTCAAGACCATAATGCAAAAGTGAGTGTAACCAACGTAAATACGCAAAATTAACCACTTATATGACATCACGTTACCTGCGAGATCATGAAACCATAAAGTAAACACAATTAATTCTGTGCTCTATTAACATATTTGCTGTTGAACCCCAAACGACTAGGACAATGGGTGCGTTCATCATCAGGAGCGGCCAATCGTATATACTATGGAAGTCACAAACATATAGCGCAGTTAGTGTAATAAGTTAGACAAACTTTGTCTCACGGTAGACACATCCAAACGGGGTCACAATCACGTGTTAATTCATATGTACGCTGCCTGTCTAGGCAGTCATACCCACTGTGTCTATTACGAGTAAAGAGAGAGATCTTAACGGTAAAATAAAAATAAAACACCACAACCCCAAAATTTAACAGGGTATACTACAGTAAATAAAAGCGTTGTTACCTTCCCCCTCCCGCAGCCAGCTCATGAGAAATACGTAAGTAAACTCCGGTGATGCTGTAGTCACGTGGAAGGAAGACAATTAACAATGAGTAACGTGTAAGCAAAAATCCTGCAGTCAGCGTAAAATAGAACAGAGAGACGGAACCAATCCACGAAACACCTTTTCGATGCTGTCGGTCATTTGTGGCCATTACAAGCCTCATGTTATGAATGGCAAATCGGAAACGTACACTCGGATCAAGGCCCGAATATGCGTGATAACATATTAAATAGGACGCTACCAACAAGATGATACCCATCGCCGTAGATAGGCATCTGCAAGTGTAAAATAACGAGTACACATACAAGGTGCTTCAAAACTACTTTCACAAATTTTATGGACAGGTTTCTTAAATCAAAATAATAAAATATATGTAGCAAACATAGCTTTAAAACCCATACCTTTAGACCTATGAACACTGCTTCATCTTAGATATCACGAAACACGTCTGTTCTACTGAAGGCTCATTGCTTTTCATATTTTTGGGAAGAGGCAGTATGGTCCAAAGCAAGAACGTCCAGTAGATCTGGGCACTAACGCATACCTTAGGAGCTATGAGCACCTGGTCAGGAGATGTGATTCACAGTAGCGTAGAGGAGGGATGTAGTTATTAGTGATTGATGTAAGAAAATTGTAAATACAGGTAGTTTCCAAGCTTCACTATGAAACGTGTAGGCGGCAATATGTCACCCCACCCACTCCTGTCGTCTAAGTAGAAGTGAAAAATATTTTCAGCAATGTTCTCTTCCTCTAGCTTTCCTGGACCTCGACATTCAGTTAGTACACCGGATACCACAGCACCTGTGTCATGAGACAACAGAGGTGAGGAGGAACGTCGAGGTTTAACGACGTCAACGATGTCATTTGTATGGGTAAGGCCGAGTCGAGGAGGCTAAAATAAAGAGCAGACGGCGGTATGCATGCAGAGCACAGACGTCAGTTGAAGCCTACCCTCGACCTTGAGAGTCTTAGACGACTATTTTTCCAGTACAGTTCTGTGTTAAACCTATTCTTTCACCTTCAATGCATCGAATTAACAGTCAGTTCTGAGTGTTTCTCTAAAACAGTATACGTTCATGAATCAATGCTTATCATCAGACAGTTGAAAATATAATATTTAATGAAAATTCTCATTCGTTAATCATAGTTTGGATCGCAGCATGACAACTGAACGTTTTATTCCTGTTTTGACATCGAAGAGCAGCAATGCAATACGAACACTTCACTAAGACTCACCAATAAGGTGGAGAAACGCTTCGCTTTTCCGGCATAAGGGTGTCTCCCTAAATTGTAACCTCCTTGGGGCGCATAAGGTAATCGCTAATGGAACGTTTTAGTATTTCACTTTAAGCATGCAAGAGACGCCACGGAAAATCCATATACAGACTGCAGGACGGTTATGTGTGCAATGTTCCGCGGAAGGACGGAAGATAAGGAGTTATCGTCATGGAGAACGTTATCTTAGGAGATGGACCCACTCGCCCAAAATATAGGTCCAGTATGCGAGCAACTGCGCCGCGACGCTGGGTTAGGAGGAGCAGCACGTGTACGTCTTTCAAGGTAGCTCCCAAGTATTGATGCTAATCATGATTACAGGATCGTTGGTAGCCTTCATAGCGTAAATATCACTTGAGTGAGCATTGCATTCTGCGAAAGTTGTCAATATTAAACCACGATTGTCACGTGTTTTCGGGACTTCGCTGTGAGTGTGTGCTTTCACCAGAGTTTGAAGTTTATAATATCAAGAAATTTTGTTGTGCTTTCACCGTTCGCTGATAGTACAATAGCTATAGTGAATTACTGTTGTTGATACGGATGCAAAGAAAAGTATGTGAAAGGAGGGATAGTAACTTTTCGTGGGTACCATGTTTAAAAATTTCGAGACGCATTATAATTAAGGCTTGATTCTGTAGTCCTATATTTCTACGATTTTATGACTATATAATAGATATTACGGCTCGTACAAAAGCTTGCAAACAGTCGCTTCCTCTCGTAAATTTGCTAGTGGAACAGGAAAGGAAATGGTTAGTTGTTTCAGCAAATACTATGCGCCATGCATTTATCAGTGACTTGTCGATTATGTATATAGATGTGAAAGACGGGAGACAGATAAATTCAATAGAGTGGTAGTCTGTAATTGTCTTTATATAATATGTGTGGCCAAACCTCTTTGTTTACTATAAGGTTACAGTAGGAGACCATTTAAGTGTGTCTAGGACACGGAGAATGATTATGTGTGATTTATATGTTAGTTTCCCGAAGGATGAACAACGAATAAAGATGTGGCTCCAGAAAATAAGGAAGAGTAATTTTGCCCCAACAAAATATTCCGAAGTATGTTCAAAACACTTTGAACAGGAATCTTTAGACAGAGAAAAATTTGGACGTGTGTCGCTGAAGGTAGATTCATATAAACTATTTTTAATTTTCCACAGCACCTACTACCAATTTCTGCATTCAGCTTAAATACATTTTCTGCACAAAACGAATAAAAAACACAATAGTGTAGCTAATCAAAGTACACATTAATCTTCTTTGGTATATTTTGCCTTTGATTTATTTTCTTCACCATTTGATTAAGAAGCGTCGAATATTAGTAAACATGTCCCCAAATTCTTTCATTTGTGTCACTTTCCACTTCCCTTAATGGTGTTATATGGATTGACTGTTACATGACCAACTGTATTTGCTTTCCAGTACATTTATTCTCCGATCGCCTTTTTTCGCCCTTCTTACTCAGACTACTATTTATTTAATAAACTGGGAGTAAGTACGTAAAATGCGTTAAATAAACATTTCAAAGTGTCACAAGTAAGAAAAATTGTGCTTTAGGCTGCAAAAACGAGAAAATAAATACGCATAAATAGGGGAAAAAAGGACGAATTAGCAGGGATATAATCGCTAATAAATGGCAAATTTGGTGTTTTTCGGACACTTGCAAAAGTACTAGTGTACTGTCATGTCGTTTTGCAAGACTATCACTGCAAAAATGTAGGTCAGGCTCTGTAATAGTATAAAGTGCCGTATCATACCGAAAACTACCAAAAATCGAGTTCATCTGAGCTGTGACACCTATCGCAAAGAAGCAGAATGCAAATCACATGCCCTTAAAAGTTACGTAGTTGGTTTATTCCCGGTATCAAATGGATACTGTTAAAATGTCTGCGCAACATATATAAATAATCCACGACACGTACGAAAAGAATCCGTCTGTACTAGGTGCTATACGGTCAAACACACGACGTCCCGAGAACACGTGACCAGGCCGGCATTGTATGTTGACAACACAAAATCTGTTCTACGACTGTGAATGCTCACTCCAGAGAAATTTACTCTATGGTAGCCTTACGTTTTCACGCGTTGCCAAGGTATATCGGTGACTTTGAAAAATTTGTCATTGTGACTAACAGAAGGAAGGCTAGTGAAATGACAATGCCCTAAAATCGTTTATTTTTTTTTCTTTACATTACGTTTGCCGTAACTCCAAGTCTGCTGCAGTTCTGTCACGCCCGTACGAGAGGGCGCAGCTATCTGGGGCAACGAGGGAGATCCGCTGTGACTGCAAGACGGTATGTTATGGAGCAACCGAAGAGGACGGCGACTGAAGAGGCGCCTGGGTAGCCGTTGGCACGTCGGTGGCGGACCACACGTGTATACGGTCCCGGTGGGTGATGGTACGCTACGTCGGGTGCTGTTTCGGTGTCCAGCAGTCAGTTTCTTGCTGTTCATGGAGAGCGCGGACAGTGGTAGCGTCTTGAGCTGTGTTTCTGTGCACTTCCTTGGATGCACAGTAAATTGTTAAATCCGCCAGCTATACGTGGGTATTGTATCGTCAGGAAACAGCGGGCATTCGTATTGTGAGATGTATGTAGGCAGTTACTCTGTGTATAGGCTGCCTGCATAGTTGTTACTCTGTTGTTAATTGGTTTACGAGCGAATGGTCACCCCTGTTTCTGACTATAGAAGCTAAGGTTATTTCGGACTGTTTATACATTAGTATTCGGTGAACCAGATTCTATATGTGATTACTGACAGTAGTGCATCTGGATAATAAAATAGTTCTGGGGTAAATTACATTTAGTTATAACTCTGATGTCTTGCCATTGTGCAGTTTAACAAGGACAGTGTGCAGGATTAACTAGAGAAATTTTCTTGTATAATTTGTGTCTCTCGTATGATGTTATTTTATTTAGCCCTCTGGTCCATTTTGCTTTCGGCGTATTACGAATCCTGTATATTATTTCTGAATTGTTTTACTCCAAGGCTCTGCCCATTGCAAGTTAAGAGCCCCACATTTAATATTATGGTTACTATCCTTTTTGTCTTTTGGGGCTCTTTCTATCACCTTCGATTTTATTCTTATCACATTTGCATTTTGCCTTGATTGAGCAAGTCTTGGTCTGTTAATAGATAATTGTTTCTATTTTCAACTCCAAAGTGTCATTTAATGGTTTTTAATTAATCTTCTGAAAGTATTTTAAACTGGAAATTCAGGCACACGCGTCTGGACAAAGGTTTATTACTTCCGTGTATCACTTTATTACATAAGTCTTGAACAATTATAGGCGGATTAATCCCTTCTTAGATATCACGATATAGCTCATAGCTAATGAAATTCCGAGGACACATTCTATAGTTCGCATAGAGCTGTTGCGAAATAAGGCGCTGGCTAAATTGTTAGAATCGTTGTGAAGAGTACATTCTAAATAGCTGTTCTTTCCAACGTTAATCGATCTAAAAGATAATTTTTTTCTTGTGTAGTCAACACTCATGACCTGTTTGAACGGGAACCTCACGTAATAGATCGAAATGTAATGTGCACGAAAAAGGACGGTTTCGAAATTAGATGCAGTCACTGACATATTACTTGTGACCAGATTTTGCAGTATTTACGATATGTTTTCGTCGTGTTATACCACCTTAAGACCTTAGAAAATAACGAATATTCAAAAAGTGGTTGAGCAAGTAAATTCTTAAGTTCATATTCGCGCTTAGTTCAGCAAAATTCGAATAAACAAAAATAACAACACGTTTAATGTAGAGATCAGCAACATAAGTTCTATTTAAATTCAATCTGTCACGGGAGACATGGTATTCGTGCGTTCATTAAGTCTTGCGGTGCCAAAGTATATTCTATAACGCGCAATACCAGGAGGTGGGTATAGGGGAGAGGCGATGATACTTCATGTTCAACAAAGAAACAAATAAATAAACTACAAAAAATTCGTCAGTTCTTGTTGACTTATATTAAAAACATACTATTTTTAAAAGTAGTGCTGGCATGTAAGTAAAATCCAGAACCTAAGAATATCTTTTAGCACGCTCTTAGCTGTATCACCGCACTTTCAACATCGTGCACTACCATGGTGGTCAATGGGGGGGAAAGGGGAAGGTACCTTACGAGCGCCACAAAACAATTAAAAATGTAAATGTCATTAATTATTGTCTTTTACTGTCAGCGCCCTTTTTCCTGCGGTGAAATAAGCAACTGACCCCGAAAATATTGAATATTACATTCACTGGGGAAAGTGCCATCAATTACTAAGACATAACTTTTGTGTTAAGTATAACGAAAAATCTCACACATCTGGTAGAAGAATTCTTTAAAACAACAGATATTTAGTTTGACATTTCAAAACATAAACTAACTGTGTAGGTTATAATACTTACAAAAAGTGGTCATAAAGTACCCCGCCGTCACCCGGCCCCCTCTCCCCCTCCCCTCCCTATTATGGTGAGGGTTATATATTAACGCCTACACATTCACATCGGATATCAATGCGTCACAAGGCGAAAGCCACTGATGGAATGGAATGAAGTGGGTGATATCTCCGAGATGAGCGTCCAGTGCAAAACACTGTTCCAAGTAATAAAAACTGAAAACATAGAGTAACCATATTACCTTCCCAGAAACAAATCTTGGTTCAACGTAAGGACTTTACTGATCGAGGACAATTGCAGAGACCGAAATACAGTTGTTCATGGTGAACCGAGTTATTGATTCCATTTTTATACACAATTTGTTGAAGATCGACCTAGTCGTCCTCATAGATGTTGCGAAGTGTGTTATGTGTACACACTGTATGGAGTACAGACAGGCGATAGATAACGATTGCGAAACTAGTATCTTTAATGTGAAAAAGAGAGGAAATAAAACAGCGGAATTTCCAACTATAGCACCAGTACCAAATTATATCGAGACAGATCTTTTCTATATGTATTTTGATTTGTTCTCGAATCTACATTGGATGAATGGTCCCGTCTGAGAATTAACTGTCTGTTCTTCTCTTTCTTATTTTATTTAATAATGTAGGCTCAACAAAAACAGGGGCCAAACAGTCAATATGCAAAATCATTGTAAGTACCACGATTTTCCATACTCACCGTAAAATCTAACTGAAATCTGAATGTACCAACGAATGATAAGTAAATACTAGTATTAGTCGTAGTAAACTACACCCGATACATTTTCTTGATGGATATCATAGTACAAACTGTTATTGAATTGAATTTTGGAAAACCAGGAAGTAGGACTGCAAAAAATACTGTAATAAGCAGCTAAAATTTGACAAATTATTTCTCTCAAATTTTCTGAATCTTTTACAATTGTAAAATTTGCAGGTCTGTTGGAGTGTGCAGCAAAATGGGTAGGCCTACATGTGAACTATCCTGTTGTAGACACAGAAGAAGCGTAACTCTAAAAATGTATAAAATTCTCCAAAACCCATGATTTTAATAAATTTTTTATCAAAATATAGAAGCGTAAATAAATGCAAAGAATTCAGCTAATATGTACGGATAAGAACTCCAAAAGACCTACTGCTGAGCAGAAGACATAGAACACGCATCACAAAGGAATAACGACAATACGTCGTGTTCATCAAAAACTGTTTCAATTAACCATTAAAACAATCTCTGTATCGTAGAAAATGATTCTAAACTGGGTTTCAGTACTTTATTTTATGTTCAGTATGTTATAACATTTGGAACAAAAATAATGGAAATTGTTTTTTACTACTGTCTCCAACGTTCTGAAAGTGTATCTTAACATGCTAACTAAAGATCTTTAGAAGTAATTATGAACAGCTTCAAAGTTTTTAGGAAGATCTGCAAGGATTTGGTATCGAAAGCAATAATCTAAAGTGAGACTGTATGGTGAAGTACATTAAAAATGAAATCATTTCAGATTCAAAGCGGGAGAATAGAAGCTGAAGCCTAGCAATGGCGAACAGATGAAGGAGTGTAGAGGACAACAGTTAATTACCACAGGTTGAAGAGTGTAAAATGGCTTTCTGTCACTAGAATGTTCATAATGACAAACAAAAAACTTGAGTCTGTGTTATAGCTTTACTATACCTGTGACAGAATGAAGGTAGTGCAGGTTGCAAGAGCTGAGCATTCCTACAGATTAGAGACTGTGCGAAATTAACCAACATCTGTAGAAAAGCATGAATATCTCCCATTCCAACCAGTATGAACTACATAAATAATACAGAGTTAACTACAACATCCATTGTAGTCTCACCAAACAAACCCAGTCTGGAAATGGGTACCAGAAGTCTTACTAAAATAATAAATTAGTTAAGAAAATCTTTAAAAAAAATTAATCGGAAGGAGAACACCACTAATAATAAGAAACACGTCAGAATAGTCATAGGAGAATAACGAAGCAACTTTTTATCGTTGAGTGTAGACGCCAGCCAGTGGTTTTATTACGCTTTCGGTAGTATATCTGTGGAGCAGCAGCAGTATGGAACTGCGCTGTTCCTCGTGGCCCTCCTTCAGCGAGCGTTCCGTCTGTCGCCGCTGCTCAGGTTACTTCCTATGTATATTATTATCCCTGCGGGACAGGTATTATGGTGGGAGTCTCCCCTCTGACGTGAACGAAATATGGCATCTCGCGTTTCTAACAATATTAGGGGCGCGCAGTTGAGCTCAGAAGCGGCTGGGGAGAAGTCCGAAGGTAAGGGATGGGAAGGGAAGTGAAATAGGCCACGTCCGCCCAGTCTCGGAGACCCTACATATTGATTGCCCACACGTGTCGCTCTAATGTGAACACACGTGTCTGCTCTCCTTGGCGTCTCTGAAAAGCCATGAAATTCTCTCCTGCATTCAAACGGCAAGTATGACCATCCAAGCAATTCAGCCGCAGCTCCCAAAAGAACCTACAACTTCTTTCAGACGTTTAGAATTTTGCTTTCGTTATAGACGAAAGTACTTATCACTACAGTGCATCATTGCTCCAGTTTAAGTCTCTCCGTTTCCTTCTACGTCACTTAGTATTTTACTTTACCAAGATTCAGGATAATTACGCCCCAGTGAAGTGTGCTGTATAACTAACAATGATTGACTTTGTTGTGCAAATGAATGTATGTTGATTCTCAACTAACGTACGAACTCGTGAATAAACCTTCATAGATGGCTGTTTGACATAAACTGAGATCCAAAATTTTACTATCACATATGATACAAATATAAACATTTTGAGTGATTCTTCCGGAAGAAAACGGTGGAAAAATATATTGTGAACTTTTACATAAGAAGGGAAGATGAATACCTTTAGCAGTCTGGCAACTAAATCAATGAAAATAATAATGTTAAATTTTAATATATATGCTACTGCAGATCGAGTTTTTGTTGTTTCTGCTGATATATCTCCATCCCACATCAAACTTCCGTCCTTAAATTTTAGATTTTTCGTGTTCTTTGTTTCACTCCAAACAGCGTTGCTTTATTTTGGGTTGGATGGAAGGTTTGTTTTTTGGCTTTGTGCCATACATGAGGCAGACAGTCTGCGTAGTCTGCATAGTCTGCGTTAAGTAGGACTATTGTCTTTACAGCAGCGGTAGTAAACCTGGTTCTTCCAGTCACTGTTGGGCTTTTCTAGCTTCCAGGGTGGGAGATAGACGCTTGGAGTTTTAAAAATATTGTTTTAGGATTTCATAAATTTTCGATAAAGTATTTGGTAAGTCATTATTATTATAATATGTTTTAAGTTGCTGTAACCCTTTTATAAATTTTATGAAGGAAAGGTGTATCGCAATTTTATAAATTTCCATTACTTTGGAAGCGGTGAGTGTACTTTGGAAGCGGTGAGTGCTTAGAAAATTTTGTTACTAACGAAGATACAAAAGTGAGAGACAGGTAAGACAGTTTCATTACCCTAGTTTCACAGGGCACTTTTCTACAGCTGTTACGAATTCCAGCCCTTTCCTACCCACTAGTGAACAAGTCCACAGTATTCTGTAAGACGTGCCTCACACTGGACTTGCATTCGGGAGGACGACGGTTCAATCCCGCGTGCGGCCATTCTGATTTAGGTTTTCCGTGATTTCCCTAAATCGCTTCAGGCAAATGCTGGGATGGTTCCTTTGAAAGGGCACGGCCGACTTCCTTCACCAACCTTCCCTAATCCAAGGAGACCGATGACCTCGCTGTTTTGTCTCTTCCACCAAATCAACCCCAACCCGTACCTGCTGATACTGAACTTGTGAAGAGTTAGGATCAGTAGCTTACAGAGAGGATGAATCATACAAAGAATGAAGAATGAGACTAAAATAAAAATTCATATGTTTGAGTAGACTTGCTGATATTTGAGTTGGAATGAATAGTCTAGATCGGAAAAATATTCGTTCATTAACGGGTTTCGGCTGATGTAAGAACCATCTTCTGAACTTTTGACCCCTTATGGCTGGTGCTGGGGGCTCCTCGGTTGTCTTCACAGACCAATTTTTTACCCAGTCCAATCCAGTCACTGTCAGAATGATGATGGTGATGAAATTACGCGGACAATACAAACACCCACACCCCGGGCAGAGAAAATCCCCAACCCGGCCGGGAATCGAACCCGGGACCCCGTGATCCAGAGGTAGGCAGTCAGTGTACGATCGTGGTATCACGAAAAATTGGGGCTTTGAAAGGGCGCTGATGACCCCGCAGTTGAGCGTCCCATAAACCATACATCATCAGCGTGCACCGAATGATGGCTGTGGAGCCACGGGTTAGATATTACTGCTATCTTGATTGTTATTCTAAGTTAAAAATAGCATCAGGTCGCTGTTCTTCATGGACTATGTTGTCTAAATTTATGATTATTGCGGATATTTGAATTAAGAGCAAAAATTTAAATTACTGAACATGACTGTAACTTACATTGGCCATCCAGAACAGCCACGCTCGTTGCATCGCCTTCTTCCGAGGTGCGGGGAGGCGCTCCAACGGACTGATCACGAGTCCAGATGTGGTTTTTAGGTGGTTTCCGCCATCCAACTTGGCAAATAACGACCTACTGGGGAAACGTTGTCACACATTTACCTGTGATGGTGGTGCAGACGTCAGGCAAGTTGCTGGCGTATACGAATTCCATCCTAGAGGGAAGTGGCGCCCTCAGGAAGGACGTCCGCTCACGGACTACCACTGACATTGCCAATTCAGAAATGACTTTGTCGGTCCCGCGGAGTCACGGGATATTAATTTCACAGTAGTCAAGATTTTGCTGTAGTTTCTTCTGGACCAAGACTTGGGCTTATGCTGCAGAAAAAATAACAGTACATTTTGGCACCTGCAAGTGTCGAATGTCTAAGACGTAGGAAAAATGAAGGACGCCTTAGTATACTTTAGTAAGTCCAATTTATGTTTAACGGCCGGCCGTGGTGGCCAAGCGGTTCTAGGCGTTACAGTCTGGAACCGGGCGACCACTACGGTCGCAGGTTCGAATCCTGCTTCGGGCATGGATGTGTGTGTTGTCCTTATGTTAGTTAGGTTTAAGTAGTTCTAAGTTATAGGGTATGTATGGTAGTGAAACATGGACTGTGGGAAAACCGGAACAAAAGAGAATCGAAGCATTTGAGATATGGTGCTATAGACGAATGTTGAAAATTAGGTGGACTGATAAGGTAAGGAATGAGGAGGTTCTACGCAGAATCGGAGAGGAAAGGAATATGTGGAAAACACTGATAAGGAGAAGGGACAGGATGATAGGACATCTGCTAAGACATGAGGGAATGACTTCCATGGTACTAGAGGGAGCTGTAGAGGGCAAAAACTGTAGAGGAAGACAGAGATTGGAATACGTCAAGCAAATAATTGAGGACGTAGGTTGCAAGTGCTACTCTGAGATGAAGAGGTTAGCACAGGAAAGGAATTCGTGGCCGGCCGCATCAAACCAGTCAGTAGACTCATGATCAAAAAAAAAAAAAAGTTGTAGGGGACTGATGACCTCAGAAGGTAAGTCCCATAGTGCTCAGAGCCATTTGAACGTATATTTTTATGTAACTACTTTGCTAATAAATCAATAGACGACATTGTTTCTGAGAGCAGCGGTAGTGGGAGATGTTGTCGCTATCGCCTGAGGCCCATGCGTGCCCGGACTGCAAGACACCCACAGCCTACTGCCTCATACGGCAACACAGGCCATTGCCAGCCACCTTCTGAATGAACTCAGTTGCGATGCCGATAATCCGACCGTCTCCCGCTAAACGACTAGCACGACGACACTACCATCAATATAGTGTTAATCTCACTGTAACAGTTAGTAAATTCCATGATAATGATTCCGGGAGAATTTAATTAATACAGGTTTAATACAGACTTGTAACATAAAGAAGGTGAATGAACGGAAATTTAAAGTCATTTAGTAATTAGTATGATAGGACCATTACGGTTTACGATGTATATGCACCGAAGGGAAAAATATCCCAGCACCAAGAAATAATCAATGTAGAATAATGAAATTTTGGGAATCCATTTGTCTAGGTATTATGTCAATGATTAGCGTCGCAAGTTCCCAAGTTAATACAAGAACGAGAAAATACATCGCCAATATGGAGTATCGGTATATTAATAACTGGTGTAACCGTCATAACGTTGAATGCAAGCATGCTGCACAAATGCAGCGTTTCGTACAGGTGTCGAATGTTAGTTTGTGGGATGGAGTTCCATGTCTGTTGCACTTGGTCGCTCAATACAGTACGATTAATGCTAGTTTGGGATGACGCTGCAGTAATCGTCCGATGATGTCTCATAAACGCTTGATTGGGACAAATCTGGCAATCGAGCAGGCCAAGGCAACATGTCGACTCTGTTTAAAGCACGTTTGGTTACAGCAACGGTTTGTGCATGACCGTTTTCTGTTTGGAAAACACACTCTGAAGAGTTTTTCATGAATGGCAGCTCATTAGGTCGAAGCACAAAGCTGACATACAAATTTGTAGTCACATTTTGTGGGAGAGGCACACTCCTGATACTAAATCGCTCCCCAGACCATAATTTTAGGGCTTAGGTCCAATGTGTCGCGCCCGCAGACAGGCTGCTTGCACGAACTCACCTGGTCTCCCTCTAACCACCAGACGGTCATCACAGACACCGCGGCATTACTACCTTTGATCAGAAAACAAGACACACCTCCACTCTGTCCTGCAATGAGTGCTTGCAGACGTGGTGATCTGGGTTCAGTGGAATACACGCTGCGGGGCACCAGGCTTGGAAAGCTCGTTGTTCAGTGTGGTGCCAACTGGTGCTCGAATTGTTGCTGCAGAGGCACTACGGTGCGCCGTAGCCATACGCCAATCACGGCGGTCTTCCATCTCACTAGTGCCACATGACCTTCCGGATCCCGGTCTTCTTGCGACCACTGCTTCCAGCACTCATGAATTTTTCTGTAGTATTGTGCAATGAACATCTAGATTATCGTAGCTCTATTATACGAATCCGTTTAAACCCAGTTTAAGAACATTCTTGACTAACATTAACCCATTATGTCCAGTCTCTAAGGTAACTAACGCTCTCGACCGTTACAGCGCGAATTTAAAGCAAATGGGATTTGCATCCTCATAGTGGGTGCTACTAGCGCCACTCTTACGCGACTGGCATGAAATTTAAACAGGGGTCACTTTTCAGATGTGGAAGCGTAGCTGAAACGTTTCGTATCTGCCGCATCCCCTCTTCTTGGTGTTAGGAATTTTTTCCGTCTGTGTACATAAATAAGAGGTCTAGTAGAATGCGTCGAAACCCTTAAATACTCTTCGCGGATGGTGCGCCAGTCTATAAGAAGGTATTAACGCCAGAAGACAGCTACGACCTGCAGGTCTTACAGAGGACTGCTGAGTGGTGCACAGACTGGCAGTTGACCCAGAACGTACATAAATATAGAATACTGCGCATACGTAGGAAAAGAAATACACTACTGTATAACTACACTGCTGATGATAAATTACTGAAAACAGTGACTACAGCAATATTCGGAGCGACCTTAAGCAGAATGACCTCATGGGAAAAGCAGACAACGGACTGAGATTCATAGAAAGAGTCCTAAGGTAATGTAACTCATCCACTAAAGAAGTGACTTATATGGCGCTTGTTTGACCGATTCATGAGTACTCGTCATCAATCTGGTACAATCACCATGTAGAACTGATTGAAGAGATAGAGAAAATCCAATGAAGAGTGTCACGTTTCGACTCAGGGATCTTTTAGTTCGAGCGAGATCATTAGAGAAATGCTTAATAAAATACAGTCACAATCGCTGCAAGAAAGACGTTGTGCTTTATGGAGAGGTTTACTGTTGAAATTTCTAGAAATTGCTTTCCGAGGAGATTGGGAAACGTATTACCTCCTTCCACATACGGCTCGCTATATCAACACAACGAGAAAATTCAAGAAATTAGAGTTAATATAGAGGCATAACAATGATCATTTTCACAACGCACCATAGGCAAGAGGAACAGAGAAGGGGGATCAGTTATTAGTACCAGAAGAAACCTCCGCCACACACTTTTAGGTAGCTTGCGGAGTACTGATGTAGATGTAGATGTAGTTTGGAACGGTAATAATCTTTTGGACTATGTTACAAACATGGCAGTTTTTATTGGAGCTGCCATCTTGGAGGCATTTTGCTCTGATTATTGCCAGAATCATATTTAAAGTACCAGGGAAGCAGGTTGCTAGCCTTACTTGCCCCGAGTCTAATTGGGTTTTACCCCTAACGGCTGAGGGACTAACCGGTGGATTTGGTAGTCTTTGCCGTATGAGCATAAAGGTGACCACGACTCAGAATATGTCCGAGATGCCCAGCCTTATTCCAAAATAACTGGTAGCCCGACTGTCGGGACCACTTACTTGGTCACTCATACGTTGCCCGGGTTCATGAACTAGGACATGACTACAGGAACCTACACCATGAACAAGTGCAGGAGGTCAGGTCCACATGTAGGAGGATAAGAGTGGAGAAACTTCAGCACAAGGAAATCAGGCACAAGTACATAACAGCGATCTCAGAAAGGTACCAGTTAGTTGAATGTAGTCAATTACAGTAATTGGAAAAGGAATGGACAAGGTACGGGGACACAGTACTAGAAGTGGCTAACGAATGTCTTGCAACAGTAGTGTGTAAAAGTAGGATGAAGCAAACAGCTTGGTGGAATGACACAGTCAAGGCAGCCTGTAAAAGGAAAAAGAAGGCGTATCAAAAATGGCTACATACTAGAACTCAGGTAGACAGAGAAAGTTATGTTGAAGAAAGAAACAAAGCCAAACAGATAATTACAGCATCCAAGAAGAAATCTTGGGAAGACTTTGGAAACAGGTTGGAGACTATGGGTCAAGCTGCTGGAAAACCATTCTGGAGTGTAATCAGCAATCTTCGAAAGGGAGGCAAGAAGGAAATGACAAATATTTAGGACAGGTCAGGAAAACTGCTGGTAAATCCTGTGGATGCCTTGGGGAAATGGAGGGAATATTTTGAAGAGTTGCTCAATGTAGGTGAAAATACGATCAGTAATGTTTCAGATTTCGAGGTAGAATGGGATAGGAATGATGATGGAAATAGAATCACATTTGAGGAAGTGGAGAAAACGGTCAATAGATTGCAGTACAATAAAGCAGCTGGGGAGGATGAAATTTTATTCGGAACTCATCAAATACTGTGGAATGTCAGATCTTAAATGGCTACACAGGATAATTGAAATGGCGTGGGAGTCGGGACAGGTTCCATCAGACTGGACAAAAGCAGTAATCACACCAATCTTTAGACATGGAAACAGAAAAGATCGTAACAACCACAGAAGTATCTCTTTAATCAGCGTTGTGGGTAAAATCTTCTCAGGTATTGTTGAAAGGAAAGTGCGAGAATTAGTTGAATACCAATTGGATGAAAATCAGTGTGGTTTTAGGCCTCTTAGAGGTTGTTAGGACCAGATCCTTAGCTTACGGCAAATAATGGAGAAGTGTTACTAGTAGAACATGGAATTGTATCTATGCTTTATAGATCTAGAAAAGGCATATGACCGGGTTCCTAGGAGGAAGTTATTGTCTGTTCTACGAGATTATTGAATAGGAGGCAAACTTTTGCAAGCAATTAAAGGTCTTTACATGGATAGTCAGGCAGCAGTTAGAGTTGACGGTAAATTGAGTTCATGGTTCAAAGTAGTTTCAGGGGTAAGACAAGGCTGCAACCTGTCTCCACTGTTGTTCATATTATTTATGGATCATATGTTGAAAACAATAGACTGGCTGGGTGAGATTAAGATATGTGAACACAAAATACGTAGTCTTGCATATGCGGATGACTTAGTTCTGATGGCAGATTCGATTGAAAATTTGCAAAGTAATATTTCAGAGCTAGATCAGAAATGTAAGGACCATGGTATGAAGATTAGCATCTCCAAAACGAAAGTAATGTCAGTTGGAAAGAAATATAAACGGATTGAGTGCCAAATAGGAGGAACGACGTTAGAACAGGTGGACGGTTTCAAGTACTTAGGATGCATATTCTCACAGGATGGCCACATAGTGAATGAACTAGAAGCGAGGTGTAGCAAAGCTAACGCAGTGAGGGCTCAGCTACGATCTACTCTCTTCTGCAAGAAGGAAGTCAGTACCAATACTAAGTTATCTGTGCACCGTTCAATCTTTCGACCAACTTTGTTGTATGGGAGCGAAAGCTGGGTGGATTTAGGTTACCTTATCAACAAGGTTGAGGTTACGGATATGAAAGTAGCTAGGATGATTGCAGGTACTAGTAGATGGGAACAATGGCAGGAGGGTGTCCACGATGAGGAAATCAAAGACAAACTGGGAATGAACTCTATAGATGTAGCTGTCAGGGCGAACAGGCTTAGATGGTGGGGTCATGTTACACGCATGGGAGAAGCAAGGTTACCAAAGAGACTCATGGGTTCAGCAGTAGAGGGTAGGAGGAGTCGGGGCAGCCCAAGGAGAAGGTGCCTGGATTCGGTTAATAATGATTTTGAAGTAAAGGTTTAACATCAGAAGAGGCACCAATGTCAGCACTGAATAGGGGATCATGGAGGAGTTTTATAAGGGTGGCTATGCTCCAGACTGAACGCTGAAAGGCATAATCACTCGTAAATGATGATGATGATGCCGTCTTGGATGAGACTTCGAATTTTCAAATGGAAAAGGTGTTGCGTGACATGTCAGACGGGTAGTGGATTACACGAGAAAAATAATGTTGCCTTTCGTTTGAGCGTAGCTTTATTCATTTTCGGGTTATGACTGCTGTTTCTTCATTACAAGTGATACGAAAGATGCCATTAACTAAAGTGCAAAACACTGAGGTCGTCCTGATATCGTCAGAGAGTAGCGCTAGCCTGATCGCAGAGGACGTCAGCCACCGCCACCTAGATAGACCAGTTAGGTGGTGAAACTTGTTGTGTAGTTGCGTGAAGCTGTAAGATACAGCTTGGAATGAAGCAACACCTATAGCTGATCCGGCGTAGCCCAGTAAGAGTCCAAGGCATAGTAGTCTCCGTCTCTAGCGTGAAACTGGTATTGGCCGTGCGTCAATAATGACAATATTGTCCACACATAAACGGCATCCTTATAAAATGCAAGTTTTAAAAGTTTTAACTGTGGAGTTCGAGATGGTTACGTATACTTGCAGAATGGGTGGTACGAAGACCTGGCGAATATTATCATTATCCCCATTCATAACGAATCCCTTCCCAGTTATACCATTTCCTGCTGCTGTTGGCCGGCCGTGGTGGCCAAGCGGTTAAAGGCGCTACAGTCTGGAACCGCGCGGCCGCTACGGTCGCAGGTTCGAATCCTGCCTCGGGCGTGGATGTGTGTGATGTCCTTAGGTTAGTTCGGTTTAAGTAGTTCTAAGTTCTAGGGGACTGATGACCTTAGAAGTTAAGTCCCATAGTGCTCAGAGCCATTTGAACCATTTTTGCTGCTGTTGATATTACCCTGTATTCATCTGACCATAAGTCATGTTCTTTATATTTCATTTCATTGACACTCACTAAATCTGGACTGAGATTCCATATTTATAGACTTCCGGAAAGCATTTGACATGGTGCCAGGTTGCAGGCTGTTAATGAAGATATGAGCCTATGGAATAAGTTCACGGATATGTGAGTGGCTCAATGACTTCTTAAATAATAGAACCCAGTTTGCTGACCTCAACGGCGAGCGTTCATCAGAGACAGGGGTATTGTCAGGAGAGCCTGAGGGAGGTGTGATAGGAGCGCTGTTGTTCCATGAATACAACATGATTTCGCGGACAGGGTGGGCAGCAATCAGCGCTTGTTTGCTGATGATGCTGTGGTGTATGGTAAGGTGTCGAAGTTGATTGTCCTGCTTGACACAGTCAAGTCGTTTAAATATCTGGGTGTAACGTTGCAAAGCGGCATAAGATGGAACAGGTATGTGACAACTGTGGTATGGAAAGGGGATGGCCGACTTTGGTTTATTGACAGAATTTTAGGAAAGAGTGGTTCACCTGTAAAGGAGACCGCATATAGGACGCTGGTGCGACCTATTCTTGAGTATTGCTCGAATGTTAGGAATCCGTACCAAGTCGGATTGAGGGAAGACATCGACGCGGGCAGCTAGATTTGTTACCGGCAGGTTCGAACAACACTTACGTCCGTCACTGTTCCTGAAAATTGGGATGAGCAGATGCCACACGATACCCCTTCAAGTTTATCTTTGATCATTTCACTGATTTCTTTCTTTTTTTATCACGGAGGACGGCCAGGCCTCTGACCGACCACCCTGAGCTACCGTGCTGGCGCACCTAGGCCAACGATAGCATATGAGAAGTTGGTTTGCCCGTTTGAAAACACATGTATACATGGAGTCTCCAGGACCTTGAAACCATTTTTCAGTAGAGGCCAAAACCTAAATATCGTTAGAAAGCAGACAGATCACTGCAAACAAGCTAATACAAGCAGTCAACGTTACCAGTTATTTTCTAATTATGTGGAAAAGACATTTAAGTCGTCACATTGAGGAACAGAGAAATCGTACCAAATCATTGATCAGCAACAATGGAACGAGAGAGCTGTGAAAACTTACGTAACAGACGACCAGAATTGGATTATGAATCAGTGATGAAAAAGTGGACAAAATGTGGATAGGAGTGCTTGGAACGCAAACTACTCTCATTTGAATGATACAGCGTTCCCAAATAGTGCCTCAGCACTTCGCGCTCGCAGATTTTACCGTAATGAGACCAGCTACCCATCGTTCCACAGAAACACCTCCCAAAGAACCATTAGAACAAAACTCTGACTCGCACATATTTCGCAAGCCTCTCACGTACTGAATAGTAAATAGTCGTTTGATTATTGTGGAGTTACGTTTCAGAGAGCGAAAATTATATCCAAGTGATACAGCCACTTCCAGGAAATGCTTAAAAACGAAAACTTTTAATGTGGCATCAATAAAGTAATTTGGAAAGAAGGGTGGCTGGAGTACTTGTGTTTTGGGGGCAATGCTTTAATATTTGTTTCTAAACCATTTGACTGCATTTGACGAGTTAACTCGACACTCTGTCTTCAGCTGCAAACTTATGACGAGCACAATGGCGCCAACACTCTGGCACGTGCGTCATCCTGACAAGTTTAAACATCCGATTTTCCGCCCCATATCTCAGTAGCTTTTCACCCCGCCTCTATAGCCGAGCACATTAAAGCTCAGCATCCGGGATATGACGAGGCGAACCTTCTCCAGATCGAATATGCCTTGCGGATGAATGACTAGGGCTGGTGAGCCAACTGAAAGCAAGCCATAAGCCCTTTACGTCTGCGTGTGTGACATTATAGTATTATGCTTTAACCACAGATGTATTTAGTAGCACATACGAATCAAACAATCTGTGGTAGTTAAACGATTTGGAAATTAACACTTTTTAGTGGCAATTTTGACTCCAAAGAATAAAAAAAAAGTATCTACGTATCCACATATTTGACGATTCACCACCAGGACACAACTGCAAACTGGGAAATGATCCGAGCATTTTTTCTTTCTATTTTTTATCTCAGAAGACAATGTGCGGAAAAATATCCAGACTCGAGATTTGAAGTGCTGCGACGTCTCCTTCATTTGTGGATCCAGGAAGTGTTAATATGGTGTACTTTGAGTCAGGTAGACAGAAATGTTAGATTATCATTTCTTAATGATATTAAACTATTTATATTTACCACTGAAAATATTCATAAATCCGTACGCCTTGAATCTCACAGTCCTGAACATAGTACAGTACAATATCACACAAAACATAACGATTTCCTACAACACAGATGTTGTCCTTACTGGCTATCTATGGACGAATGCGATAGTAAAGGATGAACTTCCTGTATATGTACGCTTGATATCGAAAGTTACATTAAAGTTATGAAATATAACTAGCTTCGGACAGAGAACTATGCCTGCCATTTCTGATGCCCGAGAAATTACCAGTAATTTTACGGAGGCATTGTCAAATTTCCTAACAGGACGAGAGCTGTATCATAGACGTACTTTTTACAGGTAGGCCATCTGTCCGCTTCCGTTTGTTAAGCACTCAGACTAGCGAATATCATTCATGAAGTAACCACAGGGGCGTCACGATGCAAAAGGAATTGAAAAAAGTCTTTAATGTGGTTCACAATGAATGCCAATACATGAGAACTATTTAACACACATTAATCGCCAATCCCATGAAGTAATAGAAATGTTACATTTAAAATTCCGAGTTCTAGAGATATGAGCTTTCCTAAGTTATGCGTATGTAATGATAAGGCAGCTATAAACCATCCTACAAAATTTGAATTGCTTCTGTCCTTCACCAGCCTTTCACCAATTTCTATTACAAAACTTTTTCGCACACACACACACTAACGCGCGCTCGCGGACACACACACACACACACACACACACAGAAATACACAGGCGCGCGCGGCATGCACATCACGAGCGTTGGATTGTTTGATAAGGTAAAAGAAGGACTAACTGTGGAGAAATTTTTATGTTGCAGCGAACCATACGTTCCTTGGGCAGCCGCTGCAGACCAGTGTTGGTAAGCAACCCGCTGAAATCTTAAGCGGAATTTCATTTCACATCCGAAGTTCGAGTTCCGTGAAATACGTGAGAGGCTTGCGAAATATGCGCTAGTCAGAGTTTTGTTCTAATGGTTCTTTGGGAGGTGTTTCTGTGGAACGATGGGTAGCTGGTCTCATTAAGGCAAAATCTGCGATCGCGGAGTGCTGAGGCACTATTTCGGAACGCTGTACCATTCGCAGCTGCCACAGTGATACATCCTGCCAAGCGATTTCTCTCATTCCACTACTAACTCTATGAATGAATCGAATGACTGTAGGAAACTAAGGAAGAGAAAGGAGGAGAAGGAGGAGCTGATGGAATATGTGACAGAGGAATTTCATATTACATCGCTACGAAGTCATTGAAGATCTAGTATTATCGTTATTTTCTGACCTTTAAAACATTTAATGTTGCCTACTTCGATAGTCAGTACCCAAAACTGTATTATTCGCTGTAACTTACCACTGAGAATGTAAGTGTTGAGTTTGTCAGTACTGATGATAATAATGATTTTGGTTTGCGGGGACCTCAACAGCGTGGTTATGTGAGACCGAACAAACTCCCAAACTTTACACATTCCAGTCTCGTTCCTGAATGATGATGAAATAATGAGGACAACACAAACGCCCAGTCCCCGTGCCAGGAATCGAACCCGGCGCCCGGTGAACCAGAGGCAGCAACGCTAACCACTAGACCACAAGCTGCGGGCTGTCAGCACTGCAACGTTACAGAACTGAGAAGGAGATTGATATATGAGTCTCAAGTATGTTTCTTGACTGAGATAAAATACTAATTTCTCTTGCCTCTAAACGGTGAGAAGCTTAATTGATTATTAAGCAAAATAATAGCAAAATATGATGTCCACTCTACTTTGCAATAGTAAATGAATTTTAAATATGTTAGTTTACATGTCATACAATTCACATTATCTAAATTGTGTTATCGCAAGTGAGTCTCTCCCAGTTCTATGAAAGAAAGATTTCGCCATGCCTTTGCTTTTTGAGTTGTACATGTTAAATTTTCGCATAATTCCACGAGGGGGTAAGACCAGACGAACACAGTGTACCGATTAACAGGAAAGTTACAGTTGTGAGAAAGGATTAGGAAATCTGCACATAAACACTAGTAATTTGAATTACGAGGTGTGAATCTATTTATCATTTGGCATGTATAGAGGACATTAATCGTAATTTCCTTTCGTTATTTCATGTACTAACTGAGGATTTTTGGCCTCGAGGTAGATCTCATATTTCATCTACCCACTATACTACAAAAGCCACCGCACGGGGAATTGTGGGGATGCGAATTAGAATTCCAGTCCAGCATAAAATTTTTCAGAGTCTCAGTTTCAAATTAATCAAGGGGCCTGTGACCTTAAACGACCACTGCCTCACTAAGTGAAATAAAGTTTCTAGTGTAAGCAAGCTCCCTGATAACAGAGTATCTGTTTACCGCATCTTCCGCCTCCGTTTTGGCCGCACCTAAACCGGCCCTACCTGGTAGCGAAGGGAAATGGTGTTCAAAATGTGGATTCTGAATCACGGTGCAACCTGTTCTTCACTTGTCATTACTAGCGTTGAAGGAGATCTGTTCGTGTGTGTTGAAGATGCATCCTTGAAGTGGGGATTATACCCATACCTCGCAACTAAGAAACTGGGTGGAGCCACCGAAAGCACGGAATCCTACATTTTCTACGTAAGGTAACTGTGGGGTAACGGTGGCTGGGCTTACCGTACAAATTAGGCACGGTCAAAAAACTTCAATTCTCTATTAACTGGTTAATTATCGGGAAGATTCTGACACGGAATTTTTGCTAGTCTGAAGTCAGCGGCATGTAAACACGCTTTTAGCCATCATAGCCTGGATTCGAAGCCATTTTAAAATTTTCACTATTTCCAGAAATTTCTTAGCTCAAGAAATACGATTGGAGAGTATAAAGTTAAAAAATATTTCGATTATTATTGACATGGTCACTATTAACTTCTTCATTCTAGCTGCTGCTGCACGTGGGGCAGAAGGAAGCATTAATTCTTCTGGTCATTTTTACGAGCAGTTGTTCCAAAGTAGGGAAATATATCGTTTGCAGCAAATGGTTGAGGCGTTCTGTTGCAACTGGACCGTAACAAATAGTTATTTACGTCTTTCTATTTCTAGCGAATACTTTTCAAGTTAAAATAGGACGTCTGCAGTTATTAGTAGATTACGTTAAAACTGCATTAACTGATGAAGACGTTGCTTAATAACAGAAATTCCGTTGCATTATTTCATATACTTGTGCTTAGAGACAACGCTTGTAGGATGCCCAAACTGGGGGGTGGTAAACTTCACTTTCAGAGCTAGAGGCTGTTGATGTCTTCTTATATGTCACGATCATTCCATCCAGATGACTTGGCCATCATCACCTTTCTCACGTAGTACACGGAAGAAAATGATGCAGAAGGTCAACTGTTTTCCGTTGCAGTAAGCTCATTTCACATGCTCCAAGTTCATATTTTTCCGGAGCTACTCTAACTATAATATCCATTTCAACAATGTAGAAAGATATTTCAGCGTCGCGTAACTCATATCCGATTCCGAGGACTTACACTTAGTCACCAACCAAACAACCTAACGCTGTGGAACACCATATTCAGTAAAGTGATGCTGCGGCCCTTACTGGAAAATACGCAGTTCACTTATTGGGCTCCATAACTATACCGCAATATTAACTGCGCGTGCAGGCAGTGCATACGAATTACCGAAACTGAATACTGTCATGACCTAAAGTGCCTTTGCATCGTTTCAGGCCCGAGGTATTGAAAGGTCTTACTAACTCATATAGTATGCTTTACTGCAAACTCCGTTGTTCGTTTCACTTGATCTTATAACCATAGAAATAAAAGTTTCATGTCCTCCCAGCATGAGTGGTTTCCTTTAGTTCCTCCTTTCCTTCTGGGAGATTAGTTTTACGGTCACTAAGCTTCTTCTCCCAAGATATCTTTTAACGTTGTCGTAGAAAGAAATTTAGGTTAATCTTAAAACGCCCTAAGCAAGGACGTTCACTAATGTGTCGAATAACCAAAGCTTCTTGTCCAGGTGGGAAAATATTAAAAAATATCTAGTCCAGGTCGAAGTTTCCCTCTGACAGCGCTGCGTTATAGTTTGCCTAAGATGTATCACATGCTGTGTTTCTGCAGCTGTTGAATTCATTAACTGAAAGCGAGTTTAAAAACTAAGGGTATGGCTCTGTTAAAAAATACACAACGATTAATAAACGAAGACTGAGTGCATCCTCAAACTGAGGTGTATTTATAATGGGAAAACCAGGGGATATTCTTTGTCCTTCGCTTCATCAAAAGTTCACTGGATGCTGTATACAAAAATTTTTACAATACCACGAGTTCTTTGAACGTTCCACTTGACGTTAACAAGTCTTTGTTTACAACTTATTAAAATTTTCATAGCTGTTTTGATTCGAACCCAGTAACAAGAGATTACAAACTCACCGCTTCACCTATTCCACTGTAACATCTTTTTTTCACTGGAGCTTATATCTGTTAATGTTGCAAGACTATAATGCTCTTTCGTTATGATTTGAAAGCCTATAGGCGACTATGAGTCTACGTCCTTACAGCAATCACCTTAACTAGTGAGAGTTCCACTTGCCTACCTTGCCCATGCTTCTGCTTAATTGATTTTGGCCTTCGACAGTGGTTGTTCTTGACAGCCGGCATTACAGATTATCACGTTTATCAGAATATAAATAAGCCTGAATGCTGAAATAATTTAAGGAAACAATGGTCCTGTCATTTTTGTAGTCAATTATTCGTGAGTGATTAATGTATCAACACGGGATTGATCTTTAAAAAAAAAATTTCAGAAGTTTGTTGATCATAAAATAGGACAAAAGACACAGGTTCAGAGAGAGAACAAATAAATCATGTACTGTTGACCACACAGATAGACGCCGCAAACAGTTTTCATTCCACTGGGTGGGGACTGGTTGGCAAAGACTAAGGTTTGTCTGATTAATGTATGTACTCTGACTCAAAACATGAATAACGCATTCTGAAACTGTCTAACGCTGGATAAATTGATGGATTTAATTCACACAGAAGTTGGTGCAGCTGAGAGCAAGTAGCAAGACAGTGAATCTGTTTGCTCTAACAAGCTGGAGCAGCAATATTATATCCCTTTCTCTATGTGTTCCGTTGCCTTAGCTGACGGTCGTGGTGCAAGTATCTGCAGAGTAGCGTTGTGTGACGCTTGTTATTCATTATCACAGACATGAAACGCGCAAAGCAGCTGCTGGAAATGTGTTAGACGGATCGCAATTACTCCTGAAATCTTGTCAGATTCCAGCAAGTGACACTCCCATTTGCCGCTTATACGGCAGTGCACACAAGGAGATCAAATTCCAAGGTGGCAGACCGGACAAAAATAAGACTGCCCTCAGTAGAGCGAATTGAGAGATGACTGATGGCTAAACTGTCAGTACTAAACTGTCAGTACAGCTAAGCCCTCACCACAGGCTTCCGAGTCAAGATCAATGCCAGTGCGAAGTCAGGATGAGGGCCCCAACCCCCTCAGAACAAGAGTCAAGACCAGAGTCTTCTCCAGAACGGATTCTGAATTGGAGGAACATGTTTCTCCACCACTTCCTTTCCATCAAACCTCGGTAAACTCTCCAAAATCACTCTTGTAACCAATCCCACAGGGGTTTCGTGTCAATCATAAGACTCCACGAGCTCCGTAATTTCCCTCTAATTTGTCATCTCTACACATCAGCCAATCCTAAAAGAAGTTAATAATACTCTTTTTTCCAGAGAAACAGCCAATTCCCGCACCGAGAGGAAACGACGTTGCACTCCCGACTTGTTTCACCCATGACCACTGTATGCAGCTTGTTTTGAGTTTCCATGTAGGCCTATAGTGAATAACACATTTTTCCCAGAGAACCTTATCTGGACGGGCCAAATGGTACAGCATGGTCGACCAGGGGCCTCAGCTGAAGAGGGCGAAGTGCTTTTGTGTCCCAACATAGGGTATTTCGGAGCCACTATAAATAATGCTCTCCATTCTAAAGCTCTTTCTAAGGCCTGAGGTTTCCTAAACCTCGACTGGCTGAGGGATGACACGACCTGACAGCTTCCTCCGCGATGAAGATGGAAACTCGCCATCCCTGTTCACGAATGGCATTTACGACACCGTCGAAACATCTTCTCAGAGGGACCTACAGTTCTCTTGGGTCCGTGTTCCTGCTGTGGCTACAGGTTCTTAAAAGGTAGATCCTCGTAGGCAGTTTTTCCTTCTCTTTGGTTGAAAGCAGCCGGTAGTTGTGGCCGAGCGGTTCTAGGCGCTTGAGTCCGAAACCACGCGGCTGCTACGGTCGCAGGTTCGAATCATGCCTCGGGCATGGAGGCCTACGATGTCCTTAGGTTAGTTAGATTCAAGTAGTTCTCAGTCTAGGGGAGTGATGACCTTAGATGTTAAGTCCCATAGTGCCTAGAGCCAGCCATTATGGTTGAAACCACACCGTTGCGAGAAATTCTTAGGACCAGCGTTCTGTTCCCATTAAGTGCCCTGAGATGATGCTTTTCCTAGTAGCTGCGAATGGTTTACTGTTAAATGACCGAATTGCCTTCTCATTCTCAGTTTCAGAAAATACTATTCCAAGGACAGCCATAAGAACGTGCATGCTCCCATCAATGCCTGATCTTCTTAAATACTTCCTGAGCCTCACCAAAATGATATCCTGGGTATAAAATCAACGTTAAAGCGTAGCCTGGGATATGAAAAATAGCGAAAGGGTGATTCGTCCTCTCTGTATCAATTCCCTCTCAAGGCTTCATATTTCATCACAAAATCATACATCACCACTTTTGCCAATACACAGTAACAATAACTATCAACAATACGATTACTATATGGGCTTTGTTATATGTTTGTATAACTAAGGTACGATAGACCGACCAACATGGCCTAAATCACAACATGAATATAAATTTTACCTTCACTGTCTGAAAACTACATACGATATTTAGAAACAAAATACGTTTACATGATACTCTAAACAACACCAACAAGGAACTAATTTATAAAATCTTTTAAATTAGCTTGTAATTGGGAATGAATTTGACTTCTGAGTTGAAGGAAGTGCTCCACACCTTGTATCGCACTTCGTTTCCTCCTGCCTTGTGAAATGCCACAGCTCAAGGAATATGCTAAAGATCTTTTATGAAGATAGATGCTGTATCAGCGCCATATCTCGATCACTAGAACACAGCAAAGTTGCAGTATATCTCTGGGTGAAAAGGACAGTGGAGGGAGGCCACGTAGACCGTCCACGTCGCCCTGGACATCAACAAACTACCACGGAGGATCAAGACGATGGTATACTCCATTGCAGTGATGAAGACTCTTTAAGATCTATCAGAAACATCCTCCAGCTAAGTGTGAGCAGGTCGACCATTCAGCGTCGTCTCAGCGAGAGAGGAAGGTGTGGACTAAAATCGGTGGTTAAGTGAATGCTGGAAGAGCAACATAAGGCATAAGGCAGAAATAAAACTTTGCACAGGGGTACAGAAGGAAACGGCTTTCACACTGGGAGCAAACATTCTACTTCAAAGAACACTTCATTTCATGTATATCGACCAAATAGAGCGAGAATCGACAGCAAATACGTCCATTAGAGGCAAAGGTATGGGCGAATTGGGGGATAGATATCAGCAAGTGGTTGCGGCGTTCTGTGTCAAGTGGGCCGTCCGTCTTCTGGTCATTACTGTTGCGGGATAGTGGAGAACGTATTTTTCCTTCTCTTCATCAGACATTTTCGGAAGGTAATATGATCATTCTCCTGTCTACATTGGGAACTACACAAAACACTAGCTTCAAATTAAGGGTGATTCTGAGGTGATTCTGGCATCCCAAAGGTGCTGACCTGAGTCCCACAGAGCATGTGTGGGCAGAGATGCAGAAAGCTGTTGCGTGTAGGAGACCAGTACTATCCGGAGCAGTTGGTGATGAATGGGAAAATTTGTCACAAAACAACAGATTCATCCGAAAACTTGGTGCCTGTCTTCCTCGACTGCTAAATACAGTTGTAGAGGAGTGTCGAAACAGGACATTGTACTGAATTATTGTGCTTTTAAGTAGAAAATTTTGTTAATGACAAACGGACAGTTTGTTTTCCCTTGAAGAAGCAGAAAATTTTAAATTATCTTACGTCATTGATCGAAAAGACAGACAAACGTGAAATTTTTTTCTGTCACATGGAGCATGGCCGATGATCGGATCAGAGAGAGATATTTGGTTTTTCTTTTTTTTTACGTCGAGAAAAAGTACCACGCCAATTCGTGTTCTCTTTATCTACATGCAGACAGGATGCCAATACCGACGAAAGCACAAAGGAAATATCAGTTTCGTTTAATGCCAAGGAGAAGTCACAAAACATAAAGAGAAAAAGTGGATAATAGGTGATCCGTATCTTTGTTTTAGTATTTATGGACTGAATAACTGTTTTACTCAAGGGCGACTTACTCCAGACATTACCGTCAGCAGTTTTTCATAATTGTTCAATTTCCCGATAACAACAGTTTCTCCTTTCGTGTTAGCAGAAGCTGTACTCTAAGTTGTTACTTTAAAATGTGAAACATGTCTCGGCATGAGCTTTTTAGTTTCAGTAATAGTACGACACAAAGCCACATGTAACTGTGACAGTAAATGATGTGTGCTGTTTAGTATGCAGTGGGCGCATCTCAATATTATTACTGATGAAGTTTTAGTGCCTAAACCGTTACAAATACTTTGCGTATTTCGGCCCTCGGCCGCCATGCCGTTGACACATGAACTGTATTCACGTACCAGATTGCTCAAGGTTGGTATTCTTCCTCTTAGAAATGTAACGTAACCTTGGCAACGACGCAGGATATGTTTGGCAACCCTGTCACCGTAGAGCTACTTCCTGGGTTACACAGAATTAACCAACAAAATTCACTTGATATAGTCGTATCATTTCCATTAAGTAGTGAGACTGATTTCCACATAAGTTACCAGCTTCGTGGTTTTGTGTCTGGGAAAGTCATTCGGCATGGAAATTGTAATTAATCTCATCTTTTATATTGCAAACTTATCTGTGCTAGCTAGTATTGGACCAATAAGGGAGAACAGACAGCTACAGTATTCCGTTAGCTCTGAGGTAACGAAGTCGTCTGTTAATTAGGGACTGATTTAGTCCCCGGTTGCAGTATCGCTGAGGGTAATTTAGCCGTTTCGTGACAGAGCTACACGCAGTCAAATCGAAAATCAGCAAGGAAATTTTATTTGCGAAATTCCACATTTCCATACTACTTCATTGTGACGCAGGACATCAAGTAAACACAAACCGTTCGGAAGTCATGAATGAGAAATATCTTACTAATTCGTGCTGATATAGGTACGCTTCAGTTACAGATATTTTATGTTTCATTAAAATAGACTTTCGTCGTACATACTTCGTGGTAACCTGAATTTCATTACAATTAGTACAGTGCATTCTTTAATAGCGTTGTTCACTGTTTTATTGAACACAACAGTAAACTTAAGAGAGAAAGTAATAATCAACAGTATACTCTCTCACATAATCTTAAACGGTCCCTCGACGCTCAGGTAGTGCACCGATTCCAACCTGTAGACACCTACTGAATGTCTCTTAAAGACGTCGTCAAACCAGGTTTGAAGCGCATTTTCATGCATAGAGAATTTCCTTGACTGTTCTTTCGATAAGGAGCTTGAAAAGCTAACATTTAAGAGCATAAGGCTAGACGAATAAGTGCGCGAGAGATGTCTTTTCAAACTTCTGGACAGATTTTTTAGTGAAATAGGAAGAGTTCGTTATAGTGTAGTATCAAAACGTGGTGAAGCTAGTTCGTTTTTCTTACAATGCGAGCGATACGTGTCTTAACTGTTAGCAAGACACGAAAATTACGGTATTCTCTTTCCTGGGGAGGTCTTCGCAATACATAACACTCGTCTTGAGACACCAGAGCAAAATAATATGTTCTCACTGCTCTTTGACCGAGTACATGTCCTTTAATAGGGCTCAGCCTGTTAATGCTTCTGAAAAAGTCAATATGAAGACATCATAACTTGCCACCAGGAGGAATAGTGCATTGTAGTTCTCCATGAGCCAACTGATGACGATCAAGCGAAAATGAATTGTGTCCATTTTGATTTTTGTTGTTTAAACTTAGAGGATGCAGTACTACTGTTCACGACTTCTGAGCCTTTAATTTTGAATGTAAATGCCGCATGACGTTTAAATGGTCATAATTCATCAATATTTGAGCTATCGAGGCTTCCTGATGCACAAAATCTTTCATGCCAGAACAACCTTTCTCAAAGTGAAAAGTCTGTTCGGAGGCGTTTAGCCCAAAAGCACTCCGCCTACACACAATACAAAGATTCATAACTGCCTCTGCTGCCTCACCCCTCTGCCAAACCCACAGCGAACAATATGTCGCAAATGTTAGACCTTTTTCGCACTATAACCACATTCATAAGTATCAGGCATGTGGAATCCAACTCGTGTCTACGAGATAGATACGGAAACTTCAGATAAGAAAGTGTCTGTTGATAAAGCACGAAGCTTGCCTTTAGGTCTGTTGTTATACACCTCCAGAAGAGCTCGGGAAGACAGATCTTCCTCTGTATACTTTCGCATCCTACAGTGTTGCTAGATCTTGCTTATGGGTGCACATTCCGAATGATGACCAGGAATATTGGCCACCTTGGCCAATGAATCACTCAGACTTTGTCCGCTGTGGCCCCCTGGCCGACAGGGTTTGTGACTCATCCTGTACTTTCTTGTCATCTCGATGAAATGTTCTGAACGGCTTCCATTTAAGATGAGACCCTAAGTAAGTAAAAGTCATTGCCTTAATCGAGATTTGACATTTAGTACCTAAGTGACAATTGCTCTCTAGTGTCACATTCTGACTAACTTACATTAAGATACATGAACGTAATGGGAGAAGGTATACTGCAGCAGTGTCAAGTTGGGTTAGAAGTAACACCCTCGATCTCCAGTGCGTTGGTTGGTATACAAGGTGGTTTGGATCCTGCTGAAGAAACGCAGCAGCATGTAACACTTTCTCATATTTTCTATGTGAAATGCAAATGTCCAGAATACAATTCACTGAGTAAATCATTAGACAAACTCTGCAACATAAGCCATGTCACAGTTTCATTTCAAGACATTGTAGGAGTAATCACAAGTGTCTGTATTGGAAATATTGAGTTACTTCACAATAAAGGCTCAGAAAAGGCTCCAATGGACTGTTAATGACCATAATGACCATAATTTGTGTCTTCAGAATGAGATTTTCACTCTGCAGCGGAATGTGCGCTGATATGAAACTTTCCTGGCAGGTTAAAACTGTGTGCCGGAACGAGACTCTAACTCGGGACCTTTGCCTTCCGTGGGCAAGTGCTCTACCAACTTAGCTACCCCAGCAGGTAAATTAAAGACCTTACGCCGTGTATATGTAAGTTTTAATTCCGGCAAGTGGATATTTGATGAAAGGTTATTGTCGTTGTGTTGTCGTTTCTTTTAGTGCAGTTTCAGCCATTTATGCTTATAGTTCTTTTTTTTAACTTTGGAAAATTAATTGTGAGCCTTCAGCCGCTTGAAACCTTATTCTTAAAATTACCCTTTAAGCAAAAACATTACGGGCTTCTGCCTTTGAAAGGTTATGGCAATTTATTTTAGAATCTTTAAAATTGTATTGTGGGCCTTCAGCCGTTTGTTTATGTTTGTCTAACCACTTCTGCCTTGAGGCTTTCAGCCTAGCTGTGATATACATATATTTTAATTATTTTAATTCTAATTGTAACTGCATGTCTTCAGTCACTTGAAATTTACCATGCTGATTTTTAAGATTTCTTGTTTGAAGGCCTTCAGCCATGAAAGAATAAGAGTTCGATACTCGTGGTTGTAAAAGTTCGGCTATGTGCCGCTTTGGTTGTAAATGTGTTATTAAATTACAATAAATTACAATTTAGAGGTGAAACTGACCGACACCTCTTGGCCCTTCCCATAATCCTGATCTCCTGTTCTGTCCAGAGGGCTTAGCTGGTGTTTCAACAACCATGTGCTGTTGTTGTCCTTTTACCTTACTTTAGATATTTTGTGTATTAAAGGGAGTTTCTTTTACTGGACCATTACGTCAAGGTTAGCTGAATGATCACTGAATTGTTTATAATTCTAGTACAATTAAGGGGGCTGACGTTGTTGCTTTTTATAAAGCGAGGAGGCGTTTGGGAACTTGTTGTTGACTTATCAGTGCGTGTGGGATAGGAGTAACTGTCTTAAACTGTTTGCACTGCCGTCGATCCACAATTGTTTCATAAAGTCAAACGCTCTTGTTTGCATTGGTCAAATAGATACTTCTTCAAAAATGGTTCAAATGGCTCTGAGCACTATGCGACTTAACTATGAGGTCATCAGTCGCCTAGAACTTAGAACTAATTAAAACTAACTAACTTACGGACATCACACACATCCATGCCCGAGGCAGGATTCGAACCTGCGACCGTAGCGGTCGCTCGGCTCCAGACTGTAGCGCCCAGAACCGCACGGCCACCCAGGCCGGCCCAAATTGTTGGTTTGTCAAGTTAATATGAGAGGGAGCAATCATCTACTGGCTTCATTCACAGACGACTAAGTTAAGAGATTAAAATTAAATGACATTGTGGCATTTAATGCCAAATGATAACTCTAATACTTCCAATGGCTTTTCATGAAAAAGTTTCTGTGTGGCTATGTATATTTGTTGCCGTTATTAAACGTTTTCATTAACTGCTGTGACTTCTTGTCTGTGACTTGTGCTAACAGGTTTGCTACAGGTACCATACGTTATTCTAACCAGAAGGGCCAAGACATGCAATACTCCAAAGAGAGCCCGCCGAGGTGGCCGAGGGGTTCTAGGCGCTACTGTCTGGAACCGCGAGACCACTACGGTCGCAGGTTCGAATCCTGCCTCGGGCATGGATGTTTGTGATGTCCTTAGGTTAGTTAGGTTTAAGTAGTTCTAAGTTCTAGGGGACTGATGACCACAGCAGTTCAGTCCCATAGTGCTCAGAGCCATTTGAACCATTTTTGAACTCTAATGAGAAAGCCTGGAAAGTTCACTGATGGACCTACCATTTCTAAAACTAATACTAATAATTCAAGAATGAAACTTTCGCTCTGTTGCGGAGTGTGCAGTGATATGAAACATCCAGGCGGATTAAAAGTTTTTTCCGGACCGAGATTCAAACTCGGAACCCTTACCTTTCGCAGACAAGTGCTCTTGGAAGGTAAGAGAGGAGGTATTGGGTGAAGTAAAGCTCTGAGGACGGGTCTTGAGTCGTGCTTGGGTACTTTGATAGAGCACTTGCCCGCGAAAGGCAAAAGTCTCGAGCTCGAGTCTCGGTCCGGTGTACAGTTTTAATCTACCAGGAAGTTTAATACCCATGTTCTGGCCTACAAACCGTTCCCCCACTCTCCCACACCGCACAGGTTAAGTACCGTTGTTTACCCCTGTTTGTCACTGGATTTGCAAGAATTGTGTTTGCTATTTCATTGATAGTCGCAAGCGATTTCTCAAATCAGCCCTATTCGACATTATAGGTTGTAGTTATCTGTTTTAAGGGGAAAGATCATACTTCAAGATTCTTAGAATTCTCTCTTCATATTATTCATATTCAGGATTATTTAAGTGTCATCAATGAGAACTGTAAAGTGAATAATGTTCTTTAGTGCCGTTTATCAGAGTTTGCTTAATACTTTCTGAACTGACACCTTTGTTCAAGTGTTTAAAGCTTTGAGGAGAGTAACAATAAACCTATTTTAAAATACGATTTTAAAGTGGCTTGGCACATTACTACTCCCCTCACACTTCTATCATTTCAGTCTGCCTGAACAATAATCTTTTCTTATTCGGTAAATTTGTGAACATTGCTGATTAAGATGTTTTAAGATTAAACAAAATTCCTTTACGTATGACAACATTAAAAGAAATAACGGTACTGAAAAGCGGTTTGTGAACCGATTACTTGCCACATTTTCCCGCATTTCGCTAGTTAGAAGGGAAAAACGTTACTGACCAGAAAACCTGTCGACCAGAAGGAAAGGATGAACGAAGCGGAATCTCTAATGTGATTATTATTTCAGTGATTACAAAACCAAGTCAAGGAACAGTCAAGTTCGCTGCACGAGCTAATTTGGGTTGGGATGTACAGCACGGGAAGTCAGGCGCTACTATATTCTGTAGTTCGTATGCATTGCTTACATACCAAATTACTGTTTTATATTCGTAGAGCTCCGTAAGTCAACCGCGTATTTTCCAGTGAGTAAAAGGAATGGTAAACAGTCTTCGCAACATCAGTTTATTGGAAATGGCGCTCCACAGAGTTAGATTCCGATTTGCGAGTAAGTGTAAGGCCCCTGAGTCGAATGTGAGTTTTGTAACTTAAAGTCCGCAGCTCGTGTTCGTGCGGTAGCGTTCTCGCTTCCCGCGCCCGGGTTCCCGGGTTCGATTCCCGGCGGGGTCAGGGATTTTCACTGCCTCATGATGACTGGGTGTTGTGTGCTGTCCTTATGCTAGTTAGGCTTAAGCAGTTCTAAGTTCTAGGGGACTGATGACCATAGCTGTTAAGTCCAATAGTGCTCAGAGCCATTTGAACCATTTCTTTTGCAACTTAAAAATATTTTTTTACGTCGTTGGAATGGATACTACAATTAGAGTAATCCCGCATAAATGTGAACTTGGACCACGTGGAATGAGTTTATTGCAACGGAAAACAGTTTACCTTCTGCCACATTGTAGTACTAGGAAGAGGTGACGTCCATCAAGTGATCTAGACATAAAGACTGTAACGTTGAATAGAAGCCATTGACATCCTCAGGCTTTGAATGTGACGTTTATTGACAGCTCTAAAATTTTACAACTTGCGTTGCTAGGCGCAGGTGAATGAAGTAATGCAACGTAGTTTCTGAAACTTCCTGGCAGATTAAAACTGTGTGCCGCACCGAGAGTCGAACTCGGGACCTTTGCCTTTCGCGGGCAAGTGCTCTACCAACTTAGATACCCAAGCACGACTCACGTCCCGTCCTCACAGTTTTACTTCTGCCAGTACCTCATCTCCTACCTTCCAAACTTTACAGAAGCTCTCTTCCGAACCTTGCAGAACTAGCACTCCTGAAAGAAAGGATATTGCGGAAACATGGCTTAACCACAGGGACCGGGTTCGAGTTTCGGTCCGGCACACAGTTTTAATCTGCCAGGAAGTTTCATATCAGCGCACACTCCACTGCAGAGTGAAAATCTCATTCTGGAAACGTAGTTTCTTTTTTTTTTGTGAAGTAACGTCTTTATCATTTAATGTAATTTTAATTAATTTACGAAAACAGGATATGTCCGATATTAATTCGAAAAGTATTCACTGGGCATCGAAAGAACTAAAGTACTCTTGTTACGGTCCAGTTGCCGTAGGACGCCGCAACCATTTCCTCTGACCAAAATATTTTCCTGTTTTGGGACAATTCTTCTAAAAATGGCCAGAAGCATTAATGCTTCCTTCAACACGCGTGTAGCAGTAGCAAAAATGAAGAATTTAACAGTCTAATGGCAATAATAATGGAAGTAGTTGGTAACTTCGTACTCTGCAATGGTATTTCTCTAGTCAAGAATTATCTTGAAATATTGAAGATTTCAAAATGGTCTCGAATTGAGGTTATGACGGCTAAAAGCGTTTGACATCACCCTGGCATGAGACAATCAGAATCTCTGAATGAGACAAGTACTAATAATTAATCTACTAATAAAGAACCGAAATTTTTTGACCGTGCCTGGTTTATAAGCCAAGTGCATCCTACGTTACGTTTCAATCTTGTCTGTAGCAAATATGCTTCAGTGGTCTGGTGCCTTGGCCCTGGTTTCTTGCGAGGTGTGGGCTCCATTCCATCTTCCGGCATTTTAAACATACACGAACAGATCTCCTCCACCTTTAGTAATGCCAGCTGAAGAACGTCACGTTGCACCGTAGTCAGGATCCGCATTGTAAACACATGTCATCAAAGGCGGATGTCGCAGCAAACAGAAACTCTGTCGCCAGTGACCTTCCTTACGCTGGAAATTCGACTTTATTTAACGAGCCACTAGCCAAATAAGATCACAGGGCTCTCATTTTCTTTGAACGTGAGATGCTGGAAAATTTGGTGTGGAGTAGAAATCGAATTCGGATCTCCACTTCCGCAGTATGTGACCCATAAGCAACAATATATTTCGACCACTTGCAAAGTCCTCTATGTTTTTACGAAAGGCACATACTTGAGTTAGAATCCTGATCCAGCACAAGAATATTCATGATTTCGTTTCAGGCCTTTGCATAATCACACCGAACTGCTATTGGTAAATATAATTTTCATATTTAGTGTATCTTCATGTGTTGTCAACAATAACGGTAAGTGCCGTTATTTCTAATCAAACATACACACATCTCACCAACTGTGAGGAAACAATTCGTGAGTATAACACAACTGTGGTAGGTACCGGCATCGATTCCCGGTTAGGCAAAGAAATTGTATCCTCATTTCAAATTCAAACATGTGGCTCTGGTGAAAAAGTTCGATACGGAACATTTTATTTTATTTAGTTAATAATCGAATTACTTGAGGTCTCCATAGAGCGCTTGATGCTGTTAATAGCGGTGGCTTGAACTGGTCAGTTCAACACCCAGTTTGTGACAAACCACTAATATCAGGAGCGACGTTTCGCAGGTGTGGCAAAACCGTTTAAATAGAAAAATCTATTGGAGCTATTATCTCAAAATCTCTTGCTCATAAACAAATTAAGTTTTGCCTTAAGATTATTGGAATGACTTATGTAACGGAGTTAGTTAACTCAAATCCTAATGTCACTTACCGTAACAAAATTGTGTTTGGGGGCGTTAAGGACGGTCTCGTCTCTAATGATGCATTTCCTCGTATTTGCAATATCGTGATGTTAATTTGTATCTCGATTGATTACCTTAGATAGCAGTGTTCTATAGTGATCCCTTGTAGTATCCATTATGTGTAATCAAACGGCTGTACTGCAAAGCGATTAGAGGACCTGGAAGACAGGTAAGTTATGAGGGCTGCATTAAAATCAGGCGGTTCAGATACTTCTGTGTACGACAGTAGATTCTCAGAAATTTATTCCTCAAATTAAGACCTTTTTTCGATATTAGTACGGTTCTGTTGGTCACCAATGCTCTTTTCGCCAGTAGTAGTATGCTTTTTATGTCCTCTTTTCTCCGTCCGTCGTGGGTTATTTTCTTGGCTAGGTAACAAAATTTCGTTACTTCATCAACTTCGTGATCACCAATTGCGATGTTAAGTCTCTCTCTGTTCTCGTTTTTGCTGCTTCCCAACACTTTCATTTTTCTTCGATTTATTACATTCAACAGATCCTGTAATTCTTCTTCACTTTCACTGAGGATAACAATGTCATCAGCGAATCTTAACATCTTTTTTAAGCAGAAGATTTAGCGGATACGTGTCAACAAATACCCGCTGACACAGCGTTGTGTACATGGTGGTGTGTAATGCTGTGCTTGAGCACCACCCGAATGGTTCGAGAAGTTAACGTCACAGATCGAGAAATCTTGAGGTTTTCTTTAACATTCTATCACGCGATCTGGCGACCTCTATTGGTACTATCTCAACGACGTGTCACAGCGTTACTAATATGTTACGGATTTTAAAGACTCACAATTCCGTTTAATAATCCTCTCATTATCGTGATGTCATCATGACATTATTTTTCGGGCTTAAGCTCGTCCTGTGATCTAGTGACTTGTTGGTAATTTCTCCGCAATGTATCTCTCCATTGTTATTTATTCTAATGATCAAAATGACTATTAATTTGAAATGATTTATCTCATTTATTCGGAACGGAATTTCCAATTAATTATCATGCTTGCTCCACCCGAACTGTACCACCGGGTTTGCAATCTGACTAGATGTTGGTTTATTTTCATACATTATTTTAATAAGTGAACAGTGATCTATACGCTCATGTGCAACTCTAATATATTATTGCAGTCGCTAATGACCAAATAAATTAGTTATTGAGTTCAGATTGAAGTACTAGTTTCGATGGACAGTACTTTCGCCTTGGTGAGTTTTCGTTTGATTTCCCTCGGCCCTAAGCGCTTTGTCCTGGGCGAAGAGTGTAAGATACGTGATAGTCATTTGCACATTTCGTTTAATGTAGTTGGACTGGTAATGGTGTTTTAGAACGAACGTGACCACAACAAGTCGTTCGTGACTTCGGTTTCTTACGTGTTTTAGTAGTTACAATGACGCGGCCCAATATCCAAAATTATTTTATCCAAAATGACACCGACCATGGAAGTCTACGACCTTATATTGGTTCGAGTATAATTTTCAATGTGTGCAAATTATACACTCGTATTTTCCTCTTGTTTTATTAACCTGTAATGAATATTTGTTTCGCACTTGTTCACCACATGCAAAATACGTCTGCATCTTCAATTTCCTTTTGTTGACAAGGCTTTTCGAGCTGAAAATGTTTTCAGACAATAAATTAGAAAGGAAAAACTTAGATTATAAGATGCAAGATTTTAGTAACCAAGTTTTCAGAGCCAAGATACTCCTTAGCACGATGACTGGTTACTATCAAGGCTTTATTTCTACTTTACGTTACGATATGAACTGCCTGACATCAATGTGGCTGGTAAGTGTCGATCTTCAGCTAACACCACATGATATTAGTAAGCTGAAAACATGATTGAATGCAAGAGAGCAGAATACATGGTACGTTAATCCTGAGTGAGTAATAAACGTTACCCGCATGCGCATCTGGCTGGTAAGTGTCGATCTTCAGCTAACACCACATGATATTAGTAAGCTGAAAACATGATTGAATGCAAGAGAGCAGAATACATGGTACGTTAATCCTGAGTTAGTAATAAACGTTACCCGCATGCGCATCTTTTGAAACTACCAGTAAATTAATTCCGTTCCGTTTAAGTATTCATTCGTTCGGTCATTGAGTATCAGTCCGTTGTGTCTGTACATTCATCAGTAGTCAGATGTGCTTAACTTCCGTCGAACGTGATACTGTATACAGTATCAGTCACATGTGAGTTGTCTGGAACTGGCTGTCCACCTATTTTCGTCATGTAGAATAACAGCACATACTCGTAGATTATGATTTTGCATCAGGTGTAATTCTGGCAATGTAACAAAATTGCCCTTATGTACTTATAAACGAAAAACACCTATTCAACATTATCTTTTTGTTCTTCGAAAAACAATATTTTTATGTATTCGGAACATTTGATAATAATAATTGCATTTTAATTTACTCACATTTAAAATTATTATGAATGTATTTGATGTTTCCGTAAATGTTTGGAAAAATAACTTAAGAGTCATTTTCTTACGTGAGCAGTTTATCATCTATAAATTTTTCTGGAGGTAAACGAATCGATATGCAATTGCAGCATCTTTGATCGACTGTGCGAGTTGTTCTAACGTTGTTGAGGATTGTTATATAGCTGTTCAAATTGCTGTGAAGTGATGAATTGTGATGATGTTGGGTTGTGACGGTAAGTACCGATAAGTTTATACTTGTTGAAACATAGTAAACTGTGAAGGCTGGAAGACGTGTAATTATAGTGTTTACTAAAGATTGATGTGAAGAAAACGTCGCCTGCAATATTTATGTCACTTTATCATACATATTTCAAAATTAAACTCCCTTTTCTCTCGCAAAAATAAAAACCATACTACTATACAAAGAGCCAACAAATAATTCAATGCAAGTTAAGTAGAAACTGTTAACTTTGCATTCCTCCCTGAACTTGCTCTTACTAATATGTATCTCTTACACAGTCACAGGCAAAGTAAAATTTTGAAATGTTTACAACGTTTTAACGCTAAGAATATTATATTTAACAGAAAAAGGAGGTAGGTTAGAGCCACTAGATAGTCGTTAAACAGATGTGCATAATTATAGCAACCGTCGTCTGTTACAGTTGAACTTCAATCGCATATACCTTTCAGTATACTAATGTCATTCCTTGTACAGTCCCTGATATAACGAATCAACGAATTCTACTTCTGACATCTTCTGAAAGAGAGTGACATGTTTCTTAATTCTTGTCAGTGAATTTGTGAGTAACGCTCTCCGTCTTGCATAGCGATTTATTTGCCGCGTCTCTCACTGGAGACTGTTGAACGTTACCGAGACGGTGTCGCGCTAAATAAATCAAGTGACTCCTTATAAATCCGTCGTTCACCCCATTGTTGAGTAATAGTTGGAACCCTCACCGAATTGAATCCGAAGAGCTCGGTGAGGGTTCCAGACCAATATAAAGTACTCAGGAATGGGGTGGACCACGGATTTATAAGCACCCTCTGTCCTGAGTCTATAATAACACTTCCTTAGAGATCTTCCGTTAAATCGCAGTCCCACATTTTGAACCACGACAGCTGACTTGATGCCACAGTTCTGTTTTAAGCTTCGACAAGTAGTATTAGGTTCCTAACTTTAGTGGCAGTTTCAAATGATTGATTACCGACCACTTTGTGAAATGATTATAACAGTGTGTCGTTTATTTACACCAAGTATGAGAATACCTTAATCTAATAATACGCTACCAGAATGTACTGTTGAGAGATCAGTCACAAGATAATTTATACAGATTCATCCGATCTGGTTTTGTAAGCGTAGAAAAGATGTGGAATGATTTAAGAGAGATGGTATCGACGGCAATTGAGAGATATTTACCACATAAAATAGTAAATGATGGCACTGATCCCCCATGGTACACAAAACGGGTAAGATCGCTGTTGCAGAAGCACCGAAAGAAGCATGCCAGATATAAAAGAAAGCAAAATCCACAAGATTGTCAAAGTTTTGCAGAAGTTCTAAATACAGCGTGTATTTCAGTGCGAGTAATAATTTCCACAATGCAACTCTTGCCCTGTATCTGGCAGAGAACCCAAAGCGATTCTGGTCATATATAAAGCACACCAGTTGCAAGACGCAATCAGTACCTTCATTGCTGGCAACGGTGAAGTCACTGGACACAGTGCCACTAAAGCAGAGTTATTAAACACGGTTTTCTGAAACTCCTTCACCAAAGAAGGCGAAGTAGGTAGTTCTGAACTCCAATCAAGAACAACTGCCAAAATGAGAAAGATAGAAGTAGATATCCTCGGAGTAACAAAGCAGCTTCAATCATTTAATAAAGGCAAGGCGTCAGGTCCAAATTGTACACCAGTCCGGTTTTTTCAGACTACGCTGACATCAGAGCTCCATATTAGGAATTATATACAACTGCTCTGTTATAGAAAGATCCGTACCTAAAGACTGGAAAATTGCTCAAGTCACACCAATACCCAATAAGGGAAGTAGGACTAGTCGGCTGAATTACAGGCCCATATCACTAACGTTGATTTGCAGTAGGGTTTTGGAACATTACGAAGTACCTCGAGGAAAACAATTTATTGACACATAGTAAACACGGATTCAGAAAATGTCGTTCTTGTGAAACAACTAGCTCTTTATACTCATGAAGTAATGATTGCTATCGAAAGGGGATGACAAATTGATTCCATATTTTTAGATTTCCAGAAGGCTTTCTACACCCTTCTTCAAAAGTGTCTTCTAACCAAACTGCGTGCCTATGGAATATCGCCTCAGTTGTGCGACTAGATTCATGATTTCCAGTCAGGAAGGTCACAATTCGTAGTAATAGACGGAAAGCTGTCGAGTAAAACAGAAGTAATATCCGGCGCCCCCAAGGAAGTGTTATAGGCCCTCTATTGTTCCTGATCTATGTTAACGACATAGGAGGCAATCTGAGTAGCCGTCTTAGATTGATTGCACATGATGCTGTCATTAACCGTCTTATAAAGTTATCAGATGACCGAAACGAACTGCAAATTGAGTTAGATAATATATCTGTATGGTGCGAAAAGAGGCAATTGACCCTGAATAATGAAATGTGTGAAGTTATTCACATAAGTAGTAAAAAATAAATCGGCAAAATATCGATTACGCGTTAAGTCACACAGATCTGAATGCTGTAAATTCAGGTAAATACTTAGGGATTACAGCTACAAATAACCTAAATGGAACCATCACGTTGATGATGTGGGTACAGCAAGCCAGAGACCGCGATTTAGTGGCGGAACACTAAGAAGGTGCTACAGATAAAGTGAAGAGACCGCTTACACCACGCTTGTGCACCCTATCCTGGAGTGTTGCTGTACGGTGTTGGATCCGCATCAGGTGGAACTGACGGATGACGTCGAAAAAGTTCGAAGAAGGCCAGCTCGTTTTATATTATGGGGAAATAGATAGTGTCACAGACATGATACGTGAATTGGAGTGACTATCATTAAAACAAAGGCGTTTTTCGTTGCGACGGGGTCTTCTCATGAAATTTCAATCACCAGTTTTCTCCTCCGATTGCGAAAACGTTCTGTTGGCACCCACCTGCATAGGGAGAAATGATCACCACGATAAAATAGGAAAAATCAGGCCTCACACAGAAAAGTTTAAGTGTTTGTTTTCCCCGCTAGCCGTTCGTGAGTGGAACGGTAGAGAGACAGCTTGAAGGTGTTTCTTTGAATCCTCTGTGAGGTACTTTATTGTGATTAGCAGAGCAATCACGTAGTTGTAGATATTGACTATATTTTGAATGAGACGTATCTTATTACTACCAATGCGTTGTGTAGAATGTAAGTCCCTCTCAGTGTCTCTGTAAGTGATCCTTCACTTAAGGGACGTTGGAAAGTCTACCTATGGCTTCTCTGTATAGAGTGAGTCAGGATTTTCTGAGGTGTATAAAGGTTGTTTCAAAATTCAAATAACAATTTTTAAAAGAAATAACGTTCTCCGTAAATTTCATCCAATGAAGAAGAGCAATAATTTTAAAAAAGATAGTGACATGAATCGGGCTAGAGAATGAAACTTTTATGTACTGAAGTATCCAACGGATACGAGTTGAGCACTCCTCTCTCCTCTTCATTTAATGCGTAGTCTTGCAGTAAAATTATTCGTTCACTGTGACGCCGTAATACTAATCTCGTAAAAAAAAACTATACAAAAGAACACGGGAATTCCACTGGACTAAAATTTTAATTTCTGTTTATCGTCACTGAGAGTAACTCTCAATGTCTATCGTGTTCTTGTGTCATATAGTGACTAATGTTACACAAACGTCATACAAATTGTAAATCAGTGTTTTGTTCATTGGCATATATCCACCTGGTGATAGAGGTATAACTATCCGAACCACACAGGCCAATTGTGTTGAAAGTCACTGGGAAACGAGAACAGACACAGATCATTCAGTCTGTTGGTAGTACAGAATTAATAACTTCTTCGCAATGTTCATCTGTTAACATAGTGCTATCTACATACTATTCACTCTATTTTTCTGTGCATTCCCTTGTCTGTCCCTAGCACATCGCCTTGCACGTGGCTTCCTTCGCTTCTGCGTCCCGTCACAGACGGTCGGCTAAACTCGAACGTGTCCATTGTTCGACGGCACCCTTTCCCCTTCCCTCCTCCATTCCGCCTCTCCCTCTACAGCCACACTCCGAGCGTCCATCCGTTCGGTGCCCTGTCTGACGGAATTCCTAATGGACCTCCGAAACGTTCGCCGCGCTCCATCGCCGCCAGCCGTCTTTGACCTTTCTCGGGAAAAAGACAGATGCCGAAAATAAGAATCCGTGGAAGACGAAAAAGACTGGGAACAACACAGACTGCCCCTCAAACATGGAAATAGCTGTTGCAGCCCTTTAATCTGGCTGATGTGACCACTGTAGTCTTCCAGTCCTCTAGTTCCTGATACAACTTTCTTCGGGACTTGGCTTTTATTACTTGATATATTTCTCAGTTAATTACTTACTTACTTTTACGATTATTATAAGTAGATTATCTAGTACAGAAATAAGTTATCTAGAATAAAACTTTTTCAGTTCGTTTTTGAATTTAACTTTTTTGTCTTCCAGACATTTTATATCGTTAGGTAAGTAACCAAAGATGTTCGTAACCTTATTGTACTAAACCTGACCTTAATTTGAAATATTGACTGTCATATCTCCTTCTGCTACTCTCGTTCTGTAGATCACTGTTCCTTTTGAGCTGTAGTGTGTTATTCACAACATACTTGGTAAGGAAACAAGTAGTTGTAATAAGTAACTCCTGGAACAGATATCTAAAAGGTGATTGTGGCGTTCTTGAGTAATGAAAACGTTCTTTCTTCTATATGAATTATGCCAGAACATTAGCCCATAAGGCACTACTGAATGAAAGTACGCAGAATATGTCAGCTTAGAATTTCAAACATATATTTTATCAGCTTTTAATTCTCATCAGTATGGAGACTTAAGCATTTTTAGGTTTTAACCCCAGTTATTGTTTCCTCGCAATTTATTACATTTATCATTGGTGTAGTAGATGTGCGGAATTGAATCCATTGTATCAGTTTGAAATTGAGAATGAGACTATTTGAAGAAAATACTTTTAAGTACATTGTTTACAGTTTTTCCTGTTGCTTCATGAATCTTGCTGTAAGCCGATAACTGCCTTCTTCCTGATCTCAAGAAAGTCACATTCCCGCATTTAGATTGCACAACTTTCTACAACTGTGTTATGAAACCAGCAGTCAGTGGCGAATCTTACGATAATGGTCTAATTTTAATAATTCTATACAATAAAGAATTACGCAAAGGACATAGAATAAAAGTCTTATACTGGAGAAACGTGAACAATGACTCGACCATAATATTTAAAAGTAAAGTAAGGGAAGGACGCTGGTGAGAAGCTTATCTGAAAGTTTAGATGGCAATTTTGATTCTTGTTTTCCGTCAATAAACAAGCTTTAAATCTAACAGAAACAACGATAAGTGATAATCTACATCTAGATATATAACCCACAAGCGACTCTACAACGCTGATGTGTGGTACATCGTACAAATATTGTGGATAACTATTGAAAGTAAAGTATAGTGTCCTAAGAAGAGAGGGAAAACCGTGGTCAAGTGTTGAAATTGTAATATACTCCATACTGTTATTAAATGCGCGAAATTGAGGCACTAGATTAAATCAATAAAGTACAACAAAATGAGACTAACAAAACTGGAACATTATTAAACAAGGAGCAAATAAAAATAGCGACCGAAATTGAGCTTCCAGCTTATAACTCTGTCAATAATTGTGAAATAGTAGAATCAAAAGCAACCAAATTCCATTATTACTGCCTTACTGTGGCATAATACACTACACGGACTAATAAACAATACATGCATTACATTATGCAGACTTTGAATGAACCACCAAGAGACACTGGGTTCCGAAACACAATCGCTAAAGGGATTTAAATGTATATTACGTTAATAGATATTAGTAATTACGCTATGATGGTGCAGCAGAACAAAAACATAGACCTGGCAAGATAGTATTGCCCTTACGATAATTTTGCACCCAGGGGTATATTTCTTGAGAGACTTCAAGTACACTGTACCAACAACCACCTATGAATGTGGAGATAAGCACCCTAGATCGAATTACAAAACCACTCTTATTTCACTCCTTTCAATCGTTTCTAGAGTGTTTGAATATGTGGTTTACGATGGAATACTGACTCATGTAAGTGAACTCAATAGTTAACTGCCCCCAGTGTAGCTGTCTTAAAAGATCTGCACTGACAGAAATATCATTAAAGCATATCCTGCCAGAGATACCCCAGTATCTCCCAGTTTCCAGTTTAAAGAACGGTGCACATATTTATTTATGAATATACAATTCATTGCTATTGTCTTATTTATACTGCTCTATATTATTTTTGAAAAAAAAACTGACGCTTGCTGAAAATTAAAAACAATAAATTCTGTCCTTAATTTTTTGTTCAATACTGAGTCACATTTTTAGTTGTTACAGGTATTTACATTCCTGATAACAAGTGCGAATTTTAACTGTGTAGCAATGAACTTTTTGTATCTATAGTCAATCATCTGCCTTTTTTGCTCCTTCTATTGTTAGCTTGATAACAACCATGTTGATTATTTTGCATTGTTGCAAGTTTTTGTGTACCATAAAAAGGACACTGGGACATGGTGTTATCACTTCAGTTATTTATTTTGGTGCCTGTTTCAACTTGAAATGCTGAGACTGCAGATGTATATCGTTCTCAGAAGTGTCTATTACTATACCAAGTGATTTTTTTAAAACATTCAATATATTATATTTGTGTGTGATACTTGTACCTGGTCTATTTATTTACTGAATGGATATCAGAAGGACAATGCAGAAAATACTGCAACAGCACAGGCATTGCAATATAGTATTTCATGACCAAAAAGAAGACCACGACTGTAATGATTAGTCTCTCCCAGTACAGGATTCAGAGTATGTGGCCCACGACTTTAATCGTTAGTCTCTCCCAGTACAGGATTCAGAGTACCTGTGTGTGTGTATGAGATGTAGGAAATCGGTGAATATGGAACTTTAGGTCTGTCGGGGGAACTGCTCAGATAGCTGAAACGGTGAAGACGACCACTCGCGTAAAGTTGAAAATCCACGCTCGACTTGGGCACAGATTTTCATTGACATTAATAAACTGTACATCTGGAGTTTCACCAGATTCGGAAATGTGAATATAGATCTTGTATCTTCTGATTTACCTTAGAAATCTAGGTTATCGTGCAACTGGGACTGTCAGCGGCTGTCGTCTCCAGAGCTGTAAGGAACTGAAAAAGACAGCTGAAGTTGAATGTGACAGTCAATTCGGCAGGAGTGGTAAAGTGTTATTTGTTAGACGGCACGTCACTGGGTGTGTTAGAAAAGTACGACTTTTTCAACGTTAAACCATTAGTATCAGCTACCAAGTATAGTAGACGAGCAAATAAGGAGACCCAAGTGCAACAACCTACCATTTTGAAGTCACATAATGCATACACGTGAGGAGCTGATTATCATAACTGGTTAGTGGGAAAATATGCTACAGGAATCAGAGGGAAAAAATGATATTGGGTCCTATTTACAGGTACGCAGGAAATGATACACATGAAAGATGGACACTCTAGAAACTAGTACTTGCGGAAAATGCTCTGAATTTAATGGGTTTCAGACTGCTGTTACAGTTACATACCTGACACTAGATACTGAAAGAAAGAAATTCGGACATCCATTGGAATCTCCATCTTGTCAGTTGAAGGTAATACTGGATGTCAGGTGTAATGAAACTGGTCGTATAACGGATCAAAGAAACACACAAAAAGATACGCAAAGGTAAAAGAAAACATATTGCCGCTTGACGCTGTGTATGAAGTGGTTTGCGCCATATCATGAGAAATAAAAAATTCAGACTTGAATACAGTTTAGTATGCAATACCAATACTGACAGAGCCTAGTGTCTGTTTAGAGGACATCCCCAATATCAGTATGAACATATTCTTAGGCTGTTTTTAAATTTATTATTACTCATAAAGAGTAGACATTAAAATAAAGAATAAAAATTTCAAATTAAAGAAAAGAATAAATTTGGCACTTTATTGATTAAACAAGAAACATTATTCTGTTGGTAAAATTTATGACAGCAGAAATTTCTGTTGTACTTATTCCGAAATTCTACAACCCTCGTAGAACTGGGACCACTTTAGCCCTTTTTCACTATGTTGGACATCAGTTTTCTGACTGATTTGGCTTACACCGCCAGGAGTTCCTCTCCTGGCCTTACCTCTTCATCTTAGAGGAACACTTGCAACCTACGTTCTCAATTATTTGGTGGATATATTATAGTCTCTGTTAGCCTCTACAGTTTCTACACTCTAAAGAGCCCTCGAGTGCCTTGGAAAGTTGCCCTGATACTTTTAACACATGTACTGTCATTCTTTCCCTTCATCTTGTCTATGTCGTCCTCATCTTTCGCTCCTCAACAGATCTGCCGAGAACCTCAGGGTTGTTATGAATTCACGTAATTTTCAATATCCCTCAATGGCCACGTTTAAAGCTACGATTCTCTTATTTTCCAGTTGCCCTACCGTCCATGTTTCACTACCATACAGTGTTGTGTGGAAGGATCAGTGTAGACATATTGGGGATACGGAAAGACTGAGGAATTATGAGATGCTCTTGGAGTTGTCTAAGGCTATAGATAATAAGATAATGAATACCACAGTCGGCCGTTTGGTTGTATAGGGATGGCCATGTTTAAAACCATTAGTCACACAATATGGACAGACAAACGCGTGTATAGCTAAGATAATAGTGGAGAAACCATGAGTAACAGCAGAAATAATTAAATTGTACTACGAGAGAAAGACGTACCGAAGTGTTCAGAGAAAGACTTGACTACAATAATATAGGTCAGTTTGTAAAGAAATAAACAGCATTGTAGGGAGGCCACAGTGTAACAGTTGCAATAAAAATACGAAAAATACAATAAGAAATTGTTGTCTTAAGGACTTCTTCACCACAATAAAACGTCAAAACGACATTCGGCGAAATTAGAAACAAGAGCGTCAACATAGAAGAGTGCAATGATAATGTGAATATTAAACGTAGAGGAGACAGCGGATGGATTGAAAGAATACGAGAAGACCTTACCGGGAGAGCGTACTTGTTTGATGTGTTAGACGAAAAATCGATACTTACTCACTGGATTTTCCAGCCAAGAAAAACCGTTAGACAGCGTAAAATTTTCGAAATTCTGAAAGAAATAAGAGGGAATTGTAGGGATAGTCGGGCTGTATGCAATATGCACAAGAGCAGGAATGGGAGAACAAAAAAGAAGTGGTCTCATTGGAAAGGGTGTAAGACAGCAGTACTGTATAAGCAGTAGCGTAAACAAAAGAGTGGCTTTAAAGTGAAATTGAAATTCAGGGTAAAAATTTATCACACAATAGATTCTTTCAAAATGTTGCTATCCCAAGTTGAAGTGAAGCAGAAATACAGGACTTGTTGGTACAGAATGTGAATTAATCGTAAACCGAAGAACGGTAAAAAGCAATGATGAGTACCAAAATGAAATTAACGATAATATTAATTAACGATAGAATTTTCAAAAGTGACGACCACCGTGTAAATGATGTGAAAGAATTCTGCTACCTTGGAAACGAAAGAACAAATGACAGCCGAAGGAGAGAGAACATAAAATGTAGATCAGCCTAGCCCAAGAGAGCATTAATTGCCAGCAGAATCTTATTTGCATCAAACACCATCACTTAAAAATGTCAATAATTATTGAGAAAACGCAACACACATACGACAGTTCAATTTCCATTCGCTGATTTCATTTTATCAATTGCTTTCTACCACTGGGCGAAACTTTCGTTCCTTGATTAGCTCCCTTTACGAGAGCCATCTCTCTTAGACATAAAGCAGTAGTAAGGTATCACGTTGGCATTCCACCTTCTCTTGAATCCCTTTCCCATCCCCTTGAAGATATGTTAGGTCCCTTCTCCTAGTTCTTCACTGACATCGCCAAATTTCATGAAGCTGTGTAACATGGTTAGACTATCTTATACAGGGTGTTACAAAAAGGTACGGCCAAACTTTCAGGAAACATTCCTCACACACGTATAAAGAAAAGATGTTATGTGGACATATGTCCGGAAACGCTTAATTTTCATGTTAGAGCTCATTTTAGTTTCGTCAGTGTGTACTGTACTTCCTCGATTCACCGCCAGTTGGCCCAATTGAAGGAAGGTAATGTTGACTTCGGTGCTTATGTTGACATGCGACTCATTGCTCTACAGTACTAGCATCAAGCACATCAGTACGTAGCATCAACAGGTTAGTGTTCATCACGAACGTGGTTTTGCAGTTAGTGCAATGTTTACAAATGCGGAGTTGGCAGATGCCCATTAGATGTATGGATTAGCACGGGGCAATAGCCGTGGCGTGGTACATTTGTATCGAGACAGATTTCCACAACGAAGGTGTCCCGACAGGAAGACGTTCGAAGCAATTGATCGGCGTCTTAGAAGCACGGAACATTCCAGCCTATGACTCGCGACTGGGGAAGACCTAGAACGACGAGGACACCTGCAATGGACGAGGCAATTCTTCGTGCAGTTGACGATAACCCTAGTGTCAGCGACAAAGAAGTTGCTGCTGTACAAGGTAACGTTGACCACGTCACTGTATGGAGAGTGCTACGGGAGAACGAGTTGTTTCCGTACCATTTACAGCGTGTGCAGGCACTATCAGCAGCTGATTGGCCTCCACGGGTACACCTCTGCGAATGGTTCATCCAACAATGTGTCAATCCTCATTTCAGTGCAAATATTCTCTTTACGGATGAGGCATCATTCCAACGTGATCAAATTGTAAATTTTCACAATCAACATGTGTGGGTTGACGAGGATCCGCACGCAATTGTGCAATCACGTCATCAACACAGATTTTCTGTGAACGTTTGGGCAGGCATTGTTGGTGATATCTTGATTGGGCCCCATGTTCTTCCACCTATGCTCAATGGAGCACGTTATCATGATTTCATACGGGATACTCTACCTGTGCTGCTAGAACATGTGCCTTTACAAGTACGACACAACATGTGGTTCATGCACGATGGAGCTCATGCACATTTCAGTCGAAGTGTTCGTACGATTCTCAACAACAGATTCGGTGCCAGATGGATTGGTAGAGGCGGACCAATTCCACGGCCTCCACGCTCTCCTGATCTCAACCCTCTTGACTTTCATTTATGGCGGCATTTGAAAGCTCTTGTCTACGCATCCCCGGTACCAAATGTAGAGACTCTTCGTGCTCGTATTGTGGACGGCTGTGATACAATACGCCATTCTCCAGGGCTGCATCAACGCATCAGGGATTCCATGCGACGGAGGGTGGGTGCACGCATCCTCGCTAACGGAGGACATTTCGAACCTTTCCTGTTACAAAGTGTTTGAAGTCGCGCTGGTACGTTCTGTTGCTGTGTGTTTCCATTCCGTGATTAATGTGATTTGAAGAGAAGTAATAAAATGAGCTCTAATATGGAAAGTAAGCGTTTCCGGACACATATCCAAATGACATATTTTCTTTCTTTGTTTGTGAGGATTGTTTCCTGAAAGTTTGTCCGTACCTTTTTGTAACACCCTGTATACGTCTCACTTTTCGTATTATGACCTTCAGTGTTAACCAGACAGAAATAACAATTATTTTGTGGCTTCCTCCAAGCCATGAGATTTTCATATGGCACTGATTACATCTTCCCATTTTCCCACTGTCTCACTCCCTCAATATATGTCTGACACACCTCAAGTGCAGTGCCTAGCTTTTGTCTTTATCTCTTATACCTAAGTACATGTAGCAGACGGTTTTCACGCAACTATTAATATACTGTATTTCCTTAAAGGTTATGTAACTACCATAAGCATAACAAAATACCTTTGTTTTATTCAAACAATTTTGGCAACTCATTTCTAAGAAACTGCAAAAGTGCATGTCGCATGACAAATAAAACTTTACAACACTATAGCATGTCAACAATGAACGACAGTTTCCAGTCCCAGTGCCAGGTGTGTATGATTACTCCATGTTACTAAAAACAAAATAATCCTTGCTTGCAATAAAATATCTCTCAGTGGAACTTCGATTTAAATGAGAAATGGGACTACTTGATTTATGATATTCTTCAAGCCTGCCATCGTCAATTATAGCAGAGGTGATCTACATTTTTCAGTGCCTCATTTCCTAGTCTAATTTCTTCAATATCATCATATTTGACTGGACTGTTTAATTACCTTCATTTTGGTTTTGCTGATTTTGATTTCCTTACCTGTGCCCATGTTGCCATCCATTCCACTCACATTACTTTCGAAGTCCATATCTGTATCCCAAGGAATTACTGTATTGCCTGAAAATCTGAAATCTATTATTTATTATCCCCGGATTTTAACTTCCTTCTCAAATTTCTCTTTAAAATCCTTTATTGCTTGTTCACTGCACACAGTCAATAACAAGAAGGCAGGCTCCTACATTGTCACTCTGTTCTGATCTATTGTCTCTTCTATGTCTGCTTTTTATGTAGGTTGTTGACAACGTATGCCTCCCTGTGCTTTATGCTAATAAGTCTTTCTTCAATTTAGATTCCTCTCGTTAGAGTGAAATGGTATCGCTATGGATTTAACAATTTTTTCTCTTTGCCTTTATTGCGTGTAATTAGCAACTCCTTAAGCATCTAAATGTCAATATTTCAATTTTCCTAGTAAAAGAAGTTACTATGATAATGGCTGTGAAAGAAGAACAATTGACACATATGCTATGAGGTATTTGTTAAGCCCAGATATACAGCATGAAAAGATAAGGTCTGATTTATGATTTCTCAACGAGTATCAAGGCCTAGTGTTTCATAGCACTGCATAACATATCGACTTGCAGTTTTACGAAGACAAGGGGAAGAAATGAAACTAAACAAACGTCCCAAGTGATTATAAAAGAATGGCAGACAACATAGTAGGCAGACTACGTATGCAGTTACATACTGTAAAGCGCTAGGAAGAAATGTTTTGGAAATATTGGGTGACAGTTTTATGGATTTAGTCTTTGGAGATCTTTTGCGGTGCGATAAGTTCTGTCTTCAGTGCCAGCAGACTATTACAGTCAGTTGTCCTCCTGGAATGGGGAGCTCTGCTTTACGGAATGAGTGTTGGCTTCATACAGAAAAATATCGGCGAATGAGGCTATTCATGACACTGCAGACTTGATGTGAACGTAGCTGGAGAACAATATATGGACATGTGAGTGTCTTCATGAATGAGGAAGTTTATTAAAGTTTATGAAACACAAATATATACGTTATGGAGAAAATACCGGAAATAACCGTGAGAAAACGAGGCAGAGATACAAACAAAAATGAACTTCCATAATTCTCGTTAGATTTTTGCGGCCCCCACACAACTGCCTCTGAGACAATCTCTTCAACTAACATTACAGGTATTTTGCTTTTCCATGGCACTATGATGCGGCCGTCTAGTCAACAAGATCGAACCTTCACTTTTGTCATTTACCTAACGCTGTTCACCTCTCGCCCATGTGTCTGGTGTCCGTAACATCCACCTCATCAATCCAGAACAAACATAACACTAGCGTCTTCTAATCTACATTCTATGTTTATGTATCCATCGCGGTTTATACATTTTTTAGCAATTTAAATAATGTATTTTGCTGGATGTAGATGTGTGTAAAAGGAGGGTAATTGTAAAAGTAAAAAGTAAAATTGATTTAGCAACATATTTTGACCTTTAAATTATTTTACTACATTGTTGCTGCTCAAATTTAAACATTTCACTCTCCGCTATACAAAATTTTCCGTGCTTTTTGCGTACTAAATTTTTCAACTAGTCATTAACATCCTCATCAGGTACTTAGTCATTCCGATACAGCTTTACACCCAAAAATATTCATCAGTTTGGGATAAACACAAAAAGTACTTGAGGGCAAGTCCGGTCTGTAAGGGAGATGTTCAAAAGTGTCTCGCTTAAAATATCGAAGTGAATCCATTGTCAACACTGCATAAAGCGGGTGGGTGTTATCGTGAAGGACAACAATCCATTCCGCTTATTCTGTACGGCATGAAGTGGTCGGTGTATGGTCTGGAAGCCGCTGCTGCATTTATGGTCTCGCCTCTATGTGTGAAGTCGCTGGGTAGGATGCCCTTTCGATCCCAAAATCCTGTGTCCCTCATGTTTTTTCGTGCTGAGAATTTGTTTGGCCTTTTCTGGTTTTGTTAGTCTTCGTGAATAAGGCTATTTTATAGACCGGCGCTTTGATTACGGGCTTCAATTTAAAACCCGGATCTCTTAATCCAAAAACCTTTTCTTTTGTGCATTTGTCAAAGTCGAGGAATCCAACAGGCACAAATTTCTCAGTAGCTCAAGTCACGGCTAATAGTGCGGTAAGGGACAGTTCGTGAAATTTCAGGAAATCTCAAACTGAATCCATAACGGTAAAACGTCTATCTACTTTAAGTTCTTCCAGAGACCTTGAGTTGAGTTCGTCACAGCTGAAGGTCGGCTTGATCGCTCTTCATGAAGAATATTCGTTCGGCTATCAATAAACGTTATGTGCCGTTTTCGAACTAAAGCTTCATTCATGATGTTCCATGAACTAGTGTTATCCGTAAACTTCGACGGAGATGATTTTTATGCATTCAGGAACAATATTACAGTACGAATCCCGCACTTGTTGACGTCGTAAATTTGTCACACATTTTGAAATACTACAAAGTAAACGTTAAATGACCGTTCCTGCTCTCTAACAGCGTCATACTATCCCAACTATTAGGAAGGTGTATGACATGATTATCGGGGTGAAGAGAGCATTGCGCGGACGATCAGGTCATATCGTTTTTGCTCTTAGATTGACCCTCGTATCTGATCCACGTTCTTCTAAATAGTGAAAATAAGTTTGTCTGGATCATCATTCATGTTTACCTAATATCGGGTGCTAGCCATGATCGTTCCCTCGGCCCTGTCTCTAATAATGTTTAGGATAGTTTACATCACTGACATAGAAAAGAAGTCACTGGCGGTGTACATAATGATGCCACAGACTGACGCCATTGACACGAGCTTTTTATAAACTACTCTCTTTCTCCAGGATATTCGTTGATAAGACGTCACGACATCTGTTGTGTCCCTGGCAGTGACCACTATGTCGTGAGCGATAGGCTGGTTTCCGGATATTATGCTGCCCCCCGACGTGTATCTCATGGGCAGAAATGAGCAATGTCAGCTATGTATCCAAATACGTCCATGAAGTATTTGTGGCAGCTTACTGTTTAATTGGATAATATAAACAGGCTAATTCTTCCTTTCTTTTCGAGACACCACCTGACATGGTTTTTCTTGAAAAACGTTCTGTTTATCGAAATCATTAACGTCCATGTTATTCGTACTTAACCCAGGTACCTTTGAGTATCCTACTGCATTGGAAACGATTCAGTAGTAGTAGAGGGTGACTGAAGGTGGATGGGACAAAAGAACAGTATTCCTGCGACCACAGTAATGAGTTTATCCAGAAATGTACAGATAGACTGAAAGGATAACTCTCAAGGTTCCTATGAACATTTACAAATGTTCAGTGTGGGCTCTACTTGTTAAGACGACAGCTGTGTCTACCTGGTACGGCATTTCCTGTCCATTTGTCGTCCCACAATAGCCTGATTAACGGAGTTAACAGCGTCGACTAAGCCGAGTCTTAGCTGCTGTACGTCCTGTGAAAATATTAGTAAGTAAGCCATATATTTCACATAACCCCAAAAGAATAGATCCATTGGTGTAAGGTCAGGCGGCCTGAGGGCCTACAATATGAACGGTGCCGCATTGGGCCCTGCGTGATCAATGCACTGCTGAGGAAGTTGTTAGTAGAGGTGACTAAGTACGAGATTATGACAAAGTGGCGTTGTCGTGAAGTGCTGCGAAGTGTAGTCGGGTACCTCTTGTATCAAAAGTAAAAACCCGAAAGAAAGGGCATCGAAATAGATTATTAATTTAATGGTAGATTCTGAAGGGTTATTCCTCTGGAAGTACGGATACTTAAACATTCCCTATGGAAAAAATTCATTGGTTTAAGGTCAGGCAACCTGGGTGGCTACAACGTGAACGGTACATCTTTCAACCCTGCATGACCAATCCCGTGTTGTGGAAGACATTCGTTGAGGTGACTACGTACGAGGTTATGCCACTGTGGCGGTGCTTTGTCGTCTTCTTGTGTTTACCATCTGCCAGGCACTTAAATGTGATTTGCAGAGTATCGATGTAGATGTAAAAGATTCAACAACCCAGGAAAAACCATATTGAGTTAAGTTATGCATGTGGCAGTACGTTTTTTCTTCGAAGAAGAAAGAACCAAGGACTCTGCGGTTGGTTATGGCGCAAAGAAAATTACGTTTCAGAGAACGATGTTCGTGTTCCGGAGAGGCATCCTGGCTTCCGGAATCCCATAGCCTCAAATAACCAGTGTTTGCTTTGCCACTTAAGTGAAGTTTGGCTTCGTCAGAGAACACCTGTCTATCTATCCACATTCATCCGCGCTTGAAAGTCAAAGAAAAGTTGTTCTGTCTTAGTTTATTATCTGATTTTAGTGCCTGCAGCATGTAGATTCTGTAAGCTGTGAAATGTAGATGCTCGCACAACACTCGCCACATTGGTTGTTGCACCACTTCTACTTCTCTGCTAGCACGAAGCGTGTATTTCCTATGGTTTCTTTCGTAGATCGTACGAAAATTTTCTGCCACTTAAATGTCGTCAGCTGACCATCCCGTGATTTTCTTCTTGCTTATACATCTTGCCTCCTCGAATTGTTTCGCCTATCTAGCAGTGTTGTGACGGTGTCTCTTTACCAAACTTCGAGCCAAAATGTCTTTGAACAACGATTATCTGCATGTTTGGTTGTACATGTGAACAAACAGTCGTATTTTTATTGTGTTGATACAATCAAATGTTTTTTCACTGAATTTGCCTTTTATACATGTGTAAGTTATTGCGTGATATGGTTGTTACCGGTACAACGAGTATTAGTTGAACATGTGCCTCATAAGTGCATGACAGGTATAAAAAGATTTTCCTTCCGTGTAAAGTTGCACGACATTCAAGTTCAGATAATATTCACTTCCTGTGCCGAAGTCTTACATGACATTTTTACCATGAGTGATAGGTTACTAGCTTTATATTTGTATTTGCTTCAGACATTTTAAACTGGACGGCTACTTTGTAAAAAAGGGTTTTTCTAAGCAGATTTTCTGTTTTTTCAGCTATTTCAGGAATTTGAGGATGGTTGCACTGTCAGTTGAGGTTAGACTAGTCACCATGTTTTAATTTTCATACGTGTATAGGATTTAGCCCATTAAAACGTTTTAGAAATAAGATTTTTAACATGTTAACATTAAATTCTTTAATTCAGTCTAAAACTATACCCAGTTTTTACGTATTAATTCCACCCATTGTTCAATATGTTTATACCCATGTCACTAACTCTTTTCTATATTAATGTTAACCCCTGAAGACTTTATTGAGGTTTTGGTGGCGTTAGTGTTACAGAAATGCACTTCACTATTTTTCGAGAAGAGAAAAATTTTGATAAATCAGAAAGCAAACTAATGAATATGTATCTTGTGAAGTAGTAGTCAAAACACCAGGTTTCTTGAAGTTTTCTCTGGAAGTTTCATGTCGTGTCTTATGAAAGAGAGTTAAAAAATGGTTCAAATGGCTCTGAGCACTATGGGACTTAACATCTTAGGTCGTCAGTCCCCTAGAACTTAGAACTACTTAAACCTAAGTAACCTAAGGACATCACACACATCCATGCCCGAGGCAGGATTCGAACCTGCGACCGTAGCAGTCCCACGGTTCCGGACTGCAGCGCCTAGAACCGCACGGCCACCGCGGCCGGCAAAGACAGAGTTACAATAAACCATTACTGGATGGATGTGTTTAGGATAAACTACTTTCTCTGTATAAATCAATCGTAGGATTGTACTACAATCGAAGCTGAACCAAGGCAGTTCATTAATTCTAACGAATGGGTTTTCCAATTAAGGCTTTGTTCTGCTGGTAGCACGAAAAACTTAGCACTTTCTGCTTGCTGCATATAACTGTTTCAAAGACTCATTTTTACAGCCAGTAGGGTTCTATAATAAGAACTCAGATGTATTTACCTTACTGAAACCTCTCAAAATTCTATAATAATATACTTGCATTGACACATCTGTTGATGTTTTCGAATATTTCATTCGCTTAATTTTCAGTAACCCGATTGAAACCAATCGCTTTACTGAAAATTAAGCGAAGTATGGTTTACATCATCTGTAAAGAGGACGATATTTGCATCTTCAGAAAAATTCTTGTACAATTATTTCTTTGTTCAGGTCTCCTTGTCTCACTTCGTGACCAGTATTCCATTGAAGGTACTGAAAGTCGTTTCAGTTGACTTTTTCACTTCGTATTTCTTATTTATTAGGTGGTTCGGTCCTCCCCACCTCCCCTGAACCATGGACCTTGCCTCGGAGGGGAAGGTTGCTTGCCTTAGCGATACAACCGGGGGGGGGGGGGGGGGGTATCTGTTGAGAGGTTGGACAAACGTGTGGTTGCTGAAGAGGGACAGCAGCCTTTCCAGTAGTTACAGGGCCAATAGTCTGAATGATTGACTGATCAGGCGTTGTAACATCAACCAAAACGGCCTTGCTGTGCTGCTACTGCGAACGGCTGAAATCAAGGGGAAATTAGAGCCGAAATTTTTCCCGAGGGCATGCAGCATTACTGTATGGTTAAATAATGATGGCAACCACTTGAATAAAATATTTTGGAGGTATTCAGATCTCTGGGCTGGGACTACTCAGGAGAACGTCATTAGCAGTAGGAACAAAACTGGCACTCAACGGATCGGAGCGCTGAATGTCAGATCTTTTAATCGAGCAGGTAGGTCAGAAAATTTAAAAGAGGAAATGGATTCCGTAGAAAAGTTGGAACACTCGAGGCAATACTGACCCTACGACATATTTTGGAATATAGATTAACGAAAGGCAAACCCACGTCTATCGCATTTTTAGACTTAGAGAAAGCTTTTGACAAAGTTGACTGGAATACTCTCTTTCAAAATCTGAAGGTGACTGGTGTAAACTATAGGGAACGAAGGGCTATTTGCAATTTGTAGAGGAACCAAATGGCAGTTATAAGAGTCGAGGCGCATGAAGGGGAATCAGTGGTTGAGAAGGGGGGGAGACAGGATTGTAGCCTATATTGAGCAAGGAAATAAAAGAAAAATTTGGAATAGGAATTAAAACCAATTGAGAAGAAATAAAATCTTTGACGTTAGCCGACCACATAATTCTGTGAGAGACAGCAAAGGACGTCGAAGACCAGCAGAACAGAACTGACGGTGTGTTGAAAGGAGGGTATAAGACGAACATCGAGGATTATGGACTGTAGTAGAATTATATCAGGCGAGGCTGAGGGAATTGGATTGGGAAATGAGAAGCATTAGATGAGTCTTGCTGTTTGGGGAGCAAAGTAACCGATAATGATCGAAGTAGAGAAGATGCAAACTGTAGAATGGCTATGGCAAGGAAAGCGTTTCTGAAGTAGAGAAGTGTGTGAACATCGGGTATGGATTTAAGTGTTAGGAAGTCTTTTCTGAAAGTGTTTGTATGGAGTGTAGCCACGTATGGAAGTGAAATATGGACGATAAACAGTGTAGACAAGAAGAGAATAGAAGCTTTCGAAATGTGGTGCTACAGAAGAATGCTGAAGATTAGATGGGTAGATCACGTAAGAGATGAGGAGGTACTGAATAGAATTGGGGAGAAGATGAATTTGTGGCACAACTCGAATAGAGGAAGGGATCGGTTGGTCGGACACATTCCGAGGCATCAAGGAATTACCCATTTAGTATAGAAGGGAAGCTTGGAGGGTAAAAATTGTAGAGGGGCCCCAAGAGATGATTACACTAGGCAGGTGCTGGAGGATTTAGGTTGCAGTAGTTATTTGGCGATGAGGAGGCTTGCACAGGATAGAACAGCAAGGAGAACTGCATCAAACCAGTCTCTGGTTAATAAGGAGCTGCAGAAGGGGCTAATCTCTAAGTATCGGTATTGAGTCGTAGTGTTGTTCATCGCATGTAGTTTAATGAAACTGATAGGACCTTAAAATTAATGACAGCACACAATCAATGGTCCTAATGGAAATCCGGAATATCAAGTTGATAATCGTTTGTTTCTTTCAGATAGTGTCTTCACAAATTTAGTACCATAATACAGCAAGCAAATAAGTCATTAATTTTCAAATGTCCCTTTGTTTCTTTCGACAGTAAGCATTTACTACCTGAAGGATTATGTATTTTCCTATTAAATGTGCGTAACATTAGAAAACATTAAACCATGCCAATAATCCAAATTTGGCATTAGGTTCAAAAGCTATTACAAGAAGCAATGTACTAGATTCCTGCATTAAATCTGTTCTTACAAAAGCAGTGCAGCTCTGCAACAAACTTCATTTACATTAAGAAACCAGATTTGAATTATGTTCCGAGAAATTACAAAGGCAGTTTACTCACTTCAGATATATATTCATTGGAGCGCCAAAGAAACTGATATAGGCATGCGTATTCAAATACAGATATACGTAAACAGGCAGAATATGGCGCTGCGGTCCTCAACTCCTACATAAGACTAGCATCTGGCGCAGTTGTTAAATCGGTTACTGCTGCTACAATGACTGGTTATCAAGATTTAAGTAAGTCTCGACATGGTGCCATGGTCGATACGGGGGCGATGGGACACAACATCTCCGATGTAGCGATGAAATCTGATTTTCCCGAACGAATAATTCACGAGCGTATTGTGTATATCAGAAACCCGGTAAAACATCATATTTCCGCAATCGCTGCTACCGGAGAAAGATCCTGCAAAACGGGACCAACGACGAGTGAAGAGGATCGTTCAGTGTTACAGACGTGCAAGCCTTCAACAAATTGCTGCAGATTTCAATGCTGGGCCATCAGCAAGTATCAGCATGGGAGACATTCAACGAAGCGTCGTCGATATGGGCTTTCGGAGCCGAAGGCCCTTTCGTGTACCTTAAAGCTTTACGACTCGCCAGGGCCCGTCAGCATCGACATTCGACTGTTTGTGATTAGAAACATGTTGTCTAGTCGGACGAGTCTCGTTTCATATTGTATCTAGTGGATGGACGTGCGGGGGTATGGAAACAACCTCTTTAATCCATTGGCCCTGCACGTCAGCAGGGGACTGTTCAAGCTGGTAGAGGTGTGTAACGGTGCGGAGCGATTGCAGTTGGAGTGGTATGAGACCCCTGATACGTCTAGATGCCACTCTGATAGGTAGCACGTACAGTAATCATCTTTTCTGATCACCTGCATCCATTCATGTCCATTGTGCATTCCGTCGTACTTGGGCAATTCCAACAGGACAATGTGACACCCCACATGTTCAAAATTGCTACGAAGCGGCTCCATGAACACTGTTCTTAGTTTAAGCACTTCCGCTGGCACCCAAACTCCGCAGACATGAACAGTACTGAACATATCAGAGATGCCTCCATCACCTCGTACTCTTACGGTTTTATGGACAGCCCTGCAGGAGTCATGGTGAGAACTCCCTCCAGCTCTGTTTCAGACATTAGTTGAGCCCACGCCACGTCGTGTTACGGCACTTCTGTGTGCTCAGTATTATGTATGTATACCAGTTTCTTTGGTTCTTCAGTGTATATTCCCATTATGCTTCAAAAATTTCATGCAAAACAATTCAGTTCAAGATCGCAAAAACAAATTGGGCCACAACAGATCACGAGGAACAGACCTTGTTAACGTGACCATTCAGCTCCTTCTTACGATTATCACTCACGTTGATGCCAGTCCAAGATTTCCAAACCGGGTGGATACTCTTCTGTCTATTCAGTGTTTTTATGAAATAACAGAAAATTGTAAACTGAAAGGGGCTCACTTTATGCTTCGAAAGACTGCTATAGATCGTAGCAGAGTCGTCATGAAGATATGAGGGGAAAAAAGAGGAAAGAGGTGATTCGTCACTCAATTAAGTGCGTTGTGTTGTTGCACCGACCCACCTTATTATATCGAGAAGACCAAACAATATAAACAGAGGACAAGTCGCTGTTTGCTTCTCTTCACCCTGAGAAAAACTGAAATAAGCGCAAAGGAAACGGCTTGAACAGACAAAACTTACAGAAAGTAATGAGTGATAGTATGAGAGATAGAAGCTGTCGGAAATTGTAGCTTATTTCCAAGACTGCTCTTCGGAATGTGTACAAATAGAAGTTGTTTGCAGAGGACAAGCAAAATGGTTCAAATGGCTCTGAGCACTATGGGACTTAACATCTGCGGTCATCAGTCCCCTAGAACTTAGAACTACTTAAACCTAACTAACCTAAGGACATCACACACATACATGCCCGAGGCAGTATTCGAACCTGCGACCCTAGTAGTCGCGCGGTTCCGGACTGAGCGCCTAGAACCGCTAGACCACCGTGGCCGGCAGAGTACAAACACAAAAAATTGTAACTGCAGAACTAAAATCATTGTTTTCGGCGCTCCATCCGTTTCGTGTGTTCGTCATTAGCGTAAAACACGTGTTTACTAATTCAAGTAACTATTTTCTAGTGTAAAATGTAGATAATCATTGATCATGTGTTCTGTACAAATACGATACGTCAATGAAATTCTCTCGCAGTCTTGATGGAATTATGTAATTACATAAATTCAAGTTAATTGTTTCAACATTTGTGGAAGCTAGAAAATTACGCACAGAATATGTTATTATCTTTGTAGCTGACAAAGCGTGTACAATGTGGCAAATGCGCTTTGGTAGTTGTTAATTAATTTGCCCAACCTCAAAGATAATAACCAGTGAGCGCTGCACCAGTATTAAACTGGAAAGGTACGGGTGCACAAAGATATGTTATTACAGTTGCTAACTTATTTCATAAAACGAAACATAATGATTTGTGGTATTAATCTCCTCCGATCTTCCACACAGATATTTTCGAATACTGTGTGACTTCATTCCTGTAACATATTTACATAAAAGAGATGTTAAGTTGGAGAGATAAGTTGGAGAAGTGCAATAATATTCTGTAGTAAATTTGTGTTAATATATGAAAGTAACTTTCCTAAATAGTTATCTAGAGAGTCTGTCAAAAAAACAACAAAAAATACTAATCCATGGATAACTGAAAGGTTTAAATTATCATGTAAAGTGAATGGGAGAAAATTGTATGCAGTTCCGAAGAACTGAAGATTCCACGTTACTTGCATGCTATTAAAAATCGTTAATTTCAAGGAAAGTCGTTAAAATATCCAAACGTGCAGATAACAATAGTAAAACTGCAAGGGACATGTGGAGCAAGAGACAAGATACCCAATCAGAGCAAAAGGCAGCATAACAACTAAACTAAATGCCAATGTTGTGACTAATAATTCACAATTTGTATTTTTAACCAGCTCTTACTAGACCTAGCAGTATAAATAGGATAATATCGTTCAGTGGAAAAAAGAGAGTATATTAAACGAATTTTCCACGAGGGAACAAGAAGTAGCACCAACATCCTTCACTGAAATTAACAGAATTACAAAATACTAGAAAACAAAAGCTCCTATGGCGTTGATCTGATTTCGTACAGACTTCTCAAAAGCTGTTCTAGCTTAATACATAATGTCTTCAGTGCTACATGTAAAGCATCACTGGGCCAGCGAATTTTGCCAGGCAGATTTAAGCTCTTTATAAGAAAGGTGGTACGAAACATATATTCATCTTGAGGTCACTCTTGTGTCCCATGTTTGCTTGCAAAATAATGTGATTTTGAGTGGGCTCCGAGTTGACAAAGAACATTTTTTGATCTTTTTACCGAGGCCAGTTTTGCTGAGGTTATAGGACCATGAGAAGATTTTTTTTAATTTTCTGTTAAATAAAAAAGTACATTTTTATTATCATCACACACAGAGTTTTTAAGAATGCATTCACAAATTTTAAAAGGGACAAGTGTATATATATACCTCGTGATGTGACTTTTGTGGTCGTCTGTAGTAATAGACAGATGACCGTGAAAATTTTGTGGTAAGAAAGGAAGCAAGAATGTTTCCAGAATGAGATTTTCACTCTGCAGCGGAGTGTGCGCTGATATGAAACTTCCTGGCAGATTAAAACTGTGTGCCGGACCGAGACTCGATCCCTGCGAAACCCTACATTTCAGCAGGATAATGCACGACCGCATGTTGCAGGTCCTGTACGGGCCTTTCTGCATACAGAAAATGTTCGGCTGCTGCCCTGGCCAGCACATTCTCCAGATCTCTCACCAATTGAGAACGTCTGGTCAATGGTGGCCGAGCAACTGGCTTGTCACAATACGCCAGTCACTACTCTGGATGAAGTGTGGTATCGTATTGAAGCTGCATGGGCAGCTTTAGCTGTACACGCCATCCAAGCTCTGTTTGACTCAATGACCAGGCGTATCAAGGAGGCTATTACGACCAGAGGTGGTTGTTCTGGGTACTGTTTTGTCATGATCTATGCACCCAAATTGCGTGAAAATGTAATCACATTTCAGTTCCAGTGTAACATATTTGTCCAATTAATACCCGTTTATCATCTGCATTTCTTCTTTGTGTAGCAATTTTAATGGCCAGTAGTGTAAAAAGATATAAAGTCTTTGTACCACATGATTTTTGGTATAGGTTATGCTGTCGGTACCACGTTGGAGTTCAATTGATAGTCTGAATAAGAGCAAAAACATATCTGACTGATGTACTGTCTGTCTAAGAGGATGTAATAGAATGAATCTTTGCTCTGCAGCGCAGTGTGCGCTGATATGAAGCTTTCTGGCAGACTAAAACTGTGTGCCTAACTGAGACTAACGTGGGTCAGCGCATGCTCCGCTGCAGAGTAAAAAATTCACTCTTGAAACCATCTTCTGGGCTGTGGCTAAACCGTGCCTCCACAATGTCCTTTCTTCTGGGAGTGCTAGTCCTGTAAGTTTTGCAGGAGAAATTCTGTGAATTTTATAAGATGAGAGATGAGGTGTTGACGGAAGTAAAGCTGTGACGATGTGTCGTGAATCGTGCTGGCGCGTCTCAGTAGGTAAAGTACTTGCGCGCGAAATACAGGTATCCGAGTTGGAGTCTCGATCCACCACACAGTTACATTCTCTGTAAATCAGCCTCACTGAATTTTCTCAAGAATGTACTGGTTTCTGGGATTTGATTGTACAATGAAACCAGTACACAGTTCACTGAAACCAGCTGCGTTCAGTGATATAAAAATGGTTCAAGTGACTCTGACCACTATGGGACTTAACTTCTAAGGTCATCAGTCCCCTAGAACTTAGAACTACTTAAACCTAACCAACCGAAGGACATCACACACATCCATGCCCGAGGCAGGATTCGAACCTGCGACCATAGCGGTCGCGGGGTTCCAGACTGAAGTGCCTTTAACCGCTTGGCAACACCGGCCGGCGTTCTGTGATACGGCACGACATTTAATTGCATTCCTATTAATTTTCTGTAGTTTCTATGCTACAGTTCTAGACTTTTAAACACCATATAAAAGACTATAGGGATCAGAGCAAAGTAGAATGTACTACTATCTTACCTACCACTAAACTGGAAAGGAGCTGAAAGAATATTTTCTTACAAAATTTCCATCCACAAATTGAGGTAGAACAAAATTCTTCTAGTACATAAAAATTACTAAGGAGCGTGGATCCTGCTACATCTCCCATGTTAAATTTAAGGACCTTATCTGTTATACGGCGTGCTACATCACGACAGTTTGTTGCCCCTCCATTATTCTCGCAACTGTCTTACAGCAACATTGTGAGATTTCAATATATGTGGGATTAATATTGACATATCCTTTTCAGCTAAAATACTGGATACTACTCTTACCTATTTCTACTTGTACCAACCTATTACTTTTTACATATTATGAAAGTGCTGTGACGAAATGTGTAAACTGGTATTTTGTACAAACACCGAAGGTTTTGAGTCCTTATCTCTTGTAGCTAACATTGGTACGTACACGGCACATTTGCAATAAACGGTGCTTGAGATTTCGACAAGGGTTTAATAAAGCTGCGATCTACAGAAAAAATGTTTTCTGTATCATTAGACGGCTTTTAGTCTATTCTTAACTTGGCAGGTTGACCTGTTTGTCTGTTTTTGTCCCTCCAAAACGTGTTTCCTTATAGAATTTCCCATTGTTATGAATGTCTTTTCCAGAGCACATGAAATTATTTCCTTTGTTACACGAAGCAATGGTATCATATATTCCAAAGCATAATGGATCGAGCTTGCATATTTGGTTGTGATCGACGTGGTGCAGGTTTAACAGATGCAAGAGAGCAGAACGTCCTCATAATATAACCACATTTCACCATAGCATGTCATGGAAATATTGAAATTAATATTCATAGATTTGTCAGGTACTGACCTACTGAAGAAATGTATTCATGGTCATGGACAAAATCGAAATGAGTGTGTGAGTAGTGTAATTTGCACCATAATTTTTATTTTATTTATTTATTGTTTGTGGGACCAAATTAAGGAGAAGTCTCCATGGTAATGGAACGAGTCAATACATGAAATTATAACACGATAGTAGAAACAGATAAAATGAAATATAAAAAACGTATTCAGGCGACAATTCGTAAGTTTAAATAAAGCAAATAAACAATGCAACACTGTAAACTTGCTTAATTTTTCAGCTCTTCTAGGAGCTCCTCGACGGAACAGAAGGAGTGAGCCATGATGAAACTCTTCAGCTTAGACTTAAAAGAGTTTGGGCTACTGCTAAGATTTTTGAGTTCTTGTGGTAGCTTATTGAAAATGGATGCAGCAGAATACTGCACTCCTTTCTGCACAAGAGTCAAGGAAGTGCATTCTACATGCAGATTTGATTTCTGCCTAGTATTAACTGAGTGAAAGCTGCTAACTCTTGGGAATAGGCTAACATTGCTAACAACAAACGACGTTAAAGGAAATATATAGTGTACAGGCAATGTCAGAATTCCCAGACTATTGAATAGGGGTCGACAAGAGGTTCTAGAACTTACACCACATATAGCTCGAACAGCCCATTTTTGAGCCAAAAATACCCTTTTTGAATCAGAAGAATTACCCCAAAAAATGATACCATATGACATAAGCGTATGAAAACATGCGAAGTAGACTACTTTTTGTGATAAACTCTCACTTATTTCAGATACTGTTCTAATGATAAATAAAGCAGCATTTAGTTTCTGAACAAGATCCTGAACATGGGCTTTCCACAACAGCTAACTATCTATCTGAACGCCTGGGAACTTGAACTGCTCCGTCTCGCTTATAATATGCCCATTCTGTCTGATCAAAATATCGGTTCTTGTTGAATTGTGCGTTAGAAATTGCAAAAACTGAGTCTTACTGTGATTTAGCATCAAATTATTTTCCACAAGCCACAAACTTATTTCATGGACTACATTATTTGATAATATTTCAATATTACACACAAGATCCTTCACTACCAAGCCGGTGTCATCAGCAAACAGAAATATTTTTGAACCACCTGTAATACTAGAATGCATATCATTTATACAAATAAGAAACAGCAGTGGTCCCAGCACCGACCCTTGGGGAACACTGTACTTAACAGAGCCCCACTGAACATCACTACCACTCTCAATATTGCGGAGAGTTACCTTCTACTTTCTGTTCTCAAAGTAAGAGGCGAACCAATTGTAAGCTACTCTCCTTACTCCATAATGGTCCAATTTATGCAGTAACATTCTGTGGTCAACACAGTCAAAAGCCTTCGTTAAATCAAAGAAAACACCTAGGGTTCGCAACCTTTTATTTAATCCGTCCAAAACCTCACAGAGAAAAGAGAATATAGCATTTTGAGTTGTTAAACCATTTCTAAAACCAAACTGTACATTTGACAGCAAATTATGTGAATTTAAATGCTCCAGTAACCTTGTATATACAACTTTCTCGATAACTTTAGCAAACAGCGATGGTATAGAAATAGGTCTATAATTGTCAACATTATCCCTGTCTCCCTTTTTATAAAGTGGCTTCACTACCGAGTACTTTAATCGGTCAGGAAACCGACCACTCCTAAAGGAAAAGTTGCAGATATGGCTGAGTACTGGGCTAATATACATAGAACAATACTTCAGTATTCTGGTAGATACCCCGTCATATCCATGAAAGTTCTTGGTCTTTAGTGATTTAATTATTAACTGAACCTCCATCTTGTCAGTATCATGGAGGAGCATTTCAGGTAACAGTCTTGGAACACTTTTTTCTACAAGCGTTATATGATTCCCTGTTGGGACTAGGTTTAGTTCACCTGTTACATTCGGAAAGTGATTATTAAATACTGTATGTATATGCGACTTATCAGTAACACCGACATTCCCACTACGCGCTGATTCTATAACCTCGACCTCTCTCTGCAGACCAGGCACTTCCTTTACGACTTATCATATGGTTTTAATTTTATCCTGAGACTTAGCTGTTCTATCAGCATACCACATACTTTTTGCTTTTCCAATAACTTTCTTAAGCACCTTACAATACTGTTTGTAATGGGCTGCTGCATTTAGATTTTGACTGTTTCTAACGTTTTGATATAATTGCCACTTTGTTCTACAGGATATTCTTATCCCTCTTGTCAGCCACCCAGGCTGCCTGTTTGTGCTAGTACCCTGTTTTGAACGTTCTAAAGGAAAGCAATTTTCAAAGAGCACGAGGAAAGTCTTGAGGAAAGCATTTTATTTATCGTCTACCGTATCGGCACTATAAACATCTAGCCACTCTTGTTCCTTGATAAGGTTTATAAAGGTCTCTACAGCAACTGGATCAGCTTACCTAAAAAGTTGATAACTATATTTGACATGTGTTGCAGCACAAAAATTCATTAGAGTTAAAACTTGTGCATCATGATCTGAAAGGCCATCCACCTTTTTGCTAACAGAATGCCCTTCTAGTAATGAGGAATGAACAAGAATGTTGTCTATGGTTGTTCTACTGTTCCCTTGCGCTCTTGTTGTAAAGAATACGGTTTGCATAAGATTATATGAATTAAGGAGGTCTACCAGCATCCTTTTCCTTGCACAATCACTTATACAATTAATATTGAAGTCGCCACATAGAACTAACTTTTTGTATTTCATATCAAGTGAACCAGGAACCTCTTCTAGCTTTAGCAAAAATGTTGTGAAATCGGAGTCTGGAGATCTACAAACAACAACAGTTAGAAGTTTAACTCCACTAAATTTAACCACACCTGCACAACATTCAAACACCTTTTCAGTGCAGTGCTTTGAAACATCAATTGACTCAAATGGGATACCGTTTTTCACTTACATGGCTACTCCACCATACCGCAAAGAGCTCCTAGAAAAGCTAGCAGCCAACCTGTATACTGGCAAAGGAAGCCTCTGAATTATTTCCTTATTTAAGAAGTGTTCATATATACCAATAATTTCAGAGTCAACATCTTTAAGCAGTTCACAAACTTCATCTCTAAGACCTTGTATATTTTGACGAAATATACTAATTCCCTTATTACTCGGATACCTAAGCTTTGTCGGAAGTGGTTTCTTTTTTATAGAGACTTCCCTTAAGCAGGAATACCTATCAGCTGACTTCAGTCTGAAATAGGTGCAGCTCTGACACCCACTAGTACTCGAATTTTCCTGTGAGTGATCCCACCACCCCCACCTATGCTGTCACCGATAAGCTTAGCCAACCTCCGCTTTCCATACCTGTAGAGGTGCAGGCCATGTCTAGTGAAACCCGTCCTGCTGATAGACTCCCCCAACACCACTGAATTGTGACTCATGCCTTCTGTCGTCAGCGAACCCCCAAGTCTCATGTTATTACGCTTGACGGCTATATTAAGATGAGGCCGATCGTGACGCTGAAACAGTTCCACGAAATGCACATTCGTGTTGCCAGTCGGAGTGGCTATCTTTTCCAGGTCACCATCTATGTCATACTCCCCATCCCTATCAATACTATTACCAGCCCCACCCACAATCACTACCTGATCCTCTCTAGTCAAATCCCTACATAACCCCCCTATGTTAACAGTCACCTGAGCCAATCCTGCATTAGGCTTCACAATGATGGTGACCTGGTACTCACTCACCAACACTTCCTGCAACTGCTGGCCTACACCTCTACCATGAGATCTAGCTAACAGCAGAACCTTCTTCTTCCTCTTAGACTTTACAACTGTCTTAGCAACCGTAACAGCTGAGGTCTGCTGCATACTTCCTACATCTACAGCTACTAGAGATTCCTCTCCACTAGACTCTGACAGTTGGTCATATCTATTGCAAACACCAATAGTAAAACTATCTGAAAATCTCCTCCTCCTAGCATATCTCTTGCCAACAGCCAGCTCCCATCCCCCATCCCCCTTCTCCATCCTCATCCTACCTAGCTCCTCCTGTGCGTTTTTCAACTGCACCTGAAGGGCACAGATCTCACGCTCCTGCTCCTCTAATAACTTACTGTTGCTACATAACCTGCAGTTGCAGGACAGGATCTCACCAGAATGCCCACTGGCCTCCCCACTGCATTACCCCCAGTGAAAATACTTTGCACAAGTCTCACACCGCAATCCACTACTCACGAACCTACGGCAAAGCCCTCACTTCGCACTCACGGTAAAATTTTACAGTTATTGAAACAAGAGAACTACTTTATCTAAGTTCCGCTACTACAATAAGAAGATGTTAAAAACTGACTACAATAATCACAAACTTACTCTGCAAGGGAAGTAACTACTATTATTAACAGTACTAATCAACAACAAATGAGAATACAACAAAATACTAACACAGGAAGAGAGTCAAACGTCTAATGACACAGTAACGAAGCAGAAAACAGTTTCCAAAAATTTCTTCTGTAATTATTTCATCAGAAAACACCAAGAACACCGGTTGGAGACTACTAAAGTTCCTAAATAAACCACTATACTTAGACAATTAATTAGTACTTCGCTTTTGATGCGCCGCTACATCTGAAACTGGTCAGCACGGAATGTAAACACAGGTAAAAGGTTAAGTTGCTCTATACGAAACACTTCCAAATATCAGGTCACAACACAAGAAAGGCGGAGGTGAATGAAGAAACCACTAAAAAGACACTTATATTGTAAATATTATCACAAAAACTGTTAAAATATGTATCTGAAATCTAAAAATATATGAAAACTTAGAGAGCGATCTCGCAAGCAGTCACGCGCTTATGACGTCGGATGTAAAAAGCTTATTTGCACTGGATGGCAGAACTAATGTCTCACAAAGTCACTTCTTCGTGCCCGCTTTATCACAAGTATTATCATTATTTGATGATGTCTGTACCTTCCTGATGATTTTTTTTTTTTAAACACTGTTAGTAAAAGGTGATATGTTTTCTCTGGAATACAGTTCACAAGGAAAACCAAAAATGATCCGTTATTCGTAGGATTCGCCGTCTAAAATAGTATAATTTAGTACTATGTTAAGCACAAGTGGGAAGACGTTCCATCAATACATCGTCCGTAGACGTACTCAAACGACTGAATGATGTCACGAGAAATCTAGGTCAGACTATAATTAACATAACATACTAACAAATCGTCAACCCAAGGACAGACCATCCAACATTCTTACAACAACCCACACACATTCAAACCATCGTTCCAAGAAAACAGGTGTAAAATAACGGATAGGAAGCTTATGATAAAACTTGTACAGAAACCAGACTGCAGTCACAGGAATCGGACGACATAAGCAGTGTAGAAGTATGTGAGACAGGGCTACACGCCGTTCCCAGTATTAAGCCAAAGAAGGTGATGCTGGAAAAATTAGGTGAGGTGAAGAGACAGCGAAAATAGTTATTAAAGGCATTTTAAATCAGATTTTACAATTACGGAAAGAGGCATACTTATTTTATGGTATGAATTTTGTTTTATTTACTTGAAACATTTCACTGCTCTGAACTCCCTGAGATAAGTGCAGTTAGTGTGTTTTACTTTTTGGGCGGCAAAATAAATGACTGTTTTCGAAGCCATTAGGATTTTACTCGTAAATGCTGACTGGCAGTTGCTGGAAAAGCATTTCTGAAAAACAAAAATTAGTGGACGTCGAATATTAGTATAGTTGTAAATGTTAGGAAGTCTTTTCTACAGACATTTGTCTGGAGTGAAACACGGCCGATAAACTTCAAATCCAAAGCTAACAGATGCTTCTGAAATGTGGTGTTACAGGAAAATTCTGAAGATAAGTTGGGTAAACTGGACAACTACAGAAGTGGTACAGAATCGAATTGGTGAAAGAAGAAGAAATCAGTTGACAGATTGCACTCGGATGCATCGACGAATCTTGTTTGGTAATGGACGGAAGTGTGAGAGATAACAATTGTAGAAGGAGAAGCTTACGAACAGTTATCAAGTTAAAATGCGTTTGGGTGTCAGTGCAGAGATGAAGAGGCTTTCTCTGTAAGCAAGTATGGTGAGCTACATCAAACTAAGGCCTGAACACCACAACATCACGTACGAAACTGCATCGCGTTAACAGTGAGCTAGTTTTACGTGTTAATTGAGTCAATTAACGTCAAAACTCCACAGCGTCCGTAGTAAATGAGTTGTTGTTTGACAAAATTTACATCATCTGTAGACTGAAGAGAGAGTCGCTGTGGTCCAGGTTCAGCAACTGATGGAGCAGGAAGTCCGTACCTGTTCTCCACATTCACAGTAAGTCAGTCTACCTCCCCAATTCGGTGCAGATCTTATTTCAATCGCAATCCATATTTAGATATGCCACTGTTATGCGTTATCGAGTAAAATCTTTGTTGAAAGGTTAGTATGTTATTTCAGTGGGATGGTGATACAAAAGAACTTTATTCTCAGCAGTTGGTACATGTGGTGGATTATCTTATACTCTGGGGTTGTTTACGGTGGTGCTGTAGTATTTGTACAGCTGTATCACAGTCATGCGTTACAACAGCACTCTAAGCATGGTTTTTAAAAGTGTATTTCGCTGCCTCTAACGCTACAAGTTAATTTTTGATACCTGGAATCTATGCATGCTTTTCTGGTTAGTGTTATACAAAGCTGTTTCCCGCGCCGTTTTTTAACTAATGTGTGTATGTTATGCAATTGGGAGCTGCCTCCGCCTCGGTGCTACCACACTCCTATCTGTAGATAGTTTAATTTCCGGCACAACCATGATTTTAGGAAGAAATTACTGGTATCGGCAGTCACAGGTAATTTTCACAATATAAAGAGAGGGCAGGAACTTATCTCAAATATAATGCTGGAAAAACGGTTTTCTGACTGTTTTGCTGTGCAATACTGCCTCATTCTTACGATCTGATTACCCAAAATCAGTAACTCCTTTATGAAATTATACGCGGTTTAGTCGGGAAATAAAACATTTAGAAAACTATTTCAAAAATTCCTGGCACCTGCAGCACGAGAGATATGTTGTCCTTTCCAACACTGTTATACGAGATTTGTTATTGCATATGTCGGGTGACGTACACAGTGTTTGTAGGTCAGTAATAAATCAAACGTTTATTTACAGAAGGTTAACATGTTGAGGTTTTCAGATTTTTTGATGATTTTGGTCCTCCAGACGACCCAAGACGAAAAATGGAGTGAACAGAAAGGGGATGTTTCTTCCATCCAATGACTGCATGCAGAATTTTTGTGCATTAAATTTTGTGATTCAAACAATTAACGATCAAAATTTCTCGCTACGACATCCATACGTCCTCGATTTGCTTGTCGCCTCAAATATAGCTAAAATGTCGAGGTTTTTACGAATTTAGCTACTATCTTCAACTGGAAGAACTAACAATCGTTAGTGATGATGTGGTGACCATTTATAGCCCGTTGACAGCTATTGGTTGGTCACTACGTCTCGCTGACATAGACTGTGTCCGTGTCTGCGCGGTGATGCGAGTGATCTTGTAAAAACGCAAGCATTTCAGTGGATTTATCTGCGTCTTGTCCGGGTTGAGAGCTCGACTGTATGCACAACTTAGATAACAGAGACTGTACCGGTGGAAGTTGATCTAGCACATTCCTAAATCTTCTTCTGTAACGCAGTCTCAATGCACAGAAATTCAGGAGAAGCATTTGCTTCTGAGACTGTATTCAGCAATTGCTGATTTAGCGAGTTATCGATTTTTAATACACCGTTACCTATTGCTGTGCAGAACACAGCAGGTGCATTGACAGTCAAAGAATTGAGAAATCAGATGTGAAATGAACACAGTCTTTAATCAAACACAAAAAAAGTCTGATGAAACTAAAACCTTGTCGCACGCATCTGCTTACCGTAATTCTGTTATTAACGAAGTGATAGGAATAAGAAATCAGGAGGGATATTTTGTACCGTGACAGCGGCTATGATTTAGCGGTGATGCAAGCGAGCTGTCTACGCTGAGAGGATTCAGAGAAATGCTCTGAATTCATTAAAATAATGAATGGAAGTAAAATGAACCACAGGAAAGCAAATTTGGTGATTTTTTTATTGCTACAATCGGTTTAGCTGCATCAAAATAGCATCCTCAGATCAACTATAGAAGAAGGAAAATATGCGAATAATACATATGGTAAAAATAATACTAGTCTTTTAAAAAAAATTTAAAGAATATTAAATTTTACTGTAAATTTTAAAAAAAAAATGTCGAAATATATTTATAGAACATATGTAAAGTGTTTAATCAGGCAGAAAAATCAAAATTAAAACGTACTTGACGCAGTCTCACGTCAGCATTCGAAGTGAAAAATCAAACACCTGAAAAGAGGAATCATCAAAATAAATAACCTAAGACATTGGGGCAAATAGTTAACCACATAAAAGTACAGTGAGTGAAAACAAAGACACAAAAAAGCAATGATCAAATCTGGAGTCCCCAGTAGGCTAAATAAAAAAAACCCTCACCCCTAAAGACGCACTCTCACAACGTCCCTCCTTCATTCATCCTCACCCCATTATTAATGAAAGCCAGGACTGCTATAAAAATATTTTATAAAAGTTTTTTAAATATTCTCTAAGAAATTTATATTTCTTTCAATATTTTTGAAATGATTCTTTTGGAGTTTTGTCTTATATATTACATGGGATCCTTTCCTTCTTATGTAGTTCACCTGCTTTAAAGTAGTGAAACCGATTGTGACAATGAAGAAGACACCAATTACAGTTGTTGTTGTGGTTTGGCAGGAGAGCCAACACCGTCTTACTAGAGGAAGCCGAAAGGCACGCGTTTTAACTCACGCAGGCTGGCGTGAGGTCTGGAACAGGACAATGAAATTAGAATTTAGAAAAAAACGGACGTAGCTGGTGGAATACTTAACTTTAATCCATTAATGGTGAACGTCGCTCTTGACGGTACATTATTTACAATATCAATAGTAACTGGTAATGGCGCCTTGCTAGGTCGTAGCAAATGACGTAGCTGAAGGCTATGCTATCGTCTCGGCAAATAAGAGCGCATTTTGTCAGTGAACCATCGCTAGCAAAGCCGGTTGTACAACTGGGGCGAGTGCTTGGAAGTCTCTCTAAACCTGCCGCGTGGCGGCGCTCGGTCTGCAATCACTGATAGTGGCGACACGCGGGTCCGACGTATACTAACGGACCGGGGCCGATTTAAAGGCTACCACCTAGTAAGTGTGGTGTCTGGCGGTGACACCACAGTTGTCTTGCAGCTCATTTTACTTCATTCATTATGAAGTTAAACGGCTATGACTGTCTGCATTACAGAGATCTATGTGAATTGTTTACATCCTAGATGAGCGCCGCTACCAGCAGTGTAAACTATCTCTAGCAGCATGATGTACTGTAGTACACTGAGCTATCGGAAGCCGTCTATGGGCTGTAAATGATCACTACAACACATGCCACCACAGCCGTGGGTTTCTGACGAAGATGACATTCATCAAAAGTTCGAGATTTAACCCGGATTCCACGCGACAAGTGAACAGACAGTGTTTATTTATTCGCTGGTAGTGTTTCACTAAGAACAGTGAAGCCACGAAGCGTTGCGCATACATAAAATGAAGGGTTCTACGGCTACTTGTGAGTTTTCTGTGTGATTGGATGTAAATCAGGATAAAGTAGCTCTTACGGAATACTCTAGAGCCGGCTGGTTAACTGCCGAGATAAGAGGACCCAACCCACGAGTTCTCCGCAACAGTAAATCTAACGCCACAGTTGGCAGTAGCTGTGTGGTCGTCAACTCCGTTAAACAGGTTGTGGATAGACTTACAGCACACTCCTCGTAAAGAAAACAAGACCGAATTCGCTCGGTGCCACGTGTTCGGCGCGGCTATCGATTGCCTGCGTACGACGAGCGTGAGCGAACGCTTCCTGAAACACAGCGTCCACCAGCAGCGACCGTCCCCCAGCGGAGGTTACCCAGTGCCGGCAGAGATCACTAGCGCAGCTGCTCGCCACTGCGATAGGCCGTCGGGCGCGCGAACCCATTGTGTCGCCGGCCGAGTGCTTCATTATGGATCATGGTAAATGCAAACGAGCTCGTTAATTAGAAAGAATTGGCTTTGCCGCTATGGAGCGCTGCCTCGTGTTCATTCGATACAGTAATGGGCCAATACGTTGGGGCCGAGGTCGCGTAATGGGAGCACCACCACTGTGCAGATACCGCCGCACCGCGCCCCACGACCTCTGCTCTGCGATTACAGCGCCACCGGCGGCACAAAGGCGAACCCGTCCCCCAATACGAGACTGCTTCCTAAAACGCCAATATTGGGTAACCACTGCCATTAGTTCCTTCTACCTTACTCCATCTCCTATATTGGACTATCTAAACGCGCTCTGGCTTCAATTGTACCAGTAGATTGAAACCCCCGTTTTTCTGTTTATATTTTAAGGGTAATCTAGAAACTACTGTAGGGGTAATGATACGGTTTTCCCTAACAAATAGACTGATTAACAAGGGAGGTTCTTGTGTATCTTATTTATACTTATAGTAATAATGAATATGTACTATATGTACCTGTTCGCTATTTAACTGGCGTTATGAATGAAATCTCGTTGCAATGAAGGAAGCTACGAGGTGTTTAACTTTAGAGGAGGGAGCATCTGTCCCGAAAAGGTGCAAAGTAAACATCCGCCACAACTTAAAGCAGTGAAGCTAGATCAAAATCTGTACTGCACATATTTGTCATGCAGAAAATGTAAACATACACTATTAGATGGAGCATGGCCATTGTGGTGTTAGAGAAAAGTCGTCCTAAAATCAAGAGCACATAAACATTTCGTTATTTACAAACAACCAGTTTAATCTGTTCGTCTTGAGTTGGAACTCAGGCATTATATAACAGTTTGTCATAAATAATACATTTAAAATCATTTATGACAATCCTCGATATAATGTGCTACATTATATGTAGATATCAACTTGGCAACAAGTCCAACTCGAAATCAAAGCATTTAAAAAAATGTTTTTTTAAGATCGTGAGATGACAGCGAAGTGTGTAGGAACCGTTTGTCTGTAATTAAGGAAATGTCTATGGGCTCTTAGTTTTAGGAAGTTCTTATCGAGTAAAACAAATTGTTCCTCCTTATTTCCCAATATGAGAAAAATTCCTCGCAATGGAGTTCCAAATGCGATGCAGTAACTTATCCTCCATTTAGCCTGGGATGTTTTGAACAGATAGGACTGAAGTTCTTGCTCAGTGCTCGCGGCTTTTTGAGCTGCGACAGAGATTTTGAGAATGTAAATCAAGATATTTAAACAAAGCTTTTGTTCGGCAAGATTTGCACAACATTGTTGCATTAGAATTAGATACCTAGCTAAAACCCTATCCACGTAGTTCCAATGCATAATATTAACTTATTTGATATTAAAGATGTGTTGAATCTTTGTTGTCGATACAGGCGAATAAGACCTCCAAATGTAGTATGATCAACGTGTTACATACGCAATCATCTCAAACACATACATAAAAATTCCTTCTCTGAAACAGAAGAATGGAAAAATGTTTGTGTATTAAAAAGAAGAAAGACCATGGCAGATTTGTGCCTTCTCGTACTTCATCTGAAAGACGAGCGAAGTTATCTGTTGTACGGCAGAAAGGCCTGTTGGTGAAGCATTACAGTAAGCTTCGCAGTATCTAATCCCAATAATGGAGATGTGTATTAAATAGAAGTCAATGTCTGAGAGCGTTTTTCATGAATTTGATTATGGTACTCTACTGTAAAAAATTTAATATAAATGTGGAATGATATTTGTTTACTACAGTTCTATTGCTTAAGAAATTAGTGCTGTATTTATCTACCTGCGTGTTCACAAATAAAACTTAGTCTCTTTGAACTAATGGCACTTGCAACGCCAACTTTTTTACTGGTAATCGCAAACAACCTGTTGCCTGGTAGAGGACTCAGATCGTTCTCAATAAATAACTCATTTTCCCATTTGAGCCATTTTTGCAGTAATGAGATGAACAGCGCATTCTGTGGCGTAGAATACCTTCTCAGATTTTGGATAAATAATTCCTGTACAGAAGAGATACATTGTTTTATTATTCTCCTAAAAAAAATTTCAGATTTGGACTTACAAGCTTTCCCATTTTAGCACTTTATCTTACAAATTACAGTTCCCTGTGCCTTTTTTCTGTCCATGTGTGAAGGCTAATCTCATAATCTATTGTAGTAAGTTTTATGTTGTTTCTACCGGCAGAGCGACCCAAGAGGAAGGCTAGTATACACTCGTGTGAGTTATTAGCGCTGCGCCGAAATAGTCGCCCGGCCGCGTGTACATAGTGATACCCATACGAAATTGGGGCAGGTCGTTAGTTTCTTACTGAATGAGGTACATCGCTTGGTACTATGGCATTGAGATGCTAGCAACAAAGATATTTTATTTGTTGTGACAGACGTTCCCACGGCAAAACAATTAAAAACTGGCGGACTCAGAGAAATTAAAAACCTCTTATGAAGCTGTGAGAGACTAAAATACGAGCCAGATCGAAAATTGAACTTGTAACTTGCATTTCAGAGGAACGCAGCTAATGGCAGGTCATGTTGGTACAAATGAGTCTGTATGAACTTTGCTCATGAAAGGTAAGGTTCCACATTCCAGACCCGTCCTAGCTCAGTTTTATTCGTCATGAAGATTTTAAACAGCATGATCTCCACTACACAGAGAAAGAATCGTTTTAGAAACAATCCGCACTCTTCAACTGGGGTATTCAAATGCTTGCTGTACAATGAAACAACTATCAAAGAACTTGAAGACCCTGCCACCAGTGGCATTTATTTGAATACTAGACATTAGACTAACTGATATTAGGAATTCGTTGTCTTGCTATTGGCCTATGACCCTGAAAATGTTGGTGCACATTATAACAAAATGTACAAACTGGATCGAGTACACTATGTGTCTTCACCAGTACTGATCAATTCCAATGTCCTGTCACTTGTGTCGTAATCGAACATTACCAGACCATTTCGTCTCCAGGTATTATTTGCACCACACACTGAACAATGTGTAGCAGTTTTTTTTTAAATGATCGCTCTCCTGCATCATCACCTTCATAGAGTATTTTTGTTATCACTCTTGTGAATGGTCTGTTGCCGCCTGCCATGAATTCCTTTCCTGGGTCTAGCTTTTCATTTCAGAGAAGCACTTTCATCTAACATCCCAATCTTTGTTTTCCCCTACAACTTTTACCATTTACAGCCCCCTCTAGTACGACAGTACCTATTTCTGGTGTCGTAACACATTGAAAAAACTTCTCTATAAATTTTTTACTTAAACTACTGAATGCAAGTGAACCTTGTTAAATTTCTGAATGAATCTGTCTCTTTACTACACTATCATTCCTATTCTGACCCTCAATATCCTAGCGCAACGCAATCTAACTGCACAAAAGCGATAACCTGACTACAAATAATTAATGCCAAAGAATGGCCCTTACAGTCACCACTCAGACTTTTCCTATTCATTAGTTTCTCACAATATTCAAAGGTAGCGTTATCTGGCTGCTTTCAAATTAACTCAAAAGAATGGACCTGAATAAGAAGAAGTCCTGACAATAACCTATACATTCCACAAGTCACTAACCTCACAAAAATCTTCATTACACGAACTACATCAATGCCACAACCACCAATACTGCCAGCTAAATTAAAGATTCTAGCTACTGAAGGCTCTGACTACTGATGGGGATGTGGTTAGCAAAGAAAAGGTTTGGTGGCGAAGCAAACAATTTAATAAACAATGTAATAACGTTACATCCAGTTCAAAAAATTATATAATCATCCGTGACATCCAGTTTCAAAAATTATATAATCATGAAAAGTATTCAATCTCTAAGTCGGACACCTCTAGATCGTCCGCTCGCGCTAATACTGCAAATCTCCAACACTGCTAATTATTAACCTCTAACCTCCATCATTGCTGACTACTCACTTCCAACTTCAATTACTGCTTGCTGTTCACCACCAACTGCAAGTTTGACCAGCCATAGAGAGTCTCTTACAGACTGTGCACAATGCAGTCAGAGATTTAATACAGAGCTACCTATATACAAACACATAAACAGCCTACTTGCAACATTTCCAATCGTCCTGATCTTTCTTCTTTTCATTGCTTTTCGTAAGTCCCTTTCCTCGCCAAGTTTGGCGAGGACCTCCTCATTCCTTACGATTCTGTCTAATTTTCAGCATTCTTCTACAACATTAAATTTCAGACGGTTGTACCTTCTCATTTTCCCATTTCCCATAGCCGATGATACACTCTTCTACTATGTTGTGATCGAAACATATATTCTCTGAGAAACTCTCCTTCTGATTTATTGTTATGTTTAAGGTACTTTCTACTACAGATACTCCTGTACTCTCGGATACTTCCTAGTGTAAATGCATCCCATACATTTGTGTCTGTTTGTTCTTACACATCTCCCCATCCATATGACAGGGATTATGTTTGAGGGACAAATTGTCCCCTGCCCCCTGAGAGAAAAAAATCAACCAATCTCTCCCCCCCTCCCCCCCCCCCCCCCCAACAGATATCGAAAACTATTTTAGCGCTCTTCCCCTTAAGGAAGAAATCCACCTACATGAATTTTATCCCTCTTCCTCCCCCAGAAAAACTATTTCAGCTGTTATATCTAAGCCTTTCAGCCATGTGATCTTTCACATTCATTACTATGGCTGGTGAATCTTCTAGATTTAGGGCACAGGATCAGGGACTGAGCATAAAATTTCAAGATGATGGTGTGCCAACATCTTGCAGCTAAGTGAGGTCGCTGCGCTGGGGAAGTAGGATTAACTCGTAACAAAGAGTTAATATTTCTTGTTTATGAGAATAACCTTCCACTTAACATCATCAAGAAGGTATGGTACATTTTATATAAAAAACTACTGTTGTAAAATTTCGGTTAGAGAGAAGAAATAGTTGTTGATCCTTGTCAAGCGATTAAGTGGTTCTCTGGTTATCTGAAAATGGACTATACGTAAATCTTGAGAAAATACAACATGTAGCCATGCCAGCAATTGATGTAGCACATAAAAAAGTGAGAAATCAGGGTAGAATCCTCAAATTTCTGGTTGTATCTGGAATGCCCATATCACTGAGCTGCTTGAACAATTAATCATAGCTACTTTTACTCTTCTTATAATTACTAGTCTTGCAAACAAAGGAATCAGCGACCTAATGTTTTGCATACTTCCAATAAATAATATGTTACGGAACAGTTTTCTAGTGTAGCTAATGACTGATTGCACAAAAGTAAGCAGTTTTTTAGGTACCTTTTCAAGGAGATAGGCATTTTAATGCAACTACATAATATATATAATTGCTAATGAAATTCTTCATAAATAATCCAGAACTATCTGAGAAGGATGATGGTGTCTACAGATGGTAAAAGGAGGAGGAAAAAGTTACCTTCACCTACCACTCTTTAAGCTGCCAGTGGCTCAGAAAGAAGTTCAATATGCGTCAACAGGTCCTGGATTATTTTGGAAACAACACACAATTTCTTACAAGTAATCAAGCAAGTTTTAAATCTAGAGTAAAATCATTTCTCCTCGACAGTAAGTTCTATTCCATTGACCAATAGCCGGCCACGGTGGCCGAGCTGTTCTAGGCGCTTCACTCCGGAACCTCGCGACTGCTATGGTCAAAGGTTCGAATCCTGCCTAGGCCATGGATCTGTGTGATATCCTTAGGTTCATTAGGATTAAGTAGTTCTAAGATCTAGGGGACTGATGACCTCAGATTTTAAGTCCCATTGTGCTCAGATTCATTTGAACCATTTTGTTCAACAATTATTATTTAAAAACCGGTAGTCTGCAAAAGGCAAGAAAGAGAAATGGAAACGGCCTGTAGGGTAGTTGCATGAGTAGGATTTGGAAATGTTTTCATTAATGTTAAAAGTAATTATGTGTACATATTCCGCAGATTCGTAAATTAGTCTTACATCATTTCGATAAGTAAATTGTTCAGACGATCTATGAAAAGTAAGTAACTAACTCAGAAAGGAAGACGCTCTACTGGTCAAGAGGCATTCCCGATCGTACCAGCATAACGTATCTCCCTGTCAACCGGTGCAGATATTTAATGACGTTCTTAATCCTAGAACAACTAAGGTGAGTCTCTGTGACACATTACTTTACATTTTCTTATTTACTAGCCATAAATTTTTGTACTGCAGTTTCATCATTTTGATATTCTTCTAGCATCATGGTTTCCTCTTATAAATGATAAGTACTGAGTTATCAGATTGATTTTCCGTATCTAAACTGATTTTCAGAAATATTTGTGCATTAATACCTGACCCGACTCTCTCAGACGCATTTCATATATTCTTTTTAATTCTTCGCTTCATTTATAGTTCATTGTGTATTGTACATTTCTGCAATATAATTCTCCACTGTAGAATCATATCTGGTAAGTAAAAAACATATTTGTTGTTAGTCTTACAAATTTTCTAATCGAAAATTAACAGATGGTAAAACTCTTCAAGCATTTTAAGAATCTGATGATCTCAGCGAGTTCAGTGATTCGGGTTACATACCAACCGGTGAAGGCAAAGATGTAGTTAGTGAAGAAAAGATGTTGTCAGTAAAGTAAGTGAACTTCATATCAATAATACTGGAAGTACTGAAGATGTATTTCTAGGAAAATTGTGTCGGTATGGAATAAAATTGCACGTGAAGGAACAAAGTAAGGAATCATAATAAAGCAAAACCACAAGTTATGTAGTCAGGCTTCCTCGTTTGAAAACTATTGTATTGCCGATAGACGCATTTAAACTACAAATTTCTTCTGATGTTATAGAGAAAGTCATTCAGTGTACTCACTAGACGTCAGATTTGCGGTACCAAACTCACTGATGACTTGATCCAACAACACGTGAACAGAAGGCCACAACTAGGACTTCAGAAAACTGTCCACCGTTGTATAGAAATCATTGAGCAGGAAGCTGAAGACGTGAGTGTGACAGTAAAAGAAAGAACTCCAGCCAAGATGTAGCTTTGTTACACGTACGACCTTAAAAGAAGAAGAATGTACGGAAACTCTTTATGGTAACTGCGAAAGAAACGCACGTGGTCGGCATTCAACCTCTGTAGTGAAGTGTGACACTTTCTCTGCGAAAACAGAACACAATTAAGCCTTTCAGTACAATATAAAAATTTGTAAAAGATATATAGGACGTTTCTTCAAGGATTTGTGATTCAGTGGAATTTATTGTATCACCACATTAAATATTTATCTAGATGACCATAATACATTGCTAAAATACTATTCATATTTTATTGTTATCTTAGTGATCAAAATAATATTATGAAGATCTCATTTGATGTATTTTCGAAAAGCATAAAGCAGCCTTCTTGCTAAATAGACCACCTCAGGTGTCTACCGTTATAAAATAGATTGGTATTCTAGGGGTAATATAACATGTGTTGAGCGTTGGATTGGTATTCGAGAAACACAGAACAGAATGCGTTCTAATATGAATAATTTCTTCTGCATATAGATTCGCGTAGAAAACTAAAACAAGAGCTCTACAATGAAACATTACGAGGAGTAGTGACGAATTTCAATCACTGCCACGGAAAGGTGACGCTCATAAATTAATGTTTGTTTGCAGATATATGACTGCAGCCCTCGTACACACTGAAATACCCACGCCACAGTACTGCATCATCTAACTACGGAAGCCGAAACAGAGTGGTGCAGCCCATTGCTAAACTGGAAAACCACGCGATAATTTCTTATCTGCATTCGAGGCGGACAGCGGGGCAATATTCCGTGTTGAGATCCGGTAAGTGTACGGTAACAATGTACCAGCATTTGACACCGTCGGTACATGGCCTAGACTTTGCATTGTGTCTAAAAGGGTCGGCATAACGAAAAATAAAGTATCACCCCATCTCACCGTTCAGCAGCGAGAATCGCAGGAGATGTGGATGGCTTGGTGCTAGACGACCGGCGTACAACAATAAAAGCGACAGTTCGTAGTCAGCCAGGGTTCGCCTTTGAACATTTCCACGACATCCTGAAGTCTACAAAGGGTCGTCGTCGAGACGATGCTGCAGCGGAAAAGCTGCAGCATTGTGAAGCAACCCTGATCTCCATCCGCGCAACCGGCATTCCTATTTGCTACCATTCCGACATAAAGGAGTAAAGCAAGCAAGGGAAATACGTGGATTCACCACCATTGAGAAAGGTGAAGATCTGCCAACGGGCATTGTAACAATGAGTGCCTTTTGGGACAGAAATAGTGTGGTGCTAACAACCTTTGCTCGTTAGCCACATATGACATACAAAAAGTAAACACATCCTTTCGAAAAAAAAAGATATGTATAAATTTACATTTTCAGCGAGAAGTTACAAAACGGTCATTGATTACATAAAAATTAACAACAAACAAGAAGAATGAGTAAGAGACACCACATTTTTACGGGATATCACATGGTATCAGGTACTTTTATACTGATACAAAAAATACTTGTTCACAAAAGAAAGAAGACTCGGCATTTACTTTAGAACAAACAGATGATGAAAATTATACACTGAAGCCCCATGAAACTGGTCTATGCATGCGTATTAAAAAACAGCGATATCTAAACGGGCAGAATATAGCACTGCCTGTAGGCCACGCCTATGTAAGCCAAGAAGAGTCTGGTGCAGTTGCTAGATCGGTTATTGGTGCGACAATGGCACGTTATCAAGAGTTAAATCAGATTAAATATGGTGTTGTAAGAGGCGCACGAGCAATAGGACACAGCATCTCTGAGGTAGCGATGAAGAGGGGATTTCCCCGTACGACCATTTTGCGAGTGTACCGTGAATATCAGGAATTCGGTAAAACTTCAAATCTCAGACATGGCTGCGGATGGAAAAAGATATAAGAACGGTGAACCGTCAATTATGGCGGTTCACAAACAACGACTCAAGCACACGTGTTATTCCAAAAAGTTTTGGTGGAAGTAGGGGCCAGGAGGTGATTGTGAAATAACACACACTGCTAAGGTTATCTTTTTATTTTAAAAGTATTTCTCAATAATAAATTTTTATGTCTGGCATTTTAATAAAAACAATTTTAAAAACAATTTCGAATAGCTGACAATTTTTCTTTATGAAAAGGAGATTCCCAGGTATGATGTTAACAACTTCCCAATAGTAAGATTTTAACTTGATACACACACATACACACACACACACAGACACACATACACACACACACACACACACACACACACATATATATATATATATATATATATATATATATATATATATATATATATATATATATATTAAAAATTATTTTAAATAGTTGGCAAATTTTCTCTGTGTAAAAGATATTGCAATGTATTACGTTAAAAACTTACCAATAATAAGATTTTAAACTTGTTATATCTATAGGAGAACAATTCCCAAAAAAACACATTTAAGTAGCTAGTTTGCACTAAAACTAAAATAGTTGTCTCTCGCCAGTTAAGTAACTTATATTACACCTGTCAGTTGTTACAAGATCAATGTGAATAAGCCTGCACACAAACCTTCACATTAAAGGCAGTTCCCAAAAAAATTATCCTCGGTGAGGGAGTGACACGTGTAAAGGGGCCCAAATCACAATAGGCGGAATAGTTATTGGTTGTCGACAGGGCCACAGCAGATCAGCCCCAAAACTTCCATTACAAGACACGACCTCCCCGTGTTACCCAAAAATAAGATGTAGCAAGGGCGGTGCCTGCACAGACTCCGAACCACAGAAACACGCGACACCGACCCGAAATCACCGAATCGATGTGTGTATGAAACTGCCCGACCAAGAAGCAATTACCACATTCCCGCGGACAGGCAAACTTAAACTGTGGTGAGAAGACCCCAACAAAACCACTGGTGAAGAAACTCATACACTATACTAGGACTTGAAAAACCCCAATTATTGTTACATAAAAACAGTACTCAACTTCTCACACTCCATCACAGCGCCAGGAACACGTCGTACTTCCAAATGCTCCTCAGAGCCAACTGCTGCCAGTGGTTTCAACGGCCGATAAGAAGACATACGGTCCCACGCGCTGAACTCCTGCACCACGGCTTCTAAGCTTCATAATCCACGTACATGTGGGTAAGGCAGACTTAGCCCCTCACAGCCAAGAGGTCGGGCAAAGCACGTGGCGAGCAGTTGACGACCCCAAAAACAGGGCCCCGCTCTCGCCACCACCTCTCTCGGTCACCGCCCAGTACGTACTCCTCGATCGTCACGCGGCCGTACACTTGCTGCACCTCCCGCCAGAGGGCGGCAGCGATCCAAACAGCGCGCCAAACCGAAAGCGCCACCGCAAACACTAGACGCGAAGCAAAAGCACTCCACCTGGCGCGCTTTTCGAAGAGCCGGACAAAACTACGGCTTAAACGGGACTAACAAAGACTGAAGAGAATCGTTGAAAGAAACGGAAGTGCAACCCTTCCGCAGACTGCTGCAGATTTCAATGCCGGGCAATCAACAAGTGTCAGCGTGCTAACCATTCAACGAAACACCATCGATATGGGCTTTTGGAGCCGAAGGCCCACTCGTGTGTTCTTGATGACTGCACGACACAAAGTTTTACGCCTCGCCTGGGCCAGTCACCACGACATTGGGCGTTGATGACCGGAAACATGTTGCCTGGTCGGACAAGTATCGTTTCAAAGTGGACGTGCACGGGTATGGTAACAACCTCATGAATCCATGAACCATATATGTCAACAGGGGACTGTTCAATCTGTTGGAGGCCCTGTAATGGTGTTGGGGGTATGCGGATGGAGTGATATGGGACTCATGATGCGTCTAGATACGACTCTGACAGGTGACACTACGTAAGCATCCTGTTTGATCACCTGCTTCTATTCATATCCATTGTTCATTCTGACGGACTTGGGCAATTCCAGCAGGAGAATGCGACACTGCAGAGTTGCATAAATGCTACAGACTGGCTCCAGGAACACTCTGAGTTTAAACACTTCTGCTGGCCACCATACTCCCAGACATTAACATCAAACAGCATATCTGGGATTCCTTTCAAAGTGCTGTTCAGAAAAGATCACACCCCCTCGTACTCTTACGGATTTATGGACAGCCCTGAAGGATTCGTGATGTCAGTTCCGTCCATCACTACTTCAGACATTAGCCGAGGCCATGGCACGTCATGTTGTGATGGGGTCCTACACGATATTAGGCAAGTGTACCAGTTTCTTGGCTCTTCAATGTAAAATATACTAAGTATTAAGTCGTAACGAGGCCACTGGTGTTTTATTCGCCTGGTTGTCGTTTCCACTGCGCACCAGGCAGGACGTTCAGCCAGCCGCACTGCCAGGAGGATGTGGGTGAACTCATTTGATAAAAATAGTATCAATATAATTTTCCTGTATGGCCTGGGTTATTCACCAAGGAATTGCACCTCGTTCCCACGGGGTCCGCTTCAGCCAACCTCGCTAACAGGCTGCCTATCGCAACAGAGACCGCCATCAGGTGAGCACTATGTCGCCACGCCAATTCACTTGTTCTCGCAGCTACATACGCATATCTAACCGCTCCCTAATTTTTTGGCCACTGGCCCACCGTGTAAAGTGAGTTATGCCTGCACCTCCAGCCGACCGTACCGGCAGTTCCGTTTGGCCGCAGTTCAGTCTCTGAGCTACAAGTTGGCAGTACCAGCAGTTTCGTCTCAGCAGTTAACTCCGGCAGCCCCGGCCCAGTCCGTTCCGCTCTCCACCAGCAGCACGTCAGCCGTCACACGCCGGCAGTACCGGACCAGTAGCGCCCCAGGTCTTCTTGGCACTGCCTATCCCGACTCCAGGGTTGGTTGTTTAAGCACATCACAGACATTGTCGCAGGAGCTACTTCTCTTGCAGTGTGGCTATTCAGTTAAGTAGATAACAAACAAATGGTTCAAATGGCTCTGAGCGCTATGGGACTTAACATCTGAGGTCATCAGTCCCCAGAACTTAGAAATACTTAAACCTAACTAACCTAAGGACATCACACACATCCATGCCCGAGGCAGGATTCGAACCTGCGACCGTAGCGGTCGCGCGGCTACAGACTGTAGTGCCTAGAACCGCTCGGCCAGCCCGGCCGGCTAAGTAGATAACAGTTGAGTTTCTTATTGTCATTAAAGTTATTTCTTAAGTCTATGTAATGATTTCTTCAGTACGAGAGTATGTCACCTGAAATAGCAACATTCCGTGAGCACTACTGATAGCCTTGGAAAAGATGTATGAGACAGATTAAATACCCTCAGACTTCAAAAAGAATGAGATAACTCGAATTCCAACTAAAGCAGGAGCTGACAGGTCTCAAAATAACCGAACTATCAACTTAGTTAGTCATGTTGCAAAACAATAAGACTGGTTCCTTAGAGAATAATGGGAAACTGGTAGAAGCCGAAGTCAGATCAGTTTGGACTCCACAGAAATTTAGGGACACATTACGCAGGACTGACCGTAAGATAGTTGAAGGGAAGGTAAACCTATGCTTATAGCATTTTCAGAGTAAGAGAAAGCTTTTGAGAATGATGGTTGGATTATTCCATCTGAAATTCAGAAGGTAGTAGGGGAGGAGAACAGGGAATGAAAGGCTAGTTACAACTTGTCCAACTTGTCCAAAAACCACACACCAGTTTTAGAAGTTGAGGGGCATGAAAGAGAAGCAGTGGTTGAAAAGGGAATGAGACAGATGAGCCGTGTTGCGACTTATGTTGGTGCCGTTCGTAGGTTGGCATTGTGTATTAGGGATAGTGGCGTCTCGTTTACTTATCGTCTTTACTGGCGCAACTACGTTTGCTAGCGTTGTCTCTCCACAAGTGGCAGCAGCAGCGGTTATCGATGTCTAGTACGCTAATACTGTCTTTGCAAGGGCGTCAAGTGTTTCCTGGGTCGGAGTGTGTCAGGCAGTTTGGTTGGGATGGAGCAGCAGTGGGGTCTGGCAGCGTGAGGACATGCCGGGACTGCTGGCGGCATGCAGGCACTGCCATATCGAGGGGCTGTAGTTGCGAGGGCTATAACCTCATTCTCCACCGGACCGAGGACGTTTGAGTTGAGTGAACAGTGACCCAGTAGTGAAACCTCCACTATTTTGAGATCACTTTATTTGTTTGCGGGTTGCTGCTAGCAGGGTCGCTGAGACGAAGGGCAACGAGTGCAGTGTTTGGAGTTGGCGAAATTAATTAGCTGACCTCCACCTTTTATTATGAATCATTGTATTTATGGATGAAGTTCAACAAGCGGTATTTTTCTGCCTAATGGCCGCTAACGCCCCAGTTCCCTGCCCTGGAGGATAGCATATTTTCGCGGTAGTGTACCTTTCCTTGCCTTCCCGCTGCTGCCCGGTAAGGTGTGTAGTTCGACAGCCTCCTTGATTGTGGTTCAGATATTTGTTTCTTTTGGACTACTTTGGTCGTAGTGGGTCCCTCTGCTTCTAGATATTCTGAATACCAGATTCTGAAGATGCAGTGCTGTCTGCCGGTTCCACCTTGCCTGGGTAATTCCAATGTTGTGTTGGTTATCAGACATTAGGTAGATGTTGCAAGAGTGTTAGCCTGCGTTTAAACGGTCACTAGTTTGAGTTGCCATCTGGTTAAGTGAATAAAACTCTTGGCTGCTTGTCTCATCGTTTATGAAGGTGAGCGACTTTCCCAGGTAGATTCTTGGAGCAGTGTCCGAGGTCCAATTCTATCTTCATTTGGTCAGATTGTGATAATTGTCAATAAGGTCTTTAGCCGTGAATGTAATTTGTGTTAACAATTTTTTTGGTTAGGTATTGTCTCTTAATAGTGAAAATTTGATAAGTGTTCTGTTATAACATTTTAGTATCTCTTGGAGAAGTTAACTCGTTCTTAAGAATTTGCTATCTTGGCCTTCAGCCCTCAGATTGTTTTTGAGTTATTACTACTGGGGCCCGCAGCCAACAAATAATCTGAATTTCTTGTCAATAAGGCTTTCAGCCGTGAATGCAATTTGAAATAAAATGTGTGTGAAAGCTTATGGGACTTAACTGCTAAGGTCATCAGTCCCTAAGCTTACACACTACTTAACCTAAATTATCCTAACGACAAACACACACACCCATGCGCGACGGAGGAGTCGAACCTCCGCGGGGATCAGCCACACAGTCCATGACTGCAGCGCCTTGGACCGCCCGGCTAATCCCACGCGACAGTGCAACTTGTCTTAAGAATTTTAATTAGATAGTGTCTCTTAAATCATTTTTTATAATTTTTTAGCATCTCTTGGAGAAGTTAACCTCTTCTTAAGAATTTGCTATCTAGGCCTTCAGCCGTCAGATTGTCTTTTGAGTTATTGCTATTAGGGGCTTCAGCTGACAAATAATTACAATTTCTTGTCAATAAGGACTTCACCCGTGAATGCAACTTGCTTAAGAACTTTTTAATTAAACATTGTGTCTTAACACTCAAATTTGATAATTGTTTCTTATTGTCAACCTTACTTGGAATTGTTTTCAAATAAAGTGTACGTGATTATATAAAAGGAAAACTGAGCATCCAACGGTAACTGAGTTCAGCCCCGTGCACATTGAATCCGGCCTTCCCCTAAGTACCACGTCTCAATGGTAGCAGAGCGTAGTTATGATTGTAATATTATCATGATGGTTACCGTTGGTTCGATTTATAACCCTGTCCGTGTTACAGATATTCGTCTTTCCTATTTGGTTGTTTCAGATGGCCAATTCTAATGGTGGTCAGGCAGTGCAGCGGGATTGGCCTTTTGAGGAAGGACCACTTTATTTATGAGCTGGCGATAAGGCGCCAGCCTGTTGAGGGTAGTGTCCCAGACTTAGCCGCCAGTTTGCGTGCTACCGTTCTTCAGCTGGTTGACGTCACGCCGGATGTTGTGGGTGAGACAGAAGCAGAAATTGAGTTGTTTTGTAAGGGTGTTAGGGGTCTTGAGGACACCATCGGCTTTTTGGAGGCACTCAACCTGGTGGCAGTCAGTTAGACAGGGTGTGGGCACAGTTAATACATTTAACCAACCATATAGCGGATTTAAGGACATTAAAGTTAGAGGATCGTTATAAGGAATCAACCGCTGAATTGGGGGGGTCCTTGATTAATGAATTGCAGTTTAAGATAACATGTTGAAGGCTTAATGGGAAGAGGACTGGGGCGCAGGACTTGCTGTCTTCAGGGGGGCGAGCCAGCCCTGGAATAATGCACTCATGTCTCCTGAGAGATTCGACGCAGCGTTTGCTAAATTGCCTAATCCGCTGGTGCATCTCTTTCAGAACATCACAGAATTAGTTATAGACCGACTCGTGCATACTGAAAGGTTATTATGGTTGTTTGTTCGCCTTGAGCAACACGCTGATGCCTTTGGTGTTTCGCATCAAGTAGTTTTGTCGCTATTGTGTCTGTTAGCTAGAGGCGAAATGAGGACCCTCGCATCCAGAGCCATGACAGTGGGGTCTTCCTTGCGGCGGTTGAGGGAACTTGTAATTAACGAAAGATTGACCTTGGGAGTTCGCGAACAGCTCGAGTGTCGCTATTTTGGCAGATGCAGCAAGAGAAGGAGGAGTTACATGAATATGTGGACAGCGTCAAAACGGCCTGCTTCGTCTTGTTAGTCTATTGTCCTAAGGGGAATGCGAGCGGCGGATAAGTCGCACTTTGTTTTTCGTGATCGTCCCTCCACCTGGGAAGAACTTCGTGTCGCCGTTGTATCGATATCTGCGTTACAGATCGAGGACGATCCAGGCCTTGAAGTTAAGTTTCAGCCCGCAGACGTTATCAAGGAGAACACCGGATTACTTACATCAGCTGAGTCTGCTAAACGGGAACCGAGGAGTTGCTTGAGGTGCCGTCGGACAGGTCATTTAGTTCGTTCTTGAGTTCAACCGCGAGCACCCATAGCCAATAAATGACACTCGAGTGGGCAGCGACCTGAGGATCAAGTCCTTAAATCTTGGTGCGACCGTGTCGCTGCTCGATCGTCACCTCCCCTGCCTTATATTCGTTCTCGAGTAGGTGGCGAACCTATTTGTGCCCTTTTCGATTCTGGCAGCTCCTTTTCGTTGTTGAGCTGCAAGCACGGGGATCAGCAACTAAACTCTCAGTACGGTTGGATTCCTCTCCTTCTGAAATGCGGGACTACTAATTCTATTCAGTATCAGAACAGAGGTTTACAATGAGAATGACAACAAAAGAAGTTGTATTAGTGACTAAAAATGAAATATAGGTAACTGGCAGAACTGTAGTGTGATTAGCTTACCAGAATCTGGAAATAAGGCCTACGCTATGATACTGCATAGCAGATTAAAAGTAATATCAGAATGGTTATAAGTGAAGAAAAATGCGTTTCAGTACAGGAAGTTTGATTATGGACGGAGTAGTTGGGACGAAACAAGGTTGAGAGACCCGCGTAACGTATGTTTTTTTTTTTTTAAAGAAAGCATTTGATAAAGCTTATGTGAAGGAACTACGGAGTCTAACGGAGAAAACCGGGTACCCGCCCTAGTTAATAAACACCTTAAGAAGCTTATACAAAAGGGGCAAAAGAGATTGGCATGCAAACAACAATTTACCACCCAACCAAAACAGTCGAATACTACAGTATGACTACATCAATAACTAAAAAAGGACTTACGTAAGACGAAACCCCGTAAGAACTGAGTTATAAATATAGTACCAGATTTTATATCTCACGTTAAAGTAAGACAATAAGTAGCAAAATTTGGGAATTTAAGCGGAAAAAGAAACAGGTACCTTAGAAAACTGACAAAAAAATAACAAGTTTCTACACTGCTCCACGGACGTGAGTCATGGGACATTTACAAACAACAAGGGAGTAGGAATCACGCTGGTGAAGAACTAAGAAGGCTATGAAATCCTGTACCAGAACAGACAGTTTCAGAAACTGCGAGATTAGGAAGCAATCAAACAATTCAACATAAGAAGGAAACATGAAGACAAGAGAAGAAAATTGAGTGAATGTCACGCCAGAATAAATTTGTCAGACTGCCTTACAAAGTCGTAACTTATAGCCCAATAGACCAATGAAGTCAGGTGGGCATCATAACAGACAAAGGCCTAATACTTGTAAAGAATAAAAAGAGGAAGGGGCAAACAATGACAGGAACACACTGTCCGAATCTCCTAATTAGAGGCTGTCAAGAGGAAGCATCACGGGAAGCAGCCCAAAAGAGAGGTTTTGCTCCCCGGAAACGCCCCACCTCATTCTGCACAGAACACATTAAAATAAGCCGTAGTTCCCACACTTCAAGTTGTGCACTACAGGATTTGTGAGCCTGACGATGAACTGACGCACCTGCCCTGGACAACACAGTTACCAAATGTCAATATTTCGAGGGATATTCGTATCTTTAGTCGGTCGCGAAATGGGAACTACAGCGATAATCAAATTTTTTTTATTTGCAACAGTTAAATATATCTTCCAGCTACTTCTCTGCATAGCCGCACTTCCCGTCGAAAACGTTTCGTTTCCCCCGAAGTGTGCGGCCAAGAATTGTCATGCAGGAGAAGGACAAGTGTGGTAGTTGTTTTATGTGATCTGCGTGGCATCAGCCGAAATCTTTCACCAGGCCCTCATACTTGGCGGGAGATATTATTTTCTAGGCATTCCTCCATGTTCACTCTGCGCTCAGAACTAAAACCAAAAAAATGTGGCGCGATCGACTGGTAAACTATGTAGATCGGATTGTCACTGTGGCTTCCGTTTCGCGTCATATGACATCACACTTCCACAGGCCTCGTATTTTGCCTTTGTGGTCTGCTTTGGGGAGAAGGGTGCGTAACTGCTCCCCGCCCCCACCAACTTGAACTTGCCACTGTTTTGCCCGAGTGTCGCTTAATACTCGTATGTGCTTGGAAACTATACATGAGCTGTATTTATTCATCTCAAACGACTGGAAGTTGTTTTGAGTGCCAAAGGTTCTCCTACACCGCATTAGAGGTGGTAATGTGTTGTCTTTTTGGTCCAGCTCCGTGTGTTAATAGACACTAAACGATCTGCCATTCTACATTCCCCGAATAGATTTGGGAGAGACGAAGGAAACATAATAAATACCTGTTTTTTAGTCATCAGTCTTCTGACTGGTTTGATGCGGCCTACTAAGAATTTCTCTCCTGTGTCAACTTCTTCACCTCAGAGTAGCACTTGCAACCTAGATGCTCAATTACTTGCTGGATATATTCCTATCTCTGTCGTACTCTTACAATTTGTGCCCTCTACAGTTCCCTCAACTATAATGGAAGGCTTTCCCTGATGTCTTAACTGATGTCCTATCATCCAGTTCCTTCTCCTTGTCAGTGTTAACCACATATTTGTTTCCTCACCGATTCTGTACAAATTCTCCTCATTTCTTACCTTATGAGTCCACATAATTTACAACAGTCCTCTGTAGCATCACATCTCAAATCCTTCGATTCTCTTCTCTTCCGGTTTTCCCACAATCCATGTTTCATGACCATCAAATGCTGTGCTCCAAAAGTACATCCTGAGAAATTTCTTCCTCAAATCAAAGACTATGTTTGATACTAGTGGACTTTCCTTGGCCAGGAATGCCCTCTTTGCCGGAGCTAGCATGCTTTTGATGTCCTCCTTGCTCTGTCCTTTGTTGGTTATTTTGCTGCCTAGGTAGTAGAACTGCTTAACTTCACCTACTTCATGACCGTCAATCCATGCGTTAAGTTTCTCTCAGTTCTCATTTCTACTACTGCTCATTACTTCCGTCTTTCTTCGACTTACTCTTTAGACTGTTCATTCCACTCAGCAGATCCTGTAATTCTTCTTCCCTTTCACTCAGGATAGCAATGTCATCAGCGAATCGTATAATTCATATCCTTTCACCTTGAATGTTGATACCACTTCTGAAGCTTTCTTTTATATCAATCATTGCTTCTTCGATACACAGACTGAGCAGGAGGGATGAAAGACTACGGCCCTGTCTTACACTCCTTTTAGTCCGCGTTCTTCACTCTTCGTTGTCCACACTTATTATTCCTTCCTGGCTCTTGTACATATTGCGTATTATCTGTCTCACCTTGTAGCGTACCCCTATTTTTCTCAGAATTTCGAACATCTTGCACCATTTTACATTGTCAAACGCTTTCTTTAGGTTGACAATTCCTATGAACGTGTCTCGATTTGTCTTTGGTCTTGCTTCCATTATTAACCGCAAAGTCAGAATTGCCTCTCCGTGCCTGTACTTCTCCTAAAGCCAAACTGATCGTCATCTTGCGCATCCTCAACTTTCTTTTCCATTCTTCTGTATACTGTCTTGTCAGCAACGTGGATGCATGCGCTCTAAGCTGATTAAGCGATAATTCTCGCACTTGTCAGCTCTTGCAGTCTTTGGAATTGTGGATGATACTTTTCCAAAAGTCAGATGGTATGTCACCAAACTAATACATTCACACCTACTTGAATAGTAGTTTTTTTGGCATTTCCGCCAGTGATTTTAGGATTTCTGGTGGAATACTATCTATCCCTTCTGCTTTATTTGATTTTAAGTCATCCAAAGCTCTCTCAAATTATGATTCCAATATTCCAATTCTGGATCTTCTATTTCTTCTAATCGACTTCTGTTTCTTCTTTTATCACATCAGATAAATCTTCCTCCTCACAGAGGCCTTAAGTGTACTCTTACCACTTATCCAATCTCTCCATTTAACAATGGAATTCTCGTTGCACTCTTAATGTTACCACCCTGGCTTTTAATTTCCTCGAAGGCTGTTTCGTCTTTCTGTGTGCTGAGTCAGTCCTTCCGACAATCATAATTTTCGATTTTTCACACTTTTCATGGAGCTACTTCGTCTTAGTTCCCCTGCACCTCCTATTTATTTCATTCCTCAGCGACTTGTATTTCTGTATTCCAGAGTTTCCCTGAAATCTTTCGTAATTCTTTCCTTCATCGATCAACTGCCGTACTTCTTTTATTACTCATGGTTTCTTCGCAGTTACCATCTTTGTACCTATGCTTTCCTTTCCTTTTTCTGTGTCTCGCCTTTTAGATATGGCCATTCCTCTTGAACTGTACCACCTACTGAGCTATTCTTCGTTGCTGTGTCTATACTCTTGAGAACTTCAAGTGTACCTCTTCTTTCCTTAGTACTTCTGTATCCCACTTCTTTGCGTCTTGTTTATTCCTGACAAATCTCTTAAACTTCAGCCTACTCTTCGTCACTTCTACTTTGTGATCCGAGATTATATCTGCTCCTGATCCAGTATCTGATTTCGGAATCTCTGCATGACCATGATATGATCTAACTGAAATATTCTCGTACCACCTGACTTTTCCAATTATACCACCTCCTATTGTGATTCTTGAACAGAGTATTGGGAATCACTGCCTGAAATACATTACAGACCTCAATCAGTCTTTCTCCTCTCTCATTCCTTGTCCGAAGCTGATATTCTCCCTCAACCTTTCCTGTGCTCTTTCTCCTATTACTGCGTTCCAGTCAATCATAACTATTACATTTTCATCTTCCTTTATGTGCTGTATTACCATTTTAGTATCCTCAAATACTTTCTCTATATCTTTATCTTCAGCTTGCGACATCAGTATGCACACCTGAACTATCGTTGACCGTGTTGGTTTGCTGTCGACTCTGGTTAGAACAACCCCTTCACTGAAATTTTCATAGTGACATACCCTCTGCTCTACCTTTCTATTCACAACGAATCGTATTCCCGTTATACACTTTTCCGCTGCTTCTGATAGTACCCTTTTATCGTACCCTTTGTTTGTCACGCAGGTCAGATGTTCCCGCCTCAACGTCTTTAAACTTACTCGCCCAACGTCGCACAGTACTCACATCAACACAATCACCATGGGTGCCTGACCAGAGGTCTGTATCTTCTTTCCGTTTAATTTCACTGATACCTATAATATCTAGACTGAGCCTTTCCCTTTTCAGATTTTATAGCTTCCCTATCTCGTTCAAGGTTCTGACATTCCACGTCCAGACTCCAAAAACGTTATGCTTCCGTTGGTAATTCAATCATTTGCTCATGGTCACTTCTCCCATGGCAGTCCCATCCCGGAGATCCAGATTCATTTGCCAATGGGGAGATCATCATGACACTTCTTTAGTTACAGGCCACATGTCCTGTCGATACACGTTATGTTTGATTAATGCGATGGTTTCCATTGCTTCTGCATCCTCATGCACAATGAGAGCGACTGCTTATGCGAGAAGTTTTCGGCCACCAATGTTGATTATCAATCAAGATTTAAGTGGTGGCGTGATTCTAACCCGGGACCAAAAACGTTGAGATAATTGATTGGAAACGCTAGCCTCGGATCATGGGTGCCAGCAATGAATACCTATGGAGTTCAAAAGATCTCAGAACAGAAACGGTCTTGGTTACGAAATTATTTAATGTCAGTGATGCCTTTTGGGGCAACAACAGATTGTACGAGTGTTAAATGAAACGTAATGCCTCCACCTTCGTTACTTGGGTTTGGATCGGAATAATTTAGTAAATCAAACGAGGAAATGATCCTTTGAATGTGTTCTTTAATTACCAATATTCACTTTTCCACATAATCACCAGCCAGTTGGATACATTTCTGCCAACGATGAACAAGTTTTCTGAAGCCGTCACGAAGGAAGTCTACACTCTGGTTCCGCAACTACAGTCTCACAGTTGTCTCAACGCCTCCATCAGAAATATAATTATGTCCCCACAGATCGCCTTTCATGATAGGGAACAGATGGAAGTCAGACAGAGCTAAATCTGCACTGTATGGAGGATGCCGTGGTTGCTGCCATAGGACGTCCAACTCTTTGTTTGTCACGCAGGTCAGATGTTCCCGCCTCAACGTCTTTAAACTTACTCGCCCAACGTCGCACGGTTCTCACATCGACACAATCACCATAAACTGCTTTCATTCTCTGATTAATCTCCTCTGGGGTGACACCTCCGGCTGTCAAGAATTCAATGACTGCACCTTGCTTAAATCGCATTGACCGACCGTCTGCGCAGGGTTCCATAGTTTACACTGTGCTAGGGCTTCCCTTCAACTGGAGCTGTAGAGAAGAGGCTACGGAACAAGCCTACTGTTGAAGAGTTACGAAGGTGGAGGCATTACTTTTCAGTCAATCCTCGTGTAATAGTAGCTGGATATGCGTTTTTATGATGGGTGGATTACATTTTCCATTTTAAGTGAGAACATGAAGAAAGTTTTTCGTATCCAATTACTTTTAGACAATCTGAAAATGCCCCAACGGGGTGAAACGCGTCGATGACATTAAATGATTTCGCAACCAGAACTGATCTAGTTGCTGTACCAGACTGCCACAATGAAACTGAATAACTGTTAGAAACTTCTTTACAATAGATTTGGTATGTCCATCCTTTTAGCAGGACGTCTCTGGGACGACGGCCATTTACTATCGTGACAAATAAATGAAAACACCTACAGCCGTCCTTATGATTTTATTTTATTTTGTCGCTACCAGTTTCAGTTCCTCAGTGCGTCTTCTTCAGGCGATTTTTGATGTGATACAGGTTGCTAGCCGGCCGAAGTGGCCGTGCGGTTAAAGGCGCTGCAGTCTGGATCCGCAGGACCGCTACGGTCGCCGGTTCGAATCCTGCCTCGGGCATGGATGTTTGTAATGTCCTTAGGTTAGTTAGGTTTAACTGGTTTTAAGTTCTAGGGGACTAATGACCTCAGCAGTTGAGTCCCATAGTGCTCAGAGCCATTTGAACCATTTTAACAGGTTGCTATGATGGCCATGCATAACACATCAGTTGCCAGCATTACTGGATACGCAGATAATGCGTCAGCACTCCGACCATCAACTGACAGTTGAACCAGGGAGCTCCGGGCCAGTTTCTTTCCCCCACCGTGTGTATCAGTTTTGAGCAAGGTAAATACACAATCGCGCCATGCACGGATTAGACAGGGGGGCATCCGGAACACTGTGCTGTGTTTAGGGGCAGCCGGCGCGACCGCACACAGCGATCTGGCTTGCCGCCACTTGCACGGCCTGTTTGCCGCCACATTGTCTCGGCGCACCTGAGTCCGGCTTTTGCACGCCCACGCAGGCGGAGCGTTATCTGCTGGCCTGGAGGAGGCAGCCCGCCTCTGTAGCCCTCCGTGCTGTGCTATGCTGCGTAGCCTCCTGTGCGCCCGCATAGCGCCGGCGCTCCCCGCCACTGTGCATTGTCACAGGCCGGCCCGCATGATGCCGCGTGTGCGCTCGCCGGCCCCCACGCACCGGATCGCGCAGTTATGTCCGCCCACGCGTGAGGGGCCCGCGGCCCGATTATGGGAGGCCGGAAACAAAGCGAACGATGGCCATTGTGTCAACTCGCCCGCAAAAGGTAATTTCGTCGGCCGTATTGAACGCCACGTTGCGGGCAGCTGATAAATTTTTTCGTGCTGGCGAATTGTGGACCTGCGGGTGACCTCTGGCGGACCGTTATGCGAGACCGCAGAGGAGGGAGAGGGGGCAGCCGACGAGGTTCACGGAGGTCTGAGCAGGAGCTGCGGTGGCCGGGATTCCGCCATTACAAAGCAGTATCGAGCTAATTCGTTACAGTAGTGACAGCACTCCAATGAAAGCTCCTAAATTAATCTCGGTACGATATGTATATTTAGAAGGTGTATACTCTTGTAAGCTTTTCCCCTTTGAATATTAGGTACATTACAGGTTATTTAACATTCCGGCTATCGGACTTCCAACGGATCGGCTTACAATACATCACGTCTAACACGAAAACAAACAGTCAACCAATTCAGTAATTTTTGAGACTTTTTATGTGGAGAAATAGCGGTCTGGCTACAAGTAAAAATGAATTACAAACAGTCTCGACCTCAATATAACATTTATTTCGATGGTTACCGAGTTCTGTCAGTACCGTGAGACACTTTAAATCACGATAACAGGCGGTGGCGGTGAACGGAGCAGGTGTTATACCTCTACGAACGTCAGCTGATCGTGAAGTTATAACACTCGCTCTTTCCACCGCCTCCAGTTCTCATCGTGATATACAGGGTTTGAGGGTGGCCATGTACTGACCAAAACTGGTAACCATCGAACTAAACGTTTTATTGCGGTAGAGACGGTTTGTACTTGACTGTTAAAGACGTAAGGCGTGCGAATATCGACGATGGTAGTCGTTATTGTGGCTTCGATAGATTAATTCACTTTTGAAACTGGAGATGTTGTTCAGAACATGTAATTAATGGTGATCGACATAGTAATTACGAGTACAAATGAGTATTTTAAAAATGGCAGCAAGGTGTCTTTAAACTTGTTTTACCGATGGTCAGCAGTGAATGTTCGCCTCTCTTCGTCCCACACCCACAATTCTGTAATCCACACTGATAATTTATCATTCGGCAAATAATTTATTTTACTTATTTATTTAATGTTATCAGATTGTTACCTTCAGGCTCTCTCTTATATCGTACCGAGAATTCACAAATACAGTGCCTTTTCTTATGTCTCAACTGCCTAAAATATTTAAAAAAATTTAATATGACAAAAAGTAATAAAACGATTTGAGTGTCTGCAGAGAGAATGAGAATAAATAATACTGACTAAGAGCTAATAAAATTAATACTGTCAGTACTTTTGCTACTAGCGCTTCCAGTAATAAAACAATAATGATAATAGTAGTAGTAGTAGTAGTAGTAGTAGTAATGGCAAATACTATCAAAGACGGCGTAGGTGTATAAAAAAGGTATTTTCTGATATAGTGAGTTCAGGGGAAGGGAAATTTAAGGAGACTGCAGCAGTTACGAATACTTGGAAATGAGTAAGATCTGTTTGGAAATAAGGATGCAAAGAGGTAAGGAGTGCGAACAGCGACAATGGTAGTCGTTATTGTTACTTCAGTAGATTAACTCACTTTTGAAACTGGAGATGTCATTCAGCCCTCTAATACAAAGGTGGAATTTATTGCACACTCGGGTTCCTGTTACTGAAAAATATTTCGTGAGTGTTGCTGAGCGATGAAGTGGGACAAAAAGAGATTTTTCTGAGATGGGAACGGGTGTTTCTGGCATGTTCTTCAGACATGAGCGTGTATGTGAGGAGAGATGTAAGCCACATGTTCATAATGTAATAGAGAAGATAGAACCCAAAAAGATCTCTGTTATTATCTACATGTAGCCAGGGTAGCTTTGCATATAATGGTGGAAGATGTTCAATGAGTTAGACTTCAAGGGTACATCTAACAAGAAGTTTCAAATGAACACATTTTGATTGTTTGCCCAGTAGCAGTTTCAAATTTACTATAAAATGAAATGTGGGTATCGCATATTTGGCCCGGAGCCCCCTATCACGGGGTTCCATCACCTGCTACAAGTCTCTTTATTTGACTCTAGAACGGCGATTTGCGTGTCGATGATGATGAGATGATGGTAAGGGAGACAACCGCCGTCCTCGATAGGAGGAAGACCTCAAACACGTATGAGAATCGAACCTGAGCCCTCCGCATAGTATTTAGCCGGACTGACCATTCAGGTGCGGAGCCAGACAACTTCTACTGCAGTCTTCTGTTGGTAGTAAACCACCGTAAATTCCTATCAGTAACTTCAGTTCAACTCACCTTAGGAAGGAGAACTTAGCCTCCAATGCTTAATTTTTATGTATATTGATACGTGGCGCCGTTGGTTCTAATCCCTTCTCTGTATCCTTATAAAATACCTGCGAGCGACTCTGTATCGCGTGGCCACGGTTTTCCTCTCTGGTCGCTTGTCGGCTATTTAAGCACACGACGGTATGGGGAGAGGGCTGCTTTTGGTCGGTTGGTTGGCTCACCGGGGGCTGTCTGGTTCTCGGCGGTCGCTCTTTGCGCATGCTCTGCCTCTCTCCGTTACGCGGGCAAATGGGCTGTGACGGACAAGTGCGTGCGGTAGAAGTATGTACTGCATCTACTGAGAGGCCGATTATCTCGTCTGTGCCGCTACACGATATGAACCTGTGAAAGTGCCTTTGGAGTGTATCAGCCTGCAACCGGTTACGCTACAGAATCAAACGACGCGAATTATTCAGGTACTTAAAGTCCTGTTGTATACAATGTGGTCCATTGATCGTGACCGGGCCAAATATCTCACGAAATAAACGTCAAACGAAAAATCTACACAGAACGAGACTTTTCTAGCTTGAAGGGGGAAACCAGATGGCGCTATGGTTGGCCCGCTAGATGGCGCTGCCATAGATCAAACGGATATCAATTGCGTTTTTTAAAATAGGAACCCCCATTTTTATTACATATTCATGTAGTACGCAAAGAAATATCAATGTTTTAGTTGGACCACTTTTTTCGCTTTGTGATAGAAAAATGGCGCTGTAATAGTCACAAACATAGGCCTCACAATTTTAGACGAACGGTCGGTAACACGTAGGTTTTTTAAATTAAGATCCAGGACGTAGATACGTTTGAACATTTTATTTTGGTTGTTCCAATCCGATACATGTACCTTTGTGATTGCCTGTAAATACCACATTACTGCAATAAATGCTCAAAATGATGTCATTCAACCTCAATGCATTTGGCAATACGTGTAACGACATTCCTCTCAACAGCGAGTAGTTCGCCTTCCTTAATGTTCGCACATGCATTGACACTGCGCTGACGCATGTCGTCAGGTGTTGTCTGAGGATCCCGATAGCAAATATCCTCCAACTTTCTCCAGCGAAAGAAATCCGGAGACGTCAGATCCGATGAACGTGTACGCCATGGTTTGGTGCTTCGACGACCAATCCACCCGTCATGAAATATGCTGTTCAATACCGCTTCAACTGCATGCGAGCAATGTGCCGGACAACCATCATGTTGGAAGTACATCGCCATTCTCTCATGCAGTGAAACACCTTGTCGTAACATCGGTAGAACATTACGTAGGAAATAAGCATACATTCACAATTTAGACTGCCATCAATAAAACGGGGGGCCAAAATCCTTACTCCCGTAATGCCGCATCATAAATTAACCAGCCAAGGTCGCTGATGTTCCACTTGTCGCAGCCATCGTGGATTTTCCGTTGCCCAATAGTGCATATTATGCCGGTTTACGTTACCGCTGTTGGTAAATGACGCTTCGTCGCTAAATACAACGCGTGCAAAAAAACTGTCATCGTCCCGTAATTTCTCTTGTGCCCTGTGGCAGAACTGTCCGCGACGTTCAAAGTCGTCGCCATGCAATACCTGGTGCACAGAAATATGGCACGGGTGCAATCGATGTTGATGTAGCATTCTCAACACCGACGTTTTGGAGATTCCCGATTCTCGCGTAATTTGTCTGCCACTGATGTGCGGATTAACCGCGGCAGCAGCTAAAACACCTAATTGGCCGGCCGGCGTGGCCCAGCGGTTCTAGGTGCTTCAGTCTGGAACCGCACGACCGCTACGGTCGCAGGTTCGAATCCTGCCTCGGGCATGGATGTGTGTGATGCCCGTAGGTTAGGTAGGTTTAAGTAGTTCTAAGTTCTAGGGGACTGATGACCTCCGATGTTAAGTCCCATAGTGCTCAGAGCCATTTGAACAATTTGAAAACACCTGATTGGGCATCATCATTTGTTGCAGGTCATGGTTGACATTTCACATGTGGCCGAACACTTCCTTAAATAACGTAACTATCCTGCGAACGGTCCGGACACTTGGATGATGTCGTCCAGAATACCGAGCAGCATACGTATCACACGCCCGTTGGGCATTTTGATCACAATAGCCATACATCAACACGATAACGGCCTTTTCCGCAATTGGTAAACGGTCCATTTTAACACGGGTAATGTATCACGAAGCAAATACCGTCCACACTGGCGGAATGTTTTGTGATAACACGTACTTATACGTTTGTGACTATTACAGCGCCATCTATCACAAAGCGAAAACGTGGTCCAACTAAAACATTCATAATTCCTTACTTACTACACGAATATATAATAAAAAATGCGGGTTCCTATTTAAAAAAACTCAGTTGATATCCGTTTGACCTATGGCAGTGTCATCTAGGGGGGAAACCATAGCACCATCTGGTTTCCCTCTTCAAGCCTGACAAGTTTCGTTGTTTGTAGTTTTTTTCATTTGATGCTTATTTGGAGAGGTATTTGGCCCGGTCACTATCAATGGACCACTCTGTATACGTATGTTGAATTTCGTGCTCTTTCAGTAAACGGGTTTCTCAGTGTTCAGACACCCATGTTGTCTGCTTCGTGTTGATCACTGGTGCACAACTTGTTGAACAGTAGTTTCCCTGTTTTGGACGCACTTGAGACACTGGCAGGGAGTGTATATCTAAGTGGGGGTCTATGCACTCCGAAAGGACAACAGGTTTGATTTTCTGGCACTTTTTTCTGCCATTTGCTGTTAAGTGTAATCCACATATGGGGACATTCTTTCTAAAATTACGAGACTTATGACATTGTTTTCCTTCTTGTATGTAATTATTATTTAGCATGTAAGACAGAGTATGTGTTCTGGTTTCTACACATTCTACAGTGTTCTCCTATGAATGTTCATGCCTCGTGGTTCCTGACCTAAGGCAGTGTGACTGTTGCTGTAGACAGTGATTGCAAGAGATTTAATTTGGCTGCAAAGAGTAATTGTATTCCTGTTTCGAAATATTTCTAATGTTTTAAGGATTGTGTTGCTCTGGATACTGCCCAGTTGCTGTATGATTTTATGTTGTTATTTCAGTGGTATAATCAGAATTGCGCGTCATCCGTCGTAGCTGGTCGTTTTAACTGGGGGACGTCGCCTTGGCGGCAGCCAGTGAATTGTAACCGACGTGCGGTCACTGTGCTTATCAGTAGAGTCCAGTTCTTCGACGAATTTAAGTTGAGTATTTTATTATTTGTTCCTGGTGACGCCGAAGCGTCTATCTTTCCTTCTCCACCTTTCCTTTCAGCTTTCATTCAGGCTCTATCTGAAGTGTAGTTTCCGCGCAACTTTGATGTGCCATTACTTGGCTATGAAATTTGGTATTACCTTAAAGAGGCCTTTCATTGTACTGGGTTTATAATATTTTATTCAGAAAAAGAAATTGTGAGTTTTTTCAGCTGTTATGTGTCAAAAGGTGTCCTCCTTCTGTGGGAGTTTTTCTGAATAAACCACTTATTTTTATATGATTCTTAAGATTCATGTAAAGAAGGTCTTAAAATTATTTTTTGTTTGGTTTGGGCTTTGACGCGCATAGACAGTTTGTCAGTTTAGTAATGTTTCAAATTCCAGGGCAATTATGTATATTATTCTGGGGTAACAGCAGTTTGCTATTGTTATATAAAATCTGTTGGAAGTTAAAAGCCAGACTTTGTGTTAGAGTGGTAATTATAGCCTTTTCTTTATTGAGTGAAAGTATTCTTGAGCGAGTGTCCCACGTCTCGTATATAATTACTGATTTATTAACAACAACTGAACATCTTAATACACTACTGGCCATTAAAACTGCTACACCACGAAGATGACGTGCTACAGACGCGACATTTAACTGACAGGAAGAAGATGCTATGATATGCAAATGATTAGCTTTTCAGAGCATTCCCAAAAGGTTGGCGCCGGTGGCGACACCTACAAAGTGCTGACATGAAGAAAGTTTCCAACCGATTTCTCATACAAAAGAAAGCAGTTGACCGGCGTTGCCTGGTGAAACTTTGTTGTGATGCCTCGTGTAAGGAGGAGATATGCGAACCATCACGTTTCCGACTTTGATATAGGTCGGATTGTAGCCCATAGCGACATTGCTGCTCGCCTTGGTCGAGATCCAATGACGTGCAGCCACGTCTCGATCCCTGAGTCAACAGATGGGGACGTTTGCAAGACAACAACCATCTGCACGAACAGTTCGACGACGTTTGCAGCAGCATGGACTATCTGCTAGGAGACCGTGGCTGCGGTTACCCTTGACGCTGCATCACTGACAGGAGCGCCTGCGATGGTGTACTCAACGACGAACCTGGGTGCACGAATGGCAAAACGTCATTTTTCCGGATGAATCCAGGTTCTTTTTACAGCATCATGATGGTCACAACCGTGTTTGGCAACATCGCGGTGAACGCACATTGGAAGCGTGTATTCGTCATGGCCATACTGGCGTGTCACCCGGTGTGATGGTATGGGGTGCCGTTGGTTACACGTCGCGGTCACCTCTTGTTCGCAGTGATGGCACTTTCAACAGTGGACGTTACATTTCAGATGTGCTACGACCCGTTGCTCTACCCTTCATTCGATCCCTGCTAAACCCTACATTTCAGCAGGATAATGCACGACCGCATGTTGCAGGTCCTGTATGGGCCATTCTGGATACAGAAAATCGATTCCCTATCTTCTCTGATAGTCCTTACAGATTTTTGTCATCACTGACTTCTAGCTACTAAGGTGAACATGTGAACGAGGGAGTCACGGTTTATTGTACCGCTTGCTTTGTACAATGGGGTTTACAGATTTGAAGTAATTGGAATTTTGTAAATTGCCTGTTAAATGGCTAGAAACGGCTGTAAAGCTGGCGAACTAGTAACAATGGAACTGTGGGACAGACAAAGAGAACATTTGTTAGCAAACGACTCGTTCACAGTGGAAAAATCGAGGAAGTGTCACCAGCTAAACGGAATCACTCGCAACTTTCTCACTGGCAAAAGCGATCCAAATGAAACTGCTGATTAGAGAGACACTGGATTATTGCCACAATTATTAGTTAGTATAGAGGAATCTGATAGGCTGAAACTCTCCTTGCTCCATCACCCGCTATGCAGTGCAGATTTAGTACCCTGTGACTATACTTGTCAACGAAAATGAATATATTCGAGGGCATCCAGACGATGCTAATATCCTCGTTGCGGAAACAGGAATTCTCTTGTCACGGTTTCATGAAGTTTATCGTTGCCGAAACGTGTTACAGGGTGACGAAGTGGAAAAATAAGAATTTGTCATCAAACAGGAATTTTTCATAAAGTTCGTTTGTCTCACTTACTAAACTTACTAAAATGTACTCACAGATTCACTCTTATTATCCACAGGGGCAATATTTAAAATCCGAAAGTCGGATTACCTAGACAGTTCTCTTGGTGGTTACGTCACTGAACACGCATTCGGGAAGAGTAGACTTCAAACAATGATTGTCTATCTAGATTTGTAATTTGCATTTTCTTCTTGAAATGCTTAAAGTCAGTGTCTATTTGGGTACTTCGAAAAAGAAATAGGACACATCTGACCCTTCACTGTGCGATCCGAACATGTATTCAGACTCTAACTATGTGACCGTCAAAATTATGGCTTAAATGACTCTGAGCACTATGGGACTTAACATCCATGGTCATCAGTCCCCTAGAACTTAGAACTAATTAAACCTAACTAACCTAAGGGGAACACACAACACCCAGTCATCACGAGGCAGAGAAAGTCAAAATTATGTTCAACGCAAATTCTTTCATTCTTCCTAACACCTCACTTTACTCAACACAAAAATTTTGCTAGTAGTTCATAACACTTGGTTTAAAAGAGAAGCTTGTTCTACTCCGATTCCTACAGGTTAATAGCGGACGAGATGTATCCCAAGTATTCTTTCATTCTTATCGAATTAAGTTTGGTTCTTACAGCGCTAACAAGCTTTTGTATTAGATTGTAGACGCCATAATTTTGACAACATGCGTAGTCTTACACAATTCGAGCTATAAGTACATGTAACTTTTGAACTTTGGATTGTTTATATATGACATTTTAGGAACATCACGTGAAATAGTAGCGGGATGATGGTTTTCGAAACATGTGATCTGCACTCTCGAATACCAAAGGTTAGCCGGCCAGAGTGGCCGAGCGGTTCGAGGCGCTTCAGTCTGGAACCGCGCGACCGCTACATTTTACACTGCCGAACGCTTTTTCCCAGGATGACAAATGCTATGAACGTGTCTTCATACTTTTTTAGTCTTGCTTCCATCTTCAACCTTTCCTAAAGCCAATTTGATCGTCATCCAACACAACTTCAGTTTTCCTTTCCATTCCTCTGTGTACTATTATTTTCAGCAACTTGGATGCACGAGCTTTTAAGATAAATGTGCAATAATTCTCGCAGTTGTAAGATCTTGTAGTTTTCGAAATTGTGTGGACGATATTTTTGCGAATGTCGGATGGTGCCTTGACAGACTCATGCATTCTACACACCAACGTGAATAGTCATTTTGTTTCCGTTTCCCGCAATGATTTTAGAAATTCTTATGGAATGTTATCGATCTCTTCGATTTATTTGACCTCAGTTCCTCCAAAGTTCTCTTAAATTTAGATTCTAGTACTACTGGATCCTTTGTCTTTTCTAAATCGACTACTGTTTCGTCTTCTATCACATCAGACAAATCTTCCCTCTCGTAGAGGCCTTCAACGTAGTCTTACCAAGTATCCACTTTCTCCTCTGCATTTAACAGTGGAATTCGGTTTGCACTCTTAATGTTACCATCATTGCTTCCAATTTCGCCGAAGGTTGTTTTTACTTTCTTATATGGTGAGTCAGTCCTACCGACAATCAATTCTTTTCGATTTCTTTACATGTTTCATGCAGCCATTTCGTCCCAGCTGCCCCGCATTTTCTGTTTATTTCAATTCTCAACGACTTGTATTTCTGTGTTCCTGAATGTCCCTGAGCACCTTTGTTCTTTCTTCTTTTATCGATCAGCTGAAGTATTTCTTCAGTTACCAATGGTTTCCTCGCAGTTACCTTCTTTGTATTTATGTTTTTCTTTCTAACTTTTGTGATTGCCATTTTTAGAGATGTCCATTCTTCTTCAACTGTACTGCCTACTGAGCTATTTCTTAATGCTGTATCTAGAGCCTTGGCGAATTTCAAACGTATCTCGTCATTCCTTAGTACTTCTGTATCCCATTCTTTGCGTATAGGTTCTCACTGACTAATGTCTTTAACTTCAGCCTACTCTTCATCATTACTACACTGTGATCTAACTCTACATTACTTCTTGGTACGCCTTACAATCAAATATCTGATTTCGTAATCTCTGTCTCACCACGATGTAATCTGACTGAAATCTTCCCGTATCACCTGGTTTTTTCCAAGCATATCACCTCCTCTTGTGATTTTTGAAAAGATTATTCGCTATTAATAGCTGAAGTTTACTATAGTCCTTCTCCTCCCTCATTTCTTCTATCAAGCCCACATTCTTGTGTAACCTTTTCTTCTACTCCTTCTCGTAGAATTGCACTCCCTATACTTACTGTCTTACCCTTTAAATTTACTCATATACGTTTTCTTTCTCTTCATCTTCAGCTCGTGACGTCGTCATGTATACCCGAACTATCGTTGTCGATGTTGGTTTACTGTCCATTCTGATGAGAAAAACCCTATTACTGAATTGTTCACAGTAATACACTCTCTGCTCTACCTTCCTATTCGTAACGAATCCTACTCCCATTATGCTGTTTTCTGCTGCTGTTGATATTGCCCTATAATCATCTGACCAGAAATCTCTGTTCTCTTTCCATTTCACTTCACTGACCCCTACTGTACATAGACTAATCCTCTGCATTTTCCTTTTCTAATTTTCTAGCTTCCCTATCATCTTCAATCTTCTGACATTCCTCGCCCTGACTCCGCAGAACGTGTTCCTTCCATTGGTTATTCTTGTCTCATGGTCATCTTTCCTTTGACAATTCCCTCCCTTAAGAGCCGAATGGGAGACTCTTCCGTAATATTTTGCCAATGGAAAGATCATCATGACACTGTTTCAATTACAGGCCACATATCCTGTGAATACACCTTACGTGGCATTAATGCAGGGCGTTCCATTACCTTCTGCTTCCTATTGCCGTTGATCGTAGCTGATTCTTCTGCCTTGAGGGGCAGTTTCCCCTCCGCAAGGACAAGAGTGCCCTGAATCTCTGTGCATTCCTCCACCCTCTTTGACAAGGCCGTTGGCAGAAGCAGGGCGACTTCTTATGCCGATAATCTCCGGCAGCCAATGCTGATTATTAATCAAAATGTAAACGGTGGCGGGTTTTGAACCTGGGACCGACACCGTTCTTTTAGTAACCTAAGATGCTACCCATATCTTTTTTACTTCACTTCATTTTGTTCGGTATTGCTCGTGGCATTTGGTCTAGTCGGATGCCACATGACATACGTCCAAGTTGATGGTCGATTCCTCTATTCAGTTTTTTATTACAGAGGGTAATTAGCACTCAGACCGAACACGCTGAGCTACGATGCTAGAATACACCTACACCACGGGTCTATTTCATTGAATAAATAATTGGTTAATTACCAATCCCCGCCTCAGTTGATACACACGTGTAAGAGTGTTCGGAAGTTTCCGTTACGTAATTCTACAACTCGTTGTAGACGGGAGTGCGTACATAATATATGAAATGGGAAGCCATGTCCAAAACCTTACCGTTCCCACGCTACAGCCGTTTAGAAACATATTTGCGTGGCAGGTTTTAATAAGGTAATCATGGTGGGAGGGTACTTACGTCGGACTGGCTGATGTCTTTTGACGTCTAGCCCATATTTCTCACCAGGTTCGAGCCTCATTCACGTGTCTGTGAGTGTCAGAACTAGTATGGAGTGGTGGAGGTGGCATTAATGTAGTTGTCGCTCATCTACAACATACCAGACGGTGCCGTGAGCAACTTCCCTGCACGCACAATTGCTCATGTACTGGTTGACGGGTTCCCTCCTACATGACGCAGTTCACATGAAAGGCGTCTCCTTGGAGCACTGCAGTCATGCCTGTTGACGGCGGAGGTACACTTTCCCGAAGCCGTTGAGTAATTCTGGCGAAAGGGACATGGAATGAAGTTGGACGTTGTGCACATCGAGCTTGATAAATGCGACGGGCATCTCTTCCAGTACCGTGAGCTTCCGCAGAAGGAAGGATCATGTCTGTGTATTCTGCACACGTGTAATCAAACATCTTGCTTTAACATTCACAAACCCGTGAAAGAGGCTCGAACCATTTCAGAGAGTTAGCATAGATGCCAAATGACATTAGCCGATCCGACGTAAGCACCGTGACCATTACTACCCTGTTTCAAACCTACCTGGCAAACATGTTTTCAAAAGTCTGTAGCATGTACACGGTATGTTTCCTGGCCGCCCGCTCTGGCCGAGCGGTTCTAGCCGTTTCAGTCTGGAACCATGCGACCGCTACGGTCACAGGTTCGAATCCTGCCTTGGGCATGGATGTGTGTGATGTCCTTAGGTAAGTTAGGTTTAAGTAGTTCTAAGTTCTAGGGGACTGATGACCTCAGATGTTATTTCCCGTAGTGCTCAGAGCCATTTGAACCATTTTTACGTTTGACATAAGTTACTGATCAAAATATTATTTACCCACTCCTCTCTACGATTCTCAGAAATTTATAACGGGCATTTCGGAACACCCTGTAGGCCAACATGTGCCTTGAAGGCTAGTATGTTCATTCAGTGCGGACCAATCTTCGCCAGGCCTCGTGGGCTTTCACGTGATGCGACGCGCAAAAAGAGGGACTAGGGGACGCTACTTTGGTAGTATGCAGCAAACGGGAATTTGGAGTGAGGAGGAAGGCATGCTTGGATAGTCTGCAGTTGCGTTAAGTGCTAAGCAAAAGTAGCGTAGATGGTTAACGTATATGTCTGATCAGTTAGAGATTGGAACTCTAATCTTGGTATTGGTAAGAACTTTCATTTGTTGCTAATGAATTCTCTCGTTGTCCGGATTCGGCAGAAATCGACTTTCTTTGTTTCTGAAAGTACTAGATCATAGAGTTGCTGACGTGTAGGAGGGAAATTTGAGTCTCGTTTCGAATAGGTACACGACTCGTATAATTATAGTTGGAGGTCACTCTGCTCTACTCTCGCTATGCTGGCTAAAATACGTTTGTGTTTAAAGTCGATTTTAGGCGTAAAACATGATCCAAAATTGTACTAGATGCATCTCCGAACAATTAGTTCAGGAGTCCTCTCGCCTCTTGGCAACAAAGAGCCCTGAGAAAATAGAGAAAGTCATGGTGATGCTAGAATCAGTATTAAGAGGTCTTTATAGGGATACTTAATATCGTGACATCCAAATCCACCAAATATAAGCGCAGAATCTAATAATTTACAAACGCAGATAAAAACTCGCTCAAGACCTTCCCACAAGGCAGTCTCCACTCCTTCCAACTATGAAAGCGAAGACCAGAGCGATTAGTGTGTCGACTCTTTCTTGTGCCCTCGTTGCCATGGTGCGATTTGTCTGTATCAGCTATTTAGGCAAGAGCGGAACGATTCGAAGGGGGTCGGCGTAGCAGCGAGACGCGGTGAAGTTACGTTGGTTGTCGAGAGAGGACAGTGACCCTATCAGTCGTCGTCTTTATAGTAGTGGTCGGCAATGGACCGTGCGGGCCAGAGTTTGTTTTGGCCGCGTACGGATGCAACGTTCGTAAGTGGGCGACCGTCGTGGCGTGGGACTTAACGCTAATGCCGGAACTGGAGAGTTGCTACCTCTGGATGGCCTGGATAATGGAACAGATATACTGAAGAGAGCGCCTACACTCCGCTTCTTCGTCGTCTGCTGGAGTACTGCTGCGTGGGATGGGATCCTTACAGACAGGTTTGACAGAAGACTTGGAAAAAATTCGAAGAAGGGCCCTTCGTTTTGTATTATCGTGAAACAGGGAACGAAGTGTCACGGATTTGATACGAGAGATGGGGTGGCAAATCATCAACACTAATGCATATCCCGTTGTGGAGAGAACTTTTCAAAGGATTTCAGTCATTATCTCCGAATGTCGCCGTGTTCTACAATGACGACAGCCCCACCTCTTGGCGTCGGCGCTTTTCTAGTGTGTCAGCGTATGTATTCGCGAGCTACTGCAGTGAAACGTCAGTGAGCACCTGAAAATGACAGGCAGCTGTCTCGTTGCAATATTGATCAGCTTCCATAACATTATTCCACGCAACGTCCGTGAACCAATGAAGCAGTTGCTACGTCAGGGAAGTCTCAACCAGCCTACACAGGGAAAAAACTACCACCGTAATAAAGCTAGAGAAAGCAGAGTTTGCACGGTCACATTTTTCTTTTTTTCTTGTCTGCTATTCAAGAGTGTAATGATCGAGAAATAAACTCAAAGTGGCGCTGTGAACCGTTTGCGAAGCACTTGAATGTTAATTTCGAAGATATGATTTAGATCTACATCTACATCTACATACACACTCCGCAAGCCACCGTACGGTGCGTGGCGGAGGGTAGCTTTACTAGTCGATTCCTTTCCTGTTCCACTCACAGATAGAGCGAGGGATAAACAACTACAGGGTGGCCCACGATAAGTCACCCGATTGAATTTTGAGCCTACAGGTTTACTATTAGGGCAATAGCCTTCAATTTGTGCGCTCAACTTCGTGCAGTTCATGGAAATTAGGCCAGATGTCGTTGCGAGTTCACCAATTTTGTTGTGAGTCCGCCACTTCAGTTTGACGTGATGGCGCACAAAGTTCGGGTGACCGTCGCAGAGGATAGGAAGATGGTGTCACGGTTCGCGGCGACGAACAGCGTTACATTGACAAACAGAAGGTTTCATGGTCCTAGCCCACAGACAATACGCAGATTGCATCAAAAATCTGAAGGTACAGGATATGTTTTGGAGTGTTAGCGGCCACAAGCAAGTACCGTACGTTCGCCGCAAAACATTTAAGCAGTTCGAGTAGCTTCGACTCTTAGTCTAATTAAACCAACAAGAAGAGCCAGTACCGAGATGGGAATTTCACGACGATCTGTACAAAGAATTATTTAATCCGACCCATACAAGATGACTGTGGCGCATAAGCTTACTGCGAGAGATAAGGAGTGGAGACTGCAGTTTGGAACGTGGGCAACCGAGCAAGACCAAGAGGCAGTGCTACACAACACACGGTTTTCTGATGAAGCTTATTTTTACGTGAACGGTGGTGTGAACAAACATAACGTTCGATTCTGGGCACGTGAAACTTCGCGTATAATCCACACGGAAGACAGCTACGGGGAGAAAGTGTGCGCGTGGGTCGCGATGTCAAGCCATGGGATCATCAGTCCGTTCTACTTAGATACTACAATAACCGGTGAATGCTATTTACACATGCTGCAGAACCAGTTCTCTCCTCAACTCATGCCCTCATGTCTTCCATTGTAGACCCAATGGTTCATGCGAGATGGAGCACGCCCCTCACACTGCCAACGTTATGCTTGATTTCCTACACGAAAGTCTTGGCCTTAGGGCATTGTCAAACAGATTTCCAGAACGTTATGCAGGAGGAGGACCGTGGCCGCCCCACAGCCCGGACATTAACCCATGTGACTTGTTCCTTTGGGGGTTCCTTAAGGAGAAGGTGTACCACAGAAACCCTGAAAATGCGGTGCAATTTAAGGCCATCATTGTAGAGTTATGCAGCGCCATTCTAGAAGATTTGTGTCCGAGAGTTGTCACAAATGCACGCGTGTGAATTGAAGAAGCTGTAAACCAAAATGGTAGTCATATTAAACTTGTTATTCATTAGGTTGTATTTCCCAAATGTATTCTTTACTTCTACCTCAATAAATTACACATCTTGTCGACAACAAATGTGTTATTGAAGAAAGAAATCACGTGACTTACCGTGCGCCACCCTGTATCTATTAACGTCCGTATGAGCCCTAATGTTCTTATCTTCATCGTCCCTACGCGAAGTGTATGTTGTTGGAAGTAGGATCGTTCTGCATTCAGCTTCGAATGCCGTTCTCTAAACTTTTTCAGCAGTATTCTTCGAAACGAATGTCTTCTTCCCTCCGTGGCTTACACTTGAGTTCCCAAAGCATATCCGTAACACGTCCACGCTGATCGAACCACAAGTAACAAATCTAGCATCTCGCCTCTGAATTGCTTCGATATTTTCTTTCAATCCGACCTCCTGATAATCCCAAACAGTCGAGCAGTACTCAAGAATTTGTCGCACTAGCCTCCTATACGGGGTCTCCTTTATAGATGAACCACACTTTCCTAAAATTTTCTCAATTATACGAAGTCGACCATTCGCCTCCAGTACTACAATCCCACATGCTCCTTCCATTTCACATCGCTTCGCAACATTACGCTCCATATCTAAATGACGTGACTGTGTCAAACAGAACACTATTAATGCTGTATTCGAACATTCACATCAACTAGAAATTTTCTCTTGATGAACTTACAGTCACTTATTTTCACTGTACACCACAACATCAGCAACGAACAACCGAAGATTGTTGGCCACTCTCCCTGCCAGTTATTTATGTACATAGAAAATAGCAACGGTCCTGTCAAATTTTCCTGGGACACTCATGGTGTTACCCCTGTCTCCGATGAAGACTCGCCGTCAAGGACAACGTACTATGTTGTGTTCATTTCAATGATGTGTAATTTGTAGCAGTATCGCTTGTAAATGACCTCATAAGCCGTTGTGTACCTCCATGATCAGACACAACAAATTTTAATCCTTCATTGTGAGATGACACTCGCAGCAGTGGCTGACGTGAGTAGCTGCTTCGATAGATGTCGAAAGACTTCGTGTGATTTAGGAACGATATTCATTTTTTTGCAGTTAGTGCTAATTTTTGCTTTCAGTGTTGTGTGCTAAGAGTGTCTTCAATGGTCGTATCAGTAAACTTAAACCATTTCAAATTCTGTTGCATGCAACTTTCCTGAAATGTTAGACTCCATTTGTTACGTTTACTCTCGTTGACGAGTACATAGCTGCACTGAACGTAGCATGGCCTGCTAGGTAAAGATGACTAAATGATTCCCATATCTTTACATTAAGTTCGATTTTTGTAACAAACTTATATTGTAATATGATGAAAGACTTCACTTGACTGATTATCCTCATTAATTTTCCAATTCAATTTTCCTTCTTTTTCGTTTCCTTATTTCGGGCGCCACGGACCCCTTATCCTCGGAGACCCCTACTGCAGTGCCCTGATTGGCCAACTCTGGTCTTGTCCCCTGTCTAATTACACAAATCACAGCAAACATATCCTTGTCGTCAGTCAGAATGTAGCCCGTGCCCATTTCTCCTTTACTACACGTGAGTTTTACATGATAATGTTTTTTTGTTGTTGTTGTGGTCTTCTGTTCAAAAACTGATTTGTTTCAGCTCTCCGTGCTACTCCATCCCGTGGAAGCCTCTTCATCTCCGAGCAACTATTCCAACCTACTTCCTTCTGAATCTGCTTGCTGTATTAACCTCTTGGTCTCCCTCTACGATTTTTACCCTCCACTCTTCCCTCCGTTACACAATTGGTGATCCATTGACGTCTCAGAACGTGTAGTACGAAACGATCCCTTCTTATAGTCAATTTATGCCAAAAATTCCCCTTTTCCCCAATTCTATACCTTCTCATTAGTTACATGATCAACTTATCTAATCTTCAGAATTCGTCTGTGGCAACACATTTCAAAAGCTTCTATTCTCTTCTTGCCTAAACTGTTTGTCGTCCACGTTTCACTTCCATACAATGCACTCCATTCAAATACTTTCAGGTAAGACTTCCTGATACCTAAATCTATATTCTATGTTAACAATTTTCTCTTCTTCAGAAACGCTTTCCTTGCCGTCTCCAGCCATGTGTGGCTTGCGTTGGTGCTGCTGGTAGGTTGGCATTGTGTAATAGGGATAGTGGCGTCTAGTTTTCTTCTTGTGTTTACTGGTGCCACTACATTTCGTATCGTTATCTGTCCACAAGTGGCAGCAGCAGCGTTTATCGATTCTAGTACCATGGTACTGTCTTTGGATGGACATCAAGTGTTCCCAGGTCTGGTGTGTTGGTAGTTCGGTGGGGACGGATCTGGAGGGAGGTCCGGCAGTACGAGGACTGATGGGACAGTTGGTGGCACACAGGCATTGCCGGAGCGATGGGCTGTAGTTGCGAGGGCCACAACCTCGTTATCCTTGGGACTCGGGATGTTTTAGTTAAGTGAACATTAACCCAGTAGTGACATCTCCACTATTTGAGATCACGCCGTTTTTTTTCGTGCGTTGCTGCTCACAGGGTCGCTGAGACGAAGAGCAGTGAGTGGAGTGCTTGGAGTTGGCGAAATTAGTTAGCCATCCTCCACTTCTTATTATTAATCATTGAATTCCATGTGTTTATTCATTAAGTTCAACCAGCGGTATATTTCTGCCTAGTGGCCGCTAACGCCCCATTTACCTGCCCCAGAGGTTAACGTATTTTCGTGGCAGTGCACTTTTCCTCGTCTTGCTGCTGCTGTCCGGTAGCTTAGTGGAAAATCTGTGCCAGCCCTTTACAGATACAACCTGATTTGCTGTAGTGTCATAGAATACTTTTTGTATGTATGCTACATAACCTGAGAGAGCTCTTTTCATCCAAGCTTCACGCTCTATCATTTGCACTGTATCGATTTTGCGTAATCCATACTGCGCAAGACAAATGTTATTGCAGATGAATGTTATTTACCATTGTTAAATTAAGAGAGATTTATTTACATTCCGCATATTCCCTGGCTGCATGCTCCACCAATTTTCTCTCCATTTTCATCGCAGATGTCCTTGCATCTTCTACTCCATTTTGTTCTCAGATTCTTTTGTTTGTATTCCTGTCCGTTCCTGAAATTCCAACTTTATATGTCTCCATTAATCGATAAACAAGTTTAGCAACTGAAGTCAATAAATTATTGCCAAAATGAAACCGAGCTGTGCTCATTTACTATGGCCTTCAACAACTCTAGTCTTTAAGTGTAAAACGTTTTGTTTCCGTGTGTTCATTTTACATTGTTTTAGTGTCACTGTAACTATCAGTCCTACATTCAAACTTGTTACATACAGATTTTCATTTTCAGATGAAGTTTATATACGCTAATCACAAACAGGTCTCTGTCTTGAAGTCGTTCTTTAAGACGATGAGATTCAGTTCCTGTGAAATTTTGGTACATGCGAGACAATACTGACTACGAATAATCCTAGGAAAAAGACACATTTTTATATTATTCTCCCACATGCCCTACCTTTACCAATCTGATCAATGACCAAGCATCAAGAGAAACCGAACTAGGAATGGGGAAAGGACATCAAACTTCAGGGGAAGCATAAAAGTTGGCTATGAGAGTACATTCCCGTCAGAGAGAGCGAAGAACTCGGATGATTATCTTGAACAGGGTCGACAGTGTCTTCTGAAGTGCTTACAAGATTAACATTAATAACCCTAAAGAAAACATACTCGAATGTTGTTGAATTAGGCCAGGTGGTGCAGAAGGAACCACACCAGGAAATTAGATGTTAAGACTAGTAAACAAGTCCTACGATTCGAACAGCAAAATAACTGTAGACGGCAAGCGTCAAGTGTATATAAAACTCATTAGCAAGGAAAACTTTCAAGAGATCGATAAATACGATAACAAAGGATATAAGTCTTCGTAGGACTTATCTGTCGACAAAATCTGTTTCGAATGGAACACCGTCACAGTGAGACAAGCAAATTAAGAATTCAGGGATTCTGGTAGTATTAAGAGGGTCACCTAACCAGGATCAACTATTAGACAAAAGTTTGGTTCAGTGTTTCAAATGAAATCTGAGTTTAATGCGTCATTTAGTTTATCTAATATCTCACCACATCACACTAAAATCAAAGCGATTCAATTTCCAACGATAGCAGCATAATGTCTCCTAAAGCTGTCAGAGAAATTGCTCCAACTCCACGAGTACAATGTCACTAAAAATACAGAAACACAAACCTCTTTAGAAACTCAGTTTAGGCATGAATATACCTCCAACATTGTGGGAGAGTACCTCATTGACCTCTGCTCTGGAAACGCTATAAGCTCTTAAACGCAAAGCAAACGAGTCCAAGGCCCACGACACGATACAGTTAATCAGACAATACAAGCTGCCCAGAAAGTAGATAGCGCATATGCGAAATGCAACACAAATCCCAAGCTTAATGACTGAGTGCCCCAGTAGATGCCAGTACCACAACGCTCTCTCCCCCTAAAGCAGGACCGTGGTTACCAAAAAATTCCTCTAAACCTTATACCCAACTTGGAAAAGTTCTACGTGGATGAGAGGACACTCAGCCATGGCCACAGTGAACAATGAGAATGTCTCTTTAATTACGTGAATAGAAATATTACATCTTAGCTTACAGCATGCAAAAGCTGCTAGCCATGTTCCACTCGTTGGCCGAGCCCTTTGTGCCTAAGCACGGTGGAGGCAAGATTCATTTGACTGGATGACTAGATCTGAAGGGGAAGATAACGAATTATCTGACAGTGGCTGAGGAGTGCCATGGCAGTCCGTTTTTCGATCTCCGTACAGGGAGGTGTATTCGTCATGCATTGTTACATTTTAGGGACTTCCAGTGGCTTCGCAGCAGCTGCCATGAAAGGAGAAAACTGTGTCTGCCGCGAAAGCGTGGAAAAGCGGCTTACCGCAAGTTCTTTCATAAATAGCAAATCACGCACTCTCCTCAAAAATGGCCAAGAAATTTGCTGATAAATAGTCAAATTTCACTCAATGATACGTGACTTTCACGTCACATAACATCGTCGTCTCTCTTTTTGAAAAGAATACAACTCCCATTACAACAAAATTCGACAGTCAGTATTGGCATAAAATGAATCCCCTGCTTCAGTAAACACCAGAAAACAAAGAAGACGAACCTCCTCTTAGTCTTCCATCAGACAAGATAACAAATATAGCTAGGCGTCACTGTCTGTTTGATTAAAATGACAACATAACTTAGACATAAGTAGCTTACCTCCAAATTAGTACATACAAAATGAGTTAGCAGCTTTAAATGTAAAACAGGGATACTCTATTTCACTTGACGGAAATAAAATAATTACGAAGATGTTTCATAACCTGGGTTTATATTGCAGACTACCTTCTAGGAGAATTTTTTCATCTGGTCGCATTAATAAAAATTTGGTGTTATTTTTTGACAAATTTGCAACTTTTCAGTGTAAGTAATTTCCTAAAAATGAAATTTCAATTAAAAAATTTATGTTTTTTTCCAAAATTAGTCAAATACTGAAATAATATTGTGCCACACTGGGATGTTACACAACAAAAGTTCAGAAGGACGGTGGTTGAGTACCTATCAGTCAGTATCACTTAATACTAAAAAATCTGTTTTTATTAAGTACTACATAAGTATGTTTGCATTTTATTCTTGATGCAAAAAGATTCAAGACAATAGAAGTGATCACAAAATATAAATTTGCTGCTAACTCATTCGGAGAGTCACTTTATGAAACGGTGAACAACCGTTGCTTAACAAAAAAAAGGTACTTCACTTGTATTTACATTGACAAATAATGGAGTGTACAGTATTATTTAGTTCTTGTGATGACAAAGATATTCAAAACATATAAAGTAATTGGTAAATGAAAATGAATTGTGAGTTCATAGATTAACAAAGCAGAATAATTCTGAGACATAGCTGAGATACTTTATTTCGTCACGTGGGGCTGCCTTCTGTAGTAGGAACGAACGCTATTATGGTGGAACCTCTGCCAGCTGACAACGTTTGTTTACAGAAGTATTTGTGGCGGCAGGCACATCAACGAGAATAAGCAGGCACTAGCAGCGCCATTTTGACGGTTAACACGTGTGGCGGTGGTTTAGTTGGTTCGCCCCAGAGGAATCAGATTGCTACAATTTGTGATCAAAAGTATTCGGACACCACCAAAAACATACGTTCTTCATATTAGGTGCATAGTGCTGCCACTACTGCCAGGTACTCCATATCAGCGACCTCAGTAGCCATTAGACATCGTGAGACAGCAGAATGGGGAGCGGAACTCTCGGTCTTCGAACGTCGTCAGATTGGGTGTCACTTTTGTCATACGTCTGTAGGAGCGATTTCCATACTCCTAAACATCCCTAGGTCCACTCTTTCCGATTTGATAGTGAAGTGGAAACTTGAAGGGACACATACAGCACAAAAGCGTACAGGCCGACCTCGTCTGTTGACTGACAGAGACCGCCGACGGTTGAACAGTGTCGTAATGTGTAATAGGCAGACATCTATCCAGACCATCACACAGGAATTCCAAACTGCAGCTGGATCCACTGCAAGTACTATGACAGTTCGGCGGAAGGTAAGAAAACTTGGATTTCATGGTCGAGCGGCTGCTCATAAGCCACACATCACGCCGGTAAATGCTACACGACGCCTCGTTTGTTTTAAGGAGCTTAAACAATGGACGACTGAACAGTGGACAAAACTTGTGTAGAGTGACGAACCACGGTACACAATGTGGCGATCCGATGGCAGGGTGTGGGTATGGAGAATGCCCGGTGAACGCCATTTGCCAACATGTGTGGTACCAACGGCAAAATTCGGAGGCCGTGGTGTTATGGTGTGATCGTCTTTTTCTGGAGGGGGCTTGCACACCTTGTTGTTTTGCTTGGAACTATCACAGCACACGTCTACAGTGATGTTGTAAGCGCCTTCTAGCTTCCCACTGTTGAAGAGCAATTCGGGGACGGTGATTGCATCTTTAAACACGATCGAGCACCTTTTCATAATGCACAATCTCTGGCGGAGTGGTTACACGACAATAGTATTCCTGTAATGGACTGGCCTGCACAGAGTCCTGACCTGATCCTAAAGAACACCTTTGCGATGTTTTGGAACGCCAACTTCATGCCAGGCCTCACCGACCGATATCGATACCTCTCCTCAGTGTGGCACTCCGTGAAGAATGGGGTGCCATTCCCCAGGAAACCTTCCAGCACCTGATTGAAAGTATGCCTGCGAATGTTGAAGCTGTCATCAAGGCTAAGGGTGGACCAACACCGTACTGAATTCCAGCATTACCGATAGAGGGCTCCACGAACTTGTAAGTCTTTTCAGCCAGGTGTCCGGATGCTTTTTATCACATACTGTTGCTGTGCTGCCAGAAACCAAGGAAAGTCTGTCTAGCGGCACAGATTATCCAACAACATTCATGTGCAATCTTACTTTATTTAAAACGTCGGTCTTGTGCTGACTTGCTATTAGTACATTAAACACATCACTAAAATGGAGTGTTAAGACCTGAAAGATAAACACTTACCACTGGTCCCGCATATGCATACAAAATAATGACAACCTTGTAACATGAACCGTTAAAACAAACAAATTAGCAGTCACGAAATAGTGGAACTAATGCGCCCCACGAGGACAGACTATTTTACAAGACGAACAACTAAAATACATAGATGGGCAAGTGCTCAATAGTAAATTTACTCAGCCTGAGCCGTTTTTTTTTTTTTTTTTTTTTTTTTTTTTTACGTGTGTGCGTTCGATGCACCAATTGCGACAGATTATACGTTGATGCTGCAATCTAATTTCTTTTATAATTTTTGTTCACCTACCTCTTGACAGCGGTAGGTCCTCGCACCTAAACTCCTTACTGCAGCTACTTACGAGATCAGAGATAAGCAGTGTTGAGGAAACTGTAATCTCATAGCTACACGCCGGAGGCCGCTATAAGTAAAATTTGCTTAAAATTGTCTATGTACTTTAAAGAAATGATTCGGAAAGGGGATGTCACTCGTACTTTAAACATTAAGTTCAAATTTAAACCTTCAATAGATCTTTATTGCCGTTAAGCAAGATCATCAGCCCACATTTACGAAAATTACTAAAGTTTCTGCTCACAGTTATCACCATACCTAAAACAGCCAGAACTTTTACCTTCCCAAATTCTGAAACCAATTACTTGTAACACAGTCAATGATCGGCCAATTACATCTACACACGATATTCAGTGGTTGTCTTTAGTTAAAGTTTTTGCTCGCTATACAATACTCGGTAAGAATATACTCAGTACCGCCACGCTATGTAATTCAAAGTTCACTCCCGATTTTCGTCAGAACGAATTATAACAAGACTCTAATGTTTTCATAAGCAGTCTCTGGTCACTACCAGATACCATTAACACTGGACCATAACGTGGAAGTCACCCCAAGACTTCATCTTACACATAATGCGTAAAGGCACATCCAGCAAAACCGCCTCCAATCAAAGCTAGCTCGCGACTCCCATCTCACTCTCCCATACTGAACACTATATCTCCTCGTTAGGCGGCCAACCGTTTCGCTTCTCATTGGCTGTCAGCACTTACCACCAATGAGAACTCACTTCTAGGGCGCGGCTCGCGCCAAAATCTAGCAAGCATCAACAACTAGGCTCACTGACGTCATCAAATTAAAGTAACTCAAAACTCTCAAATTAAATAAACAAAACAAAATGAACTATAAGCTTTACTCTACATCTGGAAATTTATTATGTAGTCGCGAATGTTCTGGCTGCCTTATACATAAGCATACATACTTGGAGATCCGACATTCACTAGTAGGAGAACCACTAGTGGATTCGTTCCCACGTTGCAGAGTTGGAACCCTTGCCAGTTCCTGTAGAGAATTACATGAATGATTTTTAATAATGCTGAACGTCCCACATTCTCACGCATGCATTCTCATTCACACGCACCCTAACACACAATACACAAACTTACTTAAAATTCTTGAAATTATTATTATAGCAAAGTCACAGAGGTTTTCTGAAACTAAAAACTTTCCAAAATTATATATGAACACTGAATGTGTTATCAGATCCTCGTACATAGTCACTGAAGGTGAACTATTACATCACTGTATTTATTTAAATTCTTGACTGTCGGAAAATTACGTTTTTTTAAGGAATTTTACTAATTTCCAAAATGCAACTATTTCTGATCTCAGACTTTGACATATTGTTTGTTTTCACGACAGAAGGTTGTACATCATATATGACGTTCCTCGGGTTATTCCTTTATTAGTTATTAATATTTTTAGTTTCGTATAATGTAAGTGTCCTGCCAGCGCTACTCCACTGCTTTCACACGTGCAGCTGCAACAGATGGTCGTGACGTCAGTCTGCAGGACACAACTCGTCCGTTAGTGACCGTATAATACTCTACCGGCTTACACTGCAGCCCACATAGATTCTGAAGTAAAGCGTTTAATAGACAAATGGGAGATCGCGCACTAATTGCGACGCCACAAGCCTCACGTGGACTTACGCAGTGCTCGTGTGTAAATTGCAACCAGGGTGCTGCGACAGTATAGTGATGTCCGTACAGAGCTCGAACCGTTACTTTAACCACCGATCTACTTTGGGCAACACCAGTCTTGTGCAGTTTTGCACGCAAAAGGGGAGCTCCTTTCCAAATTACAGTTTTCCAAGCAATGGCTCTCAATTCAAACTAGACCACGCTAGCACTGCAGGTGCGGCCAAGTCGTTTTCCGGCACATACACGGGCTGCTTTAAGCACAGGATCCCGCTCCCCCCTGTCTCGTGGAGCTGCTAAGACTTTCGTCACTGTCCGTCGCACGCCGATTCGTGGACCGCATTCGCACCACAAGACTCTCTGGCAAAGACATTCTATACAAGAAGCGATTCCACCAGAGAGGCACAGGGTCGAAAAATACCAAAACTTTGCGGAAGGTTTCGACGCATTGCACAAGACCAAAGATCAATTAACCGAGTACATCCTCAGATCCTACTCTGCAGAATGTGGAACACTCAGCCTGTAATAGTATATTATTATGTACCTCCTATGTGTACCTGTTCGAATATTGGTGTATCCATACATATGGTTGTAATACAGAACTATAGTTATTGCAAACCTGTTCTCTCTAAATGGTACCTATACATGTGCCCAAATATACAGTTCCCTAATCGACAGCTTTTGAACAACTCTGACAAGACGCATAAAGAACATTTTAATTTTAATTTAGTTAAACAGATAATCATTAACTTGGATTGAAAGGGGAATTACACAAATGTGTGCCAACAGCGATTTACATTTCTTATTGTGTCACCAGTAGGAGGATTTTTATAACTATCACTGTACATCCTGGATTCCATTTTCATCCTGTTTACTCGTTGTCGTATATTCTGATTGTAAATATTGTTTCATGTCGAACCAGTCCTTTGTTAATCCAAAGTTACTGAACCATTCCAGCCGGAGTCGACTAATTGGTTCGCTTATTAGTCTGATGTACTGGTACCTCGAGAGGTGGTATTATTTTGGTGTGTGTCTCTGGACATACCATTGCCAAGGTGACGAGAGAACCAAGCCCGGCGCTCCTACCTGTACTTCGCAAGAGCCGAGTTCTGGAGTACGACGCCGCCTGGTGGCGGCCAGCTCTTAGAAGAACAAACATTGTGTGACTTCGAGGAATCGTCACCGTTATTGGTGATGAGAGTCGTCTCCGATTGTACTAAACAGCCGTAAATTGTGGATTTGACCGTCCGTTCATTGACTGAAATTTTATGTGTCTGGACTGGAAAGCACTTAGTTTGCAACGACTGGTATTATTTACTTGTCTGCTTTCTTCGTACTGCCTTGCATGACTCTCTGCCATTTGTTGCAGTTTAATTTGATGCAATTTATTCAGAGTGCAATGATGTGTATTTATTTTACCTTATGTGATTTTGGAAATTATGAGTTTTCGTTTGCTCGTTTATTTGTCTGATCAACTGTCATCCCGACAGATGGTAGCGTCTCTTCATTTAGCGTTGCCATGGCGACGAGAAAAACATTTTGGCGTGAAATTGGAAGATCAATTAGTGATTAGACATAATTTTGAAATTTGTTTCATCTAAATTCTTATTTAATGAGATTGTGTATTTCTTAAAAAGAAATGATGTGATTTTAGAGGCCGTTGTTAATATGTGTTTGAGTTGTTCTAGATCCTATTGCGCGAGGTTAAGACTATGCCGTATTTGTTGGTGGCCAGAAGGTTACGCTACATACAATCAATTTTAGAGGTAGGGTTTATGCTTCCTTTAAGACGGTGATTGCATTAACGAACATTTGCAGGATCTGCATTGATAAGGCACGGCACAATTAGTTCACTTCATTTTGTCTAGTTCGAGTTAGCTTTGGTCTCCCAGTGATGTAAATTTTGTTTCAAACTCCCTGTTATGTTAAAACGAGTAAACGCATTTCTAGATGCGTATCTGCCTGAATAATTTTCTGGCATCTTAGTATTAGCTTCTAAAGGCGCGTTATGGCGACTAACGTTAGAAGAGGCTTGAGTTATCTTGGCTTAATGTATCTGCGCTTCTTGCCAATTGTATTAATTAATTTTGGGCCCTCGCACTGTTGTAGCTTGCTTGCCGAGGGCTGAAGGCCTGTTGGTGTGGGAGCTGTTTTGCGGTATCGGCTGGTAACTGACGTGGTGCCGGACCTTGGTGCCCAAGTTTGTTTTCGTCGGTTGTCTACATATTAATTTGAGTTTTACCTGCCTTTCTCTTTCCCACTTAAAGGTTTTTGTTTCAACGGTCTGCCAGTACAGGCAACCGTCGTGTTTTGAGGCTGAAATTTTGTCTTAATCTGATGGCTAGTTTTAAAGTCCTGAATTTTAGTAATTAATATTTTGATATAGCGTCACTTGTGGATGTAAGTATTGTTTCAATTCTGAAGAAAATTTGAATATTGTTCTACTTGTCCACATTCAGGTCGTTTGTTAGGGTTATCTGTGCAAAAATTACATCTAGATGCTTGGGAATATGTCTTACAGAAATCTTTTGCTTGAAATTTATTAAGTATTCTATCTAAAGTTACAGCCTGAAGGGCCGAGATAGTTTGATTTTTTAAAATTATAATTTCTTTTTAAATTCCATTTTGCTGTCATTGATTTTAATTATTGGTTAATCTTAAGTAGTGAATTCAAGAGCGTATTTAAATTGAGCACGTATTTTTCATGTAAATTGTTAAAGCATTATATTTGTTACAAATAAATATGAATTTGTGAACAATGAATGATGACAATTGTTATCTCATGCCGTCCTGTGCTCAGGGATATCGGTTATATCGTACCAGGGCACGGCCTAAGAATGTCTATCATCAATTGTCGAAACCAACTGTAACATAACAATTAATGTGACTGTCTGTCTATATGGGCACGTTCCAAAGACTAATAAATTAAACAGAAATTACTAGGTAGGTCCAGAAATGGAAGAATCTGAACCTTCTCTTCCACCTCTCGTGAATCAGTTTGCTGTTGAACGGTAGGAAAACAGTTTAAAAATGTACTTACACATGAGGCTGCAACTGTACCAATGATTAATAGACACACAGACGCTCAAAAGTGGGATACTGATCCAATAACCCCAGGCATTCAAAAGCAGATAAAACTAATGAAAGGGAAGAGACTTTAATAAAGGCAATTTAATGATTATAGTAACGAAGTCGATAGCATCCGCGTACAGTGTAAGTGGAGAACACATTGAGCATTTTACTTACAAGGGAACCTCCCCATCGCACCCCCCTCAAATTTAGGTATAATTTGGCACAATGGATAGGCCTTGAATAACTGGACACAGAACAATCGAGAAAACAGGAAGAAGTTGTGTGGAACTATGAAAAAATAAGCAAAATATACAAACTGAGTAGTCCATGGGTAACATATGCAACGTCAAGGACGACGTGGGCACAAGAGCGCCGTGGTCCTGTGGTTAGCGTGAGCAGCTGCGGAGCGAGAGGTCCTTGGTTCAAGTTTGCCCTCGAGCGAAAAGTTTACTTACTTTATTTTCGCAAAATTATGATCTGTCCGTTCGTTCATTGAGGTCTCTGTTCACTGTAATAAGTTTAGTGTCTGTGTTTTGCGACCGCACCGCAAAACCGTGCGATTAGTAGACGAAAGGACGTGCGTCTCCAATGGGAACCGAAAACATTTGATCGCAAGGTCATAGGTCAAGCGATTCCTCCACAGGAAAACACGTCTGTTGTATTCTATACGACACTGGTGATGGCGTGTGCGTTACATGACAGGAATATGTTGTCGATCCACCTAACTTGCACACTTGGCGAATGGGTAAAAAGATCCTTCTACCTTGTCCGATTTTGGTTTTCTTGTGAATGTGATAATCACTCCCAAAAAAGTGATAAAAACGTAAGAGTTTGTCACATAAACTGAAAATAAAAAATTAAATACTTTACTCAAGGGAAGACTTGAACCAAGGACCTCTCGTTCTACAGCTGCTCACGCTAACCACGGGACCACGGCGCTCCTGCGAGCGTAGTATCCTAAATGTTGCCTATGATGCACATGGACTACTCAGTTTGTATATTTTGCTTATTTTTTCATGGTTCCACACAATTTCTTCCTGTTTTCTCGATTGATCTGTGTTTACTTTTTCAAGGCCTATCTACTGTGATAACTTATAACTAAATCTGAGGGGGGTGCGATGGGGAGGTTCCCTTGTTAGTATAAATATTTAAGGGTGATACTAGAAATAATATGAAATTGAAGGAACAGGGACAACTACGGTGGCAGCTTGAAATAACAACTCTGAAGAACAGACGTACATTCGATCAGTCAGTTGATAGCAGGTGGTGTTAAACAGTGTTCTTGCAATCGTAGTGTGTCAACGTCGTTGTGTCACAAATCGCAATGGAGATACATCTCCAAGTCAAGTGTTCATGATATTCTTCAGAATGTATTTAAGATGATGCTCCCGCACACCTTGACTCCCGAACAGAAAAGACGACACGTGGAGCCCTGCCACGACTTAAATGAAATCAGAGTCTTGGACTGCAATTAGAGCGCTTACAGAGGCAAAAAGTCATTCGTTTTCGTCATTCAATATTTTGTTGTGATACTACAGAAAACCACTGATGGAGTCTGCAGTGGCTAGCGGGGTAAATATGTTAATGTTGATGTACTAACTTCAAACAATGGAAAATGCAGGCTGGAATGTAAACATACATTGAAAAGTATAGTTGCTACTTACCAAATAGCTAAGATGCTGAGGCACAGAAAGGCACAACAAAAAGACTGTCGGAAAACCAGCTTTGGGCCAACAACGCCTTTGTCAAAAATGGACAACATATACACACGCACATACAAAAACCAGCTCACACACTCGTGACCACAGTCTCTGGCATCTCGAGCCAGACTGCCAGAGACTCTGGTAATGTGTGTGTGTGATTTGCGTTTGCTGGCTTTCCTACAGTTCTTTTGTTGTGCCTTTCTTCGACACAGAATCTCCGCTGTATGGTGGTTAGCAACTATCCTTTTCAAATGTAGAAATTTTCTACATATGATGTTACAGAACACTGCTAGAGATCAGAAAGATACATAGAGTAACTAATGAAAAGACAATGAGTGCATCTCTAGAGAACAGATCATCACAGGTGACGATACTTGATGTTATCAATACGAACCTACCACAAAACGACAAACTGTAGAATTTCACATGAAGTATCGACGCCTTGACGACACAACCGGCGTTGAGGCCAACGTGACGCCCAAGTTCCACAACATCCCAAAGAGGGACTATTCTGATAGGTCTCATAGTCGTCTGTTAGGGGAAAGGAGGGGTAGATTATACAGAAGAGCCGGAAGAACCTACGATTGCGACTATGTGATCGTTCCATTTCATATCCCTACATATTGTCAATCCGTGTGGTTGTATGAATTAATCGACTCCTTGATATTTTAGTCATAGCATTCTGTTCTTTCATTTGGTTAAACGCAAAATTTTATTACTGAAAACATTTAAATCAAGCTGTGATTCCCCGGACCACTTTGACATCTTGCTCCGACTGAATGTTTGTGCAACTTTTTCAGAGAGTATTTCGTTATAGATAGCTGCAACATCTGCGGATTGTCTGATGTTACTATTAGTACTGTCCGTAAGGTCATTAATATACAACATGAACAGGAATGGCACACCTACATAAATTCCACGTCTATCGATGACTCTTTGTCCACAATAAAATGTTGCAACCTCTCTCAAGAAATCTTCAACCCTTTCATAAATATCGATTCATACTCCTTATGGTACATTCGATAACAAGCGTAGATGAGGTGCTCGATCAAATGCTTTCGATGCTACAGAAATACTGCATGCGCCTGACAACTATTGTCCATGGCTTGCAAGATCTAGTGTGAGGAAAGTGCAAGTTGGGTATCACATGACTGATGCTTTCGGAGTTCGTGATGGTTGGCAAGGACGATGTCATTGTATTGGAGATACCTCATTATCTTTGAGCTCCTGATATTTTCTCAGGCCTTACTACAACAAATGGGTGCCAAACATATTGGGTAGTAGTTTTGCGGATCACTTCTACTACACCTTTTCTATACAGGTGTGGCCTGTGTTTTTCTTTTCAACTACAGTTATCTCTGGTACAATGTAGTCGAAACAGGGCCTAACTCAGCCGAAAATTCGGTACAGAGTCTGATAAGTATTCCGTCGGCCCTTGGAGGTTTTTTACAGTTTTAAGGATGTCAGTTGTTTCTCAGCACTACTGACAAAAATATCTATATCACTTCTACATAAAGTTATGTGGGTATTGAGTTGGGGCAGCATCCTTCAATTTCATTTTGTGAAGGAACATTTGAAAACGGAGATTATAATTTCTGCTTATATTTTGAACATGGCTGCACTACAGCAACAGCAGGTATAGTAGACAACCAGCCAGTTACGACAAACGGTGGTTTTCAAATAACCTTTACCGTGGTTTCAACGGATTTAAACCTGCCTTCCACAAGAACAAGCTTCACATTAGTAATCGCGTCAGTAAAGCTGTCTCCACATAACCTCTATCGCCAACGGTCTGTATGTACACAAGTACAAATTTCTAGGGTCTTAATTTTTACATACGGAGATACTGACCGTTGCTGATACATGTCGTGTGGATATGGCTTTACTAACTGATTACTAATGTGAAGTTTGCTTCTTCTCCCGAGGAACACAGGTTTAGATCCGTAGAAACCACTGTAAAGGTTATCTGAAAACCATCATTTATTGCAACTGTTGGCAATCTATTATACCTGCCATTTCTGCTTATGCTTTTTTTTACTGCCAATCTCAGTTTCTTTCTAATGCATGAGTGTACGGGCACTAACGTCGTTAGCATTAACGGACTTTACGTTTGAACAAAATTTCCTTGGGTGTTTTGATAGAGCTTTCGATATATTTTGCTGTTACTGTCACTGAAGGCTTCATGGGTTGCCCTTTTGACAGACAAACACAGACAAAAACGTTCATCATCTCCCTACCTACAACGTTGTGTTTTGTTTTACACGTGATATGCCGTAATGCCTGTTTCTTTAGAAGTTTCACAACAGTGCCCGTGTATCATGGAATGTGCTTCCCATTATTAACTGTTCTGGTGGGTACAGGTCAACTCTTCTTCTAAACTTGAGGCAGATGTCATCCACATTATCTTCTCGGAAGCTAAATTTCCCGAATCCTTTATTGCGGTGCTACACTGCGGACTAATTATCTACTGCCTGCAAATAAAATCCTTCTACTTGTTTTAATTGCCCTTTTCACTTTGGTAGTTATTGTTGCTACAACTTTTTCGTGATCAATGAGACCAGTTTCAATGTGGATAAACTGAAGTAGATCTTACCTATTTCTTGCCATGATATGCAATGTATTTTTATCTTAAGTATGAAGAAGTGACCTATTCACATAGACGAGAGAGCTGCAGCTGACTCATACGATGAGCAAGTATAGTGTTATTCAGTGGTTTTTGCTGAAAAGAAGAGCCATAAGCTACAGCAAAGAGACTGCTGCATCAGATTAAATTGGGGTATGGTTTATTTGCGTAGATGATTTTTGTATTTAATTGTAGCATAATAATTCCTCAGGTTATGGAAAAGGTTGCTGGACGCATAGCACTATGCCAATATACACAGTAAAACCAGGCCAATGAATAATATCGTATGGCTGATTGGGGCCATAAACTTATGGGCTACAGCACACACAGCATTAGCTACCAACCTTAGCTTACACCAGAAGGACCTTGAGCGTATAATGGAATGGTTAATCATAGCCATTCAGGGCATTTTACATAAACGTTTCAACAGCAGAAATGAGTCAACTGTAAAGTATTGCAGCAGTGACCCGATAAAGAGAATTTACTAAGCCGATATGAGGGCGCACGAGCGATCGCCACTACGGCCGAGAAGGCTTTGCTCGTGACGGATCCAGGACGATGCAAGTAGGCGGAAGCCAGTGTTCAAGAAAAGCCTCTCTGAAAGATTAAGTCCGTCCCCGGCGCCGTTAACAGAAGAAAGCCCTAATCATCAGACGAACGCCCTGAATAAGTTACGAGTATCGAACCGCCGTGTCGCTATGTGCTTCTATGACATGTACAGCGCAGGCGAACAGCCTCGTGCCTTCCGACGGGGCAAGGTGGCGGTTTCCGTCACATACGAACGCTACCGTTCCACGTCCTGAATTAATTTTACAGAAGCACGTCGTCCGTAGCGACCAATAGTCAGCATAAATTCAATGCACCTAGCTACGAGAGAACTATTGTACTCGTAGGATACACATGTCATTGTATGACAAAGAATTTTTTAGTGGTTCGATTCCCATCACAGCTCTCTAGCGATAACTTAATAATTCTTGGTTAGGCACCTTAGTAACAAATGAGACAATTGAGCAAATCTTATACTCTCAACAGCGATTTACACCTTTAGCCCTGCTGCCTCTTCCTTCTTCCCATTGGAGTCATCATATCTAGTGCACAATATTAAAAAAAATATTAGATCGATGTATTGGCTATTAAGGTGACGACGTGCTTTAGAAATCAATATGCGATAAATACGCAGTAGATTAATTTCAGTTGAATAATAAATGATATCTCCTAGATTCTAGTCTATGTAATTTTGTTAAATGAACATGGCAGCACTAGCTGGGATCCATTTTTATCTATCTATAATAATCCCGCTTTCAGTTTCAAAGTAGGTGAGTAGTGTGTCTGTGCTTCTGTGTTTGTACACTCAGTTCAAAAAAATGTTCAAATGTGTGTGAAATCTTATGGGTCTTATCTGCTAAGGTCATCAGTCCCTAAGCTTACACGCTACTTAACCTAAATTATCGCAAGGACAAACACACACCCCCATTCCCGAGGGAGGAGTCGAACCTCCGCCGGGACCAGCCGCACAGTTGCACTCAGTTGCTGGACAGAAAAGTTAGAACATGATTTAGCGAAGATTGGCACTAACTGGTGAAAGGGTACAGTACTGCCCGACATTGAAAAGATGTACAGCAACATACATCGTTGTTCTTGTCAGAACAGCGTTTTTTTTTTTTTGTATAATAACACCATTTTATTTAATACATCGAAGCCAGAAACCAATGTAAGAAAGAAGGGCAATTTGTATGTTTAAGTGTTCAGATGTGCACTTCCTTAAAATAGAACCCTGAATTCAGTTTGTTAAAGTTTGTGAACTGAATGAATGGCTGGTCGTCTGCTGACCACAGATAGTGAAGGTAGATTCTATAATCATCTCTGAGACGGTTCTCTGGTCATCTTTGGCGGAAGCAAAGGGAGGAAGTATATCGGAGCACTAGAGGGCCAGGAATGTGGCTGAGCAATACGATGGCAAGGTTCTCCCCCACTTCTGCGGAAGCGCGGGATGACCGGATGAGCGGCCATGTTTTAGCACTCTGTCGCTGGTTCCTGAGGTGTGAAGACGTGCTATGTGTGCTCCAGAAAAACTAATTTAAATTATAATGGTACGCATGTGGAATATTTACGAGTAGATGAACTAATAATTTCTCTTTTTCAGATACTTTTGGTGGGAGGCTCATGTAAATTTTTCGGTAAAAATTAATGGGTCACATAGTATTTTTCGGAAGTGACAAAGAAACCACGTGTTGTAATCATAAGACAAAATACTATCGTGTGGTAGTATTAAGACGAAATGCTTGCGTGTGTAAATCTAAGATGAAAATAATTAACATTTCCGTGTGCAAACATGAATTAGTGGGAAGCACTTCCATGTGGTGTGTACATTGTGAGTCTCAACCTGACTATGAGACAATGAAAAGAATTAGAAGCGCTTGTCCTAGCATTCAGTTGAGGATCTGTGTGTGAGATAAGTAAGATACCAAAACTTCCATTATCAGATACATTCCTGTGATGCCAGCTTGATATTCAGATACTCTGAGAGTGAATTAAGGCGAGTCAGCCATCTACCCGGCAACTCCATGTGGGTTGCATTGCACAATGAGATGTGCATAAATCCACCAGAGTTTGTGGTAGGAAAATTATTACATGGGTCAGTGACATGTGAATCTGGGATGACTACTGTTTGATGTGGGAAAGCAGAACGTTAGAAAACCAAACATTATGTTTTTGAGATGTGTCTTATATTTCAGTGTGATTTATTATGTGTATTTAATCTGCTTGATTTGCATGAGACAGATTAGTTTCAAATACGGTGGGTCAAGCATGATTTTTCCTAGTACTGCACACAAGTGAGTAAATTCGTTATGTTGCTAATGAATGAGGTTAAGAGAGTGTGGGAGAGAATGAAGTAGTGAAAGATTCCTTACCAATCAAGAATGTGCACTGTAGCAATACACAGAAACATTACGAGACCATAACATGGTAAAATGCTTATGTTATGTCATGACCATTGGATGGAGAATCCCTTGTTTAACTATTGTGTTTAAGGGGACACAGTGGCAGAAATAATGAAAAATTTACAAATTATTTTTATTTATTATTTGATAGTAAATATAATTGAGATTATTATCCTAGATTTTTTCCTTGAAATTCAAACTACAAATGGCATAAAAAAATTGAAACCATAAGCAGTGTAATGCTTCAAGCCCGCTTTTCAATGTACCAAAAGGAGGAAAAATTGTATTGCAGAATTTGGCCTGTTAACCTAGAAAATAGAGCTTTAGAAGGCTGTGATTTTTTGTATACATAACAGCAGTGTTGTAATGAAGGCTGTGGAGCCATTTTCTGGTTCTATCAGTGTTGTATAGAAGGCTGTGGAGTGTTGTAAATAATTTTTGTACTGTTCAATGGAATTCGAGTGACGCTTGATTTATTGTGCCATTCTTTGTGCAAAGTTGACTCTGTTGATCCATTTTTACAATGCCTGGGCCTCGTAAAGTATTTAAAAATTATAGTAAGTCGTATATTTCCAATATAAAGGGAAAAACGGACATTGAGGTTAGGGTTGGGCCTGCTGATGTAAACATTAGCTTGTCTCCAAGTGCATCTGAAATAAAACTTGGGGAAGGGATCGTGTCAGAAGAAACAAATCATGGCAGAAATACAGGTTACAGAATTGTGGATCTGGAAATGGTGGCATAAGCAATTAGAAAAGCCTGCAAGTGCTCTGTTTGTGGAGGAAATGTGGATTTGGTTCATGAGGGAATGAGGGAAGGTTTGGTTTGCACATTGCACATTTTCTGTCAAAACTGTGATGCTGAAAGACCATTCTAGACATCGAAGGTCGCTAATAGAATCTATAAAGCCAATATGAGATTTGCTTATGGACTAAGATGTATAGGGATTGGAAGAGATGGTGGAAACATTTTATGTGGTATTATGAACATTCCCGGTCCTCCCCAAAAATTTTCTGCAATGAATACTTCTATCCTCAATGTAGCTGCAGAAGTAAGTGAAGAGAGCATGAAAATGGAAGTCCTGGGGGCTATTCAAGAAAATTGTGAAGCAACTAATAACAACGATATAGCGGTTTCCTGTGACACTTCTTGGATGAAGAGGGGGCATACTTCACTGCATGGAGTTTCAACCATCATTAGTGTTGACACTGGAAAACTATTAGACTTAGAGGTGATGTCTAAATATTGTTCTGCATTTTCCTTGCTGAAGAAATATATTGATGCTGGTAAAGAAACAGAATGTCAAGAAGCCCATAAAGCTGTTTGTAGCAGAAATTAGGAAGGCTCCAGTGGTGGGATGCTGCAGGTATGAAATTCATTTTCCATAGATCTTTGCAATAGTGTGGAGTAAGATACATACAGTATTTAGGAGATGGAGACTCTAGTGCTTTCAAGAACGTAGTTGAATGTCAGTCCTATGGAAAAGCTTGCAGTATTGAGAAACTGGAGTGCTTAGGCCATATTCAGAAGAGGATGGGTGGACGATTCCAAAGCCTTGTTGCAGAAAATGAAGGCAAGCTACTAGTGGATGGGAAGCCACTGGGAGGTAAAAACAGACTAAGAAAGAAGAGAACTGGCAGCCTACAAGTCTGTTATGGTGCTGCAATTAGAAGTAACCTCACAAGCTTGGACAGTATGAGGAAAGCAGTATGTGCCATTTGGTTTCATTACTTGTCGACAGACACTACACCTCAACATGGCCTCTGTTCTAATGAATGGTGCAAATGTTTGAAAAGTAAGGAAAGTGGGGAAGCTTATACCCATAAAAATAACCTTCTTTATGATGTTTAAATGGTCATTAAACTAACTTTTCGAGCAGTGGCTTCACCAGAACTGCTAGAAAAATGTCTGTATGGGAAAACACAGAACCCAAATGAAAGTTTCAATGCTCTAATTGGGAAAAGATGTCCAAAGACTGTGTTTGTTTACACTTTGGAGGTGAGGATTTCTGCTTTGGAAGCTGCAGCGGTGTTTAATGATGGGAATGTGGCAAGACTTCACATCCTCAGCAAGTTGGGCTTTACATCTGGCCTTCACTGTTCAGATACTGCAGATCATCGATAAGCAAAGAATCGCGCGAAGGCTGGACTTCAGTCCAGAACATACAAAAAAGTGCTAGGCAAAGGGGCAGAGAAGCTAAAAGAGCTTAGAGGATGATGAGAAAGAAATGGAATATGGATATGGGCAGTTTTAGCTAAGGTATGATAGATTTTATTTATTTTCTTTTTTTTTACATTTCATACAAACTTTAAAATGATTTTTCTGTAACTTAAGATTTTCTGCTTGCAGGAACACATATATCAGACACTACTGGAAGGCTTGCAGTGAAATTTGGCACACCTATTCTTTTACTTTGAAGCAATATTTAGGTGGAACAAAATTTTAATCGAGATATTATACACAGTTTTGTGGTTGATAATATATATTGAAAAGTTTACTTCTAAAAAATGTTCGAATCCAAAATAATAGCATTAATTTATCAAAAGTTACTGCACTTAATTGTACACCTATTAGTGCAGATTATATTAACATTAAAAAAAATTGACAAATTTGCTCGGAATTATGAAAAAGTGTACCTTAAAATAATAATGCAATAAAAAATCAAAATTATCTCACTGCATCAGATTGTTATTAAAAATTATGAATTTTTTTAAAAATCATATTAGATCTCTATACGTAAGTGTGCAAAATTTCAATGAGATCGAACAAAAAATGGCAAAGATATGGATTTACAAAAGTATCAGTGTAAGACTGCCACCGACTCCCCTTAAGAGGAATGCAAGAAATTTAGCAACATTAGGGTGAGAGAATTTACTGTAGTAAAAGAGGAGATATGTGAGACAAATAGTGGTTTTGATTATTGAGTCCTACCGCTGTGGCCGAGCGGTTCTATGCTCTTCAGTCCGGAACCGCGCTGCAGCTACAGTCGCTGTTTCGACTCCTGCCTCAGGCATGGACGTGTGTGATGTCCTTAGGTTAGTTCGTTTCAAAATAATGGCTCTGAACACTACGGGACTTAACTTCCGAGTTCATCAGTCCCGTAGAACTTAGAACTACTTGAACCTAACCAACCTAAGGACATCACACACATCCATGCCCGAGGCAGGATTCGAATCTCCGACCGTAGCGGTCGCGCGGTTCCAAACTGTAGCACCTAGAACTGCTCGGTCACCCCGGCCGGCGGTTAGTTAGGTTTATGTAGTTCTACGTCTAGGGGACTGATGACCTCAGATGTTAGGTCCCATTGTACTAGTATCCATTTGAACTACTTTTTGATTATTGAGGTGTGTGTAGCCATTTGGTTGGGGTATTTTACCATAACCTCCATTTTCTTGCTGGGATGTCCAAGCTTTGGATAAAATATATACCACACGAAGGAAATGTGGCCTTACCAGGGTGGAGTGAGTACAAAAATGTGCACTAGCTATTAGTCAGATGCTATATCCATTCCGTTGCGTTAAGAAGTAAGGACGAGAATAAATATATCTTAACTGATAGGCCCTAGGGCTCGTAATGTTTCAAATGGCTCTAAGCACTATGGGACTTAACATCTGAAGTTATCTGTCCCCTAGAATTTAGAACTACTTAAACATAACTAAACTAAGGACACCACACACATCCATGCCTGAGGCAGGATTCGAACCTGCAACCATTGCAGTCGCGCAGTTCCGGACTGAAGTGCCCAGAACCGCTCGACCACCGCTGCCGGCCTTAGGGCTCATATTTCAAGCATAGTTATTGTGGGTATGATAATCATGAAAATATTTCTGATGTACGAATAATAATATCACTCGCTTGGCAAGCCACTCTTCTAGTAGGCCTGACTACTAGATGCCACAGAATGGGGTAGGAACCTCCCAATGTAAACTGTGAGCTTCCCTCTGGCTGAAACTGAATTGTCAGGAACGAAGGCCTATGGAATGGTCAGCTTGATCTGTCGATCAAAGGGAGACAACAATGGTGAAATTGTAATCTACGGTCGTCAAAAAGCGCAAAATGTCACTCAAGCACGATGTGATGCACGCATGTGATGGCGAGGCTTGGCCTGTCTCGGTGCCTCTCCACTCTACTTGGTCCTTCTCGGAATTAATCGGTACAGAGCGATATTTCATTTACAGTGCGATGGGACATTGTTTATGCCGGCATTTGGTGCAGTATTTTGTGGTCGGTACGACTTTCTTCAGTTCCGCATATGGTGGTGTCAGCGGTGCTTATCGTCGCTATTTATTAGTGGTACAAAAACCATTGGGGAAGTGCCAAAAAGACTGTGGTGCCTACAATGTTGGAGACCGACGATATCTGATCAGACTTTCGGATGAACATCACTCACACAAATCCAAAGCTTCAAGAGCCGAGAAGTGAGAGAATAGTTGCATAATTAGCTTGACAGCTCGCGCATCCATGTTTCTGACAACAATAATATAGGCCTACAGAAGAGTGGAAAAGAAAATGGAGGATTTGTTAAACGACGTTTAGTTTGTCTTTACGAAATTTAAAGACAGCATAGAGGCAGATCTCACGTTGAGATTGATAATATAGGCAAAACTGAAGAAATATCAATACCTGTTCGTAGGATTTGTCGACCTCGAAAAAGCATTAAAGAATGTAAAACGAAGCAAGATCTTCGAAACTCTCAGAAAAATATGTGTAAACAATAGGGACCTATAGGCAATGAAACATGATGGAACAATGAGATTGGAAGACTAAGTACGTAGTAATCGGATTAAAAACAGCGTAGTCACGTAGTCTTTTGCCTCTACTGTTCAATCTATGAAGGAGAGACAGATATAAAATAAAGGTTCAAGAGTGTGGTAATAAAAATTCCAGGTGAAAAAAAGGTCACTGATAAGATACGCTGATGAAATTGCTATCCTCGGTGAAAGTGAAGAAAAATTCCAGCATCTGTTGAATGAAATGAAAAGTCTAATGAATAGAGAGTGTCAATTGAGAGCAAATCGAAGAAAAACGAATGTAATGAGGAGTAGCAGAGACGAGATCAGCGAGAAACTTATCATCAAGATTGGCTTGGAGACCATCAAGATTGATGGTCTCGAAGTACATGAAGTTAAGGCATCTTGATACATAGGCAGCAAAATAACCGTCTATGGACGGAGCAATCAGTTATAAGAAGCAGAGTATCACTGGCAAAGAGGGCACAGTTGAGTATGAAAAATTTACTAATATCAAACATAAGAGTTACTTTGAAGAAGAAGTTTCGGAGTACGTGCGTTTGTAGGCCATCATCATAAGTTTGTGAAACATGTGCTTTGGGAAAACCGGAACAGAAGAAAATCTAAGCATTTTAGATGTGTTGCTACAGAAGAACACTGAAAATTAAGTGGACTGACAAAGTATTGAATGAGGAGGTTTCGCGCAGCATCGGCGAAGAAATGATTATAAGGAAAACACTGACAAGAAATATAGCAGGTAGGTAGGACATCTGTTAAGACATCAGGGCACAACGTACATGGTACAAGAGGGAGCCGTAGAGGTTAAAAACTGCAGAGGAAAACAGAGATTGCAATATATCTAACAAATAATTGAGGGCGTAGGTTGCAAATACTGCTATAAGGCGAAGATGTTGAAACAGGACAGGAATTCGTGGTGGGCCGCATCAAACCAGTAATAAGACTGATGACTCGAAAAACAGAGGTTGTTCAAATGTCCAGTGGCTGTTTGCGCACAAAATGGAGAGCAGCAGTCTACCGTCCCAATATTTCAAAGTTAGTGGGAATACCAAAAGCGAAGGTTGAGAACCCTCAGTACGTATTATGCAGTCACATAATAGAAGATTACCACAAATTTGCCACGGAACGGCATTACCACACAGAAGGATTTCAAAGTTTTAATTCAAGACGAAAGAAACAAAACTGCAACGATCTCACCATATGAAAAACCCTTTGTAAATTACACACGTTGATGCCCTCCAACATTGTTACTCTTATCTTTGTTCGGCTAAGCGCGATGTGAGACATTAAAGTACAGTGGGTCTTCAACGAAACAAACCCATTAGTTCAGTTTCACAAAATTAAAAGTCACCAGACGCGTATATGAAATTTCAGTAAATCTGCAGTGAAATACACCCTGGAACTTGCAACCAAGAGTTTTAAGACCCGCTCGGCAGTTATCTTCCACGCACTGTGCTGCACCACACACAACGATCGTTACAACCTAATGTCACACAGCATCATCGTACCACAAAGCCCATCCCTCATGGAGTATCCACAGAGGCTGCCGTCTGTCCGACGCCTAGCACACATCTTTGGCCCTGAGGTCCTATCAAACCAGCTAGCGTACCGAGCAAGACACACCTGGAGCAAACGCTTGTCCATAAATTTCCATAGTGAGTTACTTTTCCGAAAGATGTGCTATACTGAGGGCGTCCATAGACTTTTGTATCTCAGGTTCTCCTTAGACGCTGTAACACATGTTTGACTTTGTTACTTTGTTGATGTGTAGCATTAGGAATTGGGCTCCATAAGTAGATATGTTACGTTGACTGCATCCACGTTCTTGTTTTTCTGTATCCTAGAACGATAAGATTCCCTTACAACAAATTTCAGTATAACTTACGATGTTTCACTTGCTGCCCAATACTTTTCATACCATCGTGAATGTAAATGCTACCCTAATGATCCTCTTAACTGTTAAGATCGATATTATCATATCAGACATCCTATTTCACCCACTTACTTGTAACGGAAACAGAATCGGAGTAGCGGGATCTTATACATGCTCCTGGTTTTCGTTGTCCTACGCAATAACTGCTACCTACCTCCAATGTCTTTAATAGCTGCCCATTTTTAGGATTGTATTTTGCTCCCACTTTCCAAGTTCACCTGAAAAGTAGTCGATAACTTCTTCCATTTATGGAACAAAATGAAATTACATTTGCCAGATTTTCATATTTTTAGAACCAATTAACATTTCTAAGAGGCTGTCGCGTAAAGCAGAAAAGTGAGTCATCCATCCCCCACTAGGTCTTGCACTTTGTCTCTAATGACGTCGTTTTCTTTCCTTTCATATGGAATTACGACAGTAACCAGTCGATCACATAAGTATCAATAATATAAGCACTCTGGAAGATGTGGCCCGTCTATGCAAGTACATTGAAACCTGTTTGTTTTATACCATACCGGTCTCGCTTCGTTTGTGGTGCATCTTCAGTGACCTGAAAATATATTTTTGTTTCTGTATACAAACACGGTCTTATATATTGTGTTGAGATAAGACGATGCATTGCAGTCTCTTGTTATTCTCCTGTTAGGTAAGAAACAACTTTGTTGAGTGCTGGTTTCGTAAGGTTAAATTACTGTTTGGTTCTGTTTCGATTTTATGATCTTGTTAGTCCACGTGTGTCGTCCTGCAGTTGCACATAGTAAGGTGATATGGATGTACCAAGATATCCGATTTTCGACGTTTACGACCGCTTGTTTTCGCTGTGTGTGCTCATTGTATGGAGTGTCGCCCGTTGTCGGTGTGCGTTATCCGTACTTCTTTTATTTGTGTTGTGATGTGTATGTGTAGTTCGGCATTTGTTTATTTATTATGTATGTGCGTGTGTTATTATGTGTGGTGAGGACTTTTCTGGGGGAAACTTAATCTCCTACCATAGACACTAAAAAAATGATCCCTTGTGTTTAAAATGCAGATTTTTCCCCTGTGCAGGCCCCACTATACATACTAAAGCACGAACACACTCATAACAAATAAACTAATATTATACACAGATACCCACAACACGGACAACAGACGATCGGAAAGCTCACAGTGACAATTCACAACACTTGCTTCAGTAAACACACAACCAACTCACAGTGAGAGATTGAAAGAGAAGTGTGCTCGAAAACATCGAAAGTCGGGTGTTGTGGTGTGCACAGGACAGCACAAATGGGAGATTACAAAATCTTAAACAGAAACAAATAGTAGTTTAACCTTCCGAAACTTGCGTTCCACAAAGTTGTTTCTTCCCTAACAAAAGAATGAAAACAAATTTGACGTTCCAACATATCTCGAAGAATTATACACCATATTGACGATTCGGGTTGGTCAGAAACCATGTGAAAAACTTGTGTGTTACAGGATTTGTTGTGCTGAGAAATAATGGTTAACAAAAAAATTCGATACGATGCCCCGTTTACGATTGAATTACCTCCAACGTCAGCCAATCAGGTCGTTGCGCGTGCAAATTCAAGAACTTACACGGGCTCCAATGTGGCAATACACAAACATCTGCGGGTGTGTGAGTTACCAGTTGCTGAAATGGTAATCAGCAGTTAAAATATGCCTGTTTCGGAAGTGACAAACTTACACTAAATGAGCGAAACCTACGTTTGTTCGTTTTCAGGAAACCTGACGAAGAACACGTTTGGCAAATCTGTCTCTGGCATTCTGGTTCAACTTGACGGCGCATCGACCTAATTTTTGCTAACTTCAGTGATAATTAAATCATAAACGGCACTAATTAATGAATTTCTTAGCACAGCCTACCTTGTAGCACACTTACAAGCTTTTCAAACTGTTTTGACCAGAAGAGAACAGTGAAGATTCTCCTGAAATGAAAAGAAACAAAATGCGTGCGGCACAGAAGAAACAGCCTTCCATTTAAATGCACAAACAGGGCACATCTGCAAGAATATAGACTGAAGACCCAAAGAAACTGGTACACCTGCCTAACATACTGTAGGGCCCCCGCGAGCATGTGTCTGAAGTAGCGTTGGAGGCAAGTTACACCATGATTCCTGCAGGACTCTCCGTAAACCGTAAGAATACGAAAGGGTGGAGATCTCTCCTGAGCAGCTCGTTGCAAGGCATCCAAGATATACCCAATAATGTTCACGTCTGGGGGGGTTTAGTGTGTACCGAAAGTGTTTAAACTCAGGAGAGTGTTCCTGAGGCCACTCTATAGCAATTTCGGACGTGTGGAGTATTGCATAGACCTGCTGGAATTTCCGAAGTCCGTTGGAATGCATAATGGACATGAATGGATGTAGGTGATCGGACAGGATGCTTACGTACGTGTCACCTGTGAGAGTCCTATGTAGAAGGGGTCCCATACCATTTCAACTGCACACGCCCCACACCATTACAGAGCATCCACCAGCTTGACAAGTCCCCTGCTGACACGCACGGTCCATGGATTCATGAAGTTGGCTCCATACCCGTACACGTCCTTCCGTTCGATACAATTTGAAACGAGACTCGTCCGACCAGGCAACAGGTTTCCTATCGTTAAATTTCGGTGCTGACGAGTCCAGGCGAGGTGTAAAGCTATTGTGTCGTGTAGTCATCAAGGGTGTCTGAGCTGGGCCTTGGGCTCCTAAAGCCCATATCGAAGATGTTTCGTTGAATGGTTCGCACGCTGACATTTGGTGAAGACTCATCACTGAAATCTGCAGCAATTTGCGGAAGTGTTGCATTTCTGTCACGTTGAACAATTTTCCTCAGTCGTCGTTCTTGTAGGATCTTTTTCTGGCCGCAGCGATGTTGCTGATTTGATGTTCTACCGGATGCTTGATATTCACGGTACACTCGTGAAATGGGCGTACTGGACAGTCCCCATTTCTTCGCTACCTCGGAGATGCTGTGTCCCATCGCTTGAGCGCCGACTAAAACACGTGCCATCCCAGTGTCAATCGTGTCGTAAAGACATTTATAACCAAAAAAGGTGGAACGAGAAGTGAATTTTGAGACGGAATAAATGTACACGAACGGTATGTGTTTCACCAACCGCATAGGCAGCGTTAAATATCCATTTTTTATAGTAAATATTAATTTAATTTTGGTATCAAGGAGTAAGTTATTTATCCAATATCTTCTATTATGTTAATATGGTAGAAGAACACTCCTAGATTGTTCTTCTCTTTCTCTTTCTTCGCTTTTTTCTGTTGCTAAGAATCAAAAATCTTGTTGCACGAAAGTAATGTAAGCATTTATACTGTTAACCTTGTTGATATAGTGCGTTTAAGTTTGTATGTGTGTTATTTAGATGTACAGTGAATCCTCTGCCATGTTCCTTGCATTGGTTTAATTTTTCTTAAGACGTTTACAGCTCCACAATTTTAGCGGCCGCTGCTTCAACTGACGCCATTACGCGTCGATCTAAAAGCGGAACCATAGCGGAAGCGCTGAGAACTCTCGCTTTGACATTTAACAAATATTTTTTCACAGCGATGAGCTGTAGCGGAGAGCAGCATTTGTAGTAAGAGATTTTACTTTTCAGCTTACGCCAAGAGCCAGAATTCGACTACCACAGCCTGAATATGATGGTAAGAGGAGTATTCTTCGAGTGTTGTGTGGGTCCAGAATAACTTCGGTATCTGATTCAAATGGCTCTGAGCACTATGGGACTTAACATCTGAGGTCATCAGTCCCTAGAACTTAGAACTACTTAAACCTAACTAACCTAAGGACATCACACACTTCCAAGCCCGAGGCAGGATTCGAACATGTGCCCGTAGCAGTCGCGCGGTTCCAGACTGTAGCGCCTAGGACCGCTCGGCCACTCCGGCCGGCAACGGAGACTTTGGCTGAGATCTTCTGCACCGTTAGAACACGGTCGTGGGTCGACGATATTCTAAGCCCCGTTTGGTTGCCCTTCGTGGCAAGTCACCCTGGGGTTTGGGACCGAACCGCCGAATCTTTCCATCAGTAAATGGGGTATGTTCTCAACTGACTCGGTTGTTTTAACCCCCTCCACTGACGGAATGACCCGCTTCCTAATTCCGTACGTATAAAGCCGATACGGACTTGTAGCTGTCACGCCTTTGCGCTTACTGCTACGTATTTTAACCGTAAATAGCTCAGTCCTAACGGTAAGAGGTAGTAGTGGATTCACGTTATTAATCTTTGAATACAGCACAGCTGCCACACGCTCAGCTCACTTTTACTCCACTCCTACCCTCGCCATTGCACCACATTAACTAGGTGCTACATGGACCTTGCTAAATTCACTTGCGTATAAATTTTTGACCGTTACTCGCCAGTATTTACCTAATGATTAGTACACTCCTAACCGGACTATTTCCCAAAGAGCTGTGATGATTGAACGGGTTCGATCCACGGCCAACAGTGCCCTACAGTTCACACGGTAACACTGCCTACCTGACCCACTTAACTTGGTAGTGAGCTTATGTATCCAATCACCACTGCTAGCAGCAGTAGATAATCCTATCAGCACGACGAGAGCAGCAGACTTACCGTCGAATCCTCCTGAAAATACTTATAACTACGGTCGCCAGCTCTGAAGGAGCAAAAGAATAAATCAATTTTTTTTGGCTCGTTTCAAAGTGAAACGGCTTGAGTTGAATTTAAACTTAATTCTGAATATTACTATTTCTGATCATTCTAGGTGATTCTACAAAGCAAATACTCTCTCAATTTCTGTGAGTTGGCTTGGTAATTACTACCAAGACAAATTTATGCAACTTACGTTAATGGCTCTGAGCACTATGGGACTCAACTGCTGAGGTCATTAGTCCCCTAGAACTTAGAACTAGTTAAACCTAACTAACCTAAGGACATCACAAACATCCATGCCCGAGGCAGGATTCGAACCTGCGACCGTAGCGGTCTTGCGGTTCCAGACTGCAGCGCCTTTAACCGCACGGCCTCTTCGGCCGGCCACTTAGGTTAACAAAATTCTATCCTTCAACTTATTTAATGATTTTGGATATTACTCTTTGGAGAATTGATATAGAATTAGTTAAGTGACTTTACTTGAAAGGTTACTCAGAAAAATTTAAGTAACTATAAATAGGCGACTCATTCTGGTGTGACCATTGCTCTTTTCAACATTCTTAAACGCTAAAGTATTCTACAACCAGAAGAATTGTAAATGAAAGAGGCGATGGTGGCCTCAGTCTGATTTCACTATACTATGTTTGATGTTACTACACTTTACAATGAACAACATACGTCGTAATTTTGCTCATTACTATATTCTGTCCTCTGTACTTGGATAAAAGAAAACTGGTATTCTCCTTTTACATGTATACAAAGTTCGAGTTAACAATTGCAAGCAGTCTTGCCTTAGGTAGACGTGTCGGTGTTGGTGGTGAGATGCATGTGGCTAACGCAGCTCTTCACGCCTCATGCCTTTAATGGCGGCTGGAACTACGAGCTGTAGCACTCGTATAAGCTACTGCACGTCCGCCATAAAATCTGGGCGCAAGAACTCTTACAATCAGCCCCAGTGGCATGGAGACGGCTTCGACAACCATTTGTCACGTTCTACTCCACAAACGGCGACGATATTCGCCTCTTCGCTGTTGCACAATCACTTTTGTGTGAGCACAGTTACGCACGTCTGATCACGTCAACACTCCCCAGGCCATTTCATTGTTCAGTCCCTGTGTCTACAGCTACCCCTAGCTATGATCGTATCACCAAGAGTGGGGGCGTTCCCCTACCACCTTTTTACCGAAATCATTTAGTATTTAAGAATATTTATATTTATTACCCTGGAGTTCATACCAGTCATAATGATTTACTACTAGCGCTTTACAACATTAAATTATTCAGTAATAACTTATAATTACCAAGAAAAAGACTACATTTGACTCCGAGAGCTTAGTGCATTGTCTGACAGGTAGCGCTAATTCCCAGTTTCGGCAATAGATGACCTCAGGGTGCACTCCCTGGCAGTCTCACACCAGCGCGCCCGTTTCCGTCGCGCGGGCTCCAAATTACTGTCAGCCCACCATCGTTACAGTTCCGTTACACATGCCCCACTTCTTATTGAAGTATCTAACAGTGATAATTCAATAAGAAGTCTCTCCTATAATGAATCTGAAATTTTCGTTAAGCTTTTTACCAAGGGTTTTCCCTTTCTTACTGACACACCTCGATACTTATATTACATATTTAAAATTAAACACCAATTCTTTCTCTCTTTCCTGCTAAACATTACATAAATGATTTACATATATTCTTTCCAATTATCTTACTTCTAACACAGTAAACTTCAAACATCTTTTTTTTTTTTTTTACAAAAATTTTAAATACACTTCATTTATCTCAGGCAAGTAACACACACGTTATGCGCCTATTACTTTATTGCCCGTCCTTTTCAATTTACCTCCTCACTTTTTTACCTCTTCCACAACATTATTTACACATCTATTAAGGCTTTCTTAGAAGCTCTGTCTTTCCCAGTCTGTTTAGTCTCTACTTAAACTAGAAGTTTCATTAGATAACCGCAACATATTTTAGTGAACATTTACCTTTCACATATAACAAAAGAAATAAAATTATTTACATATTGGTTTACTTTAATATTTATTTATATATTTATTTTCAATCTGGTAGAATTCGTGGTTCATACCTTTTGAGATCCACTATGTTTCTTACTCCCAGGCATTTGCCTGTTAATGGGTACTCTAAATAATAAGCATTCACATTGGGTATGGACACTATTTTAAACGGTCCATTATAAATATATTTAAATTTGCTGATCTCGTTATTAATTTCACTTGACTTTTCATGTGTTTTTACAAGAACGAGATCACCTATTTTGAATTTAGGATTCCTTACTTTTTCGTCATGACAACGAATTCTCGCATTTGCTTGTTTTCTCATCTTGTCTTTTACTAAGTTCTTTTTACTATCATAATCTAATTCAACTCTATCTGGAAATTCTAGTAGGTCTTCTACTAGACTTTTACTTCTCGTCTTTTTCAGGATTTCTTCTGGAGTAAATCCAGTGCTCTCGTTTCTTAATGAATTCATGATTTCTTCGAATTCACTCACATACATGCCCCACTTCTTATGGTTACTATGGCAGTACGTCCTAAATAACCGAAGTATCTCACGCATATATCTTTCTGCCGGATTGCTTGATGGGTGATAAGCTAAGATATGTACCACTTCTACCTGTTTCTCAGTTATCCCATCCTTCCACATTTTTGAGCAAAACTGAACACCATTATCTGATAGTAATCTCTTTGGCTTCCCTACTTTCACAAAATAATCACACACCATTTTGTCATACACAGCTCTGGCAGTGGCTTTTCTCAAGGGATATAGCTTTATATACTTTGAGAAAAGTTCAACTGCTACAAATATGTACACAAAACCCCCCATGGTTTTCGGTAATGGTCCAAAGATATCTACTGCTACTATTTCTAATACTTCATCAGGTTTTATTGATTGCATGGGCCCTTGATTAGTTGCATTTGTTACTTTCGCCTTTTGGCATAGATGACAAGATCTTATCCTCTGTGCTACCCTTCGTGCCATGTTGTTAAAGGTAATGCATTCATCTAACTTATCGGTACACTTCCGTGCACCACAATGGCCATATGCCAAGTGAACATAATCTATCAGCACTTTAGTGTGTTGTTCCGGCCAACATACTCTCCACTTCCCTGGATTATTTAATCTTTGAAGATACAGTACACCTTTATGTATTTTATATGAAGCCCTTATGTTAGTTGCGTCCGGATTGTCAAACTTGACCTTTACCGACTTGAGTGCATCATCATCACTTTGATATCTTCGCATATTCCGACATAATTCTTTAATTTTTTCTCTTCCTTCCGCTTTTTTGAAGTAATTCACCTCAAAAACATCTTCCCTATTCTTTACACTTTCTAGTGCCTCACGTCCTTCTGGTAATCTCGACAAAGCATCCGGTACTGCATGTTCTTTCCCTTTAACATACTTGATCTCTGTATCAAATTGTTGTAAAAACAGCGCCCATCTGGTCAACCTGTTATGTAACAATCTGCAGTCCTTCAAAAATATTAAAGCTTTGTAGTCTGTATGGACCACAGTCTTATGTCCCCATAAGAAAAGTTGAAATTTCCTAAAACCCCATACTATAGCTAAAGCCTCCTTCTCTGAAACCGTATAGTTTCTTTCGTACTTAGACATGGTTCTACTCGCAAATGCTATTTGTCTATGAGTTTTTTCCCCATCTATCATTACCTCCTGAAATATGGATACTCCCAATCCATAATCTGAACTATCTGTTGCCATGTGGAATGGTTCACACAGGTCAGGGTGCCATAACTTTATGTTTTTAGCCAAATTGTCTTTTAGCCGGTTGAATGCTGTTTCACATTCCTCAGTCCATATATACACACTGTTCTTCTTAAGTAGGTTGTTCAGATGTGGGCTATTGAACACCTGATCATCCACATACTTACGATAAAAGGAACAAAGTCCTATAAACGGCTTTAGTTGTTTTTTATTCTTGGGAGCCGGACAATTTCTTATTGCTTTGACTTTATCGGGATCCTTTTCAATTCCCTCTGGTGTTACTATCTGACCTAAAAACTTTATTTCTTTCTTCACAAACTCGCATTTTTTCAGGTTCAGTGTCATTCCTCCTTTAATTAAAGCTTTGAACACCCTGTTGCATAACTCCATGTGCTCTTCCCATGTCCTTGTAGCAATTAACAAAGCATCTACACAAACCGTGATTAGCGAACTAAGTTCACTCCCTAAAATTTTGTCTAAAGCCCGAATGAACACTGAAACGGAAGTATTTAGGCCAAATGGTACCACTGTGAAATGGTAGCATTTGCCATTGAATATAAATGCCGTGTACTTCCTAGACTCCTCACTTAATGGGATTTGCCAGTATCCTGCAGTTAGGTCTAAACTAGTCATGTACTTTACACCATTAAACTTCTGCAATAAATTATCTTTGTTCTCTGGACGATCCAACTCCCTCTTCACTACTTTACTCGGAGTACGAGCATCTATCACTATTCGTACGCTTCCATCCTTCTTACCTACTATCAGCAATGGGTTATTATATGGGCTAGAACTCCGTTCAATGACCCCACATGAAACCATTTTATCTATTTCTTTTTGAACCGCTTTTTTCTTAGACAAGGGTACATTATATGGTGCTTTAAAGAAAGGTTCATGCTCCTCTACCTCCATGCAGTACTCATAATTTATCACTCGTCCCGGTTTGTCCGAAAATACCTCCTGATTTTCTTTCAGAATTTGCCATCGATCATCCCTTTGGGAATCAGATAGTCCTTCCGTTTTATCCACTACATTTCGAAGGAGTGTCTCCTTATTTCCATCTTCAACTATCTGCCTCACCAGAAACCAATCGAATTTTTGAGCTATTCCTGAATCACGATCATCTCTAAATTCTACCCATCTCAGATGGTTCTCTTCCATTACTCTAGATGATTCAAATGGTATTTCTAATATCGCACTATCAACTTTACAAACTATTATCCCTTTGTCACAATCTATAATTACTTTCTGTTTTATTAACCACTCAATGCCAAAAATTATCTCGGCACTGAGCTCTGGAACTACTAAAAATGCATTCGAAAATAGCTTGTTTTTTATCTTAAATTCCATCATCACTTGATGCTTAACAGGTTTACTACATTTCCCTGTCGCCCCTATCACTTTAACACCTGTTACTGGCATCAGGACTACTCCTCGTTGCTCTTTGATCATCTCAAAAAGTGCGTGCGAAATAGCACTTATTTGAGCACCTGTATCCAACAATACATATAAATCGTACCCACATACATTAATCGGTAGGATTGTTGGCATCCTATTGTCCTCTTTCATACTTTCTTTATCTTCCCATAATAAATCCTTTTCCACCGCCAAGTCTTGACATATTATTTTTCCGGTTGTTATACTGACCATTCCATCTGGAGGTTTCTTTCTCCTTTTCATCCTAAATTCTTTCACCACTTTTTCCAATAGTCCTTCGTCTAGGCTCTTTAATGCCATCTCATTCTCATTCGAATCTGTCATGCCTGAACTCTCGGTTGCGGAATCGGAAACTTCCTCTACTTCTTTTTCTCCCTGGATGCTTTCTGATGATTCTGACGATAATTCCTCCTCCTTAGAAATATGACCTTCTTCGGATTCAAATAATTCTCGCATATTATAATCCATTTCTCTACTTTCCCTTTGTTGGATAGTGCATTCGCCACTCTTACTTTCATTATTTTCCCCTAGTAATGGAATTCCAGTCTCACTCAACTCATTTGCTTCAGTACTACAGGGATCACAACACTCTTTCTCTTGGTTTGATACACTTTCTCTAATTTCTTTAAAAGAATCTTCATCACAGTCATGTACTCTTGCTGTCACTAGGTACACATCATAATCGGTATGGCTCTCTAACACTGGCATATTCGGGTCCAAACTAATCACTTGAGTGGAAGATCTTTCTAATTGTGCTGGCTGGCTTTTGAGCTGATGTACATATTCTGCATACGAGGTAATTTCTGAATCGGCATGCGTCTCTGCACTATGCCCCTTTTTCTTATCCACCCTTCCCTCTTTAATTACTTCTCGATGCGATTCGTCGACTATTCGTACGAACCTTTTACCATAAGTCACATCACTCCTACCTTGCCCCTGCCTCTCTGCACAGTTGCCATCTCTACCGACAAACAACGCCTTCTCTGACTCTTCCTTCATCAATTCGTCACTCTGACCTCGAATTGTACTTATTTCATTCACGTGAGCCTTCACATCCGACCGATATTCTTTTCCTACTTCATTTCCCTTAATAATCCCTCCCTGCTCTCTCTCCTCTGTTTGTATCCCTGCATTATACTTCGCAAAGTTTCGTTTATGTAACTGCTCTTCAGGCGAACGACGCACTAACCTACTATAGTACTGACTACTCCGATCTTCCCTATATTTGGGCCATTTCTTTCTTTCCGCGCGCGTTAGGCCCTTGACCTGCGCGGTATTTAGTTTTCCTGATTTTGATAATGCATCCCGTTTCCCTGATAGTGTCCTCTCCCTCGCTGAGAGTTACCTCCTCGACCTCTTCCTCTCATCATGTTAATTTGCGGTTCATTCCTACCACCTTTTACTATTCCATTCTGATTTCTGAAACCTCGAAACTCTCTAGTTTCACGCCACCTATCTTCATTCTCGATTTTTTCTAAAAATTCAACGAATGTTCGATGAGTGCCTCCTACATAACGCTTTGCATCGTCAGGTAGCTTTTTCCACAACTCTCACACTATCTCCGATTCTGATCTACGATCTTTAAGATACTCCAAACGCTTGAACCATCCTTCACAGTATTCTTTCATGAGCCCACGCCCATGTTCTGGCATTCTGGCGACAACGAATTCTCTCCACAACCTATCTCTCTGTTGTGTGCTCCAGAATTCCTCAAGGAACTTTTCTTTGAAGTCTGTAAACTTCAAATTGTCGATATCCACATTCAATCCCCAACGTTTGGCTTGACCTGCTAAAGCGTCTATTACTGTGGGTAAGACACGTTCACAATTTTTAATAAAATCCATTGGATGCCATCCACCTTGTTTCTTTTGAGGATCGTATTTGTCCTCCCTACTCAGTATTTCCGATTTTTGCATTACCAATGGGATACCACTACAGTTAAGAAACGTCTGATTCTGAACTTGCTGACTTAACAATTTCATCTCATTACGCAGTGTATTTTCCTGCTCCTGCACACATGCATCAAAACTCAACATGGTATTGTGCAGTGTTTCAATATCAGCTGCCATTTCTTTAACAATCTCTTTCTTCACAACTGGTACTATCACCTGTAATTTACTTTCAATTATCGGTTCTAATTTTTCACTAACCAAAGGTTCCACTGATTTCTCTATTCTTTGAATTTCAGTATCAAATCTTTTCTCTATTTCTGTGACTTTTCTCTGAAAATTTGTTATTTCAGCCTTAATGCTATTTACTGATTTGTTTACCTCTGTGATACGCTGGCTTTGTGTATTCAAAATATCTAAATTGGCTTTTATCTTACCAGATAGGTTTTCATCTAATTGGGATATATGACTAGCCATTTCTGCTTTCAAACTAGCATTCCCTTCTCGAATTTGCGCCATCATCCTATTTAACAAACTTGTTAATTCCATATCCTCTCCCTTGTGACTTGCATCCACAGATACATTGGGTTCACTTTTCACTACCTTTGGTTTCACTTCCCGTTCCTCCTGTCTTATGGGTGTGGATTCATCTACAAGATTTTCCAACCCTACAACAGTATCTATGGTCCCTAATTCTGGGTCTGACCTTGTAACGTTTTTGTCTTGCTTGTTACTATTCGACTCCATCTTATGCTGCTGTATTTTGTGCCCAATAGAAATGTTTATTAAACCAACTATTACTTGTTTAACTCCTACTATTGGACTTTCTTTTGCTGCTTTGCAGGTTGTCGTCTTGAACTTACCAATTGTGGTACATTTGTCTACAACAAAATTTTAAATTTAAAATTTTCTTGAAACTACAAGTTTATATAAAACACTTTTATTGCAGCCATTATTCCACAAACTTGGAAAGTCCTGTCACGGTCGCCACATGGGACCGAACCGCCGAATCCTTCCATCAGTAAATGGGGTATGTTCTCAACTGACTCGGTTGTTTTAACCCCCTCCACTGACGGAATGACCCGCTTCCTAATTCCGTACGTATAAAGCCGATACGGACTTGTAGCTGTCACGCCTTTACGCTTACTGCTACGTATTTTAACCGTAAATAGCTCAGTCCTAATGGTAAGAGGTAGTAGTGGATTCACATTATTAATCTTTGAATACAGCACAGTTGCCACACGCTCAGCTCACTTTTACTCCACTCCTACCCTCGCCATTGCACCACATTAACTAGGTGCTACATGGACCTTGCTAAATTCACTTGCGTATAAATTTTTGACCGTTACTCGCCAGTATTTACCTAATGATTAGTACACTCCTAACCGGACTATTTCCCAAAGAGCTGTGATGATTGAACGGGTTCGATCCACTGCCTACAGTGCCCTACAGTTCACACGGTAACACTGCCTACCTGACCCACTTAACTTGGTAGTGAGCTTATGTATCCAATCACCACTGCTAGCAGCAGTAGATAACCCTATCAGCACGACGAGAGCAGCAGACTTACCGTCGAATCCTCCTGAAAATACTTATAACTACGGTAGCCAGCTCTGAAGGAGCAAAAGGATAAATCATTTTTTTTTTTTTGACTCGTTTCAAAGTGAAATGGCTTGAGTTGAATTTAAACTTAATTCTGAATATTACTATTTCTGATCATTCTAGGTGATTCTACAAAGCAAATACTCTCTCAATTTCTGTGAGTTGGCTTGGTAATTACTACCAAGACAAATTTATGCAACGTAGGTTAACAAAATTCTATCCTTCAACTTAATTAATGATTTTGGATATTACTCTTTGGAGAATTGATATAGAATTAGTTAAGTGACTTTACTTGAAAGGTTACTAAGAAAAATTCAAGTAACTATAAATAGGCGATTCATTCTGGTGTGACCATTGCTCTTTTCAACATTCTTAAACGCTAAAGGATTCTACAACCAAAAGAATTGTAAATGAAAGAGGCGATGGTGGCCTCAATCTGATTTCACTATACTATGTTTGATGTTACTACACTTTACAATGAACAACAAGCGTCGTAATTTTACTCATTACTATACTTTGTCCTCTGCACTTGGATAAAAGAAAACTGGTATTCTCCTTTTACATGTATACAAAGTTCGAGTTAACAATTGCAAGCAGTCTTGCCTTTGGGAGACGTGTCGGTGATGGTGGTGAGATGCATGTGGCTAACGCAGCTCTTCACGCCTCATGCCCTTAATGGCGGCTGGAACTACGAGCTGTAGCACTCGTATAAGCTACTGCACGTCCGCCATAAAATCTGGGCGCAGGAACTCTTACAATCAGCCCCAGCGGCATAGAGACGGCTTCGACAACCATTCGTCGCGTTCTACTCCACAAACTGCGACGATATTCGCCTCTTCGCTGTTGCACAATCACTTTTGCGTGAGCACAGTAACGCACGTCCGATCACGTCAACACTCCCCAGGCCATTTCATTGTTCAGTCCCTGTGTCTCCAGCTACCCCTAGCTATGCTCGTATCACCAAGAGTGGGGGCGTTCCCCTACCACCTTTTTACCGAAATCATTTAGTATTTAAGAATATTTATATTTATTACCCTGTAGTTCACACCAGTCATAATGATTTACTACTAGCGCTTTACAACATTAAATTATTCAGTAATAACTAATAATTACCAAGAAAAAGAATACATTTGACTCCGAGAGCTTAGTGCATTGTCTGACAGGTAGCGCTAATTCCCAGTTTCGCCAATAGATGGCCTCAGGGTGCACTCCCTAGCAGTCTCACACCCGCGCGCCCGTTTCCGTCGCGCGGGCTCCAAATTACTGTCAGCCCACCATCATTTCAGTTCCGTTACAGGTTGCTTTTCAGGCAGATAAAACCCACCCGTGCACAGCGATAATTTCTACCGTTTTTCTTCGTGCTTGCCGAACCATACTTGGCTACCAATGTCGCCGGATCTCTCCCCGACTGAAAACGCTCGGAGCATTGTGAGTAGGGTCCTCCAACCAGGTCGAGATTCAGACCATCTAACGCGCCGCTTGTCAGAACGTGGGACGATATCAATCAGGATAACAGCCACAGCTCTGTCGATCCACGCCAGGCCCAAGAACTGTTAACTTAAGGACCAGAAGTGAACGAACGCTTTACTGAATTACCGGCAGGGGTGGCCGAGCAGTTCTAAGCACTACAGTGTGGAACCGCGTAACCGCTATGGTCGCAGGTTCAAATCCTGCCTCGGGCATGGATGTGTGTGATGTCCTTAGGTGCCTGCTGGAGTGGCCGAGCAGTTCTAGGCGCTACAGTGTGGAACAGCGTGACCGCTACGGTCGCTGGTTCGAATCCTGCATCTGGAATGGATGTGTGTGATGTCCTTAGGTTAGTTAGGTGTAAGTAGTTCTAAGTTCTAGGGGACTGATGAAATCAGAAGTTAAGTACTATTGGCTCAGAGCCGTATGAACCAATTTTTTGTCCTTAGGTTAGTTAGGTTTATGTAGTTCTAAGTTCTAGTGGACTGTTGACCTCGACAGTTAAGTCCCATAGTGCTCAGAGCCATTTGAACCTTTACTGAATTGCTCAATTTATGAAGCTATCTTGAACGAATGATAATTTTTTTCAGAAATCGTAATCGTTTGTTTGTCTGTACATGCACGTCATAACTACCGATTTCAGCAGCATTGGGATAATTTCTTCGTGGTGCCGTTTTTTTCTGTTTCCTGCCTTAGGGTGTGTTAGTAGTGCTTCTTGTTTCGTTCATTTTACAATGCGACGAGGTCTACAACTAAGGTCTTACGGAAACTAAATCAGTATGCGCACACACGACGCCAATAATGTCGACATGGAATGGATAGAAGCAGCCGGAATCTGTGGATGTGATTGTTGGATAGCCCTGATAGGGACTTGGATTTCTTTTTCTTTTTATCGCGCCACTTTAGGAAGCAAGCTATGGTACCGCTGCCAGTTCAAGTGCTGAGAACGTCAGATGAAGGCCCGCGGCGGTCTGGGGAGGAAGAACTGGAGCGTTAAGCTGCCGTAGCCGAGCCCTGGGGCTGCCAGGGGAAGTTACAGCGGCAGCGGCGGCGGCGGCGGCTGCGGCTGCGGCGACAGCAGCGACGGGCGTCGGAGGGCAGAAGGCGCGACACGCGAGCCGCGCCTCGCAAACTGCGTCGCCTGACGGCCGACTCCCACGTCGTCACGTCGGGAGCGGACGCAAGAGCTGCCTCTCAGAGCAAGCTGCTCTCTCACTGTCACTCTTGAGACATAACATCTCAGGGCGAAGACGCGAGGGCTAGCACTCATATCGATATTCCTTTCTGCAGAGTGTTGACTCTCAGGAGCCGTTCGGTACACGAAATTCGTGTTTGCAGAGTATCAGGCAAAGTGTGTAATCCGATTGAAGACTTTCGCTTCGGGATAACGTTGTCTATCAGCGAAGATAATTGGTAGTAACAAGATGGAAGAGTTCATCACGGAACATTTATTTGTCCACTAACTGACAAACCCGGCACTGACCGGTTGCACATTTTGCCAGTTTTCTATTGTAAACGAAAATAAAATAAAAGAACTGTGTTAGTAGTGAGCCGGCCAGTGTAGCCAAGCGGTTCTAGGCGCTTCATTCTGAACCGCGTGACCGCTACGGTCGCAGATTCGAATCCTGCCTCGGGCATGGACGTGTGTGATGTCCTTAGGTTAGTTAAGTTTAAGTAGCTCTAAGTTCTAGGGGACTGATGACCTCAGATGTTAAGTCCCACAGTGCTCAGAGCCATTTGAACCATTTTGTTAGTAGTGAAGTAGCGAAAAATTTTCATTTCCGTGTGTTGGTGTAGACATCTTTGAAATTGCAAAGCAGTGATACAAAGAATTATGCCCGATATTCAAATATGTAAGTACAGTATCCATATTAATAAACATGATCCCGAACATTCTCTATCTCTATACGTCGGGCGTAGCTTTTTCGGTTGTCTATGAGGCGATTTTGTAAACGTCTCTATGGCAACGCCTTTCCATAGCTCTATAGAAGGCTAGCGTTTTAGCTTGAAGCCGTATGTGCATCTCAGTTGCAGGCTATCAAAAGCAATTTCATAAAAAATGGTTCAAATCGCTCTGAGAACTATGGGACTTAACATCTGAGGTCATCAGTCCCCTAGACTTACAACTACTTAAACCCAACTAACCTAAGGACATCACACACATCCAGGCCCGAGGCAGGATTCGAACCTGCGATCGCACCAGCAGCGCGGTTCCGGACTGAAGCCCTTAAACCGCTCAGCCACAACGGCCGGCAAACCAATTTCCTCAAGTTGTCTAGACTGTACGAGTGTCTTAGTAGTAAGGAATAAATGCACTGAAATTGCATGCATCATGCGGCATTTTTTATTCATCTCAATTTTTAGTAGTCGTATTTCCTGATCTGTGATAGACCTACGTAAGATGTTTCTTACCCCCACAGCGATTGTTGCCTGATAATGAGAGCTTTGTCTATAACTTTTGGTGGAAGTTAGTTTAGGAGGAGATCTGGAACATAGAAACACACTCGCACATGAATACATCACCCATCCATACCTATGGATAATTTTCCACAATACACGAGGTTATTCAAACATGTTTCCCACCTTAAAAAATAATAATACACGTTTCCATGAAAGATGATTTGGATCTGAGTAATCTGGAAACTTTTAAAATAGGACGATCTGAGCTCCCGGATATCAACACAAGAGCGCTGACAGTTGCGTAAATGACAGTTAAGCAGGGCGGAAGCTGACGCGCGTATTTCGAATTGGCCATCACGATTCACAGCGCAGCGCGGGGCAGGGCCCCCGGAAGACGAGGACGCTGGCAGCCGTTGCTGCCATTGTAGACGCTGCCCTATTACGGACTCTGAACTTGCTGGCCGGGACGGTCCTATTATCTATCTCTGCAATAAACGACAAACAATTAAACACCCTATGCTCTCTTTTCTTTTTATCTGCAAAACTGATGCGAACGATAAATTTACTGCAATTGATATAGTCGCAGTGTATCAGATCAGCTGTGTGGTCGGTATGAAGGGATTCTAGCAAAGAAAACGCAGCACGCCGCTCTTAACGGAGGGTAGGACTGGCGGTTATCTCTAAAACAACCGGTTTTCAGTTATTTCGTTTTTTCTCCCGCAAAAGTTTAAACTGACTGTTAAAACCGCTCAAAATTAATCGAATATAGATCAAAGAATATTCGCTCACTCAGTTTCTAGCTAAATAGTTAAGCGTCTCCATATGAGCCCCTTCTAATATTTCAATATAATTTAACGTTTCACGTGTCCTTCATCACTTTATACTTTCGGTGTAGTCAATGACATGTCAGTGGGAAGGATCGGCAGGTGAGCGTGCTCCCATCAGCCACTGTCCCATGCATTTACCGAATTCATATTTATTCTATGTCCATTTTACATTTGTGTATTGATTTATATAACATACTTACACTTAATTACAATGTATTCATATTTTTACGCTAGCACTCTTTCCCATTTTTACCATCTCAGAATAGCTGAGTGAATGTGTCTGTATTGAATTTTCTTAATGTCTGGTGGCTGGTAAACCTCTTGTCTGCTACTGTGGTAGTTTAGCCAACTTTGGGTTAAGCTTATATTGGCAGAGAGGTTAATTCCCTTCTGGTCGAAACGCTATAGTGCTTAAGTTGGCAAGGTGTGGTATGGGTGCTCGTTGGAAATTTCCGCTACGTGCATGTGGACCCCGATTTGGTCGGCTTGCTGGTCGTGGAGTCCTGAAATGTTGAAGTGAAAAGTTGCACATGGCAAATCGTTTGCAGTAGTTAATATGGTAACTGAGTCTGTGCAAATTTCAGTATAGATGAATTTTTAACGTACTTCTTTTCCAGCTTCAGACAATTACAATAATGCAGAATATTTCATTCGCAATGGGAAGTGGTGGGTAAAGAATTGTAATTGTTCGATTTTCCTGGTACTTAGCTTGTTCAGACAGAGCTTAGAAGAGTGGAAGCGAGGTGTGCAAAATCTATTTAGTTTCAATTATAGTTGGTGTTTCACAGTGTGAATGTGGATGTGCTTGTGTTTCGAATATTACTTACTCTTCTGTTTCGTTGGTTTCATCGGTATTCCGCAATTTCCTTCATTTAGTGCGTGTGCTTCTATATGTTCGATCCCTCTCCTACGTCGTTGTTTTCTAGAACTTTCAGTTCTCGGTATTTGTTTAATCCTGTAATTATTCCGCGGTAATTTACCTATGTGTGTATCCCTCGAACGCTTAAACAAACTTTCCGGAATTTTTACATTTTTCCTTATTCTGGATTTGTGTGTGTAGGCCCACGTGTCTTCAGTTCATCGATCTTAAGGTCTTGTTCTAGACCTTTAGGTCATAAATTACATTGCCTTTACGTGTGTGTTGTGTTTTACAAACACTCCCGATCTGATCTGCATTTCGGATCGTTATTCTCGTTCAGTTCCATGGGTTCAGTTTTGTGTGTTGTGCGTTAGGCCGGTGGAGCGAATCTTTCGTCTAATATATGTGTTTTTGGTGCACGTTATAGCTCTTAGTTCCTTTTCTATCTTCTGTGGGGTGTTAATATGAAGTTGTAGTGTGTATGTGATTCCTTCCCATCTAGCTATTCCTGTGTTAGGAGACCCCAATGATTTACAAGCCCATCAGACAAGGCATGTGAATATCTGTTGCACTCACGTGGTTATTTAAAGCAGGCATCAGCAACCATTATATTTCTATATAAAAGTGTAGGGTTCTTCTGATTTTATTCCATAAAAAAAACATTCAATCTAACATACATTGATTTTCACTGTTCACGTTTTATCCCTCGTACACAAGGCTCTGTTTCATAGGATACATTCTACAGTTTATTCCTTGTGCGATTTATGCAGGCCTATTTATTCATTCCTTGCTAAATTAAATTTAAGTTTTTGTAAAGTACATTGCCTGCGAAAAGACTGATTGCCTGACTGAGAACAGAATGCACACTCCCGTTTGATTAGTTTTATCCTCCAAGTGGTAAATTAAAATCATTTATTGCTCGCTGAGTTTTAATAGATATCATTCAAAATTTCTAGATAGAGTTGAACAGAAAAAAATCAAATAAAATAAGCAAATAAAAGAAAACTTAGTCTGCCATCTTTCGCTGCTTTCATCGAAAAGTTATAAGTGGTTGAGTAGTATAAAAAATTACCAGTACACTCTTATTGATTATAATTTTTTTGAAACTCTAATCAAAAATCATGTTGTACACTCCTGGAAATGGAAAAAAGAACACATTGACACCGGTGTGTCAGACCCACCATACTTGCTCCGGACACTGCGAGAGGGCTGTACAAGCAATGATCACACGCACGGCACAGCGGACACACCAGGAACCGCGGTGTCGGCCGTCGAATGGCGCTAGCTGCGCAGCATTTGTGCACCGCCGCCGTCAGTGTCAGCCAGTTTGCCGTGGCATACGGAGCTCCATCGCAGTCTTTAACACTGGTAGCATGGCGCGACAGCGTGGACGTGAACCGTATGTGCAGTTGACGGACTTTGAGCGAGGGCGTATAGTGGGCATGCGGGAGGCCGGGTGAACGTACCTCCGAATTGCTCAACACGTGGGGCGTGAGGTCTCCACAGTACATCGATGTTGTTGCCAGTGGTCGGCGGAAGGCGCACGTGCCCGTCGACCTGGGACCGGACCGCAGCGACGCACGGATGCACGCCAAGACCGTAGGATCCTACGCAGTGCCGTAGGGGACCGCACCGCCACTTCCCAGCAAATTAGGGACACTGTTGCTCCTGGGGTATCGGCGAGGACCATTCGCAACCGTCTCCATGAAGCTGGGCTACGGTCCCGCACACCGTTAGGCCGTCTTCCGCTCACGCCCCAACATCGTGCAGCCCGCCTCCAGTGGTGTCGCGACAGGCGTGAATGGAGGGACGAATGGAGACGTGTCGTCTTCAGTGATGAGAGTCGCTTCTGCCTTGGTGCCAATGATGGTCGTATGCGTGTTTGGCGCCGTGCAGGTGAGCGCCACAATCAGGACTGCATACGACCGAGGCACACAGGGCCAACACCCGGCATCATGGTGTGGGGAGCGATCTCCTACACTGGCCGTACACCACTGGTGATCGTCGAGGGGACACTGAATAGTGCACGGTACATCCAAACCGTCATCGAACCCATCGTTCTACCATTCCTAGACCGGCAAGGGAACTTGCTGTTCCAACAGGACAATGCACGTCCGCATGTATCCCGTGCCACCCAACGTGCTCTAGAAGGTGTAAGTCAACTACCCTGGCCAGCAAGATCTCCGGATCTGTCCCCCATTGAGCATGTTTGGGACTGGATGAAGCGTCGTCTCACGCGGTCTGCACGTCCAGCACGAACGCTGGTCCAACTGAGGCGCCAGGTGGAAATGGCATGGTAAGCCGTTCCACAGGACTACATTCAGCACCTCTACGATCGTCTCCATGGGAGAATAGCAGCCTGCATAGCTGCGAAAGGTGGATATACACTGTACTAGTGCCGACATTGTGCATGCTCTGTTGCCTGTGTCATGTGCCTGTGGTTCTGTCAGTGTGATCATGTGATGTATCGGACCCCAGGAATGTGTCAATAAAGTTTCCCCTTCCAGGGACAATGAATTCACGGTGTTCTTATTTCAATTTCCAGGAGTGTAATCGGGTATCATAGCGCCACTTCGGCGTTACGAATACTGATTGCTAAAGAGTGAAAATTGAGGTTGAAAAACTATTTTCCACATGAATTTGTCCGTTTACAGGGGCTACAAGCAAGTGAAAGCATATTATGGACACAGGCATCACATCAGGTTCTTTACATCTTTCTTGTATACTATGAATGAGCAGTTGTTACGTCTTTAATTCATTAAAATGACTCTGAGCACTATGCGACTTAACTTCCGAGGTCATCAGTCGCTCAGAACTTAGAACTAATTAAACCTAACTAACCTAAGGACATCACACTCATCCATGCCCGAGGCAGGATCCGAACCTGCGACCGTAGCGGTCGCTCGGTTCCAGACTGTAGCGCCTAGAACAGCACGGCCACACCGGCCGGCTTTAATTCATTACTGTTACTTACTGTTACCTACTGGTTTTATTATTTCATAGAAACGGCAGACAAATCATTAATCTTGTAAGGCAAATAAAGCATTGTACTTCATTGCTACCCACTCTGTAGAAATATTTCCAGATTAGGACTGATACCACTCTGCTATACAATGCTGCCCGGCGACGACAACAACAAGCTACCGCATAGATCAGGTGGGAGCAAGTCTGGTACACGGCACCTATACACGTATCTTAAGACACCACACACGAGCAACAGGTGCATTATTCTCTCAGCAGTGTTGAACCATTTCTCATGACATATGTTTGTTGCTCGTTTCTGTCGTCATTATTATTATAATGGCACAAAGCCTTTTCCCATTTCCTATAATAACGCCATAATTCAAATCAATGTAAACTCTACGAATAAAGATAGCTTCCTTTTTAAAAAAATAAGCTTTATTATAGGCGAAAAATGGCTAATTTATACTTCGATTTTTCTTTTTTATGTTACTGGAGTATTAGTAAAAAAAAGTGCCATTCATGACCGAAACTAAACAAATAACAAAAAATACCGGTTATTCGGAACTGAACCACCGGTACCGGTTTTAACCGGTCGGTTTTACCACTAACAGAGGTTGCTCGGTAATTCCATGATGATGTTATAAACTTTGAGAGATTATGGAGAAGGGAAAATTTATCAGTTTGAGGTCATGGGTCCTGGGCTGGGCAAGACAAAGTTGAAAGTTATAAGCGAAAATTGTTCTTCTCACATCTCTATCAGTGGAATACATATACCGGTACGGTTGTTGCCAAGACTGCAGTGTAAGCGACTGCAGCAGTTAGCATCGGAACAAGAAAAAAATGTCTAGTAAACCTCGGCTCTAAAATACCTGTCTTAAAAGCTATGAACACTTGCTCATCTTCCATACTGTGAAACATCTGTCTTCTACTGCAAGCTCTTCGGTTTCCATTTTTTGGAGGAGGTAGTAAGAACCAAAGAAAAGTAAAAATGTCCAGCAAACAAGGGCTCTGAAGAGCATACCTCAAGAGTTACGAGCACTCGCCCGTATTCGTTACTTTGAAACACATGTAGTCTGCTGAGAAAATACCTACAGCTCTTAAGGTATGCATTTTAGAATCCTTTTTACTGGACATTTTTTCTTGTTTTGGGGCATAATAACACGTCGGGAAGTCGCCTATCCTACAGTCTTAGCGAGAACAGTAGCGGTGCATATAATCCACGGTCAGAGGCATCACAACGATTTTCGCACGAAACTTTCGAGTAGGTCGTTTCCGCATCAGGGGCTCGTTACCTGAACTGAAGCATTTGTCCTTCTCCATCACCCCAGAAAGTTTTTAATATCATCACGAAGTCATGCCGTATGTAAGTGGCCTAATGGATAATGTTGGAAGCAACACGAGATTTCTCGTGGATTACTTGTAGAGGACCGACGCTTGATTAACTCTCAACAGAAACAAATATAGCGCGTTGCGGGTAAATAGGCAGATATTTCAGGAAAATTACTAAAAGCAGTCACAGCCATTAACTACCTGTGGCCATGTGTACGAAGCTTGAATATTGCTCTTCACTTTGGGATCCGTAACAGGTAGGACTGGTAGAGGGAATCGTAAAGATGTAATAAGGAGCAGCGCGATTCGTTAGAGGTTCGTTTAAGAAGCGCGGAAGCGTCACGGACATACTCAAGCAGCTCTCAGACGTTACGAGAAAGGATTTGTGCGTCACTGTGCGCTCTACCGCTAAATTGCCGAGAACGTTTGATGCAAGTGGAGTCATTTAATATATTGCTTCCTCCTAAGCACAAACCGCGAAAAGACCGTGAAGGTACAGCCAGAGAGACGAACTCCCGCAAGCTTACCAACAATCGTTATTCCTGTCGAGCATTCGCAACTGCAAAAAGAGGAGAGTGCCAGATACGCACAAAGCACCATCTGCCATGTACCACGAAGTGAATATAGAACAAGGTGCAAATACACTAAATATATAAGCAAATAGTTTGTAGCTCCAAACATAAGGGATGGAAAAGGTGAGTTTCCAGAATCAGACTAAGCAAACGATTAAGGGGACATTGATTACTCTATTTTAGTGAAGTATCAGGCATTTGCGTCCTTGAAAATTTAATGCAACAGTTCTCGCAACTGCTGGTTCCTGATGCGTGCAGAAACAAAGCATTAAATTAGAAATGGTTACGAGCATATCATACGGCTGTATGAGCTTTTGACTGTTCGGCAAATCGATTTTGAGTATACAAGTAAATTAGCCGTTACCATAAGATGAACGTATCAGTTAAGAACTACAAGAAACATCTAGAAAGTAATTTTGCTATAAATAATACTTAGGGCTAAGGATGACTGCTTCACAGTAAGAAACAGCTTCAAAAATTGCTTTAAACGGCCACGACGTGGTAGACCACAAGTACCGTACGGTTATAATGGAAGTGCAACTACTTACAGAGGGCCAATGTGGGTTTTAATTACTGTATGGCAGCGAAATTTGTTAGATAATGTTAATGCAATATGCATCAACGCGTTAGGATATTTACCAAGTTTTGCCGACATACATTAATGACAGCTCACACTGAACCTCTGTGTGTAGCTACACTTTCATTATGAACACCTAGTACCAGCACAGGCCAATACTAAATTAACATGCTAGGCCTATTACTAATTTAATATTACGTGAATTTATCTTTTTGTTACTTACATTACATTCATTATATTTTGTAGGGTCTTTTGTAAGTATTTGAGAAAAGAAGAATAATTATGTCGATTATTTTCAGTTTATTTACGATTAGAGTACTATACTTCGTCAAATCTCCTTTCTCACGTTGAGCATATGCATGTTTCCTTCATGTTAACTCACTCTGTACGCAAGTTTCCTTACGTACCAGTTCTATACCGTCTGCTGATTACGTGGCAGTTACCTGTAGCAAGAAACGCAGGAAGTCGGCCACTGAAGCGGCACACTCTCTCTGCTACTAGGGTTGCCACCGGTCAGTTTTTGCCGGGATTGTCCCAGAATTTGAAGTACTGTCTACGATCCCCGGTACAAGGACTCGGGACACACATTCATCCCACCTTGTGACGAATTTGTAAATCATATGAACGAAGATAAAGAATTATGTGTGAAATTCCTCACCCTAATCACTACAAATGATTCAAAATACATATATACCTGTTAAATTAGAGATTATTTGGTGGTTAAATCGTCAACGCTTTTCTCATACAATTTGAGTTAAGAAGGTTCGGCTTTCGGAAAAAGTGTTTCGTACTTCCTCTAAAAATGAAGACATTTCGTTAATTTCACCTTATCCGAAGAAGAAAGTGTACATACGGTTTTCAAGAAAACATTGTTAGAAAACAAAGGTTTTTCCTACTAGTTGATGAAAGAAAATGACCTCACAACAAAGTGTGTGATTAGTCCCGCCACGTTTTCGATGAAACTTGAAGGCAGAAAAGTTTTTTAGCATCTTCGGAGGCACATTCTGGCACAACCGCAGTGTCCTAAAAGTAAAACAATTTTTCCTGAAAATAAATGAACTTTAGCTTCCTTTGCGAAGAAACATGCGTCTGAAGAAGATGCCGTAATACGTGCTGAAGTTGCATATGTTTATCACAGTGTAAAACATGGCCATAGCTACCAGTTATTGGACTGTCAAATGAAAATGCATCATCTTTGATTCCATACAGTAATACAGCATCGAAAATTTCGTGTGGAAAAACTGAAGCAACGGCGATATCAGAAAGTGTTTTTGACCCTTACAGTCAAGTTGTGGTCATAGGCAAGCTTCTTAAATCCTTTTATTTTCCTGTGGTAAGATGAATCAAACCGAGGAAATGTAAAAGCTTTTCCTTATGCTGGTCAGTACTTCGATGTTAACCACGGCTACAGCAGATATTTTTTTGAAGACAGCAAAGAAACCCACAAAGATATTTTACATTTAATAAAGAACATTGCAGACTGTGCGGGCTTTCATCTGATGCAATTAAGTGCATACAGTGCTGAAAAAAGTCAAGTGAACAACTGTAAAAATAGTTCGGTTTACGTCTTAGTGAAAAGGAAAAATCCATTCACTCTGAGAGCTAGCTGCAATTGTCATTTCATGAATAATACTGTGCAACTCTGTCTTAAAATGTTTCATTATGATATAGAAACATTTGCTCTCAAAATCTACAGTCATTTTGGTTCCTCCGCATCAATTATTCAGTTAATGAAAGAATTTTCAGAGTTCATGGAAACAGAGTTTAAGAAAATACTAGCACATGTCAATTCCTGATGGACCTCAATACTTCCTGCAAATGACAGAAACGTACACTGCTTACCTGTCATCAGGTCATGTTTTATTTGAAAGGGCGATGAAGATTGTTGAAGATTGATTTGTGGCTTCGTAACATCAGATATTGTGTGCATGATGATGAAGAAACTAACCATTCACCTCCTGAAATCTAAACGCCATTTTTTGGAGCAAAGTTTGCCCGTGTTTCAAACTGCTGTTAGAAAATTGAGAAACCATTCAGTTACTTCTTTTGAGCTGGACAGAGTAATAAGGAATTTTCAGAGAAAGCTAGAGAGCAGAAAGCAAGACAACTTCTTAGGAAAAGAAGTTCATGAGGTCATGGAAGAAATATAGAAAACACAGAGATTAAGTTTTGAAAGTGATGCACAGCCTTCCTTGTCATGATGCCCCGATTATTTGCACGAAACTATGACCTTCCCGAGAACAATATATTCAACCTGCTTACAAGTTTTCTTACAAGTTCTTCCTTCAAAGAGCAAGAAGGTATTCGTTTGCAATGGCAGTATGTTGCAAAGGTTACCAACAAATTGAATCTCAACCTGCATAAAGATCCGTTATACAATTAATTCAGTCATCTCCGAAATGTGTATACTGGATTTGATAAAGGTAATGATGAAGATCAGATTTTGGTACATTTTCTTATGCACCGTACCACAACTATAATCTCTCCTTACAAACTGCTTAGGCTTATTCATGTTTTCAATTAATACCAGTAACTCATTTGTTGAAAGAATCGTCATTATGGTGAAGAACTGGTGGACAGAAAAAATAAATCTAATGTCAGTAGCTTTACTGAAAAGTTAATTTTTGTGAAACTTGTTGCGAATTCTTAAATTTTCTGAAAGAGTGGGGAACAGTGAAGGACAGCTGAAAGCAACAAAGACCAACAAAATTATGCATTCAAAAATACGAAACAGTGATCATGTTACTGTTAAAAATTTTCTTTACGATTTTTCTCATTTTTATCTCAACTTTGATTTGAAATTATTGTATAGCCTATGAATGTTAATTTAATAATTCATTTTATGCTTGAATAGCAAATCAATACATTACGAATAAGAACTGAAATAAGAACACTTTATTTTTGTATGTATAGAATACTGAACCTAAATTTTGATGTGTTCAGAAAATATAGGTACAACAAATTCCTTATTTTACTTATGACATTTGTAATAAATTATTACCATTTTCTTTATACCGTATGATTGAGAAGTTGTCCAACACAACATTTCTTGAAAGGTGGTATCCCTATCTGCCCCACTAGGAAGCGTGCGTCACAGAAAGCGGCGCTATCAAGCTCGCGCGGCCTTTGTCCCTGTATACGCTCAGCCTTGAGTGTTCTCGTCAACAGACAGGAATTTATCATTAGTTGTAAGATAGCTGCTAAGCAGAATAATGTTTTCTGCGTTCTTCACAGCGGAAGAAGTAAGTCAGTAAGACCGGTGCAGAGGGAATTTCATCTGCAACTCGGTACCGAACCGAGAACAATGGAAGGCTGTTCGATTAAACAGTTTTGATAACTGGATCCAAAGTGTGAATACAAGTACAACCGTGTGGGTCAGGCGAGTACGTGAGACGAATTGAAGAATGCTTTGCGCATACTGTAAGCAATACAGCTAACAGAGCCATGCAAAACTAATAAGACTTCCAGAAATAGAAGAGTGAGTTTTGAGACGCCGTTTGGCGCAAGCGCTACCGTTTAAAGATTGAGCAAAAGATAATTAAAAATGACAAACGTTCACTGAGTATTGTTGCTTTATGGTAGGAAAGACGATGGACGTAATGTCTTTACCGCACTTAAACATCAGCGATACTTTAACTTTGTGGCCAGGTGAGTTGACATAATGTTCTCATTCAAAATGTACCAATCTGCCATTTAGCATCATGGCGCTCGAGCTTAGGACAGCCGAACTATAGAAAGTCTGTTAAGAACTACTGTTTTTATCCTTGCTGCGGCGAATGACCCTTGGAAGCCCTTGGAGGGGTGACCTGCTTAACACCATCCCTGCCGGCCGCGGTGGTCTAGCGGTTCTAGGCGCTCGGTCCGGAGCCGCGCGACTGCTACGGTCGCAGGTTCGAATCCTGCCTCGGGCATGGATGTGTGTGATGTCCTTAGATTAGTTAGGTTTAAGTAGTTCTAAGTTCTAGCGGCCTGATGACCATAGATGTCAAGTCCCATAGTGCTCAGAGCCATTTGAACCATTTGAACATCATCCCTTAGTTATTAAAACTCCAGTAAATTGGTCTAATGTAGCGACCTAACACGTACGGGAACACATTACTTGACGTTTCTTATTTTGTGTCGGTACATAGTTGTATTATTAAATTAAAAATATCGCCAAGATGTGCAGTTAGGTTAAAATACAATTTTGGGCGAACAAAATCCTATCTTTATGTGTGGTAACACACTTACAGTATGAGGTTGGCTATGAAAGTCGCCAGAGCTCGGTAACCTCGTATCTGATTGGTCTACTCAGAATTTGCAACAAAGGCCTAGTCCATTTGCTCAGCATAAGGAGCAATAGTTCCTGCAGTAGACAGTTTTCCTCGGACAATTAGGTTTTAAAGGGGACCAGACAAGAGCAGTTACTCTACACTCATGCTAGTAAATGATGAATAATGCTGATACATGGTGAAACAACGCTCTGGTGGGCGGTTTGCGGGCTTAAATCACTTCGGGGTATGATCATGTGGTGAATCTGACTTGCGGTCGTCGCACGGTGGCGCTGGCAGCAGTCCACATGCACAGAGGTGTGATGCTGCATGTCAGAGTACGGTGCAGCGTGTGAGAGACGTTTTCAGACGTGCTAATGGTGACTGAGTGGTGAAAATGGCTCAAAGAACACATGTTGATGACGTTATGAGGGGTAGAATTCTAGGGCGACTGGAGGCTGATCAAACACAGCAGGTCGTACCACGGGTCCTCCGTGTGCTACAATGTGTGGTATCAAGATTATGGTAATGATTCCAGCAGACAGGAAACGTGTCCAGGCGCTACAGTATGGGACGTCCAGTGTACAACACCACAAGAAAACCGATATCTCACCGACGGCCACGGAGTACTGCAGGTAGCCTTGCTCGGGACCTTACCGCAGCCACTGGAACAGTTGTCTCCAGACACACAGTCTACAGGTGACTGAACAGACATGGTTTATTCGCCCGGAGACCCGCAACGTGCATTCCACTGACCGCTGTTCAAAGGTGAGCCCGTAAAGCCTGGTGTCAAGAACACAGTACATGGTCTTTGGAACAGTGGTCCCAGTTTATGTTCACAGACGAGTCTAGGTATATTCGGAACAGTGATTCTCGCCGGCTTTTCATGTGACGTGAATCAGGAACCAGATACCAACCTCTTAATGTCACTGAAAGGGACCTGTATGGAGGTCGTGATTTGATGGCGTGGGTGGGATTATGACTGGTGCATGTACATCCCTGCATGTCTTTGACAGAGTAACTGTAACGGGTCAGGTGTACCGGGACGTAATTTTGCGCCAGTATGTCCGCCTATTCAGGGGTGCAGTGGGTCCCACCTTCCTCCTGATGGATGATTACGTACGGCACCACCGAGCTGCTATCGTGGAGGAGTACCTTGAAGCAGAAGATATCAGGCGAATGAAGTGACCTGCCTGTTCTCCAGACTTCAACCCCATCGAGCACGTCTGGGATGCTCTCGGTCGACGTATCGCTGCACGTCTTCAAACCCCTACGACACTTCAAGAGCTCCGACAGGCACTGGTGCAAGAATGGGATGCTATACCCCAGCAGCTGTTCGACCACCTGATCCATAGTAAGCCAACCCGTTGTGAGAAAGTGTACGTGTGCATGGTGAACATATCCGATATTGTTGTCGGGGTACATGCGCAGGAAACAGTGGCATTTTGTAGCTTATGTGTTTCGGGTCGGTTTTCTCAGCTTATCACCAATACCGCGGACTTACGTATCTGTTTCCCGTGTGTTCCCTATGTGCCTATGCAATTAGCGCCAGTTTTGTGTAGTGTCAGGCTGTGTGGCACTACATTATGCAATTATCCTTAATTTATGAGCATGAGTGTACTTTTAATTTGCCTTCGAAGGAGAACACTTTGTTCGACGATCGGCGTAGGCACTCTTCGGACGGCTTAGGTAAGATGACAGTAGGCATTCGTTTGAGCACTGACGCTCAGGATGGCTACCGTTTTTCAGTGAATAATCGTGATCTAATTATCTAGCTGTTGCCGATAACCAAGTCAGATACTTTATCGATGATAGTTCGAAAGCATGACATCTCTGAGCCACGAGGTCATCCCTGCTGTTAAGGTAACGCTAAATTTCTACATCCGTTCTATGTGTCTCTCGCTCGCCTCGTTATACAGCGTCTACCTTAGTTTCATGTCATTCGTTATCTCCGATGACTGTCAGCTTTACTCCACGTTCACGACGAAAAACATATGCACACCTTCCTTCCCACTGAGTTCACTACATTTCTCAAACATAGGTATTATTGTGTATGAAACTGAAAACTTCCCTACCTTATTTCATGTGAGTCACTTATTCCAGTAGTGCTTGAAGTTTCTCATCTGCCCTTTGCTCTGACTGTAACTTTACTTATTTATATTAAGCAAAAGCCTGTAATTAATAACGCCTACCAGAAAGGTAATAAAAGGCTATTACTACAATCAGGTTCTTCGAATTGTATTCCCACCTTTATACTGTTATACACTTCTTATACAATGAAGAGCCAAATAAACTGGTACATCTGCCTAATATTGTCTAGGGCCCCCCGAGCACGCAGAAGTGCCAAAATACGATGTGACATGGACGCGACTAATGTCTGAAGTTGTTCGGGAGGGAAATAACACGATAAATGCTGCAAGTCTGTCCATAAATCCGTAAGAGTAGGAGGGGGTGGTGATCTCTTCTGAACACTGAATTGCAAGTCATCTTAGATATGCTTAATAATGCTCAAGCCTGGGGTCTTCCGTGACCAGCGGAAATCTTAAAGCTCAAAAGAGTGTTCCTGGAGCCACTCTGTAGCAATTCTAGATGTCTGGTGTGTCGCATTGCCCTACTGGAACTGCCCAATTCCGTCGGAATGCATAATGGGTATGAATGGATGCAGGTGATGAGACAGGATGTCACATGTCAGAGCCGTATCTAGACGTATCAGGGCTCCCATATCACTCCAACTTCACATGCCCCACGCCATTACAGAGCCTGCACCAGCTTGAACAGTCTCCTGCTGACAAGCAGGGTCCATGGATTCATAGGGTTGTCTCCATAACCATACATGTCCATCCGCTCGATACAACTTGAAACGAAACTCGTCCGTCTAGGCAACATGTTTCCAGTCATCAACAATTCAGTGGTGTTGACGGGCACAGGTGAGGCTTAAAGCTTTGTGTCGTACAGTCATAAAGGGTACCTCAGCCATGGCGGCTGGCGCTAGGGTGTTGCACTTGCATCGCTGATATCGATATACGGCTGTCCTGCTATCTTTGACTGCTCCCCCCCCCCCCCCCCCCCGCGGTGTTCCGGGTGAACATGTTACGAGTGAGACCCCAGTCAGCGTTCAACCACCCAACTTGTGTTAAAAACAAGCCAGCGACCGTAACCATGGTGCATGGGCCTCGCCGTGCTCGCCGCCCTTGTCTTTAGACGCTTGCCGGATGTACGGTGCCAATCATTGGTCGCCTTGACGTGCAAAATTGCGGTGGGCTCGTCGTCTTACTCGTCTTCGTCGTCTTAGAGTATTGCTCCATAATAATTTGGAGGCGTTCTTATTATATATTTCAGTGTGGCTGTGATATGATCTTGTCTTCATTGCAATCCATCTGTGAAGCAGGTCATTTGTTAGGATTGCTCGTTCCCTGGTGTCGGTTCGGTTATGGATTCTTGTCAGGACCGCTCATTGTGGGGCCGGTCGGATTATATATAAATGTATACCGCCTGCTATGTACCCATGGTAGGGGTAGCGTCTTTGATTCATAATGAAAACGTCTTCGGACCCGGGTTCGATCCCCACCTCTGCTTAAATTTTGATAAATAATCAGCATTGGCGGCCGAAGACTTCCGGCATAAGAAGTCAGCCTCATTCTGCCAACGGCCTTGTCAAAGAGGGCGGAGGAGCGGATAGAGGTTCAGGGCACTCTCTTGTCCTAGTGGTGGGAAATTCCCCTAAAGGCGGAAGAATCAGCAATGATCAACGACATGAGAATGCAGAAGGCAATGGAAACCACTGCATTAAAGACACGTAACGTGTATCCACAGGACATGTGGCCTGTAATTGAAGAAGTGTCATGATGATCTCTCCATTGGCAAAAGATTCCGGAATAGTCCTCCATTCGGATCTCCGGGAGGGGACTGCCAAGGGGGAGGTTACCATGAGAAAAAGATTGAATAATCAACGAAAGAAAAAGTTCTACGAGTCGGGGCGTGGAATGTCAGAAGCTTGAACATGGTAGGGAAACTAGAAAATCTGAAAAGGGAAATGCAAATGCTCAATCTAGATATAGTAGGGGTCAGTGAAGTGAGGTGGAAGAAGACAAGGATTTCTGGTCAGATGAGTATCGGATAATATCAACAGCAGCAGAAAATGGTATAACAGGTGTAGGATTCGTTGTGAATAGGAAGGTAGGGCAGAGGGTGTGTTACTGTGAACAGTTCAGTGACCGGTTGTTCTAATCAGAATCGACAGCAGACCAACACCGACATAGATAGTTCAGGTATACATGCCGACGTCGCAAGCTGATGATGAACAGATAGAGAAAGTGTATGAGGATATTGAAAGGGTAATGCAGTATGTAAAGGGGAACGAAAATCTAATAGTCATGGGCGACTGGAATGCAGTTGTAGGGGAAGGAGTAGAAGAAAAGGTTCCAGGAGAATATGGGCTTGGGACAAGGAATGAAAGAGGAGAAAGACTAATTGAGTTCTGTAACCAGTTTCAGTTAGTAATAGCGAATACCCTGTTCAAGAATCACAAGAGGAGGAGGTATACTTGGAAAAGGCCGGGAGATACGGGAAGATTTCAATTAGATTACATCATGGTCAGACAGAGATTCCGAAATCAGATACTGGATTGTAAGGCGTACCCAGGAGCAGATATAGACTCAGATCACAATATAGAAGTGATGAAGAGTAGGCTGAAGTTCAAGACATTAGTCAGGAAGAATCAATACACAAAGAAGTGGGATACGGAAGTACTAAGGAATGACGAGATACGTTTGAAGTTCTCTAACGCTATAGATACAGCAATAAGGAATAGCGCAGTAGGCAGTACAGTTGAAGAGGAATGGACATCTCTAAAAATGGCCATCACAGATGTTGGGAAGGAAAACGTAGGTACAAAGAAGGTAGCTGCGAAGGAACCATGGGTAACAGAAGAAATACTTCAGTTGATTGATGAAAGGAGGAAGTACAAACATGTTCCGGAAAAATCAGGAATACAGAAATACAAGTCGCTGAGGAATGAAATAAATAGGAACTGCGGGGAAGCTAAGACGAAATGTGAAGACATCGAAAAAGATATGACTGTCGGAAGGACAGACTCAGCATACAGGAAAGTGAAAACAACCTTTGGTGACATTAAAAGCAACGGTGGTAACATTAAGAGTGCAACGGGAATTCCACTGTTAAATGCAGAGGAGAGAGCAGATAGGTGGAAAGAATACATTGAAAGCCTCTATGAGGGTGAAGATTTGTCTGAAGTGATAGAAGAAGAAACAGGAGTCGATTTAGAAGAGATAGGGGATCCAGTATTAGAATCGGAATTTAAAAGAGCTTTGGAGGACTTACGGTCAAATAATGCAGAAGGGATGGATAACATTCCATCAGGATTTCTAAAATCATTGGGGGAAGTGGCAACAAAACGGCTATTCACGTTGGTCTGTAGAATATATGAGTCTGGCGATATACCATCTGACTTTCGGAAAAGCGTCATCCACACAATTCCGAAGACGGCAAGAGCTGACAAATGCGAGAATTATCGCAAAATCAGCTTAACAGCTCATGCATCGAAGCTGCTTACAAGAATAATATACAGAAGAATGGAAAAGAAAATTGAGAATGCGCTAGGTGACGATCAGTTTGGCTTTAAGAAAAGTAAAGAGACGAGAGAGGTAATTCTGACGTTACGGCTAATAATGGAAGCAAGGCTAAAGAAAAATCAAAACACTTTCATAGGATTTTGAGTTCGGTGCATATTGCATTATATGTTCCAGCGAATGAAATTTAGCTGTCATACTGAATTTTTCTTCAGACAAGGCTGGAGGTCTCTATCTGTCACAAGTCTCGAGAAAACTGGTCTGACTCACCACATTCATTTGCGATCCCTCTGCACCAGCGATAAAACCAGAGTGAAGTGTTCACAACATTCGTCATATTTCATTAACTGTTTGAGATATCGATGTGAGATTTTGGAAAATAATTGCATTCAAGGAGGAGAGTATTTTTCGATATGGTTATTATGTGAATCATCATTATCTACCACGTTATTCTACTAACTACATGCTTTTTTGATGAAAAAATGCAATTTTTAAGAGCCATGGATAGCTCGTGAAATGAGAAATGCTTTGGTTTTGGAACAACCTAAGTGGAGACACTACCCGTTTATTTTGTACCGAAAATGTGCTCTTTCATAAGCTACTGACCTTACTTATCCTCATTTCCTCACTTAACAAACTCAAAGAACCGCTTTTTCAGAATTCTTTGGCAACTGCGTCTCCAAACGTGTTAGTGAGCTGAGACTGTGTAAACTCCACTGTGTTTCGGCAAAACAAGCAGATTTTAAATTGACAACCAGAGAAATATGTAGGTCTTACTCAATATTCGCCACACATATTGCTTCTCTGAGAGTTACAAATGGGAGACCTGTGCGGCCTGAGCTCCCAGTTGGTGCACATCGACAGCGCAGAAAGATAAGTCTATAGCTTCTTTCTGTGTTTCCTTCGTAGATTCTTACTTAAATTACGTGTGAGTTTCGTATAGGAGGTGTAATTTCGAGTTATAGTTACCGTAATCGTAAATTCAGGCGGATTGTAGCGCAGTCGTTAGGCATTTGTACTGCTTAGTTCATACATTCTTTGCGTGTTTCCCTAGCATTATCTAGGCATGGACTCGTGTTTCAGTAACTGTTGTTCAACATCGACTAGAATGGACAGGGACTGTGATTGCTGTGTTCGGATGAGGGCTGAGTTGGCCTCCCTTCGCTCACAGCTGCGGGCGGCGCTGACTTCGGTCGCGCAGCTTGAGGCTGTTGCCAATGGGCACCACTGTGGGGAGCCAGACTTGGGTATCACGGGGATGTCAACCTCGTCCCGTCTGTCCCCAGATCAGTCTGCCGCTGTGGTTGCCGCGGTTGCTGCCCGCAGTGGGGCTGAGCCCTCACCTGTTGGTGAATGGGAGGTCGTTCCAAGGCGTGGCAGGCAGCGAAAGACGTCCCCGGAGGCTGATCAGAAAGCGCCCCCGGAGCGTCTGACAAACAGGTTTCAGGTACTGTCTGTGGCTGAGCCAGATGCAGCTGCCCGCCTTGTTTCAGAGGATGATTCTCAGCCTTCAAGGTCCGGGCAATCGCAGAGGGTGGGCTTATTGGTATTTGGGAGCTCCAATGTTAGGCGCTTAATGCGGCCCCTTAGGGATATGGCGGCTAAGGAGGGGAAGAAATCCAGTGTGCACTCCACGTGCATTCCGGGTGAAGTCATTCCCGATGTGGACAGGGTCCTTCCGGATGCCATGAAGAGCACAGAGCGCAGCCAGCTGCAGGTGGTGGCACATGTCGGCACTACTGACGTGTGTCGCTTTGGATCTGAGGAAATTCTATCTGGATTCCAGCGGCTATCTCATTTGGTGAAGGCTGCCGGTCTTGCTCACGAGATGAAGGCAGTGCTCACCATCTGCAGCATCGTTGACAGAACCGACTGCGGACCTTTGGTGCAGATCCTGGTGGAGGGTCTGAATCAGAGGCTCAGACGGTTTTGCGACCGTGTTGGCTGCAGATTCCTTGACTTGCGCCATAGGGTGGTGGGATTTCGGGTTCCGCAGAATAGGTCAGGGGTTCACTACACTCAGCTGGCGGCTACATGGGTAGCGGAGGCTGTGTGACGTGGACTGGGCAGTTTTTTAGGTTAGAAGGCCTCGGGAAAGTACGGGGTGGGCTGCAATCACAAAGGGTGCATGGAAAATACAGGACGTGCTTGGATCAAGGAACAGTAGGAATTGTAAATTGTTGTAGATGTGCTGGGAAAGTCCCTGAGCTTCAAGCGCTAATAGAAAGCACAGAAGCTGAAATCGTTATAGGCTCAGAAAGCTGGCTAAAGCCTGAAATAAGTTCTGCAGAAATTTTTACGAAGTCTCAGACGGTGTTCAGGAAAGATAGATTAGGCAGAATTGGTGGTGGAGTGTTTGTCTCTGTCAGAAGTGGTTTATCTTGTAGTGAAGTCGAAGTAGATACTCCGTGCGAATTGGTATGGGTGGAGGTTATACTTAACAGCCGAACTAAGTTAATAATTGGTTCCTTCTACCGACCCCCAGCCTCCGATGATATAGTTGCTGATCAGTTCAGAGAAAATTCGAGTCTCGTAACAAATAAAAACCCCACTCATACGATTATAGTTGGTGGTGACGTCAACCTTCCCTCGATATGTTGGCAAAAATACTTGTTCAAAACCGGTGGTAGGCAGAAAACATCTTCCAAGATTGTCCTAAATGCTTTCTCCGAAAATTATTTCGAGCAGTTAGTCCACGAACCTACGCGAATTGTAAATGGTTCCGAAAACACACTTGACCTCTTAGCCACAAACAATCCAGAGCTAATAGAGAGCATCATGACTAATACAGGGATTAGCGATCACAAGGTCGTTGTAGCTAGGCTCAATACCGTTTCTTCCAAATCCACCAGAAACAAATGCAAAATAATTTTATTTAAAAAACCGGTTAAAGTGTCACTAGAAGCCTTCCTAAGAGACAATCTCCATTTCTTCCGAATTGACTATGCAAATGTAGACGAGATGTGGCTCAAATTCAACGATATTGTAACAACAGCAATTGAGAGATTCATACCTCATAAATTGGTAAGAGATGGAACTGATCCCCCATGGTAAACAAAACAGGTTCGAACGTTGTTGCAGAGGCAACGGAAAAAGCATGCGAATTTCAGACGAACGCGAAATCCCGAAGATTGGCTAAAGTTTACAGACGCGCGAAATTTGGCAAGGGCTTCAACGCGAGATGCCCTTAATATGTTCCACAACGAAACATTGTCTCGAAATTTGGTAGAAAACCCGAAGAAATTCTGGTCGTATGTAAAGTACAAGCGGCAAGACGCAATCAATACCTTCGCTGCGCAGTGCCGATGGTACTGTTACCGACGACTGTGCCGCTAAAGCGGAGTTATTGAACGCAGTTTTCCGAAATTCCTTCATCATGGAAGTCTAATGGAATATTTCAGAATTTGAAACACGGGCAGCTGCCAACACGTGTTTCTTAGAAGTAGATACCTTAGTGGTCGCGAAGCAACTCAAATCGTTTGATACGGGGTAGTCTTCAGGTCCAGATTGTATACCGATTAGGTTCCTTTCAGATTACGCTGATACAATAGCTCCCTAGTTTGCAATCATATACAACCGCTCGCTCTCCGATAGATCTGTACCTACAGATTGGAAAATTGCGCAGGTCGCACCAGTGTTTAAGAAGGGTAGTAGGAGTAATCCATCGAACTATAGACCTATATCATTGACGTTGGTTTGCGGTAGGGTATTGGAGCATATACTGTATTCAAACATTATGAATCACCTCGAAGCGAACGATCTATTGATACGTAATCAGCATGGTTTCAGAAAACATCGTTCTTGTGCAACGCAGCTAGCTCTTTATTCGCACGAAGTATTGGCCGCTATTGACAGGGGATTTCAAGTTGATTCCGTATTTCTAGATTTCCGAAAAACTTTTGACACCGTTCCTCACAAGCGACCTCTAACCAAGCTGCGGGCCTATGGGTTATCGTCTCAGTTGTGCGACTGGATTCGTGAGTTCCTATCAGGAAGGTCGTAGTTCGTAGTAATAGACGGCAAATCATCGAGTAAAACTGAAGTGATATCAGGTCCTGGGACCCCTGCTTTTCCTGATCTATATAAATGACCTGGTTGACAATCTAAGCAGTTCTCTTAGGTTGTTCGCAGATGTTGCTGTAATTTACCGTCTAGTAAGGTCATCCGAAGACCATTATCAGTTGCAAAGCGATTTAGAAAAGATTCCTGTATGGTGTGGCAGGTGGCAGTTGACGCTAAATAACGAAAAGTGTGAGGTGATCCACATGAGTTCCAAAAGAAATCCGTTGGAACTCGATTACTCGATAAATAGTACAATTCTCAAGGCTGCCAATTCAATTAAGTACCTGAGTGTTAAAATTACGAACAACTTCAGTTGGAAAGACCACATAGATAATATTGTGGGGAAGGCGAGCTAAAGGTTGCGTTTCATTGGCAGGACACTTAGAAGATGCCACAAGTCCACTAAAGAGACAGCTTACACTACACTCGTTCGTCCTCTGTTAGAATATTGCTGCGCGGTGTGGGATCCTTACCAAGTGGGATTGACGGAGGACATCGAAAGGGTGTAAAAAAGTGCAGCTCGTTTTCTATTTTCACGTAATAGGGGAGAGAGTGTGGCAGATATGATACACGAGTTGGGATGGTAGTCATTAAAGCAAAGACGTTTTTGGTCGCGGCGAGATCTATTTACGAAATTTCAGTCACCAACTTTCTCTTCCGAATGCGAAAATATTTTGTTGAGCCCAACCTAGATAGGTACGAATGATCATCAAAATTAAATAAGAGAAATCAGAATTCGAACAGAAAGGTTTAGGTGTTTGTTTTTCCCGCGCGCTGTTCGGGAGTGGAATGGTAGAGAGATAGTACGATTGTGGTTCGATGAACCCTCTGCCAAGCACTTAAATGTGAATTGCAGAGTAAATATGTAGATGTAGATGTAGGTGTAGATTAACAGGCCAACGAAAATAAATCGCTGCATTGTCAGCGAAATTATTTTTAGATGCTAGCCAAAGCAGAGGTGACAGTATATTTTTTGGAATGGCCACCACGTAAGTTTTGGCGTTCATGGCCCCCACTTAATATCTACAGAAAATGTGAGTTTAGGCTTTCATTTAGAACTGCATTTCCCCTCCAGCACTTGGCATTTCATCTACAGAATCTGCCCTTAACCACTAACACTACTCTTCTTCCCATGCATGCCCAGTTGTCTGCACATCTAGCGGCCATTGCATTATGTGTGCACTATAAATTAGGAGTATACTAATTATATACCAGAGAAAATGTAGACTCTTGAGAAATCATTTCTAAGAATTTGTGTCATGTGGCCTCCCAATTTAAAATCGTTCTTCACAGAGTAGCGTCATGGTGGTTGTTGAGCTCGCTTAGTAGGAGTAGTATATGTGTGGCGATTATTTTAAGTTGTTAGACATCCTGACATTATTTCTTTAATAACTTTAATTACAAATTGCAATCCCATTGAAAAATGTCTCAGAATAGTAAGGAACCAGCAACACTCTTGCTTTAATGCATGGGACAGATTATTGGTGGTGAAGACAATATGGCAACTGATATTGAAACACTCTATCATAGAACCCCCCTACAATTTACACTCTTTACTGAATGGGGATCCGATGGCAAACCTTCGCTGAAGTTTCTTCCATTTCACGTGTGCCATAACTTCGCGAAGCCTACATGTGCCTCGACGAGGAGCGGTACTTACTTGGTTGTTCCTTACCCTGTGAGAAAACTTTCCTTCTGAAACCAATTTTAATGTGTCTAGGCAGCAATATTGGTTTCTCCATGTTGTATCAACTATAAATATATCGACTACAAACGAGTTTTCGATGCACCTGTACCGTCTTTGCTGGTTGTACACAGGACCTTTCTCCTGTCTGTGAAGAACGTAGCGAAAGATCAGGCTGAGACTTGATTTAAATTGTTGATGTAGTTCAGTACTTAATCTGATACGAAAATTCGCTTGAGATCATGAAGAATATCTGTTGCTGTTTACAAATAAATGACTGTAGAGCGTATTTTAGCTAAAATCGTCGATGCTGATTTAACTTTATTACACACTGTGGTATTTGCCACACCAACGAACACAGTAGCAGCGACATATTGTGATACAGCTCGTTACTTTTGTCCAGAGGCTGGAGTTGATGTCACTGAATACTGTCGTCATTAACCGTCATAACGAGCAGGGCTCTATGGAGTTATTTGACAGAAAGAAATCTCATGCTTAATGAGAGGCAGATTTCTACTTCTTTTGTGATTTCAAAGGGGAAAGTCTTCTTTCGTTTTCGGCTCTACAGTGCACAATAATGAAGACAATTTTCCTTCGATCTTTTTTAATGTCGAGATTAATGCTTTTGGGAGGCCAAACACGTTCCAATCACTAAATTTATCGTGGCATAGCAAACGAAACAATCTATTACTCTTATAGGACAAATTCTGTTACCTGTTAACATTGTAACCTTATCTCTAACGACAGTTAATTGAATACACTTTTTTCTTTAATTTAATGAAACGTTAAGTGTGACTGAATGTACTAAACGAGCTTGTCGAAATTAAACAGCTTAAAAATCAGGCACATATATAAATGCTACTCATATTGGCATGCAAGGAGTGTTTCCTGAACACTTGACGAGCCATTACTTTGGTCGTTGGTATTAATCTCAAATGCTAAACTGAAAACATCTTCTTCTACTTGACAGTTCGAAGGTGTCATGAAAAAAAAAAAAAAACAACCAGTTATATCTTCTAATTTGGAAATTTCACTACCACCTCAGTTCTTCAAGTATTCATATTTATCGCTGTGTGTAGAGCCAATACAGTTCAAGTAGAAGACGACTGCACTCTGAATAGGAACTGTCAGAAGCTAAGAGAAATTCTCGGTTTTTCTTTCAATCTATCGTTAGGACAATTGTATATTTTAATGGCAGTCTTGTGTTTCAGCAGTTTTTACGGTTCTTGCAGGGTCTTAGCAGCGTGCATGTCCATGTGGACAAGTTTTGTCCCTGTGTTATTGTCCTTTGGCTGTATGATTTTACAGCCATACATAAAATATTACCGCTGAAAGGGTTGAGTGTTATCCACAGCGCTATGAGGTACAGAGGTCCCCATTGCAATACGAGTTTGTTGTGGAGAACATAGATCTCATATTATAAACAGGTCTCAAAGGGTTAGGAGTACACATACAACTACGCACAGGAAAACTTAGAACCTTTGAGCATGTGATTCATCTTCAGCGTTCCGTACCTCAGCCGGTAGAAACGAAACCCTAGTTGGATCACTTTGTTGTCCGTCTGTCCGTCTCTCTGTCAGAATGTTAAAAACTGTCTATCTGAAGAGGGAGTAGACGTATCGAGTCGAAGTCTATGCCACATGCTAACATCTTTGGTCCCTTGGCGATGTAAAAAGCTGAAGCTTCTACATCTACGAAGACCTCTTTTTCTAAGGACATTTATGCTGCTAAGTCAATCCAGTCAAACAATACGGCCATTTATGCCACATGCTTTGAAACTCGTGAATTCAGTCATAAAAAAACGATACGGAACTTCTTTTTGACTTGTTGTTGTTGTTGTGGTCTTCGGTCCTGACACTGGTTTGATGTAGCTCTCCATGCTACCCTATCCTGTGCAAGCTTCTTCATCTCCCAGTACTTAGTGCAACCCACATCCTTCTGAATCTAGTTAGTGTATTCATCTCTTGGTCTACCTCTACGATTTTTACCCTCCACGCTGCCCTCCAGTGCTAAATTTGTGATCCCTTGATTCCTCAGAACATGTCCTACTAACCGGTCCCTCCTTTTTGTCAAGTTGTGCCACATAACCCTCTTCTCCCCAATTCTATTCAATACTTCATCATTAGTTATGTGATCTACCCATCTAATCTTCAGCATTCTTCTATAGCACCACATTTCGAAAGCTTCTATTCTCTTCTTGTCCAAACTATTTATCGCCCATGTTTCACTTCCATACATGGCTACACTCCATACAAATACTTTCAGAAACGACTTCCTGACACTTAAATCTATACTCGGTGTTAACAAATTTCTCTTCTTCAGAAACGCTTTCCTTGCCATTGCCAGTCTACATTTTATATCCTCTCTACTTCGACCATCATCAGTTATTTTGCTCCCCAAATACTACTTTAACTGTCTCATTTCCTAATCTAATTCCCTCACCATCACCCGACTTAATTTGACCACATTCCATTATCCTCGTTTTGATTTTGTTGATGTTCATCTTATATCCTCCTTTCAAGACACTGTCCATTCTGTTCAACTGCTCTTCTAAGTCATTCGCTGTCTCTGATAGAATTACAATGCCATCGGCGAACCTCAAAGTTTTTATTTCTTCTCCATGGATTTTAATACCTCGAATTTTTCTTTTGTTTCCTTTACTGCTTGCTCAATATAAAGATTGAATAACATCTGGGAGAGGCTACAACCCTGTCTCACTCCCTTCCCAACCACTGCTTCCCTTTCATGCCCCTCGACTCTTATCACTGCCATCTGTTTTCTGTACAAATTGTAAATAGCCTTTCGCTCTCTGTATTTTATTCCTGCCACCTTTAGAATTCGAAAGAGAGTATTCCAGTCAACATTGTCAAAAGCTTTCTCTAAGTCTCCAAATGCTAGAAATGTAGGTTTGCCTTTCCTTAATCTATTTTCTAAGATAAGTCGTAGTGTCAGTATTGCCTCACGTGTTTCAACATTTCTGCGGAATCCAAATTGAACTTCGCCGAGGTTGGCTTCTACCAGTTTTTTCCATTCGTCTGTAAAGAATTCGCGTTAGTATTTTGCAGCTGTGACTTGTTAAACTGATAGTTCGGTAATTTTCACATCTGTCAACACCTGCTTTCTTTGGGATTGGAATTATTATATTGCTCTTGAAGTCTGAGGGTATTTCGCCTGTCTCATACATCTAGCTCACCAGACGGTAGAGTTTTGTCAGGACTGGCTCTCCCAAGACCATCAGTAGTTCTAACGGTATGTTGTCTACTCTCGGGGCCTTGTTTCGACTCAGGTCTTTCAATGCTCTTTTTTTGACTTGGAATTATAAAATTCCGCTAGAAGCAAGATTTCACTGTACAAGTACAGAAAGATGTCTGAAAACTTTTGATTTGTAACAATATCGCACAAAAAGTGTTTCCCCCTCTATATCATGATCCGACATCAAACTTTAAACTAACACATTGTCAAAACAACTCTAATTCTCTTATCCTATATCTTCACAGTATCAACACCTGTAACAGGCAAAAATCGTCGAGGTACTCGATTCCCGCTATCGACGAACTCTGTTTATACACAACTGAGTTTGTAGAGAACCCTCGGAGAACGAGTCCTACTGGCACCTGCCTGTGTTATTTCTCCATACATTGGTAAGAAAACCTTTTGAACCGGGAAAGAGATGGAAAAGATCTCCAGTATGAGGCCACATACGAATCGCCATCAGACTGAAGGACACTCGAGACGAAGAAAGACATTTGCTGCAGGAGTGACACAACGACAGAGAACGACATGGACATATACAATGTACTGCATACGTGCAGCGCATTGGCTTCACGTGCCCGTAGCCCCCTGGGGAGAGCCTAATCGCCGCGTTGCGTGCGCCGTTTGTCTGCCACACACAGTAAGCCACCGGCTCAGTCGATCACTGCGTAATGACCGCCGGCCGCATACGCAGGTGTGTGTGCGCCTCCCCCGGCAACACACAAAACAACACACGCACCGCCACAGCCACGCGCTAGTGATTATCGCCAATCCTGAAACCTCCTTAATATGCGCTCATTATGTCCTGATGTACTGATCCTCCTACAACACAATTTACCTGAAAATTTCCACTGCCTGAGATCGGTAATATAGGGGTGGTACGTTGCAAGCAGGAAGTGATTTATTTCCGTACAATAGCAGCAGTCAAAAAGAAGCCGCTGTGTGACAATTGTAACAGTAATGTGAAAGCATCCTCCACGAAATTAAATGCAGCCGATACACATTACACAACATGGTGCTGTCTCCTGGTTCATTTTCAGTAAAGGGTGCTTAGAAAATATTTATCAGATATCACAATATTCTTCTACATGGCTAAAGATTGAAACTTAGGGTAAATTTTAACTTACGCATATAGCTATAGAGTCTTTATCTCGAAATAACTATCCAATTTTACAGTTATACATGTCTTACATGCACGCACAGAAAAGCTTAGGGTACATTTTACAGTTACGTTTATGACAGACGTTTTCATTCACTTTTCACAATGTTCAACTTGCGCTCTATCAGACAAACGATGTACAGTCAAACGATAGTAGTACTCGTCTCGCACTTTTCCAATGATGTTGGTAGTTACTGCATTTATTACATGGCGTCCCAATTCATCTGAAGTTGTTACAAATGCTCTTACGCGGATATGCCTGTGCCGTGATGCTCCTTCCTGTTGTACAATGAAGTTCTCGCCATGTTTATGCGGCTGTTGGTGGGAGCCGCATGAACAAGCGAGCGTGCTAGCTGCATCAGTGAGACCCCTATCAGCAACCATTAGAACCGGCAACTGGTACCAAGGTAAGTATTTTGTATCGATTAATTAAAGGTAACCTCAAATATTCATGTACAAATCTGTTTGTAACATCTAGTATGGCATAATAAGCGTCAATAGACGTATCTGAAACGTTTCGTAGAGCACTGGAAAAGAAAGAGAAATGAAAAGTCAGCTTTTTCGTTCAGTCAACAACAGCATTAATAACGTCTTGGACAAACTTGACAAGTGTGCAGCAACAGCACTACCCATAAGGTACCGGGAAGGCAACAGAATATGCTACTACTTACCTCGAAACAGAGAATATGAATAGAAAACCTCTGTCTCAGTCGACACATGGTCTGATATGAGAGTGGTATGACTAAGGAAAACTGCTGTGCTTTGTACTTAAAAGTGGTACTAAACTTCGTGATACCACGGCGTCACAATCCAAGTGCAGCATGTCAGTCACTTTGCACTTAAATATACCGGGTGATCAAAAAGTCAGTATAAATTTGAAAACTGAATATATCACGGAATAATGTAGATAGGTACAAATTGACACACATGCTTCGAATGACATGGGGTTTTATTAGAACCAAAATAATACAAAAGTTCAAAAAATGTCCGACAGATGGCGCTTCATCTAACCAGAATAGCAATAATTCGCATAACAAACTAAGACAAAGCAAAGATGATCTTCTTTACAGGAAATGCTCACTATGTCCACCATCATTCCTCAACATTAGCTGTAGTCGAGAAATAATGTTGTGAACAGCACTGTAAAGCATATCCGGAGTTATGGTGAGGCATTGGCGTCGGATGTTGTCTTTCAGCATCCCTAGAGATGTCGGTCGATCACGATACACTTGCGACTTCAGGTAGCCCCCCAAAGCCCATAATCGCACGGACTGAGGTCTGGAGACCTGGGAGGCCAAGCATGACGAATGTGGCGGCTGAGCACACGATCATTACCAAACGACGCGCGCAAGAGATCTTTCACGCGTCTAGCAGTATGGGGTGGAGAGCCATCCTGCACAAATATCGTACGTTCCAGCAGGTGTTTATCAGCAAGGCTGGGGATGATGCGATTCTGTAACATATCGGCGTACCTCTCACCCGTCACGGTAGCAGTTACAAAACCAGAATCATGCATTCCTCGAATAAAAAAGGCCCGATAACGGTAGATGTGGTAAATCCAACCCATACTGTGACTTTCTCGTCGTGCAATGGAGTTTCCACGACAGTTCTAGGATTTTCGGTAGCCCAAATTCTGCAGTTTTGGGCGTTGACAGCCCCTCGGAGCGTGATATGAGCTTCGTCGGTCCACAACACGTTACTCAACCAATCGTCATCTTCCGCCATATTTTGAAACGCCCACACCGCAACGCCCTCCGCTTCACTAAATCGCCAGGTAACAGTGCATGATGCCGATGGATTTTGTACGGATAGCATCGGAGAGTACGCCTAAGTACCAGCCAAACAGTAGTGTATGGAATGCCGGTGCGACGTGCGACTGCACGAGCGCTGACTTCCCCGAGCATAGACGAACCCGCTACAGTCTCCATTTCTTCCTGAACTGTCTCAGCAGCACAACTCCTTGTGCTCGGTCGGCCACTACGGGGTCTATCGTCTAAACAACACGTGGCTTCGAACTTCGAAATCATTCTCGCCACAGCTGCATGTTTCAACGTACCTTTACCCGTTCGAATCCCCTTCCTATGGCGATACGATAGTAAGGCTGAACTAGCACATTCCCCATTCTGATAATACAATCTTCACTAAAAGCGCCTTTTCAGGTAACCTCAACATGCTGCGACTGCTGGCGCATCTGATTCTCTCTTTCATTACAGCTCCTTTTATACACGATTGTCATGCGCAGTCATTGAGGTTTTGCTGTACAGCACCATCTGTCGAACATTTTGTGAACTTTTTTTTTCTTTTTTTTTGGTTGTAATAAAAACCCATGTCATTCAAAGCATGCGTGTCAATTTTTACCTCTGGTTTATTAAGTTTTCATATTTATACTGACTTTTTGGACACGTTCGATACCACTGATTTCAGAAGCCATGCCCCATCGTCTAAGATGTGGTAATTCACTCTCAATGGCATTATAATCATGGTGTCACGTTCACGAGAAGTTCAAAAATTGCTGATCAAACAGTCAATTAGTACGTATCCTTTATGTTCACTTCGAACGACAAGTGTTATCCCTTTAGTGAAATCTTGACTTGAAATGCGTAAAATGGTGTGTTGTGCGAAGATATTTGAGAATACTATTTTTTTCCAAAAATTACGTGAGTTCCGCCTGAACTGCAGAAACTGGAACAATATACAAGAAAATATTGGCAATACTACAGAATTTTAATGTAGACAAAGTATCTACGCTTCCGATTAATTGTGTAAAAATTGTGCCATTTTGAAAAACATACTGCTACTAGCACTACAGTCTTCCCAAAAATTACGTCTGCTTCACCTGAATTGCGTAAATTGGCGCTATGCATTTCTCTTTTACACATACACACACACACACACACACACACACACACACATATATATATATATATATATATATATATATATATATATATATATATATATATCAGTAGCTTATTATGCACTTAAAATCAGTTGGAAGGTTGGAGAGGGATAGAAAGAGAGAGAACTCTTTTGCAAGACCTCAGCTACCAGAAAAGACATTGTCAAGTCAGTGATACAGTACTTGATTCAATACACCTGCAGGGCTGTGCGTGATAAGACATACTTCTAGCTGGCCTTTTCTATATCTACATCTGCATCTACATTTATACCCCGCAAGCCACATAACGATGTGTGGCGGAGGGCACTTTACGTGCCACTGTCTTTACCTCCCTTTCCTGTTCCACTCGCGTATGGTTCACCGGAGGAACGACTGCCGGAAAGCATCCGTGCGCGCTCGAATCTCTCTAATTTTACATTCGTGATCTCCTCGGGAGGTATAAATAGGAGGAAGCAATATATTCAATACCTCATCCACAAACGCACCCTCTCGAAACTTGGACAGCAAGCTACACCGCGATGCAGAGCGCCTCTCATGAAGAGCCTGCCACTTGAGTTTGCTAAACATCTCCGTAACGCTATCAAACTTACCAAATAACCCTGTGACGAAACGCGCTGCTCTTCTTTGGATCTTCTTTATCTCCTCTGCCAACCCGACCTGGTACGACTCCCACACTGATGAACAATACTCAAGTATAGGCCGAAGAAGTGTTTTGTAACCCACCTCCTTTGTTGATGGACTACATTTTCTAAGGATTCTCAATGAATCTCAATCTGGCCACCACCATACCAACAATTAATTTTATATGAGCATTCCACTTCAAATCGTTCCGTAAGCATACTCCCAGATATTTTACAGAAGTAACTGCTACCGGTGTTTGTTCCGCTATCATTTAATCATGCAATAAAGGATCCTTCTTTCTATGTATTCACAATACATTACATTTGTCTATGTTAAGGGTCAGTTGCCACTCCCTGCACCAAGTGCCTATCCGCTGCAGATCTTCCTGTATTTCGCTGCAATTTTCTAATGCTGCAACTTCTTTGTATACTACAGCATTATTCGCGAAAAGCCACATGGAACTTCCGACACTATCTACTAGGTCATTTACATATATTGTGAAAATCAATGGTCCCATAACACTCCCCTGTGGTACGCCAGAGGTTACTTTAACGTCAGTAGACGTCTCTCCATTGAAAACAACATGCTGTGTTCTGTTTATTAAAAACTCTTCAGTACAGCCACACAGCTGGTCTGATATTCTGTAGGCTCTTACTTTGTTTATCAGGCGACAGTGCGGAACTGTATCGAACGCCTTCCGGAAGTCAAGGAAAATGGCATCTACCTAGGAGCCTGCATATAATATTTTCTGGGTCTCATGAACAAATAAAGCGAGTTGCGCCTCCCACGATCGCTGTTTCCGGAATCCATGTTGATTCCTACAGAGTAGATTCTGGGTTTCCAGAAATGACATGATACGCGAGCAAAAACCATGTTCTAAAATTCTACAACATATCGATATCAGAGATATAGGCCTATAGTTTTGCGCATCTGCTCGACGATCTTTATTAAAAACTGGGACTACCTGTGCTCTTTTCCAATCATTTGGAACCTTCCGTTCCTCTAGAGACTTGCGGTACACGGCTGTTAGAAGGGGGGCAAGTTCTTTCGCGTACTCCGTGTAGAATCGAATTGGTATCCCGTCAGGTCCAGTGGACTTTCCTCTGTTGAGTGATTTCAGTTGCTTTTCTATTCCTTGGACACTTATTTCGATGTCAGCCACTTTTTCGTTCGTGCGAGGATTTAGAGAAGGAACTGCAGTGCGGTCTTCCTCTGTGAAACTGCTTTGGAGAAAGGTGTTTAGTACTTCGGCTTTAAGCGTATCATCCTCTGTTTCAATGCCATCATCATCCTAGAGTGTCTGGATATGCTGTTTCGATCCACTTACTGATTTAACGTAAGACCAGAACTTCCTAGGATTTTCTGTCAAGTCGGTACATAGAATTTCACTTTCTAATTCACTGAACGCTTCACGCATAGCTCTCCTTACGCAAACTTTGACATCGTTTAGCTTCTGTTTGTCTGAGAGGTTTTGGCTGCGTTTAAATTCTGGTGCCTCTGCAGAAAAAGTGCTGAAAAAATTGCGTAATGATCGATCAATTTCATTCTGGATTCACGTATGCAGTGTAATAATATACACCAAGTCAAAATGTTAAGGTCTTGCAAACAATGTTTCTGGAGGAATTAGGAACTCATGGATGTTTAAAATGAACCCAAATTTGGTATGAGGATGCACATGTGCATCACATTCATGCTGTCAATATCATAATGTGAAGTTTTTGAATTTTTTATGCTAGTAAACTGCTGCTTTAAATTACGTTGAACTGAGACTTAAATAATTTTTATAGACATCGATTGCTTGTGTTGGATGTTTTAATTTCGCAACGAGATTTCTTTCATTATAACCAGAAAATCGCAAGCATTTTCTCTCCGTGCATTTTATATATTTAGAGAAATGAATTAAAAGTCATATCAGTGTTAATACGATCGCTGTACATATACCTTAAATTACATTCATTTTATTTGAAAAAAATTATGGCGACTCGTTCCTGCTCTGCAGGAATAGGTGAAGATACCATCATTGTGCCTGCATTCATGAACTCATACAGGAGACTGGGCAGTGATAAATTAATCATTAATAAACCTTTCCATTATGCTGCATATTTCTGTAAAAATATATTAACAAACGATATTCAACTATGAACTGTATCGTAACGATGCCAGGAAAACAAAACAAGCTTAAAGTACGCATTACTGTACGCATTACTGTTGTTTACAGCACATCTTTTCCATTTTGAGTGTAATACATTTAAATATCTTTTATGAAGTTCACTGATGGCACTGCTTTTCAATGAAAGGGTGGAGAATTACGTTATCTGTGGAATGGAATGGTTAAATTGCTTCTGAGCCTTTCAAATTCCTGGCGCCACTAGCTCGATTTGCCGTGTGATTTCCTTCTGTTTAGAAGCCACTTAAGTCCTTGCTCCAGGTTCTTGATGGGGACGGGGAACGTGGTGGCGTGGTGAGTTGGCGAGTAGTAACGGAGAGCGGACGACGGTGTGAGAGGTCCGCTCGGAGAGTAAGGGGAGCACTTGCGCAAGCGTCTTGGGCACAGAGTCGGGCGAGAGGTTGTTGGGCATATCTGTGGAACGATTTGAATCCGTGACTGACTTCGAGCGCTGTCTTTGGGCGTAGCCCGGCCAGCCGGCTTTGGGACGTGGCACACTCATCAGAGAGAGAGTTGAAGGAGTTTCTCTGGTCTGAATTCCGGGACCCGTTTGGAACTGGCAAGCTTCAGCTTCAATTCGTGAACTTCAATTAAGTTTCTTGTTTTGAGGTCCTGAGTGTTATTATTGAAGGCCTGCCAGTTTAGCATTTGGTAATTTTGCTTAACTGAAGCTCTTATCATTGAAGGCCTGCCTGATTTCTGTTTGGTAATTTTACTAAACGGAAGCTATTACTGTAGAAGGCCCGCCTGTTTTCTATGTAGTAATTTTACTTAATTCAAGCTGTTATTATTCAAGGCCTACCTGTTGGCATTCGATATTTTGCTTAAGTTTTTATCATTGAAGGCCTGCCTGTTTTCTAATTTTACTGAAATGAAACTGTTTTTATTGAAGGCCTGCCTGTATCATACTTGCAATTTCATAATTTGGGTTAGCTGAAACTCTTGTTAATCAAAGCCTTCTTGGTTTATTGCCCTATTATTGAGATATGATATCTTACTCAGTCTGTGTTGTAATTAACTGAAATTTTGATTGCCAAAGGCATACCTGTTTCAAAGATATTTATGTCAGTATAGTAATAGGAAATCACACACGATCGTTCGTAGTCCCTATCCTTTCACATTACGTCTATGTGTCTATAACTGTAGGATTCAGCATCGAATTATGGATTGAGAATAAACCAAAGAGATAGGAAAATAATGAGGAGCAGCAGAAATGGAATTAGGGACTAACTTAACGTGGAGATTTGAGGACCAATTATTAAAAAAAGTGGAAGAATTCTAAGACCTAGGAAGCAAAATAATGCAGGACGAAATAACGTGGATATAAAAAACAGATTAGCACAAGCAAGACGGCATTCTTTGCTAAAATAAATCTTTTAGTGTAGAATACACAGATGTGGTTGTCAAATGAAAACCGAATACCGACCACAACGCTATCAAGGAATGGTTCCATTCAAAAGTAAACACAACAGCTGTTATAACATTTATCGAACTGGGATCTTTCCTAGTGTGTCTTCATATCCTCGGAGACCTTAATACCAGCGCGGTACAAGAAGAGCAAGAGTGGGTGCGGTTGTGACGTCGTTAGTGGCTGACCGCGTTCTACGAGGTATGAACTGATCAACTCGTCTCGCAATAGGCTATATCACTTAACGCATATAGTGATTATCGTTGGGTGGAAGCATTTCATTGTACCGTTGTGGTGGCTGTTGGATTTCCATTTGTCTGCTCCTGATACACTCATCAGCCATGATATGACAAGTTACCTGATAGCCTGTATGTCGTCTTTTGGCATAGCTAACATAGGCGACGCATCGTGGCACGGAAGCAGTGAGCCCTTGGTAGACAGCTGGAGAGAGCTGGCTCCACATCTTCACACACAAGTCACCAAATTCCCTTAAATTCCCGGGAGGGGGTGATGAACTCTGACGCCATGTTCAGTCACATCCCAGATGTGATCGATCGGTTTCAGTTCTGGCGAGCTGGGTGCCAGCACTTCAATTGGAACTCGCCACTGTTTTCTTAGAATCACTCTATCACACTATTGGCCTCGTGACATGGCGCATTATCTTGTTCAAAAATTCCACCCCGGGAATATGATAGTCACGAAGGGGTCCACGGGGTTCGTTGTAATGATGGCTTGCACGAGCTCCACTGCACCGATGGATGCCCATGCAAATAATCCCCAGAGCATAATGAAGCTGCCGCTAGCTTGTCTCCACACTGAAGAAGAGATGTCAACGAACATTTCCCCTGGAAGACCACGCATTTACCCTCTCCCATCAGCATGATCAAGAATATATCGGAATTCATCAGACCATATAACTCTCTACCACTGCGTCAATGTCCGGTGCAAATGGTCACATGCCTATTTCAGTCGCAGTTGCGGATGTCGTGGTAATAACATTGGCATATGAGTAGATCATCGGCCGCGGAGGCCCATCCTCAGGAGCGTTTGGTGCACTGTGTGTTCAGACTCATTTGTACTCTGCCCAGCATGTTAGTTTCGCCACAGTTCGCCGCCTGTCCTGTTGTACCTGTCTGCCCAGCCCACGACGTCCGACATCTGTAATAAGGGGTGGTCCCCCAACACCACGAAAGCCCTCCTCCAACAGCTGACAAGTCGTGCAGTTTCAGAAATGCTAGTGCCGAGCCTCGGGGATATCATAATCTGCCGTCGGTCAAACTCAGATAGATTGTGCACCTTCCCCATTCCACACGGACTGGACGCTGACTGATGCTATATGAATCGTGTGTGTGTCTGACTAGCAGTCATTCATCGCCAGGTAACATTAATATCGTCTGGACGGTTTTATATCGATATTGGTTCGGTGATCATAATGTTCTGGCTGATCAGTGTTTATATGGGAAGAAAATATTTAGAATATACTCAGATAGCAGAACATTGTATGGAATTGAGTTATGGGCTGTTTTTGTATTGGTAGAGATGAGAATCTAAACTCTTGAGACCTGAAGCTATAAAGGAATGCAGAAAGTTAAGTGGGATGGTGAGACATGAAATGAGGAGGTTTTCCACAGTATGAAGAATATGTGTAAAACGTTGATAATAAGAAAAGAGAGAACAAGAAGGTATGAGTTAAGTTATCAGGGAAAATCATTCGCAATGCTAGAGAAAGTCGAGGAGAGTGGAAGCAGTTTGGGAAGACAGAGATCGGAATAATTTAGGACGTTGGGCGCAGGTGCTGATCTGAGACGTTGAGGTTGGCACGGAAGAGGAAGTAACGATAAACCATTCTGATGAAAGTTAGTGGTTAGGGAAGTTACCATTAAGCTTAAGCTGTCAGATTTCGGTTTCTTGTCTGTCTATAACAGGAACGAAGACCACGGTTTCGCTATCCGCCAACGACATTATTGTTAGAGATAGAATTAAGCGAAAGATATATTTGCGTAGCCGAATGACTTATTATCGCCCCTGCAATCTTCATGTCACAAGCTACGTGCTACTGTTTACACCAATCCGGCATATGTCAACAGTCGTCAAGCTCGTTCTTTCCGATTCCACCCATTCGAGTTACAGCTGGAAATCACGTCCAGGTAAACATGGGGAGATTCAGAGCTATGACGGTGCTCTCGATACTTAACACCCTCAAACCACCCCCCCCCCCCCCCCCACACACCACCACCACCACCCCGCGTTTCCTGTGCGACTAACATACGTGGTTGATATTTGTCTTTAGTTAAGATAGGTAAAAGAATGCGCAGGGTTTACGTCGAGCAATTTATAAGAGCAAAATTAATTATAGCTACTGTTTGTTAGAAAATCATCTAAACCCTAAACACATAGTTCTCACTCACACTCGTGACTCCTTTTCCATTGTTATTTTCAAATCGTATTGGCAATTAATGTCTCTTAGGATTCACACGCAGCTGTTAAGCTCAAACAGTTGAGTCACTTTTAATCAGCATACTTTTTGTCTAGTCACTATTTTTCAGAACTTCTCTGTCAGTCTTCTTCTTCTTCTTTATGATCTTCGGCTTGGCATTATCCCGTGTTTCCACTGCGTCGTCATGTTACCTCAGTTTTGGCACTGGTAGTTGTAGTGGGACGTCGGATCCCCTTCCTGACGCCACCACTTCACTCTAGGAAGCAATTAGTCTACCCCAGGCTGCCTGTGTCTAGCGTTATCTCAAATGTCTGCAGATCTTACAATCTTTCCCTGCGTATCACTAATTATTATTCCTCCTCTCATCTCATTCTCAAGCTAGCTATGACCGGCATTAATTAAACATTTCATATCAAGATTGTTTGACGCAAGTCTTTTCTTTAAAATTTTAACATTCTCCACTGGACTCTAATCTCTCATTGACTACGTGAAGATTCACGTGCATTCGAATTCAAGCATAGCATTATCAGCATTACAATAACCAAAGAATTTATGTCGGCTAGATAACGCCCCAGTAAATTTCGTAAGCTTAGTCTAATAAACATTTCTTCTTTTTCTTCGTCTGAAAGCTGAAAATGGATTTTGTAGGTTATGCGCTGTGCAGTGACATTAATGTGACCACCAGTCAGAAGCCTCAGTAATCACCTTCTGCAGTACGGGCCGCTGCGGGAGGTGCAGGAATAGTGTCAACGAGGTTCTCGAATGTATCGACGGGGTGTGAAGCCATGCCCACTCTAGTGACGTGGCCAGCTGCGGTAGAATTCTCGGATAAGAATCCATGGTGCGATCAGCCCGAAAGAGGTGCTCCCACATCTTGCCGATTGGAGTTAAATCTAGCGAATTTGGCGGCCAGGGGAGAACCATAAACTCATCCTGGAGCTCTTCGAACCACGCACGAACTCTAAAAGCTGTGTGACATGTTATACTGTTCTGCTGTTTGATGCTATTGTACCGATGAAAAACAAGCATGTAGGGGTGGACAAGTCCCCAAGAACAGATGCATACCTGTCTTGATCTGTCATGCCTTTCAGAATGTCAACATCACACATCATGACAATAATCTTCAGACCATAACGCTCCCTCTTCAGCCTTGGATCCTTCTGAAGATTGTTGCAAGCTGTTTGCTTTAAGACGTTTCACGTCGTACACGCCCACGGCCATACCTCACCTTTTAAGGCCATCTGCCACCAATCGTAGAAAGCCCAGTTATGGTATTGCGCAATTTCCAGCCATCGTCGCCAATGAACGGCCGTCAGTATTAGTTTATGAACCAGGCACCTGCTGCATAGTCCATTGGCAGCAACTTCCGCTGAACACTTGTTGAGGAAACATTGTTGGTTGCCCCTTGGTTCATTTGAGCGGTCAATGCCTCAACAGTTGCGGGTCTGTTCATTCATACACATATCCGCAGCCGCCGTTCACCCCTGTCATTTTAACCACACCGATACGCGAACTGTTTACAAACCAAGTCGTTTCGGAAATTCTTCCATCCACGATCCGAAAGCCAATGATTAGACCCTTTTGGTCGTCATGTAAATTGCTCCATTTCCCCATTACAACAACGACTGCACTATATGAAAATTAGCCGCGCGGTCTAACGCGTTGCTTCCCGAGAGGAAAGGTGTGCCAGTCCGGGGCACGAATCCTGCCGCCGAATTAGTGTCGACGTACGTTGTACCGGCCACACTGTGGAATGTCTTTAAGGCGGTGTTCCATCTGCCTGGGCGAATGATGGCTGGTTCCTCTTATTCGGCCTCATTTACACTATGTCGGCGATCGCTGCGCAATCACTGTCACTACATATGCGTACACCGTAAATACTGTACTACGCAAACATTTGGGGTTAAAATCGTCTGGTATGAGAAGTTCTAGGCGGCGGAGGGGGGGGGGGGGGTCTCGTCCATTGCCGAACCGCACCATAACTCTGTGTTCGGTGTGGGGCGGCGGAGGGGTGGGTGGACTGCTGTGGCCTGCTGTGGAGTTGTGGACCACTGCAGGCTACGGCGGCACGAAGCCTCTCCGTCGTTTCTACGTCCCCGATCCAATAAAACACAATACAGTACAATATGAAATTGATGGTGGAGAGGGGAAGAAGGGAAAGGAAAGGGAGTGCATCATTGCTGCATCGAGACGGTAGACGGTATCAGTGGTGACAAGAGAAAATGTGTACCGAATCGTGGTTCGAAGCCCGGATGTCCTGATTAGTGGACAGGTGAGTTAATCACTGCACCATCCGGGAAACAGGGTTGTCGAAACTGTGCTGGCTATCTCGTCACGTCTCACGGCTGATACAAATACTTGTCGAGCGCCACGTACCTGCAGTCCATGCCCATTTCCTCCATATTCGCTCTCTGAGATTCCTACAGGAGGTCGGACGTATTTATCCATCAGCACTGAAGCAGGTTGATCCATTGCCCAGCTAGGCCTCTCTAATTATATGAATACGTGACGTCTGATCTCTCGGACATGTCCGAAAGAACGGACACCACGTGTTCATATTAACGATTTCACTGTTTCCCGCTTCCCCGTGACGCGCTTTATACACCCTCCACTGTTAGTGTGCTGTCTACCGCCTGTGGATGGTTGACGTCGAGTAAAGGCAGTGTGGTCACACTAAGCTGAGTATTTCTTAAACAGGTCCTACTTCCGAATTTAATTAGAAAAGTAGTTGGCTTCCAGCATAGTCCCTTGGTATCTCAGTCGGAAAAGATTGTCCATTACAACATTTAATTCAGCAGATTGTGTCGGATACCTGTTTCAAATAAAATTTGAAGCGCTAATAAGCACCTGAGAACTGGCTATCTTTACATTTTACGTCATTTGTGGAATGCTAAACTCCCGTGGCAGGTAGCCATAGAATTTCTTCCTAAGTGGGAATATTTTTGTTTGCACTCCATCATGAGTGCTATCAATATCAATGGAAATTTGGGTAGTGCTACATTTTTACTGAGTGTATCAGATAGTGCCACCTTATTTGCCAGCAGTTTGTTGTCGACCGCCGGCTTCAATCTGAATTTAGAATCGACGGTCCTCTTGCGCCCGTACCGTGGAGGTGCGTGTGACGCAATCAGCTGGCGGAAATTGTTTCACTACCCAGATTTACGCCAGTCGGAAAAGGTTCGCAATCCATTATCTTTGCCCAGTAATTGTGACTTCTAGTATAACTAACGGCTACTTCAGTATGTGAATGCAAATATGGCGTTCAGCCTAATTAATACTGGTGTTGAAATTTAATCAGTAAAACAAGGCTAACTACAAAAGGAAAGGATCGAGCAGGAAGTGACAACTGTTTTTCTCATTTAGCAGTGATTTTTTTTTAATTCAGTATACGGGTAACTGGTAACATTAACCCACAGGCGCTTAAAAATCGATCATTTTTTTTCCGTGAGTATCATCAACTGAGGCATTTACAGAACAAATGCCGTGAAATTAGAACTGCTCTGTGGCTGCTTACAATGCTAGCTGCTTCTGTTCTGTTTCTGCTTCTCTCCTTTTTGTAACACATTAAACGGCATATTTTTGATTCGACGCACACACATACACACACGCACGCACACACACACACACACACACACACACACACACACACAGTGGTGTTCTACATTCTGCTTTGGGAACTCAATAACCTTGTCGCATATACAAACACTTAAAAGCAGTTACATAGCCCTGGTTCTTCTCAGGATACCTGGACGTTACCCTTGTACGTTACCCTTACCAAACAGGTGAATGTCAGAGTTGCAAAGCCCCAGCGAAACATTCTCAATTCGGTACACATTACTGACATGTTGCTGTAAGGGACCAAGTTCTACAATGGTGCACACAACCCTCTTCAGTAAGTAATGTAAGATACGAAAAAAGAAAGTAATCAGTTGGCGGGCAAGTCATCGATTTCATAGCCTGTAGTAGAATGACGTGCCCTGGCCGAAGTGGCCGAGACAGATTCCATTCAAAGGCACCTGGTTTAGGGATGAAACTGTGCTAAAAGTACATCTGTAAAATTTTACTATGCCAGTGACAGATGTAAAGTCCCTAAAAACCTTCAATTTGATATAATTATAACAGAAAACTGATAGATAATAGATTACAAATTTAAAATGTTCATGGCACCACTTAGATTTAGTGTACTAATATACGTAGTTTTAGTATACAGTCATACGAATATTAGCGTGTCATGTCAGCTGGTATCATTACCTCTTTTTGCTTGACATATGTGCTTCAAGGCTTAAAATTGTGATTAATTGACGATACAAAAAAAATCTGTAAGATTCATGGGAGGCCGATAGAATATATCAGAAAATAGTGAACATAGGGCTTCACTTCAGCTCAGACGTTTTAGGTCGACGTAATTGTCGTAAGTGAATGAAAACAATGTTCAAGACGATTTATGCACTCTGCTGTGCAAAAACTTGGATCTTTGTCGATTGAATACAACGTACTTATCAAAGTGTTGATTCTCACAACTTGGATTTGTGGCGTTTTGTGGAGTCTGTAAAGGGAGAAAGTGCTTGTACACTACGCCTCAATAATCTGCAAGCAGGTAACTGATCTGTTTTGAACCCAGAGTGTTCTGGTGTTCCATATTTATATTTATGGTCTGGGAATGTTTTCGTCACATGACCTGGATTGTCTCGTCATTCTGGAAGGAACAGTGGGTCAACACAAGCACGTATCAGTCCTTGGAGACCGTCTGCAGTTTGTTTTCTCTAGACGCGATGGAATCTACCGGGAGGAAAAAGTGCAGCGAGTCGCACATATGACAGTGTACCTGCGTGGTTCTAAGAACCTCAGGATGAGTTTATGGTACTCCCTTGGCCACCAGACTTCCCGTATTGAAGCCCAGTCGAGAATGAATCTAGCGCAACCGGACACGGCGCTGAAGTCGACGAGAGTCCACATAGATGTTGGTACCTCCCAGAACCTTACGCTCTTCCAGCACGTCTATCAGGGGTCCGCACAGTGAAAGGTGGTCAGTTAGGCTTTCCACGGATGGTCTCATTAATGTGACTGGACAGAGTATTAAGAAGATACTAAACAATCTAGGAGTACGCATGTCTTGTATGAAACTAAAAGATCAGACAATGAAATAACATCAAAATGGAATATTGTTAGAAGAGATGACATTATTTCCTTCAAAGAGAATGGGAGCTTGCAAAAGACAGTTCATGAGTAACATAAATTTTGAACTGTTATTTTTTTTTAAATAGACTGAACTAGTGCAGGTAGCTCAGAGGAGAAGGCAAAACATTACACCGAACAAGCGATACGGAAGACACTTATCAAAATAAAAATTGACATAATGTTCCCATCTGATATAAAAAAGAGCATCATTAAAAAATTAACCTTCATAGATGCTGCATAATGTTTCCAGCAAGGCACTAGAAAGTTATGGAGCTTCAATAAATAATGTTCTAAGTGACTTACGTGGTAAAGCAGACGGGCTCAGCGAGACCGACCGATTGCCATGTTTTCCTCTGCAATACAACCCTTCGGATGCTGTATGGATGCGCAGTGAGTCAACATATCGCTCTCCCCGCCCCTGTCATATTTCGAACCGCAACTTCTCTCAGGTGGCTACACGTTGCTGTATACACCTCGTTACTGTCCTCCCACCGAGGAAAAACCGCTAGCAGCACCGGGGAATCGAACCTGGTTCCCCTGTAGAGCAGTCAGACACGCTTACCATTCGGTCACGAAGGTAGACAGTCAATTACGTAATGCATGCCGTGACTGTGTGTATGTATGAGAAAGATGACTCCATTTTGTCACTCCTCGCATTATTTTACAAAACGTTCAGAAGTTAATGTATCCTACGCTATTCGAGTAATACATAGAAGGACGCCATATTATCCGCATAAGGATACTGCTATGGGAAATTCACAGTGAAGTTTCTTTCTCTTCTTTAATTTACTACCTTTTGAGATGTCCCTATATAGCCATCGCTATAGTGAAATGTCAACTATGACAATATGAACCTGAGAGAAACAACATCCAGTCCCCGACATAGCAAGACATCGAACCAGGTCCCATTCGGCTAGTAGTCCTCTTCGTTGAATGCGCAGTTACGGAGGCGGACAACTCACTGATAATCTTGCTTCATGTTAATGATCTACCATTTTATTTGAACCAGAAGGCAGAACTGGTCCAATCTGTAGATGGTACAAGCATCGTTGTGAAGGTGAACAAAGATGCATGGCAGGAGAAAATAATGCTGTATGTCTCTGTTAAAGGTGCTGACTGGTTTTGTGTAAATGGACTAACTTAAAACATTAAGAAAATACAGCACATCCTTCCTTTACTGTCAAAAGTGTCACATCTCGTAGTGAGGTAGTACGCTAATAAGGAATAACAGTGTAGAAAGCTCAGTGTTCTTAGGTATGCATACTGACAAAAACGTAAGGGAGAAATACCATATCGTAGACCTTCTGAAATATTTAGGGCATGCTATTTTTCTATGAGAATCATTGCAGACTTCGATAATATAGGAGTCCGTTAGTTAACATATTTAGAATATTTTCATTCTCTTCATTTAGGCTAAAGGAAGCAACTCGAATTAAGTGTCCTGTTCGACCTCTGGCACTCATCTCTTTAACCAACTGGGAAAAAAATAGTTCAAATGTCTCTGAGCACTATGCGACTTAACTTCTGAGGTCATCAGTCGCCTAGAACTTAGAATTAATTAAACCTAACTAACCTAAGGACATCACACACATCCATGCCCGAGGCAGGATTCGACCCTGCGACCGTAGCGGTCGCTCGGTTCCAGACTGTAGCGCCTAGAACCGCACGCCCACTCCGGCTGGCACCAACTGGGAAAGTCAACCACAGCCTCAGTACATTTATTAACTTATAAAATTCGGTATCAACAATCCGTTTCAGTTTGAGAGTAACGGAGGTAATCCCAAATACAACAGCTGCTGTATTGAATCTAATTTTGGCATTTATAGGAGTAAAAAATGCAGCTATAAAAGTCTTCTATTATCTACTAAAGTAGACAAACATCTGACAGAAGGTTTTCCAAATGTATATTAAAGACGATTCCTCCTAACAGCTCCGTCTTTACCATATAGGAACTCTTGAATCTATAGAATAAATAATTTTTACAGAAACAACTTGTAAATTGGTACTTTATAGCCACACAGTCTCTTTCTTCTCATCCAATTGTAACCTCCCCCTCACTTATCGACCTTAATGACAGCGAAAAATTAAACCGCGTGTACCTAGTGGAAATTTGGGAGAAGCAATCGTCACTGAAGTTAATCTGGCGGTAAAGAGGGAGGAAAGGGTTACATCTAAAACAAAGGAAAAATGCAAATGAAATTGATCGTAATTAATTTTGAAAAAGTTTAAAGTTAATAAAGAAAGTATATATGCGGTCGTTACGTTAACAATTAACTGGCGTTAATTAGATATTTGAAATTAGCGGAAAATTATGGTCGCCAGTCCTATGGACAACTACTATAATAACTGAAAAAGAAAGGTTATTGCACATATAATTAGCACTAAAAAGGTGGCAACTGAAGGTTGACAAGTGTTGTGTGAAAACTGAATGTTTGTCAGAAATAATAAATTTCGCTACACTCTGGCTTAATTCAGCAAAAGAAGTAATAAACCGAAGAACTGCAAGTTAATTTAGTGACTGAAGCCCTACGAAATTAAATTAAATAAGGTTAGTCTTGGCTACCTCAACAATCATCTCAAAAGTTACATGAATCTACGCAATTTAGAAATAAGAGATTTAACTTTGAACTTGAATTAATTGAAGTTGAACAATTAACAATATTAAAATTTAGTACGTACCAAGCTGAGCTGCAGTCACAGGTAAGCTAAAATATGGTAAGAAAACTCGCACTCTTAATTTGTGCTTGTGTAAACTAAGTATTGTATCCAGGTATAAATACTTCAAATCAACTTTGAAATTAAAGCAGTGAAATGGACTGATATTATTTTAATGCTGGCGTTTGAATTTCAACGACACTTGGGTTCATTCCGGAAAAGGAAGGGACCCTGCTTGGTAATGCAATTGGGACAACGAGCAACATAGGTTTATGGTAAGTTCCTCTATTTTTGTGATGCAAATGGAATAGTTTAAAAAGGTGAGGTCGGCCATACAGTTCTAAAACTTTACGGGCTTTCAGTCTTCCTTGTTGGTTGATTGAAGGTTTGAAGTCGTCGATCGAAGAGTTGACGACAATCACTCATTGTCGGCAGTCGCTACTGCAGAAGCTGGATGTTGGCGCGCCTCCTTCTCGACACGGTCACCAGGCGAAACGGGCTCTTGATGTGTGCCAGCTAATGTTTCCCATCCGCGACACCGTGCCAGAAACTACACTCCTGGAAATGGAAAAAAGAACACATTGACACCGGTGTGTCAGACCCACCATACTTGCTCCGGACACTGCGAGAGGGCTGTACAAGCAATGATCACACGCACGGCACAGCGGACACACCAGGAACCGCGGTGTTGGTCGTCGAATGGCGCTAGCTGCGCAGCATTTGTGCACCTTCGCCGTCAGTGTCAGCCAGTTTGCCGTGGCATACGGAGCTCCATCGCAGTCTTTAACACTGGTAGCATGCCGCGACAGCGTGGACGTGAACCGTATGTGCAGTTGATGGACTTTGAGCGAGGGCGTATAGTGGGCATGCGGGAGGCCGGGTGGACGTACCGCCGAATTGCTCAACACGTGGGGCGTGAGGTCTCCACAGTACATCGATGTTGTCGCCAGTGGTCGGCGGAAGGTGCACGTACCCGTCGACCTGGGACCGGACCGCAGCGACGCACGGATGCACCCCAAGACCGTAGGATCCTACGCAGTGCCGTAGGGGACCGCACCGCCACTTCCCAGCAAATTAGGGACACTGTTGCTCCTGGGGTATCGGCGAGGACCATTCGCAACCGTCTCCATGAAGCTGGGCTACGGTCCCGCACACCGTTAGGCCGTCTTCCGCTCACGCCCCAACATCGTGCAGCCCGCCTCCAGTGGTGTCGCGACAGGCGTGAATGGAGGGACGAATGGAGACGTGTCGTCTTCAGCGATGACAGTCGCTTCTGCCTTGGTGCCAATGATGGTCATATGCGTGTTTGGCGCCGTGCAGGTGAGCGCCACAATCAGGACTGCATACGACCGAGGTACACAGGGCCAACACCCGGCATCATGGTGTGGGGAGCGATCTCCTACACTGGCCGTACACCACTGGTGATCGTCGAGGGGACACTGAATAGTGCACGGTACATCCAAACCGTCATCGAACCCATCGTTCTACCATTCCTAGACCGGCAAGGGAACTTCCTGTTCCAACAGGACAATGCACGTCCGCATGTATCCCGTGCCACCCAACGTGCTCTAGAAGGTGTAAGTCAACTGCCCTGGCCAGCAAGATCTCCGGATCTGTCCCCCATTGAGCATGTTTGGGACTGGATGAAGCGTCGTCTCACGCGGTCTGCACGTCCAGCACGAACGCTGGTCCAACTGAGGAGCCAGGTGGAAATGGCATGGCAAGCCATTCCACAGGACTACATCCAGCATCTCTACGATCGTCTCCATGGGAGAATAGTAGCCTGCATTGCTGCGAAAGGTGGATATACACTGTACTAGTGCCGACATTGTGCATGCTCTGTTGCCTGTGTCTATGTGCCTGTGGTTCTGTCAGTGTGATCATGTGATGTATCTGACCCCAGGAATGTGTCAATAAAGTTTCCCCTTCCTGGGACAATGAATTCACGGTGGTTCTCTGCAAATGGGCTCTCATTGAACTTGGACAAAACACGATATATACAGTCGCTGCGGTCCGGTCCCAGGTCGATGGGCACGTGCACCTTCCGCCGACCACTGGCGACAACATCGATGTACTGTGGAGACCTCACGCCCCACGTGTCGAGCAATTCGGCGGTACGTCCACCCGGCCTCCCGCATGCCCACTATACGCCCTCGCTCAAAGTCCATCAACTGCACATACGGTTCACGTCCACGCTGTCGCGGCATGCTACCAGTGTTAAAGACTGCGATGGAGCTCCGTATGCCACGGCAAACTGGCTGACACTGACGGCGGCGGTGCACAAATGCTGCGCAGCTAGCGCCATTCGACGGCCAACACCGCGGTTCCTGGTGTGTCCGCTGTGCCGTGCGTGTGATCATTGCTTGTACAGCCCTCTCGCAGTGTCCGGAGCAAGAATGGTGGGTCTGACACACCGGTGTCAATGTGTTCTTTTTTCCATTTCCAGGAGTGTATATATGCTGCAAGGTTCGGTCTTGGGTCCTTTGCTGCTCTTAATATACATTAATGACTTGCCATTCTATATTCACGAAGATGCAAAGCTGGTACGTTTTGCCGATGATACAAGTATAGCTATCACACCCGACAGACAAGAATTAACTGGTGAAGTTGTGAACGATGTTTTTCAGAAAATCATTAAGTGGTTCTCTGCAAATGGGCTCTCATTAAACTTGGACAAAACACGATATATACAGTTCCACACAGTAAATGGAATGACCCCATTAATAAATATTTTTTTCCGTATTTTGTTACCAGAAGGTATGACATTTCTGTGTCTTTATATACTTTAATTGTTTTAGAATATATATATATATATATATATATATATATATATATATATATATATATATATATATATATATATATTGTAAAACAATTACAGTATGTAAAGACACAGAAATGTTATACCTTCTGGTAACAAAATAAGGAAATAAAATTACAGTACCATAGCCGGAAATAGAAGGATATGCATTTCCGGCGTTACACAATCTTCTCTGTTTGATCCGTTGACACGTTGCAGATCGCAACGCTAACTGAGTATGATATTTGAAATAACTGACTAATGAACCATCTGGCCGCAAATGTGTCTCAGATCTCACTCAGTTGGTTGTATGCCGCAGATGCTTGTTTACCAACTTGCTGGCTGATTCGGTATGACAGTTTGCGACACCAGTACATGCAAAGATATCTGAAACAAGGACTAGGGGCCGTATCCGAACCTGGACGCAAAGGCAGTTTGAAAATGAACATTCACCGGAGCGAGTGTGCCTCACAGTTACGTCAGTCGATATTAACGTACACTGCTTGTTTCGTCGGTATATCTGGGCAACAAAACGAGAGATGAAGAATTGTACTGGGTGCTGCACACACGCTTCTCTATCTGTGTACAGCGTGTAGCCATTTCACCATGAATTTGAAATGTGGAGCCATGTCATAATTAATTAAAATTTTTACTATAATTTGTTAGTTGTATGCAAACAGTGCGTTGGTAATACGGTACTACCAATTAATTAACTGAAAACGCTTTCCTCCGCAAGAAGATGTATGCAAGTCAACTTGATGGCAATTACAGATTTAAAACTCGCATCCACCACATAACAAGTCTCTTGAACTTATTTATTGCTCAAAAATAAAGGAAATTCTGAATTACAGTGACAGAGTCTGTAAATGAGAATCACATTTTATAACTGCACTGCGTCAGCCACATTCTGAACGACAGACTGGGAAACATCAGAGAGTTGTTTACATCCTCATACGATGTGCGCACATACATTACATATTAAGTTTTATACCTAGACAGAATATTAAATAGAAGAACAGCACTACACGGTGGCTTGAGGAATTTAAATATAGATGTGTATAGGTAGAAATTAAATGGGAAATAAAATGACAGCAATATATGACTGGAGGCTTTATGTAAGTCTGCAGGCTTTCGTGTCAGTAGTATACAGTGGTCAAACCAGTTAGGGGATCAGTTGAGATACCTAGGTTCTGAAGTATTGTCATCGGCAGAATTAATTAAACTGGTTCGACGTATTTCTGTCAGTTCTACGGAGTGGAGACAAATGGTTTAAATCATACCTAACTGGAAGAGTGCAGAAAGTTGAAATAAACAGTTCACATAATACGCAACAAAATGGTGATTTCTCAAACTGGGGAACAATCAAGAATGGGGTGCCGCAAGGTTCGGTCTTGGGTCCTTTGCAGTTCTTAATATATATTATTGACTTGCCATTCTGTATTCACGAAGATGCAAAGCTGGTACTTTTTGCCGATGATACGAGTATAGCTACCACACCAGACAGACAAGAATTAACTGGTGAAATTGTGAACGATGATTTTCAAAAAATTATTAAGTGGTTCTCTGCAAATGGGCTCTCATTAAACTTTGACAAAGAATTATATACAGTTCCACACAGTAAATGGAATGAGCCCATTAATAAATATAGATTTCGATCAGAAATCGGTAGCTAAGGTAGAATATTCAAAATTTCTAGGTGTATGCATTGATGAGGAGTTGAACTGGAAAAAACACAATGACGATCTGCTGAAGCGTTTGAGTTCAGCTACTTATGGTATTAGGGTCACTGCAAATTCTGGAGATATACATCTGAGTAAGTTAGCTTACCACGTCTATTTTCATTCCCTGCTTTCGTATGGCATCATATTCTGGGGTAACTCATCATTGAGTAAAAGAGTGTTCATTGCACAAAAGCGTGTAATCAGAATAATTGCTGGAGATCATCCAACATCATCCTGCAGACACTTATTTAAAGAGCCAGAAATCTTCACGGTAGCCTCACAATATATATATTCACTTATGAAATTTGTTATTAACAATCCGAACAAATTCAAAAGTAATAGCAGTGTACATGGCTACGACCCCAGGAGAAAGGATGATCTTCACTACTCAAGGTTAAATCTAACTTTGGCTGAGAAGGGGGTAAATTATGCTGCCACAAAAGTCTTTCCTCACTTACCTAATAGCATCAAAAGTTCGACAGATAGACATATAGCATTTAAAAGGAAATTAAAAGAATTTCTTAATGGCAACTCCTTCCACTCATGAATTTTTGGATATAGTAAGTGGGTAATTTCCCAACCTCAAAAAAGAAAAAAATATTGAGTGTCATGTTATATTTTGTCTAATGTAACATCTTGTATTGACACCTTTTGTTAACCTGACACGTTCTACATCATTACAAAGATTACGGTCACCGAGATAGTGGTAATATCGGAAAATTGCTGCAGAGGGTGTTGGTTTTGACTTGTGTTTACTCTAAGAATCGAATTACACCAGCAGGTGGTTTCAGGCAGTGTAGTCACCGTGGTCTAGGGGTAGCGTCTATAATTCATAATCAAAACGTCTTCGGTCCTGGGTTCGATCCCCGCCACTGCCTGAATTTTGATAAATAATCAGCATTGGCGGCCGAAGACTTCCGGCATAAGAAGTCAGCCTCATTCTGCCAACGGCCTTGTCAAAGAGGGCGGAGGAGCGGATAGAGGTTCAGGCACTCTCTTGTCCTAGGGGTGGGAAATTGCCCCTAAAGGCGGAAGAATCAGGTATGATCAACGACACGAGGATGCAGAAGGCAATGGAAACCACTGCATTAAAGACACGTAACGTGTATCCACAGGACATGTGGCTTGTAATTGAAGAAGTGTAATAATGATCTCTCCATTGGCAAAAGATTCCGAAATAGTCCCCCATTCGGATCTCCGGGAGGGGACTGCCAAGGTTGTATGGTAGTGAAACATGGACTGTGGGAAAACCGGAACAGAAGAGGATCGAAGCATTTCAGATGTGGTGCTATAGACGAATGTTGAAAATTAGGTGGACTGATAAGGTAAGGAATGAGGAGGTTCTACGCAGAATCGGAGAGGAAAGGAATATGTGGAAAACACTGATAAGGAGAAGGGGCAGGATGATAGGACATCTGCTAAGACATGAGGGAATGACTTCCATGGTACTAGAGGGAGCTGTAGAGGGAAAACACTGTAGAGGAAGACCGAGATTGGAATACGTCAAGCAAATAATTGAGGACGTAGGTTGCAAGTGCTACTCTGAGATGAAGAGGTTAGCACAGGAAAGGAGTTCGTGGCGGGCTACATCAAACCAGTCAGTAGGCTGATGACAAAAAAAAAGTGTAGTGAGCAGGTATAGCAATGGAGCAACGACGTGACATATCCGAAGCTAAAGAATGGAGAGCCTTAGAACGGTTGGAAGCGGGACAGACACAGAGGGAGGTGGATGCAGCCACTGGAGTGTCACAAAGTGTAATTTCCAGGACCTGGAGGCGATTTCAGACAACATGAACCGTCAAAACGAGGCGAGTCCAAGGTCGTCCACAGGTAACGTCAGCAAGAGATGTCCATTATCTCTGGTTAAGAGCCCGTCGTAACAGGAGGCTGAAAGCAACTCAGCTGCAACGCTCCCTCTAGGCAGGAACAGGACGCGCAATGTCAACACAGACAGTCCGAAATCACCTTCGGGAATGTGGACTCTAGGCACGGAGGCCTATGGTGTGTGTCCCACTAAAACCACGACACCGTTTAGCCCACAGAAACTGGACGGAGGAACATCAGGATTGGAGCTATAACGCATGGCGCCTGGTGCTGTTCACATATGAGTCACGATTTTGTGTGCAGCCGGACAATCGTCGTTCCTTCATCTGGAGAGAACGTGGAACGCGGAACGATCCTGCTTATGTGCACGAAACATCACCATATCATGGTGGTGGGAGAACGGTGTAGGCAGGAGTCCGTATTGGCGGACGTACGGTCCTCTATACCATTCAGAATGGCGCTTTGATTTCTCAGAGGTGTAGAGAAGAGATCCTGTGATTTTTCGTTGTGCCCTACGATGGTGCCATAGTTGATGGGTTCCTTCAGGTGGACGATAACGCTCGCCCCACAGAGCTGCACTGGTGGACGATATCCTTGAAGCTGAGGGAATTGAGTGGATGGAGTGGCCAACTTATTCACCGGACTTAAATCCGATTGACCATGTCTGGGATGCACTTGGCAGGTGCACTGTTACGACCAGCACCTACCACAACGGTTGCAGGACTGAATATTCAGCCGGCCCGGGTGGCCGTGCGGTTCTGGGCGATACAGTCTGGAGCCGAGCGACCGTTACGGTCGCAAGGTCGAATCCTGCCTCGGGCATGGATGTGTGTGATGTCCTTAGGTTAGTTAGGTTTTAATTAGTTCTAAATTCTAGGCGACTGATGACCTCAGTAGTTAAGTCGCATTAGTGCTCAGAGCCATTTGATTTTGAACTGGATATTGCACTCATGGAAGAATGGCCAAATATTCCCTCAAGAACTGATTAATAACATCATACTGTCCATGCCACGCAGGTGTGCAACTGTACTGGCCGTCACACTATATTAGACGGCAAGGAGAATGACTATTTCACTATTACGGTACCCCCATGGTGCCTCGCTCTACGTAAATGCCATGTAAACCTCAAGTAAAGAGCTGTGGCAGCAAAATATCGTACTGCATCACACTCAAATTACAATTGTAGCCGGTATGCGAATAAAATGAGTTACCATATGTCCATTGCGTGTCATATCTCTCCTGACCCCTTAATTGTTTTGAGAAATGTAGTTTTGCTAATGCATAGAAAGGAGACACAATGTTGAAGACTGACGCTGTATAAAAGATGGTGTAGATGTCCAGTTACATATGGTTTTAAATTTCCCGCTAAAATATTAATTTAAGACATAAAGCTAGGAGGATAATCATTTCAGAGTTGCTGAGTTATTAGACAAGATTCCTATACGTTGGAGACTGCCGAGCCGCTATTCAGCATTGAGTTCTGGGAAATGCAGTATTCGGAAAACGCACGTACGTGTTATGTGCGGGATGAGGAAGCACGGAACTGTGGATTAGCATGGAATCCAAAACCGGTCGTTGTATTGCATAAACAGAAAAACACTGGAATTATTTTGTTATTCGTTGTATTGGACACATATAGCTGCACCAGACTTACTGCAGCATAATGGATTTCTGTTTCACAATTATCAAGAACTTATTACCATGAGGTGCTGTTCCTCCAATGTTTTCGGAAAAGTACATTCTGTTTTGTTCCCACTAATCAGACGTTATCTTTACACGATGAAAATGAAGTGAAATGAGATTTTTTACTGTCAACATGGGGGTGTAACAAGAGGAGATGCGCCCAGATTTCACGCTGAGCGTTGCTTTGAAGCCGGTGTCGCGATATTAGGTCTCCTAAAAATGAATAGACCATTGTTTACGATTGCTACCTGATCTTAATTTCTGTACTTGAAAAAATTTCATGACGATCTATCCAATGACAAAGATTCCGGAGTAGTCCCTCATTTAGATGTCTGGGAACTGGCTGCCAAGGGGGAGGTGATCATGAAAAAAGTACTGAATAACAAACGAAAGGACAACGTTCTACGAGCCGGGGCCTGGAATGTCAAAAACTTGAACGTGGTATAGAAGCTGGAAAATCTGAAACGGGAAATGCAAAGGCTCAATCTAGGTCTGGCAAGGGTCAGTGAAGTGAAATGGAAAGGAGAAAAGGATTTCTGGTCAGATGAACATAGGGTATTATCAACAGCAGCAGAAAATAGTGCAATGAGTGCAGTAGTGAAATGAGGATATTGAAACGATAATACAATACACAAATGGAGAGAAAAATATAATAGTCATGGGGGACGGAAATGCAGTTGTAGGGGAAGTAGGAGAAGAAATGGTTACAGGAGAATGTGGGCTTGGGACAATAAATCAGACAGAATAAGGACTAATTAAGGTCTATAATAAATTAACACTAGTTATAGAAAATATTCTGTTGAAGAATCACAAGAGGAGCGGATATACTTGGAAAAGGCCGTGGGATACGGAAAGATTTCGGTTAAATTATGTCATCGTCAGACAGAGATTCCGAAATCGGGAGGAGATATAGACTCATAATAGTAGTGATGAAGAGTAGGCTGAAGTTTAACTAACCTAAGGACATCACACACATCCATGCCCGAGGCAGGATTCGAACCTGCGACCGTAGCAGTCGCGCGGTTCCGGACTGAGCGCCTAGAACCGCTAGACCACCGCGGCCGGCCAAATCATGGGTAACAGAAGAAATACTTCAGCTGATCGATGAAAGTAGGAAGTACAAAAATGTTCAAGGAAATTCAGGAATACAGAAATACAAGGCGCTGAGGAATGAAATAAATAGGAATTGCATGAAAAATGTGAAGAGAGAAAAAGAAATCTTTTTCGGAAAGACCGACTCAGCGTGTAGGAAAGTCACAACAACTTGTACTGAAATTAAAAGTGAGAGTAGTAATATTAAGAGTGTAACGGGAACATAACAGACGAGAGAGAGGATGGATGAAAAGAGTACATTGGACCCTCTATGAGGGGGAAGACTGATGTGGTAGAAGAAGAAACAGGAGTCTATTTAGAAGGGATAGGGGATCAAGTATTAGCATTAACTATATGGAATATTGTCAAACGGGAGACTGGGCAGCCTGACAGTGCACAGCATACCATAGCAATAGAGCTAAATGATGATGTTGTGAGTGATAGTTCACAAGTTGCAAGTATTTTTAACAATCACTTTCTGAATGTAGCGGCAAAAATAGGGTTCAGGGGTTCAGTTGAAGAAGCAAAGAAATATATTAAAAATGTCATTCCCCAGAACTTAAGTCCTTTAGTAATAGCACCAACATCCCCCACTAAAATTAAGGGAATTATAAATATACTGAAAAAAAAAGAGCTCCTGTGGTGTTGATGGAGCCTCTAACAAAATTTAGAAGTATTGTTCTAATTTAATAAGTGGAGTCCTTAGTGATACATATAATGCTTCGATGGCACAGGAAATTTTTCCAGACTGATTGAAATACGCAATTGTCAAACCTCTTCATAAGAAATGGGACAATGGTGACTTAAATAATTATAGACAAATCTAATTGCTGACTTCATTTTCTAAAATATTCGAAAAAATTATGTATTCAAGAGTAGTCTCACATTTAAGTGAAAATAATTTACTCAGCATGTAACAGTTCGGATTCTGGAAAGGTTACCCGACTGCGAATATCTCTACATTTAACCATCAAATAGTAGAAGTCCTAAGTAAAAAATTGTTGCCAGGTGGTATTTTTTGTGATCTTTCCGAGGCATTTGACTGTGTGGATCATGTCACAATCTTATAAAAACTGAGGTTTTGTGGAATTGAAGGCTATACACTCAACTGATATGAATCATAACTAATGAGCAGAAAGGAAAACGTTGTGCTGAATAACACATATAATGTTGGGAGGGTGGTAAATTCTAGTGAATGGGGAGTTATCACAGAAGGACTCCTACAGCGTTCAATTTTGGGTACTCTGCTGTTCGTTATTCATGTAATGACCTCTCAATTAACGTTCAACAAGCAGAACTAGCACTTTTTGCAGATGACACTAGTATTATAATAAATCTCATTCCAGAAAAAGCAGCTGAAGATATTGTTAAGGATGTCTTTCAAAGAACTGTTAAGTGGTCCTCAGAAAATGGACTCTCCCTTAATTTTTTTTCAAAAAAACCTCACTATAACCAGTTCTGTACACCGAATAGAGTCATACTGACAATAGATGTAGCATAAGAACAGGGCCCAGTTAACAGGGTAGATTTTTCCAAATTTTTGGGTGTTCACACTGATGATAACTTGAACTGGAATAATCATATTACTGAGCTTCTCAAACAATTAAGTTCAGCTTCTTTCGCTCTTCGTATAATTGCTAGTCTTGTTAATAAACAGATTAGCCTCCCAACGTACTTTGCATATTTCCACTCAAAAATGTCTTACGGAATAGTTTTCTGGGGTAACTCACCACTTAGACATAATGTATTGATTGCACAAAAGAGAGCAGAGAGAATAATTGGAAGTGTTTATCCAAGGACGTCATGTAGGCACCTGTTCAAGGAGTTAGGTATTTTAACTGCACCATCAGAGTACATATATTCGCTAAAGAAATTCGTTATAAATTATCCATCTCAATTCGCGAATAACAGTGATGTTCATACGTACAACACTAGAGGGAAAAATGATCTTTCCTATCCGTTATTAAGCGGTCAGTTGCTCAAAAAGGAGCACATTATTCAGCGTAAAAAATCTTTGATCATTTGCGCTACAACATAAAGGGTCTGGCAGGTAGCAGATAAAGTTTTAAATTTAGCTTAAAATCATTTCCTTTGGACCACTCCGTCTATTCCATGGACGAGGTTCTGTTTTAGAACTGGTAAACAAAATTGTACATCTAAATGTAGTTGCATGTGTAGAACTAAACATTTCAGTAATATTAATATTAGCACGATTCATGTGTGTATATATATCTTGTAATCGTAAAAATGGCCTACGGAACGTGACATAACTAAAACTAAACTATCAGAATAAAAGAGGTTTGGAAAACTTAATATCAAGTAAGGCAGAAGACATAGTTAATATTCCATCAGAATTTCTAAAATCATTGGAGGAAGTGGCAACAAAACGGCTATAAACGTTGGTGAGCAAAATGTATCCATCTGGTGACATATCTGACTTTCGGAAAAATATCTTCCACACCATACTGAAAACTGCAAGAGCCGACAAGTGTGAGAACTATACCACAATCGGCTAAACAGCTGATGTATCCAAATTGCTGACATAAATAACATACAAAAGAATGGAAAAGAAAATTTTGAATTTGTCAGACGACCATCAGTTTGACTTTATTAAAGGTAAACGCACCAGAAAGCAATTCAGACGTTGCGGTTGGTAAAGGAAGAGAGGCTAAAGAAAAATCTAGACACGTCCATACGATTTGTCGAACCTAGAAAAAGCGTTCGACAATGTAAAATGGTGCAAGATGTGCAAATTTCTACGAAAAATAGAGGTAAGCTTTAGGGTAAGACGGGTGATATACACTCCTGGAAATTGAAATAAGAACACCGTGAATTCATTGTCCCAGAAAGGGGAAACTTTATTGACACATTCCTGGGGTCAGATACATCACATGATCACACTGACAGAACCACAGGCACATACACACAGGCAACAGAGCATGCACAATGTCGGCACTAGTACAGTGTATATCCACCTTTCGCAGCAATGCAGGCTGCTATTCTCCCATGGAGACGATCGTAGAGATGCTGGATGTAGTTCTGTGGAACGGCTTGCCATGCCATTTCCACCTGGCGCCTCAGTTGGACCAGCGTTCGTGCTGGACGTGCAGACCGCGTGAGACGACGCTTCATCCAGTCCCAAACATGCTCAATGGGGGACAGATCCGGAGATCTTGCTGGCCAGGGTAGTTGACTTACACCTTCTAGAGCACGTTGGGTGGCACGGGATACATGCGGACGTGCATTGTCCTGTTGGAACAGCAAGTTCCCTTGCCGGTCTAGGAATGGTAGAACGATGGGTTCGATGACGGTTTGGATGTACCGTGCACTATTCAGTGTCCCCTCGACGATCACCAGTGGTGTACGGCCAGTGTAGGAGATCGCTCCCCACACCATGATGCCGGGTGTTGGCCCTGTGTGCCTCGGTCGTATGCAGTCCTGATTGTGGCGCTCACCTGCACGGCGCCAAACACACATACGACCATCATTGGCACCAAGGCAGAAGCGACTGTCATCGCTGAAGACGACACGTCTCCATTCGTCCCTCCATTCACGCCTGTCGCGACACCACTGGAGGCGGGCTGCACGATGTTGGGGCGTGAGCGGAAGACGGCCTAACGGTGTGCGGGACCGTAGCCCAGCTTCATGGAGACGGTTGCGAATGGTCCTCGCCGATACCCCAGGAGCAACAGTGTCCCTAATTTGCTGGGAAGTGGCGGTGCGGTCCCCTACGGCACTGCGTAGGATCCTACGGTCTTGGCGTGCATCCATGCGTCGCTGCGGTCCGGTCCCAGGTCGACGGGTACGTGCACCTTCCGCCGACCACTGGCGACAACATCGATGTACTGTGGAGACCTCACGCCCCACGTGTTGAGCAATTCGGCTGTACGACCAACCGGCCTCCCGCATGCCCACTATACGCCCCCGCTCAAATTCCGTCAACTGCACATACGGTTCACGTCCACGCTGTCGCGGCATGCTACCAGTGTTAAAGACTGCGATGGAGCTCCGTATGCCACGGCAAACTGGCTGACACTGACGGCGGCGGTGCACAAATGCTGCGCAGCTAGCGCCATTCGACGGCCAACACCGCGGTTCCTGGTGTGTCCGCTGTGCCGTGCGTGTGATCATTGCTTGTACAGCCCTCTCGCAGTGTCCGGAGCAAGTATGGTGGGTCTGACACACCATTGTCAATGTGTTCTTTTTTCCATTTCCAGGAGTGTACAATATGTTCAAAAGCCAGAGGGAATAATAAGAGTGGACGACCAGTAATATGACCTCGGATCCTTGTGCAAGACAGGGACGTAGTCTTTCGCTCCTACTGTTCAATCTGTACATTGTAGAAGCAATGATGGAAATAAAAGAAAGATTCAGGAATGGAGTTAAAATTCAAGGTGAAAGGATATCAGTGATACGATTCGCTGATGACATTGCTATCCTGAGTGAAAATAAAGAAGAACTACCTGATTTGCTAAAAGGAAGGAACAGCCTAATGAGCTCAAAGTATGGGCTGAGAGTAAGCCGAAGAAAAACGAAAGTAAAGAGAAGCAGTTGAAATGAGAACAGCAGGAAACTTAACAGAAGGATTTATGCTCACGAAGCAGATGAATTGAAGGAATTCCGCTATCTGGGCAGCGAAACAACCAATAACAGACTTATCAAGGACGACATTAATAGCAGAGTAGAACTGGCAAAAAGGCCATTTCTGGCAAAGAGGGGTCTACTATTATCCAACATTGCCCTTCATTTGAGGAAGAAATTTCTGAAATTGTACGATTGGAGCACAGCATTGTATGGTAGTGGAACATGGACTGTAGGAAACCCGGAACGGAAGGGAATCGAAGCATTTGAGATGTAGTGCTACAAACGAATGTTGAAGATTAGGTTGACTGATAAGGTAAGGAATGAGCAGGTTATGCGCAGAATCGGGGAGGAAAAGTATATGTGGAAAACACTGACAGGGAGAAGGGGCAGGATCGTAGAACATCTCTTAAGACATTAGGGAATGATCCCCATGGTACTAGACAGAGCTACAGAGTGCAAAAACTGAAGAGGAAGACAGAGAGTGGAATACATCCAGCAAATAATTGAGGACGTAGGTGCAATGCTACTCTGCGATGAAGAGGTTGGTACTGGGCCCCATCAAACCAGTCAGAAGACTGGTGACTCAAAAAAAGTTGCTTCTGAAATAGTTGTTTTAAAATGAATGTGTTACAGTGTTTTCATGTCAGGACGTGAATTTCAGACTTTTTATGGCGTTAAATGAATTTAAATCCCCCCATGAACCATGGACCTTGCCGTTGGTGGGGAGGATTGCGTGCCTCAGCGATACAGATGGCCGTACCGTAGGTGCAAACACAACGGAGGGGTATCTGTTGAGAGGCCAGACAAACATGTGGTTCCTGAAGAGGGTCAGCAGCCTCTTCAGTAGTTGCAGGGGCAACAGTCTGGATAATTGACTGATCTGGCCTTGTAACACTAACCAAAACGGCCTTGCTGTGCTGGTAATGCGAACGGCTGAAAGCAAGGGGAAACTACAGCCGTAATTTTTAAAGAGGGCATGCAGCTTTATTGTATGGTTAAATGATGGTGGCGTCCTCCTGGGTAAAATATTCCGGCGGTAAAATAGTCCCCCATTCGGATTTCCGGGCGGGGACTACTCAGGAGGACGTCGTTATCAGGAGAAAGAAAACTGGCGTTCTACAGATCGGAGCCTGGAATGTCAGATCCCTTAATCTGGCAGGTAGGTTAGAAAATTTAAAAAGGGAAATGGATTGGTTAAAGTTACATATAGTGGGAATTAGTGAAGTTCGGTGGCAGGAGGTACAACACATCTGGTCGGCTGAATACAGGGTTGTAAATACAAAATCAAATAGGGGTAATGCAGGAGTAGATTTAATAATGAAGAAAAAAATAGGATTATGGGTAAGGTATTACAAACGGAATAGTGAACACATTATTGTGGCCAAGATAGGCACGAAGCCCATGCCTATTACAGTAGTACAGCTTTATATGAAGCAATTGATGACATGAAGATGAGATAAAAGAAATTATTCAGGTAGTGAAGGGAGACGAAACTTTAATAGTCATTGGTGACCGGAATTCGAGAGTAGGAAAAGGGAGAGAATGAAACATGAAAGAGGAAGCGGTCTGGTAGAATTTTGCACAGAGCACAATTAATCATAGCTAACACTTAGTTCGAGAATCATAAAAGATGGTTGCACACATGGAAGAATCCTGGAGATTCTAGAAGGTATCAGATATATTATATATTGGTAAAACAGAGATTTAGGAACCAGCTTTTAAATTGTAAGACATTTCGAAGGGCAGATGTGGATTCTGACCACAATCTGTTGGTTATGAATCGTAGATTAAAACTGAAGAATCTGCAAAAAGGTGGGAATTTAAGGAGATGGGAGCTGGATAAACTGACAAAACCAGACGTTGTACAGAGGTTCAGGGAGAGCATAAGGGAACAATTGACAGGAATGGGGGAAAGAAATACAGTAGAAGAAGAATGGGTAGCTCTGAGGGATGAAGTAGTGAAGGCAGCAGAGGATGAAGTAGGTAAAAAGACGAGGGCTAGTAGAAATCCTTGGGTAACAGAAGAAATATCGAATTTAATATATGAAAAGAGAAAACATAAAAATGCAGTAAATGAAGCAGGCAAAAAGGAATACAAACGTCTCAAAAACGAGATCGACAGGAAGTGCAAAATGGCTAAGCAGGGATGGCTAGAGGACAAATGTAAGGCTGTAGAGGCTTATCTCACTAGGGGTAAGATAGATACTTCCCTTAAGAAAATTAAAGAGACCTGTGGAGAAAAGTTAACCACTTGAATCAATATCACAAGCTCAGATGGAAACCCAGTTCTAAGCAAAGAAGGGAAAGCAGAAATGTGGCCGCGCGGGATTAGCCGAGCGGTCTGAGGCGCTGCAGTCGTGGACTGTGCGGCTGGTCCCGGATGAAGTTCGAGTCCTCCCTCGGGCATGGGTGTGTGTGTTTGTCCTTAGGATAATTTAGGTTAAGTAGCGTGTAAGCTTATGGACTGATGACGTTAGCAGTTAAGCCCCATAAGATTACACACACATTTGAACATTTTGCAGAAAGGTGGAAAGAGTATATAGAGGGTCTACACAAGGGCGATTTACTTGAGGACAATATTATGGAAATGGAAGAGGATGCAGATGAAGATGAAATGGGAGATAGGATACCGCGTGAAGAGTTTGACTGAGCACTGAAAGACCTGAGTCGAAACAAGGCCGCGTGAGAAGACAACATTCCATTAGAACTAGTGACTGCCTTGGGAAAGCCAGTCCTGACAAAACTCTACAATCTGGTGAGCAAGATGTATGAGACAGGCGAAATTCCCTCAGGCTTCAAGAAGAATATAATAATTCCAATCCCAAAGAAAGCAGGCGTTGACAGATGTGAAAATTACCGAACTATCAGTTTAATAAGTCACAGCTGCAAAATACTAACGCGAATTCTTTACAGACGAATGGAAAAACTGGTAGAAGCCGACCTCGGGGAAGATCAATTTGGATTTCGTAGAAATGTTGGAACACGTCAGGCAATACTGACCCTTCGACTAATCATAGAAGAAAGATTAAGGAAAGGCAAACCTACGTTTCTAGCATTTGTAGACTTAGAGAAAGCTTTTGACAATGTTGACTGGAATACTCTCTTTCAAATTCTAAAGGTGACAGGAGTAAAATACAGGGAGCGAAAGGCTATTTACAATTTGTACAGAAACCAGATGGCATTTATAAGAGTCGAGGACCATGAAAGGGAAGCAATGGTTGGGAAGGGAGTGAGACAGGGTTGTAGCCTCTCCCCGATGTTATTCATTCTTTTTATTTAGCAAACAGTGAAGGAAACAAAAGAAAAATAAGCGGTAGGTATTTACGTCCACGTAGAAGAAATAAAACTTTGAGGTTCGCCGATGACATTGTAATTCTGACAGAGACAGCAAAGGACTTAGAAAAGCAGTTGAACGAAATGGAGAGTGTCTTGAAAGGAGGATATAAGATGAACATCAACAAAGGCAAAACGAGGACAATGGAATGTAGTCGAATTAATTCGGGTGATGCTGAGGGAATTAGATGAGGAGACACTTTGAGTAGCAAGATAACTGATGATGGTCGAAGTACAGAGGATGTAAAATGTAGACTGGCAATGGCAAGGAAAACGTTTCTGAAGAAGTGAAATTTGTTAACATCGAGTATAGATTTAAGTGTTAGGAAGTCTTTTCTGAAAGTATTTTTGTGGAGTGTAGCCATGTACGGAAGTGAAACGTTGATGATAAGGAGTTTAGACAAGAAGAGAATAGAAGCTTTCGAAATGTGGTGTTACAGAAGAATGCTGTAGATTAAATGGGTAGATCACATAACTAATAAGGAGGTATTGAATAGGATTGGGGAGAAGAGGAGTTTGTGGCACAACTTAACTAGAAGAGGGGATTGGTTGGTAGGACATGCTCTGAGGCATCAAGGGACCACCAATTTGGTATAGGAGGGCAGCGTGGAGGGTAAAAATCGTAGAGGGAGACCAAGAAATGAATACACTAAGCAGATTCAGAAGGATGTAGGTTGCAGTAGGTACTGGGAGATGAAGAAGCTTGCACAGGATGGAGTAGCATGGAGAGCTGCATCAAACCAGTCTCAGGACTGATGACCAAAACAAACAACAAACGAATATAAATATTGATTTAGCTACAGAAAATATCCGAAATTGGCTTCCTGGCCGAAATCAGTGTACATTTTCTGTGTGAAACAGCTGTTGCAGACTCACTTCGTTTTTTTTTTTAAAAAAAAAAAGTCCAGTAATACGACACGCTTTGTCTCGTTAAGGTAACTTTTATTTTATTATACGTTTTGAATAACCAACGGGGAAGTATGTGGTGTGAAAAAACTGCTTCGTAAGCGAGCATTTTCCGTAGTAGAGAATGATGAAACTGATATTCGGTCTATATCCTCTTCCCGAAAATTATGAGTACATATATTTCTGTTTTGGGTGGGTTCTCACCCTTTTATTCTCACAGCCTTCATCACACATCTTAACGAGCTTGACCGATAGGAAATCTAAAGGCAAATAACAGAAATAAAAGCGCCACAGTAAAAGTAAAGAGCGCAACCAAAATTCACGAATGTAAATTAAAATGTCCCTTAAATGAGTTCCGGTTAAAAGGGAACTATTATTCCTTTACACATTAGATGACTACTAGAATTGTTACTATGACCATAAATGACAAAAACTGACTTTTTTCCGTTCATTTCCACCAGAAGTAAATGTTTGGGGCAATTGACATGCGGGCTGTGGGCTTCAAGTTTGTGCCGTCATGACAACTACCCTTATTACCCCTCGATGATATTCTACCAATTTGTGTTTTTTGCAATTGCTTAGTGTCGCGTGAAGGTAAGACCATTATTTACTTTTTGTAAAAATCGTAGAGGGAGACCAAGAGATGAATACACTAAGCAGATTCAGAAGGATGTAGGTTGCAGTACGTACTGGGAGATGAAGCAGTTTGCACAGGATAGAGTAGCATGGAGAGCTGCATCAACATAGTGCCGAGGATTCAGTCCTCAGAATTTTTTAGAAAGGGATGTCTGCCGACGGTTTTCGTGATCTTCAGATCATTTACTGTAGTTTCAGAATAAACATTCATAATAGAACTTTCAGTGCTACTACCATATAAGTGCATAAAAGACTAATGAACGAGTTGTGGAATTCACAATACTTCCAGCCATATGGTTATTCACTTTTGGGTCGACATTTCTGTGATACTTCTTACGTTTTACTGAATGAGGCTTCACAGAAATCAAACGGAAATGGGAATTTACATTGAGACCTGTGGGACCCACTTAATTAAAAATTCCACCTAATTACCACTACTACTGGAAGACTGATAATGCTAAACGTTGCAGTATTAGAGCATTTATCGTCATCTTTCCTGTTGAGGGTAGCCCATCAACTCCGCTCCCGTTTTTATACGATGTAGTTTCTCAGTTCAGGGTTTTATAATGAGGTGGCCAGGGACACAGATGGCCAGTGACTTAAATAACGTAGTCGGCCGTTTAATGTGCACGGAATTTCATCTAGTGGCACGTAGTTCTCGCCTGATATGCTACCCAAGAATACTAGTGGTTGATAACTACAGTCATGTTTGGCATCTTGAAATCTGCAAGACATTAACATGTGGCACATGCTATCCCGTAGGCTGCTTCACGAGATATCGTTAATGATGGTTAAATGTGGTAAGTCATGAGCCAAGTACTTGCCGGATACTAACAATGAACTAAATGAAATACAACTGAAAGTAACTCTCAACAGCCCTCTGAATTGAAAAGAAATACAGTGATAACAATACGCGCTGCCACGTGGGCCTTCAAATTTTCCTCGCAAAACTGAATGTCAATTTAAACCGCTAAATAAACATAATTGCGTAGGCTTCCGCTGCTAGAGTCAGTCGACATAAAAGTTTTCTGGGTTTGGTACCGCGTCATAATGTAAAAACTACTGCTGCCATAGAAAGGTCAACGTTGCGGCCGCGATTTTCTTACGTTAAATTTCTGAACGTAACCAAGGATTCTGAGTTAAAAGCTATATCACACAAATAGTAGGACATCAGTATTAGGGAGAAGGAAGCAAACAACGAAACTAATGCAAATGTGAAGCCAAGCGCTTTAATCACCCGTTAAGAAGTAGCAACATGTCGACATGAGAACATAGAGCTACCGTCATTCTAAATAGCTTCTAAGACAAAATCTGTACATTTCTACTCAGCAAAAATCACTGCTTTATCTACACCTATCTTACTTGCATTTGTGCTAATCTAGAACTTGATAGTTATTTACAACACTTGGGGTACAGTCTGAAATATTTCAGCTCTTGTACAAATATAAATACCTCGTAAGCAACAAGGCTAGCATTTTTGCAGATTACACGCGTGCGTCCTTACGTTATGATGTTCGCTACCGAGCCTCGACGAGCTGCACGCCAAGCCATTAGCAATCGGCTCTCTCCTGGAATCTACCCAATTAAGTGTCATTCTCTACTTTTTGCTTTACTTTGCGATTAATACAGTTATTTGCCGCCAGGAGCTTTAATGAATTAATACAGAGACTTTAAGAAGCCAGTAAAACTTGACAACTTTGACAAAATGTCAAAACTCAACAGCCTCCTTCGTGTATATCCCTACTAGAGTGAATCTCGCGCGTATCTCATTCCACGAACGGCCTACATACGCAAAGAACCTTTTTGAACATTCAAGGAAGAAGCAGTTTTTCGCACGCCAGTACTTTAACCCATTCCAGCCATATGCTTTAGCAAACCTTTGCTGCCCTCTAGTGGCGAACTGCCTTCTCCAAGTATCATTTCCCGTACGACGCCGACACATCACTTCCTGTGCTCCTTATTATTATTACCGTTGAAATTCAATACACAAATGTATTTACAAATATACGGTTCCATCAGATCACTTTATGTGTTGGATGAATCTTTTGCATTAAATTTAGTTGATGCCTTAAGGTGCCTCTGTCTCTACGGCAATTAAGCAGAATCAGAAATATGAAATATACTTATGAAAGCATTCTGAGTACACGTATAATTCCATCCCGCAGAACGGATGTAATCTCAGTCAACAAATATCATTGATACTCCTATTGTAAGCAATAAGTAATTGTAAGTATAAGTAATTGTACGTGTTAATTTATAATGCAATGTTTGACATTTGGTCTTCAGAGAACTGTGATACAAGTGACCTTTGTGGGTGAAATGATTGACCGTTGTTCTCTTTCGATGCTTGCTGGCACGAATATTAATAGAGCACCAAATGTCAGACGCATACGTGCCCCCGACAGACCAATAAAACACAGTATTGGTAAATGCTTATAAAGGTCGGGGATTCTGACCGGAGTAGTCACCGAACGACAGATTTATTACTTTAAAGATTTAAAGATTTTTTGCCAAAATGACGTTGCGTTTTATTGTATTTAGTAGCTAGCTGGTTAGCTGCCATGTTCCACGTATCATATGGACCATTTCTAACGATATCATGTGCACGGACATAACCATCTCACTATACTAAGAAGACTCATTAACTTTCACTTTGTTCCTTTCAGCAGAAGAAATCAGAGTAACGATCTTAAGAAATTAGGGTCTGTTATTCACCAGAATCTCATATAGCATCCATATCAAAAGCGTATATGGATTTATGAGTTTAAATGAATCATATTTACTCAGATGACACGCACGTGGAGATTTTAAAGTTAAAAGGAGACCACCTCTTCAGTACGTATCCAGTTAATACTCTGTAGCAGAAAGTCTGTGCACTTCTCGTGAGGTCTACATCAGCTCAACACGTAAGAAACACAGATCAAAATTCACTGCAAAAAATTATAACATCACGAAGGAACTGTAAGAGGAACATCAAAAGGATGCTACAAAAGTAAACCGACGGCAAACAGTAACCTACCAAGTGTTCCTATGTCGTATAATGCTATTGACTGCCACTACTAAGTAATGAATGGCTTTCTTACGTCGGCAGTAGAAATCAGAGAAGCATTTGATGCGTTCCTGTATGTTACGTCGATCGAGTGGAGTTTGTAGTACATTTGTAATGACTCCTACGGAACACTATCCCTGCCGATGCACTTTATCCTTAACGCTCATAAGTAGCGGAATGTCAAGCAAACAACAACTTTTTAAGAATAAAGACAATCAGTTGCACAAATTTTTTATTAAATTAACTCCTTAGTAGTTTCGGCATATTAATTTGCCATCAGAAGAAGATCACACCATTAAGGTTACTTGACGACTGCTTTCCAGTGTAAGTTTAATTGTATGATCTTCTGAGGATCGCAAATTACTTTGCCGAAACTAGTCAAGAAGTTAATTTAATAAAAAAAATTGTGCAGTTGACGACTGATTATTCTTAAAACTTGCTTCGCATCTTCTGATTGACCGCCACGAAAAAAAAAAAACTATCAAACCATTGAAGATTTGATACATACTGCCTATTCAGAAGGTCTCCAAATTACACATTACATGAGATATGGTTCAAATGGCTCTGGGCACTATGGGACATAACATCTGAGGTCATCAGTCCCCTACAACTTAGAACTACTTAAACCTAACTAACCATAGGACATCAGACACATCCATAACCGAGGCAGGTTTCGGATCTGGGACCGTAGTGGTCGCGCGGTTCCAGACTGAAGCGCCTCCGGCACATGCGATATCATGTTGCCTTTAGGTTACATGCCCGGTCTTGTCATTTGTTATTACTGCTTATTACGGAGTAAATGAGTAGAAGAGCTAGTGCGAGGTGAGCGTATTACTTTTCTTAAATGGACAATACAATTTTATTTCCAGAACTTCCATTTAAAGAAAGTAATACTCAAATCTTCCTATGTTTTAAAAATAACATAATTTTAATATAGTGACATAGATCCCCTTCGTCAATTTACTCAGTAATTATCAACTGGAGCTGCAATAATTTGTGGCAAACACGATGATAAAACAAGTTTGATAAAGTAATTTATAAATTCGCGGTTAGCAATTCCTGGAAAAGTACTGCTTTTACATGAATGACATAAAGCCCCAATAAGAGATAAAAAAAATAAAAACATTTTTCTTCATATAAAGAACCATCTAAACATATGAATACAGTCAGTGAAATTTGTAATAACGAGTCCTTCAACTGAGCTCCGTTTAAATACAATAGTCCATAAGACTGGAGCCATGACAGACCAAACCTGTCTTTGGCCAGCTACACCAACGGTTTACTGAACCACAACCAGAGCCTTTCTGCATAACAAACGAGCCACCCAGCACTTCCGTGCATACCGCGAGGTACAGTAGAATCCACAACCCTGAGAAGGCGACCATCGGCACACTGGATCACCCGAGGGTACACAGAGCCCCTGCAGATACTGAACCACAAAAGCAAGACACGACCAACTGCGGCTCCACGTGGGAGGACTCCGCCGATGGTTGGCGCCGAATTTCAGCTGACGTTGGAAGATGACCCGTTTGGTGGCACTCCGTGCAGACGGCAGGCAGCATCGGGTAGGAGGCGTCACCGTAGCTCTGCCCTCAGCGCCACCGAGCAGCCCCTGCAAAAGAGGCGCTAGCGGGCGTTCAAATGCAGCGTTGACTTTTAGTGAGAGCATTGTTATATTTATTAACAGTCAAAGACGTACCTTTCTTTGAGGACATCTTTCGTTTGGGTTTTCCTTGTTAACTAGACATGGTCTTTCAGATGCCTTATTTATCATATTCTACTCACCAGTGGTGGAAAATACCGCTACAGTTGTAAGGTTCTTTTATTTATAACTCGACCGATTTCGGGCTCTTATACGCCCGTCTTCAGGTGTCGTTAATTTCGTGCTGTGACCCCGAGCGCCGCGGTGGACTGGTCACCGTGCTCTGCGCTCGCTTACAATACACAGGGTCCTGCCCTAGTCCACCGCGGCGCTCCGGGTCACAGCACGAGCTAAGAATACCTGAAGATGGACATATAGAGCCCGAAACTGGTCGTGTACTAAATGAACCTTAAAAGTGTAGCGGTATTTTCAACCCCTGGTTCAAATGGTTCTAATGGCTCTGAGCGCTATGGGTCTTGGCATCTGAGGTCATCAGTCCTCTAGAACTGTAAGGTGGCAACGGCCTTGCACCTTACATGAGTCCATTTAATGTGACACTTTAGGTTTTCTTGGAGTAATACTCTAAATTACGGTGTAGGATATCTATGTGGAAACGCATCGGCACGCGAGAATTTTGTAATTATAAGATTTTGCGGAAAGGCAGTACACGAGACAGAACTCGCCTACGTCCCCACCTAGCTGCCGAAGGCCACAGCATGACGGTACGTATAGTGAACTGGGGGATTTCTGTAATCCGTTTAGCGAGGCCACAGTGGCCGCCAACCTCTGAGGGACGTGCGGCTGCAGCTGTTCAAGTGTTTACCAAAACAGAGCAGTGGATAGCTGGATGGGCTTTCCTGTGCGTGCTCTCGCCTATGTGCCACTAATTTTACGCCTTCGAGTAACTCAAGTGGGGAAGGCCAGGAGATCAGAATAACAAACTTTCAATGCAAGAGTCTGTGTTTGCTACGACGGGGAATCTTGCCGGGAAAAATCTCGAGTGGTCTCTTGGAAGAAAACTTCCAGTAAACCTGTTATTGGCCACAGCTGTGGTTCTTCCCAACTGGCGAGGGCGGAGTTTACTTGTGAAATTTTGTAGGAATAAAAGAATTGTGGAAAAGAGTTCGGTTCCCCGGCCGTACATTGGTCGGAACTGGCAAACTGGGTATGTTGAGAGCTTCTAGTGATGTGATTCGCTAGGTAAAAGTTGAGGTGAGAAAACAAAGGTGAAGAGCGATCTTGCTGGACTCAGTAGAGTTCTTCCGGTCTGGGCTCTCGTACTGGGGGAACATTAGCGAAGTCGTCTCCCCTCTTGGTCTTTCGTTCTGAGAGGACGTTAGCCGCACCAGATCATTGCTGACGGAAACATTGTCGCAATTAGAGAAGTGGTGTTCGAATACTGTACTTTCCGAGACGCTACAGCCCGAGCGCACGGCCGCGACGTCGCCGTCGGAGACCGCCGCTACAACAAGAATATTATGGTGAAATCGCTCCCGCTTCGGCCTGTGTTAGGAGTAACGTTAAATAGTTGGATTAATTGCAATTGCTGTTGCCTCAGACGTTTCACGGTACTTTGGAGTGTAGTGGTTCTTCGTATATATGTTATAAGAGATCGCGTTTAGGACCGATTTTAACACAGTTACCGCCAATGGCAGTTAGGAGGATAATTTGTAAATTGTTCATTGTGTTTTATTCAGCATTGATCTGAAGGTTATAATAAAATTATTGTCATTCAGTAGATGTCACTGAACACCCTAAGTGTTCGTGATCGTTCTTGTTTGGAAGTAAAAATATGTGTGATTTATCGTCAACACTACCACTGCAGATTAATTAGGGGTAACAGGGCCATATTTAAATCTAGCGTTATCCATTTTTGTGTACAGTTCCACTCCTAGTTTCTCTGTAAGTTGTTTGTCAGGGGCGAACACACGCAAAAATCGGACAAGCAACGGGTGGGGTGTTACAGTACTTACAACTACTTAAACCTATGTAACCTAAGGACATCATACACATCCATGCCTGAGGCAGAATTCGAACCAGTGACCGTAGCAGTTGGGCGGTTCCGGACTGAAGCGCCTAGAACCGCTCGGCCACAGCGGCCGGCTTTCAATCCCTGGTATAATGCTAAGTTGCGGATGTTCCTCCGACAGGATTGTTTATATTCTACTCAGTGAAATGTCTGTAGGAAGTGATAGATGGGGTTTGTGTTTTATTTAATCCTAACTTCCCCTTTATGATCAGCAGCGCATATTTCATGAACTCTGCCTGTCATGCATAAAATCAATTCTGTTCGTTTGAGTGTGGGTATAGGCGAATTTTCATTTCTCTTCGACCTTAGAAATGGAAGGCTGAACCGTTACAAATGCACACGATAATGGTGGGGTGGGAATGGGAGGGGATGCAAATTTGGGAGACTAATTGAAGCCTTCACTGAGTATGTGACTTGGAGCCTTTAGGATGATCTTGCCGAATTTGTGGGCAAGTGTTTCCAGTGGTTGCTGGAGGCTTGCGGTAGAAGGTTCGACTCCTTTCTAGAAAATCTATCAGTTAAAATGCACAAACGACGCTAGCCGACTGGACCGCTGTGTTGCGCCCGAAAGCTAGGTCCGTGATTGGCCAGGACGTGCATCAAAAAAGTCCTTTCGTCTGTGTTGAGGGCAAGCCACAGTCAGCACTTGTTGGAGATGTAGTGGACCTTTGGGGACAAGCTGTACTCATGTACCACGAGGCAGTGCCGGTGAGACGCAGTGCAGCTACATGCAGAAGTACTACTAGTTAGGTCGTGACCACAGCTTCTCTGTAGTCACAATTATGTGTACCAAAATCTGTCCGAATAGCTGAAATCCTTTCCACTCCTTACCAGCGTGTTCTTTCTCTTGTTACAATAACTGTAACTCATACCAATTTTTCTCTAGCTCTGCCCTTTGCTGTGAATATCGGTTTAGGTATTTCTAAGTTTATCAGCCCTGCGAATCTCAGTGAATGACTGACAGCCATTTTTCCCCTCGTTCTTTGCGCTCAGTAACACTTATTTCTGTTGCAGCATGTTTGATCACGCAGAGCTGGTAAAATTCTTTCCCTTGTTCACATCGATGGACCCCCATGCGCTATCTTTATTACCAAGTCTTCATTTGGTAAGGGACAGTAGCGTTTAAGAACATTGCTCGTTACACATTTCATATTTCCTTCAGGTAAAAGTTACTGTTAATAAATGAGAAGGTTTGTATCCAGTCTTTTATTTCAAGCCACAGGGGTTATTTTCCGCTGCATCGGGTGAGATATGGTTAAACATAGTGTTTGTTTCTTTAAGTTGTTTCGATGCTTTAGTTTAAAGAAATTGTTTTAAATGTTGTCGGGGCAGAAAATCCTCCTATTTTAATTAACCACAGTGTGGCCATTGCAGCTATGGGGATCGACATCATCATCTATGGATACGTTACAAGAACAATATGAATCAGTGATTAAGGGATTACATTGCAAGGCGCCGATATTTTGACTCCATACATGTAATATTACAAGAATTCTTTAGTGTATTTTATCGATATCAGACCGCGATTGATGATGGATCATCGGATACTTGGTTACTTCATTGGTGTCCGCCCTGGTAGCTGAGTGGTCAGCGTGACAGACTGTTAATCCTAAGGGCCCGGGTTCGATTCCCGGCTGCGTCGGAAATTTTCTCCGCTCAGGGACTGGGTGTTGTGTTGTCCTAATCATCATCATTTCATCCCCATCGACGCGCAGGTCGCCGAAGTGGCGTCAAATCGAAAGACCTGCACCAGGCGAACGGTCTACCCGACGGGAGGCCCTAGCCACACGACGTTTCCATTTACTTTATTAGTTGATACCACATAGCACCATGCACTAAGAATTTTCTTAGTCTTGCATGCCTGCGAATTAATTTTAGCTGGCCTTGACAGCAAGGAGTGGTGATGGTTACTCATTCCTAAGGAGGTGGCTACCAGCGCAAAGGCGTTTGCAAAAGTGGACGTGTCATGTGCGACCGAGAGTGATGTTTTACAGCTCTATAGAAAACAAGAGCTGACAAGTGCGAGAATTATCGCACAATCAGCTTGACAACTCATGCATCGAAGCTGCTTACAAGAATAATATACAGAAGAATGGAAAAAAATTGAGAATGCGCTAAGTGACGATCAGTTTGGCTTTAGGAAAAGTAAAGGGACGAGAGAGGCAATTCTGACCTTACGGCTAATAATAGAAGCAAGGCTAAAGAAAAATCAAGACACTTTCATAGGATTTGTCGACCTGGAAAAAGCGTTCGACAATATAAAATGGTGCAAGCTGTTCGAGATTCTGAAAAAAGTAGGGGTAAGCTATAGGTGGAGACGGGTCATATACAACATGTACAACAACCAAGAGGTAATAATAAGAGTGGACGATCAAGAACGAAGTGCTCGTATTAAGAAGGAAGTAAGACAAGGCTGTAGCCTTTCACCCCTACTCTTCAATCTGTACATCGAGGAAGCATGATGGAAATAAAAGAAAGGTTCACGAGTGGAATTAAAATACAAGGTGAAAGGATATCAATGATACGATTCGCTGATGACATTGCTATCCTGAGTGAAAGTGAAGAGGAAATAAATGATCTGCTGAACGGAATGAACAGTCTAATGAGTACACAGTATGGTTTGAGAGAAAATCGGAGAAAGATGAAGGTAATGAGAAGTAGTAGAAATGAGAACAGCGAGAAACTTAACATCAGGATTGATGGTCACGAAGTCAATGAAGTTAAGGAATTCTGCTACCTAGGCAGTAAAATAACCAATGACGGACGGAGCAAGGAGAACATCAAAAGCAGACTCGCTATGGGAAAAAAGGCATTTCTGGCCAAGAGAAGTCTACTAATATCAAATACCGGCATTAATTTGTGGAAGAAATTTCTGAGGATGTGCGTCTGGAGTACAGCATTGTACGGTAGTGAAACATGGACTGTGGGAAAATCGGAACAGAAGAGAATCGAAGCATTTGAGATGTGGTGCTATAGACGAATGTTGAAAATTAGGTGGACTGATAAGGTAAGGAATGAGGAGGTTCTACGCAGAATCGGAGAGGAAAGGAATATGTGGAAAACACTGATAAGGAGAAGGGACAGGATGACAGGACATCTGCTAAGACATGAGGGAATGACTTCCATGGTACTAGAGGGAGCTGTAGAGGGCAAAAACTGTAGAGGAAGACAGAGATTGGAATACTTCAAGCAAATAATTGAGGACGTACGTTGCAAGTGCTACTCTGAGATGAAGAGGTTAGCACAGGAAAGGAATTCGTGGCGGGCCGCATCAAACCAGTCAGTAGATTGATGACCAAAAAAAAAAAAAAAAGTAAACAATGTCTAGGCAGAGGTTTTATAGCCTAGCTGGCAGTCTCCTGTGGTGGAGCCAGTGAATTGAGGCTTCACGCACCCCTGCTGCAAAAAAGGCCGTCTTACATGAGAAGAAGGCATCCTTATGGAGGAATGCTTGGGAGTCACGAACGCAGATCTTCTCACAAGAAACGGGGAGCGACGTTTCTCACAAAAAGTAGAGAAGTGAATTCGATGTCGGTGTCTTTAATAGTAGGCGGAGTTTCAGAATGATCTAGACGGTGTGCTAAATGGAGTATGAACGGAATAATGGGAGACATTGCTTTTTCGACGTGCGCAGTTATTCGTTGCTGGGAGAGCACAAGCGGACGCCGCGAGCCTTGCTGGGAACCGGCATACGGCGTGGACAAAGGACTTTCCCGCGGGTGTCGAAAGACGACACATCGAGCGCGATCTACATTGAGACTATGCTGTCATGACCGTCAGTGAAGAGTCTCACTAGTAGAATACGAAAAGTGTCGATTTCGTAACTAGCAGCGAGTTATGTCGATTCTCTGTGAGCAGAGTCACAGATGTTTTCCCTGTCTCAAAGTTAGATTAAGAGTAGTATCCATCATTCCATACTGATTTTATACACTGATTTCATTTTTCTGTTGCTCGAAAATAAACAATTTTACGGTATCTAGTTGTATCGATTCTCTTATAAGTAGATATCTCGTCTGGTGTACTCCTCTAGGCGTACTCTGTCCGTGGCAGGACTGTTTTCAATTCATTTTTAGGCGTGATATTTCCGTTGCGGACACAACTTTGGCAACCACTCATACACATCCGAATGAACATTATAACAGCGGGGGTTTGCAAAAAAAGCGATTAATGAAATGTGCGATATTTAGTATAAAGTATCCAATTTAAAATATTAACGGAGGAACACACGTAAAGAAGCTTAAATGAGCTGCTTTTCTTTGTTCTTCAGCATAACAACGTTTTCGAAGAAGTGGGGGAGACTAAATCGAATAACCTGCCCTTTTACAAAAAAGGGAATAAAATGCAGAAAGCATTCTGTGTTTTCGGAAATAATACCATCGAGAGAAGCATATTCCACATGTATGGAGGTAGACCATGCTGAGATTCTGAAAGTTCATTACAACAGTTCACCACTCTGCGACACAGTGGTGTGATTAATTATTTCGCTCGACAAAGATAAAATTGTATAACACCACAATTGTATTCCTACAGCCATCGTTGACGTTAATTTCGATGTCCATCTTGCAAAATAAGAGTGCCACGAATCACTTGCAATCTTCTGTCTTCTGTCTTTCAGAGTGTAAGCATCTCTTTGTATTTGTTCATAGTGCATTTGAAATAATAAATGAAAATTCTGATTTAATCTTTTATTTATTAGAAACGACCTTCACTAACGACATATGGTGTTCTGCTGTGGTTCAGTGTTAACTACGTTGGAAAGAGATCAGTTTGCTGACGTCTCGATTTGCGCGCTATCCGTGTGGCATTACATGCAGATTTTGAAGATATAGGAAAAGTGGAATCTTGCAGTCTATTTGTCTTTAACGAGGTACGATTCTTATAATGTAACATAATGCGAGTTATTTTGATACTCTATACTTCATACAAAAACGGTCCGCCGTCACCAAACGTATCCGCTTACCAACAAAGATTGTGAACCTGACGACTATCAACGCAGGTAACCTAAGTAACTGAAATTGAGAATCCGCTGGTGAGGTAATTCAACATCGATATTATTACTTTTATTAAGCTGTTCCTGCGGAAGTTCGTATGTTGTGTTCGGACTTCTCAACTACTAGATTTCAGTTTAAATTTCAAAAATCTCTTATTTCTGACTTATACGTAGCAGTGGTTAGGTGGTGCTGACGTTTCCAGAGTGTTCAGAGAAGTCTGAATGACGAAGAACGGACCGACAGTTAGTCTCACCGTGAGGAACTGAGAATCACTAGAAGTACTGAGGCCCTGAGGCGCGAAAACTAGCGATTCACAGTGCAGGCGGTAGCGGCAAATGTGAAAAATCAGTCATGGATCAGTTTTCAACGACTTACACAATTTGGGAAACGCCATTATGTTCCAAGGTTGTTCATATCCATTCAAAATATGTGCCGAACCTAGACAGTAGAGGAAATGTTACACTTTGTCATGCAAATCGAGATGACTTCTTGGTGCACAGTGTCAGTATAGCCACTTGATATAGGAGCAAAGAGAGCAAGGGAAACACGGGGGTCGACCATCACCGAAAAAGACAATGAAGCATCATCGGGAAAGGTGACGGCAAGGGTTTTTTCCGACTGTCATGGTCTGGTATTAATAGATACGGCAACGGGCGAACCAAGGCAGAAGCGTGCTACCAAATCTGACAAGGTACTGCAACGCTGCCACGCCAAAGTGTCGCTGGAAACTGCCCTAGAGGTTGTTTTTGCTACACGACAACCGACTGTTTGTTCTGCACAGGACACAGTTACACATGTTGCTGATTGTGGCTATCAAACTGTGCCCCATCCCGCATCCTACTGATATGGCACCGAGTGACCCCTTTCTCTTTCCACTGATGACGAAACCGTTGAATAAGACGCATTTCCAGTATGACTAGGAGGTGATCCTTTGAGTTAGAGGATTTCCTAAAAACCCGAAACGCAAACTTCTCCACTAATTCAACCATTTTTTCTGAGTAATTAGTCTTCTGTTTGGTTTAATGTGATCCACCACGAATTCCCTTGCTATGTCAACCTCTTCATCACAGAGTAGCACTTGCAATCTACGTCTTCAATTATTTGCTGGATGTATTCCTATCGCTGTTTTTCTTTACAGTTTTTAACCTCCACAGCCCCCTGTAGTACAATGGAAGTTAATTTCTTCTGTCCTAACGGATCTCCTATCATCATGTCCTTTCTTCTTGTCAGCATTTTTCATATATTCATTCCCTCGACGATTATCCTCATTCTTTACCTCACCAGTGCACGTAACTTTCAACATTCGTCTGTAGCATCACGTCTCAAATGCTTGTATTCTTTTCTTTCCGGTTTTCCCTCGGTCCATGTTTCACTACCATACAATACTATGGTTCAAACGCACATTCTCAAAATTATCTTCCTGAAGTTAAGGCCTATGTTCGAAACTACCAGACTTATATTGACCTGGAATGCCCACTCTGCTAGTCTACGTATGATATCCTCCTTGTTCCATCCATCATGTGTTATTTTCCTGTCTAGGTAGTAGATTTCCTTCACTTTATGTACTTCATGACCATAAAGCCTGATGTTAAGTTTCTCGCTGTCCTTATTTGTGCTGCTTTTCTTTGCTTTCGTGTTTCTTCGATTTACTTTCAATCCGCAATCTGTACTCATTTCAAAGTTCTTTCCATTCAGCACATTCAGGAAATCCTTTTCACTCTTAGTGAAGAGAGAAAAGTCATCAGGGAATCTTACTATTGATATCCTTTCACCTTCATATTTAATTCCACTCTCAAACCTTTCTTTCGTTTCCGTCATTGCTTCTTCGATGGATGACTGAACACTCTTATTATTGCTTCCTGGCCCTTGTACATATTGTATACTATCCGTCTTTGCCTATAGCTTATCCCTGTTTTTCCCAGAATTTCGAAAATCTGGAATCATTTGACAATGTCGAGCGCTTTTTCAGGTCAACACAGCCTTTGAGCGTGTCGTAATTTTCCTTTAAAATTGCTTCCATTATCAACCGCAACGTCAGGAGTGCCTGTCTACTGCTCTTACCTTTCCTAAAGCGAAACTGATAATCATCTGAGACATCTTCAGTTTTCTTTTCCATTCTTCTGTACATTATTGCCAGCAACTTGGATGAATGAGCTGTTAGCTTGGCTGTGCTGTAATTCGCGCACTTGACGGCTCTTGGAATCATCGGTATTGTACAGATGATGTTTTTCCGATAGTCTGATGGTATATCGCCAGACTCATACAGTCTACCCAGCAACTTGAATAGCTGTTTTCTCTTTATTTCATTCATAATTGTGTCTTTCACAACAGCCAACTCTTCATCACTACTACATTGTGCCTCTGTATGCTCCTGGGTAGCCTTACAATCGCGTATCTGATTTCGAAATCTATGCCTGCCGATGTTGTAGCATAACTGAAATCATCCCATACTTCCCAGTCTTTTGCAAATATACCTCCTCCTCTTGTGATTGTGGAAAAGAATATTCGCTATTACTGTCTGAAATTTATTGCAGAACTCATTGTTTCTACTTCGCTGTAGCAGCTTGGGTTTCCCGAGATATTATTTAAAATTTATTGAGCGCCTGATATATGACCCGTTTCTACAATATTACAAAAGGAGATTATGTTCCGTGAATCTTCTTGTTTTAAAATTAGTGTTAAACACGCACTTCTCGTAAATCATATTAGATCTTTTCTATTGCCTGAGTTAATCGTGAGTGAACTCTGAAGTAGATATCAGATATATAGGGTGACAATTATTGAACTATATGGAAAAAAGCGTTGATTAGTTACAAACTAGGGTGTGAACTCACTTTATTTAACATCACAGGAAATTTACGTCACGTTCAAAGGATGTGTGGACCTGAAAAAGCGTTCGACAACGTCAAATGATTCCAGATGTTCGATATTCTGAGAAAAATGGGGATAAGATATAGGTTCAAATGGCTCTGAGCACTATGGGACTTAACATCTATGGTCATCAGTCCCCTAGAACTTAGAACTACTTAAACCTAACTAACCTAAGGACATCACACAACACCCAGTCATCACGAGGCAGAGAAAATCCCTGACCCCGCCGGGAATCGAACCCGGGAACCCGGGCGTGGGAAGCGAGAACGCTACCGCACGACCACGAGCTGCGGACTAAGATATAGGGAACGACGGGTAATATACAATATGCCACTACAGATATTGAGATTTAGGTTACGGCATGTTAGATATGACTGCCATCATTGGCGCTGATGTGGCGCTGACGAATAGCGAAATTGTTCATGACCCGCTCAGGTGTCGGAACATCAATGCTGTCGATGACTTCCTGATGGCTGGTTTCAGCTCAGCAATGGTTTTGAGTTTATTGCTATACACATTGTCATTAATACAGCTCCACAAAAGGAAGTCGCATGTGTTCAGATCTGGAGAACGGGGACCAATCGAGGACCATTGCAGTGGCCTCTGGGTGCCCCAGCGCCAGAATGTGGTCCCCAACGCTCTTGCCTCGATGGGGTCGAGCTCCGTCTTGCATGAAGTCAGGGTGACCTTGGATAATGGGGATAAAATCATCTTCAAAAACCTTTACGTACCATTCGGTAGTCATCGTGTCATCAAAGAATACCTTACTGATTATTCCGTAACTGGACATTGCACACCACACAGTCACTCGTTGAGGGTGAAGAGACTTCTTGACGCGAAATGCGGATTTTCGTTCCCCCAATTGCTCCAGTTTTGCTTATTGACGATCCCTTCCATATGGAAGTGGGTTTCGTCTCTAAACCAAACAATAATGCCCATACTAATCCCCCGCCAACCATGCAGTTTGAACGTAACAAAGCAACCCGTTCAAAGGTTATGACGATTTTATATCGTATAGTTGAATAATTGTCACCCTGTTAGTTTGGATAATGTAGTGTGATTGTCTATAATAACATCTGCCATCTGTACAAGTCATGTGAAGTTACATTTCTCAGTTTTCCGCCGGGTTAGTGTTACTAATGGTTTGTTTAGGCAACGAGTTACGAACTTATCAAAAGTTGATTAAAATGGTTCAAATAGCCCTGAGCGTCATGGTAATCAGTCCCCTAGAACTTAGAACTACTTAAACCTAACTAACCTAACGACTTCACACACATACATACAAGAGGCAGGATTCGAACCTGCGACCGTAGCGGTCACGCGGTTCCAGACAGAAGCACCTGGAACCGCTAGGCCACACCGGCCGGAAAAAGTTAATTATCTATTCCTCTCCGAAACATACGAAAATCAGCATACAGAAAAATACAGATCATAAAACTTTTCTGTTAGGTCACACACGCCAGTCCATACGGAACACATACTTTTTAAAGAATATAACTGTATCCGTAAAGCATAACATTTCAGTATAAAAGTAAGTTATAGTGATGATGTACCCCTTTACTGTAGGATTTGATTAACAAGAAAAGCAGTCCTAAATAAAGCTTCTAAATTTATTTGAGAAGTCAACACACAAGCACACGTTCTTTGTTTGTTCTAATGCCCAAGTACACATAGATGGGTATACAACGTTACACACAGTAAAATTATGAGTAAAATTTGGACTTTTAACTTAAATATTCATCGAGTAGTATAGTCCAAATCATGTTACGATGACAAAATTTGCTTTTTAGGAACTTTATGTGTCATTACTTCATTGCGAAGTAATTAACTTGATATATTTTAGCTTTGCTGAACCTGTGAACTAGTTCTGAAGCAGCTGCTAGTCTCTCACAGTCTCTGTTAGAAAAATTGAAATATGTCTGAGAAGACCCCGGGGAGAACCGCGGTTGGGAAGGGTCTTAGTGCTCGGTTCCTATCTGAGCTAGGAATGTGCGGTAGAACGTTGTTAATTTAGACTGGAACAGCGGCGATTTGTATAGCCATTCGTTATTGCCTTCCTATAGCTATGTACAGCGTATTTTCTAGGTGAGGACGTGGGTTGGTTGTGAGGCGTACAGAGAGATAGCGTGCACAATTGTGATAACTGTGTGTCGCTTGTGCCGCATCAGTTAACACACCTACATAGTAAACAGGAGACCGTGGGTACCAGTCCCAGTCTGGTACACATTTTCGCTTGTCTCCGCTGATTCCACATAATGTCCCGATACAGTTGACGTTAGAAATCTCTTCCGTTTCCCTCCAACCCCCCCCCCCCCCATCCCTCCACCCCTCCACATACACACCCCTTCAGTTTACATGTGTCTCGCAGGTTCGAACGACGACCAACTACTGCTGGCGTCAAGGCGAATTGTGGTTGTAGATTAATTCGTTTTGCAGCAGATTTTAACTGGACAGGAACTAATTCTCATCTAATTTTACGTGCAAAAACACGTTTTTCTGGGAGACTTTTAGAGTGCACCGCTTCTACCCTGTAACTTGTATCAATCGGTTCCTAGTTCGGCCAAAGGTAAACAAACGGATAAAGCAAAAAGGATCTTCTTTTTAATCAGGAATCTTTATCCGTTGTCGAGATACGATGGTTTAAAGTCGAGGTAAATGTCGCGAGGTGCTGGAGTGGAGAAATGTATGTAACACTTGGACTAAGCTGAATTTGCATGAGAACTGCTCATACACTCATCCACCCTCCCGTCTCCCCATTGACTACCACCGTAACTTATGCACAATGGAGAAGTGAAATCTAAGGAAATTAATAATGACCCTGTACATGAGTGGTAGAAATGGTTGCACAAACTCTATAATTTATTAAAGTTACTAATCAGACTTTATGCTCATTAATTATAAACATGGGTAGGAAACGAAATTTATCATCTCACTTCAAAATGACTAGAGGGGCACCTACTCTGAAATACTAAATACAGTCATCTGTTATGAGTGAGTCAATAACAGAGCTAATGATAAAGCCCAACTGTGCAACAGAATGCCGATAGAAAATGAGAAGTATGTGAAAAATCCACATGTCACGTCGTAGGTACTGTAGCGCTAAGCCGAGAGCTTAGACTGCTGAGGGCGTCAGAGAAGAATTACAGGTCCCCTTTACGCTGGTGCTGCAAATACTTTACTATCAAGATCTTATTGCGTTGACAGCCAACAGCAGTTAGGTGGTGCAGCCGGTGACCTGTGTACTGCTGGGCTCTCTGATGATCGATGTCCACGGATAAAATCCGATGAGATTTGTTCCGGAAAGAACCTAAAGTTCTGACCGGATCACTGAAACAATTCTACTTCTAAGTCTGCACAGGAGTATCTCCTGCAGGAGACACATACAGTACACCTATTATCCCTGGCATTCTAGAGAAAATAGCTCTTCTCTCCTAGGTGGTACCGAGGTGAAACAGCCTCTCCTGAACAGTGAACCAACACTGAAAGCGCCAAACCCCCAAGCTCGAATTTCTCCAATCACAGAAGGCCGTGGGAAAATCTACGAATCATCTGTGTTCAACGCACTCGCCAAAATCCCATCAAGCTGGCTGGCAACGTTTCTGTACCAATCGTGGTCATTTACACCAATTTTCCGTAGTACTCTTTGATGTTACATCGAGTCTTCTTGATCAACACAGCATTTCACAGGATGTGGGAAACTAGCCACGAAAACCACCGCCAAAAACGAACAAAATATCTCTCAGACGCTAGGCGACGATTTGTCACGCGTCCTGTGGCTTCAGACCTCAGATTCTGAGAACCGCTAGAAACGATACCAACACCTGCCGTCGGCCAAGTAAAGCCCACACGGCAAACTGCAAAACGCGTAACGATGGCTCCAGAAAGTCGTGTTGGGCTTCGCTTCATGCGACTACAATGGTCTAGAGCCGTGGTAGATTGGCCGCCCTGAGGACTGTCACACGCCATTGTCCATGATGCCCTCCCCCATTACTCACAGAAAAGACGGCCGGGTCCAACCTTAATTTTCTTTTTTTCTTTCCGCCACACTCACGGCAGGTAGCCCACGTCCAGGCCCAACTCACCCATACAAGGACAGATCAACAAGTAATGCCCCAGCATCAGTAAAAGTATCAAAAGTAAAAATCAGGGTCCTCGTTACGGCTTTCATTTACAGCAATGGCCTTTCTCAGCCTGCCCCGACTGAGACGCATTAATAAAATATCACATCCGAGAAACTGAGAAAACTGAGAGGAGACAGGCCGCAAGAGACTTGTAACCTCTCCACTTAGCCAATAAAATGTGTTATTATGTGGATTGTACGGAATCAGGTAACAGTGAGTCAAATAAATAGATAGTGCTTTCTAGCGTTAAAAATAAAAACTCGATTTGAAAAATCTAGCTTCGTTTAGGTTTTGTGTGCAAAAAAATCTAGCTTCATTCGTATTTTACGTGCAAAAAACTCGTTTTTTTCGATTTTTTTATGTGACCCGATTTTACATGCATAAAACAGGTTTTTCCGGATGGATCTAGAAGCACACACTTTTATCCTTAGTTGTAAGTATCGTTTATAACATTGCGCGAAGGTAGATAAATGGATAAAGCTGAAACAATTTTTTTATCCAGTAATCTTTGTCCATTGTCGAGGTACGGTGGTTCAGATCGAGCTAAATGTCGCAAGTAAATTCTTTCTTACATGAACTGAGTGCGCGGAAACGGTTTAAAATGAAACACATCAATTAAAAATGCATTCTGACAATAAAACTGAAAACTCCCTTTCAAAAAAATCTAGCGTCATTCGGGTTTTATGTGCAAAAACACAACACGGGGACGGAAGTTGTGTCCGTTAACTGCTGCTCGACTATCCAGAGTATCACCGTGCGTCGAATGGCAGGGCATCGACGAGGACAGAGAAACATGCAGCTGATGTTCAACTACGTGCTAAGACAGAGGAGTCGGCAGATTTAACAACCAGTGAAACGACGTGGTTGACATGTGGTGGCGCTCTCGGACAGTATATTACAGTTCTCTTTACATTTTTGGGAAGTGATGCCCCACAGCTCATACATATTTGAAAAAATTCATCTTACCGTTTTGGGATGCTGGTAAAATACTTTATTATTCAACAATTTTCAGTCGTCTGACCATCACCAGATTCATAAAAGTAATCACAGCATTCGCCTAACATTATGCTGTGGATACTGCTGTGAACCTGATGATGGTCAGACGACTGAAACGTATTGTACAATAAAGTATTTTAACAGCAGCTCAAAGCGCTAAGATGACTTTTTATTTTAAATGTCAATAGAAGTTGACTGTGACTGCCAAGGAAGTAGGGCTCTTACCCTACTGTAGCTGGCCATTGGCAGTTTGAGAAATTACGTTCAGTTTTACTGTCTTGTGTGCTTTACAATTACCTTCGCCGTTTACAAGAGCCGGAAAAATATTTCTGTGGTCAGCGAGAAAGCGATGAAGAACATACCGACCATAATTTTAGGTCTGCAATTCCAAGTTACTCATTGTGTTCACTGCAAGAAAATGTTCATACTTGGTTTTTACTCAGCGGTATCAGGGATGATTATAAGTAAAATTTTTAAGTTTTAACTGATTGATGTAATCAGGAAAAATACACCGAAATTCCTAATAATAATAATAATAATAATAAAAATAGTAATGATAATGTCCCTGAAGGAAACAGCACTATTAACATTTCAGAGGTGACCTCTATGGAAAATTCCAGATTGAATGGTCTATCGCCCTGACTTTCAGGCACCAGAAGTTAATTGTTCGCCTTAAAATTGGAAAATCATGTCGCCACTTGCCACGCGATTTTGTCAACATCACGAGAGCCACACATCGAAGCGATCCGGGACGGTGTGCAGCCGTCGCGAGTTCATTTCCCACTTTCGCCGAAGACCCTTTTGGTAGGTCGCTAGCTCTGACGTCATTCGAGGTGTAGCTCATGCAGGCATTTGACTGACGTGGACACATTCGTTTCTCGGTGCAAAGTGCCTCTCTTATTGCCTCTCTGGCATCTGGCCGTATATATATATACGGCGGGGATCAGCGGACCGCCAAACGGAACATCTGCCTTAGGCACAGGTAGCAGCATCTAAATGGCCCCTATCTCGGACGGACACGTATTAATTAATACTTCTGTTCATTGATCAGCTTAAAACTTTCAGAATATTTTTTATACGTATAGCTGAATGTACCTTAGCCCACTGAACAGCTTTAGCTCGACAGCATTTAAACTTTGCCGGCTAGGAGTTTTAGAAGGGAACTAACAGTAGAAAGTGACGTCTACATTGCGTCTTTAAGGTTCCTTGTAATGATTGTAATTTATAACAATGACTGGAAACTTGGTACAGCTTTAATATTTCGTAAATGTAATGGAACACAATAATTAAATCTTTCTATAACAAATACAAATGACACCAAAATTTTGGAAAGATTTCCTTAATTTTTTCTTTCTTTCTTAGATTATGGTGCAATCCTTTGTATTCTAAGCACTGTCGGGTTATGATGACGTGGCGCTTGTAGAAGTGAACTGGGGTAAGCGTTGGCACGCTCGGTCTCTTCTGTACCTCTTACAATGATACAACGCTTGTGTCGCCTCACGTAGTAAGGCAGTTAACAATGTATGAAGTTTCTATTTTCTCAGTTTTAATTTTTATTAACTGGTGTCTACATAAAATATCAAACAGATTTTACATTTGTAGTAAATGGCGTCGAGAATTAATTGTTCTGCTAAGAATTAAGTAACACTGAAGAATTAATTGTTCTGCTAAGAATTAAGTAACACTGAAGAACGCTGGATTTTTCGTTAACATTAAGCAAACCTTCAGGACTTTCCACTTTCCTGAATCCGTGTCATATCGTTATTCAGACATTAAGTCCTATGGTACTTTTTTAGGAATCGGACAAGGATTCTACCACAAGTTACATAACTTGGGCCGATGAGGAGGTACCTACAAAAGCAAAGTAAATTTCATCTACACGTTCACTACACAACCAACATTAAATACTGGAAATGCGCTTTTACAGTACTAAAGAAAACAGTGCTTGTGCTGTAGGCAACGATGCTAAGTCCTGCGTGGGAGTCTGCGAGTATTGTATCAACATAACCTAAACATCTATGTAGTTCAGACATGGCTCTTCCTATACTAATTTCAATGGAGCCCTATAAAATATTTCCACATCTTTACAGCCGAAACCATCTTTCTGCCTAGGCTTACTTCCTTGGAACTGTACATTTCCTTAGGTTCACATTGAGGCCTGTATCTGGACAGTCTGGAAATTAACGACTGGCAGTTAGCTTGTACTCAGTTTGCGCGCTCTCCCCCCGCTCCCACCTTTTCCATAGCTGTGCTTTTGCCTCCACGCAGAGGAACCCTTCCAGTTTGTCTTAACCTATCGTTACAATTGTAACTATCGACCCATAGATGTACCAGTAAACTATAGAATACTTCTCAGCTTACATTACACATACAGGAACCTATCACACAATGTAGAACATCATTAATAATAACCAAGTATTACCAAGATACAGGGTGATCAAGAAGGACTTTACACTTCTGGAACTATAAAGAAATTTACTTACGTAACTTACAGAACCGGTAGGTGTTTCATTTTGTAGCAAACACCCTACAGTTTCACATAAAAGTGTCAAGCGTCATTTAGTTTCGATGTGACTATCATATTTTGATTCGGCAAACAGCCCATCGGTAACCAGTTTCTGCCCACACTCCTTGCAGCAAATCAGACGTAACTTGTGCAGCGGCAGCGTAGATTGGATTTTTCAGGTCGGCTAAATTCTTTGGTAGGAGAGGAAAATCCCAGAGAAAAAAATGCAGTGGTGTCAATTCCGGGGAGTGACGGGTTCTTGCGATTGACCCTTCACGCCCATCCGCTGACCTGGTATGCGATTATTGAGGAAACTTCGAACATCCGTCAGGAAATGAGGTGCGCACCACCTTGCCAGTAGTAAACGTCTCGGTCGTCTAACTAAAAAGTTTTGAAGCATATCCAGATACACAATTCCAGTGACCGTTTCCTTCATGACGAAGAAACGTCCGTAAACTTGCAATTTCTTAAGGGCAGCAAACAAATTAGCTTTGGGGCTGTCACAAACCTGTTGCATGTGGATTTCCTCTGCCCCATATTCTGCAGTTGTGGGTTTTCACCATGACTCTAATATGAAATATTTACTCATTTCTGAAGATTATTGTGTTCGGGAATGTCTCGTGGTCCTCTGTCTGATACAACATTTCTGCACAGGATTCCCCAAGAACAGCCCAAACTACATCACTAAAGTGCTCTGCCATTGTGAGTCTGTATGGTTTCAAGTGTAAATCTATACGCAGTATTCCGCAAACGTTCTTTTGCGCAATGCCAGCCCCACGAGACGCGCGCCGCATTGATTCTTGTGGACTGCGGGCAAAGCTCTGCCTAACTTGTTCGACATAATCAACAACACGCGGGCGACCTGCTGTTTTATCATGTCACAGTGAACAACCCCATAAGTTCTTTTGCCAAGAGTTAACTGTATGCCTGCATCATTAAAGTATTCTGTGCGAAATATACACGAACTGTTCCTGCAGAGTTCATTTCATGAAACCAAAACACATAGTGAGCACTCTCCGAACCAGAGAAAGTAGCCATTCTAACAATGCCCTACGCTGGTGCTCCTGGTGGAGGAGTAGTGTATTGATTCAGTACGTGAATCAAACTTGAGGGTATTTGCTAGAAAATGACACATCTACTGTTTCTGTAAGTTCTCTCACTACATTAATTTACTATTCCTAAAGTCCTTGATGATTCACCCTGTGCAACAGGGCTATAATTCATGAGCAACCAAGAATTACGAACAAAGTGTATTCGTGGTGCCACATGTCCTCGTCGCACTCGGGCAGCGCGCGTCGCTCCCTAGTCTGTGAGAGGAGGCGGCTGACACAGAGTCGGTCGGTGGTGTGTGTGGGTACGGCCTCTAGCCTGGCAGGCGGAAAGACCGGCAGCGGCAGCGGCTCCCGCCGTGGGCGCCGTAATTTACTTAGCCGGACGGGGCGGGTCGCGGCCTCCGGCCTCCCGCTGCTCCGTGTCCGGCTCACCGCGCCCCTGTAGCCGCCACCTCAGCACACAGATTTCTCCTCCCTCTGCTGCTCCTTCTCCCCCGGCTTCCTCTGTTTCGGCCACGCGGACGCATTTTCTTCAGTTGTCAATACAGTTACTTGCGTGAACATTCGTAATTTCGTCACACAAAGTACACTACTGGCCATTAGTATTGCTACACCAAGAAGATGACGTGCTACAGACGCGAAATTTAACCGAGAGGAAGAAGATGCTGTGATATGCAAATGATTAGCTTTTCAGAACATTCACACAAGGTTGGCGCCGGTGGCGACTCCTACAACGTGCTGACGTGAGAAAAGTTTCCAACCGATTTCTCATACACAAACAGCAGTTGACCGGCGTTGCCTGGTGAAACGATGTTGTGATGCCTCGTGTAAGGAGGAGAAATGCGTACCATCACGTTTCCGACTTTAATAAAGGTCGGATTGTAGCCTAGCGCGATTGCGGTTTATCGTATCGCGACATTGCTGCTCGCGTTGGCCGAGATGCAATGACTGTTAGCTGAATATGGAATCGGTGGGTTCAGGAGGGTAATACGCAACGCCGTGCTGAATCCCAACGGCCACGTATCACTAGCAGTCGAGATGACAGGCATCTTATCCGTATGGCTGTAACGGATCGTGCAGCCACATCTCTGAGTCAACAGATGGGGACGTTTGCAAGACGACAACCATCTGCACGAATAGTTCGACGACGTTTTCAGCAGCATGGACTACCAGCTCGGAGACCATGGCTACGGTTACCCTTGACGCTGCATCACAGACAGGAGCGCCTGCGATGGTATACTAACGACGTACCCGGGTGCGCGAATGGCAAAACGTCATTTTTTCGCATGAATCCAGGTTCTGTTTACAGCATCATGGTGGTCGCATCCGTGTTTGGCGACATCGAGGCGAACGCACATTGGAAGCGTGTATTCTTCATCGCCATACTGGCGTACCACCCGGCGTGATGGTATAGGGTGCCATTGGTTACGCGTCTCGGTCACCTCTTGTTCGCATTCACGACACATTGAGAAGTGGACGTTACATTTCAGATGTCTTACGACCCGTGGCTCTACCCTTCATTCGATCCCTGCGAAACCCTACATTTCAGCAGGATAATGCACGACCGCATGTTGCAGGTCCTGTCCGGGCTTTTCTGGATACAGCAAATGTTCGACTGCTGCCCTGAACCGCACGTTCTCCAAATATCTCACCAACTGAAATCGTCTGGTCAATGGTGGCCGAGCAACTGACTCGTCACAATACGCCAGTCACTACTCTTGATGAACTGTGATATCGTGTTGAACCTGCATGGGCAGCTGTACCTGCACACGCCATCCAAGGCGTATCAAGGCCATTATTACGGCCAGAGGTGGTTGTTCTGGGTACTGATTTCTCATGATCTAGGCACTAAATTTGCGTGAAAATGTAATCACATATCAGTTCTAGTGTAATATATTTGTCCAATGAATACTCGTTTATCATCTGCATTTCCTCTTGGTGTAGCAATTTTAATGGCCAGTAGGGTAGACTGAGTACGGTTGTGCCAGGGTACGGTTGTGACAGTCGCCATATTAGCCAAACAAAAACGAATAACGTGGAGAGTGGGAGTGAGACAAAAGCGGCGAGCCTGTCTGGACTTGTGTCACAGTATTGCGTCAGCCATCGCGCGACAATAACGCTAGCATCGGTCTACATTACTTTTCAACAGTCAAAAGTAAGTTTATTGATTCCATTTCTTTTAATGATTGTTGCTATATGTGTACTGATAAAGTAATGAGAGTTTCTTCTTGTTAAACGTTAAACATTAGTAGTTTAATATCAGTGATTACTTCGCATGTAGACAATTTTGTATTGCCATTGCGACCTTTTTCTTGTGGAGGAGTGCGTTGGGTACGGTTGTGAAATATTTTATGGGTACGGTTGTGACATGTTTTAAGCGTAAGGTTGTGACATATTTTCTGGGTACCGTTGTAACACGAAGATAATTATTTATTTCTAGATGCCCAGAAAGAGGTTGAGGAAGACTGACAGAGGGCAGTGTGGCATTACAAAATATGAAGACGCTTATAAAGAAGTGAAAAACGGGAGTTCTATATGCAGAGCCGCGGAAATGCCCGACGTTAATCGCATGTCTTTGCCACGACGCATTCGTAAACGCGATGGTGTCACTGCAGGCCAGAATGAAGACAGCGTCAGCATGGGATATGTCGCACATAATAAAGTGTTCTCTGAGGAGCAGGAACAGCAGCTGGCACTTTATATAACACGATGCGCGGAAATATATTTTGGCCTTTCTCCGAAAGAGGTGCGGAAGCTAGCTTTCGAACTTAGTACTAAATACAATCTGAAGCGACCTGCTACTAGGCTCGACAATGAGATGGCTGGCGAGGAATGGTTTCGTTCATTCATTAATAGAAATCCTTCACTCTCTGTTCGCGTAGCTCAAGCAGCTTTCAAGAGCAACGAGCTTTAATAAAACAAATGTAAAGGCTTTTTATGACAATTTGCAAACTGTTATGGACAGACAGAAATATGAACCACAGGATATATACAATGTTGACGAAACAGGCGTCACTACTGTCCAAAAACATGACAAGGTAGTAGCAAGACGTGGGGTACGCCAAGTGGGAGCCCTTACTTCAGCTGAGCGAGGCGCATTAGTCACAGTTGCTTTTGCAGTAAATGCCTTCGGGAATACTATGCTGCCTCTATTTATGTTTCCACGGGTTCGTTATCGTGATCATTTTGTTAGGGATGGGCCTGTAGGATCAATTGGGACTGCAAATCCTTCAGGATGGATGCAAGATGAATCGTTCTTAGTATTTCTCCTACATTTTAAGAAATTCTCTAATGCTTCTCAAACGCATAAAGTGTTGCTATTGCTGGATAACCATTCCTCACACATCCACATCAACACACTGGATTTTTGTAAAGAAAATGGAATCACATTGCTTTCATTTCCTCCACACTGTACGCACAAACTTCAACCCTTGGATAGATCTGTGTTCGGACCCTTCAAGAAAGCTATAAATACTGCTTGTGATGGCTGGATGCGGATTCCCCCTGGAAAAACAATGACAATCTACGATATACCAAGTATTATCAAAACAGCCATGCCTCTGGTTTTCTCGCAATCGAACCTTCAGGCTGGTTTTTGCAAAACTGGTATTCACCCCTATAATGGTAATGTGTTTCAAGAAACTGACTTTGCATCTTCCTCTGTTACGGACAGAGCAAACCCTGACACAGAAAAGAACATTTGTGCAACACCATCTCTTGAAATTCACACACTGAACCCTGAGACTGGGAAAAACAATGCTAGAGTTAACAATGAAATACCACAGTTTTTAACACAAGAATTTGGCTTTTCACCATCGTCTGAAATAGAAAGACCTGCCTCTGGAGAGAAAATCCTGAACGCAATGATGAATTGGAGCCACTTTCAGCTTCTTTATTATGCGAATCTTCAGTCCCAAGTTCAAGTAGTATTGAGCTAACTGCGTCATTCTCAGCCACTCCACCTGTTTTCTCGGCTGAAATTGTTCGGCCTTTTCCTAAGGCTCCGCAAAGAAAAACAAGAGGTTCCAGAAATAAAAAGACAACCATTTACACACACACACCTGAAAAAGAGGCAGTTAGGCAAGAATATGACGAAAAAGAAAAACGAATGAAGGCTCAGCAGGTAAAGAAACATCTTACTGAATCAAGAGGAATAAATACAGGAAAAGGAAGAAACAAAGCAAAGAAAAGGAAGATACCACCATCGTCATCAAATGAAGAAGATTATTTCAGTCTGGTTTCCTTAGGCCCATATTCAAAGGGTAGGCCTGGCGAAAAATGGATAAAATGTCAAGGAAAATGTGAGCTCTGGTCCCACTTGGAGTGCGCAGGTGGCATTCGGTTTTACATTTGTCATAATTGTGATGAGTCAGACTAGAGCTCAGTGTCGTACTTTTGCACTTTAGAACTAAGAATCAACCTTATATTTCTATTGTTCTTTGTTTTTTGTGATCATATTTACACAAACGCTTAGATTTTCCTTGAATAAGACAATTTAAGATTTTTGTTTCACTGGTTTTTATAATGCCTATTTATTTATATGTTTTGTATTTCAACACACTTATTATATTGTATAGTTTGATATTTTAGTTAAATTCTTTTGCTGATTGTAATATGATGATTGTTATAATAACAGCTATAGATGCTAGAGTTCCTTATTAATTACAAGCTATTAAAGTGTTCCAAGATTATATTTCTTTTGCTGCATGAAAGTTAAATTTTCACAGAAGAAGATTACGTTGCTATTATGTTAGATATTAGTTGCAATAAAACTGATTTTATATTATTTTGATGCAATATTTAACATGTCACTACCGACCCCAGGTACTGTCACAACCGCCCCTGGGCTGTGGTCGGTTGTGACATTTTTCATTTTGTTTCTAATTTGCTCCTATGAGATAACCATTGTAACTAGCCATAAAATTTTAATATTTTCATTTAGACAAATGTAGACTGTACTATAAAAACATTTTTACTCCATGTAACTCGCATAGTAACAACAATATAGGGAATCAAATGAAAATTGTCACAACCATACCCAGTCTAACCTAGTGTAAATATTAGTTACGAGTGGCGTTCGATAAGTAATGCAACACGTTTTCTTAATCTCAAAGTTTCGGTTGAAAAATTGTCGACTTAGTGGTGGGACGTTCTGGAATATTCCAGCTTCAGCCCGATAGCTTCGTGAAGTTCCGATAGGTGCGGCGCTCTACGTAGACTTGAAAGTCGTATCTTCAACGGAGTCTCTTTCCAAGCAGCAGAGAGCTGTCCCTTCGTTTCTTTTGGTGGGAAACGAGAGCATCGCAGGTATTCATAGGCGCTTGCTGAATGTCTACGGAGACTTGGCGGTGAACAAAAGCACGGTCAGAAGTTGGCCGAGGCGTTCGTCATCATCGCAACAACGTCACGCAAACCTGTAGGCGTCCCGGCCGGCCACACACAGCTGTTTGGAACGTGCTGACACTCTCATTCTGTGTAATCGGTGGATCGTATTTAAACTTCCTGGCGCGGGATTAGCCGAGCTGTCTGGGGCGCTGCAGTCATGGACTGTACGGCTGGTCCCGGCGGAGGTTCGAGTCCTCCCTCGGGCATGGGTATGTGTGTGAGTGTTTGTCTTTAGGATAATTTAGGTTAAGTCGTGTGTAAGCTTAGTGACTGATGACCTTGGCAGTTAAGTCCCATAAGGTTTCACATACATTTTAACATTTTTGTTAAACATCCTGCTGCACAGCTTGACGTCTCTGTTGGTAATCGTCCACCAGTCGGGGTTCTCAAAGGTGTGTGCCTTCTGTGTTCACCAGCGCGTCACAGAAGACCATAAAGAGCAACGAAGCATCATGCGTGCTGAACTGCTTGCGCACTGCGAGGCCGATGGTGGCAATTGTTTGTCGAATATCGTCATAGGTAGTGAAACATGGGTTCAACACTCTGAAACGGAAACCAAACGTCAATCGGCGGAATGGTGTCACACGACCTCTATTCCGAAGAAAAAGTTCAAAGGAGCACCCACAACTGGTAAAGTCATGACGACAGTCTTCTGAGACTCTGAAACAGTTGTTCTGTTTGATGTCCTCCGTAACGGAGCAACGATCCGCTCTGCAGTGTATGTGATATCCCAGGAAATTGAAGAAACGAGTTAAGGATGTTCGTATCACAAAATTGCCAACGAACTTCTCCTTCTCGATGACGACGTAGGGCCTCACACAAGTCTGCGCGCCCAATATCTTACATCTGTTTGATCCAATGAAGGATGCAGTCCGCGGTAAGCAGCACGTGGATGATGGGTGGTCACCGATGTAACAAGACATTGGCTTCGACGTCGATCAGTGGAGTGGTACCATGCGGATATACAGGCCTTGCCGATAAGCTGGCGTAAAGCTGTCGCACTGACCGGAGATTACGTCGACATATACTGATTTCATCCCCCCACCCCCACACACACACCCACGCCCCGCCAACCTCCACGCTGCTGGGCCGTGATGTGGCGTGGAGTGTGTACGTGTCAGTCACTTGTATGCACGTAGCTATACAGTGAGTGCAGAAAGTGAATCGTCATGGAGGAAGCACAGAACGATAGAACCGATGTGTAGTGTCTGGACGTACCCATGACCAGGTTATGAATTTAGATGGACGGAATCGCAATATCCTTCGCATCCACGTAACACGTAGTAAGAACAGTGGTAGTAAAAACGTCTAACCTGCAAGGAATCGGAACGAATACAATGCATTGTTACCGAATATCATTCACAAACCCGACGGGAGTTGCTGATGTCACATCCATCTCAAGCGGTTTCCGAGCAAGCGTTGCAGTGAGAACTGCATGCCAAGGACGTGTGGAGTAGGGTGTAGCTCACAAGATACATGGAGCTGCAAACCCTCAAGCGGCCGAACAACACATACCTGCCTGCTGACAGCTTGCCAGTCGTGTGTTACGACGAATTTCGTTTTCTACATCTTTGAAATGTCCGCTCCTGGTAGCTGTGTGGTCATCGTGACAGAATGTCAATCCTAATGGTCTAGGTTCGATTCACGGCTGGGGCGGGGATTTTCTCCGCTCAGGAACTGGGTGTTGTGTTGTCCCAATCACCATCATTACATATCCAACGACGCGCATGTCGCCGTGGTAGCGTCAAATCGAAAGACTTGCACCCAGCGAACTGTCTACCCCAAGGGAGGCCCTAGTCACATGTCATTTTAACTGTATTGAAATAAGGGTAGGCACTACACAACACATACGGTAACGCAAAACAATGGTTAGTAGCGCATGATGCACGCGGCGAGTTCTTAAAATCGTTGTTTCGTTTGAGGTTTTTTTTTTAGTTATATCTAAAATACTACACACCTATTCAAGTTTCCCCATACTTTATTTGAAATTGTTGAAAAATATGAATATACGTGGTACACAGAGCGCGGCGTCAATTCACAACTATTTCTTCGTCACGGCGGTCACACACGACTCTATAATTGCGCCATTGGAAATATCTTCCATGCCACTCTAACGTGGCGAGACGTACGTGAAGGCCGTTACCTCCCACCCTGATGCTCCCACTTTCTCCTGTCAGTCTTTCTGGTACTTCGGAAGTTATTGTCAAATAAACACAGGGATTTTATGGCTGTCTTTCGAAAGTATATGTTATGAGAGTCAGTTCCTGATTTAGCAGTAATGAATTCCGTCTGATGGCGTTGCGGTGTGGAAAATATATAACTAGAGCAGGGAGTCTAGGGAATAATTATGTCGATGATCTGGGACGGAGATGGGGAAATACACTGACATAAGGGATTTTACATAGGATAAGGTTTTCTAGCCCGGTGCCATGGAACGTCTATTTAGAAAACAGCGACGTTGGCCGATTGTTCGCGTGCTACAGTCGTGAGCTCGCGCGTCTGTGGAAAGTGATGTTGCACTTTTAAACCACGTGCAGGCAGCACGGTGTCAGATGTCCACGCTTTTTTATAGGACGTGCAGGTCGGTTTCACGGCCGCTCTGTAAAGTAGGATAGATGGCGATCTTTGGCAGAGTGCAGTGCTGGTGGATCTGGATTACTGCATCATTAGGTGCTCTTTGTTGAACATGATCCACAAATATTCCCTTCTTCACCCAACAGCAACGTAAACTGAGGATTCAGCAGGTACAGACTCTTCGAAGCTGGACTGTAGATAAATGGAAACGGGTCGTCTGATAGGGAGAACCAAATTTTCTGCTACGTATAGCCGATACGCCGTCATACAGGTGAACCGCTGCTAGAAACGTTCACCATGCCACGGACGCAAGCCTGTGGGAACAGTCTTATACTATGTGAGACATTCACTTGGACTTTCATTGGACCTGTAAAAGTAATCGAAGACATCATGAAGGATTTGGTTAGAAGAAAATTACTGGGGGTCAGCTGCATCCCGGCTTGCTTGATGTGTACGCAGATGGCTGGCATCTTCCAACAGGATAACTGCTCTTATCGCAAGGCCAGAATCATGTGACAGTGGCCTGAGGAGTGCGATGGTGAACCCACACTATTAGGCTCCAAACTTTCTGGGGTAGAACCTGATGGTACACAACTGAAACGGCATCTCAGTGTGCACCAACCAGTGGCACTTAATTTAAGGGAATCGTGTCGCATGTGCGTATACATCTGTTGCCACGCACGACTGGAAACCTACCTGTTACTTATCTAAAATGTGCCTCGCTGAATCGATACTACATTGAGTTACCAATGTTAACCAGCACACTGTTGAGCAGATGAAAGTAGCTTAATATTATTATCCGAAACTCAAGAATTAGGATAGAAAGTCACCGGACTTGGTAGATTCCATTTTTGGTGGAACTTACACAATTTTGCTTCAGTATTCTTGTGCTCCAATAGTTCTTTCAATAGCAACACTTCAGAAAGAACGACCCATTCCAATAATTATTGAGGTTCGTTCAGTAGTTCGTTAGCGTATTTACTGCAGAACACAGGCACGTTTCTAGCATACTGCTAAACAAGCTTGCAGTGGCATCTGGAAAGGACAAGTCGTTCATCTACAGTTAATATTTCTTCGGAATATTTACTTTCTTGGCAGTTTTCTGCGAGCAGTTCCCGAATGTACCGAATTGATGCCATGTTGAGGCCGTGTGTTTCTGATCGAGTCTCAAGGATTTTCGTATAACGTCAATTTTGTGAACTTAAAATGTGATCAGATATGTAGGTTTATAGAAGTCGCCATGAAGTACTTTCTGTCTAACACATCCCAGTTTTTACCAACACATCAGTTCTCAGGATTCCCAAAAACGCACCCATTTCCTCAGAGGTACTTTACTGCCACTTTATTTTCGTAATACTAAGAATACACGTATCTTCCAAAGTAGAGCAGTGCACGGTCTCAGCTAGCGTATTTTGTGAGACAAAGAAATCGCATTGGACCGGTGAGAGGCAGTTACAGTGCAGTTTAAAGGACCAGGTGAAAATTTAATAAGCCTGTGGGCTCGGATTCTGCGCAATGGTCGCGGTATTTTACTACGCTAAGGCCCTTCACATCAGATAACGAAAGCAGCATTTCTTTTATCTGTCTCACCTGGATCTTCACGTCTTTCTTCGCTGGCGACGCTAGAAGACGAGTATTCATTATCCTCGAGACAACGACGGCCTTAATCGTTTCGGGTTTTCGGGCTTCCAAATGAAAAAGAGCTTCAAATCTCTCGATTGAAAGTTTGATCAAATTTCATTCGATTGCCCTGCCAGATGAGATTCTTTTGCGTCTTACCCGGAATACGATATTCGTCCTGTAAGTGAAAGATAAAAATGTATTCCATAATTATTATACTTGTGAAGCCAAACTTGTAAGCATAGAAAAATATTTTTGTATAAAGAAATACTCGTAAGTAGTAGAGCTACCTATTACATGAGCCACTTAATGCAGTGAAAACATCACCAAGCAGGACCATCATGCCACACCCTCCTCATCAATGATTGCGTCATCATCACGTGACGGGCCAAACCAATACCCTTGCCCTCCCTCTCCCATCCCATGCCCTCCACCCACATCCCACAATTTTACAGTTCATTAAAGTGAAACAACCAGTCATAATACAGCGTCAGAGCAGCCATCTGGCTTTGATCAAAGGCGTCCGAATGATCTGAATTGTGTTGTGGCATGTTCAAAAGTATTTATAAGGAAAAATGAAAACAATGTAAAGACTGTATTTTGCGCTATTTCCACATCCAAAATATGTGGGAAACTCTCTCTCTCTCTCTCTCTCTCTCTCTCTCTCTCTCTCTCTCTCTCTAACACACAAACACAAACGTATATGCCCTGAACTTACAGATCAAGAAGCATTCGTGAATTTGAGAAGATCGATTTCTGTAACATACATGTTATAAAGTACAGCAGGGCCTCATAGTAATTATTTTCAAAATCTCCATAGTTCTATAAGCTTGTCAAGTGTCCCAATGTTATTTCTATGACTAAAATCCGCAAAAATACGTTGGAAATACAAAAACTATAATGTTGATTTCAAGTTGCACAATCACATACACACGTTTCTATCAAACTGCTCACAAAATTTAACTGAAACTCTAAAGTAAGTGGCCCAGTGCTACTTACAAGCCAAAATAGCTATAAATAACATACTAAACAGGCAGTCGATATTTCGTATAAGGCCTAAATGAGCAATATACTTCCTGAATAGGCTTATAACTGTAGAAACCACAAGTGGTCTAATTTACTGTACTAAGCAGCACACACTCAAATCAAACATTACCAAATCGAAATTGTTCTATGATGTTTATCCAATGTTACAGTGGTATCTCCACGTCTAAAATTTTGAAGGGTATTGGCGTTTCTCTTTGAGATTTTTTACTGATGGTATCTAGACTATTTCATCTTAGGAAGCACCACTTTAGGGGTATCACAGATAATGCGTTGTGTTCTACACTGGAAAATATAATCGACGTAGTTTACAGGGTAACACTGCTTTTCACTTGCATTTGAACTAGGTGTACGAACAAAACGAATTTTCTGGTAATGCTGCAATATTTACCGACTGAAACTATGATGCTAAAGCTCCTTACAAATTTTAGTAACTGTATTTCCTATAAATAATTACTAAATACTATAAAAATATAGAGAATATACGTGATGTAAACACACACAGAAAATATAGCCAAAAGAGAAATGAAGTGACTAAAAATTAATTCAGGCAGGAAAGAAGTAGGCATTAAGATGGGATTTTTATTGTGATGTAGCACTTAAATTGCCTATTTGTGTAAGGCACTAAAAGAACTACTGAAATATTTACATCCGTCCAAAATACCCGAAGATGGTCGTATAACAAGGCAAAGATGAATTATGGCCAAAGATGATAATGGATCAAGACAGGGGTAACAGCTCGATATCTTGAGGCTAACCCACACGATCACTACCGCTAATCTAACTTACAACTTAAAGAGCACTTGTCAGCAATAAATACCAAAGCATTCGATGTTCCCATGTCTAAACTCGTCAAACCTGATGTAGAGAACTGTTGTCAAAGCAACCCATACAGTGTAATGAGTCCACACTTTTGGGCATCAACTTCATTTTGTATTTCAAAACAGTCCCTTTCTGCTGTCACACAGTGAAAACATGACACAGTTATTAAATAGCATACCGATTGTTAGAAACAAACATTCATATACGAGAGGCGATTAAAATGGAATGTTATCAAGATAAAATGAAATGTCGTCTAAACTAAAAAATTTGTGATCACAACAAGATGACTTAACAACAGAAATTTCGGAACTGAAATATGCATACCTGGGCATTAATGACGCGATACGAGAATCGACTGATGAACAAACTCATATAAAAGAATCTGTCTGTGAGCCAAATATATAAAACTTTTATTCATTGTATCCAAAACATGATTGATTTCAGTAATTTGTGACCGTTTGCCAGGACTGATAATTTTACTGCTGAACTAGATATTAATACCAGGGAACTGGTATGATACAGAAGGAAAGAAGCTGCTCCCTTTTCAGATAAAGACATCCAGATCAACACAAAATTAGATTCGTAATTATAAATTGGTACACAACAGTCTCTTACTGAAGACTAATCTCAAACACACACTTCTGAAGAATCAGTTTTAAGAGAATGTAATAAAATCGAAATTACTTTAACTAAAGATTTACCGAGTGGTACGACGGTGTCCATTCTTCGGTTAGTAATATGCACCAGGAGTTTCCCGTTGTCAGACAAGTAGCACGTGACATGTCGTCCTCTATTACTAAGGCAAGTTGTGGCTATAACAGCCCCGCACCATATTACAGAATGGGTAGAGATAAAGTAGATGAAGCTGGTCTAAATACATGTCGGAAGAGGTGGTGACATCTTCTATATCATCCATTTTGCTAGAAGAAAATTTGTAGAAACATTGACAGTCCTAGATTTTCAAACCAGATAAGGAAAAACTCATCCTATCATGTTAATAAGATCTTTTAGACAATTTTCACCTAGAAATTAATCATACCATCTAAAAATACGTTTCATTACAGGTTCCATCCAAAGGGAAGCTTTCATCTGGGCAACTGGAAGTGTGAAAGTGCCAAAGTTGTGAGAAATTTGAGCAATCGTTCTTGTCAAATCATTGGCCAAACTCCATACAGGACAGATTCTGCAAAGAAATGTTGAACCAGAAATTATTATACAGCAAGCAAGGAAGTCTTCGAAACATTTCGAAAAGTATTTAAATAAAAGTAGATTTTAGTATGAATCGACTTGGTTCAGATGTGTGCTTCGAATAATAAAAGTGAAATTGCCTAGGGATGTAAGAGAAAAAGTAGTCTAGCTCCCCGATACGAAATTTGAACACTTCATGTCCATACCAGATACTATTAAGGTAATAAATTGAAATTCTAAGGTGATTAATATTAACAATAATGATGAAAAACGCCACCGTGCAAACAGTTACACAGTAACAGCAGATCAAAAGACAACTTCATTACATAGCAGGTGGCACCTCTATTGCACAATGTTCGCGTACCAACAGCAATTCGAGTTCTCACGAAAAAAATGAGCGCATAGTAGACAAAACCTCACATAATACTGTAACGAAGAAGGTCAATGGAATCAAACCAATAACAACTAATTGTCTTCAAATACAGGAAACCACAGTTAATTAAATACAAACACAACTGAACAACAAAGTGGTTCAGTACAAAACAGCACGGTTGACACGGGTTGGTGACTGCAAAATGTAACAGTAAATGTTACTGAGGTGACGGAAGACTGCTGTCCAGCTATGACTTCTTCAACTGACTAGAACCAGGTGCAATGACGTTCTTGTGTTAAATGGGTGCATAGACCATAATTCAGTGAATCTGTTAAGAAACAATGAAGACACAGACATTAGACTGGAACTAGATACGACCATTACAAATTCTGCTCATAGTGTGAAAATGTAGATTTTACCACTATTAATGCTGTTGTGGGAAAAACTCTGACTTCTATTGTTACTGACGCAGGTATAATTGTAAATTTGATGTCAGGAGATCTATATGATCGGTGAAGCTACTAGGGTACCTAATTACCCAGTACAAAACTGCAAAGTGGTTGGAGCAGTCAGTGTCAGGTTGTGACATGTAAAATGTATGTACGAATGCATGCTTTCGCTGAGATATCCGTTAATGAAGCATTCTCGGGTTTCAAGCCTCGTCAAGTGGCTTACTGCCCACGAGCTTTTGGCAGAGATGTCCTCTGCCATTGTCAAGAGGATGACTGTCGTGTGGTTGCCATTGCCGTGCTTATATAGCCGTGCCGTCGCTCGTGACGTCTCTCGTGACGTCACTGATGCTCGATCCCGCACCATATATGGTACTGTTTTGGCCGCACGGCCTCCGGGACTGCTTCAACTCCCTCAACACCGGATCCCACGCTGTACTGAGCTGCAATCCACCATCTCTATTGAAGGTGTTGATAGAAATTCTAACCTCTATGGGCTCGTTTATCACGCTGTTCCAGAAGCCATTAGTCCGTGTAATAATAGACGCTAATCTCAACGCAGTGGCGTGTTGCGAACTCTCGTTCATAGGTCTAGAGCTCTCTGGTGCCGGGAGCCTATCAGCAAAGCTTAGCCCTTTTCGCTATCTCTTTGTACCAAACGGGTACTCTAATAAACAGGTCCGTCATGCATTTAATCCTGCCCGCATTAAAGCTCAAAAACACCCAGAAGAAACAGAGAACTCCACGAGGATGGTTTTCTACCTATCTTGGTGGCGTGTGTTTTAAGATTGGCAGGCTATTCAAAAAACGTCAAATAAAATGTGTTCCACCATCCAGCGCGAGCACAAACTATGATGGGTTCTGTTAAGGACGACCTAAGTCCAAGGAGACCAGGTATGTATAAAATCCTGTGCCGATGTGGGAAATCATATGTTGGCCAGATGTGTCGCACTGATAAGGATAGATGTGCTGAACACAGACATCACACCAGACTGGGTCAGCCAGAAAAATCTTCTGTGGCTGAACATTGCCTTCACATGGGACACTGAATGAACTGCGGAGAGACAAAGACCCTTTCGTCAGCTTCCACGTACTGGAAAATTGGAAATTTGTGGTAAATTCCTTTGCAACCAAACTGCTAAGGTCATCGGTCCCTAGACTTAAACACTACTTAATCCAACTTTAATTAACTTACGCTAAGGACAACACAAAATCCCATTCCCAAGGGAGGACTCGAAACCCCGACGGGGCCAGCTGCACGAACTGTGTGGCAAGGCGCCCCTGGACCTCGCGGCTACCCCGTGCGGCCACGTACTGGGACTCCATCCTTAAATATGAAGGCGAAATTCGTATAAGTAACGATCTGATCTATAGAGACACGTGGTATCAACTCAGTAAGGTGTGGGAACCAGCACTGGCGGTACTAAGGCATCGTCGGCCGCAGACGAACGAATCCCTGTTAACACAGACGGAGAATCAACGTCCGCACACTTAAATTGGGTGCCAACACTCCGCCTGCACGCGCTGGACCGCTATTTACGGAGGCCCGCAGTTTTCCCGCGTCGCGACTGAGAAGTCCGTAGTCCGTTTGTACGGCAGGGGGCACTGGATGTCGCCGTGCTCTATGATTCGTCTACAACGACGTCATTGTCTCAACCTTTGGGGCCTGCGCTTTTCTTGCGAGTCAGCGTATATATTGACGAACCATTACAGCAACACGTCAGCAAGAACCTGAAGTTTACGAGCGGCTCTCTCGTTGAAACATTGTGCAGCTTCCACAATATTATCCGACACGACGCCCGTGAATCATTGAAGCTTATTGTAAATTTTGTAAAACAAAAGCCGAACATTGTAAATACTCCCAAGGTATAAGTTGAGTTCATTAAGACGAAAGACGCCCGAATCACTAGGTAACCTCCGCATTGTGATTCTATGAAAAATGACTAAGATCACATAAATGATTAAGTCACAAAATTTTCAAATATTAATTCTCAGCAGCAGGCTGAACGAAAAGCATTGTCATTAAAGTATATGCATGTTTTCAATTAGAAGTCAGGTGTTATACGCTCCTACTAATATCATATGGAAAACCAATATTTCCTCATAAAATTTACTACCAAATATCATACTCTATCCCTTCCACAGAACGAGGGGTGTTTACTAAAGAAATATCACAGATCTTAGAAGGGGAAATTGTAGGCCATAACTATTACCTTACTGTAGCTCTTTATTAACTCAAATGGTTCAAATGGCTCTGAGCACTATGTGACTTAACATCTATGGTCATCAGTCCCCTAGATCTTAAAACTACTTAAACCTAACTAACCTAAGGACAGCACACAACACCCAGTCATCACGAGGCAGAGAAAATCCCTGACCCCGCCGGGAATCGAACCCGGGAATCCGGGCGTGGGAAGCGAGAACGCTACCGCACGACCACGAGCTGCGGACTCTTTATTAACTATAGCTAAATTGCTCAAATGGCTCTGAGCACTATAGGACTTAACTTCTGAGGTCATCAGTCCCCTAGAACTTAGAACTACTTAAATCTAACTAACCTAAGGACATCGCACACATTCATGCCCCAGTCAGAATTCGAACCTGCGACCGTAGCGGTCGCGCGGTTGCAGACGGTAGCGCCTAGAACTGCTCGCCCACTCCGGCCGGCCTGTAGCTAAACCTGGTGGTAATGTCCACATTGTACTATAATGAAATTTTATTCCCATCAAGATCTTCAGATATAACTTCACCAATGATTAATTTCACTTACACCATTACGTACTTAGAATAAATATTTATTTATCTGTCTTTTCTGGTACCTTTGAAGTAAGTGGTATCAGAATTTGGTGTATGAAGAAAACGTGTTCATTACTGGTTGTTCGTACATATGTCTCATATCTTGTTGCCTTATTGTGAGGAAAGTTTGAAATTTGTATTAACAGCGTTGAAAGTCGTACGAACGATGTTATTGTTATGTATATGTGGAGTTTCATAAATAACATTTTTCCATGACATTTTCCTAATCCTAAATAAATATTTTGTTGTATTGGAGCACGATCTCCGTTATTTCTGCGTTTTGATGGATTTGCGTTGAGAGATTTGATTTTCAGGCAATAGGTATAAAAGGCTACTTTTGATTCAAATAAATACATAATGTCGTCTTGGCTTACCTGAATAGTAAGATACGAAAGGATACGACGTTTAGTTGCTCAGACCAGAGTAAAAAGAAAAAAGAACTATGAAATTATGTAGAATCTCTGTCTCATTATGAATTATAGATATCCTTCCCAGTGAAATACATAAATGTTTATCCTTTAAATATTTGGCTGTTTGAGCAGAATTTTACGATCTCTGCAGGTGATGGTAATGCACGTGGTGAACAATAGACCAAAAAAAAAACAAGTGAAACATTTTGCACTTAACGTAGTTCAGATCAGCTGTGTCGAAGATTATTATCGTCTCTGTATATATTGTGACTGTTTTAGTTGCACTGGCGCTCACTGAGAAACTGTGATCTACGCTTGACGATCACTGTGCTTCGCGTGGACGAGCCGACAACCCTCTCTGCCTCCTGAAAAAGCTTGATTGTTTATGTGAAGTATAGTGTGCGCTGCCATTACTGACTTAAACTGCACAGTTAATTTGCATGAAAGTTTGCCGAACGGAGACTTTCTCGGAACATGTTGTGGACATTTCCTGTACAATACTGGTATTGACCTCATCTGCTGGTTAAAAGCGGCAATTGATTGCTTGAATCACTGTAGACTGAAAACCAAGCACTGCATAAAAAATGAAATGTGAAAGGTCCCTCACTCGAAATGGATCCTTTTAAAGTACGTAAGTTATTCTCTGTTACTCGTATCGATGAGAAAGATTATTTTATGCAAAAAAGTTCTTCTTTTCAGCACAACGTAAATATGCAAAGCACTGCGTAGTCTCGATTCCTTTGTGCAGCTGTTACATGTAACCAAATTATCAGGGGCTACTTGATGCCCATTCAATATGCAATGAAACTACGTGCTGTTTCAGTCATCGACCTAGCTGTCCAAATTCAAGCCATTACGATGGGCCCTTATGCAGCTGACAACCGTCGCCCTTATTTTGTCCTTGGAGCTAGCTTATCTCTTCTTTATTAGCTGAATCGTCCAACCATAACCCAAATCCAGCATCTACAACTCCTGAATTCCATTGTCATAAAATATATACTTAATCCTTTTTACACTGTATCTGCACTGCATGCCACATATTACTAATGCTATACTACATGTTCCAGCAAGTTAAATAAAAAGCAGGGTTGCTAACTAAAGGCAAATACGTATAAATTAATATCTTAAAATGAAATATGTTGAACATTTGTTAGTCGAAACTGCAGTTTATATTTTTAATGCAGTATTATTATTATTATCATGCGAACTATTTCTTCGTATGAACAGTTTACAATAACATGATCTTACGTCACCGAATTTTCTTTTTTCCCATGACGATTATTAGCCCTGCAGCAAAAGTTGCTGCGCTCAAGAAATAATCCCTTAGAGAATCGTTTTATGCTTCAAGAACAATGGGAAGTTCAAAGCCTTAGCTCTAATTTTCGTAACTATAGATTTTCTTTTCTTCCTGACAATGTGTTCTGTCCTCTTCTTGTTACCACTTTATTTTCTAATTTACACTTAAAATCACAAAACTCTAATCACAAAACTCTAACCCGAAGGGAAGCGATACCATATATAATTTACATGAAGACTACCATTAACCCACATAAGAATACATGAATACATACACATCTTAGCATAATATCCCTCACATTACTCAGCAAGTTGTGAATACTTGAGAATATTACTGAGTGCATGGACTCTTTCTGACAAACTTCAACTAACTCTGAAATGTCAGACCATCATGATACAGGAGAATTATTGGTGACTGCGCTACACCTTGACGCTATTGGATACATTGAGAGAGATTTACTTTAGTTTATAAATCTGAGAGCTACATCAGAGCAGTCTCTGGACTGAAGACCACAACAACAACAACAACAACATAAATCTGAGAGATAATGGTGATGAGGCAGATAAGGGAACACTTTACGTGTGATTTTGAGTTGTGTACACATGTAGAGTGTACCTATTTATCCTGCAAAAGTAACAGCATGCACTTTGTACCCATAACTACTTGATTCCAAAGTGTAACAGCTAGTTCCACAAGCTTCTGTGTTGTAAGAAAAATTAGTAGTATAGTATGCTGTTACCATACTGCTTAAGAACAACTCTCGTTTGTTACCTGTATGAATGTTTAGTTCTGCTGCACACTACGACACTTCAACGAGGTGTGCTGTAGTTCACACAGTGTGACAGTGGCAGCATTTTGAACTGAAAGATGAAGTTAATACAATAGTTCTGTGAATTCGTTTGGTTGACTTTGATGTTAGTTTAGGACATAACAGTTTAGACAGGGAGTAAGAATGTTTCCTCCGGTAATTATTGCTAAAAGTGCGCTTTGAGCTGAATCTTAAATCAGCAGTTTTGTTGCGCCCTGACTAATGCAAATATTGCAGTTCTTATGCTGGCCTGTTACACAAAACTCATTGTTCAGATAGCCTTGGCACCATACATCTGTTCAGTAAATATTGCAGCATTCCTCGAAATTTCGTTTCGTACATGCTGATAGGTTCGTATTTATGTATTATAAAGTAGCAACTGCATCTTCACTTGTATCTTAAATTTTTTTAAGCGCATCGCAAGAGGGCGCGAATTCCACGTGCAACGGTTTGAAGATGATGCAGACATGTCGTCAAGAGAAGGGGCTTTGGAAGAATGTAGGCCACGGAGTCTTACGACAGCTGCTAGCAGCCAACATAGATTACGCAGAGTGACTATTGCCACTAGGAAAGGTGGCGCATTCTTTAGTTTGGAGTTGGCTATGTAATTGGTAGCAACATTTAAGTTTTTTAGTTCTTTAGTGGCATTTCAATTGCTGCTCTGGAACACGTGCATACAGATTCTGATCCTATCGTGAGAGTAGCTCACCGCTGTGCTCCTGCTGTGAGAGCACTGTGGCAATCATCACCATCATATAACGGAAATTAGTGGTGGGCTTCTGTCTGCTGGGTTACATATTAACGGAGCATAATTGTAACAAATCGACTGTACATATTACTGGCGTGGATAAATCTTTATAGTACTGGTACGAGATCAGCTGCCCCATCATTTAGATGTTGATAAATATTTGTTTTGTACCTCATGTTTACAAATTAAGTGACAACTATTGTGGCACAATATGGAATATGTGAATGGATTGTCTGAATGATTAAGTGGGTTGGATTCAATACCAAGTTTTATTGAAAGAAAGAAATAATTGAGTTCGAAAGCCAAGCTACCAAAAAAATTTAACACTGAATTTACAAGACCAAAAACATTTAAATTGAATTTGAGATTAATCAGTTCAAATCAGGCTTGAGGGCCAGTTTAACAAAAACTGAACTCTTAAATTCATTTAAACATTAGAATTTTACTGAAACACAGCAGGCACGGTAATAAGATTAACAGTTCAAACGCAATGTTTAGGTGCTCCAACATCTTTACCAAAAACCCAGATATTAAATTTAATGATGAGGACCAACGACTTCTTTATCAACTATAAAAAATTTCATGTGATCACATCCAACTGACACTAGAACAACAACACTAATTTGAACTCAGAAATAATATGCAATGGCTCCATCAAAACATTTAAAAGATAGAATATAGCTTAGCCGTCTCACCAGCCACCAGAAGACTGGAGATACAATATCTAGCTCCGGTAATCTAAATCTTCGTAGGCTTATAGGGCTACGTAGACGGAAGTTTCCTTCAGCACCTGACTGTAACGAAAATGTTGACTCCTCAGGTTCCTTATGGGTTGCTAACAGTTGTCTGAGGATCCCTGTTCACCTGTCGCGCAGTAGGACTCTCCCACACCCGGTAAAATCTTCAACGATGATCAGAGGTGAAGCCATAGCTCTCCGCCAGCAGCTGTAATAGTCAACTGTCCCTGAAAAGTACATCAGCTCACACCCGTTCCAAGAAGCTTTCTGCTTATGCGAATGCCTCACTGGTCCACAGTCCGTGGATGCAGCATGCGCCCTCTATAACCGAAGCAGCGTTCGGCACGACCGCCGCTAAATTCATGCTGACGCTGCTGGGAGCCGCGGAGCGCTGCCGTGTTCAACATGGCACGAATTTATGTATTAGCTTTATTTAAGATTGCATAGGGAGTGCCAGCAGTAACTTGAGCTCTCCTGTGATTTAACTGAATCTGTTAATATTGCACCCGGGGTGGGATCTTGCTGCAGACTTCACTTTTTCTTTTTACGGCTGAGGTGGCCGTTGTCTGTGGTAAAGCTTTTTCTATTACTGTGTCTCTTTTGGATATGGGTTTTCACTGGAATTAAATTTATTTGACGTTACCAATTAAGAGTAGTTCCACCAGGTGTGGTTCTCGGTAGTAGCTGGTACTCCGTGTAAACCGTCTGCCATGTGCCACGCACAGAAGTGTGATTTGCAGAGTAGCCATGTAGATGTAGAAATGTGCCTGACTTGGCCAAAGGTGCTGAGTCGTGAACCGAGTCACTGGAACACTGACATGATTATTTATTTATTTTTTTTTTTGGAAAATGTTCCTTGTTCCTCTCTGTTAAATCTGATAAGATTGCTTAAATTACATGTAATTGATTTAAGATATTGTGGCATGTGTGATCATATTACTTTTTTTCTGTTCTAGAACCCTAATACCTACTTGTTTCACTATACCTGTCTAAACCTGACGTGAAGGCCTGTTGAGACTTTTTGCGAACGTGTATAATTCTTGTAACAGCTTCTGAACGAATTTTTCAGGCACCTTTTACTTCCTTCGTCGTCTACTGATCTGCTGTTTTAATATTGTAATAAAATTGAGGATGTAATTTAACTCTTGTTGTGGGAATTTTGTATGTTACTAGTTTTGAATTTATGGGATGCAACTACACAGAGATGCTTTTAAGAGTAAGTATTTTGAATTACGATCTGTCGGATCTAGTTTCTGGTAATAATCAAGTATGGTCATATCACCAGCGTGTGCCACATGTAAAATTGTTGGTGTGAAATAAATTTTGAAATTATATTTTGCTGTGACTGGGCATGGCAGCCTACCACACCCAGATCCCGGTGTTCTTACCGTTTGACGTATGTCTAGTTCAAGTGCTAACAAAAAGCCACATTTGCGTGTTACTACCGTCGATTTCTTTTGTAGTGATGCATTAACTCTCATATGATTTACGTGTTTTAGATGTGGAAATCGTAAGACTTAACAAGCGTTATGCCTCACACCGAGAGTAGGCTAAAATTGAAATTAAACACACTCTTCTCGTAGCTGGCAGTAATTGATTGCCCATTTGTTAGTCTGCTTGCTTAGTGTATCATTTTACGCGACATGTGTTATCAGCAGTTATAAACTTGGTCACGTTAGTTTTGACACTGCACACTTATTCCTAACTTTAATGTTAGCTAGCTGTTTAGCATGTTATTTGCAACATTTTAGACACGTAAATAGCTTAGATCACTTACTTCAGAGTTTAGAGTCATGTATTTTAGACTAGGAATTACTGCGAGAGACACACTTCACATCATTCTTTCGAAACAACTTGTGAAAATAAAAAAAAAGTTTAACCGTTTGGACAATTATGAGCAAAGTCGAGATGGTTGCTTTTGCACTGCACTGTGAATGACTCTTGTATTTTAATGTACTGTATATTGGGGGATGATTGGTAAGAGGTGAGGGGAGTGGTGAGGACAGGGAAGGGAGAGCATGGAATAGGATTATGACAATGATAATTTTTATGACATCACAGATAAGGATGGGGAGGATGAGGGCCCTACTTTTTTGTGTCAGCAGTATTTGATGCTGCCCGCCACGAATTTCTCTTCTGCGCCAAACTTTTCATCTCAGAGTGGCGGTTGCCACATATGTCCTCAATTATTTGCTGTGTGTTCCAGTCCCTGTGTGCGCTGCAATAAATGGGGTAGGTAACAGGTACTTATTCTAACTTACCTTTGAGGAAAGTTCTTAGATTAGCTGTCACATCTTAGGAGAGTAACTATGGCGAACTGTTAAATGTAGTAGCTAATCTCATCACTTTAATTTCCCACATACATCAACGATAAAAGAACTATCTGAAAGCAGTATGAAAGACCCTGTATTGAACTCCACATGTAGGATTACCAAATTAATACACGATGTTAAAAGTTATATGTGTGCCAATAAAGTATTTCCCCAAAAAGTCAATTGCAAACATTTAATATAACGTAAAGTAACATAAACTGATCTGTGACATTTTATCTAGAAAAGATATGTGTTAGATCACAAATCACCTTTGTTATGCACCCGAGGGTTAGTAAACATATGGCGATTGGTTACATTAATTTACATATCCTTTCACTTCGTAAAATGGCAGAGCTTCTTTTGCACAATGCAAAAATGAGCAATTCCATCTGCGTAATGTATCTAGCAAATGCAGCTGTAAAAGTATGAAACTGAGGGAACCGAATACCATATAAACGACAGCACAATTTAGCTAAAATTCGTATAAATGGTACAGTCAGTCTAAACTTTTAAAATGTTTGGAATCATAGAGTCCTCTGTTAATAATGACATGATGTATATCGATCCGCAAACTTTCTCTGTATAAGGTGCTTTGCCACCGCCATGGCTTTCACAGATATGTATCAAGATAATGGGCAAGTCTACCGTGATTAACTCATGGTGGTCAAAGTACAGACCAATTAGGCGAGATTTAGGTTACATACAAATGACCCACATAGCTGCTATGTCATGGTAAAAACTGCTTGCATCTCTCTCTTTTAGATAATTTATAAATCTTATAAAATGCATAACACTGTGCTGTCTATAATTATTTTATTTTATTTTGCTACCGATTTCGGTTCTAAACCATCATGAGCACTCACTCCGTCTTTAGGCCACGAGTGGCGTACCGGGACCATCCGACTGCATCCATATTACATTGGTTTGAGTAAAAAAGCCTTTTAGTGTTAAAATTTATGCATCATGGTGTGAAAGGCCATTCACACTTTTACTAACAGAATGCCCACCTAGTAATGAAGAATGAATAAAAATACTCTCTATGGCTGTGCTACTGTTCCCCTGCACCCTAGTTGGAAAAAACACAGTCTGCATCAGCTCATATGAATTTAGGGGATCTACCAACATCCATTTTCTTAAACCATCACATACAAAATTAATATTGAAGTCACCACATAAAACTAATTTCTGGTACTTCCTACAAAGTGAATCAAATACCCTCTCTAGCTTGAGCAGAAATGCTCTGAAGTCGGAGTTCGGGGACCTATAAACAAGAAGAATTACAAGTTTAGTTTCACTGAATTCAACTGCTCCTGCACAACATTTAAATATCTGTTCAGTGCAGTGTCGTGATACGTCTATGGACTCAAATGGAATACTGTTTTTCACATACATAGCCACTGTCTCACCCCGCGATGAACTCCTTGAGAAACAGCCAGCTAATCTGTATCCTGGTAAAGGAAGCATCTGAATTGTCAAATTATTAATTTCAGAGTCAACATCTGTAAACAGTTCACTAACTTTATCTTTAATACCTCTTATATTTTGATGAAATATGTTAGTTCCTTCTCTACTTGGAAAAAATTTCATCCTTGGAGGTTGAGCTCTTAGTTAGAGGGACTTCCTTGAAGCAGGTATACCTATCAGCTGAGTTCAATCTAAAAAAGTTGCAGCTCTAACACCATCTACTACAGGAGTTTTCCATGAGTGGACCCACCACCAACAACAACTCCACCACCCACTACAAGCTTAGCCTCTGTCACCTTTAAGCTTAGCCAACTTCCCCTGGCCATGCATAATTAGGTGCAACCCATGCCTAGTGAAACCCGATCTACTGATAGACCAAACTGGCACCATTGAGATGTGACCCATACCCTCTGCCATCGGCGCCCTCCCCAGCCACATGTTAACGCGCCTAACAGCCGCATTAAAGTGAGGCCAATCATGACTCTGAAACAGTTGCACGAAATGCTCATTAGTGCCACCAGTTGGAGTAGCTATCTTTACCAGTTCACCACCTATATCATACTCCCCGTCCAATCAGGACTGTTCCCTGCTCCACCCACTACACGACCTGATCCTCCTTCGCAAAATTCTTACGTAACTCCCCTATGCTGTCAGCACGAGCCCACCCTGCACTAGGCTTCACAATGAGGGTGACCTGGTACTCACTCCTCAACACTTCCTGCAACTGCTGGCCCACATCTCTACTGTGAGAACTATCACCAGCAAAAACCTCTTCTTTCTGTTAGACTTTGCATTTACCCCAGGCATCCTAACTGCTGAGGCCTTCTGCATGTTCTCTACATCTACAGCTACACGAGGCTCCTCTCCACTCTACTCTGACAGTTGGTCAAATCTATTGCATATACGCAAAGTAAAACTGTCTGAATACCTCCTCTTCCTAGCTGCCTTCTTGCCAACTGCCAGTTCCCATTCCCACCACCCTTCAGCCTTCTCAATCTATCTGGTTCCTCCTTTGCGCGTTGTAACTGCACCTGAGGAGCACAGATCTTACTCCCCTGCTCCTCTATCAACTTATTTCTACTACAGATTCTGCATTCCCAGGACAGGATCTCACTAAAATGACCACTGGCTTCCCCACTTCATTCCCCCCCGATGAAAATACTTTGAACAAATCCCACACCGTAACCCACTACTCAGAAACCTATGGCAGAGCCCACACTTCTCAATCATGGTAAAATTTTACAGTCACTGAGGAAAACTATACGTCTACTTCACCAAAGTTTATTTACACCAATAGAACTATTTAGAGAAATAACAATTATGGTCTCGAAATTCTCTGCCTACTAAGAAAGCAACTACTTGTATTAATACCACTACACCACAGCTAATATCAATACCAGCAGGCAGAACCTAACCAAGTATAGCAACCGCTTCAGACGATACTATGTCCCTTCTTTTGGATTTAAAGGAACAAAAATCGCAACAAAAGCATGAATACTTTGTAATGAAAGGAACAAAAATCACAACAAAAGCATGAATACTTTGTAATGAGGACTTACTGCTGAAACGGGAGTAAAGGAATGAAAATATAAATAACAGAATCATCATCTGTGGCAGTACAGTAAAAATCTGAGTGTAGACTATAATCGTGCCCTGATACACTAATGTTCTGTGAATGTAATAGAATTATCTCCACACAATGTATACTGTTACTTTGTAAGGACGTTAAGTATTCTCTCATATTTTAGATGTTACAGACAAATATTAAATGTAATTATGCTTTTTCATGATTTTCAAGTAGCTCCAATGGTCATATTTCCTTTAAGGAGGTCGTATAAACAAATATTGATTTGCGATGAGGAGCTTTGTTGAAAAACGATAAACTTCATTTAAAACCTCCACAAAATATATTAAAGAAAACTAATAAAATGAATAAACATACATGAAGAGAAAGGTTAAAGCATCAGCTCCTACTAAATTCAAATCGTATTTCGGCACACATTTTCAGTTGTGTCGATATCTTCAAAACAAATACTGATTCCACATATTGAATAGGAACTAAGTCAGTCAGGTTTCTGAAGTTAATATAGCCAAAATCTTGGGAACTATCTAAAGTGTAGATTATTAAAAATTATCTTGTTTTTAAAGCTGACAAGAGTCCTTATCATCGAAGTGATTACACATTGATTATTTTAACCTATTTTAACCCAAAATAAAACATTTTCTATCTTGCCAACTAAAGTTAATGCACTTTTTTTGTGTTTTGCAAGACTAACAGCTTTGAACAGTACACGTTGATTTTGGTTTCACTGGACTCACCATAACTGCTGCCAAACCTGACACTGCACAGTTCATCGTATAGTGCGAAATGAGAGCTCAGAGTGGTCAATAAACACAACACAGTTCTTTGTGTATGAAATCCCCATCGAATGAGTGATCAGAAAGTTCAAAAAACAGTACGAATAACTACTGTGGAGCTTAACTGATAGATCTCGTAGATTTTTTCGAAGTGTTTCGAGGTGGAACGGAAGTCTTGTATTCTGGACATTGAACACTGAAATTCAAAAAATGCGTCTTGTTTCGAATTTTAATACTTCATTCAGGAAAATATTTCTCTGGCGATCAGAGATATAGTATTCCTTATAACATTTATAATTAATTTTTCCAAACTGCTTGATTATGTTCCGATTATTCAATCTAATAATGCAACACATTAAATGAAAAAAGATCATACCACGAAGTGTTATATATTGACGCTCAAATTACGAAACTGAAAGCTAGATCTACTTCTGTACATCACAAGATACCTTTCGTTCTGTGGCTGAGAACACTTCATGCGCTATTACCGCCTCTGATCTTCCCTGTTCCATTTATGAAAGTTGTGTGCGAAGAACTACTGTCCTTGAGATTCTGCATGGTCTCCACTTCTTATGTTCTTCTTCTTTCACTTCGTAAGATGGGGAAAGTAATTCTTCACTGTCTCGAGGCAAAATTGGATGTTATTGCAGATACCTACCGTTCATTATAAACCGACCCTGATGGCTGCGTTTCGAACTATGATAGTTGCAAAAGTCTAACAAACACGATTTTCCTACAACACAATGCACTTTGCGAAGTAAGTACAGTTCTTTATGTTTTGAAGGTACACCTCGTCATTTATGTAATTCGTAATTTTATTTATGTGAACAACGCACTCCCAGTACTAACATCTCTAATTTAAATAGTTCAAACATACACAACTCAGCTAAAATAGTGGTACATGGGTCGAAGAACGGAAAGGGTGGTCTACTATTGACGTTCAAATTACGAAACTGTAGCCTACATATACTTCTGTATATAATCAGACACCTTGCGTTGGGAACTGGGATTACTTATTTCGTATTACCGCCTCCGATCTTCCCTTGTCCATTCATGAAAGTTGCGTGCGAGGAACAGCTGTCCTTGAGACTCTGTTTCAAACGACTCGGAACCTATTTCATAGGACTGCATTGTACAGTGTTTGTGAGCTTTTCTGTGGCTTACACGGTTTCTGTCCAGAATATCCCTGGATTGTGGTTCTGTGCGATATGCATCTTGATGGCATTGTAACAAAAAGTATTTCACGAAATGCTGCTTCCAGGGACCTGCGGTCATGTTCTGAGGATTAAGGGGCGTTCATGACGTAAGAGATTCTCTGCCCCAGCAGGCTACCTTTAAACGAAAAGTATAATAGCCAGTCAAAAGCCAAAAGCAACAATGCGTCTGTAAACCATTCATGCAGCATTCTACATAACAAATGTCGGCAACTTTGAGTTTTAAGACAATCGAAAACCAGTAACATTAAGTGAAATATATGTGAAGCGATAGTATGAACAGAAAACAAAGTAGCACAACTACTGCAAATGAAGATGTAAAAAAAATATTTATTTCTGAATTTGCTCCACGTTGCAGGATTGGGGCCTTCATACAGTTTATCGAACGAGTCATCTTTCGAGAATTAAAACTTCACTGCGCACACATATTACATCAGCTGTAAACCGAAATTATAACCGAAATCGGCCATTACATGTCAAAACTTCCAGTCTTATTAACATCGTCTTTAGTAATGTTTTTTCAGAATTAACTACAAATCGTCACCGTTTGTGATGATTGCACGTTTGTTATTTTGTGCCGATTTATAATCGCCTAGCGATTTACCTACAGACAGTGCACAATTCTAATGATTGTTTGTAGCATTGCAGAGGTAGTGTACCTGTGGCAAGACAGGAAAACGAAACAAGTAAACATTGAATGCCGTGAGGTGTAAGGAAACATTTTCATCGTGAGACCGACTTAGTCTGGTGCATACATTACTATGGAAAACTTAATTTACGTTTTCCAGTTATATCATGGCACTTAACAAAATTTATCATAAGCAACAATTACTACTTGCTTTACAGCATGCAAACAAACTAAACAGCTTGACCAATGTTGACATTCAAAGAAACTCTGTTGTATCAGAGATTTGCTATCATTTTCAAAAGTTGCACAGTGTTGGCAGTTAATATACATATAATTAAATTACGCTCATTACTACAAAAGTAAAATCCATCAAGGACGCCAAAAAAAAAAAAAAAAAAAAAAAAATGTGCCCAGATATGAGGTTTAGCGTGTGTGTGTGTGTGTGTGTGTGTGTGTGTGTGTGTGTGTGTTAGTACTTGCTATTTAGCGCAGTTTTAGAGGAATGCCTGTTTGTTCAAGGTAAGGGAATCATTAAAACTAAAAAAAGGGTTGTTCGCTAAATAACTTCGTTCATTTAAGATGATGTGGGTAATTTATGGTTATGGATAAAATCTGAAATTAATCCAGAAGTTGCATCTTTATTCCCTTTTCTAAAGCGTGTAGAATGTGGATGTTGGTCTGTAATGGAATCACTATTTTGCGCAAGGTGTGCCGTTAACGTGCACTTATTTCTATTTTTTAAACAGAGTGAGCGTATATGATCTCTGTGTAGGTGTGTGCCAGTGCAAAGTTTCTTCCTGTTTCCCCGGTGTAGCAGCAGGAGCAGCTATTAAAATTTAATTTATATAGTGTATTTCAGTTGCCCCTGCTGCTGTCGTTGCATGCAGCTCACGATGTTATAGTTGGCCTTCGTAAGCCACATGTAGGATTTTCGTGCTATATTTTTGACAAGTTAGGTTGGCTGTTCTTGCATGATTAACTATTTTTCTGCTTTTGTGGAAACCTATTTTCACATCTGTGGTAGAAACAGCTATGCGAGTTGATATGTTAACGAGAAAAGGCATAGACCATTTAATTTCTTGTGCTAATGAGGACTGGTTTGTTGATATTCTTTTAATAGCTTTAATTTTTGCATCTGCTTTGTCAACTACGAGTGTGTCAAAAACATAATTGTGACTACGTTCTTGGAGTGTTTAGTTCTTTAGTTTTTGTACCAGGTTCAACCTGAATTCTGTTTTAACGGTGCGGTACTAATCTAAGGAATGCTATGATTTATTGTTTAAATGACGTCTGATGTTATTGCTTTCTCATAAATTTAGAATTTATGTTTGTTGTATTGACACTATTGGTTGTATTAAGAAACTTCGCAGTAAAGTTACAATATAATTTCGCAAATAGGATATTTCATATAGGTGCAATGTCATATTTTTACTCAGGTAAGTCATTGGTTTTAACTAATAAACAGTAACGAGACACTTTAAATTGTTGAACTATACCCAAAATTTTATTTATCAAAATTCCTCACAGTGTCCTTAACACTGTCTACTTGCAGAATGAGCGCACCTGACATGAATCAGCATTGACTTACCACTTTTTAATTGCTGAACGCATTAAAGAAGCTTTAACGGCGAATCGCTTAAATATGTAAATCTAAGAGTTTGGACGTGTTTCATCGTTTGATAGTGAGTTCTGCATTAACTATTTCTGAAATAATGAAATACAACAACTTCAAATATTGATCTGTGATTCAGCACAATATACAAATTTTAGCAATTATCTTAGTGCAGATCGAATACAACGTTATGGGTGGCATTTAACATTCCTATCTCCACCCTGACACATAAATTCAAGTCAGCTACTGTTTATTTGCTTACATAATTATTCACATCTACCTGATCGGCAATAACGTTTGAAGCGTATTTGCGTTCAGGAACATATTCAGTATTTTTATCTTGGTTGTAAATATCGATATCATCCTTAGAATCATATCAATCGTCTCTGATAAACATTGTCCTGGGGCAAACACCGCAGGCTTTACTACTACTAGCATTCATGTTTTGGGCACTCACCCCGGTTTACATGCACAACTCCTGACAAAGTTCTCACTAACGAGTACCGGAAATTTTAGCTGTAGCTGACATTTCTCGCTTTGTCGTGGAACTGTCAGCAAATGTGAATGAACCACATAATTTGCGTTTTTTAAGCTCAATAACTGCATTTCTCCTCCACTGACCCTTCCTTTATTTACAGCCGAAGGCTTTAATTGTGATGTAAGTCTGTAGAGAGTAAAATCTTACGTTTCGCCAGACGGGTGACTTAGCGGTAGATGTTCCACCGTGTGACATCGACGCTCAAAATTATCGTTGGTTGACAATTCGTAATACTCGTCCATATCCCCCCCCCCCCCCCCATGAACCATGGGCCTTACCGTTGGTGGGGAGGTTATCGTGCCTCAACGATATAGATAGCCGTACCGTAGGTGCAACCGCAACGGGGGGGGGGGAGGGGGGGGAATCTGTTGAGAGGCCAGACAAACGTGTGGTTCCTGAAGAGGGGCAGCAGCCTTTTCAGTATTTGCAGGGGCAAGAGTCTGGATGATTGACTGATCTGGCCCTTTAACATTAACCAAAACGGCCTTGCTGTTTGGTACTGCGAACGGCTGAAAGCAAGGGGAATCTACAGCCGTAATTTTTCCCGAGGGCATGCAGCTTTACTCTATGATTAAATGATGATGACGTCCTCTTGGGTAAAATATTCCGGAGGTAAAATTGTCCTCCATACGGATCTCCGGGCGGGGACTACTCAAGAGGACATTGTTATCAGGAGAAAGAAAACTGGCATTCTAAGGATCGGAGCATGGAATGTCAGATCCCTTAATCGGTCAGGTAGGTTAGAAAATTTAAAAAGGGAAATGCATAGGTCAAAGTTAGATATAGTGGGAATTAGTGAAGTTCAGTGGCAGGAGGAACAAGACTTCTGGTCAGGTGAATACAGGGTAATAAATTCAAAATCAAATAGGGGTAATGCAGGAGTAGGTTTAATAATGAATAAAGAAATAGGAGTGCGGGTAAGCTACTACAAACAGCATAGTGAACGCATTATTGTGGCCAAGATAGACACGAAGGCCACGCCTACTACAGTAGTACAAGTTTATATGCCAACTAGCTCTGCAGATGATGAAGAACTTGATGAAATGTATGATGAGGTAAAAGAAATTATTCAGGTAGTGAAGGGAGATGAATATTTATTAGTCATGGGTGACTGGAATTCGACAGTAGGAACAGGAAGAGAAAGAAACGTAGTAGGTAAATCTGGTTTGGGGCTAAGAAATGAGAGAGGATGTCGCCTGGTAGAATTTTGCATAGAGCATAACTTAATCATAGGTTGGTTCAAGAATCATGAAAGAAGGTTGTATGCATGGAAGAACCCTGGATATACTAAAAAGTTTCAGATAGGATATATAATGGTAAGACAGAGATTTAGGAACCAGATTTTAAATTGTAAGACATTTCCAGGGCCAGATGTGGACTCTGACCACAACCTATTGGTTATGAACTGTAGACTAAAACTGAAGAAACTGCAAAAAGGTGGGAATTTAGGGAGATGGGACCTGGATAAACAGACAGAACCAGAGGTTGTACAGAGATTCAGGGGGAGCTTACGGGGACAATTGACAGGAATGGGGGAAAGAAATACAGTAGAAGAAGAATGGGTAGCTTTGAGGAATGAAATAGTGAAGGCAGCAGAGGATCAAGTAGACAAAAAGACGAGGGCTAGTAGAAATCCTTTGGTAACAGAAGAGATCCGACAAAACTCTACCATCTGGTGAGCAAGATGTATGAGACAAGCGAAATTCCCTCAGACTTCAATAAGAATATAATAATTCCAAACCCAAAGAAAGCAGGAGTTGACACATGTGAAAATTACCGAACTATCAGTTCAATAAGTCACAGCTGCAAAATACAAACGCGAATTCTTTACAGACGAATGGAAAAGCAGTAGAAGCTGACCTCGGGGAAGATCTGTTTCGATTCCGTAGAAATGTTGGATCACGTGAGACAATACTGACCCTACGACTTATCTTAGAAGAAAGATTAAGGAAAGGCAAACCTACGATTCTAGCATTTGTATACTTAGAGAAAGCTTTTGACAATGTTGACTGGAATACTCTCTTTCAAATTCTGAAGGTGGCAGGGGTAAAACGCAGGGAGCGAAAGGCTATTTACAATTTGTACAGAAAACAGATGGAAGTTATAAGAGTCGAGGGGCATGAAAGGGAAGCAGTGGTTGGAAGGGAGCGAGACAGGGTTGTAGCCTCTCCCCAGTGATATTCAATCTGTATTTTGAGCAAGCAGTAAAGGAAACGAAAGAATAGTTCGGATAAGGTATTAAAATCCATGGAGAAGGAATAAAAACTTTGAGGTTCGCCGATGACATTGTAATTGTGTCAGAGACAGCAAAGGACTAGGAAAAGCAGTTGAACGGAATGGACAGTGTCTTGAAAGGAGGGTATAAGATGAACATCAACAAAAGCAAAATGAGGATAATGGAATGTAGTCGAATTAAATCGGGCGATGCTGCGGGAATTAGATTAGGAAATGAGACACTTAAAGTAGTAAAGGAGTTTTGCTATTTGGATAGCAAAATAACTGATGATGGTCGAAGTAGAGAGGATATAAAATGTAGACTGGAAATGGCAAGGAATGTGTTTCTGAAGAAGAGAAATTTGTAAAATCGAGTATAGAAGAGTATAGAAGCTTTCGAAATGTGGTGCTACAGAAGAATGCTGAAGATTAGATGGGTAGATCACATAACTAATGAGGAGGTATTGAAAAGAATTGGGGAGAAGAGGAGTTCGTGGCACAACTTGACTAAACTTGACTAGAAGAAGGGATCGGTTGGTAGGAAATGTTCTGAGGCATCAAGGGATCACCAGTGTAGTACTGGAGGGCAGCGTGGAGGGTAAAAATCGTAGAGGAAGACCAAGATATGAATACACTAAGCAGATTCAGAAGGATGTAGGCTGCAGTAGGTACTGGGAGATGAAGAGGCTTGCACAGGATAGAGTAGCATGGAGAGCTGCATCAAACCAGTCTCAGGACTGAAGACCACAACAACAACAACATCCTCAATTTATTCCTGCAGACACTCTTATTATAGCCGGTTACATATGATAGTTTAGGATTCGACTCAGATAATTTCTACAGCAGAAAAGAGGACAGTAAAAATTTAATGAATGAGACTGTTTACAGGTAATCTGTATTTGTAAATTGTTTTTAACATCGTTCGCGAAAGGTTTTCGTTTTCATTATAAACAATATTTCCAATGCATGAAGTTACCTTACGTGCCATGGCATGGCCTAACACTTTTTGCTCCTATTAAAATGAAAACACTCCTACACTATTGTTCTTACATGGCAGTCATTAAACAGTCCTTCCATAACTTAATAATTCCCTCTTGTACTTCCCAATAGTAAGCATGAGTCAAAAGCACAGTGTCATCTAAAAACTGAAGGAAAAAGATACAACATCTGCACCTCATGATGTTTCTATTTAGTGGTTAAACAAAGCGCTATACATTTTGGCACCTCATAAAAGACAGAAGAGGGGCAATATCTGAATTTGCGGACAGAAAGCACCTTGAAGAATACGTAGACACATCAATACGGATATGATAGTTTAAAAACTTCCATGTAACGACAACGAACTGCCACTAGAACGAAACAACGAAACTCTTATCCTGGATATCATGATGGTGCACCGTCAAGAGTTTGAGAACAAAAGCAGAAATCTATCACCCAGTAGTCACAAGGAGAATATTATGGTGGAACGTTTCATTTACAACAGTGGCTACCACCATCCACTAGCGGGCATCATCATCCACATAGTAACCGGAGATGCAGAGCTGGATTGCCAGAAGAATTATGTGAGAAAGTCTGATTATTTTATTAATTAATGCCAATTAATCAATTCTGTAGTAGTGATGTGATTTTTCTATCGGTGTGACGGATAAACTACACAGTAGTGAAATATCTTTCAGGATTTGATACTTCAAAAGTAATCATGGTACTCTGAAGGAAACTTTATATATGGCTGTGGTGGCGAGTGCCAGCATCGAACATAATGGCGCAGATTTGTTGGCACGGATTAAGCACTTTGTGGCACTATTAGCGATAATACCTGTATTTATGTCATCGAACTTCTTTGTCTACTTCTACTCAATACGACTTCTGTATCACCAAGCTGTTCAATGTAACATCCATATAAATGTTTTATTCAATATTTACGACAATTTAGCTAATTATAATTATTCTATGGATGTAATGTCAAAAGTAATGTGCTGGAAAAGAATGAAAAAGTGAGAACTCTACTTGTAATACTGGTTCATGCATGAGGCATGTAGGTTTGTCATCATGTAAAACATGGAGAGAAGCCCCTCTGCAACAAAACTGTCTTGACGGGTATAGAAAAGGCGGATCAGACGGTCGAACTGCAAAGCTCCCTTTGTGGCTTGAGTCACTGGCTAACAGGCAAAGTGAGCACCTCTTCTTAACTGCAAGAGGCTAGAAGAACTGCAAGATTATGTAGTACAGCATCAGAAGTGGAAGTAATTTGCTTATTATTCATGATATATTTTGGGTAGCTCTCCACCACTAAACTCTGACGCTAAGTAGAGAATTATCAGAGATTGTCACATAGCAGGACCCAAGGATGTTTTTGCCGTGTTTTTGCAATACCCAGAGCAGATCCCCATTGCCATCACCTTCATTTAAATTATATGTTGAGTACTGTATAACTGCAAGGACCATGGTTTCTCTCGCAATAACTACTTTTTGTACTGTAAACTTTGTATTGAGCCCCAGTATTTTGTCCTCAGTCGTTTACCTACAAGGTACCTTTCCCAAGCGTTAAGATATTTCCCAGAGTCCAATTGTATTGAACTGAAGAATCATTTCTGTAAATTTTCACTACAGTTAATTAACTTTGTGGAGTAGTAAATTTCATAAATATTCTGTGGGCGTAAGTTTTTAAGCTCTCCACGTATTTTTCATGCAAGAATAGTTAATGTTTGATCAAGGAACAGTTGCGCAGAGGAGAGCTAAGGTGTTCAGTTTAAAAATTTGTTTTATGGAAATAAGTTTATTATATAAATAAAAATCAGTAAAAAGATACAATTTCTTGAAAACTGTTTCACTGATAGTTGTTTCACATAACTGAACTGACAACAGACCCCCTTGTCCTACTTAGTAATGCTCCGGCAGTAGAAATCATTTACTTACACTGATCATTAGCTTCCTGCTGTGATTTACAGATAGTTAGCTTTACTGAGTGCCATTTCTTGCCAGTACATATTAATACTTCTCCTCTCTAGCTCATGTCAAGCCACTGGTACATTGCTTGCTAATTTGCGCTAGTGTCTTGTATCTTATCAACGAAACGGAATTTCAGTAAGTAGTCAATCCCAGTAGTTAACTTTCTTTATGGACCATGTTAGTACGTGGTACGACTTTACCTAGTTAGGCTGGCGATCGTTCTCTTTTATGTAATTACAGTTTACATACTAGTAACAGAACCTTGGTTCGATTGCTGTTTGTCCTCTTTTATGTAATTACAGTTTACATACTAGTAATATAACCTTGGTTCGATTGCTGTTTGCCCTCCAACTGCTTCGTTTCTACACAAATCTTTCAGGAGACGAAAAATAATCAAATGCCTTTCTATTCCATACCTCCTTGCCCACAAATTAAAGTCCTTTCACAGGAGTAACATTACTTGTGTACCGCTAATATAAATAGTAGCCGATACTGTTATAGGTGGTGACTGTGACAGGACATTCTTTATCCCGTTACACTCTAAAATACAGACCGTAGCGTATGTACCAAGCGCGAGACAAACTGAATTTTCAGCAGCACGAACTTTCAGTACATTTAATAAAACAAATAATAGCCAACATTACAGGAGTTTACAAAGTAAACCGTAATTCATAATCAGTATTAAATGAACACAAAAACAGTAGTAGATAGAATCGAATAAAACGAGACGCTACAGGGTGTACCGAGAAACATCATGGAGCCCAGAGTCAGTTATCTAAATGAATACACAGGTAGTGTCACCGAACGGCCACTGGCTTACATAAAACACCACACATTCGTAAATGATCAGATACTGATGATGAGGCCGTCACAAATGAAATAGGAATCAAAGGTTGGAACGAATGAGAAAGCTTACAGATCATCCAATGATTACGTAAATGAATCAACTAATATGTTCAATACAGCACAAACAGAGAAAGAACCGACACAATAATGATGTAGGATAAGAGCATGAGGATATGGTAGAGCAGTATAGTGTAAAAACCGTTATGTTTGAACGACCTATTCAAGCTTTTGTTTACAAAAATTAGTAGCATTAACCATATAATTAAGGCACAAATTAGTGGTCTTGAGAATCAACGGAAAACATGGGTAGTTGCTGTAAGTAGCCTTGTGAATCAATTGTAAACACAGGCGTGTAGTATCAACTATCATTTTAATACACAGGCATTGAGTATCAACTATCATATGAAACACAGTGTTAAAATCGGTAACCAGATGTTAAAACTAGACGAAAAAGTAGGCATTTTGAGTACTCCAGTTGAAGACATGAAATCTGAAATAAGTACCATAAATTCCAATATGGCCACTATGCAGGGGCAGATCAACGATATCAGCGAAATTTTAGATTTATCATCATGAAGATACGAGAAAAGATAGAACCTTTGGCAGTTACGAAAGTGGACGAAAAATTTTACGGTCTAAAATCGAAGTTGCTGATGAATGTAGACATGATATCTCAAATTTGAGAAAGACAGTAGTTGATACTGAGAAATAATCAGACGGGTAAATATTTGTGAACGGTTGTGTGATCAAAACATTTCACAAATTCAAGGCAAGACCTCTGACCTTGAGTGGGAAGTAAGAAACAAGCACAGTTCGTCAGTGATAGAATAAAGAACTAGCAGAGGCTGAATAACGCTTTGACCCTACCAAAAGGTATACTGGCTGGCACCCATTGGATTTCCTGAAAAACTGTGAAAATATTTTTCCTGAATATTTGACAGATCAGGATCACATTATCACTCAGAGGGCCACATATGACATTTCCCTTAACGATTACCTCAACACCACAGACAGCGTTATTTCATAAAATAAACTACAGAAAACTTAGAGCCAAATATATAATCGACATCGTGGTCAAACGAGCACTTCTTCACCCCGATAAGCATGGGGGAATGGAACTGATCACAACGTTGTGGAGTGGGAGATCAGCGCTACAGCTTAAAGTATGTAAAGAAATCGTATAATTAGAAATAATCGGTGAAGGTCTATACCATTCGATTGTTACAGAAGCAATGTTCCGTCTTTTTCTTGAGAAAGTGGGCAAAGATGCGGATAATTTTTGTGTGACAATATCAAAATCAATTAAAGGATTACGGAGTTTATTATAAATCATTGTTTGACAGAGTGTAAACGAACAGAATTTTGTTCTAGTAACCAACGACAGTAAAAAAACTAGCTGACAGGTACACTCACCATAATGCCGCAGCACAAGCTACTTCTGATAGAATCATAGCGTAAACAAAAGTCTCGTAAATGATTAAAAGAGCAGGTTGAAGAAAAACGCCAGAAGGAAAGGTACTCCCCTCGAAAGCCATTTGGAACTGGTGCTTCCATTAGCAGTAAGGCACTCTTCTAGTTTTACTCACTGCCGCCACAAGACTTACTTTTTAACTTCGTGTATCAAAGCACGGATGTTCTTTAACGACTTACAGGATTGCCATATACTGAAATGTTGTGAATACATGAGATAATGAACTTGAACAAATTAAGATAATAATAAAGGTCACAAGTGAGACCTCTACACAACCTTATTCTTTGGCTACTGTTGTGGTCTTCATTCAGTCTGCAGTCAGAAGGCTGGTCTGCATCAGACCTATTCTGTCCTGTGCAAGACTCTTTATTCCCAACACATTAGCACCTATTAAATTCTATGACAGCATCAAAGGTGGGTCATTTGGATACTTGTTTTGGCACCTCTGTTACAATCCATTATAAAGGATTATTAGAAATTAAAATTCCTTCATGCTTTGGTTTGGAATAAAACAGTTTAACAATTAATGTGAAACTACAAATCTGTAATTCCGTTTACAACTCATGAGCTCTGGTGGCTTTAAAAGTCACTATGTACACTGGATTACTACTTCACTGCAAAATTCTGATGTACCTGATAATGATTATCAACTGCAACTTCACTGGTAAGCGATTAACCTACACGTTACTCTTTCCTGGATGACGCACAAATATTTTGTCGTGCAGTATTTATGCATTCGTAGGAAAAGGTTGCGTGTTGTACTGTTACAGTCTCCATTGCTACCGTAGATGCTTCGTTAAGTATCATCAGAGAGCATTACTCGTCCCTATGCAGTGAGAAATTTTTCGACATGACAATGAAATAATACAGTTAATTTCGGCTTACAAATTTTTAACATTAGTGCGGATTGTCTGACAGTTTTCTAATCAGTAGATTCCGAACTTACGGTAGGTTCTGCAAGCTCAGAATAATAAATACCTTTCGTTGGCATAGTATCTTCCTTTGAATCAACTTTTTTCCAGTTACATATTTAATTATATCAGAAAATAATAGGAAAATGTGCGGGTGCCAAATCTGATGAGTAACAGCTTTCCGTTTACGACGTATCCGGATAAGAGTTTCTCTTCAATAATGTGTTACTTGTCTTAAGGCAGCCAATAGAAGCTAACTCCGCTTGTAATGCAGAAATGACCGATCATAGTGTAAACAAACTATCCCGCTTTTACGTTCATTATCAATTCGTCCCTTCATATAGCAACAAGTTACGTATAACAGAATGTGTTGTATGCAACATTTACTGTAATGGGGTACGCTAAGACTGTGTGGATATTGCCTGTTCTTCATCTCGTCCATTAACATCGTACTTTAATACCATTATTAACCTAAATTTTCATCGCAAGCTAGTGAAGCATTGTTACGCTCGAAAAGGTCCGCTTGGTCGGCCATGAGAGCAACTCCGGCGTACGACCTCGACTGCAAAAGGTATTGTTAATTTTACCCTCGCAACAAGCCGTTAGCAGATATAAAGCTTTATTCCAACACTCATTTAAATATAGGTATTCTTATTACACTGGGCAAGCAAGTCACAAGTAACAAATTCAATTAATTTTTATCATATGTTAGAAGGCTGTCGACTACTATATCCCAAAGTATATCGTGGATATGGGGCTCGATGGTATACATAATACACAAACACACACACGCATAAAAATATACTTTCTGTATTTAGCAGTGCCTACCGTCATTAGCGTTTATGATACTGTACTATGATGCTTTACTATGAAAATATGGTTGCCAAGCTCGGTAGGAGCTCATTTTTTTTAATTGCTTCTGACTCTGACTGAACGGCTCCGAATCAGAATTGACTTTTTATCAGTGTAATTGTAATTGAAAACAAGTTTAACTGAAGCAGTGTTGTTACAGATGCACCAATCTGGCTTGATACCAAATAGCTACTGGAAATTGTTAATCAGAACCTGAGAAACATTTCAAACAGAATTAACATCAGCAAGTGAGAAAAGCGAACAATACAATATGTACACTTAGTTTTGGCTGAAATAGAAAGTTAACATATTATTATATATACACCTGCAACACATCGTCGTATTACGTAAGTATGATACATGAAATTCTCATTTTCTACACAAATCATAAATCATAATTGGACTTAGGAGATAGATTTATGATATATCTTACTGAGAACATACTATTTATAATTTTTCAAGAAATCTCTTTTCAGTACTTGCACTAAGATGATTGACGCCCTGTTATATATCTAATTAGAACAAGTATTATAAAAATGCCGCCGGAATATGTGGTGGCAAGCACTATTACACAATTTCTTCACGCCTCTGATAAAGTGAATTAACATGATGCACCATGGCGCCAGGCTCATTGCTCCTCCAGGAGCTGTGGCCCAAACCAAAAACTCCAGTACGCTATATATCCAAAGTTTTTTGCATCTGTGAACGACACATTTCGGAGACGACTGTGTAAGCAATATTCACACCATTTTAGAAAGGATTCGGCGCGGAATAAGACTCAAAATTATATCTACCTTCCGAATATCGACAATCCTTCTGCACTCTTCCGTGTCTTCCTATCTGCCCGCCCTTCGTTATTGCTCACGCTATTTGACACACCGATGTTCACTGAACAAAAGCCCCAAAGGTAAACCCAATGGGGTCTCCCAGTTTACGTGGCTGGATGTTTCTATTACTATTTGTTAAGTCACTTACAATTTTATAATCATTCTTTTATCATTTTCTTTTATCTACGCAATCAGTATTAAAACATTCTTTTAAGAAGTTCTCAAGAGGGAGTAACAGTTTCCAGCTAGTAAATATCGATACTGTTCGACGTAATATTTCATAAGTTTATTTTTAATTTTGATAATTTAATTACGTTCAGTATAGTTTTACAGTTACAGTAGCTTAACTGACAAAACATATTGATTTTTCCGTTTTTGGTCAAAGGACAGAAGCTTCCATCGACCAGTTTGAATATTGCTCTGTGCTTACATAAAGTGGGGAATCTATATCTCGTGCGAGGAAAATTTTGGGGACTATAATCGATTACTTTCCCTCTACAACTTTACAGACGTTTCTCAGAAGTTTGAGTGAACATATGTTTCCGACCAGTGTTTGGAATATGTAGTAGCCACTGCACACCAAGCTTTCTTCTAGTTGAGCCTGCACGAAAATTCTATAGTGCGGTTAATTCTACTGTGAAACGTTGATCGAAATCATGATTAACTCTTCCTAGTATACCAAAGATCCAATTGTTGCAACATTTAGACCAAAACGCAATTGGTAAAACATCTGCTAAGTTAATAGAAGGTAAGAAAATTCGCAGTATATTGAAAATTCAACAGATTTTGAGAGGTTGTATATTAGAATTTAGAACAAGTACGATGAGAAAAACCTCGCCCCCGCAACATACTATCTGGAAAGTGTGTTCAAACTGCAGTAAACGGGAAGATTTCCGAAAAGTTACTTAGCTTCAAATATAGATTTATCATTAGTAGTTCGCTCGTCAAACTATTTCATTAACTACAGTGAGGAATTTTTATCACAACGAACGAGTATTCAGAAACACGATAAGAATTATTAATATATTTATTAAGTGATATCTCCATAGGACTAACCCAAGTAAATGGCATAGTACTGTTGTAATGCATACAAGAACATACTCTGTACAAATGTTTTATAGCTTTCCAAGATGAAAACTGAGGCCATTTTAGGTGGCTCAATATTTGCTCTCCTCGTGAGTTGACACTTGCGGGAGGCACGGATGTGCAACGGAAGTCAATATTAAGTCCCGCATCTGTAGGACGTGATGCGACTGATGATCTGTGTTTCTACATTAAATCCTTAGAATTTTCCGGTATTATTCAATCGATTCGAACTGTTTGAAATATTTTTCAATGAAAGCAGCTACTAAAGACATTCTGCACATTGCTTTTAATACATCACCTAAAAAGTAAATAGATAACAGTGAAAGTGGTAATTAAAAATACAATGCTTAGTACGATAAACAGTATTGTCGTTGGTATAGTTGAGGCATCTTCTTACACTTTCTTGAGACTCAATCTCGTACTGTAACATGAGAGGTTACTGCGACCGTGGATTCAAGTATGGCAGTTGTGGGATAGTAATGATTTAACTTATCTTGGTTCTATGTTACATTTCACTTTCCATTTTTCCCTTTACAGCATAGGATCATCTTCCTTCGACTCTTCTCTTTGTCTCTTTATTTATGCAACGGGTTTAATCCTCCTTTCAAACTGATTAAATCGCTTAAAATCAGGACTCACTGTCACTGGAACTTTCATACATCGTCACCTCCACTAATATAGTACGACACGCACCAGAATGCATTACTATAAAAGCTGTTATGGAATTTCTTGCAGGGTTAATTAAAAAGCCCTCAGTAAATCTGAACATACAGTTAGCGTATTCAAATTAGCAAAACTGGGTTTTGGTAACATGAACAGATCGACAATCAGCATATGTATAGCGTTGTTGTCAGACATTGGGAAACATTTTGGAATATTTGGCACACAAGTTAAATAAGCTTTTTTCCTCCATAATGTACATAACTGTGGAATATATCTCTCGTTAGTAACTGGATGCTACTGCTACGTCATCTACTGAGCAGCTATCTTTTATTTTTGAATTCACTTTACAAGTTCCTCTACAGTTTACATTTTCCTGCAACAAGATTTCGAAGAATTGGGTGTCAACAAACGTTCACTGACAGTCTCTTTTTTTTTTATCGTCTTCTGAGAAGATAACGTAATAAACACAATTATTTGTATACATTTAATTCCTATGCTAACATTGTGCTTAACGTAATGAGTCACCCTTTGTGTATTCTCCGCAAAGTGCTCTCTGGATGGTCAATAATACCGATAGTATTTCCCGGATGCTCAATAAAGCTGACCGTCTAGGGATGAGATTGAGATATTGCACAGTAATTTTGAGAATATAACAAATTTTGGAAATTTATTGCTCTGCCTAGAATCATGGAGCCGTCTGTGGGCAGTGTCGACAGTGGCTCGCATGATACACAAACAAAGGAGGTTATGTTAGTTTATGTTTGTTTTTGTGTGGAAAATGTGTGCAACACAAGACGAAAATTTATTATTATTACAGTACATGAAATCTATAAATCATTGCTGGCATTGTGGGATGTTAGGGCAAATGAGTAAAAAGAAAACAGAAGTGTTAAGAATGATGAATCGTGTGATTTATTGCTCAGAACAGTGGGGAAATGCCACCAAGGTTAGTTAGTAAGTTATTTCCCCACATTGCAAATTAATTTGTACACCTATTTGTACTCTAAACATCACAATATAATTATTTTTTTCCCAAAATGAAAACAAGATAATCAGATTAAGTTAACAGTTCCTACCCACAACATTACAAGTACAGAAATTCTTCTACGAAATAGAAAGAGTTGTCAAGGAGAAACTTTTTCAATTCATATGCCGATTTTACGTTGCTATCTGTTAGACGTTGTATATCATTTGGTAAGTGGTCAAAAACTTTTGTTGCAGGGCTGTTTACCCCTTTCTGTGCTAAAGACAACCTTAATGTTGAGTAATGAATGTCATTATTTCTTCTAGTATTGTGATACTGTACCTCATTGTTCCTTTTGAACTGCAATGAATTATTTACAACAAACTTCATGAGGGAATAAATATACTGCGAAGCAGTAGTCAGAATGCCCAACTTACACAGACATCTACAGGATGATCGCAGGTGAACACCACGTATTATTCCTACAAAACTATTTTGGGCAACGAAGACCTTATTTCCTAAAGATGAGTTACCCTAGATCATTATTCCATATCACATTACTGAATGAAAATAAGCAAAATATGTGAGATTACTGATTCCCCTCTCCCCAAAATTCAATATTATTCCAAGATGGTAAAAAAATAGTTAATGCAAAGTTATGAATAAAAGTATATATTCCTTAGGGCACGTAGTATTGCATGACGCGTTTCCGTAACTGTTATCACAAAAACTTTAAAGTGAAAGTGCATTTGTTGTCGAGAGAATTTCAAGTCACCAAAAAATATGGAGCAATATGAAAGCAGTGATTGTAAGACTACAGGATTACTGATTGAAGTGATTTCAGTATTGAGCACATTCTCCGAACTGTGCACCACATATAAAATTTACATCATTCAAACAGTGTTTACAATTTCTTATACATCCAGCGACATTAGTAAACATTGCGTAGTTAAATACCGATTAAATTTGTTCTACATCGTCAACCATCAGAGCTTCAACAAGAAGGAGGGGGTACTCATGATTCACTGTATCTTCATAAGGTCAAGAAGAAAGCTACAGCAGCATTATTAACAAGGATCAAAATTATTGGACTATGTTTTTGTCTCTCCAGCTCGGGACATCAACCCACCATTTCTCACATGTAAGGTTGTGTTTTTTTTCCGAACTTTATAACTCTTAGGCTGTTCCGTCTCGGTGATGTTCTTTGAAATGATTCAACTTAATAATAAATTCAGTTGAATAATCTATCTCTTAACTATGAAGACTGCAATAGAACAGAAACAACTGTGTGATGCCTTACAACAAAATAGTAATGTTTTGAGAAGTAATGGTCTACATTAAATTCTTTCAGGACTTGCATGCTTTACGTTTCCGTCACTTCCTACAGTAATACAAATATTCTGTTTGCTTATTTTGTCTTATCTCTTGATGTATAAACCGGCATTTGGAGACTTCGTGCGTACTGCTCTTATATATATGCTTAGTGAGGTTATGCAGTGGTTCATTCAACATTTCATTCGATGCATTAAAATACGGTGCGCGTGCTGTAAAGAGGGCACCATTAAGTCTGTTAGCTTATACCGAGTACAGCGTAGCAAACACACTTTCATTCGTAGAGCATTTTACGGGGGAAGGCATTACAATGGGTAACTTCGTACTGAATGGAACTTGTCTACGTATATTTACTTCTCATATTGCAGTATTCCAGAAGCCTTGCATGAAAATTGTTACTGTTGATGAGTATTAATGATTATTCTGCTGTCAGTGAAACTATTAAACGGTAAATTCGAAAACCTGTTGAATTTCATACATTTTTCCAGCATTAAACACGACGGATATGTTACTCGTGTCAGTGGTGAGCAACCAGTTTTATTCCCCTTTCTTTATCGTTATTTGCCAGATTTTACTTTTATTCAACAGACGAGTTAAAGTTTTGTAAGAATTTTTTCCTTGTACACGATCATTACTGAAAGGAACATTAATTAATGGGTGGAGAAGGAGGGAGTACAGCTTTGCTGTAATACGTAATTGTAAAATTCCAGGCATGGAAAATTATATGATTCCTGGCATGACCAGAACTCTCAGTGTTGTTTCTTATTTAAACGACAATCCACTATAAATGTGTGGAGTAGAATAGAGCACGTCTTTTTTTGTAGCAATCCAGGAATTAAATTTGAGGGTGCAATTTACTTTTGGCATTATGCATGGTGACAGAAACGTAGCAATTTATTTAACCAAAAAAAAATGTCTCTGAGCACTATGGGACTTAACGGCTGAGGTCATAAGTCCCATAGAACTTAGAACTACGTAAAGCTAACTAACCTAAGGATATCACACACATCCATGACCGAGGCAGGATTCGAACCTGCGACCGTAGCAGCCGCGCGGTTCCGGACTGCAGCGACAAGAACCGCGTGGAATTTATTTAACATGAAGGTTTTAGCTGCTGGTATTAGGTGTACCACGCTAGACTCATCGCCTCTTAAAAATTAACGTCTTTTCTAACACTTCGGTAATGAGAGAAAAGCTCTGCAGAATGTAGCGTCAGAAGAAACTAAACAAGCCTCTGCCTGTCAGCGTCACCAGAATCGACTCACAAAATGAACGTTACTCGTATACTTTCTGCTACCTTTCGCCAGATCGTCTGTGGTCGGGCTTAGCACATTGTAGCAGTCATAGCTCTCGACCGTCGTTATCCGTTTACTGGAACTACTAGTATGAGTGTGCATCCTCTCTAGAAGCGGTAATATTCGAGCGTACTGCGTCATAAATTGCGCCTGTCTCCAGCGTCAAACAACATTTCGCGGGTGCATTTGTCGTAAACTGGGCTACCTTACGTTCTCAGCGACGGCATCTCTATGCAAATGATGCGGAGCCCGATATCTTTATAGGATCGTGAACTGCTATAAACATAAATGCCAGAAGGATTCTGCGATACCTGGAGCTTGTGTTACATGCTCGACATTACTGCAGTAAGACAACTTATCCTCCAGCAAAGCGCTTCCTCGTTTCCCCTGTAACGATCCTGCTAATCGAAAAGCAGAATAATCGCAACGTGCAGAGTAGTCTCTATTATGCTACTGGAAGAATGTGCTATGTAAACCTGCACGAACTGAGGTACATATTCAGAAGTTTTTGCAAAAGCTGTACGTAAGAGTTAAACCCGAAATGAATACTCCAGAATAGCTAACTTGAGAGACAGCCGTATCTTTTTCAAAGACAATTAATCCCATTATGTAGCTGTATTTGAATATTTCCCAATCTTGGACTCAGCTTACAACGCAATAAACTATTCTAGGACCACCGCAAAATCTATCCTACTTTATTTTCATCCCTTTCTGGTGAACGCTCAGCTACTACAGAAGCTTTTGATGTACTACTAGCTGCTGTAGTTCACTAATTACAACTTGCGTCGTAATTAAAGCCACTATGGGGCCATATAATTTTTTTCCATGAACACCATTCAGTGAGTTAAATAAGAGTATTAGTTGTTGTTGCTGTGTATTCAGTCCGAAGATTCATTTGTTGCTGCTCTCCACACTAGTCTCTTATGTGCATAACTACTTAGAGCTACATTCATTTTAACCTGCTTACTGTAATTATCCTTACTCTTCTACTACTTCACCTCCCCTTCTCTAATTCCTCCACTACGAAACTGACGAATCGATGATACCTTACACAGTTTCCCTGGATTTCCCTCTAATTGTGCAACAAATGTCTTTGCTCGTCAGTTCGACGCACTATTGCTCCAGTTTCGCAATATACTCATCTAATCTTGGACATTCTTCCGTACAACCATCTTTCAAGACCTAAATTAGTAGAGAAGTATCTTCGGTATGGACTTCCTAATACATAAATCTATATCTGATTTCTTCAAATTTCCTTTTTTTTTAGACTTATTTTAGTGTAAATTTGCTGGCTTTCGTGGCTTTTGTCAAAGAGGGTGTAATCTTCTGGGTTGGTAGGTGGCATGATCTTTGTCTTGACTTTTGTCTTTTGACGAGTCCCTGCCGGAATAGTCTTCAGGATCTTCTAGTGTTTACGTTTAGATGAACAGCTAGCAAGGCAAGATTCCCGCAAAGGGCCGGAAAGTTCGATTGTTTATGAAGAAGTTTAAGATGAAAATCAGCGGTGTGACAACTTGGAATTCATGCCTTCTTTCCTGCCCATTGGGATCCTGCGTTTTATGGCCTCTCCTATTAGAATATCGTCAGTTAATTTGATTCCCATATAATGAAACTCAACTACCATGTCAAGTGCCCCCTCTATAATCTATTTCCCTCAACATCGATTTAATTCCACATTCCGTTACCTTTGTTTCACTTTTGTTTCTAAATTTTTCGGTACGTGTCCATCCTTTCAGCTAATGTGCCAAGCTCACTGTCGTCTTCGACAGCAGACACAAAACTTTTTGTATCATCTCCCTACACTTTGATACCCTTTCCCAAATTCCTCCTTGTTTTCTTTTACTATTTGCCTGATGTACAGACTGAATATAGTCGGATTCAACAGTCTCATTCCCTCTTTACTTGTCATATCTATGTGAAGCCTTCCGACTCATATGAGTCCGATCTGGTATCTGTAAAAGTGGTAGACAACGCTTCGCTAACTGTAACTTATCTGAAAGACAAAGACACGAATTCAGTGGAAAAATGGAGCGGACTGGTTGTACACAGAAATTCACTATGAAAGTATACTAATTTTCAGTAGCCCTAAAACCTTTTCTATACATTGGAACCGTCAACACCGTGCCCTACTATTTCATTTATTTGGCTAAGGACATGTGTTAGTCTCTTCCTGCATTTAATAACTAACAATAATTAGTTAAACAGTTCCGTCTTACATTGGAATCCTTTTGTTTTGATTTCTAACATTCACTTACAAGAGCTCACGCAAAGGCAATACCCCAAACTGCACTGTTTCCATTCTCCATCAGCACTCTGCACTGCTTGCACTCAGCGAGCTCTTCGCCTGGTGTTTGTATCACCGTTAGGTTCCTGCTTAGTGCATTTGCATTTCTGCATTTCTTCCGTGGTTTGGATTACCTTGTACTCAAATCCACTGAGTTCTGATACTCATCTCGTCAGTAGAGATGAGAATTGAAACTCAGTACCCACCCCCAATGAACCATAGACCACGCCGTTGGTGGGGAGGTTTGCGTGCCTCAGTGATACAGATAGCCGTACCGGAGGGGTATCTGTTGTGACGCTAGAGAAACGTGTGGTTCCTGAAGAGGGGCAGCAGCCTTTTCAGTAGTTGCAGCGGCGACAGTCTGGATGACTGACTGACTTGGCCTTGTAACATTAAACAAAACGGCCTTGCAGTGCTGGTACTGCGAACGGCTGAAAGCACAGGGAAAGTCCAGCCGTAATTTTTCCCGAGGGCATGCAGCTATACTGTGTGGTTGAATGATGATGGCGTCCTCTTGGGTAAAATATTCCGGAGGTGGAATAGTCACCGATTCGGATCTCCGGGTGGGGACTACTCAGGAGGATGTCTTTATCAGGAGAAAGAAAGCTGGCGTTCTACGGATCGGAGCGTGGAATGTCAGATCCCTTAATCGGGCAGGTAGGTTAGAAAATTTAAAAAGGGAAATGGATAGGTTAACGTTAGATATAGTGGGCATTAGTGAAGCTCGGTGGCAGGAGGACCAAGACTTCTGGTCAGTTGAATACATGGTAATAAATATAAATTGAAACAGGAGTAATGAAGGAGCAGGTTTAATAATGAATAAAAAAATAGGAGCACGGGTCAGCTATTATAAATTGCATAGTGAACGCGTTATTGTAGCGAAGATAGACACGAAGCCCACACCTACCACAGTACTACAAGTTTATATGCCAACCAGCTCCGCAGATAATGAAGAGATTGAAGAAACGTATGATGAGATAAAAGAAGTTATTCAGATAGTGAAGGGAGAGGAAAATTTAATGGTCATGAGGGACTGGAATTCTATAGTAGGAACAGAAAGAGAATGAAAAGTAGTAGCTGAATATGGAATGCGGATAAGGAATGAAGGAGGAAGCCGCCTGGTAGCATTTTGCACATAGCATAAATTGATCATAGCTAACACTTGGTTTAAGAATCATGAATGAAGGTAGCTTACGTGGAAGAGGCCTGGAGACACTGGAAGGTTTCAGATAGATTATATAATGGTAAGACAGAGATTTAGGAACCAGGTTTTAAATTGTAAGACATATCCAGGGGCAGATATGGACTCTAACCACAATATGTTGGTTGTAAACTGTAGATTAAAACTGAAGAAAATGCAAAGAAGTGGGAATTTAAGAAGATGGGACCTGGATAAACTGAAAGAACCAGAGGTTGTAGAGAGTTTCAGAGAGAGCATTAGGGAATTATTGACAGGAACAGGGGGAAGAAATACGATAGAATAAGAGTGGGTAGCTTTGACAGATGAAATAGTGAAGGCAGCAGAGGACCAAGCAAGTGAAAAGCCGAGGTCTAGTAGAAATTCTTTGGTAACGAAAATGATATTGAATTTAATTGATGAAAGGAGAAACTATATAAAAAAGCAGTAAATGAGGCAGGCAAGAATGAAAACAAACCTGTCAAACAGGAGATCGACAGGAAGTGCAAAATGGGTAAGCAGCGATGGGAAGAGGACAAATGTAAGGATGTAGAGGCGTATATCACTAGGGGTAAGATAGATACTGCCTACAGAAAAATTAAAGAGACCTTTGGAGAAAAGAGAACCACTTGTATGAATATCAAGAGCACAGATGGAAACCCAGTTCTAAGCAAAGAAGGGAACGCAGAAAGATAGAATGAGTATATAGAGGGTGTATACAAGGGCGATGTACTTGAGGGCAATGTTACGGAAATAGAAGAAGAAGTAAGTGAAGATGGAATGGGAGATATGATACTGCGTGAAAAATTTGACAGAGCACTGAAAGACCTAAGTCTGAACAAGGCCCTGGGTGTAGACAAAATTTCATTAGAACTACTGGTAGCCTTGGGTGAGCCAGCTATGACAAAAATCTACCATCTGATAGGTAAGGTGCACGAGACAGGCGAAATACCTTCAGTCTTCAAGAATAATATAATAATTGAATTCCCAAAGAACGTAGGTGTTGATAGGTGTGAAAATTACCGAACTATCAACTTGCAAAATACTTACACACATTCTTTACGGTTGTTGTTGTAGTGGTCTTCAGTCCAGAGACTGGTTTGATGCAGCTCTCCATGCTACCCTATCCTGTGCAAGATTCTTCGTCTCCCAGTACCTACTGCAACCCACATCCTTCTCAATCTGTTTAGTGTATTCATCTCTTTGTCTCCCTCTACGATTTTTACCCTCCACGCTACCCTCCAACACTAAATTGGTGACCCTTGATGCCTTAGAATATGCACTACCAACCTATCCCTTCTTCTGGTCAAGCTGTGCCACAAATTTCTCTTCTCTCCAATTCTGTTCAATACCTCCTCGTTAGTTATGTGATGTACCCATCTAATCTTCAGCATTCTTCTGTAGCACCACATTTCGAAAGCTTCTATTCTCTTCTTGTCCAAACTATTTATCGACCATGTTTCAGTTCCATACATGGCTACACTCCATACAAATACTTTCAGAAACGAATTCCTGAAGCTTAAATCTATACTCTTTGTTAACAAATTTCTGTTCTTCAGAAACGCATTCCTTGCCTTGGCCACTCAACATTTTATATCCTCTCTACTTCGACCATAGTCAGTTATTTTGCTCTTTACAGACGAATGGAAAAACTGGTAGAAGCCGACATTGCAAAGTTCAGATTCCGTAGAAATGTTGGAGCACATGAGGCAATACAGACCCTACGACTTACCTTAGAAGAGAGGTTAAGGAAAGGCAAACCTACGTTTGTAGCATTTTTAGACTTAGAGAAAGTGTTGACAAGGTTGACTGGAATACTCTGTTTCAAATTTTGAAGGTGGCAGCTGTCAAATACACGGAACGAAAGGCTATTTACAATTTGTACAAGAACCAGATGGCAGTTACACCAATCGAGGGGCATGAAAGGGAAGCAGTGGCTGGGAATGGAGTGAAACAGGGTTGTAGCCTATCACCGATGTTATTCAATATATATATTGAGGAAGAAGTAGAGGAAACAAAAGAAAAGTTTGGAGTAGGAGCTAAAATCCATGGAGAAGAAATAAAAACTTCGAGGTTTGCCGATGACACTGTAATTTTGTCAGAGACAGCAAAGGATCTGGAAGAGCATTTTACCGGAATGGCCAGTGTCTTGAAAGGCGGATATAAGGTGAACATCAACAAAGGCAAAACCAGGATAATGGAATGTAGTCGAATTAAATCAGGTGATGCTAAGGGAATTAGTTTAGGAAAGGAGACACTTAAAGTAGTAGATGAGTTCTGCTATTTGGGGAGCAAAATATCTGATGATTGTCGAGGTAGAGAGGATATGAAATGTAGACCACCAATGGAAATAAAAGCGTTTCTGAAGAGAAATTTGCTAACATCAAGTATAGATTTAAGTGTAGGGAAGCCTGTCCTAAAAGTATTTGTGTGGAGTGTAGCCATGTATGGATGTGAAACATGGACGATAAATAGTTTAGACAAGAAGAGAATAGAAGCTTTAGAAATGTTGTGCTGCAGAAGAATGTTGAAGATTAGATGGGTAGATGACATAACTAATGAGGTGGTACTGAATAGAACCGGGAGAAGAGGAATTTGTGGCACAACTTGGTTAGAAGAAGGGCATCAAGGGATCACCAATCTAGTCAGGGAGGGAAGCGTGGATGGTAAAAATCGTAAAGGGAGACCAAGAGATGAATACACTAAGCAGATTCAGAAGTATGTAGGTTGCAGTAGTTATTCGGAGATGAAGAAGCTTGCACAGGATACAGTAGCATGGAGAGCTCCACCAAACCAGTCTCCGGACTGAAGACCACAACAAAAACTCGTCACTCCGCTAGATAGGTACTTCAGAACTACCAGCTCAATGTAGCAACGTCAGTCAAGACTTTAAAATTTCTCTAGCACAGGTAACATTGGCAGTACGACACTCTATGCACCTGGTTAAGCATTTCTCTCCATGTGGTAGAATAATTCCTCTCAGTACAATTCACGTATATCAATGCAGGTGCAATAGGGTGCTCTTCGCTACTGAAACTGTAGCTCAAAGTGCACCTGAGAGCATGTGCCAATGAATCGCACAGTAATGTATATTGTTTCTGAAAATCTGGCAATACCTATACTGAATGCAAATTCAATATTTCCTTAGTGTCATCAATTGCTTCCTGAAGTTCCTCAGACCACTCTAAGTCGATATCTTTTCTTACTAAATGCATAAACCATGGTGCTATGTTTGTAAATCCTGTTACAAATTTCCTTTAATGTTTTTTTGAGACCCAGGACTCTCTGAAACTCTGTGCTTGTGCCTGTGGCAGGAAGATATCGCACTGGCTGTTTCAATCTCTGATCAGTTCTTACTTACTCCTTACTAATTACTTGGTCTAAGTAATTTACTTCTTCCAAGGAAAAATGACACTTGTCAGTACTCAGCGTTAAATCTGTTGCTCATTGCTCATACCATCTTGAACACTTCCCTGAGTCAGTGGCTGTGTTCTTGCTTGTCTCCCAAAAAACAGTTGTTTCGTTCAAATACATAAGGCTTCAGTCCCTTCAGAACACTGCGTAACAGACACTGGAATGTTGCTGACGCATTTTTCAAACGAAGTGGAATTCTTCTTTATGGTAAAGTCCCCAAGATACTAAAAAAAGCAGTCTTTGATCTTTACTGTGCAGCTAACTCCAGCTGATAGTACCAGCTCCTCAAGTCCATTGTCGAGAAATACCAGCACTGCCAAAGATCAACAATAGTTTCCATGATATTTGGAATGAGGTATGCAACTGTTGTCTTATCGATCAAATGGCCATAGCTGCTTCAGAATTGATACTTTCTTGAACCGTCTGTAGACTTTTTTTGTGTAATTACAATTCCTGACTCCCATGGGCCACTACTCCATACTGTTTCACTGCCAACTAATTGCTGATTTATAAACTCCTTTAAAACCAGCTACAGAGATTCTGATATTTTGTACAGTCTTTGATTCACTAGTGCATCGTTCCCCAAGACAATCTTGTGTTGTGTAGTGGACGTTGCAGTTAATGGCCCTCGTGGTAAGAACAAATCTTGAAACTCTAACAACAGTTATTACATTGTGCCCTCTCTGTTCCTCTAAATGGATTAACCTTCTCACACAATGCAGTCTTAGCGGAAACTCTTAGTGGAAACCTGTTGCTCTTCGTAACTTACACCTTTAGTGCAGCAAATCTTCACCTTCCAGAATACCTACTGTTGCCACTAAGGATCCCCTTTATTATCAGAACATCTTCAACACCAAAATTATCGACATTGACATGCATTACCTTTCATCCATCCGTCCCTGTAAGCTTCCAACAATTTGCATTGCTAAACAAACCTCTGCATGTAACGCATAGCTGTCCTACAGCAGTTCCACTATACTCAACATACCAACTGGAAGCCATGCTGCACATTCACTCACAGTGATTTCTTGGTGCGACATAACACACAATCATGCAGATTGAGCTTTAATGTCATTGTTTGCGGTTTACCTATATTGGTCTTTACGACAGACATTCTTTGCGACAGAAAAACACATTGACAACAGCCTCCCATAGCCAGAATGTTTTCCCACTAAGTTCTACCACATGTTGTCAGTGGTCGATTGTGGCATGATGCTGAAGCGATTGTCTAACTTTGGGATCATGCTGTAGCCCTCAATTGTATGCGTCAACACTCCTGCACACTGGTTAACCGTCGTTGCCTCCAACTGAAAGTTCACCAATATCGATCCCAGTGGCTATATACCGTTATCCCACACCCCACGCGAATTATTACGTGGTGGGTCTCATCACCTCATACTCAGTAAACCTCTCGGCGCCACCGGCACATGTGCCCCTGTGTCCAACAAAAACGTAGATCTTTTTACCATTCACTACAGTCATTATGGCACATTCCGCCTCTGTATTCGTATGTAATGCAGTTACTGGGAACGCCTTCGTTGGTTCTGATGTCTCTTCTTGTGTTTAGCGGTTGGTTATTACCGCTAAGACCATCGCCACTATTATCCCGATGATACTGCTGATGTTCTTGCATCTGACCACAAATCGCATGTAACAGCACCTAATTACTTTGAAACGGTCACTAAAATATTGTTACTTGATGACTGCGCAATATTATGTTTTCTTTGTTTCGTTTGTTTATATCATTTCGATATACCTAGCGTGATCAAAACTTTTGTACTAAGCCATGTAAAAGACAATTCCGTATCTTAAGCCGGTACGCCGCAAGACGGCCGATATATCGGCCGTGTGCGCTATCCTGGCACGCTCCGTTGACTGCTAGACGACTCGTAACTTTTGCTCTATGAACAGCCATTAGCAAATACAACAGATACTTTCTACCACTCAGTATTTATAGGAAACCTTAATATGTGGGTAATCACAAAAGTAACAGGAAATTTTATAAATTGGGAATAGCGTGTGCCCTAAACTGGACTGTTGTAAAAAAAAGGCTACCCTTTATAAAATCATAAAGTAACTGGTGGATATAAGGATCAGACATAAATGCACTTCACTGCATTTATGAGTGCCCAATTCCGTTATCGCTTTTGATAACGTGAATATATCCTCCTGTCAAACTGTCGTTTTGTACAGGAAGAAGATGAGAGTTACCTTTAACTCATCTTATGATCAATCAAATGAAATAAATACTATAATTACGAACATACGGTCGCCAATCGCTGAAGAACTTAACTTCCTTTATCAATTCCGAAATTAAGTTTGATGCCGTATTTACTTTTATCAGTATAATCTGTATTTTAAAATCAGGGTGGAAACAAGCGGTATGGTCACTGATACAACAGCTAGGCAATCATATTTGAAGTTTTCACTGGAAAAGTTTGTGAAACTTATTAATTAGAATCTGCAGGTTAAATCAAGCAAAATTAATGTTGCCCAAAGGAGAAAGTGCAACCGATGGATTAGATTTGTAAGTAGCCTGTTTATGTGTTTGTATGTTGGCAGCGCTTTAGTCTGCATTAATATCACTGACGGCACTGTACGCTCTCTTTAAGAGACTCTATGGCTCGTGGCACTCGCAGTTAGAAGTTAAAAGTCAGCAGTGATGAAAGTTTGAAGTGAATAGCCAGCAGTGATGGAAGTTTAAAGTGAATAGCCAGCAGTGACGGCAGCTGGAGGTGAATAGGCAGCCGCGATGGAGGTAGAAAGTTTATAGTTTCCAGTGATGGAGGTTAGAGGTCTGAAGTATTAGTGCAAGCAGACGATCTGGACGTGTGTCCGTCATGGAAATGTATTATTGTTGATGATTATACAATTTTTGGAACTGAGTGTCACATTATTAAGGTAAAATTGGCTAAATACATTGTTTGTTCTGCAATAAAATCTTTCCTTTTCTAACCACATGCTTATTAATAGTCAGAGCCTACAGTAGTCAGAATCTTTTATTTAGCTGGCTGTATTGGTGCTTGCTGTTTCACTGTAGTTCGTGTAACGAAGATTTGTTGTTAGGTAATTGTCTTACGAAAAGTATACGTTATTGTTAGGATTTCTTCTAATTCAGGGCCATTCTTTTCTTTTCATTATTTGAGCAGTAAGATTGCGTTTGAGATGTATTTGTCAGGAATAATTCTGTAGGTCAGGTATGAAGTGATAATGATACAGTAAAGAGACAGTACGTCAATTTCATTCAGCAGTTTAACAACATTGAGTAAGCATTCAGCAGTTTAAGTAAAATCATAATAAGGAAGTTTCAAATTTACCTCTTGTTCGGTTTCTATGAACAGACAGAAGTTTGTATTACTTATGTATCAATGAAGTTTTCCTACAATGCCAATACGATTTTTGACTTCGTAATTTTAACGTAAGTCATTAATTGCAACAGATGATACAGGAACTAGGATAGTGATCTGACTGTAGGTTAAATTAACTTTCGAAATACTGTGACATAGGATATCCGGGCGGGGACTACTCAAGAGGACGTCGTTATCAGGAGAAAGAAAACTGGCGTTCTACGGATCGGAGCGTGGAATGTCAGATCACTTAATCGGGCATGTAGGTTAGAAAATTTAGAAAGGGAAATGGATAGGTTAAAGTTAGATATAGTGGGAATTAGTGAAATTCGGTGGCAGGAGGAACAAGACTTTTGGTCAGGTGATTACAGGGTTATAAATACAAAATCAAATAGGGACAATGCAGGAGTAGGTTTAATAATGAGTTAAAAAATAGGAGTGCGGGTTAGCTACTACAAACAGCTTAGTGAACGCGTTATTGTGGCCAAGATAGACACAAAGCCCATGCCTACTACAGTAGTACAAGTTTATATGCCAACTAGCTCTGCAGATGATGATGAAATTTATGAAATGTATGACGAGATAAAAGAAATTATTCAGGTAGTGAAGGGAGACGAAAATTTAATAGTCATGGGTGACTGGAATTCGTCAGTAGGAAAAGGGAGAGAAGGAAACATAGTAGGTTAATATGGATTGGGGGGAAGAAATGAAAGAGGAAGCCGCCTTGTAGAATTTTGCACAGAGCGTAACTTAATCATAGCTAACACTTGGTTCAAGAATCATAAAAAAATGTTGTATACCTGGAAGAATCCTGGAGATACTAAAAGGTATCAGATAGATTATATAATGGTAAGACAGAGATTTAGGAACCAGGTTTTAAATTGTAAGACATTTCCAGGGGCAGATGTGGATTCTAACCACAATCTATTGGTTATGAACTGCAGATTGAAACTGAAGAAATTGCAAAATGGTGGGAATTTAAGGAGATGGGACCTGGATAAACTGAAAGAACCAGAGGATGTAGAGAGTTTCAGGGAGAGCATAAGGGAACAATTGACAGGAATGGGGGAAATAAATACAGTAGAAGAAGAATGGGTAGCTCTGAGGGATGAAGTAGTGAAGGCAGCAGAGGATCAAGTAGGTAAAAAGACGAGTGCTAATAGAAATCCTTGGGTAACAGAACAAATATTGAATTTAATTGATGAAAGGAGAAAATATAATAATACAGTAAATGAAGCAGGCAAAAAGGAATACAAACGTCTCAAAAATGAGATCGACAGGAAGTGCAAAATGGCTAAGCAGGGATGGCTAGAGGACAAATGTAAGGATGTAGAGGCTTGTCTCACTAGGGGTAAGATAGATACTCCCTACAGGAAAATTAAAGAGACCTTTGGAGAGATGAGAACTACTTGTATGAATATCAAGAGCTCAGATGGCAACCCAGTTCTAAGCAAAGAAGGGAAGGCAGAAAGGTGGAAGGAGTATATAGTGGGTTTATACAAGGGCGATGTTCTTGAGGACAATATTATGGAAATGGAAGAGGATGTAGATGAAGATGAAATAGGAGATAAGATACTGCGTGAAGAGTGTGACAGAGCACTGAAAGTCCTGAGTCGAAACAAGGCCCCGGGAGTAAACAACACTCCATTAGAACTACTGATGGCCTTGGGAGAGCCAGTCATGACAAAACTCTACCATCTGGTGAGCAAGATGTATGAGACAGGCGAAATACCCACAGACTTCAAGAAGAATATAATAATTTCAATCCCAAAGAAAGCAGGTGTTGACAGATGTGAAAATTACCGAACCATCAGTTTAATAAGTCACAGCTGCAAAATACTATCGTGAATTCTTTACAGACGAATGGAAAAACTGGTAGAAGCGGACCTCGGGGTAGATCAGTTTGGATTCCGTAGAAATGTTGGAACACGCGAGGCAATACTAACCTTACGACTTATCTTAGAAGAAAGATTAAGAATAGGCAAACCTACGTTTCTAGCATTTGTAGACTTAGAGAAAGCTTTTGACAACGTTAACTGGAATACTCTCTTTCAAATTCTGAAGGTGGCAGGGGTAAAATACAGGGAGCGAAAGGCTATTTACAATTTGTACAGAATCCAGATGGCAGTTATAAGAGTCGAGGGGCATGAAAGGGAAGCAGTGGTTGGGAAAGGAGTGAGACTGGGTTGTAGCCTCTCCCCGATGTTATTCAATCTGTATATTGAGCAAGCAGTAAAGGAAACAAAAGAAAAATTCGGAATAGTATTAAAATTCATGGAGAAGAAGTAAAAACTTTGAGGTTCGCCGATGACACTGTAATTCTGTCAGAAACAGCAAAGGACTTGGAAGAGCAGTTGAGCGGAATGGACAGTGTCTTGAAAGGAGGATATAAGAAGAACATCAACAAAAGCAAAACGAGGATAATGGAATGTAGTCAAATTAAATCTGGTGATGCTGAGGGGATTAGATTAGGAAATGAGACACTTAAAGTAGTAAAGGAGTTTTGCTATTTAGGGGGTAAAATAACTGATGATTGTCGAAGTAGAGAGGATATAAAATGTTGACTGACAATGGCAAGGAAATCGTTTCTGAAGAAGAGAAATTTGTTAACATCGAGTATAGATTTAAGAGTCAGGAAGTCGTTTCTGAAAGTATTTGTATGTAGCCATGTATGGAAGTGAAACATGGACGATAAATAGTTGGGACAAGAAGAGAATAGAAGCTTTCGAAATGTGGTGCTACAGAAGAATGCTGAAGATAAGGTGGGTAGATCACGTAACTAATGAGGAGGTATTGAATATAATTGGGGAGAAGAGGAGTTTGTGGCACAACTTGACTAGAAGAAGGTATCGGTTGGTAGGACATGTTTTGAGGCATCAAGGGATCACAAATTTAGCATTGGAGGGCAGGGTGGAGGGTAAAAATCGTAGAGGGAGACCAAGAGATGAATACACTAAGCAGATTCAGAAGGATGTAGGTTGCAGTAGGTACTGGAAGATGAAGAAGCTTGCACAGGATAGGGTAGCAAGGAGAGCTGCATCAAACCAGTCTCAGGACTGAAGACCACAACAACAACAACAACAGGATGTAAGTCTATCAAATAATACAATTGCCTCTCCTTGTAGTTAGGGTGTCATCGAAAAAGGTGATCGCAAAAGATTATACAAGGCGTCTACATGTCTCTGGCATAGTAAAATGTCGTGGCTCGCTATGGCACTTTCTAGAAATATTGTTCCAACTGCAGCCAGGGCTTACAAAATTTTTGTTGTCACAAGTCCGGAAATTCTTGTATCCGTAATAAAAGAATATCAGAGACGACTTATAAGCATGCTAGTAAAATCCACACCACTTCATAACAGATTGGACGCATAGTTAATTGCAAAATAAGTTTTACATTTTCAGCCTTCAGCAACACTTCCACATTGGTCAGTGTCTCACCACCGTTTGTTTCTCACTGATGCTAAGCACCACCACCAGGCTCATCAATGTTATCCAGACACAGCGCCCAACAGGATTCCCTGACTTACGGGGCGGAATATTTAAAGTTTGTCTTTCTCAAAATAGAATTCACGTGGACTGGTGCAGTTATTCACAGTTTTATACACAGTGAGTTTACCACTTTTTTATCAAAGCAACACGTTCAAGAAAAATAATTTGAAAGTTAGAAAGACATCAACTTTCAAAACTGGAACTTAAGGGTATTAATCGATATATAGTTACATAAGATAATTTGAGGAAATATATTATTTAATGTGTCGCTTATAGTTCTTCGGTTATCAGGTGAAAGTTTTGTTTCCAAGAAGAGGATATATATTTCGTCAGGTAACGAAATATAGCAGTTACTACGGACGTGTAACAGGGGCAAATATCAAATGCAGCTTGTAGGATGTCCACTAACGAGCAGGAGAATCTGGTGTTTGACTCTGAATCTGACCGCCAAATGACTCATCGATTTCCTACTTCTCAGGTAACAAATTACTATAGTCTTTGCGCCAAAAACTACTTTAAAAATTTCTGACCCACCTCGGAATTACCACGAGATAGTACACTCAGTTTATTAGAGAAGGGCATCGAGAAACTAACAAGTATAATTTTGTACATAATTTTATTTTATCAAATAACTCTAATAAAAGCGGCCAGCTTAAAAATTTGAAACGCACAATAAAGGCTGCCACTGGAAACAACAGTTTTTCTTTAAGAAATTTACAGTTTAATCATTAAATAAACATGATCTCATCGGTGGAGTACATCGCACAACAACTTTAGAATTACCCGCCAGATACGGCCTCGCAAGAGGCAGTGAACAGTCTCAGATTAATTATCGTAAAAAGGGAGTCACACTCTTCAGTTATCTAAAACACTTTTAAGAAACGATTATAACATATGTTTTGAAACGAAAGAAGCAACTGTATCATTTACACGTAAATAGAAGGAGGAACCGTTTCCGGGTAATGTGATCTAAAAGCCAGATAACGGAGCTGGTCAGCGGGGCTCATTTAGAAACGGGACTCGTCACTGTAGACAGCTCCACTAAAGTGAGATTCCAGGCTGAAGTGTCTGGAGACGCCCCGGGGTGCTGTTGGAAACCAACCTGACTATACGCTGCCATACGGCCCGACAACCAGGAGTCATGGTCTGGAGTGCCATTTCTTTTCATAGCAGGATCCCTTTGGTTGTCATCCGTGGCACACTTACAGCACAGTGACGTCGGTGATATACGATATTCTACGCCCCGTTTTGTTGCCTTTCATGACAAGCCATCCTGGACTTACATTTTAGTAACAAAAAGCGCACGCCGAGAGTTCATAAAGCTTGTTTCGTGCTCGCCAAACTATACGTTGGCCAGCAAGGTCGCCAGATCTCATCACAGGTCAGTACGTGTGAAGAATTACGGGCAGTTTACTCCCACTATCTCGAGATTTAGCGATTTATCGCGCGAATTGATCAAAATTTGGCATGATATCCCTCAGGAAGCCATCCAGCAACCCTGTCAATCAACTCTAAGCCGAATAACTGCCTGCATTACGACCAGAGGTGAACGATCGCTTTATCGACTTGCTCAATTAGTGATGCTCTTAGAGAAAAATACAACAGTCCGCCTACTTCAATCTGTCCTTCGCAGCCGTGCAGTGCGGACGTGTCGTTCTTTCCGCCTGCGGGCAGCGCGCGCTCGCTGTTGTTTACTTTTAGCGGCCGTCACTTACGTGACGCTTACGTATACTAGAAATATGGGGAATCGTTTTCGAAACTCAACACTACGATTCGACTTCTGCAATGACCACAACCGATTAAAAACCCTGGAAGTTGAACGCTTCCCATGCGACATAGCTAAGACCCCAGCTTCTGACATTTTGGGCATCCATTTGTCCATCTAGAGCAGTACGGTGTAAGTCAGAGTCGTCAACGACACGGCATGCGGAAGAATACTTCGTGCCATCAAACATGGACTATGCTTTTGCCACGCCGACGGCAATGTCAGTACGGTCGATCATGCGGGCTTGGGCATGCGCACCATACGGGTTTTCGAATTACCATTCAAGCTCGCGGCGAAAGGCGTTATCGTGGCTTTCCGCCCCTATCGCACTGTATATGACCACAATGCCGAAAGCTGGGCGCAATTCCGAACGTAACTTCTTCCTAACGGTGTACGACAGATCACCATCGATCTCCGTTGCCACGTGCCATTTTACACGAAAATCAACGGCTGCCGAGAGGTCGTCATACACGACGGCCAACTCAAGACCTGTTCCGGGTGCGGCATTGACGACCACCTGAGGTCTAATTGTCTTCAGCGAGGCAAGACCCGATTGCCGGCCGCTACCGCGGCGCCTCCGATTCCAACGACGGTTCTACGGATCACATTTTTTTTTTGGTCATCAGTCTACTGACTGGTTTGATGCAGCCCGCCACGAATTCCTTTCCTGTGCTAACGTCTTCATCTCAGAGTAGCACTTGCAACCTACGTCCTCAATTATTTGCTTGAAGTATTCCAATCTCTGTCTTCCTCTACAGTTTTTGCGCTCTTCAGCTCCCCCTAGTACCATGGAAGTCATTCCCTCATGTCTTAGCAGATGTCCTATCATCCCGTCCCTTCTCCTTACCAGTGTTTTCCACATATTCCTTTCCTCTCCGATTCTGCGTAGAACCTCCTCTTCCTTACCTTATCAGTCCACCTAATTTTCAACATTCTCCTATAGCACCACATCTCTAATGCTTCGATTCTCTTCTGTTCCGGTTTTCCCACAGTCCATGTTTCACTACCATACAATGCAGTACTCCAGACCTACATCCTCAGAAATTTCTTTCTCAATTAAGGCCGGTATTTGATATTAGTAGATTTCTCTTGGCCAGAAATGCCTTTTTCGCCATAACGAGTCTGCTTTTGATGTCCTCCTTGCTTCGTCCGTCATTGGTTACTTTACTGCTTAGGTAGCAGAATTCCTTAACTTCATTGACTTCGTGACCATCAAGCCTGATGTTAAGTTTCATGCTGTTCTCATTTCTACTACTTCTCATTACCTTCGTCTTTCTCCGATTTACTCTCAAACCATACTGTGTACTCATTAGACTGTTCATTCCGTTCAGCAGATCGTTTAATTCTTTTTCACTCAGGGTAGCAATGTCATCAGCGAATCGTATCATTGATATCCTTTCACCTTGTATTTTTATTCCACTCCTGAACCTTTCTTTTATTTCCATCATTGCTTCCTCGATGTACAGATTGAAGAGTAGGGGCGAAAGGCTACAGCCTTGTCTTACACCCTTCTTAATACGAGCACTTCGTTCTTCACCGTCCACCCTTATTGGTCCCTCTTGGTTGTTGTACATATTGTATATGACCTGTCTCTCCCTATAGCTTACCCCTACTTTTTTTCAGAATCTCGGACAACTTGCACCATTTTATATTGTCGAACGCGTTTTCCAGGTCGACAAATCCTATGAAAGTGTCTTGATTTTTCTTTAGCCTTGCTTAGGCATAGGCATTCTCTTCCCCTCCCGCCGAGCGTCGTTTGTCGGACCTCGATGCGGTGACCCTTCGAGCTGCTACAGATACCGCCGGGTCGACGCGTCACGCTGACAACCTGACGCTACTCCGGCGCCACTGCCTACAGCGACGACTTCCGATCGCCTCCTGGCCTACGATATGGACGTCCCTTCACTTATTGTCGCCTCTCAGACCGCTGCGACTCCCTCTCGTCTTCTTATACCGAAGGTCGGATTCGCAAACAACGTTCACCTTAAAAGCACAAGAGATGGCGCCGCACGATCTCCAAACCAGACAGCTCACACTCTGAGGCTCCAGAGACCGTCCGGCTCGACGAGGCTTCGGGAAACCCGCACGACGACGACAAGAATGCCGACACGCACGCCGGCTCTGGCCGTGCAGGTACCTACTCTGCTGGCTCACCCAGGTGCACCTGAACCAATGGCTTCCACTATTACGTCTGCTGCCGAGACGTCCACCTATCCTACGCACGAGGTAGAGCATAAGAACGCTACAACGACAGAGCCCTCGATGGCGCGGAGTGACGACGTCGACGATGGCCCGAACAGTACGCTTTGGACGGAGGTACTGGAAAATGAGACCTAGTTATGTCGACGGTAACGCCGCCAGGTAACGTACGACACTTCGCCGCTGCCTCGCTCCTCTTCACCCTCCACGTGGAGCTACCCTCCACAGCGGGGCACGACTCCAAACGTACCGAGTAGAACGATTAACACTAACAACATTAACTCCCTCGTGGTTATTTAAATGCTGCGAGAGATGATATGGGCATTGGACGTCGTCGTCGCACTGCTGCAGGAAGTCCACTTGGCCACCCTTGCGGACGTCGTGATATATAGCACGTATCATTCTCCTGGTGACCACCTGGGTCGTAGCGTAGCCATCCACGCTCGAGAGGGCACTCCGGTGACCTACTTGCCGTCCATCACAGGCATGGCAATCACTGTTATGGGACGCGTATTGTCAACATTTATGCTCCGTCAGGCTTCATTCACGGACGTGACGGAGCACAGCTCTATTAAGCAGAAATCGCCCCTTTATTTACAGGTCGCTTTGACCGTTACTTGCTTGGGGTTGGTTTAAATTGCGTGTTGCACCCTAAGGATCAAATTCCCCACTACAACACCTGTCAAGAACCGCGCCTAGTAACCCGTGATATGTTGCTCCTCGTCACTTGCGAAATTCTGCACGGCGACGCACCTTTACATATTTACCAGACGAGTCACTCCGCGATCCGACTTCACAAGATTAACGTTTCTCTGGAACCCACACCTGCCCACGAAGGTCCATAACTTTGGCCCTTTGCCTCTTCGGACCGCTGTGGCTAGATCTACAATATTCTCCTCCCGCAACAAGTCGTCCACCGTGGAAGCTTAACACCTCCTACCGCCACGATTGCGAATGCCTTAAACGCGTTACCGAGACATGGGCAACATGTGAATGTCGCTTACATACACTCCTGGAAATTGAAATAAGAACACCGTGAATTCATTGTCCCAGGAAGGGGAAACTTTATTGACACATTCCTGGGGTCAGATACATCACATGATCACACTGACAGAACCACAGGCACACAGACACAGGCAACAGAGCATGCACAATGTCGGCACTAGTACAGTGTATATCCACCTTTCGCAGCAATGCAGGCTGCTATTCTCCCATGGAGACGATCGTAGAGATGCTGGATGTAGTCCTGTGGAACGGCTTGCCATGCCATTTCCACCTGGCGCCTCAGTTGGACCAGCGTTCGTGCTGGACGTGCAGACCGCGTGAGACGACGCTTCATCCAGTCCCAAACATGCTCAATGGGGGACAGATCCGGAGATCTTGCTGGCCAGGGTAGTTGACTTACACCTTCTAGAGCACGTTGGGTGGCACAGGATACATGCGGACGTGCATTGTCCTGTTGGAACAGCAAGTTCCCTTGCCGGTCTAGGAGTGGTAGAACGATGGGTTCGATGACGGTTTGGATGTACCGTGCACTATTCAGTGTCCCCTCGACGATCACCAGTCGTGTAGGGCAAGTGTAGGAGATCGCTCCCCACACCATGATGCCGGGTGTTGGCCCTGTGTGCCTCGGTCGTATACAGTCCTGATTGTGGCGCTCACCTGCACGGCGCCAAACACGCATACGACCATCATTGGCACCAAGGCAGAAGCGACTCTCATCGCTGAAGAAGACACGTCTCCATTCGTCCCTCCATTCACGCCTGTCGCGACACCACTGGAGGTGGGCTGCACGATGTTGGGGCGTGAGCGGAAGACGGCCTAACGATGTGCGGGACCGTAGCCCAGCTTCATGGAGACGGTTGCGAATGGTCCTCGCCGATACCCCAGGAGCAACAGTGTCCCTAATTTGCTGGGAAGTGGCGGTGCGGTCCCCTACGGCACTGCGTAGGATCCTACGGTCTTGGCGTGCATCCGTGCGTCGCTGCGGTCCGGTCCCAGGTCGACGGGCACGTGCACCTTCCGCCGACCACTGGCGACAACATCGATGTACTGTGGAGACCTCACGCCCCACGTGTTGAGCAATTCGGCGGTACGTCCACCCGGCCTCCCGCATGCCCACTATACGCCCTCGCTCAAAGTCCGTCAACTGCACATACGGTTCACAACCACGCTGTCGCGGCATGCTACCAGTGTTAAAGACTGCGATGGAGCTCCGTATGCCACGGCAAACTGGCTGACACTGACGGCGGCGGTGCACAAATGCTGCGCAGCTAGCGCCATTCGACGGCCAACACCGCGGTTCCTGGTGTGTCCGCTGTGCCGTGCGTGTGATCATTGCTTGTACAGCCCTCTCGCAGTGTCCGGAGCAAGTATGGTGGGTCTGACACACCGGTGTCAATGTGTTCTTTTTTCCATTTCCAGGAGTGTAAGTACTGCACAACCACGATCTGGTGGCTGGAATGTGCAAATGTGCAATGCGACGTACCTTGATACAGCATGGCAAGGAAGCTCACTATGTGATCCAATGTACTCGTACACCCCTAAAAACGTAGGTTTTTCATATTAGGTGCATCGTGCTGCCACCTACTGCCAGGTACTCCATATCAGGGACCTCAGTAGTCATTAGACATCGTGAGAGAGCAGAGTGGGGGGCTCCGCGAAACTCACGGACTTCGAACGTGATGAATTGATTGGGTGTCACTTGTGTCATACATCTGTAATAGAGATTTCCAAACTCCTACAGATCCTCAGGCCCACTGTTTTCGACATGATAGTGAACTGGAAACGTGAAGGGACAGGTACAGCACAACACCGTACAGCCTGAACTCGTCTGTTGACTGACAGAGACCGCCGACAGTTGAAGAGGGTCGTAATGTGTAAGAGGCAGACATCTACCAGGCCATCACAGAGGAATTCCAAACTGCATCAGGAGCCACTGCAACTACTAAGACAGTTAAGTGGGAGGTGAGAAAACTAGGATTTCATGGTCGAGTGGCTGCTCACAAACCACATATCACGACAGTAAATGCCAAACGACGCGTAGCTTGGTGTAAGTAGGGTAAAAGTTGGTCGACTGAACAGTGGAAAAATGTTTTGTAGAGTGACGGATCACGGTACACAATGTAGTGATCCGATGGCAGGGTGTGGGTATGACGAGTGCCCGGTGAACGTCATCTGCCAGCACGTATAGTGCCTACAGTAAAATTCGGAGGCGTTGGTGTTCTGGTGTAGTCGTGTTTTTGATGAAGTTGGCTTGCACCCCTTGTTGTTTTGCGTTGCACTATCACAACACAGGCCTACATCAATGTTTTAAGCACGTTCTTGCTTCCCACTGTTGAAGAGCAATTCGGGAATGGTGATTGCATCTTACAACACGATCGAACACCTGTTCATAATGCACTGCCTGTGACGGAGTGGTTGCACGACAATAACATCCTACAGCACACCTTTGGGATGTTTTGGAACGCCGACTTCGTGCCAGTCCTCACCGACCGACATCGATAATCCTTCCCAGTGCAGCACTCCGTGAAGAATGGGCTGCCATTTCCCAAGAAACCTTCCAGCATCTGGTTGAACGTACGCCTGCGAGAATGGAAGCTGTCACTAAGGCTAAGGGTGGGCGAACGCCATACTGAATTTCAGCATTAGCGCCGGCCGCGGTGGTCTCACGGTTCTTGGCGCTCAGTCCGGAACTGCACGACTGCTACGGTCGCACGTTCGAATCCTGCCTCGGGCATGGATGTGTGTGATGTCCTTAGGTTAGTTAGGTTTAATTAGTTCTAAGTTCTAGGGGACTGATGACCTAAGGTGTTAAGTCCCATAGTGCACAGAACCATTTGAACCATTTTTTTTTTCAGCATTACCGATGAAAGACCCCACGGGCTTGTAAGTCATTTTCAGCCAGGTGTCCGGATACTTTTGATCACATATTGTAGCTACACGGCACCGGCACACTACCAACTATTTCTACGTCATTCTTTGCGACCTGAACGCCCAACCACCCACCCTTGAAACTAAGAGGGAACGCAGCAGAATTAAGGAACAAATTGTAACGCTGACACGGACACGCCGTCAAGATTCGGAGGAACAGGAACACCCCATCATGCATCATATCGTCTGCGGTAGGAAACACCGTCAACAACGACTCATAACCGACATCTACATCTGTTGCGGCCAGCACGTCACTTGTGAGGCCGAAATCATGCCTTTATAGACGACTACCGCACAATGTACGAGGACGAGACCACTGACAACCACTCTGAAGAGTTTGTGTTGCCACACGTCACTCGCACCCTCTCTGCCGACGAAGCGGACGAGCTGAGGTGGCCGGTTACGTGTGACGAAATCCAGGATGCTGTCAACAAATGTGCTTTGAGTAAGTCACCTTGTGTCGACGGATTGCTGATAGAATTTTATCGAGCCTTCATTGCGTCAATGGCGTCGTGATGGACGACAATGTTTCATGAACTGCTGACGATGGGGAACGCCATACCTTCACCCTCTGTCACGGGAATTATTACACCCATCCACAAACCGACACTGGGAGTGACGACATCACAATGCAGTCTCCAAACGCTACTGTAAAATTTTAGTACGGCTCCTGGCGACGCGTTGCCACAACATATTGCGTACCATTCTGCCATTCTGTCCCAAAAAAGCTGCCTCAGTTAACGTACAAACGGCCACAGGAGAATGCCATGGTTTAATTGCAGTTGCAGCGGCATGAAGACTCCGCGCCGAGGACGTTGCCATTAATTTTGGCGGCCATTCGGCAAGGTGCGGCATCTTATTCTGTTCTCGGTACATTAATGAGCTAAATGGGTTTTGCAACCGCCTTTATCGATACCATTTGGCGCCTGTAAGGTAGCGCCGGATCACTGATTCATATCAATGGCCATGTAGTGGGACTAGTGACCATACGGCGCTCCATACACCAGGGTTGTCCACTTTCGACATTATATACTCCTGGAAATGGAAAAAAGAACACATTGACACCGGTGTGTCAGACCCACCATACTTGCTCCGGACACTGCGAGAGGGCTGTACAAGCAATGATCACACGCACGGCACAGCGGACACACCAGGAACCGCGGTGTTGGCCGTCGAATGGCGCTAGCTGCGCAGCATTTGTGCACCGCCGCCGTCAGTGTCAGCCAGTTTGCCGTGGCATACGGAGCTCCATCGCAGTCTTTAACACTGGTAGCATGCCGCGACAACGTGGACGTGAACCGTATGTGCAATTGACGGACTTTGAGCGAGGACGTATAGTGGGCATGCGGGAGGCCGGGTGGACGTACCGCCGAATTGCTCAACACGTGGGGCGTGAGGTCTCCACAGTACATCGATGTTGTCGCCAGTGGTCGGTGGAAGGTGCACGTGCCCGTCGACCTGGGACCGGACCGCAGCGACGCACGGATGCACGCCAAGACCGTAGGATCCTACGCAGTGCCGTAGGGGACCGCACCGCCACTTCCCAGCAAATTAGGGACACTGTTGCTCCTGGGGTATCGGCGAGGACCATTCGCAACCGTCTCCATGAAGCTGGGCTACGGTCCCGCACATCGTTAGGCCGTCTTCCGCTCACGCCCCAACATCGTGCAGCCCGCCTCCAGTGGTGTCGCGACAGGCGTGAATGGAGGGACGAATGGAGACGTGTCGTCTTCAGCGATGAGAGTCGCTTCTGCCTTGGTGCCAATGATGGTCGTATGCGTGTTTGGCGCCGTGCAGGTGAGCGCCACAATCAGGACTGCATACGACCGAGGCACACAGGGCCAACACCCGGCATCATGGTGTGGGGAGCGATCTCCTACACTGCCCGTACACCACTGGTGATCGTCGAGGGGACACTGAATAGTGCACAGTACATCCAAACCGTCATCGAACCCATCGTTCTACCATTCCTAGACCGGCAAGGGAACTTGCTGTTCCAACAGGACAATGCACGTCCGCATGTATCCCGTGCCACCCAACGTGCTCTAGAAGGTGTAAGTCAACTACCCTGGCCAGCAAGATCTCCGGATCTGTCCCCCATTGAGCATGTTTGGGACTGGATGAAGCGTCGTCTCACGCGGTCTGCACGTCCAGCATGAACGCTGGTCCAACTGAGGCGCCAGGTGGAAATGGCATGGCAAGCCGTTCCACAGGACTACATCCGGCATCTCTACGATCGTCTCCATGGGAGAATAGCAGCCTGCATTGCTGCGAAAGGTGGATATACACTGTACTAGTGCCGACATTGTGCATGCTCTGTTGCCTGTGTCTATGTGCCTGTGGTTCTGTCAGTGTGATCATGTGATGTATCTGACCCCAGGAATGTGTCAATAAAGTTTCCCCTTCCTGGGACAATGAATTCACGGTGTTCTTATTTCAATTTCCAGGAGTGTACTATAACCCTGCAGCCACTCATAGGGAGACCGACGACCCACCATTTTGATCTGACTTTGCGACAGCACACTTTTCCGTGTCGTGCGTATGCGGACGACGTTCTGTTCTAAGTCCGCTCACGGAGTGAAAAATTGTTCTTGATTTGTAGGCAACGAACGGAACTGTAGTGGCGGTAACATGAATGTGGCTAAATCCTCGGCGATGCCAATTGAGCGCAGCCTCTCACACGACGAGTTCGCACCTCTCCTTCGTGTACAGAAACTACGATATCTTGGTATCGTTTTCACCATTCACCGTACGCCGCTCCCCTGCAATTTTCAGCGTGCTTTCCAAATTATCATTACAGAAGTGCGACAAAATCTCCTCCGCCTCGTTCTTCACAACGTATCGAATACTTCAGTCAATGCGTGGCGTCCAAAATGCTCCATATCGCACAGATACTCTGACTGCCATCAGCTATTGGACACATCCTCTAGGTCGCGTTCGGATACTTTCTTAGAGCCGATACACTCTTTAAGGTCCGTTATGAAACGCTCAGCCTCTCCTCGTGAGCGAGGGCCCTCTGACATGTCAATGTACGACTCAGAGCGGCGTCTTTGTTTACGTTCACTGTGAACAAGCAGAGGAATGGAACGCTGCCCTTACGCGCAGCTTGTTGGAAATTATTATGCCCGCGACTATATCGCCGCCAGTACAGTGGGCCACATCACGCACCATATGACGCACATTTTGATTTCATCGTCCGGTTGTGCTCACACTCACTTACCGAGCTCGCGCCTTCCTCGAACCAAACATTTCTTAGCCCCACTGCTTCGTTACGTATCCAGTAACAACGTCGAACTGAAGCATCCATCGACGTCGTGGCCCACGGTTCGGCGTCATGTCCTTACCTCCAACGTCTGGATAACATGATACCACGTCCATGTGGAAAATTGGCCTCAAATCAACGTCTATAAGCATTCGGATTGTTGAACTCCTCTTTGTTCAATTTGCCCCCCCCCCCCCTCGTGGATGACGATGTCCACCATCTGACCTGTGCTGCCGCCACTGAAATCTGGAAATTGTGTCGATAGTTCGTTGCCTATTATATCCGCGCTCCACCAGATTCGATTCACCCATGGATTTCTATCCATCCTGAGGATACTTATTTCCCTGCCACCAAAAACCATGCTACTGTATGGGTCACGGGGTGGACGATCACTTAACTGTATAATGACGACGAAAAATCACGCCTTGACTTGCGGCAGTACTTACAAACCGCCCACATTGAAGTAGAGCACCGACCGCGTTAACGCGCCTTCTTCTCCAATTTACCTTGGCGCGATCTATACATCACCCCCTCTCAGCTGGATGGTGCCACACGCGGACTGCACTCTCGACCCCGCCCCCTTCTCCTGCTGACATCTGAGACTCCCCGCGCTACCTTTTTTATATAGCAATCGAACCTCACAACGGAGTAGGCGCATGAAGACGCGCCCCTTTTCTATTACGCACTATACTAGAGCACCCTGGTCATTCCCCCAACCCTACTGTCCCGTCCCGCTTGGCTTCTGTCCTCCTCTCGGGTGCTTCTTCGAGGCAGTGTTTCCAGAGACACCGTGGCTATGCCTCGCATGTTGACCCATGCCCACAATACATCCACGTCCCTTCTGCCGAGCAGCATGTCTTACCAGACTCCTGCACCTTCTTCTCTCTTTGTCTCACAACTCTTTGTCTCACGTCCCTTAGCTTATTTTCAGTATTATTGTTATCAGTTTCCTCCAGACCTTGTTAATAAAGAATTTTTCACTCCTTGTTCTAGTGTAATGTCTTACGTCGGTTCAGCTGAAAGGATGGTGTTTCTGTTGTACAGATAAAAGATGTTTTGTTTACTTAATCAGTTTCCTGCTTAAAAAAAAAAAGAACTAGAGGGGAACTGTTGAGAGACGGAAAAGGGGAGGCATCATGGCCAGTTCTTGGTTTTCGACCCCTGCCCATCCTGTCTTCACCGGCTCAAGCTGACCACCCTACTTCATAAATATAAATCTGAGTAACCTGTCTGACAGTGGGCCCAGCTTCTATTCCCTGCCGGGTTGGAGATTTTCTCCGCTCGTGGGATGGGTGTTGAGCTGTCCTCTTCATCCTTTGATCATCATCACCGATGGGCAAGTCGCCCAATGTGGCGTCACCCGAAGTAAGACTTGTAACCCGGCGGCCGAACTTTCCCGGATGAGGCCTCCTGGCAAACAATGCCACATAGTCATTCCATTTTTTATGTAAAAGGAAATTGTATTTTCAGCTGAATTTCGTATCCAGACCGATAACACAATGAACCTTTTCCCAACAAACACCTACTAATTATGTTCCGTCGACCAACTTTTTTCAAAATTTCCCCAAACTCCAGACCCAATTCTTGCCCCTCCTTCGGATTGATAAACAACATCGGAACCTCTGTTAAGACTGCAGCCACACCTTAAGACGGCTCGTCAGGGTCATGGTGATGAGTGCTAGGAGGCTCATCCTGAAACTTCCTAGTCAGCGTATCTGCAATCCCATTTGCAGACTCGCAAATATGCTTAACCCGGTATTTAAAGGCCGGGATGCTACTACCGAAAAGGGATTGTGGTTTTGCTAGTCCTAGCAAATACCCAACTCATTGCCTCGTTCTACATTTCCAAAACAAAGGTTCTATGTCTGAGGTAAAACTTAATCATTCAATTGTAAGGCCTTCAACTCTTAGACCGAGTACTTCTCTTCATATTGCGACAGGGATCAGGAATCATGTGCTAAAGGTCTGCATTCGTCTACCTTTTCTTGGAGTAACAGGGAACAAAGGCCACTATTAATTGCGTCTGACTGTAGTCGAGGATGTCCAAAACGGGACCAGTAGCAAAAGCCCTTTTTAGGGAATCTAATGCTGTCTGGTAAATATGAGTCCAGCAGAAACCTTTACCTTTTCAGCGCAGCTGGTTGAGGGCACAACAAGAAGAGCAAAGTTGGTGACAATGTCATGCAAGGTTGGCCATTCCGATAAACCGTGCCACAAACTTTTTATCCCTAGGTGGATTTAGTTCTACTCTTATCATTCGATACCCCGGCGCCGAAAACAAAGACAAGAAAGAAAATTTGACTATGAACCAGACTAACCCTGGAAGGATCGAGAGACAAGTGAGCTTCCTTAAGTCAAATTGAAACCTGAACCGGCGGAACTAAAGCTGTGAGGACGGGTCGTGAGTCATGCTTGGGTAGCTTAGTTGGTAGAGCACTTGCCCGCGAAAGGCAAAGGTCCCGAGTTCGAGTCTCGGTCCGGCACACAGTTTTAATCTGCCAGGAGATTGCGTGCTCAAAATGTTTGCCAAAGGTTTTGCTATATCATCAAGTTCGTTGTAAACGCAGAGAAATTTGAAATCCCCAAAACTCCACAGAATAACTTACACGGGAAAGTGGATCCAGTGGCCAATCCAAACGAAACGTTATCAAATACAAAGAGATTATAGTCGGTACAGAACGCCGTAGGTGGTTTATACTCTTCTGCCAGCGGAATCTGATAAGTAGCTTGATTTAAATCGATCACACTACAAAATGATCCCAGAAAACCAAGAAAAACGGTTGTTCAAAGGAGATAACGGCACTAATCCTAAAACGACTTTCTTATTTAAAACACGTCGGTCAACTACTGGGCGATAACCAGCCCCACCTAATTGGGGAACTATGGAAAGGTTAACACTTAAGAAAATATGGAACGTCTAATCACGCCGTCTTCCAGAAGCTGGTCGACTGTCGTCCGAAACTTCATCATCTTGAGAGGCGACAAATGACAAGGCGTTTTCTAATACGAATGTGACCTGCTAATTTAATGGGGCACTTAATTTCATTAGTTACTCCAAGTTTTTTCTCAAAACGTCTCGAGACTGGCCAAGAGTTTGAAGTAACCGTTCATATTGTTTTTTTAATTATTTATTTAAATTATTCCAAATATACTTATTAACCTCACTACCCTACCGCACAGAATATCTGATAAGCATTACGTTGACCGGAGGAAATCTAACTCTTACCACAATAGCTAAACAGACAGCCTGTTTTTATTAAAAAACCACATTGCAAACTTATTGTTGTAGTTAGTACTTTAACAACCAGAAAGAGTAGGGGTCATGAAATATTCCCACTTTTTAATTTGAGCCGACACAGCCCATTTACCATTAACAAGCTACCATTCGTTGTTAACACCTTTTCAACATGAATTAACAGCACCATCTCCTCCCACACCTCTGAGCTGTGGGAGAATCACTCTGTGCGGCTGGTCCCGGCGGAGGTTCGAGTCCTCCCTCGGGCATGGGTGTGTGTGTATGTCCTTAAGATAATTTAGGTTAAGTAGTGTGTAAGCTTAGGGACTGATGACCTTAGCAGTTAAATCCCATAAGATTTCACACACATTTGAACATTTTTTTTGAGGATCACTGGCGCCAATGATCCTCTTTCTTGTCGGGGCAGCAATCCAGATTTATATGGCAAGCGTGTTTTCTCTTGGGTTTTCCTCTTCTGCCCACTATTTAAGCGCGGCGCTTCCGGCGATGTGAGTCTTGTTTTACCGCTCCGGGGCGCTAGAGGTCGTGCTTGCCCGTGGTATGGGCGTAGGTTGTGTTGTGGAGTCTCGCAGTCACCGTTACGTGGAGCGTTAGATGCTCGCGGCGCCGTGTTATGATTTGAGAAGTGTGTCGACGCCGGACTGGTGGTTATGGCCTCTAATGTACTAGCAGGAGTGTATACAGTACGACTTGATGCTAGATACCTACGTACGCTTTGTAGGGTCTCGTTGCTTGCTGCTACTAACGGTGGGCACCCGCTCTTTTCTTTGAACTGACATTGGTGATCAGTCTGATCGTAATTTGTGTTCACAGCCGGATGATTAAAAAGTCAGTATAAATTTGAAAACGTAATAAGCCACGGAATAATGTAGATAGACAGGTAAAAATTGACACACATGCTTGGAATGACATGGGGTTTTATTAGAACAAAAAAAAAAAAAAAAAAAAAAGTTCACAAAATGTCCGACAGGTGGCGCTGGACAGCAAAACGTCAGTGACTGCGCATGACAATCGTGTATAAAAGGAACTGTAATGAGAGAGAGAATCAGATGCGCCAGCAATCGCAGCATTTTGACGTTACCTGAAAAGGCGCTTTTAGTGAAGCAGTATTATCAGAATGGGGAATGTGCTAGTTCAGCGTTACGATCCTATCGCCATAGGAAGGGGATTCAAACGGGTAAAGCTCCGTTTTCAAATACAGCTGTAGCAAGAATGATTTCGAAGTTGGAAGCCACGGGTTGTGTAGACGATAGACCCCGTAGTGGCCGACCGAGCACAAGGCGTAATGCTGCTGAGACGGTTCAGGAAGAAATGGAGACTGTAGCGGGTTCGTCTATGCACGGGGAAGTTAGCGCTCGTGCAGTCGCACGTCGCACTGGCATTCCATACACTACTGTTTGGTTGGCATTTAGGCGTACCCTCCTATGCTATCTGTACAAAATCCATCGGTATCATGAACTGTTACCTGGCAATTTAGTGAAGCGGAGGGCATTTGCGGTGTAGGCGTTTCAAAAGATGGCGGAAGATGACGATTGGTTTAGTAACGTGTTGTGGACCGACGAAGCTCATTTCACGCTCCGAGAGTCTGTCAATGTCCACAACTGCAGAATTTGGGCTACCGAAAATCCTAGAACTGTCGTTAAAACTCCATTGCACGACGAGAAAGTCACAGTATGGGTTGGATCTACCACATCTACGGTTATCGGGCCTTTTTCGTCGAGGAAATGCGTGATTCTGGTTTTGTAACTGCTACCGTGACGGGTGAGAGGTACGCCGATATGTTACAGAATAACATCATCCCCAGTCTGGCTGATAAACACCCGCTGTAACGTGCGATGTTTATGCAGGATGGCGCTCCACCCCATATTGCTAGACGCGTGAAAGATATCTGGCGCAACTGTATCGTGATCGACCGACCTCTCTAGGGATGCTGAAACACAACATCCGACGCCAATCCCTCACCATAACTACGGACAGTGCTGTTCACAACATTATTCCTGGACTACAGCTATTGTTGAGGAACGATGGTGGAAATATTGAGCATTTCCTGTAAACAACATCATCTTGTTTTATCTTACTTTGTTATGCTAATTATTGCTATTCTGATCAGATGAAGCGCCATTTGTCGGACATTTTTGAACGTTTGTATTTTCTTGCTTCTAATAAAGCCCCATGTCATTCCAAGCATGTGTGTCAATTTGCACCTCTCTATCTACATTATTCCTTGATTTATTCAGTTTTCAAATTTATACTGACTTTTTGATCACCCGGTATATTGAATAGTGTTGTTCAGAGTATAAAACACTGCCCAGTGACGAGAGTACTAAGCGTAAGTAATGTGAAAACCGCGAGAGTCATTCTAGCACAGTGCGCAGGCAACGTTTTTTATTAAGGCGGTGGGTTTCTAAAGTAGTAAAGTAGTTGTGTTTTATACTGTGGTCTCCGTCTGAAGGGGCCGTGATATTCGTGTCTTCTATTATAGTTTTAATATTCTTGGTTTGGCAGGCCTTTAACTTCTCCTGATTTTATGCTCGTCAATGAGAGGGGGTCCGCCCCGATAGCTGGATGGTCAGTATCTGTCACGCCAAGGGGCTCGGGTTCGATTTCCGGCTGGGTCGGAGTTTGCCTCACTCAGGGACTGGGTGTTGTGTTGTCCTCATTATCATTTCGTCATCATCAGTGGAAGGCAACGGGAAACCACCACTGGAATCACTTCCCTAGACGCTCATGCGGTGGAGCTCTCTGACGAGTCTTCCCCCATGACAAGACCTGCCGTAAGGCAGAACACAAAATGGGAGGGGGGATTCATAATTTTGAATCATGAACAGTAAGAAGTGAATAATTTTCTATGTCATTTATTTGATGTTTTCTTTCTGTTAAGGGCGTTAAATTTAAAGAGGGAATAACCTTGAAATTAGAGTGATTTGTGTTGGCTCTTTTGAATTGGTTGTCTGTACTTGTTTTGTTTTAAAAATGTTCCAATGAACTACCAATGGCGGGCAGAACCAATTCCGGATTGACCGATACAGGGGCGGCGCCTTGGGCGAGATGTGTTCGGACGCCGTTAGCTCGGCCAGCTACGTTTTGGTGACGCTCCACGCTACTTGGCTGTATCCTGTCAATGTCGCTGCTCGCCCCAGAAGTTAACAGGAGTATTTATCTCTCGCTATTATTTGGAGGTTTCTCTCGCTATGGTGCTCGAGTTGCACTAAGGTGAGTCCCCTATCCCTAGTAATTGGTTTCTCTTGAATTTGTGAGGGTCATCCGTCGGGGTGGGCCCGCTGTTGCATGGAATTTAAAGTGACAATTAAAATAAATGTTTTGGAAATATTTGTAAGGAATTCCACGAGTGAGTTCTGTGGAATAGTCATTACATTATTAGTGGAATTCCGTTGATCTGTTTAATGGTCTAAGCTTTCTTGCGGAAATTGCTCTTTAAAAAGTTGTTATTAAATTTCCTCTACTGTTGGTTAATGAACCTGTGGGGATTTTGTCCCTGTAAATTCCTATTACTTGTGAGAAATTACAATTGCCATTCTTAATCATTGGGGTCTGTTTATTTGTTTAATGAAAAAGGAAAGATCTTTACTTAACTTGTTGCATTCTATATACTAATGTAAAGATTGTATAAGGGTTTTAATTTTCCTTGTTACTGGTGGCTATTGGAAAGTTGGTTTTGTAAAAAAAATTGTAAAACTGTTTTGGGGATATCTGTAATTAATCTTGGTGAATTACAAGCCTGTGTTTGCGTTTTCTTGTGATTGCTTTTGGTGACTGTTGAAGAATTGTAAATTTCACGTCTCAAACTCGATACCGAAAGCAATACCCACTGTCTAATAATGAAAGTGAACTGCCAGAATTAACCAAGGCATATACTGGTTCGGAATTCAGAACTGAACTTACAAAAGAAAATGAACTAACGTGCAGCACGAGAATTTTCTGAGAACGAATCGCTGGCCCGCAGCTATCTGTATGCCGTACCACCGACCAATTCCGTCTTTTGCTTCTAAACACGTGATGAGGGTGTGGGCTGTCACTAACAATACGACTGCAGTTACGGCAACGAAAACTCACAATATGTTCAAGCCGTTTTTGTGCACAAACGGGAGGCGCCGCGTTTCCACAAATTTCATGCTGCTCCACTCCTAACTGCGAGCTACGTTTATGATCCGCGAACTTAATATTTTTTTCTGTTGAATTAACCTTACGTAAATCAGCTTAAGACGTTGGCCTACCACAACATACCATACACGACCGATCCCGTGGGCGCTTCCCTTCAAGAATAATACGCACTGTCTCACTCTTTGATAAACTGGCACATAATGCTATTCCAACAACATGAATACCTTCCACATATTTGTCAGTACACTTCTCAACAACTTGTACCCTAAAGAAGTGTTTAATGATCATGAGCTCTCTTTTACAGATTCATACCATTTTTTCAGAAATATTCTTCCGATAATCGTCAGAAAACCACCATTTTTACCGCCTTCAGCCACTAATATAAGTTATTCAAAATTCCCACATTTAGTAGGAAGATAATTTTTGAAATAAAGTTATGCAACACCTGTAAAATGGTAGCCTTCTCTTCTGATGCTACTGTTAATCACAGAAACCTACCAATATCTTCACTATTATCCAAAGAAAAATTTTGATACCTGCCAATTAAGCTATAATAGGTTCGGTATCCGACTCAATTTTCCTTTGGCTATTTAACAATGTAGCCTTTTGCTGTATCGAAAATACATCACCTTCACGAGAGGGGATTTTGGTACTCAAAACATTCAAATCCGAAATTGTATTTAGAAAACAATGTCTGAATAGGCAAAAGCATGACTTAAGCAACAAGGTTCTGTAGTACTTGAACAAAATATCACTCCTTAGAATACTAAAAATCTTGCCTAGTACGATTTCCAAAGCACATAGTACAACGTGAAACACTGTCCAAAACCTCTCTATAGAAAACAGATCATTAATCTGAAGCAAGAGCAGAGCTAAAAAAAATGTGTTTCCTTTTAAAGCAATCAAAAAACCTTAGCAAGCTTAGAGATGCCAGCTCATTTCTAATTTCTGAAAACACAGCACCAAAAGACATCAATATAAATGCACAAAACGTAACAGTACAATACATAGGGTACCACTCACGACACAGACCTGAACACAACATTCGCAAACATCGAGACTCTATTAATCAAGTTGCGTTAATACCAAGGTTGACAAATGTTTGCTTACCAAACTGTAAAGCTCACCGTTTATTCATATACTATGTCCCATGTTTGGCTAACTTGAAAATCCACCAGTATCAAAGCGAATTCCAGCCAAATTACCAAATAACGGGGCAGCACTTATCGCACCTGTTGACCTTTAGACAAAATAGACAGCACATTCAACAGCGTATACACAGCTCGCAATCTCGACGGGATGTAGCTGGTCCAGAGCACTTTCATGTCAATGTTCAGTTTAAAATAGAAACAGAACTCGATATCCACTTCACTTGCAGGTGATCCAGTGAGCGTCTACTATAAATGCTGCAATCTAGCTTCCATTCAGGGTAAAACTGTGACAATTCCTCGGCATCAGCTCCACATGCGAACAGCACTCCTGCTGTCCTGCAGGATTCACTAGCTTCGCTATTTGCTAGAGGTAACAAAGCCATGAGCCAACACACGTGCAGTTCTTTAAAGCCACAGTGCACGAACCTGCCTTTATCTAGTGGAACGCCGAGGAGAGCGTTCCCAGCAAACAGAGTCTCGGAATTTTTGAGTGTCAATAGCGGATAGGTTTGATATCCTAGAAACCTTTGATATTATGCTGGATTCGAATAACCCTTACAGACTTAGAATCCAACATTAGTATCACATTCCATGAGAGAAACTTGAGTCGCTTGAACAAATATGCCTGAATCTGAGGAGTAGCAAATAAAACTATCAATGGGACTCATATTACAACTTGGAAAAGATTGGGGAACTACTTTTTTGATAACGTAACTCATACTTTTCTGTTTACTTAACTCATACTTCTGCGTATATCCTTCGTTTCCACATAAAAGAGTCTGTATGTGGTGAATCACACATATGATTCCACTACATTACTAGAGCATTAAAGCCGTATTTATAAATGTTATTCATGATACCTTTAGTTTCATTCCTGTACATGAAATGATACTTTTGTAAGTTTGCGTCATACAAATTACCACTACTGTAAAGTGCCTTGCTATGTTGTGATCTTTTTATAATTATAAGATCATGAAATTTCGTAATTACTTTCAAATACGAACAAAACTACAGCGTAGTCCATAAGTATTCAATCACTCTTCTAAGACACAAATATGAGAATAAAGAGAAATTTAGAGGCAGATTATGAGACTGGAGTGAAGGGAAACCTGTATGGCTCCGTTACCAACATAGCAACAGGGAGACCATTTTGGAAGCCCCCATCTTTGATGAAGTAATTCTTAGTTGTAATTGGATCATGTGACGTATCAGACATATATTATCAGACATAATAATGATGTCACTCATTTGAGCATAATTTTATTCATTCTCAAAATACAGTGTCCTCTGCATAGAACTCGCAAATGCTATCAATAACACATAGAGGCTACCACATTCTCAGTTGTCGAATTCATAGTAAGAGTGTTGTTATACACTTTGTGTACAGCCTCGTACTGCAAGGAACCAAGGGAGAGGATGTTGTTATGGGTGGCCAGTACCCTCTTTGTACAACACAAATGCACACGTGGATTAAAACGGTTCTTTATTTACGTGAAAAGGAAGTTGTTACTTGAATTGAGTCAATGTTTATGGTACAAGATTACCACTAATAGTTCCGCTGTAGTCACTAATCTGGTCGCTCTCTACTGCCATAGCATGTGATGAACTAAACTCTCTCTGTGATAAAACTGACAGACGCCAAACGAGATGATCGGGTGAGCGAGTGGGTCCCCCCGGCCAGCGGCGGCGACCTAAATACACGCTGTGAAGAGGACGTTGGTGGCATGTTGCTTGTCTGTGTGTCTCGAGCCTCTCTCGTGATAGGCGCGCTTGATCCAGCGCCTTCTAATCGACCTTCGCGCTTCATCTTTGCCAACCAGTGTGGTGGCAATAGCTTACACCAGCACATTTCACTCTTTCGATATGGACCTTAACCATCAAATGTACTGTAATGTGTCACAAGTATCAATAATACTTTCCCTGTAGTGAGCAAGTTTACTAATATTCACTGCACCCGTAATTTCCTTCATATGCCTTCATAAAGAATAATAGACTTTGATCAGGGAAGGATGGCTGCCACTCCACCAGACCTCTATCAGCTACCCTCCTCTGGGAAAACTGGATTAGCAAGTGTGTGCTTACAGCTAGAGCATAGTTACGTGAGGTGCCATTGTGTGAAAGTCGGATGTGCCCTACCTCCTGTCAGCTGTGGCGGCACAAATCTTCACCTTACAACTCCAGATAACGAGCTGTTGTAAGTACTCCCTGAATGAACACGAGGACCTAATACTTCACCCCAAATCATTTGCTTGCTGTGTGTCATCTATCTTTCATGGATCCATCCGTTGAGGACTGACATTTGGCCAGTATGTGTAATTCGATTTATTAACATCTTCGTTCATACAGTAACTTATTCCATCCATAAACGGTGCATACAGAGAAAACAGCAGTTTTCACGGTGCTTCAGTATCATTACTTCTATTGACTGTACCCATTGACCAGTATGGCAAATGGAGAAATTTTGTTACATTTGCGTTTTGTTTGGCTAGGATTTACGTTTGGCTCAAACTGTATTTATTTATGTGCTGCGAGTACTACTCTATGGGTTTTTACTGTCAGATGCAAGAGATTAATCCGTGGTTGTGTTCTGTAGTCTGCGGCAGATTCAGTTTCAAGAAACTTAGCGAGGTTTCAAAGCTGTAGTTTGGGTAACGTTTCACCTGTCTGGGTGGCGTTGGTTGAAACGCTCTGCGAAAAAACACGCGCTCCTCTTTCCTGATATCAGTGCGGTCTCCATGCGTTTGGTTTTTGATAATGCTATCAGCTTTCACGTCGCATGCATGGGAGGAACATCAGTCATAAATTAAGAAAGAGTAAAGCTATGCCCAAATGAAAGGTACAGTTTTTCTCCAGTAATTCTCTTTGTGTTTAATATATCTCATGACACGATTTACATCTGAAAGCTTCAAGTTTTGTCGAATATGGCAAATTGTTCACACGTTGGTAACATAGCCTAACAGGTGTTCCCACTCTCCCATCTCTCACTACCTGAATTTAAATTTTTGTTTATGTTAATTTATTTGTTTTACGAGGGTGGTAAATCAGTCAGTAAATAAATTGGTAAAACTTCAACCGTGAGCTCTGTTTATCATTTCCATCAGATAGTTTAGTACGTCCTTGTGGTGTCTACAAGCACATGGTGAATTTAGAGATGTCAGTCAAATTCTTATATTATCTCTCATGCTATTAACCAAACGTAGCAATGTCCTTTTGTCCTCTGCATTAAAGAGAGTGTAGAGCATTTGGTCATGACGTCTCTGAGGTGTCAACTCATGGTGATGTGATGTTGATCATTTAGTTTCACTGGTAAAAAGAAGAGATGTGTTTCAATTCATTTCTAAGGTCTTGCGAGTACGTAGGTGCTTGAGATACCCATAACACAATACTACCTCAGATATGCATATGAATTGTATCCTTCCCAACATTAGGATGAACAACTACATGAAGAAGTATAGAGAACTACCCTGAGCATAGAGGTCAAGGTAACCCTCGGTGTGGCCTCTCTTTGCGTAGGAATTCAGTCCGCTAGGATCGGTATTAAAAAACAAAGTCACAAGAAATTTGTCATGTTAATCGTCAACGCACAGGGTTAAAATTTCTGGTGGCGCTTAGTTATCGCCTTAAACATTTAAGCCATGTGATCAGAGAGAGCAGTAACATCAAAACCTGTACGCTTAATGTTGAAAAGAATGCTTTGCTACTCAGTAGAAGATGCCAAGACTGCAGTGTTTATTCCATAATGCGGTACGACAGTTAGGAAGATAAGACGAGTTCTGCAGACGTAGAAGTTGAGACTGGCATACCGAAGAATAGGGATATGTTATTCCCCACTGATGACAGAGTGTGTCTTAGAGTGCAGTATGCGTCCCGTATTTCCTGTGAATATTGTAGTTATTATCATCATTATTATTCTCGTGTCAGAAACAGAAACATTTACACAGATAAAATATGTACATTATGTAAAATCTGACCTAAGCTTGGTCACTTCTAGTGCATTCATCGAGGCCTGATACTAGTCATTTTCCACGCAGGGGTTTGTACACAGCCAGTATTGAAGCATATGCGTAACTAGTCTTCTCCACAGTAGTACTACACAATATCTTCTCTGTCGTAGCCTCGTCTTGCCATATTAACCCTTGACCTACCCACTCTTGATCTCAAAAATAGCGAGGTCTTCCATGTCAGCCATCCCTAGTCATAACTAGGTGGGAGAGTTTAAGATACTATGTTCCCATCCAGCGGAAAACTTTCCACAACTGAAATCTTGGTATTTCGTATGTGGTTACTAGTATATCTGTTTTTCTGAGGATGCTGTTTCAAAGAGGTTCTTTCAGAATACAACTTTTGTACGTGAATTTCACGCCAATGCAGTGGATATATTACCTGCTGCTCCATTTCCTTTCCTTACTTGTTCACAGTTATTTCCCTTCGAACACAAGTTGGAGCTCTTCCTGCCAGGTGGTAAACCCATAAGGTTGAAGTAGATTTCAAACTTCCGTTAGGTGCCTGTGTGTGTCATCTAGGGCTATGTCGATCAATTTCGAGTGTCTTTCATTATACCTAACAGAACAGGCACATTGTGCAGAAGCTCAAATTGTTTCGGCTTGGCTATTCCACTGTGAACCAAATAGCTTTCTAGAGTGAATGACCCTCGTGGAAACTTTCAGCTTGGTATTCATACAATGTTTCGTGTATGTAAGAGCTCTGATAGGTATTCTGGAGAATTTTTGTTCCCACTCAAGCCCTGAACAGACCATCTTCAATTTCCGACTGGCTTCCCTGTTTTTCAAATAGAAAACTCATACGTGTCTCTGCCTGTTTTGATATAAACTGGCTTGTACAGTAGTATCTTGAAATGGGGGATAGATTTCTTCACTGTTAGGCTAAAATAGTCAATTTTTTCCTGTTACATATACTCCAAGGTAGCTCATTTTCCAGTTTTACTCTTTTTCATAGTCTTCGCTAAATCACTCTTGCTGTCTTCTGTTGTAAGATCATTACTGTGTTTTCCCTTCTAACTAAGCTCTTAGGTAGAGGATTTTAGTATGTTAGAGGATGATTGGTTCATCCAGTTATTATCTTTGTGAATAGCGAGTCTTCTTTTCTAGACTTGTCTCTTAGTGGCTCTTCAGATCTGATATCAATATTTTTAATGGTATGAATTCACCCTTTTGCTCCAGTGTTCGGTTTAGAGGAATGGTGAGTATTCATATAACAAAGAGTACAAGGGAGCATATTATCACCTTATGTTGTTCTTTAGGCTATCCTCCTGTCGTGTGCCCTAGCCACATTCGTCTCATACAGTCAATGTATAGGAACTAATAACTGCTATCTTGAGTGCTCTAAAGATGGAGCAAGAACAACAGAATCACAAAGTAGTATCCCTAGAGTAGGAATCTTGGTTCGGCTTAAAAGAAACCACATGATGCGAAAGCACTACGTTCAAAAGTATTTATCCAAAAGATCACATTATAGTTGTACCTTATGATAATTCCACACATAAAATACGTCTGGAACGTGTATGTATGTATGTGTGTGTGTGTGTGTGTGTGTGTGTGTGTGTGTGTGTGTGTGTGCGAGCCTGTGTATGTGTTGCTGACGTATTTTAGATAATTATTTCAATTTACACCGCCAACGTAGATTTTAGCATAAGTACTTTGGATGTAGTGCAAAATAGGTTCATATCGTTGGACTACGTATTGTGATTTCATTTTGGGCCGGCCGGTGTGGCCGTGCGGTTAAAGGCGCTTCAGTCTGGAACCGCGTGACCGCTATGGTCGCAGGTTCGAATCCTGCCTCGGGCATGGATGTGTGTGATGTCCTTAGGTTAGTTAGGTTTAATTAGTTCTAAGTTCTAGGCGACTGATGACCTCAGAAGTTAAGTCGCATAGTGCTCAGAGCCATTTGAACCATTTCATTTTGGCCACTGAAGTGCTGTGCTGTGACTGTTTCTTTTTAATTCTCTCTGATACTGAGTGGAGGGGTGGGGTTGGTAGTGAAGGGGAAGGGCGTGGCTTGCCACATAATGATGATGACAACGTCACAGATGGCTTTGTGACTTGACAGATAAGGGGCATAATCACCCTTCTTCAATTCTGAGGTCGTTGCCCCTGTAAGTAGGTAGCCCGCACCAGTATTTGAACTTAGGCTGTGGTATTCAGTGTCAAATACTGTAGTTAAGAGCACAATGCGCCGGAAGCCCCATCCATGTATAACTGATTTCATTCACAAAGTACTGCTCCATTCCTTCTAGGCATATATATCCATAAGATATATGGTTATTGCAGCATAAATATCTGATATTTGGATAGGTACGATTCGTTAACATTGCAGCCTGTTCATCTAAAACGACTGATTCTTAAAACCTTACTTACATATTTTAGTGTTTTATCTAGTCGAATTCTGAATGTTACTGTTACATTGCACTCCGCAGCTGATTTTGATACTCGAAACGAGTTTGCGTGCACATTGATCTATGGAAGCAGGCTTCAAATTTCGACTGACAACGTCCATATTGATCTTTCAATAAATCGTGTTGTTGAATATGTTCAGGTGATGCGATAACGGTTTGGTAATTTTGAAATTTCTTTGAAATTAGTGGCTACTTTATGTCTACACATGTAAGTAACGACATAAACCTCAATTCCACAGTGAATTTTCCACTCTTCATAGCGGTAGACGTAGCTTTGAATCTTGCTAGCATACTAAAAGTTAATTCCGAACTGAGACTCAAACCCGGTCCTTGCTTTCGCTGGCAGTGCTCTCACGTATTGAGCAATGCAGACCAAATACGTCCCACGATGCCACCACCCTCGCCCTATTCACAGTTTTACTCGTGCTAATACCTTTCGCCTACTTTAGGTAGGAGCAATGTCAGAAAAAGACGAAGTTGTGTGTTCGAGTCGCCCCTGGTAGCTGAGTTGTCAGCGCGACGGAATGTCATACCTAACGGCCCGGTTTCGATTCCGGCTGGGTCGGAGATTTTCTCCAATCAGGGACTGGGTGTTGTGTTGTCTTTATCATCATTATTTCATGCCCATCGACACGCAAGTCGCCGAAGCGGCTTCAACTAGAAAGACTTGTACCAGGTGAACGGTATACCCGACGGGAGGCGCTAGCCACACGGCATTTCCATGTAGGTCTTACCTACAAAAAGATTTCAAAATCACAGACGCTCCTTTGCAGAATGAATGACTCACTCGGAAAACAAATCTTTAGACTGTAGGCAAGCCGTTTCTTCCCGATATTCTTTCATTCAGCTGTCCTAGTTCCACAGGGTGTACAGAAAAACTTCGTTGGAGCTTTGACAAGAGTAGAGACGCTCTACCAGAAGTCAAACTGTGAAGGCAGATCGTGAGAGGACTTCCTGTGAAACGCAAGGTTTCAGTCGTTTCGAATCCATGAGAGGCGCTCAATATTCTAGTAAGGTTTCACAAAATGCAGTTGTTCAGTGGCATTCAAGCTAGAATAGATGGCTGGAAAACTACTATATCTCGTATTTTTTATATGTTCTGTTGGGGTAATTATATGTGCCGCTGAAACGTTATCAAGAAGATAAATCCTGAATACTTCCTTTTATTGCTGAACCTTTGAAGCGTAATTCCAAATACAAGGATTCTACACCTGAAGTGAGTCTACAAAAACTAAATTCAGCCGAAAAAATACGATGTGATCGTTTGTGTGCGCGACGAACGCTGACACATCTCAAATGGATTCCAGCTGTCCACCCACGCAGAGGTTCGGCCGGCCCTATAGGAAGACAGCAATCGCGGGAACGTAGCCTTTCCAATAAATTCCGCAGCCGCTGAGCACAATAGCTTTCTGGGGCGGCCTCCGTACGTCCGCAATGGATTACACGGACGCGAAAGCGCCGATGCTTCTGTATTGGACGCACGGACACACGCTTTCACATGCTGGGCAGATGTATTCGCTTCCGCCGCCATCACTGCAATACAACAGACATAGAAACACAACTTTGAATGTTCAGAAGACAATGTGCAAAATCAGTTGAATGACAAAAACCTCTAGTTGTATTTCTACGAAAGGATAATCGCCACTGAGCAAAATGGTACTCACGTTAAGAACTCATTTTCTCTCGCTTGAAATGTCAACAAAACAATGTAAATCACCGGAGATTGGTTCGAACAATTTTCTGCAGAATACTGCGTTTCAATATTTTTAGAATCTATTTTTGCTCACGTTAATGTTATCTCATGTACCGTGCCTTGGCAGAGAAGGAATCAGTTAACCGTAAATACACAGCGTGCTCAAAAAAGGTGTCGAGTACTTTCACAGGTGGCAGTACTCATCGGAAGAAGAAAAATAAGTCCAATAAATATGGGTCAAGAAACGCATACTTTCCGATATAAACACATGGTTATAGGAAGGGCTGCGCGACGCTAGATTGCGGATATTAGCACAGTCGTTGCATTGGCGCTCCGTCAAATGGTCCGTAGGGTATTAAGATCTCTTATTCACAGTACTTTTCCTGCCGTTAGGTGGAATGCATTGAGTTGTGTGGTTAGAGTCGTGTTGTAGGCTACGTTAGTTTTCGTCGTGTTTGTGTTCCTTATTGTACAGTACTATCAACGCTATCATGGAGTTAACCTTCTTCTGAACGTGGGTTGGCTGATGTGTTTGCTGCTATTGGGCTCTTTGTATCTACACATTGTGTAGTACATTGACATTTTCTCTCATCCACCACTTGTTAGCAATGGAACCCAACTACTCGACAAGTGAAACGACGGATATGGTATTCTGCTGTAGTGGAACACATGGACGTTGCTTGCGAGCCCGTGCCCTCTAAGCTGAAAAATATCCACAGCGCAGAGTGCCCTCTGATAAACCGTTGAGGGACACAGTTACTCTGGCAGCTAGGAAGACTGACAGTGGAACGCCCGGCACAGTCCGCACACCTGACACGGAAGACAATACGCTACGTGCTGTGGAAGAAACTCCTGCGACCAGTGTGTGACGACTAGTAACGGCAGAAGGCATGTCTCACTCTTACTTGGGGGTTACTTCAGGAACATCTGCTGCACCGATATCGTGCACAGTGCGTTAAGGCTCTAAGGCCACAACGTCATCATGGGAGAAAGCTGTTCTGTCAATGGCTGTTGCAGAAGTATGCCGCAGAGCCACTGTTCGCATCGAAGATTTTAGTTACCGTGGAGATGGGGTGCACAAGAGATGGTGTTGTGAATTTTCATAACCACCAATGTATGGGCAGATATAAATCCCCAAGGAATTCAGGAAAGAGGGCATCAGCACCGATTCTCAATCAGCATATGGGCGGGCGTAGTGGGCGTTAGATTAATAGGGCCGTATGTGCTACCACAAAGGTTAACTGCAGCGCATTAATGTTTTGACTACCTTGCTGGAGGCTACGCCATTACTGCAACGATTACAAATGTGGTTCATGCACGATGGCTCACCAGCACATTCGTCACAATGTGCGCGAAAATCAGACGCAGACATTTCAAGACGGCTGGGTCACTCGGGAGCCCCATACCTTGGCCTCTCGTTTCCCTGAACACAAAGGAATTGCTCTACTCACGCCAATCAACGACCTGCGATCACAACACAGTCGGGACTTCAGTACTTGTCAGCAGGTACAACAACCGGGTGTACTTCAAAGGGGGCGTCATTTCTTATGCCGGAGGGCAGATAGGTGTATTGTCATGAATGGACGCCACTTGAAACACATCGTGAAAACACTTGTTTATCGCAGTAAGTATGCTTTTATGGACCCACCATTATTGGACGTATTTTTCTTGTTTCGGTGAGTGCTATCAGCTCTCAAAATACTCGACACATTTTTGAACACCCCGTATTTAATGCTTATGTTTAAGGATACGCCTACATAAGACCTAAGTAAGAGATTTTCACATCTTGCATCCGTCACAGACTGCTTTTCTGAATGAAGTTTAAGTCTAAGATAAAATCCCGTCTTACGGATTATAAAAATAAAAGATAGACTTGTAAATGTTCCAGCTACATGCAACTGTGACACTGAAATCTCTGTACATAAAAGGAAACGTCCTGACGGACTTACTGACTGAATCATCATCGCCCAGCCCAAACTTCTACGAATAGAAACTTCAGATTTGCAGAGGGCGTTTATCTTATATTCTAGGTAACGTTTAAGAATGAATTTTTCGAAATTTCGCCCCTCAGGGAAAAGTAAGTGATTTTTTTATTAGAAATGTTATTAAGGCAGTTTTGAAGCTAGGCGAATGAAAAATTGATATTTCGTTCCTCTGTAAGAAATTTAAAAATACGTGTTCAGCTTTCTCGGACATTCAACACTAAAGGGCATGAAATAGTGGAAGACATTTTTTTTGAAAAAAATCCGTTATTAAAGAACATTTTTAAAGCTTAAGTTCTGAAAATCTGTATGTGACCTCTCGTTTGGAAACAAGTAAATACATGTTTCAGTGTTCTAGGAAATTCAACCCCTAAGATGGTGCAATAGGGGATCAAGCTTCTTGCTAAATTATTTCATTGTGGAAGCACTTTGAATCTAAATCAACGAAAATTTGTACTTGGCTTCTGGATTAGAAATTTAAAAGAATGAGTGTTTCAGCGTTTTTGGAAATTCAACCCCTAAATGGGTAAAAGTCCCCAGTTCGTGGTCTAGTGCCAAGATTCTGGATCACAGGGTCCCAGGTTCGACTTTCGGCCGGGTTGGGGAATTTCTCAGCCTCGGGACTGAGTGTTTGTGTTGTCCACATCATTTCATCATAAACGTCATTTATGACAATCACTAGATAGGATTGTGAAAAAAATGGACTTGGTAAAAATCGGGACTTAGCACGGGCCCTGATGACCGCACAGTTGAGCACTCCACAAACCAAACATCATCACCGCAGACAAATACAGGGGAATTACCGATCGTCGATTCGGTTTATTTGAGTCGGTCGGTCATGTTTAATTTTCTCATGAAATTCGAAACACCAAATTTCTAGTACGAATGCGAAAATATTTTGCTCACACCGACTTACATAGGGAGAAACAATCACCACGATAAAAAATGGGAAATCAGACCTCGTACGGAAAGATATATGTGCTCGTTCTTTCCGCGCGCTTTACGAGATTGGAATAATAGAGAATTGTGAAGTTGAACCCTCTGCCAGGCAATTAAATGTGTTTTTCAGAGTATCCATGTAGATGTACATGTAGAAAATATGACTCATCATTGCCCAGCTCCAACCGCTAAGGACAGAAACTTGAAATTTGCAGAAGCTATTGTCCTTATGCTGTAGGCATCGTCTAACAGTTCTACTCACAAGTGGGTGAAACAGAGGATAAAGTGTGTTTTAGCAATGTATAGCTGTCGAGGCAATTTTGAAGCTAGATGTTCTGAAATTAATATTTGGTTTCTTGATCAGGAATTTGAAATTACATGTTTCAGCATGTTTGGAATTTCAGCCATAAAGGGGATGAAATACTGGGAGAAATTTGTTTGGAAATTTACATGTTTCAGCAGTTTTGGAAATTCAACCCATGACTGGGTAAAATACGACTCATCATTGCCCAGTCCATACCGCTAAGGATAGAAACTTGAAATTGCAGAGGCTGTTAATCTTACACTGCAGGCATCGTTTAAGAAGAGATATTTCGAAATTTCATTAATAAGGTTTGAAATAGGGGATGAAAGCTTTTTTGGTAATATGTCGCTGTTAAGGCTGTTTTGAAGCTAGGCATGCGAAAACTGGTATTTGGTTTCTCGATCAGAAACTAAAAAACGTCTGTTTTAGTATTTTTGGAAATTTAACCCTTAATGGGGTGATATAGCTGGTGAAAGTATTTTAAAAGAATAAATCATTCTTAAAGAACTACCAAAGTATTTTTAAAGGTACATCTATAAAAACTGATATTTGACTTCTCGGTTACAAGTAAAAAAATACATGTTTCAGGGTTTTGGAAATTCAAACAATAAGGGGGTGAAATAGATTATGATACATTTTATGGAAGTAAGTCATTATCAAAAATTGAATGTTAGTTGCTATTCGACTAGCACCACAAGAATTCCAAAGGCAGGATAAACATAAGCCTCCGACGCCAGCTACTGGAATCGCTGTCTTATTAGAAGTACATTAGGATAAGGCTATGCTTCCACGGCGCTAATTAGTGTGGAAAGCTGACAGGTTGTTGCAGTTTGTTAACTAAATTAAAGGACGCTATTTAACAAATGCCATGACAATGGGCTTTGTCAGAATTGCAAAGAAACACTGTTCTTTCAATACATAAATTTTGCAATAGCGGTTAAGATTGTTGCCGTCTTCTGTGTTTGTTTTTATTGCGGCTGACTAAGAATTTACGCACTGGCCGCTGCCAGAGGCGATGTGTTTCAGCATCGACGATTAATTGTTTATTCTTGATATGGAGTGCAACCTTCCTTCATGAAAAGACAGAACATACTGACAGTTATGGATTCTTGACATACAGTTCTACTCACATGTGTGATGTTCTCCTAAGCTGGCAATCTTATCAAGTATTCTCTATCGGTGTTCTGTTGAATAAAGTTATTTTTACGAACGGTAATAATTCGTGCACCAGCACGGCTTACTGTCACTACACGCAATTACCACTTTTAAAAGCGGTACCATGTTCAGGAACATCCGCTTGAGATGTAACTTTTCAGTACCAGGTGTTAAGACTCGGGCTAGAAACAACAGAACCATTTATATAATTTGCCTCTTTATGTTTTTAACTCGCTGTATGAAATTAAATTACACCCATCGGAACACTTCAATTATGCAAAGACTGCCAGCTGTGTAAAGGCCACTAACCCTTTCTTTGAGTGTAGGCTCTTTGGCTTGCGCAAGATATTGTATAATGTTTGTTTGTTGTGTGAGTGGAAACACTATCGATTCATACTTGTTTCAATATTTCGCTTTTTTGTGTTCTTCGACTGGATATGGAAATTTTAAATTAAAAGTTGGGTGTCTGTCGTACACTGTCGAAAATATTGTAGGGGATGGGGCCCGCTTATTAGCGAGAGAAGTTCGTGATAAAAATCGTACATCACGTCGTAGAGAAGTGGGAAGAAATTTCAGTCAAGTCCCATTATCGTGATGGCAATAACTACAGCAGCAAAGGTGCCTACATTGCAGATACGTATCTGCACGTTACGTATTGTGGTTATTGTGAGCTAGTGGCGACTGGGCAGATATTTGAAATTGTATTCGAAGGTTATCTAAATGGACAGCTTTATGCGAAATTCGAAACGGAAGGCAACCCCTTGAAGAGGCTACTCCTTATACTTAACATTTCTATCGGTCATTTCGATGCATATGTCTCACCTCAAAATAACGGATTTTCTACAACACACGTTGCTAACCTGTTTTCGCCACACCCAACTTAGTCTTTGCCCGCTGCTACATGTGACTAAGTTGTGCCTAATTTGCGGAAGTCGCTTTGCAATTACCCTCCCCGCAATGCTTCTATAAAACGTTGCGATAGGTGAACTTACGTTAAAAGGAGGAAACAGTTGTAGGAGTCATCAAAAAAAATTGCAGAACAAAAGGGACAAGTGCATAGAGCAGCAGCAATCAGGTATGAGAGAAAAAGCCTAAAGTTCATAGAACAACAGCAACCAGGTAACAGAAAAATAAGTCAAAACTACATAGAGCAGCAGCAACCAAGTACCAGGAAATTAAACCAAAAGTGCATAGAGCAGCGAGTACAAGACAATGACCTAAACAGTCTTGAAAGAAGATCTAAGGAACGTGATCAACCATGGAAAGCCAAAGCTAACTCCAGCCCGACGTACTTGCGTAATCCAGAAATATTTTTTGAGGCTAATAGTAATATGGCTTTACGCAATATGAGCTATGAATGCAAGTACTGTAAAACCATTAATTGGAAGGAAGAGGCTACCAGAATCTGCTGCAGTGCCCGAAAGGTGGAGCTCCTGTCTTTTGAACCTTTGCCCGAGCCTCTTTACAATCTGTTTATGGGTGGACACCCAGAGCATGTCCATTTCATTAGTCGTATTCGAAAGTACAGTAACTCCTTCCGGATGACATCATTTGGTGCCGAGAAAATTACAGAAGACGGTTTCATGCAGACTTCTAAGTTTCACGGCCAAGTGTATCATTTGATAATAATTCTTTTACCGGAATTTAATCAGGAAACTCAGTTACTTCACATATATTTGTGCGCGAGCTCGAAAAAGAAGTACGTTTCAGATGCAACAGCTTTGCCGGCGTGGAACGAACATTAGTGAATTCTCTACGAACTGTGTTATACAGGGTGTGGTATATAAGTAATGAGACTCAGTCTAGAAAAACAAATTTATTGATCCAGTTTCTACAAAACGTTAATATTCTTCAAAGTACTCGCCTTGGGCGTCGACACAACGTTGCCAGCGCGTTTTCCAAGCTTCATAGGCCCCACTGTAGTCCGTTTGAGTTATCCCAGTTAGTGCCTTCGTGACAGCACGTTGGATGTTCGGAATATCGTCGAAACGATGACCCTTCAGGCATCTTTTGACCTTCGGAAATACACTCCTGGAAATTGAAATAAGAACACCGTGAATTCATTGTCCCAGGAAGGGGAAACTTTATTGACACATTCCTGGGGTCAGATACATCACATGATCACACTGACAGAACCACAGGCACATAGACACAGGCAACAGAGCATGCACAATGTCGGCACTAGTACAGTGTATATCCACCTTCCGCAGCAATGCAGGCTGCTATTCTCCCATGGAGACGATCGTAGAGATGCTGGATGTAGTCCTGTGGAATGGCTTGCCATGCCATTTCCACCTGGCGCCTCAGTTGGACCGCGTTCGTGCTGGACGTGCAGACCGCGTGAGACGACGCTTCATCCAGTCCCAAACATGCTCAATGGGGGACAGATCCGGAGATCTTGCTGGCCAGGGTAGTTGACTTACACCTTCTAGAGCACGTTGGGTGGCACAGGATACATGTGGACGTGCATTGTCCTGTTGGAACAGCAAGTTCCCTTGTCGGTCTAGGAATGGTAGAACGATGGGTTCGATGACGGTTTGGATGTACCGTGCACTATTCAGTGTCCCCTCGACGATCACCAGTGGTGTACGGCCAGTGTAGGAGATCGCTCCCCACACCATGATGCCGGGTGTTGGCCCTGTGTGCCTCGGTCGTATGCAGTCCTGATTGTGGCGCTTACCTGCTCGGCGCCAAACACGCATACGACCATCATTGGCACCAAGGCAGAAGCGACTCTCATCGCTGAAGACGACACGTCTCCATTCGTCCCTCCATTCACGCCTGTCGCGACACCACTGGAGGCGGGCTGCACGATGTTTGGGCGTGAGCGGAAGACGGCCTAACGGTGTGCGGGACCGTAGCCCAGCTTCATGGAGACGGTTGCGAATGGTCCTCGCCGATACCCCAGGAGCAACAGTGTCCCTAATTTGCTGGGAAGTGGCGGTGCGGTCCCCTACGGCACTGCGTAGGATCCTACGGTCTTGGCGTGCATCCGTGCGTCGCTGCGGTCCGGTCCCAGGTCGACGGGCACGTGCACCTTCCGCCGACCACTGGCGACAACATCGATGTACTGTGGAGACCTCACGCCCCACGTGTTGAGCAATTCGGCGGTACGTCCACCCGGCCTCCCGCATGCCCACTATACGCCCTCGCTCAAAGTCCGTCAACTGCACGTACGGTTCACGTCCACGCTGTCGCGGCATGCTACCAGTGTTAAAGACTGCGATGGAGCTCCGTATGCCACGGCAAACTGGCTGACACTGACGGCGGCGGTGCACAAATGCTGCGCAGCTAGCGTCATTCGACGGCCAACACCGCGGTTCCTGGTGTGTCCGCTGTGCCGTGCGTGTGATCATTGCTTGTACAGCCCTCTCGCAGTGTCCGGAGCAAGTATGGTGGGTCTGACACACCGGTGTCAATGTGTTCTTTTTTCCATTTCCAGGAGTGTGGGAAGAAATCAGGAGGACTCAAGTCAGGGCTGTATGGTGGCTGTGGCAAAACTTCAACTCCAATTCGGGTCAAGTAGGAGGTCACGAGGAACGCTATGTGCGCTGGAGCGTTGTCGTGGTGGAGACGCCAGCGTTGAGCGAGGTCCTGTCGCTTCCGTTTGACGGCTCTGTGCAATCGCTGAAGGACTTCTTTGTAGAATTCGGCATTGACAGTCTTCCCCTGAGGGACAAACTCTTTGTGAATTAACCCCCGCTTGTCGAAAAACACAATCAGCATTGTCTTGATGCGGGTCTTTGACATTCTTGCTTTCTTCGGCCGCGGGGATGCCGGTGTGTGCCACTCCGAGCTCTGGGCTTTCGTCTCCGGGTCGTACTGGAATGTCCACGATTCGTCGCCTGTTACTACGTTGTCTAAAAAGTGTGGATTATTTTCCAAATCATTCAACATCTCACGGCAAACTTTCCACTCGTTGTTGCTTTTGCTCGGCAGTGAGCACTCGGGAAACCAATTTTGCACAAACTTTCCTCATCATCAAATCTTGCGTAACAATTTGGTGAACCGTAAATTTATTCACGGAGACCTCATCGGCGATCATTTTGAGACTTAAACGACGGTCGGAGTCCAGGATTTCTTTCACTTTGGCCACCGTTTCATCCACACGACTCGTTGAAGGGCGTCCAGATCGTTCCATGTGTTCAACGGATTCCCTCCCGTTTTTAAATTCATTAAACCACCGGAACACTTGAGCTCTTGATAGGGAGTCTTCTTTGTAGGCCTCCGTAATCATAGCAAAAGTTTCCGAAGCAGTTTTGCCCATGCGAAAGCAAAATTTTATTGCATACCGCTGTTCTATCGAGCGATCCATCTTCAGCGTTTTCACAAGTGTCACGAGCACACAAACAACGTAATACGCGAAGCTCGACCCTCACTGCAACAGAGCTCCGACGCGACTGCGAACCGGTTCTATTGTTAGCTCAGATCCCCCACCACGTGACGTACAGGTGGAGACCGCCCTGCGAGCGACTGGGGCTCCGCGCGGCGGCCAGTCTCATTACTTATCTACCACACCCTGTACGATGTCAACAATTACATAAGGCATCTAAAGTCAGTTGTAGAAAAGGTCCCTTCAACGTGTAAGGAGTTTGAAGTTGTGATCCCTGCATCACGAAGGTCCAGTGATGCTCCTCTAGGTCACTTTAATGAATCCACGGCAAACGAGATGGCTTTGGTGATTTTTGGTCAACAATGGCAGCAACAAGACTTTATCCTTCAGAGCTACGGTAATAGGCTGCAGCGCATTAGTGCGCTCCATCTATCGAAGGACACTCTATTGTATCCTTTGAGGTTTTGTCGTGGAAAAGGTGGGTGCTCCATATATCTGCCCCAGTTAGACCCTGAAACCACATTACCTCTCAAAAAGAAGGCAACCATCCAAAGTGCTACAGGTCTCTATGTAGCTAACATTTAGTTGACATGTACTCTAAAATAGAAACTGAAAGGGTAAACTATATGAGAAATAATGAGGCGCAACTGGGAGTGGATAACTACATATACCTCATAGACGCCGTTAGAAGACTGGATGCCAATGGTACTCAGCTTGGTCAGGTGGTGATATTGCCTTTACCTTTTACTGCTGGCCCACGTTACATGCATGATCGTACTCAGGGCGCTTTGGTTTACGTCCACCATTACGGCCGTCTTTATTTATCACGTTCACGTGTAACCACAATTGGACGGACATTAGAGATGCGCTTTATTTACGCTATACGTCACGGCTTTCGCGACATTAGGCCTATAGCCAGAGTGTTCCATCTCAAGGTTAAGAAAATGCTGGATCTCCTGACTGAGGGAAATTTGTTCGGACCAGTGCAATGTTTCATGTTCTCAGTGGTGTAGCAAAAGCGGGGCTAACCCCAAGCTCACACACTCTTGTGGCTCGAACGAGCCATAACCCCTGGCACAATTGACCAAGTAATCTTGGCTAAAATCACTCACTCTGATACAATTCTTCACGATGTGAGCTAAGATCCCAAAGATGTTCGGGCTCACATGTCGTTCCTCTTCGTCGAAATGTCTTGACTCACACTGTTCTAGGGGTTGAACCGCACGTGTCGCATTACATGCCCTAAATTAGACACTTGTGACCCTTTGTCTGGTAAAGGGCAAGTTTGTGAAATTGTATGAAGTCAATATGACATGTAATAAAAGTAGTACTAATATCTGGAACTAAATTAACGATCCATAAATGATACAGGCCACACAGTTGCAATTTGTTTAGAATGATGTTTATTCAGAAAGCAAATTAATTTCGAAAGTGGTCGTATTTAGAGTTACCGTTACACTCAAATGCATATCCACTTGACACAGTTCGACCAGTCACAATCTCATCGCGAAATACAAGTTCACTACTCCACCTCGTTAACTACGCGAAAAGTTTGAGTTCATACCAAGAGCGTGGCTGCTCACCGCTCAGAGACTAAGTCCCGCGGTACCACACAACGAAAAATTTTCAAAGTCGTTTCACTTGCTAGCTACCTAAAGACCGGCAGTCCGCTTCCGCATCTCCACCAGCACTGCCTCTCTGCCCGTCCCCGGCAGCGTTTCCCGCACGCCGAACATCTCCGTTTCCTCAAGCCGTCCATCTGACTGGCTACGGCTTATTCTACATTACATTACATTTTAACACATTTAAATAATCAAAGCTTGACCACTTTCACGTTCTAAATAAAGTAACAATAATACCCATTACAAAATAAACGTTAAATTCTTTGACATAAAACCAATATTATATCCTTCTTAGCTTTGAATGCCACGGCCAGTAGTCTCACACCAGTGTGCTTTCTGATATATAAATAAAGAACAAAATAACTATTATGCACTAATCTTTAGGACAAATATTCTATTACATAACGATTCAATAAGGTGTCCTGCTGTCATCGTTCAATGTGTTTTTTGTGGATAAAATGATGGGGTGAGGCTTAATTGAAAATACTGATAAAATAAATTTACTATATCTTTTAAACAAGTAAAGTTACAGAGTTTATATTTACAACGTTTGTCATTTTAATGATGTTCGTCTATACTAAATGTCGATCTTGAGATCGACCAAAGCGTTCAGATTATGGCATTCAGGTCTTTGTTTGTTAATTTCACTTGAACCGTAGATCCTAAACCATTATAGACACCATCAATATTCAATTTTTATTGGGATCACCAATGTGGCTTGATTCCCTGAATTATTACAGGATTAAATAGTTTTCATAAATGTTTTCCCTTATGGCCCATCTTAGGTCCGCCATATTTAACACAGATACGTCTCCTCAGCCATATAAGCCTTCTACTGGGTTTCCCTATGGCGTAGGTTCTCGCCTGTCTCACTCGTACACTATAGTGTTTAGGCCTCAATAGACAATAGACGCCTGTGAGTTTCCCCATCTCGTGGTGAATCTGCGCCCTTCGTGGCATTCAGTCCTGAATGATAGGATTCGTTTCACAATTCACGAAGGCTGACACTTTCGGCCATATACTTAAATGAGAGCGAAATGCTCGTTAACTCACACACCTCCACTTCATAACATGTTGGCGTGCCATGTATGTTATGAAGTAGCACCCAGATTTACAAGACACAAATTCATAACACAAAATCACGAGTATCCGAAGCGCCAGATCAATAATGTAATGAGATGTAGTGATGTTGATGCAGCTTGCTATAAATTTAAAGAAACTTACACCTAATGTAAATTATGAATCACGGTATATTAATTACACGCCAAATAAAACTATACATTTATCAGAATTGACTGACTACTGAAATGCCGCAGAAATATCAGCGCCACAGCGCTCACTTTCACAGAACGGTTTCGTCACAACGAAGTCTCCAGCGGCGCTCCACAGATTCGGAGCCGAGTACCCTACCGAAATTCCGTATGGCTCTGCATTCCATCGTCATCGGGAACAAATCTGTTGAAATTCGGATCGGGACAAGTACAGTGGATGGGTATGCTAGTCATTTGGAGCTCCAATGTTAGGCGTGTGATAGAGACCCCCAAGGAGATAGCAGGCATGGCGGGAAAGAATTCCAGTGTGCATACGGTATGTTTGCCGGTAGGTCTCATCCGCGATGTGGAGGAAGACCTGCCGGTGGCTATCGAGCGACTGGGTGTAACCGTCTCCATGTAGTGGCATATTTCGGCACGAATGACGCCTGCCGCTTGGGTTCTGAGGCCATTCTCGGCTCCTTTCGGTGGATAGCTGATTTGGTGAAGGCAACTAGCAACGCACGCGGGATGGGCACTAAGCTGTCTATTTGTACCATCGTAACCAGGGTTGACCACGGTCCTCTGGTCTGGAGCAGAATTGAAGGCCTAAACCAGAGGATAAGACGACTCTTGACGGTATTGGATGAGAATTGCAGAATTTTGTTGTTCCCCCCAAATAGGTCAGGCATGCACTACACTGACTAAGCGGCTACTACGGTAGCGGAGTACGTGCGGCGTGCATATGGGGCTTTTTTAGTCTAGCGAACCCCTCCTTTGCGAGCAAAGACGATTTGCCTATTAAATCAGTCACAGTGACCTCACAGAATCTTGGTCCTCGCCGATCAGAGATAGATAGGATTAATATGGTTTCAGTAAACTGCAGCAGCATCCAAGGAAAGATCTCAGAATGAGTATCGCTAACTGAAGGTTATAATGCACGTATAGTATTGGGAACAGAAAGTTGAGTGAAGCCAGACGTCAGACACAACGAAATCCTAAGTTCAGGCTGGAATATTTATCGTAAGGATAGGTTAGTCGCCAATGGTGGCGGCATGTTTATTACACATGGGTTATCATGGACTGTGAATATGTATTGATCTGGCTGAAACTGAGTATCAAAGAACGGTCAATAATGGTGATCAGATGCTTTTATAGCGCATCGTGGCCAGGATCTGCTGTTGTTGAGCTCTTTAGACAGAACTTGTAGAATATAGTTAGTAATTTTTCTGATCATGTCGTTGTAATAGGAAGTGACTTCAACTTGTCAGGTACAGATTGGGAGTGTTAGGCCATCAATACTGGTGCCAGAGACAGGGAATCGTGTGGCATTGTTCTGGATGTCTTGTCCGAAAATTACCTTGAGCAGATAGAGAACCAACTCGTGAGGGTAACGTCTTCGATCTCCTGGCAACGAACAGACCTGAACTTCTCAGTTAATGTAGAGGAAGATATCAGCGATCATAAGGTTGTGACAGCATCTATGACAAAGGGTCCTATAAGGAATGTTAATAAAGGTAGGAACATACTCGTATATTTCCTCAGAAAGGATGACAGGATACAAATTTCAAAATATCTCAGCAGTCAGCATCAAATATTCGATGATGAGGATGAAGATGTGGACAACAAATGTAAAAATTTCCAAGGCATCGTTCAATATGACCTAGATAAGTGTATTCCGAGTAAAGTGTTACGGGATGGGAAAAATCCGCCATGGTTTAATTACTCTCTTAGAAAAGCGCTACGTAAACAAAGAGCACTTCATCTCAGAATCAAGAGAAGTAAATACCTAGGAGACAAACAAAAGCTGAAGGAAACGGTAATGAGTGTAAGGAGAGCGGTAGGAGAAGCGTTCAATTATTTTGAAAGTAAGACGTTGTCAACCCACCTGAGTAAAAACCCTGAGAGATTTTGGTCGTACGTAAAATCAGTAAGTGGGTCAAAATCATCTACTCATTCTCCCAGCGGCCACACCGGCAGCGAAAAGTAAGATAACAATGAGAAGGCCGAAATACTGAATTCGGCCTTCGGAATTTGTTTCACAGCGGAAGATCGTAAAACTGTCCCTCCTTTCAATCGTCGCACGAACATTGAAATGGCAGGTATTGAGGTAACCGATCGCGGAAATGAAAAGTAACTACAATCGCTTAGTAGTGGGAAGGCTTCAGGATCAGATGAGACACCTATAAGATTCTATAGAGATTATGGGAAAGAACTTGCTCCCCTTCCAGCAGTAATTTATCGTAGATCGCTTGAACAACGAAAGGTACGTAACCACTGGAAAAATCGCAGGTCATTCCCGTTTTTAAGGTAGGCTGTAACAGATCCACGCAATTATAGAACTATATCGTTGACGTCAATCTTTTGTAGAAATACGGAACATGTTTTATGCTCACGAAATATGACATTTTTGGAAAAGGAACATCTTCTCTATAAAAACAAACATGGATTCCGCAAACAGAGATCGTGCGAAACTCAGCTCACTCTGTTCCTCCACGAGATCCACAGCGCAGTCGACAATGGCACTCGGGTTGATGCTGCGTTCCTTGATTTCAGTAAGGCATTTGACACTTCGCGCATTTCCGTTTAATGAAAAAAATATGAGGTTACGGAGTATCGGTGCAGACCTCTGATTGGACTGAAGACTTTCTTGCCGATAGAACTCAGTACGTCGCTCTTAACGGAACTAAATCGACTGATGTAAAGGCAAAATCCGGAGTGGTTCAAATGGTTCTGAGCACTATGGGACTTAACTTCTGAGGTCCCCTAGAACTTAAAACTACTTAAACCTAACTAACCTAAGGACATCGTACACATTCATGCCCGAGGCAGGATTCAAACCTGCGACCGTAGCGGTCGCACGGCTCCAGACTGTAGCGCCTAGAAACGCTCGGCCACTCCGACCGGCAAAATCCGGTGTCCCACAGGGAAGTGTGATAGGACCTTTGCTGTTCACAATACATATAAATGATCTAGCAGAAAGCGTCGTGTACTTTTAAGGCTATTCGCGGATGATGCAGTTGTTTATACCAAAGTAGGAACGTCACAAGAGAGTAAGAATTTGCAGAACGACCTACAGAGAATTGATAAATGGTGCAGATTTTGGTAGTTGACCCTGAACGAAAATAAAAGTAACATATTGCACATACATAGGAAAAGAAATCTACTATTCTACAGGTACACTATTTTTGACAAACAGCTAACGACAGCGTGTGCCGTAAAATATCCAGGCGTAACTATCCAGAGCGATCTTAAGAGCAATGACCATATAAAACAGATAGTGGGAAAAGCAGACGCCGGACTCAGATTCATTGGAGGAATCCAAAGGAAACGAAAGAAGTGGCTTATAAGGCGCTTGTTGGCCAGATTCTTGAATATTAATCATCTAACTGGAATCCATATCAGATAGCACTGATAGAGGAGATAGAGAAGATCCAACGAAGGGCGACATGGTTCGTCACGGCACCGTTTAGCTGACGAGAAAGCATAACTGAGATGATAATCAAACTCCACTGGCAGACGTTACAAGAAATACTTTGGGCAACACGCAGATATTTACTATTGAAATTTCGGGACAGAACTTTTCAGGAGGAGTCAGACAATATATTACTTTTCGCCACATACATCTGGCATACTGACCACGAGAAGAAAATTTGAGAAATTAGAGCCAATACAAGGATTTACCGACAATCATTCTCCCCACGCACTATTCGTGAGTGGAACAGGGTTGGAGGGATCAGATAGTGGCACCGAAAGTACCCTCCACTACACACAGTTATTTAGCTTGTGGAGCATGATGTATATGGAGAAAATCAGAAAGATGAGGTAAAATTTTATGAAAGTGGACGTTTCATCAACAGTTTTGAGGCAGTTTGGGGAATTTGGCCTTTTCTATTCATGAGAGACATGCTACAGTCACCCATCTCTCGGTCCATCAGAAAATGTGGCTGAAACGATCAACAATCCACGACAAACTACACTACTGTTCTTCTTCCAATTACGCAAAACTTGCAGAAACTCTATTTTACTCTGAAGTCCCTACCTACTACGTATGGAATAACAAGTTTACGCGAAGGAAATAGCTGTTCGAAGAGACTGGTTGGCCAGGAGTGAAAAAGATAATGCTCTTGAAAGAGTTTACACCGTTCACCCAAACAATATTGAGTGCTTTCAGCTACGCTTGCTACTGCATGACGCGTGAGGTACTATATGATTTTCTCATCTTCAGAATGTAAATGGTATCCACCACCCAACGTTACAAGCTTCCTGCAAAGCGTTTGGTTTGTTCGGGGATAACATACACTGGGATTCTGTACTGGAGGAAACTGCAATGTGTGATTCGCCATTTAACTGCAAGAGCTATTCACATCGATGTTACTATTCTGTCAGCTCTCTGATCCGCCGGGTCCCTGTACTAAGTTTAAAAATAATTTGACGAAAGAGATAGTATACCAAATTGACAAAAATTTACGTTTCTCTGTAGAAAATATTATAGAAGACCTTTAAAATAAATGTCTGGTACTGACTGAAGGCACAGTACCGTCTTTTGAAGGGCAAGCTTTATCACAAAATGGCCTACCTGAACCAAAACGGTGCGAAGAACTGTTGCAGAAGATACATTACATGAGGGATGTAAAATACGACACAAATACTTTTATGCAATTGGTCTCCCTAACAATTGAGAAAGCAGCTCTCTGTTTATCGTGATGCGTTAAATAGTTTCGGGAAAGTTCTTTTTCGTAGATGCTCCCGGAGGAACAGGGATGTAAGAACTTATCGTGGCATTGATTTAACTTTGGCCCCGTCTGTCATTGCTGCTCTACTTTTGTAAGGTGGTAAAACAGCTCACTCTGCCTTTAAACTCCACTCAATCTAGTCAAAGTCAAAACACGCGTATGCAATATCTCTAGACAGAGTAATATGGCTCACGTTCTACGGCGGTGTAAATTTATCGAAATGGATGAGAGTGCCATGGCCCTCATAGTGGAATTAAAAGATATTAGAGATGATGATCGTGTATTGGGGGAGTTACTGTGCACCTGGCAGGGGACTTCCGGCAGACTTTTCCTTTTGTACCTAGAGGAACACGAGCTGACGAAGTTAATGCATGCGTGAAAGTTAAACACCTATGTCCCTATTTCATGAAAATGTCTCTGAAGAAAAATATGAGAGTCCACGTAAAGGCGATATCTCTGCTGGAGACTTTTATGAACTCCTACTGAAAATAGGGAACGGAAATTACCCTGAGTCCAGAGGAATAGTATCTATTTCTGCCAAGTTAGTCACAGAAACTACAACTATAAGGGAGCTAACAGATTTTATCCACATATTTCGACCATGCAAACGAAGTATGTGTGAACGAGACAATCTAACACCCATGAACAACAGGGTTTCCGCTATTAATGATGTACTACTTAAGTCCTTTGAAGGGTCAGAAATGGAATGTACTTCTATTGATTCAATGCTGCGGACAGATAAAGCAGTTCCCTATCCGAAGGAGTTCCGTAATAGCGTTAACCTAGCTAGTTTTCGTTCTTACAAACTCCTCCTGAAGGTTGGTATTCCTGTCATTGTAGTGCGCAATCTTAATCCGCCTCAGGTTTGTAGTAGTATTAGACAAAGAGTAACCGTTCTCCACAAACACATTATCGAGGTCACCGTGTTTATCGGATGTGCTCGGGGAGAATCGGTATTCATATCACAAATACCGCTTATACCTTCAGACTACACCTTTAAGTTCAAGCGACTGCAGTGTAACACCAGCCTGGTGATATTGGCAGGAAGCAGTACAACAAAAATGTGGTGCACAAAGAAGAGCTTCAGTATATTCAAGCTTTCTGTCTGCAGCTTTGTTTGTGTAGATCTGGTACATTCTTTCTAAATCGTTGGTTTCCATATGAACAATGTGTGTAAAAAAATATAAATTCAAATAAATTAAAAAGATACGATAACCTTATACGAAAAACGGATTTAATAAATTTTAATACCCCGTCTGCAGCTTAGTTTGCGTGGACGAGATAAACTGTTTGCACAGTGTGCAGATTTACGCGTGAGGAATTGGCGTAACGACATAGAAATTTGCTTAAACAACATAAAAAATAAAATGTAAGTAAATGATACAGTCTATATGAGCAAAGCTGCGGGCACTGAGCTATTAAAGAATAGATTAAAATTTCAACAGCTATGAAATCTCTCTTTACGAATATATCTGAAATAATAAATTATTTGTTTTGTACCATTCATACGTCGTATGTAACATGGGCATATATGTGTACTCGTGGCAGTCACAGTACACAAAATTACTCAAAAGTATGCCTGATTATGATTTCAAGGTCTTATAAAAATTTAGCATTTCAGTCCTACGTTTCATGGTACACTGGAAAATTAGTTTCTTTTGGCTGTAGTCACGAGCAGTATTTGCAAACTCTGGTGTCCCTACCTCACAAGGGTATTTTAGCCATAGCTTGACTTACACAGTCCAGCGTATATTTTCGGATTCGGCTGCAGCACACTATAAATGATAATAACTGTTAGATTTTTCCTCATCCTCAGTTCTCACGCAAAAGAACTTACGGTGATGAACTACACAGACACTGTGTGGCGTTGCACACGGTTACAAAGGAGCGTTACAATTTTTGTTTACTGTAACTAAAGATGTAGTTTCCTTACAAACGTTGTGAAAATATATTTTTAAACGTATTTTACGAAGAGTCTTTTGATAACATATTTAATTTAGGGTAGAGTAACAATATGGAAATATGGTTGGCGCATTGCCTCAAAACAGATCGATGAATGTATTATAAGTTAACATTCTTTGGAACCTCTCTTTATCCTCTTCGTCCCAAGATTCAGGCTTCTGAAGGATTTCTGAAAACGATACCATCATTGGAGATGAAAAGTTGAGACAGAAATGACGTTTACTAGATACTTAAAAAATTTACGTGGACTGAGAACTATACTAAAAACTTGCAGACTATCATAATCGTGCTACATACAGGGTGTTACAAAAAGGTACGGCGAAACTTTGAGAAAACATTCCTCACACACAAATAAAGAAAAGATGTTATGTGGACATGTGTCCGGAAATGCTTAATTTCCATGTTAGAGCTCATTTTAGTTTCGTCAGTATTTACTGTACTTCCTCAATTCACCGCCAGTTGGCCCAATTGAAGGAAGGTAATGTTGATTTCGGTGCTTGTGTTGACATGCGATTCATTGCTCTACAGTACTAGCATCAAGCACATCAGTACGTAGCATCAACAGGTTAGTGTTCATCACGAACCTGATTTTGCAGTCAGTGCAATGTTTACAAATGCGGAGTTGGCAGATGCCCATTTGATGTATGTATTAGCACGGGGCAATAGCCGTGGCGCGGTACGTTTGTATCGAGACAGATTTCCAGAACGAAGGTGTCCGACAGGAAGACGTTAGAAGCAATTGATCGGCGTCTTAGGGAGCATGGAACATTCCAGCCTATGACTCGCGACTGGGGAAGACCTAGATGACGAGGACACCTGCAATGGACGAGGCAATTCTTTGTGCAGTTGACGATAACCCTAATGTCAGCGTCAGAGAAGTTGCTGCTGTACAAGGTGACGTTGACCACGTCACTGTATGGAGAGTGCTACGGGAGAACCAGTTGGTTCCGTACCATGTACAGCGTGTGCAGGCACTAACAGCAGCTGATTGGCCTCCACGGGTACACTTCTGCGAATGGTTCATCCAACAATGTGTCAATCCTCATTTCAGTGCAAATGTTCTCTTTACGGAAGGGGCTTCATTCCAACGTGAGCAAATTGTAAATTTTCACAATCAACATGTGTGGGCTGACGAGAATCCGCACGCAATTGTGCAATCACGTCATCAATACAGATTTTCTGTGAACGTTTGGGCAGGCATTGTTGGTGATGTCTTGATTGGTCCTCATGTTCTTCTTCCACCTACGCTCAATGGAGCACGTTATCATGATATCATACGGGATACTCTACCTGTGCTGCTAGAACATATGCCTTTACAAGTACGACACAACATGTGGTTCATGCACGATGGAGCTCCTGCACATTTGAGTCGAAGTGTCCGTACGCTTCTTAACAACAGATTCGGTGACCGAATGATTGGTATAGGCGGACCAATTCCATGGCATCCATGCTCTCCTGACCTCAACCCTCTTGACTTTCATTAGTGGGGGCATTTCAAAGTTCTTGTCTACGCAACCCCGGTACCAAATGTAGAGACTCTTCGTGCTCGCATTGTGGACGGCTGTGATACAATACGCCATTCTCCAGGGCTGCATCAGCGCATCAGGGATTCCATGCGACGGAGGGTGGATGCGTGTATCCTCGCTAACGGAGGACATTTTGAACAGTTCCTGTAGCAAAGTGTTTGAAGTCACGCTGGTACGTTCTGTTGCTGTGTGTTTCCATTCCATGATTATAGTGATTTGAAGAGAAGTAATAAAATGAGCTCTAACATGGAAAGTAAGCGTTTCCGGACACATGTCCACATAACATATTTTCTTTCTTTGTGTGTGAGGAATGTTTCTTGAAAGTTTGGCAGTACCTATTTGTAACACCCTGTGTAAGATGAATGAACGACCATCTTACGCTAATCAGACGTGAGAATGTGTATTTTAAGTATATAATTTAATTCTAGTCTGTTCTTGCGCCATTTCCGAATTTAGACGAGTGAAATTCTCCTACTGTATGGTGAACTGAATGATTTTGCCACTTTGATCTCATTGACACTTGTGCTGCTATACTGTTATTGGCTTGGACAAGAAATAGTGTGCCATCAACAGGTTGATTGCAAGATATAATGCAATTAAAAATGTTGGTACACCTGGAAAGATGGGGTTGATTTTGATCCGATGACGATATAGGCCATTTGGGTGATAGTAGAAGTACTAATAATGGTTTCAAGGTCGTCCGCCAACAGAAAGCGTAGTGGCATAGCTACTATAGCGCCATCTGTGTCTGCCCTTCAATAGGCAATGCCCAGTGTTGTGCAAACCTGTGAACGAATCAGGCAATGATCCTGCGGAGACGCATTCATGTTTCCTGCAGCCAACTGAGTGATTTTAAAAGGGGTCAAATTGTGGCTTTCAGAGTGGCAGGACGTGCTGCATCATTTGTCCAACCATGGTGGTATCAGTAGTAGTGCGGACATTCTCACACACTTAGACGAGGTTCTGGAAGTCTACGAAGCACAGACGCCCGCCAATATTCTCGTATTGTGGCCGAACGTCCAGCTACCACAGCACGGATAAAAGTGTGTGTGAACCCAAAGGTGTCTACACGAACTACTGCGAACACACCTGTAGACCGTATTCAACTCAAGCCACAGCATCGACGAGCGAGGGTCGACTGGTGCCGTCAGAGGATCACTAGGAAGACGGTGTTTCTGGAGGGGACGCTAGCAAGCGGTTGGTTCGTACAGAATGTTGCTGCATCCGTTCCTTTGCTGTTCTTGCAACAGGTAGGTGATGTGTTGTTCTGACAGGATAATGCTTGTGAAACTCAACTTGCTATGCAAGACGTGCAACAAGTTCCCTGGCTAGTACGATCTCTGAAGTTGATTCCTGTCGAGCATATGTGGGATAAGCTCTTACTACGTGAACAGGTCGAGTAGGCGTGGCTTACAATATCTCAGGACAGTATCTGCCATCTGCACTAGCGTTTGGATGCCAGAGCCATTTCCTGCGTTGCCGCCAGTGGAGGCTGCACAACGTACTCATACGTGATTGTTTCAGTATGGGTCGATACCTGGTAACGCAGAACCGCACGTTCTGTTGATCAGTAAATGTAATCATTTCATGTAAACCATATGAACTGTTGCCACAATAAATCTATGATGGATTGGAATTTTTTTCCGTGAGTGTACATCGAAAGAATTGTAAAAATAATTATCAGTGAAATAGGTATCCTTCCTTCTACGTCAATTCGAAAGCTACGTGTACATCTTGTTATTAGGCCTAGCGCAAAAATGGGTTGACCTGCTGGAATCTACCGTAGACTAATAATTCCACAAGGTTAAATTTTCGGATTTTTTTCTGAATATTTTGGTACAAGAGACCCGTGGTCTCTGGTGGCTCATTAACCGATTTATTACCCCGAGTACCTTTTTTCTATTAAAATACCTCCACGTCACTGAAAAAACCTATAATATGCAAACCTCAAACGTACAACACAAACACAGGGTATTGGAACATTTCTCGTCAGCAAAGATGACGTGGCTCTTATCGTTGTGGGAGCAGCTATGCGTACAGTCGTTCTGCGGTTGACCCACTACATTCACTGACTACGTACATCGGATGCCTATTGGCCAACTGATCGTTAGAATTCCTATCCACCCTACCTTGCATAGCTGTTGATGTGCTGCTAACACAGCTGAAAAAACAAACACTCGAGAGAATCGAGCGTTACTAATGCATGTTTGAGGCTATAGAATGAGTTAGTCATTACTGTAGTGAACATAGAGTTCCGTGCACAGCGTGTATGACTTTGTTGCTTGAGATATCCCACGTTTTGGGCTGAGTCGCCTATAGTAAAGGGTGTTTCCTTCGGCACAAATTGCCCCCTTCTCTTGTGAATATGTGAGAAATGTATCGCATGTGTATTTATAGACTGCAGGTGAATGAAAAGGATTCGTGAATAATGCAGCGTTATTTTTGAGGTGTATGTTGATGGTGAGAGAAGAGAGAGGAAGAAACACTCTGCTGGAGTACAGAGAGCTACACTGGAATAGTACTTAAGGGGGTCGCCGAGCTTCACATCCCCATCCGATCGACGGATCGTCATCAATAGTGTCACATGCCAACCTTTATCAGACAACCTGGAAAACTTTTGAAATTAATCCAGGACATTGGTGCAAGGACTGGAGATCAGGAACTTTACGCCACCACCTGATCCCCACTTGTCAGGTGAGTATCGGCGATGAAAATTCGCCACCACCATGATTTGAATGGATACCCCTGCGATTCGAGCACCACCGCACAAGGGTGCGCTAACGGGACGACTACGGAGACTAGTAGCAAGTACAATGAGTGACTAGAAAAAAAAACTGTTTCCAAACAAGACATGGCCAACAATTGCACTGTTATGAAAATGGTTTCAATTCAACACGGGTACAAAGATAAACTCGGTTAGGATATCAAAACAAATGCAACTAATCTTTAGGGAATCTCTATAATATTCCGAAATTTTGTCGGTGAGATTCAAATTGACCGTTACGTTCAATAATTGCGTGTACAAAGACCTCTTCTTAGAATCAAGCATAAATGAAATACAAGGAAATAAAATATCGATTTACAAAATTATACTTAAAACACAACATATTTCGTATCATTTGCTTCCACATCACTCTCGGGAAACAGTCGCGCATTTCTTTTCTGTTTCTGTTTGTGATCCATTTTCTTCTGAGGTTTGTTCTCGTTTTCTGGAGAGTCACATCATCAGTATAGCAAAAACAAATTTTATTCTTTATACCCTAACAGGTCAACATATTTCAGTGAATGCATGTGCATGGTCTTTACTATTTTCTTCTACCGAGTACACTTCGTTGATTATACTTTAGATGCTCAAATACAAGGTCATAAGTATCGCTATTCAATTAGTAAGTTTTCTTCATTTACACTGCGCAACTGAAAATTAGTATACGAAACCGAAAAAGTTGCCGAATTATGCTCGAATAATCGGTAAATGAAATAAATGGAACACAGTACAGTTTGATCTCTTGTTGTGGTCTGCTTGCAGTTTTATTGGTTAATCCCTTACTGCTTAATTAATTATTTTTTATGATCTTGTACAGAGTTGCATCGCAGGAAATGGAGGTTGGAGCGTAAAATTTGGGTGCAGTGGGGTTTGGGCTGTATGCTGCGCTGGCATGGGTTGATTTTACCAAAAGAATACTTAGTGAAATCACAAATAACTTCCCCAACAATTCACAGTTACACAATATTAAAGAATTACGACAACTCAAAAGTATATTCCTCAGCTCTATTTCGCAAGCAAATTAAGACCAGAATATCAAAAACAATTTGAATATTCCTTAAACGAGATAATAAAACAGCATAATACTCCCCATAGTAGACAATTTTGATTCTATTCTCCAAGCACTTTCGTACGAAGGATCATGCAGATTAGAACTGGCGATAAATGTCAATGTGCGATACGTTAGTGTTGTACACTATTTCGACCATATCACTCCTGCGTACGAACAATTATCGTAGTTGCGCGCTGATAAGCTTAGAGAGTATCATACTCTGCTCTGACGTCTTCTCACATATTCACTCCCATTTATTTATCGTCAACACTTTCACTACTGTCTGAACAGCACAGCGGAATACGCTTTCGCAACAAAGTAAAATCCTCTCTGTACTATTTCATACCATTTCCATGTTCTCTAAATCATTTTCTGTATCTGGAACTCGACTTTGGAACAATCTTTCCCAAAACATCAGAGAAACCAAAATCCTGCCAAACTTCAAAAGACAATTAGTGGCCCATCCTCTGTCACAATTGCTGTCCGTCCCATATACTAATCTGCAGCTTACTCTTGTCAGTCCCACGCACCCCCAAAACTTTTTCCTCCACTATGTTGGCAGAGTTCTTCATAAATTCTGTTCTTTCCTAACAGTCAATGCCATTGTCATTTCAATTTTCTCTTTCTTTATCCTTTCCAATTCTACAATTCTAAGCGTGTGTACAAATGTGTTAAACTATCCTATATCGTTCTTAATGTCCTTCACTATTATTAACGTTATCATTATTCGTCTCAACTGCTATTTTCAGTATTATTATTATCAGTTTCAATTATTTTTTTAATTATGTAATCTTTCCCGGTGAAATCACTGATGCTACTCTTCTCGTGTATGCATCAACATAATGTAGCCATCTCAGCACAGTATTTCAACGGACTAGTTGGCCGCAGTCTTCAGGTGTGTGTACTAATTTACAATCTCCTTGAAACTGTGATTCCAACAGAATCGACAGCTTCTTTATAATCCGCGACCGACTGACCACATGTGCACGAGAAGCAGCACTGTTGCCCTCAATCGCAACTGTGCAGCTAGCGCAGCGGTAGAAGAAGTAGGGAAAATCATATACCGCTGGCAATAAACTAATTAAAAGAATCAGCAGCTCAAAATGTAGACTGTTGTTGTTGAACAATAGACAAAATCGAATTATGCAGCTTACTTAAAAGGAAACCGTTATTACGATTTATAATATTATCGGATAATCAAATTTCAATAGCTTACCGTAGAACAGATTTCCATCAGTGGGAATCATCTGAGTCTGCTTATACAACATATTACTTCCCTTGCTAGGGCAGTGTCTTGCCACTGCCAGTCTCTGTCTGCAGCAACCAAGTGTGACGTGGTGTTCTACACCGGTCCTAAGTAGTACGAATGATTTGTATGGAGGAAAATTAACACACGCCAGCAGTGACTAAGGGAACAGCGTATTAACACTCTATAATGTGCCCACGGCCCCGTCCTTCGATTGACTATAAGGAACTTGTGCTCTGAAAGCACAGACAAACTCTGTCTTCACTCTACACTGTACTCGGGGCATACGAGTCTAAATTTGACAAAATGTCAACTGCCCTCCTGGCCTGTGGTGTTCCAATCGCTCAGCCTTGTCCCGTAGCTGGTTATTCAAATAGTTGGGCTTCATGGCAGAGCGTCACGCAGCTGAGTTGGCAGCTGGCCACAAACCGACTCACAACCCACTCACGCCACTGCTTCCTTGCAGCTTCAGCCCGCTGCGACGCCTTGGGTTCGAGGAGATGTTGATGTTTCTTAGCACAGCAGGTCGCTGACTTCCTCCATGTCACGCGCCAGGTTACCTTGGAGCTGCGTTAGATACGCTACAAACGCTGTGAGCCACGACCCTTCTGGCCAAACACTAGCGCTGAAACAACATGCCACCACTAGTTGGGCAGACTGTAAGAGTGATGTGTTGTGAAATGCAAATGCAGACAGAGACACCGCCCAACAAACCCACCCACCCACCACCCCCCACCCCACGCCGCACACCGCCTACCACCACTTCATAGAAGACGTGTATGTGTGTGTGTGTGTGTGTATGTGTGTGTGTGTGTGTGTGTGTGTCTGTGTGTGTGTGTGAATACACTGACCATTAACAAGACTAAGGATACACAATAAACACGAACACCCATGGTAAAATAAACACGACATCCCATGGTAATTCAAGTCACCCCATAAGACACTTAGAAATACAATGTGGCGGTTAACAGTACGAAAACTGACTCTAACTACCATGTCCAGAGCAGCAACCAGGCAACACCCCGCTCCTCTCTCAAATGAGAGAGAATACACACCCAGAGATGAACGAAACAGCCTACTGGCATGCGGAATACCAGCATTGAATTTTCCGTATCCCTTAACACGTTGACTTGTTTCTACTCTCTCAGTCACTCAAATTTATACATACATTTCACCGTGCTTCTTCTTCCTCCTCCTCACCGTATCAGGTGTCGAATCTATCGAGAACTCCTGGTTACTCAGAATTCTGGTTAACGGTTGGATAATGTGGTGAACTACCACCTTCTACCATTTCGCTCTGTCACCTCTACCTTGTCTGCTTGGTTAATCTCCTCCCAATACCAAGTGTACATACATTCGGCTACCCTGCACAGATGACACCGCGGATATATCACTAATTATACACTCTATCCTCACCGTCATATTCCGCAGTTAATCAGAGCCTGCCATCTTTCCCGTTCTTTCGCTGATAGTGATAAACAGTTAACCCTATTGGCATAAGGCGTGGCTATAGCTTGCTACCTATGAAACTGTACATGGGACTGTAGTTCATCTTCAAAAATGGGAACGTTAATTCTGTCTCCAACATGGCCAGTGGAAAGCGTTTATTTGAGTACTTACGTCCGTCCTGTTTCAAGCTGTCAAATCCAATGGATCGGCCGCGAGCTGTGGAAGTTGCTGAGACAGAGAGTTGCTCGCAGAAGCTGCTGTCCACGAACAGGTACTCCATATGTCAATTCTTACTTGTGTGCCCATGCTAAGCCTAGCGCCTTCCTAGTGGCAATACCTGCAACAGCGCACGTGAGTGTAAGAAAAAATTTCTGAAGCTAGAATTAACGCTACGGGCATCATGCCGGCACAATGAGCTAACACGTTTTGCTACCAGCTATAGCATAGGATTTGGATTGAGTGAGGTTTACACTGGGATCTGTGTAGCATCGACTTACGTTTCAAAAAGTGTACAGGGTGAGTCACCTAACATTACCGCTGGATATATTTCGTAAACCACATCAAATACGGACGAATCGATTCCACAGACCGAACGTGAGGAGAGGGGTTAGTGTAACTGGTTAATACAAACGATAAAAAAATGCACGGAAGTATGTTTTTTAACACAAACCTACGGTTTTTTTTAAATGGAACCCCGTTAGTTTTGTTAGCACATGTTGTTGTTGTTGTTGTTGTTGTGGTCTTCAGTCCTGAGACTGGTTTGATGCAGCTCTCCATGCTACTCTATCCTGTGCAAGCTTTTTCATCTCCCAGTACCTACTGCAACCTACATCCTTCTGAATCTGCTTAGTGTATTCATCTCTTGGTCTCCCTCTACGATTTTTACCCTCCACGCTGCCCTCCAATACTAAATTGGTGATCCCTTGATGCCTCAGAACATGTCCTACCAACCGATCCCTTCTTCTGGTCAAGTTGTGCCACAAACTTCTCTTCTCCCCAATCCTATTCAATACTTCCTCATTAGTTATGTGATCTACCCATCTAATCTTCAGCATTCTTCTGTAGCACCACATTTCGAAAGCTTCTATTCTCTTCTTGTCCAAACTATTTATCGTCCATGTTTCACTTCCATACATGGCTACACTCCATACGAATACTTTCAGAAATGACTTCCTGACACTTAAATCAATACTCGATGTTAACAAATTTCTCTTCTTCAGAAACGCTTTCCTTGCCATTGCCAGCCTACATTTTATATCCTCTCTACTTCGAACATTATCAGTTATTTTGCTCCCCAAATAGCAAAACTCCTTTACTACTTTAAGTGCCTCATTTCCTAATCTAATTCCCTCAGCATCACCCGACTTAATTAGGCTACATTCCATTATCCTTGTTTTGCTTTTGTTGATGTTCATCTTATATCCTCCTTTCAAGACACTGTCCATTCCATTCAACTGCTCTTCCAAGTCCTTTGCTGTCTCGGACAGAATTACAATGTCATCGGCGAACCTCAAAGTTTTTATTTCTTCTCCATGAATTTTAATACCTACTCCGAATTTTTCTTTTGTTTCCTTTACTGCTTGCTCAATATACAGATTGAACAACATCGGGGAGAGGCTACAACCCTGTCTTACTCCCTTCCCAACCACTGCTTCCCTTTCATGTCCCTCGACTCTTAGCACATCTGAACATATAAACAAATAGTAATCAGTGCCGTTTGTTGCATTGTAAAATGTTAACTACATCCGGAGATATTGTAACCTAAAGTTGACGCTTCACTACCACTTCTCCGCTGTTCGATCGTGTGTATCGGAGTGCACCGAATTACGTAGGGATCCAAAGGGAACGGTGATGGACCTTAGGTACAGAAAAGACTGGAAAAGCACATTACGTCCACATGCTAACACCTCTTTATCGGTCTTTTTCACTGACGCACATGTACATTACCATGAGGGGTGAGGTACACGTACACACGTGGTTTCCGTTTTCAATTACGGAGTGGAATAGAGTGTGTCCCGACATGTCAGGCCAATAGATGTTCAATGTGGTGGCCATCATTTACTCCACACAATTGCTATCTCTGTCGTAATGAATGTCGTACACGCCGCGGTACATCTGGTGTAATGTCACCGCAGGCTGCCACAATAAGTTGTTTCATATCCTCTGGGGTTGTAGGCCCATCACGGTACACATTCTCCTTTAACGTACCCCACAGAAAGAAGCCCAGAGGTGTAAGATCAGGAGAACGGGCTGGCCAATTTATGCGTCCTCCACGTCCTATGAAACACCCGTCGAACATCCTGTCAACGGTCAGCCTAGTGTTAATTGCGGAATGTGCAGGTGCACCATCATGCTGATACCACATACGTCGACGCGTTTCCAGTGGGACATTTTCGAGCAGCGTTGGCAGATCATTCTGTAGAAACGCGATGTATGTTGCAGCTGTTTGGACCCCTGCAATGAAGTGAGGACCAATGAGGTGGTCGCCAACGATTCCGCACCATACATTTACAGTCCACGGTCGCTGTCGCTCTACCTGTCTGAGCCAGCGAGCATTGTCCACGGATCAGTAATGCATGTTCCGTAGATTCACTGCCCCGTGGTTTGTGAAACCCGCTTCATCGGTAAACAGGTAGAACTGCAACGCATTCTCTGTTAATGCCCATTGACAGAATTGGACTCGATGATTAAAGTCATCACCATGTAATTGCTGATGTAGCGACACATGAAACGGGTGAAAGCGGTGACGAAGCAGTATGCGTATGACACTACTTTGACTCAGTCCACCGGCTCTCGCAATGTTCCTTGTACTCATGTGTGGGATCATGGCGACAGCAGCTAACACACCAACTGCACCCGCTTCTCCTGTGACGGGCCTGTTACGGACCCGTTTGCGTGCTACGACCATACCTGTTGCATACAGTTGGCGGTAGATGTTTTGCAATGTGCGGCACGTTGGATGCTCTCTGTCCGGGTACCGTTCTGCATACACCCTGCAGGCTTCAGCTGCATTTCGTCGACACTCGCCATAGATGAGTATCATCTCCGCCTTTTCAGAGTTCGAATACACCATGGTCACAGTTCCTACAACACTACATTATCACAGACGTCTGGTAACACGGTGTACTACAGTTGGTTTGCGTGCGGAGACGAATGCAGAATAACAATAGCAGCAAGCGCTACATGCGGACACTACGACAGCTAGACCAAACCACAACAGTGCTCTACAGCCACACTCGTAAACACGGTCGTCATCGTAAACATGTCCCTGCAGATGCTGCTCGCCGACCGTGTCCCGTGTTTGTTACAACACGCAACTGAACGTCGGAGGTTTCAAGCGTCAAATTTAGGCTACAATATCTCCCGATGTAATTAACATTTTACAATACAACAAACGGCACTGATTACTTATTTGTTTATATGTTCAGATGTGCTAACAAAACTAACGGGGTTCCATTTAAAAAAAACGTAGGTTTGTGTTAAAAAACATACTTCCATGGATTTTTTTATGGTTTGTATTAACCAATTACACTAGCCACTCTCCTCACGTTCGGTCTGTAGAATCGGTTCTTCAGTATTTGATGTGATTTACGAAATATATCCAGCGGTAACGTTAGGTGACTCACACTGTATATTAAAACCATACAAACCTTCCATGACAAGCTACAAGAAATGAATGTTAAACAATGCTGCACTAGTTCTAGAGCAAATAGGGTGCCAGAATGTAGCTAATAATTTAAAGCCTCTGAGCTGTGGCTGCGTCATGCTATGCGCTGGATTAAACCTTCATTGCGATTCTGTCTTTCTGTCTCTTGCGGTTATCACGATTATTCTGTTATCCTCTCCTTCCGCGGGTGGCAGCAGCGCTGTGTATCGATATTCGCACCCTGGACTATCTTTGACCTGGCGCTTAAGGTTTCCGGTTGGGTGGTGTGCGAGGAGTCGGTCGGTTGGCGTGGAGCAGTGAAGAATTCTCGGCGGGGCGTAGTTTGGCCGGGCCCCTTGCAGTCTCTACGCGGTGTCGGAGAGTGGGGCGCTGTTCCCATTGCTACGAGGTCCGTGGCTCACCAACCCTGGACACGAAATTTGAGTTTTGATTTAACCTACCAGCAAGTCAAGACTGTTCACATTGTGTCATTTGGAGTTCGTAGTCGGCTGTTGAGATATTCCCGCGAGCAACAACGTGGTTTTCAAGTTGGAAAATTCTGGCCACCCTCCGGTGGAGTTTGCCTGTATTTGGTTATTTGAATCTAAGTGCACTAGCGGAAGCTTCTGCCTTGTGGACGTTAACGTTCCGGCTACCTGGCCTGGTCGTTGACGTAAATTTCAGGCAATGTATTTTCCTCATCGTGCTGTTGCTGTCCAGCACGGTGTGTAGTGTGACAGCTCCGTCTATGATTGGTTGTGGGCGCCAATATCTTCTACGTCGTTGCGTTGAACTCCCTGTTGTGTGCTGGTCGGGTGAAGTATAAGTTATCTTGTCGGTGGGTCCGCTGACTGTCGGTCGGTTGGGTTGTCGTCAGATCGTGAATGGTTGACTTGACTACCTGTCTCACCCCAGTGAGCATTAGTGTTTGAACTACAGGCCGACCCCCAAACATCTGGGTGCCCTTCTGTGGACTGCCTTATTTTTTTTTAAATTTGCTCTTGGTGTTGATACTTGTATGGCTTCTAGCCGGTTTGTGTTTTAAATTAGGCCTTCACCCTAGTTTAAGTACTGTTTCACTTAAGCCTTTTGGCATTTTTAAAAATTTTAGAATTTTTAAGTCTTTGACCTTCAGCCGATTTGAATTCACCTTGTTTACTTCAGCCTAAGTAAAGAACTGTTTCAGTATAGGGCCTGCCTTTTATATTTCTGATTACGCTTGGGTTTTAAGTTATTGGCCTTCAACCGTATTTAGATTAAAATGGCTTTCAGCCGGTAATTAAGTCCCAAAGATTAAAGCTGCATGTTAAAAAAAAATTTTTTTTGGCTTTTGTAACGTCTGATGAAATAATAAAGTTGTATGTTCGAGTGTAACTGATAGCACATTATTCTGGCCCCTTTTAAAAGTTTATTCAATGTGCCCTGTCCTGCGGGATAAGAAGGCCATTTCAAGCTCCTTACTCAGGACTATAAAACAACCTAATATTAGATACAGCCCGAGTGACAAATCACGGATCTGAGAATGAAAGCACAAAAACAAAATTATATATCAGAATATTCGTGATCTTGGTCAGTAGCCCAATAAATGTGATAAATACATAAAATCAACGTAATTAAGAGTTGACTCTGATTTTATGCTTTTCTTTTATAAATACCATCGTATACAAGCACTAGAATCACACTTTCGGTGCTCAGAGTTTACAATCGAGCATCAACAGCACATAGTAATCTCCACTCACATATATGTTCACTCGGCAGCTATCTCATTCAGAAGAACGTGAGTGCATACCGACGCATTCCCCCCTTTCGCTAATGAACGTGGATTGCCTCTGTAACGGATTCTTCCAATATAATAAGCACATGACGGATATAAGTTACGCTATGGATGAACATGTGCAGTTACATCCTTCTGGTGTCTATTTTGTACAAAATAAAAGATCGCAAGAACGCAACTACTTGGTACTTACAACACGACTGAGTACCTCTGGCCGGAAGTAAGGAACCCTTACAAAAGATGTGGAGAGGAATGAACAGCATGCTTACCACAGATAGTAGTCTAAAGGAAAATACATCAAGGAGGAAGCTGACGTTGAGCTGTTGGAAGGAGAAATTTGCTTTACATCAAGGCTGAGAACGACAGAATACTGGAAGAAATGGATAATTCTCCTAGTACAAACCAAGGTTTCCCAGGACGCTCAAATAAAGAAGAACTACACTGGAATAGGAGAGTAAGGCTTCATACAGAAATGAAGTTGTTGAATGTCTATGTCGGGTGCACTGTACTGCATGAAGCACCAAAAGAGTATCTGAGGAAATATGCCTGGCGAGGACATCAGAAGATGGAACGGGTTAACGGCACATCCGCGATGGAAACCAAGAATAATAAATGTGGTGCTAGAAGCAGCAGTTGACGGAGAGCATAGCAGGAAAGGGCTAAAAACGAAATATGACAAACATTGTAAAGGATGGTGGTTACGTAAGAGATGACAACATCGTCGTAACAGGAAGTCTCTTAGGGTTCTCAACGAGAAGCAGCAGCAGAAGCAGCGTTCTCCTGAAGATGGCGAACAGCTGGATCGCCGAAATAATCAGTCGATTTGATTTTTGTATACGGCAGTGAACCCGAAGAGGCTCTCAAGGTTTATTACGCCGGGAAAACATACGGAGACAATATCAGGATAAGCTTGGGAAACAGGAGGGATACCACCAAACCAGTCGAAAGGCTGACAACTCTCAAGACAGACACAAACTGATCGTCGTTGCCCCCAACAACTGCCTTTAACCACACATTGAAAGCGTTACCAGTGTAAACTGAAGGTAAACTGCCACACAAGATGAGTGTCGCTGCTTTCAGCAACTCTTCAAGGCTAAACTGGAGCAAGTACGTACAGCAGTAGGGGAAGAAGTTTTAAAATACCTTAATATCTGATACTCCATTGAAACTCATCTTGCAATTGACAGAAACCCAGTGAGAGCAAAACGTACACATACTGATACAAACGGCGCATAATCAACTACGCTGCACTATGGACTGGCTGTTTGCTTTCTGCCATATAGTCAACTGCAGCACTTAATGCTGAAGTGGAGAGCATCATTTGCACATGTCAGTTTGCATGTTTTCAACTCTGTTCCCAGTACTAGGTTACCGTAACGTAAACAGTGTGCAACGGAGAAATCGTTAGAAACTGGTTCGCGCCCCATCGTAGCTTTCGCTGCAGCACCGTCGCCTGTTACAATGCTTTCACGCGAAACCGCACATGCAAAGCTGACATTCGTCAGTGCGCGCACACACACACACACACACACACACACACACACACACTCACACACACACACACACACACACACAGAGAGAGAGAGAGAGAGAGAGAGAGAGAGAGAGAGAGAGAGAGAGAGCAGAGAGATGTACAGACATGCATGCACGAATGTGCCGTGCAGTAGAATATTTTATGAATTCCGAAGATTATCTAATTAACGATCTGCTATCCCCAGCCGACACATCGCATGAAACGACAAAGATTAGAGTGGCCAGAATTATAGTTGTCGTGCGTGGTACAACACGCAGGAAATGTGGCACGTACTCCGCGGATTCATTAAATTTACCGTGTTCTCTCTCTACACTTTTGTCCTTTTTACTATAATTGCAAGGGTCTATGACACACGGTACAGAATAATTTATCCTTCTCGTCTCACGTTACTCAGAACGATAATTCGTACATTTCGCTGAAGCTTCGTGTGAATTTTCCATACACATTATTGAGCGTGTGCATGCAAGTGCTCTCATTTTCGGCCGCCTAATTTCTTTTCTCGCCCACTCCGTGTCTCTATCCCATTCCATCTTTCTTTCTCATTTTCCCCTTTCCCTCCACCTCCCACCTTTCTGTCTCAGTCACTCTCACTGTCTCACTCTCGCCCAGCTTCTCTCTCTCTATGTTCCTATCTCTCTACAGTTTCTATCGTTTTCCTCTGTCTCTCTCTCGCTCATTCCCCCTTGCCCAAACCTTCAGCTCACTCTCATTACCTTATTTCTGTCTGATGTTTCCTTCCCCCCCCCCCCCCCCCCTCACTCTCTCCGTCTCTCTCCTCTCTCCCCCTACTTCCTTCCTTTTCTTCTTTTTCTTCCTCTCCCCATCTAACACTCTCATTCCCTCATTGTGTGTGTATGTGTGCTGAAATAAACAATTATGAATAGAGGACATGGTGTAAGAGAGACGAAAATGGAAGACCAAGAGAGGTATAAAAAATTAAAAGGTCGCGCTGGGAAAAGCTACATACTGTAGAGTAATTTTAAATAAATGCACAGAAATAACAATTTACCGTGAATAGGGTGCCCACAACTCTCACGAATATCAAATACCACCATTCTTTAAATCAGTAATTAGGAGGTATCTACAAACAGATAGTCACTTAGAAATAGATGTTCTGTTCATGTGACTGAAATCAACAGTCTTCAATGTTACCTGTGAGTGACAGATACGAGTATGCTGCACACAATTTTATAATCGAAAGGTAAGGAGATAAGTTGTAATTGTAACCTGGATTCTCATTATTGTTGCTTAATAAATATTACTTGTAGTGTGATTAGTTACTTTCGCAGTCCGCAAATTAATTCTGTAAATTGTTATCTTGATTTTCCATGACTCTCTGTACTCAGTCCCAAATTTGAATTTTGTAAAAATCTTAAACTGAAGTGTTTCATAGAATAGGATATTTCAGGCCTGTGTTATTCGGAACTGCGATGCAAAGTTCCTTCGGACACCCATGCATGTTCAGATGGTTCAAATGGCTCTGATAACTATGGGACTTAACATCAGCGGTCATCAGTCCCCTTAAACCTAACTAACCTAAGGACATCACACACATAAATTCCCGACGCAGGATTCGAGCCTGCGACTGTAGCGGTCGCACGGTTCAAGACTGAAGCGCCTAGAACCACTCGGCCACACCGGCCGGCCCACCCATGCATATTCGAAGGAACAGGGGGGAATATAGCCTTTGAGAAATACAAGAAAAACATTAGCAGTTTCGAACATGGACAACCATCAGCTGTGTAATGGAATGACGACAACGAAAATTATGACGGACTAGGGTTCGAACCAGTATTTCCCGCTTATTATTTGGCTATCCGAGTAGGACTCGTGTTCACACCCAGACTGTCATATGTCGTCAAGCATGTGTCTGCAAGCATACTCGTACATCCATTATGTACATTCCTGTATAGGTGAGACATTTTACTTGGAGGTCACTTGCCCGGTGTCGGCGGATAATTGCATTGCATTTCGGAATAACACAGGCATTGCAGTATACTATTCATCTGCCGACACCCGCCAAGCGACCTCCAAGTAAAATGTCTTACCTGGACTTAACATTCGTAATGAATGTACGAGTACAGATTGTAGATATTGAAGTTGGGTGTGGCCGTCAGTCACACTCTGATAACCAAACGATAAGGCGGCCGCTCGCGATAAGCAGAAAATCCGCTTTCGAGTTCCACTCCGGCATTTGTCTTCCTTCCACTATACAACTCATGGTTGTACATGTTGACAACTGCTAATACATTTCCTTTACTTCATAGAAAGTTACCACTCGAATTTTTCTCAGATTTTGGCGCAACGCACTGTAACAGCTATAAAAGTTTTCTGTGAAGGTTACTTAGAGGAGATGTTTTGGAATACAACCAACGATCGAAATACACATTATTTGTTGGCAACAAATAGGCCACATCTACTAGGGAATATTTAAGTACAGAGCAGAACCATTAAAAAGGATGTAGTTGTAGCAGCAAAGGACGAGCACACAGAAAAGTCATGTACTCACAAGGGTGGATAATGACACAAGGGTATCTCATTTCGCAGGTAGTAGTTTGAACGGTTTACATTGGAAATACAAGTAAATCATTCCTCACTTTCAAACTGTAGTTTCTGTAGTAGCTCCAGAGCCGGATTCCACGCAGTACTCAGCTGATATCCTGCTTCTCCGTTGGTCAAGTTCACACATCACCAGAGACATACCAGACTACGACAGGTAACTAAATCTGCAATAGCAGAACATTGCCTGTACCTTGAGCACACCATGGATTTTGACAAAATCAGGATCCTGGCTCAGACCACCCGATTCTGGGCTAGCGTCATTAACGAATCGTTTGATATCAAGATGGCGGATAACTTGATCAACCGAGAAGCAGGATATCAGCTTAGTACTGCGTGGAATCCTGCTCTGGAACTACTACAGAAACAACGGAAGAAAGTTACTTCCTCCAGGAATGAAGTACGGACGTCCAAGGGCGTAAGTAACGGAACAGAACGGCATCCGAGATACCAGGCGGCAGCAAGCTCCTTGGAGGATGGCCATCATAATATGCAGCTCCAACAGCAGCCCGATGCCACAGTAAGCACAGTAAGCGCACCTCCCAGATGCATAGTGGGTTCAGAAGGCCAGGAGAATGGCTCGGCCATGAGAGAAACTCTCCGCGGTCGCGGACAGCATAAGGATCTTCAACAGAGCCATGATAGAGCGAGGATCGAGCCTATGGGGCGCGGACCCAATACGAATGTCCACTACCTCAGAAGAGAGCCGCAACGGGCGCGGACCGAAGATGGAGCGCCTAGAGACTGATACCACCGCCAGAAATGGCCACAGTGGGCGTGGACGGCATAGGGAGCGCCACACACCGCCCAGGCATAAATATGGGACAAGATCAGTTCGTCAACCAGTCTCAGGGAACACTTGATGAAGTCGCTGAGCTACGACGTCGAAATATTTGTTGGGAAGACGCGGACCACCGGCAGTACACCCGATTCTACGAAATTACAAGTCTACTTGTATTAAACATAGCCCCTAATTCGGGGAAGAAATTTCTCAGAATATACATCTGGAGCACAGTATTGCATAATAATGAAGTACGGACAGTGGGAAAAGCAGAACAGATAAAATCGATGCGTTTGAGACATGCTACAGAAGAATGTAGGAAATTAGGTGGCCTGTTAAGGTAAGGAATGGGGAGGTTCTACACAGCATCGGCGAGAGAAGAAATACATGAAAGAAGAATGGGCAGGATGGTGGGATATCTGGATGCTGTAGGGGGTAAAAGTTGTAGAGGGAGACAGGGATCTGAATATATCCAGCAAGTTATTGAGGAGGTAGTCTGCAACTGCTAATACGAGATGAAAAAGTGGGCGCAGGAGAAAAGAGTAATGACTATATATACATAATGGTTAAAACTTTTCGGAGAAATAGACGAGAATTCTGCTCAAGAAGACAAGGCAGTTGCAATCGGCTATTGGAGTGAAAATTACACCGATGAGTGACTAATAACAGGCTCCGCAGCTCGAATATAGATAATAGGATAAAATCCATTTGCTCTGTTTTATACGACAAACGAAATGGATGAGACATAACTGCAGTAAATTGAACTACACCCAGTCTTCTAGCGTAACAGAACTGTCTAAGGAAACCTGTTTGAAAACTGCATGGACTCACTTTTAAATGTAATTATCAACATATAAATACACAATCAAATTTCAAACGCTTTGATCCTCTTCCAGCGTTTGTGCAGTCCATGATCCAGTATCATACAATGTTATGATCCTGAAGTCCATTCCAGAAATTTCCCCCTCAAATTGAAAGCGGTGTGATACTAGTACAACTCTTTTTACCAGCAAAGCGCTCTTTGCGTGTGCTAGTTTGCCTTTTTTTATCAAATGGTTCATATGGTTCTAAACACTATGGGACTTAACATCTGAGGTCATCAGCCCCTAACTTGGAACTACTTAAACCTAACCAACCTAAGGACATCACACACATCCATGTCCGAGGCAGGATTCGAACCTGCAACCGTAGCAGCAGCGCGGTTCTGGACTGAAGCCGGCTCTTTTTTATCCTCCTTGTTTCGTCCATATATGTTATTTTGCTTCCAAGGTAGCAGAATTGCTTCATTTTGTCTATTTCGTTGTTATCAATTTTGATGTGAGGTTTATCGCTAATCTCATTTCCGATACTCCTCACAACTTTCGTCGTTTTTCGATTTACTGTCAGTTCATACTGATCACTCATCAGGCTCTTCGTTCCCTTCAACAGGTCCAGTAATTCTGGTTCACTTTCAATGAGGACAGTAATGTCAATAGTGAACCTGATCATTGATATCCTTCTACCCTGTATTTTAGTCTTGACGGTTGAACCTTATTTGCATCATTCCTTCATCGTTGTATTGATTGAGGAGAAGGGACGAAAGACTATATCCTTGTCTTACACTCTCTATATTCCAAATAATTCATTCTTGGCCTTGCACTCTCGTAATTCGATCTTAGTTGTTGTACGTATTGTATACCATACGACTTTCCTTACGTCTTACACATTTTATTCTGAGAATTTGGGCATTCAAAATTTCGAGCTATAGAAAGTCTTATTAAGACTATCAGTTTTAGATTTCAACTCACATTGTAGCGTATCATATCTGGGACGCTCTCTTCGGCTATTAGGTGTGAACTCCACCCACGGGACGGAGCTATTCTGCAGGCTGGAGATAATGGGCCCTTCTTCCCTGAATACGGCTACAGGTCTAGTGGTCTGGGCTGACCTTGTAGTTTTCTAGGGCCAGTAATAACCACAGGAGGGCTGATGTTTCCGAACACTGTTTCTGAACAAAACTTTTGAAAGGCCTGGCAGAAAGCATAACCACACAGCACGTACTATGTAAATCAGCGTGAAATAACCAATTGAAGGCCTTTTGAAAGCCTTGTGACATTACAAGCGGCGAGGCGCAGAGTTTATGGCTGAGCAATTTTTGGCTGGAAAGTTGCTGTACTATGGCAGAAAAATGTGAATAAGTTTGGACGCTGCTGAGTGCAGACGGACGGTGGTGGCAAGGGTTGGCGCCGGCGAGGTGTTGTGCGGCTTGTAGCTGCGAATTGAAGACCTGGAATTCCTGTGGGCACGGGAACACAAGTGGCGTATCCGCTGAGCAGAAGTGACTGAATGTACAAAATGAAAATTTGATGTATTCAGTGAAACCATCAGAACTGCTTACTTACGTGGTCCATAAAATCCAAAAACAGTGTCTGATTAGCGATAGTGTAACGCATTCATTAAAATTATTTTCATGTTTCTACGATTAACGAAGTTATTAACTTTTGAAACTAAAATTGGTTGCCAGATCTCTAACTGATGATGCACACAGACGATGTGTGGATATGAGACGCCGTTTTGAAGTTCTTAATGCCAACTGTGGAATTAACAAGCCTTTATGATTTTTAAATAAATAAAAAGATAGCTATAAATTATTTAGCGTATAATACGAGATATGTACTTAAATCAAGATTACTGCACATGCACGCAACTGATTATTGGCAATATCAGGGCCTCATTCTATTATTTTATCAATCGACCTGTTTAGTTGTGTAGTGATTTTTCGGTAACTTTGTATATGTAATATTGTCACTGGGGTGTCGAAAGATTGCCAAGTGTTAGAGGTGTTGACTAGCTTTAGCTGCAGCTCCAAATATGGAGAACGAATAGAAAAAAGCGAATTCTTACTACAAAATGTAGAGTGAACATTGTATGACAATACTATAAATTTAAACAAGAACATTTAATGTCTATATTTAACCTTGCATCAGTGATTTAACGTGTCTAATTTTACAAATGGTTCGATGGCTGAAAGACAAATTGCTGACTAAAATAATGACCAAGTCTTTTGAGAGGCAAACAGCACAGAGCTTGAACCCTTTTGTCGGCCTGTACTTGGATAGGTAAGCTGTGTCGAAGGTATTGTGTGGCTACACAGAAACTTGCTCTTAAGTATGTGACTTTAAACTTAGATTATTTTTCTGTCCACTATGCTAGTGCTATGAATATTTTTGGAACACTAAATGCGTTTGAACTTAAGAGTGAATATTTTCCACATGCAGTAAATTTGTTACTGTTTACAGATTTACGTGAAGTTGCAACTTTCTGGCAGATCTAAACTGTGTGTTAGACCGGCACTCGAACCCAGAATGTTTGTTTTGCGCTGGCAAGTGCTCTACCGAGCACGACTCACGACCCGTCCTCACAGCTTTACTTGGACCAGTACCTCACCTCCTTCATTGCAAATGAGGACTGGCGAAAGTAAACCTTTGACGAGTCGTGAGTCGCGCTAGGGTAGCTCAGTTGGTAGAGCATTTGGCCGCGAAAGGTTCCAGGTTAGATTTACGCTCCGGCACATAGTCTGCCAGGAAGTTTCGTATTAGCAGAATATCTGCAAAGTGAAAATTCATTCTTATTTGACGCCGCTGAACTTCAGATTTTCGTTGCAGCCTTCAGTGAGTTTGTCGCTCGGCTCCAAGCATTAAGTACGCAGTGGTTGCTTAATACGATTGCTCTGCTGGCACTACGAATCAGTAACTCTGCGCAGTCGGAAACACTATTGTGCTGAATTAATAACCGATGTGACGCTCCCGTTGGAATGTACTTTATATGGCTGTTTGAGTAAACATATAGTCGAAGTTTAAACCATCATTGGTATCCTTAATGATCATTATCCACTTATTGCTTATTTACTTATTTGATAATTCCTGTATTAGTGTGATTCGTAATTGATTCATAGTTGTACAACGGCTTAAAGCAGCAGAACGTGACAGATACCTTTCGATTAAGCCATCATTAGTATTGGTTTCGTGCATAGGTTCGTAGCGTTTTTCCATAAATTTATAATAAACCCTAGAGATATATGTAACAGAGAACTGACCCCATCAACAATATATTTTCAAATCCAAAGTGACTGAGCACCATCTGAGGTCATCAGTCCCCTTGAACTTAGAACTACTTAAACCTAACTAACCTATGGACATCACACACATCCATGGCCGAGGCAAGATTCAAACCTGCAACCGTAGCGGTCGCGTGGTTCCAGACTGAAGCGCCTAGAACCGCTCGGCCACTGCGGCCGGCAATATATTTTCCTCCACTATTTAAAACAGTCTACCAATGCTGGGGTAAATGTTTGAGTCCGTGACTGTAGAAATCACGTGGTTTTGGTGCGAAGAACTCGTCATGTGTGGAGCGCACTTTCATCCGCAAAAGGTAGTTCCTTGAAGTTTCTTGATGGGGAGCGGAAAATGTGAAGAATCTGATGGTGCAAGATCAGGTGATTAAGATGAGTGCGGCATAACTGCCCAAGGCAACTCTTGTATAGGGGTTTTTGTCATTCTAGCAGAGAGCGGGCTGGCAATATCTAGGAGCAGCGTGTCTTCAAGCTATCTTCCTGGTGGTCATTAAAAACAAATATCAGCAACGATGGTTACACCTCAGAGAAGCGAGTCGTAGTGCACCACACCGTCACTGCTCCGCCACATGCATAATGTTATCTGTTGTGGATGCACGCAGGTCTTTGTACGGGCAGTTGGTCCTTTGCTTGGACTCAACAGTTCCTTTATTATCCTTATGTAAACATAAAGATACCATTTCTCGTCACCAATAACGATACAGGATAAGAATGCTCGATGTTGTTCACGAACCAATTGACGACGAGCGCCGGCCGGAGTGGCCGAGCGGTTCTAGGCGCTACAGTATGGAACCGCGCGACCGCTACGGTCGCACGTTCGAATCCTGCCTCGGGGATGGATGTGTGTGATGTCCTTAGGTTAGTTAGGTTTAAGTAGCTCTAAGTTCTAGGGGGCTGATGACCTCAGCAGTTAAGTCCCATAGAGCTCTGAGCCATTTGAACGATTTTTGACGACGAGCAGGTAGAAATGTGCATGAAAAAATCATACGATGCTGGAATGACCACAGTGCATCACATTTGCCAGTTGTAAATAACAATGACGTGGGTCACTGCGGATTATTGTGTTTAGACAATCTTCATCAACCCCCGAATGTCTTCCTGGCCTTGGAGGTTCACTGATGTCAAAATGATACTCCTCAAAACGATAAACAATTAATTTCTTGCCATGCTCTGCCATAATCCTCAAACAAGGCGAAAATATATCTGGCTGCCTCAGCTGCTGTCACCACGCCACTGAACTCAAACTGAAGAATATATCGCAAATGTTCCGATTTTTCCTCTTGGCACTCCATTTTCTAACACCCACAACTCCACATATTATTTCCAGATAACAAAATGACAATATGTAAACTCAGCTACAGTGAACTGCAAATAAACAATGATAATCGAGAAGTAAACCCATTGCAACCGGAATACCTACATACAAAACAAAAGTGCTACCAACTAACGCGCCAACCTATTCCAAATCTAAAAAAAAATTTCAAATGTGTGTGAAATCTTATGGGACTTTACTGCTAAGGTCATCAGTCCCTAAGCTTACACACAACTTAACCTAAATTATCCTAAGGACAAACACATACACCCATGCCCGAGGGAGGACTCGAACCTCCGCCGGGACCAGCCGCACAGTCCATGACTGCAGCGCCCCAGACCACTCGGCTAATCCCGCGCGGCACAAATCTAAGGTCATGCACTCGTTCTCTGCTGGTAACTTATATTGACCGACGATTAATAATATTCATTGTTACCACAGCCGTAGTGAAGTTGCAGCCTGAATCTTCAATGATTTCGTGGAGCAGTTTTGAAGCCCGTGAAACGTGAGTCAGCCCTTGGCAGGTAACTACGGAGTCTTTGGGATTGTGGGTCGGAGATGAGGTTATAAAAGTGTTGCGTGAACGAAGTCAGGAGTGAGTGATCCCCCATGATCCTTAAAGTTGTTCTTCACTTACAGAGAACTGTAATAGTTCGTAAGTGCGTCTCCCATGTACGTATTTAACAGCTCAGTAGCTTTCCCGTATTTGTGAGCCACATTCTTGCTCGGTGTGGAAACGTCTCATATCAGATCGTATAAACGTCAATATTCTGGAGGGAGCTTTCGCTAACGTCGAGGGGTATTTGGCCAGGTCTTGACAATAAATTCCCTCCATTAGAGTGGAAACTTTAGATGTGGTATTTTTGTGTGTGTCCTTCAGCCGTATGACTTTAGATTCTTACCATATTTAGCTTAGTGAGGAGATGTTAGTAATCGGTCTGAGACGGTGTAGTGACGTGGCGCTTCCCAGTTTTCAATCAAATGGATGTGGGCGTCTTCTGGATGCAGTTGTGTTGCTGCAGGGCATTATCTGGAGGCACAGTAGCGACAATGTCTCGCTGATCAAAGCAAGATTGGATATCCCCGTTCATTACACAAGGTGTAAACAGAAACGTACGGCACAACTTGCAGGACATACTACTCGCAGGTAGACGAAGAAATCATGTCACATGAATATAAGTCTATAAGTACTTTGTTTCCGTCTTACAGCTCATTTTCTCTAACTCAATAATCATGAGAAACACACATTTTTGTTACTCCCTGTTTCTTTACCAGTACTAAGATTTTATCCGTATCCGCCTGTAAATGATTCCAAGGCAATCTGCATAGCACTAAGTCATGTCATTTGTCAATTAGACGGAGAGCAGGCACAGGAAGCTCCTTACCTCATGCAGTTACCGACGAGCGCCGTAGCGCCTCATACCTGTCAAGTGAACGGCGAATTAGACGCTCTGTTGCACATCAAAGTCGCCTAATGCCCGGAACCCGCAACAGCGTAGCCACAACACGGGGTGCTGCCGCAGTGTCGCCCGGCTAGTTAGTTAGCACCCGCCCAGCCCTCAAGGGAATTAAATTCTGGTCGCTACTCGAGCGGATCACGGCCATTGTGACAAAGGGCGGCCAGGTCGCCTGTGCTCCTGAGCTCGCCGCGGAGTGCCGCGACCTGCTTCCCGCGCTGTGGGAACTCCAGACAAGCAGGTTCCTCGCTCTAGTGCCAGTGCGGCACCACTGGGTCCCAGCTGCTGTAATATATGATGCAGTCGGATGAGCATTGCGAGGTATTGAGAGTTAAATAGTTAGTTCAAATCCGCTTCGCGTTAAATGGTGGAGGAACACCTGTGGGTCTGAACATGACGACAGAAAAAACTAGAAGGATCCCCATTAATTAAACTACCTGTCACAATATCATAAAGAAATTTTGTTTTTCAAATGCAAGTGGGTCATTTAAATTTTGATGCTCTCTAGCAACAAATACTAGTTTGTGCAAAAATCTTCATCGTTTGGTAGAGTCACAATATTATTGACACTAACATTGCTAATCAAATGGTTCAAATGGCTCTGAGCACTATGGGACTCAACATCTCAGGTCATCAGTCCCCTAGAACTTAGAACTACTTAAACCTAACTAACCTAAGGACATCACACACATCCATGCCCGAGGCAGGATTCGAACCTGCGACCGTAGCGGTCGCGCGGTTCCAAACTGAAGCGCCTAGAACCGCTCAGCCACACTGGCCGGCCATTGCTAATCCCATCACATGCATCATCAAATTTTGTTGCTTTTTTCAGCTTATGGAAGCTGAAGTAATGAATTAAAATATATTAGAAGGCCAAGACTTGACCCAAGGACTCATGCTTACTTGTGTTTTCCTCAGTGCTTGAAATAAGGCAAGTGGTCGGAGTCCTAGGTGTAGGAGCGTTATGTTTCAATCCGAATCGGGTGGTCACCTGCCACCCCGGCAACACCACAATTGACTGGAGGCGTGGTAAAAAAGCTGTTCAGATAATTGCCAAATACGTGCGATAATGGGAACTGCGCGCAACCGCTAAATGTGCTGTCAACAAGCATTCCCAAAATTGAAGGTGCGAGTGAGGAGCATCTCGATATAGACATGCCTAAGTCCAGCCCATTATTATCCACAGAACTGCCCGAGACTTTGTTGCGGGAAAATGCTCCACAGCTCGATAAAAGAAGGACTCGGCGTCAACAACATGCGCTGGCACTCGTAGGAAACACGCAACTATTTGTCGTCCCAGCAACCAGATAACCGCAGCGGCTACACAGCTGAATCGGTGATGATCATCGTCGACATTGCGACAGACTGCGTAGAGGGGAGAGTCCGCCAGTTCTATGGCATGGAGCCTCTGAGTAGTTGGATACTTCCCACAGGTCGTATAACACTAAGCTGATCTGAAAAGCGTCAGAAAGAAACTGTGATTAATGTGCCTCCAAATCACAGTCTACTGCGAAAATAGAATACTGCACTCTATGACGTTACAGGCGACGCCACGCCAGAAAAGGACATAAAAATCCTTCGTGGTTGTTTGGTGCGAGCATAACAGAGTTCCACAATGAAGGACACGATGTGTCCAAACACGGGCCTGATGCTACCGACCGGATCTGGCGGAGAGAGGGATACTGCCACAAGAACGACACGTAAATGGTGCCACATGCAGCCCTCGACATTGCGCCATTGTTTGTGCATCGTGGCTAAAGTGCTGCCGCACGGTAGCGGATGTTTGTAGGACCAGCCCTCCTGCCCGCAGGGGGCAAGTGAGACCGTCACAGAGTACTCTGAAGATGGGCCCAGCAATAAAAAAATATCTGAATGCCGCTTGAATACAACGTCCTATCGTAAACTACAGCAGTATAATCTGCGCAATATGAGCCATTCTTGATGCCACATAGGCAATACGTTAGGCAACACGCTGCAAAGGATAGAGGCGGCACAGGTAGCTGTGACTGATCATAATGCAGGTAATTCTTAAAACCTGACGGAAGTTCAATGCCTATGCTCAACGCTTTGACGACGTAAAGGTGACCCTAAGATAGTGGAGGTGTTGGACGCAGGGAAGGGGCGGCGGATCTTCCAGTGGTAGGCCGCGACCATTAGAGAGCGTCGTGGATTTACGCACTTTCATCACATTTCCAGCCGCTCTCCCATGAGCCGTGATTGTGGCGAGGATCCGTGCGACCTCCTCCCAAGAACGAACCAGCAGAGTCCAGACAACTGCCTCGTCAGCAGGCTAATGAGTGGCTCCAGTGACACGGCTTCAAGATATCTGGACAGGGACTAGCCTTGTCGAATCGACCGTCGAATCGATATCGGACCAGCCACATGACCATTGACTTGGACCGACGAACGCGCGCTGCTAAAGAGCCGCCGACGGACACTGATGAACTGGACAGAGAAGGCCATCCGTTCTAATATAAAAAATAGGAAGACATGGCGCACCCTGTCTAAAGCGCTGTCATAATCTACAGCAACAATCGCCGGACAAAGTCTGCACGCCTCTGCCAGCGCAATCACGTCACGACCGTCTCCAATTGCTGTCTTGACGTTAACTGTGCCATCTCGAGTAGTTTCCGCGGTGGAGAAGACACTTGTCAAGAGGAATGTAAGTCGCACGTACCAATATCGCCACAAAAATCTCGTAATCAGTTTTTAAAAAGGTTACAGATCAGTAGTGGCCCGTAGTAACTCCAGCGTCGATTTATCAACGGTAGCAATAATGCTCTCGAGCTCTCGACAAAAGCTGACGGAATCACCGCTGCAGACGTGATCGGTTCATTATACATGTCCGTCCATATTGTAGACATGAGATCACAGAACGTACGATAGAATTCAGTAGCTAGTCTTCGATGCCTGGTGCTTTGCACAGTGTGCCCCTGAAGATAACGGTAGTGACTTCGATGGTGAATGGTTCCATTTATGTAGCGCCCTACTCAAGTGAGAGTGTGCGCGGAACGTCCAAGGCGATAGGATCGTAGCCCAGGACGGCCCCCTCATCTGCACGGTCGACTCAACGAAAATGTTCGACAAAGCTAACGACTATATCCACTTAGCACGTGACCCGCTGCGCATTGTGATCTTCGAGTTCTGTGACTGTTTTATCTGCATTGTCTGGGATCGTGCACAATATGACGCATGGAGGGATTCTCCAACCACACCACATCAGGTCTGCAGGTACGCACGACAGACCTCCGTAGTTTCTGGCGAGATATCGCTAGTAGCTTTGCCTTAATCATGCTGCGTTCAGTTTGTAGTTTGTACTCGAGGCAAGGCGGCTGGCCAACAATGTCGCGGAGAGCGCTGAAGTAGGTCTGTAGTGTGCCTGTGCCAAGCGGCCACCTTCCTGCTGTAAGTGATGAACTTGCGCCGTAGCATCGGTTTGGCATATTTCAGCCACCATTCCACGGTGGTTTCGGAGGATAGGAGACGCCGTTCGTATCTTGTCAAAGCCTCAGTATTACGCTGGCGGCAAACAGGATTTTTCAGATGCTGAGCGTTTGGTTTCCGCGGTGCTCTTCCAAACCTCCTGACGAGGAAGGGGCAATGCACACATGTACGTGCGGTAATCAGAGAAAACCAAAGGCGAGCGCTCTACATCGAGCACCGCATCGACCAACCTAGGGGAGACATAAATGCGGTCAAGCCGACTAGCCGAATGGCTCGTGTGTAACTTGAAGCCCGGGTCGTCTGCGAGCCGTACTTCCCAAGCATCCCGTAGGACCAGTTCACGAACAATAAGACACAGCTCCGCGCACGGTGTAAAATTCGGATACTGATCCTTCTGGCCGAGTACGCAGTTAACGTCCATTCCAAAGACAAGTTGTTCGTGACGACGTAAGAACAGTGGGGCAATCTCCTATGCATAAAATCGTTGCCTATCACGGCGATGTCCAGTACCAGAAGGCGCAAGTAGTAGGAAGACGACGACAAGAGAGCTATTTTGATATCAAACCGATATGCAAATTAATTACATTGATCAATTAATTAACGCTCCAACCACGCCTACCACCACACCCACCCACTCCCGGACGACACTATGTGTTTCCTCAGCTTTCACAAGAGTCCCTGCGCCGTCCGCCCCTTCCCCCTCCTTTCCCTCTCCCAACCTACCCTACTGGCGGGAAATTTCGAATTTTGGCGGGAATTTCGAATTTTGGTTGGAATTTCTTTGTCCCAGGGCTGTTATGGCGTCCCAACTCACCTGTCACCCGTGTACTGGTGGGAAATTACAAATGGCGGTGTCCTTTCCAGGACTCGAACACTGATCCTGAAAGGAAAACCTGTACATACCCCTAACATATTATACCACCAGAGGTGCCTGAAATTGACGGTAGCTAATAGCAGTGCAGCATCCGATCGCATTGGGGATATAAGATAGACCAAACAGCTCTTCATCCTCAGTTACAGTCAATCAGTCAGCATGAAGCGCCAGCTGAGACCGTCAGCCAGCGCCCACCAGTCGCAACAGCAGCAGGACAGGAAGAAGCCACCGATGAGTAAGTAGCCCCTGCTTAACGTCTGTGTTTACTGTCGTTTGAGGAAGATGAAGTCCTCGTGCTTCTATCATCGCTTGTAATGGTTTTTCTTCTTTGATCATCAATATTGCAACTTCCTCCAAACTGTCGGGGTCTGCAACAGTGACATGTCCCAGGCCGCCGGGGCCCGCAGCAGCAGCAGCACCCTGGGATCCCGTCGTGCATCTGGTCAGCTTGATGGAGCAGGGCGGTCAGTCGTTATAGTCGGCTGGGTGCACTCAGGTCGCCGCTGACTCGCTGAAGTGGAAGGGAGGTCCAATCAAATTGACGCAGGTTGGTAGCGGACCCCACCATAAGCACCATTGTAGAATATTCCAGTGACACTGCATGCACAAAGTGCGGATGTAGTGGATGAGAAGATACCAAGCCCTGTGCACCACTACTCTTCACTTCAGTGTATAATTTAACCGCTAGTGGTTCGGAGTGTTTACAAATATGTATAGAGGCAACTGCAAGTAGAGACCGCCATGTTGTGATAGAGATCATTAATGCAGCTAAAAGTATTAAAGTGCTGTTTATGGAGGTGGAATCGGATGAACTATGTCGTGCAAAACCTACAACAAGCAGCTGTTGACCCGCGAGTATGATCCGAGCCGTCCTCCTCCGGACATTTACTGTGCTGCTCTAATTCTGTCCATTACAACAATTTACTATGATTCGGCATTACCTGTGAAATCTGACGACACAACACTCCACCGTTCCAAAGTTTTTCGGTCTACAGATGGTATTATCCATTGCGTTGGAAAGAATTAAATGATGGTTGCCTTGTGTTAAATCTGTGTATAGAGACATTGCAGTGTACCTAAGTATGAACAGCGTGCATGTAGACAACTATGAACAGTTTGTAAACATGGTGACAACGAAAAGTAATGTACTGCCAATACGTTTGAGAGAAATTCTGTGCCTACAGGAAGGCTTTATTTTTTATATTCTGTACTGGTGTTAAGACAAAGAAAGAGCCAGTTGGTGTAGTGCATACTGTGTATGATAACTGAATAAGAATGTCTATAACCATGCTAATTCTACCAGTATTTTCACTGCAAACACGCAGCAGATGAAATTTATGTCATTTAAGTAAATTATCCGTAAAAGTACGCCAGTACCCGACATAGTCGATATCATGGAACAGCATAGTGTTCATTATTTCCTATAAAAACCCACTGCACGCCAGTGCCTCACAAGGTAACTATCATGGCAGGGTGGTGGAAGCATCAGGAATTTGTTGTAAGCGACTGGAGTTGTGACAGTGTGCAAGGAGACGGAAAGAAAAATGGCGTACACCTTCCCCATTACATACATGCAATAACTGAAGGTCCATCCAACTGGGGCAAGACACATGTTCTCATGTCGCTGCTAAATCATCTTTATAGAGTTCGCATTGAGCATGTATGTGTATTTTCAAAAACACTGTTTCAGCCGAAATACCAACTATTGCAGGAGACATTGCAGCGTGTAGATAGTGTGACATAAAAGATATTCGGTGAGAACAGTGATATTCCTCTACTGGAAAAGTAAAGTGAAACACAGTATTCATATTTGACGATGTTGCTATGGAAAACCATGATCAAGTTCTGCCATATTTCTGCTTCGGTTGCCATATAGCTGTTGATATATTTTATCTGAGACAGACATATTCCAGAATCCCAAAACAGTTGATGGGGGTTAATGCAAAACCAAGTATAAAGTTCAAACACGACAATCTGAATTAAAAACAAATTTACCAGGCTCATGTACGAACCGATATGTCGTTCAATGATTTTGTAAAGATATGGGCAGAATGTTGGAATCTCTCACAGCATGGGTTTCTCGTTATTGGTAAAACAAGAAAACAGAATGATGGCAGTCATAGACGGAATTTTCATGAGTTACTATTTATATAGCCATGCAAAGAGGTGAGTACATCAGTGAACACATCTCCATTGATAATTTCCCACACATGCCGGGAGCTCAGTTTGATAGGATTGGTGTGCGCAGACAAAACATTCGCTTGTATATGGACGCGAAAGTACAAACTCTCGAATGTAAGGTCGAGACGTACGCAAGGAACTAGAGACGTATTGTCATACCCTTCTGAGACTGAACGATATACTGAATAATCGGGTTAATGTAATCGAGAAGAAAGTAAGCGACTTAACTGAAGGGGAAATAGCACAAATGAGTTAACACAACTGAAAATAAAGTAGGCGACTTAAAAATAACTGTTATCGAGAAGTGGGAGCTGCGTAACAAGAAGAGTGGATATATAAAACCTCACGCTGCACAGAATTCCGGTTAGTACACAACGAGATGTCGACTAAGCATAAAGTCATCAAGGAACGGAAGGTTGTTCGCGGGTTACTGAGAATAGGGCATTTGAAGTGGGACACTCCGAGAAACTTGAAACCAGTTAATGATTGTCTCGATGAAATCCCAGCGAAATTACACAACGACGACGATGATGCTATTGCCGATTTCACTAACGGTCACAGCGACGCTAGGATAGACAAAAAATTCGGTGTTAGTGGTGAGAAACCATACATGTTCGGCTCACAGCCTGTAGCTTTAAATGGTAAACAGTACAGATCGGCGATAAACAGTTTCAAAGAACTCCCAGTTTATGGAACTTTATTTCACTAAGAGCCACAAAATCTGTAAATTGTGCTCGTAAGATCTGGAAATCCATGTTCGAATATTGCTTTTGACTGTTCTGCATAAGAATGGAAAAAGCCCAAGGAATGTGAAGCACAAATCCATTACAAAAACTACGTTGGATAGTGAAAAAATTGCAGTGGTGATGGTATTGACATTCAGCATAGAGTAGTGAGCAATCGACTCCCGCGTGTATCGCGTGTATATACACAGGGTGGTCCATTGATCGTGACCGGGCCAAATTTCTCACGAAATAAGCGGCAAACGAAAAAACTATAAACTTGTCTAGCTTGAAGGGGGAAACCAGAAGTCGCTATGGTTGGCCCGATAGATGGCGCTGCCATAGATCAAACGGATATCAACTGCTTTTTTTTTCAATAGAAACCCCCATTTTTTATTACATGTTCGTGTAGTACGTAAAGAAATATGAATGATTTAGTTGGACTACTTTTTCGCTTTGTAATACACTCCTGGAAATGGAAAAAAGAACACATTGACACCGGTGTGTCAGACCCACCGTACTTGCTCCGGACACTGCGAGAGGGCTGTACAAGCAATGATCACACGCACGGCACAGCGGACACGCCAGGAACCGCGGTGTTGGCCGTCGAATGGCGCTAGCTGCGCAGCATTTGTGCACCGCCGCCGTCAGTGTCAGTCAGTTTGCCGTGGCATACGGAGCTCCATCGCAGTTTTTAACACTGGTAGCATGCCGCGACAGCGTGGACGTGAACCGTATGTGCAGTTGACTGACTTTGAGCGAGGGCGTATAGTGGGCATGTGGGAGGCCGGGTGGACGTGCCGCCGAATTGCTCAACACGTGGGGCGTGAGGTCTCCACAGTACATCGATGTTGTCGCCAGTGGTCGGCGGAAGGTGCACGTGCCCGTCGACCTGGGACCGGACCGCAGCGACGCACGGATGCACGCCAAGACCGTAGGATCCTACGCAGTGCCGTAGGGGACCGCACCGCCACTTCCCAGCAAATTAGGGACGCTGTTGCTCCTGGGGTATCGGCGAGGACCATTCGCAACCGTCTCCATGAAGCTGGGCTACGGTCCCGCACACCGTTAGGCCGTCTTCCGCTCACGCCCCAACATCGTGCAGCCCGCCTCCAGTGGTGTCTCTACAGGCGTGAATGGAGGGACGAATAGAGACGTGTCGTCTTCAGCGATGAGAGTCGCTTCTGCCTTGGTGCCAATGATGGTCGTATGCGTGTTTGGCGCCGTGCAGGTGAGCGCCACAATCAGGACTGCATACGACCGAGGCACACAGGGCCAACACCCGGCATCATGGTGTGGGGAGCGATCTCCTACACTGGCCGTACACCACTGGTGATCGTCGAGGGGACACAGAATAGTGCACGGTACATCCAAACCGTCATCGAACCCATCGTTCTACCATTCCTAGACTGGCAAGGGAACTTGCTGTTCCAACAGGACAATGCACCTCCGCATGTATCCCGTGCCACCCAACGTGCTCTAGAAGGTGTAAGTCAACTACCCTGGCCAGCAAGATCTCCGGATCTGTCCCCCATTGAACATGTTTGGGACTGGATGAAGCGTCGTCTCACGCGGTCTGCACGTCCAGCACGAACGCTGGTCCAACTGAGGCGCCAGGTGGAAATGGCATGGCAAGCCGTTCCACAGGACTACATCCAGCATCTCTACGATCGTCTCCATGGGAGAATAGCAGCCTGCATTGCTGCGAAAGGTGGATATACACTGTACTAGTGCCGACATTGTGCATGCTCTGTTGCCTGTGTCTATGTGCCTGTGGTTCTGTCAGTGTGATCATGTGATGTATCTGACCCCAGGAATGTGTCAATAAAGTTTCCCCTTCCTGGGACAATGAATTCACGGTGTTCTTATTTCAATTTCCAGGAGTGTAGATGACGATGTAATAGTCACAAACTTATGGCTCACAATTTTAGACGAACAGTTGGTAACAGATTAAAATACTGGACGTAGGTACGTTTGTACATTTTATTTCCGTTGTTCCAATGTGGTACTTGTACCTTTGTGAACTTATCATTTCTGACAACGCCTGCTGTTAGAGCGTGATTACCTGTAAATACCACATTAATGCAATAAATGCTCAAAACTATTTCTGTCAACCTCAGTGCATTTGGCAATACGTGTAACGACATTCCTCTCAACAGCGAGTAGTTCACCTTTCGTAATGTTCGCACATGCATTGACAATGCGCTGACGCTCGTAGTCAGGCGCTGTCGGTGGATCACGATGGCAAATATCTTTCAACTTTCCTCACAGAAAGAAATCCGAGGACTTTAGATACGGTGAGCGTGTGGGCCATGGGATGGTGCTTCGACGACCAGTCCACCTGTCATGAAATGTGCTATTCAATACTGCTACAACAGCACGCGAGCTATGTGCCGGACATCCATCATGTTGGAAGTACATCGCCATTCTATCATGCAGTGAAACAGCTTGTAATAACATCGGTAGAACATTACGTAGGCAATCAGCATACTTTGCACCATTTAGATTGCCATCGATAAAATGGGGGCCAATTATCCTTCCTCCCATAATGCCGCACCATGCATTAACCCGCCAAGGTCGCTGATGTTCCACTTGTCGCAATTATCGTGGATTTTCCGTTGCCCAATAGTGCATATTATGCCGGTTTACTTACCGCTGTTGGTGAATGAGGCTTTGTCGCTAAATATAACGCGTGCAAAAAATCTGTCATCGTCTCGTAATGTCTCTTGTGCCCACTGGCAGAACTGTACACGACGTTTGAAGTCGTCGCCATGCAATTCCTGGTGCATAGAAATATGGAACGGGTGCAATCGATGTTGATGTAGTATTCTCAACACCGACGTTTTAGAGATTACTGATTCTTGCGAAGTTTGTCTGCTACTGATGTGTGGATTAGGCGCAACAGCGGCTAAAACACCTACTTGGGCATCATCATTTGTTGCAGGTCGTGGTTGACGTTTCACATGTGGCTGAACACTTCCTGTTTCCTTAAACAACGTAACTATCCGGCTACTGGTCCGGACACTTGGATGATGTCGTCCAGGATACCGAACAGCATACATAGCACACGCCCGTTGGGCATTTTGATCACAATAGCCATACATCAACACGATATAGACCTTTTCTGCAATTGGTAAACGGTCCATTTTAACACGGGTAATGTATCACGAAGCAAATACCGTCCGCACTGGCGGAATGTTACGAGATACCACGTACATATACGTTTGTGACTATTACAGCGCCATCTATCACAAAACGAAAAATTGGTCCGACTAAAATTCATATTTCTTTGCGTACTACACGAATATGTAATAAAAAATGGGGGTTGATATTTAAAAAAACGCAGTTGATATCTGTTTGACCTATGGCAGCACCATCTACCGGGCCAACCGTGGCGCCATCTGGTTTCCCCCTTTAAGCTAGACGAGTTTCGTTCTTTGTAGTTTTTTTCGTTTGATGCTAATTTTGTGAGATATTTGGCCCCGTCACTATCAATGGACCACACTGTATATATTACAACGACCTCAATGAGCTAACAGATCGGCAGCGACTGCTCATGGCATTAGCTGCCACTGCTACTACAGTTCATTCGAATGATGTTGTTTCAGTTATTTCTGAGCTTAGAGAGACAGGTATCATCGAATAAGTATGCAGACTGTAGTTCGGGAACCGCACAAACCAGCACGCAAAAGATACCTTCGAAGATATGTTATGATTAAAGGTTCGGAGGACCTGCGGCATGGGGATCTTGCCGACATGAGAGAACAATCACGTGTGGATAACGGATTCAATTATATTTTAATGGTCATTGACTCTTATTCCAAATAAACTTGGGCATTACCCGTGAAAGTGAAAACAGCGAAGGATGTCCGCATTTGCTTGAGGGATTGCTGCAGACGAGAACGAATGAAAGTCCAGACAAACATCAAACGTATCAAGGCGGCGAGTTTTCAAATTGATATTTTAAGACTATGAGGGAGACGTATGCAATACATCACTACTTGATGGTCACCTATCTGAAGGCGAGTATCGTGGGAGATTTGAACAGAACAGTGAAAACCCAACTGGGGATGTAATTCAGTCTTCATTGATCACACAAATGGACCGGTATCCTCCCGAAACCAATTGCACAGTATAGTCAAATCAAACATTACACAATAAAAGTGAGACCAGTATATGTTCGTGATAATAGACTACTAGATACAGTATACAATCGCAATAAAATGTTACATCTGCGCAAACAGCAATTTAATGTGTGTATTTAGTACGTATTTCAAAACAAAAGATAGCATTTGAGAAGCTATGCATGCGAAACTGGTCAGCCGAGATATTCAAAGTTTCCAAAGTGCGGAGATCGAATCATAGAACCCACCTCTTAAAGGACAGCAGTGGTACTGTAATTGCAGGATGTGTTTACACAGAAGGGTTACAAAAGAGCTCGGAACCAGATGTGTATCTCGTAGAGAGGGTCATACGGCGTCGACGCTAACGATTTGCTATATAATAGGGTGCCTACACCGCAACCACCTCAGTAGCGTAACATGCGTGATAGAAGATGCATTAGATGAGGAGGCCGTGTTATCGACAAACTACCAGCCGAATTTCACACTTCTGGATATAGCTACTGTGGACCTGGAAAAATTTCAAAAACATCTAGCACGTGGTGATGAGCATAAATGTTCTCGATGAAGCGTGTATGGAACACGACATCGCATCCGCAGCAAATAAAGATCGTGAAACAGCTGATCGAATTTTACCTGATAAAGTTAAGGCATTACGTGCGAGGAGAGATATTGGTATAGGTCAACGCAGTGCAGCGTTTGCAGTTGAAAAACCATGCGTCGCAAAAATTAAGTTGGGCTTGGATTTAATGGAGCTCAGCCAACTTATGAGCGCTCCATGTAGGGTGCTAAGGAAGAATATGACAACCAAAGGGTGCATGAAAATCTGTATACTGACAGCGCTGTATGCAGATAAAAGTGCCCTGAAGAAGAAAGGAGCAAGAAAAAAAGAAGATCGATTAAACCACCCAGGATTCTACCAATACTCAAGTCAACGGGTGAAATTGTTTCCTTCCTCTTTCCTACCTTAGCCGGTGTGCACAAAACTCCCCGCAGTAACTGCAGGAGGCACGAAGACATAACCGCATGATGGAGGCAGCAGCCAGCGGAAAAGGGCTATACTTGAAACATAGAAGGGAGGACTAGGTCCCTTCATAAATCAAACAAAAGCACCCGAGCAGTCTGCCGGCCTTGGTTGCCGAGCAGTTCTAGGCGCTACAGCGTGGAACCGCGCGACCGCTACGGTCGCAGGTTCGAATCCTGCCTCGGGCATGGATGTGTGTGATGTCCTTAGGTTAGTTAGGTTTAAATAGTTCTAAGTTCTAGGGGACTGATGACCTCAGAAGTTAAGTCCCATAGTGCTCAGAGCCATTTGAACCCTAGCAGTTTTACCAGACAGAGCGCTTACAAATACAGATCTGCTTAAGTTTGTAAAGAAGTAAGTCAACATTCTGAGACTCCGAGGTGTGTTTATGAGGAATACATTACTCAAAACTATGCGGGAGAATGTGGAACTGTAAATCTGGATGTAGCAGGAGGACCTGGAACTCACTGGGTGGCGTATGCTAAAAATAGAAATACAGATAACGTTTACTATTCCGACTCATTCGGCGACTTGCAACCCCCAGAAGAATTACGATATATCATAGGCAGAAGACTTATGTCCGCAATTTTCGACGCTACCAAGACTTAGTACATTCCTGTGTAGTCACCTATGCATCATTTTCCTCCTGATGGTTACGAATGATATATTAGTACAGGTGTTAAGCATCCATTCTACGGTTGATGTTTAGGTGCAGTGTCGTACACTCTGATTTTAAAAGAACGATCGTCTGTATTAGGTGTGAATTACTACCCACCAACTTACACTCCTGGAAATTGAAATAAGAACACCGTGAATTCATTGTCCCAGGAAGGGGAAACTTTATTGACACATTCCTGGGGTCAGATACATCACATGATCACACTGACAGAACCACAGGCACATAGACACAGGCAACAGAGCATGCACAATGTCGGCACAAGTACAGTGTGTATCCACCTTTCGCAGCAATGCAGGCTGCTATTCTCCCATGGAGACGATCGTAGAGATGCTGGATGTAGTCCTGTGGAACGGCTTGCCATGCCATATCCACCTGGCGCCTCAGTTGGGCCAGCGTTCGTGCTGGACGTGCAGACCGCGTGAGACGACGCTTCATCCAGTCCCAAACATGCTCAATGGGGGACGGATCCGGAGATCTTGCTGGCCAGGGTAGTTGACTTACACCTTCTAGAGCACGTTGGGTGGCACGGGATACATGCGGAGGTGCATTGTCCTGTTGGAACAGCAAGTTCCCTTGCCGGTCTAGGAATGGTAGAACGATGGGTTCGATGACGGTTTGGATGTACCGTGCACTATTCAGTGTCCCCTCGACGATCACCAGTGGTGTACGGCCAGTGTAGGAGATCGCTCCCCACACCATGATGCCGGGTGTTGGCCCTGTGTGCCTCGGTCGTATGCAGTCCTGATTGTGGCGCTCACCTGCACGGCGCCAAACACGCATACGACCATCATTGGCACCAAGGCAGAAGCGACTCTCATCGCTGAAGACGACACGTCTCCATTCGTCCCTCCATTCACGCCTGTCGCGACACCACTGGAGGCGGGCTGCACGATGTTGGGGCGTGAGCGGAAGACGGCCTAACGGTGTGCGGGACCGTAGCCCAGCTTCATGGAGACGGTTGCGAATGGTCCTCGCCGATACCCCAGGAGCAACAGTGTCCCTAATTTGCTGGGAAGTGGCGGTGCGGTCCCCTACGGCACTGCGTAGGATCCCACGGTCTTGGCGCGCATCCGTGCGTCGCTGCGGTCCGGTCCCAGGTCGACGGGCACGTGCACCTTCCGCCGACCACTGGCGACAACATCGATGTACTGTGGAGACCTCACGCCCCATGTGTTGAGCAATTCGGCGGCACGTCCACCCGGCCTCCCACATGCCCACTATACGCCCTCGCTCGAAGTCCGTCAACTGCACATACGGTTCACGTCCACGCTGTCGCGGCATGCTACCAGTGTTAAAGACTGCGATGGAGCTCCGTATGCCACGGCAAACTGGCTGAAACTGACGGCGGCGGTGCACAAATGCTGCGCAGCTAGCGCCATTCGACGGCCAACACCGCGGTTCCTGGTGTGTCCGCTGGGTCGTGCGTGTGATCATTGCTTGTACAGCCCTCTCGCAGTGGCCGGAGCAAGTATGGTGGGTCTGACACACCGGTGTCAATGTGTTCTTTTTTCCATTTCCAGGAGTGTATTTCAGCATTGGAGATTCGAGTATAGCGCTGATTGCACTGGAGACATACAACATCGTCCCAAGTGTCACGGGGACTAACAATAAACTGTGTCTGGAGATAAATGATGAAAAAGAAATTGTCGAAACTGAAACTGGTGCAAACGGTGTATACGAAGTTTTAAAACAGTCTGGAAAACTGAATGAGCAGGTGCAAACATCAGTACACTTAAATCTGAAATAAGGACGGTGAATGCATCGACTGCCATTAAGTAGAAAGGTTGAATAGGCCCACTATTGTGTTTCGCAAAAAGACACGTTCTGAGGACGGATCCCAACTAAACTTTACAAATCTGATCAGACCGTGTATATTCTCCCTGCCAGTACAAACCGCTTTGACTGTAACATTGCAACGATCTCATATCTCAACGACAGAGTAGTTCATTCAATTTACGAATTCTTCTCATCAGTTAGAACAGGATATAATATTGTTGAGACTCTTACCAATACTATATACCTCCAGTGACAGTTCAGACATTCGACTATCTGGAGCTGCGTTTTGTGGATCAGAATAACCAACTTGTTAACTTTCATGGTGAAGAAATTATTGCACGACTATATCAAAGACAAGATGCGCGTAAGGTATAAAACCAGTGCACACAGCGCACACCACAGCACTTCGCAGCAGTAGCGCAAGATGATAACACATGCGAACCACGAGTTTCTCAAATGAGTAGGCTTGAAACCTCTCAGTGACGTCGTTGTTATATATATCTCGCCCAGTGGAATATGATGAGCGAATCATACTCCAGGAATACTTCTCGCATAAACTTTATACTTCAACGACATTTAACATGGACGATGAAATTAGAATTGTCATCCAGCACCAAGACCATTTAACTCTTCCATGCAAGAGCTTCATATATTTGTACAGATCATTTTAAAAAAAGTTGGGTTCAAAGCTGACACGTAATACTTTGGCATTCCTATTCCAGGAAACACAATATGACCTTAATGGGGTAGAGATTGATCACACACGTAATCTTGGCATAGTATCAACTCTTCAGACATTTGTGTCATCAGCACCCTCAGAACTAAACGGTTTACAGACGAGCCTGTGGGCAGATCAGCAGAAGAGTACCGCCGATTTACTACATGAATGCCTCTAAAAATGCTTATGGGGTACTTTGAGGACATACAGCGAATTATTACGAATGCTAAGCAGGAGCTTATTCGGGTACGGAGTGCAATGGATAGCAACTCATAAATTCGAGGAGTTCAAAAGGAGAATCAGATCATCATCGATAAAATTATATGGAAAACGCCACACATCACTTTGGCCGACGAGGTGCGTTTGAAGCTTTTAAAAGTTCTAAATATCGGGACATACCTGTATCTGCCATTAACTTTACGCTCATGGAGGTGCTACCGACAGCAAGCAGACAAACATGCAGCTGGAAACACCGAGATTCATCATACTTGCATTTCGTACCACTTGAGGGGGAATTTAGCAAATGATTCCAACGTATTTGATAACCGTAATTTAAGTAATGCCAGAGTCTACCTGAATTCAGAATTCCATCCGTATGGCAATTTACTGCTACAGTGGGATCAGGATGTATGCAATCTAGCATTTGACATGTACGCAGGGTTCTGTGCTTCTTACTATGACTGTGTTGAAAAGGAAGGATGCCTACCCATTCAACGGAAATTCGAGGAACTGGCACCGATCATCGTAATAGACTGTTCTAAGCCGAATGAGATGATCAAATCACGACCAGTAGGTACACGAATCGAATTTCAATCCTCATCAAATTTACCAGAACACACGGCAGCGTATGCTCTAGTTCTACATTACCATCTGATTAACTGTTGCACACTTGCTGGTGTTGTGCAGCGTGCTGTATGAATGACCAAGTGCTGTGGCATACTCAAAACATTTCACAATGACAACTTGTAGTGTGAACGTCGTTGCCGACATTCAAGGTTTCTGTGAAGATAAGCGTAGACAATTCATATTTAAAGATGTTGCACCCATAGCACACACAGAAGATGCTGGTGTAATAGAGACATTCTCAGCAAGAACTGCATCACCGAGGCTTTACAAGGATGTGAATTGTGTTAGAATATGGAGGAGTGCAAAATGGCTGACATGTTTATTTCATGGACTCCACTGGGAGATACTGGTATAGCTCTTAAAGAAATAATGACACTACTTCCAATATTCGATCATCCTGAGACCACCATCGAAGGAGATGATCACATGGATACAGCGAATCCTCAAGTTTGCATCTATTCAGATCTGGAATTCTGCGGGTGCCGTGATATCTATCAGTTTAAGAAGAAGAAGGAGAATTGTGGAAATAGCGTTGTGTCCGCTTATGAAAATGTGAAGTTACTTTTAAGTTGGATCAATGAAAGTAAATGATTTTTTCGACCTCACGTTCTGTGTTTTTCTTTCTTCCTACCTAGCTCCTACTGAGATAGTATGTAGCTTTTGACGGATCCTATGTCGCTGACTTTATTGAAGTGCAGGCGTTATAGTTTCAGCCTTGCTTGCTGTATTCTTTGAAAATGGACACGAACACACCCCTCAGGTTCCCAAAAATCTATATGTGCAGCATGATAGGCAAAATCCCAAGCAATTATTACATATATTTTATTTTCCTGCATCTTAAACGCCACTTCTCTCAATCTTCAAATTAATATCTTATGCATCTTCCACTCCTTTATATACATTTGTAAGGGTTGGGACTTGTGAAATTATCGAGTAACTTTTCGAAAAGTGAATGAAATAAATTATTTTGTTAAATTTGGTACGAATTGTTTTGTTAAAAATTCTCTTTTATGTTTGTTAATACCCACTACTAATTTTTCTCAGGGTGCTATCGCCAGAAATATCACACGTATTCCAACGTGAAGACATCCGTCTTACTCACGATGGAATGACAAAAAAACTTTCTTTAATGTTACGTGATAAGCCAATTAAACACAATGCTAATTAGTTCCTTTTTTGTGGGGTTTGATGCTCCAGTATAGCTGCCTATATGCAATGCAGTGCACACATTTATAGAAAATATTTTTAATAAAACTGTACTTATGGCCTAAGAATTTAATTGGAAAATACCAAAAGACGACGTTTTGTATATATTCAGATTAATCACCTAAATACTTTCAGAATTAAATGACTATTAAAAAGGTTTTTATCGTTTTGTCATTAATGACGTCGCTTCAACAATGCACTTGCACAAAATGGTCAGGGCAACATTTAATTATTACGGAACTATATCATGGATAGGAAGGTACTTTCTTACTACTAACAAAAACACACACTACAGTAATTATTTGGATATATGTTTAACAAAAATCGTAATAACGCTACAGATAATTGTTTTAATTACAGACCATGATTCACATGCATCCGTCAGCTAGGACATCAGAACCAAGAAGGCACAAAAGACCGAAGACAATGAAACAAAAAACGTGCTTTTCTTTTATACCACGAGACCAAGATTACAATTAATACGATTCTAAGGGCACATATAGCGCTTCTTTATTTTGAATATCGATAAGTTAATTTTGTATTCCTTCTTTTTCCAGAGGTTATCCTACAAAATAACAACAAAGAAGTATGGTTACGAAAAACAATTTTGTATTCAGACATAAATATTGACAGTAGTAATGCAGCTTTACATCCACAAATCTTGTTGTTTTTACAATACACAAAGTAATATTGCTTTTAAATTCACAGTTCGTGTTACTGTTGGAATTTTTTTATTCACAGTTCTTGGTTTTACAAATAATAGTACAGGTTGAATTTTCTTTTACTTTACACTGCAGTATTGATAACGGCTATGGCAGAGATATAGTTCATCTTACATTAACACTATTACTGGCGAAATTACACCAAATCAGAAGACTTAATTTGTACATTGAACTGGATGTCTCTAAACATTTTCCGCTTCAAGCAGCAAAATAGTTTAATCATACAATGAAGCGGATGGCCCTAAAATGTTCATCCCAAACATCTGCACTAAAATGAACTGGGTAGAATCCACACTAAAAACAAGCATGACTTGGACAGCTAGCGGTAGGTGAAACTCAAATAATAATGTTTTTACATATGCACTCACACAATGACACACGCACATGAAGCGCAAAACAGAGAAATATGGTAGACTATCTTTTCCTTCATCAGTTTTTCATCTTTTAACGTGTGTTGCACATTTTAAATTTGCATGTACTTTTTCCCAGGACATGCTGCTTATTTATTCACACATACATATTATGTTACTTATTCAGAAAAAAATAAACAGAATATATTTACATACAGGCATACATATTTACAGCGACATCCACTGAAACGCAATCACAAGCATACACACAGACAAGCATAAGATCTTACATGCATCACACACACACAAATTTTACCCTATGACAGAAGAGCCATACTATTCGCCAAATGCCAGTCAAGCCACTGAGTTTGTCAGTCACTCTCTCTCTCTCTCTCTCTCTCTCTCTCTCTCTCATTCACACCAGCGGAGGGTTTCGACTCAGTCATCACAAATGGCTCTTTTATCGTCACGAGGTGACAATCCGACTTTAGACTGCAGCACAATATACATCTCGTGACCTCGCGATCGAATACTAGTTTGCTCTATGCGGAGATTGCGGCGAAGCGCTGCGAAAACCACCGGACAGGCACCGCAAGTAGTCTTTGTCAGTGAGGACACGTTATACCTCAAATCGCACGCCCTCAGCCCATCTCAGGCTGGCTCCCTCTATTGTAAGATATGTACACGTTTACCATCGTAGACCCACAGACTCCGCAATCGGCAATTTCTCCGCCTCATCTTTCATTAAGCCAATAATATTCTCGTTCTGGGGAGCCCCACAGACTCCGCAATTGGCGATTTCTCCGCCTCATCTTTCATTAAGCCAATAATATTTTCGTTCTGGGGAACAAAACTGTGAGAATTATCGGCTGCGTATCCCAACGTGTTGAACTGATTACTGTGACACCTAATTACTTCATATGGATCGCAGTTCTTCAGCCAATGGGTGAAGCTATCAGTATCCACATAAAGTAACTTTGGTTCCACGATAGTGGAAGTGGTACATGTAGAATTTGGAGATGTCCCCAAACAGGTTGGTTTCGTAAACTCTGCTGAAATATTCGACATGTCCACAAAAAATTCCCACTGAAAAAAGTGACACATTTAAAATTTGGTCTTACGTCCCACGACCGATCCCTTTCGGACCTGATCAAAATATTTTGCATGGTTTTACCGAAAATAAAATAATTCATTAATTTATAAAAATCTTTTCTAAATCACTAGTCCTGACCGCCATCTTTTCGATATTTAATTCAAGATCCTCCTTCAGCCAGTGGGACTGATTGAAGAATATAGCCTGGGTGATTTTATCTATCTCCAACCCTAAGACGAGGCACTACTGGGGATTATGATAATGAATTATATACCCTTGCTTGTGTCCAACAGTTTAGGGATAGTGCTTCCTCGTAGAAATTGTTGCTCTGGACATAACGGCGAGTCGCTTGTCATTTCATGCGTACTAACAGGATACATATGGTCTGACACCATCATATACCCTGCATCAGAATCAGCCACCAGACCCAATGTTTTTCCACCTAATCACTATAATTCGTTTTTGGGCACCCAATGAAACCCCCAACGTCAGTGGCTGCATCATGGCGTGCCCGTGTAAGTTATTCACGTCCAAATATAGAATACAACTTGAATCGAGGGATGCATTGAACCCCGCACCCATATGTCAATATTTGGCTCGGTGACTCTATAGACACACCGGCGAAGTCCTCCAAGGATCCCGCACTCGTAAAAAGGAAGCACACCAACATCACTCAAAAGTTGATGCTGCCCTCGTTTTCTTGAGCACTGCGTCCCGGGACAACCCAGGTACTGTGTAATTAAAGGATGGGTCCAGAGAGTCCATAGCCATGCGTACACAGTGGAACTTCTCAAAAACGTCCACAAACAAGAGCACGTCGGTGTCCATATATAGTATTGCATATTCACCCACAATGGGAACTTTGAATTTCCGCCAAACATTCAAGGCATGCTCACAATCTGTACTAGTAATTGTATCGCCTGTGGAAGTACTGGCAAATGCACGTACGTTGGGTAGCCTGGTTTCGTTGACTTTCACCTTACTACCATAGTAATCATAAGAGGAATTTACTTTCCTAGACACAAGCAGAAAGTTCTCCTCGTCGAGGTATGCAGACCAGGTGATGTGTCGAGGAAGCGGAGCGCAATTTTTGGCGTCATTCGTTTGGAGAATGAAATATACGTCTGAACGCTCTCAGAACACTGACCTGATTTTTCTACCAGCCGAAAGTAAACAGTTGCTCAAATAGAAAGTGAGCGTCATACTCACTTAAATTATGGAAGAAAACTGGTATGTGTCGTAATAACTGATACTTCAAACTGAATGCGTTGTGAGCTGCACCGTGCAACATCCCCGTAAAATGACAGTGGTTCTTGAGGGGAGTTTCAGCTTTTCTATTTTATGGAAACCCACAAATATGACAGTTAACCGCACCATTGTATAATTTTTTGTCCTCCGTTGATTCCGTCATGAGGATGTTAGTGCTTCAAAGCCGATCAACATCCCCGAGAGTTTTCAACCGCATAGAGCAACCAAACCAGAGGATTGTTCCCGACATAAGATTCATAGCTGTTGAGGCTTGAATCATATGAACATACATTTTGATACACTGCCGCATCTGGTACGTGTTTTTGCGTAAAGGTGATGAGTGAGGGTAAGGGGTTCCTTTCACAGCGGGTGAGAGGGGCAAGGAAACATTCGTAGTCTGCATTTACAACAAACGGACATCGTTCTTGGTGGTGAGCATTCTTGAATTTAATAAACGTGTTTTGTTTTGTAGGCATAATGCAACAAGTACCGGTTCCTTGGATTCACAGTCCTCCAGATGCATTTTTAAATACTTTTGTTCTGAGAAAGTATTTAGACACTTGAGCAAATGTGTCTTTTGTATTCATGTTTAGACAGTTGGCGGTAAAGGAGCTGGGACACGTCTTTGATCCATACGTATTGCTGATTATCATCTTCAGTGAAGAGCAATACGTTTACATGAAGATCACGAATACTTGTATATTTCGAAAACTGAATTACCGAAATTACCGTATGCTTGTCCTGCTCATCTGGCCTCCTTTTCTGCTTTTTTTTTGCAGACCATAAACGTGAAACGTTATTCCAGGATTTTATGCCTCAAATTTTGGTATGTCCCCACTCTTGGTTCAAATGGTTCAAACAGCTCTGATGACATCTGAGTTCACAGTCCCTTAGATCTTAGAACTACTTAAACTTAACTAACCTAAGGACATCACACACATCCATGCCCGAGGCAGGATTCGAACCTGCGACCGTAGCGGTCGCGCAGTTCCATACTGAAGCACCTAGAACCGCTAGACCACACCGGCCGGCTCCTCAGTCTTCACGGATAACTGAATACTGTCAAAATTATAACATCCGCGAATGTAAAAATCTATTCGTTATTGAGATATGCACTGCGGATCTTTTGTGTAATTTCTTTTGCAAGCCAGGAATGAGAGCCGGCCGGAGTGGCCGTGCGGTTCTGGGCGCTACAGTCTGGAGCCGAGCGACCGCTACGGTCGCAGGTTCGAATCCTGCCTCGGGCATGGATGTGTGTGATGTCCTTAGGTTGGTTAGGTGTAATTAGTTCTAAGTTCTAGGCGACTGATGACCTCAGCAGTTAAGTCGCATAGTGCTCAGAGCCATTTGATCCATTTGAACCAGGAATGAGCATGCGAAACAAGTGTTATCCTTTTCATTTTGAACATTAATACAAGAATGCTTGTTCTTAATATCTCAGGGAGTTTGATATAACTGGACCCTTAATTTAACGTATCATAGACATGAATGTGGACGTCGAGGTGTGGTATGTGGCTGAGCGCTTTAGCTCCCTCTCATACTTTCATCTTGGAAAACTGAACCAGCTGTAGCATCCATGGTGGATTCAGATGCCACTCGTCAGTTGATGTACTCTGCGATATAACGCCATTATCACCCCAGATGGAGTGCAAGTTTTTCTCCTCACCAGTACCCTGTTGTTTGGGAGAGTGAGTCAGCTCGCAGCAGAGTACGACGTTACATTTAATAGCATAATATCTCGCATCATCCAGGGATTCGAGAAGCTCTGGCCTCCAGTGGCAGGAGGGGTGCTTCTGCTTCTGGAAACCTGACTGGGTCGGGCAACCCCCCCCCCCCCCCCCCCCCCAGCAACCGTTCCCAGGATACTCAGTTCCAGTAAATGAGATACGCCCCTCAAAAGCCCTAGCAACCACACGAAGCATTCTGGAGGGATCATGACGTCGCCAATCTGATATTCATCACTATCAAGATGGTATAGTGGACTACCGCTAGCCATAGGTTCATTACTATTAATTCTAACATAGATGACTGCGTCCACCCAACGGACAAGGGCGCTGGGAGGAGATACCTTCACCGGGAGGGGTATGCGCCGAGGTACACATACACTATGTGATCGAAATTATCCGAACACCTGGCTGAAAATGACTTACAAATTTGTGGCGCCCTCCATCGGTAATGCTGGAACTCAACATGGTGTTGGCTCACCCTTAGCCTTGATGATAGCTTCCACTCTATCAGACACACGTTCAATGAGATGCTAGAAGGTTTCTTGAAGAAAGGCAGCCCATTCTGCACTGAGGAGTTGTGTCGATGCCGGTCGGTGAGTCTCGGCAGGAAGTCGGCGTTCCAAAACATCCGAAAGGTGTTCTTTAGGATTCAAGTCAGGACTCTGTGCAGACCAGTCCATTATAGGGATGTTATTGTCCGGTAACGACTCCGCCACAGGCTGTTGTTTGAACAAGTAAACCATCACACAGAATCTGGAGATGTACTTACATGACGATAGCACAAGGTCTCCGTCTTGTTGACGACTTTCAGCTTCCACCAGCTGCCACTGCTCTAATCCTAGAATGACAGTAGAAATGTTACAAGCACTTGTTATTTTTTGAATACTTCAAAGTGGAGGTCTAATTCCGCTAACATTTCGGAAATGAATCTGTTGTAACTTGGCAAGACAACCAAGCCACTCTGAGGAAGCCGAAAGGCACGCGTTTCAGCTCACGCAGGCTGGCGTGAGGTCTGGAACAGTTAAAGGAATAGAGACTAGCAAAAAAGGTATGTAGCTTCTGGAATACTTAACTTTAATCCATAATTGGTGAACATCGGTCTGACGGTACATGCATCACAAGATAAATAGCAAATGATAATGGCGCCTTGCTAGGTCGCAGCAAATGACGTAGCTGAAGGCTATGCTAACTATCGTCTCTGCAATTGAGAGCGTAATTTGTCAGTGAACCATCGCTAGCAAAGTCGGCTGTACAATTGGGGCGAGTGCTAGGAAGTCCCTCTAGACCTGCCGTGTGGCGGCGCTCGGTCTGCAATCAGTGATAGTGGCGACACGCGGGTCCGACGTATACTAACGGACCGAGGCCGATTTAAAGGCTACCACCTAGCAAGTGTGGTGTCTTGCAGTGAAGCCACAGATTCTTGCAATAGTAAGAAAGAAGAACTATTATTAGCACTTGTTCCGAAATGTCTCAATCTCGAAAAATTTGAATATTTTCACTACGAAGTTTTATAACTGTCGCACTTTAAACTCGTCATTTTTTGATAAGCACTAACATGGCAAGTGACCCATGTCTGACCGTTTCCTACCACCACTACCGCTGACATCACTGACAGCTGACGGTTCCATATTGATATTGAGGGAATCTCATGGACATAACAAGGCACTGTCAAAGTCTGATGATGACTGCAGTGGGCGTTGGGCTTTATATACTTTCATACTCCATCCACTATTTTGCAGAGGATCAATAGGAACTCAGAATGCCATACCAGCAGGTTATAATTTGTCTTCTTTTTTCCTTCAAGCAGGCTTGATGCAGGTGTTCAAGGAACAGAACACAGCTGTAAAGGAGAAAAGAATTTCTGAGAGAAACTTCCTTTGTTTGCTGGCAAGTGGCTGGAAAATTTGATGCAGCTGCTAGCTGTAGAGAAACATGCTTTTTTCATCCTGAGGTAAACGGATAGCTTGATGCTTCTAATGTCAGCTGCAGCCCTCTAAATACATATCGTTCTTAGTCAGGGTACAGCTGTGGGGTGAGGACGCTAACCTCGCCTCCTTCTTCAAGCAAGGTGCAGGTGGCTGCTGCAGGGGAAAAAAAAATCTGTGAGGCCCTTCTGAAAATATGCTTTGTTTTCCGGTAAGTGGATGGAAAATTAGATGCATCAGCTATCTTTAGAAAAACACCCTTTGTTCATTCTGAGCCAGATTGGTAGTGTGGCATGTCCAATGCCAGATGCATCCTTCGAAATACGCGTTGTTGTTGTTATCGTTAGGATACAGTTGTGGGGGAAGGCGCTAACCTTCGAAAACAAATTTATTGTTCGAGGTAGATGTCTAACAAAGTGCACCTTCAGAACCGCAGTGTACATTACAACCATCTTCCGATTTCCAACTCTGACTGCCGCCGCCCCCCCCCCCCCCCACTCTCCCGTGGCGTGAAGCCGAGGGGCCCACTAGTGTGGGTGTTCATCATGCAGATCGCCAGACACTGAGCCAAGCTGCACTCATGGTGTGGATTGTGTCTTCTAAGGCCTGCGGACTACTACAAACATGCATGGCACTGGTCCCTTTCAGCTCAAGCCCTTCATAGCAAGGCAGGTGGCGGTAGGCGGGTTCGGATGGGGCCCAAGTGGCTGCAGCATCCATCATGAATGGTCAGATGGAGGAAGGATGGATCCCCTCCCCATCGCCGCTCCCCCCCCCCTCCCAAGGTCAAGCAAGGCGGCATGGTGCACAAGATCGGACTAGTCCTGGCACACCACTGTTTCACTTGCACCTGGCAGCGCAATGTCGAGTGTATTAATTACTTTGCAATCGGAATTCAAACAAGAATATCCCTGTCCAGCGAACTGCAAATTATGTCCTTCTCAGAGCATAATTCATCGATTTATCGTCTTCTGAATTGTGTTTTTCCGATTTCTACCAACTGTTCCCGTTTTATAAGCAATTTCCACCAACAATTTCCGTTAATATTACGTCCCCTGAACTGAAAACTGAATTGTACTGTGAAAATTCGGAATTGCCGCCAAATTTGGAAATCACCATCAAAATTCTATATTCCCCACAGGTAGGGTATGTGTGGCAGGGGGACGGTGAGTGAGGGGGAGGGGGTGGGAGGAGTATGGGGCTGAGACTCAAGCGGAGGCTGAGGAAAACATATGACGTCATCGAAGGGTGAAGGGGGGGTTTGAGGTTGGGCATGGTTTGGGGGGGGGGGTAGTTAACTGATCAATTTGAATATTTCGCATTTCCATTTGATATCAAATAGCGCCCGTGCTGCCAACTTCCTATTACTGGCTCTTACACATTAATGACACATGTGGAGTGAATCGTAAAGGCCTTACCCTTGGCAGATGGGAGATACATGATGTAACCAATCAGAATGCCTTTGCATACATAGAGCATCGCTCAAAGGCCAATGTGATCTCCATGAGAGGCATAGAAGTCGTATACTGTTATCAGGATAGCCCTGCTAAATGCACCTCCTGTAACAGTACGATACCTAGTTACGAAGGCCCCATCATTTCTTTCAGAAGACGGATCTTGACTGGCCCACGGACACCATTGACATTCAATATCGGAATGCGGTAGGCGTGGAGCTGTGTCCTACCACAGCGGGGGGCTGCAGGTCACAGCTGCAGAGGTGACATCAGCATGTCACCACCCTTAACGGTGGAGACTCCTGATGGAATCTGCTGTTTCCTTAAAATCTTCGCTCCACACCCACGGTGACTCCGTCACCATGCTATTCGTATGTTCAACGGGTGCGGTCCCTGCCGGATCGGATGGCATCGTTCCGTCTTTGGGCTTCAGAAGCAGGAACATTCCCTTCCGTCAACGCGACAGCCAGTAAGGGCCGCCGTTCCGCAGACGCACTGACGATGCCGTCGGCCACGGCGTCAGATGCTGAAACGTTGATTTCCTCAGCAGGTAGTGTATCATTGCGACAGGGCGAAGAACCTGCTTTTGAGTCGTTTAGGGGAGCGTTGTTTACGCAGTTGTCCTTTCGTGTCCGAAGATGGGAGGAATCGCGCCGGTCAGGCAGGAAGGCCGCCGCCGGGACAACCAGAGAGTCGACCAAGGAGTCACGTTCGACATCAACATCGGCCACTGGCGCAGCCAGAGCATTTACCAGGAGGAAATGGCTGAAGTCATATCATTGATCACCTCATCCGCAGCCGGGTGAGGAAGGAACGGAACACTGTTCCTGTGATTCAGAGAGCCGCCGGGCGGCCAGCGACACTTGAGCGCCCTCGCCCAAGTGATCAGAAGTACCCTACACAACGAGGGAAGTACCACTACTCCAGTTGGTAGCTGCATTATCCGTCGTTGCAGATATTTACATCTGATGTGTCCCTCATTTCCACACACTGAGAACAAGTACGCGGCGGTCCGTCGTGTGTGATTACGGCCCGACATCTGATGATGGTCAGATAGGACTGAACTTGGCTGCGCACCCAGTCAAGAACAGGGTAATCGCGGAAGTGGGACTAGCGTTCTGCCTTACGATCATGAAACAGCGCCGTATAGCCAAAGCCGCTATGACGTCTTCTGCAGGTAGCCGGAGCGGCAGTTGGAACACGCGAATAGTTCTAACGCCTAATCCCACATGTTTCGTTTCGACCACGCCGACGTTACCGTCAGTCCCTGTTTGGTCTTGATGAAAACGGACTCACATGCAGCATCTTTGATCATTTTAACATAAATTGTGTTACTCAGACCTCCTCACGGAGGAAAGACTCCACACCTAGGGCTTTCGGTCGTGCAAATTCCGGGCAAATGTTGAAACGTAGTGTCTCATTTGTCATGATCTCTGTGGTGTCACCGCCAGACACCACACTTGCTAGGTGGTAGCCTTTAAATCGGCCGCGGTCCGTTAGTACACGTCGGACCCGCGTGTCGCCACTGTCAGTGATAGCAGACCGAGCGCCAACACACGGCAGGTCTAGAGAGACTTCTTAGCACTCGCCCCAGTTGTACAGACGACTTTCCCAGAAGGGGATCACTGACAAATACGCTCTCAATTGCCGAGACGATAGTTAGCCTAGCCTTCAGCTACATTTGCTACGACCTAGCAAGGCGCCGTATTCAATTGCTAATTAATATTATGAAGCATGTATCATCAAGAGCGATGTTCTACAATTATGGATTAAAGTTAAGTATTACAGAAGCTACGTACTTTTCTTTATAGCATTCATTACGTATCCTGTTTCAGACCTCACGCCAGCCTGCGTGAGTTTAAGCGCGTGCCTTTCGGCTGCCTCTCATTGTGTCTAGGCTGTCTTGCCTAGACACAACAATCTCAGTGTGTGAAGTCCGCGTGCAGTCTAAGCCGCAATGTAAACACGAGCTCACACGCTCAAAAAATTGGTGTAAATGGCCCTGAGCACTACGGGACTTAACATCTGAGGTCATCAGTCCCCTAGAATTTAGAACTACGTAAACCTTACCAACCTAAGGTCGTCACACACATCCATGCCCGAGGCAGGATTCGAACCTGCGACCGTAGCAGTCGAGCGGTCCGGGACTGAAATGACTAGAACCGCTCGGCCACAGCAGCCGGCTCACACGCTCTGCGGGAGGAAGCACTCCGGGCGGCCTCTAAAGATAGATTTTATCAGACATAGGTGCTCTATTGGTTAGCGTATCTGCCTTAGTGATCAGAGCACATGCGATCAATTCCGGCCTTGCTACAAATTTTAACTCATTACTTCAAGTCCTGTCATCATCGAAAATAAAGTTGAGACTCATATGTCTCCAGAAAATTAAATTCTATGAGATCAATTCTTATTCACTTGAGTATATTAGCATGAATTTAATGCATTTGTAAGGCAACACAGTAATGTTTTAAACCAAAGATCGTGGAAGATTAAAACTGTGTGCAGGACGGAGACTTGAACTCGAAACATTCGCCTTCTGCGGGCAAGTGCTCCAACGACTGAGCTGTGCTCCATTTTAACTGTGGACTACCGCATTTTGCACGCTGTTTGTTTATAACTAGACCTGAATAATGGGGACTCGGTCTTTAGGCAGTTACCTTTTCGATGTGAACTGTTAAAAGAATACCTCCAGTATCTTCACTTAGGGCAAAACCGGTCGTGACATTGAATAAGATGTATTTTACATTCAGAGTGTATGACTTCATTCAAAATATGAAAATGGGGCACCGATCGTCCACAATTTAAAATAACGTTTTATACTTTTATGTCGAGCGACCGGGTACAGCGCCAGACTGAAGTTTATCCACTATTGTTCGTAAATTGGCCTATATTAAGCATGCAAAAAATCACCAGGAGATATGCATACACAGCTTTTTCTCTCTTAACTTTTGAATTAATAACATTTGAATTAATTCCCTTGATTGGAGTGTAGGCCTAATACAGCTAAGAGAAAAAAATCTGTCGCACGAAACATAAAGTGTATTGTATTTTACATCAGATTTGAATTTTTCCTGAGTTGTTGCCCTTTTATAAAAAATTATCATTCAACCTGCAATTTGAGGCAGAAATATCGAGAAGGAAACACTGGAACCTCATATCGGTAATATACAGAAAAAGTGTCCAAATACTGAGCTACGACTTTCAATACTACTTCCAATTTCCACTTTCACATGATGTACATTCGAGAGACCTCTTTAAAATTAACAGAATCAAATTTATCACGTATTACTGCAGAGAAACATGTAACACAAAATCGTAAATTAATTTTTATTTTCAAATGAACACACTGCCATTTGACTGTATTGTTCGTTATTTAATTGTGACCCAGGTTTCGCTTTTTATGCCATTTTCAAGTAATTGAGTTTGTCACTAACATACACTGCGGTACATCATGCTCAAAATTGGCCACAAATTAGGTTTTTAAAATACTAACTCATTTCAAATCGTAATAAAACGAACATGACATGAATTAATGCGAGTATCTGTTTCGTGACAGGTTTCAGCATTCGTTTCTTTAACTCATTCACCGCAACTCAAGTTGCCTTAAATTTTCTTTCAATACAGCATTTCAGTAGTGTTTATCTGTCAGAGAAATACCCTGCTCTTATCCAACAGATAAATTAAAAGGAGCCCGAGTGTATTTTTAAGCAAGTTAGCTTCTCGACGTATTCGTGTTTCGGCGATATTAACTGTTCCACTCAATAACCCGAGCGTAGGTCGATTAATATGTTCTTCTTCCTTGTGATGTTAATGCTTGTAGACCTTGCATGTACGTCGATACTGAGCCCTTTCCACAGTGGCTATCAGTTACTGTCCAGGAATACCATCCGGGCGAGTCTGGAAGAATGCGATTTTTCAGAGAAGAGACTGTTCTTGGTACCAGCCTCATGCAGTTCACTGTGTTACTGATTTATGTGACTGCAAGGAACTACTCTCATTTTCATCAGACAGATGTTCTGTCAGCCGTAATTTACTTCCTTCTTTCTGTCCTACTTATTATAACGCTCGCTGTCAACGATGCCCTCAAGCAAGAGGCAAAGAAAGCAGAATACCGCGTCTGAAAAAAGGTGTTAGCAATACCTCAGAAGAACAGAGAGGGCTACACAGTTTAAGCAAAGTACTTGTCAAAATTAGCGTTTCACTTGTCAACTGGCCTATAGCAAACTTGTATTTGAAAGAATACTTCGCGCTGATAATATTTAGAAAGTGATATTATTTTGGTTTCCTGTTTCAGATGTTTTAAACAAGACCAGCCATCCAGTTCTGACTTTAAGTACTAGACAGCTTGTCGCTGTTATCGGAGGATACTAAACAACAGTTCTGTCTCAACAGTCTTACAGGTTCGTACCACAAATTAGTACCAGAACATCTTGTCAGGGATGGCTCTGTCGCTACCAACCAAAAAACATACACTTCAATACTTAGTGGTTAATTGTAAACTGTATTCTGAGAGCAGGAAGAATCACGAAACTGCAGGTTAGAGAGTAAACAATCATTACGTTATAGTTATAGAAAATATACATTTCATATCGGCGAGCTTGCTGCGCTAATTATAGGACAAGCAAACCAATTTGGTGCTCACTGACGTCCTACCAAAAGCAATGGGCTCGCGCCATCTACAATAACTTTAGCTCGACTATATCCAAGGATAAACGGTACATTATCGTAATTTCACCCAAATAACAATTAAGCATTGATGTGGTTTAGCATAATAGTTAGTGACATATTTATATGGTTAAACATAGGTTTCCAAATACATTTAAAATTATATTGATTAACAAAATAAAATGAGGTACTACGCCCCAAAGAACGATGACATACCGTAACGTCTGGGTTGAAGTCAGCTCATGAGTTCAATATAACCAAAATTTAAAAAAAAGAAAAAAAAAACATGTAGGAAAAAGTGGCTACATAATTGTAATTGATTTTCTCCAATATTTAAACTAATCTGTGGACAGGGTAGAGGAAAGCAAGCAGAGTGACTGCTGAAAAATCCAAACGACAACTAATCACATAGCTAATGTCAAATGTCAACGTTTCAGTTATTTCTAATGATCACAAACTTCCACTAAAACTCATTAAAATGTCGAGTTAAATCAAACACTGCTATCCGTTCCACGGTTCACTGACGTGTCAATGTACTGTCCCAACGTGTGCACGTAGAAGTGCGCTAAGTCCTTAATACAACTATCCTGAGGACACTTAACAAATCTGGCTCCAGGAGCGCCCAGTCTTAACATGGTCTCAGACCATGATCACACGGACCAAAGACAACGAGACCGTCTGCTTGCCTACAACAGAGCTTGGTCACATAAGCAACCAGTCAAGTGAAGACTGCTACGTCTTCTGGGGCACCAAATGAAAACTGTACCTTTACACTAGTTGGCATACGTTATACATATTAAATGGACACAGAGAACTACCCACCACACCGTAATTTGACCTGTCTGTCCCACTACAGAAGTGCAAAGATATAAATGTGTAGTTAAGTATCTTACTCTTAATTGACTATTCTTATTTGTTTCATACTCTTTGGCACCTGGCATCCTGAAACTGACACTTGCTTGCTTTAAGCATCATCCACCCATTGTAAATTACGTTGTACATATCTACTAACAGCTGATAGAGTTCCATCCATGTGCTACTAGCAATAAAATGTCATCCGCATCCCCTGTGAATCTCCCCATTTATCAGTTTCGTAGCAAATGGCTCATGGCTTTCACAAATACAGCTGCAGATATAGATGAACCAAAAGTCAATACACTAAACGCTGTAATTTCTTCCTCCAGATAAGAGAGCAGAGCATGTTCTGCTTTCCACTGTCAGAGGCACTCACCATAATGCAAACAGAACGTCTACATAAGACATAATCTATTTATTAGGAAAGTTAGGCAACAACTGATTCATATTTTCAACTGACTATTTTTCCTTAATTACTGTTCTGTTCAATTTTCTTACATCTAACACTCTCCATATAGAATCATCCTTGTCCCTAGTAACCGCAATATAAATGCAATATTCACTTTGTCTATCTCTGTCACACCACATTTCTACATCTTCTGTACTGTGGCCTTCACTGTTTCTTTATCTTCCATTAAAATCGGAAAAGGTTAGACCCTCGTTAACTCTTGTTGCCTTACCCCTAAGACATAATTGAAGTCTACAATATTTCTGGATCTATTTGACCGTACATGTTTATATCTGCATAATAAATAAATACGCTCCAGTCTTTGTTTCTCAGTTAAATAAAGCATCTAATCAACCTTCTTAAATATCTGTTTTTCAATATGCATTTCGCCACGCAGCTTATCCATCTTCTCTGGCTGCGCCATTTCTCCAATTCCTGTTAATTCCTTTACAAATTTTCTTCTTTTTCTGTTCCCCAAGCATCAAATTCCACAACTACATGTTTCAGTAGAATATTACAGTCATGTTTGTACGAGAAATCCGTTCCCAAGAAAATTCATTGTTAGTTAAAGTATCACAAAAAACTTATGATAAACAATGTCCATCAATGTTAAATTTTGATAATGTATTTATTTTGATAGGCCTACTACTGTCTCAGTTGCTGTCTTAATTTCTGCTTCTGTCACTTGTGATTTCACTAATTCCAAACATTTAATTTGTTTCCAGTAAGATTTAGAAATTGCGGACACACTTCAGCCTGAATCTGATAAAGCTGTGTCTCGGTTTGTCCCACACTGATATCAAGAACTGGGTGAAACTCAATAAAGTCAACTATTTTCTACTCTGTCTCCTTTAAGAACACATTTTCTGTGTCTTTTCTGCTCTCCTCTTGCGTTGTACATATTTTCTTACCTCTACTCCATTTTCATCATCACTATACCCTCGAAACCAATTTTAAAATACATCCCTAACAGCCTCCTTTCCACTTGATTCTCCTAGTTTTCTGACAGTTAAAGTTTTGATTCATCCCATTCCTCAGGTGATAAGGCTTTATGTATCTTCTCATAGGATATCCATTCCCATAGATCATTCAGAATTTAATCGTCATCATTTTAGAAAACAAGGTTTCCATTTCACCTACCAGGAAACTTTCAACTACAACATTGTCTTCATTGCTACACCACTCCACTCCAACAGTCAATTTATCATCATTATAATACCTTTTGTTATCTGTTATCACAGATACATCTACAATACCATTAAAAATCTTATCACTATCTACCTCATTACTGCAATCATTATCATTAATATCACCTTCCAATCGATGCACACTGAACATTTTACCACCACTTTCGGCACAATCCTCCACACTTTCTACTAATGCAGTTAAACCTATCTCCTTCTCCTTACTACATTCACTACAATCTTATGTACATTGTTTTTCTACTGATGTAATTGCAACATCTGTATCAGATAATCCAATAAATTCGGCCGATCTTGGCCCAAAATGTCTCCTCATCTTCTGACTCACATTCCCCCATTTCCGCTAAACACATCAAAATGAAAACTATATCGTTTATTGTTAAGTTAATTTAATTATGTTTACTCTTCCGATTTCGTTAGTTTCTCTTACTGAAATTACCATATTCTGTCCAAAATTCTTTATTATGCAAGAGAGCATCCTTATGAAATGTACACTTTTATTTTATTGTCCTGTTACATTTATTTCTATTCCTATCATCTTCTTGTGTGGCCCTGTTCATATCATAATTAGTGGTCCTCTGTGGACCTTAAATGAGGCACCCACATTTTTTCCAGCTGTCTGCTGTGTCTGTTTGATTTGGCAATTCCTCAGTTGTTACCTCATCTCCATCATTCTTCTCTGTCCAAAGATATCCTTTACCCCTTCCAAATTCATGTTATCTCCTTGTGGCCTGATCTTTCAATCCCTATATTGACTTGCACGCCCATTTCTTTCCTGTCTTCACCTGTGATTATTGTGTCCATTAAAATTGTTTTGATATCCCTTTTCCTGATGCCTTCTATTCTCCCTCTGTTTCTTATATCTGGGTCTGTAACACAAGGCCCTGGCACTATTCACAGTTCAGGACTCTTATCGTGAAATCTCTTTCGCTGTGAATGGGCTCACTCTGCAAACATTCTGGCAACCTTCCCTTTAAAGGTCAGCATCGTTCAATACATACAATGGCCTACTGAGTAAACTTGTTAAAGTCCTTAACACAGAACTCATTGACACTTTATCTCCCACTAATATAGATTGGACCATATAAAAACATTTAGTGATCTTAACTGCTTTGCTTGTCATCATACTTATTTTAAAAACAAAAGCACAAACCTGCTCGGCATTCTGACTATCCCAGGCTTAGCTCCGCTCTCCAATCGTCTGTTAACAAATTTATTCTCGTCAATATCAGGACCCCAGTTATAAAATTATTCTTACATACAAACAAAAAAATCTACTGAGTAGTGTTTATTCTCCGCAGTAAATGATTTTCCTTATCCTTTAGAACACCTCAACAGCAAACTGTCATTTCCTGCTACTTCATTATTAACAGTCTTCTTTAACACTTTTATTTCCCCCCTCTAACCGTCTTTCATTATTTCCCATTCGCTTTTGCTTCAGCGTTTCATTCTTAAATTGATTTTCAACTACTCTTTGAGTCCCCTCACCTATCACTTTCATTCATATTCTAGGGCAGCATGCTTTATACTCTCTTATCCACAGTCACCTTAGTCCACAGACCTAGCAGGCCATTTGATTCATGGAGACATAGAAATATACTGCTGCTCTATTGATACAGTGTGACATCAGTCGACGAAAGTGCAGCAATGTTACAGCTCGAAGGGGTGAGGAGACACATCGTGCAGGCACAGAGTGGACCATTGGCAGTTCTATCACGAGACTTAGACGACAGCGTTCACCCTCACAAGGATATTCCGTGGATGGTTGACAGCACAAGAATGCAGCATGGAAGATGTGTATGGAAAGTGTCATAACCCATGACTGTGCATGTTTGCAGCATGGTAAACGACGTGAGAAATGGAGTAGACCTTCGGCACCATGAGGACATTACAAAGACAACAGGTGTGGACACCAGTTATACTCGTGGCTGTGCATGTACATGGCACAGATAACTCATGGCTGTGCATTTGCGTGGCACAGAAATTGGTGAGGATGATTATGTGACCCTTAGCACCGAAAGGACCTGGCAAAGAAGATAGGTATGTGCAGTGGCTTCACCTGAGGTTGCCTGTAGACATGGTACAGAAGGCAACATTGTTTATATGTGGAGTGGGCAACTCGGTTTTGTCATGTGGCAGCATCAGATACAGTAAGGGCACGTTGGTGGGGGGGCATTTGGCGGCCTCGACATGTCTCTTGCTTGGTGAGACAGCGTGTATAGTTGGGCAGCTCCTAATAGTGCAGCGTGGACCAGTAGCGGCATTGTCATGGCGACCCTATAATGCTGTCGCAAATACGTTGTGATGTGTAACTTCCACTGAACAAATGCAACACTATCTCACGGCCCTTCTTCATCTGTGTGGATACACAGCGGTGATTATACTGCCTGATACAATGTGTAAATACTCTGCTATTCGTACGGCTAGTTCTGCCCTGTCTGTATCTCAGAATCACCACTGAGGTTCTGTCAATAGCAGTTTGCATTGATAGGGCCAGCACCCAACATACAATGATTCTGGATTTCTAAGAGTCAGTCTGTACTACTGCCATGTGGCGCGAATAACAGTTAAGCATTGAAGTGGCTTATCGTAACAGTGAGTGAAAAATTTGCATAGTTAAGCGTAGGTTCTCAAACACGTTTAAAATCTGATTGATTATGAAAGCGAAGTGATGTACTGTATCCCAAAGGATAATGTTTCTGTCTATTGCAGTGGTATAAATTCAGGTTGTAAATGTCTTACCACCAAAAGAATACGAAATGAGTACAAAAGGTAGCTCTACGTTTCTAATTCATTTACAGCAGTATTTGAGTGACTCGGCCTACGGAACAGTAAGCAAAATGACAAGCGAATGTTACTGAACGATAACTAATCTCACACTTCATAGCTCATACACCACATTTTCGAATATCTGCAATGACTGCAAAAGTTCAACTAAAGCTCTTTAAAAGATCGAGCTAACTCAGACACGGCTAAAATTCTAACACTCACTCACACATTATTATAATATCTCAATGTCGTTACCTAGAACAGCACCAAGTCCGGAAAACGTCTGTCCTGAACAATTTCAACACTCACAGGTCGCAGCTACCCAATCTTAGCAAGCCTAACAAACAAAATCACACTTACAAAAGACCATGGGCCTACTTTTCTTGCTTACTCCAGAATTTGGGCACATGACCAACCATTCAAGTAAAGATTGGTACGTCTCCTGGGCTACCCTATCAAAACAAGCTTTACATTGATTTGCATACATTGTACATACTTAATGCACATACTCATGAAACTATAAATATTAATATTTTGTCCCATCCGTAAATATCAGTGTTTTACCCTTAATTTATTTTTTTGTACGTGTTCAGAGAGGAAGTCACAGAACTTAGTTGAGTGTGTGTCACTATTCTACCGGCAGTTGCGACATAGCGTGATGCACAGCACATTTCTCAATTCCTGCAAACGTAAGAAATTCTACTCACACAAATTATTACATTGGGGTCTCTATAGCAATGACAACACGTGGAGGCTAGCTAATAGGGTGCGTTCGTCATATTTTTATCACTACTGAGATATTATAATAACTTTTTTAACAATATAGGTTCATACATATGGCACAATCAAGCTTTCTCATCATCTAGCTGAAATCATCTTCGCGTGCGAGTTGTATGTACTAATTAAAAGCAAGCAAGTGGCGGTTAGTTTGTTGTAAAGAAATGAACCTCTAAATTTTAATAAGTTTCAAGCAGAGCTTTGTATAAATAAGGTGATAATTTCGTTGAGCTCTACAGCTATCGCTGATGCCATAGATGTCCTAATATTCGCCGTAATTCAATTGTAACCGTTTTTGACTAAGCGTATTTCCAGTGATTTCAGTGTAACACTTTCAGTCGTCAGGCGATCGTGGTGTGCATTCCCTTCCCACGAGGCGTGTTGTCCTTGGGCTTTCTCCAGAGCTACATGCGTGCCAGCCCACTGGTCGCTTCGCTTGCTCTGCATCGCCGTCGAGCCATCCGCACTCACCTTGCCTAGCCGTACACAGCAACTGCTCGTCCCCAGAAAGCGCTAAGCAGACCGCTCAAGTAGCTCGTTTTGTCACGTAATTCACCAATTCTGCCATTTTCTGAAGAACAGCTTGATGTATGGCGAGGCTGTTCTGAGAGATTTCCTCTCGCTGAATGGTGTATCAGATTAGTTACCGATGGTGTACTGAAGTTAGTTGTACTCAGTCACAACAATGTTAACATAATATTACCACTCTTAAAATTGTACTCACTATATATTGTTATGAATCGTTGAACAGACTTTTTCAGGAAAAAGCGTGGTGCCGTGTAACTTTTTAACGAACTCCTGGCTGAAGTCATTTCCCCAAATCGTCAAGCCACAAATACATATGCCCCAGCATAACCTTCGCTAGTCTTTGAACATTACATCTTAATGTCCAGGAACAGCACAGTTATACATCAGAAGCAAATCGTAACTCCATCACATCACGTCAGAAAATCAAATTTTTCAACTTTGTCGTATCGAACGCGAGAATATCCCACTACATCACTGTCGATGTGAAACATAGAATAATTGTTACTCATTTGTTAGAGACAGTACGCAGTTCGGGCACGACAGCCTGTTTAAACGATATTGCCGTTTAGGGTGATATGGGGCTTATCTATTTTATTTTTTATTTTTTAACAAATCTCTAAAGCTTCGCCTAAATGAGCTACACACCGTAAATATACTGGAGAGCTGCACTCCTGATATAAAAAGGTGCAAGGTACCATAGTTCAGCTTAAACATCGTCTACTTTAGTTGGTTGATTTGGGGGAGGGCACAGAACGGCTAGGATCAAAAAACTGTTCAAATGTGTGTGAAATCTTGTGGGACTTAACTGCTAAGGTCATCAGTCCCGAAGCTTAACCTAAATCAGCCTAAGGACAAACACACACCCATGCCCGAGGGAGGACTCGAACCTCCGCCGGGACCAGCCGCACAGCCCATGACTGCAGCGCCTCAGACCGCTCGGCTAATCCGAACTGCTAGGTCATCGGTACCATGGAATTAAGTGCAGATGGTGGAATTAGGGAAGGATGGTGGAGGGAGTCTGCGGTGCCCTTTCAAAGGAAATATGTCGGCATTTGCAAGCGATTGAAGGGGATGAAGGAAAACTTAAATCAGGATATCCGGACGAGGATTCGAATCGTCGCTCTCCCAAGTATATGTCCAGTGTGCCGACCATTGCGCCACCCCAGTCGGTAAGTTTCATCTAACAACGAGTTCTACGTACAGGGTTTGGACAAAAATATGAAAACACCTCGAAAAATGAGTGCTTCAACATAAATGCAGATGTTAGCCAAGCCTGTTTGGTTCTCTGTTGTATTTGACCTTGAACAACACTTGTGCAATGTTCTCACTACGTGGCGAGTGACATTTGTCGTTAGAGGAGAGTTCTGTGCACTGCCCACAGCATTATGGCCGAGATAATTGAAGTCGAACGTGGGTAAATTGTCTGTGCTCCAATAGTGGGTGCTTCTGTAACCAAGGCAGCCGATGTGTCCCGTGTTTCAAGGGGCTCCGCATTGCAGATTTGTGCTGCATACAGGGTAAGCGGAAAAACATCATCCGCTAAGTCACAACTGCAATCTGTTCTGTTTCTTACTACTTGCTGGATACTGAAATAAAAAATGGTTCAAATGGCTCTGAGCACTATGGGACTTAACATCTGAAGTCATCAGTCCCCTAGAACTTACAACTACTTAAACCTAACTAACCTAAGGACATCACACACATCCATGCCCGAGGCAGAATTCGAACCTGCGACCGTAGCAGTCGCGCGGTTCCAGACTGTAGCGCCTAGAACCGCTCGGCCACCTCAGCCGGCACTGAATTAAAGATTTTGAATTGGAAATATTTTATGACTTTTATCTGTCAAGTAGTCAATGGAAGTTAATGAAATGTTTTTACAATCGGCTGCCAAACAGACACCATCAAACACATCTGAAATCGACTTTCTAGGAAATTTAATAGCAAATGTTCGTAGCTGCATTTTCTTCTCTGTGGGGAACTATACCTCTTCTTTCTGCTGCGATGGTCGTCTTGAACACAGACGCCGTAGAAGTTGCTAATTGTTGCCCGAGTCGCCTAATTAAAGCAACTCATGTTTCGTTGCAGTGAGACGGTTTGTCAAATAAATTTTCCTCACGTTCCCTAAGTTAAAGCGAGATGCAATCTTATTAGCAAAATTGTTACAGTACGAAGAGCGATAAAGATTTTAGCATGCCCTCTTCCTCAAGACACACTACAGACTCTTCTCCTCCTGCCAACTTAAAAAAAAAGTTACAGTCGAACCTCTCTCTTCTAACAGCATTCCTGCTGCAGCGCATCGCTTCCTTTTTTATGCTACGTATAGCTAATGCACCTGCACCCAACTGTATAATTTGGCTTCATATACGTAGCACACAGTACTAAAGTTCTTTTTCTTATTAATTTATACAAAATTATACATTTTGCGTTTTTCACCCAGAGGGGCAAGGTGAAACCGTCTCTTTCAATGGCCGAAGTGTCCGAAACTTTTACTTTAGCTGTTCAGCTTGTGGGGCGGCGGATAATTTGTAAAAATATTAATTGCTGTATAAATGCTTGCATGTTGAATCCGTTTCAGGCTTTTAGAATGTTGTTAATGCTGTCTTTCGCCGTTCTCAACACTGGCTCTCTATTTACTTTTTTAGCACCCAGAAAGTGATTTAACAAAACGTGAAGCCTGTAATTAGAGTTCCTAGTGCCCACTTCATCTGAGAATACCATTATAGCTGCAGCTTATAGCTCTGAGGAATTAGGAGATTGTCCGGGATTTCTAATCAAAAACGATTTTCCAAAATAGTTGAGTATATTCTGAAATTCACTGATAAAAAACACAAGTATCCCTACAACCTAACTAACAGAGCAGTTCAGAGTCTAATGCGCTGATGCAACTATAAATGTCCGAATTAAATTTTGAAATGAATGCTCGCCATAATTCGATGAGAGTATTTCATCAAACGCCACGCTAAATTATTGGTAGAATGTCTGTCCCGCGACGGCACGTGAAAATACGACAATACGCAAACTGAAACTAGATAATGAAAATCATCCCAGAATTAACCCTTCACTTGAAATGATTTCATGGTTCCACGTATCTCTAGTAACTTAATACGGCACCCGAGGCTGTTTGTAGCAGTGATACCGATGCGACGCGACTCCCGACACAGATGGCGTGTTATTCAGCATCTGGAGAGAGCTGGGGCCTTCCTTCCTCGCGCAGCGTTCTTATATATAAAGCCGCGGTGCGGACGGATAAGGGAACGCCTGATCAAATCGGCTCTCCCGACTAGCCGCTGGGCTAGTAACGCACCACTTCAAGTTACATAATAATTTATAGCTTCTTTTGCTGATGGCCGATGAAGCTCTTAATTTAAACGTGCATTCAGCACGCAGGTAAGTATTGATAATAAAATTTTGACGTGGCTAAGTTAAAAATTTTGGGCGAGAGAATTAATTTAATTACACTGCACGCAGTAGATGAGCTCTGAACTGGCCCTTTTGAGATCCGCTATCGCTATAATTTTATAGGTATTCAAAAGAAACTTTTCACATCTTCATAGTCATAGCGGACCTCCAACCTATTTAAATTTAAACATCCTAGCCTTATTTATTAGCCTACTTAATCTATCTTGCTTCCTTCAGTTTTGAGACGAAAACCAGAAACTCATGAATTTCCACTAAAGTCTTAATTTGTGAAATCCAAAGTACTTTTTTTATTAAATCATTATGAAAGATGAATCTAAATATAAATTTTGAAGTCTCTAGCTCTTTTCTGTTGCGCCAATGATTTTTTTTAGAAAAACGTCCAAATTTCGAAAATGGCTGAAGTTATCGAACTGATATTTAACACACATTATTTTAGTATTATTCCTGACATGCTAGAAAAGTTTTAGGTCATTTGCTTGATTTTTAAGGTATTGCTCAACATTTATGACGTCAGAGCTAGTTACAGCAGACTGGCTGGCACGCAATGGAAACTGATGTGAATTTACTACAGCGTGAGTAGGCTGCTTCCCTACATCACCCTCTACTTAAATTTTTTGTTTATGAATGTTAATGAATGAGAAAAAAAAATTTAATTACAAAAAGGGAAGCAAGAGTACAGTTTAACTCCCTATGAAAAATCAAAATTGAAATATAAACATGTAGAAACATTAAAGAAAACTGATTACCTACATTAATTATTTAAATTGTGGGCATGTTCACTGCCTTTTAAACAATGTCATTACTCAAAATTTTAAGCAAAGTCAATGAAATATTTTGGCATACATATTACCTTAGACAAACAAACACATACAAATTGCAAAATTAAGAAAATCTTAGATCCATTAAATACATTAAATGCATTTTTACATACACAAATTCAAAGAAAATAACATGATACATAAACAGATGATTATCTCCTAGCAGTCTTTTCTAAGCCTGAAAGAAAAGTTCACAAATAATTTTTACACACGTGGTTGTAGCCGCTTTGGCTGGCGTCCTACACTTCCATTCACAAGGGTAGAGGAGGGGAAGTTGCTATGGTGTGCGTCCTTCACGTTCTCTCTAAATTACATGGGGGAAAGGGGAGGGGTCACTGTGAGTTGTGTCCAAGTCACTCCACGCTTTCACGCAGCTACCAGGCTGCCATTATCTGGTTTGTCCTGTAGAACAAACAAAAAGAGTGCCTCAGACTCTGTTCACTTAATATCTATGGGTGGGTCACAATGAAATGGGGATATATACATTTTATCCTTTAATATGTCGTTGGAACAAAGTCAACAGACCTTTTTCAATTTTACTCCCACAGTTACTTAATTGTCATAAAATCGGTAAACAAATGGCTCAAAACGCCGTTAGTCACTTACTAGAGAAAATTTATGCTCAAGGCATACAATCATAAATCTTATTTAATCTCAATTTATTATTTCTGGGCCGGAACACTGAACCAATGCTTGGTACATTCCTGACAAACATGTATTTTATTCACTTAGCTGACTGATCTCTGATTACCTTATTCTTAGAGATAGTATGAGTATATTTGATTAGTAGTTTTCTCAGCTTCTTTGTACATGTGAGTAACTTTTGGTAATAGTACAGTTCTGAGTGTTCAAAACACACTACGTTTAGTTGACTACTAAATCCACTTATTGGTCCTCTGCTGCTGTGTCAGTTCCACATCTGCAATTATGTACTTACTTACTTTGAAGTGTATTTATGCTGAGCTATCAATAATCTTTCACGTCTGTCATTATGTTACTTATTTACTTTGCTAGTGTATGTACTTATTTAACACTCACTCTATTAATATTTAAAGCATAGGATAGCACATTTATTTCATATTCATAGTGTATTGCAGCTGATTAGTTTGCTCACGTGGCAATCCATTTCCACTCGATCGGACGCTGAAACCTCAGGTAGTCTTTCTCAGACCTACCACTAAAGTGCATCAAGTAATTATGGACGAGCGTAATGCTAAATTCCTTAAACCTATAGGACACCATGGGCTGCTCTGTCTCATCTAACATAAGGGTACCTATGGTCGCATTCACGCCTCCAACTCATAACCTCAATACGTGTAGGTGTATCCTGTCACACACTATACTAAAATAATGGCCAGCTCCAACCTTATAAATACTTCAGGGACGTGTCCTTCACGTCTCAGCCACAAACACTGCTCAATTCTATTACACTGCCTTTCCTTGCTACACCAGGTGAGTTTAATCTTACAACTTATCTGCATATTTTTCCTAACACTAAGCAATCTCTTTTACTATTTCTTAGTTAGCTCTAATGCATACACTAGGTTTCACTACCACTTCAGATCCTGCTTGTACATGAATTCATATATCTTTTTAAATTACTGTTGGTGGACCATTTCCAATAAAACAACACTTTGTACTTATTATATTACCAGGGTACTATACATAATTGTTACTCAAATACATTTGTATCTTAATTACGTCATACTTCTCTATTGTTTGTCACTATTAGGTTTGTCACATTAGGTATTTTTCTTCACTAATCGGTAAATAAAATGGTTACATAACTCATGGCTTGATAGCCATGACAGAAAATTTTCATGTCTGGAAAGAAGAGGTCGAAATTTTTGTGGATAGGAAAGATGAAGAATGAGTGAGACCTGAAATGGAAAGAAGATCTCACACAGCTGGGACTGCACAGCTGCCACACTGTGTAGAGGTTACAGAACAACCTCCTCCCTACAGCATTCATTAGCTTAATGCTGGCTTGATAGTCATAACGGAAAATTTTAGTATTTGGAAAGAAAAGGTCGAAATTTTTGAGGACAGGAAAGAAGAAGAATGAGTGAGACCTGAAAGGGAAAGAAGATGTCACACAGCTGGGACTGCACAGCTGCCACACTGTGTAGAGGTTACAGAACAACCTCCTCCCTACAGCCTTCATTAGCTTAATGCTGGCTTGATAGTCATAACGGAAAATTTAATGTATGAAAGAAGAGGTCGAAATTTTTGAGGAAAGGAAAGATGAAGAACGAGTGAGACCTGAAAGGGAAAGAAGATGTCACACAGCTGGGACTGCACAGCTGTCACACTGTGTAGAGGTTACAGAACAACCTCCTCCCTACAGCCTTCAATAGCTTAATGCTGGCTTGATAGTCATAACGGAAAATTTAATGTATGAAAGAAGAGGTCGAAATTTTTGAGGACAGGAAAGAGGAAGAATGAGTGAGACCTGAAAGGGAAAGAAGATCTCACACAGCTGGGACTGCACAGCTGCCACACTGTGTAGAGGTTACAGAACAACCTCCTCCCTACAGCATTCATTCATAACCTTTGACTATGCCAGGTCGATCTGAAAATACCTTATGATGCCATTTTAGAACTTGTCTCAGTTCTTCCTTCTGATTGGCTGAAATCTTATCGATTTCCTGCAATTTAGCTTCTATTTTGCCCACAATAATTGCTTCTTCTTCTTCTTCTGTGTTTAGATTACATGTACTAAGATTAACACCTTCGTCCCAATACCTCCTATTTTTCAGAACTCGTATAGGCAGCTCCCAAGTTTCATCATCAGTTACTACATGTTTATCACTAAAAGGTACTATAATTAGTCCGGTTATTGGCAAGACCATTTTTAACTGGCTTCTTTCAAAGTCAACAACACTCTGATATTTTGACAAGAAATCTATGCCAATTAAAACCTCAATACTGAGCTTGTTTACAATTAAACATGGATGATCAATTAAATTACCATTAATGTTAAAGGGTAGTAAAGCTTCTTGCTTTACCGTTTTTGAAATCTTGCCAGTAGCACCAATTATGCTTAGTCCTGATACACTCATTACTGTAAGCTTGTCTTTACCAGGTAATGCACCAAAGAAGGACTGAGATATTGCACTCACCTCACTTCCACTGTCTAAGAGACAACGTACATTGATACCCAACATATTCACTATTATTATAGGGTGGCTTATTCTAGGTTGTACAGGTGGTTCCTCAAATTCATCTAGTAGTTCCTTTTGGATTTGTCTCCAAATAAAGTGATCGACATCTATCTTCATTACATTTAGGTCACAGTGTGTAGGGGTTTCCTGAATTACATTTTCAGCTGCCTTTTCCAGTCGGTCTATTAATTTTAAATCGAAACACCGCACGACTTCATTACATTTAGTTTGCTGAACATAACCCAAATTACTGTAGTCTGAGCGATTCTGCGTCTCCAGACCGGGCATAACACTAGTTACAGCTAAACAACTTTCACCATTATCGTCGGTTTCCTTCTCAAGTGACAACTGGTCACAGCTACTGGGTTCATCGACCCTCAACAGCCTACCCTCTACATTCTCACTTATCTCCTGTCCTAAATCTATTAGTACATTATCAACATCCTGCACAGGCACTTTAGATAAGAGCACATCATCTTCATCGTAAATATAAGCATGAATTTCTTCTGCTTCTTCACCTGTCAATTCAGTATTTTGTAGCTCCTCCCTATCGTTACACTGCTGCGCCTTCTCTTTCTCTTCTCACTTAAAAGCGTCTCTAACACGGTATCTATCAAATACTGTGAGTGATCTAATATTTCTGTTGTATCCTTAGATGCTACCGACACTTCATCCAGCTGTTCAGTTTGAGTATTCTGATTTGTCTTACCAATTCCCGTAACTACTGGCTTAGGAAAAGTAACCGCCTGGTGAGCGCCATTGTCCTCATAGACGGGAACTAGTTTTCCTGCCTCGGCCTACTACTGTTTCCTTTAGTTTCATTATAGTTAGCTGGTATAGCATTGCTTTCCGTACTGTGGTTTACATGCATAATTTTGTTTGGCCCAAAATTATTAGCCTTTGGATGCCATTGTTGGTTCTGATAATCATTTCTCCAATTCCTACCACTTTTAGGATGGCGAACACCTACTGTTCTGATGTTTACATTGCCATTTTGCTCGTTCCTAAAATTACTACTATTGTTATTAGCATTTCTGTTATTACGTGCTTGCTCCTCATTGGCAGCAACACGTTCTACACGTTCCAGGTACTCAATGAAACGATCCAGATTGTCTCTAGGGGCAGATATAATTCTAGTTTGTCAGTACCATGGCAGTTTGGCTTCAAGACCCAGTATTATCATTTCAGGATTCAGCTTTTCGTCCAAATGTGATAAACGTGAAATCCATGACCTAGCAAACTCTTTAATAGATTCCTTGCCTGCATTGAAGTGTTTTCCACTCCAAAATTCTCTCAACACTTCATTTTGCTTATTGCTAGACCAATACTCTTTAATGAAAGCTGTTTTAAACTCCGCTAATGTTTTACACTTCAACATGACATTAGCTGACCAACGCATGGCGTCACCTGCTAAATGGCTTCTAATAAATGAGATTTTCTCTCGTTCAGACCAAGTTGGCGGAATCACATCTTCAAAATCGTTCCACAAATCTAGCGGGTGGATATTTTTATCTGGATCGAACCGCAAGAACTGCCGACACCCGATAAAAGCGGCGTTTGCAGCTACAACTTGTTGTATATTACCATTACCAGAAGTTACTGAAGCTACTTTCCTCTCAATGTTAGCAATGTTAGTACTAATATTTTCTACTTTCATTTCAACATTTTCTACTCTTTGTACAATATGAGTAGTATCAGTTTTGATTGCATCTACGTCTCCTTGACATATGTTTACTTTTATATTAACATCTTTAAATCTATCTGAGCACAGTTCAGATTCCGCCTCGATCTTTTCTGTTAACTTGTGCTCCAGTTTCGCATCTTCCATTTGCAAGTCTCTGCGAACCTCAGTAACTTCGGATTTTACTGTTTTATACATTTCAGAAAATTGTTGAGCAAACTTTTTCTTAATATCCTCATGATTGTAATCAATTTTACAATTCAAACTGTCTAGATCCTCTTTCAACTTATTGCAACCAGCCTTGAAGGTATCGTCCATTACCTCCAATCGTTTATTAAAATTAGTTTGACTGGCCACAATCTCAGACTTTAATTCAGCTGTCATTCTAGCATTACTGGCAGCTATTGCTTGTAATATAACATTTAAATCAACAGCCCCAGCATCTTTGGGTTGCTCACTAGCTGGCTTTTTATCACACTCAGGTGACGAAAAACGAGCTCCAACACAAGAATCATCAAAACTAAATGAAACTTCTGATTGATTAGTCATATCTAATTTCTCCTTCTTAAACTCTACCATCTCTGATGACTGTTTCATTTTTAATTCATCAGAGAAACTATCATCCAATAAATTTACAATTTCTACTTTCTGCTTTACTACAGGGGTCAATATTTTGAATAATTGCCCCTTCGCACACTACTGTCAGGAGACAATACTTCATATTTCACTTTAACATTACTACTTTCATGCATGTTTATACTTGAAACGTTGTCTGAATTTACAGTTCCCTCAACAGACATAGGTTCTAATTTAAGTTTAAACTCCGTTTCTTTTGGCGGTTCCATCGCCGACAGTCTTTTAGTGCAGGTTAGTAAAATTTTTAACAGCTTTTCACTTTACTTAGTTCCTTCTGCACGACGTTGTCTGCGCGGCGTACCAGGATTACTGATACGACGTGGCACGTTGAACTGCAGACGGCACTCCGACGGCTGTTGTTAGTTTGCGTGCCCGTAACTGTAGGCGCGGCTCTGGCTGCTGCGGCGGACAACTGCGGTACGGCAAAACTGGCTTCTCGCGATGCCGGCAGCACCGCTAGACTCAGTGCCAGCTCCATCAATCCAGATACGTTGTTAATCCAATTGCGTCGTCCACATGCACATGTAACACTTTCACTGTTTTATTACTCAGCTGCGTGACGCATTTCACTCGCGAATCCGAATAGTTAAAAATCACTTTCACTTTTACTCAGTTTATTTCCCGGCCGATGCACCATATGTGGGGCGGCGGATAATTTGTAAAAATATTAATTGCTGTATAAATGCTTGCATGTTGAATTCGTTTCAGGCTTTTAGAATGTTGTTAATGCTGTCTTTCGCCGTTCTCAACACTGGCTCTCTATTTACTTTTTTAGCACCCAGAAAGTGATTTAACAAAACGTGAAGCCTGTAATTAGAGTTCCTAGTGCCCACTTCATCTGAGAATACCATTATAGCTGCACCTTATAGCTCTGAGGAATTAGGAGATTGTCTGGGATTTCTAATCAAAAACGATTTTCCAAAATAGTTGAGTATATTCTGAAATTCACTGATAAAAAAACACAAGTATCCCTACAACCTAACTAACAGAGCAGTTCAGAGTCTAATGCGCTGATGCAACTATAAATGTCCGAATTAAATGTTCAAATGAATGCTCGTCATAATTCGATGAGAGTATTTCATCAAACGCCACGCTAAATAATTGGTAGAATGTCTGTCCCGCGACGGCACGTGAAAATACGACAATACGCAAACTGAAACTAGATAATGAAAATCATCCCAGAATTAACCCTTCACTTGAAATGATTTCATGGTTCCACGTATCTCTAGTAACTTAATACGGCACCCGAGGCTGTTTGTAGCAGTGATACCGATGCGACGCGACTCCCGACACAGATGGCGTGTTATTCAGCATCTGGAGAGAGCTGGGGCCTTCCTTCCTCGCGCAGCGTTCTTATATATAAAGCCGCGGTGTGGACGGATAAGGGAACGCCTGATCAAATCGGCTCTCCCGACTAGCCGCTGGGCTAGTAACGCACCACTTCAAGTTACATAATAATTTATAGCTTCTTTTGCTGATGGCCGATGAAGCTCTTAATTTAAACGTGCATTCAGCACGCAGGTAAGTATTGATAATAAAATTTTGACGTGGCTAAGTTAAAAATTTTGGGCGAGAGAATTAATTTAATTACACTGCACGCAGTAGATGAGCTCTGAACTGGCCCTTTTGAGATCCGCTATCGCTATAATTTTATAGGTATTCAAAAGAAACTTTTCACATCTTCATAGTCATAGCGGACCTCCAACCTATTTAAATTTAAACATCCTAGCCTTATTTATTAGCCTACTTAACCTATCTTGCTTCCTTCAGTTTTGAGAAGAAAACTAGAAAATCATGAATTTCCACTAAAGTCTTAATTTGTGAAATCCAAAGTACTGTTTTTATTAAATCATTATGAAAGATGAATCTAAATATAAATTTTGAAGTCTCTAGCTCTTTTCTGTTGCGCCAATGATTTTTTTAGAAAAACGTCCAAATTTCGAAAATGGCTGAAGTTATCGAACTGATATTTAACACACATTATTTTAGTATTATTCCTGACATGCTAGAAAAGTTTTAGGTCATTTGCTTGATTTTTAAGGTATTGCGCAACATTTATGACGTCAGAGCTAGTTACAGCGGACTGGCTGGCACGCAATGGAAACTGATGTGAATTTACTACAGCGTGAGTAGGCTGCTTCCCTACAAGCTGTTGGCACATTTGTCTATTATTCTTTAATATACTAGGGTCGTTCAATAAGTAATGCTCCATATTTTTTTAAAAAGCCATTAATATACATAGACATTTGTCCTAGTTGGTGCTTTAATATGTGATGTTTTATCCGTGCGCCGGAGTAGTTTCGAAGCGTTCTGGCAGATGTCTGAGCCATAGTACAGCGTCAAAATGACGTCTATATACGACACGTTCCAACCAGCGTAATGTTATTTAATTCTTGTGTGTAGAAAAATGAACCGTGGTGAACATCCATAAACGTTTATGTGCAGTGTGTGGCAGTTGATAGGAATAAAGTCGGATGATGGATAAAGAAACTTACAGCCTCAGGATATGCATAAACGAAGCTCCATGATCAGACACTTTCGGGATGCCCTGTCACAGCCACTGCTCTAGACATGCTGAATCGTGCGGATGCCATTATACGTGCCTACCGGCGCATCACAACTCGACAACTGGTTCTACAGTTATCGGTCAGCATTGGTAGTGTGTCTGCAATGATTGAGACTCTCGGATATTCAAAGCGGTGCTCACGATGGGTTCCACGAATGATTACCGCAGGCTACAAGATTCAAAGAAAAGCCATTTCATCTGAATTGTTCGAGCGTTTTGAGACAGACGAAGAGGCCCTTCAGTCACGCATCGTTACGGTAAATGAAAGCTTGGTGTACCATTTTGCGTCGGAAACAAGAAGGCGGTTCATGGAGTGGCATCATCCTCAATTACCAGAAGGGAATACATGCTCTTCCACAACTTTGGTGTACAGCCATAGAACGTGATGAAGATTATGTAGAGAAATAGGACATGCATAAGACATGTTGATGTATATTGTCGCCAAATTCTGAGTCTTAACTATGAATATATTCTGAGAAAAAATATGTGAGGCATTACATATTGAACGACCCTCGTACTATCTACATCTACATCTACATTTATACTCCGCAAGCCACCCAACGCTGTGTGGCGGAGGGCACTTTACGTGCCACTGTCATTACCTCCCTTTCCTGTTCCAGTCGGGTATGGTTCGCGGGAAGAACTACTGTCGGAAGGTCTCCGTGAGCGCTCGAATCTCTCTAATTTTACATTCGTGATGTCCTCGGGAGGTATAAGTAGGGGGAAGCAATATATTCGATACCTCATCCAAAAACGCACCCTCTCGAAACCTGGACAGCAAGCTACACCGCGATGCAGAGCGACTCTCTTACAGAGTCTGCCACTTGAGTTTGCTAAACATCTTCGTAACGCTATCACGCTTACCAAATAACCATGTGACGAAACGCGCCGCTATTCTTTGGAATTTCTCTATCTCCCTTTGTCAATCCGACCTGGTAGGGATCTCACACTGATGAGTAATACTCAAGTACGAGTGTTTTGTAAGCCACCTTCTTTGTTGATGGACTACATTTTCTAAGGACTCTCCCAATGGATCTCAACCTGGCAGCCGCCTTAACAACAATTAATTTTATATGATCATTCCATTTCAAATCGTTCCGTACGCGCACACCCAGATATTTTAGAGAAATAACTGCTACCAGTGTTTGTTCCGCTATCCGGGAAATTGTGACAGCTATATGGGAACCTCTTTTTATCAAATTCTTTATATGTTATATATTTTACCAAAAACTTTCTTATCCAATTGTAAAATTATGAATGAATCAATTACTTTACACATATAAGAAAAACATCATGTAGTCCTTTGTCACATTCAGTTAAATATGTACCTTTTTTATTTACATGTATCGCAATTGCATGTCTCTCCTTCAGTCTGCAAACAATTTGCGTTTTATGTGTCGTTAGTTTTGCTATTGTCGTCGAGTTGTCGTCATTAGCAAGCTCCATTGTCTGAAGTTCCTTGCTTAACTGCTGTTTTCGGCACCACACACACCATTATTCGTGCAGATGACGGAGTGTCAACGGTTCTCTTCGTCGACATCTTGGCGAGAGTTCACCTTCACATTAGCACACATGTGACACTGTTCCACTCATTCAGCGCGGTACTGCAGCTTCGTTAAGTATTCTGCATTGCAGATGGTGGATCACTTGGTGATTGCGAACATTTTTGACCACTAGGTATCAACTCCGCATACTTGAGGCGCGATGCACAACTTACATAGCACTCTTCCACAGGTATTCGCACCTTTTAATACGTCTGACGTCGCGTACGATTGGTTTTCACAGATCTACAAAGTATGCATAAACATATTTACCATGACATGAAAAAAATAAGTCATACAAGCATGGTTACAAGAAAATCTCATTTATGTTCTAATTCATGGTTCCTCGCAATTAATTTTTACTGTCACCTTAATGTTTAGCTCTAAGAAAATTCTCTCCTTTTTATTTCTTTCAGTGAATGAAGAGTGTACTTCTGAAAATCTATTCATCTCCTTTAACAACCTGAAAACTGATGTCATCGTCAACACAATCAAGAACCATTTCATTACCACACGAGAAAAGGAAAGGCATGGAACCTTCTTGAAGCAATTTCAAGATAAACATCAGGCTTCTTCTTGTAGTAGCACTTGTTTTCACAAACAATTTACCCCACATGCTACGAGGACAGATGAAATACTGGTTGTGAATCCATGTTCTGGTCACAGAATAGTGTTTATTATACTCCTATCTACTCCCTTTTATCCTCTTTTAATAGCCGGCCTCGGTGGTCTAGCGGTTCTGGCGCTGCAGTCCGGAATCGCGGGACTGCTACGGTCGCAGGTTCGAATCCTGCCTCGGGCATGGGTGTGTGTGATGTTCTTAGGTTAGTTAGGTTTAAGTAGTTCTAAGTTCTAGGGGACTTATGACCTAAGATTTTGAGTCCCATAGTGCTCAGAGCCATTTGAACCTCTTTTAATATCTATATTTTTCTCTCAGTTAACCACTATTAGGTTACAAGAGCTACTCTGAGATGAAGAGACTGGCACAGAAGAGAAATTCGTGGCGGGTCTTCTTTATACTACAAGCCGATATGTCTGTATACATGTTTTCATTGCATTTTATGTTCAGTTTCCGTGGTATGTCTGTGTTTGAATAAAGTGCTCAATTGTTCCTACAACGGTAGTTCTGTATTACTCTTTGTACAACGTTAACATAAGCGTTAATTTACCCTCAGTTCTGGTTTATATAACCATGTGTATATTTCGTTTGACATACCACGCAAATGTTTACGTAATCACTTAACACCCAGACAAAGTTAATGTGAGGTGCACTGTACTCGTTGTCACTCTTCAGCTAGAAGAACTACATTCGTATTTAGCTGTTTCAGAGTTCTGAATGTAAATGTACGTACTTATCCATAAATTCACACACAATCACAATTATACATAACTCATTGAACTAATATGAGAGGAGCGGTTTTTATTTGGTGCTTTCACCACCACTTCAATCCTTTCACCAAGTAGGGAATGCAATTTTGCATCATTCCCTACCAAAATCTTGTTACTACATAAGTTCTTAATTATGATTAACTGCCTGCATGTCAGTCAACGTGTTTATTCACACACAGGCACACATAAAGCACAACTGGTTACATTTAAAATTTTTGCTAATAACATTTCGTCTTCGTACCTTTCAGAATATACGTTAATCAGCATTTCATACTCCCTAATACTCTCTTTGACAGTGATTTGTCTGCTGCATTGTGTTTGTATAAATAACACTTTTTTACCGTATTGAACCTTAGCTTACCTTGAGGTTTGTAGTTGCTAGCTATGCGAAGTTTTTGCCATTTTAATCACATTCGACTGATTTCATTTTCTTTTTGGAAACTTTTTAAATTTCATGCACTACATTACTTTTTCGTATTCACTCTAATGTAGAGGTAGTTAACAACAGAACAGCGTAAAGTATTGTATAATCGTCACTGCTTACTCGATTGTAGTTTTACGCAAGTAGCGTAGTTTTCCTTTATTGTAAGTAGCTGTAGATAGTACAGCACAAATTACACTTAACTTTCGTACCGTCGTTATATACATTCGTCTGTTCCTCTTTATAGTGTACCCGTTAACGTTTGTCTAATCTATTACTTTAGTATAACACTAACATTTCTGTAAACAGTTCTTATCTCAAGCGTGATCATAGCTCTTGAGCTCTTGGGGGGCGGGGGGGGGGGGGGGGGGCTACACAATTTCTTTCGTGTATAGCTTCTTATTATACATAATCTTACTCCTAAGCCAACGCACAATCGTATGTGTGTATTTGATTTTGAAGTTTGTCACTTAATGACGTAGCAAAATGAATATGTCAATAGATAAAATATTTCGTACCAGCAAAACTTGTGTAGAAAACAAAAAGTGTGAGGCAATAACACTCGACACGCATTTTTATTCTTACGGTTAATACACTGGCTTGCGATACATGTTATGAAACGTACTCTTTATTCTTATAACTAGTTGCATACGTAACACGGAAAAATTGCTATTTCACTTCTTCAAAATTCCTGTAATTACGCCTTATATACGTATAAGTGTTTACTTAATGCGGTTTATTCACAGCATTTTCTTTCTGCAATTAAGTCTTATTTTGTCATTTTCATTGGATAATGTTTGAACGACACACTGGACCTCTTACATTCCATGATCGTTCGTTAAGCAGCGTGTTAGCTCATTGGGCATAGCGCGCTTGAATGAATATGGCCTCTGCAGACGATATCCGAATTGGCAAGAGGAATGGGTGGGGGTGGGGGGGAATGTTTGCCGCCCTCAACCATCAGCTAAATCCTACCATCGCGCTGCCCAAAACGCAGACTGCCAGACGGTGGCATTGTCGTTCGTATTCATTGTTTCCAAAAGTATGTACCTGTACAGTTCATATATGTCATTCTGCTCTAAATAGACTAACAAAATTTTCATAATATGTTTCAAGAAATTTTATACTTATCTTGGACTATACCTATTCTAACACTCATTATGAGAGTCACCAATTTGTGTCAAAAGTAATACAGATATTTTGCATGTAGTTTAGCGGAACGTACATTGTGTCAGCCTAGATGTGTTTTCGTTTTGTACTAAAACATAGCATCTCCAAATTTCTATAGTAATTATAGATTGTTGCGTTTTCGGAAAGGACTGTGCATTGAATAACTGAGGTGCATTACCTCTTAAGTTTACCGTTTAAATTCTTTGATATCTCTATATGGATGTAATCCACGTATTTTCTCTATTCTTGGATTGCTCAACAAATAGCATCAAGAGTCTGGTATTCGGTGTATAATCTATTGTCCTGTGTACAACAACCGCCGTTTTTTGTTTTGAATACAACTAGCTGCTGACGGGCGTTGATATACATCGTTGTTGTTGTTGTGGTCTTCAGTCCTGAGACTGGTTTGATGCAGCTCTCCATGCCATTCTATCCTGTGCAAGCTTTTTCATCTCCCAGTACCTACTGCAACCTACATCCTTCTGAATCTGCTTAGTGTATTCATCTCTTGGTCTCCCTCTACGATTTTTACCCTCCACGCTGCCCTCCAATACTAAATTGGTGATCCCTTGATGCCTCAGAACATGTCCTACCAACCGATCCCTTCTTCTGGTCAAGTTGTGCCACAAACTTCTCTTCTCCCCAATCCTATTCAATACTTCCTCATTAGTTATGTGATCTACCCATCTAATCTTCAGCATTCTTCTGTAGCACCTCATTTCGAAAGCTTCTCTTCTCTTCTTGTCCAAACTATTTATCGTCCATGTTTCACTTCCATACATGGCTACACTCCATACGAATACTTTCAGAAATGACTTCCTGACACTTAAATAAATACTGGATGTTAACAAATTTCTCTTCTTCAGAAACGCTTTCCTTGCCATTTAAAGCCTACATTTTATATCCTCTCTACTTCGACCATCATCAGTTATTTTGCTCCCCAAATAGCAAAACACCCTTTACTACTTTAAGTGCCTCATTTCCTAATCTAATTCCCTCAGCATCACCCGACTTAATTAGACTACATTCCATTATCCTTGTTTTGCTTTTGTTGATGTTCATCTTATATCCTCCTTTCAAGACACTGTCCATTCTTTTCAACTGCTCTTCCAAGCCCTTTGCTGTCTCTGACAGAATTACAATGTCATCGGCGAACCTCAAAGTTTTTATTTCTTCTCCATGAATTTTAATACCTACTCCGAATTTTTCTTTTGTTTCCTTTACTGCTTGCTCAATATACAGATTGAATAACATCGTGGAGAGGCTGCAACCCTGTCTCACTCCCTTCCCAACCGCTGCTTCCCTTTCATGCCCCTCGACTCTTATAACTGCCATCTGGTTTCTGTACAAACTGTAAATAGCCTTTCGCTCCCTGTATTTTACCCCTGCCACCTTTAGAATTTGAAAGTCAACATTGTCAAAAGCTTTCTCTAAGTCTACAAATGCTAGAAACGTAGGTTTGCCTTTCCTTAATCTTTCTTCCAAGATAAGTCGTAAGGTCAGTATTGCCTCACGTGTTCCAGTGTTTCTACGGAATCCAAACTGATCTTCCCCGAGGTTGGCTTCTACTAGTTTTTCCATTCGTCTGTAAAGAATTCGTGTTAGTGTTTTGCAGCTGTGACTTATTAAGCTGATAGTTCGGTAATTTTCACATCTGTCAACACCTGCTTTCTTTGGGATTGGAATTATTATATTATTCTTGATGTCTGAGGGTATTTCGCCTGTTTCATACATCTTGCTCACCAGATGGTAGAGTTTTGTCAGGACTGGCTCTCCCACGGCCGTCAGCAGTTCCAATGGAATATTGTCTACTCCGGGGGCCTTGTTTCGACTCAGGTCTTTCAGTGCTTTGTCAAACTCTTCACGCAGTATCATATCTTCCATTTCATCTTCATCTACATCCTCTTCCATTTCCATAATATTGTCCTCAAGTACATCGCCCTTGTATGGACCCTCTATATACTCCTTCCAACTTTCTGCTTTCCCTTCTTTGCTTAGAACTGGGTTTCCATCTGAGCTCTTGATATTCATACAAGTCGTTCTCTTATCTCCAAAGGTCTCTTTAATTTTCCTGTAGGCGGTATCTATCTTCCCCCAGTGAGATAGGCCTCTACATCCTTACATTTATCCTCTAGCCATCCCTGCTTAGCCATTTTGCACTTCCTGTCGATCTCATTTTTGAGACGTTTGTATTCCTTTTTGCCTGTTTCACTTACTGCATTTTTATATTTTCTCCTTTCATCAATTAAATTCAATATTTCTTCTGTTACCCAAGGATTTCTACTAGTCCTCGTCTTTTTACGTACTTGATCCTCTGCTGCCTTCACTACTTCATCCCTAAAAAGCTACCCATTCTTCTTCTACTGTATTTATTTCCCCCATTCCTGTCAATTGCTCCCTTATGCTGTCCGTGAATCTCTGTACAACCTCTGGTTCTTTTAGTTTATCCAGGTCCCATCTCTTTAAATTCCCACCTTTTTGCAGTTTCTTCAGTTTTAGTCTACAGGTCAGAACCAATAGATTCCGGTCAGAGTCCACATCTGCCCCTGGATATGTCTTACAATTTAAAACCTGGTTCCTAAATCTCTGTCTTACCATTATATAATCTATCTGATACCTTTTACTATCTCCAGGGTTCTTCCATGTATACAACCTTCTTTTATGATTCTTAAACCAAGTGATAGTTATGGTTATGTTGTGCTCTGTGCAAAATTCGTCCAGGCGGCTTCCTCTTTCATTTCTGTCCTCCAATCCATATTCACCTACTATGTTTCCTTCTCTCCCTTTTCCTACACTCGAATTCCAGTCACCCATGACTATTAAATTTTCGTCTCCCTTCACAATCTGAATAATTTCTTTTATTTCATCACACATTTCTTCAATTTCTTCGTCATCTGCAGAGCTAGTTGGCATATAAACTTGTACTACTGTAGTAGGCGTGGGCTTCGTATCTATTGTAGTAGCTTACCAGCATTCCTATTTTCCTATTCATTATTAAACCTACTCCTGCATTACCCCTATTTGATTTTGTGTTTATAACCCTGTAGTCACCTGACCAGAAGTCTTGTTCCTCCTGCCACCGAACTTCACTAATTCCCACTATATCTAACTTCAACCTATCCATTTCCCTTTTTAAATTTTCTAACCTACCTGCCCGATTAAGGGATCTGACATTCCACTCTCCGATCCGTAGAACGCCAGTTTTCTTTCTCCTGATAACGACATCCTCTTGAGTAGTCCCCGCCCGGATATCCGAATGGGGGACTATTTTACCTCCGGAATATTTTACCCAAGAGGACGCCATCATCATGTAATCATACAGTAAAGCTGCATGCCCTCGGGAAAAATTACGGCTGTAGTTTCCCCTTGCTTTCAGCCGTTCGCAGTACCAGCACAGCAAGGCCGTTTTGGTTATTGTTACAAGGCCAGATCAGTCAATCATCCAGACTGTTGCCTTGCAACTACTGAAAAGGCTGCTGCCCCTCTTCAGGAACCACACGTTTGTCTGGCCTCTCAACAGATACCCCTCCGTTGTGGTTGCACCTACGGTACGGCTATCTGTATCGCTGAGGCACGCAAGCCTCCCCACCAACGGCAAGGTCCATGGTTCATGGGGGGGGGGGTGATATACATCAACGGGTATAATTGAAAATGTGTGTTCCGACCGCGACTCGAATCCGGGATCTCCAGCTTACATGGCAGACTCTCTATCCATCTGAGCCACCGAAGGCACGATGCATAGTGCGACTGCAGGTGTTTATCGCCGGCACGCTCCCCGTGAGAGCCATATTCTCAACTTATAGTCCACACACTACAATCGTAGTGCCCCCGCCATTATACCCATTAGTCGCGGCAGACAATCCAACGAGTTGCGTAAGAGTTCAGGCAAATCGTGTGAATCCGCACTGAAGAAGGTCATCAGCCGGTTAGCCATCTTCATACAGAGATTTTACTGGTGTAATATGATGTAATTCATTGAATCGTATTCTTTTTAAGTGTTTGGCCTTTTGAATGATGCCAGATATTTGTTCAGTAATCTGCAAAAATATTCTGTTCACATTTTCCCTATATAAATTACCTCAAAACCGAACTCTTGAAGGGGAAGACGCTACGTGGTTTAGCCTTTGCGCAATACTTTACATGTCACATGTCAGTAAGAATTCAAGTGCTTGATGATCACAATATACTTTGTCATACCTTAATAAAGTATTCATGTGTATCATGCCTCCACTCTTGGTTCAGGCCGGCGGCGGGGACTCTAGGCCGACCGATCACCATTTACCTTCTGCGGAGACGGCGTGCTACAGCTCCGTTGAGTCACTTCTAAAAGTGTTACGATGTGATCGGTGTTTTATCATGTTCTATTCTGCGAATAACATGAGGGGGGGGGGGCGACGTATGCCTCTCCCATTTCCGTCCGTTTCATAACTATTACTTATGGGCTGATGTTCATTCCCGTCCCTATACCATTGTTCTCTATTATCGTCGGGATCACGCCAATTATTCCACCTATTACGGTTATTTGTTGATGATGAGCCACGGTATACGGTTATTTGTTGATGATGAGCCACGGTACCACTAAATGCAGTTTCTATTATTTCTCTCTTGGAAATCGCTACTTCGACGATTTCCGAATCCTCCATTGCCCTTATGTCGCTGCGGCGGCACGTATGGCTGCCAACCACACTGAGCGTTGTCGTACTGATTTCTCTTATTATTTCCGTTGCTGCTGTTGTTGTTACTACCGCTACCACGATTAATAAATCATTCATCTTTCGGTGGGCCCCACGGGTTCCCGTTATATACTCACTTGAGTTGGGACTGCTCTCATAGATGAGATCAATCGCACCCACGAGCGTGAGAAAATATTCCAGGTCATAAGTTGGCCCAGTTACCAGTTTCTCACGAATGTTAATGTGCAAACGACTCTGTAATATTCTCAAAACATAGATATGTTGATATCAGATTGCTCTAGTACCTATTCTTCTTCAAGTACCTTTCGCATTTCCCGAAATCCCTGTTACCATTATTTCTCTACGAAGGCCAGTTGAAATTCACCATACGTGTCTCTTTGACTGACCACAACAACATATCACCTCCTATAAAACCAACAGCGATCTGAATCTTTTGCATTTCGGACAAATGTTGAATTAAAACATTTCGAAAACCTCTTACAAAGGTACCGGTGTGTGTTTCATGGGATTCTTGTGAGAATATTGGGAACTGTCTACGTTTTATTAGACTCTCGTCTATTATGACCGACGGTAGACCAGGCATTACGTCATCAGACTGCGGCACCGTCCAACGCCTTTGCGGAGGCGGAAGTGGTGCTTACCGTGGCACTTGCGTAGATAGTTGATTATTTGCCAACTGTTCTCGTTCACTTTTGTCATAACTGACTTTGGCGAAACAACGTTTCCGTGACTACTGTATAGTACACCATTCCTGTTTAGATTAGCTGCGGAAGGCCGTTTGTTCGATCTTTCACTGATATATTCGGAAAGAATTTTAAATTCTATTGTTTTCATATCACTATCCATTTTAGGGAGAATTTTATGTTCTTTTTTTTTATGATCTCTTCAACCGCCTATCATAAGTTTTTTGTTCCCTGACGCCCTTTCCAGCTAGGGCAGAATAGCTGTCAAAGGCATCGGCCTCAGAACTCTCATTTAATCATTTTACTTCCTTATTGACAAATTCTTATATGGTTCTCGAAACAATTTGTCCTGATATCAGAAAACCTACCTCTTACACTAGATTATGTACATCACCCGATAAATTTTCGAACGTAGACTTAATTTGAGACAGTTGTGTTATCACTTGCGCTAAACTTTAATGCGCGCTTTGTAAGCTACCGTGCACCTTTGTACGTTTCTCAACTTGACGTGCACGTTGACCTTGATATTTACTCATATCAGAAAGCTGTTCTCTTTTTCTAGCTGATTCTACATTTTAGTAAATTGTGTATTAATTTATTAGTTGCATCTGTCTTGTATGTTCACTTTAGTATGCAAGTTTTCGAAGTCATTCGAAAGTGTCGTGACTTTTTGGTCTAACTTACTAAGACTTTGACCTATATTGCCGAGACCAGTGGACACGTTTGCGATTTTTGTACTCAAGTGTGCGTATATCTGTATTACGTTTTCACGCATTGTTCTATGATTGATACCTGCAAGTGATTATTGTCTACTGCGCGTATAGAGAGAGTATGTGTGTGGCCGTTCCGTTCACTCAGTATCGAGCTCGGAAAATTTCCTAAGACTTTTGTGTTGTTTCTATCAAAATTATTTTGAAGCTGGGCATTTCCTATTGAGGATGGTGGATTAACCACATCGACTGTTACCCAAGTGACATCATTTCGTCTAACATTCTGTCCATTCATTACAGTTGCGTTCAGTTGTATTGTTTTCGACTGTGACGTTGCCATTCTGGTGCGAAACATTTTCATTTTCATTATCTAATATATCAACTTCTGACACAGTATTTTCGTGATCACTACGTTAGTATTAACTTTCTCATTGCACTTGATTCCAATTTCACTGACAACTATGGTACACATCATAATTGAATTCCTGAAATATACCAGAAACCCAATAGTTGTGGAAAACTTCACTTGTGGTATACGTTCGCGACGTGTTAATTTCTCATTATGTCACTGTTGCATATATAAAAGCCGTCTACTATTGCAATGGAAAAACACCATAGATACAGTTATTTGCAAAAAGATTCTGAGCTATTTACGGATCACGATATTTTGGCGAAATTTCTTTAGCGTCCTATGATCAATGGAGTATTCCTTAGCCCATCGTTGGTTGACGTACCTCTGTTCACGCTCCGTATAGCTCCGTTACGTATCTGCGGAAATATTTTCTTCAATTTCCATTATGTTATTCCGTTTTAACTGCCAACGTTCTCCTTTTCTCACTGTGTCCCTGATGTCGAATATATGGAACAAGGACCGAATACAGTTAGTATTTCGACAATCACTATCACTATTAAATCAATTTTTCTTTACGAGCCGAATATTGGGGGATCTGTTCTGTGTTCGGTCGCCAGTATACTGTCTTTTGTTTTTTAAAAGTGAGTGGGCAATGAAATAGTGTTATTGACCTGGATATGTTTCATGACTTTTAACTGGGAAGTAATCAACGGAAGTTAGTGAAATGTTTTTACTGCTCGCTGCCGAACAGACAACATAAAACATATCTGGAATAAACTTAATCGTAAATTTAATAGTAAATTTTCGTAGTTATATTTTATTCTCAGCTGGAATCTTTACCTCTTCCTTCTGCTGCGATAGTCGCCTCGAAACAGTCGCCATAGGAGCTGCTAATTGTTGACAGTGTGACCTAATGGAAGACACTCATATCTCGCTGATGCGAGATGAACTGTTTGTCAGATAAATAGACCGGCACTGTAATTCGATTCACGTTCTTTACAACAACCCAAAATCCAATCTTATTAATAAAATTGTTACAATAGAAAGAGCAATAAAAATATTCGCATCCTGTCTTTCTCAATGAACACCTCAGACTCCTCTCCACCTGCTGACTTAAAAAAAGTGACTTCTCTCTCATCTAATACCGTATCACAGCCACGTCTCTCTCATCTAAAAGAAACTCTGCTGCAGCACATTGCTTCCTTTAAACTAAGCACACCTCTTTGGAAACGTCTAGCAAGTGCCATCACATAATAGAGGCGAAAGTGTTGAGTAATCAAGACAGGCGTCACTGAAGAAGATTGTGACGAAAAATAAGAGGTCGAATGAGTCTTGTGTGATACTGTTTTCAACTCCGTGCAGAGTTCACGGTTAGATGATGACTGGGGCAGACGTAAAGTGGTATTCATTGAGCCCCGTAAGTACTCTGCAAGGCCGCATTACTGCAAAGGATCATGTGACCATTGGCTGGTTAGATGAACCCCGTGGTACGATATTTGTTCTTTGGTGGTGACGCTGTGTTTCAAGAGGAATGAGCCCCTGTTAACACAGATCGTATCTTCCGGGATCGTTTCCATGTGCACGAGGATAAATTATTGCATCTCCCCTGGCCACCAAAGTCAGGTGACCATTTTGAGTGTTTGTGATATACACTGGACCTTCCTACACTTCATGATGAAGTGTACAAGATTGCCTAAAAACCGTGCAAGACCTGTATTTATCTATTTCGAGACGACTGGAATCTGTTTCGAATGGAACCGTCTTCGCACACCGTATTAGGCATGGTTATGTAATGTGTTTTTTAGTGTGTCCGTATTTGTGTCCATCAATTTCATTTAAGTCATAAGTCTTTCTACTGCGGTGATGCAGTCGTGTAGCTGTTCCCATCTTGCGCAAATATTATCATCTCTGCGTTAGAACTACACGCAACATCCTTTACTCTATCTTACGTATTCTGGTCTTGGTCTCACCTTACCGATCCGTAAAGTAACAGCTTCTTATTCTGGAATGCTTCAACAGATGCCAAACTAACCTGTCATTGCATATGAGAAACTTACATCCTCATTTTCATCTTTATTCTGAAACATGTTTTTCAATTTAATTCTAACATCCTTCAATAGCCGCTCATTTCCAATGATTCTAGTTTCTTTTTCTCCATATTTCCACTTCTAATTCCAAACAATGCAGTGCTTCAGACGTACACTTTTAAGAACTTCTTTTTAATTTCCCTATCTGTATGTAATACTAGTACACCTCTTTTACTGATGAAACTGTCCTTCACTCGTGCCGTTTAATTCTGACATCTTTGCTTCGAACCATAGACTGAAGGATTCTCTCACTTTTCGCAAGACTATTCCTGTCTCAAATTAATTATAATATGTCGTTACTCTACTTTCATTGCTCTTTTCTTGTATTTCAAATTCCTTGCTGGGTGTGTTGTCTATTTCTTAAGTCATCTAAAAATGGTTCAAATGGCTCTGAGCACTATGGGACTTAACTTCTGAGGTCATCAGTGCCCTAGAACTTAGAACTACTTAAACCGAAAAAACCTAAGGACATCACACACATCCATGCCCGAGGCAGGATTCGAACCTGCGACCGTAGCGGTCGCGCAGTTCCAGACTGTAGCGCCTAGAACCGCTCGGCCACCCCAGCCGGCTCTTAAGTCATCTAAATCCTCCTTAAGCACGGCGTAAGACCTATATCACGTATGAAATTTATTCCACATTGACTTACATTCCTGTCCAGAAACAGTATTTTTGTTTGTTGATTTCTCCGTGGACAGCAGCAAGGCGTACGCGGGAGCAGATATAGTCTCTGATCAAAGTTTAGTAGTGATGAAGTTTAGGCCGAAGTTTAGGGACTAGTCAGTAAAAGTCAATGTGCAAAGAAATGGGATACGTAAGTGCTGCAGAATGAAGAAATATACTTGAAATTATCTAGGGCTATAGATACTGCACTAAGGAATAGCTCAGTAGGTAGTGGAGTTGGAATTGATATCTCTAGAAAGGACAGTCGCAGAAGTGGGAGAGTGAAACGTAGCTACAAGGAAGGTATGTGTGAAGAAGACATGGGTAACAAATGAAATCACTTGGTCGACGAAAGAAGGAGGTACATAAGTGTTCAGGAATACAGAAATACAGTTCACTTAGAAAGTGCAGGGAAGCTAAGACGGGAAGACTACACGAAAAATGTGAAGAAATCTAAAAAGAAATGAGTGTCTGAAGGACTGACTGAGCAGACATAAAAGAGAAATCAAAATTCGGTGAAATTAAAAGCAAAGGCGGTAACATTAAGAGTGCATTGGAGAGAGAAGTGGAGAGATCTGATTGGTGTAAAAGGTACGTTGAACACCTTTGTGAGGGGGACGCCATGTCTGATGACATGATGGAAAAAGAAACAGAGATAGGGGACTTAGAATTAGAATGAAAATTGAAAAGAGCTTTGGAAGACAGGACCAAATAAAGCAGAAGGCGTAGACGTCATTGCGTAAGAATTTCTAAGATCAATGGGCTAAGTGGCAAATAAACGACTATTCACATTCGTGCGCTGAATGTACGAGGCTGGCGGTATATCATTAGACTTCGGAAAAATTTCAACCACCGAATTTTGAAGATTGCAAGAGCCGTAGAGTGCGAGAATTAGCACACAAACAAATTAACAGCTTATGCGTCCAAAATTGATGATTAGAATAATACACAGTCGAACGGAAAATATGGATCATATGTTACATGATGATGGCTTTAGGTAAGGTAAGGACATCAGTGATGCAGTTCTGACGTTGTGGTTGATAATGGACGCAAGACACATTCTTAGGATATCTCGACAAAAAAGCGTTCCAGAATGTTGAAAGGTGCTAGTTACTCGAAATTCTGGGAAAAACAGGGGTAAACTTTAGGAAAAGATGGGTAAAACACAATATGTACAAGAGCCAAGAGGGAACAATAAAAGTGTAACTTAACATCAAAATTGGTGATTACAAAGTAGTAGAAGTTAAGGAATTCTCCAGGCAGGAAAATAACTCATGACAGACAGAGCAAGGAGGACATAAAAGGTAGATTAGTACTGGTAGAAACGGCATTCCTGGCAAACCGAAAATACAAGTATCAGACATAAGCATTATTTGATGCAAAATTTCTTAGGCTGCACGGCTGGAGCTCATGCTTGTGAACATGGACTGTGGGGAAACCTGAAGAGAATCAAAGAATTTGAGATGTGTTTCTACAGTAGAATGTAGAAAATTAGGTGGACTGATGAGGTATGGAATCAGAAGATTCTCTTCAAATGATTCAAATGACTCTAAGCACTATAGGACTTAACATCTAAGGTCACGAGTCCCCTAGACTTAGACCTACTTAAACCTAACTAACCCAAGGACATCACACACATCCTGGTCCGAGGCAGAATTCGAACCTGCGACCATAGCAGTAGCTCGGTTCTGGACTGAAGCACCTAGAACCGCTCGGCCACAGGAGACGGCGACGATTCACTGCAGGATCGAAGAGGTAGAGACTATGTGGAAAACACTGACAAGAAGAAGGATGGGAGGACACCTATTAAGACATCAAGGAACAACTACCATGATACTAGAGGGGGTGGCAAAGGGTAAAAACTGTAACGGAAGAAAGAGATCGGAAAATATCCATCAAATAATTCAGGATATTTGCTGCAACTGCTGCTTTCAGCTGAAAAGGTTGCCACAAGACAGGAAGTTTTGGTGAACCGCATCAAACCAGTCAGAATTCTAACGAATCGAAAGAAAAGTTACTCCTCTGCATTTTGTGCATTCTTCACTGTTAAAGATGTGGCTGGCAGCTCCTCCCGCCAAGGAACTGATGACCGATACCACTGCGAGTGCTGGAATTAGAAGCCGAATGATTCTACTGGATATCTTAAATGTTGTGAGAACTTTTAGTGTTCTGACTTGTCTTCGTCATCTTCTTCCCTTCTCCTTCAAAACATTTTAGCTATTGCCACGGGATGTAACTTTTTTAAAGCCACCCTATACCTATTTCTTGTTTAGTGTATGGCGAACTGTGTTCATAATTTGTCTGAGATCTATTCCAGCAGCAAGTTCAAGACTGACATGAATTACTTAGCCAAGTTGAATGCACAAACAGTTAATTTGGGCCTGCGTCCTTCCTTCCACTTACTTGTTTTAGCTAAAATTCGATCTGTAGTATTGTTTATTTGTATTATAAAAATTATTGCGCTTCTTGCAGGTGCTGTGCAGTATATTAATTCCCTTATCACCTTGAGCTAGACTCTGTTTCAGTTTTCTTGCAGGTGCCGTGTAGTATATTAATTCCCTTATCACCTTGAGACTCTGTTTCAGCTTCGCTCCATGTCCACAGTAGTTCCATCGAGAGAAATCCAATTCTGCTGGTAATTTATCGGTACCAGCACCCTCACCTCTGATGTGGATCGAAGCATTCACGTCCTGTTGCTACGTGGTTTGAGGTTCATGTTCCTGTTTACTTACCAAATCGTGAAAGTTCACCCACCCCTTGTTCTTTGATGGAAGGCCTAACCTCCTAACTAAAGCCTTCTTACCTTTACAACACAGTCCGTGAGAAACACTTCTGGTTCAGAGCTTCTCTGTAATTCCTCAGTGTAAAAATCTACCGACACTTTGTAAAGATCTGTTCAAAACACTGGGGAGTTGAACTGCTCCATATGAATACATTTACCAGTCAGTTGTACACATCAAAAATAACATTGGTAATTACTGCACAAACAGCTCTGTCCATGACCATGCTACAAGAGACAGACTCAACTTACATTTACCAAGAAAAAATAAACGTAAAACTCAAAACAGCATTTTCTACCGAGGAATAAAACTGTACAATAAATTACCAAAAGTGATTAAAGAAATTACAAAAATACACTTACTTAAAAAGGCGGCTAAAATGTACCTGTTATGTAACACATTTTATACATTGAAGGATTACTTAGATAAAACAGAGTACAGGTTTGACAATAAAAAGGTTATACAAATAAATCATAATAATAATAATAATAATAATAACAATAATGATTATAAGGCATCCAACACTCCAAATAACACCTTCACTTTGTTTTCTTTTTCCTTCTTTTTTTCCTTTCTAGAAATACTTACCCCCAAGCTATGCATGGCACAATACTAACAGTTCTTCCTCTTTCTGAGCTCAACATGTCACTCATTATGGAGGGATACTGACTCACTTTTTCAGGATAGCAAATGGGAAGTTGCGGTACAGAAAATGGCACAGAGATTACGTACGTGTAGTGTGTGTGTGTGTGTGTGTGTGTGTGTGTGTGTGTGTGTGTGTGTGTTGAGTGAGTGTTATAAACAATGTGTGTATAGTGTGTGCAGTGACTGATAGTGAGATATGAGTGAAGAGTGTGGTATTACATTATTTAATAAATTATTTGCAAAGAAAGTGTTGTATACCAGGAGTAAATCTAATGATTATCTCTAACTAAAAGTCTGTAAATATATGTCTATACGAATTAGCTTATTTTAAATTGATATGAACTTATAAATAGTTTGGTATGTCCTATATTCTTGTAAAAAGAGATCTACAGATGAATAAAGCTACTACTACTACCACTCTTTCTTTGACATTGCTCTCATTCAAGACGTAAGTTCTTAAGTTTGTGCATTGCACTTTGGGAACTGTGAGTACATTGAACCGTTCAGGACGTAAGACATTAAAAACGCAGTTTTATGTTTCGAATGTCTATGTAAAATTCACCTCGATGGTCAGCTTGAAGACTGTCAGGACATCGATTTGTCCTCATCCGCAGCAATTTCTGTGGTACCTGTATAGCTACCTACCCTGTCTTCGCCTTCAGAGACTCGGACCTGGTGAACATGGAACGTATATCCATCATCGTTAAAATGTATTTGAATCCTTTATTGAAACTGGAGTATTGACTAATGTCTAGGAGATCGGTTTGCAATAAATCATTGAAACCTCGTTTTATGACACGTCTACATGAGAATGTTTTCGTGCAAGTTTGTAAAGCTTGTGAACGATAGTCTCCATAATTACTTCATGATATGTCTTTCTCGAAGCTCTGAAATGAACTATGTGATTTTACTACCACGAGCTGTACTCCTGCTGCAGGTGATTCTGTGAGTATTGGGAACAGTCCTATGATCTATCGTCATGGCGCCTGTTCTCACCGCTTGTGCTATTAGTTATTCAAAAGATGGACACATTTTAAAACTATTGATTCAAAATGGTACTTTCCGTAAATACTCTTTATTTGACTGTTTCCTATCATAAATTTTTGATGTCTGTTCTCGCTACCACACTGCATGTAGCGTGAATATAGTACGTAATGACTACACACCTATTGTTGGCTAGCACTGTGATAGTGCTGTTGTGAACTTCGTTTCACATTTTATGTTGATGTTTATTTTAACTCTTCATCTGCAGCCTTAATGTAATTATTGCTCACTTGCTTAAATTGTGTGATGCCTTCTGTAATCCTATTTTAAGATGTGATTTCTTAGACATTGCGTTTGGAAGAAATGGCGTGGGCTTGTAAGTGATAATTTTATTGTTAATTTTCTTTAACTGTACAATAGGCTACTAAACATTCATATATACGAGAGAGACAGCTGAACATAACTCTACTACATAACTGAAGGTCGTGCTTATCAACTTTCATATCGCTCCTGACTAGGTGTCACAACATTCTTGTCTGAGGGCAGACCACATCAAACTGCATTCATCTACACTGTAACCAGCTGGCATCGTTTCAACCATACTTCCCACCTTCTCACTGATACAAGCACTTCCAGAAGGCATAGTGTCGTTGAGTGAGACGATCTTCTTTAATAGCGAAGAGTTCATAATGGATGTCCTTAGGTAAACTCATAATATTACTAATTGTTCTTCCATGACTTTGTTATGACTTCCACTCATAATAATATCTGTTTTGAAACCGTTGTCACTGATTATGGTAATTTCTCTTTGCTAGTAATTATTGCTGACATTATGCAGGAAGTGGTCAGTTGAGCTTTAGCTGTAATGGTTCAAATGGCTCTGAGCTCTAAGGGACTTAACATCTGAGTTCATCAGTCTCCTATAACGTAGAACTACTTAAACCTAACTAAGAACATCATACATATCCATGCCCGAGGCAGGATTCGAACCTGCGAACGTAGCGGTCGCGCGGTTCCAGAATGTAGCGCCTAGAACCACTCCGCAACTCCGACCGGCTTAGCCGTAATACTACAACATATATATATATATATATATATATATATATATATATATATATATATATGTGTGTGTGTGTGTGTGTGTGTGTGTGTGTGTGTGTGTGTGTGTGTGTTTGTGCGTGTGGGCGTGCGCGCACACTTGGGTCACTAGGGCTGGTTGGTAAAAGGTACTGTACAATGAGAATCGAATAACATTGTTTTTTCTAAAAGAAAGATTTTTATTACATTCATTTAGCTGTCACAACTATATGAGAAAACAATAACTCTAGCGGTCAGTGTGAAAAACAACTCAGTACGGCTTTCGACATAGTTTATCCGTCACGAGAGAAACAACATCTAGATTAAACCTGTTATTGTAGCCTCAAATCAGTATCCACATTCACTCTGTCCTGTTCCTGTACTTACTTTTATAAATGAAATGTTGAAAACGGGCGTTCACAGAGAAAGATTGTCGGGAGGCTTAGCAAATGCCTTAGCACCGTTTTGGCAATTGCTGAGTGCTGCTGCCGAACTCTTATCAAGAACAAGACCAATGACTTTGTTTCAAAAAATGATTTTAGAGTCTGGTCATGTGATATTTCACTTGAAGATTCTTCTTCATTTGATGGCATTTTCAATGTTTTTATGTAATCTTCTTTAAAGGGAATTCCGATTCATTAGCATTAGCGCTGATTTAGGGGGGAAATTGACTAAAAGGAACGTGAAAACGCTGTTATATGGCTCTAGTTACTCTAGTTAGTTTATTTCTCATCAATATGAATGAATAATAAAATGTATAATCAGAGTTGAAAGCAAGTAAGCAAAATAAATTATTATTGGTTTTAGAGACCATAGTGTTCGAAAAATTAACTGGTTTACATCAAGTTACTGTTGAAAGGAAATTACTATTTACAATTAGGCCTATTAGAAATATTTGCACAAAATTTAGTGAAATATATAATTTTAAATTACTTGAGGTTGTAAGTCAAAGATCTAAGGCGATCTGTTTCTAGAAAATTACGTATAAGTGGAAATGTGTCGAATGAATATTGCTCTACTTTCTGAGCACATCATTAAAGTTTCATTATCATTGCTTCTACTTTGTATCACACAAAAAGATTTCCTGAGGTCCTTGTCCTGCAGAAGTAAGTTATGAAGCCTGAGGGCATCAAAAATATACACGAAACATGTCAACTCTGTGAAGTTACATGTTTCACACAACTGTCTGCACCTATAAATAAAATCCCGACAATAATTTACGCCTCGATAGCCACAGAAGTTCGCAGTGAACTCCGTAGGTTTAAGACACAAAGCAGGGAGCAATGAGTCCACACAACACAAGGCGCTACGTGTTCAGAGCGTGTATGGTGTATTTACAGTGTATATATGGGGCGTGCATGGTGTAACTGTGTTGCATATACATGTGTAGTATGTTATGTCAGTGTGACGGTGATGTTACACTGATCTGTATGCTGCAATTATGCTAACTGTGTATGTTGTTATTGGTTGATAGATTTGAAAATAAATCTCTTTTTCGGGGAGGGGGGGGGGGTTGGATTTATTTACAGCCAACAATAAAAGTAATAGCCAGTCTTTGTCGTAGTACATATATTCTTCCTGATTTCATCACGATCCAAATAAACTTGCTATAGAAGGCTGCTAGTGCGAACACTTAAATGACAATCACTGCATTGAGGACTGTTGCGACTTTTGGGATGGTTCAGCAACAGTAATTCTACTAGCACTGCAATGATAATAATGAAGTCCTAATTATACTGAAGCACACACACGATAATAACATTTTAGAGAGAGACGAAGTACTTGCTGATAAGTATTTCCAGCATAATTCACAAGTGCTTCTTGCAAGGTGAGAGACTGGATATAAATTTTAGAAAGGGTACACAATTCCAGAATTGGCAACAAATCGTGTTGGTGGATCCAGAGTGGTAATTCATCTGTTTGCCGTTCTGTTGCATTTACATTCTTTGTTGGACAGTACTACTCCTGTCTGCAGTCATATGGCCGTCTGTTATCATGCCGTTCCATTAGAGATGCAGAGAGCTGCGAGCACATGACGCCGATAGATAATTACAATGAATAGAGTTGTTAAAATTGATCTTCGCCCTAAGCAAGCATCTCATCAGTGGAACACATACGGCATAGATGGACATATAGCCAACGAAAGAATGACATGCGCACAATCGAATTCTAAATTAAATTTGCTCAAACTATGGAGCCAAGTTTGCTCTTCAACGTATCTACATCTACATATACATGGATACTCTGCAAATCTCACTTAAGGGTCTGGTAGAAGGTTCTTTGAACCACCTTCACAATAACTTTCTATTATTCCGCTATCGAACTGAGCGCGGAAAAAACGAACACCTATATCTTTATGTGCGAGCTCCGATTTCCATTATTATATTGTGACGATCATTTCCCCCTATGTAGGTCAGCGTCAACAAAATATTTTTCGCATTCGGAGGAGAAAGCTGATGATTGAAATTTCGTGACAAGATTCCGCTGCAACGAAAAACGCCTTTGTTTCAGTGGTGTCTGTCCCAGATCCTGTATCATGTCCATGACACTCTCTACCCTATATTGCGATAATACAAAACATACTGTTCTTCGTTGAACTTTCTCGATATACTCCGTTAATCCAATCTGGTTAGGATCCCAGACCGCCGGGCAGTACTTCGAAATAGAACGGACAAGCGATGTTTAAGAAGTCTCTTTAGTAGACCAGGTACATTCTCTAAGAGTTCAGCCAATAAAACGCAGTCTTTGGTTAGCCTTCAACGCACACAACAATTTCTATGTGTTATTTCCAATTGTAATTGTTCGTAATTGCAATTTTAGGTTTTAGTAGAATTTGATATTTAGATTAGATTGATTTATTGTGTAACCGAAGTTTAACGGATTCCTTTTAGTACTCAGGTGGATGACCTTACGGTTTTCATTATTTAGAGTTAATGCCAATACCATTCAGATATCTTTTGTGAATCGTTATGCAATTTTTTTATCTTCTGATCAGTTTACTAGCCGATAAAAGACAGAATCATCTGCAAAAAATTCAAGATACCTTCTCAAATTTTCTGCTAAATTGTGTATATACAGATCGGGTTGACAGAGGAGATAGAGAAGATCCAAAGAAGAGCGACGCGTCTCGTCACAGGGTTATTTCGTAAGCGTGATAGCGTTACGGAGATGTTAGCAAACTCAAGTGGCAGACTCTGCAAGAGAGGCGCTCTGCATCGCGGTGTAGCTTTCTGTCCAGGTTTCGAGAGGGTGCGTTTCTGGATGAAGTATCGAATATATTGCTTCCCCATACTTATGCCTCCCGAGGAGATCACGAATGTAAAATTAGAGAGATTCGAGCTCGCACGGAGGCTTTCCGGCAGTCGTTCTTCCCGCGAACCATACGCGACTAGAACAGGAAAGGGAGGTAATAACAGTAGCACGTAAAGTGCCCTCCGCTTGCGGAGTATAAATGTAGATGTAGATGTAGATAAGGAACAGCAAAGGGCCTATAACACTACCTTGGGGAACACCAGAAATCACATCCATTTTACTAGATGACTTTCCGTCAGTTACCACGAACTGTTGTTCTTCGACAGAAAATCACGAATCCAGTCACATAACAGATCATATTAAATAAGCACGCAATTTCACTACAAGCCGCTCGTATGGTATAGTGTAAAAAGCCGTTTGGACTAGAGATACGGAATGAGTTTGAAATCCCTGTCAATGGCACTCAACACTGTGCATGTAAGGAGTTAGTTGTGTTCCACAAGAACAATGTTTTCTAAATCCGTGTTGACTGTGTCTCAATACACCATTCTCTTCGAACACAATATATGTTCCAAAATCCTACTGCATACCAACGTTAATGACATGAGCCCAATTTAGTGGATTACTCTTACTACCTTTCTTGGTTATTGATGTAACCTGTGCTACTTTCCAATTTTTGGGTACGGGTCTTTCTTCAAGAGAGGCTTTGTATATGATTGTTAAGTGTGGAGCTACTGCATCAGCAGGAACGTAGTTGGTATACAGTCTGGACCGGAAGACTTACTTTTATTAAGTGATTCAAGTCGCTTCACTACTCCGAGGATATCAAATTCTAAGTTACTTATGTTGGAAGCTGTACTTGATTCGCATTCCGGGATATTCACTTCGTCTTCTTTGGTGAAGGAATTTCGAAAGGTTGTGTTTAGTAACTCTGCTTTTGCAGCACTGTCACCAATAGTATTTCCACGCAGATAAGGTAATGACTGTGTCTTGTCCGTAGGGTACTTCCATATGATCAGAATCTCTTTGGATTTTCTGCCAGGTTTCGAGATAAAGTTTCGTTGTAGAAACTGTTATAAGCATCTCGCACTGATGTCCATGTTTGGAGATTTTGCGTTCGTTTAAGTTTTGCATGCTTTTTTCGTTGTTTTTGCAATAGTGTTCTGACCATTTTTGTGTACCAACGGGGATCAGCTCCGTCCTTTGTTAATTTATTTGATATAAATTTTTCAGTTGATTTCGATACTGTTTCCTTGAATTCAAACCACATCTCGTCTGAAATTACATTACTAATTTGGAAGGAGTGCAGATTGTCTACCAGGAAGGCATCAAGTGAGTTTTTGTATGCTTTTGTGAATAGATATAATATTCCTTTATTTTTGGAAGATTTGGGGGTTATAATATTCAGTCCCGCTACGACAGCCCTGTGCGCATTAATCACTGTATCCGCTTTGATTTTCGTTATTAACTCAGAAGTACTTGTTGATAAGATGTCGAGTGCGTTTTCACAACCGTTTACTATTCACGTGGGGTCATGAACGAACTTCTTGAAATAATTTTCAGACATTGCGTTAAGCAGAAATTCGCATGAAGTTTTATGTGCACCTCCGGATTTAAACGTGCTTTTTTCGCCAACATATCGAGGGTAAACTGGTGGTAGGGGGAGGGAGAGGGATGATGTCATTACATGAGTGCTCGATATCGGCGTCTGCGATTTCAGGGAAGCTAGTGTTGATGCCATCAATGCTGATATCAGCGAAATTCCTGCCAGAACTCCCACTGCCACGCTACTGCTTTGTACATTCTGCAGATGTTGATCATATCCATCAGTCAAAACGATCATCAGTCGCAGCCACCGCTAACCATATGAGGAATATAACGGAATCATCTGTTGCACACTAACTGTACAATCGTTTGGCCAATTAAAATAATATATGGAAGTAATGTGGTATGCTACTAAATAATGAACTCGAATTTGGAAGGACGAGAACTCAAATTTCCGGCTGACCATCCAGAGATTAACCTAAATCGCATACAGAGGAACATGACTGATTCCTTTCCCGATCCGATCTACTGCTCTGTCTCTAGTAATCTCATTTTTGAAACGAGATCTTCTTTCTTTTCTGCCTTTTGCAACGCCATCCCACTTTTCTGTGTTAGGGGAGCTTCATGCAGCTGTGCAAAATACTGAAACTCAGGTACATAACCCTGTGATTACCGTCATATACAGTGCCCAATTAAACAAGTAAACAAAACTTCACAGCCTTGAGCACATCTCTCCTCTATGTTCCAGTATGTAACACTGCAACATTCACTTGTTTATTTTTCCAACGAGACGTTCCTTATGCTCCAATTAACAATACGTGGTGTATTTTCCGACCTCTACGAACAGATAAAAAACGTCGTCAGAATTTATCGGCTGGCGCGTGTGTTACGAATCCGGTCACGTGGGAGGTAAAGCTGACATTGTAACCCACATTAGCAGCACGTGAGCTGCTTTAACGCAGAAACGAAGCCACATCGTCAGTGGAAGGAAACATTACACGGCGAGCGCGCTAGCCAATTACGGTTGGCGATTACCGGAGTGGCCAACATCCGGTCGGAACACTAGTGTTTCCAGGTCAGGTGGGCGGCGGGCTTTGGCGTAGAGTAGCAGACGCCCGCTGCTCCGCGCCACCACCTGGAATCGATTATGTCAGCTGGTCGGACAGCCGTTTCATTAGGGATTCCACGGCGGTTTGAGCACGTGGGGCAATTTCAATATGTGCTGCCGGGTGCTGTACCGCGGAAAACATCTGCAGTCACTGCTGTAGGGGGAGGGGTAGGGCAACACAGTACAGCCCGTAATGACTAGTTTGCTCTCTTTTCTAGTAGTTCGTTTGCATATCTATAGACTGTATTTGATTTCGAACAGTTTTTTGCTTGCCTTATAGCAACACTTACGGACAGTGACGTATCTAGTGAGTAATAGTTCTCAAAACGCGAAGAAGGATGTGTTTCGGATGACTTTGAAAAACATGATTACCTATAAAAGAAACATAATGTAAGGGTAATCGAATTAAGTAACTAGTACTGTGGCAATGATAATAATAAATGAAATGTTAAAAGGAGACATGTTTTGCCATTTTGGCAAAAACTGGCGACGGCAGACTTGAAGACAGAATAAAATGTAGATTGCTGACAGCAAGAATAGGAGAGCAAGAAAAGGAGAAATTCATTAACTTCTAAGGAAATCTAAACTTTTAGTGTAGCTTTTATGGGAGTCAAACGATGACGTTAAAGAGGGGACCAAACAGCGTGGTCAACAGTACCATCGGATTAAGGAAGAATGGGGAAAGCAGTCGGCCGTTCCCTTTCAAAGGAGCCATCCCCGCATTTGCATGAAGCCATTTAGGGGAATCACGGAAAACCTAAATCAGGATGGCCGGATACGGGTTTGAAATGTCGTCCTTCCGAATACGAGTCTAGTGTGATATCCACCACACCACCTGGCTCTGTTATTTGTAGATAAAATAATCCGCGATTTTACTGCTGCATAGTGACATTCTAAGGGCATAATACTCTCCTCATGATGGTGGAAAGACGTGGCGCGATTTTTTTATTTCCTTTAGAAACCAACAGCCATCAGCTGAAGATCTTTCCGTAATAAGGAAGGACTGAGTAGAATGTAGATTTATAGCGCATCTAGACCAAAAACACATCCAGAAACGTCTGAAAATACTTAATTTGGTAACAGAGTGACGTGTGTGATGAGGGAGATCAAGGATTGTAGTACGAGCCCCCACGACCAAAATTTTTGAATTACTTGAAAACGGTCTAAACCATATGAAACAGACAGATTCAGTCACGTAAACCAAAAAATACTGGTTTCAGAAATTTTTCCAGTCTTCTCTCATCTGATATCACTTTCAAAAATGTTAAGAAATTTTGCCAAACTGTATCGTAGTATTACGTATGGTTTTTAAAGTGTACTTTAATCATATATCTGAGATGACAGAAACAAGATTTTTCAGACATCTATAGTGAAGCGCAAACATTGGGAACCATTTGAGAAGATAAAAAATGAAACCAAAGAAAAAAACATAAGAAACTGTTAGAAAATCTGTTTTACTGGGAGATTTATGTTGCTAATTAATGAGAAAAATCATTTTTCAGCAGAGAATATGAGCACTTTCATTTTTGAGACCATTATGCAATTATTATAAAATCCGCTAACTGGTAACAAAACATAACGACAGAAAAATGTTGCATTTGACAAAATAAGTTGCACAGACACATAAAAAATTAAAACCAGAAAAAATTATGTGCAGCACCTTACTAGCCAGATAACTTTTCAATAGCGGTATTCAAAAATCATTACAAGGTCATGTTGAAGCATATGAACGTCTCTGTTCGAAGCCAATAAATGAGCTGAAACCCTCAAATTTAATGTGATTACTCAAGAGCTTACTCGAAATCATCGTACTGACGGGTTTTTGAAATAAACTGCACTAAAATAAACTGGGATATAGTTTCAAATATACAGTTTACTTAAAAAGAAAAATATTTAAATGTTTTCAACCACAGTCGAACTCATCAAAATTATCATCATTAAAATCAGTCTCTGTGTCACAATCACTTTCTTGAAAGTCTCCAACTGGAAACAAATGTAGTCAAAATCACTCGCACATTTATAGAAATCTTATCACGAAATTCAAGTCACCTATACCTTTCTTGGATTGTTCGTCTAAAATAACAATTCTCATTTCTGGTAACAGATTACCGGAGACTCACGGAAAATCGTAACGTCCCCCGTTATCATATAATCAGAAATCAGTAGCGTTTAGATGTATTAGATTTTTCGTATGAGAGTTGCTCAAATCTGCTAAATATATTTGGTTTTCAGGTGTGTTCAAAACTGCAAGTCCCAGAGTTAGATAAATCCAAATTTAGAGCAGTAGAAGAAAGTTCACTTTTCAGTTCGTATGTTTGTGTAAAACTGTTTGATGAAACAGATTCAACTTCATTACTTTTTCTTCGATGTATAATCTGCAAGTGAGTTCTAATATGTTCAATACCTTCTCGGCGTCAGACGTATATCTGTCTAAATCTGTGAAAACGTTTTGGTAGTGAGTAGAGCTTTTAAGCATTACCAGTAGCCTTTTTGCCCCTTACGATATAATGAGGTACAGTAATCGAAGCCGGCCATAGCATAAACAGCAGGTAAAGATGACGCTAGTGGAATCCCATTGCTTCATAGAGACGGAAAACATCATTGCAATGGCGGGAATTAGCAACACCAACATCGGTTCAAATCTTTACCGAACTTTTTATAAATTCCATATTCCCATGCATTACAGTAGAAAATCGGTGCTGAATATTGAGTACGTACTCAGTCTCGTGAAATAATTTTACAAACTTGATAATCAGTCTTCGTATCTGCCTTTTAGTTGTCTTCACAAGTTAAACCTTTATTAATCGTTTAATTAACAGTAACGTAATCACAAAAATGTCGTGATTAATATGTATAGCTTTGTTCGTAATAATCTGAACCATATCGTGTTGTGACAATTGTTAATTAAACATTCGACCAGAGATTTCTGAAATTTAAAATTTTACATTTATTTCGCCCAATCTGTAGATCTAACTTGTTGAGAGCGCGAGATGTGGATCCAGGGACAAGAGCGTCAGAAATAAACAACAATTCACAGCTTAAGAGTGTAGAAAGCGCTGTAACGTTGTTTTTGTTTTTGGAAAGAGGTGACGTCGAAAATGTCTGAATATAAATATTTTTCAAATTTCAAATAAAGTAACAGAATCTAAGTACACTTTTAATATCAGATGTGTTGTGATAAAACCATTCGGCTTTTATTTTTATTGTATTTATTTATTTCTTCTTGACGTATCACAAAGGCGACGACATGGAGCTGTGACGTTTTTGAACGTTATTGCCCACGTTGTCGGGTTCATGATCATCTGCTCTACCGATTTTACACGGTTTTGGTCGTAAAGTGATGAGATACGGTTCTGGTCTTGAGTGTTGAAGTATTTAACACAATATCCAAGGTCATCAGGATGTTATATGCAGTACATACGTATACTTGAAAATAATTGCTCAAGACGGATTACTGAATTGATGAAAACAATCCTACACTTAAAAGTTTTAATTCTATAACTAATGGCTACAGGTCGTGGTTCTAGTGACTATAGTTCGTTGCTTCCCTTGTGGCGGTCTTCACTCGATATGAAACAGAAGATAATGAAGGTAGTTCGCTGGACTCGTTTATGGAAATGGAAGTGTTACAATCCGTATACAGTTCTCTTTATTTTCACTTGTACATTCATTGGTGAGTTTCTGTAGGTAAACGCTTAGTATGTATGACACGTAGAGTTCATAGGTTGGATCATCTGCTCCACCAGGGAGTGATTCATGGTGTACAGTCTAGAAGACGGTTCCCTCCGCCTTACAAGAGTTGTGGAAGAGCTGTTTTAAGAAAAGAGGCTCCCAGGTCGAATGCTGACGATAGTTTGGTGAGTGTATAAGAGACCCAACACAAATATCGGCACTGACACACTCACTGTGCTGCCGACTGGTGCCTGTGATGTCCACGTACCCCATCTACCATGATTTGCTCAACCACGTGCACCAGTTCCACTAACAATAAGAGTATCTCTAAATAATTAGTGCCCAGAAAGTTGGGGAAAGGTACATTTTAATATCAGTCTCTTAATTTGCGTTTGTAACCAGCAACAAAGGAACAGAAAGCTAGCACCGCATTTCTCGACCAGAAGCTGAAAGTCGCTTTGCCTTTCGTCAACGCACAGTATGTGGGCCAGACCATAGCAGTGGTGTCCTTGATTACACCAAGTCAAAGCCTGGTGCTACGCCACTTCTGTGGTCCACACGATCCAAATTGATGTCCTGTCACAAGAGGGCATGTCGAGTGGCCGCAAACACCATCTGCTCCAGATAAGTGTTAAATTTCATCGTCCTCTGCCAGCAGTGAGAAGTAATCCTCACCAGCATCAACTTGATGTGGATCAATCCGCTTCACTACTGCTGGGCGCCGCCTCCGACAGATGCAGTTCTGTAGGCGGGGTCCATTCCTGATTCCCCGAGCGACGTAACGCGCTCTTTCGCACATTGACGGCGATTCTGCGACATCAATTGTCCATCTACCTCGATACTGCTGCAGATCTGCACTTGTAACTCTTGACTGTAGCTACTTAAGAGACCTCAGAAAAGCGGTGTTGAAGAAGCTGAGATTTCATAACTACACGTCGGAGGCCGCTATAAGTACAAGAAGCTGAAAATAGTCTTGTTAACTCTAAAGAATAAACCGGAAACTGGTTGTTGTTCAAATATCTAAGTTCAAAGTTCCTTTCAAACTTGCATTAAGATTTTTTTTAAAATTGCTGTTAAGCAAGATCATCAGCCCACATATGTTCAAATCATTCAAGTTTCCGGATACAGTCCTCGTCATACTCAAACAGCCAGAACTTTTCCTATCCAATTCCGAAATCATTTACGAGAGTAACACAGTCAATAAACTGCTATTTACTTTTGCACTCGACATTCAGTGGTTGTCTTTAAATAAAGTTTTTGCTCGCCATAAATACTCAGTAACAAAATTTACTTATTACCGTCACGCTTTTAGTTCAAAGTTTACACACGCGATTTTCTCCAGAACCAAATATCTCTCGACTCTTAAAATTTCATAAATAGTTAATGGTAAACAGCAGCTACCTTTATCAGTGTACTGATGCGCGGAAGTCACAATTTCACTTCATTTTACACATAATGCGTTTGGACACGTTCAGCATGACCGGCCCCTTCTAAAGCTAGTCCACCACTTCCTCCTTCTCTCTCTGCCTCTACAAGCACCTCTATCTCCTGCGTTAGGTGACAAACTGTCTCACTTCTTATTGGCTGTACAGAATTACGGCAAACCAGAACTGACTTGCAGGGCGCGGCTCGCTCCAAAATCTAGCAAGAACTAACCACTGCTCTCAGCTCACTGACGTCATTAAAATAAGCAACTCAAAACCATATTGTTAAACAAATAAAATGAAATAATCTTTAAGCTGTACTTCACGTCTTGAATTTAACCATATAGTCGCGAACGCTCTGGCTGTCTCTTACATATTTAAAGATGCTTGGACATCCGTCATCCACTAGTAGGGGAACCACTGGTGGATTCGTTCCTACTATACAAAGCTGGAACACTCATGGTAATGTACATGTGCGTCAGTGAAAAAGACCAATAAAAAGGTGTTAGCATGTGGACGTAATGTGCTGTTCCAGTCTCTTCTGTACCTAAGGTCCATCACAGTTCCCTTTGGATCCCTACGTAATTCGGTGCTCTCCGATACATACGATCGAACAGCGGAGGAGTGGTACACAAGCGTCAACTTCAGGTTACAATATCTCCGGATATAATTAACATTTTACAATGCAACAAACGGCACTGATTACGTATTTGTTTATACGTTCAGATGTGCTAACAAAACTAATGGGGTTCCATTTAAAAAAACGTAGGTTTGTGTTAAAAAACATACTTCTGTGCATTTTTTTATGGTTTGTATTAACCAATTACACCAGCCCCTCTCCTCACGTTCGGTCTGTGGAATCGATTCGTCAGTATTTGATGTGGTTTACGAAATATATCCAGCGGTAACGTTAGGTGACTCACCCTACATATATATATATATATACTGATTTAGTTTTTTAAGTGTCGGATAATTACGTTTTTTACTGACTTTCCTTTTTCTATTGTAGCTTCCAAATTATGACAGTTATTGTCTATTGTCTTCATATTTTGACAGATTGTATCTTTGCACAACAGAAAGTTAAATACCAAATATGAAGTTCCTTAAGCTATTTCTAGATCAGTTATTAAATCTTATAGTTCCAGAGAATGTAACTACTCTGTAAGCGCCTCTCCGCTACTTTTACAAGCTGCAATCACGCCATATGCTCATGAAGCACGTCTGCAGGACAGCTAGCCCGTTGCAGATCTTATAAGATTCTGACCGCTTGCACTGGAGCCCACATACATTCATACAAGAAAGCTTTAATAATCAAATAGGCGATATCGTGCCATAGCTGCGACGCCTCACCGAGCAAGTTGAGCTGATTTATCCAGCTTGGGTCCACCAGGCGTGTGACTTCAATCGACTCCAGGAGAGCTGTGCTCAGGCACCACGTGTACCTAACTTGCGTTGAACGACCGCCTGCTCTGACCTCATAACACAGGCTTCTCTTTGTTGACTTTTGACGCCGTATCCCCCGTCGGAGAGCTATCGGTACGCTGCCACACTCGGGTGCCTCCTGCACCGAGCTGGCCATTGGCTGTTAGTTGCTCATGCATTTGCAACTAAATGTGTGACCAACTTACATTTCCGTTTGTTGCCACAGCGTGCCTTCCACCTGCCCAGATGCGACGTACGTCTACATTCGCCGATTTGGTCAAATCCATTCTCCATTACAGCGCAGTAAGAGAACGCCTTCGATTGCTGTGGTAATTAATATGATAAACTTGTTGTTATTCTCTGACTGCTTCTATGACTCCAAGACGGCCGTCTACAACTAGTCCTGGTAAAATTGTGTGTGTAGTGACATCGGCAAGAACGTGTATAAACGTGGACTGCATTGTTCACAGTTCATTGCTGTCCACTGAATAGTGATGGATACAGTTTTGTATATAATAAGTACTTTTTGTCCTCAGGTTAACACATCACAATGCTTCTGTAACACACAGTTACTGCCCACAACATCCAGCTTAACCGTCGTGACTAGTATGAGTGTAATCTTCACAATATTGAAACGATGTGAATGTATAGCCAAACCAAAAGTATACTCTTACATGGAAATTTCACGTGAAGGTAATAAACTGGAGTGTGGCTACGTATCCCGAAATTGTCCCAGCGCAGTTGGTGGTTAATATCGATGACACGACAAGTATACTCCAGAGTCAGTAATATTTACGTGACAACTCATATATTTATTACAGACAGAGCATATATTTCCTGTGTTCGAATATGATGCCGTCAGCAATACTGCGACTTTCTGGATAGCGATTTTGTAGTAAAACTGTTAACTAGTCCTGTCGCAGTCACATCTCAACGGTTTACTTTATAAGCAAAGATTCAGAGTTCAACCATTACAGTGGTATTACCAGAGGGTGCGGTATTCATATACACTGCGAGCAACGATGTAACTGTACGCAAACCAGGGGTTTACTGAACAGATGTTCCTCCATTGTGTAAAGTCAACAGTCTCTCGAAAAGTCTCAAGCTGTCTTCTTTCTTTTCCTACTGTAACAGTACAACCCAATGCCTCACGTATTTTTTAGCTACTTAATTTCTCAAACCTATATCACTTTTGTAAATATATGCATTAGTGAATTTTGTCAGTTATTAGTGTTTACCGGCCGCTATGGATAGCAGTTCTAGGCGCTTCAGTCCGGAACCGCGCAGCTTCTACGATCGCAGGTTCGTGTCCTGCCTCGAGCATGGATGTGTGTGATGTCCTGAGGTTAGTTAGGTTTAATTAGTTCTAAGTCTAGGGACTGATGACCTCAGATGTTAAATTCCCTAGTGCTTAGAGCCATTTGAACCATTTATTAGTGTTTATGAGAATGTGGACTGTACTGATAGAGTAAGAATGAATTTTTTATGTCATATCATTGCAATAAACAAGCTGGCCATGTCAGGGAAGTTTTTATTACACAAACACAGAGAATATCGTTCATGTAAAAATAATATCGTTGGCGCAAATGCACGCAGTCATAGAGGTGAAGGCAGAGATGTAGCTGTGAAGCAGCTGTGGTTTGGAACAGACGTTCCTGTTGGCGCGCATATTCAAAAGTGTTTGCGTCGAAAATGTACTAATATGTGGCCAGGTAAACTGTTAGTGGATGCGCAATTGTGTGGGCACGGCACATGGGTACAAGAAGATTTAGGAAGTGCTGAAGAACAATGTGTAGCCCAAATTTATTCACGTTGATCGCTAATCCAGAAGAGCCCTTTGCTAATTATGGACCTGATAGTAGGCACTACTTCACAGCACAGGCAACGCATCGCAGTGTGAGATCAGCTAGTATTTTTCTGTTGTGTAATAGACGTGGTAACGTCTTAGCAACTTTTTCGAACTTTATATAGTGTTTAGTCAAAGAAAACACTTGCAGAGAGAAACTACATTAAACCGCATCATTGACCCTCATCAATGTTCTACCCTTTCATCATAAATTCCGAGAAAGTCACAAGTGAAATAAAAAGTGCCAAGAAGCCAAATGTAGTAACATTTATACTCATTTTCTATAAAGTACTTATTACGTACAAAGGCAGTAGTAACAACAGTAGTTCAGATAGTACTGTACTCCTGCTGCAGACAATCAGCATAAAATAAAAGCGGTTTAGTTGAAATTTATTTTCTATGAAAAGAATTTGCTGGCTTTCTTGTACTCAACTTAGTTTTAGAATTTTATGTTCTAGTTGTAAGTTATATGTATGTACGTCAACATTAGTGCCCTAAACGGTGGTTGCCATGAATGAATGTTCTTACTATATTAACGCCAAAAGCCACGATTTGCAAAGCAATAAGTAAGGAACGATAATGTAGCCTAGCAGTACGGATCATTCCCAATGTTTGGAGGGCAATGAAGGTTGTCTTCATTCCAAAGCCAGGGAAAATTGATCATACCAAAGCCAAGAATATGAGACCAATGAGCCTGTCCTCATTCATTCTCAAAATATTGGAAAAACTGGTTAATGTATACGTTGGGGCGAAGAGACTAGTTAGGGCCCCTCTACATTCAAACCAACACGCATATTAACCAGGCAAATCATGTGAGACAGTTCTCCACCAACTCGCTGGGAGGATGGAGAAAGCACTTCTCTTCCCAGAAACAGCCCTTTGCATCTTCCTCGATATCGAGGGCGGCCTTCAGTAACACGACTTTCGATTCCATGGTAAGGGCAGCAGAGGTGCATGACCTAGGGACCACTATAAGTAGGCGGCCCAGGGCAGTGTTTAGTGGAAGGAAGGTAGAGGATACCAAGATGAATGAAAAGATGGAAATGAACACCACTAGACGCTGCCCACAAGGAGGAGTTCTGTCCCCTTTGTTGTGGAATCTAGTGGTGAACGAACTCATTGAGGAACTAAATTCCAGACAATGCTTCTGCCGAGGATACGCATATGACCTCTCAATAAGAATACTTGGCCAATTTACTGACACAGTTAGAAATATGGCACAAGGAGGATTCAACATTTTGCAAAATTTGTGCATCAAACAGGATCTGAGGGTTAATCCTAAGAAGACTGTTCTGGTGCCATTTACGAAGAGGCATATCCAACACTCAAGTTGGAATCTGAAGCTGTTCGATGAAACTCTACCTGTGAAGGGGATAGTGAAATATCTAGGGGTAGCCCTAGATGAGAAACTAACGTGGACCCTTCACATTAAGAGCATCTGCTCCAAGGCAAAATGTACTCTAGTGAGTACCAGAAAGGCTTGGGGCAAAAACTGTGGCCTAATCCCCAAGGCTATGCACTGGATATACACTACACTGGTTAGACCTAGGATTTCAGAGATTGGCGTGCTTAGCCATAACAGGAGGAATTAGCAGCACACCAACCACTGAAATGGAAGCCATGCTGGACATGCCCTCCACTACACCTTTGGATAAAGATGGAGGCAGCAGCTGGGGCATACAGACTTAAAACTGGCGAAAATTGGGTCTCATTCGGATATGCAGAATTATATACTACCATAGTGAGTGAGGTAAATGTTGGAATGGCTGGAGAAATGCCTGCCGACTATATAGTAACTCCCATCTGCTTCAATAAACCTGATAATATAATAATTGGAAGCAGGGAGCAGCGGGAATAAACAGTTTGACACTGCACGGGGGACATCGTTTGGTTCACTGATGGGTCGAAATCAGACTAAGGAGTTGGGGCAGGGGTGTACGGGGTTCAGGTAGGGCTGGAGGGCATCATCTCTCTAGGAAAACTGGCCTCTTTATTCCAAGCTGAAATTTCTGCAATCAGGGCATGTGTGGAGGAGAATATGCATAGGTGCTACAATGACCATAGCATCTACACATATTCAGATAGCCAAGCAGCCTCATCATTGGCAGCTCCTGCAACAAGACCTAAAATTGTTGCTGATTGTCACAGGGTTCTGGGGAAAGCAATAGGGTAAACCTAGTGGGGGTCTCTGGTCACTCACGCATCTGTGGCAGCTACGGTGACAGGTTCTAATCCTGCCTCGGGCATGGATGTGTGTGATGTCCTTAGGTTAGTTAAGTTTAAGTAGTTCTAAGTTCTAGGGGACTGATGACCTCAGATGTTATGTCCCATAATGCTCAGAGCCATTTGAACCATTTTTTTGATCTGTGGCAATAAACAACCCGACAGATTGGACAGGATGGGGGCAAAGACTCCATTAATTGTACCGGAACCGGTTCTGACAATCACCAAGGCTATGAACAAACTACGGAACTGGCTTAATAAACAGCACATAGAATATTGGACCAAGGTCCATAAACAAAAACATGGTAAGGTAATGATGCCCAACCCATGTTTTAAAAGAAGCTCTGGAATCCTAGGATTGAACAGGAAAGAGATCAAAATCATGACGGGACTGATGACAGGCTATGGGAATTTAAAAAAAAACACCTACACACAATGTGTATTACGGGAGGAGACCCTAAATGTAGAATCAGTGACGAGGGTGAAGAAACTGCATCACACCTAATCTTCGAATGCATGGCATTGGAGAGCAAAAGATACAGAACCTTCAGGACAACTAGACCTGAAGAAGTTGTGTCTAACAAAAAACTGGTAGAAGGACTCCTTACACTATTTAAGGGCATTGGTTGACTAAACTAGATATACAGGGAGTACCTTACAATAAACTCAGTTTCGGTGGGGGAAGTGGTGGGTTAAATCTAAGCTGTTTTAGCTTCACTGTTCAAATCAAATCAAATCAAATAAGAAAACGATAAAGAGGTTAAGTTACGATTAAGCATATTTTCAAACAGACAGCATTATCGTGAATTATGTAACACTGAGTTTCTATAAAGTGGTGCTAGTCAATGTTTACTGTTGGGGCTCATTATGGTAACTAACACCACTGCAATCCAAATTAACGTGTTTGTGTTCATGGGTCAAGTGTCTGCTACTTGTAAGCTGGTACGTGTACATCATGTCAAGTTGCTGTTTTGTTTTTCCATACGATATTTGTGTGATTTCAAAGTCATTACAATCATTTGCCAGATTTTACTTTTGCTTGTTTTGGAGCCGGCGACTGTGTTAACTACAATCCAAATTCACTGAAACCAAATTTAGGAATTCAGAATTATGGCTAACTACAGTGAAATTTTGATTTATTGCCCTTTTTCTACAGTTTGATCGTTATATGAAGTAACAAACTCGTGTGATACCGATCAGGTTTAACAACTAATGTTCTGTCGGATTCATTGTCTTGTTCCCACGAACAGCAGAACATAACGTACACGTATCACCGTAGAGATTAGTTAGGTTATGCTACCTTAGGGGAATTACTTCATATGTAAATAATTGCCACACCCATTAGCAACAGTAATATGAGTACAATATTCTGTTGTCTGTCCCTACTATTTGCTCTCCGCTTTTCGTTTCCATGCAGTTCTGCCTTACCGGCGTACATTTAAAAAAAAATACTGGTGATATCAATATAGCTGTCTTATTGAAGAAAGCTAAACTAACGTGTGTTAAAACATTGCAAATATATTTCTTCCATTTGTCATCCTGAGTAATCTTGCTTTCCATGTTAGAGAAACCATCTACTTCCTTCACTACTACGGCATTCCAAATTTTGGTGGTAAACGAGTCGTTATTCTCATTTCTACTACTCTCCATAGTAAATGTGTCTGCCTCGTTTATGCTCAAACAACACGCTTTGCTAAGTATACTGTCCATTTCTTTCAACAGCTCTTCCAAGCTTTGTTTATATGCAGTCGAAAGGGCTCTATTGTATTCGAAACGTAGTACTGTCATCTGGTTCCTTAAAACACATTTGTTTATGAGGTATCCGCCGCTGTTCGGTCGGCCACACTTTCAAATACGTGCTCCCCCAGTTACGCCGTCGCGTTTCGTAAAGCCGCCACCGCGGCGCCAGGGCACTGCCACGAACCATTACGTTACTGCCAATGAGATGCTAGTATCTCCTGTCCCAAACTGCACCGATACATGTACTTAAATTCGGACATTAATGCATTCAGCCCATTTTGTGTGTTTTCCAGTTGAAAAACATTTACAGGCTTTCATAGTAGCCAAGGCTCGACATCTTCTGAATAGACATTGTACTGAAAAGTGACAGATTTATGAATCTGTTGTATGTTTAAATATTTCTAAAATCAAATGTAATGTTAGCAAATGATACTGTAACCTCAGTAATAATGTTACATATTACTTTTCCTATATGACATTAGATGTAGAATAAATTAATAACTGATTTCTCTGTTCACGAACAGCACCTGTTCCAAGCTTCTGTATCCACCATATAACCGTATAGCTGTCAGAGGAAGTCATAAGAGACTGGCGACGAGGATGTGATGGTGGAACAAGGAGCTCTGGACACCAGAGCAGAATAGTTTTTTTTCTATTGAATTCTACTTTCATGTGAGGATATGTTGTTGTTGTGGTCTTCAGTCAGAGGGTTGATATGTTGTAGCACTTCACGCTCCTCCATTCCGTGCAAGCCTCTTCATCTCCGAGTAACTACTGCAACCTACATCCTTCTGAATCTGCTTACTTTATTCATCCCTTGGTCTCACTGTCAGATTTTTACCCACCACGCTTCCGTCCTGTATTAAACTGATGATCCCTTGATGCCTCAGAATGTGTCTTACCAACTGATCCCTCCTTCTAGTCATGTTGTGCCCCAAAATTTCTCTTCTTCACAATTCCATTCAGTGTTTCCTCATTAGTTACGTAATCTACCCATCAAGTCTTGTGCATTCTTCTGTAGCAGCACATTTCAATAGGTTCTATTCTCTTCTTGTATAAAGTCTTTATGGTTCATGTTTTACTTCCATACATGGCTACACTCCGTACTAATACTTTTAGAAAGGACTTCCTGATATTTAAATTGTACTCAATGGTAACACATTTCTCTCCTTCAGAAACGCTTTTCTTACCATTCCCAGTCTACAATTTATATCCTCTCTGCTTCCACCATCATCATATATTTTGCCTCCCAAATAGTAAAACTCATCTACTACTTTAACTCTCTCTTTTCCTAATCTAATTCCCTCAGCATCACCTGATTCAGTTAAGCTACATCCCGTTATCCCCGTTTTGGTTTTGTTGACGTTCATCTAATACCTTCTTTTCAAGACAATGTCCATTCCGTTCAACTGCTCTTCCAAGTACTTTGCTGTTGTCGGCAAACCTCAAAAAAAAAAAAAAAAAAAAAAAAAAAAAAAAGTTCAAATAATGGCTCTGAGCACTATGGGACTTAACATCTGAGGTCATCAGTCCCCTAGAACTTAGAACTACTTAAACCTAACTAACCTAAGGACATCACATACATCCATGCCCGAGGCAGGATTCGAACCTGCGACCGTAGCAGTCTCGCGGTTCCGGACTGAGCGCCTAGAACCGCTCGGCCACCGCGGCCGGTGGCAAACCTCAAAGTTTTGGTATTTTTCTCCCTGGACATTAATTGCTACTCTAAATATTTCTTTTGTTTCCTTTAGTGCTTGTTCTATACACAAATTTAATAACATCGGGGATAGGTACAACCCTATCTCACTTCCTTCCTAACCACTGCTTACCTTTCATGCTCCTTGACTCTTGTAACTGTCATCTGGTTTCTGTACAAATTGTAAATAGAGGTAGCCTTTCGCTCGCTGTATTTTACCCATGCCACCCTCAGAATTTGAAACAGAGTATTCCACGCAAAATTCTCAAAAGCTTTCACTAAGTCTACAAATTCTATAAACCTAGGCTTGCCTTTCCTTAACCTATCTTGTGTGGGAAGTCGCAGGGTCAGTATTGCCTCGCGTGCTCCTACATTTGTCCTCAGTCCAAACTAATCTTCCCCAAAGTCAGCTTCTACCAGTTTTTCCACTCTTCTGTAAAGGATTCGTGCTACTATTTTGCAACCGTGACTTATTAAAATGATAGTTTGGTGATTTTCACATCTGTTAACACCTGATTTCTTTGGAACTGGAATTATTATATTCTTTCACCTGTCTCATACATCTTGATCATCTGATGGATGAGTTTTGTTGTGGCTGGCTCTCCCAAGGCTATCAGTAACTTTAAGGAAATTTTATCTTCTACCGTGGCCTTGTTTCGCCTTAGATCTTTCAGTGCTCAGTCAAATTCTTCGAGTAGTGTCATATCTCCCTTCTCAACTCCTTTTCCATTTCCATAATATTGCCATCAAGTACATCTCCCTTGTATAGACCCTCTATACACCCCTTCCACCTATCTGCTTTCCTTTCTTTGCTTAGGACTGGTTTTCCATATGAGCTTTTGATATTCATACATGTGAGTGTCTTTTCTCCAAATGTCTCTGATTTTCCTGTAGGCAGCATCTATCGTACCTTTAGTGATATATTCTCCTACATCCTTACATTTGTCCTCTTGCCATTCCTGCTTAGACGTTTTGCACTTCATGTCGATCACATATTTTAGACGTTTGTATTCCCCTCCACCTGATTCATTTATTACGTTTTTATATTTTCTCCTTTTATATATGAAATTCAGCATCTTGTGATACCTGCAGATTTCTGCAAGCACTCTGAGGCGTAGCACCGTATACCGATCCTGCCTTGGAGGTGGTTAAGTGGGAAATGTGTCTCAGAGCTGGATGGTGACCGATGGTGACGCGAGACTGGACCCGCACGTAGTTTATGTATCAGCCAGTAGAGGACAGTATTGGATAGGGGACTGTGAATTATTTTCGATTGTGCTCACTACAGTGCACTGAAGTAATAGAATGCTTTCATTATATGTTATAGTATTTTTATAAAGTATTATTATATCTTTTTATGTACGTAAAATGTTATAAATGTGTTTTAGCAGTATGAATGACGTGTGAGTGGGGTTTAAGGTTAATATGAAGATAATTGTTTGACGAGTTATGTAGTGGGATTTAGTGTGGGAAAATTTCGAAGAAGTATAGATGTGGACACAGGGGATTTTTGTAGAATAGATTTGTAAAGCAAGTTTATGGTAAAGGGAAACTTAATTCAGGTATAAATAACAATAGTAAATAACTTTATGCTTATTAGATAATTACGTCGGTAAAAAGTGCAGTCGTTAGGTTTACTATTTTGCGATTGGTTATTGATCAAAAGTGTGGACTGACGCGGGAGAATGTTGTTTCGCTATTGGCTGTTGAGTAAACTGACCAATGGTAGAGCAATATTCTTCATGTGCCTTTCTCTGCTGGTGGCGAAGACTTAGAGTATTCTAGAGATGAGTCGGAGCCTAGGCATGAAACAGTTCGAACGTGTGTAGCAGTAATTCCGATGGAAATGATAAGTTGCCGGATCTAGCAGTGTTTCATACTTCAAAAGTGTTGTAAAGTGACGGCATAATTATTCCGATGGATGTGTAGAAATTTTGGAATTTTTAAGTGAATTTTGTGACGAGAAAAGACATAAATTCAGCGTGGCGTATTGAGCAGGTCGGTGGCTAAACACTGTGACTGCATTAGCTACCGACAGACTTAATATTTGGCTAGCATTCTCAATCAAAAACAGTCCGTATTTTTGTAGCTATTACGTTTCCGGGAAATGCAACACCATAAACTTGCTAACGTGAGTAAAAGGGATTGTGAGTGACTTTGTTAAGACTAGCACGGGCTTGGCAGTGAAATTTGTTCACCTAAGTTTCAGAATATATTAAATGAGGACAAAATATCCAACCTTTCATTGCGTGTGAAAACTTTCTCCCGAAACGTAAAGTAGTGACTTAAATTGCAACCTGGTTCACGTCGAAGTACAGTAGGTTTCACTCGGCTTCCCTACTGATGATCTGCTGAGACAATGTTCAGAGGTAGGTGCAGGTTCGTGGTAAAGGCACGGAAGGAACCGCGCCGCCGCACCTCGTCTCTTTACCTTCTTCATCCTCTACTGTCTTCACTGTTTCATCTTTCAAAGCTGCTCAGTCTTCTTCCAATACAATCCTTTTCCCTATTCTTGTCAGTCGTTCCCTAATGCTCCCTCTACATAAGCTGAAATATTGAAGTTGAGATATTTTAGGAACAATTGCAAAAGCGGAGAGAGCAACATCTAAGGATTAAGCAGCTTCCAACGTCTCTTCTTCAGTTTCAGAAAAAAAGGCCTAATTTCTGACGGCAGTTCCTTGCTCGTACAATCGCATGCAGTCCAGCAGCAAAAGGAGCCAGCGAGAAAAGCTAAAGAAGTTCACCTGCAGCCTCCGCCCTTCCGACAGTTCGATGAGACGAAGGAGGCATGGAAGGAATACGTAACATAGCAGCACCAACAAACTGACGCCTCAAAAAGCGCAGGTGAACTATGTCGTGCATTTTCCTTCTCATTCATAGGAGTGTGCATCTACGCCTCCTAGTGAAATTTTACCGAGCGAGGTGGCGCAGTGGTTAGTACACTGGACTCGCATTCGGGAGGACGACGGTTCAATCCCGTCTCCAGCCATCCTGATTTAGGTTTTCCGTGCTTTCCGTAAATCGTTTCAGGCAAATGCCGGGATGATTCCTTTGAAAGGGCACGGCCGATTTCCTTCCCCATCCTTCCCTAAGCCGAGCTTGTGCTCCGTCTCTATTGACCTCGTTGTCGACGGGACGTTAAAAAACACTAACCTATCCTAGTGAAATTTTTTCCTCCTCAGTGAGCCCCAAACCCAGCCTTACGAGGTAATAATTGCTAGATCAGGCATTTTTTTTCTGAATGCAACGTTGTAGTGATCAGTCTATAAACAGTGGAATATGGAATTGCAGGGAAAGACTAGAAACTGAAAATTGAAATGTGTCTGTGGCGAAACTTACAAGAAGGAAATGGTTCGTCATGTTGTTATTCAGAATCTACCAGATCAGTGATTAAGGGCCGAAATTTTGAACCATCGCAACCCTTAGCTTCAGTGGAGTGTTTAAAGTTATCGATGCACGTGAAGTTCAAGATTTAGCCGAGTAATATTTCTGTCTCCCAGTTATCGCTTCATTTGAAGCAAACGACCTACGTCCCGCCCACAGCCCCGGCTCCCACTCTCATAAGTCAGCACCGCGTTAACACGGCCTGACATACAACTGCATACAGCATTTGCCGCGCAGACAGAATGCTAATTACACTGGTCCAGCACAAAGCGAAGTCATGTGTGAAACGCTGTGTCATCCACGATCGGAAGAACTGCTTGATCAGGCAACCTGAATGCAAATTTTGTCATCACATGAGATATACGAGGTATGTCCACAATGTAAGTTCCGTTTGATTATATAAAACAAACGTGTACAGATACAGACAAAATATTTATTGTACGAAAATCTACAACTGTTAAACTACTTTTCTACATAGCTTCCTAAATTTTATAGACACTTGTCATACCGTGCCACAAGTTTTTGTTTGCCTTCTTCATAGAAGGTTGCCGCCTGTGTACTTAACCATGTGGTAACATGTTCTTTCAGCTCGTCATCAGCGTTGAAGTGTTGACCACCAGGGACAGATTTGAGGTGTAAGAAGAGATGAAAGTCGCTAGGAGCGAGGTCCAGGATGTACGGAGGATGATCAAACGCGTCCTAGTGGAATTGACAAGAGTTGTTAGGTCATATTCGCCGTGTGAGGTCGAGCATTATCGTGGAAAAATACACACCTTTTGACAGTAATCCTCGGCGCTTGTCCTGTAGTGCACGGCGCAATTTCTTAATGGTCTCGCAGTAACCATGTGCATTGATTTTTTGGCCTCGTGGTAAGAAATCAATCAGCAAAATGCCTTTTCTGTCCCATAAAACGGTGCACATGACTTTTCGAGGTGTCAAGATTTGCTTCGGCTTCGTTGGAGATGAAGTGTGCCTCCATTCCATTGATTCCTGTTTTGTTTCAGGGGTGTCGTACGATACCCAAGTTTCATCCCCCATGACTATCCGTGAAAGAGACCCATCGCATTCTGCATTGCAGCGTGTCCAAAACTGAAGTCCACTGCCCATTCTTTGTTTTTCGTGTTGTTCAGTAGGAATTTTGGGTACCCAACGTGAGCAAAGTTTTCGAAATATCAGTTTCTCCGTAGCTATTTCATGAATTAATGATCGTGAGATTTGCGGAACTTCCATAGCAAGGGCACTAAGTGTAAACTTACAGTTGTGCTTAATCTTCTCTACAACTGTGTAAACCAGTTCATCAGTAACCGCAGACGGGCGTCCACTTCGCTCTTCATCGTGCACTTGGTCACGTACTTCATGTAACAGTCTGACCCATCTTCTAAACATTGAATCACTCACATCTATTTGTCCATAAACCTCTCAGATTTGCCTATGAATTTCCTTTGGTTTAACTTTCTTTGCATTTAGAAAACGAGTCACAGATCTGATTTCACACGCGGCGGCATTTTCAATTACAGCTGACATTATAAAGAAGGACTACAAAGCACACGTTGGCAGCAGCGATCTGAATATGGAGTACGTGTCTTCTCCTTGAGTCAGTGTAACTGCCGCGTATACTCGGAACTGCGATCGTAGCGCTGAAGTGGATAGGAATAGAAACTGAACTTAGTTTGTGGACGACCCTCATAGAAAACCGATATGCCTGCAGAAAACTAGGAAGCCCTCCTCTCTTTCACGTAGAAATAATGAAAAGCAAGAACGGATGGAAATCAAAGTCAAAGTCACTTCATGTTCAGATCCTGCGCGTCCTCCCGCTCAAAATTCAGATATTTGGAGACGCAGAAAATGCACACACAATAATTTAATGTGATTACCACACACTGCAAAAAGGCTTTCCCGCTTTCGAAATTCATAAAAGCGCTCTAGTGAGCAGGTGGAAACAGACAACAGTTTTCACAACACAGAATGAACAGTTGTATTCAGACAACACACTGCAAACTGTGGATTACGTTGCAAATTTGTAACCAGTCAGTGCATTTTCAGTTAACCAGAGCTTTGTCACGGTTTTAAAAACTTGGTCAACCATCTATGCAGACTCAAGTCTACATCTCATCGCGTATAGTGGTGACAGAATTTCAGTACTTTGAACATGACGCTTACCTGCAGAATAAAAAATAAAAATAAAAATAAAAACTAAGAAAGTTCCTTTCACTGTAGCCCGCTTACTCACGAGCCAAAATATTTTCGGCATGCTTGCGTTTGATTCCTTCAGATTAGATGTACAGCACAATATGAGTGCGATTGACACAAAAGTTCCCCACGATGCCGTTCAACAACTCTTTGGCAAGTATCAATATTTGTTCGACGGTACTCTGGTATGTGTAGAATATTTTCACACTCACATTACGCGGAAAGTTAATGCGCAACCCAAATTTTGTCGCGTATGGTCTGTGCCACATGCAATACGCGACTACATGGCTCCAGAAATTCAGAGACTGGAAACCGTTGGTGCATTAAAACCTACTGCAGCAAGTCCGTAAGCATCACCTTTAGTCGTCATTCGTAAGCCGAATGGAAATATTCGTCTTTATGCGGATTTCAAGCGCACGGTAAATTGATAGACAGTCATTGATTCCTATTCGCTCCCTGAAATTTTGCATTGCCTAGTGAGGGACAGTTCTTCTCAAAAACTGATTTTGCAGAAGTCTATTTTCATATACCATTTGATGAAGAGAGGAAAACAATTTTTGTTGTGAGTACTGATGTAGGCTTGTGTGAAATTCAACACCTACCTTTCTTAAGTGCTTCCGTGCCTTTGCTGCCTCAACAGTTTCTGGAACAGGTAACGTCCAAATTGCCTTCTTGCTTCAATTATCTTGATAATACAATCGTCTCTGGACGAACACCAGGATAACATTTTAAAGCTCTAGACTGTCTTTTTCAAGTTTTAACTGAGGTGGGCATCAAGTCTAACTCACAGGAATGTTCGATTTTCAACGCAACGACTGAATATTTAGGACATATCATCGACGCCCATGATGCTCACCCTTCGACGGAACATTTTTAAGCAATACAGCAATTTCCATCCTCTAAGAATTTACGTTAACGGCAAGCTATACTTGGCCAATTGACATACTGCACGAAGTTCAATCCTAATGTGGTGCTAATTGCCGCGCCTTTGAACTGTTTCAGACTTAAAAATGTTCCTTTCCATTGGACAAAAGACTGTGTCCAAGCTTATCAAAAATTGAAAAGTGCATTGTTTCGTCACTCTCACCTATCCACTACGATCCACCCAAATCCCTTGCGCTTGCAGTCGACAGCTCGTCCCATTGCATCGGAGCTGTTTTATCCCACAACATTGATAAAACAGAACGCCCCATGGCAGTTGCTTCCAAAACTTCGAACAGGCTTCAGATTGATTGCAGTCAGCTGGAGAATGAAGCCCTGGCTATAATAATTTGAATCATCAAATTTCAGCTTTAATTGTATCGCAGAAAATGTTTTCTTGTCACATAGCATAAGCATTTAACTGCACTGTTTCATCCGTTGAAACAAGTTCCCAACGAACTTCAATGTTGGACGTTATTATTGTCAAATTACCAGTATAAAATTCTGTATCGCTCTTCGCCTCAATACACAACACCTACGCGTTTTCTCGTTTACCTGTCGGAACAGATGCACAATTTGACTCATTGGAAGCTTTTTGTTCACATATTGAGTCTTTTGATTTGCAGTTACTGAAATCTTTTCCTATTGATGCATGGCAGATTGCACATAACACGGAGTGTGACCAATCACTGTGATAGCTAAAAACTTATATTCGCAAAAGTTGGCCGCGCTCTCAGGAATGTATTCCAGATCTCTTAGTTCGAGTATACTTTGTGCACCGTAACAGTTTATCTCGTTTGAATGATATCATTCTTCTTCACACGTCTAACGAACAGAAAATTATGTTAATCACCGCCTCGTTGCAACATTAGGTGTTAATTCTTCTGCATGGAAGTCATTAGTTTGCACTAAGCAGCTGGCACACTAAAATTCTACGTGGCCTGCTGTAGATAAACAAAATAGAACCTTTGACGGCACAGTGTCGCCCTTTGCGGAGACAACCAGGCCGCACCATGTCACGCATTCTTCTCCTGGCCACATTCTAATACTCCATGGCAACGCCTCTTTATAGACTTTTCTGGACCCTTTTGACACGCACGTAGAATCATTATCGTTGATGCCTACAGCAAGTATCCCTTTGTTATCCAGTGCATTCGACGAATGCCACCAGCACGACCAAAGTCCTCGTTTCTGTACTTTCTCTGGAAGGATTGTCAAAAAACCGTTGTTTCTGACAAAGAACGTCCTTTTTCTTCCAAGGAAGTTTCACAGTTTTGCAAACACAATGGAATACAGCATGACAGAACAACACCATTCGCGCCACGTTTCGTTTGAACGTTCAAGACGCAAATGTCAAAACTTCGAGGTTCACATTCAAGTTCAGATGCCTTACTGATGTTTCCGAGTTTATATCGTACTTTGCCTGCTCCTGACATTTCACTTGCAGAACTTACGTGGGAGACGCCATCGGTCCTCGCTGCATTTTTTCGTCATTACGGCTCTGCTCCAGCTTGACACTTCACCACGAAGTTTCACCTGAGCATCAGAGCTCAGTATTGAGTGTATAAAAAGCCACGTTTCTGAGAATCCGGCCTTGTTCTCAGATCAGATGGCAGAGTGCAGAACACTACTCGCGGTAGCGCAAGCAAGCATCACAGCTACCAAACTTAGCTACGGTTCAATGGATTCAGTGACTCTGCCGTAGACCGAACTGACTCAGATTTCTTCACTGTACGACCTCTGGTAGCTGTGAGGCAGCCACGTTCATCCTCATCAACGCAGCCTCCTACGCAGTTTAACTAGGAGGTGCCTCCAACCGCGGCCGTCTCACCGATGTAAGTCTCTCGCTCACCAACTGCAACTCTGTCGCCGCCAGCTCAGGTCGCCTCTAGCTGTCTGCGACGCCGTCACCGTCGGCTAGTCGCCGACTTCCTCTGCAGCGCCTTCCATACTCCTACCTGTGCCGTCCGATGCGTCCGGGGCAGTTTCTCTGGCGCTCGCAAGACCAAATGTGGGGACACGGGTTGGTGTACTGCGCCCCCACCCAAGCAACCAGCCTCATGACTATCCACGGCACGGGCCTCCCCATGTACCTTCCAACACCTGCGGGGAGGGGTGAGGTATCGGACGCTATTCGTTCGTCACACTTTCAAATAAGCACCCCGCCATTTACGCCGCCGCGTTTCTTGCAGCCGCCACCGCGACACGAGGACGCTGACACGAACCACTGTGCGGGTGCGAATGAGATTCAACTATCTCCTCTCAGGAGCTCCAACGGCGGGTGTAAGACTACGAACTTTCATGCACCGAGCCCATTTTGTGTATTTGCCAGTTGAATAACATTTACAGACTTTCAGAGTGACCTGGACTCGACATCTTGTGAACAGGAATTTTTTTGAAGACTGACGGATTTATAAATCTTTCGTATCTGATCATAATTCTACAGTCAAATCTAGTCCTAGCAACTGATGCTGGACCTTCTGCAACAAAGTCATGTATTATTTTCATTATTTGATAGCAGCCACTAGAGAAGCACACAGCGTCCTAAGAAAGTCATAACAGTTGACTTCATACACTTCAGTTTCTACATACTAGATGAATAAAACTGGTGATACACCGCAACCTAGTATAGAATGTCTGCAACATCCACATTCAGATCTGCTCTCTGTCGATATCCACACTTACACTAAGGTGACAAGTATCGTGGGAAATCTTCCAATATCGTGTGGGAGCTCCGTATGCCCGAGGTAGTGCAGCAATTCGACGTTGCATGGACTCAACAAATCGTTAGAAGTCCCACGCGCAAATATTGAGCCATGCTGACTATATGAGCGTCCATAACTACGAAAGTGTATTCTCTGCATAATTCTGTGCACGAACTGGATTCTCGGTTACGTCCCATAAATGTTCGATGGCATTTATGTCGGGCGATGTGGTTGGCTAGACCATTCCTCCAACTGTCCAGGATGTGCTTCAAACCGATCGCCAACAGTAGTGGCTCCTGATATGTTTGAGAATATGAAGTCATAAACGGCTGCAAATGGTCTTCAACTAACTGACCATAACGATTTCCAGCTAATAATCGGTTCAGTAGGACCAGAGGGCCCAGTCCATTCCACGTAAGCAAAGCCCACACCACTGAGTAGCCACCATCAGTTTGCGTCGTGCCTTGTTGACAACTTTGCTCCACGGCTTCGTCAGGTCAGTGTCACACTCAAACAATACCATCAGTTCTTACCAACTTAATCCGGACTCGTCTGACCAGGAATCGGTTTTCCAGTCGTCTAGGGTCCAACCGATATGTTCACGAGACCAGGAGAGACGGTGCAGGCAACGCAGTGTTGTTAGCAAAGGCAATCGCGTTGGTCGTCTGTTGCCATAGCTTATTGACGCCAAATTTCGCCGCACTGTCGTAAAGGACACATTCGTTTTATTCCCACATTGATGTCCGCGGTTATTTTATACAGAGTTTCTAGCCTGTTAGCAAAGCAAACGCTGCCGCTCTCCATAGTTACGTGAAGACTGTCGGCCATTGCGTTTCTCTTACTGAGAGGTAATATCTGAACTTTGGGATTGTCGGCATACTCTTGACATTGTGGATCTGGGAATACTTAATTTCCCAACGATGTTCGAAATGGAATGTCCCAGTTTCCAACTACAGCTACCATTTCACATTCAAAGTCTATTAATCTACATCTGTATCTACGTAGTTATTGCGTAAGCCACAGTGCGGTGAGTGGCGGCGTGTACCCTGTACCACTACTTGCCATTTCCTTTCCTGTTCCACTCGCAAATACAGCAAGGCAAATCTTGTATCCCGCCTGGAAGGCGGCGGGTGGGTAGGAGCAGGAAAAGGTAATACACGTCGGTACTGCAAATACAGTTAAAGCTCCTTTACTAGTGTATAAACATATGCAAACGTATTACATAACTTTAGGTGATGAACACGTAGGTGCGATGTCTTGGTCCCATCGTAACTGATGCAAAGTCCCAATAGCAAACTAAGCTGAAGCGATGTTCCCTGGCTGTCTGCACTTGATGAAATGGGCAGAATCTGCAGCGGAACTCGTAGATCTCAACAGAGCCTGCTAGAGGGCGCTGTCGTCGGTGTCGGTCGTAGTGCCAACTTTAGAACTTGTATTTACGCCGTGACATCGTAGCTATTGATACCACAGAAAAGACGACTGTCTGTATGCCTTCGTATGAGCCCTCATTTCTCTTGTATTATGTTCGTGGTCATTACGTGCAATGTAAGTTGGTTGCATTAGAATCGTTTGGCTTCATATGCCGGTTCTCTGATTTTTGGCTGTAGTGTTTTTCGGAAAGAACGTCGCCATTCCTCCTGCTATTCCCATCTGAGTTTCCAAAGCATCTCCGTAACATTTACATGTTGTTCGAACCTGTTACGGATTTCAAACACTTGAGCAATACTCAAGAATAGGTCGCATGAATGTCCTACACTCGGTCTCCTGTACAGGTTAACTATTCTATCCTGAAGTTTTCCAATAAATCTAAGCCAACCATTCGCCTTCCCTACGACAGTTTTCAGATGCTCGTTCCATTTGATATCGCTTTGCAACGTTACGTCTAGATACTTAAACGACTTGACTGTGTCAAGCAGGACACTAGTACTACTGTATCCTATTGCAGGTTTGTTCTTCCCGCTCATCCGCATTAACCTACATTTTTCCATATTTAGAGCTAGCTGCCATTCGTCGTACAAGCTACAAGTTTTTTTTTCCTATGTCATCTTGAAACTTCCTAGTCACTGAACTTTGACACCTTACCGTACAGCACAGCATCATCAGCAATCAAACACAGATTGCAGTCCACCCCGTACGCGAAATCATTTATGTGTATGGAGAACAGCGGCGGTCCTGTCCCACTACTCTGGGGCAAACCTGAAGATACCACTAACCTATGATACTACTTTTATTCATGATTACTCTATCTATAAACCTTTCATTTGTTTTACATGTACGCTGCTGTAGTCTCAGTTCCTTTAGCAGTTTCTATACAGCGCGTACCACGGGCGATCTTTCCCATCATGAACGGTTCTCCCCTAAGTACATACCTATCATGTGCTCAAGTCATTGACATTGGTGTCAATGATATTCTTAAAGCTGTCAAATCTATTTGTTACCATTAGCAATACCATACTTCCTTAGATAATGTAAAAGTTCAATTACATTGGTGAAAAGCTGCAACTAAGGCTTGCACACTCTGTAGCTTTTAAAATATTGCAGTGCTTGTTTTGTTAAGAAGAAACACGCACTTGTAGTATCGTATTTATCCCACGATACCAAACAGTGACTTAGAATTAAAATGTCCTCTCCTGTACAGGAATTACTCAATGTGTGCACGAGTAGCGATTGTAACGCAGGAACGACGACTTATGGAGGTCTAGATCTGGCCGTGAGTCGTGAACAGATAGCCAAAGCGATTAAGGTGACATCTCACCTAAAGCGAGAAATCCTGGTTCGAGAGCCGGTACGTCAAAAATTTTCACTGTCGTTATTCCCTTATAACAATTTCACAATTAAGAACTGTGCGACATTCTGTACCGTATCACGACCGTTATGAGCCCAGGTATAAGAAGTGAGTGATCGTGGCTCGTGTTCACATCATCATTTATTTTACACCCTGTTTTAACGTACTTCCACGTCACTACGTTAATTAAATTACTACTGTCACTGAGTTGCTGCTTCGTCTCACCATGAGTGGCCTTAGCAGCACGCATCGATGTATCACCTCTTACGACTGCTATTACTTCCCGGTCATTGTCTGTCGTAAGGGACTTTGGGTGGCGAGTTTGGACTTCCAGTCAGTTGGAACGTGTCTGGAGCGCAGTCCGGACCTGCTAGTTGGGGAGTTGCAAATGTGGCACTAGTGCAGTCTGGTTGGAGCAGTGAGGTCTGCGTCGACATGGCTCGCCCGACCATTGCCGCCACGCATCACTTCAGGCAGGCTACGGTCTTGGTTGATCGTCGGTCAGCCGTCCTATCGGACGACGCGTTTTCGCTCTCCGATCGTTCATGAGTTGCCTGTGTGTCTGTTCACAGACTCTTGATTTGTCTTTGTGTGTGCGTAGTTACTGTTGGGTAATGTTCAGGTCTTCATGCAAGTGTTTGTCATGTTGTGTGTGTAGGTGCCGTTTTCCCACTGACGACTATTTTAGATGTTGTCGGCATTCTGAGGGAGTCGCTCGGTTGCTGCGGCCCAGGGAAGTTACCTCCACATGGTACACTCGGTTGGGTACGCTGGCGGTCCCTGCGCAGTACTGGAGCGTGTGTGGAGTTCTCTGATCGCTACAAGCTTCGTGGTTCTCGTGGTTCACCGAAACAGGACGTCAAAAAGTTGGGTAGTGGTTTCAAGTACCCAAGCCACGTCCATTCATGTTGTGGTGGTTCGTTGTTAGGGAGGTTTTCCTGTGACCAAGACCGAGTGTTTCTATTGCTGAAATTTAGCCACCATACAGTTGAATTATATATATTGGTTGACTACAATTAGAGTGCACCAGTGGAGTTTTCTGCCTAGTGGCCGTTAGTGTTTCGGTTACCTGCCCTGGCCACTAACGTAATTTCAGGCAGCGTCCTTTCCTCACCTACTGTCGCTGTCCAACATGGTGTGTAGTTTTGACAGCTAATACATACATCGTTGTGGATTATCACGTTTGTAACCTTTTGCGTTTGAGTTCTCATGTACTGATTGATGGCAACCAAGTCGTTGTGTCGGTCAGTCGGTGGCTGTCCCCAGGTTGGATTCGGACGGATCAAGTGTAGTATGGCTCACCACCTTACCTAAGTGAACGAGGGCAGACCAACCTCGCTGGAGGCTTCTGAGTGCCATTGTCCTTATTGCCTTTCCCACCGGTGTTTAATTATATTTTCAGCTATTTAAAATTTTAGGCTTATGGTTATATCTTTTTAAACAATTTTGGAAAATTAATTGTGGGCCTTCAGCCTTCCAATCTTATTATTAAATTTATCTTTCAACCTTAAAAATTGCGGTCTTCTGCCTTTAAAAGATCATGGTATTTTGAAATATAATTGTGACCTTCAGCCATTTGTGTTGAACCTTGCATATGTTTGTTCCATCTACTTTGCCTTGAGGCTTTCCACCTAGCCGTGATATATGTTTTTTAAATTCTTTCATTCGCTATTTTAACTGCATTTTTATCTTGTTGATTTTTAAGATTTCTTGTTTGCAGGCCTTTTAGCCATGAAAGAGTTGCATTTGGTAAAGGTTCGGCTATGTGCCACTTGATTGTAAATGTGTTATTAAATTACAATAAATTACAATTAGAAGGTGAAACTGACCCCCAAACTTATTTCGCCATTTCCCCAATCCTAATTAGCTATTCTGCCCAGCTGGTTTGGCAGGCTTCTCACTGGTAGCAGAGAAAGGTTATGCTTGTGCTTACCAACCTAGTTGCAGTCAGTTTCGCACTTGTTTCGATTGTATCTGTGGCATCGTATTGTCTGGCTTGTTATTGTTTAGGTGTTAAGATAATGGCACTCCATTAGTGTATGGGGATTGCCCTGCTGAGAAGAGCCGGCCGGTGTGGCCATGCTGTTCTAGGCACTTCAGTCCGGAACCGCGCGACCGCTACGGTCGCAGGTTCGAATCCTGCCTCGGCCATGGGTGTTTGCGATGTCCTTAGGTTAGTTAGGTTTAAGTAGTTCTAAGTTCTAGGGGACTGGTGGCCTCAGATGTTAAGTCCCGTAGTGCTCAGAGCCATTTGAACCATTTTTTTTGCTGAGAAGAGACCATCTCGTTTATGAGATGGCCGTACGGTATCAACCGACTGAGGGCAGTGCTCCAGAAATGGTAGCACGTTCGCCCTGCCATGATGCAGCCGGTTGACGCCACGTCTACATCTACATCTACATCGATACTCCGCAAGCCACCCAACGGTGTGTGGCGGAGGGCACTTTACGTGCCACTGTCATTACCTCCCTTTCCTGTTCCAGTCGCGTATGGTTCGCGGGAAGAACGACTGTCTGAAAGCCTCCGTGCGCGCTCTAATCTCTCTAATTTTACATTCGTGATCTCCTCGGGAACTATAAGTAGGGGGTCGGAGAGACAGGAGGGCAATTCGGTTTTCTTTAAGGCTATTGAAGGCTTTAAAGACAATATTTGTCTTCTAGAGGGAACCCAACCTGGTGACAGTCAGCTGGATTGAGTGAGGGCACGGATAACCCGTTAAGTTCAGACATTACCTTGGGTTCGAATAATTCCTTCAACTTTGGTCATCTTGTGAGTCTTAGCTTGGTGCCATCTACTGTGTAGGGATGTCGGGTTGCCTGGAGGATGTTTCCTCTGCATTGTTGAAGTCCGAGTGGGTATCTTGATATTTTCGTTGCTGGCTAAGCAATGGCTGTCATTTGGTCGTCAAGTTGCACTTAGATTGGTCTCTTCCTGGGGCAGGGATGTTGGGTAGCCAGTGGGCGTTTTCCTCTGCAGGGGTGGGTCCGTCCGAGTGCTTCGCTTGCAGCCTTTCTTGGCCACTGTCTTGCGCCTTTTTAGAGGCTGCTAGTTAGTTTATGTAGGCATATCACCCCCGGGTTGTTGTTTGAGGGGTGAGGTTGAGCCATGCATGGCTCGCGTTCCCGCCATAATGTATTTCACACCCTGTTTTTAACGTACTTCCACCTCACTACGTTAATTTAAATTACTACTGCGTTTCTGTTTTGCTTCACTGTGAATGACGTTAGCAGTGCTTGTCTATATATCCCCTCTCGTAGTATCTCTGGTCGTCTACTGTTACTTCCCAGTCGGTGTTTGTTGTGCGGGAGTTCGGGTAACGAGTTCGGGATGCCAGTCAGTTGAAACGTGTCTCAAGTGCAGTGCAGACCTGCTAGTTGGGGAGTTGCAAGGCGGCAATAGTGGAGTCGGGTTGGAGCAGCTGTGAGGTCTGAATCGACATGGCTCCCCCGACAACTGGTTTCAACTACCCAAGCAACATCCATTCATGTTGTGGTTATCCGTTTAAGTGATTCGCTGTTGAGGAGGTTTTCGTGTGAGAAACACTGAGTGTTTCTATTGCTGCAATTTAGCCGCCATGCAGTGCCATTAACTATTTTGGTAGACTACAATTCGAGTGCACCAGAAGAATTTTCTGCCTTTTGGCCGCTAGTGTTTTGGTTACTTGCCCTGGCCACTGACGAAATCAGGCAATGATCTTTTTGGACGAAGTTAACTATTATACAATATTTGAAATTCAAGCGTACCAGGCCAATTGTGTGCCATGTGGCCGTTATTGTTCCGGTTACCTGCCCTGGCCACTAACGTAATTTCAGGCAGCGTCCTTTCCTCACCTACTGTCGCTGTCCAACATGGTGTGTAATTTTGACAGCTAATACATACATTATTGTGGATTATCACGTTCGTAGCCTTTTGTGTTTGAGTTCTCATGTACTGATTTATGACATACAAGTCGTTGTGCCGGTCGATCCGTGGCTGTCCTCGGGTTGGCCGGCCGGAGTGGCCGGGTGGTTCTAGGCGCTACAGTCTGTAACCGCGTGACCGCTATGGTTGCAGGTTTGAATCCTGCCTCGGGCATGGTTGTGCGTGACGTCCTTAGATTAGTTAGCTTTAAGTAGTTCTAAGTTATAGTTGACTGATGACCTTCGAAGTTAAGTCCCATAGTGCTAAGAACCGTTTGAACCATTTTTCGTCCTCGGGTTGGGTTTCGACGGATCAATTGTAGTTGGCCGTACCTCCTGACTTACCTAAGTGAACGAGTGCAGACCGTCAAACCTGGAGGCTTCTGAGTGCTGTTGTCCTTATTGTTTTTCCCACCGTTGTTTTATTATTTGTTTTCAGCTTTTTAAAATTTTGGGCTTATGGTTATATTTTTAAAAAATTGGGAATTTAACTGTGGGCTTTCAGCCTGACAACCTTATTCTTAAAATCATCTTTCAAGCTTAAACATTGCGTCCTTCTGCCTTTAAAAGATTATGGTAATATATTTTAAGATTTTGAGATATAATTGTGGCCCTCAGCCATTTGGATTGCACCTTGCATATGTTTGTTCTATCTACTTTGCCTTGAGGCTTTCCACCTAGCTTTGATATATGTTTCTTTAATTATTTCATTTGATATTTTAACTGCATTTTTATCTTGTTGATTTTTAAGATTTCTTGTTTGGAGGCCTTCAGCCGTGAAAGAGTTTCATTTCGTAAAGGTTCGGCTATGTGCTGCTTTGGTTGTAAATGTGTTATTATATTACAATAAATCACAATGAGAAGGTGAAACTGACTCCCAACCTTATTTGGCCCTTTCCCCAATCGTATTTACGTATTCTGCCCAGAGGGGTTTCGCGGGCGTTTCAGTTAGCATGGCTAAATAAACGTAAAGGCGACACGAAGTCTGCAGATACATACACTTACGTTAGCGACTACATCACAATGAGAATGTGAAACTGGCTCCCAACCTTATTTGGCCCTTTCCCCAATCCTATTTACTTATTCTGCTGAGCAGGTTTCGCGGGCGTTTCACTTTGCATGGCTAAATAAACGTAAAGGCGACACGGATTCGCCAGATAGATATACTTACGTTAGCGACTACATGCTGATACTCAGGGTATTGGCAGACAAGGGCTTCGGACAGTTAGCAAATATTCCAACCCCGAAGTTGAAGCTAGAGCCACAAATTCACACAACAGAAACATAGAAGCCACAGTGCGTTGGTGACCTGCTTGCTACACAACGGAGCTATGACACTGTTGTGTCCTACTTAGTGGGAAACGATGCCTTAGCAGTGCAGACCTGAGCCAAATCTGTATAAACATTACTCATTTTCGGCAAGCAGTAATCAGTTCACCAGCTTCCATCTGCAATTAAAGTTGTATACCAATCTACAGGCTTAATGGGTCTACAATCTGACGCCACCGGACTCTGTCTTCACTATCTGCGAGCCTGCTGTTCATGCTTGCTCGATTCTGCAGAATTGGCACCTTCTAACCAGCAGTTCAGCCACTCCTGGCCATCTACTCTGGTGCTCCATGGTTCCAGCATGGGCCGTCTTGCTACCTGATGGTCATGCCTGAGCAGGCAAATACTTAAGCTTTGTGTCGGCAAACGCTGTTATTGCCCACTGTACAGTCCACATCGGAGCTGCAGATTGACTACACGACTGACGCATCTTGAACAAAGCTTAGCATTTGCATCATATGGCTCAGGCGACACTCGCTACCCTGCTTGTGGCTCTGCGTCAGTCCCATTGCTGGACTGCGGAGTATTCTGCGACAGTGAGTTACTGCCCACTGCACAGGGTGATGCCTCATACCATTGTAATAAGAGGGTAACTGCTTATGCTTTCCAAGCACCAAGCACATGACCATACTATACCTTTGGGCACTGACTACCGTGAAGCGCCACACAACTTCTTTATCTATTTATTAACATTACAGAGTTAGCCGGCCGATGTGGCCGAGCGGTTCTAGCGCTACAGTCTGGAACTGCGCGACCGCTACGGTCGCCGGTTCGAATCCTGCCTCGGGCATGGATGTGTGTAATGTCCTTAGTTTAGTTAAGTTAAAGTAGTTCTAAGTTCTAAGTGACTGATGACCTCAGAAGTTAAGCCCCATAGTGCTCAGAGCCATTTTTTTACAGAGTTACCCACCACCTTGCTAGCTATAGTGGTTCGCTTGCTACTACAAAGTAGACAATTTTAGTACCTGTTTGTTTTTATGTAATTAAATCGTTAATTCAAGAAGGAAAAAGGGCAAGAAGAAAACAAAAAATCAAAAAAATACCCAATGCACATAAAGTACCATTGGGAAAAAATTACTTTTTGAAAAAAAAAATACACGAATGGTAAGATTTAGATACCAAAAGAGTCCCCTTTACCTAACTGTTTCAAAAGAGAGGGCTTCGGTAAACACTTCGAGACTGTCTCACCTGAATTAGCATATTATTTTCTGCTATAACTACTATTATATGTACGTGTGTTGTGTTATTAACTCCACGTGATTTGCGTATAAGGTATGACGGTACTATTTGTTACTACATTGCTTCCTCCACTTAATCGCGCAGTAAGTGGCAGATAAGCCTCAGTAGGTGACCTCGACCTTCGTCTCCCCGAAGGGTGCTTCTTATCTATGTTGTGCGCTTGTGTTTGTGTGTTTACGTGTTACTGTACTGCATATGTACTTTCATCCACAATTTTACAATGTCTTACAGTTTCCATCTTACACATTTCACAATTTACACATTTACATGTTTGATAATAATAGTCCCAAGATCTAAAAATACTTGTTTTACTTGTAGAAACGGGAAGAATTCGTGGTTTTGTTTCTGTTACTAACTTACTTTTAAATTCATTGTTTGTATTACTTGTAGTATTGTTGCAGTCATCTGATTTGCTTCTATGCCGTGTCTGTATCTAGTCATATTGGAGTGCTCATGTCATTATCCGTGTCTATATGCTGATCGATTTCCATATCAGTTTTTCAATCTCTGTTGTCCCATGCATCATGTCGTGACGTAGGGTGTGTTTTGGGTAATGGTATTTTATATAGATGTTGCTGCTTGTATGCCTTTTGTAGCGCTCTTGATATTTCACCAGTGATTCGGTTAAGCCGGCCCCAATTATTATAGTTTGTCCTATGTCTTCGATTTCTAACGTCGGCCTTACGTGTGTGAGTTTACCACATTTTAGTGTTATCTGTTCTGGGGATCAATGTTGCCAATATTCACACATATCAGTTTGGCTAAGGCCAAAGCGGTGCAGGTGTATAGGGTAGATGCCATGGCCCGTCAGGAAGTGTATCATACCATGACTTCGGTCTATGTGTCTGCACCTCAACCAGTCCCGGATGTTCAGGAAGAAGGAGAAAACCCGACAGCCCTTTCCCGATGCTTCCCATTCTTTTTGCTGTTGGCGTTTCTCTGTAATATGCTCCCCTGTTATCTCATACATTATCCAGTTTACCTCGTTTGAGCCAATAGCTGTTGCTCTGCGTTTAATGATTATGTCAATAGGTTATGTTGCAAGTACAACACATAGGGCTTCCACAGGCGATATGCCAAGTGGCACTGACATTTTGAGCATACACCTCTTTGTCAACGCCTCAAAATTGTTTTTTGGGTGCCCAGGTACTTGCTGCAAAACACATCATACATTCAGAGAAGGCTGTATGATACATTCGCAGTGTCTGCAGTGGCAGTGTGTAGTGAGCTCAATTTAGTGTGGCGAGTTTGTGCATTAGTCTTGTCGCTTTTTCAGTTGCAAGTCTTACGTGCTCGTTGAGTGTCAGCCGTTCGTTGAGGTGTATACATAGGTGTTGTTCAGCCCAATAGTGGGGCTTCTCTGCAAGGCTTCCTTGATCAGTAAATACACTGTCTTGTTCGCCGCAGTTGTGAGCTTGTTATGGCTCCATCAGTCAATTATTTTTACAAGGAGTTGTGTATACTTGCTTTAAAGATGCATTCCAGAGTCTAGCAAGTAGTCAGAATACCCTTCACCCTATCCATCATCTTTGTGCAGATCGCTTAGGAGCAGTTCTATGGCAATATCCCAGAAAATTGGCCCCAGATTGAGCCTTGTGGGAAATCTTGTGTCATTTCCTTGATAATCTTTGGTGCTCCTGCTTCTCGCTGCACCATCCTATCTTTGCAGTAGTCGAGTAAACTATTGTATAACACTGTTGGTTTCTGCATCTCTCGTAGCCTAGCGAACAAGGCAGACCACCAGAGATTGTCGAAGGCGCCATCTGTATCTATTGCTATTGATACCGGGTATTTTTCTTGTGTGTCCTGAATTATTCCAGCGCCCCGTTAACTGCATCGTCTATTGATCATTTTGATCTAAAACCATACTGTCGTGGACTGTAATCGATTACACAGGGGACTGTCCCTCACATTAGCCAAAGTGTTCGCGAGGCAGATGGGTCTGAGGGCCTGTTAGTTCCCGATCCTCTGATATTTTTGATGGTTATTACATTCGGTGTTTTCCACGTGGTGGGCCCTACCTTGCAACTGTGCTTCATTCATTAACTCTGTCGGAAATGGGGTGACCTGTGCAACAGTATTTTTTAGTGTTACTGGGTGTATGCCGTATGGATTGGGAGTCTTCTTACTCTTCAACTGTTTTGTTGCTAACGCTACCGCTTCTTGGGCAATTGGGACAGTAATGGGGCCATTTATGCAGGTGTCCTTCTTAAGTCTGTGTCTTCATAAGTCTTTCGTTATCAGGGAGAAGCTTGCTCAGCATGTACTGTGCTGAACATCTCCAGCCCCTTGTACTACTGCCGTCCGTGCGCCTAAGAGCTGACAGTAGTGGCAGCGTCTTTACCCTATCTGTCAAAAGTTTAAATGGTTCCCGCCATGTATTGTTTTCCACCTGAATTCTGACAAAATTGTGCCAGTGATCCTGTCAGGTCTTGCATAAATTGTTTTTATATTTTTGCTTTGCATCACGGTATAGTTCCGATCTTACCGCCCTCTCTGATGCTGTTTTTGCTTTCTGGTAATGTTTACTTTCGTCTACAGCGTCCTTCCTTAGTACTGATAACTCAGTGGACCAGGGGAGTTTCTTTTTCGGTGCACAGTCAGTCTGTGGGATAGGTAATTGTTGTGCTTTTCGAAGCAGGTCCGTCAGACTGTCACTGTATAATCCATGCTACCACTGATTGTATGGAGGGAAAATACTTCAACCTCGTCCCTTAACTTTTGCCAGTCAGCCTCGTTTAGAAGAAGTCGTTGTTGTTGCTAGTGTGAAATTTGTGTCTATGAGTTTGTGTATGTGTTTGTGTGGATGAGTAAGGCGTTGTGGTCAATGTGTGTGGCATTTTCTAGTACTTCCCATTTGTTGATATATATTGTGGAGTTCGTATTTGCTAGTTACATGTCAATATTTTTCCTCCTCCAGTGTTGCATAGTATAGGTTTTTGTCCAGTTTTGTTTAGAATAAATAAGCTGCATTAATTTCTTGTGTCAATTACGATTTCTCCCCTACAGTCTGTTCTGTCTGCTTGCCACAGAGTCGACCGTGCATTGATGTCACTAGGTACGAGTAATCTTCTGTCCCTAGAAAATAGTGCTATATCTGTTATTTGGTTAGCGAAAGGCTGTATGTCATACGAATACTGTGCATACGTGGATGTCATCATACAAGATTCTCATTCATGCGTAATTTCATCTTTGGCCACATGTTATTTCAGCTATTACAATTGCAGCCTTGGCATTTTGGGTCCCTGTAATTGTTATGATATGTTTGGGAAGGCCTGGGAGTCTCACGCCCGTCAACCATAGCTCTTGGAGAAAGACAATATATGCCTGTACTTCGTTCAGAAATACATCCAGTTCCACTCCAACCAAAGAGCTCGTATTCCAGTTTAGTTGTGAGATCTTCAAAGTGGGGAATATCCGGTAAAGGCATAGCACTCGGGTGTTGTTCCTTAGAGTCGTAATAAACGCGGCCATGCTCTCTGGCGAAGTCCTTATAAACTTTATCTATGTTTAAACCTTCACCTTTTCGTATGCATGCTTGTCCTAAGAATCTCACGATGGTCGATTGGCAGGTTATCTGTCCTAATTATCATTCCGTCTGTTGTAGGGAAACACACTACTTCCCCATCTGTGTGATTGAGGCGTAACACCAGACGCAGAGCAATCCTGAAAGTTTCCCTATTTCCTAACCTACTTATGCGTAAGTTACTCTCAAGATTATCATGATCAGTCACGTTATTACTGTGTTGCTCGGGATTTCTAAGAGTGTCTTGTGAAACATCCCGACATTTGTCTTCCCTTATTGTTTGTGTAAACTGGGAATTGAAAGTGAATGTAGTATTTTTAACTATATTATCAGGTAAGTTTTTTATATTTATCATTTGACTTTCAGTATTTCTTTTTTTTTGGAACATTGTTTGCCAATCTCTAGGTTATTTGACAGCTGACTGTTTCCTTTGTGGCTATTTCCCTATGTGTCTGTGCTGTGTGTGCTGCCACCAAACGTAAAACGTACGGGCTTTATTACGGTCTGAATTTGGTAGAGTCATATTGTGACTCTAATTTTAATTACTTGCTTTGACCTAGTGAAATGTTAACAGGTACTGTATCGTTTTGTGTTTCTTGTACTGATGTGTCAGTATGTCTATCTGTTCCTTGTTGGTGTTGTGAGATGAATGTGTGCTGGTATCACCATCCTCTTCAAGCTCTTCCACTCTTAACAGAAGTCCGGTCTGGAAGATTTCTCACTGTTTTATCTGCCTTCCTATGTGGTAGGCAAAGGCTCCTTGCATACACATTTCTAACGTAATCAGAGATGTTAAAATATCTTTGCTGTATTATGTCTAACTTTTACAGCGATATAAGATTTTCTGAGATATGTTATTTGTGCTATACCCACATGTTGCCGCTAAGCTATTATAAGCAGCCAATCTCTCGTTTTAGTTGCTGGTGACTTATTTTTGTGCTTGTTTCTATGATTTCTTTACATATGTATAAGGAGGGCTTTAGAGTCTGACCGTAGTAGTTGTATTCCGTCTTAGTCAATGTTGTCGGTAATCCCATATTCAGTGCACTCTATTTGCCTGTTGTACAACTGATTGTGGAAGGGCAGTTAGGCCCCCCTGCCTTATCACATATGCTGTTTCTACATTTGCATGGTACACATCCAACTGTGGCTTCCTCTTGACACACTGACTTTTTGTGACCTGGCTTCGCACATTTTCCACAGACTGGTTCTTTATCGCAACGTTTTGGCGCGTGACCTAGGCCCCAGCAACTGAAGCATTTCTGAGCAGCCACCAAAGGAGTCGAACTGAATATAAATTCTTTCCTTCGCAGAGCAGAAAACTAACTCTTGAAGTGATATGCTGGACTTTATTTACTGTTCCTTCTCCTTTTGGGCCTCTGTTGAACTTTATTTGGCTTCCTCGTAGAACACTTCCTTAGAGATGTGTTTGCTTAAGTTAATCTCATATAGTTCCACAAAGAAGTCCTGATCTGTTAGAGCAGTTTCGTATCGAGCAACTTAACCTCTTGCCTGTGTTTACATTCCGCGCTGACCAGTTGCAGCTGTAGCGGTGCATCGAAAGCTAAGTACTAATTAATTATTTTAAACATAGCTGCGTAACAGCAACGGTTCCACATAATTAGATTTAAAACAGCCGACCCGTTGCAAAGGATAAAGTAATCTTTACCTAGGTTTCGATAAGTTTAAACCTATCTTCTTCAGAAGTCGGCACTATTATATTAACATGGAGTAATGACGTATTACTCCATGTTAATATAATAGTGCCGACTTCTGAAGAAGATAGGTTTAAACTTATCGAAACCTAGGTAAAGATTACTTTATCCTTTGCAACGGGTCGGCTGTTTTAAATCTAATTACTAATTAATTGTTTGTGTATAGTGGTTTATTTAGGAACTTTAGTAGTCTTCAACCGGTGTTCTTGGTGTTTTCTGGTGAAATAATTTCAGAAGAACCTTTTGGGAACTGTTTTCAGCTTCGTTACTGTGTCATTAGACGTTTGTTTCTCTTTCTGTATTAGTCTTTTGTTATATTCACATTTGTTGTTTATTAATACTGTTAATAATAGTAGTTACTTCCCTTGTAGAGTATGTTTGTGATTATTGTAGTCAGGTTTTTAACATCTTCTTATTGTAGTAGCCGAACTTAGAAAAAGTAAAATTTTACCATGAGTGAGAAGTGTGGGCTTTGCCGTAGGTTCGTGAGTAGTGCATTGCGGTGTGAGACTTGTTCGAAGTATTTTCACTGGGGGGGAATGCAGTGGGGAAGCCAGTGGGCATTCTGGTGAGATCCTCTCCTTGAACTGCAGGTTATGTATCAAGAGTAAGTTGATAGACGATCAACAGCGTAAGATCTGTGCCCTTCAGGTGCAGTTGAAAAACGCACAGGAGGAGCTAGATAGGATGAGGAGGGAGAAGGCGGTTGGGGAAAGTGGAGCTGGCTGTTGGCAAGAGATCTGCTAGGAGAAGAATATTTTCAGATAGTTTTACTATTGGTGTTTACAATGGATATGACCAACTGTCAGAGTCTAGTGGAGAGGAATCTCTAGTAGCTGTAGGTGTAGGAAGTATGCAGCAGACCTCAGTAGTTACTGTGCCTAGAACAGTTGCAAAGTCGAAGAGGAAGAAGAAGGTTCTGATGTTAGGTAGTTCTCATGGCAGAGGTGTAGGCCAGCAGTTGCAGGAAGTGCTGGGGAGTGAGTACCAGGTCACCAGCATTGTGAAGCCTAATGCAGGGTTGGCTCAGGTGACTGTTAACATAGGGGGGTTATGTAGGGATTTTACTAAAGAGGATAAGGTAGTGATTGTGGGTGGGGCTGGTAATAGTATTGATAGGAATGGGGAGTATAACATAGATGGTGACCTGGAAAAGATAGCCACTCAAACTGGCAACACGAATGTGCATTTCGTGGAACTTTTTCTGGGTCACGATCTGCCTCATCTTAATACAGCCGTCAGGCGTAATAACATGAGACTTGGGGGTGCGCTGACGACAGAAAGCATGGGTCACATTTCAGTGGTGTCGGTGGAGTCTATCAGCAGGACGGGTTTCACTATACATGGCCTGCACCTCAACAGGTATGGGAAGGGGAAGTTGGCAAAGCTTATAGGTGACAGCATAGGTGGGGTTGGTGGGATCACTCATGGGAAAATTCCTGCAGTAGTGGGTGTTAGAGCTGCACCTTTTTTAGATTGAAGTCAGCTGATAGGTATTCCTGCTTAAGGGAAGTTTCTCTAACAAGGGAATCACTTTTGACAAAGCTTAGGGATCCGAGTAATGAGGGAATTAGTATATTTCATCAAAATATACAAGGTATTAGAGATAAAGTTAGTGAACTGCTTATAGATTATTGGTATATCTGAACACTTCTTAAATAAGGAGATAATTCAGAGGCTTCCTTTACCAGGATACAGATTGGCTGGCAGCTTTTCGAGGAGCTCTTTGCGGTGTGGGGGAGTAGCCATGTATGTGAAAAACGGCATCCCATTTGAGTCAATTGATGTTTCAAAGTACTGCACTGAAAAGGCGTTTGAATGTTGTGCAGGTGTGGTTAAATTTAACGGAGCTAAACTTCTAACTGTTGTTATTTATAGATCCCCCGACTCCGATTTCACAACATTTTTGTTAAAGCTAGAGGAGGTTCTTGGTTCACTTTATAGGAAATACAAAAAGTTAGTTATATTTGGTGACTTCAATATTAATTGTATAAGTGATTGTGCAAGGAAGAGGATGCTGGTAGACCTCTTTAATTCATATAATCTTATGCAAACCGTATTCTTTCCAACGAGAGTGCAAGGAAACAGTAGAACAACCATAGACAACAATTTGGTTCATTCCTCATTACTAGAAGGGTATTCTGTTAGCAAAAAGGTAAATGGCCTTTCAGATCATGATGCACAAGTTTTAACTTTAAAAGATTTTTGTGCTGCAACACGTGTTAAATATAGTCATCAGCTGTTCAGGAAAGCTGTTCCAGTTGCTGTAGAGACCTTTGTAAACCTTTTAAAGGAACAAGAGTGGCAGTAGACGATAAATATAATGCTTTTCTCAAGACTTTTCTCATGCTCTTTGAAAGTTGCTTTCCGTTAGAACGTTTAAAACAGGGTACTAGCACAAACAGGCAGCCTGGGTGGCTGACTAGAGGGATAAGAATATCTTGTTGATCAAAGTGGCAGTTATATCAAAACGTTGGAAACAGTCAAAATCTGAATGCAGCAGCCCATTACAAACAGTATTGTAAGGTGCTTAAAAATGTTATTAGGAAGGCAAAAAGTATGTGGTATGCAGATAGAATAGCTAAGTCTCAGGGAAAAATTAAAACCATATTGTCAGTCGTAAAGAAAGTTGCTGGTCTGCAGAGACAGGTCGAGGATATAGAGTCAGTGCGTAGTGGGAATTTCTGTGTTACTGATAAGTCGCATATATGTACAGTATTTAATAATCACTTTCTGAATATAGCAGGTGAACTAAATACAAACCTAGTCCCAACAGGGAATCATATAGCGCTCTTAGAAAAAAGTGTTCCGAGACTGTTACCTGAAATGCTCCTCCATGATACTTACAAGAGGGAGATTGAGTTAATAATTAAATCACTAAAGCCCAAGAACTCTCATGGATATGACAGGGTATCTAGCAGAATACTGAAGTATTGTTCTATGTATGTTAGCCCAGTTCTCAGCCGTATCTGTAACTTTTCCTTTAGGAGTGGTCGGTTTCCTGACCGATTAAAGTACTCGGTAGTGAAGCCACTTTATAAAAAGGGAGACATTGATAATGTTGACAATTTTAGACCTATTTCTATGCCATCGGTGTTTGCTACAGTTATCGAGAAGGTTGTATATACGAGGTTACTGGAGCATTTAAATTCACATCATTTGCTGTCAAATGTTCAGTTTGGTTTTAGAAATGGTTTAACAACTGAAAATGCTATATTCTCCTTTCTCTGTGAGGTTTTGGACGGATTAAATAAAAGGTTGCGAACGCTAGGTGTTTTCTTTGATTTAACGAAGGCTTTTGACTATGTTGACCACAAAATATTACTGCAGAAGTTGGACCATTATGGAGTAAGGGGAGTAGCTTACAATTGGTTCGCCTCTTACTTTAAGAACAGAGAGCAGAGTGTAATTCTCCGCAATATTTGTAAGTAGGCTGTTTATGTTTTCTTATTGGCAACGTTACGTAGCGCTCAATATGAAAATCACTGGCTGTGCTGTGGGCAGTCTGTGTCTGCTTTGCATTGTTGTAATACTCGCCATTGTAGTGTTAGGCAGCTGGCTGTGAACAGCGCGTAGCGTTGCGCAGTTGGAGGTGAGCCGCCAGCAGTGGTGGATGTGGGGAGAGAGATGGCGGAGGTTTGCAGTTTGTCATGAACTGATATATATATATTATGATTTGTGATGATATTAAGGTAAATACATTGTTTGCTCTCTATTAATATCTTTCATTTGCTAACTACCCCTATCAGTAGTTAGTGCCTTCAGTAGTTTGAATCTTTTATTTAGCTGGCAGTAGTGGCGCTCGCTGTATTGCAGTAGCTTGAGCAGCGAAGATTTTTGTGAGGTAAGTGATTTGTGAAAGGTATAGTTTAATGTTTGTCAGGGCCATTCTTTAGTAGGGAATTTTGAAAGTCAGATTGCGTTGCGCTAAAAATATTGTGTGTCAGTTTAAGGACAGTCATGTATAATTGTTCTAAGGGGACGTTTCATATGTCGACCCTTAGCCTAGGATACCTCACTGGAATCTTCTGATTTTTCTTGTAGTTTGTGTATTTAGTGTAGCTTTTGTTTATTGCTAGCGCGTAATTGTAGAGAGAATCTCCTTTGTAGTTGTAGCCTTTCATTGTTGTACAGTAAAACAGTTGTGGCATGCATATAGATTTGCACCAAGTATTTCGCAGCTGTAATTAACAAGATATTATTTTCAGTGTTATGTTAATGTGTTCTCTTATTTTTGCTCTTCAAATTGTGTTTTTCTGTGTTGTCGTGTGAAATACTGTGACAATAATGGCGTGTGAAAAACGTAACACTAGGCTCCAAACTAAACTGAGAAATAATAGTGACGACGAGCGTAGCTTATCAGCGCCGCAGAGTAATGAATTTACTAATGTTCAAAGTAGTAATTTGGTAACTGTGCACAGGGAAATGGAGCGGGCGTCAAACAATGGCGTGGACAGTGAAACAATTAGTGAAGAGGGAATCATTATCGATCGATCGGTCGGCAACAGCTCGCCTCAGGAAGCCGAAATGACACGACACGATCTCGCAAATACTGTAGATTCAGGTTTTGGATCCTCACCGTTTTCTCAAATAAGTCAAGACACATTTTCTGCTTGTCAAAATGTGAATGTTTCCGGTGTAAATTCACTGCCGAAAAGCACTGAGGAACATGTTTCAGACACCAATGCATTGTTATTACAATTAATACAACAAATGGGACAAACACAGCAAAAGCTTCAAAAGTTAGACACAGTGGAACAAAATCTCAAAAAGTTAGGCACAATGGAACAAAATCTTCAAAAGTTAGACACCACACTTGAACAAACACGTGAAGATTTAACTACTGAGTTACATAAAATCGAATCGAAATGTCAAAAAGTCTGTAACGACGTAAAAACACAAATTTGTGAGCATTTTCAACCTATTTTTTCGCGGCATGAAAATGCATTACAGAATCACGAAGCAGCCATAAAAGAACTGCAAATTATTGTTCATGAAAATCATGAGACCTTGCAAGCTAAAATTGACTCAGTTGCATCTACCGATTCGGTTACGCAACTTGCAAAAACTCAGGAAAACTTAAAGGACACAGTAGAAAGACACATGGAGGAAATTAGTTCATTGTCAGAGAAAGTAGTTGAACTTTCGGATCAGCTAAATAACTTATCTACAAAGGTAGATGATGATCTGAATGACACAACACCTGTAGCCTTCACTGACACAGAAGAGTATGAACAAATTAGGAAATTCAAACAAAATCAGAATCAAATCAATACACAGTACAAAAGAGAAATCTGGGAAGTGCAAGATCAGCTGGCACAAGTAGTACAAGAATTACGTATTTCAGAGGACACTCGCGCTCCAACACGGGAAGAGGGACTTAGAAATACGGAAAAGCCGCAAAATAATAACACAGGGCATTTCGGAAGTTATGAAAGAAATTGGCAATGTGCACCGAATTTTGAGATGGAACGGCCGACACGACCTAACAATGACCGATATGCGACTCGCCGACATGATGACTTTGACTATAAGCTGTTCATTACTACACGTAAATTCAAAACATTTAAGAATTCTGGCAACGACATTCATCCACAAGCATGGCTCCATCAATTCTCTCATTGTTTTCCTCCCAACTGGTCGTTGGAACACAGATTAGAATTTATGTGTGGCTACTTAGAGAATGAACCAGCTGTAAGAATGCGGTCGGTCATTCACGATTGCCACAGTGAAGGAGAGTTTTACCATGCCTTCCTCTCAGCATATTGGTCTCAGGCCACACAAGACCGAGTAAAACAAAGCATCATAATGATGAAACGTTTCGAACAATCTGAATTTTCCAGTCTTATGAAATATTTTGAAGACATGTTGCATAAGAATCAGTATCTTTCAAACCCATACAGCCCTTCAGAACTTATCCGCATTTGCTTAATCAAATTGCCTGAACATTTACGACACATTATTTTGGCAGGACGTTGCAAAGACGACATTGAAGTTTTTCAGGGACTGTTACAAGAATTGGAAATTGACACTGACAATCGCGGAATGCGGAAACAGGAACACAACAATTACAGGTCGCATCCGTCACAATTCCTCGATAATAACTGGACGCGACAAGGCTATTCCCACAACACAAATCGTGACCAAAACAGACACCACCCGTATGACAACCGTTGGCAGAGTAGTAATAATTACAGGGAAAGATCACCTCTCCGCGGTAATGACTATCACAGAGACAATCAGAGAAACAGACTATATGGGAACCAAAACAATTATTATCAAGGGAGACAGAATAACTTGAGGCGCAACGGTCCAGCGCGCAGTTACGATTCAGGGAGAAATTCTCCACCACTTAACCGACAAGAAAGAAACTACAGGAACTACCGACATGACGACAGACGATATGATCGTAACGACAGACCTGAATTGCATCAGAACTGGCAGGATTTAAACAGAGCAGGGCCTTCTCTTCAGAGTGAATTTGTAGAAGTTAGGTCTCCTAATCCCAATAACAACGCGCGCCAACAAAGAGACGGACAATGACTCGCACCGCAGGCAGCCTCGTGCACCGGCTGGCTCAGAGAAAAATAACATAGACGCTAACCTTAAGAAAAATTCCAGTATTCTTTACCGACGTATACGACATGATAATTCCGTTGAAGCTCGAGCTTTGCATAGTAGGAAGAGTAAAGGCTTGCACCACATTTCACATGTAAAACCGTTTATTGAAAGATAATCAGCTTTTTAACTTTGTCTTTTCCACATAAGTTTTCACTTTACATTGCTAGTATGCTTTGTCAGACTTAGAATCTGTTAACATACAACAATGTTTGAAGTTAACTATCCAGTCAAGAACCAAGAGAACTTATTTAAACAGAAATTACGAATGCATTGTTATTGTGGACAGACGACACAGTGTTATTGTGTGTGTGCATTCTTGCTTGTTTGTTGCACGATTACGTAACGACTATAAGGCTCACATACTTAGAACATTTACCAGTACTGCTAATGAGATTTTAATGCAACATTTTGGTGTATTTGAAAATACAATCTGAATTTAAAGTGCTTTCTGAGAGATACCAGATGACACAGAGGTTAGTTTATGTGACAGCTACACGATTTTTATCACGACGCTACTAATGAGTGACAATTTACAATGCTGCTTTTGCAGTGTTTCTGTTTTATATCTGCACAGTTTTCTGTTTTATTCTGGAAAGTAAAACAGGTTTTAGTAGTAACTTTTGTGGTATAGCTACAATGAGACTGCCTTTTTCGTGGCACAACAATACGTTACTGTACAGTACTTTCTTCATCATGGCAATAAGCGTAATAACTAAGACATTTATACGCAAAGTATTTCACTTTTGTGTATTATGAGGTAAGTACATTGACTTCTGCAGAACTTAGCTTTTGGAGGACGATAACTACTACACTTCCACACAGATTATGTTGCAACAAGACGCACATTTAGCGCTACAGTACACGTATTTGAGTGATTAATTTTGTACTTAAAACATTTATTTTTAAAGATTTTTGAATTACAAAGAAAGTTTTCCGTGATACATTTCATTCCATTGCTGTAATCTGTAACACCTGAGGGTATAATTACATTAATCCTCAGGGGGGTACACGCTTACTTTGTGTACCATGTGTGTGGCAACCACAAGGAACCCTAGCTAATATGGTATTTGCTTATACAACTTTACACATCGGTACCATATTTCTCTAACACACAAATTACACAGCTATCTGATCATGTAACTGAGAGATAAACTTTTTTATTACATCAGTGACATATGTTTACGCAATTACAGAGTTGGATTACTTCACACTTACGAAATTGTATTTTGTCTGTACTGTGTGAACCGTTCATATTTTTTTTTGGAACCATTGTGATACTATGAGAGCTTTGAATGATGTATTTGGTATGGATTCATGATTTTTAAAGTACGTTTGAGGCAGATGACACTTTTGACATGAGCAGAGAATTTTTTTAATTATTGGAGGAAGCTACGACAATTTTGAGATTTGACTGAGGTGTTATGATGTTATTTTTACGACGACGATGTGTATTATGCTGCTGAGGTATGTTTACGATTAATAGGCTGAGGCTATATGAGTTATTTGATTATGCTTCATATTTATAATGACGAAATATTGACGAGTGTCGATGGATACGTATATGTGTAATAAGGTAAGGAGTAATGAATAGTGGGTAGGGACTCTTGACTTGTGAAACAGGATGTTGGAAACCAAGAATCGTACTTTAAGAGTTATGAAATGTGTGTAAATGCGTGAATGTATCACAATGCCAGCGAAAATTTTTTTGGACACTTATATTTATAGGATTTTGTTTCTACAGATTTGCAACGCTAATTCTTGACCTGTGAAATATTTTTATGTGAGACTGTCACTGTAGCGGAAACTGCTGTCATAAATATTTCCGTAAGAAAGTTAAGTGACCACCTGCACGTAATGCGTCGTGGGCACGCAGCTGTGTCAAACACCTGGAGAACAAGCCATTAGGGTGTGCCTTTCCGGAAGCACAGGTAGAAAAAAAAAGAAAAAAGGCAGGCCTTTATCCTCGCCATTGACATTCCTTTAGAGAAAATATTGCGAATGCGACACCCTCATTACTTCCATTAACCTTGCTATTGACATTCCTTTGTAGAAAGCATCGCAAATATTACACGCTCATTACCTGAAAACATATGATTACTCGTACTTTGTGCTAATTACTGCAATGCTTATGAATTGATGGGAAATATTTGTACATCTGCACACCTGATTATGACAAGTGTCTTTCTATGAGAGTTGAGAGCTACTGACTTACGAAATGCCACATGACTATTGAATGATGTTTTTATGCTTTGGTTTGCGTAATTGCTTATTTCATTTGACATCTGTTTTTCAGCTGTGTTGCAGCATTGGTTTCATAAAGTAAAATTAAATGCATTTGCTAATGTGAACACTTTCTGTCAACAGATCTATTAAATAATTATTTTATAATCCACATTCTTTAAAAAAGGAGCACTTGGAAAGGAAAGAACAATAAGAAGGCACTAGTAACAGTAACTGGACACATAATTTTCTTTTCAAGTTCATGGTAATATTTTTTTTATAATAAGTTGTTGTGGTGCACCACTTTAATTTAAATAGACATTAAGATGTGAATATACACTTCCCTTATCTGCATTGTTGTTTTTACTGTAATATCTTTTCTGCTTGAGCTTTGTCATGTATAGATATAAGTTTTATATTTTTTATATTTGCTGCTGCTGTTTGCCAGGCATAGTGCTACTGAATTTTAAATTGTGTTACTCTGTTAAGCTAGTTTTACTACTGACTTATTTTTCTTGTTACTGTACATTGGCTCATGTTAGTTGTAATGTTGCATTGCTTGGTAATTTATATTTACTGTAGCTTGCTTTGCAATTTTCCATTTTTTTTGCATTGCTGTTTGTGTTAATTTGTTATGTGCTGCTGCATTGCCTCGTCCCTTAGTTTAGTATCTGAGCTCAGTAGATTTAAGTTAGCTTAAGAGGAGACTATATAAGAAACTAACTATTATAAATTTATAAGAAATGCATTGAGAAGCTATCAGAAAATGGTCTGGCACAATAAAAAGGATACTGTACAGTGGAGAAAAACTATTGACAGAGGATGTGAACAGAATACAGAAAGCAGAGAGAAAAACTATTTTTGACAGAGGATGTGAACGAAATACAGAAGGCAGGCTTAGATAGGACTTTTGGGAATAATGATGAACAAAGGGAGATCTCCATGCAAAATACTGCAGTAAAACAAACCCTGTCCTTTCCTTTTGTGTCATCCCCCTATGTGTTTGTGTACCCTTGTGTATTTGTGTTTTTCCTGTCTTTATGTGTTTAGCTAATGAGAGCTATGTTGTAGAATTTTTCTAATACTATGTTATTTACTTTGTAAAGATGTTTAGACATTATTTATTCTGTTTTGTGTTAATGCTCATGTGTGAAGTTGATGTTTCGAAAGTTATTCTGATCTTTTATGTATGTACTCATGTCATAATTCCTGTAACACTGATGTATATGTCTATTTCTATTCTTTTGTAACGCCTGTTTTACTAAAAATGTTATCTGTATTGTTATGTTCCTTAATGATGTATTTTATACCTTTGTAATTGTATTCTCATGTTATAAAATTGTAATTGACACCAGTTCATCTTATTATTAACTTATAAGTTACATTTCACTACACACGTTTCTGTTGGTCATAGTATTTGGACAATATGTGAGAAGTAGGGACTGTTAGTGTTTGCACGTGTGTTAATAATTCAGCAAGGGACTGGATAACAGCATTGTTGGTTCTAAGGACAGTTCCGAAAACTTTGTGAGTGCACAAGTGGTGGTTTATGGACTTTCTGTATTATCCGCAAGACTCTTCAGTGGTGATTGTGCACCTGCACAGTCACAACAGATGGCTGCTGGCCATCTCTACAAGGACTACAGTGGGTCTGCATCTTTGATGACCCACCAATACCATTATCTCTACAAGGACTACAGTGGGTCTGCACCTCTGGTGGCCCACCAATACCAATACTCTCTACCAGGACTGCAGTGGGTCTGCTCTGTGATGACCTACCTACCAGTATTCGTCAGAACTTCGAATGACTCTGCTGTGGGTTTGCTCTGTTGTGGCCCATTACCTGTCAGCATGTCTAGAGTCAGCACTGTCTTTCTGTTGGAAGGACAACACTACTTCTTCAAGACTACATGGACATCCACTACTTCTGTGTGCATTGTCTTTTACTGCTCAGACTTTGATAAAAGAAACGGCAGTTTTACTGTGGTGAATGATCAGGACTGTCTTTATGGACTGTGAGAAAATTTTAGCTTTTGACCAACATTGTATCAATAAGTGTGTGCATTTTATATCTTTGTTACTGTAATTGTGAAAAATTTTTGTCAAATCTGTATTGGCCAGTGCCCAACACCATTTGTAAAAAAATTTTTTGTGGGGAGCATGGGGGCTATGTAAGTAGGCTGTTTATGTTTTCTTATTGGCAACGTTACGTAGCGCTCAATATGAAAATCACTGGCTGTGCTGTGGGCAGTCTGTGTCTGCTTTGCATTGTTGTAATACTCGCCATTGTAGTGTTAGGCAGCTGGCTGTGAACAGCGCGTAGCGTTGCGCAGTTGGAGGTGAGCCGCCAGCAGTGGTGGATGTGGGGAGAGAGATGGCGGAGGTTTGCAGTTTGTCATGAACTGGTATATATATATTATGATTTGTGATGATATTAAGGTAAATACATTGTTTGCTCTCTATTAATATCTTTCATTTGCTAACTACCCCTATCAGTAGTTAGTGCCTTCAGTAGTTTGAATCTTTTATTTAGCTGGCAGTAGTGGCGCTCGCTGTATTGCAGTAGCTTGAGCAGCGAAGATTTTTGTGAGGTAAGTGATTTGTGAAAGGTATAGTTTAATGTTTGTCAGGGCCATTCTTTAGTAGGGAATTTTGAAAGTCAGATTGCGTTGCGCTAAAAATATTGTGTGTCAGTTTAAGGACAGTCATGTATAATTGTTCTAAGGGGACGTTTCATATTGAGAGTGGTAGTGATGTTCAGTCCCAATGGGGCACTGTTAAGTGGGGCGTTTCCCAAGGGTCGGTGCTGGGGCCACTGCTGTTTCTTATTTATATAAATGATATGCCTTCTAGTATTTCAGGTGATTCAAAAATAGTTCTGTTTGCTGATGACACCAGCTTGATAGTGAAGGATCTTGTGTGTAGTATTGAAACAGTAACAAATAATGTAGTTCATGAAATAAGTTTGTGGCTTGAGGAAAATAATTTGATGCTAAATCACAGTAAGACTCAGTTTTTACAGTTTCTAACTCACAATTCAACAAGAACCGATATTTTGATCAGACAGAATAGGCATATTATTAGCGAGACGGAACAGTTCAAGTTCCTAGGCGTTCGGATAGATACTACGCTGTTGTGGAAAGCCCATGTCCAGGATCTTGTTCAGAAGCTAAATGCTGCTTTATTTACCATTAGAACAGTATCTGAAATAAGTGACACTTCAACACTAAAAGTAGTCTACTTCGCATATTTTCATACGCTTATGTCGTATGGTATTATTTTTTGGGGTAATTCTTCTCATTCAAAAAGGGTATTTTTGGGTCAAAAACGGGCTGTTCGAGCTATATGTGGTGTAAGTTCGAGAACCACTTGTCGACCCCCATTCAAAAATCTGGGAATTCTGACATTGCCCTCACAGTATATATTTTCTTTAATGTCGTTTGTTATTAGCAATGTTAGCCTATTCCAAAGAGTTAGCAGCTTTCACTCAGTTAATACTAGGCAGAAATCAAATCTGCATGTAGAATGCACTACCTTGACTCTTGTGCAGAAAGGAGTGCAGTACTCTGCTGCATCCATTTTCAATAAGCTACCACAAGAACTCAAAAATCTTAGCAGTAGCCCAAACACTTTTAAGTCTAAACTGAACAGTTTCCTCATGGCTCTCCCCTTCTATTCTGTCGAGGAGCTCCTGGAAGAGCTAAAAAATTAAGCAAATTCCAGTGTTACATTGTTGATTTTCTTCATTTAAATTTACGACTTGTCACCTGAATGCTTTTTTATATTTCATTTTATCTGTTTCTAATATCGTGTTATAATTTCATATATTGACTCGTTCCATGACCATGGAGACTTCTCCTTAATTTTGTCCCACGGAACAATAAATAAATAAATAAATAAATATAATAAAACCTGATACACTGCAAGGAGTGGTCGGAATTTCCTCGGTTCTTCGCATCTAATATCTTTTATTCGGGCTCTCTTTTCTATGATTTCCCTTTTATCTGCTTCTGTTTCCGTTTCTAAGATGACTGTCTTGCCCGGGATTGATTGTTTTAGTGATTGTTTCACGTGTGGCCTTGGCGCTTGATTGTTTTCTGATTTAAAGAAGAGAGCGTTCGACTGCTTTGATTTACCTAGCTGTATGCGTTCTTCTACTTGGCTCTTCGGTTACTCAGCGATACAGACAGCCGTACCGTAGGTGCAACCATAACGCAGGGGTATCTGCTGAGGGGCCAGACAAACGTGTGGTTCCTGAAGAGGGGCAGCAGCCTTTTCAGTAGTTGAAGGGGCAACAGTCAGGATGATTGACTGATCTGGCCTTGTAACACTAACCAAAACAGCCGTGTTGTTGTGGTACTGCGAACGGCTGAAAGCAAGGGGAAACAAAAGCCGTAATTTTTCCGCAGGGCATGCAGCTTTACTGTATGGTTAAATGATGATGACGTCCTCTTGGGTAAAATATTCTGGAGGTAGAATAGTCCCTCATTCGGATCTCCGGGAGGGGACTACTCAAGTGGGCGTCGTTATCAGTAGAAAGAAGCCTGGCGTTCTACGGGTGGGAGCGTGGAATGTCAGATCCCTCAATCGGGAATGTAAGTAAGAAAATTTAAAAATGGAAATGGATAGGCTAAAGATAGATATAGTGGGAATTGGTGAAGTTCGGTGGCTGGAGGAACAAGACTTTTGGTCAGGTGAATACAGGGTTATCAATACAAAATCAAATAGGGGTGATGCAGGAGTTGGTTTAATAATGGGTTTAATATGAGTAAGCATAGTGAACGCGTTATTGTGGCCAAGATAGACACGAAGCTCACGCCTACTACAGTAGTACAAGTTTATATGCCAACTAGCTCTGCAGATGACGAAGAAATTGATGAAACGTATAATGAGATAAAAGAAATTATTCAGATAGTGAAGCGAGACGGAAATTTAATAGCCATGGATGACTGGAATTCGCTAGTAGGAAAAGGAAGAGAAGGAAACGTAGTAGGTGAATATGAATTGGGGATAAGAGCAGCCTGGTAGAATTTTGCACAGAGCATAACTTAATCATAGCTAACACTTGGTTCAAGAATCATGAAAGAAGGCTGTATACATGGAAGAAGCCTGCAGATACTAGAAGGTATCAGATTATATATATATAATGGTAAGACAGAGATTTAGGAACTAGGTTTTAAATTGTAGGGCATTTCCAGGGGCAGATGTGGACTCTGACTACAAACTATTGGTTATGAACTGTAGGTTAAAACTGAAAAAACTGCAAAAAGATAGGAATTTAAGGAGATACGACCTGGATAAACTGACTAAAACAAAGGCTGTACAGAGTTTCAGGCAGAGCATTAAGGAACAATTGACAGGAATAGGGAAAAATACAGTAGAAGAAGAATGTGTAGCTTTGAGGGATGAAGTAGTGAAGGCAGCAGAGAATCAAGTAGGTAAAAAGACGAGGGCTAGTAGGAATCATTGGGTAACAGAAGAAATATTGAATTTAATTGATGAAAGGTGGAAATATAAAAATGCAGTAAATGAAGCAGGCAAAAAGGAATACAAGCGTCTCAAACAAGAGATCGACAGGAAGTGCAAAATGGCTAAGCAGGGATGGCTAGAGGACAAATGTAAGGATGTAGAGGCTTATCTCACTAGGGGTAAGATAGATACTGCCAGCTGCAAAATTAAAGGGACCTTTGGAGAAGAGAGAACCAGTTGTATGAATATCAAGAGCTCGATGAACACTCCGACTCTCGTAGCGTCTAATCTGTCTTTCAGATATACGTTCCTCGAGCCGCTAAATATTTCAGAGCTTTCCACTTCACCTTTCAGCCAGCTCTCTGCCTCAAGAATAATTTGAGCGCGCAGCATATGGAAACACTGGGCGAGGAATGTATATTCTGATAAGACCGTATGTCTCGTGGTGCACGACTCTTTGCGTAGGTTGTCAAACAAAATCATTCCTACGGAAGTTTAGGAATTTTGTAGGACTCTGGAGAGCTTGCATTGAGCATTTGGAAGATTCTGTCTAAACTTTATACCATTTTAAGCAGACTATAGGTTTTATTGAAAATTACGGTTTTCATTTGACTCAGCTTCATTTCTATTATCTCTTGAGGAATGACAAATAAGATATCCTACACGGTGGTTACTTAGTCAGGTTCTTTAGTAATGTTGTCTTACAGTAGATTATGTGTTGGTGCTAGCTTTCAATAGCTTAATACGTTAATTACAGCCGTCAGCAATAAAAATGAAGACAGTACGTGCTGTCAAAATGGTTCAAATGGCTCTGAGCACTATGGGACTTAACTTCTGAGGTCATCAGTCCACTAGAACTTAGAACTACTTAAACCTAACTAACCTAAGGACATCACACACATCCACGCCCGAGTCAGGATTCGAACCTGCGACCGTAGTGGTAACGCGGTTCCAGACTGTAGCGCCTAGAACCGCTCGGCCACTCCAGCCGGCTACGTGCTGTCATCGGAATTACCATCTCTACGCTGTTACCCATTCTATAGAGCTGTAAATTCCTCAGTAAGTTCATTTATAGACATTAATTGCATAACTTTAACAAGATGTAAAGTAGTGATTGCACTTCTCGCACTATATGAAGAATTTTAGAAGTATAATAGTAACTGTTCACGAAGTATCATTTATTCAGGAAACGTATAAAGAATGCTTCTCGTATCTGGTACAATATATCACTTAATATCTATGATAAATGTCTGGGAATTCAAATGGCACTTACTGTGGCGGCCAAATGAGTGAACTCATTATAACACATAAAAACTATTTGCTGTTTCCTCTTCTGTAGAGAGTAGCAGTTATTTACAGTTACACAGATCACAAAACATATCAGAACGCTTTCAAAAGCCCAGAGAGTGGCGCATGGTTTGACGTGTTTGAGTAGAATTTTAAAAGTATGAAATGATTGAAACCATAAATCTGCTACGTATTGCATTCACGGAAAATAAAATTTGGTAAATTTATTAAACAGGTCCAATTCTTTAGCCATAACGTGCTGCATTCACGAAATTAAAAGTTTCTAACTGTAATAGATGTTTTTTTTGCTATTGGTAACAATACAGGCTCACTTGTTAGTCAATGATATTTCGTTTTAGTGGATGGATGCATCAAAGTGTGTTAAATGATGCGTCGAAACAGAAATCAGGTAAGAAAAATGACATGATTCCACGATATTGCGTATTTAATCCCTTTCTTGCAGCCCATTCTCAAAGTGCATCTACAGAAACCGATGAGGATACGTCGTTGTTAATCCATTAAAGAAAAGGAAAATAGAAAACAGTGTGCCACGCAGATTCGTGCAATCCACGGTCGTCAACGGTCATCTTCAAAGATACGCAAGGAACGCGATTTTTCAACGAATTGACAACGTTGTGTTCACATCGGTTACTATAGATGCAGTTGCAAATGGAGTGTGTCCGAAACTAGTAGTGCATATAAAATAATTATAACACAACTGGAAAGATCATGTCATTTTTCATACCTCATTTCCGTGTAGACACTTACTATAATAATGTCATGCTCTTACTGAGGTTGTGGGACCTACGCAGAAGATAACAAGGAAATGAGGTGCTTCGATGGACAAAGTTGCCAGAGAACTGAATGTTCGGCGAATCTAGTGTAAGAGCTGGTTTGGAGCGTAGTACACCGATTGTTTCTTGAAATGATTCAAACTTTGGTCTATCCAGATGACTTACATCATGGTTTATTTTCAAAATAAAAAAATTACGTGAAAGTTGTCAAACAGTGTAAACATGTGTAAAAATATGATTTGGAGCAAAGAAATTATGTTATGCCTGATCTTAGTAACTGCTTTATTTACATTAAGTACTCAGCTGTAAACAGCATTTCATATGGCACACATGGGTCAAAACGTACCTTTGCTCTTACCAAATGAGAACCACAATTTCACATTTAATATCTACAGTTAATATTGCAAAAACTCAACCTAAGATCTTGTGAATTGTTAATTTTAATGTACCATTAGGATATATCCTGAGTGTCACCCACCAGTAGAGAAATTTTTTTAGCCAGTATGGGAATATAACAACTTGGGCAGGTATACGTTCATCATCGAAATGGTGTAAGTGATTTTGAGTAAAGATGCTCCTGTTCCCATTTGTACCGCATTGTAGCGGCTCTTTGAATCAGAAGGTGTGGGATTTTATTGAGCAGCTGGTTTAAGTTTGATTTGTTTGTGGCACTGGGGCAATGCTTCTACCCATAGTGCGCTTCCGTCTGTAATAGGCATATATGTTCACTGACTAGGAATCTTATTTACCACACACGTAGACTGCGGTATTTCCTCGTTGTTCTGTGGCCTTACTGTTACCATCAATTGTTCTGTGCTGTTTTCCAAAAATGCCTTGATTAATTTAAAAAAATGGGAAGATGTAACAATAATGATTTGTCAGTGCAGATATATTTTGAAACATCTGCCTTCAGTCAGAATTTATCATGGCACTACTTGGTATCAGCCAAAAGGAGTAAACATATCAATTTCAAAACACAGTTCTGGATTATATTTTAAATCTGATATCACATATTATAATTTGAATTGAAACATATGTATGGTAACCTTAGTTAAATAATCAATACTTAACAACATTATTATAAGAGGCATATATGAAATGATCGATTTTTTGTTACATTTCAACACATTAATATTTATTTATAACAGTTTGAAAATATTTAATCAAATATTCTTATCAACATTTTTGGCATCAGTTTTAATGTTTTTTACCCTGTCGATACATTTAGCAGTTCTATACAATAGATAATTATATATTACAAAGCAGTAGGTAAAAAATACACACTACATATCGGTAACCATGTAAAAAGTAGAGCAAAAATATTTCTGACGAAGTCTCTTTTTTTGTTGCTGCTCTATCCGGCCAGCCGTGCGACACGGGGCGCGCTCAGTTCGAAGCACCGGCATTCGTCCGCGCAGCATCGCCGTCGACGACATCGACTGCTCGCCTGTGTCCAGCGGAGTCACTGCCGCTGCTTCCGTCTCTGGCGCCGCCGTGGACTGCGCGCCGCTGTCGACACCGGTCGCCTCCAACAAGATGATCTCGGGCTGCGCTCGTGCCGACCTGTGCAACACACGGACACAAAGCGGTCTTAGAGTTACACGGTAGTCCTGGACCACTAAAACAAAGCAGTCATCAGGTTCTCACATGTAATTTTCAATAAACGACTGCCTGCAGCGTGGGAGTTTTGATTTCAGTTCAACATGAGTACATCTAAATCTACATATACATTTATACTCCGCAAGCCACCCACGGTGTGTGGCTGACGGCACTTTACGTGCCACTGTCAGTACCTCCCTTTCCTGTTCCACTCGCGTATGGTTCGCGGGAAGAACGACTGCCGGAAAGCCTCCGTGCGCGCTCGAATATCTCTAATTTTACATTCGTGATCTCCTCGGGAGGTATTAGTAGGGGGAAACAATATATTCAATACCTCATCCAGAACCGCACCCTCTCGAAACCTTGACAGCAGACTACACCGCGATGCAGAGCGCCTCTCTTGCAGAGTCTGCCACTTGAGTTCGCTAAACGTCTCCGTAACGCTATCATGCTTACCAAATAACCCTGTGACGAAACGCGACGCTCTTCTTTGGATCTTCTCTATCTCCTCTGTCAACCCCACCTGGTACGGTACCACACGAAAGAGCAATAGTCAAGTATAGGACGACCGAGTGTTTTGTAAGCCACCTCCTTTGTTGATGGACTACATTTTCTAAGGACTCTCCCAATGAATCACAACCTGGCACCGGCTTCACCAACAATTAATTTTATATGACCATTCCACTTGAAATCGTTCCGTACGCATATGCCCAGATATTTTACAGAAGTAACTGCTACCAGCGTTTGTTCCGCTTTCATATAATCATACAATAAAGGATCCTTCTTTCTATGGGTTGCATTACCTAATGGGAGATGAAGAAGCTTGCACGGGATAGAGTAGCATAGAGAGCTGCATTAAACCAGTCTCAGGACTGAAGACCACAACAACAACAACTGTATAATGCGTGGAGGGCGCTACTCGAGTACAAGTAGTACCTTTTCCCTTACTTCTGAGCCATATACACTGTGTGATCAAAAGTATCTACACACCCACAAAAACATACGTTATTCATATTAGATGCATTGTGCTGTCACCTACTGCCAGGTACTCCATATCAGCGACATCAGTAGTCATTAGACATCGTGAGAGAGTAGAATGGGGCGCTCCGCAGAACTTACGGACTTCGAATGTGTATCAAATGTGTCATACATCTGTACGCGAGATTTCCATACTCCTAAACGTGCCCAGGTCCACTGTTTACGATGTGATAGTGGAGTGGAAACGTGGAGGAACACGTGCAGCACAAAAGCGTACAGGCCGACCTCGTCTGTTGACGGACAGAGACAGCCGGCAGGTGAAGAGGACCGTAATGTGTAATAGGCAGACGTCTTACCAGACCATCACACACGAATTCCAAGCTGCAAGTACAATGACGGTTAGGCTGGAGGTGAGAAAACTTGAATTTCATTGCCGAGTGGCTGCTCATAAGCCACGTCACGCCACTAAATGTCAAACGTTGCCTTGCATGATATAAGGAGCGTAAACATTGGACCACTGAACTGTGGAAAAACGTTGTGTCGAGTGATGCATCACGGTACATAATATGGCGATCCGATGGCAGGGTGTGGGTGTGGCGAATGCCAGGTGAACGTCATCTGCCAGCATGTGTAGTGCCAACAGTAAAATTCGGAGGCGGTGGTGTTATGATATGGTACTGTTTTTCATAGAGGGGGCTTGAACACTTTGCTGTTTTGCGTGGCACTATCACAGCATAGGCCTTCTTGCTTCCCACTGTTGAAGAGCAATTCGGGGATGGCGACTGCATCTTTCAAGACGATCGAGCACCTGATCATAACGCACGGCCTGTGGCGGAGTAGTTACACGACACTAACATCCCTGTAATGGACTGGCATGCACAGAATCCTGACCAGAACACTGATTTCGTTCCGGGCCTCACCGACCGACATTGATACCTCTCCTCAGTGCAGCACTCCGTCAAGAAAGGGTTGCCATTGCCCAAGAAACCTTCCAACACCTGATTGAACAAATACCTGCGAGAGTGGAATATGTCATCAGGGCTAAGGATGGGCCAACACCACACTGAATGCCAGCATTACCGATGGAGGGCGCCACGAACTTGTAGGTCATTTTCAGCGGCATGTCCGAATACTTTTGATCACATAGTGTATGTGTGGTGCGCAACTGATCTACATCTGATAGGACTTTGTGACTGCCTCTTTTTTCTGGTTGCAATGTTATGACGATTTACGTAAACGTATTTGATATCCCCCGACTGTCGGCTGTGATATCCCTCCCCCCAATGAACCATGGACCTTGTCGTTTGTGGGGAGGTTTGCGTGCCTCAGCGATACAGACAGCCGTACCGTAGGTGCAACCACAACGGAGGGATATCTGTTGAGAGGCCAGATAAACGTGTGGTTCCTGAAGAGGTGCAGCAACCTTTTCAGTAGTTGCGGAGGAACAGTCTGGTTGATTGACTGATCTGGCCTTATAACACTAACCAAAACAGCCGTGCTGTTGTGGTACTGCGAACAGCTGAAAGCAAGGGGAAACTAGGGCAGTTATTTTTCCCGAGTGCTTGCAGCTTTACTGTATGGATAAATGATGATGGCGTCTTCTTGGGTAAAATATTCCGGAGGTAAAATAATCCCCCAATTCGGATCTCCGGGCGGGGACTACTCAAGAGGATGTCGTTATCAGGAGAAAGAAAACTGGCGTTCTACTGATCGGAGCGTGGAATGTCAGATCCCTTAATCGGGCAGGTAGGTTAGAAAATTTAAAAAGGGAAATGGATAGGTTAAAGTTAGATATAGTGGGAATTAGTGAAGTTCGGTGGCAGGAGGAACAAGACTTCTGGTCAGGTGACTACAGGGTTATAAACACAAAATCAAGTAGGGGTAATGCAGGAGTAAGTTTAATAATGAATAGGAAAATGGGAATGCGGGTAAGCTACTACAAACAGCATAGTGAACGCATTATTGTGGCAAAGATAGATACGAAGCCCACGCCAACCACAGTAGTACAAGTTTACATGCCAACACGTTCTGCAGATGACGAAGAAATTGAAGAAATGTATGATGAAATAAAAGAAATTATTCAGGTAGTGAAGGGAGGCGAAAATTTAATAGTCATGGGTGACTGGAATTCGTCGGCGGGAAAAGGGAGGGAAGGAAACATAGTGGGTGAATATGGATTGGGGGTAAGAAATGAAAGAGGAAGCCATCTGGTAGAATTTTGCACAGAGCACAACTTAATCATGGCTAACACTTGGTTCAAGAATCATAAAAGAAGGTTGCATACATGGAAGAAGCCTGGAGATACTGACAAGTTTCAGATAGATTATATAATGGTAAGACAGAAATTTAGGAGCCAGGGTTTAAATTGTAAGACATTTCCAGGGGCAGATGTGGATTCTGACCACAATCTATTGGTTATGAACTGTAGATTAAAACTGAAGAAACTACAAAAAGGTGGTAATTTAAGGAGATGGGACCTGGATAAACTGCCTAAACCAGAGGTTGTACAGAGTTTCAGGGAGAGTATAAGGGAACAATTGACATGAATGGGAGAAAGAAATACAGTAGAAGAAGAACGGGTAGCTATCAGGAATGAAGTAGTGAAGGCAGCAGACGATCAAGTAGGTAAAAAGACGAGGGCTAGTAGAAATCCTTGGGTAACAGAGGAAACATTGAATTTAATTGATGAATGGAGAATATATAAAAATGCAGTAAATGAAGCAGGCAAAAAGGAATACAAACGTCTCAAAAATGAGATTGACAGGAAGTTCAAAATGGGTAAGTAGGGTTGGCTAGAGGATAAATGTAAGGATGTAAAGGCTTATCTCACTAGGGGTAAGATAGATACTGCCTAGAGGAGAATTAAAGTGACTTTTGGAGAAAGGAGAACCACTTGTATGAATATCAAGAGCTCAGATGGGAACCCAGTTCTAAGCAAAGAAGAGAATGCAGAAAGGTGGAAGGAGTATATAGAGGGTCTATACAAGGGCGATGTACTTGAGGGCAATATTATGGAAATGGAAGAGCATGTAGATGAAATGGGAGATATGATACTGCTTGAAGAGTTTGACAAAGAACTGAAAGACCTGAGTCGAAACAAGGCCCCAGGCGTAGGCAACATTCCATTAGAACTACTGACAGCCTTGGGAGAGCCACTCCTGACAAACCTCTACCATCTGGTGAGCAAGATGTATGGGACAGGCGAAATTCCCTCAGACTTCAAGAAGAATATAGTAATTCCAATCCCAAAGAAAGCAGGTGTTGACAGATGTGAAAATTACCGAACTATCAGTTTAATAATTCACGGCTGCAAAATACTATCACAAATTCTTTACAGACGGAAGGAAAAACAAGTAGATGCTGACCTCGGGGAAGATAAGTTTGGATTCCGTAGAAATATCGGAACGCGTGAGGCAATACTGACCCTACGACTTATCTTAGAAGCTAGACTAAGGAAAGGCAAACCTACGTTTCTAGCATTTGTAGACTTAGAGAAAGCTTTTGACAATGTTGACTGGAATACTCTCTTTCAAATTCTGTAAGTGGCAGGAGTAAAATACAGAGAGCTAAAAGCTATTTACAACTTGTACAGAAACCAGATGGCAGTTATAAGAGTTCAGGGGCATAAAAGGGAAGCAGTGGTTGGGGAGGGAGTGAGACAGGGTTGTAGCTTATCCCCGATGTTATTCAATCTGTATATTGAGAAAGCAGTGAAGGAAACAAAAGAAAAATTCGGAGTAGGTATTAAAATCCATGGAGGAGAAATAAAACCTTTGAGGTTCGCCGATGACATTGTAATACTCTCAGAGCCAGCAAAGGACTTGGAAGAGCAGTTGAACGGAACGGATATAAGATGAACATCAACAAAAGCAAAACGAGGATAATGGAATGTAGTCGAATTAAGTCGGGTGATGCTGAGGGAATTAGATTAGGGAATGAGACACTTAAAATAGTAAAGGCGTTTAGCTATTTGGGGAGCAAAATAACTGATGATGGTCGAAGTAGAGAGGATATAAAATGTAGATTGGCAATGGCAAGGAAAGCATTTCTGAAGAAGAGAAATTTGATAACATCGAGTATAGATTTAAGTGTCAGGAAGTCGTTTCTGAAAGTGTTTGTGTGGAGTGTAGCCATGTATGGAAGTGAAACATGGACGATAAATAGTTTGGACAAGAAGAGAATAGAAGCTTTCGAAATGTGCTGCTACAGAAGAATGCTGATGGGTAGATCGTATAACTAATGAGGAGGTATTGAATAGGATTGGGGAGAGGAGAAGTTTGTGGCACAACGGACTAGAAGAAGGGATCGCTTGGTTAGACATGTTCTGAGGCATCAAGGGATCACCAATTTAGTATTGGAGGCCAGCGTGGAGGGTAGATATCGTAGAGGGAGACCAAGAGATGAATACACTAAGCAGATTCAGAAAGATGTAGGTTGCATTACCTAATGGGAGATGAAGAAGCTTGCACGGGATAGAGTAGCATGGAGAGCTGCATTAAACCAGTCTCAGGACTGAAGACCACAACAACAACAACTGTATATTGCGTGGAGGGCGCTACTCGAGTACAAGTAGTACGTTGTCCCTTACTTCTGTGCCATATTCACTATGTGATCAAAAGTATCCAGAAACTCCATAAACACACGTTTCTCATATTAGGTGCATTGTGGTACCACCTACTGTCAGGTATTCCATATCAGCGACATCAGTAGACATTAGACATCGTGAGGGAGTGGAATGGGGCGCTCCGTGGAACTCACGGACTTCGCATGTGGTCAGGTGATTGGGTCTCACTTGTGTCATAAATCTGTACGCGAGATTTCCACACACCTAAACATGCCCAGGTCCACTGTTTCCGATGTGATAGTGAAGTGGAAACGTGAAGGGACACGTACAGCACAAAAGTGTACAGGCTGACCTCATCTGTTGACGGACAGAGACAGCCGACAGGTGAATAGGTTCGTAATGTGTAACAGGCAGACATATATCCAGATCATTACACAGGAATTCTAGACTGTATCAAAATCCACTGCAAGTACGAGGGTCACCCAAAAGAAATGCACACTATTTTTGTAATAATTCAGTTTTCATTTTGCATGTGTGAAAATTTTACAGTGTGTAGATACATCCATCCCGCTTGTTTTCAAACTTAGTTCAACTTGTCCCCGTGAGTGGCGCCGTCACAGCATGTCTTCAAGATGGCTGCTACACTTGACGTTCGTCAGAAGCAACGTGCTGCCATAGAATTCCTGCGCTGTGAAAACGAGACAATGGGAAACATCCACAACAGGTTGAAAAAGGTGTATCGAGATGCTGCTGTCGATCGCAGTACAGTTAGTCGGTGGGCAAGCAGGTTTCGTGATGAAAGCGGGCAAGGCAATATTGAGAATTGTCCTCGCAGCGGCAGGCCTCGTACTGCACACACTCCAGACAATGTGCAGTTAACGAATTGGTGACTGCTGACAGTGGCATCACAGTGAACGAATTGTCACGCTACGTTGGGATAGGGGAAGTAAGTATTCGTAGAATACTGAAAGTGTTGGCGTTAAAAAAGGTTTGTGACAGGTGGGTTTTCAGGATGTTGACAGTGGCTCACAAAAAAAACAAGGAAAACGGTATGCAGCGAACTTTTGGAACAGTACGAGAATGGTGGAGATGAATTTCTTGGAAGAATTGTGACAGGTGATGAAACATGACACCATCATTTTTCACCAGACAAGAAGAGGCAGTCAGTGGAGTGGCGTCATGCAAATTCACCCAAGGAGAAAAAGAAATTCGAAACCACACCTTCTGCTGGATAAGTTCTGGCTACGGTGTGTTTCGATTCCGAAGGACTCTTGCTTGTGGTCATCATGCCAAGTGGAACCACCATAAATTCTGATGCGTATGTGGCGTCACTGAAGAAACTTCAAGCTCGACTGAGTCGTGTTCAACCACATCGGCAAAAGCAAGATGTTCTGCTGTTGCGCGACAATGCACGGCCACATGTCAATCAAAAAACCATGGAAGCGATCACAAAACTTGGATGGACAACACTGAAACACCCGCCTTACAGTCCTGACCTGGCTCACCGTGCGGGTATACAGGCGCTGGTTCCTAGATGGCGTAAGGCAGTTGGGAGGGATGGAAATTATTTGGAGAAATGAAAATATTGTTCCTAAAGGGTGTATCTACACACGGTAAAACTTTAAAACATGTTGAATAAAAGATGGATTTTTTTAAAAAATGGTATGCATTTCTTTTGGAGTGACCCTCGTACTATGACTGTTGGGCGGGAGGTGAGAAAACTTCGATTTCATTGTCGAGTGGCTGCTGATAAGCCATGTCACGCTGCTAAATGCCAAACGATGCCTTGCTTGGTATAAGGAGAGCAATCATTGGATCATTGAACAGTGGAAAAACGTTGTGTGGAGTGATGCCTCACGGTACGCAATATGGCGATCCGATTGCTGCGTGTGGGTATGGCGAATGCCAGGTGAACGACATCTGACTGCATGTGTAGTGCCAACAGTAAAATCCGGAGGCAGTGGTGTTATGGTATTGTCGTGTTTTTCATAGAGGGGGCTTGAACCCCTTGTTGTTTTGCGTGGCACTATCACAGCACAGGCCTTCTTGCTTCCCACTGTTGAAGAGCAATTCGGGGATGGCGACTGCATCTTTCAAGACGATCGAGCACCTGTTCATAATGCACGGCCTGTGGCGGAGCGGTTGCACGACAATAACGTCCCTGTAATGGACTGGCCTGGACAGAGTCCTGACCAGAACGGCGACTTCGGGCCGGGCCTCACCGACCGACGTTGAAACCCCTCTTCAGTGCAGCACTCCGTGAAGAATAGGCTGTCATTCCCCAAGAAACCTTACAGCATCTAATTGAAAGTATACCTGCGAGAGTGGAACCTGTCATCAGGGCTAAGGTTGGGCCAACACCATTCTGAATTCCAGCATTACGCATGGAGGGTGCCACGATCTTGTAGGTCATTTTCTACCACGTGTCCAGATACTTTTGATCACATAGTGCATGTGTGGTGCGCAACTGAACTGCGTCTGATAGGACTTTGTGAATGCCTCTGGTTTTCTGCTGGCACTGTTATGACGATTTACGTAAATGTATGTGATATCCAGTTCTTCTTTCCATATACAACCATTTTTATTCTTTTCTTGATGATCAAATGATTTATAAAATTTATGTGTCTCTGTTAAAGTATTGTTAATTTTCAGCCATTTTCAACACAAATTAAGTTTTCTAAATTCACTTTTCATAATCCACCAACGCTTAGCACATCAGTACTTTAATGGGATGAATGGGAAACTGTCGTACCTACAGGATAATGTACCTAGGAACACAGGACGTGCTTTGGTTAGCAGTTTAGTCTAGTAACTGGTTTTATAATTACATGAAGGAATATGCACTAGAGTCCACCATAAGCAGCATCCGCCAGTTTCCACGGTTTTGGTTGTTTCTAGACACGAGGTTGTGTAGTGCGGCTTTCGCAAATATATCGAGGTCTAGACATTGTAATTTTGTATAATATGTTAAAGATATTTGGAATGTTTGGGTCACGAAAGCTGGCAACAGCCGGGAGACTGGTGTGCTGACCGCATACCTCTCCGCATCCCCACCCAGTAACGTCTATCGGCCTGTCGGTGTTATGGTCTTCCGACGCCTGTTCGGACGGATTTTGAAGTTTTTTTTATTTGGAACGTACTGTTAATTCTACTCTTAAAGAATTTTTTGGAAAGTAAGTCTATATGTTTTTGAAATTAGTCGTACAGCATCTGAAGGGTAACTCAATACTTAGCCGCTCGAGCATCTTCCTGTACTTTGATGCAGAAGAATACTTTCTACCTTGCAAATTAAATGAGGTTCTTCAATGTCTTAACAATTTTACCTATCTTGATAATGGAAAACTGTGTCTCCTTACAACAGCTTCAGTTTCAAAATGTATTTAACTTGCAACTGGGTTTTGATATTACTTATGCTTACTATGACTTATTGGTGTGTGTCACAGTAATGTAACAGGTAACAAACACACTGTCCGAACAGGCCATGAATGTCTAACAGGACCGACCAGTTGCTGGTCATCCTCAGGCCCTAAGCGTCACCGAGTGCTAATGCAGAGGGGCATGTCGTCAGCAAACCGCTCTCCCAGCCGTTGTCAGCTTTGTTGACCAGTGCCGCTACTTCTCAGTGAAGCAGCTCTTCATCTGGCCTCATAATGGCTGAACGCACCCGGCTTGCCAGAAGCACTCGGCAGACCGGGACGGTCCAAGTGCTAGCCAATCCCGTCAGTGCTTAACTTCGGTGATCTGACGGGAACCATTGTTACCACTGCGGAAAGGTAGTTGGCATAATGTAACAGATACAAGCCGGCCGCGGTGGCCGAGCGGTTCTAGGCGCTTCAGTCCGGAACCGCGCGACTGCTACCGTCACAGGTACGAATCCTGCCTCGGGCACGGATGTGTGTGCTGTCCTTAGGTTAGTTAGGTTTAAGTAGTTCTAAGTTCTAGGGGACTGATGACCTCAGATGTTAATTCCCATAGTGCTCAGAGCCCTTTTTTTTTTTTTTTTGTAACAGATACAAGATGGAATACAATATTGAAAAGATTTTCTACATCTGCATATACATTGTATTCCGCAAGCCACCCAGTAGGGGATACTTCTGGTACCACTAACTGATCCTCCTACCTGTTCCATTCGCGGATGGCGCGTGGGAAGAATGACTGTCAGTAAGCCTCCGTATAGGCTCTAATTTCTCGAATTTTTTCTTCGTCAGCGCTACGCAATATGTGTGTGGGAGAAAGTAATATGTTGTCCGACTTCCTGGAAAGAGCTCGTTTAAATTTCAAGAGTAAACCTTCTCGACAGAATAGTTTTAAATTTCAGTCAAGTAGTTATTCTTAGGTACATGACACTGTTGCACCTTGAAACATGTTTTTGCATTAAAAAACTTAATTTTCCGGAGCACCTTTGTAAGCTTTAAGAAAATATATCAAAGTTCTATTACCTGAGGTGGGTAGAGGCGATAGTCCGAATAGCGTCCCAAGATTCAAGACTCTTCCCTTGTCGAAATGACTGAATATTGACAAGTCGATGTTTCATGCTTGAATTTTTAGTACCGAGAGATAAGTTTCTATCCTAATGTACAAACTTATTTCAAAAGAAATTGATTTGGAAAATACAGACTTGAAAAAGTTCTTTCAAGAATTCCGAGGAAAGAGGCGAACTTTAAAAGAAAAAGGAGAATCTTTTTTGCACCTTAATGCCACCGTTTGTAAATTTGTGCATGCGAAGAAGTGCGAGTGAGATCAGACCAGCATACAAACTGTTCCGTTCCAATCACAGCGGTAGCATTTCTTCCGGATATTACAGAATCCGACGTTACAGCACAGCAGTACGTGGACGATATTCTAATCCCCAACTTCTTACAATTCACGGGAAGCCATCCCGAGCACACTGCGAGAGTTTCTGTTGTTTGTCTCCGTGCTTGGAAAACCCTGTCTTCACCATCAAGGTCTCTCCCCAACTGAGAACGTTTGGATCATTATGGGTAAGTCCCTAATTAGGCGCTATATCCCTCCGGAAGACATCTAACAACTCCGTTAGTCACATATGGAGCGCAGTAAGAATGACTGTTTAAATGCCTATGTGCGTGCTGTAATTTATATAATTGTTCTCACGATCCCTGTGGGAGCAATATGTAGGAGGTTTTAGTATATTTCTGCAGTCATCATTTAAAGTCGGTTCTTGAAATTTTATTAGTAGACTTTCTCAGGAAGGTTTCCGTCTATCTTCAAGATTCTGACAGTTCAGCTCTGGCATAATATCCGTGACACACTACCGTGAGTCAAACAAACCGTTGCAGAATGAAAATCTCATTCTGGAAACCTCTGAACATTTGTGCTGCCCTTCTCCGTATACATTCAATATCCCCTGCTAGCCTTAATTTGTACGGGTCTCTGATATTTGAGCAGTATTCTGGGATGGGTCGCATGCGTGATTCGTAAGCGATCTCGTTTGTAGTCTGGTTGCATTTTCCTAGTCTTTTACCAATAAACCGAAGTCTAGTACCTGCTTTTCCCGTGACTGAGCCTAAGTGACCGTTACGTTTCAAGTCCTTATTAAGTGTTACAGCCATGTATTTGTATAACGTTACAGATTCACTGATATTATATTCATATGACAGCGTGATTTTTGTTTTGTCAACAACATAATTTTACATATCTAAGCACTTATAGGAAATTTGCTAGTCTTTCCACCATCTTGGAATCTTATCAAGGTCTGACTGAATATTTGTACAGTTTTCTTCCGACTTTGCTTCACTGCAGATAACATCGTTACCTGCGAAAAGACTTGTTTCCTATTGTCCGCAAGATCGTTATTATACAACATGAACAGGAAGGGTCCCAACACACTTCCTGGGTTACACCCGAAGTTACGTCTGCACCTGTCGATGACTGTCCATCCAAGATAACATGCAGAGTCCTCCCTACCAAAAAATCCTCAGTCCAGTCACACATTTCGTCTGATACCACACACGATGTACTTTTGTTAATAAGCGTTTCTCTGGTAGTGAGTCAAATGCTTTTCGGATACCGAGAAATACTGTATCTGCTTGACTGCATTGATCTATGGCTTTCAGGATTTTACGTGAGAAAAGTGCGAGCTGCATTTAACATGATCTATGTTTTCGATATCTGTGCTGCTTAGGATGGACGAAGCAATTCTGTTCCACATACCTCATTACGTCTGAATTCAGAATGTGTTCTAAGATTCTACAACAAAAGGATGTTGAGGATAGTTCTGTGGGTCACTCCTGCGACCCTCCTTGTATACTGGTGTGATCTATGGTTTCTTCCAGCTACTAGGCACGGTGTTTTGTTCGCTGGATCTGCGATATAATTAACAGAGGGACTAATTCAGCCGCAAACTGGGTGTAGAATCTTCTAGGGATTTCATTTCGCCCTGGGGCTTTGTCCAGTTTTAACGATTCCAGCTGTTTCTAAACGCCACTCACACTAATATTTATTTACTCACCTTTTCCGTGCTACTTGGATGAAATCGAGGCAAGTCTCTTGGGTTTTCCTTCGTGAGGGAACATTGGACGCAAAGTTAACCATTTCTGCTTTTGGTTTGCTACTGTCAATTTCTGTTTCTGCCTTGTCCATGAGTGACTAGACATACGAAGAGAAATCCTTTGGGTTTTGTTAAAGATTTTTCGACAATATTCCGGTGAAGTAGTGACTGAAAACTTCAGGCACTGCTGCCTTGATTGCCAAACGCGTTTTGATCAGCATCTCTATATCCATAGCGCCATATTACTTTTAATACCCATTCTGCAGGAGTCTCTATTTATTTACAGTGACATTATGCTATGGATGCTCTCTCCTATGTTCTACTAGAAGTGAGTCTGTCGATTTCGTAGTCAACTATTCACTTAAACTTGACCTATAGTTTCTCTACACGCTCATGTCCTAGGCTAAAAGCTTAAATTCCTCACTGACATATGACACTACTGCTTCCCACTCTCGTTTGGTGAAAATGTAAATCTTTCCGCTTGTTTCAGTTTCCTTTTGTACCTTCCTCATAGAGATACCAAACTGAGTGATGTTACAGATTGTTCCGCGTAACGCCACACGTTTCCTATAGAAGTACGATCGTGTGATACAGTGGTCCAGTCGAAATGCGATGCGGTGTCAAATCAAGAACGAAGGCGCACAGTCGTGTAAACGCGCTGTTCTCCTCTCTCTAGTGTTTCGGAATACTCATTACTCAGAAGCAAAAGGAAGGACAACACCTGAATGTTAAACTAAACTCCCTGGCTCACGTTCAAGGTGACTTGAATGATGGGTACAAGTCGTGATCCGAGAAACACCCCCAAAGCATCACAGGACCGCCCCACACCCGAATTTCGCCTTCCACCCACGAAGGATTAAGCGTCTCTTTGGGACGTTGGGAATTCTAGACCTAGCGCTATTTTAAAAGAGGCAAAACCGTAACTAATCAGACCACAATACATGCCTGAAGTTAGATACTTCGCAATTCCAGTATTGTATGGCCCATATAGCTTTAGGAAAGGTGGTGACTATGTGCTTGACAATGGCAGCAAGACTTAAGAAAAATCGAGACACCTTCATCGGATATATCGACACGGGAAAAAACATTCGAGAACATAAAATGAGGCAAAAAGTCAGAAATTTTGAGAGAAACAGGAATAAGCTGTAAGAGAAGACGAATAAACACAATCTGTACAAGTATCAGGATGGAAGTATAAGAGCAGAAGAGCAAGAAAAATGTTCCCCGGTTAAAAAGGTTGTCCTACAAGGATCTAGTACTTTGCCCCTACTGTTCAACCCACACACAGAGGAAGCAATGGTGGAAACAATGGAAGTTAAGAGAATGGGGTCGAGTTCAAGAGTGAGAAGATATCAATGACACGATACCCTAATGTCATCATTGCATTCTGTGAAATATAGGAAATAAATATGTGACCTCGTAAACGAAATGATCTGGCTAATGAGTACTGCAATTGGCTTGAGAATACATAGACGAAAACTATGAGGAGTGGCAGAAATGAGAATAAAAGAAACTTGGCATCAAAACTTGTGACCAACAATTAGATAAAATCAAACATTCTTCTACCACAGAAGCAACAAACGTATGATGGACGAGGCAAGGAGGACATAAATAGGAGACTAGCACAGGTAAAGAGAACATTCGTGATGAAAAAAGCCTATTAGTATCAAATATAAACCACAATTTGAGGAAGAAACATTTTAAAATGTACTTTTCAAGCACAGAATCGTACGGTAGTAAATCATGGACTATAGGGAAACCGAAAATAAATAGAATTAAATTGTTTCAGTTGCTGTGTTATGGATGGGTGTGAAATATTAGGTAGAACGAGGAATGATGCTCTTCCCCGTATACTCGACGAAGATAGGAACATGCGGATGAAACTAAAAAGAAGAGGTCGCGGACTGACAGGACACGTGTTATGACAATGTAAAATAGCTTCTATGCTAATAGAGGGAGCTCTGTGGAGTAAAAACTATAGGAGATGACAGTGATTGGAATACATTCAATAAATAATGAGGACGTAGCGTGCAAGAGCAACTGTGTAATGAGGAAAACTGATGAATCAAAAGACTTACTCACTAAAGATGGGCATCTTTTTCTGCCGCTGTGAACAATAGTCCTTTGCAATGAACCCGATCCCAAATTTCAGTTTCAGGCAATTTTCTTCGCAGTGTTCGGAAACAATTTGTGATGAGCCTACATTCACTGGCAGCAATTGCAGTCGGGTTTGAAACTGATTGTCGTCGAAAAGACGTGCCACTCCTATACTCTTGTTGTCTCTTGGGATATTTTCACTACCACTGTTCAAGGTTTGGTCATTATAAGTCCTTACACAACAGCTCGTTTCTGCCAATTTGTCACATCTCAACGTTGACCTGTCTCATTACCCTTAGTTTGTCTAACAGACTGACACATCCACACCACTTCATTGCCACCATTAACGACAGCTGTGGAAGATACCCGGCACGAGTCCTACACTGTCTACAGTGTTCCAAAGCACCCACTGTGTTTGAGAGGAGACTAATTTTTTGTCGATGAGGTTTGTAATACCATTAGAATCGTTATTTCGCAGTCATTCGACCAGTTAAATGATTTCATGTTTATTTAAGTGCCAGACATTACAACAAACTACATAATGACGTCGACCTTTTAGATACAGGCCCCAGCGAATGCAGCAAGAGAGCATATGGTGCGTACCTGAGTCCTCAGCAGCGGGCGGCGGAGCTGGAGAGGCTGGCCCCGGCGGCTGCGAGGGCGGTGGCGGAGGCCATCAGCAGCGACCAGAGGGGCGGTGCGCGCCGCCTCCACGCGCCGTTGTCCAACACTGTCAAAAAAGGGCACCGGCGCTCAGGCTACGCGCGCAACTCTGTGCTACGGCTGACAAGTCTGTGTACACTGCTGGCTCATTTGGGAACATTATTATTTTTAAACATTCTATAACGTTTAGGTGGTTTAATCTATTTTACCAACCCTTGAAAAATTTATGATTACAGTAGGGTATAAAACAGTACATCTACATCTACATCCACACTCCACAAGCCACCTGACGGTGTGTGGGGAGGGTACCTCGAGTACCTTATCGGTTCTCCTTTCTATTGCAGTCTCGCAATGTTCGTGGAAAGAAGGGTTGTCGGTATGCCTCTGTGTGGGCTCTAATCTCTCTAATTTTATCCTCATGGTCTCTTCGCGAGATATACGTAGGAGGGAGCAATATGCTGTTTGACTCCTCGGTGAAGGTGTATTCTCGAAACTTCAACAAAAGCCCGTACCGAAGTACTGAGCGTCTCTCCTGCAGTCTTCCACTGGAGTTTATCTGTCATCTCCGTAACGCTTTCGCGAATACTGAATGATTCTGTAACGAAGCGCGCTGCTCTCCGTTGGATCTTCTCTATCTCTTCTATCAACCCTATCTGGTACGGATCCCACACTGCTGAGCAGTATTCAAGCAGTGGGCGAACAAGCGTACTGTAACCTACTTCCTTTGTTTTCCGTTTGCATTTCCTTAGGATTCTTCCAATGAATCTCAGTCTAGCATCTGCTTTACCAACGATCAACTTTATATGATCATTCCATTTTAAATCACTCCTAATGCGTACTCGCAGATAATTTATGGAATTAACTGCTTCCAGATGCTGACCTGCTATATTGTAGCTAAATGATACGGGATCTTTCTTTCTATTTATTCGCAGCACATTACACTTGTCTACATTGAGATTCAATTGCCATTCCCTGCACCATGCGTCAATTCGCTGCAGATCCTCCTGCATTTCAGTACAATTTTCCATTGTTACAACCTCTCGATATACCACAGCATCATCCGCAAAAAGTCTCCGTGAACTTCTTATGTTATCCACAAGGTCATTTATGTATATTGTGAATAGCAACAGTCCTAAAACACTCCCCTGCGGCACACCTGAAATCACTCTTACTTCGGAAAATTTCTCTCCATTGAGAATGACATTTTGTATTGAAGTTGGTATGCAACATACCAATGGAGATCTAATAATTGTAATTAACTAACGCATAGCGTATAAATTATATCTTTCTAAGAATAACATTTGGAGTGGCAAAATTTGTAATATTTTAGCAGCAATGTAGCATTTTCCCCTCCTTTAGTGACATGTCAACGTTTATAGCATCTGTAGATTTGCAGAAAATTCTTATCACTGTTGGCTCCATTATACCTTTTGAAATTATAGAGGCAGAAGGGATAAAATACAGGGATATATAGTTTTTCTACAACTTCCCAAAAGAGGAAAATATTGGACAGCATTGACAAGATCTGTAGGACATGAAAGGGAAGCGTTAATCGAGGAGGGAGTGAGACCCTATTGTAGCCTACAACAGCTAGACTATTATTCAATTTGTGTATTTAACGTACAGTAAAAGAAACAGAGGAGAAATATTGAAAGACACTTAAAGTTCTGAGTGTGAAACTAAAATCTTTGACGTTCACCTAAGGCACTGTGATTTTGTCAGATACGGCAACGGGCTGGGAAGTGCAGTTGAAGCGAATAGAGGGATTCATGAAAAGAGGTAATAATGTGAATATCAAAACAAGGAAAACAACAGCATTGTAGTGTAGGAGAATAAACCGAGGCTAATCTGAAAGGATTATATTAGGAAATAAGACACTTAAACTTGTAGATGAGTTTAGAAATCCAAGCAGCAGAATAACTGATAATGGCCGAAGTAGACAAGATATAAAATGCTGACCGCCAATGACAAGAAAAGGAATTCCCGAAAAGAGATAATTATTGATATCTAATATCACTTTAAGGGCTACATAGTTTTTACTCAAATTAATTGACTAGATCGTAGCTTTATTCGCAAGAGAAACATGGCTAGAAGGGAACAGAAGGTTTTCAAATGTGGTACTAGAGACGAATACCGGAGGTATACGGGTAGATCGAATAACTAATGATTATATAGTGAACAGAATTAGAGAGAAATGTATTTGTCGTACAACTTGACTAAAAGTAGTGATCAATTGACTGCATAGTGAACAGAATTAGGGAAGAAATGTATTTCTGGCCCAATTTGTCAAAAAGTACTGATCAGTTGACAGGACGTATTTCCTTCGGCATCTTTTCGTAATCCTAGCTACTGCTCCGTCGGTGATAACGGCACTGTCGACAGGACGTTAAACTCTGATCTTATCTTCCTCCCTTTCTTCGTTCTTTCCCTCCTTCCTTTCTTCCTTCCTTCCATCCAACCGAAGGAATATGCTACTTCTAGAAATTAGTTTGTGATTGTCGTGCTCTGTGAAAATACCAACGGTTTCGCGTTAGTCCCTGTAATGATCCTCTGTTATACAATAGTTCAAACCAACCTCAGAGAAGCACTGATCAAATCACATCAAAACAGTGTGAATCAGATTCCAGTTACAGATTTTGTTCCTGCTGTGACCAGAAAACACAATTAACGCCATTAACTATTATGTGGCTAATACATAGAAATTCGCTGGTGTGGCTGGATGTTGCCCTCATGTTTACGAGCTGACTACGTAAAAGATATAAACTACGCTGACACAATTTATTAAACAAATCGTCTCGCATTGTCTTTGGTTGATTTTCACAGGGTAAAAGTTTACACCGCCTGTATGTATATCTAATCCTTTAATGCAAGAAATTGTACAAACTGCTTGAATCTGATTGAAAACACGATTAAACATTTTTGAAATTCTTTTGTTGCTTTTCCCTATGGATAACAAACACCAAATACCGTATGGGTAGTTAACGTATTCTTTATTAGTTCACACACTTACGATACCAGAGATGCTACATTGTCGTGTAACACATTTCCCCGCACGACCCCTATGGTCGCAGTTTCGAATCCTGCCTCGGGCATGTGTGTGTGTGATGTCCTTAGGTTGGTTACGTTTAACTAGTTCTAAGTTCCAGGTGGCTGATGACCACAGATATTAAGTCCCATAGTGCTCAGAGCCATTTGAACCATTTTGTAACAAATCCGCTCTTTTAACATTGTTTCACCATTCGGAACCGAGTGAAACATATATATATATATATATATATATATATATATATATATATATATATATATATATAGAAAAACATGTACATAAACACTTCTATATCTCCAAGGCTACCTGCAATCACCGTTAAGAAGCTTATTCAAACCACTTTCAATCTGCTTCTCAAACGTTCTGCTTTCTAACAGCGCGGGAGAAAAATGAACGCTCAAATCTCTCCGTACGAGCTCTGGTTTCCTTATTTTATGTCGATGATCATTTCTCCGTATGTTGTGGTGACAATGAACTATTTTCGCAGTCAAAGTAGAAAGTTGGTGATTGAAATTTCGTGAAAATATCTCGCTGCAACCAGAAAGCGTTTGCCTTTATGTTTGCCACCCTAACTAGTTTATCACATCAATAAGGGCCTGTCTCCTATTTCGCGATAATACAAAACAAGCAGTCCTTCTTTGGACTTATCAATGTCCTCTGTCAGTTCTGTCTGGAAAGGATCCCATACCGACAGCAGTACACTAACATAGGACGGACAAGCGTGGTGTATGCAGGCTCTTTAGAAGACCTGTTGCATTTTCTGTGTGTTCTGTCTGTAAAACACATTCTTTGGGTTGCCTTCCCCACGACATTATTTATTCGATAGTTTCTCTTTATGCTGTTCGTACTTGTAATTTCTAGGTGTTTAGCTGAATTGACAGCCTTCATATTTTTGTGATTTACAGCGCAATCAAAATTTAATGGATTTGTTTTGATACTCATGTGGATGAACTCACACATTTCCTCATTCATAGACAAATGTCACTGCTCGCGACTGAAATATAACATGTCTAACTCATTTTGCAGTTGGGTTTGATCTTCTGCTGAGTTTACTAGACGGTAAAAGACAGAATCGTCTGCAAACGTTCTAAGAGGGTTGCCTCGATAGTCTCCTAAATTACTGGTATAGATTAGAGGCAGCAGACGGCCTATAACACTTCCTTGGGGAACGTTGTTTCACCCGGTGATTATCATACAGTTAATATTATCTGTGACCTTTACGACCGGGTATAACGAATTTAGTCGCACAACTGTGACGATACTCCATAGGCGCGCAGTTTGTTTTTAAGTCTTTTGTGAGCAATGATGTCAACAGTCTTCGGGAAATCCAGAAAAATGGAATCAGTTTGAGATCGCCTGTCAATGGCATTCACTATTTCGTGCGTACAAACAGCTATTTCTGTTTCACAAACACGAAATAATCTCAATTCGTGCTGTGTGTCAATAGGCAGTTACTCCCGGGGTAATTTATCGAAATGTTCTAGGCGCTTCAGACTGGAACCGCTCGACCGCTACGGTCGCAGGTTCGAAACCTGCCTCGGGCATGGAGGTGTGTGATGTCCTTAGGTTGGTAAGGTTTAAGTAGTTCTAAGTTCTAGAGGACTGATGACGTCAGATGTTAAGCCCCATTGTGCTCAGAGCCATTTGAACCATTTATTCCTATTTACGCCCCTGAGTATTGGTTGGTATGGAGCTTTCGTGGTGTGAGCGGTTGCATGTGATTTTTAAGTATGGTGCTATTGAATTAGCATACTCTGATTTCCGGAAGATTAGCCATTACTATGTGGTTTAAGCTGCTTCGCTATACCGAGAATGTCTATTTACTCTTGTTGGCAGCTGTTCTTGATCCGGATGTCAGAACATTTTACCATTTTACTTCGTCTTCTGTGGGGAAGGAGTTTGGAAAATTGCGTTTAACGATTCCGTTTTAGTGGCGCTGTTATCGGGAATGTTACCATTGCTATCGAACGGCGAAGGTATTAATTGCGTCATGCCGCAGGGGTACTTTACATATGCCCAGAATCTGTCTGGACTTTCTTCACTATTTAGTGACAGAGTTTGGTTGAGGAAGCTATTAAAACCATCTCGCATGGAAGTTCGTGCTCAGTTTCCAGCTTAATTAAAACAACACAAATCTTCGAATTTATTTGTTCTTTTAAATTTGGCATGCCTTTATCGTTGTATCTGCTACGCTGTTGTGCTTTGTATTGGGTACCATAAAGGTTCAGTATCATCTTTTATTAATCTCTCAATTGCCGCCATACTATTTCTTTGAATTTAATCACATCCGATCTGCACTTACATATTGCGAAAGAAAAAAAATCGCAGCACCAAGAAGGAGTCGTGTTGCGTAATAGAAAGTGGATAGGTGTGTTTCTAAATGTGAAAGATGATTTCTTTTCCAGTTTCACGCCAGTCTCATAAGAGTGGCACTACTAGCGCCACTATGAGGATGCAACCCAAGTTCGTTTTAAATACGCGTTGTACGGGTCGTGAGCGTTAGCTGCCCTTCAATTTGGACTTAGTTAGTAGATGTTAGTCAAGAATGTCTCCAGGGTGACAAGGACGCCATTATCAGCACGCCACTCAGTTTGAACAGGGCCGTGTAATAGGGCTAGGAAACGTTGGATTATCTTTCCGTGATACTGCAGAAAGACTTGGGAGGAATGTAGCCATTGTACATGATTGTTGACAACGGTGGTCACTAGAAAGTACGGTCGCAAGAAGACATAGCTCCGGATGGCCATGTGGCGCTACCGAGGGGAGACCATCATGTTTGGCTCTGGCGCATGGTACTACATCTGTAGCAGCAGTTCGAGTAGCATTGGCACCACTGTGACACTACGAAGTCTTACAAATTTGTTACTTCCAGAACGGCTCCGAGCCGGAATCTCTGTGACGTGCATTTAGCTGAACCGAAATCATCGCAATTTGCGGCTTCAGTGGCGTCAAGCGAGAGTTCGTCACAGGCAGGGTGAAGGTCTGTTGTGTTTTCGTATGAAAGTTGGTTCTGCGTTGGTGCCAGTGATGGCTGTCTGCTGGTATGATGGAAGCCAGTTGAGGTTCTGCAACCAAACAGTCTGTGTGTTAATGACACAGGAGCCACAACTAAATTTACGGTCTGGGGTGCAATTGCATATTAAAGCAAGAGAACTCTCCTGGTTATCTCAAGCACCCTGACTGCAAATTTGTGCGTGAGTCTGCTGATTGGACGCTTTATACTGCCGTTCACGAACAGCATTCCAGGAGATGTTTTCCAAGACGTTAATGATCGCCCACATACCACCGTTACAACCCAACATACTCAACAGTGACAAGATACTGCCTTGGCCTGCTCATCACCAGATCTGTCTCGAGTGGAGCACATAAAGGACAGCACAGAACGACAACTCCAGTGTTATCTACAACCAGCATTAGCGATTCCTTTATTGTTCGATCAGGAGCAACAGGCATGGAACTCCATCCCACAAACTGACATCCGGCACCTGTACAACAAAATGCATAGGAGCTTGCATTCTGGCAGCTACACCTGTAATTAATGTACCAGCATTTCACATGTGCAATGGCGTATCTCGCACTTACATTGACCTGTAATCTTACAATGTCGATCACTTAAATCTGTTACCTAGTCATATGTACTCCCGAATTTTTATTACTTTACACTGATTACTTTCCCGTGTTGCGATTTTTTACCGTCAGTGTAGTTAGTTGGGATGGAGTGGAGACTGTCACTGCCCAATGCATCTTTTCTGATTTTTTCAAACACATATTTTGTTTTTCTCTTTAGTGGATTTGTATATCGCGGTCGTCAGTCTCGCTACAACACCTTCTTGTCACTGACCCCTGTATCCATCAAGGTGCTTCCAGTTTTCTCTGGAATATTTGTTGCTAAGTGGTCAAGTATGCTTCCACAAACATTTACCCTTCGAGTGGGCTCCAGTACCAACTGTTCAAAATAATTGTTGGAGAAAGTATTTAGTTCAATTTACGTCGATGCTTTATGCCCACCACCGGCTTTGAGCATAAATTTTCATATCAAGGGCAGATTGAAGGAAATCATCATTAAAATTGCATGAGTGGGGATCTCTATTTGATAAGACGAGTTTTCTTTGATCTGTCCAGCAACTGATTCATCTTAGGCGAGGGGTGGGGCGGGGGCGGGGAAGGGGGAGGCGGAGGGGCTCGGTAAAATGAGCCAGTTATTAGATTATTACAGTTGCCAAGTATAACGTGAACTCATAGTGTCTACTTCAATCGCTTTAAGATAAACTACTTCTGATAGCAAAAAATACGCCGCCACCAGCTGTTATTCATCTGTCCCTTCTTAACACCGTCAGGTACTTTCAAAAATATCGGCTGAGCTTATCCCTGGCCTTAGTCAGCGTCTGGTACATGTAACGTTTTGAGCTTCAGTGTATTGTAGTAGCACTTGGAGCTCTACTTCTTTCCCGACACAGCTACGGCAATGTAGAACTGCAATACTTTTTCCTGGTGTGTCTATCCTGTTCCAGGGTATGTCCCTTTGAGACTGAAGCCCTTTCAGTACTTTCCAAAGACCCTCGAACAAAAGTAATGGCACAGTCCATTCCTCGCAGACCAGATGATTCAACTCTTGCCTGTGTACAGTCGATAGGACAGTGTCATCAACTGTTTTTTGTCTTGAAATCATCTGCCACATACTTACACCTTCTTTCAGTGTGATAAATCATCAGCCACTTCGTATTGCGAAGGAGAAATACTATGGCGAGTACCGATCATAATGAAAATTTCATAGCTGCATTATGGTGTAAGTAGAAATGGTTTCATCTCGCTTATTTTCACGTTCAGACTTTGAATATTCTTTACTATGACCAGAATAATTTTTTGGATCATCGATCTTCTGGCTTATTTGATGAAGACCTCCACGATTTCCTATACCAAACACTTCCGCTCGGAGTAGCAATTAAACACAACGTCCTCGGTTGTGTGTCGAATATATAAAAATCTCTTGTCAGTACAGCTTTTGTCCTCTACGTGTCCCTCTAGTCGCGTGAAAGTCATTCTCTGATATCTTAACGTATACTTTGCATCCCGTCCACTCACTTAGTCACTGTTTTCCAAAACTTTCTTTCCTCGCCTACCCTGCTGATAACCCGCTCACTGCTTAGCAAACCATAATCTCCGGGCTCCTTCTCTATCATCCTAAACCAAACATTTCAATTCTCTTATCGTTCGGTTTCCTATAGTCTATGATTCACTTCATGCAGTCCTGTGCCCCAGGTGAACGTTCTTAGAAATTTCCTACTTTAACTAAATCCTGCGTTTGATACTAATAGGTTTCTTTTAGTGAAAAATGTCTCGGTCCAGTCTTACAACAGATAAAGACTGTAATATCGAATTCCAGTTAGCTAGAAAGCTTATAATTGTATTTTAAGTTGAAGTGTGAAGGAAATGACAATCAATGCTTTGAATATTTAGTAGCTTTCGTTCACCACATGATGTGCGACGCACCCGGCTAATAACGCCCATCCCCATTCGCAATGCCATCATGTACATCATTAACCTAAATTAATAGCTGTATTTAAAAACAACAAACTTCCGAGATAGAAATTTTATTCTGTTTTCATAGCTCCTTCGGCACCTTGATATGATGTAGAAATGTTCTAATATTGAAAATTACGAAAGGAAGAGGCAAAGAGCGCAATATTAACTTCTATCATCAGACAAAAAGAGAGGCATGTATATCTCATTCGAACGCCCTTGAGAGAAGAAAAGGTTTAAATTAAAGAGAATACTTGTGTAACAAAATGGATGAAAATGACAAAAAATATGAATTAAATGTGAATACTTACTAGGAAGAGGGTTGTCGGCTCCTGAAACAAAGAGAAAAATTTCAGTAAAGTGTAATCTACCTGTTAGGCTTAAACTACATATGTATTAGGCTGCATCAAGTGAATTGTGACATCCTTTCTGATTCATTTTTGATGTGTACACGGCCATGGTCTAAGGAACGCCACAGTGCTTAGGGTTTCGTTTTCCAACTGTAAAAGGTAGCCTCACGGTATGTAAAGACGTCGTTAGTTTATTTTCAAACTTAAACGAGCAACTCAAACCGAACTGTTTATACACGATCCAGTCACATTAATGAGACCACCAACTGTGTTCGACGTCAACATGCAATAAAACCTTACAAGTGGCAGGTGGCAGCACTAGCGTTGGAGGGTATATAAAGCGTGGTGTCGGGGCGTTGGGTGGCGGGGGTGTGGGGGGAACGCGGCAAACTGTGCAGTCGTTGTCGTAACGCGGAAATGGAGCAACTTATTTGACATCCAAAAGGGGATTATCACTCAGTTTCGATTCAAGGGCGGAAACTTTAAACTGTATACGTACCGCCGTGGCTTAAGTATTCCGTGCATAAAAAAATGGTGCTATCTGACGCTGGCGCCAAACCAGATGTAGGGTACCGTGCGCCATAGATGACATGGCTGAACTATAGGTGCGGAAATGTGGGCAGGCTAATACATTTGCAATTGTTGAGCAGCTGACCGCCTACATAAGCCAAGGTGCTGCTGGTAGCCTCTCTTCGACGACGCTTCAGCGAACACTGCTGCGAATGGGCCTCCACAGTGGGCAACTGATTCATGCACCCAAGTTGACTGCCGATCATCAGCAACGAAGGCTGGAATTTGCTCGCCAATACCGTAACTGAAAGTTCACTGAGTGGTGACAGGTTCCAACGCTCAGTCGAACCGATGGCAGCTGGCATGCAGAGAGTGAAATGTCTGAAAACAAGCACCGTGAAATAGTTATGGTCTGGGGAACTTTTTGGCGGAATTGCCGAGGTAATCTAGTCATTCTGGAATGCACAGTGGTTCAGCACAAGTATGCAACTATCTTCGGGAACTACTTCCAACCATACAAATTAGTTTGTTTCTCCTCGGCAATATGACATCTACCAGCAGAATAATGGAATGTGTCGCACAGCTCGCAGTGTACGTGTGTAGTTCGAAGAACGCCAGGATGAGTTTGCCGTACTCTCCTGCCCATAAAACTACCCAGATTTAAATCCAATCGAGAATCTGTGGGATCATCTCAATCGTGCTGTTCGGGCCATGGATTGTTAACTGAGAATCCTAGCGCAGCTGGACGCGGCACTTGAGTCAGCATTGCTCCACATCCCTTTAGGTTCCTTCTAGAAACCCAGTGACTCTCTTCCATCACGTCTCGCTGATAATGGTGGTTATTCAGGCTTTTGACAGATAATCACATTAACGTGACTGGGCAGAGTATGTAAACACTGTACCCTCACCGTCTGTGAAGGAACTTCCAGAATTAGGAAACGAAATTTTAAGCACTGAAACTCGTCTGAAACCACGGCCTATTTTCCATAAAACAAACATCACCAAGTACGTGAATACAGACCCTTAAAGCCTACGCAGTATGATCAAACATCTGGCAGCTTGAGATGTATTAATGAAACAGGAATATTTAAAAATACAATACTGTTTGATTAGGACAGTTTTAAAGAATATAAATTATATAAAATTATTTTCACTGTAAAATTTATGGTAATTAAATGACGAATATAATTTCAGTCTGTCACAAATACGTTTTAAGAGATGGTTATGCATTTAGGATCTGCGGGTCTGTTTGGGAGAAAGATTTTAGAAATTAGTATTTCAGGGAACATGAATGAAAATTAATATGAAGGATTACCCAGGGTAAGAAGATGCTCTTTTGGTAAGCGGTTCTGTATCGCTAAATGAAATATGTGTGGAACTGTGTGGTTTCGTTGTAAGTCCAGTTAACAACATCCGTTAGGTTTTAGTAATCTTAACAAAAACGGCGATACTGGTAGACACGTTGTTGGTTTTCTTAATAACCCGCAGTCAGTAAAAATATTGTCATTCATTATCCTTGTAAGAAGGGACGCAAAGGAAACATCGTAAATAGATTAAGTCTTTGTACGAACTAAGCAACGGTAACTGTCTACGGGGCTGCAGAGTAAATCCGGTAGAGATGGTGCACCTGTGCACATTTAGTTAAATTTATTTTTGTACGACTAAACACGAAGTCGTGTATCCCATATAATTTTTTTACTTTTTTTAATGTAACATTTAAACGTAATATTTGACTATGAAAATAACTTTGCATTGCAGCGTCTATCACCTACGCTATGAGTGATGTGCTGGTTGCTAAAAACAGCATAATTACTGTGTTTGGTCGATATATATATATAAAGTTTTGACTTAAAATCAAAGTAGTTATGGCTACAAATATGTTGTGGAGTGAAGAAAAAACTATGAACTGTTAACAACAGATTTTAATATCTTATTTTCATATCTAAGTGTTCATTGATTTAGATAAGTAGTTTACTTACTGATAGTTTAAAACTAAGACAGGTAATCCACTTACTTCGGGTTAATACATTCCATTAATTCCGGTGAAATATTAAATAAATAACCAAAACGTAAGAGTTACAAACTTAGTTCCTTTTGTTTTCTTTCTATTTTCACAGCAACAATCGATATAAAATATATCAAAAATTATGCAGTCTTCGTGTAACCAACACGTACAAGTTGTGCAATATAATCCATCATTTTTTGCTGTTTTCAGATATAATTCTCCGCACTCCTTACAGATATCTAGGAATACTTTTTGTGGTTTTTTTGTATCGTCTTCCATATCAATGGTATCTTAACGTGCGTGCTAAGTCATTTGAACGAAAAAACAAACAAAACAGAAATGTTTTTACTTATTTAAGACTTTTATTTGATTTATGCGGGAAGTATCGCTAACGAAACAATGTCTGGCATAATTATCGGATTTTACAGCAGCGTGTATTCCGATCTGTAGGGGAGAGACACCGCACCTTATAAATTCATGACCTCAGTAGTCAAGATGGCCACACTAGAATGAGAACACGCATAATAGAACTTAAATGTTAATACAACTACTCAAAATTATCGAAAAATCTGACTATTTAGCATACACTAAGAAGCAGTCGTGACGCTGAGAAAGGTTTTGAAGGGATATTTATACACTTACCTGAGTATCTTCCAAAGGCTTATGTACAACTTCGTCGAGCCAAACGTAAATACTTTCAATAATATCTTGGTGTCCTCTAAGCAACTGCATTGTCGACACACACAGACTCAGTCTGGGTTGGCCAAAACTACGAGGGGTGCCGCATGTGTCGCCTCTCCCAGGTTTACCCCATGTTTTAATGCACTGAATACTCGTTCCGTATATGTTATCAACAATATTGCTGTATCGATGCAGTGATAAAACACTGGGGTTCTATTCTGAAGGACGGCGTTTGGAGTATGCGACCGGCCGTCCACATTCAGACTGCTCGTAATTTTCTCTCAGATCTCTTAATGCAAATGCTGGGAATATGCTGCTAAAAAATCACGTCAATTTTGCTTTCCCATTCTTCCATACTCTGATACTGATCCATCGGTAATGATCTCATGATCTCATAATTGACGGATCTTTAACCTTTAAACACTTATCTTACTCCTTTCTTTCCACCCCTCCCCCCCCCCCCCCCCCCATGAACCGTGGAACTTGCCGTTGGTGGGGAGACTTGAATGCCTCAGCGATACAGATGGCCGTACCGTAGGTGCAACCACAACGGAGGGGTATCTGTTGAGAGGCCAGACAAACGTCTGGTTCCTGAAGAGGGGCAGCAGCCTTTTCAGTAGTTGCAGGGGCAACACTCTGGAAGAATGACTGATCTGGCCTTGTAACACTGACCAAAACGGCCTTGCTGTGCTGGTACTGCGAACGGCTGAAAGCAAGGGTAAACTGTAGGCGTAATTTTTTCCGAGGGCATGCTGCTTTACTGTATGGTTAATTGATGATGGCGTCCCCTTGGGTAAAATACTCCAGGGGTAAAATAGTCCCCCTTTCGGCTCCCCGGGCGGAGACTACTCATGAGGACGTCGTTATCAGGAGAAAGCAAACTGGCGTTCTACTGATCGGAGCGTGGAATGTCAGATCCCATAATCGCGCAGGTTGTTTAGAAAATTTAAGAAGGGAAATGGATAGGTTAAAGTTAGATATAGATGGAATTATTGAAGTTCGGTGGCAGGAGAAACTAGACTTTTGGTCAGGTGACTACAGGGTTATAAACAAAAAATCAAATAGGGGTAATGCAGGAGTAGGTTTAATAATGAATAAAAGAATAGGAGTGCGGGTGAGCTACTATAAGCAGTATAGTGAACGCATTATTGTGGCCAAGATAGACACGAAGCCCATCCCGACTACAGTACTACAAGTTTATATGCCAACTATCTCTGCAGATGAAGAGGGAATTGATGAAATGTATGATGAGATAAAAGAAATTATTCAGGTAGCGAAGGTGAAGGGAGACGAGAATTCAGTCATGGGTGACTGGAATTCGAGAGTAGGAAAAGGGAGAGATGGAAACATAGTAGGTGAATATGGATTGGGGGTAAGAAATGAAAGAGGAAGCCGTGTGGTAGAATTTTGCACAGAGCATAACTTAATCAAAGCTAACATTTGGTTCAAGAATCATGAAAGAAGGTTGTATACATGGAACAACCCCGGAGATCTTAAAAGGTTTCAGATACATTATATAATGGTAAGACAGAGATTTAGGTACCAGATATTAAATTGTAAGACATTTCCAAGGGCAGATGTGGACTCTGACCACAATCTATTGATTATGAAATGTAGATTAAAACTGAAGAAACTGCAAAAAGGTGGGAATTTAAGGCGATGGGACCTGGATAAACTGAAAGAACCAGAGGTTGTACGGAGTTCCAGGTAGAGCATAAGGGAACAATTGACAGGAATGGGGGAAATAAATACAGTAGAAGAAGAATGGGTAGCTTTGAGGGATGAAGTAGTGAAGGCAGCTTGTAACGCCGGAAATGCATATACCCCTATTTCCATCTATTGTACTATTATTTTTTTTCCTTGTTTTGTTACCTCAAGATATGACATTTCTGTCTCTTTATATATTGTAATTGTTTTACTGTTTGTATATATATATTTATGCACTCATGTCGATGTATAATTGGTTTGTTTCGTAAATATTATTTGTATTTTTACGCTGGGTCTTGCCTAGGGAAAACTGCTATCGAACGATTACGTCGATAGGTCGTGTGACGAATCAAAGTGTGTAGGATCTTTGGTAGTGTTAACTCTGCCGCGTGGAGCGCGGGCAGAACAGTGAGAGTCTGGCGGGAGTAGCGAGTGGAGCAGGTGTCGTGTGACGCTCCCGCGAGTTGCCGCGCTTTCGGGGTTTGGCAGCAAGTAATTGCGCTCGACTCGCGATGATAGTTTCTGACATGGTGTCGCGGACGGGAAGCATTAGCTGGCGCACATCAAGAGCCCGTTTCGCCTGGTGACCGTGTCGAGAAGAAGGCGCGCCAACATCCAGCTTCTGCAACAGCGACGGCCGACAATGAGTGACTGTCGCCACCTCCTCGATCGACGGCTTCAAACCTTCAATCAACCAACAAGGAAGACTAAAAGCACGTAAATTTTCAGAACTGTATGGCAGACCTCAGCTTTTCAAATTGTTCCATTTGCCTCGCAAAATTACAGCAACTTAGCATGAACCTTTGTTGCTCATTGTCCAAATTGCATTGCCAAGCAGGGTCCCTTCCTTTTCCGAAATGAACCCGAGTGTCGTTGAAATTCAAACGCCAGCATTAAAATAATATGATTAGATTTCACTGCTTTAATTTCAAAGTTCAGTAGCTGGCTACAATATTTAGGTTACACGAGCACAAATTTAGAGTGCGAGTTTTGTTAGCATATTTTAGCTTACCTGTGACTGCAGCTCAGCTTGGTACGTACTAAATTTTACTATTGTTAATAGTTCAGAATCATTTAATTCAAGTTCAAAGTTAAATCTCTTGTTTCTAAATTGCTTAGAGTCAAGTTGCTTTTGAAATGATTGTTGAGGTAGTCCAAGACTAACCGTATTTTACTGGATTTCGATGTGCTTCAGAAAGAAAGCTTCTTATTAATTTCAGTCACTAAATTAACTTTCAGTTTTCTGGTTTTATTAATTCTTCTGCTAAATTAAGTCAGAGTGTAGCGAAATTTATTACTTCTGACAAACTTTCAGTTTTCACACTACACGTGTCAACCTTCAGTTGCCACGCTTCTAGTGCTAATTATATGTGTAATAACCTTACTTTTTCAGTTACTATAGTAATTGTCCTTAGGACTGGCGACCGTGATTTCCTCCAAATCTCAAATATCTAATTACCGCTAGTTAATTGTTAACGTAACGGCCGCACATTTACTTTCTTTATTAACTTTATCCCTTTTCAAAATTGATTTCCACCAGTTTCATTTGCATTTTTCCTTTCATTTAGATGTAACCCTTTCCTCCCTCTTTACCGATAGATTAACTTCGGTGACGATTGCTTTTCCCAAATTTCCATTAGGTACACGCGGTTTAATTTCTCACTGTCATTAAGGTCGATAAGTGAGGGGGGAGGTTACAAGCTGAGGATCAAGTGGGTAAAAAGACGATGTCTAGTAGAAATCGTTGCGTAACAGAAGAAATATTGAATTTAATTGATGAAAGGAGAAAATATAAAATGGCAGTAAATCCATCAGGCAAAAATAAATACTAACGTCTCAAAAATGAGATTTACAGGAAGTGCAAAATAGCTAAGCAGGGATGGCTTGAGGACAAATGTAAGGATGTAGAGGCTTATCTCACTAGGGGTAAGATAGATACTGCCTACAGGAAAATTAAACAGACCTTTGCAGAAAAGTGAGCCACTTGTATGAATACCAAGAGCTCAGATGGAAACTCAGTTCTAAGCAAAGTAGGGAAAGCAGAAAGGTGGAAGGAGTATATAGAGGGTCTATACAACGGCGATGTACTTGAGGACACTATTATGGAAATGGAAGAGGATGTAGATGAAGATGAAATGGGAGATACGATACTACGTGAAGAGTTTGACAGAACACTGAAAGACCGAAGTCGAAACAAGACCCCGGGAGTCGACAACATTCCATCGGACCTACTGACGGTCTTGGGAGAGCCAGTCCTGACAAAACTCTACCATCTGCTGAGCGAGATGTATGAGACAGACGAAATACCCTCAGACTTCAAGAAGAATATAATAATTCCAATCCCAAAGAAAGCAGGAGTTGCCAGATGAGAAAATTACCAAACTATCAGTTTAATAAGTCACAGCTGCAAAATACTAAGGCGAATTCTTTACAGACGAATGGAAAAACTAGTAGAAGCCGACCTCGGGGAAAATCAGTTTGGATTTCGTAGAAATGTTGGAACACATGAGGCAATTCTGACCCTATGACAGATGTTATAAAGTAGATTAAGGAAAGGCAAACCTACGTTTCTAGCATTTGTAGACTTAGAGAAAGTTTTTGACAAGGTTGACTGGAATACTCTCTTTCAAATTCTAAAGATGGCAGGGGTAAAATACAGGGAGCGAAAGGCTATTTACAATTTGTACAGAGACCAGATGGCAGTTATAAGAGCCGAGGGGCATGAAAGGGAAGCAGCGGTTGGGAAGGGAGTGAGACAGGGTTGCAGCCTCTCCACGATGTTATTCAATCTGTATATTGAGCAAGCAGTAAAGGAAACAAAAGAAAATTTCGGAGTAGTTATTAAAATCCATGGAGAGAAAATAAAAACTTTGAGGTTCACCGATGACCATGTAATTCTGTCAGAGACAGAGCCGTTGAAAGGAATGGATAGTGTCTTGAAAGGAGGATATAAGATGAACAGCAACAAAAGCAAAACGAGGTTAATGGAATGTAGTTGAATTAAGACGGCTGATGCTGAGGGGATTATATTAGGAAAAGAGGCACTTAAAGTAGTAACAGAGTTTTGGTATTTTGGGAGGAAAATAAATGATGATGGTCGAAGTAGGGCGGATATAAAATGTAGACTGGCAAAGGCAAAAAAAGCGTTTCTGAAGAAGAGAAATTTTTTAACATCGAGTATAGATTTACGTGTCAGGAAGTCATTTCTGAAAGTATTTGTATGAAGTGTAGCCATGTATAGAAGAGAAACATGGACGCTAAATAGTTTGGACAAGAAGAGAATAGGAACTTTCGAAACAAGGTGCTACAGAAGAATGCTGAAGATTAGATGGGTAGATCACATAACTAATGAGCATGTATTGATTAGAATTGGGGAGAACAGGAGTTTGTGGCACAAGTTGACAAGAAGAAAGGACCTGTTTTTACGACTTGTTCTGAGGCATCGAGGGATTCTACTATAGAGGGCAACACATGTGACATTTCGGGAGGATCAGTCTTAAATCAGGTCAAGAGATATATTACTTCTTCCTGCTTCTATTCTCTGTAATTACCACCACGGAAAAACTAATTTATAAGGCTGTGTCAGCAGTTCGTGTTTCGTTTATGGTGTTTACCATTTGGCTTTCGGATTACTGATTTAGATGTCGTGATAACCCCACAACGCCAAACCACAACACCGAGAGCTCTGATATTGTGATAAGGTGAAGTTGAAAGGTGGCGCAGATGAAGTTGTAAGGTGGCCCAACTCGCATATTCAGATAGCCTTGCTGGAGAGAAAACTCTTTGTGGCTGATAGACCTCTGATTTCGAGTCCCTATCCAAGTTACAGTTCCTGTGACGTTTATCCGAAGTCATAAATACTCTATTTTAGGTATAAAGCCCGATCGGAACAGATAGTCCATTTCGAATTGAATGATGTTGTGGATAATAAGTTATCGAAAGATAAACTCATTTCTCGGTTACTTTCGTTTGACAGTTCCTGCTGCAGTAATACTCTAAAAAGCAGTAACAGGTCATTTACCAAAACCAAGAACATCTGGAGAGATGAAAGCTGGCAGACAGTCTCCGAAGCGGTCTTTCTGGAGGGCTTACAGTAGCCGTGAGGCGCGACTTGGTACGTCATCACACTCGTGCTGCTATAAAACATTGCCCGTTCTTTACGGAGAGGCTTGCTACAAAAAAGTGCCTCCCGCTTTTGTTACCGACTGGGACTAATTTTACTTTCAGGAGCACAATGCCGCCAGGTACAAAGGCGGGTCTTTGTAAGAAAGGCGGCACCTCTCTTGTATCCCACTCAGTAACCAGTCGCTCTCCCTAATGAAACCCATAAAGATATTCTGCTTGGCTGTCGTATCGTTTCTCAGTATTACAACGGAATTTTTGCTCCTACCTTTAGCACAAGTGCCTCCGGCTTGTCATAACCCTTTTCGTTGGTGTAGAATGCTTCTACAGATTTCCGAAACGCCTTCTAGAATAAAGCAGAAAGCTAACACAAAGAAAGGAAACAACTCTCACTTACTAATGAATATGTCATCTACATCTTCATCCATACTCTGCAAGCCACCTGACGCTGTGTGGCGGAGGGTACTTTGAGTACCTCTATCGCTTCTCCCTTCTATTCCAGTCACGTATTTTTCGTGGAAACAAAGATTGTCGGTATGCCTCTGTGTGAGCTCTAATCTCTCTGATTTTATCCTCATGGTCTCTTCGCGAGATATACGTAGAAGGGAGCAATATACTGCTTGACTCCTCAGTGAAGGTTTGTTCTCGAAACTTCAACAAAAGCCCGTACCGAGCTACTGAGCGTGTCTCTTGCAGAGTCTTCCACTGGAGTTCATCTATCATCTCCGTAACGCTTTCGCGATTACTAAATGATCCTGTAACGAAGCGCGCTGCTCTCCGTTGGATCTTCTCTCTCTCTTCTGTCAACCCTGTCTGGTACGGGTCCCACACCGGTGAGCAATATTAAAGCATAGGGCCACTAAGTGTACAGTAACCTACTTCCTTTGTTTTCGGATTGCATTTCCTTAGGATTCTTCCAATGAATCTCAGCTTGACCGACGATTAATTTTATATGGTCATTCCATTTCAAATCACTCCTAATGCCTACTCGCAGATAATTTATGGAATTAACTGCTTCCAGTTGCTGACCTATATTGTAGCTAAATGATAAAGGATCTTTCTTTCTATGTATTCGCAGCACATTACACTTGTCTACATTGCGATTCAGTTGCCATTCCTTGCACCGTGCGTCAATTCGTTGTAGCTCCTCCTGCATTTCAGTACAATTTTCCATTGTTCGAACCTCTCGATATACCACAGCTTTATCCACAAAAAGCCTCAGTGAACTCCCGATGTTATCCACATGGTCATTTATGTATATTGTGAATAGAATCGGTCCTACGACACTCCCCTGTGGCACACCTGGAATCACTCTTACTTCGGAAGACTTCTCTCCATTGAGAATGACATGCTGCGTTCTGTTATCTAGGAACTCTTCAATCCATTCACACAATTGGTCTGATAGTCCATATGCTGTTACTTTTGTCATTAAACGACGGTGGGGAACTGTATCGAACGCTTTGCGGAAGTCAAGAAACACGGCATCTACCTGGGAACCCATGTCTATGGCCCTCTGAGTCTCGTGGACGAATAGCGCGAGCTGGGTTTCACACGAGCGTCTTTTTCGAAACCCATGCTGATTCCTACAGAGTAAATTTCTAGTCTCCAGAAAAGTCTATAGCCACTTTGTAAAGGTAGCTAAGCATGTGAGAAAGAGACAGGAACGAATCAGAGTTTTAATGCGATCTGCAGAGACGTGTAGCAATGCCTTAATTAAGAAACCATACTGGAGGATATTTACTGAAAAGCTGGCTATCTGAAGGTATAAGCGATTCTCTACGAAGTGTATCTGATTCGTGGATGTACATATCCGCTCGATATTTTTGCTAAGATATTTCTCAGTCCCGAAACGAAGAACGACGCTGCGTACAGTAGAAATAATCAAGTGACAAAAATGTGTTCGAAATCTTCATGTTATTGGAATCTTTTGGAATTCGTTATTTAAGGAGAGATAATAAAAAAGGAGAATTCGTGGCTGTTTTTCGGAGAAGCTATTCTTCCGTTTGGCAGGTTGTGTATTATACCGATGCATGTCGTTTTGTCACCTCTGCATGGGAAGACTGGCTTAAATTTTACAGATGTATGCTTTCACTCCAGGTTTAGCAACATGGGTTCGTATACGTCCGGTCGGTCCGGACATACAGCAGATTCTGGATGCGTTCTGTGTCATCTTTCTCGGCCTCTGGCTCCAAGCGACGGTGGGCCATGGTGTGCTGAGATGACAAACATATCGTCCATGTCACTGATTAGCCTTCTGGCGCCTACCTGCTGGTGCCTGAACACACAGGTGTCCTATATTTCCATTCACTGTTGGGTATCGGCTGGGTTTCTCGACTCCTTATGAGGGTCTTGCGGCTCCGTCTGGAGGAGAGATCGAAATCTTGTATGAATTCAGTAACCACACAACTGATGGCATTTCACACACAGATATTGTCTTGAACTTTTTCATCATTCATCTGCTGATGCATCGCATTGGTACACAACTCCTGAATATACTGTCTCCTTACAAGAATGTTTCAATGAATCTTAAACGTTAAGCACTTCAGTAGTTATTAGCTTGCAGTCGAAAGTGCGCAGTTACTTCAGAATATCGACTGGAAGCGCACAACAATCAACTGTTCCGAGTTTCAAATGTTTCGGTACCTTAAATCTCTAAAGGATAAATTCTGTTTTTCTCAAGTTAATGTTATTGCTACCATTTAAGTCTTCCGTCCTAAAATTCACTGGGCGGAACTTTCTACGCCAGGCTGTACAATCTCTTTATCTTTACGTGCTACAACCGAATATATTTGTATCTACCTTTACCTCCATCTACTGACGTCTTCACTTCCCTCCAATACCAAATTAACTATTCATTGTTGCCTCAAAATGTGTCCTACCAACATATCCCGGTCAGGCAAGTTGCTCAATAAATCTCGTTTTTCCCTTAGTAAGCTCCGTGCCTCCTTGTTATTTATCTGGTCTACCCGTCTAATTTTCAATATTTTTCGAAATCTTAAATTATCGTCTTGTCTAAATTGTCTGCGTTAAATAATCAAATAACGTACCCAATAGATTTCTTAACCGTAGCCATGCTGATCTTAGAAAGCCTTTTATATAACTGCAAAGATACCTGAAGAAATCCGCAGGGCGTTTCTGGTGCTTGTAATGATTTTGTTCATAATGGTAGTTCAGCAGCTGCAGAATATTTCAACAAAGATAAGAAGTCAGTCATCAGCTGCACAAGAAATCCTTTATTCGGCGAACCAAATAAAAGTTTCTTGTGCACCTTGTACTGTGTTCCCGGAGGTGGTAATGAATTTGAAATACACTCCTGGAAATTGAAATAAGAACACCGTGAATTCATTGTCCCAGGAAGGGGAAACTTTATTGACACATTCCTGGGGTCAGATACATCACATGATCACACTGACAGAACCACAGGCACATAGACACAGGCAACAGAGCATGCACAATGTCGGCACTAGTACAGTGTATATCCACTTTTCGCAGCAATGCAGGCTGCTATTCTCCCATGGAGACGATCTTAGAGATGCTGGATGTAGTCCTGTGGAACGGCTTGCCATGCCATTTCCACCTGGCGCCTCAGTTGGACCAGCGTTCGTGCTGGACGTGCAGACCGCGTGAGACGACGCTTCATCCAGTCCCAAACATGCTCAATGGGGGACAGATCCGGAGATCTTGCTGGCCAGGGTAGTTGACTTACACCTTCTAGAGCACGTTGGGTGGCACGGGATACATGCGGACGTGCATTGTCCTGTTGGAACAGCAAGTTCCCTTGCCGGTCTAGGAATGGTAGAACGATGGGTTCGATGACGGTTTGGACGTACCGTGCACCATTCAGTGTCCCCTCGACGATCACCAGTGGTGTACGGCCAGTGTAGGAGATCGCTCCCCACACCATGATGCCGGGTGTTGGCCCTGTGTGCCTCGGTCGTATGCAGTCCTGATTGTGGCGCTCACCTGCACGGCGCCAAACACGCATACGTCCATCATTGGCACAAAGGCAGAAGCGACTCTCATCGCTGAAGACGACACGTCTCCATTCGTCCCTCCATTCACGCCTGTCGCGACACCACTGTAGGCGGGCTGCACGATGTTGGGGCGTGAGCGGAAGACGGCCTAACGGTGTGCGGGACCGTAGCCCAGCTTCATGGAGACGGTTGCGAATGGTCCTCGCCGATACCTCAGGAGCAACAGTGTCCCTGATTTTCTGGGAAGTGTCGGTGTGGTCCCCTACGGCACTGCGTAGGATCCTACGGTCTTGGCGTGCATCCGTGCGTCGCTGCGGTCCGGTCCCAGGTCGACGGGCACGTGCACCTTCCGCCGACCACTGGCGACAACATCGATGTACTGTGGAGACCTCACGCCCCACGTGTTGAGCAATTCGGCGGTACGTCCACCCGGCCTCCCGCATGCCCACTATACGCCCTCGCTCAAAGTCCGTCAACTGCACATACGGTTCACGTCCACGCTGTCGCGGCATGCTACCAGTGTTAAAGACTGCGATGGAGCTCCGTATGCCACGGCAAACTGGCTGACACTGACGGCGGCGGTGCACAAATGCTGCGCAGCTAGCGCCATTCGACGGCCAACACCGCGGTTCCTGGTGTGTCCGCTGTGCCGTGCGTATGATCATTGCTTGTACAGCCCTCTCGCAGTGTCCGGAGCAAGTATGGTGGGTCTGACACACCGGTGTCAATGTGTTCTTTTTTCCATTTCCAGGAGTGTATATTTATTTATTTATTGGAGAATATCTGTGAAGATTCTGGAGACAGACAATTAGTTATTTATGGTCCCGTAACCACCGTGAGTACTGGGCTAGTTTGCTGATTGCTGATCCGCGTCGGGCTAAATTAAATTACATTACACTGTTCATAGTATTATTTGAGTTATTTCTCTATTTCTCTTTTGTTTTAACATCACTTTATTAAGAGCTATCAAAGCAGATATAATAAATTTAAAGTTTTATTAAATTGCATTACAACCTGATGACTGACTTTTTATCTCAGTTATGCTTGTAATGATTTTTGCGCAGATTATTGTGGCTTGTTAGTGGAAAGACTGTGAGCTTCAGGAGCGAATTTCGATCTGCAGCCGGAAGACAGATTCTCTGACAGGTATCATAGAGAATAAATCGAATATTTTTTAGGTGTAAATGGGCCTTATGTGTATTGTCACTACGAATAAATGCTAAAACTAAACTGGACTATAATCAGCTGATAGATGGCGGGTGTACTAAAGATTTGTTAGAATGAGGGAGCCTCGTTATGTTTCGAGTGATTCGTTACCACGACCAGCGCTCGTGCACAGTGTACCTGGAGCTGAGATGCAGAAGAGCACATTATCTCTCCTGAGGAGCAACGCCCACAAGAAAGAATGCAAACATTTGCCTTCATTGAGCCCGTGGCAAAAAATAAGCAGGCAGCGGAGACGGTGAATTTAATTTCGTGGGCTTAGGCTTAGCGAGGGACTGGGTCTTCCCGTCAGATGAGCTTCCCCCAGCCCCCCCCCCCCCCCCTTCTCTCCGCATCAACAGATACCGGCTCAAACACTCGCCAGCCCCGGTGGTACGTAACGAAGTGAGCGGCGCTACGGCAGCGACTGGCGCCAGGTGGCAGGTGGGTCGGTGCACGTACCGGGGTAGTAGACGAGGCTCTTGCGGACCGAGTACCGCGTGCTGGGCACGCGCAGCTCGCACGCGAACGTCGCCGAGTCGGGCAGGTCGCGGTCGAAGAGCAGCTTGTGCGCCGAGATGTCGAAGCCCCCGTCGCGCCGCTGCGTCGACACCGTCACGTCCTGCATCGGCTGCGGCCTGCAAGCAGACACACGCTGTCAGCTCATGGGCTTCGCTTCTGCGTAAACTCGCAGACTAAATAATAATAATAAAAAAGCATCATATGAAGTATCCTACACATTTGAGTGAAAAATGCACAGATATCTTTAAGGAACCAATGGTGGGAACTAAATATATCTGGCGGCAAGAACAAACAGACAGTGTGAGACATTTTAGTATCCTGATTGTGTTTCGCAGCAAACGACTACCTGCTTCATGGACACTGTTGCCGCTTCTGTACACAGTCACTTGTGACGGGACCACGGGCGAGTTAGTATATAGCTGTCTAGATCAGGTAGGTACACGGGTTGGCACCCAATCTACGCCGGCCGCGGTGGTCTAGCGGTTCTAGGCGTGCAGTCCGGAACCGCGCGACTGCTACGGTCGCAGGTTCGAATCCTGCCTCGGGAATGGATGTTTGTGATGTCCTTACGTTAGTTAGGTTTAAGTATTTCTAAGTTCTAGGGGACTGATGACCACAGAAGTTAAGTCCCATAGTGCTCAGAGCCATTTGAACCATTTTGAACCGAATCTACAACGTAAAGTGCGATCTCTGGCCCACTTACCAGCCAACAGCTGACGTTTTCCGGTAGAACTGCATTACTCGTGTTGCACATACGCACAGGGGACTTTACTCTTAGTCCGGACGTACACTGGGGCCGTATTCGTTCGACTAACTGGTTTTTCCCATGATCGTGCGACTACGACCGACTGACGAAGCTCCTCACTGCAGCCGAATAACTCGGCAAGCAGTAACTCGCAAGGCTACTTAAGTGAAGACTTACCCTCTCAGACCATTCCAATGGTCATAACTGAGACCAATATAAACTACTTTCTAGAGTGTCTTTCTCGACAACTGATTGAATGTGCGTTTGGAATTCTGACTAGTAAATGGAAATTGCTGTAAAAAGTATTGCAATTTACAAACCTGGTAATGTTAGCACAATTCTCAAATGTGTATGCTGGTTACACAACATCGTAGTTGACAAACAGGGGAAAGAATTAGCAGGTGCATTCACTTGCCAGCTAGCACAGTCAACGGAAAGGCACGTTTCCATCGGCGAGAAGCGTTGAGCCAGTGCAGCATATTCCAACTGAGATATATTTGACGTCCTTTTGCTGAGAGAAAGTGCACACAGGAGTGCGTTCTGAGTATTTTACAAAGGTTTTGTTACATAGGGTGGACGTGTGACTGAAGATGTTATTCTCAGTTTTGATTTTAAAAAAAAAATGGTTCAAATGGCTCTGAGCACTATGGGACTTAACATCTATGGTCATCAGTCCCCTACAACTTAGAACTACTTAAACCTAACTAACCTAAGGACAGCACACAATACCCAGTCATCACGAGGCAGAGAAAATCCCTGACCCCACCGGGAATCGAACCCGGTTTGATTTCAGATAGAGTTTCTACAGTTCTTTAAAACTGAACGGAGTGGGTGCCATCAGTTTTGTTTTTAAATAGAGTTTGTAGAATTTTTCGTCTTATTGAATGAACGTTGTACGTCACGTATAACATACTCAATAAATGTGATGACACAGTATCATATTTTTGTTACGCTACTATCACCGTTTCCAGTTATTTTCCACACTCATGCCCTCTGCAACTTTCAGTCATAGTTCCCTCCGTAAGTCGCGTTGTTCATACCTTTTCTTCCACGTACTCCACAGTGACCTGTTCTCTCTCACAAGTCGTATGAGCTTCTTTACGTTCTATGTTCGTAATTACGTCCGAAAAACATCTCGACACAAGCAACATAGCTTGTTATTTATTTAATCGTATGGCTAGGGCCACCCGCTGGGCAAGCCATTCTCCGGGCGCCGGTCTTTCAATTTGACGCCACTTTGGCGACCTGCAGTCGATGAGGATGATAGAATGATGATGAGGACAGCACAACACCCAGTCCCTGGGCGGATAAAATTCCCCGACCAAGCCCGGTATCGAACCCAGGCCCAGAGGATTGGCAATCCGCCACGCTGACCATTCAGCTACCTGGGGCGGACTAACATAGCTTGTAATTATGTGCGAAACACTTCCAGACAGAAGCAGCAACAGGTGCTCGCTTGCACCGACTACGTACGACCAATCCCATTTCACTGGGATTCGTCCGTCAGCCGGCCGTGTATGTGTGTGTATATGCGGCCGATTTGATCTTGTTCAGTGGACGCATGCCAATGCCGCTATGCCTTGGGAATGGTCGGCCGGATGCGTTCGTAAGTGGCCGTCCAAGTAGTCGGACCAGTACGGTTCCAGTGTACAATGAGCCTTACCATGCCCCTGACCTCACTGGCGGCGGACATCTCGTAAAGCGACTGCTTAAGCTCATGAATGCTCGACGAAGAAAGATCTTTTACTCCTTAGAAGAACTAGGAGACATTTACTTAACAATAGCGCAGAAAGATGTGGAGCCAGGAATATCGAACGAATCTAAATCGAAGAGTTTCAAAACGGATATCATCGTAAGTGTATTACATTTATCTCTATGATAAGAATCTTATGAGAGCGTTCTTCAAGCCACACAGCCGGCCAATGCTCGCAGCAAGCTAGGGAGTTTCGGGTAAGAGTGCACAGTTAAGAAAAAATGTGTAACCCACTTACTCTTACGGTAATCTTCTCATACACTGGTCTATTGTTTCAACTCCTACATGTTAATTATTGCAAAGACTAACGCATTTTGATTCTTAAGACACACACAACAATAGTGACAGTACAAAAGCGTTATCTGCGTACTTCTACTAGCACAGGCATTGAGAATTCGCACGTAACATTCTTCAGTAGTAGACACAATGCTAGCGACGTACAGCTTCGTAATCTGCACGGGCCTCATTTCAGCGATCCATACATCTATCACACTGAACCCAGTCAACATCAAAATTAAACCCGCAACCTGAGAAAATGTATTTTCTTTTCTTTTCTTTCTTTTTTAATTAGCTTTCTTAGAAGCTATGAACAATATCCGTATTGCAGAAAGAGTTTTTTTCCTGTTCTAGACGATTCTGTCCGACTTTTCTCTGTTCCCTTAGACTTTCCATTTGTTTCTGTACGAGAGCATTCTTAACCAGTGACCGAGCGAGGTGGCTTAGTAGTTAACACCCTGGACTCGCATTTTGGAGGAAGACGGTTCAAACCCTCGTACAGCCAATCAGATTTAGGTTCACCGTGAATTCTCGAAATAGCTCTAGGCAAATGCTGGGATGGTCCCTTTGAAAGGGCAAGACCGTTTTCCTTCCCCGTCCTTAACACAATCCGAGCCTGTTACCTAATGATCTCGATGTCGATGGGACGTTAAACCCAGTCATCCTTCCTTCCTTCTAACCATTCATGAGAGGTATCCTATTTTTGGGCCCTCCGCTTCCGTCTGTGAACTGAAGACAACTTTGGGAGAGCAAAGACATCAGAAATGTGCGTGTGAGCATCGCAAACATGCAGCACATAGTTCTAGCGCTCCTCAAGATGGTCCCGGTTGGGTTTTCTTCGCTTGATCACTATTTCCAATGATGTAAATGACTTCAATCAGAACTACAAATTCGTCTCTTGCCGTTACACGAGAAGGAGGAAAACCTTCCGCCGAATAAACATTACGAGTATCGACATACTCGCGTCAATTCAAGTGAGGCATTGAAAACCATATGAGCCCAATGCACAGGCTCAAAATTTTGAGTAAAAGAGGAGTCTGTCAAAATCAATTTTGTAAACAAACCAACCGTCTCATACGTCTGATCAGCCTTTTAACTACGTCTCAACAACCTATATTTCATATTATAAAATAAGATACCTGCCTTTTAATATGAAGTATTAATTGGTATTGTAAGTAGGCTGTTTAGGTTTTTATGTTGGTAACGTCATGTAGAACTCAGTATGAAAATCACTGGCTGTGCTATGTGCAGTCTGGGGCTGGTTTGCATTGTTGTTGGCTATTGTAGTGTTGGGCAGTTGGCTGTTAACAGCGCGTAGCGTTGCGCAGTTGGAGGTGAGCCGCCAGCAGTGGTGGATGTGGGGAGAGAGATGGCGGAGTTTTGAGAGCGGATGATCTGGACGTGTGTCCATCAGAGGCAGTAAATTTGTAAGACTGGATGTCATGAACTGATATATATTATGACTTTTGAACACTGTTAAGGTAAATTCATTGTTTGTTCTTTATCAAAATCTTTCATTTGCTAAGTATGACTATCAGTAGTTAGTGCCTTCAGTAGTTAGAATCTTTTATTTAGCTGGCAGTATTGGTACTCGCTGTATTGCAGTAGTTTCAGTAACGAGGATTTTTGTGAGGTAAGTGATTCATCAAAGGTATAGGTTATTCTTAGTCAGGGACATTCTTTTGTAGCGATTATTAAAAGTCAGATAGCGTTGCGCTAAAAATATTGTTTGTCAGTTTAAGCACAGCCATTTATAATTTTTCTAAGAGGACGTTTCATAATATTTAGCATTACTTTTATCATGAACGTTAAATCCCAAAATCTAGTGATAGTTGTAAATGTTTATAATTAATGTTAAACTAGAATCAGAACATAGCGGACAGGTACTCAATGCAACTAAATACACAGCTCTGACGTTTCCCAAACCTTTATGGTCGTCATTATCATATTTTCATGAAGCACGTTCTGCAGCTTGAGGTTGAGATCAAACACCGATTATGAAGTACTACTACGGCTACTACTACTACTACTACTACTATCATCACGTACATGATGGCACTAAATTATTTTGCAACCCTAGATAACAATGGTGCAGTGCAGAGCAAAGAAATATGGTTTGTGTTTTCGGTCCATACGGTAATGAATATCCAAGAAATCGGTGAGGCAGCTTTTCGAGACTGTTCATATGAATAATGTGGTCCTACAAATATAGATAGAATTGGTTCATTGTAACATCAGCAGCTGTGTACTTCTGTAATAAAGGAAATATCTATCAATTCCTTGTCTGTGAAGATATACATTTACACCCTCGAACTAAACAAAACCGATCTACACTTTAATGAAGCTGAACTGATGAGTTAGAGAGCTGAAAGACAAATAGATTACATAAAAGACAATGTTTATGGGTGATGTTTCTGAAATCAAAACTGAATCTCATATTCCTATAAACATAGCCTTGTTACTTTCATGCCACTGCTGAGTAGGACGTACATTGAATAAACAGTAGGAAATGTATGTGGAAGGACTGTTGCCGCAGAGCCTCGACATGTATTGGTAAACGATTTCGATGATATGACGCTCAAGTGCAGTAGCTTCAAAGACGTTATTGATAAGCTGTTCAGACACGTCGTTTATGTTCCAGAGGACTGGTTTCAGAAAACTGACCAGTCCAGTCTCTCTGTCTCGCAGATATGGGCGCAGTCAAGGCAATATTTGAGAATTTTTCTGAGACTTTAATCTTGACTAACTTTCAATTTACACTCTCAGAGGCATGATTTGTGCTGGGTGAGTGTCTTCGCGTGTTTGAACAAAGCCATCAGCCATTCCGGAAAAGACTCGATGCACGAAATATAATTTGTAGCCCCAAGTATAGAGCGATGTAGATATGGACCAAACACAAATTCTGTCAGGCAGAATTCCTCAAATAGTAAACCCGTAGTGAGATGGGAACGTACTTATGCGCATGCCTCTTGCATCAACTGAATTCTGAGTTGTATGCTTTAAGTAGTAAAGTACCCTGCTGAGTGGTGTACTACCCTAGTGAGTGGTATACCGAGGTGGCGAGTGACAGGCAGGCTTGGAGTAACACTGTTTGTTTACTGAAAATACTAAACTCATTTCAGTTTCGAGGACGCCGGTCCGCACAAGAATAAAACTGAAATGTTATTCAGTGATGATGCAAGAAAGACGCTACACGCAATAACACAACCGAAATGTTCTTCTGTGATGAGCAACAGGTGTCCAGTATGACGTACTCCAAGCTCGTCGGTGGTACCGATGAGCTAAGGATGTGGGGCCTTCCGGAACGGGTGTCAGGCAGTAGCGACGGGAATCACGGCAAGTGCGCGAGCCGGCACTGTCGGTTGGGTAACAGCATCGGCAGGCGTCGTGGTCCTTAGTGTTGGCTGTAGTGCGGCTGGCGATCGGTCTGTAGCCAAGCTGAACTAGCAGTCGAGTGGTGAGCAGCGACCCAAGTACCGGCCGACGGAGTAATACGGGCGTGATGTCAGGGTGGACTCAAACAGGTGCCTGCGACTGCAGCGCTGTTTACCGCGATTCGCACTCCACGTATCGGCGCGGCTTCGTGGTAAACAGTGCAAACAGTGCAAAAGTAATGCAGGGCCGTGCCTGGACCGCGAACCATATCTGCCAGTATGGTGATCGAATATGCAACATCCCAGCCCTGCATGTACTACAGATATTATTACAAGCAGAAACGAAAATGGAGACGCCACACTCCTTAACATATTTTGTGATGCATGTAGTTGATTAGCTTTACGTGTTACTTACGGGCAAATACGACGACTACCGAGCTTTAGGGCACCGCTTAGTTGGTGGGGTGCACCGGTTCGGATGACAAACTAACTGTCGTCCGCCATATTGTATGACAGGCAGGAGTGATGGTTCGGGGTGCTATTTCTTTTCACAGAAAGAACCCTTCGGTTGTACTCCGCGGCACCATTCCAGCACAGTGGTACATCGTAGGCTACGCCCCGTCTTGTTGCTCTTCATGGCAATCCATCCTAGGCTTACCTTTCAGCAACACCGTGACCTCATGCACACGGTGAACGTTTTTTACGTTTGTCTTTGCCTTGCCAAACCCAATCGTGGCCAGCAACGTCGCCGGCTTTCTCCCCACAGGAGATCTGGAGCATTATGGGCAGGGTCCTCCAACCAGCTCGGGAGTTTGACGAACTAACTACTAACTAGCAAACTGGACATACTATGGCACGATACCACTCAGGAGGACGCCGAGCAAATCCATCGATCAATGCCAAGCCGAATAGCTGCTTGCATAAGTGCCAAGGATGAACCAACGCGTTACTGCTTTCCTCAATTTGTGATCATCCAAACTCTATTGAAATTTTAATAATTCGTTTGTCAGCACTTGTTCCATTAGGAATTTCTCGAGTACTTCATTTACATTATTAAGCTACTCTTATAAATGCATGAAGAATTCTAAGCGATAATAGATTAATTGTGCTCTGTTAAATATGCTATGTTATCATCACATTCAGAAAAGCGTAGAACGCATTAATCACAAAGACAGAAATGTTCACATATTATAATGGCTTCTTCTGAGCAATGAACAATAATCTGTCGTTCTTCTCAGCGGATAGCTCACAGCGGCCGACCAGAGCAGCTACACCCAGAGCACAGTGCCATAAAGTGTGCATTTTTTTGTTTTGTTTTTTGAAAATCACGAACGTGTAACATTCAGAGTCTCATATGCATGTGATGAACGTTTTGCCAAACGCATATATCACTGGACAGAAATGGCCATTCCACTTAAATTGGAGTTATGTAATGTATCAGATTACTGCTATACATCGATTCTGGTAAGAGTTCAGGAGAGTTTTAAATAAATTGTTTGCCACCAAAGTATTAATCTTCTTGCTTGTTACAAAGTTCTGTTGTGTTGAACATTACTGACAACTTGGTACTGTATATCAGTCTGGATGTTGATTTAAGACCCTTCCAACTGTGTTATCCTGTAACACCCCAGAGACTTATTTGTAGTTTCAGTGTTCGAAAATATTTTGGTTTTCCCTCAAAGAACATATCACAAAGTATCTCAGTTGCAGTCTCTTAATGATACGAAATACACACATCAAAAACGTTTTGCATTATCCAGGTTCCAGGAACCTCTGAAGACAGACATTGACTGTGGTTTTTGAATCACAGACGCAGACCTTGATTGTTGAGAGATGTCACTAAACCCGCAAAAAGATGTAAACAACCATGCATGAGCAGCGCCTATTAGACGGAGGGGGTCAGACAGTCGATCAGTTCTAGTCATTCCACTAGGAAGGCGGTACACTGCTCGTGCTGTCTGTAGTTCAACCATGCGTAGACGGTCAATACCGCGGTTCGATCGCGTCCGCATTGTTACTTTGTGCCAGGACGGGCTCTCAACAAGGGAAGTGGCCAGGCGCCTCGGAGTGAACCAAAGCGATGTTGTTCGGACATGGAGGAGGTACAGAGAGACAGAAACTGTCGATGACATGCCTCGCTCAGGCCGCCCAAGGGCTACTACTGCAGTGGGTGACAGCTACCTACGGTTATGGCTCGGAGTAACCCTGACAGCAACGCCACCATGTCGAAAAATGCTTTTCGTGGAGCCACAGGACATCGTGTTACGACTCAAACTGTGCGCAATAGGCTGCATGATGCGCAACTTAACTCCCGACGTCCATGGCGAGGTCCACCTTTGCAACCACGACACCATGCAACGCGGCACACAAGGGCCCAGCAACATGCCGAATGGTCCGCTCAGGATTGGCATCGCGTTCTCTTCACCGATGAGTGTCGTATATGCCTTTAACCAGACATGTTTGGATGCAACCCGGTCAGGCTGAACGCCTTAGACACACTGTCAAGCGAGTGTAGCAATGTTTACGTTCCCTGTTGTCTTGGGGTGGCAATATGTGTGCCGACCTACGCCGCTGGTGGTCATGGAAGGCGCCGTAACGGCTGTACGATACTTGAATGCCATCGTCCAAACGATAGTGCATTATCGGCAGCATACTGGCGATGCATTCTTCATGGACGACAATTCGCACTCCCATCGTGCACATCTTGTGAATGACCTCCTTCAGGTAAACTACATCGCTCGACTAGAGTGGCGAGTTTATTTTCCAGACATGAACCCTATCGAACATGCCTGGGGTAGACTGAAAAGGGCTGTTATAGACGAATCGCTCTTGAGGAATGAGGCAATCTGGAGTAACAGTGCCTTGATGAATTTGTGGATAGTATGCCACGATGAATACAGGCCTGCATCAATGCAAGAGGACGTGCTAATGGATATTAGAGGTACCGGTGCGTACAGCAGTCTGGAACACCACCTCTGAAGGTCTCGCTGTATGGTGGCACAACATGCAATGTGTGTTTTTCATGAACAATAAAAAGGGCGAAAATGATTTTTATGTTGATCTTGATTCCAATTTTCTGTACAGGTTTCGGAACCGAGGTGATGCAAAACTATCTTTGATGTGTATGTATATGCAACACTCACTAGCTGCGCTTTACGTTCCCTGTATGTCACTTCGTCATGGTACTTATCGCTACCATCGTTATCCGAGGCCATAAAAAAGCTTTATCAAATAATGGTGTACTACGCTCGTTATACTCTGTATAACATCTACGTAGTGTTTTACAATTTTGTTTCGGGTGAGGCTGATTACATAAAGAAGTACAGCAGACAACATGAAATTAATTTCTGTAGCCCTTGCCAAACTACCTGTGAAACAATAGCTATCTTCAGATCACAACTACATAAAATAATTAACAATGAACTTGTTTTTTAAATGGCTCTCTAAGGGTCAGTTCCCTACATGTAAGCTATAAGTCTGATATAAAATCATTTTTCTAACCGAGTGCTTCAGTGTTTGTCTTTTCTGGACGCTGCGCCGCTGATTTAAAGAACAGATAGCAGCTGCGTATGAATCGTCAAGCAGTAATTCAGGGCGCTAGCTGTCGTTTGTACAAAGATGGTCCTGCTTGCTGAATATTTCTGCCGCTCGACAGCAGTACACGTAGGTAGGAAATAAGGAAGATTAGTGTTTAACGTCCGGTCTACAACGAGGTTATTAGAGACGGAGCACGAGCTTGGATAACGGAAGGAAGAGTATATATCGTCATTCGCCTTAAGAGAGTCAGAGAAATCACAAAAACCTAAATATGGACGGTCTGACGGGGTCTGACCATCTTCCACCAAAATTTGAATGCAGCGTACTAAGCACTTTGTCGTCTCGCTCGGTTGCCATGCGTGTAGTTTGTGGACAAGGCAGGTTCTGCTTACGGCCTAAATTCTGCATAATCTTGACGACTTGTTGGGGTATTATCATAATCCCTGATACAAAACTATTCATTACTCATTTCCTAGTTGTTACTTGGTATCAGTTGATTCTTCGTAACTAAGTAATATTTTTGGTTTGACTCTTGGTGTCTAAGAAAGAGGCAGTGAGAACGCCATTAGAGAAGCTGATGGAAGAGTGAAATATACAACAGAGTATGGTGTCCCGTCCTCAACTGTAGGATGCTTCCGTGGCTGGAAGAGAAACCGGGTTAGTGAGAAGAGGATTCTCGCAATGAGGATCCCGCGCAAACTGCAAATTTAATTATGTATATAGACAGTTCATCTGACAAGAGAATCGACTATTTCAATGATTTTTGCCTCTTATCGATTTCGATAGAGGTAAGATGTCAAAATTTGCAATATAAATGACCGTATCATTTGATTGCATTGAGGTAGAAGGTAAAATTCTTACAGTGCAAGGGGACCTTAGACTTTAGTATGCTATATATATTTCAATTTGATACGTCTGCGCGTTTATAACAAAAATAGCTCTTAAGAGACGGACGGGCAGAGAGTCACGCAACACGATAAAAAACATTTTTTTCCAGTAATATAGTAACAAATTAACAATTTTCGGATTTTTTATTTGCATTTCCTGCAAGACTTTGCTTTCTGTCAAATTTAATGATTCTAGGTCAACGGGAAGTACCACATATGTTCCGATGAGTGAGTTTGTGAGCATTAAAATATGTACTGCACACAAGGGCAATTCTAGCATTGGTCGTATGAATTTGATACTGTTTTTTAGTATCGCATATCGATTTCAATCACGGAGAGATCATCTTCAGTGCCAGACTAAGTCTAGTGGATCCACATTATCGTGCACAGAATATAACTTCACATAAAGCGGATAATATTCAAACCTTACCTGCTGTCGGCATGTTCTTCGCTGTGAACATCTACACTACCGGCCATTGAAATTGCTACACCACGAAAATGACGTGCTACAGACGCGAAATTTAAGCGACAGGAAGAAGATGCTGTGATATGCAAATGAATAGCTTTTCAGAGCATTCACACAATATTGGCGTCGGTGGCGGACCTACAACGTGCTGATATGAGGAAAGTTTCCAACCGATTTCTCATATACAAACAGCAGTTGACCGGCGTTGCCTGGTGAAACGTTGTTGTGATCCCTCGTGTAAGGAGGAGAAATGCGTACCATCACGTTTCCGAGTTTGATAAAGGTCGGATTGTAGCCTATCGCGATTGCGGTTTATCGTATCGCGACACTGCTGCTCGCGTTGGTCGAGATCCAATGACTTCTAGCAGGTTATAGAATCGGTGGGTTCAGGAGGGTAATACGGGAGTCCGTACTGGATCCCAATGACCTCGTATCACTAACAATCGAGACGACAGGCATCTTATCCACATGGCCGTAACGGATCGTGCAGGCACGTCTCGATCCCTGAGTCAACAGATGGGGACGTTTGCAAGACAAATCTGCCCGAACAGTTCGATGACGTTTGCAGCAGCATGGACTATCAACTCGGAGACCATGGCTGCGGTTACTCTTGGCGCTGCATCACAGACAGGAGGGCCTCCGATGGTCTACTCAACGACGAACCTGGGTGCACGAATGGAAAAACGTCATTTTTTTGGATGAATCCAGGTTCTGTTTTCAGCATCATGATGGTCGCATCCGTGTTTAGCGACATCGCGGTGAACGCACGTTGGAAGCGTGTATTCGTCATCGCCATACTGCCGTATCACCCGGCGTCATGGTATGGGGTGCCATTGGTTACACGAGTCGGTCACCTCTTGTTCGCATTGACGACACTTTGAACAGTGGACGTTACATTTCAGATGTCTTACGACCCGTGGCTCTACCCTTCATTCGATCCCTTCGAAACCTTACATTTCAGCAGGATAACGCACAGCCGCATGTTTCTGGTCCTGTATGGGCCTTTCTGGATACAGAACATGATCGACTGCTGTCCTGGCCAGGACATTCTCCAGATCTCTCACCAACTGAAAACGTCTGATCAATGGTGGCCGAGCAACTGGCTCGTCACAATACGCTAGTCACTACTCTTGATGAATTGTTTTATCGTGTGGAAGCTGCATGGGCAGCTGTACCTGTACACGCCATTCAAGCTCTTTTTGACGCAATGTCCAGGCGTATCAAGGCCGTTATTACGGCCAGAGGTGGTTGTTCTGGGTACTGATTTATCAGGATCTATGCACCCAAATTGCGTGAAAATGTAATCACATGTCAGTTCTAGTATAATATATTCGTCCAATGAATACCCGTTTATCATCTGCATTTCTTCTTTGTGTAGCAATTTTAATGGGCAGTAGAGTACGTTTACTTGAGTCCAGTCGACTTAATCCAGCACTGAAGATGATCGCCCTCTGACTGAAATCGATACACAATAATGAGAAACTGTTAGAAATTTATACGACCATTACTGGAGTTTCCTCTGTTTGCAATGCTTGTTATGGTGTCGTGGCGCAAAAATTTCCGAATGGAAGCCAATCTCATTAAAATGTATGGCATAGAAGGGTTTATCTTTGGACCGCATTCTCGCGGAAGCCTAAATTTTTGTACCCTACCAAGTGACCGTAGAACTTAGCATTTGATATGAATTTCAAGTTTTTAAGTCTGCCCGTTCCGGAGAAAGGGGTCTCAACACACAGTCGGATGAAACAAATCTTGTGATGTAGGGATCTTTTTTTTTGCTTGTTTTGTGGCACCATGCTTTCTGCACAAATTTTGTGATTCTAGGTCGACAGGATTGCAAACGGCTTTGCCACAGTGGCGACACCAGTTCGTGATAGATCACCGAAGTTAAGCGCTGTCCGTCTGGGCTAGTCCTTGGATGGGTGACCATCCGGTCTGCCGAGCGCTGTTGGCAAGGGAAGTGCACTCAGCCCTTGCGAGGCAAACTGAGGAGCTATTTGATTGAGAAGTAGCGTCTTCGGTCTTGTAAACTGATACACGGCCTGGAGGGCGGTGTGCTGACCACACACCCCGCCATATACGTATCCGGTGACTACTGTGTGCTGATGACACGGCGCCGGTCGGTACCGTTCGGCCTTCAGTGCCTGTTCTACATCTACATCTACATCCATACTCCGCAAGCCACCTGACGATGTGTGGCGGTTCTCCCTTCGATTCGAGTCTCGTATTGTTCGTGGAAAGAAAGATTGTCGGTTTGCCTCTGTGTGGGCTCTAATCTCTCTGATTTTATCCTCATGGTCTCTTCGCGACATATACGCAGGAGGGAGCAATATACTGCTTGATTGCTTGGTGAATGTATGTTCTCGAACCGTACCGAGCTACTGAGCGTCTCTTTTGCAGAGTCTTCCACTTTATCTATCATTTCCGTAACGCTTTCGCGATAACTTAATGATCCTGTAACGAAGCGCGCTGCTCTCCTCTGGATCTTCTCTATCTCTTCTATCAACCCTATCTGGTGCGGATCCCACACTGGTGAGCAATATTCAAGCAGTGGGCGAATAAGTGTACGGTAACCTACTTCCTTTGTTTTCGTGTGGAGTTTAGTTTAGTATTACGTGGATAGAGTTTTATAAGTGAACTTGCGAATAGCGAAGTATGTGACGTAAATGGCTGTATCTATTGACTGCATTGATGTAGCAGCTTAAACTTTTACATCGACAAGGTCCCATAGACTTTAATACGTCACATAAATTTCAATTTGATACGGCAACCCGTTCCTTAGAGGAAGGGGTCTTAGCAGTCGGACAGACAGACAACGAAGTTATCTTACAAGGGTTCTGTTTTTACAGATGGAGGTGCGGAACCGTAAAAAGAGAGTTACTTACAGAATCGAGGTTACAGAGCGAGTGGACTCTTTAGTAAACTGCACGTCTACGAAATACTGATTCACAGAGCAACTCACTCGGTAGCGTGATATATAATTACGTATTATGTTTTCCGTGGGCTGCAATGTTTTAGGAATGGCTTATAGGCGTGCGTTGGAAGATGTTATTTCAGTAACAAGGGGGAGGTGGTTTGCAGAACATTTTTCGTTTGCCTAAGAAGCCTACGTTGAAAGGGCTTGTTTCGAAACAATTTTAACGGTGGTCGTCGTGGCCGCGTTCGATACCGGGAGACCATTACGGTGAGGACGGGACTTTTGAGAGCAGACATGCGCCGAATGGTGTTAGACATGTACGGACATCGTGAAACACTGAAAAGTCACGAAGAGAGGTTGACGGCTGCCCATTGTCGTTATGCGTTGCGTCGCGCCCCTTCTCTTCGGTTGACAGAAGCGTCAGTTCGCAGAATCTTACTCAGTCTCCGTTTCTGTCTGTCTCAAGTAATACGGTATTGCGGTGCCTGTGTTATTCTGATGACGATGCAAAGGCACTGCGGCGACTACAGCTGTTATGAAATACATTACGTCTATATCCAGATGCGAATATGGAGAACCATCAGTTGTAGCATGAAATGACGACAGTGAAAATTTTCGTCGTCATCAGAATAACACAGGCCTTGCAATATCGTATCTCTCTGTCGATACCGGGCAAGCGACTTTCAAGTACAACGTCTGACCATAATGTATGTACGAGTAGGGGTCGTAGACACATGGTTGACGACATATCGAAGTTTGGGTGTGGCAATGAGTCACGCACGGTTAGCCAACTGGTAAGCCGACGACTCGCGATAAGCGGGAAATCCCGGTTCAAGAGCCTGTGTGGCACAAATTTTCATTGTCGTTATTCCATTCTACAGCTGATGGTAGTCCGTACTCGCAATTGCGAATACGCTTAACATGTGTCTAAAGTAATGGCTGCTGTGCAAGACCTGTAACAAAATGATTCCATATGAAGACATGTTTGCAGAGAGGATATTGCAACTCCTGAGGGATATAATATTCATCATGAGTGTCGAGGCCAATTTTCATGCGTCGTCGGTACTCAGTAAAAAAAAAATAAAAAAAATAAAAAAAAATTCGGGCAATAAACATCAGAAAATCATAGCAACTGCATCATAAACCTTTATACTGTAACACATTAACCGTTTAGTCTAATATATTAGGCCTCATTTTCTTTGCGAAAACATACAATGCCAGTTATCAAAGGTTACATTACACTCTGGTGTTTTCGTGTCAGTATCATAAGACGACACAGTTCTCGTCAAAAGATGGCGATTTCGTCAAGATGATATAACTTTTCTGACATAAAGATCAGGTATGATTTTACTGATTACAGGTTCTTAGTGACCACATTCAGTTATACTGGTGTATGTAGAGGCCACTGTGGTCAGCAGTCATGATAAATTCTGACTATTTTTTGTGGGCTACTTAAACATCGATTATGCTTAAACAAACCATATACTTCTGAAGCACTCACTTATATCTCAGGACTTAAAATTAAACAGCTTCAGCAGACACTTATGGTGGTCTAGTGTAGCATTAGGCTCCGGCACCTCGGTGCTACATTTATTCCTGGATAATTAGTGAGGTGTTGGACTTATCCTTCTTACACTCCTTCCAGAAGTGCCTTAGATTAACAGAGCGTGTTGTGAAAAGTGTAACGGGACTTTTACAGGAGTAAAACGAGGCTGGGGCGATAGGCCTTCCATCCTCATCCTCCTAGTGACGTGGCGAATAAAAGGCTGCATTCAAACTATAGTCAAACCATTAAGTAGATCATAGCCTTGCGTCACCGGACTTCACTTCAAGACCGGAATGCCTCGAAAACGATGAATTTTTCTGGTCATTACTTCGTTACTGAATTGCAATCAGTGCGAAGGAAGTTGACGTATTACATTCCCTTCGTTCCGAATGCAGCTCTGATTACGGCACGCTTGCACCACCTTCGCCCCAGGAATGTACCTTTTACGTGGTCCCAGCAATGTAACTTTGTCTTTCGACGACTAAAATGAGCTTTGCTCAGTGACAGTTGCGTAGTTCATTTTGATCCTTGGCCGTGAATGCCTCTTCATACGCCATTGGTCCTGTGCCATGGCGCAGCATTTGTTCTGCCGATTCGCCAAAAGCCTTCGTCTCCGAAACACTTATCAAAGCAACTATTCTCATACAGAGAAGGAGACTTTTGCAATCACCTGTTGAGTGATTAAACTTCATCAGTATTTGTACGGATTAAAGTTCTACTTGGTCACCGATCACAAGTCTTTGTAGTCACTTTTGAAGCTGGACGTGCCCTTTCCGAGCCGCAATGTACAGAAACTGCACTACCAATGCGAAATAGTGTACACGCTCACATCCAAGCATGCCAGTGCAGACACGCTGTCGTGTCTTCCTCCGGGATCGGATGCGGGCTATGACGCATCGGAAGTACTGATGCACAGGTGTCAGACGCGCTGGAGCAGTTTACATTATACAACAGGAAGATTGTCCAGGTAACGCCAGCGTATCCGATTTTGCAAAGACTATTTCACTGCGATCGCACTGGTTGGCATCGAATGGCTCATTAATTCGCTACATTTCCTTAATTGGAAATATATTTATAATATAAAAACAATATATTTCGCTATATATTGAAATGCAAGAGAGTGGAAGACTATTCAAGAAACATGTACTGCATCAAACTGTGCTATAACATTCTAACTATAACAGTTATTTGTATTCCGTGCAGCCTTCGGATTGGCAGATTTTAAAAAATCCACATACAAGTCTACAAATGCCCAAATATTTTTGCTATCTGTGTGTCTGTTAATCAGAGTCGTGGTAACTGTATTACTGGTGTGCGATAATTACGTACAATGATCTGAAGATATTTTTTCTCTGTTTCCATACGCGATATCCATTTTTAACAACTGAGAATTCTTCTACTTTCCAATTAAAAATACTTCTTTTTCTACTATTTTCTACTTAGTTAGTCAAGAATGGGAGGTAATATTTAAGTAGCTAATTTCGAGATGAATCATAGAATACCTACATCGATTACAGACGTAGTGGAAATGACCCTTCAACAGAATAGTGTTCGTAATGACTGCCATTTTCAGTGAAGAAGTAAGCAATTTTACGTAATTTAATAAAATGTTAAAAACCGTTTAACTGCCTTGATCTCCTACACATAACGACTTAAAAGGAATGATGACCAGACAAGTTTCACCCAATCAGATAACAAGCACAAAAAATAGACAAGTCTTAGGAAACAGTTTTATGGGATAATCTTCAAGCTAAAAATATTAGATGGCAAACCAAATACAGAAGTAAAAACTCACCATTCATTTAAAAACGTCAGGAACTGACGTGCGGAACGATATCACGTATAAATATTGTATGAATGTGATCCACATACAACTATACAACGTAAGACCGAAGAAAACATGTTTAAATGCAGTATCGCGTAAGAGACACAAGTTGAAAAAAAACTGGACGTACCGGTAATAACTGTATCATGCAACAGCTTACAATTGTACAAGTTCAACAAAAATATTTGTTGCGCTGTTCCGGACCCAAGCTTGTGTCAGCGCAAGGAGATACATACATACATCCGTAAACGAGGGCTATAATTTACCGGTGATATCCGGATGCTTTTGATCAGATATGCATGTTGTTTGTCGTGGAGATTTCCCTCCGTATGGGCCAACAAAACTCCGTGCCCAGGGCATTTGCACAAAGCCTCCTAATGCGAATTGATCGCTCCGTGGTCTGTAATCACTGGCCGCATTATATGCGGAAAGCTCGCTATTGATCAGACTCAATCACTTCGACAATAGCAGTTTGAAACGGAAGCCGAGAACAAGGAAAAACATCGTCAATTCTGAAACAAATGAAACACAGGAGTCACTCTGCAGGTCCTGCTAACTAACAAGAGCATGTCACCTGAGTATAATTGGCTAGGTCTGCGCTAACTTCACCGGCAAGTAAATACTCCTTGGCACTAGACTTACAGGGGAACATTCCCAAGTGTCAGTAAACAATATAGATGAAGGTTGGCGGGTATGTGCAGGGACAAAATAATGCGTAGATAGACAGATACCGCTTACGGGAAATTTAAAGAGATCTTTGGAGAAAAGAGAACCACCTGTATGAATATCACGAATTCAGATGGAACACCAGTTCTGAGCAAATAAGTGAAAGCAGAAAGGTGGAAGGAGTGTATAGAGGTTCTATACAGGGGCGATGTACTTGAGAGCAATATTATGGAAATGGAATACCACGTAGACGAAGACGAAATGGGAGATATTACTGCGTCAGGAATCAGACAGAGCACTGGAAGACCTAAATCGAAACCAGACCCCGGAAGTAAACAACATTCAATTAGAACTACTGATAGCCTTGGGAGAGCCAGCCATGTCAAAAGTCTACCATCTGGTGAGTAAGATATATGAGACAGAAGAAATATGCTCAGACTTCAGGAAGAATACACTAATTCCAATTATAAAGAAAGCATGTGTTGACAGGTGTGAAAATAGCTGAACTATCAGTCTAATAAACCACCGCTGCAAAACACTAAATACTAACGCGAATTCTTTACAGACGAATGTAAAAACTGGCAGAAGCTGACTTCGGGGAAGATCAGTTTGGATTTCGTAGAAATGCTGCAACACGAGAGGCAATACTGACCCTACGACATATCTTAGAACAAGTCACCGAAGTGGCAAGGTTAATATTTTAATTGTTAGTGTTTTGTACCATTTCCATCCATCCTACGTGGGGTGCATGGTTTGTGTGCTTGTGTAAATTGTTCAAACTCTTAGTTTAAAGTTTCTGGTGTGTTGCAGATTTGAACCAGTGTAGTCTTTCAGAGGCTGTTGTGAGCGGTCGTAATTACGGCTTTGCCAAAAGGGAGCGGCAAGGTTCTCTGCCCGATAGCTCATACAGTCAAAACTTGTTTCTTTCTGCCTCTGAATAAATTGTAACTTGATATTTGGCGGGTGCTTTCTGATTATAATTTTAAATCTGTTTCTTTTAAAAAAATAATTTTAGGCACTATTAAAGTGAATAGAATTCCCATTTGTCAAAATGAATTTGGTTATGTTTTCATCAGTTACTCCCTGGCAACTACTTCCATGCTTAGGTAGTGTGATTAAATGTGTTCTTGTTCTTGATGAACCGCTTTTAAATAAAATAAATTCTTAAGAATATTCTTTGAAAATAAATGACGGTTCAGGGGTTGATCAGTGTGAAAAAAAGTTTTGATCATTATACTAGAGGACAAGGAACTCATGCATCTAGTGATCCCAAAGGGCTCTATGGCAAAGGACAGATGTGATATGTACTCTGATGAGCCAGAACGTTAAGACCACCGACCTACTGTCGATATAAACAAGTCCAGGCGATAGTAGCGCCACCTGGCGAGGAATGACTGCTAGTCAGACACATGGCGGTGCATGTAGTATTAGTGAGAGTGCTGTTCGTGTGTACAGTAGGTAAGGCGTGATCTGTCTGAGTTTCATCGAGGGCATATTGTGATGGCCTGGAGGCTTCGGGACGAGCATTTCGGAAATTGCACAAATTTCCGGGTGTTCTAGGAGTGCTGCAGCGAGTGTCTTCAACACATGGCAAAACCAAAGTGAAAACACGTCCAGACGCCGTTGGGTTGGGTGGCCCACCATCATCAGACATGTCGGAAGTTTTAGCCTGGGCAGACTGGTGAAACAGGACAGACGGCGATCTGGGTGGAACTAACATCTGAATTTAATGGTGGGTAGAGTACAAGTACGTATGAAAACACAGTGCACGGAACACCCCTAACGAAGGACCTCTGCAGTCGGACGACCCATGCATGTGCTAGTATTAACACCAGACATCGGCAACAACGACTGAAATGGGCACATGACCTCCTGCACTGGACATTGGCGCAGTGGCAGAGCTGTCCATGGTCTGATGAATTCAGATACCTTCTAAACCATGCCGATGGAAGTGCGCAAATCTGTCGTCTTCCAGGTTAACAGTTCCTTGACACCTGTACTACGGGGTGGAGACAAGCTGGCGGCGGTCCCATGACAGTCACGGAAAGAATCACGTAGGCATCCACGAGTCCAATGGAGCTCGTGCAAGGAGTCTTGACAACCAGAGAGTATCGTAGCCTGGTTGCTGACCACGTACACCTCTTCATGTTCCCCGACGACTGTGGCATTTTTCAACAATATAATTGTCCGTGGGGATGCAGAAGGCAATGGAAACTACTGCTTGAAAGACATGTAAGGTGTATCCACTGGACATGTGGCCTGTAATTGCGAAAGTTTCATGATGATCTCGCCATTGACAAAAGATTCCAGGAATAGTCCCCCATTCGGATCTCTGGGATGAGACTGCCAAGGGAGAGATGACCATGAGGAAAAGATTCAATAACCAACGAAAGGATAACGTTCACGAGTCGCTACGTGGAATTTCAGAAGCTTGAACGTGACAAAGAAGCTAGAAAGCTTGAAAAGAGAAATGAAAAGGCTCACTCTACATATAGTAGGGGCCAGTGAAGTGAAATGGAAAAAAGACAAGGATTTCTGGTCAGATGAGTATAGGGCAATATTAATAGCAGCATAATATGCTGTAATTGGGGTAGGATTCGTAACAACTGGGAAGGTAGAGCAGAGCGTACCCTACAATAAACAGTTCAGTGATAGATTTGTTCTTATCACAATCGAAAGCAAACCAAATCGAATACGATATTTCAAGCATATATGCCGACGGCGAAGCTGAAGGTGGACAGACAGAGGACATATATGAGAATACTGAAAGGATAATACAGTACGTAAAGTGAGATGAAAACTTATAGTCATGGGGGACTGGAATGTAGTTGTAGGAGAAGGAATAGAAGAAATAGTTACAGGATAATATGGGAAAAGGAATTAGAGAGAAGAAAGATTAATTGAGCTCTCTAATAAATTTCAGCTAGTAATAATGAATACTCTGTTGAAGAATTATAAGAGTAGGAGGCTTGATTGGAAACGACAGGGTGATCGGGAAGTTTTCAGTTACAATATGTCATGGTCAGACAGAGATTCCGACATCAGATAATGGATTGTAAGGCGTACCCAGGAGCACATATACACTCAGATCACAACGTAGTAGCGATGAAGAGTAGGCAGAAGTTTAAGGGATTAGTCAGGGGGAATCAATTTGCAAAGAAAGGGATACGGAAGTAATAATCAATGACGAACCACTCTTGAAGGTCTCTAGGGCAGTACTTATATAAATGAAGAATAGCACAGTTGGCAGCACAGTTGAGGAGGAATAAACGTCTCTAAAAAGGGCAATCACAGATGGTATAAAGAAAAACACAGATTCAAATAAAGTTACGGCAAAGAAACCATGGATAGAAAAAGAAATACTTTAGTTGGTCGATGAAATAAGGAAGCGCCAAAATGTAAAGGGAAATTCATGAATACAGAAATACAAGTTGCTCAAGAATGAAATAAATAGGAAGTGTGGCGATGCTAAGATGAAATGTCTCCATGAAAAATGTGAAGAAATCGGAAATGAAATGACTGTCGGAAGGATGATCAGCATATATGAAAGTCAAAACTATCTTCCGTGAAATCAAAAGAAAGGGTGGTAACTTTAAGAGTGAACGGGAATTCCACTCTTAAATGCAGAGAGGAAAGAGTGTATTACAGACCTATGTGGTGGGGGGGGGGGGGGGAGATATGAGTGATGTAACAGAAGAAGAAAGGAGAGTGGACGTAGAAGAGATATGGGATCCAGTATTAGAATCATAATTTAAGGGAGTTTCGGAGGATTTCGGATCAAATAAGGCAGAAGGAATGAACAACATTCCATCAGCGTTACTAAAACCATTGGGGGAAGTGGCGACACAACAACTATCCAAGTTGGTGTGTAGAATGAATATCATCAACACAGTTCCGATGATTGCAAGAGCTGACAAGTAAGAGACTTATCGCACAATCACCTTAACAGCCGATGCATCCAAGTTGCTGACAAGAATAATATACAGAAAAATGGTAAAGAAAATTGAGGATTTGTTAGATGTGCATCGTTTTGGCTTCAGGAAAGGCAAAGGTACCGAAAGGCAATTCTGAAGTTGCGGTTGGTAATGGAAGCAAGACTCAAGAAAAATGAAGAGACATCCATGTAATTTGTCGACCGGGAAAAAGCATTAGACAATGTAAGATGTTGCAAGATGTTAGAAATCCTGAGAAAAACAGGGGTAAGCTATAAGGAGAGACGGGTTGTATACAATATGTAAAACAGCCAAGAGTGAATAATAAGAGTGGACAATCAAGAACGAAGTGTTCGGATTAAAAAGCGTGTAAGACAAGAATGTAGTCTTTCGCCCCTACTGTTTAATCTCTACATCGAAGAATGTAGGTGGAAGAGTAGAATTAAAATGCAATGTGAAAGGGTGTCAAAGATAAGGTTCGTTGCTCTTATTGCTATCCTGAGTGAAAGTGAAGATGAACTACATGATCTGCTGAACGGAATGGACAGTGTAATGGGTACAGAATATGGACGGAGAGTAAACCGAAGAAAGAAGGAAGCATTGAGAAGTCTCAGAAATTAGAAATGCAAGAAACTTAACATCAGGACTGATCGTCACGAAGTAGATGAAGATAAGGAGCTCTGCTACCTAGGCAGCAAAATAACTAGTGACGGACGGAGCAAAGAGGACATGAAGAGCAGAACAGCACTGGCAAAAAGGGCATTTCTGGCTTACAGACGTCTACTAGTATCAAACATAGGCTTTAATTTGAGGACGAAATTCCTGAGAATATACGTTTGGAGTGCAGCATTGAATGGTAGTCAAAAATGGACTGCGGGAAAACTGGAACAAAAGAGAATCGAAGCCTCTGAGATGTGTGCTACAGACGAATGTTGAAAATTAGGTAGACTGATAAGGTAAGGAATTAGGAGGTTCTGCGCAGAATCGGGGAGGAAAGGAATACGTGGAAAACACTGGCAACGTGAAGGGACAGGATGATAGGACATCTGCTAAGACATGAGGGAATGACTTCCATAGTACTAGAGGGAGCCCTAGAGGGCAAAAACTGTACAGGAAGACAGAGACTGGAATACAACCAGCAGATAACTGAGGACGTGTTTTGCAAGTGCTACACTGAGATGAAGTGTTTGGCACAGGATAGGAATTAGTTTCGGGTCGCATCAGTCTAAGGAAGAAAGAAGAAAGATGACTCAAAACAAATGAGAGGAAGAAAGAAAGTATGCGACATGTCAAAAGGCCAGGAGTGTGACGGAGTGATTCGAGGTACATAGTGGCGAGTTCCAGTTGCTGTGGTGACACCCCAGCTCGCCAAATTTGAGCCCGATCGTTCACATCTGGGAGGTGATTGAACGTGACGTCACAGCTCATTCCCCTCCTCCCAGAATTTACGATATTTGGTGACTTGTGTGTGCAGATGCGGTTCCGACTTTCACCACTGACCTACCAACGCCTCATTGCCTCCGTGCCACAACGCGACGCCGCTGTTACCCATACCAAATGTAGACGTACCGGCTATTAGGTAGATAGATGTTCGTAATGTTCTGGCTGATCAGTATACACAGCTTTTGATTTTGGAAGAATTTTGTGAGAAGATTTTCATATCTAGGTCCGTTAAATGATTGTTGAGTCAATGTCTACTTGAGAAACAATATACTCAAGCTGCAGTCAGTAGCACGTAATCAATTGTCTTCGTCAAGACTTACGAACGTGCTGAAATATGCCTAAATAAATCAGGACAGTTACAGGGTTATCGACGTCAGTGTGAAATCCTGCTGCAGTGTGTTTAATATTGTATTCTCTGCCGCACATAATAAGTGAAGAAATGTGTAATGATTTTATATCATAATAATCAATTACTTACTAATTCTAGTTAAGAAAATACACGTATGTGAAACGGTAAACTGGATGACAAAAATTAATTTAAAATGTTGTATAACAATTTAAAACAGAAAACATATATAGACAAAATAAATATCTGGACCAATAGTGACTGTTTTGCGTACAGCATATTTTCCAAAAATGATACTTCAGAAACCAGCTCTATTAAAAATGGGTATTTGCAACTTGAAAGCTTCTTTAATTTTTATGTTGTAATAAAGGTTTCATGTTATCGGAGTATTTTACAAAACTCTAAATTATTACAAAATTCTATTAAGCACTTTTCAAGAACGTACATATATATCAAATTTTATACGAGAAAATTATCAAGCGTTTCGTTTCCACTATCAAACCTTTCGTTTGAAATGCACAATATTTGTCGAGAAAAGGTACGCAGTAAACGCAAATACTTTCTCGAAATTTATGGGTTTGTTACACACTGAAATTTGCGTGTTCGTTCCTCAAATCAGGTGGGCAGTGTGCCGTGATCTGCATTATAATATCACATGATATCACTTTCCTTTAGAAATGTTGTTGCTATATACGTCTGAATACCGCAAAACCGTTAGCCAATACATTATGAAACAGCACACTGCAACGTTATATTCCTAGCCAAAATCGTTACATCTCTCCCAGTCAATAAGCAGATCTATAACCGTACAAGACGAGCTAGTTCAAAGCTCATTACCTTCCCGGACTAGTAAGTATGTTATCGCTCACTTTGGGCACTACATGCAACGATGTCAACGTCACAATGAAAACAGTTAACATAGGTGTTCAGAGGTTATATTTGTTAGATGGTTGCTGCCTAACCGTGGGAAAAATGTAGGACAGTTAAAGTACCTTAAAATTTAATCCTTTCAGACCCAAATGTGTACGTTAACTTGTACTGTGTCTTAGGTACAACGAAAGTATTTTTTTTTCCACATGGAAACTTTACGTACGTATTTGTGAATGCAAAGTCCTGTATTTTATGTTAAAACCAACAGCGATAAGAAAATGTTGTGCCTTGGAAATATTCGGTTTTTGTTTTTCTTCTCGTAATCAGTTTTAACTATGATAACAGGGCCTTTAAACCCGTAGATAAATTGTTCTTTCTCCATATAGGTGAATGTAAACAAAAATTGAGTACACATCTATGTGCTGCTCTGTTTCTTTCTTCGAAGTCGGTCTTAGTGGAAAACGGGGAAGTCGTATTTATGGCTTACGGGACGAGCGCAGATTGGCACAAAGAAGTAGGTTAGTTCGTCTTCAGCCTCTTTCGCAGTGGCATTCCGATAAAATCTTCTCAGATTCCGAGGAGCATCACTTTGAATAAAACACTTCAAGCTTCCGACAGCTGGTATCACCATCGACGTCAGGAGTAAAAACCACTGAATGCCGAAGCTGGCATGGTGTTTCGCTTATCCACGGGCGATAAGAGTGTCTGGAACCTTCCAGAGAGGGCGTCTGACACATTTTCCTGAAGTGGAGTTTGGGGAGCTATACCTAAACATGGTTGTGAACGAATTGTTGGTGATATTGTAAAAGGTGGACTTAGCTCATCCAGGGCTAAATTACTGTGACGCAGGAGGTACGCACCTTTTTTGAGAACGAAATCAGGTCGGAGGTATCCATGATGACGAAGGTTCCTTTGATGCTGGGAGATAATTCAGTACATGGGAAATGCAAATCAGAAGATACAGTAAGCTTATCTCATAAAATTATAAGGGTGGTTGAAGACTAAATAGATAAATAATCTGATTTCTAAGCAATTAATTCGTTGCAGAAGGAAAGAGGACTCATTCATGTCAAACATAGTGTCTCATTCACACCCAAAACTAAAATATCAAAATGGTGTGAAGGTCAAATATTTGAAGCTTGCGCAGGAGAGTTTGAATTTTCAACACAAAAGCTATTCATTATAAGGATCTACAGATCCCTCGGTTGAGACTAGAGATTTTCTCCCCAGGCTTTGTGCTGTGTATGGATCGGTTCTTCAGAAACAAATGAGATTTGTGGATTTCAATATGAATTTTCTGTTTTCTAGAGAACAGAATGTTAATGGATTCACTTGAATCTTACAGCCTGATACAGACACATACTTTTCATCTAGAAACCAGGGAAACAGCAGGATGTTCATAGAGAATATGTTCATACTCTTGTTGACGAGGAAAGCGGAAAAACATTAGTAACGGACTGTCAGAGCATGGTGGTAACAATGAAAAGAATCGATGCATGTCATTTACCAAAGTAGTAAAGGATTTAGGGATATTAATTCATTTGCAGTGCAATTATTTAAAGCCGATCTAGAAAGGCTTAACCTGACAAAGAGCCTACAATACAGTCGACCTGAATGACAAATATAACACATTTATTCAAGTGTATATCACTTTTCTAGCGGCTTAGTGCAGGCACACACGCAGTACTAATAAGCAACACGATAACTAATATCATTAGAATATCATGTTGGATGAAACAGGGGCTATAAAATATGAAGGATAGTCAGAGACCGATAACAAAATGTTATTACAGACATAACTATAAATTTCTGAGCAGTGGTTTTAGACAGGCTAAGACAATATTTAACACCTAAAAAGTAGGAAGCTCTCAGACCAAATTTCGTACTATATATTCAGTTGTAAAAGAGGTATCAGGGAATAATGTGGCTGCTCGATATGTTATACCTCTCTTGTGTAAGAATGAAACGGTTAATGATCCACCATAGTTGTGCAAAATATTTAATAATCACTTCCCTTCAGTGTTCGGCAATTTCGGCAATTTAAATAAAAGTTTTGTTGCTGCACGTAATAAAATGTGACTTCTAAAAGCTGACGTTCCTAGACAACTAAATCAAATACAGCGACACGGAATAACTAAAGACAAAATATAATCAATTAATACTTCATTTGTAAATAAAGACTTCACAGGTAACATGAAATTTCAAGTGCGATTATGAAGTGTAGGGATGGACAAAAAACCTAAAGCACTTCAGATATTCTTGTCGACATTGTAGAGTGCAGAAACAAACCAAGTTTAAAATATTAGATCACTTTCTTATTATTTGAACAATCAATACTAAATTTACGAACAACTCTTATACATATGAACAACAATATGCATTTATTACTGTCGCTAAAATCTATGACTTATCACTTGGTACAATATAAGATAACATTCTTGTCTTAACAATTGACTGTAAACTTCGATATACAGAATATGATACCATTGCTCAACACTTCGTAGTCTTGTGAGTAGTAACATTAGATGGCTTTGACTGTCCTTCGTATTCTGATACAACTCCCGTTTCCCCCTACATGGTATACAAGTGTCGCGTTATCAAAATTTGTTGCTTATTACAATGAAGCACGAAACAAACTGGTATGGGCATGCGTACTCAGATACAGAGATATGTGCAAGAACGGGACCAACGACGACTGAAGAGAGTCGTTCTAAGAGACAGAAGTGCAACCCTTCCACATATTACTGCAGATTTCAAAGCTGGCTCATCAGCAAGTGTCAGCGTGCGAACTATTCAACTAAACATCGTCGATACGGATTTTCGGAGAAGAAGGCCCACTCGTGTACCATTGATAATTGCACGGCACAAAGCGTTACGCCTCGCCTGGGCCCGTCAACACTGACATTCGACTGTTGATGATTGGAAACATGTTACCTGATCGGACGAGTCTCGTTTCAAATTGTATCGGGCGGATGGACGTGTACGGGTATGAAGAGAACCTCATGAATCTATGGACCCTGCATGTCAGCAGGGGAGTTTTGAAGCTTGTGGAGGCTCTATAATGGTGTTCGGCGCGTGCAGTTGGAGTAATATGGGACCCCTGATAGCCTAGATACGACTGTGGCAGGTCACACGTACGTAAGCATCCTGTCTCATCAGTTGCATCCATTCATGGCCATTATACATTCCGGCGGCCTTGGTCAATTCCAGCAGGACAACGCGACACTCCACAAGTCCAGAATTGCTACAGGGTGACTCCAGGAACAGACTTTTGAGTTTAAATACTACCGCTGGCTACCAAAAGGCCCAGACTTGAACATTAGTCAACATATCTGGAATGCCCTGCAACGTGCTGTTCAGAAGAAATCTCCACCCCCTCGTAATGTTACCGATTTATGGACAGCCTTGCAGAATTCATGGCGTCTGTTCTCTCCAGAACACTTTCAGACTCTAGTTGTATCCATGCCACGTCGTGTTGCGGCACTTATGCTTGCTCGCGGGTGCCCTAATCGATATTAGGCAGGTCAACCCATTTCCTTGGCTCTTCAGTATAGTTTTGTAGTGAGCCGTGGCGTTGCTGGCACGCCAGCGTATTTGCAAGTACCTCGCCTTCGTCCTCTTATCTTTGCTTGTGGCGCGTACTGAGTTTTGGCTGCCTTATTCTAGCCGGAGGAGTTAACTGGAGGCTCTCGCCAAGGACGGGTGCAGTTGGCGTTCTATGTTACCTGAGGCCGGAGTGCGCTTTTAGTGGAGCGGGAACCGACGACGTGTATGGGGCAACTTGGTGGAGAGCCTTTCCTGTCGCCTGTGAGGAGGCTTATTGCTGCCTTGGAATGCATGCTGCTAGTTCCGGACACGACTGTCTACGATCGTCCGCTGTCTTATTGCCTCCTGCTGTACCCGACTCAAGCCATATCGGACGTGCGGCGAAAAGTTAAGTGAGATTGTTCTTAGGGCATGTGTGTGAAGGTGTTGAGGGCTGCTACCTCACTTCTGGTAACTGTAAGTGCGCGGGTGCTACCATGGAGGTAAAGGTGTGCCTATGAAGAGTTCATGATGTTTAAGAAGGGTGTTAAATATAAATATAATGCACAAGAGTGCCTCTTCCAACTCGCGCTCTTATCTTTTACCGACTTCCCGACTCAGCAGCATTAGTGGCAGAACAAATGAGAGAGAATCTTGAATACATTTCACATAAATTTCCTCAGCATGTTGTAGTCTTAGGTGGAGATTTCAATTTACCGGCTATAGACTGGGACACTCAGATGTTTACGACGGGTGGTAGGGACAGAGCATCGAGTGACAATACACTGAGTGCACTATCCAAAAGTCTGCAGCTCGTGGTCGTGCGGTAGCGTTCTCGCTTCCCACGCCCTGATTCCCGGGTTCGATTCCCGACGGGGTCAGGGATTTTCTCTGCCTCATGATGACTGGGTGTTGTGTGATGTCCTTAGGTTAGTTAGGTTTAAGTAGTTCTAAGTTATAGGGGACTGATGACCATAGACGTTAAGTCCTATAGTGCTCAGAGCCATTTGAACCACTATCCAAAAATACGTCGAACAGAGAGCTGACTCGTGGAGATAACATCTTGGACCTAATGATAACAAACAGACCCGAATTTTTCGACTCTGTAAGCGTAAAACAGGGAATTAGTGATCATAAGGCAGTTGCAGCATCCCTGAATATGTAAGTAAATAGGAATATAAGAAAAGGGAGGAAGGTTTATTTGCTTAGCAAGAGTAATGGAAGGCAGATTTCAGACTACCTAACAGATCAAAACGAAAATTTCTGTTCCGACACTGACAATGTTGAGTGTTTATGGAAAAAGTTCAAGGCAATCGTAAAATGCGTTTTAGGCAGGTAAGTGCCGAGTAAAACTGTGAGGGACGGGAAAAACCCACCGTGGTTGAGCATCAAAGTTAGGAAACTACTGCGAAAGCAAAGAGAGCTTCACTGCAAATTTAAACGCAGCCAAAACCTCTCAGACAAACGGATGCTAAACGATGTCAAAGTTGGCGTAAGGAGGGCTATGCGTGAAGCGCTCAGTGAGTTCTAAAGTAAAATTCTATGTACCGACTTGACAGAAAATCCTAGGAAGTTCTAGTCTTACGTTAAATAAGTAAGTGAATCGAAACAGCATATCCAGACACTCTGGGATAATAATGGCATTGAAACAGAGGATGACACTCATAAAGCTGAAATACTAAACACCTTTTTCCAAAGCTGTTCCACAGAGGGGAAGACCGCATTGCAGTTCCTTCTCTAAATCCTCGCACGAACGAAATAATTGCTGACATCGAAATAAGTGTCCAAGGAATAGAAAAGCAACTGAAATCACTCAACTCAACTCCACTGGTCCTGACGGGATACCAATTCGATTCTACACAGAGTACGCGAAAGAACTATTCCCCATTCTAACAGCCGTGTACCACAAGTCTCTAGAGGAACGGAAGGTTCCAAATATTTGGAAAAGAGCACAGGTAGTTACAGTTTTCAAGAAGGGTCATCGAGCAGATGCGCACAACTATAGGCCTATATCTCCGACATCAATCTGTTGTAGAATTTTAGAACATGTTTTTTGCTCGCGTATCATGTCATTTCAGAAACGCATAATCTACTCTGTAGGAATCAACAAGGATTCTGGAAACAGCGATCGTGTGAGACCCAACTCGCTTTATTTGTTCATGAGACCCAGAAAATATTAGATAGAGGCTCCCAGGTAGAGCCATTTTCCTTGACTTCCGGAAGGCGTTCGATACAGTTCCGCACTGTCGCCTGATTAACAAAGTAAGAGCCTACGGAATATCAGACCAGCTGTGTGGCTGGATTGAAGAGCTTTTAGCAGACAGAACACGGTATGTTGTTCTCAATGGACAAACGTCTACAGACATTAAAGTAACCTATGGGGTGCCACAGGGGATTGTTATGGGACCATTTCTTTCTACAATATACATGAACGACCTAGTAGATAGTGTCGGAAGTTCCATGCGGCTTTTCATGGATGATGCTGTAGTATACAGAGAAGTTGCAGCATCAGAAAATTCCAGCGAAATGCAGGAAGATCTGCACCGGATAGGCACTTGGTGCAGGGAGTGACAACTGACCCTTAACATAGAAAAACAAAATTTATTGCGAATACATAGAAAGAAGGATCCTTTATTGTATGATTATATGATAGCGGAACAAACACTGGTAGCAGTTATTTCTGTAAAATATCTGGGGGTATGCGTGCGGAACAATTTGAAATGGAATGATCATATAAAATTAATTGTTGGTAAGGCGGGTGCCAGGTTGAGATTCATTGGGAGAGTCCTTAGAAAATGTAGTCCATCAACAAAGGAGGTGGCTTACCCATACTTGAGTATTGCTCATCAGTGTGGGATTCGTACCAGGTCGGTTTGACAGAGGAGATAAAGAAGGTCCAAAGAAGAGCAGCGCGTTTCGTCACAGGGTTATTTGGTAAGCGTGATAGCGTTACGGAGATGTTTAGCAGACTCTGCAAGAGAGGCGCTCTGCGTCCAGGTTTCGAGAGAGTGCGTTTCTGGATGAGGCATGGAATATATTGCTTCCCCCTACTTATGCCTCCCTAGGGGATGACGAACGTAAAATTAGAGATATTCCAGCGCGCACGGAAGCTTTCCGGCAGTCGTTCTTCCCGCGAACCATACGCGACGGGAACAGGAGAGGGAGGAAATGACAGTGGCACGTAAAGTACCCTCCGCCACACACCGTTGGGTGGCTTGCAAAGTATAAATGTAGATGTAGATGTATGTAGATGTGTGAATTTGTTGTTTGATGTAATACGTAATCAGCTGCAAAGCCGTAATCTGTTTATCAAGTATACTGCATTTGAGTGTTTGGTAGCCTTAGCTCAGGGAGCCCAGTAAAGCTTATAATGACATTTTGAGAATTGTGCTCGTTGCGATTTTCACTGAACAGTGGGGCATAAGAGCCCACGTAATTTTATTGTGACAATGATTTGAGTGTCCACTGGCTTGCTAGTAACTGTAAGTTTTTTTTAATATCTTAATAGCAGGCAATTCTACTTAAGGTTATTGATAAGATTTGTGCTATTGGTTGTACCTTGTCAGTGTAGTTCATTCCTTGAGGGGCAAAGGCAGTGTGCCGTATTACTACTGAATAATTTAACCTGTTGTTTAATATCTCTTGGTGGTTGTTTTCATTGTCCCTGCGGACCTGTTCTGGGCACTTGTTAAATGTTACAGCTGGCTGGCTGGTGTTTTGGAGTGAGCGCTACCGTACCACCTATGGATACGGGGGAGGTGAAATCCTGGGTAGCGGGAGGTGACTCCGGGTCGAAGCTCGAGAAGTGGGTCTTGTACGAACTGCTGCCTTGGCTTCTCCAAGTTAAGGTTTTGTTCTGCCTTCGAGCGACCTGGCGGCACTCCTTGCTAATTAATTCTGACGCTAATTATATTCACTTAGGTATTTATTATATTTAATAAACCTTGTCTCAAGAGTAACGTGTAATTGTGAAAGGTTGTTGCTGTGCTACGCTTAGTAAGACTTTGCGCTGACTAATTGTGTTATTAGGTCTTGGAGCCAAAGCTTTAAACCTTAGTAAGCCTTAGTGATATTGATTGACTCTCAAGTGTGAAAGAAGTGCCTTTGTATTAACTTCCTCCTGCTATTTATTGAGTGCATCTCTTGGCAGGTTGTTATTTAGGTAAATGTTTTTGATAACATCAGTTCTCAGTGTCCGAAGACTAGTCAGAAATGTTGTGTGTCTTAATTTAAGTCGTCAGGCTCATAATTTTCAGTGGTTTTAAAATTTTCTTATATATGAGATAGACTTTGTTTCATAGAAAGTCATTGGTAACAGATTCACTAAATTCTTATGACTTACTGTTCTTATTACCTAAAGTAATGAGGATTAAGATATTGTTGTTCCTAAGGAATTTGTCGATTTGATTGTTAAATAAAACGAGTGATAACAAAAGGGGGCCCTTCCTATTGTTTCCCTATTTCCTAGTAGAAGACCGTTTCATGTAGTTTGTCATCTGTCAACTCAATCTTTTAGGTGTGGCCAGGTTTCTGGTAGTCTGAGAGGTCCTTTGGTGAAGTCATTTTCTATAAAATGTTAAAGAGGTACCGTCGATAGTATGTCACCAGTGTTTCCAGTAATTTTCTATGAAGCTATTGGTAGGATAGCAGTGATGCATCTCAGTACATATAATTTGCTGTCAGGTTCTCAGTTAGGCTTTAGAGAGGGGGTATCCACATAAAAAGGCTACCTATTCTTTGGTGTGTGAGGCACTAGCAGTGCTGAAGCGATGGTATCTCCTTAATTTAACAAAATCATTTTATTCTGTTGATCATACAACACACACAATTTGTTCTCCTTACAATGACTGAAGAGTTATTGTGAATCACGTGGAACTTATGATAAATAACGTAGCTGACAGGATATGCAGTGTGATCAGCAAGTGGCTTTCAGAGAACAAATTAGAGTTTAACTGTAACAAAACCCAATGAATACTGTCTGTGACATGGAACTCTTGCAAAAGCAAAATAATATTGTCCGAAGATGGTCAGACTGTGAAGTCGACCATTTTAAAATGTTAGGAAGGTTTTGCTGGCGGTGTCACGATCAGGAACTCGTTCAGATTCTCAATCCTGTTTTCTGCAGTATGAGAGTGATCTCCAAGTTCTGTGAAACGGAAACTCGAATCCTATCCAGTTTCCTTACTTTTACTGCATTACATCATATGGTGTTCCAGACTGAAGTGACAGAAGTATCGTGTCGGACCTACTTTGGCCCAGCGTAGTGCAGAAGCTCGACGTGTCATGGACTCAATAAGTTGTTCGGAGTGCCCTGCAGAAATATTGAGCCATGCTGTCTGTATAGCGAAAGTGCTGCCGGTGCAGGATTTTGTGCACGAATTGACCTCATGATTATGTCCCATAAATGTTTAATGGGATTCATGTTGGGCGATCTGGGTGGCTATACCATTCGCTCGAATTGTCCAGAATGTTCTTCAGACCAGTCGCGAACAATTATAACATTTAACATGCGCATTTACATCGAAAAAAAAAACACCATCGTTGTTTGGGAACACAAATCCATGAATGGCTGAAAATAGTTTCCAAGCAGCCGATCACATCATTTCCAGTCAATGATTGGTTCATCTGGACAGAGCAGTCCATTCACTGTAAACACAATCCACACTATTATATAGCCACCACCACTTTGCACAGTGTCTTGTTAACAACTTGGGTCCATGGCTTCCTGGGGCCCCTACCACATTCGAACTTTACCGTCAGCTATTACCAACTAAAATCAAGGATCATCTGGCCAGACCAAGATTTTCCAGTCATCTACGGTCCAACAACGTGTCGGGCAGGTAGCAAGGACACTAGTGTCGGTCGCCTGCTGCCATCGCCCACTAACGCCGAATTTCGCCGCATTGACCTAGCGGGTGCGTTCGTCCTACGTCCCACATTGATTTCTGCAATTATTTCAGGCAGTGTTGCTTGTCTCTACCCAATGCAGCTGGTCTCGGTCGTTAAACAGAAGCCGTCAGCAACTTCATTGTTCATGGTGAGAGTTAATGCCCGAAATGTGGTATTCTCAGCACTATCATTACACTATGGATTGCGCAATGTTGAATTCCCTAACGATATCCGAAATGGAATGTCCCACACGTCTAGTTCCAACAACCATTCCGCGTTTAAAGTCAGTTAACTCCCGTCGTGAAGCAATGAGAATTCCGGAAACCTTTTCTAATGAATCAACAGAGTACAAATGCAGCTCCGCCAATTCACTGCCCTTCTATACTGTGTGTACACGATATTATGTTCATCTGTGTGTGTGCATATCGCTATTCCTTGACTTTTGCCACCTCATTGTATTCTGGAGTAACTTTGTGCGGGGAAAAGATAAATTAGCCCAGAAAAGCGAGGTCCGACGGAGCTGCGTTGTCAGTTCGTAAATGTCGTATAACTTAAGTTGCAAGAAGAGTCTTCTCAAACTTCGTGTACATTGTTGTTGAACTGTCGAAATTGTGACTGTACAAATTTTCCATCATGGGATATTTTGTTGACAACGGTGACTCTTTCAGAAGAAACTCTAACATTCATTCAGTGAACACGACGAAAAAACGATATATATTTGAACAACCCTTCACTAAACCCTACACAGAAAGATGTGCACTATAAAGCAGGTTTCTTTTTCGTAAGGCTTCCAGAAGAAGTGAAACACCCATTGCGTTCTGTACAGCAGTTCTTTGGAGTAGTTGAGAACTTTTCTCTGTAATGTGATATTTAATCGTATCCTGGTTTTTGTGATTTATTAATTCTTTAATTTTTTGTTTATAAAGTTTCTAATGAGCGTTCAGTAAACTGTGAACTAATTCAGTTCATGACCAAGTAGATTTGGGTCTTTCTGTCTCGTGGAACTTCACAAATAAATAAAATTAATGTAGTAGGTCTTCTTCTCCGCGGGACCCAGTGACGTCAGATGGTGCACAGAGCCGGCATCACGTTTGAAACAGAGGCTCCCGCCTCCTCGCAAGCGTGAAACATCTGTCCTTGCTTCCAATCAGTATCCAAATCTCTTCCTCTACTAACCACGTATACCTTGTCTCCGTTGAAATTCTTGCTGTTTATTCTATTGTCCAGCTAGATCTACATAGATACTCCGCAGGCCACAGTACGGTGCGTGGCAGAGGGCACCTTGCACCACTGCTAGTCATTTCATTTCCTGTTCTACTTGCAAATAAAGCGAGGGAAGAACGACCGTCTGTGTGCCTCCGTATGAGCCACAGTTTCTCGTATCTTATCTTCGCGTTCCTTACGCAGTGTGCGGTGGAGTCAGTAGAATTGTCCGGCAGCCAACTTCAAACGCCGGTTCTCTAAATTTTCTGAACGGTGTTTTGGAAAAGAATTTCGTCTTCCGGCGATTCCCATTTGAGTTCCCGTAGCATCTCCGTAACACTTACTTGTTCTTCGAACCAAAGTATACCAAACCTAGCAGCACGCCTTTGATTTTCTGCGATGTTATCCTTCAGTTCGACCTGGTACGGATCCCAAACACTCGAGCAGCACTCAAGAATATGCCCCAACAGCGTCCTACAAGCGGTCCCCTGTGGAGTCAAACCAGTCTTTCCTAAAGTTGGCCCAATAAACGTACCACAGTTCTCACATGCTCGCTCCATTTCATATCGCTTTGCAACGTCGCGCCCAGATATTTAAACGATTTGAATGTGTCAGGCATGGCACTAGTAATCCAGTTTCCGATCATTACAAGTCTGTTCTTCTTACTCGTCTGCACTAACTTACATATTTCCACAGTTAGAGCTAGGTGCCATTCAAACGCAATCTCGGCCGCCTACTTTGTACTGAATCCCAAGATGATGGCGTGTGAACCAGGGTTGTAGTTTTTTCAAACGGAATTTTGCACCTATTTTGAAAATTTCCATTTACTTAATGCTGCGTATTGTTCAGTGTAATGCTACATAACATTGCGAATAATTATATGTAGATGCTGCTATGTTGGCAGGGGCACTCCACAAAACAGGCAGTCAAGGGATGGAAAAACAGGTAAAAGTCAGTATTTTGTTTCTGTAATATTCACACATGTCAGCATCGGTCTTCATTATATTTTTTCTTCCTGTCGCCACTCTTCTGATTCGTCTGAAGCGGTCCGTCATGAACTTCTCTCTTTGTCTCATAGCAGCATTGGCATCTCTGGTATTCAACTATTTTTAGATGTATTCCAGTCTTTGACTCTTCTTCCAGGGTTTACCTTCTACAGCAAGCTATTCCCTAATGTCTTAACATGGATCATGTCTTCCTGAACCGTCTTTAACTGATTTCCTTCCGTTCCTCTCGTCTTCGGTTATCTTATATGTCCAATTCAAAAAATGGTTCAAATGGCTCTGAGCACTATGGTCATCAGTCCCCTAGAACTTAGAACTACTTAAACCTAACTAACTTAAGGACATCACACACAACCATGCCCGAGGCAGGATTCGAACCTGTGACCATAGCGGTCGCGTGGTTCCAGACTGAAGCGCCTAGAAACGCTCGGCCACATAGGTCATTTTATGTAAAATTAATTTGCAACATCCCTCTATAGCCTCAATTCGCATACCCTCACATTTTCTTCTATTCCTGCTTTCTAACAGTCCATGATGCACTACTATACAATGCTGGGCTTCAAATAAAAATTCTCATAAATTTATTCCTCAGATTAACGCCTTTCTATGGCACTAATGGAACTCTCTTTGCCTGTACTGGTCTGTGTTTTATACCCTCTTTGCTTCGTCCATCACGTATAATTATGCTTCCTGTGTAATATCATTCCTTAACTTAGACTGCTTCTTGTTATCCAAATCTGACGTCAAATGCAACGTTAATCCCACTTCTGTTTCTCTTTATTACTTTCTTGTTTCTTCGAATTATTTGCAGTCCATATACTATACTCATCAGCCTCCCTATTTCATTCAATATGTTCTGTAATTGAGGCATCTTCCGAATGAAGGGTCATAGTTCTATTTGCACATTTTTCGGGAAACTGTTTAAAACTATGTTATGTCATGTAGCATATTTTTTTCAATGTTGTGTTTCATTATCTTAATGCTAGAGGACAAGAAAGTATTTCCTTGGTGTAAGTGAGCACGCAACACTTATTCAATTTCATGTATGTGGATGTCAGCTTAAATGGCTCTGAGCACTATGGGACTTAACATCTGACGTCATCAGTCCCCCTAGAACTTAGAACTACTTAAACCTAACTAACCTAAGGACATCACACACATCCATGCCCGAGGCAGGATTCGAACCTGCGACCGTAGCGTTCGCGCGGTTCCAGACTGTAGCGCCTAGAACCGCTCGGCCACCCCGGCCGGCGATGTCAGCTTACTAGAAGTATCGGCAGTTGGTTCAGTACTAGACTCAATACCATATACAGGCGCACATACATCATTCCGATTTTGGAAACAGAAATACAGTAACGGAGTACCAATGAAGTCAGGGTTGCACGTAAGATCTTCTTTATTTGGATTTCTTACCAATCGGGGCAAATAATTTAGCCGCCTTCAGATCATTAAAAATATTCATTGGTTTTATTGACGTTACACTTCACATGACGTTAAAATCTTTCTTAGAATGACAATATCCATAAACTACATAACTAAAAACAGCCTTTCATCGTTCGTGGCAATTTCCATTGAACGATAGTCAAAAAATAGGGGTGTTATACCGTTACAAAAATGGTTCAAATGGCTCTGAGCACTATGGGACTCAACTGCTGAGGTCATTAGTCCCCTAGAACTTAGAACTAGTTAAACCTAACTAACCTAAGGACATCACAGACATCCATGCCCGAGGCAGGATTCGAACCTGCGACCGTAGCGGTCTTGCGGTTCCAGACTGCAGCGCCTTTAACCGCACGGCCACTTCGGCCTATACCGTTACATTTTAGTAACTGACACAATCAGTATTTACATCATTTCCTAACAGACATCAACGTATATATGTGGCTGCCAGGTGGTACATGTGAATATAATTCACGCTCGGTTCTTCTACACCATGTATGCTACCGCCGGCCGCGGAGGCCGTGCGGTTCTAGGCGCTGCAGTCCGGAACCGCGGGACTGCTACGGTTGCAGGTTCGAATCCTGCCTCGGGCATGGATGTGTGTGGTGTCCTTAGGTTAGTTAGGTTTAAGTAGTTCTAAGTTCTAGGGGACTGAGGACCTAAGATGTTAAGTCCCATAGTGCTCAGAGGCATTTGAACCGTGTATGCTACCACATTCTCGATAAAACTTAGTCCAATTTTTCACAGAATTTTGTCGTCTTTTAGCATTACACAGTGTCGATATTTGTCCAGATCGAGAAATCCTTTGATTTTGTTTTTATTATTCCATAAGAGGCTAACATGCGGTAGGACAAACTTCCCGTAACAATTGTGGTGATCCTTTTCCACTGCGTAACAACGACAGGATGCTGTAAACGATTAATCTCACGGTGAAAGGGAGTCCAGGTCTCGATATTACCTGTGAGAACAGCACTTCTACGTCTACCGGTGTTTTCCCGTGGCATCGGTGTCGGAAGGATTTCAGGTGATAAAACACACCTGGATAGAACAAAAACATGGTCTGGCTTTCCTCGGCGTATGAGCTGTAAAACGTGCCGTAAGGGCCGATGTGCAGCGAGTTACGCTCGCGCCCGCCACCCTATCGACAACATCCGTGTTCTCCAGCAGGCCGGCATAATGCGCCTGGGATTTCCCTCCGCTATAGCACCCTCTGCTGCGCTGGTCTGACGGCGGCGGCGCTCTGAGGATCAGCGCGGCCTAATCGCCACCTCCTTCCCCTCGCTCTGGCATTCTCTCTCTCTTCTTTCTCTCCCCTCTCGTTACCCGAGCTTAAAGAAGGCGGCTAGCGCCCAGATAACCCGCCTCCTTTCCCTCTCAGACATTCGGATTTTTCTTTCGCCGCACCAGTGGTCCTCATAAGACGGCGCGCACTGAATGGCAGGGCGGAACCCTTCCGGCTCTATCTCTCTTGCTTTCCTTTTACCCTCCTGTCTCTCCCCCACCCACCCACCCCCCGCCCCTCCATCAGCTCCTTATCGACGGAATCCGTTTATGGCATACGCTCTGTCCGAGGTAATAAACACTGGCTGCACGCACTCCCGCCCATAAAACGATACTACGTCCCGACGCCTCTGATGGAATTCCATATACTTCGGCGTTTTACGGTCTGTTCGTCACAGCCGATGTTCGATTCGTCCTGCCAGCGAAGCCACACTTTTACGCCTCGCATTACGCCAAAATAACTTTTCCGAGAACCGTTCCCTGAAATAGGAGTCCTAATTTCTTTTTATATGCGAGTAATGTGGCAGAAATCAATGTGCGTCCTACGAACGTTACTCACCTCAAAGAATCTGGGCGTCTTTTACTTACATTGTGGCAAACCTAGTAACTATGTTCCTAAAAGATTCTGGACATTCTATTTAAACAGAGAACATCACAATTATTTTCACGTGATACACACTACGATAATCTTAAATGAAAGCAATACACAACATGTTTGAAATAAAAGCCTGCTTGAATGCCAAGCTTTATTAGTCCATGAGGTACAGAATGTAGTAGACAAAACGCCGTGGTTGCTATCATACTTCCAGACGCCATTCGAAAAAGTTTTGCACTATTGTTTAGTGAAATACATAAGACATTTTTACGACTTGTTCTGCGACTGGACATACTAATTCCTTGCAGAACGAACTCTGCACGTCATTCTTAGCGGAACCAAACAGACATATTTGGAGATAATATCAGGCGAGCCACAAGGTCGTGTTGCAGAGTCGAAACTACGTGTTACTTATATCGATGATACTGTGGAACACTTGTATGTTTTGTGGGTCTCTTCGCAGAAGGTGATGATGTGCACAGGAAGGCTGAAACACCAGAACATCGTGGAGAATATAGGAAAACCTGCAGTGGACAGATAAATAGTGTGGCGACTGGCGTCGGATAATTAAATTAAAATGAAGTATGCGTGAAGTTGCTCTCCACCAAAATAACGGAATATGTATTTTTGGCAATGCACAAATGACGTAGTAAATGGTAAGATTATCGGTAGTATTGTCGTCATTTGTAGGGAAAGCAACATAAACGAATCTGTGACAGAGCAACTGGGAGCAGACGACTTCTCTTTGTTTGTTTGATTATTCAGTTTGGACGTAATTGGAACTACACATCATCCAGTATTCTCCTTACAGACTATAAATGTACTTTATAAGTAATAAATATTATTTAATAGCGTAACTTCTGTGCTTTTATGGAACCAAAGCAAAAAATTTCGATGTAAGTATAGCTTACATGCACAACATAATTCTATATGTACATACTATTATTGAAACTTCCTGGCAAATTATAACTGTGTGCCGGACCGTGTCTCGGAATCGTGACCTTTGCCTTTCGCTGGTAAGTGTTCTACCATCTGAGCTACCCAAGGGCAGCTCGTGGTCGTGCGGTAGAGTTCTCGCTTCCCGCGCCCGGGTTTCCGGGTTCGATTCCCGGCGGGTTCAGGGATTTTCTCTGCCTCGCGATGACTGGTTGTTGTGTGCTGTCCTTAGGTTAGTTAGGTTTAAGTAGCTATAAGTTCTAGGGGACTGATGACCATAGATGTTAAGTCCCATAGTGCTCAGAACAATTTGAGCCTACCCAAGGACGACTCACGACCCGTCCTCATTGCTTCAATTCTGCCAGTACTTTGTATCCTTGCTTTCAAACTTCACAGAAGCTCTTCCGCGAATCTTGCAGAACTAGCACTCCTGGAAGAAAGGATATTGCGGAGGCATGGCTTACCCACAGCCTCGGGGATGTTTCCAGAATGATATCTTTACTCTGCAGTGGGGTGTTCGCTGATATAAAACTTCCTAGCATATTAAAACTGTGTGCCGGACCGAGACTCCAGAAGTCTTCCGGGAGTGCAAGTTCTACAAGGTTCGCAGAAGAGCGTCTGTGAAGTTTACAAGGTAAGAGACGAGGTACTGGCAGAATTGAAGCTGTGAGGAGGAGTCGTGGGTCGTGCTTGGATAGCTCAGATGGTAGAGCACTTGCCCGCGAAAGGTAGAGCTCCCGAGTTCGAGTCTCGGTCCGGCACACGGTTTTAATCAGCCAGGAAGTTTCATAACAACGCACACTTCGCTGCAGAATGAAAATCGTATTCTGCTGCTATTATTGTTGGTATTTTGTGCTCAACGGAACGATCTTCATAAAGATCATAGGCACAAATATTCTGTTATTACTGATAATGCGAGAGTTGTGTGTAAATAACATGTTTTGCGTTTTCTAGGGCTATTTGAAAAATCTGTATTGCTCTATTTATTTTTGCCTCAATATCTCTCTGTTTTACGGTATAAATAGACAATTTTCAAAGCAAACCTCAATTGGACATTGGCAATTTCAATTTTGCTGTAAGTACTGTTTATTTTTAATTAACATACAGGAGGATAGCTAGAACCAAAATGTTCCATAAGTTACACGGCCCTTTGTAAGAGTATATCCTCAATACGTAGCCACATATCCTCACTCAGTTTCTAGGCGGTTCACCATTTCCTGTTTCTAGGGGAATCTTATAAGACATTGATGGCTTACGTAAAGAAAGCGATCGTTAAGGGGTAACCTCCGAAAGGTATGAAACTCATCTGACGTACAGGTAACGCGGTACGACCTTAACTGGCCAAAGCTATTAGGAAAACTACGGTAATCTACTCTTAGCAATGATTTACACGTTCACCTATGGCAGTTTCACAACTCTAATTAACCGGCAAGGAGAAGGAACTAACATGGTCACGTGATTAAATACAGGTACACTCCGATTAAAGTACGCCTCGTCACGTCTTAGTGCAAGCACAGAAGGTTAGCAAGGAGTATGTCTTCGGGTACAGGGGCGATGAATTGCAGCTAACGTGATTAAATTTGCTGCCGCTGACAGAGGAAAAGGATTTATCGTGCCGGCAGAGAAGGCGACGGAAAGAACAGCGAAAATGTTTCAGTTGAGCAAGAGGGTGGGCTGCAAATTACGGAAGGAAGAATACAATGCTGAGCAGAACTTAACCAAAGTTTCTACACCAAATAAGGAGAAGCAAGGTACTCACATTAGGTATTCCATTAACGTGTGCATAAACGTATTACCAGGCAGCAATTTCTGCTCTAATACGAACAATATAGAGAAATACTAATATTGCTGAAAGTACGTTGGTTTTGTCACACAGAACTGAACTTCTAAGGTAGCAAGGAAACTCATAGAACAATTTTCTGTCGATGATATTTAATTTTAAAAGGTGTCAAAATTATCTACTTGCTACGCGTGAACCTTTCTTTGACGAAACAAGATACACAAACGCTGGAATAACTTCTAAATTAAGAAAAGAAAACCAAATGGCGACAACCGTATTATCCTTCGTAGCAGGAGAACTGTAAATTATTTTACCCACTTGTAGCTCTCGTCTCCAGTCATTTACTGCTGTCAGAGATTCAGGAACTCACAAGGGGACGGGTGAACTCGACTTTTCGAAACCATCTGTGAGGTGGTGGTCAAATTAAAAGTTAACACGATGATTAAAACGACATGGCGGAGGACTGGAAATAAAATAAATACAATTAATTTAAAAAATAATGATGAAAGTGGTTTTGTTAAAGATTTAAAAATAAAAATGCACCTGAAGCTCTACGAACTCACATTTTCTTGCTTATAACGAGTAAGTCTAAAACCCTACGCTACGCTACTGCTCGATAAAATACCATTAATTTTAATGCTAAATACCTTTTGTTAATTACTCGCTATGTCTTTACACATTCGGAATACTTTTAGCCATTGTATATTTCCAAAATGTTTGATTATAGTTATGTTCAGGCACGTCACTTTCCATAATGTATGTGATCTGGCGGGAGTGGATAAGATTTTTGAATTTCTCGTCTTGAACAACGTCGTCCTTGCCCTCCTCCTCCTCTTCCTCCTTCTCTATCTTCTCAGAGCTGATTAAATCACAACATACTCCGCCCGTGTTTGACAACTGACACACGCAAACCGGTATTTTATAGATTTAGCAAAGTAGATTCAGGCGATAGCGATCATCGAATTCAGGTTCTGAAATGAGGTTGTCGCCTTCGGCAAATTTTGCGGCTTGTATACGTGGTGATAAACGAGCGGCGTCTGACAGCGCTCCACTTGTAAGGATACTGGGGTGTAAGCCAATATTTTTCCCCCTTCCTTGTTTCTCGGGCATGAACAGGACGGTGCTGCCACCGTGGCGAAACTACCACTTTGCTTTGCTTAGTAATAACGTACTGCACATAAAAAGGCGAAGAGATACAATCATTTTACATTCCACTGTTGATTACAAATCTCTGGAAACACTAACTTCTATAAAATGTCTGTAAGTAACTATCTGAAAAGATTTAAAGTGGAATGGATCAGATTTAATTATAGAGCCATACAGAAATTTAGTTCATCCACGAAGAAGAGGCTTATAAACACATTTTTGGAGGGTTCTTGGGCATGTTCTATCAGTCTGGCCTCCCAACCTAGTCGGATCAATAAAGGAGATGAAAGTAATCCAACGAAGAGCGCACGTTTCGTCAAGGTATCGTTTAGTCGACGCGAGAGTTTTACGGAGACGCTTAATAAAATTCAGTGACTGACGTTACAATAAATGTACAGATTAGCCAGAATGTCATGACGACCGACCTACTATCGCTATAAGCCCGTCCAGGCTATAGTAGCGTCACTTGGCGAAGACTGGCTGCTAGGCTGAGGCAAGCATGGTGCATGTAGTTATCAGTGAGCGTGCTGTCCATGTGTCAAATGGGGAAGACGTGCTACATATGTGAGTTTGACCGAGGGCAGATTGTGATGACCCGGAGGCTCGGCGCGAGCGTTTTGGAAACCGCACGAGGTGACAGGTCTTCGAGAAGTGCCGCGGTGAGTCTCCAACACGTGGCGAAACCAAGGTGAAACCACTTCCAGATGTAGTGTGGTTGGGCAGACACCCCTCATTACAGACGTCACACTGGCAAAATAGGACAGTTGGAGAACTGTGGCGGAACTAACATCAGATTTTAACGCTGGGCAAAATGCACCGAACACCCCTAGCGATAAGCTTCCGCAGCCCACGAACCGTGATGTACCAATGTTAACACCACGAAATTGGCAACTGCGACTGAAATTGGTACGTGACCACTGGCACCAGACGTTGCTGCAGTGGCAGAGCGTTGCGTGGTCTGTTGAATCCCGATACCTTCTTGATCACGCCCATAAGAGTGCGCGAATCCACCGTCTTCCGGCTCCTTGACACCCTTACTGCTCGACAGAGACAAGCTGGCGAGAGCTCCGTTAAACTCTGGGAAACATTCACGTGGGCATCCATGGGTTCAGAGGAGCTCGTGCGCGGCACCATGATGGCCAAGGAGAATCATACACTGGTTGCAGACCATATGCGCCCCTTCGTGACGGCCCCCAGGGGCTCAGCATTCGTTTGCTGGGTACGGGCTTGGCGACCCCGGGGTTCCTGAGCTGGGGACTGGTCAGCGCCGCCAGTCCCCTGTCACCGTAACCTCTAAGCATACTTCAACGACCACCGTGCGGCGCGGCGGTGGAATGTTGTGTGTCTCAGGGAATGGGGATCTTGGCTTGACGGCCCGGATCGCGAGGATGGAATAAACCTCTATAAAAAACCCCTCAATCTCAAGGTGTGCTGCGCGCTGATGAGATGCATGGCTGTTGAGGTGGAACAGTCGATAGCGGGCAACCTCTGGGGAACCTGCCGCACCTCAGTTGTATAAGGCTTACCTAGGCACGCGGGGCTCTGTCTAGGTGGACTTCTAGTTCCCTAGCTGCTCGTGGGACCGAGATGGATCCTTCGAAATTCTCTTTTCTTCCTCCCAGCGGAAAGGGTGGGCCGCTGGAAGGTTCTAACACTCAGTCTCTTAAGAGGGCCCGTGCAGTCAGTCCCCCTGACTCCGGCGCTTCTTTGAAAAGTCCTGCCTTATGTAACAGAATGCATTCTGGTAATCCGAATGTGTTTCTCATTGTTAAACGGAAGGAGGGTAGTTTCGAGAAGGTTTCGCCCTTCTATATACAATAGGGATTGGAGGGAATCTGTGGCTCCTTAAAATCGGTGAAGCGCTTACGAAATGGGACCTTGCTAGTGGAAACTTCCACTTCCCAGCAAGCAACTAACCTCCAATCTGCTAAATGCCTTGGAGAGTATGCCGTAGACACCGAACTGCACAGCACCTTGAACTATAGCAAAGGTGTTGTGACATGCCGGGATCTAGCTGATATTCCCAAGGAAGAACTGAAACGTGAGTGGGCTCCGGAAGGTATCGTTGATGTCCAACACATCATGAAGAGGGTTGATGGCACTCTTGTCAAATCCGACTCCTTTATTCTGACCTTCAGTAGCACAACACTTCCTGAACATGTTAAAGCTGGCTTCCTTCGCCTTAGTGTGCGGCCTTATTTCCCGGCCCCAATGCGCTGTTTCAAATGCCAGCGTTTTGGGCATACCACCTTAGGCTGTAAAGGCGATGCGACTTGTGGAAACTGTGGTCAGGCTGCTCATGAAGGAGTTGGTTGCTCGTCTCCGGCTAAATGTCTTAATTGCTCTGGGAACCACCCTGTTTGGAGTAGGGACTGCCGCATATTTTTAGAGGAACGCAAGGTCCAGGAAATAAAAACAACCAAGCGTATCCCCTATGGTGAGGCCAAGAAGATTTATAAGTCGATGCAACCTCCCACATTTGCTACATCTTTTGCATCCCTGGTACAGAAGCCTACTCCCAAAGTCGATGCCTCAACGCAGACTGAGGTGGTGAGTGTTGGCACTAACACCTGTAGCTGTCAGTGCACTTGCAACGCAGCCAGTGTTCCAGCGCCAGTCGCCCCTACTCGAACGGCAGACAAAAGTACAGTGGCGGACTTGGTCCGGCCCCTCGCGCCTCCACCAGCTGAGGTTGTCCCCAAGCCCAGTGCGCCAATTACCACTCCCACATCAGCTCCCTCCAAGTCCGCCAAACCACAGAAAGCTACTGTACAGGAGCAACAGCGGGTCAAATCCCGTGGTAAACCATCTGACCATGCGGATGTTGTTTTACGCGAGGCTTCATCTGACTCTTCCCCAGAGTTGATGGAGTACGATGTATGTGTGGGGCAATCATCTCGTCCCACGCCTGCCCTTCCACCTGCTGCGGTCTCCCCACCCCGTCGGAGAGACAGGATGAAGGTGCTACCCCCAACATAGATGGCTCCCATACTCCAGTGGAACTTGCAAGGGTTCAGGACGCATGTGGAGGAACTTCGTCTACTTTCTCAGGGTAGACCACTGTGTCTCTGTCTCCAGGAGACGTATTTCCATCCTTCATACTCCCCTGAGATACGAGGCTATACACTCCACAAAAAGGACGACCTGCGTGGAGAGAGAGCTAGAGGAGGCGTAGGTATTTTCGTCAGGACGGACTACCATTCCTCGCCTCTCTCACTTACGACGACTCTACAGGCCGTCGCTGTGTCCGTGCACGTGCGTCATCCATTGACTGTATGTTCACTTTACTTGCCCCCACATGATTCTCTTGATGAAGCGGCCCTCACCGACCTTCTTACATAGCTCCCCCAGCCATTCATTATTTGTGGTGATTTTAATGCCCACAATGTGCTTTGGGGCTCTGCAATTACCTGTCCCAGGGGTAGAGCAATTGAGAGGCTTCTCCTGTCATCCTGTGCCTACTTGCTCAATGGAGGACAGAGTACTCATTTCTGCACGGCGACTGGGTCGTTCTCTGCCATTGATCTCTCGCTTTGCTCTCCAGCTCTTGCCGCTAGTGCTCACTGGGAAGTGGTCGCTGACTTGCACGGCAGTGATCATTTCCCAATCTGGATTCACCTGCCAGATGGCGTGGGCCCCGAAAGGAGACCACCACGATGGGTACTCAGTGGAGCTGACTGGACACTTTATAGCCAGTTGGCCCAATTCGAACACTGTGCGAATGTTGAGGTGTGGGTGGATCATATTACCAAAACGGTCCACCATGAAGCTGCGGCGTCCATTCCACAGTCCACAGGCCACCGGAAAAGGCCACCTGTGCCTTGGTGGAGTGACGTATGCCGCTCTGCAATCAGGACCAGGCGTGCGGCTCTGAGGCGGTTCAAGTGTCGGCCGACTGCTGAGAATCTTGCAGCCTTTCGGGTTGCGAGGGCGAGATGTCGCCGCATTATTCGTGAGAGCAAGAAGAGGTCGTGGCAAACGTTCCTGAACACCATTAATCGTTCCACCAAAAGTTCCATTGTGTGGGAGACCATTAGGAGAATTTCTGGCAGAGGAGGGAGGTGCCCCATAGCTGCTGTGATAAATAACGGCACTCTCCACACAGATCCGCGAGACATTGCCCAGACTATGGCAGCATATTTTGCGACAGTTACTGCCACAACCAGTCAGGATCCAGGTTTCCAGCGCCATAGAGCGGTTGCTGAGAGGTGTAGTCTGAACTTCCAGCCCACCTCTCATGAAGTTTACAACTGCCCTTTTTCTATGTGGGAGCTGGATTCTGCATTGTCTGGAGCTCGTGACACTTCCCCTGGTCACGACAGGATCCATTACAGTATGCTATGGCACCTCACAATGCGCAACAAAGAAAACCTCCTCGCACTTTTTAATGCCATTTGGGCGTCGGGTCACTTTCCTGACGCGTGGCGTGAGGCAGTTTTAATCCCTTTTTTAAAACCTGGGCAAGACCGCTCGAGCCCAAGTAGCTACCGTAGTATTGCCCTCACTAGTTGCATAGGGAAGACCTTGGAGCGGATGGTCAACCGCCGCCTTGTCTGGATGTTAGAATCCCGGCAACTACTTAGTCGCTATCAGTGTGGTTTCAGGAGGTTTCGTTCCACCTTCGATAACCTTGCCCTCCTGGAGGCGGCTATCCAAGAAGCTTTCCTACGCCGTCATCACCTTATCGGTGTATTTTTCGACATCGAGAAGGCCTACGATACCACTTGGCGGCGTCTCATCCTGGAGCAGCTTCACGAATGGGGTTTTCGTGGTTGTCTTCCTCTTTTTATTCAGTCTTTCCTCTCGCCACGATATTTTAGATACCGAATTGGTGACGTCCTGTCTGATCGCTTTGAGCAGGAGAACGGTGTCCCTCAGGGTAGCGTTTTAAGTGTGACTCTGTTTGCCATCGCTATTAATCGCATTACGTCCATGGTGAAAAGTCCTGTCCAGTGTTCTTTGTTTGTGGATGATTTCTCTTTGTTCTGCTCTTCTTCAAGCCTTGCAACGACAACTCGTCAGTTGCAACTTACGATTAGGCGTTTGGATGACTGGGCGCTGAAGAGTGGATTTAAGTTTTCCACCGAGAAGTCTGTATGTGTTCTTTTTAACCGTTCTCGTTCGATTTTCACCTTTCCTGAGTTGCGCTTGAGGGACACTATTCTTTCTTTTAAAGACACGGTGAGATTTCTGGGGCTCATTTTTGACTCGAGGCTCACGTGGCTACCTCATCTTAAAGACCTGAAACGGCGGTCGCTTCAGGCTTTAAGCATTTTAAAATGTCTTAGCCACAGTACATGGGGAGCTGACAGGACTTGTCTGCTCCAGTTTTACAGGGCGTTGGTGCGATCTCGGCTCGATTATGGGTGCACGGTGTATGGGTCTGCGAGGCCTTCGTACTTAAAGATTTTGGACGTTGTCCACCATGAAGGGCTGCGGTTGGCCACTGGGGCATTCCGAACTAGCCCCATACCAAGCCTCTGTGTAGAGGCTGGTGAACCGCCACTTCATATGCGGCGACGGCTACTTACGGTACGCCAGGCGTATAAAACTTTGTCCACACCCTACACACCTGCATACCATACCGTTGCTCAGCCTCCTCTGGCACGGTTATTTCATAACCGGCAACGTGCGACGCAGCCCTATGGGATTCGCGCACAGGATTGCCTCGCTGCAATGTCTATGGCTGGTCTTCGTGTTTTACGTCGCGGTTGGAGCAGATCTCCACCTTGGCTCCTCCGGAGACCCAAACTTATTTTAGATTTGACTCGTTTTAAGAAGGATGGCACGCCAGATTTTACCTTCCAGTCACTTTTTTTTAACATTTTAGATGTGCATCACGGTTTCACTGTCGTTTACACTGATGGCTCCAAACAGGAGAATTTCCTTGGTTGTTCTGTGGTGTTCCCTGACCATGTTACCCGGATTCGCCTCCCTGCTGAATATACCGTTTTCGCAGCGGAGCTCCACGCGATCCTGACGGCACTGGAGCAGATGCATCGTGTTCGGGGCGATCGATTTCTTCTCTGCTCCGATTCTCTTAGTGCCTTACAATCGCTGCAGAACCTGTACCCGACTGAAGAGATGGTCCAGCTGATGCATAGCCAACTGTACTTGCTCCAACAGCGGGGTAAAGAGGTATCCTTCTGCTGGGTGCCTGGTCATGTCGGCATCTGGGGCAATGAACAGGCCGATCGGGCTGCCAAGGAGGCCTGCAGAGAGCAGGATGTGGTCCAGTGTCCTATCCCCTTGCAGTCGGTCATCGCTGCACTCCACAGGAAGTGCATGGAGTTGTGGGAGGACGAATGGCTGGCGGTGACGGCCAATAAACTGCGGTCGGTAAAGTCAACCACTCGGCCGTGGCGTTCCTCCTGTCGGTTGCTCAGGCGGGAAGAGGTGGCCCTCACACGTCTTCGGATCGGGCACTGTCCTCTGACGCATAGCTATTTATTACGGCGGGAGGATCCTCCGTTTTGTGATGCTTGTGGTGTGCACATCTCTGTCCGGCACATTTTAACGGACTGCATTTTATACCGTGATGCAAGGGCAGAAGCACAAGTTGATGGTGATCTGCCCTGTGTTTTAACTAATGATGAGACGTGTGTGTCTAGGGTTTTTAAGTTTTGTGATGTGTCTGGACTCTGGCCTAAACTTTTAGGCTGGAGGTTTTAGTGTATTGCAGAGTGGCTGACTCCTCCCTTTTTTTCCTTGCGGTCAGCCAGCCACTTCCATCTGCTACATTGTTTTAGCCCCCTCTCTAGTTTTCTTCCTGTGTTGTCCATGTTTTACTGCTGACGCCCTGCTTCATCCCACGCTTCGGTGTGGGTGAGCACATCTTTTCCGATGATTGTTTCCCGTGTTTTATGTTCCGTTTTATGTAAATATTCTGAGCTTTTTTTTTTCCTTGCCACCCGTCTCACTATGATACTGAACGGGCGCTGAAGACCTTGCTGTCGTGCGCCCACAAAACCCCTCTACAACAAAACAACCCTTCGTGACGATCAAGGCAGTGGCACTTTTCAGCAACATACTGCGCCATGTCACAAGGCCAGCAGTGTGATGAAGGAACACAGTGGCGAGTTCCAACGTGCTGGCCCCCGACCTCTCCAAATCTGGACCCAAACGAACACATCTGAGATGTGATTGAATTGGTGTCAGAGCTCATCGTCCCCCTCCTCGGAATCAATGTGATTTAGGAAACATACTTATACAGATGTATTAACATCTCCCTCCAGGAACCTATCAAGACCTCATTGTTTCCATGCCTCGACGCACCATCGCTGTTATCTGTGCCTAAGATGGACATATAGGCTATCATGTAAGTGGTCATAATGTTCTGGCCACTAAAATGAAGCAATCTGTACGGAAGATGAAAAATCCAGTGTACATAGTTCATACTAATTATAAGGGGCTATCAAAAATTTCCCATTGTAGCCTATGCTGCAAGACGTACGCAATCCAGACACCTGTATTCGTATGAGCGTTAATGCGGCTTTTGAACAGTAACTTTTTGATCGCTCTTTATACAATAGTTGATAAAAACTATCGTGCTGATGGAGAAGGGATGATGTTATTGAGTATGAAAAGAAAGACCGTTGCCACGAAATCCACTGCTCAGTTAATGAGGTCCCGAAAGAACACAGTCTCAACGAGAACATTACGAGGTAAACTATGTAAATAAAATATTCTTGATGGCAACTGACGTGCGTACCTTCGTGATAACAATCACCCACAGCCTCACAGCATGTAAAAACCAAAACAGTCTATGGTCGCAGGTTTTATTCAATGAGTGGTTTAGATCGGACTGACAATTTTCAGACTGATGTGTCTCTTTTTTTTACTAACTACAAGGGGACAGATCAACTTGAAGATGATCATTACCATCGAAACCGATCGCTGCATAAGAGAAATACACTACTGGGCATTAAAATTGCTACACCACGCAGATGACGTGCTACAGGCGCGAAATTTAAGCGACAGGAAGAAGATGCTGTGATATGCAGATGATTAGCTTTTCAGAGCATTCACACAAGGCTGGCGCCGGTGGCGACACCTAAAACGTGCTGGCATGAGGAAAGTATCCTACCGATTTCTCATACACAAGCAGAAGATCACCAGATTAGCCTGGATAAACGTTGTTGCGATGCCTCGTGTAAGGGGGAGAAATGCGTACCATCACGTTTCCGCCTTTGATAAAGGTCAGATTGTAGCCTATCGCGATTGAAGTTTATCGTATAACGACAATGCTGCTCCCGTTGGTCGAGATGAAATGGTTCAAATGGCTCTGAGCACTATGGGACTTAACATCTGCTGTCATCATTCCCCTAGAACTACTTAAACCTAACTAACCTAAGGACATTACACACAGCCATGCCCGAGGCAGGATTCAAACCTGCGACCCTAGCAGTCGCGCGGTTCCGGACTTCGCGCCTAGAACCGCTTGGCCACCGCGGCCGGCTGGTCGAGATCCAATGACTGTTAGCAGAATATGGAATCAGTGTGTTCAGGAGGGTAATACGGAACGCCGTGCTGGATCCTAACGGCCTCGTATCACCAGCAGTCGACAGGCATCTTATCCGCATGGCTGTAACAGATGGTGCAGCCACGTCTCGATCCCTGAGTCAACAGAGGGGGACGTTTGCAAGACAACAACCATCTGCACGAACAGTCTGACGACGTTTGCAGCAACTTGGACTATCAGCTCGGAGACAATGGCTGCGTTTACCCTTGACGCTGCATCACAGGCAGGGGCGCCTGCGATGGTGTACTCAACGACGAATCTGCGCGCACGAATGGCCAAACGTCATTTTTTTCGGATGAATCCACGTTCTGTTTACAGCATCATGATGGTCGCATCCGTGTTTGGTGACATCGCGGTGAAGGCACATTGGAAGCGTGTATTAGTCATCGCCATACTGGTGTATCACCAGGCGTGATGGTATGGGGTGCCAGTGGTTACACGTCTCGGACACCTATTGTTCGCATTGACGGCACTTTGAACAGTGGACGTTGCTTTTCAGATGTGTTACAACCCGTGGCTGTTCCATTTATTCGATCCCTGCGAAACGCTACATTTCAGCAGGATAATGCACGACCGCATGTTGCAGGGCCCGTACGGACCTTTCTGGATACAGAAAATGTTCGACTGCTGCCCTGGCTAGCACATTCTCCAGATCTCTCACCAATTGAAAACGTCTGGTCAATGGTGGCCGAGCAACTGGCTCGTCACAATACGCCAGTCACTATTCTTGATGAACTGTGGTATCGTGTTGTAGCTGCATGGGCAGCTGTACTTCTACACGCCATCCAACCTCTGTTTGACTCAATGCCCAGGTGTATCAAGGCCATTATTACGCCAGAGGTGGTTGTTCTGGGTACCGATTTCTCAGGATGTATGGACCCAAATTGCGTGAAAATGAAATCACATGTCACTTCTAGTATAATATATTTGTGCAATGAATACCCGTTTAACATCTGCATTTCTTCTTGATGTAGCAATTGTAATGGCACGTACTGTACTTCCGATCATACACTATTTTAGTTTTTACACGTTAACAAAGCATTCTTGGTAGACCGAACTTGGTATTTCTCTTCTAATTCTGTTGTTTTGTCGTTGAGGAAGAGACTATTTAACGTAGCGTTATCGACGCCAATGGGTGACAAATATGGATTCGAAAAGGGCAGGGAAGTAAATAGGTGATTCTTTTCGTAACAAATATCCGTCATCTCCGTTACGTGGTTTAAGAAATCATGTCTGGTTTGCCCTTTTGCATACGAGTCCTGCACTTGTATTCATTCTGTGAAGTGATTTAAACGTGTGCTAAGTTGTTTTGTCGATACTGAAGATACACTGTTGACACCGTTGATCGGCCATATCTAAATACTTGCATTATTTGAAGAAATAAAATGTTTGTTGCAACGAAATCGTTGTAAAGGGATGTGTGCTAAAGCATAAGCGAATCAAACGAGGGCGCTTCAGATATCGTTAATGAAAACCTGGATGCCCTTGCGACTTCATTTAGTGAAATACTGAGGGGAGACAATATATGTTTTATGATGGCTGAACTCTGTTGAAAGCTGTAATTTCGTCACTGCATTTTTTCTGAATCTCATACCAGAAAACATCATCCGGTTGTTGAGAAATTTTTCTGCAAGAATTAGGTATTCATTAGTTTAACTACTTAATCCTTTGTATCTCTCCGGTCCTGAGCTTGTACTCGGTTTGTAATAAACCTAATCTCTAAGCTCACTTCCGGTACAACATTAGTGTCTCATCTTAGGACGTGCACACGGGTATCATGAGGTTGCTTAATAATTCTCTAGGGGCTTTCGTGTGAATCATATGTGCGGAGTTTACGTGTACTACGACTGTTGCCTGACACTAACAGCTTGTCAGTCAGAGTAGTTTTAAGCCATATCATTTAAAACTATAATCTGTATTATATGGCTGTAGATCAGAATTCAGGGCGAAGCGATACCAATGGAAAATTCGCTGATGCGATTCGCTGTTGCTATCGTGCTTTAGGTAATTGGCGAATAAATGCAGTATTCGCTGAGTGAGCCCTGCTCTACGAAAAGTATGGCTGAAAAAAACATACAGAATTACGGGTCAGCTGGATAAACATTAGCGACCATCTTAGCATCAGAATTAATAACAATGCGACACAAATTGAAATGGTTGTGTTACCTTTGAAGCAAATCATAACATTAGAATGAAGAAAGAAGGATGCAACAAGCAAATTAACGCAAGAAAAGTAAGTCTAGTAGGCAATGACCAGAAAAGGACATTTTTAAGTATGGATGTTGCCCTGTATAGAAGTGACTCATGGTCTGAGAAACCTGGAAGTGAGTGGAAGAGTTTGAGATTGGTCTTAAGGAAGGATACCGAAATTTGAGTGAAAGAAAGGAAAATATAAATCAGAATTTGCCTTCCCGTCGACGGCGGGTCTTTAGAGATGGAGGGCAAACACGTAATTGGGGAAGGATGGGGAATAAAGTCGCCATGTCATTTCAACTGCTATTTGCCTCAAGCGTTTAGCGAAATCACGTGAAACCTCAATCTGGATGTCCACTTGGGGTTTGATCTGCCACCCTTCCGAAATACACTGTATTCCCACTTTCCCAACTCACATGGTAAAATTAAATGGACACATACAATAAGAGATAAAGTGGTTCTCTTCAAGAACCCGGAGGAACGGGAAATGTGGAAAGATGGATGGGTTGATGAAACAGGATATTAGAGGAGACCACAGAATGCAGGGTATTTAGTGGAACACAGAAATTATAAAGGTTACAACCAAAGTCGTTCTCAAAAATTTTTCGAAGTGGGGCAAGGTTAAAAACTTGCCAGTCATTATACAGCTGATTTTGTTTGAAAACGTGCTCAAAAGCTGACAATAAATACACAGATCTTATTGTATCTCAAAACACTAATAGTTATCTGTCTGGTATTTTTGGTGTTGTTCATTTAGTGGCCAGAAATGAACATATTTCAATAGTAAATGTTTAGTACATCTTTTTACTTTAACAATAAGAGTATGGAAGACTACTTTTTGATTCCATGATCTCAAATTACATTCTGATGTAAGTAAATGCAGAGCATCCAACGAATTATGAAATAAAATTGAGGAAGATTCACAAGAATAACTTATTCACACTACCGTAATATTAAACTAAAACCGAGAGTAAATCATCTCAGTAGGAAAAAAAGACAGAATAATTAAGAAAATGTTGCTGTACATCAACAAACATTCCATATAAATACCCTTCCAAGTGGAGAAACAGGGCAAAAACTTCTTTTTACTTATAAAACATCACAGCTGTTCTCGTTAATGCGTTTATTACATTACTTCGATGATTTCTATTTCTTGTAGTGTCGACTGACATAACTGGACCGCACAAAATGTGCTTACAAAGCTATATATTTTAGCACTGGTTAGGTAATATATTGTGCAAGGCTAACAGACGACGGGTAGACGTGAGAAATCTCCAGAAACTGTCCTCAAATTGATCGGTAGAATCAACTTTTAGCAACCTAGCACTGCACCAAGACAAAACTTGTCCCTCCACTTTGTCTCATTATTGTGCGCTATGCCAACTGGAATGCAGAGCTCGTCGCTCCGTGGCTGCATTTGGCGCTTGGTTGCACACGCAGCCTATATGAAGGTATGCTCCGTGCAGAGCACATTTCTTCGATCTTAAAATTTCACTAATTTTTCCATCTGTTGTAGTGCAGAAGATGATATTTTCATTTTTCAACTGATTTATTTGGGTTTCAGTATAGATGTACACATCTGCAGTATAGCATGGCTGTGTTCTTCCGAGTGTCCTAAAACAGCGCTGTCGTCTAAAGCTGAACGCAGAGTCGATAGAGCTGATATTTGATTTATGATCATAAAGTCGTGGTCGAAGACAGTCAAAGGCATAATTCTCTGCCTAGCATATTGTTTTCCATTGTTGGAGACTTCATCAGACTCAGAAATGTGCCAGGATATTTGAACATTGCGAAAAACGTACGCACGACGCTTGCTATAACAGGAGTTTATAAAATCCCATGTATCTACGACCAAGTGTGCACAAGGACTACAAGAGGTATCATTAACACACAACTCAAGGATCACAACAGCAGCTATCACCTGGACAAGATGGATAAATCTGCAGCAGTAGATGACGCACTAGAACAGGGAAACCACAGAATTCCTTTCTCTGACACCTATTTTAGCAAGATCTTACTAGATCTAGATCTAGATCTACTCTGGGATGTTGGAGCAGAGAGACCAAAGGAGTTAAAAAGCACAAAAACAACTTCAAAGGATTAGAAGGATTGAAATAAGACAAGTTGTGTTCCCTAGTGTTAAATAAAACAAATAGCGCCAACTCTTCCCCGTAAAAGTTCCGTAACATACGTCGGCGCGACTCACAAGGGAACATTCCCAAGTGTCAATAACCGATCTTGATGAAACTTGATAGGACGGTAGAGGCAGCAAAGTAATGTAATACCTATTTCCTTGTTTATGCGCGATTTGAGTTTTAAGGGGTAAAATACACCACAGAAGATAATTTGACATATTAGGTTTGCAAGGAATTTCTTCTAAATGATGTTTAAAGATTTTTCATGTACGATAGTTGACATGTAATTAATGTTCATGAAAAACGCGTAATCGAATTTTGTAACAATTTGAAATTTTGCAAAATACCCCGTCACCATAATTTAATTTTGAAAAATGAAAATTAAAGAAGCCTTCAAGCTACATACATCGATGCATAAGGGAGCAAGTATCTGGAATACCATTTCTAGAAAATAATCTGCACATAACGTACTGTCACAGTATTTTCAACACATCTAATTAAATGGTATAAACACTGATTATTAGATTAGATATTTATTTTACTTATATCTGATTTATGTTTTAATTTATGCTACGATTTGCAGCATTTTTTGGTTTTTTGTTTGTTTCTCAGTTTACCATTTCACCTTCGTGTATTTTGTTAATGGGAAGAAAAGGTAACTCATTATAATGATCCGAAATCATTACAGTAATAATAACCTGCTGCTGAATGCTTAAAACATAACGTTTTCTTATACCCTAAAGATAAAATAAACGAAATTTCTTCCGATAATTTACATGACGGGGAACATAATATAAAACAAAATTCAGCAAGTCATGGTAAAGAGAAGTGGTTATGTACCAGTGACTGCAGCTTTATTAAATTGTTTCTCAAGTGGAGACTGACATCATAATAATTCAGCAGAATTAGATCTGAAAATTTCTTCCAACATCGTTGGGGCTAGAAAAAGTGATTCTCGGTCCAAATATACCATTAGTTTCTTTTAAAACTATGAAATGCCTAGTGGTTAGTGTGAAAGATCTGTACAGACCATCGTACCCGATGACAAGGAAGTCGTTCATCTTGTGATCCCGAAAGCTTCGACGGCACTGGTCTAACCATGAGATGTAGATGGTTTTCGATGTTTGAATAACTTTTCGTGATGATTTTCAAATGCAGTTCTGTTGAATGACTGTGATCTCAACAAACACTTGAGAAACAATATAATGAATCTGCAGTCACCAGTACATAATCAATTCTCTTCGCCAAGGCTGACCTGTGGACTGAAATATGCCTGATGCAAATCATAATATTTAGACCCATCCGTACAAACTTTAAATCTCGCTGGTTTTGTTTTCCATTGCGTTCCCTCGTTCATTTGATGTTCTTGGAGTAAGAAAACATTATGATTTAAGCATTTATTTACATATTGTCATTTTTCTAACAAGTTTGTATCATAGTAACGAGTTACTTATTATTTTCATTTAACAAAACATACTTATGTAAAACGATAAAATAATAACAAAATTAAAAGAAACAAAGTCAATGTAAAACGTAAAATAACAATTCTAATTTAAAACAAATATAAGAAAAATAAACAACTAGACTAATAGTGCATGTTTAGATATTTTAATCAAATATGTTGTAAATACTGCGACAGCTCATGTGTGCACCTTATTTTCGAATTATAGTATTTCAGAATGCAGTTTTATTACAAATGGTTGTATGGAAATTGTGAGCTTCTTTAATTTAAATTGTAACAAAAGTTTCCATTTTTCAAAATTAATTGATGGTGATGAGGTATTTTTCAAAATTTCATATTAATACAAAATTCGATTAGACAGTTTTCAAGAATGCGAATTACGTATCTACTTTCATATCAGAAAAATTATCGATATGTCACTGTTCTCAAGATACTCCTTCAAACCTAAAATGGCAAATTACCTTTGGTAGTGTGATATACCCCTTAAAAGTGAAATTGGGCCATAAACAATACATACTTATTGCATTATTTTGTCCTCTACGCATTCGAAAAGTTTCATCAAGATCATTTATTGACACTTAGGAACGTTCCCTTGTCAGCGATCTTAGGCAACGATCTGGTAACATCCCGAACGGACCGTTGCTTGGATACATAATTATTAAGAATTATGTTTCCTGAGCTTTTCTTTTAGTCCGTAACAGCTTTCTTAGTCGTTAAAGACTTTATTGAAATCTCCAGCAGTAAAAGACATACGTCAGACAGAGAAATATGCCTTGGACAACGGCCTATTGCCTATAAATCAAATGTCAGCGATATCACAAATACCGACCGTACGTTGTGCGACTGAATGCAGACTCGTCAAGCCATCGTGTTTTTTTCCATAGGCAAATGTTAAATTACTCTCGTAATTCTGTTGTGGATCAAATGCAGATGACGTCATTATGGGAAATGGGAACGGAAGACCGGCATGTACGCAGTTGCCATGTTTATATGCTTGGGGAATCGGCGATGGAATCCGTGCGCCAGGCAGTTGGACCAGCCCCGTTCAGCAGGTCGTTGAAGTATGACCGAGAAACCAACACAAAAGGGTTGAAGACATTATTTTGGCACTGTTCTGTAAACCTTCGCATTCATAATGACTACCGAACAGAGACGAATCCGCAGCCGCACCGAGGAATCTGTTTAATATCCCGTGAACAAAGTGAAAAGTGTGAAAACCCAAGACATACGGTGTGTTCCGGAACTATTTATTCAGGTTAATATAAAAGGTAGAGCGCATCATTTTAAATACATTTTGATCAGAAAGTTATGCTCTTTGAAGTTGTAAAGTTTTAGGAACATTACGTTAGTGATTCTGAGCTGACGTAATCTACGCCATTAGTTTCGCTGACTGGGAATACGTACTGACATCCAAAACTGCTCTGTGTACCGGTGGTTGGTTGTACTTGTTGGACGTACCACTGAATGTTAAACAAAGTATGTACCTCCAGCACGATGGGGGCCAGACTTTTCAGCATTGCAGTGGGGAACCATCGGAGAGCCACGTTTGGGAATCGACGAATCGACCACAGGGCCCTGTGTCCTGGCCACCCAGGTCACTTGCACTCACGTGTCTGGATCTCTTCCTCTGGTGGCATATGAAGCAGCCCGTGTATGAAACTGCTGTGGAAAGAAAAGAAGACCCGGAGTCTGCGAATGGAAATAGCAGTTGTCCGACAATATACTACGTGCCCACAAGCTAATGGTCGCACATTCGAGCAGATCCAATGGATGCCGCTGCTGTAACTGGCATGATAGACTACCTTCGTGTAAATCGTGCCTAGTATCATAAATTGCCGTCACGGATCATATGTATCTTAACTATATTTGTTTTCATGTTCTCTGCTTCCTGTATTAATTTGAAAAAATAGTTTTGGAACACACTGTATAGTTATTGATAAGGATGCAGTATTCCTCGCCTCGATCGGCAATAGTGAATCTGTTATTTAATGGAGTACAGACAACGACTAGAAGAAATTCCAGATAATTCTGTAATGGATAACAAAGCTGTACCTAGATTCCGGGAAGAGACAAGTGTCCCATCATGTCCCCCCCTTCCTCCCTCCTGCATGTTGCATATGCAAACAACGAAGTACTAAGGATTTTGGGTTGAATGAATAGATGGTCACAAGAAAGAAAATCGTGGAAAGCTGTCTCAATCGGAGAGGCTAATGAGCCTTCCCCTTTCCCGAAATGTAAATTGTGTAGACCCCGATCCCCATTTACCGTTTTTTACCACTCTTACTCGACGAGGTAGAACATAATAGAGTGTAGTTTTGAGTACTAAGTAACATAACACATCGACAGCTGAAATTCAGCAAATTATTGAGTTCTACTAGTGTTTACACTATCGTGCATCACTTTAACCTCACAAACCATCTACCCAGAACAAGTGTACAGTGGCAGCAGGTACTCACTTGGGATCGCCGTCGCTGTACTTGTAGAGGACCATCTTTGGTTCCGGGAAGACGCCCTGGGCGCGGCACGACACGTTCACCGAGTCGCCGGTCGGCTTGTAGGGCTGCAGCCGCAGGCTCTTCTCCGTCGCTGCAACACAGGCGGAGGGTTACGTCAGCTACACGTCCGGCCCACGTCAAGAGTCTCGCTAAGCTACTGGGCGGTATCGTATCAGAAACAGGCAAGGAAATCTCTCTGTGTACATTGCCTTCGAAATCTGAGAGTAGAAAAGAAAAACTACCTCGAAAACTAAAAAGCTTGTATGCTGCGCAGCTTTCGTGTTGTGATAAAGGTCAACTGTCGACAAATGCTTCTTGTGTAATTTTCTTTTCATTTATTCAGACAACTACATACAACCGTTCGCTTGACAAAAGATCCATTCCCAAGGACTGGAAAGTTTCGCAGGTCACCATAATATTCAAGAAAGGTAGTAGGAGTAACCCACTAAATTACAGGCCTATATCATTAACGTCGATACGCAGCAGGATTTGGGAACATACATTGTACTCGAACATTACGTTATCTTGAACAGAACAGTCTATTGACACACAGTGAACACGAATTTAGAAAACATCGTTCTTGTGAAAAATAACTAGCTCTTTCCTCACACGAAGTGCTGAGTGCTATTGACAAGGGATTACAAATAGATTACGTATTTCTAGATTTCCAGAAGGCTTTTGACACTGTTACGCACAAGCGGCTTGTAGTGAAATTGCGTGCTTATGGAAATTCGTTTCAGTTATGTGACTGAATTCGTGATTTCCTGTCGGAGAGATCACAGTTCGTAGTAATTGACGGAAAGTCACAGAAGTGATTTCTGGCGTTCCCCAACGTTATGTTATACGCTCTTTGCTGTGCCTTATCTGTATAAAAAAATTAGGTGACAATCTGAGGAGCCGTTTTAGATTTATTGATAAAGTGATCAGAAGATCAAAACAAATTGCAAAACTGTTTAGAAAACATAACCTTTATGGTGCAAAAATTGGCATTTGCGCCTAAACAACGAGAAGTATGTGGTCATACACATGACTGCTAAATGCAATACGTTAAACTTCGATTTCACGATAAATCATTCAAATGTAAAGGCCCTTAATTCTACTATCTAGAAATTACAATTACCAACTATGTAAGATGAAAGGAACACATAGAAAATGTTGCAGCTGCCTTCACTACGCTTGTCCGTCCTCTTTTAGAGTTCTGCTGCGTGCTGTGGGATCCTTACCGGATATCACTGACAGAGTACGTCGAGAAAGTCCAAAGAAAGGGAGCACGTTTTGTATTATCGCAAAATAGGTGACAGAGTGTCACTGAAATGATACAGGGCTTGGAGTGGACAGCATGAAAACAAAGGCGTTTTTCGTTGAGGCGGAATCTTCTCACGAAATTTCAATCAACAACTTTCTCCTCCGAATGCGAAAATATTTTGTTGACACCTATCTACAGAGGAAGGAACGATCATCATAATAAAATAAGGGAAATAGGAGCTCGTAAAGAAAGATATAGGTGTTCGTTATTTCAGCACGCTGTACGAGATTGCATCAATAGAGAATTATTTTGAAGGTGGTTCGATGAAACCTCTGCCAGGTACTTAAATGTGATTTGCAGAGTACCCATGAAGATGTAGATTTCCGGCGAGGCATAGTTTACATAGTACAGCAAGTATTGATAAGTTCTCAGCATGCCATCATGAGATTCAACGTCAATAGTGCCCACTAATGCACTTGTCCTAGCCTCAAGTACGTTACGTTAATCATGGTAGTCTTCAAGTTGTAAGACAGCTTCTATGTAAACCATGGCTGGCTGTATCCACGCGTTACCTAAGTGATTACATTTTGCATGTTGTCGGACGTTACTCGTGCTTATATACAGAAGCAGCGGTGGCGCGGTGGACTGTTCATAGCACGATACATGTGAGGCAGAACATGCACAGCCCGATATTGTGTAGCAGGTTTTGAGAATGAAAACGTGGTCGAAATAGGTTGCATTTCTTTTACTATCCGTCCGATCGGCCAATGTCTACCAAGGTCATTTTCCAGTACGTATCTTAAGCTTCCAGCTTCATTTTACAATGTAACACATTGCTGGTACATGTTAACAGGAATATTTTTTGAATGAACACAAAGTCATTAGACTGTATTGTTGTTTATTTAATTACGACCCAGGTAACGGCCTTTTATGCCATTTTCAAGTGACTGAGTTTATGTCATTAACATATACTACAGAACATCAAGCCTAAAATTCACCGCATCATCTTAAAAATATTTTACTTCTGGCATTTTGGGGGGAGTGAATATTTTCTTTAATTTATGGCCAATTTCAACCTTGATTTCCTGCAATATATGTTAATGACATAAGCTCAATAACTTGAAAATGGCATAAAATGCCGAAACCTGGATCGTAACTCAATAAACAATAATACAGTCAAATGGCGGTGTGTTCATTTAAAAATTATTGCATGACTATTGCTCAGTAACATTAAAAACTGTGAACAGGAATACGTCTTCTGTGCGTATATGCCACAAAATCGATACAGTATTGTACATGGTTACGTCTATACATACAGAGAGATGTAGATGGGTATATGTTACGTGTTCCAATCTTACGCTTCAGTATGCCCTAACAAGAGACTGGACAGATAGTGCATTCTGATAGTCACTGAGGATGTATGCTTTAAGTATATTTTGGGAATTGACGAAGTTTGAACTGCTCTACTTTATTATTGACGATATGCAGTGCCAATTCGTTAGGTAGCCACAAATGATCGACGTTAATGCCTGGAACTGATTTGTTACGAATGTTTGAATGAATAAAACGAAACGAATACAAACAACTTTTTTACAAATTTTGTGTTGAAAACGTTCTTCATATAACAGGATTTTATCAAAGTTTATTTGGGGAAAAGGGCACCAAAGCGAAATCTTGTATTTCGTCACTTCTGTTATGGATACAACAATTCGATTGTCGGAAATGAACCAGCTGCCGAGTCTGAAATTGATGAACAAATGGATCACGTTGTTAAAAAAGTAGACCACGGATACAAGTTACTGAATGGTGGCTCCTATTTCGATTGCACATGAGACACGTCGGTCAGGGGCCATGAAGATAGCTAGTGAAACGTCGAAACTAGTCGCATAAGTAAAATAAAATAGGAAATACAGGTAGCTGACTTTTTTTGGATGGGGAACCGTTTAGTGACGATATGTGCGCAAATGGGGGAATCCCAGACATATTTGACTTCGACAAAGAGGAGATTGTTGTGACCTAGTGCCTGAGAATGAGCATCTCAGAAACGGTAAATCTGGTCGGCTGTTACTGTGCTTTTATAGTGAGCATTTATGAAAAGTGGTTGAAGGACTGTGTAAGCACAAGTAGGTAAAAGGATGTCGGATGACCACACACCACAGAAAGGGAAAGTCGGAGATTTCACCGCTCTGTAAATCAGAATAAACAGGGATACTTGACAGAGGACAACGCAGACACAGATCCCGGTGATTACGGAGAACACCGTCAAGCTCAAAATGTTTAACGCTGGGCTCGGTAGCAAACGAGGAGCACAACGTACACCCATGATGACATATCAACATTGTCTGTTATGAATGCTGTAGCCATCTAATCATCGAGATCGGTCTATGGAAACGTGGCGCTTCGGCGGATGAATCATGTTTTTGTTACACCAGGTCGAGGGTAGTGTCCAGATTCGCCATCATGTTGGACAATGACTGACACGCGCATCGCGCCAACAATGCAGGCCGGGGGCGGGGAGAAGGCAGTATTATGCTATGGGAGACGATCCCCTGTGCTTCCATTGGACCAGTCGTAGTAATCGGTGAGACTACCATGATTGCTGCGGACTACGTGTATTGTGGACCATCTGCTTGGTGTACGATTTACCCGATGGTGACGACATCTTCCAAAACGTATACCTGTCCCTGTCACAGGGCCAGAATCGTGCTCCCCCCTTCAAAGGTTCGAGTCCTCCCTCGGGCATGAGTGTGTTTGTTATCCTTAGCGTATGTTAGATTAAGTAGTGTGTAAGCTTAGGGACCGCTGACCTCACAAGTTCGGTCCCATAAGATCTTACCACAAATTTCCAACATTTCTAATTAACCTGTATTTCACCCTCAAACCTAACGTTTCATCCCCATCAGCAGAGTACTCTTAAGGACTGATTCACACCCTGCCTTGCTACTGACTACAGTAAAATTCCGCTTCCACGAGCTTCTACGCAGTGGCGTGGCGTGGCATGTTTTGAATGCGCGAGCGCAATTGAACGTTGTTGGCTGCCATCGTTCGCTGTTGCTACTTCCCCATGGTGGAAGACTGGCACACATATACGAAAAGAACGGACAAAAAACCATCAGAAAAAAGCAAGGGCAATTGCAGAAGAGATGAGACTCACAGAGCAGCTATTGCGGAATATGCTTTGCAGCCAGAAGACCACCGCATTCCATCTGATAGGACTCAATTCATTCATAAGCGGATACCACTAAATGCTTTACAGATAGGCCACAAAGGTTGTAAAACACTCAGGAATTTCAGGGCGTGAAACGGAGTGAAATCCCGATTCTGATGCTGAAAAAGATGTGCACCAGTCTTCCACCATGAGGTGATAGCATCAGTAGACGACGGCATTCGACTACGGTCAATAGTGCTCGCGCCTTCAAAACATATGACGTCACGCCACTGTGCGGAAGCGGAATTTTTCTGTTGTCAGCAGCGTATCAGGGTGTGAATCGGAATTGAAAGTAGCTACGATACCCCTTGATAATGTCCTCCGCAAATGGCGACGAAATGTTGGGTTTTAAGGTGAAATCCATTCGACGGCAGCGTAATAGCCCAGAATATTTTATTATTTGTGATCCCGTGCACTGACAAATTATCACAACATGAAACATTCACTAGTAACTAACGTTGACGGAGATTCAGAACAAGGAACCGAATAGTGGGTAACTACATTTTTAGCACACTAACCTGTTTCCGCGATCTGACAACAGTGATTGACAAAATTGGAGTTCGTAATAAAAATATGCATGCAGAAGGGCGTCTTCCTCCTACTCAACAACACTCTAACGTTTACCGAGCACACTGCGACCTACACTTGCTGAAGCTGACTGCAGATCTTAATATTTTAGCGTCGTTCTGTAGTACGCCAGTGCTGCAGTCGGTGGCCACTGTGTCAGACAATACACGTGAATCGGGAAAAGCTACCTAACGCAAACCTTACCTTATGTTCCAGTTGGAGCTGCAAAGTGAAACGACTACTTCCACACCGTATTCTGTGGGCAGAATTCGAAGTGACTCTCTCACTAACAGCTTCCCCGCAACCTACATCCCATCTTCGAGGGCCAGTCGTCGAATCTCATGAGCAGTCATCCAGTGACAAGTATGAGTTCTCTTGGAGCGTTCTCCCACTTGTCAATAACGTTCCAAAACTACTACTTCAGACCAGGCTGACTACTGAAATTCCGGCATTTTCACACCCAGATTTTTTTGGTCATAAGTCTTCTGGGTTCATGCGGCCCGCCACGAATTCCTCTCCTCTGCCAACCTCTGCACCTCAGAGTATCATTTCAACTTACATCCTCAGTTATCTGCCAGATGCATTCCAGCCTCTGTCTTCCTCTGCGGCTCCCTTTAGTACCATGGAAGTCATTCCCTTATGTCTTAACAGATGTCCTATCATCCTGTCCCTTCTCCTTTTCAGTGTTTTCCACATATTTGTTTCCTCTCCGATTCTGCACAGAAATTTCCCATTCCTTACCTTATCAGTCCAAGTAATTTTCAACATTCGACTGTAGCACCTCATCTCAAATGCCTCGATTCTCTTCTATTCCAGTTTTCCCACAGTCCATGTTTCACTACCATACAATGCTGTACTTCAAACGTATATTCTTAGGAATTTCTTCCTCAAATTAAGGCCGATGATTATTACTAGCAGACTTCTCTGGGCGAGGAATGCTCTTTTTTTTTCATGTCCTCCTTGCTCCGTCCGTCACTGGTTATTTTGCTGCCTAGGCAGCAGAATTTCTTAACTTCATCTACTTCGTGACGATCAGTGGTGATGGTTAAGCTTCTCGCTGTTCTCGTTTCTGCTACTTCTCATTACTTCCCTCCTTATTCGATTTACTTTCAGTCCATATTCTGTACCCATTACACTGTCCATTCAGTTCAGCAGATCATGTAATTCTTCTTCAATTTCACTCAGGATAGCAATGCCATCAGCGAATCGTATCATTGATATCCTTTCACCTTGAATTTCTGAACCTTTCTATAGCTAAAGACAGGAGTTTGTTTCGGCTCTGTCCTCTGGATGCGTCAAAAGAGCGCGTTATTTTATTACACTATGTGGTTTCCCAGACCCTCCTTACATTCTATCTGCATTACACATATGAGCGGCCAGCTGCAGGTATTCTGGGACAAAAAAGTTGCAGTCATATAGAATCGGCACACCTCGCCAGCCGTGTTCTGCCGAGAGCGTAGAGACATAAATCCCTGTAGCTTTCAAAGAGCCTGAAAAGTGCCCACATGTATATGGCTCTCCTATCGGCAGTCTTCTACATCTACATCCATACTACGCAAGCCGACTGACGGTGTGTGGCGGAGGGTACTCCGAGTAAATCTATCGGTTCTCCCTTCATTCTCTGCATTCTCCGCCCAAGGCTCATTGTCGCCCAACTTCTGGGACCTTTACTGTCCTTTACAACGCCCTCACCAAAGGAAAACGCTTTAGTAACGTGAGAGCGGCGGTCATCCCGTGCACAGTTCCGACGACACAACTGCTGTCCGCATTGTATCGGTTCGCGACACGAGTCCCCTAGTCCTGTCCAGCGCACACAATACTCTACGGCGAACGCTTTCCTATTTAGCATCGACGTCACCTTTGACAACCTACGTTAAGTTAAGGGTGCCCTTCGGTCCACTTTGATCTGCTCTCTGACTATGAAACTGCTAGCCTAGCCAAATATAATTCTCAAGAAATAAAACCCCTACAAGTACTTCATGTACTGACAATCACTATCGGATAATCTTTAATAAAAATAGAGGATCAAATTATTTCGATCTATGTATCACTCTATATACTTTGCATCCGAGATAGCGATAATGTGAAAATCGACGAATCCGTTGTTTCGCCGTCTTTCAAGTGTTATCCACATATTACTGGTTAATTGCATTACTGCGGTGAACCAAGCGTCCTTGTTGTTCCTGTTGTAAAAGTGCTGGAATCTGCGACTACATAACGCTGCAGAGTCATACTAAAAACGTGGGCATAAAAATAATCCTTCTCCTGCATAAAATATAATCCTTCTCCTGCAAGTGGTCTCTGTCATCGTTCTCTGGTTGGGCTTTTGACTTACCTCAAGACCTTTATCATATTTCTATTTCCTCTATTCGGAACTTTATGATATTCCTAATTCCTCTATTCGGCCTTTTTTGTTCAAAGCATGGCATTCTGTGGCATATAGAGTCTCCCGTTGTGTTAATGTGTAGTAATTTCGTATCTTGCTTTAACTGATATTATTTTTTAGACACTTTTTATTAGTTGATATGCTGTTTTCATTATCTGTGATGGAAGACCTTTTATCTCAGAGGTGCTAATCGCGGATACTTTTCTGGTATGTATGTATTCTTTCATACACTCCGGTACCGCTGGTGGGAATGTTTTACTATCCACACACTATGTCATTTAAACATGACATCTTCGCATGTTCAGCTGACTGTAGTCATATTTTACAGGAATGGTTTCATGGCATTCGCTGCTCAACCGTGATGTTTTTAAGATTTATGGTTTAATATTTCTTTCGTCAGTATTGGCATCAATTTCTCAACTGTGAAATTAAACTACATCATCATCATCATCATCATCATCATTTAAGACTGATTATGCCTTTCAGCGTTCAGTCTGGAGCATAGCCCCCCTTACACAGTTCCTCCATGATCCCCTATTCAGTAATGTCAGTGGGAAAGAAATATAAACGGATTGAGTGCCAAATAGGAGGAACAAAGTTAGAACAGGTGGACGGTTTCAAGTACTTAGGATGCATATTCTCACAGGATGGCAACATAGTGAAAGAACTGGAAGCGATCAGCTACGATCTACTCTCTTCTGCAAGAAGGAAGTCAGTACCAAGACTAAGTAATCTGTGCACCGTTCAATCTTTCGACCAACTTTGTTGTATGGGAGCGAAAGCTGGGTGGATTCAGGTTACCTTATCAACAAGGTTGAGGTTACGGATATGAAAGTAGCTAAGATGATTGCAGGTACTAGTAGATGGGAACAATGGCAGGAGGGTGTCCACAATGAGGAAATCAAAGAAAAACTGGGAATTAACTCTATAGATGTAGCAGTCAGGGCGAACAGGCTTAGATGGTGGGGTCATGTTACGCGCATGGGAGAAGCAAGGTTACCCAAGAGACTCATGGATTCAGCAGTAGAGGGTAGGAGGAGTCAGGGCAGACCGAGGAGAAGGTACCTGGATTCGGTTAAGAATGATTTTGAAGTAATAGGTTTAACATCAGAAGAGGCACCATTGTTAGCAATTAAACTACTTCAAGATAAAAATGATTGGTTTGTAGAATCACTCGATTACAGCGAACAGTATTCCCAAATATGAAAGAACACCTGTTTCATCATGTCTCATATTGGCATTTCATTGCTGAGGCTTGTTTAACAAGTGGACTGGCCGCACGAATACTTTGCTCCTTGGATCGCGACGGATGATGTATATTTAAAATTTCCCTTAGCATTTATTGTAGTTAAAGATATAGTAATGATGATGGAACAATGTAATGGCTGTGTTCTACCGCAGCGCCGAAGGCAAAATAATAAAAATTACCAAAAAACAACAACGTATTACGTAGAAGAAATTATATAACCTCTACTAGACAGGCGCGGCATAGGACGTGATTGTGGATATTAGGCTTCCCCACTGGACAATAAGTTTCGATTAAGGAGAAAATGAAAGTAATTTACATGAGAGTTGTTAATGACCAAAAAACAAGAACGTATTACGTAGAAGAAATTATGTAACCTCTACTAGACAGGCGCGGCATAGGACGTGATTGTGGATATTAGGCTTCCCCACTGGACAATAGGTTTCGATTAAGGAGAAAATGAAAGTAATTTGCATGAGAGTTGTTAATGACATGTATATTTCACACTGGAGGGCAACGCTGAAATGTTAATCATAAAGTAGAAATGTTACTCGAAAACTATGCATGGAGAGCTGGAGGGAAGGTAGAAAGTTAACTGAATTTTCAGCCGATATGTGCCGGGAAAATTTGTTATGCTGAGCAGAATACATTTATAATGACACTGGCTTGTATTTGTAATTCTGTGTCGTGTAGATAAACTCACAGCGGCATCTGCGATCTCTCCAGAAGTGCATATTACGTAAGCGAATTAATTAGGCCTTTATTTCTGCTTTACTTTTACTGTGAGTTTGTAGCAGTCTGTTTCTGTTAGAACAGTGAACTTTGTTGCCTCCGAGGCACGCTCTCACGGGGAAGTTATATTTGGCGAATTTACTGAAACTGGTGGTATAGAACATTGCTATCTGGGACAGTTACCGCCACATTACACTAGAAACATTCTTCTACCAAAAGTGTAAGGACACTCCAGATAAGAGACAAATAAAAATGTCCTTAACACTGATCCCATTTATGGTTATGATGTGCGAAGATCTCCGGGGATTGTAAGTATCTGGTAATGTTCTTCAGTATGTTTGAGATTGGAAACTCCATCTACTCACCCCCAAATCATTACAATCACCAAGACGTACACTTCTTGGGAGCCTGTTGTCCCCTAAAACAGAGAAATTTATTAAAATGTGCTAGATAAAGTGACCGGTAAATATCCTAACGTTTCCAACATTGGATTAGTTTCTTACTCAATGCCGTATCTCTCCGAGACTTCCAGAAAAGAGCCGCTATGTGTGAAAAGTTTGCTCTCTGAAAATACCCTGAGGTTTTAGGGGGAAAAAGAAACATTTAAATGTAATGAAAGAGTTTTTCCTCGTATAGGTAACGTTTTAAAAGCTGATTAAAATTGCTTTAACTCCTTCAAATGACAAATGAGGTGCAGTTGATATCACGGTTCCTTGTTCCTTGTTTCCAGTAGTTCCATAAAAGAAATGTATAAGTGACGCTCAAACATTATGATGATTTGCTTAGGATCTTGTTTGTATATCTTTGGAACGAAATACATCACTGATTCTGCGTATCAACGATCCGACAGTTTCTTGGTAGATTTGTGGAGATGTGTGGCTTTAGATGCCTACCCACAGGTCATGTAATTCACGTAAATTGGGGGCCACTGATTTTCGTACGGAGTAACGGCACCCGATAGCGACACAAATGGGTTCCACAGGATTTACATCAGGAGAATTTCACAGCTGTCAGTGTGTCTTCGATTACTACCATAGGTCCAATGCAAGCGTAAGAGTACGTCTTTCATAGCATAATAGTGCTCTTACCAGCCTGCATCCGTGGCACGCTGCATATTTCGAGCAGCCGTTCATCTCGATGACGGCGTTTGTGGAGGCGACCGTCGACCAAGAGTAGGAAAAATGTGATGCATCCAAAGAGAGGACACGTTTCCATTGACCGGCGGTCAAATCCCGATGGTCTCGTGCCTGCTGCAGTCGTAACTGACGATGTTGTTGGGTCATCATGTAAACACGTAGGAGTGGTCTGTTGCGGAGCTCCATTTTCAACAGTGTACGATGAGCGGTGTGTTCCGAAAATCTTGTGCGTGCACCGGCACTATGCTCTTTCTCTATCCAACCTTACAGAGCACACAAGTCTTGAAGCACCACGTTCTGTGAATAGTCATAGAGGTCCAACCATTTAGCGCTTAGTGATAGTTTCATGTCTTTCTACCTCTTTCCAAAGATGTTCACGAAAGTAGTATGTGAAGATTCCGCCAGCTCCGCAGTTTGCGAGATACTCGTTCACAGGCTCTGCATGATAATAATTTACCCTCTGTCAAAGCGGTTTATCTCAATGGATTTTCCCATTTGCAGCCCATATCTTTGCTAGGGTGATCTCTCGTCCGTGTCTTCTCCGCTTCTATACTTTTGTTATCGCGTTACGTGCGCGCAACGCCACCAGGAGCATACAACGTAGCGGTGGGCAGTGGTCATAATGCAGTAGAGCCCACTTTATCCATTCTGAGCTTTATCCGTTCTCAGCTAACAATAGTTTGGTCGGATGAACAGAAAGGTCAGTGGTAAGGAAAGTGAACAATACGACACGACCTTTAACGCTAAAAAAAAAAAAAAAAAAAAAAAAAAAAAAAAAAAAAAAAAAAAAAAAAAAAAAATTCCCGGCTGACCGGTTCGGACTAAATGGAAGGCCGAATTAGTGAAAGTCGGATGGCCGGGCCTGTGATGTGTTCTTTTGTTTCTGATATTTGCTTTTCCTTCAAACGTCGTAAATCAGCAACAGAACATAATTATTTGGACTGTAGGCCTATCGCCTGTAACGGCACGTCGATTTGAGTTGTTCGCATTGTTCTTCAGAGGGTTGTCGCATGACTACTTCACACGGGAGTACGCAGCAGGGCGAATTTGGCATACAAGTAGATGCGGAACCAATATTCGATGTCACAACCGGTTGTCGGTCTCTCTGAATAATCTGCTGCAACAAAAAGCAAATAATAGTATAATCTTTGCCTTACATAGGACATTAGATAAGCCAAAGCAAAGCAGAGAAAAGAGAGTTTTCACCATCGTCGGCAAAGAAAATCTGACTTATTGAACTTAACGGGAAAGAAAACCTTTTTGTGCCAGTATCAAAAGACGACACCGTTATTTTATACTACGTGAATACAGAAGAACTGTTCAACACCCTACACGATACTCATTTTAAGACTGGACATGTATGTAAAATGAACTGCAAACTAAATACAAAAATGTCAACAAAGAAGTCACAACGTTTTGTCTGCCCTTATGCTAACCTTGTCAGGCCAAGCTGTCTGATACCAAGGAATTTAAGTCAAGATGCCAGGTAGATGTGATAGACCTAAAAAGTAAACCTGACAGTGACAATAATTTTATAATTACCTCGACCAGTTAACCATGTTTATGTTGTAGCGACGCCGGAAAAGCAAAAGAGAAAAAGAAGTTACTTACCAACTACTTGACATCTTCACCACAACAGGTGCTCCAGGTGTGCTTCAGTCACATAAGGGGAGAGAATTTTCGAACAGAGCTATAAATGAACTGAAGAGCATGTGGCCTTAACTGAAACTGGTACACGGAAAACCTAGACATAGCCAAAGTCAAGGTTCCGTCGTATGTGCCTACTAGGATGTTGAGAATATGACAATAACGTACATGCAGAAGAAGAAGAAATAAGCAGAATGGCCTGAGACTCCGATTTATTCACTTCATGAAAACACAGTTCTTTTCATCAAGACATTCAACAGTTGCTATACGAAGCCATGTTTGGCTGCAAACGAAAAGTACGTCTGATACCTCCGATCTGCTCAGAGAGGTCATGGATAACACAGTAGCAACGTCGAAAAAGAAATGAACGTTGCTATAAATGCAGGAACTCCGCCTGATAATGCCGCTGCCACGTGACGACGGAACCATTGGAATCTACAGAGCAGTTGTCTGACAGTATCAGTGCACAAATATTGAGTGTGGTGTGTCAGTGCGCTGAGTGTGGTACAGCAGATTGTTGTGTATCCTGCGGCAAAGCTGTTCATGCAGTTTGTGGAATAAGTAACGAAGTGGAAGAAAGGCATGCGGAGAACATAAAACATTGCTTGCAGACTATGTCGAAATAAATAAAAAGCAGGAAAAAGATGTCAATATCTCTTATTAGTTTGCCAATACAAGGTTCGGAAATTCTTAAAAATTCAGATGCCAAATTCTCACTAGCAAAAGCTGGAGACAACGTTCGCTTCCGTATTCCAGATGTTGACGCAGGTGGTGGTTTCCCAGAAGCGTTCCTGCAGTTGTCATGAAAGTCGATGGTGCTTTCTGCAAGCTAGGAACAGAATAGTGTTCTAAAGCAACAGTATTCCAGAAACGAGTTTTCCATTCTGTACGAGAGACTGCTCACGCTGGATCCCGTGGTTACATAGGAACCATCTCTTCTTCACAACCACTGACCGACGGCCAAGGGTACACCCGATGCAATTGCGCTAGGAAATGAGCAACAAATCGCTACGAATGTAGATGTATGAGACTGTTGTGCAATCTAAAATGTCATGAAAATTCATATCGCAGGTTAAGTGATGACTGTAATAAGTGAGATTGATAAAATGAATAGCTTCTATACAGTTTGAACTTATGCAGACTCTGCAGATGGGCTCCGTTTTTTTTCTTGCGACTTCAGCTGTAGGGTTCACACTTCCTGCCGAATTGGCAGGCCGAATCTCGAAATAAAACACCGGTCAATGTCTGGTCATTTTACGCAACAATCACCATTTCCTGACATGACCGGCCACTTCCCGCTTCGGCCTATTTTTCATTTTTTCCTTAACATATACATCTTGATACCCTTGCCGTCAAATTTCAAGCTTCAATAATAATTAGGGGACGCGTGTGAAAATTTCGTACTTTTCTTAGTTATAAATACTGGCAGTATTTAGGAGAAGTGTAAACGTTAGAATAACGGCAGTTTTGAGAATGAGAAGAAAACATCTTTAAAAATGAATCAAGCAACTTGAAATTTCCATGAATTTATGATACATTCTTGTGTGTACCTTCCTATAATTCTGAAAAAATTCCTTACGGGGCATTATAATACCTCGGTGTATAAGGTATCTGACGTAAGAATGCCATCTTCTTGTACTTAACGTTTTTAATTTTCTTTATTAGATAAAAAAATTTTAGTTTATTTAGGTACTCTTGAAAAAGCTGCATCCAGTTGTCCGTGAATAAAGACGGAGTTTGGTAAATATTATTCCGCTCTTTGAAGAGCTTGTCCCTACTACTTGGTCACAGTAATAACAAATGCAGTTTTAATGTGCAGCTGCCTTCTTATCAAACGAAAAGTCATGTTTGGATCAGATGATGTTAAGTTTATCCGTGGTATTATAACAGTTCTGCCAACGTAAAAGGACAGGGAATTAATTGTAAATTCATTGAGTTTTGTTACAAACATACTTGCTTCATTGACTAAACCCCGTTTAACGTTCAGGTTTCTTATAAACATAACAATTGCGTTATTATTCAGTATAAATGTATGTGGCGGTAATCCTGACGCATGTAATGACCGAAAGAATTCTACAGGATACAACTACTTGTCAGACCCCTAAACGGACTACAAGTAGTCACAACTGTAGTAAATCTTTCCATTTTCCTCCACAAGCTCTTCATTTCTTTTAGTGTAGTTTTAATTTTTTGGACACAATATTGATGTGCTGATAAATTCTATCACATTTTCAGCACTAATGGTGTTCGTTGGAAATACTCTCTGTACTATTTCTTCTGTCTGCAGTAGACGTTTTTGGAATCTTGGCGGTGTCCAGTGGAACTTCTTGTTGGATGTCACGTTCTCCGTTACCTCCTTTTAGGAGGCGAGTGTTTCTTGATCATCTACGCACATAATTCTGGCGAGTTTTCGTTTTACAGCTGTGGACCATAATGCTGTGGTTGTACATTCTCTTCAAGAACAGTCGTTGTGTCTCCGTGCCTAATAACGGCTAAACTAGTCTGATGTTTCCGCAGAAAATTATAATTTCTTTCAGAAGGATTTGTTGACACGTGTAATATCCCGCAGGATTCGATAATCACTTCCAAGTATATTCGTTCGGGAAAGTCTTCTTGTATGATGGGCAGAAAAATGGTTCAAATGGCTCTGAGCACTATGGGACTTAATATCTATGGTCATCAGTCCCCTAGAACTTAGAACTACTTAAACCTAACTAACCTAAGGACATCACACAACACCCAGTCATCACAAGGCAGAGAAAATCCCTGACCCCGCCGGGAATCGAACCCGGGAACCCGGGCGCGGGAAGCGTATGATGGGCAGAGTTAATGGAGTATCGCAGTGGTCAGGGTTACTATTTATGGCGAAATCGTATACAAATTATCAAGTTATAAGTAGTTTAAAACAAATAAAATTGTGTTGGTAATAAGGTAATATGAACAGCGCGTCTCTTATTCCTGACTGATAAGTTACCGTCGTTGGGATCCGTCACTGAGTAAAACAGAAGTAATATCCGGCATTCCCCAAGGGTGTGTTATAGGCTCTCTTTTGTTCCTGATCTACATTAACGATATAGGAGACAATCTGAGTAGGCCTATTAGAATGTTTGACGGTGATGCTATCATTTTCCGTCTTGTAAAGTCATCAGATGACCAAAACTAATTGCGAAACGATTTAGATAAGATTTCTGTATGGTGCGAAAAGTGGCAATTTACCCTGAATAAAATAAAAAAAGTCTGTGAAGTTATTCATATGAGTACTAAAAGAATTCCGCTAAATTTCGATTACGCGATAAGTCACACAAATCTGAAGACTATAAATTCAACCAAATACTTAGGGAATAAAATTACAAATAACCTAAATTTTAACGATCACATAGATAATGTTGTGGGTAGAGCAAACCGAAGACTGCGATTCATTGGTAGAACACTTAGAAGGTGCAAGAGGTCTACTAAAGAGAATGCTTACACCACGCTTGTCCGCCCTATTCTGGAGTATTGCTGTGCGGTGTGGGATCCGCATCAGGTGCGACTGACGGTTGACATCGAAAAAGTTCAAAGAAGGGCAGCTCGTTTTGTATTATCGCAAAATAGGGGAGATAGCGCCACAGACATGATACGTGCTTTGGAGTGGCAATCACGAAAACAAAGGCGTTTTTCATTGCGACGAGACCTTCTCACGAAATTTTAATCACCAGTTTTCTCCTCCGATTGCGAAAAAAATTCTGTTGGCACACATCTACATAGGGAGAAATGATCATCACGATAAAGTGAGGGATATCAGGGATCGCACAGAAAAATTTAAGAGCTCGTTTCTCCCGCGCGCCATTCGTGAGTAGAATGGTACAGAGACAGCTTGAAGGTGGTTCATTGAACCCTGTGCCAGGCACTTTATTGTGAATGGCAGAGAAATCACGTAGATGTAAACGTATTTGTACTTTTCCTTATGGCAGTTAACAGTCTCTTTTATGTTAAAGTTTTCCGGGCAACATTGGTACGCAATGTCAGAATCCGGTTGAAAAACCTTTCTTACTATACTCATTCATCACTATACGATTAGTATGTGTAGAGAAATGGGAATGGTGACTTCAGCAATAACATATTGTATTCGCGACAAATTAGTCCGTCGGTATTGGGTCTGATATATTAATGGAGGTAGATGTTAATAATATAGTTGCCGTATTTACTTTACGTGTGTCTTGTAAGCCTGACATTGGCTGGTACTGAATTTTATTGCTTATATTGTTGCAGAGGTGGCTGCCAGAGACCTACATTCGTCTGTCAAATTGAATGAAGGTTTCTTGCGGATTTATTGGATTCCCAAGTGCTTCTGAACATGACAAGTGCAAAAAGTGTATAACAAATTCTTACTTTCGCTGCCTCGTTATGCTATGCCCTATTGCTGCGACACACATACAATTAGGCAAGTAATGTTTCAAGAATATGTGACTCGCTGTAGTTCTTCCCTGGCTGGCTGACATCTCTGTTGATCGTTTGTACTCGATATAGTTTCTAAAAGCACGAACTATTGGTGTTGCAAGACCTAATTACAAGAGTTCTGTGACACTCTGATGGCAAGTGCACTTATAAAAAATAGTGCAATAAATGATTATCTTACTTCCGCAGCTACAGGCGGATTCACCTCTACGGTTGTGTCGAAAGGTCATTTAAACATGATAAACTGAATTTATAAAACTATGTCTAGAACGAAGAAGCTGCTGTCATTACGAAAACAATATAAAAAACGAAAGAAAAATGTTGCACTAGTGTGATGCAGATAAGGTTCACTTAGATGCAAGATATAATTGTCGTGATGGTAGTTCTTCTTTAGTAAAAGCACTAATCATTATCAGCTTCGTTATTTGGAAGTTAGTTCCAAAGTGGTTCAAGTGGCTCTGAGAACTATGGAACTTAACATCTGAGGTCATCAGTCCTCTAGAACTTAGAACTACTTTAACCTAACTAACCAAATTACATCACACACATCCATGCCCGTGGCAGGATTCGAACCTGCGACCGCAGCAGTCGCGAGTTTCCGGACTGAAGCGCCTAGAACCGCTCGGCCGCCACGGCCGGCGAAGTCAGTCTTTCCTGCAAATATTGTGTGAATGTGATGTATCCACAGAGAGACTGAGCAACTGCGTGGGAAGTGATGATATTAGATACGTCCAAATTTTCAGGGAAAGCCTTAGCAGGCAGGTCGAGCGAAGTGGCCGAGTAATCACGTATTCAGGAGGATGGTATTTCAAATCAAGACCCGAGGGTCCGTATTTAGTTTTCTTGTGGATCCCCCAAAATCGGTTAGGGCCGACGTCACAATGGCTCCCCTAAAAAGTATACATCCGATATTCTACCTCACCCTTACCCACGGATATTGCCATCTCTTCTCATCAGCATTGTAACTGAATCGATGAAAGACACAGGTGCAAAGAATCCATGGAAAGTGTACTGATTCAAACGTTGCGGGAAAGGATCAAACTGTTCAAAACGGAATATCCTTGAACCATCACCAACTTCACAAAATAAGGCTTATTCACTTTCTATTAGGGTTTCAAATTTTGCTCCGATCTTAGTAGGCATTGCGGAGAAGCAATATTTGTTGCCACAACAGTCCGAATGTTCGCAATTGGCAAAATTTTTGATAGAGCAGTATTCCACACGCACAGCGTGGAAGTTTAATAGTGTGTGGCCTTTCTCTGGTGTTATTTGTACGTTAAATCTCTTACGTTTTATCTGTTATGTGCAAAACAAAATTACTGGGGTCACAGGTGTCGAAAATCGTCCCTACGGGAAAGTGGAAGACTCATACAGGGCATAATGTACAGGGGGCTGACAAAAAATGGACACACATAAAACACAACACACTACCACGGTTAATACTGTGTAGGAACACTTTGGCATTTAATATACTTTCCAGTCGCCTTGGAATGCGACAGTACAGGTCCTGCTGTTTTTAATGGGAAAGTTAAACCATTGTTTCCACAACATACTTCAGGTAACGTGGATGGAAGTGGATAATTCCGCACCCTTCCCTCTACAGTAGACCGCAAAGGCTAGGTGACATTGAGATCTGGTGACTGTGGTGGCGAAGGGAGATAAGACAGTTCATACTCACACTCACAAAGCTAGTCGATGCGAACTCTGTGAACAGGATCCCAACCTCAGTTGAGAAACAAACATTACATCATGTGGTCGACGTGATGAACCAAAATGGGCACATAGCCCTTGGAAGTATTGCGGCCTTGCACAGTAACCGTGGGGCACATGGAATACCACGATATGGCTACCCAAATCATCACCGAAAGCCCGCCATATTTCACTCTTGGGGTGTAAATTCGGCCAGAAGCGGAAAGAGCGAGAATTAAGACTCATCCAACCAAATGACACTCTTCCATTGCTCCTTTGTCCAAGATTTACGGTTTTGGTATCAAGAGTTCTTGTTACGCATATCTACATAATTGTTGAATGGTTTTGGAATTCCAGCTCACCCGGCAGTTTCCATATTATCTATATCTACATGGATACTCTGAAAATCACATCTAAGTGCCTGGCAGAGTGTTCATCGAACCACCTTCACAATTCTCTATTATTCAAATGTCGTACAGTGCGGGGAGAAAGAACATTTATATCTTTCCCTACGAGCTCTGTTTTCCCTTATTTTATCATGGTGACCGTTTCTCCCTATGTACGTCGGTGTCCAAAAAATATTTTCACATTCGGAGGAGAAAGTTGGTGATTGTAATTTGGTGAGAAGATTCTGCCGCCACGAAAAACGCCTTTGTTTTAATGACGTCCACCATAAATCCTGTATCGTATCAGTGACACCCTCTCCCCTGTTCGCGATAATACAAAACGGGTTGTCCTCCTTTGAACTTTTTCGATGTACTCCGTCAATCCTATCTGGTAAGGATCCCATACCGCGCTGCAGTATTCTAAAATAGGACAAACGTAGTGTAGGCAGTCTCCTTAGTAGATCTGTTACATTTTCTAAGTGTCCTGCCAACAAAAATCAGTCGGTGGTTAACCTTCCCCACAGCTCCCTTCGTGTTGTTTTGATGCTGACAGGGTTCTCCAACCCAATATTCAGTTCTGCAGTGACTTTTAGAGGTGTCGTTCTCTTACATTTCGTCACAGCGCTCTTTAATGATTATCCGTCAGAATTACTCAACATACACTTTTGTTCATGTTGTGTTTCTCACGGTGTTTCCATGTTTTTGTCCAGCCCTGCACCTCTCAATACCATAAAAAAGTTCGCGAATATTATAAAGTAAGTAGCCATAAAATAGTAAAAACAAATTTGCATAACCTGCAGCTTCCGTGATAAGACAATCGGGGGTTAAATATTCATCAAGGATGCTTACAGATTGTCTTGTCACATTTTTTTCTCGCGTGTATTTAAATTAATGCTTATGATTGAAATATAAATGAACTAGTAAAAATGTTCTTATTGTGATTCGTTACTACGTCGGAAGCACTAAGCACACAAGTTGTAGTTTGCGAAAGACTGCACGTGGAGGGCTATGTTGAACGGAACGAGTCGGTAATTTCCAGAAAATTTCACCTGATTCTCCCCTCCATCAGGAAGATCCTTGCTTACCTCGTCTCTTTTAAAACCGTTTCGATGTTAACACGGACTTCCATCTCTGTAGGCCACGGCTTCTAACATGCGATTTAATGACTGAATTTTTAAATGGCTTTCGGGAATACTACTCAGATGCTACAATAAAGTCGAAAGAAAGTGAGAAAAACGCCCTATCTGGAAGCCAGTCTGAAGATATTAATTATAGCAAGTATGACATGGTTTAATTATAGCCTCCATAATATTCACAAAACATTACGCGGTATCTGTTTCCATGTTTCTTCACTTTTAATCAACGCATAAGTTAACAAATAACTTCAAGTTGTTTTCTTAAGCAAGAAATATACTCACAAGTCTTACGTGTTCACAATGTTAATGGTGGTATTAGACTGAGTGGGAAAGTCAATCTCACTTTTAATTAAATAAAACAAGCACTCGTAGAGCAAACATGCACACAGGTTGCTCACACATGCACCCAGCTTGCCAGCAGGAAGGCAGGTTTTATACTAGGATATCCGAAATCTTCCTTGTTTATCCACACAGGGTACACTTCTATTATTCGTCGGTTACATCCACCAATCTCTCGCAAAGTTAAATTAACACTCCTATTAAACTTTGCAGGTCAGTTTCGAATAACTGAAATTGTTGTAGTTATGCAGACATCAGTGTGAATAAAGCCTTCAGAATTGTTTGAAGAATTTGTTAATCATTTAAACGTTAACTGTTAAAACTAGAGATTATTCATCTTGGCACCAAATTTAATACAGGACGCCCTGCTGTCTTTCCATGCTAGAGAACTATGTCACGTACCCTCATAGCTTTCCCACCCTCTCTCTCCTTATGGTATGACCACCTGCTACTTGTTCCAGCTCTCGTTCCTACCAGCTCGTATACCTACAGCAACGTAAGCAGCTGGATAGGATGTAGTAATACATGGCCCGCAATGTGGCATAAACACCATAAGCTATACCCTCCGCAAGCTTCTTCATCTGAAATATAACTAATGCAAACCCATAACCATTCAAAGATGCGTACTGTATTCACGCCAAGGCGTTCCTCTGCAGTCTCCAGCCCCACTCTTCCCTCCATTATCACACCGATTACGAGTGACTCAGGATAAGTCCTATCTCTCGAACGACTATTTTAGTCAAGTAGTACAACGCATTTCTTTTTTCTCCAGTACAGTTCAACAGCTCCTCATTTGTTTTTCCATCCACCTGTCTGCTCTTCAACATCCGTCTGTAGCATCATATTTCAAAAGATTCTGTTTTATTCTTATGTGAACTGGTCACACTTCAGTACAAGGCTACAGCCAAATACCTCACCAAAAGTGTTCCTAGCATTTACATTTACATTACAAGTCCACAAAATCCACTTCTTCAGAGATACTTTTCTTGACATAGCCAGCCTGCATGTTATTTCATTTTACCGTGGCCGTTAGTAATTTTGCTACCTAGAAACCTAAAATCATCTATTGATTTTAGTGTGTCACTGCCTAATCTATTTCCGTTGGCATCGCCCGATTTATTCGACTACATCCCATTATTTATGTTTTATTTTTGTTAATGGTGCTCGTATCTCCGCTTTTCAAGACAATATCGATTCCATTCAAAGGCTGTTCCATGTCTTTTGGCGATTATGGCAGAATTACAAAATCATCGATAAACCCCAAAGTGTTTGCTTCTTCTCATGGAAGTTAAATTATCTTTCCAAATTTCTCCTTATTTTCCTTTACTGCTTGCTTATTGTACATTGAGGTTAGTCTCCGACCATGTCTCTCTACATTCTTAACAATTGCTTCCCTTGTATCTGCACTATGGTCTCTACACGTGCTGCAAGTAACCTAAGACTTCGGGTGAATGTTGCCTTGCGCATTCCAGTATTTCTTCGGGACCCAATCTGATATTCCCTACGCCCGCTTCTACCTGTTTTTCCATTCTTCTGTATATAATACGTGTCAGTGTTTTGCAACCATGATTTATTAAACCGATGGTTCGATACTGTTCACATATGTCAGCACTTGCCTCCTTCAGAACTTGAGTTAAAACATTCTTCCTGAAGTCTGGAGGTTTTTCGCCCGTCTCACATATTTATATACTGTGCGGAAAACTTCCACTCTAGCAAGGATCTCAGTAATTGTCAGAGAATATCGCCTATCTAAGGGCCTTGATTCCACTTATATCTTTCAGTTTACCGTCGAATAACTCTCAGAGTAACATGACTCCCATTTCGATATCTACTTCTTCTACTTCTTTCCTCTTCAGTAGACCTTGTCCATATTCCTTCCAACTTCCAGCTTTCCCTGCTATACTTAGCAAGACTTGTCATCTGGGTTCTTTATATTCATACATGTTCTCCCCTTTTATAGAAAGGCCTCTTTAAATTTCCTAAAGGTGGCGTATATTTTTATCCTAGTTAAGCATATTTCTATGGCCTTCCATTTGTCCTCTAGCCATTCTTGCTCAACCATTTTGTATTTTCTATTAGTCTCATTTTTTAAAGTCATTATACCTTCTCGCCTTATTCATGTGCTGCATTTTTATATTTTCTCGTTTCTTTAAGTCCGTTGAATATCTTCTACAATATCCTAGGCGTTGTATTTTTTTTTAAATACGCCATTCTCTGCTGGCTTAACTATTTAGTCTCTCAAAGATACTCATTCTTCTTCTGTTGTATTCCTTTGTCTTGTCTTAATCCAACTCCCTCTAAGTTTCTACATTCTCTGGTTCTTTCGATTTATCCGGGTCCCATTTTCTTAAATTCAAACCATTCTGCAATTTAATCAGTTTTAATCATCAGTTCATAACCAACAAATTATGGGACAGAGTTCACAGCTGCTTCTAGTAACGTCTTACCGTTTAAAATTTAGTTTCAGAATCTCTCTTTATCATAATACAATCTGACTAAAACCTTACAGTGTTCCCGAATGTCTCCCACGTAAAGAACATTCTGTCATGCTTCTTAAACCAAGTATTAGCAATGGTTACATTACGTGCTGTGGAAAAGTTTAGCATGCGGCATGTTCTTTAATTCGTCTCCCACAGTTCATGTTTTTCTACTACTTTTCCTCTTTTTTCTTTTTCTACTATGGAAACTATCGAATTCCAGACACCCATCACAATTAAATTATCGTCTTGCCTAATCATATGAATAATTTCTTTTATCTCGTATTTCATTCTTTCCATCTCTTCTCCGCATGGGGAGTTAGTCACCATGTAAAACATTAGTATTGTAGTGGATGTTGCCTTCCTGTTACTTTTGACTACGATAATTCGTTCACTAATGAGGAGGTATTAAATAGAATTGGGGAGGAGTTTGTGGCACAACTTGACTAGAAGAAGGGATCGGTTGGTAGGACATGTTCTGAGGCATCAAGGGATCACCAATTTTGTATTGAAGGGCAGCGTGGAGGGTAAAAATTGTAGAGGGAGACCAAGAGATGAATACACTTAACAGATTCTGAAGGATGTAGGTCACAGTAGGTACTGGGAGATGAAGAAGCTTCCACAGGATAGAGTAGCATGGAGGGCTGCATGAAACCAGTCTCAGGACTGAAGATCGCATATGCTGTTCATAGTAGCATACCCGCATTACTATTTTCTTATTCATTAGTAGGCCAACTATCGTATGATCTCTATTTGTTGTTCTTGGAGGGAGATGTAATCAGCCCAGTGGAGGGTGATCTACTCATCCCCATTTGTTTTGATATCCCTGTACTGAATTGACCAGAATAGCTGTTCTTCCTGCCAACACACTTCACTAACTCACACTGTAACTTCAACCTACGAATTTCTTTTTCTAAAATTCCCTAGACTACCATCACGATTACGGAATATAACATTCAAAGCTCCGACCCCTATAATGCCAGTTTTATTTTCCATCATGACAACATCAGTAATAGTCTCTGTCCGGAAATACGATTAAGGGACTATTTTACCTCTGCAATACATTACATAAGATGATACCACCGTCATGGAACTAAAGAGTAGAACTGCTTTTCCTCGGGAAAAGAAATAACTGCTGCAGTTTACCTTTCCTTTCAGTCATTCACATTACAATCACAGCAAGCCAATAATTAAAAAAATTTTATGATGCAAGATTCGTGAGACAAAGAGCCCGTCAGTCAGGCCACTCCCCACACCGTTCCGTTGTAGTTGTACCTGCGGTACAGTTACTAGTATCGTTGAGGTCCTCAAGCCACCCCACCTTACAAAGTCCACAGTTCGTGGGGGGCGGGGGAGAAATTAACATACATTTGTCTGTAATAATTTATAATTAATACAATCTATTATAAGAGTAGAATAGGAAATATAATAATAATGTCAGTGTTATTAATCAGTATATGAGTGACAGCTTTCAAATGTTATTAATCAGTATATCACTGTCAGCTTCCAAGTATTACCTCCTTCTATAGCTATAAGAACGAAACAAATTAAAATAGTGGAAGCCATTGGATGTATGTTATCGTCAGAAAGTCTTTGGTCGTCCTTTATGCAGTCACTCGCTGTCTGAAGACATTCATCGTCGATTCAAACTGGATTCATTTATCCGTTTGGTCAGGTTTCACAACACAGATGTTTCGGACATAACTTCGTTAGATCGTTAACTATTCGTTTATTCCCTGTGACATGCGATATCCGTAGCATATGATCTACAAAATGATATTAACTGAATTTATAAGAACTACGAGAAATTGAAATTGTCGCTGAACTTATAACGAATAAAGTACAACTAAAAAAAAAGCGGAAATACACGAGTTCCGTGTGAGATGCCATTTTAGTGGTACCATGCAACAGTTCATGTGCGTTACTGTGAACAACGCACTACATTTCGGTGAACAACGCACTGCCATGTGGCCTCGATATACAATTCGAAGTCAACCCAGTGGGGGTCGAGACATCGACTCACACACAAGCACACAAACTGAAACATGGAGTGCTGCGTCGCCTACGAGGCTTAGTGGGAGGACGACACGTCGCGCGAGGGATTCGCTAATTATCTGACGCCACTACCTCACCGTGAATAGGTACCGATCGTTCGTGACTACCTTGTTTTCCGTATAATTGACGAATGCTTGGAGAGTGATTATGCTGTGGCTTCGTCTGTTCATAAAATGATTCAAATGGCTCTAAGCACTATGGGACTTAATGTCTGAGGTCATAAGTCCCATAGACCTAGAAATACTAAAACCTTACTAACCTAAGGATATCACACGCATGAATGCCCGAGGCAGGATTTGAACCCGCGGCTGCAGCAGTAGCGCGGTTCCGGACTGAAGCGCCTAGAACCGTTCGGCCACAGTGGCCGGCTGCGCCAAAAGGGCGCGTTATTGTGTTACAGTATGTTGTTTCCGAGACCCTCCTTAGATTTCTATTTGCTTTATATATATGATGGGACCGCTACTGATATTTTGGGACGAAAAAGTTGTAGTCTCACACTTATAGAATGCAAACACCTCGCCTGCCGTGTTCTGCCGAGAGTGTAGAGCCATAAATTCCTGTAGTTTTCACAGACCCTACTGGAATGTGGCTCTCCTGTCGGCAGTCTTCTCTGCATTCTACGGCAAAGCCTCTTTGGTGCCCAACTTCTGCGACCTTTACTGTTCTTTATAACGCCCTCACCGAAGGAAAAGGCTTTAGGAACGTGAGAGCGGCGGTCATCTTGGGCACAGTTCCGACGACCCCCCTGCTGTCCGCATTGTATCGGTTCGCGACACGAGTCCCCTAGTCCTGTCCAGCGCACACAACACCCTACGGCGAACGCTTTCCTACATCTACATCTACATCTACATTTATACTCCGCAAACCACCCAACGGTGTGTGACGAAGGGCACTTTAGGTGCCACTGTCATTACCTCCCTTTCCTGTTCCAGTCGCGTATGGTTCGCGTGAAGAATTACTGCCGGAAAGCCTCCGTGCGCGCTCGAATCTCTCTAATTTTATATTCGTGATCTCCTCGGGAGGTATAAGTAGGGGGAAGCAGTGTATTCGATACCTCATCCAGAAACGCACCCTCTCGTAACCTCGACAGCAAGCTAAACCGAGATGCAGAGCGCCTCTCTTGCAGAGTCCGCCACTTGAGTTTGCTAAACATCTCCGTAACGCTATCACGCTTACCAAATAGCCCTGTGACGAAACGCGCCGCTCTTCTTTGGATCTTCTCTATCTCCTCTGTCAAGTCGACCTGGTGCGGAACCCACACTGATGAGCAATACTCAAGTATAGGTCGAACGAGTGTTTTGTAAGCCACCTCCTTTGTTGATGGACTACATTTTCTAAGGACTCTCCCAATGAAACTCAAACAGGCACCCGCCATACCAACAATTAATTTGACATGATCATTCCACTTCAAATCGTTCCGCACCCATACTCCCAGATATTTTACAGAAGGAACTGCTACCAGTGTTCGTTCCGCTATCATATAATCGTACAACAAAGGATCCTTCTTTCTATGTATTCGCTATACACTACATTTCCCTACGTGAAGGGTGCCGGCCGGAGTGGCCGAGCGGTTCTAGGCGCTACAGTCTGGAACCGCGCGACCGCTACGGTCGCAGGTTCGAATCCTGCCTCGGGCATGGATGTGTGTGATGTCCTTAGGTTAGCTAGGTTTAAGTAGTTCTAAGTTCTAGGAAACTGATGACCTCAGAAGTTAAGTCCCATAGTGCTCAGAGTCATTTCAGCCTTTTTTTTTTTTTACGTTAAGGATCAGTTGTCATTCCCTGCGCCAAGTGCCTATCCGCTGCAGATCTTCCTGCATTTCGCTGCAATTTTCTAATGCTGCAGCTTCTCTGTATATTACAGCATTATTCGTGAAAAGCTGCATGGCCTATTCGGCGTCGGCGCCACCTTTCACAAACTGCGTTAAGTTAAGGGTGCCTTCGGCGCGCTTTGATCTGCTCTCTCTCTTTGAAACTGCTAGCCCAGCCAAAGGTAATTCTCAAGAAATAAAACGCCTACAAGTACTTCATGTACTGGAAATCACTGTCGCATGATCTTTAATAAAATTAGAGAAATAAGCTATTTACAAATCAAGTTAATTCGATCTACGTGTCACTCTATACACTTTGCATCCCAGAAATCGATAATGTGAAAATCGACGAAAAAGACAATTCCGCCGCCTTTCAAGTGTTATCCACATATTACTGGTTTTGCAATACCGCGGTGAACCAAGCCTCCTTGATGTTCTTCTTGGAAATGTACTGGATTTTCCGACTACATGAGGCTGTAGAGTCATACTAAAAACGTGGGCATAAAAATTATTCTTTTCCTGCATAAAAAATAATCCTTCTCTTTCAATTGGAGTCATTTTTACAAGTGTGTAGAGTTCAAGGTCGTGTCGTATTCACAGTTTTCTTTGATTGGGCTTTCTGACTTACCTCAAGACCTTTATCTTATTTCTAATTTCCCTCTTCGCCCTTTTCTCTTCTGAGTAGCGCATTCAGTAGCATATAGAGTTTCCCGTTGTGTTAATGTGTTGTAGTTTCGTATCTCGGCTTTAACTGATATTATTTTTTTACACACTTTTTGTTAGTTGATACGCTGGTTTCATTGTCTGTGATGGAAGGACTTATTCCTCAGAGGTGCTAATCACGAATACTTTTCTGGTTAGTATGTATTCTTTCATACACCACGGTACTGCTAGTGGTAATGTTGTACTAACCACACACTGTGTCATTTAAACATGACATCCTCGCATGTTCAGCTGAGAGTAGTCATAATTTGCAACAATGGTTTTATAGCATTCGCTGCTCAACCGTGATGTTTTTAAGAATTATGTTTTTATATTTCTTTCGTCAGTATTAGCATTAATTTCTCAACTGTGAAATTAAACTACTTCGAGATAAAAAATGATTCGGTTTTAGAACAGTATTCCCAAATATGAAAGGCCACCTTTTCATCGTCTCATATTGGAATTTCATTGCTGATGCTCGTTTAACAAGTGGATTGGCCTCACGAACACTCTGCTCTTTGGATCGCGACGGATTTTGTATTAAAATATCCCCTAGCATTTGCTATAGTTAAAGGTATAGTAATGATAATGAAATAGTGTGATGGCTGTATTGTACCACAGCGCCGAAGATAAATTAATAAAAATTACCGAAAAAACAACAAAAACATGTACTATTGCGTATATGAAATTATGTAACTTCTGCTAAACACAAACGGCATGGGATGTGATTGTATATGTTTGGCTTCCACACTGGACAATGAGTTTCGATTAAGGAGAAAATGAAAGTAATTTACATGAGAGTTGTTAATGACATGTATATCTCACACTCGAGGTCAACGCTGAAATTTTATGCAATAAATATCTTAGTCATAAATCAGAAATGTTACTAGAAAACTATGCATAGAGAGCTGGAGGGAAAGTAGAAAGTTAACTAAATTTTCCGCCGATATATGTCGAAAAAATTTGATATGTTGGGCGGAATACATTTATAATGACACTAACTTGTATTAATAATTCGGTTTCGTGTAGATAAAGTCACAGCGACATCTGCGATCTTTCCAGAAGTGCACATTACGTGTTAGAACTAATTAGAGCTTAATTTCTGCTTTGCTTTTACTGTGTGTTTGTGGCAGTCTTGTTTTGTCAGAACAGTACACTTTGTTGCCTCCGAGGCACGGGCACACTGAGGAGTTATGTTTGGTGAATTTCTTGAAACAGGAAGTATGAAACACTGCTATCCGGAACAGTTACCACCACATTACTCTAGAAAAATTCTTATACCGAAAGTGTACAGACACTCCAGATAAGAGACGAATAAAAATGGCCTTAACACTGATGCACTGTGACTTGTAAAGTTCATCTTAAGTCGAGTTGCTGCACAATGGCAGAAAACGAATGTCTGACACGACATTAAGCTGTATCCCATGCCTACTGTCGCTTCAGTGTGCTTACAGTTAATATTTTCACCCGTATAAATTTTCGCTCTTAATTATGCTACACCCAGTACACGACTTTTTATCTAAACATATATTGATAATGACCGAAAATCTTACCTTCAATTACTGAAGCTGCCTTTCGAATGCTGAACGTACAATCCCCCGAGCCAGATGTAGGCTGTTAAACAGCAGTCGATAACTCGACGTACTTCATAGGTCTGATGATACTAACATTGTGTCTTGTCATGCACTATGGGTAAGTACTGACTAACTAGTGTGTTTCGGGATAGCGGTAAGGAGTACGTCAAGAAAACTGCATTTCTTGCGTAGAAATTCTTTTAAATTTCAGTAAATTCAAGCTACGCGCTACTGTTTTGTGTACTTCACATTACTCATGTGATCTTTCTCTCTATCTGCTCCTCAATCGACATTATTAATTTCAAATCAAACTGTAGCTGTACTGTTCTCTGCTTCCAGGATAGGGGACAGAGCGGAACCAAACTATTTACTAGCGTTATGTGTAGTTGCGAACACTGCAGAATTGGCTCGGCACTTAATTGACAGCCGCTTTGTGCGTTTGTTTGTTGTGAAATGTGTTTAGCATATTGCTCACGCGTTGCTACACCAAAGCCCGGTCAACTATGTGTGTCATTTCCACATCAGAGGAGAAAAACATTTCTGTTATGTACATAATGCATGTTTAAAACACTTATGTAAAATTTGTGTGCACTAACACTGAATTTGGTTTCGCACACGATAAAATTCGCTACCTTTTCCAAGGCCCCGTGATGTGAAGACATTATCATAATTTATGAATACAAAGTACTTTTGCTATGTTGTTATATTAAACACTCTAAATAGGGATACGAACGGCATGATATGATAAATATAGGCACCTAAGTTTCCAGTTAAAATCCGCACTCTGAATGAAAATTACAGACACCATCTACTGTTCCTAGATATGTTCACACAGCGGTAATAATCTATTTCAGGTAGTCTAGATAGCAGAATTGTAAACGTCCTGTAAGCAGCCAATGACACCGGATAGTAAGGAAGATATATTACTTCTGATAATAACGTTGATAAGTCCCACATCTTCTATAACTCCCATAACTTCTTTATCGTGTTGGGGTACATTCGCGGTCTCTAGGGTGGTATAGCTCCTTACAACCACACGATTTACTGCATTGGAACAGTCTGTAGTCAACCACCTGTAAGTTATGTCTTAGAACTGACTGCACACGCGTGTAACACTGTCTATATGACTCCGTATGAGTCATAATTACTCGTATCTTATCTTCGTAGTCCTTAAGCACAATGTATGTTTGCGCCAGTAGAATCTTTCCGCAGTCAGTTTCAAATGCCGGTTTTCTACGTTTATCTATAATGTTTCTCGAAAAGAACGTCGCCTTCCCTGTAGGGATTCCCATTTGCATATCCGTAATACTTATGTGTTGTTCGGTCCTACCGGCAGCGAATCTAGCAGCCCGCATCTGAATTGCTTCACTGTCATCCTTCAATCCGATTTGGTACGGATCCCAAACACTCGAGCAGTACTCAAGGATAGGTCGCACTAGAGTCCTATATGTGGTTACCTTTACTCGTGAACCACTCTTTCCTAACGTTCTCTCAATAAATTGAAGTCGACCACTCGTCTTCCCTACCACAGGTCTCACATGCTCGTTCCATCTCATATCGCTTTGCAACGTTACGCCCAGATATATAAACGGCTTGATTGTGTCAAGCTGGGCACAAGAGATACTTATCCGAACATTACACGTTATATCTTCCTACCAATCGCCATTAACCTGCATTTCTCCACATTTGCGGCTAGCTACCATTATCGAACAAACTGGGAATTTTCTCTAAGTCGTTCTGTATCTTCCTACAGTCACTCAGGTTTGACGCCTTATCGTACACCACGGCATCATTAGCATACAATCGCAGATTGCTGCCCATCCTGTCCGCCAAATTATTTATTCACATAGGGAATAACAGCCGTCCTGTGACACTTCCGTGGGGCATTCCGTGGGGCATTCCGCGGGGCATTCCTGACGATATCCTCGCTTCTGATGAACACTCGCCGTCGACGACAACATATTGGTTAATATTATTTAAGAAGTCATCGACCCACTCACGTATCTGTTGAAGGTTTTCTGAGGCTGAAACTAAGTCCTTTAGTGTAATTGACATGCCATAATTTACATTCAGTGACCGATGTTTATGATTTTGTGGCCTATTTTTTTTTTTCCTTTCAAATGGTTCAAATGGCTCTGAGCACTATGGGACTTAACATCTACTTAGAACTACTGAAACCTAACTAACCTAAGGACAGCACACAACACCCAGCCATCACGAGGCAGAGAAAATCCCTGACCCCACCGGGAATCGAACCCGGGACCCCGGGCGTGGGAAGCGAGAACACTACCGCACGACTACGAGATGCGGGCTTTTTTCCTTTCAAGCCCTTATAAGGTCTCACTGAAACTTTTATCAGTGTTTATCATTATTTTTATAAATTCAACGGCAACTGATGTAGATTAGTCTATAGTAGAAACCAGTGGCCTTAGCGCCGCTCATACGACTGTATGACAGTTACATACTTTCTGAGCCGTCAGTATCCTGACTGATTTGTTGCGGCCCACCACTAATCCCTCTCTCGTTCCAGCCTACTCACCTCAGAGTAGCCCCTACACTCTATGTCAACAGGTGTTTCTTGAATGTACTCCAGTGTCAAACTTAAACGCCCTGACGGCCGTGCGTATTAAAGCGCCGCTTCAGGGGTGGGGAGGAGCGCCGATCCCAAATGGAATCCCCTGGCGGCCTAACGACGAGGATCGATGTGCCGGCCAGCCTGGATGCGGTTTTCAGGTGGTTTCCCACATCCGATTAGATGAATACCGGGTTTTTACCGGGTTTTCCCCCTCAGTTACACGATTCACACACATTAAGAAAAATTTCTCTCACTTTCACACGACTAATATCACATGCAAACACGTGGAGCACACATAATCTTTCCTCGGGTAATAAAGGGGACCCAATAGTACAGGCAACAGGTCAGCCCTTACACGACACATGCCAAATTCATTAATAACCACGTTATTTTGCGCCACCGTGAGAAAGAGGAACAAGAAAAATAAGAGGATACCAATCTCCACCTATTCAGTTTTTATCCTCAACAGCTTCGTCTGTTGCCATAGATGCTATTCCTTGATATCTTAACATGTGTCCTATCAACCTTTTCCGTCTTCATATCACTGTTTTCCTTCGATCATTACTTATCAGTCCACCAACTTTTCCTCATCCTTCTATAACACAGCGTCTTAAATAATTCGTTCTCTCCTTTTCAGTTTTACCCAGTATCCCTGATTCATAACGCTGCGCTCGAACATTTATCCTCAAAAATTTAACGTACAGCGCACTAATGAGCTACTTGGGCCGGGAACTTTCATTTTATAGTCCAATCAACAGCTCGTCACACATCAAGGAAGTGGAGCTGCTATCCATGCATTGCAGTCCACTTGAGTTTCCATACACCAACTGCCGCCTAAATGTCCTAAGCTTACTCTTCCTTCGCCCACTATCGGAATTTAAAAATATACATGAGTTTCATCAACTATGCATCACACAGTTTAAGATATTTTGTTAAGGGGGGGTAGGACGTCAAACGGGCCGACTTGGAGCAGAAGAGGCACAACAGGACATTTTAATTTCCACTGTCTGCACTTTTAGAAATATATTCATAAAACATTGTAAGCATGACTACGAAGGATTCAGGATTCACACTCATAGCAGCGGAAGTTCAAAAACATAAGGAAAGAAATTTTTTTAACATGTCAAATTTCATCATTTTTTCACTTACTATTGGCTACATTTGTTGCTATAGGTACATTTTCCTTCATAAGTAAGAGAGATTCGTCGTTGAGATTTACACTGCTTATTAAACACAAACTCCTTAATGCTAAACTTTAGAGTTTTCGAAATCTCTTAAAAATTGTGGTAAAAACTGAAATAATTAGCAACAAAATTTGTGTTTTCAAAACATGAAGTTGGAAAAATGTAACAACTCGTTCATTTTTTCATGAATAAAACAAATTGTAGAGTTTCATACACCTGTAAGTATGGTTTGTATGCTGTGTAAAATTTATCGACGAATCTCTCTTACTTGTATTCAGCCAACAGTAAGTGAAAAATTGATAAAATTTCACATGTAAAAAAAAATTGTTTTGTTATGTTTGTGAACTTCCACTGCTATGAGTGTGAATCCTGAATACTTTCTGGACATGCTGAAAAAATTTTATGAATTTATTTGTAAAAGTATAGACACTGGAAATTAAAATATCCTGTGATGCCTCTCCTGCTCCAAGTTGGCCCGTTTGATGTCCTATCCCCCTTAACAACCATGGCCAGCAGCGACTCAGGAAACGCTAACAGCCACAATTCAAGGAAACAACTGGAAGTGAAATAGATCAACAAGGAACTCTCAATGATCGCAACAGACCTATAGGTATCAAAAAGAAAATTACAGTTAACACCTCAAAATCCAAGACGTAACTGAAGTTCACGAACTGAAGCTGAAGCTTGCCGGTTCCAAAGGGGTCCCATAATTCAGCACAGAAAAACTGGCTTTAACTCTCTCATCGATGTGCTACGTCGCAAAGTAGGCTGGCCAGGTTACACACGAAGACGGCACTCAGTCAGCCACGGATTCAGAACCACGCACCGGACTCCGTGCCCAAGACGTTTGCCCAGGTGCTCTCCTTAGTCGCCGAGCGGACCTCTCACACAGTCGTCTTCGCTCCGTTACCACTCGCCAATCGCCAGGCCACATCACGCACCGCCCCCCATCAACAACCTCGAGCAAATATCTTAGTGACCTCAAAACAGAGGAACATTACACGACAGTTGGAGCTAGTGGCGCCAGAAATTCGAAAGGCGACGCCAGCATTCCTGTCACGGCTCAATTATTTTGCTGCCCGGGTCGTAGAATTCCTTAACTTCATTTACTTCGTGACCAACAATCCCAATGTTAAGTTTCTCGCTGTTCTTATTTCTGCTACTTATCATCACTTTCGTCTTTATTCGGTTTACTCCCAGTCCATATTCTGTACTCATTAGACCGTTCATTCCATTCAGCGGATCGCGTACTTATTCTTCACTTTGACTTAGGTTAGCAATGCCATCAGCGAATCGTATCACTGATATCCTTTCGCCTTGAATTTCACTCCCATTCCAGAACCTTTCCCGTATTTCCATCATTGCTTCCTCGATGTACAGATTTAACAGCAGGGACGAAAGACTACATCACTGTCTAACACCCTTTTCAATTCGAGCACTTCGTTCTTGGTCGCCCACTCTTACTATTCCTGGCTCTTGTACACATTGTATATTATCCGTCTCTCCCTATAGCTTACCCCTATTTTCCTCAGAATTTCGAACATCATTTTACATTTCCGAACGCTTTTTCCAAGTCTACAAATCGTATCAACGTACCTCGATTTTTCTTTAGTCTTGCTTCCATTATTAACCGCAACATAAATCCAAACTGATCGTCACCTAAGAGATCCTCAATTTTCTTTCCCATTCTTCTGTAAATTATTATGCCATCAACTAGGATTCTTGAGTTATTAAGCTAATTGTGCGATAATTCTTGCACTTGTTACCTCTTGCAGTCTTCTAAACTGTGTGGATGATACTTTTCCGAAAGTCAGAAGGTGTATTGCAAGACTCATACATTCTACACACCAACGTGAATAGCCGTTTTGTTGCCACTTCTCAAATGATTTTAGAAATTCTTATGGAATGTTATTTATCTCTTCTGCCTTATCTGATCTAATGTCTTTCAGAGCTCTCTTGAATTTTGCTTCTAATATTGGATCGGCTATTTCTTCTAAATCGACACCTCTTTCTTCGTCTATCACATCAGACAAATCTTCCCTCTCATATAAGCCTTCAGTGTACACTTTCAACCTATCCGCTCTCTTTATATGGAGATGGTATACATCCGAAAGAACTGATACCATTAGTGACCACGCAGCGCTCTAGAAAGAAATGATGATTGAATCAAGACCCTACGCTGCCGACAGACATTGATATACATCAAAGGAGACAGTTGAAAATGTGTGTCCCGGCTGGGGCTCGAACCCGGGATCTCCTGCTTACATGGCAGACACTCTATCCATCTGAGCCACCGAGGGCACAGAGGATAGTGGGACTGCAGGGATTTACCCCTTGCACGCTTCCCGTCAGACCCACATTCCCAACTTAATGTCCACACAGTTCATTCATAGTGCCCCTGCCCACTACATTTATTAGTCGCGGCAGACAATCTGACCGAGTCCCTTAAGAGTTCGGTCAATGCGTGTGCATCCGCACTGAAGACCAGGGTCACGACCGGTTAGCCTTAACTATATATGGAGGTGGTATCTGTTCTTTAGGACATATCCGAAAGAACAGATACCATCTCCATGTAAAGAGTGCGGATAGGTTGGAAGTGTACACTGAAGGCCTATATGAGGGGGAAGATTTGTCATTTCTATCCGCTCTCTCTTCTGCATTTAAGAGTGGAATTGCCGTTGCTCTCTTAATGTTGTCAGCCTTCTTTTAATATCACTGAAGGTTAATTTTACTTTCCTATATGCCGAGTCAGTCCTTCCGACAATCATTTATTTTTCGATTTCCTCACATTTTCCATGAAGCCATTTCCTCTTCACAGCACTTCCTATTTATGTCATTCCTCAGCGACTTAAATTCCTACATTCCTAAATTTCCCTGAAATTTTTGTACTTCCTTCTTTCAACGATCAGTTTAAGTATTTCTCCTGTAGTTGAACATCCAACGCGGATGCAGACACATTACTGGCGACTCTGCCAGTCGCCTGGGCATATACGTCCTGCGTGGCCTCCGCACAGCCACCCGTGATGCAGAAATCTGGCCGGACGGTCTTCACAGATCATCTCGCGTTTACCTGCTCTGTCACCCTACCCTGGCAACTCACCCGACGCAGCCGAGGCTCATGGACGCTAAACGTCACCCTACTTTTCAAGGATGCGTGTCGGAAGCAGTTGGTGTCACGAGGCGGCTCTTTCTCAGGCACCTGCCCACGTACACTCCCACGTTGCTGCACTCCGGAAGACCCTGATGGTATGTGGCTGTGACACAGCGAGCTGGCAGAGGAAGACATCGGAATTTTACTCTACGTTAGCTGCCGATGTAACCGCCGTCGCCAGAACGTCAGATTCCATACAACGCAATAAAGCCCGTCCACTGCTCATCAGAGCATAGTAGGTACACGGGGTCCGTATCTCTGCGATAATGCAAGACGGCGTCCTCAACGAAATGGCATCACTCTATCACACTGCGCGTGAGAGGAGCCACCTGAAACGTCAGCTGATCACGGCAATCAACACGGAGGCGGGCGGACGCGCCATGACACAAACGGACATAGCGCACACGCTCGCCCGCTGCTATGGGAACTTGTACATAAAAGAACCGCGGAACCTACTTGTTGATGAAGAGGTGCTGCATATGTTTCCCGCCCCTCGGGACGTTGCACTTGATGGTATCCTGCTATTGCCCATCACATCCGACGAGCTGAAATCGGACTTTTTCTTTATTCTTTGTTGATCTTAGGTTGTTGTACATTGGTCGTTGTATTTGTTCGGGGCGGACGTCCCATGACACCCGTTCAGGCTTTTCGCTGATCTGACCGAACACGCTGAGCTACCGTGCCGGCGGCATTGGCACGGGGAGCACCGAACATATCGCCAGGGCCAGACGGTTTACCCGATGAATTCTATTGCACTTCCTATGGTCTTGTGGGTAACAAGCGGCTTCAAATGGTTCCGGAACTGGTCCGCCCTGATTCCATTGTCACCAAGGAATTAACTAACGGCATCCTAATCCCATTACCGAAAATTAATCGTGGCTGTAGGTGGCAGGACTTTCGCCCACTCACGCTCCTTAACTTCGCCAGCATCCTTTGCGCGTCTTAACAGCGCTATCGGGAAAACACCCCATACCGGTCAGACATGTTCATGTGGTGTCAGCAACATTCATAGGCGTTGCGAGAATACCGTGACGTAATAGTATTGACGGAGGCCTACAAAATACGAGGCGCCCTTACCGCCATTGATCTCGAAGACGCATCCGACCGCCTCGACCACGAATTCGTATGCACAGTTTTGGGAGGCATGAGCCTCTCTCCAAAGTCTTCAAAGGTGGTCCTTAGTTTGATCCATGGAGCGCATTCATGCATGATGGTGAACGGTCATCAGTCTGGTCACGTTGTTGGACGGTCTCTCGAACCGGCGTTCCAAGGTCTACGGCCGTGATTAGCAGGCATTTGCACACGGGACATGACCTCTCGCTGCGATGCATGTGCCAATGATGTGATGTTCCTGGCCGTGTCAGGGGATGAAATGCACATGGCGCTTCAGTGGCTACCCCAACACGGTGTGGTCGCTGGGAGCATTTTCAACATATGTGGATGTCGGAGGGGAACTTCTACAAACAACAGCGCATCGTTTTGACAAGGTACCCGTACTCAAATGTCTGGGAGTGCTGTAGTATAGCAATGTTCGCCGCCCAGCGGCAGCTACATACCACCGGCTACTTCACCAGACACATGCTCTGATACGAGGCAACAAATTGTGTCGAATGGACGTGCTCCTTATAACACGTTATGTCAGCGTCTATGTTGTCTCCAGACTGAACTATTTTACACACGTCCTTCCCCTAACGGTTACGATGACAGAAAAATTTCAAGCTGCATATGGACATTTCGCGGCGCCGGTCATATTTTTGAAGTCCGGTACACCGCCCTGACACTACCGCAGCTGGCGGGTAGTATCGGTTTAATTCTAGTCTGTGCGCAATTGCTCCGTCTCAGCATGATGCGTCGCACTTAGACCTATGCCCACGACAATCTGACAGGCACCCTGATAGGTGAAGTGGTACGAAGCTCCCTACAACCACCAGTTTCTGCGGGACACATTTCACCTGCTCTCGCCCTCATCAGAGAAGTCTTTATTGGCCTCAGCTACTTACGATCGGACCTTCCGTTAACACGGATGCCCAGCATGAAAGACTTAAACAACAGCAACAAACCATGCATACGGTTGCACACCGGCACCTCGAAGTTGGCTGAAACACGGTGAGGCGAGCACTACACAAGCCTTTTCTATCTACGGCGCTGCGTGCAATGTGGTACGTGGCTGTGAACGGGAAGCTCGCTACGCAACGCTACTACATTCCACTCATCTGACGGAGGCCCTCTTGTGTCTGAGATTCTCGGTCGCTGACTTGGTTGCGCATCGCCTGACTTGTGACGCGACCAGCAACTGCTGGCTGCTCACATAGGGCATGCTGACATTACTCTTTTGACGATTGAAGGTGTCCATCTCCCCTGACAATACGTTGCGTCTCGACAGCGTATATTGTCCACCAGCAGGACGAATGCCGTTAATTGGCTAAAAGGCATGTCCCTCTTCTACGTATTTCGTGAAGCACTCGACTTTTGGTCCGTAATTAAGAAGACACATGTGACTCTCAGCCGCCACCAGAAGTACAGGACCCACTTTGCTAATTATTTAGGTTCATTACTGGCGTACCGTCCTGCACATTGGGAAGTTCCGGGTATGAGACGCTGTACCTGAAGAAGACTCCTGTATCATATTAGTCCCCTACACACGGAATAAAGGGGAATACCTACCAACAGACGAGAATATTGCTCGGACGCTTACTGCCGCAGTTGTAGGTTCCTTTGCTAGTAAAATAAATAAACAAAATTAGATAAGCCTCCTAAGTCCTCTCCTTGATCCTCCAGCACGTTGCGTGGGCGTGGTAACGTAATGAACAGGTCTCGGGTGTTGACTTATGACCTACCCGTCGTCCTGTTCCCGCAGCGATTCCTTACGTACAAAAAAAGAAAGAAAAAAAAGGCGTTAGAGTATTGGCGCATGAAAGCCAAAGGTTCTGAGCTCGAATCTCGATGTGGCACACAGTCTTAATCTGCGAGGAAGTTTCATATCGGCTCACACTTGGCCGCAGTGTCTGAACTTCATTCTGGAAATCTGATCTTGTCCTCACGACGCTATGTGAGCGATGTGTAGACGGTTGTAGTATACTCCTAGAGTCATCATTTAAAAATGATTCTCGGAACTTTGTAAATGGGATTCTTTGGCATATTTTAAGTATATGTTAAAGAGATTGCAACTCCAATTTCTCCAGCACATCTGTGGTACTCTCTCATGGGCCAAAATACTTGCAACCATTCATTTTTCCCTTATCTGTACACGTTCAATATCCCCTGTTAGTCCTATTGGGTATAGGCCCCACACACTTGAGTAATGTTCTAGAATAGGTCTCATTAGTGATCTGTAAGTAATCTACTTTGTAGGTGGATTGTGTTTTCCAGTATTCTACCGATAAACCCAAGTCTATCATTTGCTTTACCCACGACTGAGCCTATGGAATCAAAATGGTTCAAATGGCTCTGAGTAGTATGGAACTTAACATCTGAGGTCATCAGTCCCCTAGAACTTAGAACTACTTAAGCCTAACTAACCTAAGGACATCACACACATCCTTGCCCGAGGCAGGATTCGAACCTGCGACCGTAGCAGCAGCGCGGTTCCGGACTGAGGTGCCTAGAATCTATGGGATCACTCCATTTCATGTCCCTACTAAGTGTTACGCAAAGTATTTCTATGCGTTGGCCGATTCCAACTGTGACTCATTCATATTATAGTCAGAGAGTAGTACGTGTTTCTTTATGTTAAGTGCACAGTTTTACATTTCTCAACACATAAAGCAAATTTCCAATCTATGCAACACTTTGAAATACAATAAAAATCCGACTGAATATTTATGCAGTGTCTCTCAGACATAACTTTATTACAGACAGCTGCATCATCTGACAAATAATTTTTTTTAGTTCTGTACATTACTCTTATACGAATTAAAACTAGTAAGTAATATTGAGTTTTGATTTGATTTCTTTTCCTATATTGTAAAAATTGACTTTGAATAAGTAATGGATCGATACAAGGCACTCTGCTAGTTATTATTTTAGCCATAAACATACATTTTCCTCCAATTATTAGTTAATCGGTTCACAGAAAATTTCTCTATATTGCTAGCAGTTACTCCAGAAAATGGAGCCCCAACACAGAAGCCCGTGTACAATGTCACAACACGCTGTTGTTAGATAGTTACGTGATTCTTCTTTTTCAGTGAAGAATCATTAATATGGTTAGGCGCAAAGTAATTCTCACGACATCTGCCAAATCCATGTTCAATAACTCATAATTTCATAGTTCAACATTTGTTCAGAAGTAACATGTATCATACTGTATATTTGATATCTTGATATAATTTAGAATTTTCCAGTTCGTTAACAAAGCTGCCATGATTTATCAGTAAAAGTATAGAAGCAAGATGGAAATTTAACGGTTGTTTCTTGTACATTAAGTTCAGTGTCCATTTAAATCTAGAGGCTCAAACTCATAAATACAATCTATCAAGATCATCCTACACAGAATAAAGGGAACTGTCAAGATGAGGATATGAGTACCTCTTCTTCTGTACCTGTAAAGCACTAAGTACGTCGAATATTATACAGCTGCATGTTTTACAGGTTTTTGATACTTCATTAAGCATTCCTTTTGCCTACTATTCTATGGTATAATCGATTATGTACCCCTACCAGGCGGATTACCGAAAGAAATTTATTTTGATAGAAACATAATTATTTCCTTGTTTAGCGTGGCTAGATGCACGCTCGTAACATAGTACCCCGTTACAGCAATCTTTCAGTCACAGTTATTTGAATCGGAGTACATTAACAGTACATGGGAACCAGAACAAACCCTCAGCAACACAATCCGATATTCCTAGAAATACCAATTACTCAATGACTCGCAAATTGAGTTTTGGTCACGAAGACCTTGGATATCTTTTATGGTTCTTTGCCGCTGCCGTATGTGCCACTTAGTTTATATACACTGAGTGACAAAAGTCATGGGATACCTCCTAATACGCAGTAGTTGGCACACCGGACTCGCATTCGGGAGGACAACGGTTCAATCCCGCGTCCAGCCATCCTGATTTAAGTTTTCCGTGATTTCCCTAAATCGCTTCAGGCAAATGCCAGGATGGTTCTTTTGACTGGTCACGGCTGACTTCCTTCCCCATCCTTCCCTAATCCGATGAGACCGATGACCTCGCTGTTTGGTCTCTTTCCTCAAATCAACCCAACCAATCTAATACCTCCTAATATCGTATCGGATCTCCTTTTACCCACATTAATGCAGCAACTTGGTGTGGCATGGACTCAACAATTGGTTGGAAGTCCCTTGAAGAAGTACTGAGACACGCTCCGTCTATAGCTGTTCATAACTGCCGGTGCAGGATGTTATGCAAGAACTGATCTCTCGATTGCGTCCCACAGATTTTCCATGGAATTCGAGTCGACCAATCTGGGTGGCCAAACCATTCGCTCCAATCGACCACATTATTCTTCAAACCAACTGCGAACAATTGTCACTCGTTAACATAGCGCATTGACAGCCATAAAATTTCCACCGTTTTCTGAGAATATGAAGTCCATGAATGGCTCCAAATGGTTTCGAATTAACGGAGCCGGCCGGTGTCTAGGCGCTTGAGTCTGGAACCGCGCGACCGCTATGGTCGCGGGTTCTAATCCGGCCTCGGGCATCGACGTGTGTGTTGTTCTTTTAAATAGTTCTAAGTTCTAGGGGACTGGTGACCTCAGAAGTTAAGTCCCATAGTGCTCAGAGCCATTTGAACCAATTAACCGAAAATAAGCATTTCCAGTCAATGATCGGGTCAGTTCCACGTAAACACAACCCACACAATATCGGAACCACCACCAGTTCGCACATTGCCTTGTTGACTACTTGGTTCCACGGCTTCCTGCGTTTTGCACCACACTCGTATCCTAACATTAGAAGTAGTGATTCATCCGACAGGGTCACGGGTTTCCAGTAGACTAGGGGCCAACCGTTATGGTCACGAGGCCAGGAAGAGCGCTGGAGGCGATGTAATACTGTTAGCAAATGGACTCGAATTGGTCATCTGCAGTCATATGGCCCACTAAAGCCAAATATCGCCGCAATGTCCTAACGGATACGTTCGACGTGCGTCTGAGTTTATTTAATGCATAGTTTCTCATGTATTGGCTCTGATAACTCTACGCACACATCGATGCTGTCGGTCGTTAAGTGAATGCCGTCGCTACTGCGTTGTCCGCAGTGAGAGGTTATGCTTCAAATTTTGTATTCTCGGTCCACTCTTGTCACTGTGGAGCTCGGAACACTGAATTCCTTAACGATTTCCAAATTGGGACATACCAAGCATCTAGCACCAACTACCATTCCGCGTTAAAAGCCTGTTAATTCCCGTCGAGCGGGAACGTCAGACACTTGAGAACGAGTCATGGCTCTGCCAATGCACTGCTCTTTTATCCTTGTGTACGTGATGCTACTGCCATCTCTATGTGTGCATACGCGGATGAAAGCCCAGGAAAACAATGGTTCAAATGACTCTGAGCACTATGGGATTTAACATCTTGAGGTCATCAGTCCCCTAGAACTTAAAACTACTTAAACCTAAGTAACCTAAGGACAACTCACACATCCATGCCCGAGGCAGGATTCGAACCTGCGACGTAGCGGTCGCGCGGTTCCAGACTGAAGCGCCTACAACCGCTTGGCCACACCGGCCGGATCAGAAAAAACGGACTGTAATGTAGTTGAAAGACATAATCGAGTGATCTGCTATATGACCTCATCAATTCCACACACCATTCCGCGTGTGACGTTTCCCATTGGCACGCTGGCAATTCGTGAATCTTTGGGCTTCAACAACGAGAATTCGAAAGAACTGCAAAATTTCGTTCAAAAGCTTTCTAATATAAAAATCAAGTTGACAGCAATATAGAAACACATCAAACAAAGCGTATACACACAGTGTCAGGAAAGCAATTGTAGAACCGCATTTTGGTAGGTAAGCAATTTACGCTAATTCTTACAGAGTACAAGCAACTAATACTTAAAGTAATCAACACAAGACTAATTATCGTATTCTTTACAGAATCGTATCGGGACTACAAGGAAGGACTAAGAGTTATACGTTCTCACGGTCAAACCAATGAAGAGGTTAAGTTCTTCCTTCACATCATATTATGGTTCTGAATTGTGACTGATGTTCAAGATAGGGCTTTAGCTGAGGTATCACTCATCTATGACTGGGAACTGGAGGAAACAGTGGTTTTGCGTCAGTTTGTGACGCAGTCTGGGTTCGATCAGATGCCAGAGCGTTTGTTGGAAAGGGTAAAGGTCGGTGCAAGTAAAGCTGTCCTCCGCCCGATGTTAACCTGGACACTGCTGTGCTTCAGTGGTCACGGTCCTGTTGGAGCTGATGTGCCGTGATCTTCCTCCGACCTTTGCACTGATTTACCCAGCCATGTGTAGTAGGACTTAGAGTGTGGCTTGGAGTAACGAACAGCGTCACAGCTAGGCTGTTTTCATATTAAGAAATTACTACTGACGGTATGAAGTGATAAGCCTTTAAAAAAAGAAAATCTGTGGAACGAGTTGTAATCGAACATCGGAGGAATCCTCGTACCAGTTCAATCTCTCATACGAGTTGTCACGTTGCCCTCTCCTGGTCGTCCGTTATTCAGCCGTAAACATTTTCATTGAAATTGTTTCACAGAACAATTCTAAAAGATAAACCATTCATCTTTCGTTCGTTATTTAAGTTTTCCTATGTCTTTTGACGTGTCGTTTGGTAATGGAAATAAGACTGATGAAAATCAAGACCGTTCATAGGATGATTTTCAAGTTTCTGACAAAAATAGGGGTAAACCATAGGGATGTATCGGTAATACACAATACTTACAAGAAAGAAGAGGATACAATAACAGTGGGAGATGAAGAACAAAGTGCTCAGATTAAAGATGGTTCAGGCAGGAATGTAGTCTGTCACTCTATTGTTCAATCCGTACATCAAAGATGCAATTAGGAAAATAAAAGATAGGTTCAGGGGTAGAATTAAAATTCAAGGTGACAGAATATCAATGATAACATTCGCTGTTAACATAACTATTTTCAGTGATATTGAAGCAGAATGACAGGATCTGCTGAATGGAATGAACAATCTAACGATTACAGAACATGGATTGAGAGTAAACCGAAGAAAGACGAATGTAATGAGAAGAGCCAGAAATGAGAACAGCGAGAAAACATTGTAAATGGTGATCACGTAATAGATGAAGTCAAGGAATTCCATTACGTAGCATTAAAATGACCTGTGACGGTCGAAGAAGGAGAACATCAAAACCAGACTAACACTGTCAAAAGGTGCGATCCTGACCAAGACAAGTCTACTATTATCAAACATAGGAATATAGGGAAGTAATTTCTGAGAATCTACGTTTGGAGCAGTGTGTTTCATTACAGCAACCATGGATTACGGGAAATAAAGGAAAGAAGAGAATCGAAGCATCTGAGATGTGCTGTTAGAGAAAAATGTTGAAAGTTAGTTGAACTGTTAATGCGGAGGTTCTTCGGAGAATCGGTGAGGAAACCAATATATGGAAAACACTGATTAGAAGAAGGAACATCATGGTAGGACGTTTGTTAAGACATCACCGTATGACTTTCATGGCACTAGAGCGACTGTAGCAGGTAACAACGATAAAGGAAAACGGAGACTGGAATACATACTGAAAGTAACTGAGGGCGTAGGTTGCAAGTATTGTTCCGGGATGAAGAGTTTGACACGGGAGAGAAATTCATGCCGGGCCGCCGCAAACTGCTCAGAACACCGACGCAAAAATAAAAAAAAAAAGAACGCTTCTGGTGATTCGCTACTTATTCACTACCTGAACAATGGTAGAGGTATGTAAATATTACTTGTTAGGATAAAATCGGTTAGTTCTTTTGAATGCGTGGGAGAGACAAGATGAATGGGGAGGACTGTGAGTAACGTCCGCTGCGTTTTCCGGAGACTTGTTGAATACCGTTTATAGAAAGACTTAGTGTTACAGCCGAAATTATCATCCCCTCTAAGTCATATTTTGTGTATGGGCATTAATATAGAAGCTCACATGTCAAGTGTGTCTCTTGGAGTTCTGTGAGACGGAGTAAACGAATCTCTCTAACCCCTGAAAGAGCTCTTCTTCATTAAAATGCTATCTTTTGTGTACATATTTGAGCCGTGCATCGACTCGTGCTACACCTTGTTTTTACATTGCATTGGTTATCCTTTTCTTCCCCTGACATGTTTGTTTGATATGTTGTCTGTCATTAAGTGGCTGCTTGGTTGTCTTTCCCCTCTGCTATCGATATCTGCGTTTTTGCTTCCGGGAAACTGCTATGGAGGAAGTGAGATCTTTGACCGGTTGTAACATCGTGTGGTGGCGCGAAGTAAGGGCGTTGCGCACAGAGAGAGAGTGTGGTGGACACAGGAGGGCAGCTCCAGCGCAAAGCAGGCGTGGTCGGTTGTACTGAGTCGCCACGTGATATATGTTGGTTGTGTGAAACGAGCGGGTCGACTTGACGGAAGAGCCCCCCGCGTGTTGGTTGTATACAGAATGGTCCCACGAGTAGTTGCTGCTCATTTCGCCTTGGTGGGACGTTGAAAAGCTTCTTTAAATCTTCCGTTTCAACACTGGAATTTAAGAGGAGACACCTAACATGAAAGAGCGGTCATTACCCGTCAACGTTGCAGAGAAGACGTGAACTCCGGTGACAGAGCGTGTTGTCGCGTGACCGTGGCGTGTTGGGTGCGCTGGCGACGCGTGAGCGGTCGGATGTGTGGATCCTTGCCCTCGGAGGTCGTGTACTGCCTGTTCGAGCATAATTGTAAGTTAAGTTCGTGGAGGGTTTAATCATTAAGTAATAATTTTGTGTAACCAGCGTCTCTTCTGGCTTGTGGCCTCCGGCGACCGGGTCTCCTGTCCCTGGCACCGGTGTAATTGAAGACAGTGATCTTTCCTCCTCTCGTTACTGTCCGATGGGAGGTGTAGTTTTGGCAGTTTAATTGTTTCGCTATTCTGTCGTGGGTTATGGGTAAATTCACGCTTATTTTAGGTTTATCATGTGGTCACTCATTCAGGACTGTGTTGTACTGTTTTCTTGCACGAGGTTAGCTCTAGTTCTGTCAGCAAGTTAAGCCATCTTATAATAAGTTTTCGCTGGCTAAAAGTCGGTGCAGTTACCAGCCTGAGAGTGGCAATTGTGTTTACGGGCGTATTTAAATTGGTCTGCAGTGAAAAAGTCGGCTTGGGGCACATGCTGAATCCATTTCTACCGTCACTGTGAAATAATTGTGAGACTGTACCTGTGTACGCCATTTACAGTGATCTTTATGGGATTACGGTTTAGTGGCAAGAGAACTACAGATAAAAAAGTAACTTACGATCCTACTTACGTCTTATCAGTTCAGCTATTTATGCCCAGTAGTAAAAGAAAGGTAGTGCTGCCAATTAGGAATTTCTTACCCAACAATTAGCTCTTGGATAAGAAAAACTTCACTCATCTGTTTCCTTTTTCTTGCTTCAGTCCGAAATAGGTTGAGGAGGTAGTGAAATCGGAGGCACTCACTTCATGTCCGTAGACTTAGCTGGTGAGTTAATAACCGACTAACGAAAGAGGAACAATGAGCGAGCCGGTAACTCTGTGGAGTAAATAACGAAGTGCGGCAACAGTACAGGCAAGTAACCATCTGCAATTAGTTGTCATCGCCTACTGCACGCAAAGTTCCACCGCCACGTCCCGTCACGCGTTGATGCTAATTTTTGACTCTTTTAGAAGACGCAGCCGATCTTAATGTTATTAGTCTAAAGGGGTAGAGAAACTGATTTTTTGAAGCAATTTAGTAATGTGACCGAACCGTAATCAAACCGTGTTTTTACCTTTCTTAAAATTTCGTTTTACCCCTCAGGGGGTAATTAACCCCAGGTTAGTAACCACTGCTCTAAAAGATCTAATCATCAGTGTGGAAGTGGCCTTAGCTGGATAAGGCCTACGTCAAGAGGGTTCCATGCAGAATTGAAGACATTATCAAGGAGCAGCAGAGAATCGAGGCATTTGGGATTCTGTGCCACAGCAAAACGTTGCAAATTAAGACAGGGAAGGGAATATAAGGAAAACATTGACAAGAAAGGAATGAATGATAGCCCATCTGTTCAAAAAATGGTTCAAATGGCTCTGAGCACTATGGGACTTAACTGCTGTGGTCATCAGTCCCCTAGAACTTAGAACTACTTAAACCTAACTAACCTAAGGACATCACACACAGCCATGCCCGAGGCAGGATTCGAAACTGCGACCGTAGCGGTCACGCGGTTCCAGACGGAAGCGCCTTTAACCGGACGGCCACTCCGGCCGGCAGCCCATCTGTTATCAGGGGGTAGCTTCCATAGTGCCATAGGGACTGTAGAGGGCAAAATCTGCAGAGGAAGAGAGAAATTAGGATACATTCAACAATTACTTCGGGGAATAGGTTGCAGTTGTTACTTTGAGAAGAAAAGCAACTCACTGGAGGAGTTCTTGGAGGGCCCCATCAGATTAATCAGAAGATCGATGACTTAAAGAAAAAAGGAATCAGGCCAGAGCAGCTGCTATACTACTAAAGCACTTCGTCTTAAGGCCACAAGTGGCCCATCCGGGCCATTCGACCGCCATGTTGTCCTCAGCTGAGGATGCGGATAGGAAGAGCGTGTGGTCAGCACACCGCTCTCCCGGTCGTTATGATGGTTTTCTGTGACCGGAGCTGCTACTGTTCTGACGAGTTGCTCCTGAATTGGCATCACGAGGCAGAGTGCACCCCGAAAAATGGCAACAACGCATGGCGGCGCGGATAGTCACCAATCCAAGTGCCGGCCACGCCCGACAGCATTTAACTTCGGTGATCTGGAGGGAGCCGGTGTATCCACGTCAGCAAGGCCGTTGCCACGGCTATACTATTAGGCTACTATTTTTTTTGTCGATTAACAGCCTTCATCCTTTAATCACTACGTCTGCGGATTTTTATAATGTGCTTCTATGTCGTCCCCTATTTTACTATATGTGAACAGTAATGGGCACAAAAATTTTAATCCGGCGAATCTATTATCTATGGCTGTGTAAATGCGCGCATCTAGGAATGGCTGTCTACTTTTCAGTTTCATGAGACCTTTCTCCTTAGCTTTGACAGTTTGAATCCAAATAGATTACTTTACTAAGTGCTCCAGGGGCTATTAGATTAATTCTGAAACTTCTGCGCTTGGTGCCCGACAGTTTGGAGATTTAGATAGTGATACGGCACTAAAAGGCGTGTTTGTGGCGGCCAGAGTCACGTGGGCGGCGCTCGCAGTGGCTGGTCTAAATGAAGGATGGCCCCCGAGTCTGGAAAGCGCCCCGGCGCGGCGCGGCGCGGCCGAACGTCCGCTTCCCTGGCTGGAGGGCGGCCAACGGTCGCAGAGCACGCGAGCCCTTGCTCTGGGCCCGCTCTGAGTTATGTCAGCGCGGCGTCCGTCCTCCGGATTACTTATTAGTCGCTCCGCGGTATTTATACTGCCTCTCCGCCCGAACAAACCGCCGTCTCATAACTCTCCTCAGCTGTCTTTCTGTGGAAACAGAAAGAAATCTACAGTCGACAACTTTGCTACGTCGCATTGTCGATCTTCTCCTAATCGGAAACTTTTGGGTGCCCTTCTTTTTATCGCTTAATAATGAAAGCAGACAAACGCATTCTGAATCAGACTCAAAACTCATACATTTATGTAAGTAACGAAAATACTCATTTTAATAACTATTTTATAATGAGCCGGTAAAATAACGTAATTTATTCCAGGATATTTTTTGAGTATTTTGGTGTATGGCATCCAGTCCACAGATTTCCCAATACCGCTTCTGAAATGTGCTTGGGCTGTCAGGTTACGACCTCTTAATAAAAAATAAAAAAAATAAAAATTGGCTAATATAGATTGAGTGACTATTTGCACAGTGAATGAGAAGCAGAAATATTACACTAAGCTTCAATCTGTCTGTTTTTAATACAATATTTAACTAAAGAGATATAGAGATCGTGCACATGAAATCAGGAACTGGAATAGTTCCAAATCCCCGTCGTGCCTTAACATGTAAGCTCGACAGCGAAAAACGGTTTCCGAAATTTGGTTTTCGTCTTTTGGACGATGTGTCGCAGTAAATGTTGTGAGTAGTAAGCAAATGCATAAAGCGTGACAGATGTGCGATCCGATTCAGCACCTAGCAGCAAGTACTTACGACCACAACTGAGTGATGTCAGACACTGAAATCACACGTTGAAAACTGTATATTTTTAAACAAACGGTATCTGTTGTTAGTAATACGACTTTAATTAATTATTCTTAATTTTATTTGTTAGTTATTAGTGTGAATGACAGTGTCAGAGCTTTTTTTTGGTCACCAGTGTACTCACTAGTTTGATGCGGCCCGCCACGAATTCCTTTCCTGTGCTAACCTCTTCATCTCAGAGTAGCACTTGCAACATACGTCCTCAATTATTTGCTTGACGTATTCCAATCTCTGTCTTCCTCTACAGTTTTCGCCATCTACCGCTTCCTCTAGTACCATGGAAGTCATTCCCTCCTGTCTTAGCAGATGTCCTATCATCCTGTCCCGTCTCCTTATCAGTGTTTTCCACATATTCCTTTCCTCTCAGATTTTGCGCAGAACCTCCTCATTTCTTACCTTATCGGTCCACCTAATTTTCAACATTCGTCTGTAGCACCACATCTCAAATGCTTCGATTCTCTTCTGTTCCCGTTTTCCCACAGACCATGTTCCACTACCATACAATGCTGTACTCCAGACGTACATCCTCAGACATTTCTTCCTCAAATTAAGGCCGGTATTTGATATTAGTAGACTTCTCTTGGCCAGAAATGCCTTTTTTGCCATAGCGAGTCTGCTTTTGATGTCCTCCTTGCTCCATCCGTCATAGGTTATTTTACTGCCTAGGTAGCAGAATTCCTTAACTTCATTGACTTCGTGGCCATCAATCCTGATGTTAAGTTTCTCGCTTTTCTCATGTCTACTACTTCTCATTACCTTCGTCTTTCTCCGATTTACCCTCAAACCATACTGTGTACTCATTAGACTGTTCATTCCGTTCAGGAGATCATTTAATTCTTCTTCACTTTCACTCAGGATAGCAATGTCATCAGCGAATCGTATCATTGATATCCTTTCACCTTGTATTTTAATTCCACTCCTGAACCTTTATTTTATTTCCATCATTGCTTCCTCGATGTATAGATTGAAGAGTAGGGGCGAAAGGCTACAACCTTCTTAATACGAGCACTTCGTTCTTGATCGTCCACTCTTATTATTCCCTCTTGGTTGATGTACATATTGTGTATGACCCGTCTCTTCCTATAGCTTACCCCAATTTTTTTCACAATCTGGAACAGCTTGCACCATTTTATATTGTCGAACGCTTTTTCCAGGTCGACAAATCCTATGAAAGTGTCTTGATTTTTCTTTAGCCTTGCTTCCATTATTAGCCGTAACGTCAGAATTGTCTCTCTCGTCCCTTTACTTTTCCTAAAGTCAAACTGATCGTCACCTACCGCATTCTCAGTTTTCTTTTTCATTCTTCTGTATATTATTCTCGTAAGCAGCTTCGATGCATGAGCTGTTAAGCTGATTGTGCGATAATTCTCGCACTAGTCAGCTCTTGCCGTCTTCGGAATTGTGTGGATGATCCTTTTCCGAAAGTCAGATGGTATATCGCCAGACTCATATATTCTACACACCAACGTGAATAGTCGTTTTGTGGCCACTTCCCCCAATGATTTTAGAAATTCTGATGGAATGTTATCTATCCCTTCTGCCTTATTTGACCGTAAGTCCTCCAAAGCTCTTTTAAATTCCGATTCTAATACTGGATCCCCTATCTCTTCTAAATCGACTCCTGTTCCTTCTTCTATCACATCAGACAAATCTTCACCCTCATAGAGGCTTTCAATGTATTCTTTCCACCTTTCTGCTCTCTCCTCTGCATTCAACAGTGGAATTCCCGTTGCACTCTTAATGTTACCACGGTTGCTTTTAATGTCACCAAAGGTTGTTTTGACTTTCCTGTATGCTGAGTCTGTCCTTCCGACAATCATATCTTTTTCGATGTCTTCACATTTTTCCTGCAGCCATTTCGTCTTAGCTTCCCTGCACTTCCTATTTATTTCATTTCTCAGCGACTTGTATTTCTTTATTCCTGATTTTCCTGGAACGTGTTTGTACTTCCTCCTTTCATCAATCAACTGAAGTATTTCTGCTGTTACCCATGGTTTCTTCGCAGCTACCTTCTTTGTACCTATGTTTTCCTTCCCACCATCTGTGATGGCCCTTTTTAGAGATGTCCATTCCTCTTCAACTGTACTGCCTACTGCGCTATTCCTTATTGCTATATCTATAGCGTTAGAGAACTTCAAACGTATCTCGTCATTCCTTAGTACTTGCGTATCCCACTTCTTTGGGTATTGATTCTTCCTGAGTAATGTTTTGAACTTCAGCCTACTCTTCATCACTACTATATTGTGATCTGAGTCTATCTCTGCTCCTGGGTACGCCTTACAACCCAGTATCTGATTTCGGAATCTCTGTTTGACCATGATGTACTCAAATTGAAATCTTCCCATATCTCCCGGCCTTTTCCAAGTATACCCCCTCCTCTTGTGATTCTTGAACAGGATATTCGCTATTATTAGCTGAAACTTGTTACAGAACTCAATTAGTCTTTCTCCTCTTTCATTCCTTGTCCCAAGCCCATATTCTCCTGTAACCTTTTCTTCTACTACTTCCCCTACAACTGCATTCCAGTCGCCCATGACTATTAGATTTTCGTCCCCCTTTACATACTGCATTACCCTTTCAAAATCCTCATACACTTTCTCTATCTGTTCAGCTTGCGACGTCGGCATGTATACCTGAACTATCGTTATCTGTATTGGTCTGCTGTCGATTCTGATTAGAACAACCCGGTCACAGAACTGTTCACAGTAACACACCCTCTGCCCTACCTTCCTATTCATAACGAATCCTACACCTGTTATACCATTTTCTGCTGCTGTTGATATTACCCGATACTCATCTGACCAGAAATTCTTGTCTTCCTTCCACTTCACTTCACTGACCCCTACTACATTTAGATTGAGCCTTTGCATTTCCCTTTTCAGATTTTCTAGTTTCCCTACCACGTTCAAGCTTCTGACATTCCGCGCCCCGACTCATAGAACGTTATCCTTTCCTAGATTATTCAATCTTTTTCTCATGGTAACCTCCCCCTTGGCAGTCCGCTCCCGGAGATCCGAATGGGGGACTATTCCGGAATCTTTTGTCAATGGAGAGATCATCATGGTATCATAGTATAATAAATGAGTATAATTACGTTCATTAGCTGCATACACGATAGTGTGGTAACTATGCTTGTACAGAGTGTGTGAATCATACTGTGGAGGGAACTCTGCGAAATGTAACTAGCCGTATTACGGAACTGGGGAAATAAGAAACATTTTACGATAATTCAGTTATTTAACGAGGGATTATTATTAGTATTTATGGGTTTCATATTTTTTTAAAATAAATTGTTCATAAAACCTATACCATTCAGTTCAATCAGCTGTAAAAGACGCGGGATCGCTCGGTTTCATTCTAATATCGGGTTGGTTATGATGTATATCAGCCAATAAGAGTACAGTACGTTGGCGAGTATTTTGTGGGCGAAAGACTTGCTTTAAGTTTCGGGGTAATTCGGAGTTCAGCCATCATCATGTTCGGACGCGTATATTAGGAGCTCTGAATGCATATGATAGTTTTGCCGAATAATGAGTTAAACTTGACCGTGTAGTGTCGCAAAGTGAACAAGAACGTGGTAAGAAGATGAAGTTCCGAAATTCTGATTTTTGTGAGTACAATGTGATTTTCGAATAACCGGAATTCGCATTGGGGCTTGTGCAAGTCGGGTTCTAGAACTGACCGTACAAAAGGATCGAGTTGTGTAATATATGTGAGCGAGTATTCTGTCACAGACGGTCCGTTTAGTAATAGGTTTGGTTAAATATCCTAATTTGGCTATTGTTTAAATGTTCAAATCTGTAGGAAATCTTATGGGTCTTAACTGCTAAGGTCATCAGTCCCTAGGCCTACACACTACTTAACTTAAATTATCCTAAGGACAAACACACATACCCATGCCCGAGGGAGGACTCGAACCTCCGCCGGGGACCAGCCACTCAGTCCATGACTGCTGCGCCTTAGACCGCTTGGCTATAACGAGTGAATTGGTTGTGTGTGAATGCCAAATCTGTAATTGTATCGTAGCAAGGACTTGTCGGTGTTTTGTTTAAGGGAAGTGACAATATATCAAAGTTTTCACTTAAATGCTGTATATTTTTCAATAGCTCTGCTAACCTGGCACTGGAAAATATTTGATACAACTTGTAGAGTTGTGTATTGCGTCCCGTTTCCGCTACAGCATTCTATAGCCTTCGAACATTACTCATTTTCTAGCAGTTCAGACAGGAACTCGACTGCAGAATAAAAATTCAACGCAAGGTGAGTGGGAAATTTACTGTAGCACACAAAAGTATATAGCGACGTTGCAACTGGTGGCTCATTATTTATGAGTTATCCGGTTTGTTACCCCCCCCCCCCCTTCCAATTACTTTAGTTTCTGGAAAAATATTTTCCAGACAGTGAAAACAATGCATAATACTTAGTCATCAGAATACACAACGCAAAACACAGAGTAAGGCAACAATCACGAAACGACACCTGCACACAGATGTGGCTGCCGGCGCTAATTTATCATTGCGTCATTGTGCCGCTCTTCCATCGTGTTCAGTGAACCAGTCCACTGGGTAGATCCCGGGAAATTCTTCACCATTAAACCTACCCATACTATTGTGTATCAATTTAACGTACAACAAACACTGCCGGGAAAACAATCTTTGTTTAGAACCGAACAGTAACCGATGTGTGCTAGACGCCGAAGCGGAGATTTGCCTTTACTGTTGTCAATAACGAATACTGTGAGTGAATGGATCAAATTAACTTCAAAACCAGTCACTCGGCGCGTACCGTCGACATTTGCACTGCAGTGCCGATATTTTCAATGCAATACTAACACAAAGATAAAAGCGAATAGGATACCAGTTGCCTGTAATTGAAGGCAATAAATCTGCAAATATCCACTAACACAACGAGTCCCTCGTACCAGAACAGTCGGAAAAACTCAACTGACAATATCTCAAATTTTCTCGACGTAGTTTGGGTGGGCCCTCTACTATCAAAAGCATTCACTGATTTATCTAACTTTATTTTTAATAACAATAATAAGTAGCTTTACGCCATAATAAATAATGATGTTTATAGGTAATAACAGCAGTAAGTTACTTCTAAGAACAATTGTCACATTACCGGTCATCCGTACACCTGGAGAGATGGACCTGCAATCGGGAGGACGAGGTTCCTAAGCCCCTTCCTTATATTCCAGTTTACGTTTTCTGAAAATCCCTTAAATTTTTGCTGATGCATTGGCTGACATATTCTCATCAAACGGACACGGCTGATTTTCTCCGCGTCCTTTCCAAATAAGAGCTTCTGCACCGTTTCAAGTGAAAACGTCGATACGGGGTTAAAATACGATCTTACTTTATCAATATAGGTTAACCATGAACACAGCCAAACAAAGCATTTATCTGTCCTTACAATTTCAAGAACAGTTAGGGATAAGTGAAGATATTTGAGTGAAGCCTGAGATAACAAAATATTGTGCAGAACACTTACATCGACTCTGCAAGACAGTTGGTGTGTAAAACGTCACAGTATTGTCAAGTACGCGAAAAGGAGACACGGCTGAATTTGAGCTTCCTTCTCTGATGGGTCGGTTGTTGGCACTTTATTATACCTGTTGATGATGGGAGGCTCTAACCTGGTGACAAATAATTTCTTTCTGTACGATAATTTATTCAATGATTCACAAGTCATTGAGCCCAGGCTTAACAACATTTATACAACATACTATATTAATATCTCAATAAATTCGTTGGTCACTTTTGCTAAATTCAACGGTCAGCCATTTCGCTGGCCACGGTGAATGGTAATGCCTTCAGGGAAGTATACTCCATAAAAGGATAGAACCTTTGGGGAAACAATACCGTAGGCAGAGTAACTGCGGAGACGGGATGTCCTATGATTTCTAAGAATACACTCAAGTAAGTCGTTGAATTGTTGTAGGTCACTATCTGCTGACGTCTGTCAAATTACTGTACGTAAATATCTGATAATATTCTGCACAATTGGAAAGAAACTGTATTTGACATTAGTTACAGAGCCATATTTTTCTAAAGCGTTGTTTCCGAAAATTCTTATTTTGATACCCTGTAGCTTTTACAAACTATTACGGGTAATATGACTTTCTTCATCGGCCCTGTCTGTGTACGAGAATGGTTCAGCAAGTAAGAAAACAAACACTCTCATTGGTGTATAAATATCACTGTGAGAATTAAATTCAATTTCTCAATACACGAGACAATCAAAATTTTCGAAAGGTACCACCAGATGGAGATAGATGGGCCGTTCCTCTTCGAAATATAGTGTGAAGGTGGAAGGTTAGACTTACACACCAGAAATGCTATCGTGTTGTTGCACGATGACGTAACACCACATATGGCATTGGTTACGAGCTATGATTTCAGCGTTTCCGATAACTCTAATGGAATACCTTTCGTAGAACTGACCTCGCGCCAAGAGATTTTCGTCTCTTCACATTGATAAAAAATCACCTAGCAGCTCACCACTTCGGAATCGTTGCCGACGTTGAGGAGACAGTTTTTAAATGGCTCGTAAAGCTGCAGCCAGATTTCTTTTATGCCGTGATCAACACTTTGGAATCTAAGGAACGAATAGTGGGACAGACAGGGTGACTACGTGGGACAGTAATACAGTGGTTAAAATAAATTAACCCATCTTTAATACTGAGCGTTGTGATCCAGAAAGACTTTATGATTTTAATACACTGATTTGTTTGTGATCCATGTTTCTATCGAGGAAGCAATATGTGCAGCCTGTGGCAGCCATGTCATCTGCAAACATTGCATTTCTTGTGCTGTGTGTCAGTACGATACTTGTGCTGCTTCAGGATGATTCGGACAACACTCCGTATAGAATGATTATTAAATCAAGACCCTACGCTGTGGACAGGCGTTGATATACATCAACGGAGACAGTTGAAAATGTGTGCCCCGACGGGGACTCGAACCGGGGATCTCCTGCCTACATGGCAGACGCTCTATCCAGCTGGGCCACCGACGGTACAGAGGACAGTACGACTGCAGGGACTTATCCCTTGCTCTCTCCCCGTGAGACCCACATTCCCAACTTAATGTCCGTACACTACGTTCGTAGTGCCCCTGCCCATTACACTCATTACTCGCGGCAGACAATCTTGCCGAGTAACGCAATAGTTCGGGCAATACGTGTGCATCCGCACAGAAGAAAGAGGTCAATGGCTGGTTTGCCTTAACTATATGAAGATATGTTTTTTTCCTAATATATGCGAGAGAACAGATACCTTCATCATACACTCCGTAGTCTCACTAATGAAACGGGGAATGACACTGGTGAACATCGCAGTGGATGTTGCTGTGAGTCAATGCGATGTCTCTACAATCTGTAACAAGTTTCTAGTGACAAAATTCGTTGAGGATCGTCCCAACAATGACCGCAGGAGAAAAAATGCGGGGGTGCAGTACCGATATATGTGTATAAGAGAAGCAGTAGCCCCCATCAGAATGCTACACATCTACGGTGGCAGTAACAGAACTGCAGAAATGAAGGTGTGACCACAAACGATACGAAATTGGTGCCAGAAGACCAAAATCGTTTATCCTCTAAATGGGGTTTGGAGAGTGGTTCGTGAGGCATGAGCACCAAACCATTCTTCGGGGACCAGGCAGCAGTGGGACACTGACAGTACCCTGACAATACTGATATTCGTGTGTGGATGCAACGACGACAATGTTTCCAGCTAACTGTATCGTAGACCATCACACATATCACAACGGTTCATTCATACTTTGGGGTGGAATCATGTATAGCCGCACGATACCCGTTGTGCCAGTGCAAGGGAGGATAACTGGTGTGAAGTATCAGGACGACATTGTTGTATGCATTCTGGTTCCATCTGGTGAACATACTGGAGTGTGGTCGACGCTGGTGGACGACAGTGCACGCCCCACGTCGCCACAATCTTATGAGCACCTTCGTAATGGAGCAAAGAATCAGTCGGATGAAATGGCCTCTAAGTTCTGCAGATGTTACCTGCCTTGAAAATGCACGGGGCATGCTAGAACGTGCCATTTGAAATGGTCTCATCCTGTCAAAGACCACAGGACATCAAAGAGGACGCTGTGTAGGCATGGGACAATATTCCAAAGGCCTATCTGGGCAATCTGGTCTGGTAAGGAGTACGCCTGACAGCATTGAAAAGTGTCTAGAATTACGAGGACGGCCTATTGTTTCATAAACAATGTGTTATTCGAGATTACATTGAGACGAAAGCGTAATGTTTGCTGTGCTATCATTCGAAGGTTTTAGTTTTGTTTTTTTGTTTGTATTTATCAATATGAAATATGTTTAGTTTCTTTTTTGTTTTCATATGAATGTAACTGACAGAGCAAGATCAGTTTTGTTTCTTATAGTGTCCAGTACTGACAATAAAGCAACACGTCGATCCTCAGCTCGTGGTGTCACTGTCGCGTTCTCGCTTCCCGAGCACGGGGTCCCGGGTTCGATTCTGGGCGGGGTCAGGGATTTTGACCTGCCTCGAGATCACTTCATTTCATGATCGTTCATGAAAGTGACGAGATTGCGCTGAACAAAGGTTGGGAATTTGTACGGGCGCTGATAACCGCGCTGTTGAGCGCCCCACAAACCAAAACGTCAACAACAAAGCAACATGCTATTTATAATCCATCTTGATTGCAAAAAATGTTTATTCGCATGACCGGTTTCGGTTCCGCTACAACCATATTCAGATGTGCAATTTCGGTTACAGGCGTATGGACGGGTTACTCCTGTAACCGAAATTGCAGATCTGAATATGGTTCTAGCGGAACCGAAGCCGGTCATGTGAATAAACATTTTTTTCAATCAAGAAGGATTGTAAATAACATTGGAAAAACCAGTTATTGCGGTTATCCCATCAGACATTATGTCCGTTTTTGTAAAGCAACATGCAACATTAAACTTCATCACTTTATTTACCTATGGCTTAGTAACTCGATATGTCGCTTTGTTTTCTCCAATAAACCTTCGCACACGGACTTTCCATCTTACTCTTTCAGCCACCCTCGTACGTGGAACTGACGGAGAAAAGGCTACGGTCTATTAGCAGAATAGCTGTTTGGTGCTAACCGTAGACAATCATCTTCTTGGTCATGAAGTCCTCGTCCTTGAAGGTGGAGACGGAGCAGCGGTACTCGCCGCTGAGCTCGGTGGTCGGTCTGACGATGTAGAGCGCGCGGTGCATGCTGGCGTGGCTGGTGGATGCGCGGTGCGCCAGCTTGAGGCGGCCGCGCAGGATTCCCAGGTCCTGCGGCTTCTGGCCGGGAATCCACTGGTACACCGGCTCGGGGCTGTTGTTGAAGAACCACTTGACCACCAGCCCGGAGTCGGCGCCCTGCTCCTCGGGCCGCAGCGAGTACTCGCAGTCCAGCACCACCGCCGCCGTCGAGCCATTGCGCACCTCGGAGGGGACGCGCATGTCCGTAATCGTCACGCCCACCACCCCTGCAACACGGAAGGGAAACAGGCACTTAACCTCCTGTACTGTGTCTGTCATACATTGGTAATCTTGCTATTGGAAGAGCTGTGCAGAGGAAGAATAGAGAAAGAAAAAAAAATGAAAAGAAGAAGGAAAAGAAACAAAAGGAAATAGAAAACGACACACCATGAAAGAATTATCCGAATGGGCGGAAATCGGTAGATATGATGTACGTAAACAAACGGTAAAAATTTAAGAAAAATTGCATGACTGGTGTAAGAGGTCCATGACTAAAGAATTTATTGGCAGCGCACTCGAGCAGATGTAATTTCAGTGGATATCTCATTCGTTGCCTGCGATATGTAAGCTATAAGAGAATCTCAGACTAGACAGCAGTGTTGGCTGCAGTAAGAGCAGTGTCAGTAGGAGTAAGTTGAAGCTAGCAGTCATGTGTGTGGAGTTGGCTGGGCCGGTCGTTGGGGAGCGATGGCGGTGCCTGAGCGATGTAATATAAGGTAAAAGCAGTCGCGCGCATCTGCAGTTTATTACAAGAGAATTTGTACTGCTGTTATATCAAGTCCCATGTAAATGTTTCAAAAAAATATTTTAATAATTATTTTTATAAAATTAACGCCGGCCGAGGTGGCCGAGCGGTTCTAGGCGCTACAGCCTGGAATCACGCGACCGCTACGGTCGCAGGTTCGAATTCTGCCTCTGGCATGGATGTGTGTGATGTCCTTAGGTTAGTTAGGTTTAAGTATTTCTAAGTTCTAGGGAACTGATGACCTCAGAAGATAAGTCCCATAGTGCTTGGAGCCATCGGAACCATTTTTATAAAATTAACTTTTTGACAATCATTCATCTGAATTCAAAGAATAATTAATTTCTGCAATCCATGGTCATCCCGATTATCGTAAAGAAAAGTCAGTCGTGTTCTGTTATACATGAAAAATCTAGCGGCCAGCATTGCATTGGGCTGTGCCAAAAACATTTCTTATGGGAGCAGATATATACGCGTTATCCGGCGACTTCATTGAGGTAAGAATTTTCAATGTATTCAGAATGGTCTTGCAGGGTCATTACGCAAGACTGCAAAATTTACCACTTTAAATTCAGTCAATTATTGAGTGGTTATAAGTGAGTCACAATTTTATTGAGATGTGAGTCACGTTATTATTGCGAAGTTATGGAATAATAAACTGTTGGGAGGTTACACGGAATGTGAATGCTCAATAAATATTATTACTGTTGGGAGGTTACACTGGTTCAAGAGAAAGAGCTTCACAAATTGAGCAGGTGAATACAGCGTTGTTTCATGTCTGGCCGTTATGCAAGCCATCATTAGTTTTGGCATTGATTTAGAGTTCCTGGATTTTCTGAAGGGTATCATGCCAAATTCTGTCCAATTAGCGCGTTAGATAATCAAAATCCCGACTTGATTTAAGGGCCCTGCCCAAAATGCTCCAAACGTTCTCAGTTGGGGGAGATGTGATATCAGTCAGGCTTTCGAAGGCACCATAGTACAGCAACTGCATTAATCAAAGTAACTGATGACATTAAACATGCTATGGACAGACGTGAAGCTACCATCCTAACACTGCTTTACTTTAGCAAGGCTTTTGATACAGTTGACTTTGACATATTACTAATTAAAATGAAGCAGCTGAATTTCTCAAACAGCGCAATACACTGGTTCGACAGCTACCTCAAAAACAGAAGTCATCAAGTCATTTGTGGGTCGGAAAAGTCATCATGGAAAAACTTGCGGTCTGGAGTTCCCCAAGGCTCCGTCCATGGTCCATTACTCTTCTCACTGTACATTAATGATATTTCTTCTGTGATTCACTCCTGCAACTACTATATGCCGACGACATCCAACTGTACATAAGTGTAAGCCCCAAGAACATTGCTGAAGCAGTAACGAGTATGAACGCAGATCTTTGCTCTGTTTCTCGATGGGCACAGAACCTAGGTCTGAAACTAAACCCCAACAAATCCCAGGTCATACTTATATCTCATCCAAAGTTAATCAGTCGGTACTTTCGCGAAACAGTCCCTCAAATATTCCTCAATGGTACCCAACTACCATACCAAAGAACAGTAAAGGACCTTGGAATAATCTTGGATGAACACCTAAACTGGGAAGAACAAACAGTCACAGCTAGCCGGAAATCGCTCTCCTCCCTACATGCAATTCAAAAATTTAGAAAAATATTTCCAACCCATGTTAAACAAAAATTAGTCCAAACACTACTCTTGCCTAATCTTTACTACTGTGATCAACACGGCACAAACAGTGAAAATTCGAGATGCCTCGAGCTAGTGATGAACGCTTGCGTTAGATACGTATGCAATATTCGGTTGTATGATCATATCAGTCCTTCATACTCCCAGCTAGGTTGGATACGCCCATATAAGGCACGCGATCTCCACACGATGTGCTTACTTCATCGATTTCTTAGCCACTGGTGCCCCCAATACTTATCTTCTCACATTAAACACCTATCATCATTCCACAACCGCAATACCAGATCGGATACGTCTAGCATCTTGGTTGTACCTTTACATAACACACAATCTTTCTCCGTGTTATTCTCCATCTCAGCCATACGACTATGGAACGCGCTCTCCTGTGATCTGCGTCTTATCCAGAGCCACTCAACATTCAAGAGGGAACTCAAGACTTACATACTAGGAACGGTATAACCACCATTGTTGTGCCCCTCTCATCTTTTTCTTTCTCCTCTCCATCATAGCATCGAATTTTACCATTCTATTTCTGTTCCTCTAACTTATCTACCTCTTCTATATCTCTTTCACCCCATTCCATCGTCTTATGTCTCTGCTTGATGAGAATAACTCACAAGCTGCAAGAATATAACGAGAAAATTCCCAACTAGCAATAGGACTGACATTCATAAAAGAAAAATATGTTTACTTTCATATAAATAGTCATTATTATTATTATTATTATTATTATTATTATTATTTGATTGTTATAATTATCATTGTACTACTTTTTTAATCTCTATTTTTTTTCTTTAACATTAATACTGTATAACATGTTATATGTCCTTAATGTTCTGTAGAAACTGAAATTTGTTGAATCTGAGTATGTCTGGTTAGGTGTAAGAGAGGGCCTGAAGGCCCTAATCTTGCCGGGTAAAATAAATGCATAAATAAATAAATAAATAAATGTGGAGACCTTGCAGGCCAAAGTAGGGTTTGGCAGACAACGAAACGAGGCGTAGAACATCGTCGACGTATTGCTGTGCTGTAAGGGTGCTACTGAAGTCTGCCAAAGGGGTCTTGCTATGAAAAGAACTGCCACCGCAGAACATCACTCCTAGTCGTCTGGCAGCGTGTGATAAGCGATAGGTTGGTATCCCCCCGCTGTCTGGGACGTCTCTAGACACGTCCTCGCTGGTCATCAGGTTTCAGTTCAACGCGGTACTGACCACTGGCGACAATTCTACTCCATTCAGTGATATTCCCGCCTGATGATGTGCCTAGAGACGCCCCAGACAGTGGTGCCTCACCGACCGACAACGAGGGGTACCGCTCTAGGGTGCCATTTCTTTTCATAGCTGGACCTCTTTGTCCCATACCCGCGCCATCCTTACAGCACAGCGGTACGTCGACGATATTCTACGTCCCATTTGGTAGCCATTCACGGCAAGCCATCCCACGCTTACGTTTCAGCAATATGATGCATGTCTTGTTTGTTGCCAAAACCTACTTTGTCCAGTAAGGTCGCCGGATCTCTCCCCCCACCGAGAACGTTTGGAGCACTACGGGCAAGGCCCTGCTACCATCTCTGGATTTTGACGAGCTAACGCACGAACTGGACAGAACCTGGTACGGTAACTCGCAGGAGGACATCCTAAAATTCAATAAATCAATGCCAAGCCGAATAACTGCGTGCTTACGGACCAGAGGTGGACTAAGGCGTTACTGACTTCCTCAATTTGTAAAGCTCTCTCTCTCTTGAATAAGTCAACTAATTTGTCTGACATTGTATTCATTTGTTTGTCTGTGCATGTACGTCACATCTACCGATTTCCGTCCCATTCGGATAGTGTACTTCACGACGAGAGAGAGATACAGAAACGCCTTAACTAGGAGTAGACTTAATTTCGTGTCTTTTGATGTGCATTACATTTTCTGATTGAAATTCCTACCGTCCATAATCGACATTATTAACCTCCTCGTAGACAAGTAACTTGTCCAAGTTTCAACAATTTAACATCATTAGAGAGCTTAATTACGCTACTGGCCATTAAAATTGCTATACCACGAAGATGACTTACTACAGACGAGAAATTTAACCGATAGGAAGAAGATGCTGTGATATGCAAATGATTAGCTTTTCAGAGAATTCACACAAGGTTGGCGCCGGTGGCAACATCTAAACCGTGCTGACATGAGGAAAGTTTCCAACCGGTTTCTCATACACAAACAGCATTTGACCGGCGTTGCCTGGTGAAACGTTGTTGTGATGCCTCGTGTAAGGAGGAGAAATGCTTACCATCACGTTACCGAGTTTGGTAATGGTACGATTGTAGCCTATCGCGATTGCGGTTTATCGTATCGGAGACATTGCTGCTCGCGTTGGTCAAGATCCAATGACTGTTAGCAGAATATGGAATCGGTAGGTTTAGCAGGGCAATAGGGAACGCCGTGCTGGATCCGAACGGCCTCGTATCACTAGCAGTCGAGATGAAAGGCATCTTATCTGCATGGCTGCAACGGATCGTGCAGCCACGTCTCGATCCCTGAGTCAACAGATGGGGACGTTTGCAAAACAAGAACCATCTGCACGAACAGTTCGACGACGTTTGCAGCAGCATGGAATATCAGCTCGGAGACCATGCCTGCGGTTACCCTTGACGCTGCTTCACAGACAGGAGCGTCTGCGATGGTGCACGAATGGCAAAACGTCATTTTTTCGGATAGATCCAGGTTCTGTTTACAGCATCATGATCGTCGCATCTGTGTTTGGCGACATCGCGGTGAACTCACATTGGAAGCGTGTATTCGTCATCGCCATACTGGAACATCACCCGGCGTAATGGTACGGGGTGCCATTGGTTACACGTCTCGGTTACGTCTTGTTTGCATTGAAGGCACGTTGAAGAGTGGACGCTACATTTCAGGTGTGTTACGACCCGTGGCTGTACCCTTCATTCGATCCCTGCGAAGCCCTGCATTTCAGCAGGATAATGCACGACCGCATGTTGCAGCTCCTGTACGGGCCTCTCTGGATACAGAAAAAGTTCGACTGCTACCCTGGCCAGCATATTCTTCGGATCTCACACCAACTGAAAATCTGGTCAATGGTGGCTGAGCAACTGGCTCGTCACAATACGCCAGTCACTACTCTTGATGAACTGTGGTATAGTGTTGAAGCTGCATGGGCAGCTGTACCTGTACACGCCATCCAAGATCTGTTTGACTCAATGCCCAGGCGTATCAAGGCAGTTATTACGGCCAGAGGTGGGTTTTCTGGGTACTGATTTCTCAGGATCTATACACCCAAACTGCGTGAAAATTTAATCACATCTCAATTCTAGTATAATATATTTGTCCAATGAATACCCGATTGTCATCTGCATTTCTTATTGGTGTAGCAATTTTAATGGCCAATAGTGTGACGGTAAGGACGTTAGAAAATGCTCAGTAGCTGTTGAGATGTCAGGTTCGTGGACCGACAGAACGAGTTCATCGTGGCAGAGTTTTGTTATATTGTCATACTGAGGCCTGTGGAAACCGTTGACGATAGAGATCTTTACAGTTTGGAAAAGCGAAGGGAGAGCATCACTTGTGCCAGATGAGGGTTGCCGCTACGTCTGTTCCAAGCCACAGGAAGCCAACGCTTCTTCCTGGCTATAGCCTTTAAAGTAATAATGTCCACCGTGAAATTTTGTCAGATGAGCCTTACTTTGTGTATTAAAAGTAGCTTCGTCTGCACGGTTCCTATGCACTGAATTCTACCGCTCCACATTACCTTGAGTAAGAACGCTTCCTGGTTCCAACCCTGAGTAAACTTCCTCATAGACAAATGAAGATCGGCCGGTGTGGCTGAGTGGTTCTAGGCGCTGGAACCGCGCTATCGCTACGTTCGCGGGTTCGAATCCTGCCACGGGCGTGGATGTATGTGATGTCCTTAGGTTAGTTAGGTTTAAGTAGTTCTAAGTTCTAGGGGACTGATGACCTCAGAAGTTAAGTCCTATAGTGCTCAGAGCCATTCGAAGCGTTCGTCCTGTGCTGCTGACTGACGCTTTAGGACATGACGTAACAGAAACGTTTCTTTATAGGCCAAGAAGACTGCAAGAACAGAGTGTTTAGATTAAGTGACCGGGATACGATGCCATCAGACATTTGCTTACATAGATTCAAATTGTACAAATCATTTGTAATGGCATGAAAAATGCCGGGCTTCACGCATATTTCGCAAGCGAAATAATTACACCAATCGGGCAATCACAGCACACTAGTTACACTTAGTAAATGTTAAATTCATATCATTTATATGAGAAGATTTGAATCTTCGAAACCAGCTATCAGTTGAGCTGTTAAACAGGTGCTGTTCAGCCATCTACCAGCGTCCCTAGGTACTGATTGAAACAAAAATGACACTGTAACATTTCAACACTACATGATACCTACCTCAAGATTTAGCAGTAACCTTTTAGGGAAATATATAGAATGCCTAGGAATTGCTACAATATGGTACAACTAACGGTAAAAAGTCAACTTGACCCTGTGGAATAGTGTAGCGGTAGCTGGTATTTTCCGAAGGGACTCTTTATTGATCGACTTTTTTCTAGAAACGGGTACAATTTGAAACATTAAACATTCTGAGGCATTCTCACGTGAAGATTACAAACTGAATACAAAAGTGCTACGACCTTCTCAGCACCTGCTACGTTTCCACCATTAGCCCGTTCAGGTGGTACGGACAACGTCTTATTACTGAAGAACAGAATCGTATGATTTCCTTGGTTCTTTAGAAGACGGCTTCCTTCAATAAAAGTTAAACACTGCGTTCCATTACGCTGCAGATATGCAGTGGCGGATTTATAATTTAATTTGACCAGACTTCGTTGCTTGCACACAACGGTAGCTACAACATGTCGAGTGTGAAGGTCCTATATGTATGCACATGAAGAACACGTTTAAATTTATGTACTGTATACTCAACACTCTATAATGATATGTGCAGCATAGCACAAAGTTAGCTTATATCTGCCAAGATTTGGACGGCACACGCAGTAACAGGTTCCTGTTTCACTTGTGTACCAAAACTGAGATTCTGAAAGGAAGACCATAATCTACGCACAACTTAGAGCAATGTAATTCAGTTTTACAGCTTACTTTAAATTTTGGTCTAGTTAATTAAACATTGTCGAATGACAGCGAGCCACATGCGAGTCAGCGAAACAGTAACATAACCGATTTACTGATGTCGAATGTAATGAAAAAAAAGTAGGTCAGCGGAGTTTAGAAACTTGACTTTTCGCGTATGAATGTAACAGGACTTATGTATCGGAAAGTCCGCTTTCGTATTTCACCAGTCATTCAGGTTGGAGGTCGTAATATGAGGACTGTCCTTTTCGTGCTATTTCCATTTCAGTGCAGTATATCTCACGTAAATGTACTTTATTGTAATTGTCCAGGACAAACCTAAGTTTATTCCTACCAGTCAAAGAGCCGCTGTAATAAGACACAGCGCTTTCATCCCAGAGCGTAATGGTTCAAATGCCTGTCCAATTTAAATATTCCGGTGTTTCCTGAAACTGCTTAAGGTAACTGAAGGAAAATTTCTAGACGGATCTTTAGAAAGGATGTGGCTCATTTTCTTTTTCCTGACGTTATGATCCGTTCATAACGACATCGGGTCGATGGGATGTTAAACACTACTCTCCTTTTTTTTGTTTAGGATATTTACACACTTTATTTTTGCTACGTCACTAATGTAATATATTGTTTATCAGAGGAGATTTTCATGGAGTAATTTTTCAATATTTTAATTCGGTGTGTAACTCGTTTGCTGTGACACTAAAACTTAGTGTACGGTTCTATTGACCTCAACTTGCAAACGCTGTACTCAGTGAATAACATAAACAATAAAAGCCAGGTTTTAGAATGCTACTTTAATGTTCTGGTTTTAAAAATATTTCGAGTCAGTGAGGACCTAAACAGAATAGATTATCACAATTTGTTGCTCATGGACATAACCTATTGTAATACTATTATGACTTCCATATATTGTTATTTTGTTCAGAAATCTCTTTCGGTTAATCATAGCAAATCACTACGCAATGGAGGTGAAAGTGAAACAGTATTCTGAGAGGAGTTCAACAGATCGCGCAAAGTGTCCAATCGTGGACGGTAAAATGTGAATTCCGCACCCTGTTCAGTCTGCCAGCATGCCTGGAAATTTCACTGTTAGCGCGCTTACGTTTTATACCTTTAAGGCACGAAACTTTGTCAGCGCAGGAAGTTACCCAGCAAACTTACGTACACAACAGTGACGTCATTGGAGTATTCAGCAGCCATTGTCAGACACAAAACATCAATGCTTACTATTGTAGTGGGCGTCGACGGTCAACAGTCCCAGCTTTTAACCATTATATTATGAGGCTCGCAGTTTTAGGGCAAGAGTGCAACGGAATGGAATGCTCTCTTTTGGTAAGAAACTGGAAGGGCTGTGTCTACACGAATTATTAATCGCATTTCACACGATCAATGTGGCCTGTAGTTTGCATTGGGAACACTAGCACCAGACCTCCAAATATCATGACACGCGAAGAATATGGCATGGACGCATCTTGTAACGCTGGAAATGCATATCCTCCTATTTCCATCTATTGTACTATAAATTTCTTCCTTATTTTGTCACCTGAAGATATGACATTTCTGTCTCTTTATATATTGTAATTGTTTTACTGTTTGTATATATATATATTTTATGTCGATGTATAATTGGTTTGTTTCGTAAATATTATTTGTATTTTTACGCTGGGTCTTGCCTAGGGAAAACTATGCTATCGAACGATTACATCGATAGGTCGTGTGAAGAATCAAAGTGTGTAGGATCCTTGGTAGTGTGACTCTGCCGTGTGGAGCGCGGACAGAGGGAGTCTGGCTGGGGTAGTGCAGTGGAGCAGGTGTGTGGTGTGACGCTCCCGCGAGTTGCCGCGCTTTCCGGATTGGGTAGCATGTAATTGCGCTCGACTTGCTATGATAGTTTCTGACACGGTGTCGCGGACGGGAAGCATTAGCTGGCGCACATCAAGAGCCCGTTTCGCCTGATGACCGTGTCGAGAAGAAGGCGCGCCAACATCCAGCTTCTGCAACAGCGACGGCCGACAATGAGTGACTGTCGCCACCTCCTCGATCGACTGCGTCAAACCTTCAATCAACCAACAAGGAAGACTGGAAGCACGTAAAGTTTTAGAACTGTATGGCAGACCTCAGCTTTCAAAACTGTTCCATTTTCGTAACTAAAATTACAACAACTTAGCATGAACCTTTGTTGCTCATTGTCCCAATTGCATTACCAAGCAGGGTTCCTTCCTTTTCCGAAATGAACTCGAGTGTCGTTGAAATTCAGACGCCAGCATTAAAGTAATATCATTCCATTTCGCTGATTCAATTTCAAAGTTCAGTTAAGGTATTCATAGCTGGCTACAATATTCAGATTACACAAGCAGAAATGAAGAGTACGAGTTTTGTTAGCATATTTTAGCTTACCTGTGACTGCAGCTCAGCTTGGTACGTGCTAAATGTTACTATTGTTAATTGTCCAGAATAATTTAATTCAAGTTCAAAGTTAAATCTCTTACCTCTAAATTGCGTAGATTCAAGTAGCTATTGAAATGATTGTTGAGGTAACCCAAGACTAACCTTATTTTACTGAATTTCATAGTGCTTCAGAACCAAATCTCACTATTTATTTCAGTCTCTAAATTAACTTTCAATTTTCCGGTTTTATTAATTCTTTTGCTAAATTCAGTCAGAGTGTAGTGAAATTTATTACTTCTCACAAACTTTCAGTTTTCACACAATACGTGTCATCCTTCAGTTGCCACGTTTTTAGTGCTAATTATATGTGAAATAATCTTTAATTTTCAGTCATTATAGCAATTGTCCATAGGACTGGCGACCGTAATTTTCCCCAAATCTCAAATATCTAATTAACGCCAATTAATTGTTAACGTAACGACAGCACATTTACTTTCTTTATTAATTTTACCCTTTCCTCAAAATTAATTTTCAGCAATTTCATTTGCATTTTACCTTTCATTTAGATGTAACCCTTTCCCCCTCTTTACCGACAGATTAACTTCGGTGACGATTGCTTTTCCCAAATTTCCATTAGGTGCACACGGTTTAATATTTCACTGTCATTAACGTCGATAAGTGAGGAGAAGGTTACAACCTGTAACGCAACATGGATCAACTACGGTGGTTTCTCTTCACAAGCGAGTGCATGCATTGTCTAAGGTCCAACGGTCATCGTAGGAGAGAGCAGAGACGTACAGACATGGAGGTCCATGGTTTCAATAGCGGTGAAAAATTTGAGATGATTTCAGCGTCGGAACAGAATCTTTAAATCTACTGTGCAGCTCTACAGTCAGCATTCTGGCCTTCCAAGAAGACAACGCTCGAGCAAGAGCACACACACGCTATTCGTGAATATAATGCTCATGGACGCAGGAATAAACCGAGTGGAATGCTTCGTGGTAGTTAATGACAGGAACCCGTTTGAGTATCCTAGAGACCAGTTGCATTGCATCTTCGCGGCAATATTTCTCAGACACTGAATGACCTCAGAGGGGCCACTATCGAAGAGTATGGCACGCTTCAACTGCAACGTCTCGACGAACCTCGTGGACAGGATGGCAACGACGCTCCGAGCATGTATATGTGAATCAACGCTCATACCAGAACCGCCAATACTGCCCTCCTTTCGCTACCCTATTAGCTTAACTTTTTTTTTCTTACTCTTATTTTTGTAAGCACATTGAAAAATATACTAACTTTATGCAAGCTTATCAAAATGAGGCACTATTGTTCCCATAATCTCATTATTCACAGCTTTCTTATTTATCGCTTTTTAATTTACGCAGCAGGTTGTACTAACTGAACCTTGGTGCAGCAAAATTGCAAATACCTTTCATCTTGTTTTCTTTCCTGCTTATTTTGTTTATACTCTTGAAGTTAGTTGTCACAGTGAGAAAAAAATATAGTATCATAGTTACTTCCACACATTTTTGTGTCGGAATCTCCATCTAATGATGTCCTTAATAAAGGTTTCTTATGGTCATTGTGGTAATAGGTACAAAGCAAACAGATATGAAATCTTTATGAAAAAAGAGAAAAATATTGCCCTCACAAGGATTTCGTCACTGTGCCAGCGTATACCACATTAAAATATGTTAGTTCTACCTTTCAAATACTCATGTATACAAAAGACTATTCTTTGCCTTCTTCCTCCACTGTCGTGACTCTCCCAAGGTGCAGAAACAGGCAAATGTCAGAAGCCCTCGGTCAAGTAGCGTATTTGCTTCAGCACCTATTCGCCGTCCTTTCAAATACTACAGGGTGATGAACCGGCGGCCGGCCGGTGAGGCCGGCTGTTATACCGGCGGCGTGGGTGACGGGAGATCCGCAATAAATATAGCACGATTTGTCGCGGAAGTAGTTCCTAACATACATAAGAAATAAAGTTACTAACCTACGTCAATTAAGCAAGGAGGTGCTGGAACTGCCTCTATTTGCTGTTCAAGCATTTCTGACATTTGCTTAGAAAACTGCTCCTTACACTCTGCAGTTCCCTCTGATTTGATATATACACACTTTCTCTTTTAATGCCGCGGAAATAAAAATCACAGTGTGCAAAATCAGGGTAAAGACGAGGCCATATGAAGTTGGTGATAATCCTGTCTTCAAACACGTCACAAATTTCCCGTAATGAGAAGTGGGCTTTACGTGTCACGACAGTCATGCTGATAGATTATTAAACCACGCCCTGTATCAGTTAATTGGCAACAAAAAGCTACAATTTTTTTCGTATATCTTTCACTGTTAATTCTTTCCCGGAAAGAAACAGAGGCTGTTATTGGGCCTATTATTCTCTCACCGCTAATAGCGAACTACCCTCCAATTTTTGAATCATGCAGGGGAGCTTCGGGTGTGACGTTAGGCTTTTCAGAACTCCAGCAACGGTTATTTCGTAACTTAACGTATCCACTTAAATGAAACTATGACTCGTCCAAAAACCAAGATAGATGAGTGTCAATTTCGTGCACCATATTCAAAATCCACTCACAAAACCGAAATCTTTTCGCAGGGCCAACTTAAGTTTTTGCACTCCAGTCATCTTGTAGGTCTGCAACTGCAGTAATTTCGTAGCCGTTTGAACAGAATCACAGGAAATTCCCATTTTCTGAAAAACGTGTCGAACGTATTTTCTAGGAGACCTTTCCAGAGCAGCCCTGGGTTATCGAGGTTTTGGTCTGTTAGTGAAGCACGTTGTTGTCTATGGTTCTTGTCAAGAACACTTTCTACTTCACGAAATTTCTTTATTAATCTCCGAATAGGGACCAGAACATCAGGAAATTCGTCTTGAAATATTATTCTTATAGCATGCACTGATTCTGTAGGCAGATATGAATCATACGTGAACACTCATTGGCGAATAGAATACTTGTATTTAGCAATTGCACTTGAAACACTTTCACTCGATACACTGTATTCAGTCGCCTGACAAACCTCCAGCAGCTCGCCACCGACGGGTTGCCAGAGCGGCAAAAAAATGTCCATCAGGCGGTTATTTTAAGGGCTGACCACCTATACCATAGCATGCCCAAGTATCAGCAACAACTCCATTGTTGAAAATGAGCGAGCTGTGTAAGAGGCTGTTGTGTGAACCAAGCTCATTGTTACCACAAGAACCCTGTTGGCGATGGACATCTGCTCGTTGGTAGTCGTTTGCTTATAATGCTGTTTGGACGAAATGACACTGGACCAGTGATACAGCGTGTTTATACAGACGCGGGCGGAAGGAATTTGTCGTAGGCAGATATTAGGAACATTAGGATTTATCTCGACACCCCTCGGTATTGTTGCTTTCACTTCATGGCTAGGTAATATTTCTTTGGATTCAAACTTTCCTTTAAATCTTAATTTTCGTTAAAGTAGGGATTTCTCGTGGTGTTTCCATATTTTTGTCCAAACCCTGTACTACGAGAGGTCTTGTTATCATAATATTAAGTTGTACGTATACTAACCTTATTTCCTTTTTTATTATTTAAAATACTAATAATATTGCAAGTTTAAATATTTCTAAACATTAAACTCAAAGTTAAACACGAAGCATAGCAGTGTACTGATTGCTTTTGTGATCACGCGATTCTTGGCGTAAACACACAAAAGGAAGTTTATTTGCATGACTTTTGTGATCACGCGATTCTTGACGTAGACACACAAAAGGAAGTTTAAAGGCATGACATCAGGAGAGAGCGAAATGTGGAACGTCACCTCAGCTTTCAGCAGGCGCAATCTCGGACAGTCATTGTCAGCATCTATGGTGACCAACACGGAACACGCTTGCGCATACCGCACAGAATAACCATTTGACTACAATGCTTGGACCATTTGCACTTTGCACGCAAAAAGGCGTAAAATCTTAGGGAGCACTTCATGGACAGTTCAAGTTTCTTCTTGCAATTCACGTGATGCATAACGCATTGACTCCTACGGGTTGCCTTGAAATACAGCTTTTACTGTCAACACGTTCTTCGTACAGAGGGGGACAGCCCCTCCGGGGAAGGTTTTTCACACTGGCTGTGTCTCAAAAATTTTTGAACCATCTCCATATCATTGTTTCTCCTGGTGATGCTCTTTCATACTGTTCTACAGTATGGATCGTGCGTACCAGATGGCATTGTGAGCCTTCTCCAGGTCTCTCAGAATTCTGATGCGGACTAAGTCAAAAACAAAGAACAAAGGAATAAAACTTTGACAGGTGGTAAACGTTTTACAATGAACCACGCTTCTTTATCTAACAGATTCTAAGTTAACGGTTTTTTGAAACGATAGCAATACGTAACGGACACACTCGGCGTGGTGGAACAGACTGATGAGTACAGATGGTATTCGACCAGATGGCCGTGTCTCACCTAAAGAGAGGGGCTCAGATTGATCTGCGGCTGCCAGATATTGAACTTCGAGTGGGCCGTTCTTCAGGTGTTTCGGCATTTTGAGTGAGCAGTCTCTGTACATATCACGGAATTTCTTGTTGAGGGTGACGTGCTACCAGGAACGAACTGCAACATTCATTAAGTGGACACTAGACGGAAAAGCTGTATACACTTGGATACCAGTTCCTTGATTAAATCACAGGAAAGCGTGCACAGTTCACCATGTTTCATTTTCCCCTTGGCTTCCTGCAGAGCTGCAGTATTTGTGTGATTAACCCAAAGAATTTAAATTCAATTGAGAAGGTTTCCTTGCGGTAGCTTCTTTTACTGTTCAAAGGAGTTCCTTTCAGTATCTGAGATTCTTTCTTTGTAATGTGTTACTTTTTTCTATTCTCTATTTTTATGTTTCTTATAATTCTTTAATTATATTAATTTACGGTGTCCGCAGCTGATTCTGCATAATGTCCCGGTGCAGCTGACATCAATAATACCTTTGCTTTCCTTTCTCTCCCCTCCAATTTCAATTTCAATGACTGTTTAATTTTTGGTTTATAGATTTTCTAATCAGCATTCTATGAAGTATGCACTGACTCGTTTCGAGACCGGTTCTAGTAGATACAGGCCACGTGGCCCAACGGAACCTGATAAACATATAAAAAACCAAAACAGCAGAGCTGACATCCGAAATCAAGATGAAGAAGTATGTTCGCTGCCACTCTACATTGAAAAGTTGAGTTTCTTGTGCACCTCTGGTGCTGCCGCTGAACGTTATCGAAACGGTAACGTGGGGCTGGGTCTCATGTAAGACGAAATACGTACAATATAAATGCACCGCGCTGGGGAAACTTTTAGCTTGCAGGGCGTCCCGCGATCCGCCACGTCAGATCTTGACGGGACGGCGGCGTCAGCGTCGACGAGCTCAGCAAGGCGCCTGTTACGGCGTCAGAGTTTCCATTTGTACCGCGAGGCGTTGTCAGATGCTGACAAAAGTTGACAGGCAATTACGGGGACGGCGGCGGCGGCGGCGGCGGTAGTGGGGGCGGCCGTGGGGGCGGCCGTGGGGGTGGGGGTGAGGAACGCCGCTAAGGACTTATCGATTACGCGTCGCCTCTTGTCGGCAGCAGGCGCGGCTCGCGCCTGAATAGCGGCAACCGGCGCAGCGCCGCGCGGCTTCCGTGCTAATTACGTCACCGTCCCGGGCCGGGTCGGGGTAAGTTTACAATTCCCTCCGCTCTCGCCAAACACCTGCTTTCTCGTCCAACAATAGTACTGGCACATTGACGTCATTTGTCAGTCAGCACCAGTCTCCAGATTCTTTGGCAACTGCTCTCAGTTTTAAAGACTGTTATTTATGCACCAGTGAAGTTGCCGGAAGCGAGATTAAAATTCAGGTAGAGGGACTGTCGATGATAAGATCTATTAATGGCATTGCTATCCACCTTGAAAGTGGAGTACAGGACCTGCTGAACGCTACTCTGCGCCAAAAAGAGAATAGTGTGGTGGTTGTTGGTTGCTGCAGAGGACGGAGTGAATACTATTGAATGTTCATTTGGAGAGATGCCTGTGCAGGCCAGTCTGTTTTGCTGCAGATGGTGAGGCCTGTCATTCACTTACCTGTCGGCTGCTGTCCCGACCGTGACTGGCACCGAACAAATCCTCATCTAACGGGGATTCAGTTGATGGTTAATGAACGTAATGGGTAGGAAAACAGAAGGAAGCCACAGCCGCTATACTGTTTCCCTAGTGATACATAATAAATTGGGGAGGTAGCCTGATACAAAGGGAGAACTGCGAATTCATGAAGACCAGGGCTAGAATATGAGTATAAATCATTCATTCATATGAAAAGCAGTGAATTAAGACGGTCAAGAAATTCAAATACGAGAGAGAGCGAGGAGAGAAAACATGGAGAACTTTATTCACTAGCATGAAAGACAACGAAAGCTCGGAACACGTCACTTAAAACAACCATTCCGGTACCATCTTAAATAAAATACAAAGGTGAATCTAACTATCTGTATCTCCACCCGTGGTGCACAAAACAAGCTCACCGACGCTAAGATGGCACTTAGTCCCAAATTCAGTTATTGAAGTAGAGTAGAACCCCTCTAATCCGTCACCTTCGGTACCGGGACCATGGTCGGAACGAAAAAAAGGTCGAATTATCCGAAAAATCTAATATTTATTGCAAAAAATATAAGAAGGCATTTAGTAAAAAAAATTAAACTATTTAAGAACTAAAAGGCATCTACGGTAATATAAAAAGATGTTTTGTGCACAGTGTTAAACAATATACTAACGAGAAAACGTCTACACACACTATATTATGTATTGGTTTTAAAAGGAAGAACGACAAACAAATTACAGTATTGTACTGTACTTCATAACGTATAAACTATATATACTGTAAACTAAAAAATGTTTAGAGCACTGTATATAAAAAGAAATCTTTTACAAAGAAATAAAGTACTTTACATACAAACTAAGAAATGATTATACTGTACACACTGTTTTTACAGTAAAAACGAAAACAGATTACATGGAAAAAAGAGTCAGCGATATTTTTGTTTAGCAGATGTTATTCTAGATTTACCTGCAGTGTCCCTCCATTTTTTTATCCACAAAACGTCCATTGGAGAAGAAGGTGGATTCTGCTCGATGTCAAAAGGGTGGGGGGATACGTCTTCGGCGTCCGAGTCCTCATTCACAGCTTCTTGGCTAACAGCGGCAACAATCAGGTCGTCAATGAGCTCTTCAAAAGTGTCACAGTCTTTGTCACATTCGTTGATCCACTCTTCAGCTTCATTGGCAGGGACCTTCGGGTCCAGGGTTTGTAGATCTTTAACGATTTCCAGTGCTTCGTTGTTTTTCTCATCTTCGGTATGCTCATTTTCAATCATAACTTGTGGCCAAAACTTACGCCACGATTTCCGCAATTTGTCAAGTTTCAGTTCATCCCATGCTGCAGCGATTGTGTAGATAGCATCTTTGATGTTGGGGGATTTCATTGCCTCAAATAAGTTATGACTTCCTTCAGATTGAGCTGATATACTTTCTGCGATATCGCCATTTTAACCATTGGATAACGCCGTGATCCATTGGTTGGATGAGTGAGGTCACATTAGGAGGCAAAAAAGAGAGCTTTTATGTCCCCTTTCACCTAATCTTCCTCAGATGGATGCGATGGTACGTTATCCAACAGAATTAGAGCACGAACAGGCAGATTTTTTTTGCTTCAAGTCTTTTTCGACCGATGGCGCAAACTCGTCGAAAAACCAGGATTTAAAAAGATTGCAGTCCATCCAAGCAGATTTTTGACTGCGGTAATAAACCGGCAAGGAAGATAAGTTTATATTTTTGAATGCCGTAGGCTTCTTAGATTTGCCAATGACGAACAAGGGGAGCTTGTGGGTACCATCTGCGTTGCTACAAGTAATGACTGTTATTCTGTCTATTATAAGTTTTGTTCCTCCCACTGATTCATTTGAAGCTGCTAGCGTTTCTGTTGGCAACATTTTAATGTTCAGCTCTGTTTCGTCGATGTTATACACTTGACAGGGTAACGGTTCATTTTCTTCTACAATTTCTTGAAACTTAACAGAAAACTCCTTAGCAGCTGCGGCACCGGCAGATTGTTTCTCACCGGAAATAGAAACAAATCGGACACCGTGATGAGTTTTCCAACGATCAATCCAGTCTTCACTGGCAGCAAATTTACTTTCGGCTTCCAGTTTTTTGTGCAAAACTATCGCTTTTTCTTTGAGAATTGGCCCGGATATTGGAGCTCATTTGCTTCTTTCTTGACAAAACCACATCCACAATGCGTTGTCAAGCAGTTCAAGTTTAGGCTTTTTTAATGTTTCGCGATTCTTCAGTGTGTTTTCACCATCAGTCGTAACTGTATAGAATTCAATGTCTTTCCGATTCTTCCTCCAATCGTTAATTGTCGTAACACCTACATTCAGTTTCTTTGCAATTTTTTGGAGCGATTCTGCTTCGTCCAGCCTTTGTAGCACTGCTAATTTTTCATTTAGTGAAAGAGTTAAGTGTTTACGTTTGTATCCAGACATATTGAAAAACATACAACTGTACACACTGCACAATAACGAACATATAGTATAACAATATGCACAGTGATAGATACCGCAACAATGGCCCGGCAGGCATCCAGTCAGTGACAAGTCGGTACAGGCTCGCGAGCCTGAGCGTGGTCGGACTAACAGGAGTGACGGACCATCCAAGGTCGGATTACAGGGGTTCCACTGTACAGCTACTAGTATGGAGTACCTACCACTAGGTGTCAGCACAATGCACCTAATGTGGAAAACGTATGTTTTTGAGGGTGTCCGGATACTTTTGATCACTTAGAATATCTCGAAAGTAAATTAAAGTGTGTCAGACAAAGAATGGAGGACGTCGGTAAAGTGGCTCAAAGAGACCGATGTTCACCAAGAAAAGGGTCAGTCCTTGGCGTTATTGAGAGAAAGAAATTGGATAAATTATCGCGAGCTTTGGGGAAATAGGATAAGCAGATAATTGGGTCATTTGACATTCCGTATTACAGTAGATTACTGAAAAGATACGATATGAGCAGGTATACCGCAGAATCGTTCATGGAAATAATATGTTGAAAATTTTAGCTAGAAGATTGGTTAGACTTTCGTGCTATTGGAGGGAGCCGTGGAGGGCACAAACTACGTGAGGAAACAGGTGCCCTATTGGAATATGCACATGATTCAGGGCGTTGCGTCCAAGAGGTATTTTAAGGTGACGCACAAGAAGAAATAGTGGCAGACCGCATCCAGCAAGCTGGGAGACTGATGCACGAGTAAAAAATTGTCCTGGAAGACTGTCACTGAAGCACGTACAGCAAATATCTGGGGAGTCTCTCTCTGAGTGCTATTCTGCGAGGAAATTTTTGATGGAAATACGGAAATCATTACGGACCGCGTCAAGCCTATCAGAAAATTGATGAAAAAATACCAACAGAATTTGCAAAAAGAGCTGCTACATGCCTGGAGAGTGAGCGCTTCTTAGAATTATTTGTATTGCTTTAGTGCTGGACTTTTTATGGGTCGCATCCCCATTGCCTTTCCTCAACTCATACAGAATAACTTCTGTCGATCTTATGACCTCAGTACTGCACAATACTACATCTACGCGATTACTCTGCTATTCACAATAAAGTGCCTGCCGGTGGCTTCAATGAACCATCTTCACGCTGTCTCTCTACCGTTCCACTCTCGAACGGCACGTGGGAAAAACGAGCACTTAATTTTTTCTGAGCGAGCCCCGGTTTCTCTTATTCTATCGTGATAATCATTTCTCGCCTATGTAGGTGGGTACCAACAGAATGTTTACGCAATCGGAGGAGAAAATTTGTGATTGAAATTTCATGAGAAGATCCCATCGCAAACGCCTTTGTTGTAATGATCGCCACTCCAATTCATGTATCATGTCTGTGACCCTATCTCCCCTATTTCGCGATAATACGAGCTGCCTTCTTTGCACTTTTTCATTGTCGTCCATCAGTTCCACATGATGCGGATCCCACACCGCACAGCAATACTCCAGAATAGGGCGGACAAGCGTGGTGTAAGCAGTCTCGTTAGTAGATCTGTTGCACTTTATAAGTGTTCTGCCAGTGAATCGCTATCTTTGGTTTGTTCTACCCACAATATTATCTATGTTATCGTTTCAATTTAGGTAATTTGTAATTGTAATCCCCAGGTATTAAGTTGAATTTGTGTGACTCATCGCGTCATCGAAATTTAGCTTATTTCTTTTAGTACTCATGTGAATAACTTCACACTTTTCCTTATTCAAGATCAATTGCCACTTTTCGCACCACACAGATATCTTATCTAAATCATTTTGCAAGTCGTTTTGATCATCTGATGACTTTACATGACGGTAAATGACAGCATCATCTGCAAACAATCTAAGACGACTACTCAGATTGTCTCCGATGTTGTTAATATAGATCACGATAAATAGAGGGCCTATAACATTTCCTTGGGGAACACCGGTTAGTACTTCTGTTTTACTCGATGACTTTCCGTCTATTACTACGAACTGTGTGACCTTTCTGGCAGGAAATCACTAATCCAGTTGCACAACTGAGGCGATACTCCGTAGGCACTCAGTTTGGTTAGAAGGCGCTTGTGGGGAACGGTGTCGAAAGCCTTCTGGAAATCTAGGTATCACGGCTTCAGTATCTAAATCGGTAGGATCTACTTTACGCCAAAAAAGTAACAGCTTGTAACAATAAAGTAAGAAAATTCGGGTGAGTATGTAATGCTTTCCGTCGTAAGCACTGAAACAGTTACTTCTGACATTCAATAGTTCACAAATCTCTTTGTACACTTACGCTCTTTAATGAAATTTCTTACACTGATGGAGTGCGCTTTGAAATTATTCTAACACAAGTCGACGATTTTAGCGTATATAAATATCACTAAAGTATCACCTATGTTAAATTAATTTTATTCGTATCACAAAAGGCATTTTGAGCTCATAGCCGTTCAAGGAATTGTGTATTAGCTGTTTCAGCACGTACGTTGCACAGAAGCAGGTTGCAGTGTTACAAAATTTTTTAGTTATAAAGACAATTTTCAGATAAAAAGCTCCTTTCATCACTCACCGGGGCTATGACTTCATTGCGTTTACTGGTGTAGCTACTTTTCCGTACATGGTGATACTGCCGAACAATGAAATCGAAATTCTGTGTGCACGTACTACTACAAGAGATCGTGTGGCTGTATTCAGGGCCAGCTTTGCAGACTGCGGTTTCAGCAGCTCATTGTGAAATATGGTTTTCAGTAGTTTTCCCTGAGTTACCAAGCGAATGCTGATACTGTAAGCCCCCTTATTGTTATCCCAAACTAGAATGTAAACAAACACATTTGGGGAATAAGAATACATTTGTTTTGATTTTTGTCTGTGTCAGTGGGCAACATTATCCCAGATATGAATTAAAGTATTTCCAATCTGCCAGTTCCGACGAAGCGTTTTTGAAAGGTTTTCCCAGGTTAACAGACAAATATCGGAAATGCATGTCCCTATTCAAAAGTTTCCCTCCGCCATTTCCCAGAGTAGTTGTGTATTGGGCTGAAAACAGTAAAGTTCTAGAATAGCCCGTTCTGCTCTCACGAATAAGCAATGAAAGATGTAAACTAAAAGTACTGATGTACTTCAATGAATTGTAAGTTTCTGAAACGTATTCTGCGCTCTCTTCCGTATATCAACATGGTTCTTTTACCCAAGTACTTAAGAAAACAATGTACGTTTGAGGTAAGTGCAAGGTAAAAACAATAAGACAGGAGCACATTTAGTTAAGACCATACAGAAAACACGAAGGTCTTGAGTTAAAAATCGGAAATCTAATCTAGTATCACCTTCGTTGTAGGAACAAATTCTTAACTTTTTCTTTTAAAAAAAAGTTTACATTCACTTAACAAAAGAATGAGTGGAAAAATAAGCTACATTACTCGATGCACATTTAATTTCTTCTCGCACCTTGGTTCCGTTAGCACGCTGTAATTGCAGTAAACACTTCGATTTTTCAAGGCTGCTTGTAACCACGGAAACCCAAGAAAATGCGCATCAAAATACTACTAGATCTATCACTTCAATTACTCCTAGGTATTTCCTTGAAACGTTTCTGCTACGTTTGAAAAGAAGAGTAGTAAATTGGGGTTTCACGCCCCGAGGACTCACGAGGATCAATTACGAATCCTTCAACTGACCTAACTTAGCTGACCGAGATGTTAGGAAACTGGAAGTATGTTTGCCGTGATTACTCTTCATATCTCCATGCATCTGTCCACATTTAGACTTTCCGTTGTTTCTTGAAATCAACGCAAGAGAATTTCACAAATGTTTCCTTATACAACGTTACGGACGAATTCATTCCAGTTCTCGTTTAATATTCCGTTTATCTTCCGTCTCCAATGATATAAAAAGGACAGCGAGTAGCAACCCGTTACCCACTTTCATCATTTTTCACCTTCTTAAAGCGAACATCATGCTGGATTAATTAGCAGAAGTATGCCTAAAGAGTGAATCGAAGATACGTTGATGCAGTTAGGGAGAAATTCTATAATTATGCAGAAGTAATCAACGTTACAACTCAATGTAGCAACAGTATTATTTGGAACGACTTTATAGGTTATCAGGAAGAAGGCGTAACGCTTCCACTCACGCCGTTTCATTTACTTATTTAAGTGCATTTATATTTCAACGCACGGAAGTCGGTCGCTTGGATAGGTTTTCGTTTGTGTTATGAATACGGTTTCTAGATACTCCTCCCAATAAGCGCAGTTCGACGGACTCCGGCCGACGACTTGCCGACAAACGACAGAGCGGTGATGTAACAGTGCGGCTTTATAATCGCGTGCCAGATCAAAGGAGTCCACGGCACTGCAGGATATTTCTAATGAACTGTGTGCCACGCATTTAATGGAAATTACTTATATTAAAAAACTCCTTTCCTATGTCCACGGAGTCTTCCGTGACGAAGTTGTATTAAATGTTCTCGTTGCATTTGTCAAGTTATTTCTTTATTAGAGTTAGCTCTTTCGACGAAGGAAACCATTGATATGCTCGGGGATTGAGGAAAATGTGGAGGGGAAGGGAGAGGGGGATGTGGAGGAGGTTGTCAAGGGGCAGATGTCGGCATTTTCAGATCATTTTCTGTGACTGACACCTACACCATTACTTGCAACAACTTATTTACGTTGAGCGTTTAAAGAAACACTGTTCTCGATCGAATGGAAATTTCACTTGAAGGTTTGCTTTGTACGTTCTTGTATGATTTTGGAAAAGTTCAAATTAAGCAACAATGCTTCGAATCGTTTCGTTCAATTTTTAGTCAACCACATTAAAAAACTGTTTACAGTTGCTTCGCCAAATTTCTTCATGGTCGTGCTTCCATCAGCAATAGATTTCTTGAAATTCAATTGTTGTTTCAAAAAGACAATGACAGGAGAGAAACTTTATGGAAGAGAATTACCACGTGATGGAACCGGGCAGAGGTATTTCTGGGCATGTCGAATGCCACGTCAACCGATTTTTCTGCTTTTCATGTATTCCGCACAATCAGATCGAAATTCAAGAAGAGGCTTGTGCCAGTTTATGGGAGGAATTGCTTAAAAAATTTGACATAGGTTTTATTAAATCCGTATACAACATTGTAAAGTAAAACAAAACTTGAATACATTCATACGAGCCAAAAAGTAAATAACAATTTCTTCTGGTAGCGAGAAGAACACAAGTAGTTCATTACGAAGCACTTAACGGATACTGATCGCTTTTTTGTAGTTGTTGCTCGGAGCGTGTAGCGACAGTTACTTCATAGGGTCGAGTAACAGCTAAAACAGATTGGTACGTAGTTCGTTTGCTACACGACACCGATGAAATCAGAAAAACAACATCACACTTTAACATGACAATTCCAGCTCTCACATAGAGCGTCTAACAATTGGTTATCTGACGGAGAAAAACGTAGTAGACAAGACATGCTGAAACATTAAACTTCATTTTCTAAAATGTTTTCGAAAATAAATTTATCAAGGTACCGTTTCTTCTAGTGCTCTTCTGAAACATTCACTATTTGGTCAAAACTATCTGAGCATCTATCAGTGAACGTTAATACAAGGTCGGTCCAATCTTCCCCTTTATGACAGCTTGAACTTTTCAATGCGGCGTCTGGATGTCTGTGGAGGAATGGCAGACCATTCCTCCTGAAATCCAGATATTGTACATATGTTCCATGGTGGAGCCTGGAACAAAGCTGACTCTTTAAATCATCCCATAGGTGTACCACAGGATTCAGGACGGGACACTGAGCAGGCCAGTCCATTTCAGGACTGTTATTGCCCACAAATACCTGCCTTACAAATGCTGCTTTACAACAGAGAGCATTGCCATGTTCACACAATCAGCGTCTCCAAAATGTTTGTCTGCTGTAAGCAACACACAAGTTTGTGAAGTACGTTCATACCCTTCCTTTCCTTAACATTTTCTTAGGCATAATAAGTGGATCACACCCCCATACTGCAACACAGGCTTGACTTTGCTTCGCTGTATGATCTACACTTGATGGCAGGTAACGCTCTCCAGGCATTGGCCCAATACAAAGCTTTCACTTTCTCGCAACTGAGTTAGTGTGCTTCATATTCAAAGTCACTCGTTTCCGGTCATCCACTGTCCAGTGGCATTGCTCTTTATGGCACTTCATGCGTCGTTTGCCATAGGCTACAGAAATGCATCGCCTGTGACAAGCTGCTCCACCGCTTCTTTTTTTATTTTTTATGGCACTTCATGCGTCGTTTGACATAGGCTACAGAAATGCATCGCCTGTGACAAGCTGCTCCACCGCTTCTTGTTTTATTTTTGATTCATTAGTCTTCTGACGGGTTCGATTGGCCGCTTCACGAATTCCTCTGCTATGCCAACCTTTTCAACCCAGAATGGCACATGTAACCTACGTCCTCAATTATTTGCTTAATGTATTCCAATCTCACTCTTCCGCTAAAGTTTTATCCTATAAGGCTCCCTGTACTACCATGGAAGTTGTTCTCTGATGTCTTAACAGATGTCCTATAATCATGTCCCTTCTTCTTGTCACAATTTTTCGTGTATTTCTTTCCTCGCCGATTTTACGGACAACCTCCTCATTGCTTACCTTATCAGTCCACTTAATTTCCAACGTTCTTCTGTAGTACCACGCCTCAAGCGCTTCGATTCTCTTCTGTTCCAGTTCTCTCACAGTACCTGTTTGGCTACTATTCAGTGCTGTGCTCCAAAGGTATCTTCTCGGCAATTTCTTCCTCAAATTAAGGCCTGTGTTTGATACTAGTAGACTTCACTTAGCCAGGAATGCCCTTTTTGCTAGTGCTAGTCTACTTTTTATATCCTTCTTATTCCGCTTGTCGTGTATTATTTTACTGCCTGGCTAGCAGAACTCCTTAACATCATCTACTACGTGTTTATCAATCCCCATGTTAAGTTTATCGCTGTTATTATTTCTGCTACTTCCCATTAATTTCTATTTCTTCTATTTACTCTCAATCACTAATCTGTACTGATGAGACAGTTCACTCCCTTCAACCGATCAAGATCTGCTTTTTCACTTTCAATGACGATAGCGGTATCATTAACAAATCTTATCATTGATATCCCTCCACCTTGAATTTTAATCCCACTGCCACTCAACAGCGATACTTTCAGCTGATTTTATACGACTTTTTGCAGTCCTTTTACTATTTTATCTGTGGTGCTCCTCCGCATTTTCATTTCGCAACCCTATCAGTATCACTTGGCCAGTTATAGATGGATTTAAATGGCCCGGATTGTCCACGTTCGGAGTCACTTGGATATCCTGAGCAATATAAGCTGCTTCTGTAACGACCATACTCTCTGTCTTCCTTTATACTGGTGGGTCTGCCTCTCGTCACGTTTGACTGACGATCCCTGCACGAAACGTCGGTCCTACCAACGTTAAATCTGACATATGACAACTAAATCTGGAACCAAATTGAAGAGCGAGCAGCCAAGTGCCCACACATATACCCGAAGGTACACCTTTAGCCTGTTTCTCCATAGGCTATTCCGACCCTATCAAAGTGCTGCTTTCAAACCAGTGACGACGCCGTGCTCAGACACGGGAATGAGGAGTTTGTTTCTCACTAAGTGCATCACAATGAAATGACGATACGGCGTTAGTGGCAGGGAGTCCCTACCTTGTTTGGCTTCCTGCTTCAAGTCTTTATTTGACGCCACTTAGGTGACTTGAGCGTGATGATATTTTGAGAAGAACACAACAGGTAGTACCAGAGCGGATAAAACCTCCGACACGGCAAGTGCATTAGTTTAATTAAAGCAATTATAAGTAATGTAACGCCAAAAATCTCAATGAACACAGTCTACGTAAATTGACTTACGAAATACTACTTTGCTAGGCGGGAGCGTGCTTCTTAGTGTTCGTATACGTGAATTGTGTAGAAGGCCACTTGCCCCACCACAATCATCGTATACTAGATGTCCATGCAAATCTTCCACACGGCATCTACCAGCACTGAGTGAGCAATGCCTTCCCAGTACGTCATACTGGCGGTTCCTTCACGCCACACTTCCTCGAGATATGGCTGAATCTCGGTCATCAGTCGATCCGATGCTGCCACGTGCATATCAGAAGTCTGAATCAGGCTGTCATTAAGGAAAAGACGTTCATCCCATAGTTCTTTACAATTTTCGGTGACATCGGATATGACTATTATCCGAAAATCGACCCATTGTGGCTAGTGAGCCTTCCGGTGTGTGTGTAGTGGATTCTGGAAAACTCTAGTAACGACTTAGCTATTATGGCACTCTACATTCTTAAGAATTTGCACTTTGGCAGTTTTTATTTCGGGCGTAGAGGCAATATTGGATTGAACAGTCAATCACAGGTTTGGAATAAACTGTAACAGTGCTAGTAATGGTCATCTTGGCCCAATTCAGACGTGCAACTTAGGCTGCGTTCACAGTGGCACCGGCAACTGTCGTCAGGCGCTGTCTCCAGAGGTCGCCCAATAATACCAGCCGACAGCGTGGTCACGGTGCGTCGTCCTCCATGATTTGCAGAAGTCAAGGAGCTCAGGTTAGATTAAATATGTATGAAATAGATTACATTTTAATCTCCAAGGGTGGAGACGGATGCTGCAATGTGACGCTTGTTATTAAAAAAGATGTCAAATGTATGTAATTGAGCTATATCCGTCTCTAAAAGAGCCGGCCGCAGTGGTCGAGCGGTTCTAGACGCTTCAGTCTGGAACAGCGCGACTGCTACAGTCGCAGGTTCGAATACTGCCTCGGGCATGTATGTGTGTGATGTCCTTAGGTTAGTTAGGTTTAAGTAGTTCTAAGTTCTAGGAGACTGATGACCTAAGATGTTAAGTCCCATAGTGCTCAGAGCCATTTTTTGAAGACGTAATGGTCAGATGTCAAATGTCGAAGTGTAACCTCTAGTTTTACTTGTACCACAACTGCTTCTTTACTGTGAACATCACACCTCTACAAGTGCTCGAAATTAATATTCGTTATCCGAAAGCTTTTCACGTACGGGTCTTCGCCTTTAGATACTCAGTATGATTCGTGATAACCTTAAAAACAAGATTACAGACATTCTGTGTTACCTGAATTTATTTAAAGTTGTGCTAACATACATTAATTAACCTTCAATGATTTTCATTCAGCTTATGTGTGAAAGACAAACATAAAGTTTAAAATAATTTACTCTGAACACCTGAAGCACTGAAAAGTTGAAGGACACCAAAAATGTAAGCCACCTATCGTAAGAGAATTGTCACGCTACTGGCATAAAAATTCCAGGAAAAAAATTAATAATTTGAACGCTGCTAATGACCATCTACTACAACCCAAAAATGATCCACTTCAGTAGCTTTAAGAATAAGACACGTCATTCTTCTCAAAAAGAAAAAAATGTGTGTGAAATCTTATGGGACTGAACTGCTAAGGTCATCGGTCGCTAAGGTTACACACTACTTAACCTAAATTATCCTAAGGACAAACACACACAACCATGCCTGAGGGAAGACTCGAACCCCCGCCGGGATCAGCCACTTGAACAGTTTATTTCTAGATATTACTCAAATAATTCACAACTAAAAGCTCCAATAACGATATTTCCTACGTGTGGTATCCGAGATACCGGCTATTTCAGTCGAACTTACCCAGATTAAGATTTTTTTTTTCTGGCCCCAGGATGCCACAAATTCCTTCTTTGACTAAACTTACCAGTTTCTCACAGTCAATGTTTCGAGTTGTATTAACCGTTATGACCGAAGAAGACAAACTGAATTAAATTTCACCGATTGTCGTCCAAAATACGTTCGCTCGGGTGATGAGATCGGCTACTCTTGTGACTGCGCACGTAGCGGCGTACTGATTGAAAAGATCGGCCGTCTTCGACCCACGTCGGTCGGCGGCGGAATCAACCGATTTCGGTGCTACTGTGACCGCAGTCTTAGTAGTGTGCTCTTTCTCATGTTGGGCATGATATTCCGCAGCTGAGTGTGTAAGTAAAATTGCAACATTGTGTAGTGTCCTTGTTGTGTCCCCAGTTGTTTCTTGTAGATCTACATCTACATCTACATCTACGTACATACTTCGCAATCCAGCATACGGTGCGTGGCGGAGGGTACCTCGTACCACAACTAGCATCTTCTCTCCCTGTTCCACTCCCAAACAGAACGAGGGAAAAATTACTGCCTATATGCCTCTGTACGAGCCCTAATCTCTCTTATCTTATCTTTGCGGTCTTTCCGCGAAATGTAAGTTAGCGGCAGTAAAATTGTACCGCAGTCAGCCTCAACCGCAGTCAGCCTCAAATGCTGGTTCTTTAAATTTCCTCAGTAGCGATTGACGAAAATAACGCCTCCTTTCGTCTAGAGACTCCCACCCGAGTTCCTGAGCATTTCCGTAACACTCGCGTGATGACCAAACCTAACAATAACAAATCTAGCAGCCCGCCCCTGAATTGCTTCTATGTCCCCCCTCAATCCGACCTGATAGGGATCCCAAACGCTCGAGCAGTTCTCAAGAATAGGTCGTATTAGTGTTTCACGAGCGGTCTGCTTTACAGATGAACCACATCTTCCCAAAATTGTACCAATGAGCCGAAGACGACTATCCGCCTTCCCTACAACTGCCATTACATGCTTCATACCGCTCTGCAATGTTACGCCTAAATATTTAATCGACGTGACTGTGTCAAGCGCTACACTACTAATGGAGTATTCAGACATTACAGGATTTCTTCTGGTGAGCTGTAGACTTCCACCATTACATTACCCTTGAGACGCTGTGAATCATCGATGGTGGACTCTGGAGGTGACTACATCACTCTAAAATGTTCTCGGTTTTTTTTTCTCTGTCGAATCAAGCGCTTGGGGACCCGTGTTAAATCGGTGGAATCCAGTGCGAAACTAGACTCGAAGAAGATGGGACCTGAACGATTTCGAGCGAAGGTCTGCCGTCGCCTGGCCGTGCTTTGCTTGCTCCTGAGCCAGCAGAGAGAGTTCGTGGGGGAGCCCAGCAGCTGTCGGCCGGAGGGCCCGCCAGTCCCGCTTGTTTCGCGGGTCGGACCAGCTGCGCGCGCTCAAGAGGTCCTGATTGGGACTTCCTGTCAGCGGCGCGACGCGACGCAAGCGGCTCCCCCCTCCCGGGTGACATGACCTGCGCAGCGCGAGGGCGGCCACTGTGTGTGTGTGTGTGTGTGTGTGTGTGTGTGTGTTCCATTCTCCGCTGGCGCTTTTTTGCCGCGTGCGACGAGATACTTCGCAGCTGTCGGCAGCCGACACCCCGATTACAACTCACAGCTCGCAGCTCTATCCGGCTGCGCAAACAAACAAGCCTCCCACCTCACGAATTAGCTCTCCCGCCTCGAGTGGCTGCTCTTAACAAATCGATCGCGCCTTGGCACTGTACGGGCTGCCGAGGTGTTTGGAGAGATCTGACGCCGCGCATCGTGTGTCCTCCGCAGGGAGTGCAGCACTGTAGGTATGGAGTTCAAATGGACTACAAACGAAATGGAAGCATCCGAGAGAAAGCTCGTTTCGTTGAGACATTTCGTCTTTGTGATTTTCTTACTGCAAGTATGCAGACACAATAGCCGCTCACTTGACGAAAGGTCTGTTCCTAAAGACTGGAAAGAAGCACAGGTCACACCAATTTTCAAAGAAGGAAATGTGTGTAACCCATTGCATTACAGACCCATATCACTGACCTTAACTTGCAGTAGGATTTTGGAGCATATACTGTACTCGAATATTATGAATCACCTTGAAGAAGATGACTTATTGATACATAACCAACACGGATTCAGAAAATATTGTTCTTGTGCAACACAGCTAGCTCTTTATTCCCTTGAAGTAATGACTGCTGTCGACAAGGGATCTCAGATCGATTCCATATTCCTAGATTTCCTCACAAGCGACTATTAATCAAATTCCATGCATATGGAGTATCGTCTCAGTTGTGTGACTGGATTCGTGGTTTGCTCTCAGAGAGGTCACAATTGGTAGTGATTGAAGGTAAATCATCGAGCAGAACAGAAGTGATATCTGGCGTTGTGCGAGGCAGTGTCATATGCCCTCTACTGTTCCTGATTTGCATAAATGATTTAGGCAATAATCTGAGCACCCCCTTAGATTGTTTGCAGATAATGCTGTAATTTACCATCTAGTAAAATCATCAGACGATCAATTCCAATTACAAAATGATCCAGAGACAATTTCTGTATGGTGTGAAAAGTGGCAGTTGGCAGTAAACAAGGAAAAGTGCGAGGTCATCCACATGGGTGCTAAAAGAAATCCGATTAATTTTGGGTATACGACAAATAGCACAAACCTAAGGGCTGTCAATTCGACCAAATACCTAGGAATTACAATTACGAGCAACTTAAATTGGAAAGACCACATAGATAATACAGTGGGGATGGCGAAACAAAGACTGCGCTTCTTTGGCAGAACACTTAGAAGATGGGACAAAACTACTAAAGAAACAGCCAACATTACACTTGTCCGTCCTTTGCTGGAATATTGCTGCGCGATATGAGATCCTTACCTGACAGGAGGACATCGAAAAAGTGCAAAGAAGGGCAGCTCGTTTCGTGTTATCGCGCAATAGGAGTAAGAGTGCCACAGATATGATACGCGAGTTGGGTTGGCAGTCAATGAAACAAAGGCGGTTTTCCTTGCGGCGAAATCTGTTTACGAAATTTCAATCGCCAACTTTTTCTTCCGAATGCGAAAATATTTTATTGACACCCACGTACCTAGGGAGAAATGATCATCATAATAAAGTAACAGAAATCACAGCTCGAACGGAAAGATTCAGGTGTTTCTTTATCCCACGTGCCATTCGAGAGTGGAATGGTAGTGAAGTAGTATGAAAATGGTTCGACGAACCCTCTGCTAGGCATTTAAGTGTGAATTACAAAATTTCGCTATCCAGGCAACTTTTAGGCGTTATTTTTTTAAAGTCATGTTGTAATAACATAAGCGGTTCTGTACTGTTTACTTACCCTCAACATGTTCCGGACGTACTTTATTGTAAACACAACGTTGCAACCGCAGAAAACACGTCAAACATAACACAATGAGCCACAAGATGAAATTATGAAAGAAAGACACCTTGGGCTAATCCATACAGTGTCCATAAAGCAACAAACGCCTACTGATAATGTTTACAAATGTTATGTCACTGGATGTCCACATGGCGAATCTCTTCGTCTCCCAGTGATCATTACGTCGAAGTGGTTCTACTGTTTTCACAATTTGGAAAATTAAACGTGGGTAAATGTAAGAATATGACACAGTAGCAAATAGCGGCAATCACACTTCTCTGTGTCGATGTCTATACGGTGTGTGGAGCTGCTGGATTTATTGATGTTTCGTGGTGGAATATTCAGCGTGTGTTCAAGCAAGCAGTGGTGAACACGCATATGGTCGGAGAAAGATCCTGAGAAAGACCAGAGAAGCGTTCCACGGTTTGTGAATTTAAATCACTTCTAAATTTGACAGAAATTAATGAAGGCAGTGAATGGAGGTCCACCCCCACCTGCCAGCGAGAGGGAACATTTCAACAGGAACTGCACGAAATGAACTTTTGGAATCGGTCATCTTACAAGAGATCTTTGCTTACGAACGCATGGGACGACAACAGCAAAGTTCATCGGGCTGGAAGAATGTGTGTCTGGGTTTCTGCACACTCTTCCACTCTATCTCGACTGAGTATTATATCACCTCACTTGGACGCCCCAGAACATATGTGGGACATATTAGAACAGTGGCTGAAACACTGACGTTAGAAACCCCTTAATTTGGTGGGAATGCGCGATCAAATCCTACATCTACATCTACATCTACATCTACATCTACATCTACATTTATACTCCGCAAGCCACATAACGGTGTGTGGCGGAGGGCACTTTACGTGCCACTGTCATTACCTCCCTTTCCTGATCCAGTCGCGTATGGTTCGAGGGAAGAACGACTGTCTGAAAGCCTCCGTGCGCGCTCTGATCTCTCTAATTTTACATTCGTGATCTCCTCGGGAGGTATAAGTAGGGGGAAGCAATATATTCGATACGTCATCCAGAAACGCACCCTCTCGAAACCTGGCGAGCAAGCTACACCGCGATGCAGAGCGCCTCTCTTGCAGAGTCTGCCACTTGAGTTTGTTAAACATCTCCGTAACGCTATCACGGATACCAAATAACCCTGTGACGAAAGGCGTCGCTCTTCTTTGGATCTTCTCTATCTCCTCCGTCAACCCGATCTGGTACGGATCCCACACTGATGAGCATTACTCAAGTATACGTCGAACGAGTGTTTTGTAAGCCACCTCCTTTGTTGATGGACTACATTTTCTAAGGACTCTCCCAATGAATCTAAACCTGGTACCCGCCTTACCAACAATTAATTTTATATGATCATTCCACTTCAAATCGTCCCGCACGCATACTCCCAGATATTTTACAGAAGTAACTGCTACCAGTGTTTGTTCCGCAATCATATAATCATACAATAAAGGATCCTTCTTTCTATGTATTCGCAAGATCTTCCTGCATTCCGCTACAATTTTCTAATGCTGCAACTTCTCTGTATACTACAGCATCATCCGCGAAAAGCCGCATGGAACTTCCGACACTATCTACTAGGTCATTTATATATATTGCAAAAAGCAACGGTCCCATAACACTCCCCTGTGGCACGCCAGAAGTTACTTTAACGTCTGTAGACGTCTCTCCATTGAGAACAACATGCTGTTTTCTGTTTGCTAAAAACTCTTCAATCCAGCCACACAGCTGATCTGATATTCCGTAGGCTCTTACTTTGTTTGTCAGGCGACAGTGCGGAACTGTATCGAAAGCCTTCCGGAAGTCAAGAAAAATAGGATCTACCTGGGAGCCTGTATCTAATATTTTCTGGGTCTCATGAACAAATAATGCGAGTTGGGTCTCAGACGATCGCTGTTTCCGGAATCCATGTTGATTCCTACAGAATAGATTCTGGGTTTCCAAAAGCGACATGATACTCGAGCAAGAAACATGCTCTAAAATTCTACAAGAGATCGACGTCAGAGATATAGGTCTATAGTTTTGCGCATCTGCTCGACGACCATTCTTGAAGACTGGGACTACCTGTGCTCTTTTCCAATCATTTGGAACCTTCCGTTCCTCTAGAGGCTTGCGGTACACGGCTGTTAGAAGGGGGGCAAGTTCTTTCGCGTACTCTGTGTAGAATCGAATTGGTATCCCGTCAGGTCCTGTGGACTTTCCTCTATTGAGTGATTCCAGTTGCTTTTCTATTCCTTGGACACTTATTTCGATGTCAGCCATTTTTTCGTTTGCGCGAGGATTTAGGGAAGGAACTGCAGTGCGGTTTTCCTCTGTGAAACAGCTGTGGAAAAAGGTGTTTAGTATTTCAGCTTTACGCGTGTCATCCTCTGTTTCAATGCCATCATCCCGGAGTGTCTGGGTATGCTGTTTCGAGTCACTTACTGATTTAACGTAAGACCAGAACTTCCTAGGATTTTCTGTCAAGTCGGTACATAGAATTTTACTTTCGAATTCACTGAACGCTTCACGCATAGCCCTCCTTACGCTAACTTTGACATCGTTTAGCTTCTGTTTGTCTGAGAGTTTTTGGCTGCGTTTAAACTTGGAGTGAAGCTCTCTTTGCTTTCGCAGTAGTTTCCTAACTTTGTTGTTGTACCACGATGGGTTTTTCCCGTCCCTCACAGTTTTACTCGGCACGTACCTGTCTAAAACGCATTTTACGATTGCCTTGAACTTTTTCCATAAACACATTCGGAACAGAAATTTTCGTTTTGATCTGTTAGGTAGTCTGAAATCTGCCTTCTATTACTCTTGCTAAACAGATAAACCTTCCTCCCCTTTTTTATATTCCTATTAACTTCCATATTCAGGGATGCTGCAACGACCTTATCATCACTGATTCCCTGTTCTGCACATACAGAGTCGAAAAGGTCGGGTCTGTTTGTTATCAGTAGGTCCAAGGTGTTATCTCCACGAGTCGGTTCTCTGTTTAATTGCTCGAGGTAATTTTCGGATAGTGCACTCAGTATATTGTCACTCGATGCTCTGTCCTACCACCCGTCCTAAACATCTGAGTGTCCCAGTCTATATCTAGTAAATTGAAATCTCCACCTAAGACTATAACATGCTGAGAAAATTTATGTGAAATGTATTCCAAATTTTCTCTCAGTTGTTCTGCCACTAATGCTGCTGAGTCGGGAGGTCGGTAAAAGGAGCCAATTATTAACCTAGCTCGGTTGTTGAGTGTAATCTCCACCCATAATAATTCACAGGAACTATCCACTTCTACTTCACTACAGGATAAACTACTACTAACAGCGACGAACACTCCACCACCGGTTGCATGCAATCTATCCTTTCTAAACACCGTCTGTACCTTTGTAAAAATTTCGGCAGAATTTATCTCTGGCTTCAGCCAGCTTTCTATACCCGTAACGATTTCAGATTCGGTGCTTTCTATCAGTGCTTGAAGTTCCGGTACTTTACCAATCCTCAGCGAGTGGTTTACTTCTCAACTGAATCCAGGCGGTTATCAAGTTCGTCGGGGCAATTACATGGTATTAAATGATGTTTGTAATGATTGCTCTGAGGGCGACAAATTTTTTTGTTCTGCAAGCTTACGTAGCACATTAACTATGCACAACGGTACCTGCTGTTCACATTGCGAAGTATTAACATGAACTGTAAGAACAAATCTACAGAAGCCTGGCAGCCTCATAGGCGACAACATACACGCAAAGAGCGTCTCATTCGGGACACTGAATATCGGCCAGTGTAGTTTTAGCGGACTTTTCAGATCATAGCATAGCGCTAACAAACGCCACGGCATAAACCGCCATGAGCTCATCGAAGGTAGCGTTCGAGCGCGGAGAAATGTGGCTACAGTGCTGTGTCGTTAATGAGACCTGCTTTAGAACTGCAACTGAGCGTGATGGACTGGTGGTTAGTGGTACAATCCACTCACTGTAGTCCTATGACGACAACATCACTGAGTCACGGTTACAGTCACTCAGCTCATGGAAATTGCTGCTTGCAGTAATTTGTAGGGATGTGAAATTTGATGAATATACAGGCTCAGTCGTACTTAAGCAGGTGTCAGAATTCACTTCGTATGTAGGATATTGGAGAAATGCTGTCAGTTTACGAAGGAGGCACCCTATAAAATACTAACGCGACCCATCGTAAAATATTGCTCAAGAGTGCGTAACTATTACCAAGTAAGACCAATGTGGAATAATGAACCTACACAAGGAAGTGTGGCAACAAATGTGACACGTTTCTTAAATCCATAGGAGAGCGCGTCGGAGGTACTGAAAACCAGAACAGGCATACGCTTTAAGATAAACATTAACTACCCTGAGAATGCCTGGTTGCTATCAACAAACAACGTAAGTGACGAATCTACTGACGTACTAAAACTCCCACTAATGCGAAGAGTATTTACAGCGCGCACACAGGTTTTTAAGCATTATTCTTGCCATGCTCCATAAGCAATGGAACGGGAACAATACCTAATATGTGGTAGAGACGGAAGTTCCCTTACACATGCAGTACACTGAAGTTCACAAGGATAGATGGATGCGGTCATACGGGTGCAAAACTAAACAAGAGAGAACTTTTTAACTGTGCTATATGAAAATTCCAGCGATTGAAATTTATTTATAGTTAAGGTGGAACAAGGACAGCACTGACGAAATGCACTACGATACAATATTGTGACAAAAATAAATAAAAAGGTTTGTACTAACCAAAATTTTTGCCATTTGGGAAAAGAAAGTCTTCGAGATATAATCGTAACATATTGGAATATGTCCGTATATGAAAGATGGCGATACTCGTAAAATAACGGGACTGATTCTTTCACAGTATAAGAACGCACATGCGCCAAAGATGAACGACCAATAGCTGTGAAGCGCGAAGCCTTCTCAGTTTAATGCGGCACCTCTGGTGACTTCAGACAATGAGTGTAGCCGTGGACTTCGTTTACGTAGGAGTTGTGCATTTTGTTTTGCCAGAGAAATGAAACGTGTACTAACAGAGCAACGAACTGTCGTGAAACTTCACACGAAACCTGGAAAACTGCTACTGAAACCTGTTTTTCACTAAACTAAGTGTGTGGTGAAGACTATTTATCACTTACAGGAGTTTTTGAGTGGTTCAAGATTTACCAATCTAGTGGAGAAGACGCTGAATAGGATTCACGCCCTAGGTGCCCTTCAACATAAAAAAAAACTTGAAAATGTCGAAAAAGTAGGTAATCTGATTCGATCCGGCCCTCGGTTCAGTATTCAATCGATAGCTGAAAACATAGGAATTATCAAAGAATGCATTAGTCAAATGTTACATAAGCAATTTAACGTGAGAAATGTGTGCACACACAGGTGCCGAGAGTTCTCACGATCGAACGAAAAGATGCCCATGAAAATGTGTGTAGTGCCACTTTTAACATCACTATAAATGATCCTCATTTCTTGGAAAGAGTGATAACATGTGAAGAACCTTGAAATTTTACTTATTATCCAGGAACTAGCTCCAATCCAGGCACTGGAAGGGCGTAACTTCACCGAAAGCGAAAGAACTCCAATGAGATTCAAAGTGGTGACGATTGTTTTTGGAATTGTGTATCTTCACTGGGTCTCTGAAGGTTAAACTATTAATGTACATTACTATCTTGAAGTTCTTGCTTAATTCCGTGGCTCCTGCACCGAGACAACGCACCGGCTCATACCCCATTGTCTGTTAACATGTTTCTAGTGAAGTACAGCATCCCAGTGTTTGACCACGCACCTTATTCACCCGAACAAGCACCATGTGACATTTGGTATCTAATCCCTAAGCTCACGTCTGCATTAAGATGAACAAAGGAAACACAGGTTAGGTGCCATTAAGAGACAGCTCGTGAACAGAAACAGGAATTACACGGTTCTTAAGATATATAATATTGTGATTGTATCTTTTCCGCTCTATGGAATCGAAGTATGGACTTCAAAGAGCAAATAATTACAGAGGACGGAAGCTGCAGAAATGTCACTGCTAAGACTTTGGACAAGGTGCAGATTAAAAGATCTTCGGCACAGGATCGATCATTATTTAATTTAATAACAATTTATAATACTAGAGCGCATACGAGTGCAGCAACTTCTGTGCTACCGGGTCGTATCTTCTGTCCGTTAAGGGACTGAGTGTTGTGTTGTCCTTACGTTCGTATCCTTATAACTGACATCACGGTATTGAAATGGCTGGATGGGCATGTCTTGGAAACGAATTAAAAGAAGAAAAAAAACGTTTTTCACTCACTTTCTTGCAATAATTAACTTCGGATAACAAATGAGATATAAAAATAAAACAGCCATTCGCCTCACATTAATAGGATAATCTGATCAGAAGTGTGAAAAACTATAATGTGCAGTTCTAAATTACCCTAAGATACATACATTATATCAATAGAGCAATATTGCTTCTGCCTGCAGATGACTTTACAAGTGGGCACTGAAATAAAGTAAAAACAAACGAAATGGCTCACTAAAATAATCCATAGACCACTCCTACAAACACGTTTATAACATTCCGGATAGACAACAGATAGGCCAACAAAATTTATACAGATATAAAACTTACAGAAGACGCAATGGCTTATCACTATTTCGCAATGATCCCACAATGGCCTCACCGGGTTTTCAATTCAAAACAATGATGGTACCCTCAGACAGCACCACGAATATGCTGTCCATATACACTTAAATATAGCTACGGTACAATTAAATTCCTCACGGCCTCGCCGTGCTTTCACAACGAGACACCATAGCAGACCGCCTTCACTAATCCCAGTACACAACGCTGCGCTACGTTTGGTCGGTCAAAACTGTCCCAACAACTAATCCCGACAACTGCAGTTGAGGCACATATCACTTTACGCTCTGCACTACACCGCTGTAACCGAAATTCTCTATCGTCCTCCGTCCACATCTATGAACTGCAGTCTACTTCTGGGCGCCGTGTGGAAGACGACATCTGCTGCCACAGCTCGACTATGTCTGCGCTGCAGGCAGCCACAGCCCGTACTGACCGTGGCAGTCCCCCGCTGCTGCTTCCACGCTGCGTGTGCTACACGAAGCTCCGCTTCCCCGGGTCTGTTTTCCTTGGTGGCTATCAACGAACTCCCGGTCTGCTCTGCCTCGCCTCCAGAGCGGTGCTGGCGGCGGTTCCCCCGGCTCTGCCTGCGATCTCTCGGGCAGCGTGTCACCACTACATAGCTCGGAATTGCACCCCCGCGGAGTGGAGTCCAAATGGGTTGCAATACTTTGCCCAGGTCATAAGAGGAACCGCTAGGCGAGAGAAGAACTTCACGTTCAACGAATAGCAGAAAATCTCCAACCGTACCGAAAAGAGTGATATGACCTAGCTATGGATATGAGCTGAATTCCAATGAAAACCGATGATTACAGACTAAAAGATAAAAGATAGATAGGACGACCACGAAAACCATGGTGCGAACAACATGAAACTGCTTAATTTCGGAACAGGAAATATGTCTAACCCGAAAATGAACATGATTACTGGTTAGTGAAATCTGGAAGCAAATCATAGAATACAGAATAAAAGAAAGCGCCATATATGAACAAATCAGTTATGACGTTTTAAATCAGTTATGATGTTTTATATGCGCACGTACACTGAATTTCGCATTAATCTCGTTTCATGCACTCGTTTTGCCACTGAACCTGTCCTCCCTCAGTAACATAACGAGGAAAGAAGTGAGAAAATTAAGTGGATGTCTCGCGTTTCTAGTATTATCTCGTGTTGAGTTTGTGTAACGTTGAAATACGATCGCCTGTAATTACGACTTTAAATAGACCTAATGGACGATTCAGACCCAATCATATATTAAGAAGGCATGCTCAAAAGTAATGCGTCCAAACTTTTTGAGTGAAACTCTTAAACTTTTTAAGTGAGAAGCATGTTGTTAACTTTCTAAAACTTCATTCTTCATTTGATTCTTGAGTTTCTCCCGGCGTATTTGATAATCAAAATATCCACGGGTGTACTGCCGGTCTACAGTGTCCAACGGGCACAATATTTCGGCGATCATACATGTCGCCATTATCAGGTGAACTGACGGACGTATTTTCTTTTTAATGGAGAATACTACGAACAAACGGAGGGAGTCGCCATGGGTAGCCCACTCTCACCGGTAGCGAATTTGTACATGGAGAACTTCGAGGAGGAAACCCTGTCGTCATCCGAATGGAAACCTACTTGCTTTTTCCGTTACGTGGACGACACGTTCGTCATCTGGCCACATTGTATGGATAAACTCCTTGACTTCCTTACACATCTAAACTCCATACACCCCAACATCAAATTCACTATGGAGACTGAAACAGAGGGTAAATTACCTTTTGTTGACGTCTTGGTCAAGAGAAGAGCTAACGGCACCCTGGGTCATGGGGTGTATCGGAAGACAACGCACACTGATCTGTATTTGCACGCAGACAGCTGCCACCACCCTTCACAGAGGAATGGGGTACTTAAAACTCTAGTACATAGGGCGCGCACTATCTCTGAATCAGAGAGTCTACCCCAGGAATTGGAACATCTGAGAACTGTAAAAATGGGTACTCAGAGTGGCAGATTCAACGTGCTCTCCGCCCAACCACTACAGCACAACCTGTGGAGTTGGATGAAATCACGAGCGAGGAGGTAGGCACTGCGTTTATTCCACATACAGGCGCAATCTCGGGGAAAATCGCCCGGATTTTGAAGAAACACCGGGTCGGAACTGTATTTTGTCCTCCGAATAAAACTCGTGCACTGGTGGGGAGCGCCAAAGATGACCTCGGTTTGAGGAAGGCCGGCGTGTACCAGATTCCGTGTCAATGTGGCAAATCGTATATTGGTCAGACGATACGTACCGTCGAGGATCGATGCCGTGAACACCAGAGGCACACTCGACTGATGTATCCGAGCAAGTCGGCGGTCGCTGAACATTGTTTATCGGAAAATCACGCTATGGAGTATGAACGCACGAGGATTCTGGTACAGACGTCGAGATACTGGGACAGCGTTGTTAGAGAGGCCATCGAAATTCGCACCAATGACGACCTCATAAACCGTGACTGTGGCTATAATCTTAGCAAGGCTTGGGAACCAGCGATTGGGTTAATCAAGAGTAAATCGAGCAAACGTATATTTGTGACGACCACGGCGGACAGAGCCATCACACCGAGGCGGAGGGAATTTAAATCGGCCGCCACCGCGACCGAACCCAGTTCCCTCTGAGCAGCCATAGCGTACGGATCTCCGTGCCGGCACGTTCACAGGAGCTAAGTCCGTCAGTTCACCTGATGATGGCGACATGTATGATCGCCGAAATATTGTGCTCGTTGGACACTGTAGACGGCGGTACACCCGTGTATATTTTGATTCATTCTTCATGTCTACATATTTCTAACCCCTTGCCGTTAGACGGGTCCCAATTGTAACCTGTAACATGGTTGTGTGCAATGTAACTCATGTCGTTGAGTGAGAAAGAGCGTGCTGTAACCAAGTTTCCCATTCGAAGAGTAGGGCCACACATGGAGCACCCTCTGCTTGAGCCTGACAATGTCAGACCACATACGAGCTCTGCGACACCTGCAACAATCCGACGTCTTGAATTCACTGCCATCGATCATCCTCCATACAGTCCCAGCTTGGCCCCAGCCGATTTCCACCTTTTTCCAAGACGCAAGGAACGCCTCCAAGGACTGCACTTTGATAGTGAAGAAGTGGTGCAAGTAAAGGTTAGGTTGTATCGACGTCAAAAATGTAAACGTTCAACAGTGATGGTATGAAAAAACTGGTCTCTCGTTGGGAGAAGAGTATTCGTTGCCACTGCGGCTGTGTTGAGAAATAAATATACAGGGTGGTCCACTGATAGTGACCAGGCCAAATATCTCACGAAATAAGCATCAAACGAAAAACTTACAAAGAACGAAACCCGTCTAGCTTTAAGGGGGAAACCAGATGGCGCTGTGGTTGGCCCGCTAGATGGCGCTGCCATAGGTAAAACGGATATAAACTGCGTTTTTTTAAATAGGAACCCCCCGTTTTTTATTACATTTTCGTTTAGTACGTAAAGAAATATGGGACTGATGACCTCAGATGCTAAGTCCCATAGTGCTTAGAGCCATTTCAACCATTTTTGCAGGTCGTGGTTGACGTTTCACATGTGGCTGAACACTTCCTCTTTCCTTAAATAACGTAACTATCCGGCCAACGGTCCGGACACTTGCATGAAGTCGTCCAGGATACCGAGCAGCATACACAGCACATGCCCGTTGGGCATTTTGATCACAGTAGCCATACATCAACACGATATGGAGCTTTTCCGCAATTGGTAAACGGTCCATTTTAACAAGGGTAATATATCACGAAGCAAATACCGTCCGCACTGGAGGAATGTTATGTGATACGACGTACTTGTACGTTGGTCACTATTACAGCGCCTCCTATCACAAAGCGAAAAAAGTGGTCCAACTAAAACATTCATATTTCTTTACGTGCTACACGAATATGTAATTAAAATGGGGGTTCCTATTTTTAAAAACGCAGCTGATATCCGTTTGACCTATGGGAGCGCCATCTAGCGGGCCAACCATAGCGCCATCTGGTTTCCCCCTTCAAGCTAGACAAGTTTCGTTGTTTGTAGTTTTTTCGTTTGACGCTTATTTCTTGAGATATTTGGCCCGGTCATGATTAATGGACCACCCTGTATACACATGAAGAATAAAGATACATGATATTGATAAGTTTTGTTTTATTTAAAAAGCGTTAACATTTTTCACAGAAAACATTCGGGGGATTATTTTTCAGCATACCCTCGTATATATAATACAGGAAGTCCATTAGACGAATTTTAGAGCATGCTAAGCAGTGGTTGAGTTACTGACGAAGTATAGATGCAAAAGGTTTTCTGCATGAGACAAAGCCTCTTCAGCCACAAACACAAACGGCGTAAGTGTATTGACTGCTGTAAATCTTCTACAGTTATCCGGAGTTTACAGTTCTTGGTTTATAAGCTAATCTACAGGAAGAAAGTGATTCAAATGGCTCTGAGCACTATGGGACTTAACTTCTGACGTCATCAGTCGCCTAGAACTTAGAACTAACTAAACCTAACTAACCTAAGGACATCACACACATCCATGCCCGAAACAGGATTCGAACCTGCGACCGTAGCGGTCGCTCGGTTCCAGACTGTAGCGCCTAGAACCGCACGGCCACTCCGACCGGCTACACAGTACAAATTGCAGGACAGATTCCTCAAACGTAGACGAAGAAATTATTTTATATGAACATATGTCTGGAAACACTTTGTTTTCATTTTACAGTTCATTTTCTCCAACTCATTAATCAGTGGACACATACACAAACAGAACTCACCAGCGTACCACTGCCTCTCTTTCTCACAGGAAATGTTCAATATGCCCTCCGCGCACAATGATACATGCATCAACCCGCCGCCGTAGGGAATCTCGGATCAGCAGATGTATTCCTGGTCTATTGCGTATGGATTCACAGCCTCGTAATCGGAGACTGAACATCTTGTACTGCGGTTCCATACATAAGAGCCCTCAAAAGCCCCCCACAAACAAAAGTCCAATTGGTTTATGCCCAGAGAGTGTCAATGCTAGCCAACTGGTTTATCTCTACCTACCTATCTGCCACCGAATCCGTTATTTGGAAGCTGAAGGATATTAACACTAAAATGAGGTGCTCCGTCGTGCATGAAGTACATTTTGTCGTACAACTAAGGAACATCTGCTAGCAGATCAAGTAGAACATTCTCTACGAAATTATGTCAACTGTCCGTTGCTATAGGGTGGGAAAAAGTGAGGCCCTATCAGCCAGTCACTATCAATGCCTGCCCAAACGCCGACAGGAAATCTTTGTGGATGACGTTCTTCAACAGGTGCGCGAGGACGGACGCCTGCCCAAACATGCCGGTTGTGACAATTTACAATGTGTAACTCGTTGGAGAAAATGAGTTGTAACATGGACAAAAAAGCGTTTCCTTACCCTTGCTCATTTAACATAATTTCTTCGTCTATGTGTGAGGAATATGTGCTGCAATTTTTGCCGTACATTTCTATTACACCCTGTACAACCTGTCTCAGGAGGCCAGATAAGTAAAGTGCAAATGCAGATATTGCGTTGATCGGAAAGTTTTCCACAGATAATATCACTCGACAATATTATATAGGCACCATTTTGGTGGAACATCACTCTATGGTGGGTTGATGTCATACTTCTGAACATAGTGGTCAAGTATTTTATTCTGTTGACTGTGCAGTCTTTTACTCAAAGACTGCTCAAGTACGTATTTTGCAAAAGGGAATTTTGAAATGTGGATTGTTATTACGAGTATTTACGATCACTCGTGTCAGGTTTTCGTCAATTAGGCCGGTATAAGGTTCAGATGCCTCTGAGCACTATGGGACCTAACATCTATGGTCATCAGTCGCCGGTATAAGGATACTTGCCGTCGGTATAGTGGTAAGTGAAAGAAAATGAATTTTGCCTGAGCTAACTGGCTTCTACAAGTTTTTGTTGGTTGTAGTCTCTAACACTCAACTGTTTCGCTTGCAAGAACTGGTATTGTGCTGTATTTCTGGGAACTTGGTATAGAGGTGGCCGGACGCAGGATACTGGCGGAAACGTTATATGACGACGCAGCAGCTGGGTCTCGACAGTACTGTGCTAAAAGGAAAGCTATGTCCCATTTATAAATATATACAAATTTAAATTCTGTGAGCGTTAATATCAGCTAGTAGCCGTTGATTTCTTTATAAATTGTGAAACGAGTTAGCTCTCTATTCACTAGATGTTAATTTTGGTACACTTTGTAGTGTTTAAGATTTTTAGTTTTGTTAGCTGTGCCTCGTGAGTCAGTGTGGAGAAAGGCATTTAATTAAAAGTTTAAGTAAGGTAAACGCAACTGATATTTCAAAACCGAGATAAGTATTTAAAAACTGGCATAAATTGTCGAATTTTAGATTTTACACCGTGAATGTTATTATCAGTATAGATATGGCTGTGATATAGTCTTAAACAGTTTTATAAAGAAAGTAATTTCATGACGAAGTGTCTAATGATTCTCTTTTCAAATAAAGATAGTACTGAAAGTGAAGAAAAACTTCTCTCTCCCGGATAATTATTTTTTATGGTCGTCAGTGACCAAAGTTCTGTTTAGTTTGATCTTAAAAATATTAATGTAGTGCTTACTCAAACCGCTCCACCCTTTTCCCATTGCGGCTCAGTACACTGTTACAACCACTTCAGTTTCATGTGATTCTTTGGGGATGGATTGTTTCCTGTGTTCACGATCACCTCTGCTAGTCCGTCTACTGCCTTGTAATTGCCGACCGCGGTGGTCTAGCGGTTCTACGCGCTCAGTCCGGAACCGGGGGACTGCTACTGTCGCAGGTTCGAAACCTGCCTCGGGCATGGATGTTGTGATGTCCTTAGGTTAGTTAGATTTAAGTAGTTCTGAGTTCTAGGGGACTGATGACCACAGACGTTAAGTCCCATAATGCTCAGAGTCATTTGAACCATTTGAACCTTGTAATTTCTGGCGACGACCACGCAGTGGTTGAGCACTTTTGTAGTAATGCTGGTGCTAGTTTTATCAAATCGTGGATCCCTTTAGCCAGACATCATTTGTACAAACATTTGCACACGAGTCCAGTTTGAAATGGTTGGGTCAAGTATCATAAAAATTGCCTAGTGACATGAAAGACAGCGTGAGCGTGCGGGGTTGCTATTCTGTCATTCTGCGCAACGGATTAATATAAGATGTACCCTTTACCCTATGGCTCCTGCAAGATTCAATTTCCACCCCCACACTACTACAGAAATCAGACAGACGCTCCTAACGTTCTAAAGAGAAATGCCTGAAAAAATTTCAGCAATAAATATCTTCTGGAGTCGTCCGCTGTAAGGAAATGACACAAAAATTGACAAAATTTCTTACTTAACTGGTGGGATACTTGGGTGCTGGAGTAGTGCTAGTTAGTGTAAGAAAAGCATAAAACTAACGAAATTATTATATATTTTGCTAAAATTCTGAGAAATCACAATGGCACTTTTATTTATGAACTGAAGACGTTATTTCCTGGTTCTTTTCGGAATGTGAAGTTACCTCTCAAGGATAGGATTCGCTAATGAAATTTCTATACAAAGTTTAAGATTGTTATTGACTTAGCAGAATGGCTGAGAGCCACGCCTACTCAACTTGAATGATTATCCGTTAAGAGTGTTGCTAGGTATGGTCGAGGCTGTCGAGTGTGAAATGCAGTGAAGTGTACTGTTGTGGAGGAAATATGGGGCTCACAAGAGCTGTAGCGCACAATACCATAAGCTGCGATGACTGCTGTCTGCGCCGCTCGCTGCTGACAAATAAGATAACTCTCGTTCTACCTGGATTGACCTACACCTTGATGAAGTCAAGGACTCCTATTTGCCCCTAGTCTATTGGCGTGGTACACCTGTCAGATAACCAGTCCACCGCGATGCCACTCAAAATTCGCTCGCAGGCGTTTAACTATAACTCTGTCCGTTCACACCGCACAATAAGTGTGGCGGCCAACACAGTGAACAACGCTTAATCGCAAGAACTCAATATAGAATCGCACTTCGATTTGCCCTCGACAGAGGTGCTCTCTCAGTGAAGTACTGAGGAGAGACTTTTCCTCACTCTTTGAGTACACGTACGAGCGCGCACGCTCTCGTTACGCGTTTTCGCTCCAAGAGCGACAACAGAGCGGCCCCTCTCCACGCCAGACGTGAAGGGATATATCTTTCGGTCTCTTCCAATACTCCTTCAGCTCAAGTCGTCAGAAATATCGTCTGCCAATCAGCATTGCTCTTCTAAAACGGGAGACTGACGTTTCGTTTAAGGCGACCAACCCGGAACTCTGTAGTAACGGTGTTTGGCGTTTGCTGTCTCCCTGTGAAAATCTCTGAAACTGCGTGCTATGTGTAAAGAATGCGTAGGCTGGCCACTCCCACACAATGCAGTGGAATTTGCTTTTAAGCCGAACACGGGGTCATCCTTTCACTCGGGCAAATGCTGTCTGCTCTACGGGCGGTCACCGGCCGATGTAGATGGGTTACGACCAGCCTCCAGGTGTGTGGTTGCCTCTCTCGAGCTAAAAGCTCCTGTGGCCGTCGTGTCTGGAATGTATGTGTGTACACCAGCCTCCAGTATTTCAACCACAGTGCACACTTGGGATTTATTAGTTATTTGCATATCGTTTACATGAATTCATACAATATTGACTTTATCTTAACGAGTTTGGGTTCGTATGAAGCGTCCTGATGTGCGGAATATGATTGTGGGGGCGGAATATGTAAGCAATGAAGATCAGGAGACCACGACGTCTTACAACAATCACCTGCCATCCCAAACTATTTTGAATTCTGAAAAATTGAGGAATTCGTTTCGACGTTTAGAATGGCATAGGTTCTTCCTATGGAGCCTATGTTCGACTTAAAATTTGGAGTCGAAGTTGGCGCAACTCAACGTATTCCACAGATTCTAAGATTCTATTTGAAAGTTGTACAAGCGACACGCAATTAGAGCAAAATAATGGACAGGAAACTCAATTCCATCGAAAATGACTGCTATGTCTATTTCCGGAAATACTAGTACTGTAGGCGTAGATTGCAGATTTGTAATTTATTTATAGTTTCACCCGGGTAGGGCTTCATCAGACAGTGGTGAAATAAATTGCAGGGGGATAAACCAAGTTAAAATTAACGCTATCAGCGTACGTCACATCGATGGAACATCAGAACTGAATGTACTTAATTACGACGACAAAAACAATCACATCACCCGAATTTGAACTTGACGAATGCCCTTGGAATTAATTTTAACATTACCTGATGAAGCCCTATCCGGGCAAAATGCTTAGTAAATACGTTACAGATCTGTTACTACGACTGCTTTTGCAGTCTACCCACTGAAAGCGAGCTGCTGTAACTGCTCTTAGACCGTACCCAAATTCAATATTTTTCATAATTTGGTTTACGTTGGACATCCACAAGTTACAATGAAATTCTATTTTACATCTTGGCTGCATTATAACCACAGTCATTTATTTCGCATAATTAGTTGGTTAGGGCACTCAGACGCAACATGTACGTTTGTCACTGATTTTGGTTACCGCCGGCAGCGAGTATATTAACACGAAAAACGGAAGCATCTATATGCAGCAGCGCAACGAACAGCCACTTCTTCTGGCGACGGCACTGGGAAACAGAAAACACGAAGTGAAAAGTCCGTAACCGGCGAATGACAGGACCACAACTGTCCTTTCGGAGGAAACGAGGCGGAGGAGGACTGCAACCCGAGAAAAGAAGTCGGCGCCAGAAAGGAACATCTACCTCGAAAACAAGCCTATAAAACGCTCCTCGTCTCGTGAGAGCCAGCCCGTTAGCCGTAAGGCCCGGCGCACGCACGCGTGTCCGATCTAGAGAAAGGAGGCGGCTGGTGGGGCGTGGGAGAGGGGGGGGGGGTTGAGGGTGGTAGTGGGAAAGGGTGAGGTGGAGGGGCGGGGGGGGAAGGCACACTACTGCTGCCGCCCGCCGATATTGACTTCCGCTGGTTTGTCTGCCGGGCACGCAAACGGTCTTCAAACTGCCGTTCGGCCGGGACCCTCAGCCGTTCTAGTTTTATTTCCTTTAAGGAAATACGTAAAATTCCTCGGCGTAGCGCAACTTGTAAAACGCAGGCGGTCGGCGTCGGAATGCCGGAAACTTGGGAGTCACCCCGCGCCATCTTGCACATCGCGCCAGTTTTTACTCCCTTAGGCCCACCCTTAAACGCTGCGCCCAGTGAACTCTTTGTTACTAAGTCGCATAAACTCGCGAACTTATGCGTTCGTCTTCCGATATTTGCTGAGAACTCCCGAATTGGAAGCAATATCGTACTCCCTTTTATAGACAGTGTCCCTTTTTTATTTTTGCTTTACTTCCAAAGCAACTTTCCTCCAGTTCGGTTCGTAAAATCTATCCGTCAGTTACCTAATAACTTGGCAAACATATCACAATAAAAACCTCCACCGTGATGAATGGTAGCTGAACGTTCTTGTGATTTACGCTGTGGAGCTGCACAGTGTTCCTACGGTATTCGAGAAGCTAATAAATACTAAGATTGCAAATTACTTCCACAGGAAACCATAAGGTTGCGTGCGTTGAGGCATAGCTGCGTTGTCAAGCAAGTTTAGACGACTGATTGCCAAGACAAAATGAAGTTGCGATTTAATGGGACTTAATCCCAAATACACTACGATATCTCCCCACGCCGCCCCCAACCACCCCCCACACCCGGACAGTCGCAGCATGTTTACATTCCGTTTTCGGGATTCGTGCATGTGCCCGGCCCCAGATGGAATCCGCCTGCCGGTTTAACGACGAGAGTCGGTGGACTGGCAAGCCTGGACGTGTTTTTAGGCGGTTTCCCACATCCATCTAAGCGAATGCTGGGCTAGAACCCAAGTCCCGCCTCAGTTACATGATTCGCAAACATTTAGGAAACTTTCGCCTACGATCAAATTGGCAGCACTATACACAGTTCCGATAAATTTCGGAGTATGGGAGGGGGTGGGGGCTAAAAGAAGGGCTACAGGAAGGGCTTCCGGCCACCCTCCCATATGATAATGAAAAAAAACGGAGGATAAGAATCCAAACTATATTATGAACGATCTCGTTGCAGATGACGCATTGGATAGTGGGGGAACACGACGTAGTAAGACGTCAACTGTATCTTAATACAAATATTGCAAATTAAGTGCACTTTTAGCACAGAGACGACAAGAACAATTAAGAATGCTCATCGGTTGCAGTTTACGAAAGCAACAACGCGCTCACAGTCCCCAGCGATATGAGAGCAGTTCAATGAACTCCTAAAGTGGTAGGTATTTTTCATTTAGTTCGCTTGCTCAAGATCCCAGGTTCCTGGGTCCGATGGCCAGCCGCATTGGAGGGATTCTTCGCTCGGGAATTTGGTGTTCGTGTTGTCCTAAACATTTCATCTCATCCTAATCAGTGCCCATGTCTCACAAGTGGCGTCCAAAAGAAGTTCAAAGTATTGAAAGTTCTACATCATCTGTACAAATCCCTTATTTATTTTCTGCCGGTTTCGATCGTAGTGACCATCTCTACAAGAAGAAAAACGGAGAAACAGCAGAATAGACGACGTACAGTTAATTGGATGAATTGCATATCTATCGAATGTAATCTGCTTTTCTTCTTTCCTCTGAAGATGATCACTGCTACCTGAACAACTGCTGACAAACATGCAGTTCTTCAAATTTCTTACCCGTGAATCAAATAACCTCATTAAATTGTTAGTCAAACTGAAAGCCTTGCACCTGACAGCTGAGCAAACCAAGATGAGTTTCTCCCAACCAAAAATCCCAGGCTATCATTTTGTTTGTAGGGATTTGTGACAATAGGAAGCCGAATTATGGTAGGTCACAGTGAGCAACTATAGGTGAAGAAAGGATATTTCATTAATTTGAACGAACAAATGGGAAACGTACACGCTGATCGTAATCAGAGAATTCCCGAGCTACCACTGAGATGCAACTTGATGCTCAACGGCAAACGAATTTTGATCAGCAACGGATGAGCTCTTAATAATCAAGAGTGGAGAAAAAGTGCAAGTCATTATTTTCCGAAACTAACACTTTACATTAACGGAATGAAGTGAAACGATATTGTGAAAATTATTTCTTGTGGGACACAGTCATTCCAATTTCAACCGAAATAATCGGTTTCGGCTAGCATCGGTCATATTCAAATCTAAAAGACATTGAAATGTAAAAATTAAAAGGTTAGCTATGCAGATTACGACAGAATTAAAAGTGCAATAAAATAATGTCACACCGTAAAATATATGCTGTAATTGAAACCTCTACTGCAGAAAACAAGATGTCTATTATTACGCGTGAGGTGGCTGCTGTACATAAAAGTTAATCCCTGGAGGGTTGTTAAATATTCATTTGCTACTAACACACTTCAATTAAAAAATTCGACACAAATATTAAAACTGTTACAATGGCTCTGAGCACTATAGGACTCAACTTCTGAGGTCATCGGTCCCCTAGAACTTAGAACTACTTAAACCTAACTAACCTAAGGACATCTCACACATCAATGCCCGAGGCAGGATTCGAACCTGCGACCGTAGCGGTCACGTGGTTCCAGACTGAAGCGCCTAGAATCGCTCGGCCACATCGGCCGGCCAAAAATATTAAAGAGGGTATATAAATACACTACTGGTCATTAAAATTGCTACTCCAAGAAGAAATGCAGATGATAAACGGGTATTCATTGGACAGATATACTAGAACTGACATGTGATTACATTATAACGCAATTTGGGTGCATAGATCCTGAGAAATCAGTACCTAGAACAACCACCTCTGGCCGATTAACGGCCTTGATACGTCTGCGCATTGAGTCAAACAGAGCTTGGATGGCGTGTACAGGTACAGCTGCCCGTGCAGCTTCAACACTATACCACGTTCATCAAGAGTAGTGACTGGCGTATTGTGACGATCCACTTGCTCGGCCACCATTGACCGGACATTTTCAATTGGCGAGATATCTGGAGAATGTGCTGGCCAGAGCAGCAGTCGAACATATTATGTATCCAGAAAGACCTGTACAGGGCCTGCAACATGCAGTCGTGCATTATCCTGCTGAAATGTAGGGTATCGCAGGGTTCGAATGAAGGGTAGAGCCCGGCCGTAACACATATGAAATGTAACGTCCACGAACAAGAGGTGATCGAGACGTGTAACCAATGGCACCCCATACCATCACGCCGGGTGATACGCCGGTATGGCCATGACGAATACACGCTACCTATGTGCGTTCACCGCGATGTCGCCAAACACGGTTGCGACCATCATGATGCTGTAAACAGAGCATGGGTTCATCCAAAAAAATGACGTTTCGCCACTCGTGCACCCAGGTTCGTCGTTGAGTACACAATCGCATGCGCTCCTGTCTGTGATGCAGCGTCAAGGGTAACCGCAGCCATGGTCTCCGAGCTGATAGTCCATGCTGCTGCAAACGTCGTCGAACTGTTCGTGCAGATAGTTGTTGTCTTGGAAACGTCCTCATCTGTTGACTCAGGGATCGAGACGTAGCTGCACAATCCGTTACAGCCATGCTGATAAGATGCCTGTCATCTCTACTGCTAGTGATACGAGGTCGTTGGGATTTAGCACTGCGTTCCGTATTACCCTCCTGAACCCACCGATTCCATTTTCTGCTGACAGTCATTGGATCTAGACCAACATAAGCAGCAGTGCCGCGATACGATAAACCGCAATCGCGATAGGCTACAATCCGACCTTTAACAACGTCGGAAACGTGATATGCATTTCTCCTCATTACACGAGGCATCACAACAACGTTTCACCAGGCAACGACGGTCAACTGCTGATTGTGTATGAGAAATCGTGTAATCTCCCCACGGAAAATTACCCTTTACCACGCAATAATTAATAATGGTCAACCAAATCATCCACAAGTATTTACGTTTGAAAAGTATCTGATCAGATTTTCTAGTAATATATGCGCCGACAGCTCGTCGACGCCAAGGTATTTTTCTAGTACGTTTATTCTTTGGAACAACAGAGGTACAGAAATGTATGCTCCATGGTTATTATAGAGGGAGAAAGGAACAGCTTCGGAAGTATCGGTTGGAAGATTGGCGGATTGCTAAAGGAGATTTATTTACTCTTCTTCGCGCTAAAGCGAGCTAGGAAAGTTTGTGCCGCTAGCGTGATAGATAAAGAGAAAGAAAAACCTGTAAAAGAAAATTACATGAGACTTGGAACCAACAGAAAACGGAACATGTACGGAAATGGATTCAATAAACAATTTTCCTCAGAAATAAGGTTTGTGACCATTTTATTCTAGAGTGAATGACGAATGAGTTCTCTGTCTGAACCATTGATGATTGTCTGGGCCCTGTAATTAATTGGGAAGTTTCAGCTGTGACGAAGAGAGCCTGCAATCTCTGAGTTTTTATAAATCGTCCAAAAAGGCTTCGTCCACATCTGAAATTTTAGATCTGTCGTAAACTGAACGAATTGTTCAAACGATCGATTTTCCCAACTGAATGCAGCGCTTAATAATAATAACAAATGTAAAGATCTTTTCCAGCAAGCCAGCCGCTGAACATTAAGACGAAGGGCTCCACCAGAGATTCTACTAGGCTGATTTCACGTAAATAATATATTTAAACTGTACACAGATAAAGGACAGAGAGAGAGAGAGAGAGAGAGAGAGAGAGAGAGAGAGAGAGAGAGAGAGAGAGAATATTAGCATAATTGTTTCTCTGTCTTTTCACGGATCAGCCTAACTAGAAAACACGAAGCCCTGACTTTATTGTACCGATTTATGTGTGAGAGGGAAAGAGCGATAAAGGCGACAGATACACTTCTGTACGGACAAAACATTACACCAAGTTAGCGGCAAGCTGCATTCACATAGACTTTCATCATTTACAAAAGCAGAGTAGAATTCATTATAATGGCCAATCCGTGACAGGACACGTTTTTGGACGTTGTTAAAATAATTTTGTTCTCTTAAAGCTTGCTAGTATTGAGGGTGTAGACGTGGATTTGAACATTTACTAATTGTTTTCATGCCAGACGTAGTTTGATTGACCTGCCCTATTTGCATTTACCTGTATATACTATAAGAAAGTAGCCACAGAAGTATTCTTGTGTGAAGGGAGATATATACATATTGACGATAGAACATTTATATGGTTTTAACTAGGGCAATGTTTAAATTGAGTCAAGCGGAGCAGAGCAACACGCAACAGCCTTCAGCTGTGAGCACGGAGAATAGTGATGTAGTAAGAAGTGTTGTAGAACCGATCGCTACAGATAGTGCAATAGAACGCCCGGTAGACACGGCTGGAGATGTAACAGCAAGTATGCAACATGGATTAGATCCATTAGTAATTATCATGAGACAGATGCAGATGATAACCTAGAGCATGAATAATATGAAAACCGACATTAATGCGAAATTAGCCTCAGTTACTGAGGGTCAGGAAAATCTGAAAGCTGAGATTAAGCAGCAGTTAGATGACAGTTTTTCCGAATTAGAGCAGCGGATAGAGGCAAAGACAAAGGAACTTAAAGATCAAGCCGAAGAGACGGAACGAAAATTAACTGCACGAATAGAATTGGTTAAAGCTCAATGTGAGGAATCTACTCAACGCGTACGTGTAGAAATGAAGGAGTATGTGGCTATTAAAATAGATACCGTACGGGAACAGGTGGAAATGGTTCCGCAATTAGTACAAAAGCAAGATGCCATGTCATGTGCAATTGCGCAACTTCCTGAATTGGCACGTACGCAGACGAACCTAAAGGAAAGTGTTGAACATCTGACCGAACGTCAAGACGTTATAGACCACCAAATTAATGTATTAACGGGTAAATTATCCGAAATCACATTAGAAAACAAAAGGCTAATGTGTGAAAACGTTGAGCAAAATGTTAAAGCAGCATTCCAGAGTCTATGCGGCAAACAGGAAGAGAATTTGTTTGCGAAAGGACTTGAGGAAGTGCGACAGCAGTTATGTGCTGATTTCGAGCATTGGAAACAAACGATAGAAGAGTCGATACGCATTTCACAACAAGGCTCAGAACAAATGAATACCAGCCAGCAGCAGAAGTTGGCAGCGTCTGTAGAGCCAGTTACTGCACATTCGCACACGATACCGACTTGTGTGAGCAACTCGAATATTAAATTGCCACGAGCTAGTTGTTCGCGTGAAGTTTTATCTGACGGAGATTACGAAAGCCTTTGCCATGCCGAAGAAAAAATGATAAAGCATCGGCAATTCCAGATTTTTAACACTGACAAAAGGAGGGTCCATCCGATTGTTTTTATCCGAAGTTTTAGAGGAGTGCTACCCAGAAATTGGTCGGAGTGGCAGAAAATCAGTTTCGTGACTGGGTATATACAAGGTTCGGGGGCGATCTGGGCCTCGGACATGACTTCTGTTTGCTCGACATATGACGATTTTGAGAAAGCGTTTTTAGCAAAATTCTGGTCAGAAGGGGTACAGGAACGCCTAAGGCAGGAGGTGCTCTACCCAGAGCCTTTCTCTTTTTCAAAAGGAAGCTTTAGGAAGTATTTTGAAAAATATATAAACAAAACTAGATATTGGGACAGACCTGTGCCTTTGCCAGACATAATAAACATACTTAAGGCAAGATTACCAACTAACATCCGGAATCAATTAATTTACGGGAACGATAAAGACCTGGAGTCGTTCCTCACGACGTTAGATCATATAGACATTATACAAGAGAGCAACCAGAAAGCCCGTAACAACAGATTCCAATATAGGGAGATAGAACCTCCGCCAAATGGTAGGCAAGGGAACGCACAGAGATCGATAAATAGTGGAGAAACCCCTCAAAATCTCAATAATAATACCGGCAATAGTCTTGCGAGGGGCTATCCAAGGAACAACAGGAATGGGAAACGATACAATCCCGTATGGGGGAACGAAAGGAATTTCAGACCGCAAGCCTGGAACAATAACAGTAATAGAAAGTGGAATCAACCGGGGGGAATAGATTCAAATAACCAACATCAGTGGGGACGGACATCTACGAATCAACCGGGAATTACCGAAGTGACGGACGATGTCAACCACCAGGCGAATCAAAATCCAACAAACTTGTAAGGACCCACTCGTGCCCCGGAGGAGCGGTCAACAATTGGTTGAGGGGCAACAGGATATGTGTACCCATGCTAACGTATAATGATGGACGATTACTGGCAGATGAATTGACCGAGGACTTAGAACTCCAAGATGAGGATAAGGAACAGGTGGCAGTAGCCGAAGTGCAAGTCATTTTGGAGACTGTACCTATAGTGGCGGTTTTGGACACAGCTGCAACCACGAATGTTATTTCGGAGGCTCTATTCAACAAGATCAGAAATATAAGACGAGTACCAATTTTTCCAGTTCAAAATTGCAGAATAATAGGCGCCGTTGGGGCTAGATCGGCTAATGTAAAAGTGCAGTCACTACTTAGTGTAGAAGTCGGAAATGTAGCAATATTAAGCACATTCCTTGTTGTAAAAAATTTGGTGGTAGACTGCATTATAAGAGTCGACAGCCTACGTCAATACGGATGCAGAATAGATTATAAAACAGGAAAAATTTGGTTAAATGTAAATAAACAAGAAATTGAGTTGGACTTGTTGAAAAAGGGAAGCCTTACCAGAAAATATAATAGTGGGATCAGTGTGCAAGTAATCAGGACTGCACAAAATTCTAAACAGCACGTAAATAATGAGTTCCAAGTCAAAGGAGACTTCGGTCAATTAGTGTATGAGAAGTTTAAGGAATCCGACTGCATTATTGAAGAGCAGAAGAAGCAGCTCAAAGAATTATTATTAGTGTATGAAAACGTGTTTGACGAAAGGCCAGGAGTTATTAAGGGATACATATGCCATCTCTACGTTAAGCCACACGAAACGTATTGTAGAACTTTCTATCCTGTTCCCTGGAGGTTAAAGGCTCAAGTTCAAAAAGAAATAGATCGCATGTTGAAATGGGGTTTGATCGAACCCTCTACAAGCCCATACTGCTCCCCATTGTTGGTCGTGCCAAAAGCAAAATGAACGCTCGTAAAAAACATAACAATAAACTGTGTGTGTAGTGATAGAAACCTTTAAATTGAAATAGTTAATCAGTGACATAGAGTATAGAAATAGTGACTAACTATTATTATCGAGTGTTGTAAAGAAGATAGTGGAGATAGGCTTCACCTGTGGTTTGGGTGAACATAGAACTTTAGCATTGCTAATGTCATCAAGAATGATTAAGGATCTAACTGACCTTCAAGAAGAATGAAATGTTTCCCGCAAATGACGCGGAATAATCAAAAGAGGTTCCGAGTGAATATTTATATATAATCTCATGTGAACGCTTACATGTGTAAACGTGTGAAGGGATGTGTTGTGGTAGTGAATCGTGAGTGACGGTTAACGCCGCAAAGATAATTTCCCGTGCAAAACAGTTGACGTCGGCGCGAGAATTAAAATCGATATAGACGATACAGATATGATTTGTAAGAGACTCGCACCAAACGCGAGGATAAACTGATTCATGTTGAACTTTAAAAGGAATAGGTGTTATAATTAGAAGTTAAGAGTTTTTAATTTATTAATGAATGATTAAAGAAAGTAATATTCATAGATTCAGTAGTAATTTAATGGTTCGTGTTCGTTTGGGAATTTTGTGTGAAAAATCCATTTCCATATATGAGCATGGATGAACACCGTATGAATCAGGGAGTAATTGAAAGAAGCGAATCCGCATTCCTCAATGCTAATAACTTTTACATTTCAGCACTCAAGCGAAGAAATATATGTATTTAGAATAAAAAGTTTTGAGTATAGCTAAATTATATGACTTATCAAGGAAATATGGGTGATGTCTTGATATAAAATGAACTACACTTTCCATTATTCGATGATTTGAATCCAAAATCTATAGTAAGTTACATGAATCCTTTAAATTACGAAGAACAAATCAGTGATAGAAAATGTGTTAGAACTTTAGGACTTATAAGCACAAGTGGGGAGGCAAAGTCAAAAGGAGTATTCAAAAGGGAGTAAATTGGATGATGCTTTTGGCAACATCATTAGTTAATGGTTGAATTCCTTGAAGTACGTCGTAACAAAAAGGATCCATGAAGCCATAAGGATTTTGCTTTCAAAAAGGAGAATCTTGGACGGTGCAACCTCATCAGTTCTCTTACAGGAAGAGTTTTCCTTTTGGTCATTGCTAATTCTTTTGGAATGAATGTTGCATGTGAATTCGAGTATCCCTGTTCCTTCTACTCTTCCCATTGTGGGCCGCGTAGAAGATCAACTACAGAGGGGGCCGCGTAGAAGACCGACTACAAATGTGGACGTCGGGGACATGCAAGACCCGGGGGAGTTTAGCACCGCAAGATATTCTACCAGGAGCAAGATTGTAAAACGAGAATTCACGTTATTTATTGTAAAACGTTTTTTTTTTTTTTTTGCTAGAGGCACAAACCACTCTTCTCCAAATCGTGATACAAATTGATCCCTGTCTTTCCTTTAGAGATCTATTTCAAAATTACATTTTTTTTTCTTCTATAGGCTTTCCTATCTTCTATGTACTGTAGGCTGGGGGTCTAGGCTTAAGAGGTTTTCCAAGGTTTCCCTGCTTAAGAAAGTTCCCGAATGGGTTGACCCTGATAACAGTTTCATGAAAGATCATCTTCCTTGGTTGTGCACAGCAAATATAACACCTAGATGCACGTAAAAGCAATACAACCGCGGTACCGGTCTCTTCATTTCTTCTGTCTTCAACATTTCTTTTCTTCGTCTGTCTCAAATATAATATTCTTTTTCAGTCGGAGGACTGACAATTATCACTTCCGGGTTATCCACGCTAATAGATAGCTCGCGAAGTGTGTTCGGTGAATCAAAATTGAGCTCACAAACTTCGCTCGCTGCGAGGGGCATTGTAATCTCCCCACGGAAAATTACCCTCTACCACGCAATAATTAATAATGGTCAACCAAATCATCCACAAGTATTTACGTTTGAAAAGTATTTGATCAGATTTTCTAGTAATATATGCGCCGACAGCTCGTCGACGCCAAGGTATTTTTCTAGTACGTTTATTCTTTGGAACAACAGAGGTACAGAAATGTATGCTCCATGGTTATTATAGAGGGAGAAAGGAACAGCTTCGGAAGTATCGGTTGGAAGATTGGCGGATTGCTAAAGGAGATTTATTTACTCTTCTTCGCGCTAAAGCGAGCTAGGAAAGTTTGTGCCGCTAGCGTGATAGATAAAGAGAAAGAAAAACCTGTAAAAGAAAATTACATGAGACTTGGAACCAACAGAAAACGGAACATGTACGGAAATGGATTCAATATACAATTTTCCTCAGAAATAAGGTTTGTGACCATTTTATTCTAGAGTGAATGACGAATGAGTTCTCTGCCTGAACCATTGATGATTGTCTGGGCCCTGTAATTAATTGGGAAGTTTCAGCTGTGACGAAGAGAGCCTGCAATCTCTGAGTTTTTATAAATCGTCCAAAAAGGCTTCGTCCACATCTGAAATTTTAAATCTGTCGTAAACTGAACGAATTGTTCAAACGATCGATTTTCCCAACTGAATGCAGCGCTTAATAATAATAACAAATGTAAAGATCTTTTCCAGCAAGCCAGCCGCTGAACATTAAGACGAAGGGCTCCACCAGAGATTCTACTAGGCTGATTTCACGTAAATAATATATTTAAACTGTACACAGATAAAGGACAGAGAGAGAGAGAGAGAGAGAGAGAGAGAGAGAGAGAGAGTGAGAGAATCCTCCATTAGCATAATTTTTTCTCTGTCTTTTCACGGATCAGCCTAACTAGAAAACACGAAGCCCTGACTTTATTGCATCGATTTATGTGTGAGAGGGAAAGAGCGATAAAGGCGACAGATACACTTCTGTACGGACAAAACATTACACCAAGTTAGCGGCAAGCTGCATTCACACAGACTTTCATCATTTACAAAAGCAGAGTAGAATTCATTATAATCGGTTGGAAACCTTCCTCGTGTCAGCACGTTGTAGGTGTCGCCACCGGCACCAACCTTGTGTGAAAGCTCTGAAAAGCTAATCATTTGCATATCACAGCATCATCTTCTTGTCGGTTAAATTTCGCGTCTGTAGCACATCATCTTCGTGGTGTAGAAATTTTAATGGCCAGTAGTGTACATTTGTCAGTAAAATGTGTAAACTTGCATTATAAAATCTGCAATTTCCGTATTTTATAACAGAGATGTGATGCATCTGTAACATATAAATGCACTAGGAAAAATGTTACAACCGTACGGCGACAAATTTACACCATTCTATTTTTTAACATTGTCTTAATCCTGTACAAGACTGCTAATGGAAAACATTTTGACCCCATTAGTGAATTAGAAATTCATGTTGCTGAACGAAAAGACAACGATCTCTTGTTAAATGACGACAATGAGTTCACAAAGGGTCTCTACTTTAAATTTTTTGACCATTTTTAAACACATCATTCCACCCGCCGTTTGGGTAAGCATGTAAACACTGCGACTACAGGACGGGTCAAGATCGCCTGATGCCTGCTTGTGCGGTGTGACCCACAACGATGTCAACAAGAAAATGAACACGCGGGCGAAAAAGAAGACTTCGATGCAGCCTGTTGATCAGATGTAAAATTAACTGCATCACAGAAGTCCCAAAATATGCTCAATGTTTACTTTTAACAGTAATGTTTATGTCTAGGATAAATCTTGTTAGGTATGAAATTTTAAGGAACATTCTAAAAATTTCAAATTTAAATGATGTAAATTTATAAGAGTACTGTCACATTATTTTACGTATTCTACCTACTTGCTAGAGATGCATGTCAACTATGTGGCATCACTTTAGTTTACTGTATCTTAATTTTGAGGTAGTCTGCACAATAACTCTTTTAATATCCAAGCATATTTGGTTATCTTTTATATCTGAGGATGGCTGATGTCTTCAGAAAGCGGTTATTTCGTTTTAAATCAGTGTCGGACAATGAATTACTTTCGAAACAATGAATTGCTGTACACGCCGGTTGCACTAACAATTCCTTCTATCCACAAAAACATAGTACTGCTCACATCTGGGATACGTAACAGTACTACGTGACTTTGTTAATAACGTATTTCATTATTTAAAACGTATTTATCTTTCATCCACGCAGTTATATCGGGCGAAAAGTCTAAATGAGTTTTCTGACAGATGAAACAAGCTAACTAGAAGCTTCACTTAGTGAAGTTACTGAGGCTTCTAGACAGACAAACATCAAAACTGGTATTAGGGTCATTAAACACCAAATGAAGTTGAAGTGCGTTTGATGGTATAGACAGGCTGCGTTTCACATCAACTATATGACTGCCATGAACAATTTGTGCCCAATTAACAAAACACAACAAATACCTTTAGAGTCACTTTGTCTGATATAATTCCCTCAGCATCGACTACATCCTGTTACCATTGTCTTTATTTTGCTGAAGTTCATCTTATATCTTTTCATGACACTATACTTTGGGTTCAGCATTATTGACTGGTGTCCGCGCGGAGTGGCCAAGCGGTTTGAGGCGCTGTCACGGATTGCGCGGATCCTCCCGCCGGAGGTTCGACTCCTGCCCCGGGCAAGGCTGTTTGTGATGTTCTTCGCATAAGTCAGTTTAAGTAATATGTAAGTCTAGGGACCGATGACCTCAGGAGTTTGGTCCCTTAGGAATTCACGCACACACTGGCTATCTGCGGCAGTGTAAAATTATACAGGAAACCACAGGAAAGCCTGCAACTCCTAGCCGCAATTTCCGCTCAGAGGTAGGGTAACATAATTGTCGCCAAGTTTCGTTGTAAGCTTTCTATGTAATTTATCTAATTATGAAATCCTGAAAATTCTTTCTCAAAAATTTTCTCTTGGTGCATCCTGTCCTTAAGACGTCGTACTCAGCTGCTGAGCAATAATGACTGTTGTTTGGCCTTGTATTGCCCTTGCGAACAGCGTCGTGAAGCAAAACATTAATGTAAATGAAATGGTAAACTAATCGCAAAAGAAACTAACTACGTACTCAGCGAAAACTATTTAATTGTAGCTCAACAGCCGGCCGGTGTGGCCGTGCGGTTCTAGGCGCATCAGTTCGGAACCGCGTGACCGCTACGGTCGCAGGTTCGAATCCTGCCTAGGGGATGGATGTGTGTGGTGTCCTTAGGTTAGTTAGGTTTAAGTAGTTCTAAGTTCTAGGGGAGGTGGTGACATCACCTGGGCCAGGTTAGATGGGTCCAGACCGCCGAACGTCTGGGGGACCGGCCCGCCACCTGAGTAGGAGCGGGTCCTTGGCCGGAAGGTGGAAACTCGGGCAAGTAGGCGGCGAAGGGCGAGAGATGCATCCGCCTCTCTGGAGTGCGGGGTGCACTTGCCGAGGAGCGTCGCGTGAAATCGTCGATGACGGGGACACCGAGGAGGACCAGTGCACTGGCGACGGTGCGCTGAACCTGGCAGCTCTGAAGTGCCCTTGACCTAGGGGCGAGGTCGGTGGGCGAGCTGCAGAAGTTCACCCCCCCCCCCCCCATGCCAGAGGAGCCGGTCCGGGGCAAGAGACGGGCTCCCACCCCTTTTTTCTTCACTCGTTCATCATGGCTACAAACGAAACGAGTGACTCCTGTGCGCCTCAACGAGCTTCCACTGTGTTATATCCTAGCCAGTAATGCCACCCGAGCCCGCTGCCAAAAGGTTGGCAGCATCAAAGTCCGGACGCCATCCGCATAAGCAGCGCCAGCGATACAGGAAATCGCCGCAAGTCTGCGCGCGCCACCGCTGGCTTCTGGCTTCTTAAGCGCTGGAGTCGCGAGCGCTAGGACAGTTCTGTATTCGCCGCTCAGTTGTATATTCGCCTCCGAATTGTGTACTTGGTAGTCAGTTGTGTGTTCATCGCAGCAGAGTTGTTGTTTGTCGTCAGCCGACGCTGACCTAGCCGCTCCGACTCGAACTAGACAGATCTCTGTAGACACCGAGTTCACTACTGTGTTACTGTATCTTCATTAATAAAAGATAAGTACCGACTTTTATTTAATATGAGTGTTTGGGCTTTCATCTTTCTGTTCACTGTTCCAGCGGACCGGTCGGCCCGCTATTAAAAGTGTGGCGGTGACTTCGTAAGCCATTTCTACAGCCAAGTGTCGCTACAAACACCGCCACAAAACACTGCGCCTGATCCCTCTCCCCAGGACGAGCAGGGACAGGCAGAGAATGAGACGGTTATGCAAAGATATAACCGAATCACGTCGCTTATGGAGCAACAAATTAAAAATGGCAAAATGAGCCAAGCTGGGCTCGCCATTATTAAAAATGAGCTGGCAGCATGGGCTATTGCCCACGCTAAACTACAAGGAAGGGCGGAGGAACTTGAAAAGGAGAACGATCGATTGAGGAAACAACCGGCAAAGACGTGGGCAGCCGTGGCTGCGCAAGCGCCCACTAAGCGCCCACAAAACTCGACTAAAGACACTATAGATAAAATCACAAAAAGGACAGACACAGCAGTTTTCCTCAGGACACTACCTGGGCAGGACACAAGTGTCAAAAAGATCCAAGAACTCTTTACAAAAAGTATAGACCCTGTTAAAGACAAAATAAGAATTAAAAAAGTTAAACCAAGTAGAAATTCTGTTATAGTTGAAGTGGCTTCAGAGGAAGATAAAGAAAAACTGCTGAACAACCAAAAATTGAACTCGGTGGTCAAATGCGAACCACCGAGGAAAAGAAATCCTCTAGTAATATTATATGACGTTCCCACAATAATGACTAATGAAGATTTACTAGAAACAATTAGGCAACAAAATTTTGAGCAAATTAATGAGGAAGAATTTAAGAACTGCTTCAAATTAAAATTTAAGACTGGGCCACGGGGTCGTGATGTTGTTCATCACGTCGCCGAGGTGTCAGCGCAAATGTGGAGAAACAATACAACAATGGGCAGAAAATATGTTGGCTTCCGTGCCATTAACACAACAGACTACGTCGTGGTACCTCGTTGCCACAACTGTGGAGACTTGGATCACGTCTTAAGGTTGTGCACCAGGGAGCCGGCGTGCGCTAAGTGTGGGGAACATGGTCATGGCCGCAAAGATTGCAAGACGGCGGCAGTCTGTATACCTTGCAAGAATCGAGGAAAGAAGTCTTGCGGAGCAACAGGCAGGAATTGCCCGACATACAAAATGTTGGAGCAAAGATTAATTTCCAGAACCGACTATGGCTGAGACAGGCACACCGAATAGGATGCCAAAACGAAAGTCCCCGAGCAAGAGGAGGAGGGACGCCATGAGGGCAAACAGATTCAAGGATTTTCTGTGGTCGCTCTCCTGCGCCACTAAAACTGAAATACAAGATAAAGCAACACAGACTGATTTCCCAACAATGGACATTGGCATACAAACCAATCTCCCCCTCATGGCTGAAACTCTCTCCTCTGGAAGCCGGGGAACAAAGCCGGAATTATACCAACAACGGCAAGGGCATCCTGTGACTGTGGTAACGCCTAAAGACAATCACACTGATCACACAAACCAGAAACCCATTCAAGAAAATACAGTGACAAGCTCATGTACGAGCCCCACTGTACAATGCTCTCCAATTGTCAGAGTGCCACCGGTCGATCCGGTGAGGGTGTACCCCAACTTGGAGTACACTATGCAACTATCCAGATTAGAGCAGCCGGCTACCCTGACCACTGCCTTACGACATGTGGTCCGAGTAGGACACGAAGAAGGCAGAAAGATAACATTCTCGGTTATGGAAGCTGTTGACAGAATCCAGCTAAAATCAGTGAATCTCCCCACCGACTTCGAAGCCTTGCGAGACCTGCTCAAGAAAGGTTTTGAAAGACGAGGAGAGAAATTTAACCTTGACGACATATACGAACAATCGGTAATAGCATACGGACGAATTGCTTTTGACTGGAGCAAGACTTGGCCACATGACCGAATACATACATACTTCCCGTAATGACAAAAATAACTATTGGACTCCTTAACAGTCACAACAGCAGACTCGTTATGCAGGAGCTCCGAAGGGAGGTGGAAGAGAGGAGACTAGATGTACTCTGTCTACAGGAGCCATACTCCCTGGCTCGAAAAATAGCTTTTGCTGCTGCGAGCTGGCAAATAGTCAGCAGAGGAGATGACCCGAAGGCGGCGATCATAATTACAAATAAACTCCTGAGAGTCACCACACTCTCACAGTTCACAACTAGCCACTGCAACGTCGTGGAGCTTCAAACCCCTATGGGAACAATAACTCTTACAAACATGTATCTCCAATACGGGGACAACATAGAACTCTACATAGACCATCTAGCGAGAGTTACCACGGCGTTGCAGGGAAGAAAAGTAGTAGTAACAGCTGACATTAACGCAAAATCCCCCCTGTGGTACAGTGGCACAAGAGATGCTAACGGAGAAAAAATCGAGGAACTCATAATGGCATCACAACTTGTGGTGGCAAACAGGCCCGGCAATCCTCCTACCTACGCTGCAGGGGGAGGACAAAGCACAAATATTGATGTCACCCTTGTAACACCAAATATGGCTAACAGTATTCAAAATTGGAGAGTCATAGAGAATGCCACCACAAGCGACCATAATTTGATATCTTTTACCTTGGGAGAAAGAGTTTGCCGCTGGGCCACGGGGTGGGAGGTAGAACTAAATTATAGAAGAGCCGATTGAAATGGAAATGTCGTGTGGCTAGGGCCTCCCGTCGGGTAGACCGTTCGCCTGGTGCAGGTCTTTCGATTTGACGCCACTTCGGCGACCTGCGTGTCGATGGGGATGAAATGATGATGATTAGGACAACACAACACCCAGTCCCTGAGCGGAGAAAATTTCCGACCCAGCCGGGAATCGAACCCGGGCCCTTAGGATTGACAGTCTGTCACGCTGACCACTCAGCTACCGGGGCGGACAGAAGAGCCGATTAGGAACGCCTAGCCAGGGAGTGTGACATTCCTCCATTACCGGAAGGCGACATGCATTTGGACATAGACGTAGACCAGAGAGCAGAGGAACTGGTGAATGCAGTGACAAGAGCGGTGAAGGCAGCTGTACCAACAAGGAGGAGGGCCATGGCGGCCTCTCCGTCACCATGGTCTGCTGAACTAAGTGAACTACGTCAATCTGTCAGAAGGCTGAGAAGGCACTACCAGCGCAGTGTCGTCTGGCAGGAACGCCAAAGGTGGCAGGTGCTATATAGAGAGGAAAGCGGAAGTTCCAAACGGAACTACGCGAAGTCAGGATGAGAAGTTGGGAACATTTTGTGCTCAACCAGTTGGTTACGGACCCATGGGGGCTTCCATACAAGCTGGTGAGGGAGAGAATCCGCTCTCCTCTGGAGTTATCAACAGTCAGGTACGGGGGCGGGATGACGGAGTCCTGGCAGGAAACTGTGGGGGTCCTCCTCCGGTCCCTGTTGCCTAACGATAATGCGGATGGGGAAACAGAGGAACAGAAACAACTCAGAGACGAAGATCAAGAGGAATACGGTAATGAGACGCCTGTCTACCCCTTTTCAGAGGAGGAGGTGGCAACCCACATAAGATCATTGAAAAAAGGAAAAGCACCAGGGCCGGACGGCATTGTGGCGGAGGTGGTGCAGTTTCTGGCGTCCCAGCTGACTGCGCCACTAACACACTTATATAACGAGTGCCTCAGACAGGGAAAATTCCCAAAGATATGGAAAACGGCAAATGTAATTATTATAAAGAAAGGACCGGACAAGGACCCTGCGGAAGTAAAATCTTACAGGCCGATTTGCTTGTTGGATATATTTGGTAAAATACTGGAGAAATTGCTGGCTGACAGATTGACGGCACATCGAGTGTTGTGTGGGGTGAGCGACAGGCAGTTCGGGTTCAGGCCGGGGCGGTCAGCATCTGATGCAGTCGCCCTGGCGGCCGAGGTCTGTGGCTCGACCCCGCACAAATACGTGGTTGGCATCATGGTTGATATCAGTGGCGCCTTCGACAACCTTTGGTGGCCTTCGCTCTTCTCCTGCTTGCGGGAGAAATAGTGTCCAGGGCCTCTATATGGTTGCCTGAGGAGCGATTGTAACGATCGGGAGGTATGGTTATCCTCATCTAGCGAAAGAATCAGAAAGACAATTACCAAAGGGTGTCCCCAAGGTTCCGTCTTGGGCCCCCTTTTCTGGGACATCCATATGGAGCCTTTATTAGATAAATTACCACCGAGCGATGAGGTGCTAGAGGTGATAGCCTACGCGGACGACCTCCTCCTGTTGGTTGGCGGCCGTAGCCGCGAAGACATTGAACCGAAAATAGAGACAGCATTAGACAAACTCCGACAGTGGTGCCACGCGACTAAAATGACGATCTCACCCAGTAAATCCACCTACTTACTACTAAAAGGAAATCTTATTAGAAACCCGACTGTCAGAATAGACGGAACACCAGTTCTCCGACGACGAGAGACACGTTACCTGGGAGTTATCATTGATGAGAGGTGGAGCTTCGGAAAACACATTGAAACTGTCACTCAGCGAGCCCTTCAGATATTAAATCACCTAATTTCCATAGGCCACAAAAGATTCCATCTTCCTCCACACCTAATTAGACTGCATCATAATAGTATCTTAACCTCAGTTGTGGGCTATGGCTCGGGAGTCTGGGCGCACAGACTCACGAGGGTTGTGCCCGCCATGGCAGTGAGAAGGGTACAGAGAAGCATGGTATTAAGATCCGTGGGTACCTATAGAACATCTTCAGGGGGGGTCCTATTAGTCATAATGGGGCTCTGCCCTCTGGACATAAAGATAAGGGAACAGGCGGCTTGGTATTGGGCCAAGAAGGGAAACTATGAGAAGATTGCTGATATTATGGGTACTAGGGTGGGGGATAAAAGAGAGATAAGGAAAAGAGGGGAGGAGCTTTGGCTGGAGATTTGGGAGGCAGAAGAGACTGGACGAAGAACCTTCCAGTTCCTACCCGATGTGAGGGAACGACTTGGAATGAAGTACTTTGAGCCTACGCGAGGGTTGATCCACTTTCTCACTGACCATGGACCCTACCCGACTTATCTACGTCGATTTGGGAAAAGGGCAACACCAGCGTGCGACTGTGGCGAACCGGAAGGCACGCCCGAGCATGTAGTTTACGAGTGTTCCCTCTTCACTGATATCGCCAACACACTGCGAGACAGACTACCCAACCGTGACACACACCAACTACTTAGACGAGAGGAGACTTTTCAGACTTTAAACACCTTGGCAAACGAGGTATCTCGAAAAGTTTTAATTGACTATTTAGGAGAGATACAGTAAACAATAAGCGACAATAACCACCAATTGCGTCCAAGAGCCCTATTCCCATACCGCCTGTGCGTGGACTGGCCGACTACATCTAAGTTGGGATCCGCTACGTGCAGGACTAGGAGGAGTGGGGAACAACTACCGATTGTGACACACACACCGGATATGACGTAGGATAGGTTAGTTTGTAGGACTTAGTTATAGGAAATTAAGATAGGGACTGCAGCGAATTTAACATCGAGGCCAGCCCAGTGCCAGGGGCATGCTCTTCGGGATTAGCTCGAAGAGCAGGGCGTGAAAAAGCAGTTTTATATCTTCTTCACTGGCACACATGTGACGCTGCAGAATACATATATAATTAAATTAGTAATAGTAATTAGGTATAAATGGTAGTACAAGTAGACATTAGATGCTCATTGTTACTAACATTAACTGTAGCTCACACACTAAAAGTATACTAAGCTGCAAGATTTAATGTAAATGTATCACTGTTAGGACCCACTAATGAATTAAAGCAGTGGGTTACATTTGTATAATTATAATGGTTTTGAATAAAGATTTTTTTTTTTAAATTTCTAGGGGACTGATGGCCTCAGATGTTAAGTCCCATAGTGCTCAGAGCCATTTTTTTTAACTCAATACTGAAGTACGTTACGAAAGTTGTGGAGGATGAAGTGCAATATGTGACCTGAAATATCCACAATACAAAATACTGCTCAAAACAGGAGAAAATAACTGCTTAAGATTACTGCCACTATTCGCTGTAAATTAATATGCTTGCTTCCACAACACTTGAAAATTCTGACTATGTACTATTTGCTCACAAGAATGCGAACTGAGATCTGCGCTCAGCATGCTATTTTGTGTGTGGTGTACTGAAGTTCTCAAAAGGAAGTTGAAATCAGCAAATGCAGCAGTTAAGAATGCTAATGTACTAATTGCAAAACTTTTTTTGCTTGTAACCAACATTCTGTGGCTGCATGTGGCGTAAAGTGCAATGCATACCCAGCTAAATATTTAAAAATTTACTAAGAAGGACGGAGGAGGATTTTGGTGTCAAGTAAAGGGTTCTTGAAAAATTAAACTGTGATTACTGTCAAAAAGTACGGTACAACGTAAGAAGACTGTAACAGCTATGAAATCTACTCGTTGTAAAAATTACAGACACTTAAACCAAGTGCGTGATTTGTGACATAATTGGCCGGCCGCGGTGGCTGTGCGGTTCTAGGCGCTACAATCCGGAACCGCGGGACTGCTACGGTCGCAGGTTCTAATCCTGCCTCGGGCATGGACGTGTGTGATGCCCTTAGGTTATTTAGGTTTAAGTAGTTTTAAGTTCTAGGGGACTGATGACCTAAGATGTTTAAGTCCCATAGTGCTCAGAGCCATTTGAACCATTTTTGTGACATAATGAAAACAAAGAGGTCAAATTAGCATTAATCATGAATATCATTAGTTATCTAACGGACCAAGATTTGTTTCAGTTAATATTTCTGACAAACAAACATTTCACTCTTGTGCGTACACTGCTAGCCTTGAAATATTTCCACAGAAATCTTCTCAATTTATACTGTCAAATAAATATCTTTACAATCAATTTTCATCCCCAAAAGAAAGTATTCAGGATAATTTCTCCCAGATCCCCAAATATGAGACCGAGCGAGTTGGTGCAGTGGCTAGCACACTGGACTCGCATTCGGGAGGACGACGGTTCAATCCCGCGTCCGGCCATCATGATTTAGGTTTTCCATGATTTCCCTAAATCGCTCCATGCAAATTTCGGGATGGTTCCTTTGAAAGGGCACGGCCGACTTCCTTCCCCGTCCTTCCCTAATCCGATGAGACCGATGACCTCGCTGTCTGGTCTCGTTCCCAGACAACAACCCCCCCCCACCCCCAACCGTTAATTAAACCCAAATATGAGCTCTCCCTCTCTAAAAGTTAACTTCTCGTTACTATCCTCTAATAAAAATGTTCTAATGCTGCGCCAGTGACTGGAGACCAAGCGGAACACAGATTACGTAAAACACAGAGTCAATGATATTATCCACTATTCGGGCAGAGCGCTCATGTATCTTTGTCCCAGTACAGCGAAGGTGAAATATTTACAATATCAGAAAATATATGGAAACCCTAAATGTATGTAGTGGTATGTAGTAGTATGAAAGGTACGACGTTACAGAACACTGTGCAGCGGAGTGTGCGCTGATATGAAACTTCCTGGCAGATTAAAACTGTGTGCCGGACCGAGACTCCAACTCGGGACCTTGTAATCATTCTGTTCAAGGTTCTTGAAACAAAAGCGGAGCAATTGAAACACTACGTAAATGGTTGTCATACCGCAGCAGGAAAGTCAGAGAATCAAAGTGGCAGATAGCTGCAGGTGTAACTGCGGTGACTGCACAGTGGCAGACCATAAAGCAGACGGAAAGAGTGGCAGCACTGCGCGAAGTACAGCAGCGTGGGTGCGCCCGGGGTCGCTGATTAGTATGCGCGGCCCCAGGCAGCGCTGCGCGGGTAATTCCGCCGCGCAACCTCTCCACTATATCCCGCGGCTCTAATCAAGAGCTATGGTCCTGTTTACCGGCGCACAATGACGGAAACACTCCCGCTGATTGCCGCCCCTAAAACACCCCCAACCCCCACCCCTGGCCGCGACTCTTAATGATGTTTTCGCCATTCGGGCCAATGAAAATAGGTGCTAATTCGTGCGCAGTGGGGCGGGCGCGCTCTTTGCAGTCCTCGGCCACCCAGCGGTATCCGCCGAGTGACGCGGCGGTCCACTCGGGCTGTGATTGAGAGCGAGCCCTGAATTAACGCTGATCAGCCAAATGCACACGTGAGTGTGCGTAGGAGGGGCAGTGGACGCGCAGATCGTAAATTTGCGTTTTAGGGTTCGTCTCGGTTCATCTATCTCTACGTTCTCGTCTCCTACGACTGATGTTCGAATGTTACACCTCTGACAGTCACCAACGAAGCCAGCTTACTCACAACGAGATGAGAGAAGCTTTTAAAATGCGTGACTTCCCCGTAAACAAAACGACACTCTCGCAGTTGGTTGTTAAAATGAATGTGTCCCGTTTCTAACGGTGTGCGTCATATGGTATGCCATCACAATGAAAAACACTGCTCGTGGGAAATTACACGAACCAATTCAAATCCTTTAAATTTAACCAATTAGAATTAAGAAAAACAATGAACAACACAAATAATACAACTCACGTCAACAACTTCATATTTGCAACTCGGAAAGGGGGCAATAAACAGTCCATCACGCGAAGTAAATTTTAGAGCATTTATGAAACACTATGGTTCGTCCTAGCCGGCCGGAGTGGCCGAGCGGCTCTAGCGCTACAGCCTGGAACCGCGCGACCGCTAAGGTCGCTGGTTCGAATCCTGCCTCGGGCATGGATGTGTGTGATGTCCTTGGGTTAGTAAGGATTTAGGTTTAAGTAGTTCTAAGTTCTAGGGGACTGATGACCTCAGAAGTTACGTCCCATAGTGCTCAGAGGCATTTGAACCATTTTTGGTACGGCCTAATTGGAAGGAAAATGAATAATAGAAGAATGTACCAATCTAAACATAAAAGATACTATTTTCAGATTTTTTCAAGGAAGCGCACAGTAGCTACTTTCGATACAGTTTCATTTTATTAACTCAGAACAATATGCTCCAAGAGAGAGGGGGAGAGAGAGAGAAAGAGAGATAGTATCGGGGAAGGGAAGGACAGGGATGAGGATTTGTTCAAGGAAATGGAGGGACAATAGTGTAGTTTACAACGGAAGGAGTCAAGGATCACAATACTATTACCATTTTAGTGTCTACACAGTAATTTGTTATTAACTAGTGGAGTAAAACGGTCAGAGTTTCTTTAAAACTGTACTCGCGATAAAAAAATTCATAGAAGAACCAATGTGTCAGTGATCTAAACTGTGAAGAAGTTACTCCAGTAAGAGTGAATTCGCTCTGATTTAAACAACTTCCTCCTATTGTCTCTGAATTTCTTACTGCTAACTACGACTTTTGTCTCCGTCACACCTATTGATCTACCAGCTCGGAAAATGGCCATATCTATTACCTGTACTCTGTCTAGCAAAGATATTAGATTTTCTCAAAATTATTATAAACTATCTCTTTTCGTCTTCCGAGGTAAAATTCTGTAATACCTTGTATTTATACCACACACTTAAAGCCTAAAAAATAACGAGTCAGGGTGTAATGGGTACAAGTGTAGATATTTTTACATGTGGTGCCTTAATATGTACACACATCATTGTCTTCATTGTTTTTTCTCTGCGACTAACAGTTTTCCAGCAAACACCCATGTGATATACTACCTGTCTTTTCTGCATTGTCTTGACTGCACCACTAAGTGGACTATACTTGTCAGTATACATCTACCACTATGCATCCACACGCCAACGCTTCAACATGTGGCCTTCTGCCCACGGGAAAGCATTAATGGCTTACCCTTGCCACATGTGCTTGGAGGTACTAACCAACCAAAAAAACAAACCACTCTTGGTATCTGTTATTAATAGTGTGGAAATGACGTAAATACTGATGCAATGTTGATAATATTCTTCTCGGCTGTGCAGCCGGATCATAATACCATCTTGACACAGTATTTCCGCGGTCCAACTGGCCGCCATCTTCAGGTAAGAGTGCTGGTATACGATCCAGCACTCTAACCTGAAGATGGCGGCCAGTTGGAGCGCGGAAATATTGTGTCAAGATGACGTTATGATCCGGCTGCACAGCCGAGAAGAATATTATCAATTATTACGCCGGGAAAGCCTTCGTGATGTAATGTTGTTTAGTACACCGTCCTCGGTAACTAACGAAGATATCTACAATTGTACCTGTTACATCGTATATAATCACACCAGCGAAGATAGATGTAGGATAGGCCATAGTACAAAGTCACCTGAATTTGTAGAGACTTGACACGCCGTTAGGCAAGGTAGGTTTGTTAGCTGTAAGTGCAAGGTTGTATGGCATCAGCACAGTGAGGATAAAGCTCTATATGGAAAATTCTCTTTTCATCGAACTGGTCACGACAGCCTGTTCCTTTTCTCCGCTAATATCACCGTCTCACTCTCCTGCGTAATATCTTCATTTTTATCCAGGAAGTAGTTTGTCAGTTACTCTAGACAGGGGTGAAATTAGTTATCACTAGTATGAGGCAGGTCTGCCAAAGGATTTGTCCTGATAGCTATGCATGTTGCTACATGTCACTGCACCGATGACACTTTTATAATATCCAAGGGAATCTCACCTACATCACACTGAATTCAACAAAATGAGAACGTCACACTGTAGTCCTCATCATCATCAACATAATCACCATCATTACCTACATTCATGGTTTCGGTTTTAGGAACCTGCCCGCAGCTTCATCGTATCCCGTACCCCTTTGGGAATGTATTGCATAAGGATAGCTGCCTTGCTGTAGTAGTTCCATGTTGCTTTCATTTCTTCTTACATGTGTCAATTTTATTTCTGTTATTGCAAATACCTAACGTTTTCTAATATCCTCATTTCCTTAACGTTAATTAGGTTAATGCGTGTGTATGTGTAACGTCCTAGCTCGAGGTTGATTTTATAGAACTATAGAACGTGGATAGGCTGAAACTATATATGGGGGATAGCGCCTTTGACCCGGTCATCGGATCACTATCGTAACACATTTTATTCCAATCACATGGAAGAAGACGATTTCTCAGTTTGCGCATGCGCGTTCCTTTCTGACACTCTCACAGCCTAGCTGCCGGCGCCACCTCAGTTTACCTGAGAGCCCGCGGCTGGGGCGAGGAAGCACGCTTCTGAGGTTTGAGCTAAGTACAGCTATTGACATGGTACACACGTACCGTTAATTTTACATTTTATGCGAGTTTTTGCCCTTTTGGGCGTTCTGTATTAATGTTGGACCATGCGTCTTTCGGCAGTTTGTGGTTTTAGTGTGTTCCGAAGAAAGCGTGGTTATCTTCGCCGAAACCTAGATCAAAATCCGGTGTCTATTTGCAATCGAAGCGTATTCTTTATAATCTTAAATTATTCACGATTGCTGACGCGATGCGATGTTAAAAGTTCTCAAGTTATCGGATGTCACCTGATCAAAGCACTGAAGCTCAAATAGTTGTAAGTACAGAGAGCTGGCTAAAGCCGGAAATAAGTTCAGCCGAAATTTTTTCAAACGATCTAACAGTGTTCAGAAAGGATAGATTAAATACATTTGGTTTTGGAGTATTTATTGTTGTCAGGAGTAGCTTGCCTTGTGGCGAAATTGAAGTAGATAGTTCGTGTAAAATAGTATGGGTGGAGGTTATACCTGAAAATCAGACTGAACTATTAATTGCGTCGTTTTCCCGACCCCCCGGCTCAGAAGATATAGTTGCTCAACAGTTCAAAGAAAACTCGAGTCTCATTTCAAATAAGTACCCTGCTCATACAATTATAGTCGGTGGTGACTTTAATATACCCTCGATATCCTGGAATAATTATATGTTTAAAGCCGGCAGCACCCATAAAATGTAATCCAAAGGTGTAGTGAATGCTTTCTCAGAAAATTATTAGTTCATGAGACCACTCGAAGCGTAGATGGTTGCAAACGCATACTTGACCTTTTAGCGACAAATAATCCTTAAAAAATAGAGAGTATTGTAACGAATACCGGGATTAGCGACCGCAAGGCAGTTGCTGCTAGGCTGAATACCGTAACCGTAACAACCATCAAAAAAGAAACTCGAAGTATATCTGTTTAAAAAAGCTGATAAAAATGCTCTTAACGCCTTTTTAAGGGACAGTCTTCACTCTTTCCGATCTGATCATGTAAGTGCAGAAAAGTCGTGGAATGTTTTCAAAGAGACAGTATCGACAGCAATTGAGAGATATATACCGCATAAATTAATAAGTGATGGTACTGATCCCCCATGGTACACAAAATGGGTCAGATCGTTGTTGCAAAAGCAACGAAAAAGCATGCTAAATTTAAAACAACGCAAAATCCCCAAGATTGGCAAAGTTTTACGGAAGTTCGAAATATGGTGCGTACTTCAATGCGAGATGTTTTTAATAATTTCTACAACGAAATTCTATCTCGAAATCTGGCAGAAAACTCAAAGAGATTATGGTCATACATAAAGCACACCAGTGGCAAGACGTAATCAATACCTTCATTTGGCTATAACAACGGTGAAGTCACTGATGACAGTGCCACTAAAGCAGAGTTATTAAACACGGTCTTCCGAAACTCCTTCACCAAAGAAGACCAAGTAAATATTCCTGAATTCCAATCAAGAACAACTGCCAAGATGAGAAACATAGAAGTAGATATCCTCGGAGTAACGAAGCAATTAAATCACTTAATAAAGGCAAGGCCTCCGGACCAGATACTATACCAGTCATGTTCCTCTCAGAGTATCCTGATAAAATAGCTCCATATTTAGCAATTATATATAACCACTCGCTTACAGAAAGATCCGTACCTAATGACTGCAAAATTGCTCAAGTCACACTAATACCCAAAAAGGGAAGTAGGAGTAATCCGCTGACTTACGGGCCTCTTTCACTAACGTCGATTTGCAGTAGGGTTTTGGAAGATATACTGTATTCGAACATTATGAAGTAGCTCGAAGAAAACGATTTATTGACACATAGTCAGCACGGTTTCAGAAAATGTCGTTCTTGTGAAACACAACTAGCTCTTTACACTCATGAAGTAATAAGTGCTATCGACAGGGGATGTCAAATTGATGCCATATTTTTAGATTTCCAGAAGGCTTTCGATACCGTTCCTCACAAGCGTCTTCTAACCAAACTGCGTGCCTACGGAATATCGCCTCAGTTTTGCGACTGGATTAGTGATTTCCTGTCATGAAGGTCACAGTTCGTATAATTGACGGAAAGTCATCGAGTAAAACAGAAGTAATATCGGGCGTTCCCCCAAGAAGTGTTACAAGCCCTCTATTGTTTCTAATCTATATTAACGACATAGGAGACAACCTGAGTAGCCGTCTTAGATTGTTTGCAGATGATGCTGACATTTACCGTCTTGTAAAGTCATCAGATGATCAAAACGACTTGCAAAATGGTTTAGATAAGATATCTGTATGGTGCGAAAAGTGGCAATTGACCCTGAATAAGGAAAAGTGTGAAGTTATTCACATGAGTACTAAAAGAAATCAACTAAATTTCAATTACACGCGCAGTCAGACAAATCTGAAGACTATAAATTCAACTCAATACTTAGGGATTACAAACAAACAACAATCTAAATTGGAACGATCACACAGATAATATTGTGGGTAGAGCAAACCAATGACTGCGATTCATTGGTAGAACGCTTAGAAGGTGCAGCAGGTCTACTGAAGAGACTGCTTACAACACGCTTGTCCGCCCTATTCTGGAGTATTGCTGTGCAGTGTGGGTCCGCATCAGGTGAAACTGACGGATGACATCGAAAAACTACAAAGAAGGGCAGCTCGTTTTGTATTATCGCGAAGTAGGGGAAGTTAGGGTAAAAATCGACTGCACCATACAGTGAATGATGGAAATGAGTTATTCGGCTGGCCGCGGTATTCTCGCGGTTCTAGGTGCTGAGTCCGGAACCGTGCGACTGCTACGGTCGCAGGTTCGAATCCTGCCTCGGGCATGGATGTGAGTGATGTCCTTAGGTTAGTTAGGTTTAAGTAGTTCTACGTTCTAGGGGACTGATGACCTAAGATGTTAAGTCCCATAGTGCTCAGAACCATTTGAACCATTTTTTGAAGTTATTCGGATTTATGAATCAATCACGCTGTAGCCTGTGGCAAACCGAAGAAGGGTTTGCGTTTGGTGAAAACGTGGAAAACGTTACCTGCTATCTTGTGTAGTGCTAACAGTGAAGTACGGATCTTCTCTGCCTCGTGATGGCTGGGTGTTGTGTGCTGTCCTTAGGTTAGTTAGGTTTAAGTAGTTCTAAGTTCTAGGGGACTGATGACCATAGATGTTAAGTCCCATAGTGCTCAGAGCCATTTTTTTGGTGTTACGGTATGGGCATGTTTCTTGTGGTTATGGTGTGACCCCCTTAGTACGCTTAAGAAAACTCTTTACGCGGGAGGAAATGGAAACATTCTATAGCACAGTGCACTACGTGCAGTACAGGCATAGTTCGGAGACACTGATTTTATCAGCATGTGCCGTGTCATTAAGCATTATATTTAAGGCAATGCATTGTGGACAATAACATTCCTGAAACGGAGTGGCGTAAGTCACGACGTGACTCCAGTTACACGTCTATGGATGCGTTTATGCCATCGATGTCGCTCCAGACTCGAGCGTTCTACAGCACTACTTTCTTTGGATCTGCCTGTTAGAGGAAGAATGAGCAGTCATTCCTGCACAGACATGAAGAAAAGGGAAGGTTCGAGACACCCCACATTAATGTCCATTAACAGGTGTCCTGATACTTTTGATCAGGTAGCGGAGTTGTGACTAACATTAGGCAACCCATACCATCAAATTAATCTTAAAAGCTGCCAATCAAAGCCTTATAATAAAGCTATAAACGTATTTATGAAATGCTCATTGAAGTAAATAGCAGTTCCACCCAGCCATTTGAATTCTTATCTCCCAAGAAGAAATAGTACTGTCCAAGATGGTGTTACTTAATACGATATCGAACGGCTGTGAAATCGTAATGTAATCAAGACCATGATCATTTAAAGTAACTCGCTCAAGGCAAACACTGGAGGGACTCATCGAAAATTAAACCACCAGTCAGTATTTAGGATCGCTACCATAACTGAAAAACGAGCTGTTTGACTCTGTGCTAATAGACATCACTCCTCCCGTTATCGTCAATAATCTGATGATATCTGTAGATTACACGGGTTTCTAATTCAAAAATTTACCGCTATAAAAGGAGCTCGAGCTAATTTTGACAAAACAGGAACAACCATTTTCATATCTATCGTGTTTATAGAATGCCATTCACAGCTCCAAGTTATTATCCAAAAGCAAACCGTATGCTGTCAAAGATATTAGATTAGCGTAATCTGATTAAGTGTTGCAACACATGCTTATTACATCTGGATGAATGAATGTCCTATGGATACGTCACGATTATCTTTTTGCGATTGTTATTGTCAGAATCTGCCTGTGTGGAAATTATGCTGTAATGTTTGCCTCTTTTGTTGGATCCACTTCATATTTTGTGCCAGTGTCAATAAAATTGTTTCACAGTATTTTTATAATAATAACTACTGCTTCAGTAAGATCAGTAAGAGAAACAATTACGTTCAGTTGGCATATGTAAACGATTTCTGTTTATCAAAATACGCCACACATTCTCACTCTGTCAGTGGTGGTTTTGTCGCAATTAATTTATATTTCTTAGTAGAAATCGTGGACATAACTTTTATTCAACGTGATTAAGAACATACTGCCTACTTCATTAAGTTTAATGGAATCAATGTCAGTCAGCAAGGTTTCGTGGCCGTTGTTCCTGAAATAAAAATCTTCTGGGTTGTCAAACTGCGTCATATTTCGAGAATGCGTCATACTTCTTCAATCAATCAACGTTTCGACCACTCTGCTGGGATCTTCTTCAGCATCTTATGATGTCCACTATATACTGGGCACCACAAGTTATTGAAGGTGATCTCAGCAGAGTCGTCGAAACGTCCATCGTTTGAAGAAATATGACACCTCCTAATTACCCAGAACGTTTTAACTTCAGAATGAATAATGTTTATTGTTTAAGTACTGCACGCTTACTTCAATATGCCGACACTCCTCAACAATTTTATACATGCGCGTAATTAGTACGGTTTGTCTATAAACAAGTATTCTCCCTTAATCTCATCTGTTTCTCTTTTTTTCTCTTTCTCTCCCTGTCTCTCTCTCTCTCTCTCTCTCTCTCTCTCTCTCTCTCTCTCCATCTCTGTCTCCTTCTCTACTTGCAGTACAGGCATAGATCGGAGGCATTGATTGCATCAACATGTACCGTGTCATTAAGCAGTATATTTAAGCCAATGCATTATGTACAATAACATTCCTCCTCTCTGTAAATGTTTAGACATACTCTCTCTCTCTCTCTCTCTCTCTCTCTCTCTCTCTCTCTCTCACACACACACACACACACACACACACACACACACACACACACGTAGGCACACGCACAATCACTTTCTACTGCTCTTTGGTGCTGGTATTCAGAATAATTCCGTAGTTTTACGGTTTGCGAAAATTTTTTCTTCATTAAAGACAGTAGTGTCATCGACTTTGCAACGATTCCCTCACCCTCGACACCATCTGCCTTAGTTTGTTGGATGATTAATGCGTGACTCAGATTTACTAAAGCAGAAACGTGCAGAGTAATTACGGCTTACGTCGGCAACCTTACGTTAGCTTTTGGTCACACTCTATCTTCCAATACGTAGAACGGGTAATATTAAAGTAACAGGCTACATTCGCTAGAAGCATTGTGTGCTATTTTGAGCAAAATGCTGAGAGTAATGACACAATGACCAATAGAGGCCATATGCATACGTCCGATGGCAAAAATAAAAGAACTAGTTGACAGGTCGCTACATGTAACTCTTCCTGGCACTGTCTGATATTAGTATATTTTAAGTGCAGTGCAGTTCACGGAAGAGCCCATTTTGTAATGGCCATTAACGGATCTACGTAATTTTTTATATGTCCTGTTTTCAGTTATATAATACGTCGTCGAATGATGTTCACGGAATACTTGGGAATTTTAGTGTATTTACTGAAAGATTCAGACAGATTTCGTAATTTAAACTAGTAGTAGTTAACTACTTTGGAGTTCGGGATGCTCAAACAGGCATCAGTTACCTACGAAATAAAGTCAAAAAGAATTTTCTGTGTATGAAAACAATTAATAAATATATTTCATTTTTTTTTTTTTTTGGTCAAAGTCTTCCGTACATAACTTCAGAACGAATTTCAACGCGTAAGTGTGTAACAGTCTGAAATTGTTGAACTGAAGAATGTGATACGAGTATCATCATAACAATAGTTCACCATTGCATTAATTTTAACCTAAGCTAGCTGTACCCGGCCAGGCATTGCTGTGGCGCAGTTTGGTTTGAAAAAAAAGAGATAGCACCTGTTTCTAATATACGAGTATATGGGGATTGGTATACGTCTTAACCTGCTTCTCCCACTCTGTAACCGTCTCCTCCTTCTCCTCTTTTTTATATCCCTCCTACCTCCCTCAATCTCTGTCCATCACCTCCTCTCCCATCACCCTGTCCATCTTTACCTACCCGTCTCCCCATTTCCTTCTGCCCATCTCCGTTTCTATCTCCCCCTTCCCACACTTCATGTCCATACCTCCCACCCCTCCGTCCATCTCCCATCCCTTCTCTGTCTGACCTTGAGTCTGCTTACGTTATTGCAAATTCGTATTCTGTTGTGGTATTCTACTCAAAAGTACATAAGCCATAAACCCAAAATTCCTGTTTCCTGAGAGAACCGTCGGAGTGTAAGAAAATAAAACAGCACATTGCTGTATATACCGGGTGATCAAAAAGTCAGTATAAAATTTAAAACTTAATAAACCACGAAATAATGTAGATAGGGAGGTAAAAATTGACACACATGCTTGGAATGACATGAGGTTTTATTAGAACCAAAAGAAAAAAAGTTCACAAAATGTCCGACAAATGGCGCTCGACAGCAAAACGTCAGTAACTGCTACCGTGACGGGTGAGAAGTACGTAATATGTTACAGAATCGCATCATCCCCAGCCTGGCTGTTAAACACCTGCTGGAACGTACGATGTTTATGCATGATAACGCTCTATCTCATATTGATAGATGCGTGAAAGATCTCTTGCGCGCGTCGTTTGGTGATGATCGTGTGCTCAGCCGCCACTTTCGTCATGCTTGGCCTCTCAGGTCTCCAGACCTCAGTCTGTGCGATTATTCGCTTTGGGGTTACCTGAAGTTGCAAGTGTATCGCGATTGACCGACATCTCTAAGGATGCTGAAAGACAACATCCGATGCCTATGCTTTACAGTGCTGTTCCCAACATTATTCCTCGACTACAGCTATTGTTGAGGAATAATGCTGGTCATATTAAGCATTTCCTGTAAGGAACATCATCTTTGCTTTGTCTTACTTTGTTATGCTAATTATTGCTATTCTGATCACATGAAGCGCCATCTGTCGGACATTTTTTGAACTTTTGTATTTTTTTTTTTTGGTTCTAATAAAACCCCATGACATTTCAAGCATGTGTGTCAATTTGTACCTCTCTATCTACATTATTTCGTGATTTATTCAGTTTTCAAATTAATACTGACTTTTTGATCACCCGGTAAAATGTGTAGGTAAAATATATGTAACGAGAAAGAATTTAAAAGGGAGATTTAAATGCCCCTCTGTCATAGTTAAAACAGATTGTGAGAATCAAAACAAAACCACACATTTTTACAGCAGAGCATTCGCATACTCGCAATCTGTTTTAACACAAAACATGTGCATCGTAGTTTAAACTGTACTGCATTTGTTAGTGTGAGCGTTTGGTAGAGTATCAGGTAAAATTTGAAATAAATCAGCTCAGATTTTTCGAGATTATTACTAACAACGTTTCACTACTACATATTTTTGCATGTATTTGTAAGCCCTATTTATCCAAACGTTTATTAGAGTAACGAGAAAAAATTTGAAATAAATCGGTCAAGTACTTTCCGAGGTTTTTGTTCCCTTTTCCCCTTTACATATCCTTTACATATACACATTTATTTATACATCTCAAAGGTACGTATGTCTAAACACATATTCTAATCAATGTTGTGTAAGAATTTCAAAGAACATTCATATATAAATGTGAATGTTCGTTTCTACAGAATCTTAAATCTCCGAAAGCTATTCACAGATTTCTTTGGAATACACGTGGTCACAAAACCGCAACATCAAAAAGTAATAACTGTACAGTAAAATGCTTTCCGGAATTCATTAGTCTAGATTATGTATTTAAATGATTAATACTGCAAGCTCACAGCTTTCCGGAATACATTAGTCTAGGTTACGTATTTAAGTGATTAACACTGCAAGCGCTAGGAAAGCTATTGATAATGTGAAATGCTGGTACTTTGACAACAGCTGTAACCGCCAGAATGTTCAGTGCACAATGCTGTGTTACAACAGCGGTATGTGGGCGAGCGTCATAGTGTTGAAAAACACGGCCTAAAATGCTGTTGGGGAATGGTAGCACAGCAGGCCGAATCACCAAACTGGCGTAAAAATGTTCAGTCAGGCTGCTTTGGATAGCCATGATAGTGTCCCCGCTGCCCTACGAAATCGCACCCCAGACCATAACTTCGGATGTACGTCCAGTGTGTCTAGTACACTGACCAGTTGTTTACAGGCCCTCAATTGGCCACCTTCCAACCATCACTGGCACTGAGGCAAAACTATCGATCATCAGAAAACACAACAGATCTCCAGCCTGCCCTCCAATGAGCTCTCTCTTGTCATCACTGAAGTCTCAAATGGCAGTGGTTTGGTGTCCGTGGAGTACATGCTACACGGGGTCTGGCTCGGAGTCGTCCTTGAAGTAACCGATTTGTAACAGTTCGTTGTGTCTCTCTGATGCCAACTGCTACTCAAACTGCTCCTGCAGATTCAGTACGATGTGTCAGAGCCATACGCTGAAGTTGACGCTCTTCCCTCTCGGCAGTGCTACGTGGCCACCCCGAGGCCTGTCTTATCGCCACTGTTCATTCTCACGACCACCGCTGCCAGCAGTCACGTACAGTGGCTACACCCGTACCAAGTCTTCCTGGAGTGTCGCAGAAGGAACATCCAGCTTCCCGTAGCCGTATCACATGACCTCTTTCAAACTCTGTGAGGTGTTGATAATGGCGTCTTTGTCACCTGAAAGAAATTCGTGATTAACATCAACTCCCCACGGCCGATCTCAAATGTAACAAACGTCAGCGACCTTCATAGCGTTTATTTAACGCAAATCTGATTGGGATCCTAGTATTGCACTTCCGCGACCGGGGAAAAATTGGCATAAACTTCATCTTTCAGATGTAGAAACACGCCTATTAACTTTAGTTTTTGCCACACAACTTCTTCTTGGTGATGTGATTTTATTTTACGCCAGTGTACACCTTTGGCGTTCCAGTAAATATATAAAGACAAGCACGTATTCGAATGCAAAGTTGGCGTCGGTATGGAAGAGATTTATTTGCTAGAATCAGAAGTGAAAGCAGTTCTGAAATACATGAGATCAACTGAAACAGAAGGGACAGGTAACATTCCTTCGGAAATTTTTAAGCTGTAGGTGAAAAGATAACCCAGCGACTATTCAAGTTGGTGTGCAGAATTTAGGTGGCTGGTGATACACGAACAGACTTCCGAAAAATACCGTCCATTGAATTCATAAGGTGACAAGAGCAGAGAACTGGGAGAACTATCAGTATGAAAGTGTACGCATCCAAGCTGTCGAAAAGAATCATATTCAGAAGAACCGAAAAGAAAACTGAATAACTGTTAGATGGCAATCGGTTAGGCTCTAGGAAACGTAGGGGCACCAGGAAGTCAGTCCTGCCGTTGCGCATAATAACTGACTGAAGAAAAATCATGACACGTTCATAGGACTTGATGACATGGAAAAAGCGTTCGATAATGCAAAATACTTCTACATGTCCGAAATTCTGTGAAAAAATGTAATTCATAAGGAAAGACGGCTCGTGTGCAATGTATACCTGAACCAAGAGAAAGAACGAAGTACTCAGATTAAGATGGGTGTAAGGGGTGTGCTTAATCTATACATCCAGAAGGTATGGAAGGAAATGAAAGGACGGTTCGGGAGTGTGATTAAAATTCAAGGTCAAAGAATAGCAATGATAAGATTCGTTTATGATATTGCAGACTTCGTGAGGGAGAGGAAGAATTAAAGAATCAGTTGTATGGAATGATATCTGATGAGTACAGAATATAGGTTGAGATTAAACCGAGGGAAGAAGAAAGTAAGAAGTAGCAGAAATGAAGACGACGAGGAACTCTGGAAATCTGCTACCTTCCAAACAAAATCACCGAAGAAGGATGAAGCACGGATGCCATAAAAAGCAGACTAACACAAGCAAAGGGGCCATTCCTGGCCAGAAGATATCAACTGGTGTAAAAGATACACCTTAATTTGAACATGAAATTACTGAGTTTGTACCTTTGGAGCACAGCATTGTATGGTAGTGAATCATGGACAGTGGGATAAGAAGAAAAGAAGAAAATAGAAGCTTTTCTGGAATACGCGGGAGGATATTTTTAGCTATCTTTCATTCCTATGATGGTCAGAAGAATGTGCATTGTCCGTATCCTTGGTAACAGCTCTCTAGTTAATCATCTAGGCTAGTGCAGAGTTTTGCATCTGGCGTGATAAAAACACATCGAGAAGAGGCTTAGGCACGACTGAGTAGATAACGAGGACTTCAAAGAGATCTTTCTCTGCGACCCCTTCCAGCCGAGAAATGCTTCTTCAAAGCATTTCGCTTATGGAGCGCATCCTTTGTTCGCGTAAGCAAAGTGTGCAGCAGTTTTATGGCAAGAAAGCAGTGAATGGCCCCATTACGTGATGTTAAGGCTGCGGTCAGCCAATTCAAGGGTAGAGCCCCGCCCTCGTCGACCATAATGGAGTAACAGCGAGGATTTGGTCATCAGCGGGCTTCGTCGATGCAAGTGCTTGTGATCGTGATACGACGGAAAAATGTAAATACTTCTCTTAATTTAAAACACAGTAGAACGGTATTTTGAACACCGATCTCTTGATGGTTCTGAGTAATGGGGAATGGTGGGTAAAATATCTAGTTTTGTGGTGTTTCGGCAGAATAGTCATCAAAAGAAGTGGCAGAACAATGATTCATTCCGCGTTCAAACAAACTGACGAGGGTGGAATCTTTACACTAAAAAGTAAAGTTTTCAGGTATGTTTTAATTGGTTGTTTGTCAATTACAACAATGTTTAGTGTTTTATTACCTGTTCTGTAACAATTATCATCATGAGATCGATATGGCGTCATAAATTAGCATAGCACACACACAGACACACACACACACACACACACACACACACACACACACACACACACACACACACAACTCACGCTGGAAAGATAAGACGATTTACATATCTCCACGCGCTCCATTCTGTAACCTAAGCATTTCGGTGCATCTGATTCCCTCTTTTCTTGATTCGATGTTTGACTGTTTATAATAAAATGCCAGGAAATTCAGATATACATAAATATAAGTCGCTGAGGAATGAAATAAAAAGGAAGTCCTGGGAAGCAAAGACGAAACGGCAGCATGAAGATGTGAAGAAATCAAAAAAGAAATTAGTGTCGAAAGGAGTGACTCAGCATACAGGAAAGTGAAATCAACCTTCGGTGAATTTAAAAGGAAGGGTGGTAACGTTAAGAGCGCAATGGCAATTCCACTGCTAAATGCACTGTGGGCGAGTGGGAGCAAAAAGACTATTCACGTTGGTGTGTAGACTGTATGAGTCTGGCGATTTACCAGCTGACTTTCGGAAAAACATCACCGCACAATTTCAAAGACTCCAGTGCTGACAAGAGCGACAATTATCGCACAATCAGCTTAGCAGCTCATGCATACAAGTTTCTAACAAGGACATTATACAGAAGAACGTAAAAGAAAATCGAAAATGTGGTAAATGACGACCAGTCTGACATGAAAAAAAGGTAAATGCACCAAAGAGGCAATTTTGATGTTGTGGTTGATAATGGAAGCAAGACAAAAGAAAAATCAAGAGAGGTTCATAGGATTTGTTTACCCGTAAATAGCTTTCGACAACGTAAAATGATGCAAGATATTGGAAATTCTGAGAAAAATAGGGGTAAGCTATAGGGAGAGACGGGTAATAAGAAGAGTGGACGACCAAGGGAGGGTCGCTCGGATTAAAAAGGGTGTAGGACAGGGATGTAGTCTTTACCCCCTACTCTTCAATCTGTATATCGAAGAAGCAATTATGGAAATAGGAGAAAGATTCAGGAATGGAATTAAAATTCAGGGTGAAAGGATATCAATTATACGATTGGCTGATGACATTGAGTGAAAGTGAAGAAGAGTTGCATGATATTCTGAATGGAATGAAGAATCTAATGAGCACAGAATATGGACTGAGAAAAATCGAAGAAAGACGAAAGTAATGAGAAGGGGCAGCAATGAGAAGAGCGAGAAACTCAACATCAGAACTTACAGTCACGAAGTAGATGAAGTTAAGGAATGCTGTTACCTAGGCACCAAAATAACCGACAACGGAACAACGGACGGAGCAAGGACGACATCAAACGCAGACTAGCACTGGCAAAAAGGGCGTTCCTAGCCAAGAGAATTCTACTAGTACCAAACGTAGGCCTTACTTTGAGAAAGACATTTTTGAGAATGTATATCTGGAGCCCGGCATTGTATGGCACTGAAACATGGGCTGCGGGAAAACCGGAACATAAGAGAATAGAAGCATTTCAAATGTGGTGCTATAGACGAATGTTGAAAGTTGGTGAACAGACAAGGTAAGCCATGAGGAGGCTCTGCCCAGAATCGAAGAGGAAAGGAATATGTGGGAAACACTAAGGAGAAGGGACAGGATGGTAGGACACCTGTTAAGACATCAGGGAATAACTTCCATGGTACTAGAGGGAGCTGTAGAGGGCAAAAACTATAGAGGAATACAGAGATTGAAATACGTCCATCAAATAATTGACGTGGTAGGTTGCAAATGTTACTCTGAGATGAAGAGGTTGACACAGGATAGGAAGTCGTGGCGGGCTGCATCAATCCAGTCAGAAGAGTGATGACGTCAAAAAAAAGCTGATAGATAATTGTATCGTCACTGGTTATCACAATATTGTCGTTCAAGAAATTAAAGCATAGACAAAAACAGTCAGCCATGTACAACTGGCTTTAGTGAAAGACGAGACTGACTCAATGGTTGTTAACGTATTACCCGACCATGATATTATTGGTCTTGGCCTCGCGTGTCCGTCATCGGAAATGCGGAATGATGTAAACAGTAAAGAAGTACAGTGCTGAATAAGGAAAAGCGCATAACATTATGAAGGTTTTCAAGACAGTTTTGCATTTACTATCAAGTATTACATCAGCGTGTCCTCGCGAAATATCACGATAAAAGCTCACGATAACGTGACCGCAGCGGCCTTACTACCAGGTGCCATAATATTTTGGTCGACTAATGTAGTTCCAGGTCGTAGAATCTCAATAATAGTAGTACCATATACTTCGCGTTTGACACAGTAGCTAGAATGGAGATATCCGCTGATAACCGGAAAGCTTTTTTCGCACTTGGGGGATCCAGGTATGCTTGGACAGTATCTAAAAAGTCGGTACTGTACTCGTATACCTTACCCTCGCAAATTCTGAATATTCCGCTTACCGCGTCATTGCTATTAAAATAACTCAGTGTGGAGTGCAGGTCATGCTTTGCGCAATTATTATGATTCCCTCACCACGAACGAGTAGAAGAAATAACTGTGATTCACTTGGCACTTATCTATGGAATAGGTGAGCAGAATCAGTTGAGTAAACTAATTCATTTTGCTTTAAAGTACTATTCGATGTAAAATCAGTTTTTTATCATTTGTAAGGCATTTGATATAACGTTAAAATATCTGCTATAGTCTAGGTTATAGTCAAGCATTAATAGAGGTGAATTTAAATAATGATTCTAAAGAGAAAACGTTCAAGAAAATGAATGAGGTGATAATGAAAATTAAGAATATTTCATAAAGACGAAGATAGTGGCACGAGAACCGGACAATGCTCAAGACTGTGATGACGATAGGTACAGTGCATCAAGACTCGAAAATAGCCCACTGATGCCTCAAGAGCTAGTACGTGATACAATTCCAGAATGAGATTCTCACTCTGCAGCGGAGTGTGCACTGATATGAAACTTCCTGGCAGATTAAAACTTTGTGCCAGTCCAAGACTCGAACTCGGGCATATAACGGTGTAGTAGCTGCTCAGCCTTATGGTGGGAAGATTGTCACAAAACTGGAAAGTGTTGGCCATGTCCAGAAGAGGATGGGGACCAGGTTAAGGAACTTGAAACAAAGTTTGAGAGACAAGAAACTTTCTGATAGTGAAACCATAAGAGTCAGGCTGACAGACAAAATGATTGATGGACCACAACAGTATTAAGGGGTTGGTTGCCATTAGGAATAATACTGAGGATTTGTTGAAAATGAAGCAGGAAGTATGGGCTACCTTCTGCCACAGACTGTCAACTGATGAAAAACCAGTACACCACCTTTGCCCTCCTGGACCTGATCAATGGTGCAATTACCGAAATGCCCAGTACTCATACAATTAATACAGCCATAAACATTTCATACCAGCAGCAGTCATGGATATCATAAAACCTATTTACAGAGACCTGGAAAACCCTGAATTATTGAAGAATTGTCTGCATGATCAGTCTCAAAATCCCAATGAGTCGTTCGATAATCTTATACGGACTCGCTTATTAAAAAGGATTTTGTTGGATGAAGACACTAAAGTAGGGAGGGTCAGTGATGCTGTTACAGCCTTTAATGATGGCAATATTGGTAGGGTGAAAGTTCTACAGCATATGGAAATTAATCCTGGAGCACACTACATCAGAGAACTTCAATTTATGGATAAGGTTCGCATTGAAGAAGCAGAGTATGCAGCACAGTTGGCCACTAAGGAGTTCAGGAACAAGAAAAGAAGAGAAAACATGGAAACAGATCAAGAGGATGATATACAGTATAGTGTAGGTTGCTTCAGAGTGACCAAAAATACAAAAGTAAGCATATATTGAGTTACAGCCTTTTGAGACCTTAGAAACCGTTCCTGATAATTTACATTTTCTGTTGCATTTTTCCCTAAATCTCAGAAACCATTTTGAGTAGAGTATTCAAATTTTCAGGGAGTACTAACATACACATCCTGAGTCCACTGAACTAAAAGAACTTAATGTTACGTATAATTAAAATTATTTACGATAACGTATAAAATAGTACACAAAATTTTAACCGTAAATTAATAATTTGTACTTCCCAAAGTAATGGCTGAAATGCAATTATTGTGGTTCAGTAGACTCAGAACATTCAGTTTAATGTCCTGTAAAAGCTTCATGTCAACAGCTACAGTGTTTTCTCAAATACAGCGAAGCCGAGTCACTAAATTTAACATTGCCCGGATCGGGCGTTGCAACTCCCCTTAAGGATTTCGAATTCCGAGAAGCAAACAATCACTTTAATTCATTGACATTCCATATTGAAGATAACGTCTACTTAGAACTATTTTCATGGTTTTTCCAAACAAAACCCGAGTTACTTCGTGCTATTTTTATATCCAATCTGTATTTCACGATGGTATTGCTCTGGTAACGTGAACTAACTGTTGTGACTCTACGTAAGCGGATGAAAAAGAGATAAATACTAACAACGGCACTAGAAAAGTGTAAAAAATCGGCAACACTATAGTAGAAGTCATGAGAGAAATCGATGTAATATGTTAAACTCGAAAAGAACTATAAATCTTGGTATTCCATGTCACAAAGAGAGAAACGAAAAAGGTACACAAACACAGGAAATGAATTTTACGTCTCTATATACAGGCATCTCATATAGCGGGCCTGTTACGTTTGTGCAGGATATAGATTAGAATTAAATGAGGACTAGTCAGTTAAAAACAAAGTGGTAGAGAACTACTTCTCAAATCCCGAGTTCATATGTTATTCACATGTCTCATATGACTGATGTCTCACAATGTCGTTCTTAAAGACCACATAATGCTTAACGCTCCTGAGTAAAATATATTTACACTCCAGTAATAGAGATCCAACAGTGCGGGAGATTTTCACAATTATTGAATATCCTCTGATAGGCTTGTCAGAACACTGCAGCACGAACGTGCTGGTGACGTATGATACGCTGCTCTTTTTTAACCTTTTGATTTCCAACTTCCCATTGAAATAAAGTTTTAAAGAACGAAAACTGTGTACACCATTCCGATAGCTGGTGCCTGACAGCCATCACGAACAGCTGCGGACGCGCACAGATGCGTGTGACTTGTGTAGCTGGTTCATCCGCAGTATTATTTCGCTGGAGCTGCTAGAAACACTTCGTAGCAGGATGCCTCAACCACTGATGTAAATTAAAAAAGAAAACACTGTTCCAATGTCATTCGCATTTATTTAAGGGCTTTTATTTCCAACTCGACTTTCCCATGAAGCGTCTATTATGAAGCGCGAGTGTGTGGCTTCCACGATTCATTTGGCTCTGAGCACTATGGGACTTAACTTCTGAGGTCATCAGTCCCCCATGATTCATATATCACCGTTACTGCAAAATCAGTGTAATGTAGCACTTATTGTCATTTAACTTAACATAAATAGCCTTATTACGGTATAGAGAGATTTCCTTTTCTGCCAATGGCTGATTTAGCTTTATATGTTTCTATATATATCTGGAGTCCAAAATTAAAGCAACAAATGGAAAGTTTGCAAGGTTGCGTTTATTTTGATAGTATAGTAGAAACAATGTAAAGCATACAGAATGTATACAACTGCAACATGCATAACAGTAGACAAAAATGTTCTTCGTTCTTTCCAACTTAACTGATTTGCACGCTTATTCCAACAACTGATTAATGTGCTCACTGTCGAGTGTGGCCACCCCTGGCAGCAATGAATGCCTGAGACCGTAGGAGCATGCTGTGAATGATGTCGTCAGTCTCACGTTGAGGCAATAACGTCCATTCTTCCTGCATAGCTGCACACAAGTCTTGGAGAGTGGGTGGTGAATGCTTACGTTATGCAACCCGTCTTCCTAGTGCATCCCAGACGTGCTCTATGCGATTCGAATTGGGAGAGCGAGCACGCCACCCCATGCGTGCAGTATCTTCGTTTCCAAGAAAACTTCTACAACCCGTTCTCTACGAGTTTGAGCATTATCCTTTATCAGTACGAAGTCTGGGCCCACATTGTCTCGTAACAACCGCACATGAGGTCCCAAGATCTTGTCACGATACATGACACCAGTATCAATTTCACGAAGAGCTGTTCGAGTTGTCAGCGTACCCTTGCCCACACCATTAGGGATCCTCTTCGATATCGATCTTTTCCCGCGATGTTTGGTCCCGAAATCGTGTTCCACGTTCCCTCCAGATGCGAATCCATCGTGAACCACGCTGCAGACCAAACCAGGACTCATCTGTGAAAAGAACATAGACCCGCTGTTGGACCGTCCAGGTGGCACGTTGACGACTCCACTAGAGACGTTCCCTTCCGTGAAGACGCGTCAGAGGTACACACACACAGTACGTCTTCCACAATAAAGGCCACTCTGCTGACACCTTCCGTACACCATTTGCCTCGATACAACACGTCCAGTGGATGCGACGGGTTCAGTTGCCATGCTCTACTGGAGCGATACCGTCGTGCTCTTACAGCCAAATAACCGTCCTCTCTATCTGATGTCACATGTGGTCGGCTCTTCCCTGGTCTTCGGGATACAGTTTTAGCCTTTAGAAACCGTCGCCACATCCGAGAAACAACAGAACGATTCACATCGACCATCGGGCCACATCAGTTTGCAACTGTCCTGCTTCCATTCTTCCTGTGGCCCTCCATCGCAGAGAGCCTGGTAGGCGTCTTCACTGCGTCATATTGCACTATCTATGACTGTGCAGATAGCGATTGTTGATGTGGAACTATCCGGCAAAAACTACCCCGCTTGGTAGGTGCTCTGGCGTCATCGTTGGCGTGGTTGTCCGTCGACCGGAATGCCATCTTCCGTGCAGAATACGATCATACGGACATCTGTTGACAGTCTGGGTGATTATATCGTGAATTAGACAAAGAACGAGGAAACAGTGGTTTGTCGCTTTAATTTTGGACACTATATACTCCGCAAACATCTGTACTTTGTACGGCGACGGGTACCAGAGTTGCATCTTTCCGTCTCCCCATCTCATCCGATCCCACCACACACGCTCTGTTCCAGCCCTCTGCATGAGCCTGAAATTCTGCAATTTTGTCCTAGTGGTGACAACGAAGATGCAAACGGCAGTGTGTTCTTTGACTTGTACAGACCGCCTTTCACAATACTTCGCATGTTACGTAATTTTCCAGGGCAGTTACGATGAAATTCAGGAAATGGCCCTGATTCTTCACACTACGCATGAAAAAAATGCAATTAATTGCAGAATTTTAAACAGATGGTTCCCTCAGGTTTTTGGATTTGCTAATGATGAAAACGGCTACAAAACTAAATACTGATATTTTTCCTAAACCCACTGCATAGGACTTAATCATTTTGGCGGGTTGTTATGATCTGGCCGCATACAAACAAGCTTACTTTAGTTCAACGTTTTATCTGATCGTAGTCCGCCGCCGGTAGCTGAGTGGTCAGCGCGACAGAATGTCAATCCTAAGAGCCCGGGTTCGATTCCCGGCTGGGTCGGAGATTTCCACCACCCAGGGACTGGGTATTGTGTTGTCCTAATCATCATCATTTCATCTCCATCGACGCGCAAGTCACCGAAGTGGCACCACATCGAAAGACTTGCACCCGGCGAACGGTCTAACCGACGGGAGGCCTTAGTCACACGTCATTCATTCATTCATCTGGTCGTGGAACTTCGTTTAAAAAGTGATAAGGCTGAGAGGGAAAATGACTCAATAGTTCAGGCTGCGTTGTAAAACTGGCTTTATCGAAAAAAACCATTTGGAGTTTCAAAAAGGCGGAGAAGCAAACAGCAAGTACTAAATTTGAAGTCGCTCATATTTCTCTTTCTTAAGTCGGCTCACGCTCCGAAAAAACAGCCGATGCTCCAAACAATCTAATATACATGTAGATCTCCGAAGAAATAGCACGTGGGCACAAACAAATGCAGGTGTTTATTACATAAGGTGCAGTCTTGCAATAGGTTCTACAGACCAGACGGGTAGAGAATTTAAGACAGGAAGAGCACCAGGTCATCATCAGGTGAAAAGTATACTGAATAATAAATGGGTGCTGAAATATCCTGTGATTATTACCTTGCTATCAGACAGCTATTTTACAACTATTTTCACCACTCCTTGGAGTTTGTAGATCATTTATGCAATGATCTCGCACTTAACATATACACTGTGTGATCAAAAGTATTCGGACATCCCCAAAGACATACGTTTCTCACATTAGGTGCATTGTGCTGACACCTACTTCCAGGTACTCCATATCAGCGACCTCAGTTGTCATTAGACAAAGTGAGAGGGCAGAAAGAGGCGCTCAGCGGAACTCACGGGCTTCAAAGGTGGTCAAGTGACTGGGTGTCACTTGTGTCATACGTCTTTATGAGAGACTTTCACACTCCTAAACATCCCTAGGTCCACTGTTTCCGATGCGATAGTGAAGTGGAAACGTCACGGGACACGTACAGTACAAAAACCTACAGGCCGACCTCATCCGTTGACTGACAGAGAATGCCGACAGTTGAAGAGGATCGTAATGTGTAACAGGCAGACATCTATCCAGACCATCACACAGGAATTCCAAACTGCATCAGGATCCACTGCCAGTACTATGACAGTTAGGCGGGAGGTCAGAAAACTTGGATTTCACGGTCGAGCGGCTTCTCATAAGCCACACATCATGCCGGTAAATGGCAAACGACACCTCGCTTGATGTAAGGAGCGTAAACTTTGAACGATTGAACAGTGGAAAAACGTTGTGTGGAGTGATGAATCGCTGTAGACAATGTGGCTACTCGATGGCAGGGTGTGGGTATGGCGAATGCCCGGTAAAGTCATCTGCCAGTGTGTGTAGTGCCAACAGCAAAATTCGGAGGTGGTGATGTTATGGTGTGATCGTGTTTATCATGGAGGGGGCTTGCACCCCTTTGTTGTTTTGCGTGGCACTATAACAGCACAGGCCTACATGGATGTTATAATTACCTTCTTGCTTACCACTGTTGAAGAGCAATTCGGCAATGGCGATTGCGCCTTTCAACACGATCGAGTACCTGTTCATAATGTACGGCCTTTGGCGGAGTGGTTACACGACAATAACATTCCTGTAATGGACTGGTCTGCACAGAGTCTTGACCTGAATCCTATAGAACATCTTTGGAATGTTTTGGAGCTCCGACTTCGTGACAAGCCTCACCGGCCTCAATGCAACGCTCTGTGAGGAATGGGCTGCCAATCCCCAAGAAACCTTCCAGCACCTGATTGAACGTATGCCTGCGAGAGTTGAAGTTGTCATCAAAACTAACTGTGGGCCAACACAATATTGAATTCCAGCGTTGCCAATGGAAGGTGCCACGAACTTGTAAGTCATTTTCAGCCAGGTGTCAAGATACTTTTGATCGCATAGTGTAATTCTCTGGCGAAGCGCACACCTTGTATTAACCATAGTTATAACTCCCATTACTGCAGCGAGGTACGGGTCCCAGAAAGACGAACTAAACTCAAGAATTTGTCGAACAAGTGTTACGCAAGAGATTTTCTTCGCCAATGGTTTACAGTTCTCAGAACTGTAAACATAAATCCTGTTATCAGCCTTTACTACGATTAGAATAATGTATCCAGAAATAGTTTTTCCACCACTGTGGGGCACGCGCTATTTAGAAACGTCCTGGATGATCAACACTGTGTGCAGGACTGACGTTCGTACTCATAACCTGCCCCTTTCGTGTACAATGCTCTTGCAAAGTAAGCTACCCTGGCACGACCGTCAATGCACCTTCCCAGCTTCACTTCCGCCGTTACCTCGCTCCCACGTTCCCAACTTCGGAGGAAGTATGACGTTCGCGCTTAAATCGTGCAGGCGCTCTGCATCACGGTATGGTTTAGTGTTAGTTTCCGAGAGCTTATATTCCAGGAAAGGTCAACGCATATATTCCGTATTCCTACATATATCCCGCTAAAACCCGAGCAGATTCGAGCTCACACGGAGGCTTTCTACCAGTCAATCTTACTGCGAACCATCCTTGACTTGAACAGGAAAACGCAGAACTAACAATTCTACAGACAGTACGGCCTAAACATTACGATTTAAGTTCAAATATCGAGATCTCTGTGGGGTGTTTAATGAGCTCCGCTTCTGTTTTCAGACTTGTGCGAATTAGTTCAAATTATGTAAGAAAGTATACGAACACGTGCAATAAATGGTCGTCGTATTGTTTTCTGAAAGGTTTACCCGTTCCCACGACATAAGCAAGATTGTTCGGAAGACAGTAAAACAACCTATACGGAGGAGTCGCCGCCCGAGTCAGCTAAACTCTGCGTAGGTTGCCGATGTCAAAATTATGAAAAATGCTCGTATCACAGCACAAAAATGGTGCATACGTCCTGTGCAGAGTTACCGATGTAAAAGAAGGAAACTAGTTTTTCGACTTATCTGACAGCTTCAAAGACATTTAAATAAAGACATCTGGACATAGTCACGCTTTTTTTACTTGTCAGTATCAGTATCCAGGTCATTTAATACAGTGCAAAGTGTCAAATAAGAAACATGACACACGGTGTCATGTCGTATAAGACGACACATATGTCATGTTTGCTATGGATAGCAAGTCTCCTGGATTATGGTATGTCCTGTAAATTGCAAGATGCAGATGTGCCAGCATCTTGCAGCTAAGAGAACCCGCTGCGCCTGGGAAGCAGGGTTAACTCTTAGAAAAGCGCAGGTATTTCAAGACTTTTTGATTTAAATGTCTTTGAAGTTGCCATCTAACGGGAAAAGCTAGTTCCCTTCTTTTATATCCCGAGACATAGGCGATTTTTCATTATTATTATGCATTGTAGACAGTAAACAACACTCATGAAATAATCTTTACATAAGGCAATTTCGTCCTGTTAAGAACTACGTGTAGAGTTCCATCTGTTAGAAAGTGAGTCCTCTGTTCCAATACTCTGGTGTATTTTTCAATAAATCGCAGTGCGAATTGTACTGTATGTTTCTTATGGTATGAACTTACAGATCGGTTTTTGATAGATCAGGGTTCGATCTAGAGGTATCGGTATCTCTTCAGACTACCTTCGGTGCTCCAGCTTGCGTTCAGGAAGCTAGTTGCATCCTGACTGGGAGTGCGAGCGAGCGCGACTCTCCTGTCGGCAAACACTCGCCTCTGCCGCCTCCGCCTCCACCTCTGCCACCGCCCACGCCGCCCCCAGCAGAGTGCTACAGACGAGCCTGTCTGTAGCTGACGTCGCTTCGCTGCCACGCACTCTCGTCGGCCCTTACCGCGCATTCCGCGCTATTTGCTCCCATGCACCACTGAAATGTGTGCAGCAAGAGGGAACGACCTCAGAGACTCCGGTCGTTTCAGAAACATTACTGTTTTGACCGTCGTGATATTTGTGCCGAAGGGATCACGTATGCAGTGCTAGTGTCTCTCTTTGGGCAACGTAGCTAATTTCGTAAAAACCAGCACAGCGACTGATAAGAGAAACGCGATCAGAAGATTAAGCATTTTACCCTCAGTTGTAATACATACTATTCCAGTGTTCGAATTTGATCAAAGGATTATTTCAAGACAGATAACATAAAAGTGGCTGTTGTCCCATGTCTCACTACTTAATCCAATCTCTTCCAGACGTCTTCAGAATTTCATAAGTAACAACAGATCATTTTGTTGAAGAGGGCGCTTGCAGTATACTACACTGGTCTGCAAAACTTGAGGACGAATCAACTTTCGCATGGTGCGTCAGGCCAAGTAGCATAGCTCGATAAAGCTAGGACCACACACAGAAAGAACTGCTATAGTGTAGTACAGAAAGTAACTGGAAGAAATGCGCAATGAGACGAACTGAAATGTCACTTTTGTTCAAAGACATTAATTACACTGAGTTCTCCGCTGTTTATAACGGTACACCGCACATTACAGTTGGAGGGACATGGTTCTTACCAGGGTGTGTAACAACCATGGATGAGAGCGTTTCCAGGCGCTTCAGTCCGGAACCGCGCTGCTGCTACGGTCGAAGGTTCGAATCCAGCCTCGGGCACGGATGTGTGTGATGTCCTTAGGTTGGTTAGTTTTAAGTAATTTTAAGTCTAGGGAACTGATGACCTCAGATGTTAAGTCCCATAGTGCTTGGACCTATTTGACCCATCACCACGGATGGCAGTCCATACTCTGCAGCGTGCTCCTATGCCAGCCACAAGATTCGTGAGAAGTTTGATAGGTAGGGCGTTCCATACCTCCTCCAGTACGGATGACAACCACTGGATGGGAGTTTGTGCATGGAGACGTGCTGCGAAGTGTCTCCTCACTGCATTTCACAAGCGCTCGAAATGGTTCAAATGGCACTAAGCACATATGAGGTCATCAGTCCACTAGACTTAGAACTACTTAAAACTAACTAACCTAAGGATATCACACACATCTGTGATTCGAACCTACGACCGTAGCAGCAGCGCGGTTTCGGACTGAAGAGCCTAGGACCAATCGTCTACAGCGGCTGGCACACAAGCGCTCCATGCGATTTAAATGAGGGAGGGGGAAACGCGCAGACTAGTCCACTACACGAAAATCCTTCAATTCTAAGAACCCCTCCAACTGCGCTGTTCGAGCAGTCAGGCAATGTCATCCACAAAAATATAAAAAATTTGAAATTTGTGGTAAGGTCTTATGGGACCAAACTGCTGAGGTCGTCGGTTCCTAGGCATACGCACTACTTAATTTAACTTAAACTAACTGACGCTAAGAGCAACACATACACCCATGCCCGAAGAAGGACTTGAATCTCCGACGGGGGGAGCCGCGTGGACCGTGATGAGACGCCCTAGACCCCACGGCTACCCCGCGCGGCACAAACATGGAGGGACGGCCGAATTCACTCCTGAAAAGACCCACGTGGGGTAGGAGTACAGTGTTACAATATCGCTGACCGATAAATGTACCTTGTTCAAAGACTAGGAGTCAGTGTGCCTATGCAACATCATGCCTCCGCATATCGTAACACATGGACTACCAAAACGATCATGTTCCAAAAATCTGGACGTACCATTGTATGGCGAAAGGTGGGGACATGCGATGAATCCAGGAACATTGTCGAACGTGATCAATTCCGGTAAAGGTGTAATGATGTGGCCAGGCGTAATGATTCATGACCTCCCAATCTCTGAGCGCCGTACGCTCACTGGTCAGAGGTACTGTGACAGTGAGCTCCTACCCCAGCTGCATCACTTCATCGGTGCATTAGGCCCTGACTACTTTTTTTACAAATGAGAGTGCGCGACCCGATCGTTTTGCGCAGTTGAGGAGCCTTGGAATGAGAGAACATCGCGCGAATGGACTGACTGCCTGTTCACACGGCTTAAATCCCATCGAGCACGAGTGGACGTGTCGGGGAGACGTACTGAAGCACATCCACATGCTCCAAAGACCATCCAGCAGTTTTCAACTCGGCTGGTGGAGTAATGGAGCGCCCTCCCACACGAACTCCCCAACATTGGTGCCACCATTGGAGCTCACTCTAGAGCATGGGTTGAGATCCGTGGTGGTCACACACTGCAAGTCCCTCCATAATATGCAGCGTACCATAATATACCAAGAAGAGCACAATGTAATTATTGTCTTTGAATGAAAGTCATTTCTGTTCGTCTCGTTGTCCATTTCTTTCAGTTACCCTTTGTATATACATCAGTTCTTCCCATATTTGATTGGAGTTGGTCGAGTTGCGTAATTTGGGAGTGACACATCATATGAAAATTGATTTCTTCCTTCTGCTTTGCATACTAGTAACTGATACATGTAACTTACGCAAGCCATTTACGTGATTATGCTATTAATGTTGGCAAGCCAAATTGTGTTAATTAATAAAGTTAAAGAATGGCACCCACCAGCTGCAGGAAGGTGGTTAATGTACATTACAATTGATTTCTTACCATTTGATTTAGCGACTTCCATTGCAGAGCAAATTGATAGTAGTTACTATTTACAGAATTAATTAATACCGTAGTCTGAAACTTAAAAGGCATAACCCCTAGCCGGCAGAAGGAGCCGAGCGGTTCTAGGCACTTCAGTCCGGAACCGCGCGACCGCTAGGATCGCTAGTTCGAATCCTGCCTCGGGCATGGATGTGTGTGATGTACTTAGGTTACTTAGGTTTAAGTAGTTCTAAGTTCTAGGGGACTGACGACCTCAGATGATAAACCCCATAGTGCTCAGAGCCATTTTGAAGCATAATCCCTAAGAGCTTCCTATCATAAACTAAATTTAAAAAAAAAACGTATGCCCTTTTCATTAATTATAATCCCAGGACAGATTTCCTGGATTTTATTTGTTTACAAAATTTTTTACAACCGTAGCACTAGTGGGTGGACTTTTTCTGAAGTGCTTGCGTACGTATAATTAGCAGGTGGTGTATTGCTGGCGCTTTGACATCGAACGACTTCACTTCCAGGCTGTCCATGTGAGACAGCAGCATCTGCCTGTGATGTTTGACTTTGGCTGGGTTGAAGAAGATTTTATGTTTTAGGCCAATGATCACCTACGATCATCAATCTAGTGTACAACTAGCGTTCTAGCAACCCTGCATTAGAATCGTCTCTTGTCTTCGGAATCAAATTAAAGTCACAAGCACTCAAGTCCGCTGAGTATGGTGGATGGTACAGTACCTCTCAGTCCCATCGACCGAAGAGAGCAACCACAGCTTGCGCTGTATGCGCCCCCGCATTGTCGTGAAAAATTATGGGTGGGTTGCTCAGAAAGTGTCACCTCTTCTTTCGTAAAGCTGGTCGCAGCTGATGCTCCAAAAACGCACAGTAATATTGTGCAGTGACGGTCTGCCGTGGAAGAACGTAATGCGTTAGGATAACACCATCACAGTCGTACGCTAAAATAATCGTAACTTTAGACTGCTCCATTCACACCATCAACAGAACAGGCTCTGCTAACGGTATACAACGCCTTCCCCGTCGCTAGCAACGGGCTCTACACAGCGCTGGTGACTACTTTCAAGGAAAGTAACAGGTGCAAACATCTAACTCTTTTGTATAGGTTGTGAATAAATAGTTGCCACTATTTAAGCTACAACCCTCGTATGATGTAATACGAAAGGTTGATTAGCGATAAATGAATTCTAATCTTTTTTCAGGCCTTTCCTTGAATGTCGTATAGTATATGCACCGTTTGCATGATGAAATCAGCGACATTTGAGTTTATGTCAATGACATCACAGGATTGAAAATAACCATAAATCATGCAACGTGTCTTCTAACATCGCAGTTGTACTTTCTATACAGACATATTGATATAGACATCCGTAAGCACTTTAAGATTATTCTACGAAGATCGATTCAGTAAAGTAATAAAAAAGCTCTGTCTCTCATAATCTGAATCAGATGCTCAAACGCTAGATTTTTCACTAATACCAACAAAATTATTATTTCTTCACCGCAGCCTGAACTTTTTCCTGTACTCCTTACCAACATAGATATCCTAAGATTATCGGATGCTGGATATCACTTAGGAACTGTGTATCTTTAGGGCTATGTGGAGTTTCATTTACTAAATAGGGGCCATTATTGTGAATTTTCAACATCTTGCTTTTTAGCTGACAAGTAGTACATACTGTAACGACTGATTTAACCAGTTTTTGCAAACGATGCTTCACCTGTAACCAGAACTTTTCATAGAAAATGATGTATCACTTAGCAGCTGGACAACTACATCTCGTTTTTACAGTCATTATCATGCAACTGTTAAAGTAGTGAAATGTGGAAAGGTTGAACCGCGCTGGAATATTCTATTCACAAGTATATTAATCTGTCTGATCGCATTCGCACCTACAGGTAATCTGGTACCGACATGTATACTGTGTATTAAAAAAATGAAGATAAAATGTCAGTTCCGTTTCTGTTATCGCTTGCTTTTCTGTTTGGTTGACGTATTTTATTCTTCAGACTTCTGGTTTCCCGAGATTATGTATAATTTTTCAAAGAAAATCAGGAAGGTTAGCATCCCACATCACCGTTGCTGTAACAAATTGACGGCATGAGCTACAAATGAAAACCATATCCACTTTTTCCAGCAATAATCGTTGAAAATTAGTTAAATATGTCAGGAAAATGGAAACATTGCGCTATCGCGTAGCAAAAATCACACCTTCGTGTATTTACTCGCTTTTGACAAATTTTGAGAGGCTCGTCTTAGCTGCCTCACACTCCACTGGGGTTACAAAAGTTATGGGACACCTCCCAATATCGTGTCGGACCTCCTTTCTCCCGGCGTAGTACAGCAACTCGACGTCGTATACACTTAGCAGGTCATTGTAAGTCCCCCACAACATACTGAGCCATGCTACCTCTATAGCTGTCCATAATTGCGAAACTGTTGCTTGCGCAGGATATTGTTCTCGAACTTACCACTCGATTATCTTCCATGAATGTTCGATGGGTTTCATGTCGGGTGATCTGGTTGGCCAAATCATTAGGTCGAACTGTCCAGAATGTTCTTCAAACCAATCGCGAACAACTGTGGCTCTGTAACATGGGGCATTGTAATCCATAAATATTCCATCGTTGTTTGAATGCATTAGTAAAAGAATGGCTTTAAATGATCTTCAATTAGCCGAAAAGACATTCCCAGTCAACGATCGGTTCAGTTGGACCGAAGGACCTGTTCCATTCCATTAAACACGAACCACACCGTTATGGAGCCACGACAAGCTTGCACAGTGCTTTAGTGAAAACTGGAGTTCAAGGCTTAGTTGCGTCTCCACAACGCTCTAATCATGTCACCAGCTCTTACCAACTGAAATTTCTCAGTCGTCTAGAGTCTGACCGAAATGGTCACGAGCCCGGGAGAGGTGTTGCAGGTGATGATCCGTTGGCAAGGGCACTCGCATCAGTCGTCTGCTGTTATAGCCCATTAATGCCAAATTTCGCCACACTGCCCTAACGGATACGTTCGTCGTACGTGCACAGTAGTTTAAAACTCGTTACAGCTTAGCGTCATAAGGCACTGAGGGCACTGATGTTTCCTCCGTCATCAAAATTTTTCAGAAAGTTTCCGGGGCTCATGCCTTTGGTGAACGAAACACCAAGGTACCGTTCTGAAGGAACTGAAAACGTAGATATCTTAAACCATTCCAATCTAGCAGTAGCACTCCTTCCTGTCCGCAAAATTGTTAGTTGAGAAGTCACGATTCCACACAGCCTTATTACTACAAATCTTACTGCACAACTGGTTTCAATCGTTCACAGGCCATATTCTGATGTATTTTTACATCGTAATCAGATGTTAGACAAATCATTATCGTCTTATGTCACATCTGTTAACGATCTAAAAATACACCATAAAATGGTTTGTAAATGACTGAAACCGTTTCCAATAATTTTAGGGCAATACAGCTCTGTATAACCATGATCTTTCAACGTTACGTTAAAGCTGTAAATCATCGTGTCTCTAAAATAAAACTGCTAGTCTAGGACATTCAAGCTATTTCCAGACCACCCAAAATGATAAAAACGAGAAGCTATAGTCAATAAATGATTGTTAACATCAGGGTTCTTAAGACGTACAACATTTCGCGTTAGTGCGACAGCTGTTGTAATTGTTACTCGATACGTTCAGTGCCAGTAAGATGTGCACGTAACGAGACTTTCATTAATCAACTGTTGCTGAGCAAAACGTCACTAATAACCATAGCGTTATATCTGATAAGACGCAAAGTGTTTTCCGATCATGGACACCCTGATAATTATTCTGTTACGAGAGATGACAGTACAACAACTTAAATCAGGAAGGTGGTACCTTTGGTAGAGCTTAAAAACCGTCGCTCGATTCTGAGAGGCTGCTGAGAAATATCAAGAGCAGCTTAGATTCAAGGGATGGTACTGCCAACATGCCTCCGTTGCAAATATCGACACAATCTGCAGGAAGTTGTCTAAACTTTTCCTGTCTGCATGACACCACAACGACGTACGCCAGTCGATTGATGCATTCACAGCTTTTCATTTACTATAGTCAATCGCTAGCAGTACTGATCTAGGATGAAGTAGAAAATTTCTCATTCTCACCTAACGCATGATCAACGTAAAATAGTATGTCCACATAACACTGCGTTTCTCTGAGAAGGTCTCTTTCTAAAGCAAATAAAATTCGTTTGAAAGTCACATAAAATACTTGACATTAATCAAGAAAATGCAATGATTCTGCCGCGTTCTGTATTTATAGTTGCGCTCCTGCGCGTGAAACGACCTAGGTGCAGCAGCTATAAAATGAGTACTGCTTGTATGTCCTGAATTACTCCTGCTAACGCATAATATAAAAACTTCTCAATGCGGCAGCAGCGGAAAGTCATAAAAAAAACTTTTCGATTAATGCTATCCCAGTAGTGTACCTTGTGACAGTTAAAAACAGGACAAATATTACGAAACTTTCATACAAACATTCCTCGCCCGACATCATAAATGAGCCGAAGTGTCATGCTAGTGCAGGTAGTTAAATCAGTTTCTACTAGAGCCTCTGTTAGAGACACTGGGACACGAGAATTACAGCAGCAGTTTTACTGATGGAATTTAGGTGGAACTTCTATTTAGCGGGCTATTATCAAAAGTCTACGAGCTTTACCTTACGTCTCGACAACATTTGTAGGAAATATGTCTTTCTCGAGACGTCACAAAAGAGATTTATTTACTTTGCTGTAGGGCGTTGCTTTTTTACCAGCGCATTTCAAGTCATAAACATGTTCAACCTTAAGAAATGGCTCATCATACTACAGGTCGCAGTGTTTCAGGCTCGTCACAATCTTCCCGATAACAAAAGGAGAAATAGACCGGAGAGACGGGCCCTGAAGCTACATCAATGTTTCTGTTGGTGCAGTAGCATTACACAAATTGATAACATGTTTACACGGGACACATTCACGAACTGGGAGTTACGTTTTGAAAAGTAGCAGAACATAAAATTCATTTAAGCCCTCGTTAAACGGTAATAAACGCCAGACGTATGTTCCTGGCTTGGCCAAACACAACAAAATGTCACATCTATCTCCGTTCCAGGACTGCGTGCTTTCAACTAACAAATGGTGTCGATAAAAACCTTTTATTTCGGTGCGAATGATAACTACCAGAGCGAGGGCCGCCGAGTTTTCCCTAATCGATTAGTGTCTCTGGCGTGCGTCCATTAATCAAGATGAATTTCCGCGTAAACGTGGATACGATGGGAGCAAGCAGCGTTAACTATCCGCTACGCACAGGCGAAATGGGTCAGTTTGTGTTTTTTCGTCACCGAAATTAGAACAGCAGTCCGAAATAACGGATAACATTAAATCACATTCTGTGGAAACATTCCTATATAGCGCTAAGGTTAAGCGCTTGCAGGGATATAACAGTGGTGAAAGAAGCCGCTGCCGAATTGTAAGTAATAACTTACAAACGAAGCTCTGGCAAAATTCAACGCGAGGCCAGTAACTGTCAGTAATGATATAAGTACAAGAGATCACGATGATACTGTGTGAGGCGATCTATGCCTTGATAACGGCCTCACTCAGCGAGGAATAGAGTTCAAGGAGTGTCTTCAGGTATATCAGATACAGCTGAAAACACTCATTGACTGTTATATCCTGTGGTGCTACCAAATTTTGTGTGCATTAAGATGGAGTGATTTAGTGGGACAGTTGAGGTGCGATACACTTCCCTGAGTGCTGGTCAAACAAGAGCATACTAGCGTCATTTCAATAGTAGAGCTCACAGTCGCGTGATCAAGTTGAAATTCCTGTCAGTTAAGAGCGAGAGCTTAGGCGTGACGGTCGTATGTTACGTGTTTGCTTTTTCGCGTGGCTGTGTCGTCAGTAATTCTGTTATAAAATTGAACCTGAAATCGAGTTAGGTAGGATAATGCGTAGTGACCAGCGTTCCTGCATCCAAATCCAATCCATACATAGGAAAAACCGAAATGAAATTCTAAACCGTTTGAGAGAGGTGTGTGTGCGATCAGTGAAGTGGACCATAGCACTGTATCACGGTGGTCTGCCTGTTTCCGTGGAGGTCGGGTAAGCACTGAGGACAATCCAAGGTACGTAAACCCATCAACTGCAGCAGAATACGCCTCAAAAGTTAATGACATTCTTAGTGGAGATCACATGTGAGGAAATTGCTTTCGAGACCAGAATGTCTGTAGATTCAGTTTACAGAATCATAACGAAAAGTAAAACATGCAAAAATTTGCTGCCAGATGAGTTTCATCTGATATGAATAAATGGCAGAGGTCACAAAAATAATCGTACAAGATTTCTTAAACGTTATCGATCAGAAGGAGAAATATTTCTGAAAACGCTTCTTGCACCTGATGAGACTTTGAGCCAGAAATGACATCTCAGTCGTCACAATAGAAAAGCTCCAACTTAAGTCTCAAAGGAAAATGGAATTCTCCGACTCCGCCCTCAGTAATCAAAGGTGAAACTGATGATTATCTTTGCATGTGACATGAATTAAATCATAGCTACAAATAGAGTGTCGCAGGGGATGCTGTAACGGGTGCGAACTACAAGCTGCTCTGAAAACAGTTTCGCGCCCGAAAATTCGCGAAAGAAGGACTGACACGCTGTCCTCATTTTGCACGACATTGGAAGACCGCACATTGCTGTATTAGTGAGAGAAACACTGGACGAATGAGGAAGGAAAATACTTCCCCAGTCAGCGTACAGTCCTGATAAGAGCGTAACAATCTTTGACTTATTTCCCAAACTGAAAAAATAACTCCGTGGTGAACGGTTTGACACAACTGAAGAATATTCCGGTGAGAGACAGATACCTCAACAATGAAAGTGTCCTATCCGGAATGTACGAGTTGCCAAAATGGTCGCACACTGTCATTATTAAGAATGGAGATAGGACTGAAGGTTTGTAAGGGTATTTTGTAAAATTATTTTCTTCAGTTTCATCTTACAGTGCAAAGAACTTTTTGACCACCCTTACAGACGTGGGAACACAGCACTTGTCACCGTGAACGACTGGAGTATCCATAACCAATCACTCAGATATAGAAGGAAGGTCAGCCCAGGCACCCAAAAATTGTAAAATAAACATCGTGATCTATACTGGTCTTGTGAATGTTGCTAAGAAAGTGGAAGAGGATTTCCGTCTTATGCAACAGTCCTTTGTTGTTTAGTTTTCACCCAGACATGTTTCAGCAGTTTTTGGTGCTATCTTCAGTGCATTTATTTGTTCTTCTCACATGAAGCTAATGGATGTCTGTGCTAGCAGCTCTCGGTCTATTACGCAGACTACAGCCTGCCATAGTTTTAGTTACCAATGGCGACGTAAACTCTGTGCCTCACGAACAAATTGTGAGAAATGCATATACATCGACAAAAGCTCAAGAAATAAGCGTGACAGCTCGACACAAACAAAGCAAAAGCACCACAACATCAAAAACTATTACAAGCTGTAGATTGCATGGTAGACCTAGAGCTGCGAGCATTAACGTCCACTAGTTCCATGTCAGAAGAAAAATATCCCAATAAATCCACTGAAGATTAGGACAAAAAGTACTGAAGCATATCTGGGTGAAAACAAAACTATAAAGGTGTTTTGCATATGGCGGAATTTCCTCTCCAATCCCGGTTCATGTTCACGGTGGCTTGCATGAGTCAAAGTCATACATAAAAATGTACCCCTAAAAGAATCGGAGAACAGCCTCTGGCCTCAACTCCATACATTGCGGATTTAACGCCACACTCGAGGCCTTGCATCATTTTACAAGATGTAAAATCGGCAACTCGTCGCACCACACTATACGCCCCCACTGTATTCTGGATCATTAAAACCGTGAAACTTTATGTCACGCTATAGGCAGTTGCCTACTGCGAGGTTCTCGGCTCCTGACATCCGTCGCATACAGTTTCCTTAGCAGAGTCTCGCGGAAACTTGTTGAATAGGAGCAGCACTCTCTGACTGTAACAACTCCTGTCGATTTTAAAACCGATTGTCATTTACAAAGCGTGTCACACTGCTGGGTTACATGTTGGTTATGATCTTTTTAAAAGTACCGCCGTTATCGCCTCTACACCCGCATCCATACTCTGCAAGGCGGAGAGTCAGTCATTTGTGTTTTTTCTCGTTTCATTCGAGTACGGAGCTCGAGAAGGATGATTGATAGCTCAGCCAACATAGCAATTGCCCGCGGAGTATAAACGTCTCGTGTTCGAGTCAGAGATGGGCTCACAGTTTTACTCTGACATGAAGTTTTATTAAAACACAATTGTATATGGGGAAAAAACTGCGAAAGTATGACACTCTCTACAAAGTTTGTGAGACAAAAGTTGCGAGGGACAACGGGGCCCATTACATGACGTTGATTTTTTTGTTGCTAGGTGGGGTCGCTTCAGAGATGTAAAGGTCAACTTCGTTTTTTAAATAGGATGTTATAATTTGGTACTTATATTTCTGATAGCGGCTATGGAGACGAAATCAGTGATGCGTAACAGTAAGGTCTTTGAAGGTCAACGAAAGTCACAAATGTGGCATGAACGTCCATTTATAGAAAGTGATCGAAGTGATGACTATTGGTATCAATGCAGTGCTGCAATCTTCTTATCATGGATTGAGTGGTATTACTCATCACATCTACACTTACCGAAGCACATGCTCTGACAGTTCCCTAGCTCATATCTTCAGACGAAGGTAGAACGTCTTTATGAACAACGTCATTTACGAATCTGGCTAACAAGCCGGCCACGACACATCTCCTCAGCGTCCAATCCTACGATTTGGGAATTGTCTCTGCAACTCATTTCTAGCCATCAGCAAAAAATGTGACGGACACCCATCGCGTTTATACCACATCCAGTTCCTTGTTACTAAGGGTATTTCTTTCAATAACAGACGTAATGTTTCTTGCAGTAATGTGGTGTACTTCCTACCATTAAGATTTCCTTCACAGACCACTGTTTTTGGTGTGCAACTTGCCGCAGCCAACATGGATTTTCAGTTACACAATAATGCATGTTATGCAAATTAACATTTCCATGGTTCTTGAACGTAGCCTCGTCAGTAAATAAAATCAAATTAATAAATGTGTCATCCATCTGAATCTGAAGTTTAGCCCCCAGCAGAATTCAATGAGACGCATAAAACCCGTACCAGGTATTCTAGGTGGAGACTGATATGGTAAGGATAATATTTATGGCGATGCAGAACACGAACAACATTACTCTGGTTCATGCCAGATTCCCTTGTGATTTAGCGTGAATTAACACAAGGATCTCGAACGACAGTGGCCAGAGTACCAATTTCCGTTTCTTCGTTAGTAAATTTCCTTTGCCGGATATGTTTCCTATGGGTTAAAGGTCCAGTTGTTCTCAATTCATCATACACATATTGAAAAGTACGGCATGTGGGGTATGTTGAGGATATCTTCCAGCATATAAGTCTTTAGCTCTCACTGAATCCGTTGGCATTCTCCGTAAAAGAGAAGCATATGGACTTGTTCTTCGAAGGAATACATCATTCAAATTCGCTTGATTGGACGATACTGGTCTTACGGTTCCTATTTGTGTTGTATTGCGAAACAGTCGAATGGTGGTTACGTGTCAATGGAACGTTAGATGGATACGCCATATTCGACGAATAATTACTAGTTGCTCGATATACGAGAGAAAATTGTCAGAGCATGTGCTGCGTTAAGTGCCGAAGTGATAAAGAATACCACTCAATCCATGATAAGAAGATTGAAGCACAGTACTGATACCAGTGGTCATCACTTCGAACACCTTCAGAAAATAGACGTTCATGCCACCTTTGTGACCTTTGTTGACCTTCAAAGACCTTACTGTTACACTTCACTGAATTCATCTCGATAGCCTGCTATCACAAAATAAGCACCAAACTATGCATCCCATTTAAAGATTCAAAGTTGACTTTCATATCAATGACGCGACCCAACCTAGCAACAAAAAACTAACGTCATATTATGGCCCCCGTTGTCCCATGCAACATTTGTCCCGCAAGCTTTACAACTATTATCATACTTTCGGAATTATTCTAGGTGGCAATAGTTGGTGACTCACCCTGTATATTCGAGATCCTACGTACCATTGTACTCGTAGTACAAGCTTCATCATCCATGTCATTTTTACCCAGTCACTGATTTCATGGAGGAGGGGGTGTTACTACGTGGGAGAAGGAAAGTCGTAAACCATCATGTTCGACGAAGCAAAGGTCTCAAGTTAAGGTGTGGACTAAATGTGGCAGTAGATTCGCTAATTAACTATTGGCAAACGCTACAGATATAATTCCTGAGTTCTAGACATACTGAGCATCTTATAACGCAAAAACCGTTCAAATCACAGCGACCTCTGAGAAAGCAAAAGGAAATGGTAAATTGTAGGCAACCAGATTTTCTTGCCAAGCTACGAGAACCAACGATTTCCGCGAAACATCATTTGAAAAAGCAAACGATGCTGTAGCTTCCATTTTGCTTAAACACTTAAGTCGTTTTCGCCAGAACACATGGGAACCAATAAATTCCCACCAATCTGTCCGAGCTCTAACTACGTAAGGACAGATCTGAATCTAATATACAGAGACACCATCCTTTTGATATCCAGTCTCTGTTAAGCCAAACAAGATCCATTATTCCGCAAACAAAACATCGTCAATCCCCTTTAAATGTTGGACTACGCGGCCATCACGTTAAACTCTGCACCTTTATGCCCCGAGTGTTATTTGACTTTCAGCAAAGAAAAAAAGACAAAATGTAATCGGTAGTACAATGCCGCATATAGAATTAATAGATTACTTCCAGGACAAGTAATTATAGCATCAAAAAAGAGCATATAGGCACACAGGTTACGCTCCGTAGAAAATGAAACAAGCGATTTTTGAATAATGTTTTTCACACGAAACCGCTTTTGGATACATGCATGTTCGAATACACCACATTCTACTGATGTATTTTATATTATAGTTCTGAGTCGACTGTTTGTTGCTGCAATGCAGAAAAATAGTATGCACGCGGTACTACTGCATGCATTTCATCTGGAATGCTTCAGTGAAAACACTGTATGGGAGCACATAAAGCCCATTCACTGTCATACAGATTTCCTTTATGTCATCCAGCCATCGACCTGTTGTGCACCGCCTCCTGCTTGTATGTTAAGTGCTAGCGTTTCGTTCCTACTTAACTACTATATCCGACAGCCGCTGTAATAAGTTTTTCGTGTTACCTTCCACTATTTCTTCCAGCTCCAAGCTATTTCTGAATTATGTAACCCTCATTAACCTGTTCGTTCTTCTCGTAAGGATCTTCCGTATACTGGTTCCCCAATCATTGTATTTATTGTATTCCTTTATTTTGTAGTTTAATTGTGAACGTAATTGTCAATATTCTTCGATAACATAATATTCAAGTGTTTACAAATTTTTAATTTCTCCAGATACCACTTCCTTACTGTGTTGTGCTGCAATCGTTCACTTTATCGTTAGCTCCATTCTCGCCTTAGTTTTTGCTTTTTTTATTTATAAATTATAGCATGTATTAAGCATAGTGTTAATTCATTTCAACATGGCTAAGCTTCCGTTACACCTGGCCAGGTCGTATACGAACATGAACTTTCACATCTTTCCTCTTGAGTTTCCTTTTTTCTCTTTCGAAAATTGTCTTCCATTTAATTCACTGCTTCTTCGTCTTAGAAGCTGAACGGCAGGGGTGATAAGCTCAGACCTTGGCTAAGGAAACTTCTTAACACTATCTTCCCTGAATTTCCACTTTTATTACTACAAGGCTGGGCTTTGTATATGTTGTAAGTTATTCGTTTGCCCTTGTATTACTGGACCCAACCTTCCTTATAATGGGATGAACCAATGAGCTGTTAACATTGAACCGTTTTCTGTACCATGCGTAATATCTAGCATCTACCTAGTACTGTAACAGCGTAATGATGCTAGATGTCATTTTATACGATGTTGATATCGTTGCAAGTTGATTAGAACTGTTACCGCAACTATTGAAAATAGAGACGAGATTACAGGCTGTCACCGGAGACTTCACTAATGCTGATGGCACTGTTGAGGGCAGTAGACGATAATCTCGCGGAACGCATTGTGTTTGCTGGTGTATCGTCTACAGGAAGAGCTCGTCTTGTATTGTTGTTGTAAGGAAGGAGAGACAAGGGGCCGGACGACATGCTGAGCCTATGCTGCTGCCTGATACACTGCTTTAACGGCTGCCAAATTGATGGACGGTTTATCTGTAGATGATTACCAAAGACGCCTAGGAATGGCCGACGCCAGGGAATGGTCTTAAATAGTAAACCTGTACTAGCACCACTAATCCATGTAGTTGCGTATACCGCTACTTTATTCCATTTCTGGTAGCACCTAATGGCGTGGTGTGATTACGATTGATGAAATACAGCACAATACGCACAGTGGAACATATTTTATGACAACAATTTTTTAAGACCAGTAGATGACAGTCATAGCTGTCGAAGCCGGTTGTCAACAATAAAGAGTAATATATGCGATATTTGCTACTGAATGCTTTTCCCCCCCCCCCCCCCCAGGTGAGACACAGACCGCTTCTTCTGAATTCTCAACACGAGAAAATTCTATTATCTAGCGTTGCAGTGCGATCTCTTTCGGACGGTACGAATCTCTTCAGTTCTGCAGAATCGTGGTGTCAGCGCTGTTTGCCCTTGGGTGTTTTTTTTTTTTTTCGTGGTATAAAAGTAGTTCACACGTCCAGTCGGCATCTGCACAAAAAGAGTCAGTCTAGCGATCTGTTGCTACTAGCCTTCAAAAATGACAGAAGAGTGAGTTGAAGAATTCTCAACATCTATTATGCACTAGCATAACCGATGGTTACCGCAATCTTGCTATGAGACGACATTACAACACTACACAGAAGTAATTTCGTTGACGACGAAAGAGAAAAAAAAATTAAAACGAATGACACGGAAGTCATTACTATGTACATCATAAAGCACTTTATGCTACATTTTCAGGAATAGAGCACATGATAAAACTGGTGGTACGATTAGTAAATTTTCTGATGTCGCACATGTCTTTCCATTGTTAGTTGCGTTAGTTTAAGACGCAAGTTAATGAATAGCACGTAGGCATTATATTTTACTGAAAAGTACTTTGCTTAAGTCAAAGAGCATGCCAGGAACGACTTTTCGATTTACAACCGGATATTGATGAATTTATAAAGGAAAACGGAGTGCAGGAACGAAAATTAGGACATCGAAAAAGGATTTCAGACGTCATATTTTAAGAGGACGTACCTGCACACTACCGACAGTAAGTGAGAAAAAACTTATTTCTCATTTGATGGAGACCATTAAAACTGAAAACGCTTCGTAGATGGTAGATTATGCCAAAAACGTCCACTTCCCTAAGCTCTCTGGCTTTAAAGGAAACACGAGGTTTGAAACACTCATTGTGAGCTTGAACGAATTATATGACTAGCTTTATAAACGTTTCGAGGACGCTGTGAATCTTAGATCAGTTTTGGCTGAAAGTGCCCCTGTTCATGTGCAGATGGACCTGACTGATTTGTAATGTAATTCCTTTTTTAAGGACAAATCCCTTTACATGAAAACAGTTCCGCATATCCACACTGTTTCCCTAAGGAAGAGCTTCTACTTCTCAATAAGGAGATGGCAAATTTGGTAAAATACGTCATTCTACAAATGTGTGTGTGAAACGTCTTTCGTCGCTTTTGAAACTAAATAAGTCAGGATTATGTGACAACACGAGTGCGAAAATCTATGAAATTGTCTGCGTCTATGCGTCTGCCGATAGTCAGCACCATATAAAAATTATATTATGGCATCAGCACGCCAAATTTAATTAGCTGCCCTTGTTTTAGCCGGAAGTTTGGTTTGAAGTGGTTTACTATGTGTATTCCTATTGGGGAGTGTTACACCATGTCTTCCTCACACCTTTAACTTACGATACCAGTTATGATGGGACTTACAGTTTAATACTGTTTACGAAACTGACAACAAGCCGCTGTGCAAAATAGTATTTTTCCACTAATATACGATTAACGCTGAAGTATCACTACAGTAAGATATTAATAACGTTATTTTTTAAAAAAAAACGGCCAGTCTGTATGACACATCGTCTGGCAGTGACACTTACCCACAAAGAAACACATCTTCATGCCCTGTCTATTTCAACAGTCTACTCATTCCTTTGTCTTATTATAATGCTAAGTTTTCTATTATCTTCTAGGTAAAGGACAATGAGCTAGCAACAGAGGTAAACATGACCAGAAACATTAACTACATTTATATTCTCTGCTCTTCAGTTTCGAGTAATTTCTTTGACATACTCCATTGACAAGAAAAAAGGTCATCCTGGACTAATCTGGAAACCAGGGCAGAAGTGTATAAGCTCGAATATGTGGTGAACAGCATTATAGTTCTCTACGTTCTAATTAACATCTCCCCCCCCCCCCCCCCCCCCCGTGTTTCTATTGAATCACAACCCCTATTGCACTAAAATTTCTCCAGAAAGGTTTTCGTTTATTTAGGGAATTTTCAAGTGGTCGCAGTTACGAATTGGAGCTCCTCTGTTGGCTGTAGTGTTCAGTTGTAAACACCTGAAAATAGCTTTAGTGCTGAAACCGGTAGTGCAGAAATTTTGTTGTAACTGGTACTGCGATTAAAAAGAACACAGTCGCGGATGAGATGCATTCGCCAAAAATGTCGGATGGTGTAACAAAGGTCCTGCTTTTTCTAGTCGTTTATTAAAAAAGAACCTCATTGTGTATAATTTGAATATTTTATCCGTCAAAAGCAACTGTATTTCTGCGTCTTGAAATAATCAGCAACCAGTCGCAATAATGAAATTTTATTTCTTCACCGGTTGCAATTACCTAGTGTCCTTCTTCAGAAGGTTATAGCTATCGCGTTGTTTGGGGTTTGGGAGCACCAAGAGTAAGATATTTGCAGCATTTGCTGTGCCCCAGCCACAGTCCCCAATCCCACGACGCGCCTCACACCCTAAAGCCCGGCCGGGAAACCATGCGCCTCAGTACGCCGCCTCCGATATCGTATCAACCCGGCGATCTAACGGCGAGGACCCGTCTGCTGGCCAGCCTGCATGTCGTTTTTGGCGGTTTTTCACATCCAACTATTATAATACTAAATTAGTACCCATGTCCCGTTTCAGTTAAACGATTCGTAAACGTTTAGGAATCATTCACACACTTTCACATGGGACAACACTAATCCCAGGAAGGTTGCAAATAAATTCCGTCGAAAGATCTTTCTCTTTTTTTTTTTGGAGGGGGGGGGGGGGGGGAGGAGGAGGCAGAACTTCGGGTGTCCCTCTACCATTAAGGCTTCGGAAGTCCCAACGATACACACCGAAAGCCGTGTCATCCGGGCGGATACAGAGGAGCATGTGGTCAGCACACCGCTCTCCCAGTCGCTGTCAGGTTTCGTGGGCGAACCCGCTAATTCTCAGTCAAGTAGCTCCACAAGTGGCCTCACAAATACTGAATCCGTCCCACTTGCCGAAAGCGCTAGTTAGTCCCAGAAGGCTACCCAAGTGCTAGACAAGCCTTAAGCTCTTAGTTTTGTAAAGCCTCGTCGCCAGTTTCGTAAAGGCCTCTTCGCTACTGCTGTGGAGGCCGAGACGCCACTGTTGTTACGGTAGGCCGAGTTTGTGAGCTCGTGAAACGGCTTCAGGTGCAGCACACCGCTAAGACAATTTCTCGCTGCCACTATTACACAGCTATGCCCCAAGGTCAGTTAACAGGGTAGGAGAACGATGGTTCTACAACACACCAGCAAATTAGAAAGGTTTACTTATCATTGTTACTAGATGAATAATGAAGACTGCGAACACTGCTTGTAATATAACACAGAAGGCTCTCAATAGATAAGTGCAAATAATCGTAGGCGAACTTCACAGTACACAGCAAATATAATTACAACAGCGATATGTTTACTTCTAAGAGTTCACTATACGACGTTCCCCACCTATGTCATCCCTGGACGATGATCAATGATCAAGTGGGCGAGAGCTGCTCTTCTATCTTCCGAGAAGCTGTCCGTTGTCTGGGCATTGGCGGATTATACTCGGCTGCCGCCGGCCGATGTGGGCGAGCGGTTCTAGGCGCGTCAGTCTGGAACCGAGCGACCGCTACGGTTGCAGGTTGGAATAATGCCTCGGGCATGGACGTGTGTGACGTCCTTAGGTTAGTTAGGTTCAAGTAGTTCTAAGTTCTATGGGACTGATGACCTCAGACGTTAAGTCCCATAGTGCTCAGAGCCATTTGAACCATTTGAACCGTACTCGGCTGCCAACTGTCCGAGGCGAAATCGATATCTTCATCGTCAGCGCCACCCGTGGAACTCGCGCAAGTGGTGAGTCTGTATGGCTCTGGCACCAGCTCGCATCTTTGCGCTTGTGGTTTTTTTGCCTTAGTGTGTCTTGTTCAGAGGCATAACACTTAGCTTCGGTAATCTGACGCCAGCAGCTGTTACCACTGTGGCAAGGCCGTTGGTGACCCTCTACCATTGCAAAACCCATACATTAATATGTCGACCACGCGAATGAAAAAGAAAGGAGATTGTCGGAGTTTATGACAGCGCGCGAATGACGAAGCGTCCACCCGTTACATCTTCGTTATTCGGTACTGTAACACTGAACTGCGGGAATCGAGTGTGTGAATAAACAGCGCGCGGCGGCTCCGGACGGCGTCAGATATCCACGCACGCGGCCACATCAGCGCTGGAATTTGCATGCGCCGTCCCACGGGACGGCCGACGTGTCGTACGCGGCCAGGTCGCAAATCGGCGCGAATTTTGCAGCGGCGCTGTTAATTCTGCGGAATTCCGCGCGGCCTGCATTCCGGGCCGGGGTCGCAGATAGCCCCGGCTGCTGCCGGCCCTGGCGGGTGACACGATTACAGGCCACACTACACTCGGAGTGGCGGGCCCGCGCTGCTGCCCCTGAAATACTGGTGCGCCAGGCCAGGAATGCGCCCACGCGGGCACAGCGCCCCACACGTCTCGTGCAGGTGGGATTGCCCGGCCCGCGACAGCGCGCGGCGAGGTCTCAGCCGGAATTGCAGACAAGGCTTGTCGCCACCGCGGCCCGCGACAGCCCCAGTACATTACCACTGTTACCATTCTGGTGCAGAAATACACTGATGAAACGTGTCACACCGTATCAGAAGGATCGTATCCAGATGCGCCACTCGTCGGGCCGCGTAGATGTACTTCTGCGCGAGGCCACCGATAAAGAAAAACCCAAAACATTTATTATTACTTTTGGTATTAATAAACCGCTTCATTTTTAGACCACTATTGTTTTAATGGCGCTAAAAGTCGCTTATTCAGATGAACATCTGCATAAGATAAATTAAGAAGGAAAAACAACCATGAGAAATCCACTGATGTGATAATTCCCTAAAATTGTTTCTAGATTTTTAATTTTTCTAAACAAAGCTATGCTGTGTGGGTGTGAGATTTGGTCTCTCACTGTTCAAAATGAAAAGCCGTATCGAGTGTTTTAAAACAAAATTTTGAGGAAAATTTTCGGAGCAAAAAGGGATGGCAATAGCGGAGAGGGGCGAAAACTGATTAACGAAGAGGTTCACGAACTCAATTCAAGCCCTGACATAATCAGTATTATTAAGTCACGTAGGCTGCGACGGGCGGGTGACGTAGCTCGAATGGATGAGGGCAGGACAGCGCGCAGAGTACTAGTAGGGCACCTAGAAGGAAAATGTCCTGTGGGGAGACCGAGGCGGAGATCGGAGGACAATGTGAAGGCTGATTTGAGGAGCCTAGGTATTGAAGCTGAATGGAAGGAAATAGCCCAAGACAGGGACAGATGCCGAAAATACGTTGCTGCGGTAATGGACTCTCGAGTCCGGTATGACCAGTGAGTAAGTAAGTAAACAAAGCTATAAAATTTTTTTACGTAAGATTATTAAAATATTTTTACTCATATAACTAAAACATTAGAGCTAAGAGACTAGGAATTTTGTGTCCAGCATGTGAGAACAAATATTTTAACATTGTAGTGTAAAAGTTTTTATAGTTTCCTTAATTAAAAACCTAAAAACAATTTTGCGAAATTTCATATCAGTGGATGTCTCAGGTTATTATGCCTTCTCGATTCATTGTTATGTAGATGTTTACTTGAAGACGTGGGTTTTAGTGGCATGAAACCGGTAGTGATGTAAAAATAAAGGACTAAATACAGCTAAAGTGGTTTATCAGTACCAAAAGTGATTACTAATAGCTCTGGTTACCCAACCTTCAAGGCTGTCAACAATTATGATTACATCATAACCCGTTTATAACGAATAATCAAATAAATCTCTTGCTGACTGCAAAGGTACACAATTTTATTCGTTGTGGCGTGGAAGTAAACAGCCTCTATACGTCGTCTTATAGAACTCCGTGTCGTGGCTGAAACATATGCTGCCTCATTTCATGAAGGTACATGCATCGAGGCTGGTATGAAAATATGTCATTCCACCACGCCCAAGAGATGTTCTATGGGTGCCAAAACAGGGACTAGGCAGACCAGCCAGGGATCCGTACATTCCTAAAGGTGTTAGAAGAATGACGAACAGTCAGACATTTTGCATTATCCTGCTGGAAACCAACCACTCTTGAAGCTGCCACCCCTCACCCCCACCCCCCTTCCGAGTCGACGCATGAGACAAAAAACCAGCAGCTAGCGCATTTGGCTATAGATATGGGTGGTGTGTGTTCTATCGGATACATCCCACAGAATAGACACCCCTCATAACTAGAAATCTATGTGTGCAAAGGCTGTTTGATGAAAAAGTTTCAGTGTCGATGTACAAGCTTTGTCCGAACTCCTACGAAAATCAGAAATCTGCGAGTTGGCAGTTAATGCGCGGGGGGTCGTTGCTGTACGGCGAGCGGGATGTGGAATTTGGAGGTGACGGGAAGCGTTTCCGGATGTCCAAGGCGATTCGGTCAGAGGACTGGCTGCCCTCTGTAGTGAAGAAAGCTGACTGATATGTTCAACGATCAACTAGAACAGGTGTCATATTACGCTCGCCGCGGAAAAAAACAGCCCGTAAAGGGAACCCGATTTATAGAAGCGGAGCATCCGGGTTCTACCCCGGTTCAACGCAAATTTTCAACTCACGCTGTTGCACTGCCACAACACCACGTGAAGCTGGAAGTAATTATTTCCTTTCTATCTCTTTTCCATGTCGTTTCCTTTCCATTCTTTTCGCCTCAATAATTCAAGTGTATGTACGTTTGAAAGCAAGAGAGAGGGATTGATTTAGCGACTGATTTAGCTTAAAGACGAATAACCGCACGTACTCAGAAAGTTATCATTTTACATAGCAGGTTTTAAATAATCTCATAGATTGAAACGTTCTCTTTGTAGTGCCTTGTAAGACTTTATTACACTTCCTAATTCCGCTGCAGACACGACTGGCAGTATTAATACTGTTTATAAAGCTAATATTCTGCTAGTCAAGCTCTGTAAGCTTCATTATACTGCTATTACATACATCTATGAAACCTTTTTGCATACCCTGATAATGTATACTATGCTAACCAGACAAAATCTCCATTAAGCACTCTTAAAAGGACTCATCGTTCGATTTGCTTTTATAGAGTTTGAGAAAGTGTTTGTTAGCTTCGTTAGAGAAACGTTATGGAGAATAATGGAGCAGAGAGGTTACCGTTTGAGGGTTTCTTGTAGGCTCTATCATCTATCAAGAGTCTGTAAAAGCCTGTGTAAAGGAAGATCAGTAATCTAAGATATTGAACGCATGTATACAAAGCCAATAGAAATTTGAGTGAGGCAAGGCTGAGCTTTTCTGTTTTCAGTAACCAGTCTACTGACTAGTTTGACGTGGTCCACCTTAATTCCTCTCCTGCGCCAACCTCTTCATTTCAGAGTAGCACTTGCAACCTACGTCCTCATTTATCTGCTGGATGTATTCCAATCTTTGGCTTCGTCTACAGTTCTTACCTTCCACAGTTTCCTCTAATACCACGGAAGTCATCCCCTCATACTTAACACAGACCGTATCATAGTGTTCCTTCCTCTTGTCAGTGTTTTACGGATGTTCCTATCTTTCGATTTTGCGGAGAACTTCCTCATACATTAGGTTATCAGTCGATGTGGTTTTCAACGCTCTTCTGTAGCACCACATCTCAGACGCTTCGATTCTGTTCCGTTCCGGTTTTCCCGCTGTCCATGATTCACTAACACACAATGCTGTTTTCCAGATATATATACGCAGAAATTTCTTCCTCAAATTAAGGCCTATGTTTCATACCAGGAGATTTCACTTGCTCACGAATGACCTCTTTTCATATGCTACTCTCGTTTCTATGTCCTCCTTGCTTCATCTGTAATGGGTCACTTTGCTGCCAAGGTAGCAGAATTCCATAACTTCGTCTGCTTAGTGGTCACCAATTTTGACATTAAATTTCTCGATACTTTCATTTCTACTAATATTCACAACGTCTGCGTTTCTTCGGTTTACTCTCAGTCCATATTCTCTGCTCATGGGCCTCTTCATTCCATTCAACAGGCCCTGTAATTCTTCTTCACTTTCACTGGGAGTAGTAATGTCTTCAGCGAACCTTGCAACAGATATTCTTTCAACCTGACTTTTAATCCCACTCTTGAACCTTTCCTTTATTTCCGTCATTATCTCTTCGCTGTACAGACTCAAGAGTAGGGACGAAAGACTGAATACCTGCATTCCACCCATTTTAATCCAAGCACTTCTTCCGGTCTTGTTCTTCGCTCTTGGTCCTTGTACATACTGATATCACCGATATTCCCCTCTAGTTTACTGTTATTTTTCAAAGAATTTCGAGCATCTTGCAGCATTGTACATCGTCGAACGAGTATTCTAGTTCGATACATCCTTATTCAATCTTCCTTCCAATATCAAGCCCAACTTCAGGACTATCTCTCTAGTGTCTTTACCTTTCCTAAAGCCAAAATGATCGTGTAACAGATCCTCAGTTTTCCTTTCCATTCTTGGGTACGTTATTCTTGTAAGCAGCTTGGATGCATGATCTGTTAAACTTCTTATACAATAGTACTCGCTCTTAACTGCTCTTGCTCTTTATGGAACTGTAAGGATGATATTTTTCCGATAGTCTGATGGTTTCTTGTCTATCTCATAGATTCTATACTCCAAATTCAATAGTCTTTTGGTTACGACCTCCTCCAATGATTTCCCAGAAATTCCGGGGGAATGTTACCTGCTTGTCTGGCCTCATCTGACTTCAAGTCTTCCAGAGCTATTGTAAATGACTCCAATAACGAATCGTCTAACTTTTCAATGTCGACTCCAGTTTCTTCCTCTGTCACGTGATCAGACAAATCCATCCGTCTCCTAGAGACCCTCGATGTAATCTTTTGCAGCTGTCCGCTCTTTCCGAATGCACTGTTAATGTTGCTATCCTTGATTTAAATTTTACCCAAGATTGTTTCGATATTTCAATAAGCTGAGTGAGTCCTCCCAACGGCCATATGTTTTTAAATTTCTTCTCATTTTTCCTGCAGATATTTAGCTCTGACTAGTCTATGCTTCCTATTTATTTGATTCATAAGTGATTTATGTTGACGTATTCCTGTCTTTTCTTTCGTCGAAAAATTTAATTGTATGTCCTGTTACCTAAGGTTACTTCGGAGTTACCTTCCTTGAACCTATGTTTGTATTTCCCCCATCAACGATTGCCCTTTTCAGATATGTCCATTCCTCTTCAACTAAGGTGCCTACAGTGATATTCCTTATCGGAGTTTCACATCCTTAGCGAGCTTCAAACGCGTCTCATCATTCGTCAGTACTTCCGTATCCCACTTTCATCTACACTGAATCTTCCAGCCGACTGTCTTAAACTTCAGCATCTTCGTCATTATTAAGTTGTGAAATGACTCTGTATCTGCTCCTAGGACAGCCTTACAATCCAATATCTTATTTCTAAATCTCTGTAATACAGCTGTAATCTTCAGGAGTCTGTCGGTCTTTTCCAAGTATATTTCCTCTCACATTCCTACTTATAGACCATGTTATGCCGCAACTCTTCCCTCTAATCCTTTCGCTACAACTACGTTCCTATGCCCCGTCATTATCAGATTTTCGTATCGCTTTAGATACACAAACCGCCTGGTCAGTATCTTCGTATACTATATTTTTCGCTTCATCTTCTGCTAGCGATGTCGGTGTGTGTACCTGAACTATTGCTGCCAACGTTGGTTTGCTGTCGAACGTGATGACACCAAACCTGTCACTAAACTGTTCACAGTAACTCATCGTCTGCCCTACTTTCTTGTTGATATCAAATGCTACTGCCATTACACTGTTTTCTGCTGCTATTGATCTTACTCCATATTCATCAGACGAGATGTCCATATTTCTATTTCAGTTCACTGACTTCCACTATATCTAAATTCAGCCTCTGCGTTTCCCTTTTCATATTTTCTAGCTTTCGTACTAGATTCACACTTGTGACATTCGTTGCTCCGACAAAGCTTTTGGCAACGGGGAGATCATCACGACACATTCTCAATTACAAGCTACATATTGTGTGGATATACATTATGCGGCTTTAGTGCCTTGGTTTCCATTGCCTTCTGCAACCTCATTCCGTTCAACACTCCTGATTCTTCCGCCTTTTAGGGTCAGTTTCTCAGCCCAATTGACAAGAGAGGGCACTGTATGTCTATCCGCTCTCCGCCCTCTTCGATAGCGCAGTTTGCAGAATGAGGGTTGTCCTCTTACGCCCGAAGTCTTCGGCCGTCGTTCCTGATGATTTTTATTCAACATTTATGCAATGTCTGGGTTTAAACCCAGGACCTAGGTCATTTTCATTACTAGTCAAAGATACTACACCTAGACCACGGATTTCTTTATGTTACTCTTCCTTACATTACCGATGCAGTTCGCACATGGAGTTCCAGGACAAACGTTGGAATAAAGCTAAATAATTCGATAAAACTGAAACCAATCCTGTTCGCCGACGAAGGTGAAATTATTCCTACGTAAAGCTGGTTTTCTGAAGAGAAGACGATTTACAAAAGCGATTAATGAAGTAAATAAAATATATGCACATATAACATGAAAATATCTTCCAGTACCTCAAAGTCAGTGGCGTTTTGTGAATGATACTCAGAGAGAACTAGGATAGTAGCTGATGTAAAGCAATACAGCAGGTAAAATATTGTACTTATCTTCTATGTAAAATGTATTATGAATACAAAGAAAATAAGAAGTGAAGTTGAACAGATTTGGAAGTACCTGTGGAATAATAAACAGACCTTTAACGCCTAAACACGGAAAGGAACATAACTGAAATTTTATAAAGTAGTCCTATTGCTAACCCTATTATATGGAAATGAACTGTGGGTAATGTAGCTGGAGAAACACAATTCGTAATTTGACAGGAATTTTGATAGGTGTCATAGATTTATCAATTGTTAAGCATTAAAACTGTGTATTAACTACGATTGCTTTTCCATAAACAATGAGGGAAAACAGACCATGGTGTCCGGGTAGAAGTGCCTTAGTTAAAGCGAAAAACTGAAAGTTTGTTCTAACTCTATCCAGGCAAAAGCTCTTTGACACAACTTTGGCCACACTCTTTGGTTTATTTACGTTTTATAAAACATGTGGCTCGTGTTACCTGTGGCTGAGAGTGTGAAGTACAGTATAATTAAAGTCACTAGAAAACATTCATTACGTTTTCCAGAAAACTGCGCGCACCAACAAGCAACCAACGGATACTAATAATTATAAGCAATGAAGAAAAATGAATCTCATAAAGCGAATAATTCCCGCCACACACAGTGATTACACGAGTTGTTTATACATCTTACCAAACCTACACGATTCCCACACAGCTCTAGACAGTCAATAAACATGTACCATCTGATGATGAATTGCCAGGTGGTTCGAAACAGGTAATGAGATGATGAAGATTGAAGAAGAAAACAAATGGTGACCGGCGGCAGTAATTTCAAGAAACCTTGAAAGTCTGTTGGTTTTCTGGACACGAAGGCACTTAGCCTTGTTATTTGTGGTTCAGATCTAACAAAATCGTAACTGAAAGAAGAAAACTCATAACGTAACGTCTGAACACAGGAATTGGAGGAATTTTAGAAGCCATTCCTCTCCGCTTACGTCCTATGATTTTAAAACATTGTTCGAGTATAAATGTTTGAGAATATTAAATTTCCAATTAATTGCGTGTATGCAGACGGATCGAATCCTCTTTTCCAAGATCAGTCCAGTTGTAAAACTGGCTGGTTAAGGCACTAAGCGGCTATCAGCGCCGACTACATTGTTCCTCTAAAACCATTTAATATTTTTAAAAGCTTCTGTATAAATGAGAGTTTAAGCCAAACATGAATTACAGGGAGATCAGTGAAGGGAGCTCATAAGAATAATTTTAACAACAAAATGTCACTGAGAGCAGTGAGGTCTGCACGCAAAAGTGCTCCATGGCTGAAGTTCGTGGAGTAGTGTTTACGCATCGTCTAATCCACCTAGCGCTTTCACTACTCTCCGAGGATTACAGACTCAGTTTGAAACAAAGTGATTGTCATTTTCGCAAGAGAATGTTAAAAACCCCATTAAAACGCCACGACATGCAACTCTCTCATTGCTTGTCGTGACTTCACCCATTATTGGCCTCCGAACCTGAACTTCGTTGTGTGGTGAAAGAAAATTTAATGCACTGCATATTATCCAACGAATAATAAGTACAATGGATTTCACTGCTATGTCCCCACCAATACGCTTTCATTAACAGAAATAAAGTTTCGTTATTGTTTTACTATAAACAAATAAATTAAGCTTAAGGATCGTTTGAGACCTAGACCACAACGGAGTTACTTACACTATTGTGCCAGCTATATTCGTTCTTTCATTATTTCACGTAATAATCATTACAGATGTTTTACCTTGTGCATGAGTAATTTTTATTTGGAAAGTGATTGTTCTTGAACAACAAATATGAGAACTGCCGGTGAACAGTTTCAGACAATAAGATTTATTTCTTGCCTTTAGGCTTGCATTACGCTGCATTTTGTCAAGTGCTTTCGCACCTTTTGCATTCAATCGTTGTTCGCCATTTGTCAGAATATCGTCGATTAAGCCTCTGATACTGAAAAAAGTCCGAAAAATTTATGGATCATGACAGATGAAAATTGTCTGACCTATCTACTTCAGTAACGTATTGAGCTGTGTCAGTGGCTTATACAGTAAAGTGTATGCTAGCAATGGAGATTAATAGTTTAATATTTTTTGTTTCGAGGAGCAATGTATGAGAATACAGTTGCTGATACAAGTTAGTTGTAACTGTAATGCTGAGACATCTTAGCTACATACATTGAACAAGCATTTACTTAGCCAACAGCAGTAAGGGCAGAGCACAAACCATGGGTGTTACATTATGGTTTAGCTCAGCTTGAAATCTGTTAATTATGTCCGAGCTCTATCCTCGTAATCCTTCCCTACTTTTCAAGGAAAAATACGAGAGGCATTTCCTTGCAAGTTTTACCTTATGCCTCACTCTTACAGGATCAGTTTCCCACATTTTCACAAGTATGTTATACTACCTGGTCAAAAGCGTCCAGATATCTACTAGTGATACTAATATACTGTACCTTTTATCTATCCCTGATATTAATGTAGGTTGCATCCATCCTCCGATTTTATGACTACTTTAACTCTGCGGGGTCTGTTTGTGTGAGGCGCCTGAATGTCTGTGGAGTAAAATAACCCCATTCCTCTTCAAGAGCCAAAGCTTGTGAAGCTAGCCATGTTGGACGCTGGAGTCAAGAGCGAAGCTGACGTTTCAATTCATCAGAAAGTTTTGCCATTTGCCACAGGTCGGGGTTCAGGGCAGGCTAGTCCATTTCAAGAATGTTACTATACACTTACAATTGTCTCTCAGATATTACATTATAACAGGCCGTTACCTTACTATCCCAAACCAGATGCGGAAGATGCAGCTTCACCGGTCATAAGGAAACACTGACCGGCCAGATAAATAACAAATATCGCGTGGTCGCTGCCCCACAGTTTACTGTATTGTAAGGGAACCAAGTAATTTTAATGACGTGTCTGCCCGTCAGTACACGAGATCTGCGCGGTCTTGGTTTATTCTTTGCGCTTCCACTTCACAATTGCATTATCAACATGAACCGTTGCGCGATCGACTGATAGTGCCACGGTCTCCTGTAGAACATCTTTGTCTTAGAAGGGCGTATTTCGCGCTGAACTCTGAGACAGGAGGGCAGCGACAGTGAGACCGGGAAGGTGAAACTGTTTGCTCGGGGTGTGGCGGCCGGGTTGGAACCTGGCGCCGAGGCGAGTAATATGCCGGCAGCTGATGGCTCGTCCAAGTTCGGTAGTTTAGTAACCGGCTCTGACAGCAACAGCGATTCCAGGAAGAGACACTCAGTCGGGTTCCTGGATTTCGAACTATTATGAACTCGGTGGCGGCCGGCTGACAACCTCTGGAAGCCGGCCGAAGCGGCCGTGCGCTTAAAGGCGCTGCAGTCTGGAACCGCAAGACCGCTACGGTCGCAGGTTCGATTCCTGCCTCGGGCATGGATGTTTGTGATGTTCTTAGGTTAGTTAGGTTTAACTAGTTCTAAGTTCTAGGGGACTAATGACCTCAGCAGTTGAGTCCCATAGTACTCAGAGCCATTTGAACCAACCTCTGGATGCGTGTTGCGCGTACCGAGGAAGGAGCGTATTACGTTCTTCAACGACCGACCAAACCAGAAGATGGACGGCGGACCGCTGCTGTTTTGAAGGTGTGTGTCGGCTCCACGCTCTCCTGTCTGTATCATTGTACGAATACGTCTGGCGAGTTTCCGATTTGGTCTTTCGGATGCAAGAGGGCCAAGCATTGGCAGTAAGCAGAGCTATAATTGTCATTTACCAGTACTATGACCGTTTAGTTCGGTAGTTTTTTGGTTGGTTGTTCGAGTTTCACGTCCAGTTACATACCAGACCACTGGTTATTGATTCAGTTTATGTCTCTACGCAGGAAAGTTGTGTGTGCACTCCTACAAAACTGCTGAAATTGCTTCTTTATTTAATGCTGTAATCTGAGAGTTACTTGTTAAGTTCGGTCTCAACTTCCTTATTGGTTGCTGTAAAGCGTGGGATTTGTGGCGGCGTGCATTTATATTAAGTGGGTTCATTTCGTGCGCCACGCCCTGCGAGTACTATAATTGTAGTGCACAGTTTAATTTCTTAATATATTGTCTTATTTGGTGTTTATAATACTAAGTTTGACTGTTTTTTTATCTTAATTGTTATGTCTCTCCGTGAGGAGTTTACTTTGCGTTTGTTACTACTATCTTAAATGTGGCTGTAATGTTGCCTGAAAGGTTATGTTCTGTTTTCTGTTACTCAGTGATTCGTTAACCAAGCGAACGCGTTTGCTTGGGTTTAGTGCTCCCCTCCGCATAGCAGTTACTTGTCTACCCCACGCCCACGTGGTGCTAGTTTGGTACAAATTGTGCTTGACAGTCCAACTTCCTGCTCGGTAACTGCATTTACCAACTGTGTTCAAATGTTGGCCTCCTTACAGATTTCATTAATTTGATTCCGTTAACCAGTTGATATTTACTTGTTTTTCTTGTGGCTGCAATTACGACTGTCGTGTGGCAGCATTCCGTCTATAGTAGACGCCTAGCCCAGTTCCTGTAGTAAATTTTGTATTTTCTATTAACTCGACTGCTATATGTGTTTCTTTTGGTGAGACTTGGGTGAAATCTGCCTGGTTGACAGAGCAGGTGCAGCGTTCGAAAGTGGAGCCAAGTCCGCGCTCGACCGAGTGAACTGCCGGGTGCAGGTGGTCGTGCACCACTTAATCCTTCCGAGCCCACTACGCCTTGCCAAGATAGGGTTCTATAGTACGTGTCTTATTCATTCCGCACCTGCTGCAGCTCCCCTTTCAATCTCTTTTATTTGTAGCTCATGTAAAATGTTGAGTGTGGACGACCCATTTTCCCAGTGGAGAAATTACTAGATTCATTCACTTAAAAGTGTTTACGCAAGTGTGGCTCGGTCAACTGAATTGTTACTTTCCTTATTCCTTGTAGGCACTGTTGGTTTTTGAACTGGCCAAACACTAGCAGATTTAAGATCTGTTAATTTCATGAGGTTCTCACTGACATTAGTACCATTCAGGACTCAGTATTTAACTTCAATTTTGCCAGTTTATTTCTCTTGCATCCCTTCTGCATCTCCACTATTCAGCGGTATAGCAAGTTTCTTTGATGGTGCTTGTTTGAGGACTGCACTTCTGTCTTAGATTGTACAGCTAAAGTATAAAGAGAGACTGGAAATCACATTCTCCATATCCAACTGCTGCCAGCCCCCTTACTCAGATTGCGTATGCTGGTAAGATTGGCCACCGTCGCACCCGAAGACGTCGTTCAGATACAAAATTAATTCGCACCCTTCAGGAACCAAGTACGCCGATTTGAAGTCATGTGTCCAGCTTCTTGCTCCTTCGCACATTTCGGCAGTCCTACAGTGTTTGCTCGTACATTTCTGTGTGCTCTCTAGGTTAACTAACAACTCCTGCAATCACTGACAATGTCTCGTTCTCCCCATCCAGGTGTGCCAGGGTTATACTTTAGAGCTATAATCACTTTCACCTATGTGGACGGTTCTTTTTAATACATCAGTAGGTAAACTTCGTGTTTAAAGACGATAAAGCCACTGTTATAGTGACTTTGTTTCAGTTTATAGCTAGAAGATCCCTCTTCTCATTAACATTTGTCTCCATGTTTAACTGGGCCACCTCTGTTAGTACGAGGGTTGCCCAGAAAGTAATGCACTGCATTTTTTTTCTTCAACAGCTCTTTATTGGACTTAATGAGAATTACACACACGAAACACTGGTGTTTTATCTATACACCGCGCCGGCCGGTGTGGCCGTGCGGTTAAAGGCGCTTCAGTCTGGAACCGCGTGACCGCTACGGTCGCAGGCTCGAATCCTGCCTCGGGCATGGATGTGTGTGATGTCCTTAGGTTAGTTAGGTTTAATTAGTTCTAAGTTCTAGGCGACTGATGACCTCAGAAGTTAAGTCGCATAGTGCTCAGAGCCATTTGAACCATTTCTTTATCTATACAACCCATTTTTCCAAGTAATCTCTATCCCATTGTGAAACAAGGGCTTGTATGCCCTGTAGTACTAATCCTTGTCCTGATGGCGGAGCCAGTGCTTCACTGTGTGAATCACCTCCTCATTGTCCTCAAAATGTCTTCCACGAATGGAATCCTTCAATGGCGTCTGTCCTCGCGAATGAGAACATCAGGTCGGTGCAACATGTCATGTGTGACAGCCGTGGATGGTCTCCCCGAACGCTGCAAATTGTGGAGCTTTCTTTCGAGAAATTTTTTTAACTCTTTTATTGTACTGTTACGTGGTCACTGATCTTCACCTCAAACCTGAGACTGACCGGCTTTATAACAGGGCGGTCAATTAGCAGACTGGTCTGAGCGCCTTAGAGTGGGAGAGTGGTCAGCGGATTAGTGATTCCAGGGAAACCGAAGTTACCGAATATCAGCAGTTTTCTCCATCACGTAGAACTAGCGGTATAGCAAAAGCTCCCGTTGGATTTGATAAACTGTCCAATTCTTTTCCGAATGTGTTGCGTGGCATAGGGCGCTTCGCTGTTGACAGGCAGCAGGAGTTAGTTTTTTGTTGTTTTCCGTTAAACTGGAGGAGTAAATCAAGGTTTCCAAGATATTGTAGGAAACAGTTTTCCAGTTGATTGTATCAGGGTTCCTCGGCTGAAATGGTCGCGGTGTGATTTTAGACAGAAGAGAGTACTTGAAAATTGCGTGCACTGGTTCTGAGGGAACATTATTATTTCTTTCCGATTCAGAAGAGGGATGGGGATTTAGTTGATTATATTCGTGAAGCACGTATGGTTGCCGTAGCTTTCTACCTACAGTTGTCGTGGCTGTTAACACTATCTTGCCAGGTATTGAGCTCGAGGACGGCTCCAGGGTCGTATTTTCTGAGAGACCCATGCCCTATCGCAACTTGGATAGTCTGATTAGTCTTGTAGGAAGGGTTAAGCAAGCAGACCAAAGGATAATCTGCGAGAGAGCGTCGTCTCAAGATTTTGCCAATCCCAGAAATAAGTTCCGCTAATAAGTTGCCGGCCGTTAAAGGTGGTTTCCCTCGTTGCCGTCGGCAGGGGAATTTTGCCCATCAGTGCAAGTTCGGCGTCAAGGAACGTCGGAACAGCTGACACCAGAAGACGGCCCGACGCGGCCCCGGTTCAATGTTGCTTGGGCAGTGCAATAAACTTAAAGTGGTAACCAACATTTCTCTCCCGTTACTTTGCTCTTATGTTAGTCATTAGCCCTTGTGTGCTAATGAGACGTGGATGGTATTCCAGAGACCGGAAGATTTGTAAGATACACCCAGTTTAAAACCCGTCGCCGTATCTTGTAGCACTTTTAATGGTGAAGCTCTTCCCCTCATTGGCCGTGTGCGCATTTCTTGTCAGATTGGGGAATTTTCTTGGCCTATGGAAGTTTCGGTGGTGGAGGATCGCAGTACAGACTTTTTACTGGAATGCAACTTGTTTTAATCGAACTGGGCTCGCTGGCAATTTTATTTTGGATTTCGCCCCCAACATCCGTTTGTGCCAACATTCTAAGGGGGTAAGTCGTGTAATAATCGCATTTGTAGTATTGACTCTGATGTAGCGCACTTGCCTCCCAGTCAAGCCTGGTCTTGGTAGAAGTATTGCGTAGGTTTTCCCGAGCTGTCGAACGACAGATTGGGTGCTACGAATCATATTGAATATCGTATTTTGTTGCCTGATCAGATTCTGGTCAGTCACCGTATTACTTGTCTCCTCCTAAAATAAATGTGCTGCCGTCCAATGAACTGTAGCTTGATGCAACTGCAGTCGCACATGGCGGTGGTTAGGAGTCAGTGGAATGCATGATACAGGGCGTGAGGCTCGGAGCCGTCCTTGAAGTAGCCAATCTGTAATAGTTCGTTGTATCATTGTGGTGCCAACTGCTGCTCAGATTGTTACTGCAGAGGCAGTACGATGCGCCCGATCCATACGTTGAACATTTCTCTCGCTAGTGCTATATGGTCATCCGGAAGCCGGTGTCATTGCATCCGTACTTTCCCGTGGCCATCACTGCCAGCAATCACGTAGAGTGGCTACATTCCTTTCAAATCTTTCCGGAGTATCACAGAAGGGACGTCCAGCTTCTCGCAGCCATATCACACAACCTCGTTCTGTTTCAGTAAGTAGTTGTAAATTTTGTCTTCTTCGCCTTAAAAGCATTATTGACTAAAATGAACTCACCACGTTCAGTCCCAGAGGTAACTTTCATTCACGACCGTCTCAGCGTGTAAGTAAAGGAAAATTCATTTGCAACCACATAGTCACTTATGCGAGTGCCGTGAAATATGAATGGTCATCATCATTCAGATGTAGAGACACACCTACCAACTTTCGTATGCTACACAGCTCCTCCTCTGTTAAGATCGTCTGTAAAACGGCAATACAAAAAGAATAACACATCTATTTGTCAAAAAAGTGATCTAGAGCAAAAGACACGCACTGCATGTGCTATTTAAGCTAGGAAGTGACAGTATCTATGATAAAGTGTGTTGCCAAGGATTGTCATACAAGTGGCGTAAGTTTCTGGGCAAAGTCATTGCCTGCCATGGTAAACGTTTTGGCAATGAGGAAATTTTTAAGAAAGGATGGTTAGCATGTACCCCATTACTTTCTGAACATTTTGACAATCAAGACAAGATAACTGAGCGCATCAAAGATACTCCTTTATCTCGAAACACAACAAAAGACAGAATTCTAAAACTGGCGGAAAATCTAAAAGAACTACAAATTATTACAAGTCCTCTCCTTGTATTTCACTCTGTCTTGACAAAAGTATAGATCTATCTGTTCGGCTTTGTTCACTCGCTAGTATATCGTAAATGACGGCAAAGGAGAATTGACTGCTGCAATATGGTTTCCAGCCGTACAGATATTTGTACTGCTGTTAAAATCTGCTCACTGAAAAGAAATAGGTTTCGGACATATAGTTTCTACAACAACTGATCATGCTCCCAAAACGGTGGGCAATAAATGGTTTTATTAATTTAATGGAAGCACATATTTGACATTTTATTTTTGGCTTGCACTAACAAACCTTGTGAGCAAACGGTGATTTCCCTTCCCTGGATAATATAATGGTCCTAGTCACACAAAAAAATGAACCTTATATCGTCGCAAGCTATTAATGACAGGAAGTTCGAAGTGTTGTTGGCTGAAGGCAGCTCGATGCACTGTGGGTTATTGATGTATAACAGTGTTCGCTGGTTGAGCAGAGGCAAAACACTTCAAAGATTTGTGGATTGTTTGCAAGTAATAAGGCTGCTCTTTACAGAATACTGGTTTTTGTAATATTCACAGTTAATGAATGTAAATTGGATCACAAAATTTGTTTTCTACGGATATGTGTCAGTATTCCAGTGAATTGAACCTAAGGCTTCAAGGCACAAACAAGACATTTATGGTCATGTGAGGTCTTACTCGCACTTTTGACTCTAAACTGAAAACTTTTAATATCGATATTATCTCCTAAAACAATAATTATTTTTCCAAATTTGAAACAACTAATTACCAGCGATTTGGATTTACACGAGAAGCCAGACCACGAAAAAGTCAGTGACGAATATTCTTCAATCGAAGAATTTCAATCGCAATTTTCTCAGTTAAATAGCTGCCGGGACCATTAAAAGTAATTATCTATCCGTATATGTCTTCACTGGATAAACTGAACTTGTCTAAATTAAATAAGTCGAAAATTGAGGAAATCGAAATGCAGCTGCTTGATTTCCAGTCTAGTTCAACATGAACTCAAAAATTTATCGAAACAAGGAAAGAACTGGAGGCAAAAGAATTATAAAGACTATCAGACAATATGAGTAAAAATACCAACTTTAAATTGAATTTCAGACACACATAGTTGTCTAAAGAAGTTTGTTTCATGATTGCTGCATAAAAGGTATATTTCTGGTTGCAAACAAAGAGTATTCAAATGGAAGTAATTAGTTTTTCTTTTCATTACTCAGGTGAGCCCATATTTCTGTCCATTATCAAATCTTAAAATACGAGAGCATTTATGAATTATCATGTCTAAATATGCACAAAGTAAGCAAGGAAAAAAAGAGTAATATCGGAATCCAAATTTTTGTTCTTCGATTAGTCTGATGGCATGCCATGGCAGCATGAAACATTTCCTTGGAAAAATGGCACGTAGACGTACAAAGATTCGCCGTTACTGTTTAGACGCTTTGAGTGCATCGCGTGAGAGCTTCATAACTTACTGAATGTACAGAACCAGAAACCATAAGCAGTCCTTAGTGCTTATCATTTGCATAGCTATATTTGTGTGTGTAAACAACGACATTAAATTTACGTCGGTGACATATACATTTCTTTGCGTTTCATTTCCACAGTGAGCAGCCCATAGAACGTATATTTCTATTTGTCTGCACAACCGGCAAATTCTATGATAAAATGAGGCTTCATCTCTCTAAATAAATATTTGTATTTTACATAACCTATTTCAAAGCACTATCGAATGTTTGAAAATAAAGTAGTGGAAGGGGCATCGCTCTTATCATCTAAGCCTAAGGTAAACAGATTCTCTTTCACTGACGAATGTTTAGAACATTATGGTACATCTTTGTTGATATATCATGACCCTAAAGCAAACTTTTGTACGATATTCAGGGCTGTCTTCGCGAGACTTCCGTCGGTGTCCAGGCAACTACGTTTCCTTCAAACTCCATATAGGACCGCAAAAACTGAGCTTCTGTCATAATGAGTATCTGGTGCACCTCGATATAGGTGCCCTACAGCACTGTAGAGCCCCTTTTTTTTTTTATTACCTGCTGTTCCGCTCTCTGTGCTTTCTGAAAATTACGTTTCGTACATGTATATGCAACTCACATCCGGAGAGCAATTGTTTCTGATAGCGATGAATTGCGTACCCTGCTGTGCCCTAGTACGATGTAATAAAACATTCGCTGTCAGAAAGTAATGAACTGGTCCTTTCAGATAGGTAGTAATCAGCGAAAAGTACGTCTCTGAAAACAGTACACAATCACCAGGGATTTTCAATCTGTGTAAAAAAGTCAACAGTAAGGGGAATGCACGCTGTAGTCGTTCGTCCCTTTTTTGACAAATATTTCGGAATCAGTTCTCTGAATCCTATTTAATTACAGCGCTACGTCCCTTACTTCTAATTGCCTCGTGACTCAGCTGCCCGTCGTAGGCTTTTTGCAACATTTGATGAACAACTGAATGAGTGTAATTCAGAGACAGCATCGAAACGACTAATCAATGGAGGTAATTTGGCTCTGTGAAAGTAAATCAATATGTGATACTACAGATTTTCAGAGTTTCAATAATTTACGATACGGTTAAAATAAGCAACGAATTCTTATTCACAGATTCATTTTCAGTGGAATGGGTGATTGGATTGCACTTCTGTACGTCCACATCTATTTTCATCAGCTGAAAGCTTTTCGCTTACAAGGTAATCGTAACATTTAAAATATACAACAGAGACTTACATTAGCGCCCCCCATTCTAGTTTCCGATTTGGGGCAATAATGAGGAAGCACTTATTACCCCTTCGAAAACTGGTGGCTCATTTGTTGCGTCTGAGGCAAATGGTAGGTCGGAGAGTCACGTTGCAGGTATTTCGTGCATGGGGCTGCTTAAATCGCTCCACTAGAAATGGCAGGTAGCTAGAACGAAACTCGTATAAAAACAAACAGATTTTCGCAGTTACACTGTTAAGGAAAGACTGCCAAAAGTTAGTTAAGGTGTAGAGGAATATGTCTTCTAGAGTAGCATGCAGACGGTGTGAGCGAGCTGCGGTAGGAAAGAGAGCTGCCGATTTGGGTGCTGACTGGAGATAATTATGCTCTGTTTGTACAGAAACTCTCCGCAGGCTGTCACACCTAACTGCTAATAATAATGTTAATGATAGTGACAATAACAGTGATGAGAACCTGTGCTCACAGCATTGTTCAAGCCCTTGGACATAAGCCACTTGCTACCTCTCAAAACAAGGGTGCTACGTGTTCGTTCACACAGCGTTTTGTTTCGAGGCTGATGCCCTTATTATTATACGAAAATCGGAAAATGTTACCGGGAATAAAACAAAGGACAGTAACAGTAGGGACCAAATCCAAGCATCAGCCTATAGATTCAGCTATGCAGCTGCTAAGCAATTTACACTGATGAAATTCAGAGGTTTGTGTTACAAGATGACGACACAGGTCGCATCAGTGTGCGACACTGACACGGATGTCGATGCCCATTCCATCCCAGTAACTTGAAAGGCCAACAGAGAATAAACAGTATGAACTACTGTCGTTATATTCAGATGAACAACGATACTGTCGTTGAACAGAAGAAAATGAATGTGGAAGGCAAGGTCATTAGTACTGTCATGTATATAAGTTCTATATCTGTACTCTCGCAACTGTTGGTATTAAATGGTATTTAATAATTATTTCCATTGTCAAACATTGAGACGGATCCGCAAGATCCATCCAATATATTCTGATTCTATTTTACGTCATTCGTGTGTTGTGGTGACAAACGTTACCTGTACGCGAAGGTAGTAAACCCTTAGGAAGAAAGTGAGTCACTCCTTTACCTCAGTTCTCACACTGATACTTTTGTAGCTGTACTTCTCCTATAACATTTCCCCCTAATTCATCCAGTATGCGTAATTGAGATAAGCGTGGTTTCCGTAAGGGTAGCTGGTTTTGTCGACTAGTATTAACATAGTTGGAAAGTCAGAGAGGTCTAACTGGCCCATCAGGATAAGTGTTTGGTTGTGTTCAACTCAATTAAGTTGCTACATGGTACCCAGGTGCTCTTTGGTGGCCACCAAGTCAACACTCGACAAGCGAAAGCGGTTGCGGTACGTCCGGCCTGGGGCACTCTACTGGCAAAATTTGGTAAGATCGTGTGTGACCCTCGGACACTCTGCGGTCTGAGGTATTTCAGTATAATTAGGTTGAAGTTTGCACTTAATAATCTTTCTTTAGAATTTTGGGTATTGGGAAGATATCATGCTACTTATTGTAGCGATAGTTTCTTGTGTGTATCAATTAATTATTGTTACATTTTTGATAAGAAGTACTTTGTATGTGAGTTGGTTTGGATCAACGTGGAATACAGTACAAAGAATGTTTTCGAGCACGGTTATTAAAATGGAATTAATATCGACGTATAAAGTAAATTGAGAAAGTATAATTGTGCAAACCGTGGAGTTGAACTTTTTATGTGTTTATGATTTGTTGGAAGTGGAATATTGGTAGCGTTGTTCAGCCACTATTCTATGTGACCGATGGTACGAATATTCCATTTTAAATTAACCTTTAGTACTTATCTGTACCCTCAGCACTTATGGATTACGTGCCAAATTTTTCCTAATTTCAGTTGGTTTTCCGTGGAAGAGGCGGGTTGTTGTGTGCACAAATTGTTCGTTCCGCCACCTGTTACACAGAGTTAATCGTAATTCAGTACTTGTTAACCACTGAATAGATCTCACTTAGCGGAATAGAGCGAATACCTATGCATAAGGATTATTTTCGTTGATTTTTGTAAACTGTAATTTAATGTATTTTTCGCAGTGTGCAGCATCGAGTCACAGCTTCTCTGTTGGGTTCTTAGTACCATTGATAGCGGTTATTAGTATGAAGAATCACTTTCATTGTTGTTTCTGTGACAAAAGAACGGGCGTACGGCTGCTCTATTTTCCACTGCAACCATATAAACCTTTCCTGTGAATATCCATGCCTTCCCCATCGACACACTTTTCCCACAGGAGGTGAGCTGCTATGAGTGACACAATGGTAAATTTAGTTTTTATTGATGATAATGCATGTAGATTTTGTTTCATAATATAATTTCTTTGTATACGATTCACTAAGATCGACCATACTTATTTGTATACGATTCAGTGACACCAGTCGTAATTTGACAGTGAAACAGTTGAAAGGAATATTTAAGAGAGAACCACATCTTACATATTGCGATATATTGCTTATCTTAACCCAAATCTTAAACTATAGTAATATTACAAATGGGACAGAACACAACGGCTGAACCGGTTTTGATGAAATCTCGTCTGGAGATAGCTTGAACGCTGAGGAAGAACGTAATATACTTTAGAATTTGTGTGGTACATGATATTTAGTGTTCTGAACAATATAACGCATTTGGAAACATATTTAATTTTTGAAATACTTATCTACTCTTCGACCTTCGAAATTTATCGTAATGGGAAAACGCTTTTGGTGGTCGCTATGTTCTGTATTGTACGATTCAATGAAACGAATACAACATATTTTTACTTCAGTCATCATAAACTGCTTTTAAAAAAATGTTGTACAATGAACACATTGTATAATTTACATGTACTTAAACAGCTCATTGCATACTTGGGCACTCCTGCGATGCCCCTACCACCATTCATCGTAAAAACACGACTGAAAGGCGAGCGCAATTGTGGGTAACAGTTACAGCATTAATAAAGCAATAAGACTGATTTTCGTGGCTAAAGTATATATGGTATTCTGATATTTTTCTGTTTCATTATTATAGTAAGATCAAATTTTCCGTTGTGCGTACTGAGTAATTTTGGTAGGGTCAAATCAGAATAACTTCTACATCGCCTCCCCTGTGTGGATGTAATCAGAAACCTATTATACACAATACTGGCCATTAAAATTGCTACACCAGGAAGATGACGTGCTACAGACGCAAAATTTAACCGACGGGAAGAGGATGCTGTGATATGCAAATGATTAGCTTTTCAGAGCATTCACACAAGGTTGGCGCCGGTGGCGACACCTACAACGTGCTGACATGAGGAAAGTTTCCAACCGATTTCTCATACACAAACAGCAGCTGAATGGCGTAGCATGGTGAAACGTTGTTATGATGCCTCGTGTAAGGACCATCCCGTTTCCGACTTTGAAAAAAGGTCGGATTGAAGACTATCGCGATTGCAGTTTATCGTATCGCGCCATTGCTGCTCGCGTTGGTCGAGATCGAATGACTGTTAGCAGAACATGGAATCGGTGGGTTAAGGAGGATAATACGGAACACCGTGCTGGATCCCAACGGCCTCGTATCACTAGAAAGTCGAGATGACAGGCATCTTATCGGCATGGCTGTAACGGATCGTGCAGCCACGTCTCGATCCCTAAGTCAACAGATGGGGAAGTTTGCAAGACAACAACCATCTGCACGAACAGTTCGACGCCGTTTGCAGCAGCATGGACTATCAGCTCGGAGACCATGGCTGCGGTTACCCTTGACGCTGCATCACAGACAGGAGCGCCTACGATGGTGTAGTCAACGACGAACCTGGGTGCACGAATCGCAAAACGTGATTTTTTCGGATGAATCCAGGTTCTGTTTACAGCATCATGATGGTCGCGTCTGTCTTTGGCGACATCGCGGTGAACGCACATTGAAAGTGTGTATTCGTCATAGCCATACTGGAGTTTCACCTGGCGTGATGGCATGGGGTGCCATTGGTTACACGTCACGGTAACCTTTTGTACGCATTGACAGCACTTTGAACAGTGGACGTTACATTTCAGATGTATTACGACCCTTGGCTCTACCCTTAATTCTATCCCTGCGAAACCCTACATTTCAGCAGTATAAAGCACGACCGCATGTTGCAGGTCCTGTACGGGCCTTTCTGGATACAGAAAATGTTCGACTGCTGCCCTGGCCAGCACATTCTCCAGATCTCTCACCAATTGAAAACGTCTGGTCAATGGTGGCCGAGCAACTGGCTTGTCACAATACGCCAGTCACTACTATTGATGATCTGTGGTATCCTGTTGAAGCTGCGTGGGCAACTGTACCTGTACACGCCATCCAAGCTCTGTTTAACTCAATGTCCAGGCTTATCACGGCCGTTATTACGGCCAGAGGTGGTTGTTCTGGGTACTGATTTCTCAGGATCTATGCACCCAGATTGCGAGAAGATGTAATCACATGTCAGTTCTAGTATAATATATTTGTCCAATGAATACCCGTCTATCATCTGCATTTCTTCTTGGTGTAGCAATTTTAATGGCCAGTAATGTAGATCACGAAGCTGGAGTTTAGCTTTCGCTCCCTCCTCCCAATCGGAAATTATGTTTCTTGTATTACCTAGACATGTCTTAAATTGCGAGACCTGTCAGAAAGTATATCTATTTTTTGACAGAGACATCCTGTAACACTGATCATTTATAGAAAAACGCAGAATAAAATACTTCTTTCAATACGTAAAATCAGAATTGAAAGGAAAGATCAGCCAACTGTGTCACAAACTACCTTCTATTTTCAGGCTAACCGAGATGTTTAATGAAGTCATCTGGACTGGCTTTACACAGCTACAACGTTTCCACTGAAAACCATTTAGCGTTACAGACACGTACAAGTGGGGTGAAATAAAACTGGCCGGAAATCGCAGGATCTGACGGGTATCAGCGTAGATACTTTCATATGTCGTACTTTAATATGTACATACATACATACATACATACATACATCTCAGCGTCGAACAGTCTTCCCACAAACACATCACATGATTTGCTACTTTACGTTTTCTGCACGGTCGTAACTGCACCAAGTAGACTGCTCCTGCAGCATAGACCAACAGTTTTCATCCACGCGTCCATATTTCAACAGCAGACGTGCTACCCATGCGAAAACAAGCATTAATAGCTTGCTCTTGCCGCATGTATTTGGAGATAATAAACAACCTAAAAATACACTGCTCCTAAAAGCTATAATTATTAGTAAGCAAATGAAATAAATACTGATGTAATGTTGTTAGTATAATGTCCTTAGTCAACAACAAAAGTATCTACAGTTTTCTATCGTGTACCTTTAGATAGGCAACGTTAATTACGTCATTCGCCTCAGGAGCAGAAAAAATAAGCCGGGTTGCCTGGATTAGGTAATATATCATATTTTTTGGGTCAGTTTCCTTTCAGAAATGTCACAGTTCTTAGTAAATGATGAAAAGCCGTCGAATAAAGCAGATTAATTATCTAGTGTCCCAAGAAAGTGTTATAAGCCTCCTGCTCTTCCTGATCCACATAAACGATTTAGGTGACAATTTGAGTAGCACTTTTAGACTGCTTGCAGATGACGCTGTCATATACCGTCTTATAAGGTCATCAGATGATCAAATGAAATTGGAAAACGATTTAGACAAAATATATGTATGGTACAAAAAGTGGCAATAGACCCTACATAATGAAAAGTGTGAAGTCATCCACACGGGCAGCAAAAGTAATCCGCTAAATTGTTACACGATAAATCTCACTAATCTGAAGGCTGTAAATTCAGTTAAATACTTTGCGATTAAAGTTACGTATAAATCAAGTAGGAACGATCACAAATATAATGTTGTGGGTGAAGCAAACCAAAGACTACGATTTATTTCCAGAAACACTGAGAAAAGCGAAAGGTCTACTAAAGAGACTGCTTATATGTTCTCTTCTGGAGTACTGCAGTGCGGTGTGGGATCAGCAAAAGACAGGATCGACAGAGGACATCGAAAAAGGTCAAAGATAGGCAGCTCGTTTTGTACTATCGGGAAATAGGAGAGAGAGGGCCACGAATATGATAAGTGCACTGGGGGTTTTTCGTTGAAGCAGAATTTCAATCACCAACTTTCTCCTGAGAGTGGAAAAATATTTTGTTGGCGTCTACCTACACAGGGAGAAATGACTACCATAATAAAAATATTTGTGTTTGTTTTTCCCGAGTGTTGTTTGAGAGTGTAACGGTAGAAAAATTGCTTGAATGTGGTTCTATGAAACGTCTGCCACCCACTTAAGTGTGAATTTTAGGGTAATGATGTGAATATAAGTGTAGGTATTGGGCCGAAAGCGTACCTCCAAAAAAATGAAAGTTATTTTTGTAACTTCAGATTTTCCTAACGATAGTTAAAAATCTTGAAGACCATTCGTAGTTACACTAAAAAAATTAGTGCCATAATACTACAGCTATGCAAGTGAAAACTACTTGCTTGCGCCAGTACCTGCCTTACTTACCTAAAGCCACAATTCGACGTATTTACTCATTGCCGATCTATTTGGTGTGGCCTGTGAGCCCTTAGACACAAGGTTGCCGGTTGATATTGCTATAGGACGGGAAGCTGGACGACAGCTGCTACAGGAGAGGTAATTCATTAATTACGCCCTCCCATAGGGAGGGACAAAGCCAAGTAGCGTGAACCTCATTGAGTACCTGCCGCGTGCATTTCCGCGGAAGTGCACACTGCGCGCGGGTGGGGTGTGCTAATGTGTGGGGCGTGTGCAGCGTCCGCGCACTCACACACACGCACGCGCGTGCGCGCACACACACAGACACACACACATTATCCTGGCGCCAGGCCGCCACTGGTGGCGTGTTTTCCGCGCCAGGCGGCAGCAGTTTTAAAGCGGCCCGCACGGCTGCCGCGCTGACGCTTTAATTACACCTATCAGATGCGACCCGGCTGGTGACACCTGCCGGCCAACCGCGGAAATGTCGCGTCCTCAACAGCTGCTTTTATTTTTCACCACGTTTTTTTTTTTTTTTTTTTTTTTTTTTTGAGCTCTCGTTTGCTGCTCATTTTCAGAAACACACTCAGCCACCTCGTGACAACGCGCGAAATACACGCCCTACCCCAGACCGACACATTTAAAAGCCGCGCTGGTGGCTTGCTGGTGTCATGCCTTATTTTGCTGTCGTCGTCTCTAGTAAGTTCTACAAAATACGAGATTATTTTTACATAGCGTCTGGGGATGATGGTGACTGCTAAAATAAAATAGTAGTGATAAACTAAAAAATTATGACCACTGTCGACAGCGTGTTGAATGCCGTCTGGTGTCGTTACGGGCAAGTGACCAATACCGACTCAAAGGAAGGCCTCGGCGCTTGTTCGTGATGTCACGTCAGCTAGGCACGGCGCGCGCCAGGTCTGTTGCAGGCAGAAACGCCTGGGCGTGCTTATCACTATAAATCTCTTATTTTTGGACAAAATGTTTGGTATTGTTTTGGATTCTGCAGATTTTCTTACTATCGTAAAGCTACAAATGAAGATCATAGTTCTGTATTACTGAATCCTGTCGAAACAAACGCAGTGCTTTGCTACATTGCAAGCTTCGGAAATTTTACATTCAAGTAACTATACTTACTTGATCCATTTGGTTATCGAAACGTACCCCAACCCCCTTATAACGAACTATTTTCTTTTATTTATATATTTATTTTCGTTTGACATCGTCACTGGAAATGTGAACCAATTTACATGTGTAAATGTCCGACTGCTGCCAGTCATTAGATTACAGTCGTTTTCAACGAAAGGAATTCTAAACAGGAAACAAAATAGCTTCATACATCGAAAATACAGCTGAGCTTAAACTTTTTTAAACATGCACATTAGAAAAGATAAATATTCCCCTCTTGCAACTGAAAGGAGAAACTTTATAAGATAAAAAAATTTTATTCGATAAAAAAGTATCTCTCTTTTGCCTCTGCTTCTGTCCCCCATCCCCTCCCCCAATGTGTACAATCGCAAGATATTTCATTAACATTCAGTGCCCCTCACCCCACAGTCAACCGAGATACCTAAAGAAGAGCACCAATATGTTTACAGTTTCTTGTAAAAGCAACCCAGTACGAACGTAACTTCCTCAGATTTACAAATCAGGTAAAGAAGCACGAATTCTGTTGCTGCTGGCCCATGAAGTTGTTTTTGTACGTCAATCCTTAAAACAGGTGGAAATTTAAGTTCAGGAGTACACTATTTGTTAAGAAGTGTAGTGAATTGCACAATTAATGGATTGCAGAAATCTCTCAGAACAATGTGTGTTGGTCAACTACCGCCTATAGTTTCACATTATGAGTATGCCTGCAACAGACCTGGCGTTCGCCGGGCCTAGCTGACGTGACGTCACGAACAAGCGCCGAGGCCTTCCTTTGAGTCGGTGTTGACGTGACGCGGTGACAGAAGTGTGTAAGCGGCGCACACACGGAGAGGGGATCACCCTGGTGTAGATGTGGGCTACAAATGGGGACATCCTTTGAGGTAAGCGACTTTGACGAACGGTCGATTGTTATTACCCCGAGTCTGTGAACGAGTATCCCAAAGACGATGAAGCTGATCGAATGTTCACGGGCTATTTCGTGAGCATCTACAGAAAGACGTCGGACGGCATGACGGCACCACTAGCGCTAAATGGTTGGGCGTCGAGTAGTCCACTCAGAACGAGTTGTATAGATGGTGATCTGTGGCAGCTCTGCCGAAATACTTGCAATGCTGGTGCGCGCGGAATGGTAAGGAGCATACCATTTATCGTATCAATTGTTGAACATGGAGGTCTGAAGTAGACCACCCCCCCCCCCCCCCCCCCCCGTGTTCTCTTTTTGACCCAGCTGTATCGTCAATTACGATTGCAGTGTGCACAGGACCGTCACGATTGAATCGTCGATCAGTGGAAATGTTTCGGCTGTTCGGAACAATCAAACTACACTAGATCGATATTATACACATACACACACACACACACACACACACACACATACACACACACACATGCGCGCGCGCACACACACACAGGTGTGTGTGGAGGCAGCGGTTTTCGTATTATTCAAAAGTGACCTTCATGCGCAATCTCCAACCCCACACTCATTCAGTTCTTCGTGGCATTCCCTCCTACCATTATACAAAAATTTACGACACGCGGTCTATCCCTGATATTGCACATTTATTTTGTGTCTGTTGATTGAACTATTACGCCACGAGCATAGGCGGCTATTTCGTTAACATTATTAATCTAAGCGTACCCGTGAAGGTAATGAGCGAAAAGCTTTTGAAATGTTCCTGTAAAATTAATTATGTTGACACTTTCGAACGAAACTTAACCCTTACAATCACAGTAGTTTTGTAATCCGAAGGCCTGACGAATACAAGGATATAATTGTCTACTTTAAGCTGTTGAAATTCACAAAACTGTTAGGTACAATTTACATAGACATCAAATTTACAATTATTAAGTTTTCAACCAGGACGTAAAAACTTCAGTCAGTTAAGACCACAAACTGGTCGAATGTGGAAAACAATTCATGCAGTCACAAATTTTTGTTCGTCTTGGAAGACAGTGCAGAACGGCATCGCATCCACGTCACAACAAATATTCGTAGTGGCCACCATGGGGTTGTGGAGGATAGTGGTAGTTGCGGTTGTCATGACGGATAAGCATAATCGTATTTTGGCTTACCTCACGTTGGCGAGCCATTTGCCGGGAACTAGAACTAGGATCGCCTCAAAAGCCTGTAGAACCTGGTCCTCCAAATCTGGCGTCTGCACACTCGGCAGCCTCCCTGCACTTTGTATATCTGCGAGGACGCAGCATCACGCAGACGCCCCAAAAGGGATTGAAATGTTGCGAGATATGGTTGGTACCTTTGAGGACACTTGTTTTGGTATAGCCGTGCTTCTTCTCACCGTTTTCATCTGCTTGGCCGTACACAGACACCATCTCGCCTTGTTCCCGACATGAATACCGCACAATTTTGCTGCTAACAGCACGTTGCGTCAATCTCATAGAATGTAACACCCAAAGAAAACACGCCACGTGACCTGAGGAACTGTCATTTGTCAGTACCATCTACCTCCGAAACGATGCATTTCCGGACAGATGTTCATAGGACTTTACTTCCTTTATTTCCACTCAGGAATTCGTCACCGTAGTTTGTCAGTTTTATTATTGTTCGCCAAATTATAGTGTACAATACGGTGAATTCCCAGACGTTCGCTATTATTACCGTTTAGTCACTGAATTACTACACCGACTTCGTTTATTTTTTCCTAATGGAACTATATACTTATTTCTGTTGCATTTGAAAGAAGCATCTAAGTGAACTTCAATGACATAACAAGTATGGAACTCGAATAAAGCGCCACAAACCACTGTCCTGTCCTCAGGATTAGAGGTTCCATAAATATCTGCCCTACTATACGAAGTCTAAGGAAACGTCTAACTCAGGCACAGTTCGTCTGCTGAGTTGAGCGAGCGAGCCCGGCCTGCCTTAGTGACATACGTGCCGCGGCCAGTCTCTCTCGTAGGCCTCGTGCTCGCACTAGCGCCATATATGGCAAACATACCGTTCCACACTTGCTGTGCCCGCTTCAACCTTCCAATGGCCCAAGCTGTGAATAGCAACAGGCCATAGTCATTATTAAGGGTGTCGCCAGATATTTTTATCTCGATTGCTTCTTTTATGACGCTGTCCCAGAAACTATTAGTATGTGCAGTAACAGATGTATCGAGATATTCAGTTTGATTTCCGTTTTGTAGCGCATGTTCTGCTACCGCTGGGGCCGGCCGGAGTGGCCGAGCGGTTCTAGGCGCTACAGTCTGGAACCGCGTGACCGCTACGGTCGCATGTTCCAATCCTGCCTCGGGCATGTATGTGTGTGCTGTCCTTAGGTTAGTTAGATTTAAATAGTTCTAAGTTCTAGGAGACTGATGACGTCAGCAGTTAAGTCCCATAGTGCTCAGAGCCATTTGCTACCGCTGGTATCTTAGGATACCGTAGGTGGAAACACCTTTCGCGTTCTAGACGGCGCTGTTCTATAGTAGGCACAGTCCGTCAACACCCACATGTTGTTATTGTTGTCTTCAGTCCTGAGATTGGTTTGCTGCAGCTCTCCATGCTACTCTATCCTGTGCAAGCTTCTTCGTCTCCCAGTACTTACTGGAACCTACATTCTTCTGAATCTGCTTAGTGTATTCATCTCTTGGTCTCCCTCTACTATTTTTACACTCCACGCTGCCCTCCAATGCTATATTTATGATCCCTTGATGCCTCAGAACATGTCCTACCAACCGCTCCCTTCTTATTGTCAAGTTGTGCCATCCCTCTTCTCCCCAATTCTATTTAATACCTCCTTATTAGTTATGTGATCTACCCATCTAATCTTCAGCATTCTTCTGTAGCACCACATTTCGAAAGCTTCTATTCTCTTCTTGTCCAAACTATTTATCATCCATCTTTCACTTCCATACATGGCTACACTCCATACAAATACCTTCAGAAACGACTTTCTGACACTTAAATCTACACTCGATGTCAACAAATTTGTCTTCTTCAGGAACGCTTTCCTTCCCATTGGCAGTCTACATTTTATATCCTCTCTACTACGAGCATCATCAGTTGTTTTGCTCCCCAAACAGCAAAGCTCCTTTACTTCTTTAAGTGTCTCATTTCCTAATCTAATTCCCATAGCATCACCCGCCTTAATTCGACTACATTCCATTATGCTCGTTTTGCTTTTGTTGATGTTCATCTTATATCCCCCTTTCAAGACACTGTCCATTCCTTTCAACAGCTCTTCCAAGTCCTTTGCTGTCTCTGACAGAACTACAATGCCATCGGCGAATCTCAACGTTTTTATTTCATCTCCATGGACTTTAATACCTACTCCGAATTTTTCTTTTGTTTCCTTTACTGCTTGCTCAATATACAGATTGAATTTCATCGGTGACAGGCTACAACCCTGTCTCACTCCCTTCCCAACCGCTGCTTCCCTTTCATGCCCCTCGACTCTTATAACTGCCATCTGGTTTCTGTACAAACTGTAAATAGCCTTTCGCTCCTTGTATTTTACCCCTGCCACCTTTAGAATTTGAAAGAGAGTCTTCCAGTCAACATTGTCAAAAGCTTTCTCTAAGTCTCCAAATGCTAGAAATGTAGGTTTGCCTTTCCTTAATCTATTTTCTAAGATAAGTCGTAGGGTCAGTATTGCCTCACGTGTTCCAACATTTCTGCGGAATCCAAATTGGTCTTCGCCGAGGTTGGCTTCTACCAGTCTTTCCATTCGTCTGTAAAGAATTCGTGGTAGTGTTTTGCAGCTGTGACTTATTAAACTGATAGTTCGGTAATTTTCACATCTGTGAACACCTGCTTTCTTTGGGATTGGAGTTATAATTTCGCTTGCCTCATACATCTTTCTCACCAGATGGAAGAGTTTTGTCAGGACTGGCTCTCCCAAGGCTGTCAGTAGTTCTAATGGAATGTTGTCTACTCCCGGGGCCTTGTTTCGACTCAGGTCTTTCTGTGCTCTGTCAAACTCTTCACGCAGAATCGTATCTCCCATTTCATCTTCATCTACATCCTCTTCCATTTCGATAATATTGTCCTCAAGTACATCGCCCTTGTATAGACCCTCTATATACTCCTTCCAACTTTCTGCCTTCCCTTCTTTGCTTCGAACTGGGTTTCCATCTGAGCTCTTGATATTCATGCAAGTGGTTCTCTTTCCTCGAAAGGTCTCTTTAATTTTCCTGTAGGCAGTATCTATCTTACCCCTAGTGAGATAAGCCTCTACATCCTTACATTTGTCCTCTAGACATCCCTGCCACTTTGCACTTCCTGTCAATCTCATTTTTGCGACGTTTGTATTCCTTTTTGCCTGCTCCATTTACTGCATTTTTATATTTTCTCCTTTTATCAATTAAATTCAACATTTCTTCTGTTACCCAAGGATTTCTACTAGCCCTCATCTTTTTACCTACTTGATCCTCTGCTGCCTTCACTACTTCATCCCTCAGAGTTACCCATACTTCTTCTACTGTATTTCTTTCCCCCATACCTGTCAATTGTTCCCTTATGGTCTCCCTGAAACTCTGTACAACCTCTGGTTCTTTCAGTTTATCCAGGTCCCATCTCCTTAAATTACCACCCACATGGTATTTTAAATATTGCTGGAGTTCTGAGCCAGCATAGTCTTCCAGAGGTCTCATTGTCAAAATTTCGGTGAGGCCCTGAAGAACGAATTGATTTTATGCCTTCTTAGCAGCGGCTAATATTTCTCGCTATTAAGCCACAGAACAGCAAAAACACAAGCTTCTTCGTACCTTCCTCGTGGCCCTTCTGCTTACATGTATTCGGCAAGATGGCTTAAAAAATCTGGTGGTTGTTGTAGCCGTTTTCCTTTAACACTTTTCGTAAGTGGCTCACTTCCTTCGGAAGTTTTCACAGTCCGAAATGGTTCCACTCGATGCACCTAGGTCCTCAGAACAGAACGTTTCTACGAAGGGTGGTGATAGCTAGTAGCATGCATACGTCGGTTCGTGTGGGTGGGTCTCCGGTTCACACATTGGCTAAGACACCCATTTTCCTTGCGGTGGACCATAACGTCAAGGACAGTCAACGCACCATCTGTCTGTACATCCATCGTACACTTCTTTCAAAATACAAGCCGCCTACCTTGAACATGACAAGTAGTTCTGCCAGCAGACAAGGACAATAAAGCCATCATTACGGAACAAACGGACAACGACAAGATGATACGTTTGATGATGCAGAAGGGACCCAACGTCTAGAAAAATGAGGAAGACGTCGAAGGTTCTAAAGCGTTCCTCACTGGAACAGAACGTCTTTAAGAAGCTCCTAACTCAGGCAACTCGGCCACCTATATCTTAGAGCTTTCCAAACGTTCATAAGAGGAGTGAACCCCGTACGTCGTGACCACCATTGAATCACCAACTTAAAGACTAGAAAAACATCTGGTCAGGCTCCTGATTCTGTACATTCGTCATTGTGTGCATCACCTCGAGAACAGGATCGACTTCATCTGTCGAATTACATGCTTCGGTCTTGGAGAAGCTGATATGATGGTTATCTTTGATGTTGCGTCATTATTCACGCATGTTCCCATCAAAGATACTATAGACCTGCTCTCCCAGTTAGAGGTCGACAATTTTAGGATTTATTTGAGCATACCTAACACCATCGAATTTTTTGTGTGGTGGAGACTATTTTATCCAGACGGGCGGCGTCGCGATGGGAAACTCATTACCTCTAGTTATAGCCAACCTGTTTATGGACCACTCTAAGGAAATCGAGTCCTGCAAAGCCTAGTTGCATCTATCGTTATGTCGACGATACGTTCGCAGTATGGTCTCATGAAAGTTAAAATCTGTGAGAATTCTTGGACCACATCAACAGCGTCCATGACACCATCAAGTTCACCATGGAGGTAGAGACAGGTAGTGTCTTCCATTTTCTTTAAGTAATCGTCAGCCGTGAACAAATGAGTGTCTCAGCCACACTGTTATCGGAAACCCATCCACACGAACCGATATATTTTAGATAACTGCATAAGAAAAGGTCCGGCGAGGTAAGGTCAGGCGATCTGGCTGGCGAACTCACAGGACCTGCCCTGAAGATCCAGCGATCATGGTGAAGTCGATCTAGTACATCGCGCGCTACTTATGAATAATGCGCTGGACAACCATCATGTTGATATCACTTGGTTCGTCGAAGTTCTATGGTCAGGGCTTCAAGTAGATCTGGCAGTTCATTTTCAAGTAGGTTTCGATATTTGTTGCCATTCAAATTACCGTCGATAAAATATGGACCGATCAGTTTATCGCCAATTAAACCACACCAAACATTAACTGACGAAGGTCGCTGATGGTTGACTTCTCGAATCCAGTGTGGGTTCTATTAACTCCAGTAATGCATGTTATGGCGATTAACTTCGCCGTGGTTTGTGAATGTTTCCTCATCGGAGAAAAGTACTCTAGCAAAAAAGTTTTCGTTTGTTTGCATCCGCTGAAGTGCCCAGTGACAAAACGTTAGACGGTTTTGGAAGTCTTCGCCGTGTAGTTCCTGATGCATAGATACATGGTACGGATGAAATTTGTGGAGCTTCTGAATTTTCCGAACACTCATGTGTGAAATTCCTGATTGCCTTGATATTTCTCTTGTGCTCTCATTTGGATTATGCGCCACAGCAGCTAGGACTGCCACTTGATTGTTTTCTCCACAAACAGTAGCTGCACGGACTTTTTTTCTGGTTCACACTACCATCCGCAATACGTTGTTTAATAACTCGAACAAAAGAGAACCGTGATCGTACTTGGCCAGGAAAACGTTGCACGTAAAGCGCGACTGCATCGTCAAAATTTCTCCCACTTTCTTCAAAAATGTACAGCATCTCAGTTGTTTCTTCCACAGAAAGATAAATCATAATGACGTATGCCAACTATTAATTTCAAGAGAGGGAAGATAAGGGGAGACGCGAAAGGCAGGTTTAGAATTTCTATGAGCGAGAAGCGGCCCGCTCGGCATAATTCCGCCTAGCATCACTAACTCCGCGTCAAACGCGACTGGTAGCGAGCAAACGCCGCGAAAGCGGTCACACAAGGTAATGAAACATAAGTCGCCCAAAAGACAATCGTTATGAACGATGATTTGTTGTCTGAATGCTCAAACGGGTAAAGATACAGTACGTTTATCACATTAATACTTATAATTTCTGAAGCCCAGTCTTATTACGAGAAATGGCGAATTACTCGTCCCTGTGCTACCTATCGGCGGCACTCCGAAACATTACGCCGCTCATCAGCAAGAGCTGGATAAGAGAATCGATTATCGATCAGGGCTGAGTGGGACATCGATTATCGTACATAATTCTGAAAATGTAAACGACGTAACAGCCGCGATATTCCGAAATAAAAAAGGTGTGAACAATGTGACTTAATAGGTATACTTGAAAAGAGAGACAGCATTGGTCGTATATTTTTATTATCGCAAAATCGATTTTCTGTCACTGAGTGACCATCTTCAGTGCTAGAAGTTAAAATTTTTTTTCACATTACGATCAGAGAGTATAAAACAGAAAATCACAATTACATCTGCATATGAACATAACACTTGTTAGGAACATACCTGAATTATATAACTTAAATTAGTAAGCACTGGTGTCGATAAGCTTACGGCAATCACATAGACTGAGGTCGCTGTTTACATGCACTTGTTCAGCAGACCTCGGTGTGACGGGGCTTGACACGCGCTCTATGTGACATGTGTCACGTGAAGACATAGTATTACTGGTTTTGCGAGATATTAACACTAAATAACTCTTGTGCAATTGTGAATCGTGCAGTAATTCAGATTTAAAATGTACGTACAACACATAGCAGACGAAGGGGGAAGGAAATATCTAAAATACATTGGCGTATTGTGTTTTGCAAACTTATAAAACATAAAACAGATCGATGATAAGTTGTCAGAGTGCAGGATATATAAAAGAGCAAAAGATAATGCAAAAGAATAATAAATGAATAACATGAAATGAGGTGTAACACAGGTTTTTAAAAAAAAACATAGTACCCACCATCTAGCGTGGGAAGTTAGAAGTACAACGTTCATGATTTACGTAAAACGTTACGTTAAGACTAAGGAGTCAAATATGTAAAAATAATAACAGTACGAAACTGTCATTACTTAATAATTAAAATGCCGTGAAACACAATGTTCATTACAAAATGTTTGTAGGTGTGGATAAACAATTTTGTTAGCATATTTAACGGCGTGATAGTGTACATATCATTCGTCCCATCACTGGATGTACGCTTCCGCATAAGCACTGGGTCAGAACCCATATGTACATTCACAGGTTGATAAAACAGTAATAAAGTTGACAAGCTACCGGTTTTGAATATTAATAAACTAATTTGATTTTACATAACTTATAGTAGTAGTGGGACCCATATGAAATACAAGTACCTATAATTTAATTGTGTATTGAAATATATTTGAAAATATAAGGTGCGGACAGGTAGTATACATCAAACATCGAGAAACCATCATGAGGAAGGACAGGTAATAGTGTCACTTATACCAAAAATATACATCGTACTTTAGAGAAATTAAACATAGGCTATACACGATATCCAGCACTTATTCAAACAGCAAAGGAATTGTTAACATACATTAAAAATAATTACGTAAAGTGATAATCGATTCGTATTACTTTGTGTTTTATACTCTCTGATCGTAATGTGAAAAAATTTTTAACTTCTAGCACTGAAGATGGTCACTCAGTGACAGAAAATCGATTTTGCGATAATAAAAATATACGACCAATGCTGTCTCTCTTTTCAAGTATACCCATTATCTGGTCATAGTGCACAGAACACTATGGAGTCGCCAATGTGATTTAAGTCAATAAATTTATTAATGTCGTTTTCTACGTTTTTTCACCAGAAACTAAAACACTCAAAATAAGCAAGCACACCAGTTGTGCGATTTCTCGACAGACAAGAGTGATTACTCCGAATCTAATAAAAATTAGGTTCTCGGGTAAGTTAATTTTTTAGTTAACGAGTTCCACTCGTTAGTATTAGGATGTTTGGTTAGTTGGTTAGCTAGTCAGATGATTTGTTTGATAATTAAAAGTTGTGTGCCCTCATGACCACGAAACAAACAGAACATTAGTTAGCGAGTCGGTTAATCTTTTCTTCAGTTAATCTTTTACTTTGTTTACTCTGTTAGTTAATGAGTTCACTCGTTAGTAAGTAGGATGTTTGGTTAGTTAGTTAGCTAGTCAGATGATTTGTTTGATAATTAAAAGTTGTGTGGCTGCATGACCATGAAAGATACAAAACTTGTCCGAATCTGCGGAAAAAAATTGATATGTGTATCAACATTTTCTTTTTTTTTTTTGTCATCAGTCTACTGACTGGTTTGATGCGGCCCGCCACGAATTCCTTTCCTGTGCTAACCTCTTCATCTCAGAGTAGCACTTGCAACCTACGTCCTCAATAATTTGCTTGACATATTCCAATCTCTGTCTTCCTCTACCGTATTTGCCCTCTACAGCTCCCTCTAGTACCATGGAAGTCATTCCCTCATGTCTTAGCAGATGTCCTATCATCCTGTCCCTTCTCCTTAGCAGTGTTTTCCACATATTCCTTTCCTCTCCGATTCTGCGTAGAACCTCCTCATTCCTTACCTTATCAGTCCACCTAATTTTCAACATTCGTCTATAGCACCACATCTCTAATGCTTCGATTCTCTTCTGTTCCGGTTTTCCCACAGTCCATGTTTCACTACCATACAATGCTGTACTCCAGACGTACATCTTCATAAATTTCCTCCTCAAATTAAGGACGGTATTTGATATTAGTAGACTTCTCTTGGCCACAAATGCCTTTTTTGCCATAGCGAGTCTGCTTTTGATGTCATCCTTGCTCCGTCCGTCATTGGTTATTTTACTGCGTAGGTAGTAGAATTCCTTAACTTCACTGACTTCGTGACCATCAATCCTGATGTTTTCTCGCTGTTCTCATTTCTACTACTTCTCATTACCTTCGTCTTTCTCCGATTTACTCTCAAACCATACTGTGTACTCATTAGACTGTTCATTCCGTTCAGGAGATCGATTTACTCTCAGTCCATATTCTGTACTCGTTAAGTTGTTCATTCCATTCAGCAGATCACGTAATTCTTCTTCACTTTCACTCAGGATAGCTATATCATCAGCGAATCGTATCATTGATATCCTTTCACCTTGTATTTTAATTCCACTCCTGAATCTTTCGTTTATTTCCATCATTGCTTCCTCGATGTACAGATTGAAGAGTAGGGGCGAAAGGCTGCAGCCTTGTCTTACACCCTTCTTAATACGAGCACTTCGTTCTTGATCGTCCACTCTTATTATTCCCTCTTGGTTGTTGTACATATTGTATATGACCCCTCTCTCCCTATAGCTTACCCCTACTTTTTTCAGAATCTCGAACAGCTTGCACCATTTTATATTGTCGAACGCTTTTTCCAGGTCTACAAATCCTATGAAAGTATCTTGATTTTTCTTTAGCCTTGCCTCCATTACTAGCCATAACGTCAGAATTGCCTCACTCGTCCCTTTACTTTTCCTAAAGCCAAACTGATCGTCACCTAGTGCATTCTCAATTTTCTTTTCCATTCTTCTGTATATTATTCTTGTAAGCAGCTTCGATGTATAAGCTGTTAAGCTGATTGTGCGATAACTCTCGTACATGTCAGCTCTTGACGTCTTCGGAATTGTGTGGATGATGCTCTTCCGAAAGTCAGATGGTATATCGCCAGACTCATATATTCTACACACCAACGTGAATAGTCGTTTTGTTGCCACTTCCCCCCAATGATTTTGGAAATTCTGATGGAATGTTGTTATCTATCCCTTCTGCCTTATTTGACCGTAAGTCCTCCAAAGCTCTTTTAAATTCCGATTCTAATCCTGGATCCCCTATCTCTTCTCGACTCCTGTTTCTACTTCTATCACATCAGACAAATCTTCACCCTCAAAGAGGCTTTCAATGTATTCTTTCCACCTATCTGCTCTCTCCTCTGCATTTAACAGTGGAATTGCCGTTGCACTCTTAATGTTACCACCGTTGCTTTTAATGTCACCAAAGGTTGTTTTGACTTTACTGTATGCTGAGTCTGTCCTTCCGACAATCATATCTTTTTCGATGTCTTCACATTTTTCCTGCAGCTATTTCGTCCTAGCTTCCCTGCACTTCCTATTTATTTCATTCCTCAGCGACTTGTATTTCTTTATTCCTGATTTTCCTGGAACATGTTTGTACTTCCTCCTTTCATCAATCAACTGAAGTATTTCTTCTGTTACCCATGGTTTCTTTGCAGCTACCTTCTTTGTACGTATGTTTTCCTTCCCAACATCTGTGATGGCCCTTTTTAGAGATGTCCATTCCTCTTCAACTGTACTGCCTACTGCGCTATTCCTTATTACTGTGTCTATAGCGTTAGAGGACTTCAAACGTATCTCGTCATTCCTTAGTACTTCCGTATCCCACTTCTTTGCGTATTGTTTCTTCCTGACTAATGTCTTGAATTTCAGCCTTCTCTTCATCACTACTATATTGTGATCTGAGTCTATATCTGCTCCTGGGTACGCCTTACAATCCAGTATCTGATTTCGGAATCTCTGTCTGACCATGATGTAATCTAATTGAAATCTTCCCGTATCTCCCGGCCTTTTCCAAGTATACCTCCTCCTTTTGTGATTCTTGAACGGGGTATTCGCTATTACTAGCTGAAACTTGTTACAGAACTCAATTAGTCTTTCTCCTCTTTCATTCCTTGTCCCAAGCCCATATTCTCCTGTAACCTTTTCTTCTACTCCTTCCCCTACAACTGCATTCCAGTCGCCCATGACTATTAGATATTCGTCCCCCTTTACATACTGCATTACCCTTTCAATATCCTCATACACTTTCTCTATCTGTTCATCTTCAGCTTGCGACGTCGGCATGTATACCTGATCTATCGTTGTCGGTGTTGGTCTGCTCTCGATTCTGATTAGAACAACCCGGTCACTGAACTGTTCACAATAACACACCCTCTGCCCTACCTTCCTATTCATAACGAATCCTACACCTGTTATACCATTTTCTGCTGCTGTTGATATTGCCCGATACTCATCTGACCATAAATCCTTGTCTTCCTTCCACTTCACTTCACTGACCCCTATTATATATAGATTGAGCTTTTGCATTTCCCTTTTCAGTTTTTCTAGTTTCCCTACCACGTTCAAGCTTCTGACATTCCACGCCCCGACTCGTAGGACGTTATCCTTTCGTTGATTATTCAATCACTTTCTCATGGTAATCTCCCCCTTGGCAGTCCCCTCCCGGAGATCCGAATGGGGGACTATTCCGGAATCTTTTGCCAATGGAGAGATCATCATGACATTTCTTCAATTACAGGCCATATGCTGTGGATAGACGTTACGTGTCTTTAATGCAGTGGTTTCCATTGCCTTCTGCATCCTCATGTCGTTGATCATTGCTGATTCCTCCGCCTTTAGGGGCAATTTCCCACCCCTAGGACAAGAGAGTGCCCTGAACCTCTATCTGCTCCTCCGTCCTGTTTGACAAGGCCGTTGGCAGAATGAGGCTGACTTCTTATGCCGGAAGTCTTCCTCTCTCTCAAACCCCACCCTATGGGGAGAGAGGGAGAGTTTTAGTTTTAGCGAATCAAAATTTACGAAGTAAATAAGTATTTTTTATTTATTCGTAACCATTTCCACGCAAAAATGAGAACATGAATTTTCTTGAATTACAGCGCCAACTACCAAGAATCAAAACATCTGTTTCAGACAAAATGACGTAGTTTTGTATGTAGAATCTGATTCTGCAATAAAAAATTGGGGTTCCCACTTGAAATTTTAAAGTTGCCTCCCCCCCCCCCCCCCACCCGGGGCTGGGGTAGCGGACTAATTTTAGCACCAGCAGATGACCCCCTCGAAAATAATTGGATTCTATACAATTTTTCGTTGTGAAGCATTTTTTCGACTTATTCTGGTTTGTCCACTTAAAATTTACACCCTATATAAGGACGGCAGCAGCGGTCATTCGACAGTCACAACTTGGCAGTTACCTAGGAGCACGCGGTCGAAAACTCGTGGATTTTAAACTACTTGATGTGACTAGATGCCCGAGAGAATTTTATTATTATCACTTCCTAAACTGATCTTGGCTATTTTTACGAGCAGTAAATTCCAAATACATTTTTCTCTTCTCACATCTCTATAGCCGTGCAGATTCCTGTTTCCCATTTTCCCACATAAAAGATACATTCACAGACTGCCTCTTTATTTATTTGTTGTCTTTACAATTTCATGTCGGAAATGTACATTCTTTTTGTTTTATGCGTTTATATGGGTGCCTCTTTCAGTTTTCAATTGTTATATCCTTTGATAAGGATGTTAATTTCTGAATCACACTCATTGTAAACGGTAACATGGCGACCTATGAGTCACAAAGCCCAACAATTCGATTTCTTCTTCAATGGTAGGGAGTCTTTCCTCGTACGACGAGTGCACACCTTTCTGAGATCGCTGTAGGTACGTAAACGTTATTGTAGACTTCACGTATTCGTCCTCTGAAAAGAACAATGTTTTCATCACAAAATTGCATAGGTGACATACATCTTTTTGCACAGTCCGTGGTCTCACCGTCTGTTAACCATTTATTTGAGATGTTACAGTCCGTGTAGGAAAAATTGTAGAAAAACAGAACGTCACTGTAATTTACAAAGGTGCGACGAAAAAACATGAATATTTAAGGGTGACCTACAAAGCTCACTAACGACTAGAAAAGCAAAAAAATTATGGGATAGTCATGTCACTTGCAGCAGGTTTGTGTGAGCACTACAATTAAAACAATGGAGGGTGTATAAGTGTAGTTTTTGCGAATGGGGATATGGATAAATCAGCAACAGCGGGGCGCGCTTTGCAACCTGGGAAGTTTGACATTCTCTTTCATAACAGTGAGGTTCTGACAACTACCAGCGAGGTATGAGATGGGTTGCAAAGAGATTCTATAGTGACTAACCCTTCACAGTTATATCCGAAGGAGGATGACTTAGAGCATCGTAACAGCTTATTACAGTTATTGGAAGGGAATCGCACCGGCCTCCCACACTGGGACTGTGTTGGTAATAACAACCGACGTCGGCTAAATTGCGCACGTCACACCTCACTCTGTAACGAAAATGCACTTCCGTCAGCTGCAAGACCTGAAGCACAATGAAACCACTAGCTCCCCTGATGTATTCCACGGGCTGTTACGGAACGCTGACAATTACAATAGAATTCTTGAGATTATTGCAGTGTAGACAGAAAAATTTTAGAGAGTTCTAGTTTCACATACACAAGGATACTAACAAACTGAATAATTGCTTCATCTCATGTATATAATTATTATTCAGGCTTTGTCAAAAATATATCACGCGAAACTAATCCGGCAGCTAGCCCGTCTGCTATGAACACTACTCCTTCTGAATTAATTCGGATTTTCCTCGATACGTTCAGCTGTGAATAATTAAAAGCGCTACGAGCTGTTCCGTTAATTAACCCGATAGGGGCTTTTTTCGTCGACGTCGGTGTTAAATAATAAGTGATATCATTGTTGTTAGTCAGTTAAAGGCTGCTTGGAAATACGTTTAGTTTTGTTTCGAAAGGAGAATCCTTTGGTCCGAGCTTAAATTTTTAATGCTACCGTAAACCGGGTTTGTACCGTCGTTAACTGGAAAATCCGTTGAAACACGTGGCTTCATCGACGCCCTGCTTCAGTGTAACCTATCGTCTTTAAACAAGCGTCCTTTCCTGCGCTTGCGTGACCTCAATGGACGGCTGGCGCATAAGGTAAGGCGGTTTCTGCCCGAAACTTCCCTACTTCAGCGGCTGGAGGCGTTGGCCGCAATTGCTCCTCCTCCACGTCGCATATTCACTGACCGCTTTCTCGTTTAGCGTTTAACACTACAGATTCCTAACGAACCTGTTGATAATGTCATTTAGTATGCCGTTCTTTTTCTTGCAATTTCGAAGTGCTGCTGCATTTTTATTGACTTACGCCGTTCTTCCCAATGCTGTAACATTATTTCGACAGTTTACCTCGAACACAGTGTAAACATGGGAAACACTCTGAGAATTCAAGAAGAATGGAATAATTCCTATTCAAGAGTAACCAAGTGCTGACGTGTGAACTTTACCGCACTATTAGTTTAAGAAGTAATGGTAGCAAAATACTGACACGAATTATTTACAGAAGACTGAAAAAACTGGTAGAAGCCGACTTCGGGGAAGACCAACTTGGGTTCTGGAGAAATGTTGGAATACGAGAGGCAATACAGACCCTACTATTTATCTTAGGAGATAGGCTAAGAGAAACCAAACCTATATTTATAGCATTTGCAGACTTGAAGAAAGCTTTTGACAATGTTGACTGGAAAACACTCTTTAAATTTCTTAAGTTATCAGCCGTAAAATACAGGGAGCGAAACGTTATTTACAACTTGTACAGAATCCAGACGGTAGTTACAAAACTGGAACTTTATGAAAGGGAAGCAGTTGAGAAGCGAGGGAGGGAGGGTTGCTGCCTATCCTCAAAGTTATTACACCTTTACACTGCGAAAGAATGAAAGGAAGAGAGAGAAAAATTTGGAGAAAGAAACAAGTTCAGGGAGAGAAAATCAAACTCTGAGGTTTGCCGATTACATTGTAATTCTATGTGTGAGAGCAAAGGACTCCGAAGTACAGCTGAACGGAATGGCCAATATCTTGAAAGGAATATACCGGAAGAAAATTAACAAAAAGGAAAGAAGGGTATTGGAATATAGACTACTTGAAGCAGGCGATGCTAAGGGAACGAAATTAGAAAGAGAAACACTGTAGCCGGCCAATGCGGCCGAGCGGTTCTAGACGCTTCAGTCTGGAACCTCGCTACCGCTACGGTCGCAGGTTCGAATCTTGCCTCCGGCATGGATGTGTGTGATGTCCTTAGGTTAGTTATGTTTAAGTAGTTCTAAGTTCTAGGGGACAGATGACCTCAGATGTTAAATCCAATAGTGCTCAGAACCATTTGAAAAACTGTAAGCAGGAAATAAGTTTTATTATTTTTGCAGTTAAATAACTTGTGATGGTATTAAAGTCCATGGAGAAGAAATAAAAACGTTGAGGATCGCAGATGACATTGTAATTCTGTCAGAGACAGCAATGGACTTGGAAGAGCAGTTGAACGGAATGGGCAGTGTCTTGAAAGGAGGATATAAGATGAACATCAACAAAAGCAAAACGAGGATAATGGAATGTAGTGGAATTAAATCGGGTGATGCTGAGGGAATTAGATTAGGAAATGAGACACTTAAAGTAGTAAAGGAGTTTTGCTATTTGGGGAGCAAAATAACTGATGACGGTCGAAGTAGAGAGGATATAAAATGTAGACTGGCAATGGCAAGGAAAGCGTTTCTGAAGAAGAGAAATTTGTTAACATCGAGTATAGATTTAGGTGTCAGGAAGTCGTTTCTGAAAGTATTTGTATGGAGTGTAGCCATGTATGGAAGTGAAACATGGACGATAAATAGTTTGGACAAGAAGAGAACAGAAGCTTTCGAAATGTGATGCTACAGAAGAATGCTGAAGATTAGATGGGTAAATCACATAACTGATGAGGAGGTGTTGAACAGAATTGGGGAGAAGAAGAGTTTGTGGCACAACTTGACATGAAGAAGGGACCGGTTGGTAGGACATGTTCTGAGGCATCAATGGATCACCAATTTAGTACTGGAGGGCAGCGTGGAGGGTAAAAATCGTAGAGGGAGACCAAGAGATGAATACACTAAGCAGATTCAGAAGGATGTAGGTTGCAGTAAGTACTGGGAGATGAAGAAGCTTGCACAGGATAGAGTAGCATGGAGAGCTGCATCAAACCAGTCTCAGTACTGAAGACAACAACAACAACAACTTGTGATGGTTGGGGGTAGGAAGGATATGAAATGTAGAATGACAATGTTAAGAAAAACTTGTCTGAGGAAAAGAAATTTGTTAACATCAGATATAAATTTAAGCGTTAGGAGGTCTTTCCTGAAGCCAAGTATTATGATGATTAGATGCACAGATCGCGTAACTAATCAAAAGGTACTGAATAGAATTGGAAAGAAAAGAAATTTGTGGCGTAAGTTGGCTGATAGAAGGGATCGCGTTATAGGTCACATCAAGGAATCTACTATTTAGTAGTGGAGAGAAATGTGGGGTAAACCTTGCAGAGGGAGAACAAGAGACGATGTACTAAGCAGGTTCAAATAGATGTGTGTAGCAGTACTTATCCGAAGAAGGAGCGGGTTCCGCAAGATAGAGCGTGGAGTGAAGACAGTAACAACAAGAACTACTACTACTACATCCTCCAACTGTCGCTACTTAGTAAACTAATGCATCACAAGCTAGTTACGTGGGTAGTCAATAAGTAAGTATTATCCACTTACTATCACGAAGATATTCGTTTCACCCTCCATACAAATGTGGTAGGAAGTGGTGCTTTCGCAGCAAAGTGTCGACAATAGGTTTATGATGTGACCTTTCGTGACTGTAAAGGATTTGTGAAAATAGGATGCAACAAATGTAAACAGACAACTTGTCGGAAGGGGGAGAGGGTTCTAAGTCAGGGTACAGAGACTGTAGAGCACGTCTTCAGGAACAAAAACTGAGAATAATCGATCGCGTTTGGAAATGTCATCCAACTACACTACACAAAGCCGTAGTAGCTACAAATCGCCTGCCTCTTCTCCAGCCACTTCGCAGTAAATGTTGAGCTGTAATGCCGACTGATCGCAAGCTGAAGTCCAGGCATGGAACGTGGCAGCTCTAACTTCGGCGTTCAGCAGCGTCATGGATAATGTACCCAGACATTCTGCCATTCTGCATCTTCGTGTTTTCGTGGCAAATGAACGATTCACTCTTCTTTACTGAAAAATCTTCTTCAGTTCCAAATGGTATTTCATCAGCGTGACCAGTTTCGGAGACTATTACTCCATGTTCGGGATCTCATCTCGGCAATGTATGTATGTAAGAGCAGAAACCGTATTTCTTCTCCTAATATTTCTATGATATACCTTTCGTTCATTTTCTGACTGAATGAAACCGTAGGTTAACACACACACACACACACACACACACACACACACACACACACATACACACACACCTGCTCATTTTGCTATACACTGCGTCAACAGCGCACCAATCCGTCAGTAATACATGCAATTGAATATGACAACAGAGAAATGCCAAGAATATCATTTAACGCAATGAGATTTTCACCGTGCAGCGGAGTGTGTGCTGATATGAAACTTCCTGGCAGATTAAAACTGTGTGCCGGACCGAGACTCCAACCTTTCGCGGGCAAGTGCTCTACCAACTGAGTTGGTCCGGCACACAGTTTTAATCTGCCACGAATTTTAATATCGTTTATGTCGGTTTGTAGCATGATTTGCACAAAAAAGAGCGTGTGTTAGACTGTGATGAAGCTACAACACTGGCTCTGTCCTTTTAAAACCGCGGACCACGTCATTGCACCAGAGACGTTGTCTGGAGCAAATAACTAAGCGTAATTGAATATATGACTACACGGTCGATCCCTGCTGGGGTATCGATGTGTCATCATGTGCAGCACTGTATGGACGTCTTTGTGAATTTATTAAAGGGAGCGTAGGTTCCAAGTTTTAATTAAAACTTTCGCCTCATGAATTCACACAATTTCCTTCACAAGCGGATCCCAAAATCGTGAAGTCGCCCTTAGAATTTCGACATATTCGTATTGCATCAAGTAATTGCTATCGACGCAGTGCTCTGTCACTGCCGATTTATTGGGCTATAAATCTTGGTGTACCTTCAGTGTTCTGTCAGTCTTTGATGAGATGAAGGAGTCACCTATCGAATGTACGAAAGGCACACCCCGGTGGGGATCTTGTAAACGTCAGCCTTGCGGAGCATTAAGTCTTCTTTAGATTGTCGACACGTCGAAATGTATATGGACGAAATATCAAGAAAAGAAACAATTTATGCGGCTCCATGCCGGAATTTAGTGGATAATTCACAACCTGTTACTCAGGACACCCTCAAAGTGTATTTTTGTGGCGCGTAGGGTATGGATACGAGTTTACATGCGTCACTCACTCAATTGCCATGGGTTACGGGAGAGTTCTTAAGTCTCCCGAAAACGTCCTGTGTCCTTGGAAGTATAACGGTATACAATTTACCTAAGTGTTACATGCTTTGTACTCATTAAACTTTTAATCGCTGCTTTGGAAGAAGCGTCGCTTCAGAAAATTCTTACTAAGGGAAATTTGCAAGCCAGAAAATATAAATTCCTACGATACGAGTACTTGAAATAGGTTACAGACAATCTCGACAGCAAAATGATTTATTTCCATGGTAACCGGTTTCGGACAGTACTTAACCATCCTCACATGTTTGTGGAGTAACAACACTGCTCCATCCACCTCAACGCCTACCATCTTCGTATGAGGATGGTCAATTATTCTTCAATGACCGTCTCTCACAATCCCTCAACACACATCTTCCTTCGCGTTTGGGCTAAACGGATTATGTTTTTCCATCTGCCCTGTAAGTGGTGTTAATCTCCAATAGCTTACCTCTTGAAACACCAAACACCGGTTACCTTGGTTACGGAAGCGCTCTTCATACGAGCACCGACAGTTGGCCCACGTTCGAATACACGTATCTCTGACGTAATGCGTTCTCAACTGTAGACAACGGCTGACAAATGCAACGTATTGAGTGTATTGCACAGGCGCTGTTGAAGTTCAAATAAAACAGCGCAATCTACAGGCTTGGCTAGCATCTGCATTTATGTACAAGCATGCTTTTCTCTTGAAGTTCTCATATTTTTGTCCATCCTACTGCACTTCTTTTGTGTTAAGTTCTCTGGAGGTCGTCTGTTGTCTTTACATTTTTCGTATTACAACGTTTTGCTACGTTTTCTCTTATAAGTCTCTGCAAATGTTTCAAAAACTTCGTATCTGTCTGTGCCTCTTTTACTTTTAATGCGTTATACTAGATTTCATATTGTTATTTTCTTCCCCCTCTCCACCGTAGTGTACTCCTTAGGCTGTACCTTCTCCTAATTATGTACTGATTTTTCAAATATATCTCTATTCTGTGTACTGCAAAGACCGTAGGTAATATGTGTTATACAAGGTGTTCGAATGTATTCGCTCAAATTTAATACTGCAGATAGAGAACATCAAAAGATATATATGTTCTATAGGTAGTTATGTCAAAAACAAATATACACTATGTGATCAAAAGTATCTGTACACCTTGCTGAAAATCACTTACAACTTTGTGGCGCCCTCCACCGGTAATGTTGGTATTCAGTATGGTGTTGGTCCACCCTTAGCCTTGATGACAGCTTCCACGCTCGTCGACATTTGTTCAATCAGCTGCTGGAATGTATCTTGGGGAATGTCAGACCATTCTTCACGGAGTGCTGCACTGAGGAGAGGACCGATGTCGGTCGGTGAGGCCTGGCACAAAGTCGACGTTCCAAAACATCCCAAAGATATTCAATAGGATTCAGGTCAGGACTCTGTGCCGAACAGTCTATTACAGGGATGTTATTGTTGTGTAACCACTCCGCCACAGGCATTGCATTATGAACAGGTGCTCGATCATGTTGGAAGATGCACTCGTCATCCCCGAATTGCTCTTCAACAGTGGGAAGCAAGAAGGTACTTAAACCATCAATGTAGGCATGTGCTGTGATAGTGCCCCGCAAAACAACAAGGGATGCAAGCCTCCACCATGCAAAACACGACCACACCATAATACCACCGCCTCCGAATTTTAGTGTTGGCACTACACACGCTGGCAGATGACGTTCACAGGAGTTTCGCCATAGCCATACTCTGCCATCAGATCGTCACATTGTGAAACGTTAGTCATCACTCCACACAACATTTTTCCACTGATAAATCGACCAATGTTTTCGCTCCATACACCAAGCTAGGCGTCGTTTGGCATTTACCGGCGTGGTGTGTGGCTTATGAGCAGCCGCTCGAACATGAAATCCAAGTTTTCTCACCTCCCACCTAACTGTCACAATATTTGCAGTGGATCCTGATGCAGTTTGAAATTCCTGTATGATGGTCTGGATAGATGTCTGCCTATTACACATTACGACACTCTTCAACTGTCGGCGGTCTCTGTCAGTCAAAAGACGAGATCGGGACTGTATGCTTTTGTGCTGTACGTCTCTCTTCACGTTTCCACTTCACCATAACATCGGAAACATTGGACCTGGTGATGTCGAGGAGCGTGGCAATCTCGCGTACAGACGTATGAGACAAGTGAATCCCAATCACCTCACCACGTTCGAAGTCCGTGGGTTTGGCGGAGCGCCCCATTCTGCTCTCTCACGATGTCTAATGACTACTCAGGTCGTTGATATGGAGTACCTGGCAGAAGGTGGCGGCACAATGGACCTAATATGAAAAACGTATGTTTTTCGGGGTGTCCGGATACTTTTGATCACACAGTGTATGTTGTTAAGGTAATAATGTCCACGACAGCTGTTTCTGATGCCAGGGACGTTTTAAGCAGAAGGTAATTTAGTATCGTAATTACGGCAGTGGTATTCACAGAAACTGCTCGAATCCGCTACCATTGGTCTCTATACTCGCAGTAAATCATAGAACCACTGACTACTGTGCCCGTTAGAAGATTCCTCGCATGTTCGCAATGCTACCGGCAACAACGTCAGTTCTAGTCTTCTTCCGTTTCCACAACGGTTTTGTACACCAGCTACTTCATACCCTCCCAGAGGAAGAAATCCTGACACATTGGGTCAGGGCAGCGAGGCCCCGGGTCCTCCTCGGCCAAACCATCGATTCTCGAGGGTGGCTCTCAGATGACTTTTCACACCAGTACTGAAATGGACTGACACTCCATCGTGATGGAAGAGCACCATTTGTCTAACACTTAAAGATACACCCAACCAGTACAGCGACCCATCCGTACACAGAGCGTTTTTGAATACACATTCCTAGTCAGCAACATCGACAAAACAGCTAACGTCAGCACCGCTAACTAAATGTTCCCTAATTTTACAAGTTGATTTCAGAGATCGTATGTTCCGTAACAATTGTTTTGATACTCTTTGCCTCCTGTATTAATTTGAAACAATAGTTTCAGAATACCCAGCATATCTTATCTTCTTATATTGCGGACGAGATGCTATGAAACATTTCTTTTACTATGATGATTTGTCGACGTTTGTGTGTGTGTGTGTGTGTGTGTGTGTGTGTGTGTGTCTGTGTGAATTCGAAAGGGACCAAACTGCTGAGGTCATCGGTCCCTAGACTTACACACTACTTAAACTAGCTTAAACTAACTTACGCTAAGAACAACACACACACCCATGCCCGAGGGAGGACTCGAACCTCGGGCGGGAGGAGCAGCGCAGTCCGTGACATGGCGCCTTAAACCGCGCGGCCACTCCACGTGGCATGATATTTGTGGAAGAGCTGTTATACACCATTATATACCATTATTTTTTAATATTCTTGTTCTGACGATATTTGTTATATTTTTCTATGCTTATTCGATTGTACCCCAATTTTCAATATTCTTCAGATAACTGTTGGAAAATGGCCTTGGTGGCCGAAACCTATGTAGAAGAAAATATATATGAACAGACGTAGTTTTATGAATTACTTGATATGACTGCCAGTTTCGCGTCATTACAACATCTTCAGGCTCCTATACACGTAGCTAGATATGCTATCTAAACGTCTGTACTATTATAGGGATCACTGATTTCACGTAGATTTTTGAAACTTCTCTGTAGCCGTGGACTCTCCACACCTCTAACGAGTTGTCCTTACAGGTGCGGAAAGTCTACGCCCTCTGAGATGTTTCAGAAATCTACTGTAGTGAGTTGAAATTGTCATCCCTATAAAAGGGTGGACTTTTAGAACACTTATGTAGCTACGTGTATAGGTGCCTAAAGATGGTGCCAACGAGGCACCTAAACTGGTTGTCATATATAGTAATTCATAAAATTATGGCTGTCGGTTTTTATCTTCGTCAAGTCATTGACCTGGTGCAGCCCAATACAAGGTAAACAAAATGTAAGAGGGGCGTTTGAAACGTCCGCGCAAAAATAAAAGCTACTTATGTGTTTGGGGTGAACCTTTATATTTTTCGACGTGATAAATACACTAAGCAGATTCAGAAGGATGTAGGTTGCAGTAGTTACTGGCAGATGAAGAAGCTTGCACAGGATAGAGTAGCTTGGAGAGCTGCATCAAACCGGTCTCAGGACTGAAGACCACAACAACAACAGTCTCCTTTTAGACTTATATACTTCGTCTAACGCTATTCTAATTTGTTGATCCCTTCCGAATAAAAGGAATTGTCCAAGTCTGCAAAATAGCTATTAGTTGCTGCAATCGCCTCCTCGTTTGAATAAAATCTTTGTCCCGCCAGCGATTTTTTCAAACTGGGGAACAAATAGTAGGCCGAGGGAGCCAAGTCTGGAGAATAGGGGGGGATGTGAAACGAGTTGGAATCCCATTTCCAATAATTTTGCGACCACAAATGCTGAGGTGTGCGCTGGTGCATTGTCGTGATGGAAAAGGACTTTTCGCGGTCCAATCGCCGGCGTTTTTCTTACAGCTCGGTTTTCAGACGGTCCAATTACGATTAATCATATGCATCTGTAATAGTTTTGCCCTTTTCCAGATAGTCAATGAGGATTATCCCTTGCGAATCCCAAAAGACAGTCGCCATAACCTTTCCTGCCTAAGGAATGGTCTTCGCCTTTTTTGGTGCAGATCCTCCCTCGGTAAGCCATTGTTTAGATTGTGAGCCGGCCGGAGTGGCAGTGCGGTTCTACGCGCTACATTTGGAGCTGAGCGACCGCTACGGTCGCAAGTTCGAATCCTGCCTCGGGCATGGATGTGTGTGATGTCCTTAGGTTAGTTAGGTTTAATTAGTTCTAAGTTCTAGGCGACTGATGACCTCAGAAGTTAAGTCGCATAGTGCTCAGAGCCATTTCTTGTTTAGATTGTTGTTTGGTCTCAGTAGTAACGTATCCATTTTCATCCACAGTAAGGAAACGACGATTAAAGTCCTGCGGATTCTCCCTGCAAACCATCCTTGCAACACTTCACAGGTTCCGTTTTTGATCAAGAGTGAGCAATCGTGGAGCCCATCTTGCGGATAGCTTTCTCATGTTCAAATGTTTATGCAAAATGTTATGTAGCCTTTCATTCGAGATGTCCACAGCATTATCAATCTCACGCACCTTAACTCTTTTGTCATCCATCACCATATAATGGATTTTATCAATGATTTCTGGAGTCGTAACCTCCACAGGGCGTTCAGAAAGTTCAGCATCACTAGTGCCCATATGGCCACCTCAAATATTTAGAAACCCATTATAAACTGTTCTAATCGAAGGAACAGAGTTATTGTAATGTTTATCAAGCTTCTCCTGAGATGGGACTTAACTTCTGAGGTCATCAGTCCCCTAGAACTTAGAACTACTTAAACCTAACTAACCTAAGGGCATCACACATATCCATGCCCGAGGCTAGATTCGAACCTGCGACCGTAGCGGTCACGCGGTTCCAGACTGTAGCGCCGGGAACCGCTCGGCCATCCCGGCCTGCTTTGCTTTTCGTAGAGTAATGTTTAATCAGCACACGAAATTCTTGTTCGTCCATTTTTTGACAGTCACTCGACTTCTTTGATTCACGCGAATGACAAACACAAAGAAATATACCAAGATGGCTGAAACTTAGTATGCGTTCTTTCCAAAGATGCTACTAACTAAACATGACCTAGACACGCACCGGTGGCGCCATCTCTCGGACTCTGCACGGACTTTTCAAACGCCCCTCGTAAATACAGAAACCTGGGCTGGTGATTGAAAATAAAAGTGCAGCTGGTGGCGTTTTTTGATTCCAAGTATAGTTGTGAGGGGCAGAAGAGTAATGTTGCCTCTTTGCAGGCCAGTGCACGGTGGTATGTGCTGTGGCGGTTTGTTCCGCGTGAAGTGCCACGTTCCCAGCTTGAGCGGGGGCGCCACGTGAAACGAACGGCACTGGGGCACCAGTCGTGGCCCCCGGCTGGCGCCCAGCTGCCTCGGACCAATTTCCGTGCGCGCCCTGCGGAACGCCGCGTGCGACGCGACTGTTGCAGCGGCGGGCAGCGCCGGGCGAGTCGCCTTGTTACACAAGCGGCAGCCGGCCGCCATGCATTTAGATAAGAGCGGCCGTTCCGCTTTCCTGCCCACCGGACGCCTCTCGCAAGAGACGCGCCACAGCTCGTCCGTCCGCTTTCATCTGACTCGCCAGACGGACGGCCTGCAATGACGCCGAGTCCGGGGCAACACCGTACGCAAAGTGTAAGAGTGTTTAGACTAGTGGGCTGAAACATTTTGTGATGATGTTGATGTCTGGTTTATGGGGCGCTCAACTGCACGGTCGTCAGTGCCTGTACGAAGTACCAATTTTTACATAGTCCAATTTTTACACAGTCCAAATTAGACCCGGTCACGAATGATGATGAGGGTGAAATGATGAAACACCTAGCACCCGGGAAAAGAAAAATATCCAACCCTGCCGACAATCGAACCCGGAACTACGTGATTCAGAGGTTGCAACGCTAGCCACTAGACCAGACATTTTGTGATCATTAAGCGGTGCTGGTTTGATTCAATTTTGTACTCAGGTAAATATGAGGTCATTAAAAACTTATCATAGTACCAACGTCCTGTAGAAGCACATCTGCATCTACACTACTGGCCATTAAAATTGCTATACCACGAAGATGACACGAAATTTACCGACAGGAAGAAGATGCTGTGAAGATGCTGTGATATGCAAATCATTAGCTTTTGAGAGCATTCACACAAGGTTGGCGACGGTGGCGACACCTACAACGTGCTGACATGAGGAAGGTTTGCAGCAGACCGGAGTGGCCGAGCGGTTCTGGGCGCTACAGTCTGGAACCGCGCGACAGCTACGGTCGCACTTTCGAATCCTGCCTCGGGCATGGATGTGTGTGATGTCCTTAGGTTAGTAAGGTTTAAGTAGTTCTATGTTCTAGGGGAGTGATGACCTCAGAAGTTCCATAGTGCTCAGAGCCAGTTTTAAGGTTTCCAACCGATTTCTCATAAACAAACAGCAGTTGACCGGCGTTGCCTGGTGAAACGTTGTTGTGAAGCCTCGTGTAAGGAGGAGAAATGCGTACCATCACGTATCCGACTTTGATTCTCATAAACAAACAGCAGTTGACCGGCGTTGCCTGGTGAAACGTTGTTGTGAAGCCTCGTGTAAGGAGGAGAAATGCGTACCATCACGTATCCGACTTTGATAAAGGTCAGATTGTAGCCTATCGCGATTGCGGTTTATCGTATCGTGACATTGCTGCTAGCGTTGGTCGAGATCAAATGACTGTTAGGAGAATAACGAATCGGTGAGTTCAGGAGGGTAATACGGAACCCAGTGCTGGATCCCAACGGCCTCGTATCAATAGCAGTCGAGATGACAGGCATCTTATCCGCATGGCTGTAACGGATGGGGACGTTTTCAAGACAACTACCATCTCCACGAACAGTTCCACGACGTTTGCAGCAGTGTGGACTATCAGCTCGGAGACCATGGCTGCGATTACCCTTGACGCTGCATCAGAGGCAGCAGCCCTATCGATGGCTTACTCAACGACGAACCTGGGTGCTCGAAAGGCGAAACGTCATTTTTTCGGATGAATCAAGGTTCTGTTTACAGCATTATAATGGTAGCATCCGTGTTTGGCGACGTGGTGGTGAACGCAGATTGGAAGCGTGTATTCGTCATCGCCGTACTGGCGTATCACCCGGCGTGATGGTATGGGGTGCCATTGCTTACACGTCTCGGTCACCTCTTGTTCCCGTTGACGGCACTTTTAACAGTGGACGTTACATTTCAGATGTGTTACGACCCGTGGCTCTACCCTTCATTCGATCCCTGCGAAACCCTACATTTCAGCAGGATAGAGCACGATCGCATGTTGCAGTTCCTGTACGGGCCTTTCTAGATACAGAAAATGTTCGACTGCTGTCCTGACCAGCACATTCTCCACATCTCTCACCAACTGAAAAAGTCTGGTCAATGGTGACCGGGCAATTGGCTCGTCACAATACGCCAGTCACTACTCTTGATGAACTGTGGTATCGTGTTGTAGTTGCATGGGCAGCTGTACCTCTACACGCCATCCTAGCTCTGTTTGACTCAATGCCCAGGCGTATCAAGGCCGTTATTACGGCCAGAGGTGGATGTTCTGGGTACTGATATCTCAGGATCTATGCACCCAAACTGCGTGAAAATGTAATCACATGTCAGTTCTGGTACAATATATTTGTCCAATGAATACCCGTTTGTCATCTGAATTTCTTCTTGGTGTAGCAAATTTAATGGCCAGTAGTGTACATGTGCATGGGGCATTCAATGGGAAATGCAATCAGTTTTCGTCGAAAAAGGGCGAAAGTTGTTGTGGGACATCGTGGAATGTTCCTGCCTTGGTCCTAATAATTTCATGAAGTTTCGGTACGTGACGGCGCTGTAAGGAGCCTTCAAAATGGTGTCTACTAACGGGGGTGCGTTACAAGCAGAGAGCACCTTTTGGCGGAATACCAGAGCATCATAGGTGCTTGCGGATTGAGTACAGATACCTGGCAGTGAGAAAAAGCATGGTGAGGCGTTGAGCGAGGCGTCTGTCATCTCTCGCGTGCTGGCCGGCCACACACAGCTGTGATGCCTACACTGTCGGGGCGTGTGAACACTCCCATTCCAGGTGATCTACGGATCGCAATCCAACACCTCGATGCACAAATGGACATCTCGTTGGTAATGCTGGCACACTTGTACATTAGATGTGGTACTCAGATGTGGGTGCCTGCAGTGTTCCTCGGCACCTAACAAAACATAAGAATATAAAGAGCAACGAAAGACCATCTGCGAAGAGTTGGTTGCCCAATACGAGCCTGATGGTGCCACTATTTTGTCGAACATCGTCACAAGCTACGAAACTTGGGTTCATCACTTCAAACCGGTAACAAGCCGGCAATCCATGGAGCTGCGGCACACCACTTCTCCTCCAAATAAAGAGTTCGGAGCGGCACTCTCAGCCGATAAAGTCATGGCGACGGTCTTCTGGGCTCTGAAGGGGTTACTCTGTTCGGTGTCCTCCCTCATGGTCCAACGATAACTCTGAAGTGTATTGTGCAGTCCTCGGGAAATTGAACGAACGACATCTCAATGACAATGCAAACCCTCACAGAAGTGTATACATCAGAAAGATCACAAAAATTCATTGGACTGTTCTTCCTCGTCCATTCCACAGCCCGAATGTAGCACTTTCCGAATTCCATGTGTTTGGTCAAATTAAGTATGCGCTTCGCGGGAAGCATTATCGGATAATAGGGAGGGGGGACTACTGATGTAGCAAGACGTTGGCTCCCACCAGTACAGTGGTACGTTGGGGACATACACCCCTCCCAATAAGGTGGCGTAGAGTCGTCGCATTGAACGGGGATTATGTCAAAAAACCAGGTTTTGTAGCCAAGATATTGGGGAATGGTATTTTGTACCGGACTCCTGACTAAAACCAACCAGCTTTCACAAAACGAAGTGTGTTGTGTTACTTATTGAACGCCCTCGTACTTCCATAATCTGTAAGCCACTATGAAGTACATGGTAGGCGTACTTCCCATCGTACCAGTTATAAGGGTTTCTCCCATTTCCACTCACTTGTGAAGCGCGGGCAGAATGACTTTTTACGTGCCTCGCCCTGTAATTAATCTAACTTTATCCTCACGATCAGAACGGCTCCGATTCGTAAGGGTTTGCAGTATATTCCTAGTTATATTATTGAAAATCTGTTCTTGAGACTTTTTAAGTAGAATTTCTCCGGGTAGTTTACATCTATGTTCAATAGTCTGTCAGTTAAGTTTCTTTCGCATTCTGTGATACTCTGGCACCAGGCAAAAAACCTGTGACAATTCGTGCTGTCTTTCTTCGTGTATGTTTGATATCCCCTGTAGCCCTATTTGGTGCGCGTCCCATACTCTTGAGCAGTATTCTAAGATGGGTCACGCGAGTGATTTTTAAGCGATCTCCTTTGCAGACTGTCGTCATTTCCCTCGTATTCATCAAAAAGCAAAAGTCTGTTAACTGTTTTGCATACGACTGACCATTTATGTTCGTTCTATTTCACAGCCCTACATAGTGCTACACCGACGACATTGTACGAATTAACCGATTCCAGCTGTGACTTTTCGGTCGTATAGTCATACGATAATACAGTTTCCGGCTTTGCGAAATGCCAAATTTTCCATTTTCTAAAATTTAAAGCAAGTTTCCAATCTTTTCACCGCCCTGGAATCGTATGAGCATCCTACTGAATAATTGTGCAAATTTTTTTCAGGTAATACTTCATTACTGATAAATGCATGACCTACGGAAAACTGGAGGTTATTATTAATATTGTCTGCACGGTCATTAATATGCAACATGAACAGTAAGGGTCCCTGCACACTTCCTGGTTCACACCCAAAGTTACTTCTACTGGGTGGTTGTCAATAAAGTACAGCTGCTCTTGGAGGTCCAGCGTGGGCTTTAATTATCGTGTGGCAGCGGCACTTGTTGTAGATATTAAATATATATTAAATCACGAACCGGTTTACGCTGAAAAAACTTACTACCAGTTTTGGCCACTAGATTCAAATCTGGTGCTGTACAGCTTCTAGTAGACGCCTCCGGTTCTCAAACTGAACAAGCTGTGGAAACGGTGGTTAGTAATAATATTGAAAATTAAGCCATTCTCACTTATATGACCCTTTCTGCCCACGTCCCGCTGCTAATCCAATATAAGTGGAAAGATCTCTACGCGTCTTTCTTGCATTCACAGTGTCACATTTGCACCTGTTGGACATAATTACAACTAATTTTCTTCCAACGTAAATTGGTTCCATATTAACGCTTTAGAATGTCGACTAAGTTTCGGTGCCACACGGTAATCACAGCCCACACTGGAACCCTGTGAGTACCTTCACTTTACTTTTAAGCATCTGGTACATGTCGATGAGTTTCCATCCAAGATAACATGCTGTACCATCCCTACTAAAAAATCCTCAATCCAGTGACAAGTTGTTCTTGAAACCGCATACAACCACAGTTATGATAATAAGCGTGAATGTAGTAGTGACACAAAGGATTTTCGTAAACTAAGATGAACCGCATCTACTTGAATCGCTTCTTCCGTGGCTTTCAAGATGTCACTTGAGGAAAGTGAGAGTTGGTTTTCACAGAGTGCAGGTACGTGGTTGAACGTAAGTGTTCCACCTGCTGGGGTTGGCAGTAACCTTACATAAACACATTGCGGACATGCCATTAATCTTCTAACTGGCACAGCAGTCAGAGGTTCTATGATTTACAGCCCAATCGTCTTCATTTGAAGGTTTGGGTTAGTACAGATTGCACCGACGGAGATAAATTACAAATGATACTTACCTATGGAGAATTAAAGCTAGCATTATAGTAATTGCAATTACGTTTTTCTATTTGCGATAAGGACACGTGTATTCCTTACAGTAGGACTTCTAAACGGTACGTTGTGTACAGCAAAGGCAGTCCTTTAATCAAAGGAACGAGATTGGCAATCAGGTGGTTAATCCTTCCCCCCCCCCCCCCCCCCACCACGCCTTCACCCGGGTAGCTAAACAACATTTGCTTGATACATTTTCTTTTTTCTTCGAGGCAAAGGGTTATTTGTGGTGTGAAGTTAAACGGGTGTCGTATACACAAACATTTACCTATAGTTTGACAAGAATGGGACATGTAGTGGACCGTTATCGTATACGAGGGTCATTCAGTAACTAAAGAGAGGAATTGTCTGGGGGAAAAACTGTTGGTAGGGCAAGATTGGTACATTCATGGCTCACTGGAATGAGCCCTGATCAGCCGATGTATCAACATTGTTTTGTTTATAACCTCAAAAATACATTTCAAAATGGCGAGTCCACTTGAAGCGTATAATTTCGTTGAACAACGTTCTGTTCTTCGTTTTTTTTACCTGCTGAAGGCGAGAAACCAGTGAATATATACTGTAGAATGTCTAAAGTTTATGCTGAAGGTTGTATAAATTGTGCAAATTTTTAAAAGTGGGTAAAGCAGTTAAAAAATGGTCGCAACTCAGTGTCTGACGAACACCGTTCCGGCCGACCAGTTGCAGTTCCAACTCCCTCACTCGAAAGTCGAATTGATGACATTATTCGTGCCGACTGCTGTGTGATTGTGGAAATGATAGTTGATAAGATTCAAGTTAGTACTGGTACAGTTCATAACATTATCTGTAACAAGCTGAAGTATCGCAAAACATGTGCAAGATAGGTCCTAAAGAAGTCGACACGGCTACACAAGGAAACAAGGTTGAGAGTGTGCATTGAGCTGAAGAAACGTTATGAAAAAGAAGGTAAGAACTGCCTCAACAAAATTGTACCTTGTGATGAAACTTCGGTTCACTATTATGAGCTAGAATAAAATAGACAAAGCGTGGAGTGGGAGCCCACCAACTCACCTGTCAAGAATAAATTCAACACGCAAGCATCAGCAGGAAAAGCCATGTTGAGGTTGTTTTGGGATGCTGAAGGTCCAGTTTTATGTGATTATCTCGAAGAGCAGCGTACGATGAACAGCCGATACTACTCGGATTTTCTTTTAAGCAATCCAGCCATGAAAGAGAGACGTCGTGGATCTCAGAGGAGAGGTGTGATTCTCCAGCAAGACAAGGCACGTCCACATATTGCTCAACTAACCCTTACAACCATCGATATAATTGGCTGGGAGGTAGTGCCCCATCCTCCTTACAGTCCTGATTCGACAGCTACTGATTTCCATTTCTTTAGTGCACTGCAGGAGACACTACTTGGAAGAGGTTCCAGGACAATATAATTGGCTGGGAAGTAGTGCCCCATCCTCCTTACAGTCCTGATTCGACAGCTACTGATTTCCATTTCTTTAGTGCACTGCAGGAGACACTACTTGGAAGAGGTTCCAGGACAACGAACACGTGAAAAAGATCGTGGGAAATTAGTTCAAACATAAAGTGTTCTTTGCAGCCGGAATAAAAAAGCTTGTAGCCCGTTGGAACAAGTGCGTAAATTTTGAGGGGGATTTCGTCGAACAGTAGAAAAAGTATTGTTTTCTAAAAATAAACACTTTTTTCTCCAGACCAATTTGTCCCTTTAATTATTGAATGACCCTCATAGTACAAAATGAAAGAGAACCTGACTCAGGATAGTTACATGGCGTCGGAGTCTCCATCTTTTCGTGTAATAAAAGATTAGTCAAAAACAGCACATTTTAACTCTGTGTATAAATAGGATGCAATGCTAATTTGCAAAGATGTTAGGCCTATTTCAAACTGTTAAAAAAAGTTAATGCTACACATTTGTACCATTTTTCACTACTAATCACTGACCATAACAACGAAGTTGGGTTTCTCATCTGCTAGCCTAAGAAACTGACTCGTCATCCCTCTGTAATGAGTGAGATGTCCAGCTCACAAACATAGTTTGCAACTGTTATTTGAAATGGTAAATATTTTATTATTATTATTATTAATAATAATATAATCATTTTTTGCTTGTGTTACATTTCTTACAAAAGCCCTACTGAGTGATGTCTATGTATTAATTCACTGCATGAAGTGTATTGTTTAACAGCTACATTTTAAAAGGCTTTTTTAAATAAGTTCATTTTAGTAACCAATTTAATCTCTTGGACAATATTTTATATAACCTTACTCCTTAGGACAAAATACTGTGTAATATTTTATGTTCATTCCTTCTAGATAAATGTAAGTTCACCCTAAGCAGAGCTGTTTGTTAGTAATTATCCTCATTATTTTTATGTTTATTACTGATTGTCAAATACTGGCATGATGCAGTTAAAATAACACCACAGGTTTGATTAAATCTCGAGCTCTGTTACAATTTTTGGGTAGTGTTCTTATGGCAGTTTCTGCAGTTTGAAATATGTGTTCTTACTAAGTTCATTTAACGACTTCATGAAAAGTTATTTGGAAGGTTTCACCGCTGCCCAAAATGAATATTTCACGGCTGAAAGAAAGCGATAAACTCAGAAACAGATATAACGCTCAAAAATCGCTTGCAGTGTAGTCCATCAGAATGGAGTTGCTACTTGGAAATCCGTTGGACTAAAACAAGATAACACACAAGTGCGACTGAAGATACTCGCGATCGCTGCCTAAGGAAGGATAACGAAACCATTAATTTAATTCTAGGAAATATCGTTCTAGTTGAAGTAACATGTTACTCATAGTAGTATTTCCTTGGCTGGTTGATTATCAGCCCTTAACATTTGGCAGTATTCAGTACGTAAAAAAAAAAAGGAAGATTAGGCTTCAACATTCCATTGAGGATGAGGTTATTAGAGATGATTTATATGATCGGATTGGGGAAGGATGGATATGGAAATTGGCCGTGACCTTTCTGACGAACCATCCTGACATTTTGCTTTCTGCGGACTTGTTACATAGATCCATGACGTAACCGCTGTTTCGAGCGGCTCAATGAAATGGTTTGGCAAAATTGTCTGGCATATTGTGAGCAACTACATGTTTGAAGACGACGATCTTTTCGTTGTAAGAGACGCAATCAGTTCTTAAGTTTGAGTGTTAGCATTAAGTGTGTAGTAAATAATATTGTATGTTACTATGTATTCTAAGTGCCTCAAAAGCTTTTACCCTTTCCAGTTCTTTTTGCAACTGGATTCTGTACACATAACCTGGGGGGTATTGAGTGTATTACCGAACATCTCCACAAGTAACGATAGAGGTCTGTTTTCCATTCGTGTATAGCACAACGACCAAGTTTGTCGGTAGAAAGGGTCACGCAAGAAAACAACGTACCTTCAATTCACTTAAACTTCGTCTAAACCTGTAAGACCACCGAAGTTCACAAGACTATACTGTAAAGTCCATAGTGTTGAGCAAAAGATGTAGACAGTACTTGTATTATGTAACCTCTTGCTTCTTTTAAGTTGATGATGTCATAAATAACGTATTGCTCAACTTTCCAAATTTCATTTATTCTACACCGTGGTGCTACAATGAAGTATTCATTTGATATTCTACACTATAGTGACTTATTGAGTCCTTTCATGCTCAAGACAGTTTCAGAATAAGGTATTGCTTCGTATACTTCTTTAAAAATGTGGTCTTTTGTAGAAATTAACTGGGGCAATATAAAAACTTTCTGCACATATCTGTTGCGAATTATCTGACGTTCGAAGCACTTGAATGTTCTCTTAAAACCGTTGCTTATTAGAATATTAGTAATCGAGAAGATAAATGAAGGAAATAGACGTGAGTTCTTACTGTAAGAAGGAACTAGAAACTTAACCGCCAAATCACCGAAAGCGAAGTGTATAAGCATGACAAAGTGAAACTTGTGCTTCTTTTGCAGTTTTAGTAAACAATTTCAATTATTTCAAGCCTTTGCGTCTGTGACTGAATTATTGCTTCCGTTACGTTCCCTATAGCAAAATTTTCGTCACAAAACATTAGGTAGCAACGAAGGTAATTATTGTCACATAGCTAGCTCAGCAGTAGTTTGTATGTCACAAAATTTACGGATTAGAATTTAAGAACTAGTTTTTTGTGTTACCCAGAAATACAACCAATACTGAAGGAAATTGTGCGTATCATATAAAATAAACCTAAAGAAATCTGTCTGCAGAATAAGACACTTGAAGCAATTATTTAAGACGGCGATAACATGGTGTTCACATAATCCCTACTGTAGGCATCTTTCTTTTTACCATGGAGTTCACAACTTCGGTAATCTCAGAACACGAGGAGCCAGCAAACGTAGTTAAACCCTAATGTATGTGCCACTGCGCCTTGTAGAAATCAAAACACCCAAATTCAGCGTGTGAGCAAGTTGTAACGAGGCAGAATATTCTGACTTTGGAAAATAGGCGTGTCGTACCGCAATATTTCGACTAGTGAAGGCATGCGGCCATGACAGAAATGTCTACAACGTTACCAGCGAGAGGACGAGGGCAGTACGCAGTTAACGAGTGCTGGAACTCGAGAGAAGAACATAGCTCGATGTTCGACTGCTTAAGTTAATACAATCACACGCAGTTGTTTCGCCAATATACAGGGTATTCCATAAGGCACATTCCAAGCCGTGGTGTTGGATGGATACCACGCAAGCACTTATACTAACAAGTTTCGAAAACGCTTCGTTTGCGTGCTAGCGTCTCTGAGACGTGAAGGAGGACTTGGGTAGTTTGGATCACACAAGCTAGTCAATAAATAAGGGAGACAATGTACATAATTTTCCGTGAACACTACTTTAATTCACTTACAGAAGATGTTCAATATGACCGCCGCCAACTTTGATACATTTTGCCTATCACTTAAAGGCGACTTTCCGAAGTCTTGGGAAGATTTCCGGCATATCACGGATGACTCAAATTCCCACTTGTGTTAGTGGCACAAGACTTGCTGTTCAAGCTACGAGTGTCTTATACAACGATGTTTTCATGTTTGACCAGGAACGAGAATCCGGTGCTATTAGGTCTCATGAGCGAGAGGGACAGCGTATTGGGCCTCCACGGCAAACACACTGTTGCCAAAGTGTCATTCATCAGGACACGTACTGGTGACGTGTGCTAGAGCACCATCCTGGTGAAACCACAAGACGTGATGGAAGTCCAAAAGCACCTCGCCCTGTAACTCGGGTAAGACCTCTCACAGAAATATAAGGTAACTGGGATCATCAACTCGAGCCCTTATGACGTTTCCGCCCTATAATGCGACCTGCCCTCTCGTTTTAGTTGTGGCCCTGGGAATAAAGCGCGTGATATTTCTTTGTATGCAAACATTGCTGCTTACTGTGTTGAACGTGGCGTCCCTAGTAAAAGTGCACTCATCGTAAAATGTGGTTTATCGTAGGAAATGAGGATGTTGCCCACTTTGTTCGAGAAGCCAACGACGTGAGTTGACACGACGAGGAAAGTCACTGTGGCTCGTGAGTTCTGAGGGATTAGTGGCGATGTGAGCGTCCATAGTGCAGAGCGTGTCATGGTGTCACGTGGTTCACAGCTGTTGTGAATACTCTAGCTCGGTTATTCGTAGAAGGCTTCTCTGGAAAATGCTGACGTATAGCTTCTTCAGACTAAGGTGTAGGGTGTTTGCTTACGTCCATTGTGCTGATCGACAGATCGTAAGCTGCCCGTTTCTCATAAACGCCTATCCAGTCTTGCAGACATGCTGTTGGATGGGTGATGCCCGTTGAGATAATGTCCTTCATAGAGCCGGAAACCTCTCTGGCATTCCTTTTTGTTTCTCCTTACACAAAAAGCATACTCTCCCGCTGTGTACACAACACCCATCGTTCATTCCCGTTTAACCATAGCCACACAACTGACTGTAAACTACACACAATATCAAACTACGGAAAATAAGACAGTACTGTACTCTACCATTGTCTTCATAACACAGCGGAGAGCTGTGTGTGTCTTGTAACATACGAAGCGATGTCACAGGTAAACACTCCGACCTCACAGGACATACATTATTCCCTCTCATACTTGTCTTGTTGGTTTGTTTACCTCCATTCAAACTTCAGCATTGAGAGAGAGCACTCCTCGCCAAACGTGTATGATTCAAACTGTCAATGACCTCTTACACATTCCATTGACGCTAGCTCACAAACGAAGCGTTTTCGAGCATATCGATATTTGCAAAACATGCTCACTTGGTACCCGTCTACCAACCTCTACGCCTTTTAACGTACTTGCAGACAGGCTATTAATAAATTTCCACTTCGTGCTATGAATAACAACTCTCATTAAATACAGGGTGCTTCCGTAAGAGCGTGCAAAAATGTAACAGAACATGGAGAATGCTCCACTGAGAAATTTGAGGTTGGGAACTAGGGGTCGGAGAAGCCACCTTAGGAAGATATGGAAGTAAACTTGTCTACCGCTTTATCTAGCATTATCGTTTTTCAGCTCATTTACAGAAGACATGCGTACATGTTTCACGTACTGTGCTGTTTATTCACAAGTGCATTCTTCATTTCCTGCAAGGAAACAAGGAGAACGAGCCTGAAAATTAGGAAGTCATGATGCTGGTTTGTTTACTTTACTTGTCCATAAGGCAGCTCTGTTGCATCATATTTGTACTGTCCCATGACAGAACGTGCAATGAATCAACGACAGACGCATTCACTACTCTGTGCTACTCAGAGATATACAGCAGAATAAGATGGAGCAGTACCGTTACATGTTTGAAAACATGAGGGGCACTCGCACTCACGATTTTCAGTGTGCGTCAGAATCTCGGTCGCCGATGTCATGCTTGCATTGAGGATGATGACCGTCAGTTTCAGCACATTTCGTAAGATACAGTTCAGATGATACGTTCACTGTGTCAGTGGTACTTGCAGGTAACCGTAACTAATGTAAATAAAAAAAGTACTCAATAATGTGATTTTAATCCTGTTATCTCTTAAAGCTGGTTTCTCTGACCCCAGGATTCCTACTTCACATTGTTCAGTGGAGCATCCTCTATGACCTATTAAATTTTTGCACCCTCTTACGGAAACACCCTGTATTGATATACGTAAGATAATGCCCATACAATTAAACAAGAACCCCGCACTGTTGGGTCATCAGTAAAACTGAAGAAGAAATACAGGATGTGTTGAATGGAATGACCAGTCTAATGAGCACAAATTATGAATTCATGGTAAATCGAAGATAGACGAGAGTAACGAGAATTACCAGAGATGAGAACAGCGAGAAACATAAAATCAGAATTGGGGTTCACGATGTAGATGAATTCTGCAGTAAGCAACAACAAACCCATGATGGGCGGAGCAAGGGGGACTAGTACTGGCAAAAAGGCGTTCCTGACCAAGAGAAGCGTACTAGTATCAAACATAGGTTGTAATTTGAGGAGAAATTTCTGAGTATTTACGTTTAGAGCACAGAATTTTAGATTAGTGAAACATGGTCTGTGGAAAACGGAACCAGAAGAAGATCAAAGCTTAAGGATGTAGTTCTCCAGAAGAATATTGAAAACTATGTGGACTGATCAGATAAGAAATGAGGAAGTTCTGCCCAGAATCGGCGAGGGAAGGTGTGTAAAATCTGGACAGGAAGGCAGAGATTGGGATACAACCAGCAAATAACTGTGGACGGAGGTGTCACTTGTTACTCTGAGGTGAAACGTTTGGCACAGGAGAGGAATTCGTGGTGGGTGGCGCCGTTTTGAACCCTTCAGAAGACTGATGATTCAATAAAATTGTGTTCAGTTACCAGATTAGTGCTGAACATCTGGGGAAAGTCAGATTTTACAAATAGTTGGGAGAAATATTGTTATTACAAAATATCGTAAAGCTGAATTATCAGGTAAATTAAATAATTGGTAAGGTGACTGGAATACCTGCTGGAATATTTGACGGAAGGCTTCTGGGAAATTACAGTGCAGCTGCAACGGGAAACGTATGCAAAACTTTTGTGCCACAGTTCTGGAATATCCTGTTTGTTTGCACCCCTCACCAATGGGGCATGACAACAGACACAGAAAGATTTAAGCCACGCGCTGATACTGTTATAATAGGTCTGCATGGTCCATATGGAATTGGATCGGAAATTCTGTTGGGTGTTAAATGTTAAGAAAGACGACTTAGTTCTAACAAAGCCCTCTAGGGTCAATTTAGAGAATCTGTATTCGCTAATGACAGTGTGACCATTCTGCTGCCACCATAGTGTGTCTTAGGTAGCGAGAACGAGGATTTGACAGATTAGGTCCCTCACAGAGCATGCAGAGTGTCACTTTTCCTCTGTCGCAGGAGTCGAATTGAACAGAACAGAGAATCGATAATAAGAGCAGTTGACTATCGTCATTCAGCGATACCTACTCCGTGCACAGCCGTTGTCCATCAAATGGTTTTGAAGGTCTGAAGATGATAATGTGATGATCGAACAGGTTCGCCTTGAAATAAACATACTTTCGCGATCTAAACTGTTTTGTAATTAATTTCAAATATTATATTTTAATCATTGACTCTCTCTAGCAACGTTTTTGAAAATCCCAAAGTGTGGTGTCTGTGCCCCATTTTCTAGGCTGCAATCGATACAAGAGATGTTCAACTGTTACCCTGCCCAATATGTTTTCTGGATCTGTCCCCCATTTTAAATATCTGGTCGCAGGCCGGCGAGGCTGCCATATCATTCCTCGCCAGCAACAACTGTGTATGAAATTTCTCATATTTCATGTACAAACTTAATAACGTGTTCTTCCTGCTGTACTGTATACGCACAGAATGTAAAAGTTTGTATCCTGCTCTTGCAGTTTGAATCACTGGCAGAGTATTTCAATTCAACAGCCATTACCACGTCAAACAAAAACGCCAAGTGGTGAGACGGTTGCCTGACACATATCGTTGTTCAGAAACCTGGCCGTAGGCTGAATCATCTATGTGCCCTTGATCCGGGTGCGCTTGCGCAGTGGTGCCCTTGTGGCAGCCGCAGGCGCGGCACGCAACCTGCGCTGCTTGCTATGCGGGTGGCGGCGCTGCCCCCGGACTAATCCCTTGTAAAACAAGAGCGTTAACGAGTGCTGCCTTTGAGTAATTAACGCCAGATTAATTGTCACACACAGATAACTAATTAGTCACGAGTGCAAAACATATCGGTCGCGATTGTTAATTTGAATTATAAATGCAATTATCATTAGCGAACGACTGTGTTCTTCAAACTACCCGATCGCTGATCCGCAGTGCGTTCGGAAACGTTTACAGGAATACAATCACTTTTTTCATACCGAAAATTTTAATTAATAATTGTGCCAGATACGGTTGTACCACAATAGCCTCAATAAATCGGTAAATTCTTTCAGCTTACTTTCCTGATTTTTACGTTTTTCTGTTAATATGGACGTTAATAATAATTTTGAAGAAGGGGATTATCTTTTGACAGTCAACCGTATATACAATGAAATAATACCACAGTAATACGTGTAAAGCCCTTATCAAAAGTACAGTAGTGTACCAAGATACGCACTGTAGCCATTTTATTATTCATAGCTGCCTGGCAATGTAATCTTTGACAGTGATAAGTCTCATTTATTTCACAAAATTCGTTCACAAGAAAACTTTCCAATAAACTTACGTCAAAATATAACTGTTCTAAACAACGGTGCCATGTACATACATATGGGTTGAGCAACTATACCAGCGTCTTTAGCAACTGTACAAACAGATCACGAGCAAAGAGCTGTTATTGCAGGAGTATTTGGGGGCATACAGTTCCCAGTCGTAAGTCACATATTAGTAATTTATGCAGTATATTTACAGAGAAAATAATTATTAATATTCGCAATATCGGTGCATAGTTAGATATAAATTAACATTTAGAGTACACAGATTCCAACAGAAAGGTTTCAATGAACCGTTGGGCGGTAGATATCATCATTATCTGTGAATTTCAGTGGTAGATATTGCTGAAGCTGAGCGCTTCTGAACGTGAAGCAATATGTGGCGGGTAGACGATGCATGCCTCCTCAGGTTTCCGTAAGTATTAGCTGTATCACTCACTGTTTTGACAGCTGAGCGTTGTCACCATTTATGATCTTCAGAGCCTCTCATATCAATGGTACGGCGTGTTGCATATGCACAAGACATGGCTGACATTCTCTCAGTGCTGTTCGACTGTTATCCAGAAAATGGCAATGACTGCCATACTGGAACATTTGGAGGAACTGGACAAATAATACGTGTCACAGGTTTCCATTCAATGTGCTGCTTCAGGTAGTGCCAAATTGAGTTGAACATGGCTTGGGAATCGCCCTAGCAATGACGCTTGTTATGAAGGTCGCAGGAAACACCGTTACGAGCCATGGAGATGACCTGTCCAATGATTAAACAACCGGGCTAATACCCACTGGTGTCAGACATCGATTCGCTACCGGAAATTCCGATTTTGAATTATCCAAATGGAAAACTGATGATTCTCTCGCTAATGTTAACTCAAATGAATCACTGCTCTTTGTCTGATGTTCCCCGCAACAGTTGTTTGTAAAACTGCAGAAAGGAGCTATAAATCACTGTGTTTCGATTTCTAGAATTCATTGTTGACCTAGATCACTAACTACAAAAATTATAAGTTTGCCGTATTGCAACAACCTGTTCACTGATTCTCTTGAGTAAAACGTTGTCCAAGAACGTTGTATGACTTTTACTAGTGGTGAAAATACGTTTCACCGTGAAATACTTGCTCAGTGTCTTGTAGACTGACTACAGTACATGTATCATCTCAGGTTTTAATTTGTCTGTCTGTGACGACTTCTACGTGCGTGGTGCACTATATTTCCTTCCATATTTAACAATATAAATAAGGAATGTGGCAACAATCAGCCGTCACTGATAAATGAGAATGCCTGTCTACGTTATAATTAACTTAATATATACTATGAATAGTTATTGTTGTGTAATGTGAGTTGACAAGAAACTGTGTTTTAAGAACATAGGAGGTAGCTCACTGAATCATTTTAGTTGCGTACTATACGCTGAATTTCTCTTATGTCTGTTGTGTGACACTTAAAAGAGGAATATTTTCGAGAGCCACGGACTGGTGTACGTCTTCACGTTCTGTATCCGAAGTGTACTTGGTCGCTGGCCTCATTGTGTTCAGAGGATGAAATTCACATCACAAGCTGAGGCAGCTAAGATACACCTCTCAAAACACACCCACACCTAGTTTATGTGCGTATCGCGGTGGAGTTTTCTCCAAATTAAAGCTGATTTTGTGTCAAATCTTCTTACGTGCACCAGAAATTTTTAACGTTTCCAGATGCAATATTTTTATTTAGCGTAGTATTATAAAGAGCCTTCAAAGAGGCCTTCAGCTAGGAAACACGCGCGGAACAGTCACAGTATAACAGCATAATAGCCCAGGTAGCAGTGTGTCGTCATCAGGAGGAGAGCCCCGCATACGTCTGTCCTGCATTTCCATTTGTAAGCCAAATTGTCCGCCAATACTTATCAAAAAACCTGTTACGACAAATTTACCTGTTCTGGATATATCTGGTGTCTCAGCTCCCTCACTTTGTGTTTAGGGTGTTAAATGTTATTGAGATTCACGTCCTTCGGTGGCACATAAGTCTGAAGTCACCTTTCATACACACGGTCCAGTCACATTAATGTGAACATCTCACAAAAATTCCTGAATGACGACCTTTTCGAAGCGCAGACCGCCGTGAGAGGTAAGGTAGGAGAGCCAATGAAGTTCTGGAAGGTACCGACAGGTATGTGGCGCCATGCTGACCCTAGTGCCTAGGTTTGTAGGTTGAGGATCCATGGCGTGGAAATCCAGATCATGGTGATCCCACAGATAATAGACTGGGTTGAAATCCAGGGAGTATGGCGCAACTAGAGTACGAAAAACTCATTCAGATGCACTTCGAACTACTCAGGTACACTACGAGCTGTGTAACACGTTACATTATCCTGCTGGTAGATACCATCACGTCGAAGAAAAACAACTGCATGTAGGAGTGGACATGGTCCCCGAGGATATACGCATACTTGTGCCTTCCAGAATGACGACACAACCCAGGGAAACCATACGGCCTGGACGCTTCCATCGATTGCTGCAAGGCGTTTGCTTTCAGACGTATCACACCGTACACACCAACTGCCATCTGTCCAAAGGAGCATAAAACGTGATTCATCTGAAAAAGCCACCTGTCACCACTCAGAGGTCGTCCAGTTTTGGTACTGACGTGTAAATTCCAACATTCGTCTTCAATGAACAGCAGCAGTACGGATGCATGACCCAGGGCGATCAGTTGCTCAACAGTTGAACGACTATTCGCCAGTACACATCTCCGCAACCCTCGCCATCTGTGGCCCGTGGTGCATAGCAGTTGCCTAGGGGTCAGTTTTGGATACCAACATTTTGTCATCTACGATATACTCTAACCACGCCACGACGAGAACAGTTAACAAACTCAGCAGTTTAGGAAATGCTTCCAGCCTTTTCCCAGAAGCCAACGATCTTGTCCTTTTGGACGTCACATAAATCGCACAGTTTCTCCATTACGATAATGTCTGCGCTGTTTTCCGTATCCCTCCAACACGCTTTATGTACCTTCCACTGCTAGTGCTGCCACCTGTCGTCTGTGAGTGGTCATTGCACGTTCACGTCAAACACAGGTGCTGGTCACATTAATGTGATTTGGACGTGTAATAGTAGAAAATCAAAGACATACGACTAGTCACCTGAAAATTCAAATCGATATATGATTCACTACATGCCATGTGACACTACAACACAACATTATGCTCGACGTTCGGTGCTAGTGACATTCCAGGACAGCCCATCTGTGCTTTCACTACTGGACGCCATATTTTTGTCCAAAAGGGTAAAGTAGTGGTTAAGACACTTAAATCTCATAAAGAGGAATGGTATTCAGATCGTCTTCCGGCCGCCCACATTCACGTTTCACAAGGCTATCCTACATCTATTAACTTGAATGTCAGAACGGTATACAAGCGATCTTGTTCAGTGCACTCCGTATCCGACGACCTCCTCATGTGCAGCACTTTCAGCCACAACTTGTCTACTTTTAAAATTTTTTACGAAACACTGGTGTAAATACTACTCTTTTGGTGACTAAGGAAGTTACAACATGATAGCAGCAGAACTACGTTAGTGGAAAAGATAGTGGAGAACACCGTGAGTACTTCAAGTCAAGTAGGTATGATAACAGACCTCGAACAAATTTAGAGATGCGTTGTTAGGATCATAGCACGTCGGTACAGCTCACGTGATAGTGTAACAGAGTAACTTAAATGGTGATCCTTGGAAGAAAGACGTTACTATCACGAATTCACTTCAGATATACAAGAAAGAGTGAACCATCATTCTGCTGCTACACTCTTACACCATTCGTAGAGGTCATAATAACCGGAATGAGTGGCATACGAACCCCGCTGAATACGAGAATGGGAAACTGGGGTATGATATTTTGGGCTTAAAATTAGCTTAGCCAAACACTTTTCATTACGAAGATAAAAGCAGTATACAAATTAATTGAATGTCAGTACATTTGACTGCTGTCTGTACAACGTATTTTACTATTGAAGACAACGACACATAAAGCTCATTATATGCCCATCTGACGTCACAGCAAAAAATTTGCAATTGAAAATAATTTTGTGATACCATAAGATGATCAGATCACCGGAAACGACTGTAAATGCAGAATTATTTTATCAGCAGTTCGTGGTGGTTAGAAATATGATTATTTCGGCTGAAGCTATGTTGCCTTAATTAGGAATTTAATGTAAACTACACGTAAAGCAATTAATCATCGGAAGAGTTATTTGCTTCTAAAATAACAGGAAAGGAAACTGGCAAGAAAGGAGCCCAGAGAATTAGTAAGGAAGAGATAGATTAACAATTTAATCATCTTGCTAAAATTCGGCCAGTAATATTGACACAACGATCGATACCTGTCCAGAAATATCCTGCTAATGACGTCAATTACTCGAAATTGGAGCGTATAAGATGTAAGTGAAAGAGCCAGTGCAGTATTGTGTGTTACATGCAGTACTTCATCGGCAGCCGCCCGATGGTTCACCTGACAGCCTGTTTACCGTGTTGAAAGGGCAGGCAGTCTCAGCTTAACAGGTAGTTGCGCGCACGCATGTGGCAGCCGTCCACAGGCCGTGTAAACGGCAGCCACAGCGCAGCGGGCGGCCGGTCTTAGTGGCGGGATATCGATCAAGCAGAAATCAACTGTGTGGCGGCCCAGGACCACCACCGCTGTAACCACCCTCAGCACAGTCTAGCCTAGCCAAACCTACCCTTGCACACAGCACGGTCTGCGGGCGGCGTGCGGTTAGCACGATACGCACTAGGGCCAGCGGGGGTGCCCGCGTCCGCCGCTAGGTGTTCGCACAGCGCAAGCGCCGACTGTGCGTAAGCTCTGCAGCGTTGCGAGCTTATTTACTACGTAGACAGTTTCGTCATGGTGGAATTTACGGTTTGTGGTCACAAAGACCTACTACCCCTTCGAATATAGACTTAATATTTCACACAGCCACAGACTAAGCGCTGCTGCGAAACATCCTTACTTAAAACTTTTTGTCTAATACGCACTCAAGATGCTTCTACAAGCAATGCTCATCAGGTTATAGGAGAGTAATTTTTTATTTATTCATTTATTTATTTTTTTATGTCTGACGCTTTGTGCTTGCCGCCAACTTATAAATCTGACAATGGGTATGATTCAGATATGGCGAACAGATTCGGCTTATATTTGGCAGATTACATACGTACAACCTAAAATGAAAGGCTAAGATAGTTTTGGTTGAGCACCCCTCTTGGTTTAGAAGGCCACCCATACATTTAATGAGGCCCGGTTAACTCAAAACAGAGAGGCTCTATAGATAATAGAAAAATGAACATTGTTCATCATCATGTTTTGGGCCACAAACGAGTATTTTCCTAGGAATCGAGGAAAGAAACTGTTAGGAGTGCATCTCTTGTAGCTATAAGGTAGACGCTGTCCAAGTGACCCTGGCATAGCGACCATGATATGCGGCTCGAGAGCGGACAATCTCTGTTCGATTTTCAAATTTACTCTGCAGTTCTTTCTTCTATTTTATTTATTTTCATTTCTTTATCTTTGGCCGTATCGTAGGGTAGGAATATGACGGTTAGTTAAGTAATCAATAAGGAATACTAATAATGTAGGCAAGCAAACTTCTCTAACGACTAGGATTAGTAGAGGCTTAAAGTTTTAAGCCATGTCATTTGAAAAGAATTCCGAGTAATACTGTTGTGAATTCGTCACGAGGGATCCAAAGAGGCGATCGCGCGATGCTTCTTCATAGGGAGGGGCGGTACAGAATAGTATTAAGGAAGTTCCAAAAGAGTATGTTTCTGGAAACCCCGTGGGAATTGTGCAACTGCAAGGATGCAGCAACGATTCTAAGCATAATACGTGATCAGTTTTTAGCAAAGATTTTTCAAACAACGTCATCACCTGAGTGGTAGGCATTAAAATTAGCTTCCGAATACAGATGTAGTTTTAAACATAAACCAAGTGTATTTTCCGCCGTATCTTCCGAAGTAACGATGTAACTGTGTGAAAATTGCATACATTACATGTCACTGGTGCAGCGAGTATATATTCTTCGCATGTTTATACGATAAGCACCGTCAACGAAGATGTTCGAAGAAAGTGAGGACAAGAGGACAAGTAACGATGTGAGCAACAGAGCCATTGTAAGCTTATCAGGATTAAAAATTTAATTCTTTACAAATCCAAGTTGTTGGAGGACTGTATTTCCCTTCCTTGCAACAATTCCTGATTTGTTACCCTGTTAATTCTCCTATTCGTAGCCATTCCGATTCGGAAAGGAATGCAAATAAAAAAATGCAGAATGCATTTGGGAAACAAACACACATTTTCGTAGATAAATATACATAGATCTGTAGGTAACTAATCTGTAGTTAACTAGTCTGTCAATCGTGCTACGTAGACAACTGGTAAAGCACTTGTTCTTCTGTCACCTTTGCACTTGGACTTCTCAAGATGAGAATAATTCCAAAAAGCATCATGCATACTTTGCGCCCAATAAAGTCATTCTTCATCTGCTGTATGCCTTTTTATGCGACCTAGCAAGCTTAACTACAGATCTACGCATATTTACCAGCAGGTTCGCTAGCCTTCTTCGTGACTTTATGTCAGATCTTCATTACATGTTTTCTTCTCCCCAGACAGATGCCTTGGTCGCTACATCAGCGACGCTTTCGTGAAAGAGCATTTACATTATGATAGGTTGATTCCTTGATTTCTCCGAAAATTAGCGTTTGAAGACCACATTTATGATGATGAAAGATTCTCCATTTTCAATTGCCTTCCGATCCTGTCAGTTTTTAGTCGATTACGTGTCACGAACTTCAGGGGTTGTTTTCTCAAAACCAATGGGTAGCGAAGTGGGGGGGGGGTGATGAACCAAAATAGGTAAGATCATTTTATTTTTGGTGCTGTACAAGTGACCTGCCGAATATCATCGGAATCGGTTGGCAGTGTCAGACGCCTCCTCCTTGCGAGAGAACTTACACATAACGTCTCCAATTATATGTTGGATTTATTTCAGTGTATGCCATCCCCACACCTTTTCCCTCCCTACAGTACTTGTAAGTTATTCCCTGATGTCGTAATACAGTCCAACAATTTTGTTTTACACTTATCCCGTAGTCCGCCGTTTTTCTGCTAGTTACCTGCTCATTTTTTATCTTGCCTGTCCACGTAATTCTAACCGCTGTTCTGTAACCACATTTCGGAAGCACAGATTCTATTTTTTCTCTGAGCTTTTTTTTCGTATCTCGTGGCACAACTTCAAATTTATTGAAAGACAGTTTGATTTTTTACCTTGGATATGTTAAGACAACAGTCAAATATTTCACACGATTAGCTGACTTCTACTTTTGCTATTTTCAAGTGTTTAGACATAATCACGTAATTTTACAGTTATCGAGTATGGGTGTATGCAGTATATTTCTGTTCCTGACATACATTTTTCGGGTTTTCCTACTGACCATGATTCACTTGATTCCCTTCCAGACAATGTTGCACTTCAAACGTACTTCCTCAGAAATTTCTCAGATTAAAGTCTAAGACACCAGTATACTTATCTTAGCAGGAATTCCCATATTGTTGTGTTAGTCTGTTCCTTATGTTCTCCTTGGCCCGTTCATCGCTCGTTATTTTGCTTACAAGATAGCACAATTCCTTTACTTCGTCTGCTATATCGCTAATGTCATTACTACTACTCTCATTACGATAGTCTTTCTTCGGTATATTCTGAATACGTATTCTGTGCTCAGTAGACGATCGTTCCATTCCATTCGACAGGTCCTGTACTCCCTCCTCACCTTATCGGAGAACGCGATGTAATCAGCACATGTAGCCGTTTATATTATCTCACCCTGTATTAAATTACACTAATGAATCCTCACCGGCCGATGTGGCCGAGCGGTTCTAGGTGCTTCAGTCTGGAACCGCGCGACCGCTGCGGTCGCTGGTTCGAATCCTGCCTCGGGCATGGATGTGTGTGATGTCCTTAGGTTAGTTAGGTTAAAGTACTTCTAGGCTCTAGAGGACTGATGACCTCAGATGATAAGTCCCATAGGGCTCAGAGCCATTTGAACCAGTTTTGAATCTCCCTTTTATTTGCGTCATTGTTTCATCGGCGTAGAAGTTGAAGAGTAGGGTACAATAACGGCATCTTTATCTACGTTTTAATCCTGTTAATGTCTTCGTATTCCATTCTTATTGCTCTGTAAAGTTCATTTGCTACTGCGCGTTGCCGATTACCATCATAGTTCATACACATTTTTCTGTGTAATTAGGTCCTTTTCCAGTGTTTGACGATCTTGGCTTCCCCCCCTCCCCCCTCCCCCAAGTGCACAAATTCCATGAAAGGGATGTAATATCTGTTCATTTATCGGTCTTTAGTATCTTCTGGATTACGTGGATGATATTGTGCAAACGTGCAATGATATGTATCTACTCTCATCTTTTCTCTATCAGAATTGTACTAGCAGAATTTAAGCTGTAATGATGGACTCGTAAGAATAAATCCCGCAAATAATATGGGTCTGGGAGCGAGCACCGTTGCGGCACAGATCATTAACCGTTCAGCCCGTTTCAGATACAGATATGCTCACTAAAATCCTCGGTTACCACATGTGGTGCTCATAAACGTGCGGTTTGACAGTGAAATGAAACGTCATGTGGTGAGGGCCGCCCGTTGTGCAGACCTGTCGCCTGGTGCAAGCCTTTTCATTTGACGCCACATGGACTAGTTTCGTGTGACGAAAACAGCACAACAACCAGTCCCCGAGCGGAAAAGATCTCCGACCAAGCCGGGAATCGAACTCGGACCCCTCGGATAGCATTTTGCGACGCTGAATACTCTGCTATGGACAGAACTTTGACGGTGGTACGTGGCCATTGTAGAGAGTTACAGTATTCAGTCAGATCCACAACGTGACCTGTATCGCGATGAAGTCAGAATGTTAAGACGTATAAGGCGTCGAACGGGCGTGCAAGAACATGAAATAAAAACAAAGACGTGAACAATTAATTACTTAGACATACCATTGATTTCTTGTGCCACGATCACGCAGTATGAAAACGGAGACTTGTCATATGTGAAAGGCCCTCTCAGCTTCTAGTTAACAAAAACGCTTACTGTTAGAATGGAATGGATTAGGTACATAATAATAGATCAATGACTAGGATTGCAGAACTTCTCTTAATTTCTATATTACTAAACTTGGTAAGCTCCTCCAATGAAACAGATGAATCTTGCTAACCTGAATACGCTCCTACAGATTTGGGTGATTCCTCCAGAAACCTTAGCACTTTCGCTATATGACCATCTGCCCCTCATAAAGTGTATATGATCTGAATATAGACACTGTTCTAGTGAAACACTACTAAATAATAACAGTTTATACAGTCAATAGAACAATCACACACAGGTTGGCGGTCGCTGATGGGGGATACAGAATGGCTCACAATACAGTCCATCGACCGGTCACGTTCTTTAAACATCGTTCGTTACAGATGTTCTGAAACAAATTATTTTGAGTCTCACTCTGAAAACATTGAACACACGAAGTTTGGTTCGCACGTTTACCACATAACAGCATGCGTAGCTTCGATGAAGGTAATACGGTGGATGACGTACTTCCAACAAAGATTTGACTCAGTAACAAATTTATTATGAAACGTACGATCATATGAGTTGTCAAAGGAAGTTTTTGAGGATTTAGGATTTCTTGCCAGATGTACACAGGATTTCGGACACAAGTTAATTAAGACGTGTGCCAGAGGATTGTACTAGGACCCTTGCTGTTGATGTTGTGTTTCAATGACCTAGCAAGGAATGCAGAATGGAAACTTCAAAGTTTTTGCAGGTAATGCAACTTTCTATAAAGAAGTGACTGTGTGAAAGAATGCTGGACAAATAAGCAAGCCGATCTTGATAGTATTTAAAGTTATGTAATGAGTGGGAGCTTACTTTATGTCTAAAGAATTAAACATATGCACTTCAGCAAATGTTAGACAGTAGTATCGCATTACTCAAATATGAATGGGTCACAATTGAAATTCATTCCACTTAAACACGTTGGTGTAAAAATCGGGGGGGGGGGGGGGGAGGGGGTGTGTATTTAATGGAATGATAAACCTGCTCCTATAACGCAATGCGCTAGCTTGCGAGACAGGGAGTTGAGGCAAGCCAGGATCGAATCCACGCGACGGATTAACGTCGGTGTGCCGGTACATCGGCTAGCCTAAGTATGGTTTCCCATGCTCGTTTATGCAAATGCGGGGCTGCTACCCAAATTCCACCTCAGAAACACGAACAGTGAAAACAGTGTAACACAAAGAAGGAAGTTTACACGATTCACAGCCAGATGGTACGCAACAAGAAGTAGTTCCCGCACTGCAAGGGACAAACGCTAGTGAGAATAAAGAAGGAAATGGAACTATCACGTAAGCTCAGTCGTACTTGGTGCAGGTGGTAGCTACCGGTTCACTCGCTGGATAGTGGGTAAATCCAATAACTCTACGCAGGACATTAATCACATGGGCGTGTAATGTTAGAAAACTGCTGAAGTATGCGGGACCCTTGCAAGACACAATTAACAGGTGAAGAAACAAACAGTCTTGGTTTCAGACTTGTAGTTGTTATTTATTTACAAATGACACGTTTCACCTCATTCAGGCATCTTCAGACTGGCTCATACTAGATGGTGTTAGGCACATGGGGTACAGAGCATACAAAACAAAAAAGCACATAGTTGCCCTTGTCAAATGTTCAGGAACATTACGTAGTGTCCTTAGTGAGGCATACAATGTAGTCTAATAAATAAAAATAGGATCAGGCCTACATAAATCTTCACGGTAAATGATGACAGCCAAAATAGTTGCAGGATAAAGAGTTATTAAAATTATTGACCACGGTTTCGGCATATCTAAATATACCTTCATCATATTCATGTTGAATAAATGGAAATGATGTTTTAACTACTGACGACGCCTTTGGCACAGTTGTTTTATTAATCTCCATTGCAGGATGTAATTTTAGTGTATTTTACTTCTGATAAAGGTATCTTTAGATATAGCGAGACCGTGGTCAAGTATTTTAATAAATCTTTATCCTGCAACTATTTTGGCTGTCAACATTTACCATAAAGAATTTCAAAAGTTGCTGTTTCGGCCATGTTTAAAATCTTGCTACATAAATCTGTCACCGTGAAAACGAAATTATTTGCTGGAACATTTTATACGCTCGTTGTCCCGCGTGCCTGACACCATCTAACATTCGGCCAATATCAAGATGCCTGAATCAGGCGAAGCACCTCATTTGTAAATAAATAACAGTTAAAATACTGAAAACCGAGATTGTTTGTTTCTTCATGGTATATACTGGTTGCTGTGCCATCCCCTCCATGTGATGGGAAAAGTTTTTTTTTTTTTTTTTTTTTCAATTAACAGGAGATATTGAACATGTGGAAATGAAGGTGGCACGCAGGTCATAGGTTTTTTTCTTTTACTGCAAAACCAGAATGGATAGAGACTCGAAAGAAGGCACCCATCGTTCGAAAGCCTACTCAAAAACGTTCAACCACCAGCTTTGAATGAGCGAACTAAGATACGCTTTGTATCGCCTCCATGCTCTTCACATGTGTTTTGCAGTGATGCAGATGAAGAGTATATCAACATTTACTCCGTTGTTTTAATTAGTTCGAAGTTCGAAAATTAAAGAGTTGAATGCATACCACCTTAACGGAGCCTGAATAGACCATGCCAGATTTTTTTGCGGAATAGTTTCAAGCCCCGTCGGGAACGGACTATCGCATTACACAGGGGGCAAGTGCGTTTGAAACGCCGTCCTCCAGGGGAGAGGCGCGGGCGGCGAACATCGCCACGCAACGTGCTGTGCGCTGTGCGCGCGGCGGTTGCGTGCGTCGTATCAGATACCGGAAGGCAGCCCGCATCAGGATATTACAAGAGCGCCGGCCGGCAGGGGGGCCCGCGGCACGCAAACAGCAGCCGAGCAGCCGAGTGGAGGCGCCGCGGAGCCGGCTCAGCCACGTCTCCGGGCCGGGCGCGAGGCCCCGGCAACAGCGCGGTGTGTCAACAGCCGCTGCCGCTCGCAAACACGCCTCGCTCTCAGAAGAGGCTCTCTTACTTCAAACACCGTCTCTGACGAAACACACAGACGTCAACTGGAACCTTATTTACTTCGCCACAGGCACATGTATCAATTATTTGCATCCCTACCTGTCACACTGCTTCTGCCTCCGACGCTTTTCTTTATTAAATTACGAACGCCGGAAGGTTACTGCTGTCTACAGGGTTGGTAATAAAATCCAATGTTGATCAAACGTTTTTGTCAAGACACAAAACAGACTTTATAATGCGGCACCTTGGGCCACATATGTACGATCTTATTATTATATTTTAAGTAGGCGTTGCCCCTGAATACATTGTCTGAACGGTATTTCGCCTCACGTAAAGCTGTGAATATTTTTATGAACCTCATGATGCTAAGTCAACCGAAACTGTAAACAAAGAATTTTGCCAGAGGCTCAAGGTGATAATATTTAATTTTTCAGATCTCAGTATTAATAACCTACATAAATTAGTGTTATAAACCCCTATCAGACTAGATATATTAAGGCGCGATATGGTGGCCACCGGTCCCCAAGTACTGATTATTAAAAGTTGGCACCATCCGGAATACTTTGGATCCCTAGTTTAGTGCCGGCCGTGGAAGCCGAGCGGTTCTAGGCGATTCAGTCCGGAATCGCGGGACTGCTACGGTCGCAGGTTCGAATTCTGCCTCGGGCATAGATGTGTGTGATGTCTTTAAGTTAGTCAGGTTTAAGTAGTTCTAAGTTCTAGGGGACTGATGACCTCAGATGTTAAGTCCCATACCGCTCAGAGCCATTTCAACCATAGTTTAGTGTTTCAGAATGATGCCATTCTCAGCGACTCCAAATTTGTGACGCTGCAATTATCTGATGAAATGTTACGTTTTCCGTGTGAGGAGATGATTAATTTATTAATAAAAGTATTTGTACTTATATCTGAATGCATGATCACATGATTCCACATATTTACCAAATGTTTTGAATGGTTCAAATGATTTTAACCACTATGGGACTCAATATCTGAGGTCATCCCTAAACTTAGAACTGCTTACACCTAACTAACTTAAGGACATCACACACATCCATGCCCGAGGCAGGATTCGAACCTGCGACTGCAGCAGCAGCGCGGTATCGGACTGAAGCGCCTAGAACCGCTCGGCCACAACGGCCGACAAATGTTTTGATCGTCACTTTTCTTCTACTTATTGCGATGTATTACAACAGCTGTAGTTTATGTTCCTTGCTATAAATAGATCGCGTTTGAGTACCTGTATAATGCTCATACACGAACCCATGTTACATCCGTTTGAAATTTATGATATAGCAGATGATCGGTACAAATCGCGCACCCCTTTCAAATGTCAGTATTGGAAGACAACAATGAAACACTCCTCCTCTCACATTCATAATCTTTAATAAGCTCACGGAGAAGGTGACCAACTTCAACTAAAATTAAGCATATTTTAAAATATTATTGTCTCTGTAAGTATTTGTATTTGTTACTGGTTAAGAAAACTGTACTCATAAGAAGCTCTTAACGCTAATAGGCACTTCTGAATTCGGCTGTTAGCCATTAGAGGCACATTGTAACAAAACATGACCGCAGTTTGTCGACCATAGACAATTCGGACCATTGCTTGCATCTTTAGTTTTCGACATAGAGTAGGAGGATCTATCGAATCACCATTGTGTCTGCCCATGTCGAACAGGGATTGTTACGTGGCATTTGTGTAGTATTGATTGTTTGTGCAAAGAACGAATCTTAAATACAGACCTGTTGGCGCTATTTTGATAAGTTTATTCAATAATAACAGACATGTGAATAGCTGTTGCTACTATGGATGTCGATTAAATTACTATAGGTGGCAGTTAGGGTTATCAGAATAGTACGAGATACTTTAGGTGCTGAAAAATATCTAATCAGAGTGTAAAAGAGAGTTAACACATTCGGTTAATTTGCGTGAGTACACTGTGCTAGGTACATTCGTAGTGAGAAAGCATGTTCAGTCTGGAACCGTGCTACCGCTACGGTAGCAGGTTCGAATCTTGCCTCGGGCATGGATATGTGTGATGTCCTTAGGTTAGTTAGGTTTAAGTAGCTCTAAGTTATAGGGGACTGACGACCTCAGATGTTGAGTCCCATAGTGCTCAGAGTCATTTGAGAAAGTATGCTACCAATCACCACGTTGAATATATAAAAATTAAGATTTATATATAACACTCATTTCGTCCTCATTGTACACATCTGCAAGCCATTACGCGTATTTAAGAGTAGACACAAAGATATCGTGGAGAATGATTATGTACAACAAATATCTAGTTTTTCGTAAGGATAAACAAAAAGGAAAAAGGTGGTTCCAGAAAGTAAAAACAGAAGAATATCGCCCCCCTAAAAATATTACAGAGTGTGGTGAATCGCTGATTTTCTGCATGTCATAGCTCCTAGTTCGATGATCGTCGGCAGACTTTCAGTTCGGCGTGCTAGGAAGTTATTTCGAGAGACAGCCGCAGTATAATTTATTATGACAGGGTCCATACACGGTACGGTACAAAATTTAAGAAATGATGAGGCGGCTATTCCTTCTCTTCCCTTAAAAACAAATAAAAAAATAAAAAAGTAATAATAAAGTACGACATCTGAGCTGTCGCACCTCTCGCAAAGAAGCGAAAGGCTGTTGCAGTTATGTCTTAAAAGCTTCACGTATGCCAAGAAAATCGCAGATATCAAATGGAGATTGTTAAGATGCCTATAAATTACGTGTACTCAATCTGTAAGACGTCTGAGCCAGATATCCGTGCTAGCAGTGGAATGACATTCAAAATCCCCAGAACGCATATGGGCAAACATTACACCGTACCATATTCACGTGATGCTGGGTGCGTTGTACGTCAACGTTAAATATTGTGTTTTGCGGATCTGAATGCCCACTCCACATGTAATCCTACTGGAAGATGTTCATATCTTGAAGGTGCGGCAATAGCGTGGTGCTGCTGTTCCGTCACGGTTTGAGACCTTGGCCTGGGGCCAAAGAATGCGGCTACTCTTCGCGACCACCTGCAGAATTTTCTCAACGTCATAACCGTTATATTTGCCATAGACTGTTTACTTTATTGTAAGGTCTGCATTTATTCTACATTACTAGTCAATTTCGAGGCGCTGCGTATCCATATCACATGTAGGGCGCCCGTGAACGCGTGAAACCAATTCGTGTTCCGCGATGCTTTATTTTTGAGTATGGTGACACGACGTTATCGCTGTACAGTTAAATATAAAACTAGCCACAGGATACTGAAGTATATACTGAAGTAAAAGTTCAGATTCTGCCAGTAATATAAACTATGATGGACCAAGTATGATAATACACGTGAACCAAAAAATTTCGATAGTTAGAGGACCAAAGTGACTTCCCCTTTTCGCTTGGTATTCGCGTTTCTTTATCACTCCATTTCCAATGTCTCGGATTGTTCCACGGCATTATGAAATACAGGGAGAAGTGTTATTATCGTTTTACAGATGTCTTTTCTGAAAATGTACTGTCAAAGTCAATAGAAATTCTTAAGGGATATTCTTACTGGCCAAATTGACAATTTACCTTCTTCACAGTGCTATTTGAGGTTCTCTTGTATTCAAATTGGCGACTGGAGGTTAACACAATAATCGCTACGTCCAGAGACCTAAAGGTTTACAATCGTCTCTCAGTAAACTTCCTTTTTGTCGGCATTGTCGAGAATAATCTTACACACTAAGTTCATAATATAGTAGATGCTGTGGTGTACAACAAAGTTATTGTTTAACTACGAATTTGGGATTTAAATCAGTTTCTGTTAACGTCGAAAATCAAATTTTACTCAGGAGAGTGAATCTGTTTGTTGTATTTTGGTTTATTAACTAGGATACAGTATTTTATGGGTACGAGCGTCATAATGTGATCAATTACCAATATTACAGAAGAATATAATCGACTCCCATTCGCATCCACAAAAGTTTGTGTTAAATCTGAGTGCAAGTCAGAACATCAAAATGTCACTAATTCTGCTACCATATCGTTCCTGAATGTTCCACTTTCGCTGAGCATATGAGTATCCGTACGAGTCTCGATGGAGGGACTAGCAACAACGTTTAGAAGAACAATAATTCTGATGTCTTTCTTGACAATGGTGACATGAATTCCTGCCTCTTTCATCAAGGTCACATCCACTCCCTTACGAAATCCTTCTGCCACTGAGAAAATATTGATGCATCAACATTCTATTTATATCAGAAGTTTAACGGAGGAAAGCAATTTTCCTAAGTTACTTTGCGATATTTGGCCAGGAGAGCCTCTTTAAAACATTATTATAAATCTTTGCAAGAAACGATACACAAAATTTGGTAAATTCCGTGAACAGTGTATTAAACACGCCGTGTTTATTCACTAAATTGGTTATAATGCTCATCGACGTTGTGGTTTTCCACAAGGATCAAGACATAATGACAGCTAAAAAGAGGTGCATCGAAGCTTGCCTAAAACGTCGCAACCGCCACATGGCCAGCTCATGTAAGTTACACCATCTAGAGTTCCATTTAACATAGCAGCAAGCACGAAGCGGAAAGAGTAATTAAGGCAGCGGAATACTTAATGTATTGGATCTTCTGTAAATGAAAGTATCCTCCAGTACAAACGAACTTGAATGTTTTATTCCTTAGATCCTGTTAACAATCAACAGACTATCGCTCTCGTTTCTCCTTAAAATCCATCACTAAGTGCAAATTAACCTCAGCAAAAGCTCTCTTTTATGGCATTGTAATTTTTGCCTACAATGCGCTGCATGTCATTTGTTTTGGCGACTGTTAGATCAATTCTGTATTGTTATACTTGAATTTGTTTTTCTCGAAACAGGTTTTCAACAATCTAACCACAAAGTAAACCTCTCTCTTTGTTTGTCAAGGCGTTTGGGCTAACCTTCTATTGGTGGAAATACGCGCAAACAGTTTCACCAACATAAAAATGTTAGCGTTCACTGGAGTATGCCTTTGATTATAGAAAACACTACTTAGTCATGATAAGGAAGCCGTTAACTATGTAATATTGACCGTAGTAACATGTCAAGACCTACTAATGACTACGTATCGTAAATTTCTAAATAATTCCTCACTAGTGCGCGTATGTGCATCTCAGAACTTACCACTGTCCTCTGGCACACTCACAATCCAGCGACGTTGTAATGCAGTGTGGTCACGGTATCAGTGAAATTCTCCTTCCTAGTTACCGCACGGAGCAAAAAACTACAGGAAACTTTCTAGATGTATATTTCATGAAACGTATATTACGTTCGTCGTCACGGTACCCAGTACGCTGAAGTTTAGTAATGTCCTTAAACTTCTGCAGAAGTTGCATCGTCCCTCACGAAAGGAAGGTCAATCATACAGCAACTATTTCGTGACTTTCGCTCTCGTGTGGACCTGCAGAAAGTACTTTTGTCTGGCTTTGGACAGCTATGAAAACTTCATGCACATAAGATTATGTGGCTCCGCTATTATCGTCACAGAGGAGAGTAAAATCAATTTACACAGTTTTCAAGATCCTGTAGGGTATATGCATTTCGTCCCCCTAGCGATGCCGTAGTTCTCTCCGTTAATTCACCCAATATCTATCTTTCTTTTTCCAAATATTTCAAAGTGCAAGATTGGTGGAGGAGCGTTATGACGATATGCTGTTCTTAAAAACGATTAAAGTTTCCTTATAAGGCCGTTACTTTTTCAAAATGAAGTGGACATAGCGAATTTACTCAGGAGAGCGAATCTGTTTATTGTATTTTGGTTTATTAACAAGGGTACAATGTTTTATGGGCACGAGCGTCGTAATGACACCAATTACCTACCTCGTAGAAGAACATAAGCGACTTTATTCGCATCCGCAAAAGTTTTTGTTGGTGAAACTTTATTTAGTTTGAACGAGATTCTCACGAAATCCTCAGCCAACTCAGATGAGTGACGCTGAAAGAAAGATGCTTTTCAGAAAGAAGCAGTAAACAAATTACTTCCTACAATTTTTATCTGCATTGTCAGTAAAATTTGAAAATTTAACATATGCACAAGGTCACCCTCCGCTAATACGCCAGGAAGAGAGGATAATCATCCTGATGGTTTGCATACCCTTCACCACACACAATGGAGTGGGTATAATTAGATATGTGTGTAATTGAAGTGTGGTTAACGGTGTCTTCAGCAATATGAATTAAGCAACATTTCGGAGGATGTAGGAAAGTGGTGAAGTAAGCTGATACTGCATATAACTACTTGGCAGCATTTAAATTGCTTTCTTCTTCTTTCCAAATAATTTGACTGTGCCGTAAGTATGTAGGTGAAAGACAGCATCGGTTGGTCAACACTGGTTTACTCGTAGTACGATCGTATAGATGATCTCAACTGGTAACTCCGAAGACAGAAGGTGTATCAGTTGCCAGCGACTAGCAGATCACGCATTTATGGAATGTGATGGCTGGCGTTCAGTGTTATCGTCTGAGCGGCGGGAAATGCCGAAAGCCGGCGATTTACACCCTCCGTGGCGTTCCTGCAGACTCACCGGCGTGTATGAGGCACGCGGCGGCGAGCAGCGGCGCCAGCAGCAGCCGCGGACCACGCTGGAGGCGGCGGTGCATGCGACCGGCGGCGGAAGCGTCGGGGGCGGAGGCAGAGTCGGAGGCGGCTGTCAGGGGCGGCCGCTGCGTGCCTGCGACCATCGCGCTCCCATGTCGCGCAACGACTGCCGCCTGCGAGGGCGCGTCTCTGCCACCAGCAGCTCGCGGCACGCGCCGCCACCTCCCACTGCGCATGCGCGCGCTGTCGAGCCGCCACTGGTCACCCCCTCCCTTACCACCCTCCAAGCGCAGTGCCGGGAAGGCACAGGTACTGTTCCCGTGTAAGGTAGAAACAGGAATAGGGATACTGTATGACTCCCAATGCCCTTTTTTTCTTTCTTGGTAATTTGCCATATTACATTATCGGAAGGAAACATGTAACTGAAATGGAATTCAGTCTAGAGAACAAAACCTTAAGTGCTGGTAGAGCACTTGCCCGCGAAAGGCAAAGGTCCCGAGTTCGAGTCTCGGCCCGGCACACAGTTTTAATCTGCCAGGAAGTTTCATATCAGCGCACACTTCGCCGCAGAGTGAAAAATCACATTGTGGAAAGTTGTCATCAATCATAAGTTTGGTTTCAACCCCACATCACTATCTATGACCCTACTGGAGGAGGTAAGAAATTGCCTTCCTCCAGCATTTGAAAAGACATAGCTAACCAGTTATTAGGGAACATACAGATTCACATATACCGCAACTCGACATTTTTCAGGTGAACAAATGCTCTCAAAACTGATAAAAGTGTTGCATAAAAACCGAAATTAGAAGGTTCTTCATCTTCTTCTTCTGTACATGTGGTAAGGGCCTTATCGACCATACGCCTTCTCTATGAGCCTCTTCCACTTCTGCCTGTCCAATGCGCTGTTTGTCCAGTTGCTGTTGCTGTTCATCCTAGTTGTGTCCTCCCAAATGTTATTCCACCATCTGATTCTAAGTCTTCCTCTCCCTCTCGTTCCATCAATTGTTATGCTGAATGCCATTCCAGGTAGTCTATTCTCTGTCATTCTTGCTATAAGGCCTGCCCAGTTCAACCTTCTCCTCTTGAGCACTTCGACGATGTTACGGTGTTTGTACAGCCCTCTTAATTCTTGATTTCTTCTTATTCTACATTCAGTGTTATTTTCGTCGCACAGATCCTAAAATTTTCCTTAGTACTTTTCTTTCGAATATTAACAGCTTCTCTTCATCTTTCTTTCTTAATATTAATGTTTCACATCCATATAACATTACAGGTATAATGGTCGATTGGTATAAGCGGATTTAAAGATACGGCTAAGTGATCTTTTTCTTAGAATTTTGATCAAACTAAAATGTGTCTTGTTTGTGCCGGCCGCTGTGGCCGAGCGGTTCTAGGCGCTTCAGTCCAGAACCGCGCTGCTGCTACGGTCGCAGGTTCGAATCCTGCCTCGGGCGTGGATGTGTGTGATGTCCTTAGCTTAGGTTTAAGTAGTTCTAAGTCTAGGGGACTGATGACCTGAGATAGTGCTTAGAACCATTTTGGTTGTCTTGTTTGCTGTTCATAAACGGGCATCTATTTCTGTATGTGTTCTGTTGTTATTACCAAAAAGATGTCCTAGTTACTTGAAGTGGTCAACAGTCTTGAAATGGAATCCATCTACAGTCAGAGGTGCATCTTCTCTGGTTTTCTTACTTATGGGCAGGTATTGGGAGGTTCACAGAACTTAATTCTAACGTCGATAATTGAATTCCGCGTGAAAGCAACACGAGGCGCAATCAGAGCTCCCCACATATGAAATCGAAGAAAGTCTCGTATGCTCCCGTGTAATCGCTCTCTATGTGAATTGTATGCGATTGCATGAAGCATCAACAACGCGTAAGCTCAAGAACGCATTTTGCAGTACCTGGAGAAAACTACTAGGTCTGTCGTCAAATATCGAGCAGGAAAACTAAGTTAACATCTCAGCAGAAAACCTCAAAACACATTTTTAAACAATAAATCCAAATGAGCAATTGGCGCCCTGCAGATCGAGAAACATTGCTATCTGTGAGTCTGCGAGGAAAGTTATCGGTTGGCAGAACAGAATCATGCTGAAGTACGACAAATAAAGTAGCCTGGAAGAAATTTATCAGAATAAGCGACCGATTTTGAAATTATCCTCATGAGAAATGTCTGGAGACCACATGGTGCAACAAAGTATCGCTCCAATTACGCTTTGTGATTCTCCGCTCCGTCGCTCAACAATACAGACTTTAAGATTGTGTAAAATATCGTGTTACGAATCCTCCAAAGAACAACACGTACCGTGACGAGCGCGTGACCGGCCGCACAAGGCCGGAAACGAAGGATCAGTCGAGAAGCAGTTAAAGAATATTAATTCCTTTAAAGGAACACACCGCCATTTGACTGCTTTATGGTTTATTTCAGCACAACCCAGTTTTCGACCTTCTATGTCATTTTCAAGTATCTGGTTTTATGTCTTTAACATACCGGTTGATCAAAAAGTCGGTATAAATTTGAAAACTTTATAAACCGCGGAATAATGTAGAGGTAAAAATTTACACACATGCTTGGAATGACGTGAGGTTTTATTAGAACCAAAAGAAAAACAAAGTTCACAAAATGTCCGACAGATGGCGCTGGACAGCAAAACGTCAGTGACTGCGCATGACAATCGTGTATAAAAGGAGCTGTAATGACAGAGAGAATCCATTCGCGCGCCGGAGATCATCGCCATCTGTGTGTTGTGTGTGTGCCTCGATTAGTGTTTAGTGTTCTGTGACCGTCACTCATCAACTGTTCACGTGTGCCGTCGCCGTCATCCGTGTTCTGTGCGCCATGTCACCAAGTGTTTCCTGTTTTTTCGAGTCCAGCGTGAACGGCTTCATGTTTATTGTTTTTTAAATCTCCTTTTTTTGCCCGCCGTTTTTACTGTAGTGTCTCTATCACCCATATGTCTTGTTATTGTTCCGCTTAAGGCTGAAGAGCAGCGTACTATGCTGCTGACAGCCCGCCTGTATCAGGTAATGAAAATTACAATAAAGGAAAAAAAAAAAATAAACAGAGAGAATCAAATGCGTCAGCAGTCGCAGCATGTTGACGTTACCTGAAAAGGCGCTTTTAGTGAAGCTGTATTATCAGAATGGGGAATGTGCTAGTTCAGCGTTACGATCCTATCGCCATAGGAAAGGGATTCGAACGGGTAAAGGTCCGTTGACAAACGCAGCTGTGGAGAGAATGATTTCGAAGTTCGAAGCCACGGGTTGTTTAGTCGATAGACTCCGTAGTGGCCGACCGAGCACAAGGCGTAATGCTGATGAGACAGTTCAGGAAGAAATGGAGACCGTAGCGGGTTCGTCTATGCAGTGCTCGTGCAGTCGCACGTCGCACCGGCATTCCATACACTACTGTTTGGTTGGCACTTAGGCATACCCTCCAATGATATCCGTACAAAATCCGTCGGCATCATGAACTGTTACCTAGCGAATTAGTGAAGCGAAGGGCTTTTGCTGTGTGGGCGTTTCAAAAGATGGTGGAAGATGAAGATTGGTTGCGTGCTGTGGACCGACGATGCTCATTTCACGCTCCGAGGGTCTGTCAACGCCCACAACTGCAGAATTTGGGCTACCGAAAATCCTAGAACTGTCGTGGAAACTTCACTGCGCGACGAGAAAGTCATGGTATGGGTTGGATTTAGCACATCTACCGTTGTCAGGCCTTTTTCTTCGAGGAAATGCGTGATTCTGGTTTTGTAAGTGCTACCGTGACGGGTGAGAGGTACGCCGATATGTTACAGAATCGCATCATCCCCAGCCTGGCTGATACACACCTGCTGGAACTCCGGCCATCCTGATTTAGGTTATCCGTGATTTCCCTAAATCCCTCAAGACAAATGCCGAGATGGTTCCCTTGAAAGGACACGGCCGCCCTCCTTCCCCGTCCTTCCCTAATCATTAGGTTAGTTAGGTTTAATTAGTTCTAAGTTCTAGGCGACTGAAAACCTCAGAAGTCGCATAGTGCACAGAGCCATCTGAACCGGATCTATGGCCTAGTAGGCTAGTCACTTGGCCAGCGAACAAGCTGGTATCTGAACCATTGTTTTCGACCGTAGGCACAGGAGTGTGAGGTGCTGATCAGCTAACGAAACCCCTGAGCACCGCAATTGCATGGTATTCTGGAACGCCTTCTTGGAAGAAGACGGCGTCTTGGCTACAGGCACAACCCGCGCCATGCTGCGGTAAAATTTAAACGTTGGTAACTTCGGACCAATCCAATAATGACGCTCGACATAGAATGCCCTTTCGGTCGTCTGGCGATCGCGAAGCGCCAGCCAGCCATGCGGTAAGGTTTAATGAAGTCTGCCATCCCCCTTACTGTTGCCTAAACGTAGTTCTCAAGGTTCAGTATAATCTCTCCTAAGTGTTCTCTATGTAAACATGTGTAGTTACATTTCAATGCTTTTTCTATAGGTCGTTCCGGTAATGTCTTCAAGTCAGTGGAACCTGTCCTCCGTAAAGAGTAATTTTTTCTGAACTTATTGCAGAATATATCACTACGTTTTATTTTCTAAATCTTTAACTATGTAGTGTTGCGATTACTACCACCTTTCTCTACTATCTACTCAATTCAGTGGCTCTCTGCAAGTAGTGTCGTATTCAATTCCTTCCCACTAACCGATACCGGGTAGGGTATTAACGTAAGGTCTCGACGGCCTATCAGTATGCATCTAGCTTGCTAACTAGGGAAGCTCTTCTGATCTATGTAGTGTGGCGTTGAGTGCAGATGACGTAGCGCAATTGCTGTAGCAAAGCTGCATGTAACACACACGCGGCCTTCGGTGTATTATTTGTCGAAGCGGGACTAGTGCGAAGACAGCATATATCGCCACCTAGTATAGCACATTTACCATTCACGTTCACACTGCAAAGTATTGTGGTTTGTGAGTGGTAAAAGAAATTTGAGGTTTTGATGTGCTCCAACACTGAGCCAACAGTGACGCTAGCTGAACAAACATACAGAAACGATTATCATCCCACATTATGGTCACAGAGTGTTTCCTAGCATTCACCCATCACTCTGTAAATAGCATTTCTTCCCTAAAGCCACACGCATATCACCATCATAGCAACCTTCTCTCTAGAAGCTGAAATGCCACAGCCAAATCAATGGCAAATCTCTTCTCCGCTCGTTCTTTTCAGACAATTATATGATCGCTCACGGAACTTACTGGCCTGCTGATATGCCCCTTATCTCTGACGACACGTAATGCCAGTTGCTATCCCGTTTTACTTTGTGTTCATGAGATGAGTGTGGCATGAGATGAGTGTCGCATGACTGGCCATCCTGTTCACACGAAATTGTAGTTTTATGTGACCATTTTTCTGGTCGCCGGTTCGAATCCTGCCTCGGGCATGGATGTGTCTGATGTCCTTAGGTTAGTTAGATTTCAGTAGTTATAAGTTCTAGGGGATTGATGACATCGGATGTGAAGTCCCATATTGCTCAGAGCCTTTTGAACTATTTGAACCATTTTTCTGTTGTCTTAATGGCTTACTGGTAAAAATCTGATGGTAGTGTCTTCCGAGTTTGTTCACACTTTGGACATCAATTCCGAGTGTTGCTACTTGTAGACGCATTTTCGTAGACTTGAAACAATTTAATATAATCTTTAGATCAGGGCCAGTCACGGCGTACCAAACTTTACGTGTGCACCACGTGTGGGCTTCGGACTGGCCAAGGCCCGGCCTGTCACTCGGGTTTGCTCGGTCCTTATCGGAAGTACCCGAAACAGCGCAACATTTGTTTTTGTTTTGCGGCGCGGCAGTTTTCCCTCGGCGTAACTCTCAGTGTTTGACAGAATCGTGCCGTCAGCGTTGTCTAACATTCGCTTTTTTGTTTGTGGTGTGAAGGACGTTTGCAGGTCCAATGACTGTCTGCACGAAAAGAGGCAGTCTAGCGATCTACCACCGCAGTCCTCTACAATACTGAGACCCTCTGTCTCTTCAGTTGAAAGCGCCCTGTGCATACGTCGATGTTGCTTTCTGAACTACAGTGTTACTGCAGTTTTAATAACAAATCTTTTTACATTTAATAAGCTTGTAAAAGTGCTACAATACTTTGATCAACATTCTTGAGTGAAAGACCTTTATTTAGATTGTGAAATTAAGTAACTCAAGATTACCTGGTAACATATGTACAAAACTTTATAAAATGGTCAATGTCTATCCGTACGCGGACAGTTTGTCCGAGATAAAAATTATGTCCTTAGTACGTCAAAAATAATTAATAATACTGAAATTTTTTGTTGTTGTGACCTATGTTGTTGAGAAATACAAAATGTAAAACTAAATATTATGTATGCAGTGCGACTGCACTGCCATTTAAATCCAGCTCGTCAGCAATTTGAAGTGAGACTGAGCGCTTTGGCACTTATGCCCGGACACTGCCCGCGAGACAATATCTTGGCCAGCCCTGCTTTAGATCGTATCGTATATACCTGCCAGGACAATAGCTTATGGTAAATATGAGCTTCCATTCGCGCGAGGAGAACATAATTTGGACTGCAATATCACTGAAGTAAACGTACGAGTAATTTTGCAAAATTTGGTATCCTAAAAACCAGTTAGGCGCGGAAAACTACTAAATGAGAGTAAATTGGCACTATATTCGTTTGATTACGCGCCATCTGAGGCGCCTTGCCACGGTTCGCGCTGCACGCCCCGTCGGAGGTTCGAGTCCTCCCTCGGGCATGGGTGTGTGTGTTGTCCTTAGCGTAGGTTACTCTAAGTTAGATTATGTAGTGTGCAAGCCTAGGAACCGATGATCTCAGCAGTCTGATGCCATAGGAACTTACCCCAAATTTGCAATTTTTCGTCCGATTATGAAGTAGCGTTACAAAGGTGTGGTTACTATCATAACAGTTTCCAGCGGCTGCATCGGGAACATGAAAAAACAGTGGCTAGCAAAATGTATGGACCTATCTTAGGTGACGATATACATACAGCAGCGCACAAATTGTTTCTAGTTGTGGGTGGTATCTTCAAAGACCATAACGCCTTCATGGACACGAGAGAAAATATCTATTGTTCAATAATCTGAACATGGCTGCACTTCAGCAACTATTTGATGTAAGTAAGCAGCCAACAGTTGCAAGGTAAGGTGGTTTCATTCAATATTAGACTATGTTTGTGCCCGTTGTAAACCTTTCTTCTTCAGAAACTTGCTATGATGAGCACGAGGTTGAAGTAGAACGACTTCCGTCGTCTCCACATATGCTGAAACTTGATATTAGTATATTGACGGGCATTTTGCTGCCTTTCACACGCCCGTCACGAACGCTATTACTTGAATGTCGCTGTTGTTTGGCTTTTTTATCCATTCCTGCACACAAAAAATTAACGCGATATACGTCACGTTATACACAAGCGTTTGGTCGTAGCATTAATGTAATCTCAAATAGGGTCCCAATGAAACTTAAACAAGAGTTCATTGGCACTTGATTCTATGCTGTTACCGTAACGGTCGGGAACAACTGAACAAATCGGTCTTTAACAAAAGTCGTCTTGAGTCATTTTTCTTTTTCTTGACTCTTCCTTCTCTCTCTTTCCTCAGCGGTCCTACAGATGTCGCCGCATCCCACATCTCTCGCCAAACGCCTAAATCTCACCATTTTTCTCATTCTCTTCTGTTCCTCTTCTTTCTGTCCCTTCTTGGACACTCCATATCCACGTTTTTCCTCGTCTTCCAATTCTTCTCCTTCGAGGAAGTTACTATGATAGTGCTTTCTTTAGTCACCTGTCTTCATCTAGACTTTTGACGTGTCCTAACCATCTTAGCTGCCTTGCTCCTGTTCTGTCCGTTATATTATAATGGGTTTACGTCCTTTCTCTTACTTCCTCATGTCTTATGCCTTCAAGTTGGGAAATTGTACATGCTCCTCTCAAGTGGTCCGTATCTACAGCTCTAAGTCTCTTGTTATTTCTTTCTGTGAGTTCCGAACGTTTACTTCCATAACGCATCTGTGTATTCACATACTAACTTTTAAACTCATTTTGGAGGACCAAAGCTGCATAATCTATACAGAATTCTGAAGGACTACAGTGAGCTGCTAACTTTAATTGAGCTGTAGTTTTAGGTCCACACTGTGACGTGTGTTTGACTGCTACTACAAAATGATATCTGAATTAAGATATTTCGATAGCACTTTACACATAATGACATACGTATTTACAGCTCAAGTTCCATGTACTTGTTAGGTGTAGTTTTAAATATTTTTAATAAATTTATAAATATCTTTCAGGGACATTCAGAAGTAATTTTATACATTCAGTGATTATGGTGTCTTTACGTAAGAGGCGAAAGAACTTTTAATATCGAAAAACAAGTATACGTACAAGATTGATTTGGAAAGCGAAAATAATTATGAAATACGGAACTCTTGAGTTGAGGAATAGAAAAACGATAAAAATTATATGCTAACAGAAGTAAACTGCAGCAGAAACCATCGTAGTGTAAATTAACCGGCTCGGTAACTGATTCATTGTAATTCTTTTTACTTTGAGTTAGTAAGATAACATACTGACGTAAGTGTTTGCCCAACTAGTGGGCTGACGTAACAATTCCATAGTTCGTGAGTGAAAGTGAACTCTACTGCCGGGACTAGGAATGCTACGGATAAAATTGAACTTCCATGATCAGATACCAAAATTGCTCCAAACTCTCTCTCTTTCTCTCTCTCTCTCTCTCTCTCTCTCTCTCTCTCTCTCTCTATATATATATATATATATATATATATATATATATATATATATATATATATATATATAGTACTGGGCACAACCGTGGGACCGGTAAATAAAATAAAAAATCTTACTTCAATGAACAACGAAAATGCATAACTATCTAAAGGAATATGAAAAAAATTGCCTTCCAGACACACGTCTCGAACCCTGAACCCAAAGTGGTAAAGAAACGCGTCATGTCCACACCGACGTGAATACTTTCCTTGGATTGGAATGATCAGGTGCGACAGACCGTCAGGCTCAGCTGTTGCAAGTGCGACATCTGGTGACGTCACAGGTTTAACGTTTGTCATCCATTTTTTGTTTATTTCCCGACATTGGCGACCACAAGTGTCTTAAAGAACTTGTCTCAGCGTGATTTATCTCGTTTCAGAGGTTTTTAAAAGTTAATAAGCATCACCCTGTATGTCTAACGCCAGATGCAGTGTACGATAATCCTTCGATGTGACTACCAATACTAAGCCTTACCTAAAGTACAACAGTGGAATCTTGTTGGTGGTTGGAAAGGGTGTCATTCGCATGGAGTAAGGAAAGCAAGGTTCAGCGCAGTGCAAGATCGGCAGTGGCTGTAGGGAGTGCGTGTGTCGGATGAGATGTGAATTGGCCGTACTTAGTGGAAACAGAGATCGAGAACAAGGTGCCATAAAAACCGCCACACGCGGACTTCAGCACCTTCATTGTAGAGTGCCGTCGCGAATTCGTACTCTTTCTCCTATGTTCCGACTGCTACATCTTTAGAACAAATTTTAAGTTCCTAATAAATTATTAACGTATAAACTTACGTTCTTTTGTCTCTTTTGGAACAAAATAAATTTCAGTATTAGGCCACGTAATTATAAAAAACTAAAATAACGTCCATCGGCCTCTTTCGGTAGCTGTTTCCACACCCATGTAATTATGTACCCGGAATTTTACACTACTGGCCATTAAAATTGCTACACCACGAAGATGACGTGCTACAGACGTGAAATTTAACCGACAGGAAGAAGATGCCGTGATATGCAAATGAGTAGATTTTCAGAGCATTCACATAAGGTTGGCGCCGGCGGCGACACCTGCAACGTGATGACATGAGGAAAGTTAACCAACCGATTTCTCATATACAAACGATAAATAGTTGACAGGCGTTGCCTGGTGAAACGTTGTTGTGATGCCTCGTGCAAGGAGGAGAAATGCGTACCATTACGTTTCCGACTTTGATAAAGGTCGGATTGTAGCCTCTCGCGATTGTGGTTTATCGTATCGCGACATTGCTGCTCGCGTTGATCGAGATCCGATGACTGTTAGCAGAATATGGAATCGGTGGGTTCAGGAGGGTAATACGGAACGCCGTACTGTATTCCAAAGGCCTCGTATCACTAGCAGCGAGATGACAGGTATCGTATCCGCATGGCTGTAACGGATCGTGCAGCCACGTCTCGATCCCTGAGTAAACATATGGGGACGTTTGCAAGACAACATTCATCTGCACCAACAGTTCGGCGACGTTTGCAGCAGCATGGAGTACCAGCTCGGAGACCTAGTCTGCGGTTACCCTTGACGCTGCATCACAGACAGGAGAGCCAGTGATGTACTCAACGACGAACCTGGGTGCACGAATGGAAAACGTCATTTTTTCGGATGAATCTAGGTTCTGTGCACAGAACCATGATGGTCTCATTCGTGTTTGGCAGCATCGCGGTGAACGGACATTGGAAGTGTGTATTCATCATCACCATACTGGCGTATTACCCGGCGTGATGGTACGGGGTGCCATTGGTTACACGTCTCGGTCACCTCTTGTTCGCATTGGCGACACTTTGAACAGTGGACGTTACATTTCAGATGTGTTACGACCCGTGGCTCTACCCTACAATCGATCCCTGCGAAACCCTACATTTCAGCAGGATAATGCACTACCGCATGTTGCAGGTCCTGTACGGGGCTTTCTGGATACAGAAAATGTTTGACTGCTGCCCTGGTCAGAACATTCTCCAGATCTCTCTCCAACTGAAAACGTGTGGTCAATGGTGGCCGAGCAACTGGCTCGTCACAATACGCCAGTCACTACTCTTGATGAACTGTGGTATCGTGTTGAAGCTGTACCTGTACACGTGATCCAAGCTCTTTTTGACTCAATGCCCAGGCGTATCAAGGCCGTACGTACGGCCGGAGGTGGTTGTCCTGGGTACTGATTTCTCAGGATCTATGCACTCGAATTGAGTGAAAATGCAATCACATGCCAGTTCTAGTATAATATATTTGTCTAATGAATACCCGTGTATCATCTGCATTTCTTCTTGGTGTAGCAATTTTAATGGCCAATAGTGTATTACAAACAGTGGAAGACAGATACATGAAATGTATTTGTAATTGCGAATATAGACAATCATCAGCTGTATAATGGAATGCCACCGACCGAGGTGCGGCAGTGGTTAGCACCGTGGACTCACACTCTGGAGGACGACGGTTCAAACCGGCGTCGGGAAATGCAGATTAAGGTTTTCCGTGAATTCTCTAAATCCCTCCAAATGCTGGGATGGTTCCTCTGAAACGGTCCTGCCGATTTCCTTTCCCATCCTTGACACGGTCCAGCCTTGTGCTCCAATAACTTAGACGTCGACAGGTCATTAAACCCAGATATCCTTCATTCCTTCTTCTGTAATGGAATGGTGACAATGAAAGTTTCTTGCCGGACTGGACAGATTTCCCACTTATCGTTAGCGGTCGCCTTACCATTAGGCTACGCGAGTGCAACTCACAGTCAGACCAAACTTACGTATGACGTCAACCACGCGTCTACAACCCGCACACGTACATTCTTTAAGTATATTTCCGTACGTGGGAGATATTGTAATTGAAAGTCGCTTGCTCAGAGTCGGCGAATAAATACGAGACTAGAGTGCCTGTGTTGTTCAGAAGTACGATGCATGCGTGTCAGAGGGAACAATTGCATCAACAAAGGCACTGCAATATGGCAGTTAATGAGATTGTCGGAACGTATGCGAGGATTCCAGCGGACCCGCGGACTGTTGGATTCTGGACCCGTATCATTTCATGCTGCTGTGGCGGATACTCTAATAGTTGCAGAAAATTTAATTTTATATGTGTTTAATCGCGTGGCTTTCCACAGATGCTTGCTAAGTATCAATATAAGAGCTATTTCCTATGTTGAGCATAATTTGAATGATAGCAGTCATCTGCAGTGTTTGTACGCAATGGACTGGCGTTTTGCCCCACGTTATGTCACATCTCTTCCAAATGGCTAAACATATATCGTATTCAAAAGTACAAAAGGGAAGTCTGCCACTGTTATTGCAATAGCGACACTGATGTGATATCGAGATTGCGAAATGTCGGGGAAAATGTCTTCTTGTAGATACGGACGTAGGGGGCGTTGGTTGCATAAACATGCACCGACACAAAGCCAACACGAGAGGGAGGCGTGCCAAGAAAATAAGACGCGCGCTTATCCCCTCGGGAGGGCAGGAGGAGGTCGCGGATCAGATAGGAGGACGTAGGACGGCGCGTTTCAATAAAGCTGACGGGCCAGAGGATCACGCGAGCGGTAATTTAACAAGTCGCCGCTGGCGCCGCGTGGCGCTGGCAGTCGCGTGCCCCCTGCTGGACTGGGAGGCAATCTGCAGTCATTTCGTTCCACCTGGCGTCCGACGCGTAATGACTTCATCCACTGGCCGTGGCGTAGTCTCCGTTTCCTGGAGAGAGCATGCAAGCTACTGCAGCGACGTACTTCCCATTCCTCTAGAGCTTCAGTGGGAAAAGTAACGTGAAACTCACTTCGTTTTAAACGTAAAACGACCACATAAATCCACTTAAGAGGGGACGTTCATGAAAATAACTGACTATTTAGCACTCTCAGCACCGGCCCAATACTTGTCCGTTTCCTCAGAATCCAGGCAGTTTTAGCTGTGTTCAGAAATTCATATCTTGAAAAATGTCGAACACAGAAATTAAAAATTAACGCTATTTTAAGCTAATTTTGTCTTCTTTAACATGCAACTATGTATTGTCTGGCATGCCTTGGACAGATTATGTTATTACATATTACACTGTTTTCGTAAAATTAAAAAAGTTGCCGGCCGGAGTGGCCGAGCGGTTCTAGGCGCTTCTGTCTGGAACAGCGCGACCGCTACGGTCGCAGGTTCGAATCCTGCCTGGGGCATGGATGTGTATCCTTAGGTTAGTTAGGTTTAAGTAGTTCTAAGTTCTACGGGACTGATGACCTTAGCAGTTAAGTCCCATAGTGCTCAGAGCCATTTGAACCATTTTTTAAAAAATTTATGCATTCATATAGACAGAGTAAATGAGTTCACAATACTTAATGATCAGTACTGAATATCGTATTTAAGTACAACAGCACTTTCTACATGGATGTATACTGCGTTTTCTAATGAAATACTTTAAAACAGTGTTCAATATGTAATGTCACACAGCGCTGTTCGCACTTGCGCAATATTTTCCCACTTTCTTCCTCTGATTTTGAAGAACAAACATGAAATACACGGTAGGCATATTTTTTGCTTGTGGGTGGTAAGTGCTGCAGGAAATGCCTGTCAGTCAGCCTACAGGGCCGTTCTGGTTATTCGGAACTGCTGCCAAGACTGGTAGTGAAATCAGTATTTGTCATTTTCTTGGCCTGAAATCAATTGTGCAATCAAAATGCATTTAATACGCCTAGTAAGCGAAAGTGAAAATAAAAACAGTTTCCTCCACAATTTGACATTTCTGTGCTTGAGCACAATGTACTACAGTCGTATTAAAAGGCACCTGTGTCATCCAAATCATCTTCACTACCTAGAGCACCGAAAATGTCTCCAAAATCAGCAAATCGGCAATTTCTTCATCAGATAAATCACTGCCTGGTCATTTCTCTTACACAGAATACCAACAATATCCTCTATTCGCAGGCGAAAACAATGACTCAAAGCGGAAGAAATACCGCGAAAACAGGACGCACATCCACGCCATTTGTCTGCGCAACTAATAAATAACAATACAAGCATCGTATATCGACAGTCAGAAGCGTGGAAACAGCGCAAAGCACTTTTTAATCAACAAAATACGCTGGCCTGCAGAAACTACCGCTCGGCGCTTTTTGAAGGGAGCGCAGCCCGTAGAATCTAAAAGATGCACCAAATTCACAATTTTGAAGGTACAGCCATGAAATTTTTTACCATACTTTACACGAAAGTAACATATATACTGTTAAATTCCTTGTATTAAATATCTTCCCTATTGTGAAAGACGTAGCCTCTACTGAAAAAATGCCCATAACTGTTACGGTGTGAATCTTAGAACGCATGATTCCTATACATTATTTCTTGATTTTGTCGATTCTACCACCTCTGAAAGTTGCCTACCCTACAATCTTAGCAACAACAGTACTATTACATGTATTTCACGGTCAGACGTAACAGAACGGCCTTCACTTATAAATCTTGACTCCTTATTTTCTAGTAGATGTACCCTTACCTCGAATTTACATATTTATCTTTATCCATCAGCCTAGAAAGTTCTTAAAATTATCACAGAATCTCCCTGTGTCTAAATACATTTAGAGATACCGGCGCCAATAGCTTTGACGCTCTGATGTGCCGTTGGATGACGTTTCCGGACATGACTTCAAACGTAAAACTTGATCTACCAAGTCGCCTCTACAAATTCTGGACATATAACATGGACTATGAGACACCCTGGGTATTTAACGTTTTTATGGGATATGAGAATTTTATTTTCAAAGAATAATATTTGTATCTTTTTCTCAGAAACTATAGAAGAGATTTCTAAGAAGTTATCTGTGTTTAATCTCTTCGCATGTATTAAGCTTCTCTCAAGATTTTTAAATACATCGAACAGGAGAATTTCAACAAGTATTTGATTACAATTCTGCAAGCATAATATAAAATTAATTCAAGATTCCAAGCACTGTGTCCCTTATCTCAGCTTACACGAAGAATTTGAAAATGTATTATATTGAGTTTTAAGAAATAAGTGTACAAAATTACATAATTTTAGCTGTAATAGATCCTGAGAAAAAGAAATATAAGCTTTAAAAGATTCAATTTTCAGGAAATGTAATGTAAAGTCCAAGTTAACGTATTTTCTTTGGTCACCTCTTTAGAAGACCCCAGATATTTACTCGGGATCCTTTTACCTTGAAGGTTTCTTTCTGATTGCTTGCTTTCTGCCTTCTTTCATTTACCAGGTAGAATCATTTCTCAGTTCTTCAACAAAGTTTTCAGTTGCAGACAGGCATTGTAAATCTATTTGTCTGAAGATTTCTGGACTTAAATACCCTATCTTAAAGCCCATCCCCTCTAATACCTTCATCCTCTCTACATGCCCATCATTACATATAATTGCATCATAATTTGCAGTTCTGGATGAAATCCTTCAATAGCACAAGGCAAAACCAGGGTTGCTTCTTCATAAACAAAGCAGCTTGTTTGTAACTGTTTCTAGTATACAGAACAGTCACATATGGTCTATAAAACCAAAAAGCGTATATCATTGCCTTCTAGATGCATCCCATGCAGTTTGAAGTGAAAGTAATTCACGGAATCGTTGTTCGCTGAGCTAGTATCGAAATGTTACTTCAAAAAGTGGGCGTGGCAGAACGGTTGCGTCACTCATTAAATATTCTTCTGATACTTCTCATGCGATTTCATCAATGAAATTTTGAGATATTGTTTTCCATGAGTTCTACTAATAAATAAATTGAATAAATAAATTAACTAATTTAGGTAATTTTTATGAATGTTCCTTTTAAGAGGAACGTAGAAGCCAACATGAGACTCATTGCGAGGATACTAAAGATGTGTAATCTATTATCTGAGAAGCTATTTCGTAGTCCACTCTTCCGAAAGATTCGTGTTTTTCTATTGTATGGGCCTCTATCAACAATAATTTGGGGGACAAGATGGAGAAGATTGAAATTTCTGCTGCGCGATTCATCACGGACTGGTTTGATCACAAACAGTAACCACGTTAGAGGACGCAGTGGTAAGCACACTGGATTTGCCTTCGGGAGGACGGGGGTTCAAACCCGCGTCCGGCAATCCTGAATTAGGTTTCCCACAAGTTCCCTTCAGGCAAATGCCGGGATGGTTCCCTTGAAAGGGCTCTGCAGACTCCCTTCCTCTTCCTTCCCTAATCTGATGGAACCGATGACCTCACTGTTTGGTCCCTTCCCCAAAATCATCCAAATACCCATTAAAAGTGGGTTGGATAAACACTCCACAATCTCGGTTGGAGCTTCATGTAAAGAAACTGTGATCGACATGATGTATAAGCACTCCTTTGTGGAGGAATAAATTTTCAACAGCGGCGATTAACTGGCATCTGGAAGAGAGATTGTATAGTTTCTGATGACTGGAAATTCGTCAAGGACTAAACTCCCAACCTCTTTGATGTAATTGGAGAACAGCAGTAGCAGAATTCTTGCTCTCAGTTCCCTCATGATCAAACTGCACAAATATGACGCCCGACACCACAACCACGCACAAATCCATTCCAGTCACCTACTCTCAAGCAGATAAACATAGCTGATATGAAACTTCCTGGCAGATTAAAACTGTGTGCCGGACCGAGACTCGAACTGGGGACCTCTTCCAGGAAGTTTCATATCAGCACACACTCCGCTGAAGAGTGAGAATCTCATTCTAGAGATAAACATAGCATCCGCGTATAGCAAGGGTAGGGGCCCTTGTGTGCCGAATCTGCCTATCGGGACCTTTCAGCAAACAAAGTCATGCATTTGCTTATTTCTTTTCTCCTGTAAGCACTCTCACGGAGTCAGGCATCCCACATACAGGAAACATTTTGGTGTTTTGTTGTCAAAAATACTACCAGGTTCATTAAGAGCTTAAAACTAATGAATAAATTTTCCATGAATATTCGTTCTCATGACAGTTAGGGAATAGTTTCCGGAGTATGTATCATAACTGCCATGATTCATTAAGGAATCGGTAAGAATACTTACTGCAGCACCCATGAGGTAAGCTAGTTTTTCGTACATGTGTTCATTTTCGACTAGCAATGAATACAGTCTTACATGTTGCTAGTTGAATTACACGTAAGATATAATTACTCTTCGCGTAGAAAGTCAGTTTAAAGTCAGCGACATCAGTAATACCTACTTAATATGAAAAATATTTTATTAGCCACAGTGGATAATTTCCAGCAATGTCGACGGAGAATGTGCATTGTTGGACATCTGTACTGGAGATGAGTGTACATTACACCTCATGAGTAATACACAGCAGCGATAGGAGAATTCAAATGATTTGAAAGTTACAACTGGCTTCATAAGGATTTGACTATAATGCTTTAAGAGCAGAGTAATGTTGTCCACTTGTGTTGAGAAGCATGTTACCAAGAATCGTAGATATTTTAAGAAGTACCCATATTCACGAACCGCTTCTTTGTAAGGAATGATGATGAAAATCAAGACTTTCACTCCATGTTAAGATTTCACGCCAAAGAGAGGAATTTCATCTTCTTAGTCGTATGTACTGTACAAATATGACGCTACCTTTCTTCCCCTGAGACAGAGCCATTGCGTAGAAAAATGGGATCAACCTAAAGCAGCCCAGCCCAGTGGTACGTAAGAATAGCACAACTCCCAAGATTAGAAAACATAGAAGTACATATCCTTGGTTCAGGAAAGCAGCGTAAATCACTTAATAAAGGCAAGGCCTCCCGGTCCAGATTGTACACGATCAGGTTCCTTTCATTTTATGCTGATACAATAGCTCCATATTTAGCAAAATTATATACAACCTCTCGCTCATAGAAAGATCCGTACTTAAAGTCTGGAAAACTGCTCAACTCATACCAATACACAAAACGGGAAACAAGAATAATTGCAGGCCCATATCACTAACGTCGATTTTGAGCAAGGTTTTCGAACATATACTGTTTTCGAATATAATGAATTACCTCGAAGAAAACGATTAATTGACACATAGCACGGATTCAGAAAATATCGTTCTTTTGCAACCACAACTAACCCATTATACTCATGAAGTAATTAGTGCAATCAACAGGGGATGTCAAATTGATTCCATATTTTTATACACTCCTGGAAATCGAAATAAGAACACCGTGAATTCATTGTCCCAGGAAGGGGAAACTTTATTGACACATTCCTGGGGTCAGATACATCACATGATCACACTGACAGAACCACAGGCACATAGACACAGGCAACAGAGCATGCACAATGTCGGCACTAGTACAGTGTATATCCACCTTTCGCAGCAATGCAGGCTGCTATTCTCCCATGGAGACGATCGTAGAGATGCTGGATGTAGTTCTGTGGAACGGCTTGCCATGCCATTTCCACCTGGCGCCTCAGTTGGACCAGCGTTCGTGCTGGACGTGCAGACCGCGTGAGACGACGCTTCATCCAGTCCCACACATGCTCAATGGGGGACAGATCCGGAGATCTTGCTGGCCAGGGTAGTTGAGTTATTCCTTCTAGAGCACGTTGGGTGGCACGGGATACATGCGGACGTGCATTGTCCTGTTGGAACAGCAAGTTCCCTTGCCGGTCTAGGAATGGTAGAACGATGGGTTCGATGACGGTTTGGATGTACCGTGCACTATTCAGTGTCCCCTCGACGATCACCAGTGTTGTACGGCCAGTGTAGGAGATCGCTCCCCACACCATGATGCCGGGTGTTGGCCCTGTGTGCCTCGGTCGTATGCAGTCCTGATTGTGGCGCTCACCTGCACGGCGCCAAACACGCATACGACCATCATTGGCACCAAGGCAGAAGCGACTCTCATCGCTGAAGACGACACGTCTCCATTCGTCCCTCCATTCATGCCTGTCGCGACACCACTGGAGGTGGGCTGCACGATGTTGGGGCGTGAGCGGAAGACGGCCTAACGGTGTGCGGGACCGTAGCCCAGCTTCATGGAGACGGTTGCGAATGGTCCTCGCCGATACCCCAGGAGCAACAGTGTCCCTAATTTGCTGGGAAGTGGCGGTGCGGTCCCCCTACGGCACTGCGTAGGATCCTACGGTCTTGGCGTGCATCCGTGCGTCGCTGCGGTCCGGTCCCAGGTCGACGGGCACGCGCACCTTCCGCCGACCACTGGCGACAACATCGATGTACTGTGGAGACCTCACGCCCCACGTGTTGAGCAATTCGGCGGTACGTCCACCCGGCCTCCCGCATGCCCACTATACGCCCTCGCTCAAAGTCCGTCAACTGCACATACGGTTCACGTCCACGCTGTCGCGGCATGCTACCAGTGTTAAAGACTGCGATGGAGCTCCGTATGCCACGGCAAACTGGCTGACACTGACGGCGGCGGTGCACAAATGCTGCGCAGCTAGCGCCATTCGACGGCCAACACCGCGGTTCCTGGTGTGTCCGCTGTGCCGTGCGTGTGATCATTGCTTGTACAGCCCTCTCGCAGTGTCCGGAGCAAGTATGGTGGGTCTGACACACCGGTGTCAATGTGTTCTTTTTTCCATTTCCAGGAGTGTATTTCCAGTAGGCTTTCGACTCCGTTCCTCACAAGCGTCTTATAACCAAACTGCGCGTTTATGGAAAATCACCTCAGTTATGTGACTGGATTTGTGATCTCCTATCAGAAAGGTCATAGTTCGTAGTAATAAATGGAAAGTCATCGAGTAAAACAGAAGTAATAACATGAGTTCCCCAAGGAAATGTTATAGGCCCTGCTTTGATCTATATTAACGGCAAAGGAGACAATCTTAATAGCGCTCTTAGGTTGTTCGAAGATGATGCTGTCACTTACCACCTTGTAATGTCTTCAAATGACCAAAATGAATTGCAAAATGATTTAGATACGGTATCTGGATGGCGCAAAAAGTGGCAATTGACACTGAAAAAAGAAAAGTGTGAAGTTATTCACATGAGTACTAAAAGAAGTCCGCTAAATTCCGATTACGCGTTAAGTCAGACAAATTTGAGGCCTTTAAATTCAACTAAATACTTAGGGATTACTATTACAAATAACCTAAATTGGAACGGTGACATAGATAATGTTGTGGGTATAGCAAACCAAAGACAGCGATTCATTGGCAGAAAACTTAGAAGGTGCAACAGGTCCACTAAAGAGACAGCTTACAGCACGCTTTTCCGCCCTATCCTGGAGTAATTTATGTGCGGAGTGGGATCCGCATCGTGTGGGACTGACGGATGACATCGAAAGAGTTCAAGGAAGGGAAGCTCGTGTGGCACTATCGCGAAATAGGGGAGATAGTTCCAGAGACATGATACGTGAATTGGGTGACAATCATTAAAACAAAGGCGTTTTCTATTGCGACTTGGATCTTCTCATGCGAATATATTCTGTTGGCACCATCAACAGGATAAAATAAGAGAAATCAGGGCTCGCACAGAAGAATTTAAGTGCTCGTTTTTCCCGCGCGCTGTTCGGAAGTAGAACGGTAGAGAGACAGCTTGAAGGTGGTTCATTGAACCGTCTGCCAGGCACGTTAATATGACTAGCAGAGTAATCAAGTAGACGTAGATGTTGAAAACAGTGCGTGCTATTTAGAAACATTACAAGTTATATGGTTACAAGAGTGGCGTCGTTCCTGTCATCGGCAGAGATACATGATGAATTGAAACGTAAACTTCGTCCACAGCCCATGTCGAGCCAATCGGTACTGTCCGGCCTTAGTGAGATCCTCTTCCAGTGTCTTCACTGATGATGACGATGTTTGGTTTGTGGGGTGCTCAACTGCGCGGTCATCAGCGCGGATACACAGTCCCAATTTTTACACAATTCAGTTATTTTACATAGTCCAATCTAGCCACTAATGGTGGTGATGATGATGAAATGATGAGGACAATACAAACACTCAGTCGCCGGACAGACAAACTCCCCAAAATGGTCGGGAATCGAATCCGGAACCCGATGATCCAGAGGCAGCAACACTAGAGCAAGAGCTGCGACTTAGTGTCATCACTGGATGCAGTATGGAGGGGCGTGTGCTCAGCACACTGCTCTCCTGGCCATTCTCAATTTTCGTGACCTGTTCCCGTTATCGGTCAGTTAGCAATTCAATCGCCATCATGGAACTGAGTGATCCCTGTTTCAATTCTTTCACCAAGGAACAACCTCGGGAGGGGAATCTGCCTCAAAATTCGCAACTTTTTATAAGTATCTGGGACGCATTTGTTACGCTGGTACCCAAAACTCGTTCTCACTGCTCACATCCTGAATGCCGTTAGGTGTGGCATCATACTGTCCACTTCGGCTACTGTTGCCACAGGGTGCTGATTTCGCCAAGCATGCCTGGCACATGTCACAATCCTTTTGCATATATAGTATTCTGATCCACATGTCACCGAACTGCACTTACCGTCCCGTGGTTCTTTCTACAACATTTCGTGGCAGCCTCCTCATAAATTTCAAAATGGTTCACATGGCTCTGAGCACTATGCGACTTAACTTCTGAGGTCATCAGTCGCCTAGGACGTAGAACTACTTAAACCTAACTAACCTAAGGGACAATCACACATATCCCTTGCCCGAGGCTGGATTCGAACCTGCGACCGAGCGGTCGCTCCGGTTCCAGACTGTAGCGCCTAGAACCGCACGGCCACTCCGGCCGTCCATAAAATTTCAGTAAAACTGGATAGCAATAGCATAGAGCTGAATGAGAAATGCATTGTAAGTAGTGAGCCATGGCGGCTCATATCGATAGGGCCACTCTGGTGGTTTATCTTTCCTGCCACGGTCAGGGGGCGGTAAGCAGCGCCCTCTGGGCCTACGCGAGGAGTAACTGAGGCGTGGTCCTGTGGCGGGGGGGGGGGGGGGGGGGGAGGGGGGTCTCCGGGACGTGGTGGAAGACGGTTGTCGGGTTGGACGCAGCGAGTGTGGGACCGGACCTATAGCATAGAGGATATAGAAGTTGGCTCTGAACGGAAGGGCGCCGTAGCAAGCAGCGGGAAGCGGGCGTCATGTAACTTGTGTGAAGGAGTAACGGTTTTTCTATTGGACGTCCCAGTGGTTCCAGAGAGTTGCGGTGGCTGCTTTCGGAGAACAGAATTGGTAAGAACTTGTGTCTACGCTCTTTTCCGTACGATGTTGCTGCCCTGCCGTTACAAACGGGTGAAAATCAGGCACTTGTATTTATACGGAACTACTGATGTAAAATTACATTTGTGATTGAGTCTCACTTGTACTGTGACAATTTAGAGGAGAAAATTGTGGTGGTTTCAATAGGTCTGGTTCTTGCTGTGCAGCTAAGGGAGTCAGTTATTTGGGGTCACTGAGGGAGCACCATTATGTTGGTCTAAGTGATACGTTCACCACGTTTTGGTCTATGGCTTTGCGAATAGAAATCGGGGGAGGAGTACACGTATGAGTAATTTGCGATTATATTGATGGTTTATGTTGTAAAGAATTCTCTGGTGTGTTAAATCACGGCGCTGATTTGTAGCCAATCTAAGCAGAAGTTACCATTGCTACTTCCTTATGGGGCTACTGTCCTTATGATTGGCATTGTTTGTTTGTTTTTTATTGTGGGTGTGCTCACGTTTAAAAAAAATTACGTCAACTGTTCATAAGGGTTGTCTAGTAGGGAAATTGCTTAAGCTTTTATGTTATGCTGGTCTGTTTGCCTATCACATTGGCCTTCAATGCAGTAACTGAAGGAATGCGTATGGTGGTTCAAGATTGTAGGCTGACTAGTATTTGAACTGGTGTTGAGGTTAAAGGCGAGATCAGCATCCCGCAAACCCACACGCTGCGCGTGGTTCAATGTTCCGCTATTGGGGAGCCGGCTCTCGGTTCTTGGATTCTGTAAGGATACGTGATGAGTGCATCGCTGTAGTTTCTCACGTGCTAAACTGCGGGATGTCGGTGCCGTCCTAGGGCTAGACTTGTGATGTATGTTATGTTGCAAGGGAATTAACTGTACCAAACTTAAGAGAGCTTTTAGTTTGTTTTAGGTCTGTACATGGAATGATGTTGATATTTTGTCGATTGCGGCAATAACTTCCTGTGTGGGGATATCCTCTGAGGGACTTGTATTGCACTGTTGCAGTACAGTCCATCTGAAAAGTGCTGCTTAAAACTTGGGACTGCAGCTCTCTGATGTTATATATTACTGTTTAATCTTAAATGTCTTGGATGTATAATGGTTGTTGAGGATTATGTAATTAATTTTGATCACTGGTTCCTTAAAGGAAGTATTTCGTTTTAAAATATGTGCTCGGTCAGAGCCTATTTAAATGATTTTAACTCATCATTCAAATTTTCTAGTCTTGGTTTCTTAAAAGGTTTTCAGTTAAATGATTGCTATTTGCCTGCTTAAATGTTTGAGTGACTTAAAGGAAAAGAATATTATTTTGTAATTTGTACTGATTGTTCCTTTTGGGTAATACCTGACTTATGTGTTCGATAAATGAGTGGCTAGTCAATGGTGATGCACTGTTCTATTGCTAGCCTAACCCTTCCACTCTACAGCCTATTGAGCTGCTTTGTGTCGAAATTGTGTTCAGAACACCCCTCTGACCTGACAACTCAGGTAGTACTCAATTACTTGGTGGTAGATTAGGTCAAATGAAGAGAGACCTATACCAAAAGATGCGGCACTGTATAGCTTCCTGTAATCAATGCCCATAGCGTATCAGTGCATGTAAGTGAAATATGTATAGCGACCTGGAGGGACTGGGGCTGCTATGGGGTAGAAGAAATGCGGGGGGGGGGGGGGGAGGGGGGGGGGGGTTAGAGGCGGTGGTGCTGGCCGGCGTTGGCTTGCAAAACTCTGCCTCTAGTCTTAAGCCTCTGCATGCCCGTGTTGTATTATCTGTGCCACTGACGTCGGAGGTTACGGCGGCGGGATGGCCATGTGCGGACTCCTCAGGTTGAGATGGTTGCCCAGACTGACGTCAGCTGCTGGCTGGGTCAAAACGCGGTGGAATGTTGTGTGAATCTGCTGTCGTGGAGGGCGCTGCCAAAGTGCGCATAAGTGTGCTAGACTCAGGGGGTATTTATAGTGATTAATAACACGCTTGTCTGTCGATACATTGATTTTCTCTGCCTCGTGATGACTGGGTGTTGTGTGCTGTCCTTCGGTTAGTTAAGTTTAAGTAGTTTTAAGTTCTAGGGGACTGATGACCATAGATGTTAAGTCCAATAGTGCTCAGAGCCATTTTTTTTGTCGATACATTGCTTCCAGCCACGTACAGGTGAACAACTTTGTGTCTCAATAGTACGGTAGCATTCCGCAGACCAGTTCGTAATTTCATGGCATTTCTGTAACGTGACCATGATTGCGTGGCTCATCCCGATTGCCTTGGGTTGTACGAACGGCCTTGCTTGTGAAATTGCCTATCAGTGCTTCCGTGCCTGTCTGCTTGCTTCACTTACGACTGCAGTGAAGCTGCTTCCACCCAGTAACACCCAAAAGTAGGAACGGCGTCACACGTGCATCATGGAAAAAAGGTGGAACTGTCCATTCTTACGCTATGGTTCTTTCTTAGAGTTTTTTCTTCACCGCATTGGAAGGTACTTGTGGATTTAGCTGTATGAACCAGGTATAGAGAGATTGACGCAATGATTTGGCGGAGGGGAGAGTAAATGAACAGCACACAATGACCGTTTTCGATGGCTGTAGGTGGTGTAGAACTGGTATCGGGCGCTCATGGGACCTATCATCGCTAAGGTACGGTATGGCAGTGGAGTGGTGTGTATATGTACCAGACCGTTGTATGGAATAACGCAGTACGATGGGCGGCGATGGAAACGTGACAGAATTCCTGTAAAGAGATGTCGTGTTTTGCTGTGCCCATGAATACACCGTGAATGAAATTGCTCGATTCTTCGATGTGTCAAAGCATACTGTCCAACGTATCTATAAGGAAATGTGTGCACCTTCAGTCGCGTGACACCATTAACAATAGTAGTTATTAAAGCACCGTAACCGACAGAGATTAATTGAATGGCTCTGAGCACTATGGGACTCAACTGCTGAGGTCATTAGTCCCCTAGAACTTAGAACTAATTAAACCTAACTAACCTAAGGACATAACAAACATCCATGCCCGAGGCAGGATTCGAACCTGCGATCATAGCGGTCTTGCGGTTCCAGACTGCAGCGCCTTTAACCGCACGGCCACTTCGTCCGGCCCGACAGAGGTTGGAGGCGTCATGCTTTGTGAGTGAGAATCTGTTTGAATCTCAACAGGGACTGTTAATATCAGTGAACAAAGGTTCATTTTAACAAGTTTCCGAGGGAACGCTGTGAAGAGATCCACATGAAACGGAAATTTGGAGTCCGACATCTCGCAAACGTGAAACTTCACTTTCTCAGTTGTCTAACCAACACACAGACAGTATCTGACAGGAGGGATGTAATGTAGTCTGACGAGTCTACCAGCCGTTGCATTTGGATCGTGTAGTTAATGTCAAAGCTTGTTTTGTGACCTTGTGGGAGTGAAATGTTTATTCCGAGAATCTTTATGACCAAGTGTTGCCCTTTCTGCTACGTTTTCCTGGAGACCATTCTGTAGAAGCTAGATCTTTCTAGATCACAGAAACTGCCATGTTTACAAGGCTGCATGCATAATTCCTGGTCTGACGAAAATTCAATCGACCGCTAAACAGCCCACTCTCAAAGAGTGTGTCTGTGAGTACTTGGAGAAGAATTACTTCACGGCATTTGTTAATTACTTCATATCATTTGCTTGACAAATATTCACTTCAACCAATGTAGATAAAACAATGTAATGTTACGACAACTAATTTATACATGGACCCGCCCTCTCATTTCTGGAAGCGAATGAAGGAAGAGTAAAAGCAATAATTTACAAGAACGAACGGTGGGAGGTGGGCTGCCATTAGATCAATGATAGACCGCATGCGGCCAGCATGATGGGCCCCATGTACCCCTGCTTTCCTCTCTGGATTGTGACCATTATTTTATCAAGGCTAGACGCATTGTTACCACCGTAATGTCTTCTAGGGGGGGGGGGAGGGGGGGCACTAAGTAGGAAGTATAAATAAAATAGATTATAAGTAATTAATTTGTGTGGGGTGGGTACGCAGGAGGCATGTTTAGAAAAGAGGTGTTGTGTGACCATAACGGGCTGTGGTTTGTTGTTTTTTTAGGACTGGTAACACTGAATGACAGAGGTAGATTCCCCGACCAGCACGACCTTCACAGGAACATCGTAGGACCACATAAACACAAGGTGTAGTGTCAAGTTGCGTGAAACATGTCGGTAAGAAGTCCCGCAAAGTGCGAGCCGCGTTGTAGGTACGCTTCGTTTTCGCAGAAGAAATAACACCTACCGAAATTCTTTCGCGAATCCAAACGTTTTAGACGGAGGCGTTATAAACAGAACGGGTGTATTTAAGTAGTGTAATGAGTTTAGTAAAAATGGAAGAAATGTTAATGGAGAGCAGAGGAGTGGAAGACCTTCCATTTTGACTGACGAGTTGGTACAGAAACTCGAGGAAAAGGAAACTCTTCGTGGAGACCACCGATTGACAGTGGATGAAATTTCTGCGACGTTTCCTGAAAATACGAGACATTCAAAGAAACGCTGGGACAAAGGAAACAGTGGGCTAGTTGGGACCAAAAGCAGCTGATAGAGCAGCACAAGAAAAATATGATCAATAGCGTCCGCAAGTTTCTTAAGCAACTTGAATTAGAAGTTGCAGATTTTTACAAGATTTATTGTCACTGGAGATGAACGCCTGAGACAAGAAGACAGTCTCCACAGAGGCGTCACACCGATTTCCCACCTCCTAAAAAATACAAAACCACAATTTAGGACTATAAAATCATTGCCTCTGTGTTTTGGGACCGGAAAGGCTTAATTCTGGTCGAATTTCTCTCTCGGGTGAAGACCATCAATGCACAGAGATACTGACAGACCCTCAAAGAGCTCAGAAGGACTTTTCAGGAAAAAAGGAGGGGAGTGTGCTGACGAGAGAAGTGTGCTTGTTGCAGCATAACGCCCGCTCTCACACCCAGCCGCTCTTGGACTCATTTAGTCCTGGATGTTTTGAACCATACCCCGTGTTCCCCCGTTTGGCGTCTTCAGATTGTCATCTTTACAGCTGCATGAAGACACATACGAGTGGAATTAAATTTTCAGCCGACGAACAGATGTAGAAAGAATTTCAGTGGGGGAAGGAACTGGTGGGAGAGTTCTTCAAGGATGGCATAAAGAAGCTTGTGCAACGGCTCACCGCGTGCTCTGAATGTAATATCGATTATGTGAAAAAAATAGTCAACAACTGTATCAACAACATACCGTTTTATATATGAAGATAGTAACTGGCCGGCCGCTGTGGTCGAGCGGTTCTAGCCTCAGCTGCCGACAGGTGTTGTTGATATACCTCGATGGGGGCAGCTGAAAACGTGTGCCCCGACCGGGACTCGAACACGAGATCTGCTTACGTGGCAGACGCTCTATCCATTTCAGTCACCGACGACAGAGATGAATAGCACGACTGCAGGGACTTATCCTTTGCAAGTTTCCCGTGAGACCCACATTCAGAACTGTCCACAATCTACATATTAATGTACCCAATAGATATTTGCCCATCCACTCATTACTCGCGCACGCTAACGTGACGATTCCCGTAAGACATACTGCTTTCTTCCAAGTACACTTTTTCTAAAAAATTTAAAATCTATAATTTTCTGAACATGCCTGGTACATACTGACGGTATAGCACTAGCAAGGACAGGAACAGGACAACATCAGAGCAGACACTTTTAAAAAATGAAAAACGATTGACGAGCTCACTAAAGGCACACACCTCCAAGCAGAGCGACACGAGCTTAAAGGCGGCCCGTCGGCCGAGGTGACCTGGATCACAGTGCCGGTGGCGGTGCGTGACGGCTGGAGGCGCGGTCTCGCGGCCGCTAAGTATCGCGCTGAAAGGCGGGAGGCGAGCGTGCCTGCCGGCAGTTGCCGCTAAGCGGCGCCTGGCGTGTAGAAGGCAGCGCTGTGTGTGTGTGTGTGTGTGTGTGTGTGTGTGTGTGTGTCGGCCTGAGGTTGGGCAGCGCGCGGATACGCCCCACCCAGCCGGGTGTCGCCAAGCGTTCTGCCCGCTTCCTATTTGGCAGGGCCACTCCTCAAAACGACACGTTTGTAGTCGCCGCGCGCTAACTGCAGGCAGTCACGCGGCGCTGCCACTGGGTGACGTGCAGGCCGAAGCCGTCTTCTTGGTTCAGAGGGGTCCTCGGCTCAGTCCGATCTTTGTAAATTACTTCATCTCCTGCCATATTCCTTCCCGATACACTTAAGTGGTAAGCAGCTATATGCACATCTACAGATAGCGGTAGTATCGCGCACTTAAGTTACAAAAGGCCAGTGCATTGGCGGAGCTGTCATTTGTACTCAGGTGATCCACGTGAAAAGATTCACGATGTGATTATGGCCGCAAGTGGGGAATTGGCTCTGAGCACTATGGGACTTAACTAACCTAAGGACATCACAAACATCCATGCCCGAGGCAGGATTCGAACCTGCGGCCGTAGCGGTAGCGTGGTTCCAGACTGAAGCGCCTAGAACCGCTCGGCCACTCCGGCCGGCGTTCTACTGACTGTATAAACTGTTCTTAGTTAGTAGTGTTTCATTAGAACAGTGTCTATATGTAGATAACATACACTTTATGAGGGGCAGATGGTCGTAAAGCGAAAGTGCTAAAGTTCCTGGAGGAATGATAAAAATCTGTAGGATTGGAAGTTTTGACTCTTAAGTTCCTTTGTTGTAGCTTGGTTCGCCGGCCGGTGTGGCCGTGCGGTTCTAGGCCCTTCACTCTGGAACCGCGTGACCGCTACGGTCGCAGGTTCGAATCCTGCCTCGGGCATGGATGTGTGTGATGTCCTTAAGTTGGTTAGGTTTAAGTAGTTCAAAGTTCTAGGGGACTGATGACCTGAGAAATTAAGTCCCATAGTGGTCAGAGCCTTGTGAACCACTCCGGCCGGCAAGTGGGGAATTATCAGATTTTGAACGCGGAGTGGTATTTGGAGCTAGACACATGGGACATTCCATTTTGGAAATCGTTACGGAATTCAGTATTCCGATACGCACGATGTCAAGAGTGTGTCTACGATACCAAATGTCAAGCGTTACCTCTCACAAGGGACAACGCAGTGGCCGACTTCCGTAACGACCGAGACCACCGGTGTTAGCGTAGCCTTCTTAGCGATAAAAGAGAAGCAGCACTGCGTCAAATAACCGCAGAAATCAAAGTGGGACGTACGACGAGCGTGTCCGTTAGGACAATGCGGCGAAATTTGGCGTTAATACGCTACAACAAAAGACCGAGGTGAGTGCCTTTGCTAACAGCACGATATTGCCTGCAGCGCCTCTCCAGGAGGCGTGACTATATCTGTTGGATCCTAGACGACTGGAAAATGGAGGCCTTGCGAAACAAGTTCTGATTTCAGTTATTGGTTTCGAGTTTGACGCAGACCCAACGAAGCCATTGGTCCAAGTTGTCAACAAGGCACTGTGCAAGCTGGTGGTGACGTCATCATGGTATGAGTTGCGTCTAATATGTGTGTGTGAAATCTTATGGGACTTAACTGCTAAGGTCACCAGTCCCTAAGCTTGCACACTACTTAACCTAAATTATCCTAAGGATAAATAAACACACAGCCATGCCCGAGGGACAACTCGAACCTCTGCCGGTACCAGCCGCACAGTCCATGAGTGCAGCGCCTTGGACCGCTCGGCTGATCCCGCGCTGCAGTTGCGTCTACATGGAATACGCTGGGTCCAACTGAACCGATCATTTACGGAAAATGGTTATGTTCGGCTACTTGGAGACCATCTGAAGTCATTCATGGACTTCATGGGTCCAAACAACGATGGAATTTTTGTGGATGACAGTGCGACATGTCTGAATATTTTCGATTCCTCGAGCGAACTATTCGGCCACCCAGATCGCCGACGTTGATCCCATCGACATTCATGGGGCATTATCGAGACGTCAGGTCATGCACAAGATGCCGCAATGATAACAGGTCCGCAGTTGTGAACGGCTTTGAGGTAGCGTGGCTCATTATTTCTGCAGGGGACTTCCAACGATTTGTGGTGTCAATGCTACGTCGAGGTGCTGCACTTCACCGGGAAAAATGAGGATCGACACATCGACACAATATTAGGAGATATCCGATGAATTTCGTCACCTCAGTGTAGGACTCCTTTCTATTGTTTCAATTTTATCTCAATAGCAGTTTCAGCAAATCGAGTTCGTATTCTACAACTTGATACACTACGTGAACATTGCAACTCCGGCAAGGTGGAATTCAACAGACGTCGTCACAGAGTCTCATTACAGCGACTAAGTGTCTTTCGTCAACAAGGCAACAAAGAGAGGTGCGCCAGCAGTGTTAAAAGTCCAACGACAACACTGGACACAGGGTACTGTCATGCCGTCTTGTCTTGTAATTCCTGGTTTTCCGTAGAGCTTTGCAACGGACGTATCCGTGTGTGGAGGCTGTGACACGATTTAACACTGCCAAATTGCATTTGTCAGTGTAATAGGGGGTAGAAGTAGGCGTTGTGGTGTGCGGTGTCATTAGGTACACAGCGCAACACCAAATAACTCGCGTAGTGGGAATATGGTCTGTAGTCGTTACATTATTGAGGCGTTGCTGCTGTTGGGTCAGCCCTATCTCGTAGGTCTTGCCCCTGTTGCCCCGACCTACATGACTGACTGTTGCCGCGGCAGTGCCTTCTTCAGATTCCTCAGCGGTTGAAACAAACTGGGCACGATTGGCGGGAGAGTGGCACATCCGCCAGCAATCACGACTGATAAATTCTGTCACAGGGCTGAAGCAGAAACGAATCTCTTACCTGTATTTGGCATCCAAGCTCATTTCGACTCGATTTCTAGATGGGCTATAGCCATTATCGCATACTATATACCACCAAATACAGTACAAATTTAGTCTTGTATTCTTCTTACTGTAGTTTATATGTAAGGTAAGTAAAATTTCGTCATTACACTAACTCTTACTTTCGCCATTTAGCTCCAAAGCAGAAGTACACCTAACACGTTCTTTCATCACACATCGATATAAATCACAAAGCTTAAAATATAATATGCGCCAATGTTCTACGTGCTGACATATATACATTGTAAGTAGAAAACAACACCGGGTGACGTGGCGCAGCGGTTAGCACACTGGACTTGTATTCGGGAGGACGACGTTTTAAGCATGCATCCGGCTCTGCTGACTTAGGTTTTCCGTGATTTCCCTAAATCGCTTCAGGTAAATGGTTCCTGTGAAAGGACACGGCCGACTTCCATTCCCATCCTCCCCTAATCCGATGGGCCCGCTGACCTTGCTGTTTGTCCTCTCCCTCGAATCAACGAACCAACTAAGGAAACAACACTACAATCTTTCATTTTATTATTAGTAGCAAGGTGAAATCGTGGCCCACTACCTGCAAATCACACATGATATTATCACAGTGTAACTTAACAGTCGCGACACTCCGTTTTATTTTTTTTTTTACCCCCTACGATTGCAGCAAACCAAGCGGCTAGCAAGAGACAGATCTGAGTACGACATTGTATGAGCGAAAGTCTATCGTTTATATGATTTATAATATAGTATCCGAAAAAAATATAGATATATTTTTCATTCATTAGTTTTATAAGGACCCTGAGAGATGTGAAACGATACATTGCACGACAGTTTATTTACGATTCTCTTGTAACGTACAGATATTTACTGAAAATCGTCAGTTTCCTTTAATAACAAAGAAATTGCTGGTAAAAACCAGAAGACCTGACCTTTTGCACAAAATGCACCTAACAATGCAAAGTTTTGTTCGTTTCTCTTCCAGCCAAATCAGTGAATCTGGGACTAAGAAATCTGTATGGAATGCAATACCTAAATTATTTAACGTACCAAACAAGCCACCACAACCGTAGCTGAAGGTAAAAACGCACAGAAGTCATAATAAACTTATCAACCAGAACATCATGACCACCGACGTTCTATCGGTATAAAACCGTCCAGGGGACAGCAGAGTCACCTGGCGAGGAGTGACTACTATTGAGTCACATGCATGGTGCATGCAGTATCAGACAGCGTGCCGTCCGTGTTTAGAATGGAGGAAGTCGCGCGATCTGTCTGAATTGGACTGAGGTCAGATTGTGATGGTCCGGAGGCTCGGCGCGAGCATTTAGGAAACTGCGCAACTTGTCGGGTGTCCCAGAAGTGCTGTGGTAAGTGTCTTTAAACATGACGAAACCAGGGTGAAACTACGTCCAGACGTCCTAAGATAGGAAGACTGGTAAAACAGGACAGACGGCGAAGTTACGTCGGAATTTAGTACTGGACAGAGTACGAATGTGTCTGAACATACAGTGCACCGAACACTCCTAAAGATGGGCCTTCACAGGCAACGACACATGCTAGTGGCAACGTTAACACCACGGTATCTGCAACCACGACTGAAGTGGCACGTGGCCATCGTCACTGGACGTTGGCGCAGTGGCTGAGCGTTGCAGGGCCTGATGAATCCCTACATCTTCTTTATCATACAGTCATATTCCAGGAGAACAGCTCCTTGTCACTTGTGCTGCGGAACGAAGACAAGCTGGCGGCGGCTCCATTATGCTCTGGCGAACAATCACGTGGGCTTCCATAGATCCATCGGAGCTCTTGCAAGGAACCATGACCGCCAAGGTGTATCGTACGTTGGCTTCAGATCACGTACACCCTTTCATGGTGATCACGTTTTGCGACGGCAGTAGCAGTTTTCGACAAGATAATGCAATAATGCACCATGTCAGAAGATCAGGAATGTGATAGAGTGATCCGAGGAACATATTGACCCGTTGCAAGCCTTCCCCCCCCCCCCCCCCCCCCCCCACCAACTCGCCAGATCTGAACCAGGTCAAACACATCTGGGATGTGACTGATTGTGGAGTCAGAGCTCATGCAAATGTGTTGCACGTTCCCTCCGGCGACCTACCAAGGACTCATTGCTTTCATGCCATAACGAGTCCTTGCTGGTATCCCTGACAAATGTAGACATACCGGCTATTAGGTAGGTAGTCATAATGTTCTTGCTGTTCAGTGTAAAATGTCCAACTCATCGAAACTGTGCCCAACAGAGAAGAAACCCGTTTCACTATTTTCTATTCATCTGAACCACAAACGGTAATAATCTTAAAGACATTCGATTTTGGAGTAAAGGTAAATACATTTACAAAATTATTCTTGTATCAGAAAGCGGAGTGAACTGTAAGAATGGGCGAATCATTAGACTCTATAATTTTTTTTCTTGTCAATGAAAGTGACTATCTTAATAAGAACATACAAGAATAGAAATACATACCTCTTATGCGTGAAATATGTATTCATACTCTTTTCTTGTCAGCGGAGTAAGCTGGAGTTAAACACATATTCGAAAGTATTACTTGATGAATAAGTTTTAGCTTATGTCGTTGTATCAGTGAAATTCGGCTGTTTCTTAATTTATTTCGCGATAATACATGTCCCTTGATAATTTAATAATGCAAGGAAAGGAAAAAAATATGACTGTTATATACTTAGTTCGGTAGAAAAGTAATTAAAACATATATTCTCCTTATGACACATGTGACTGACTGCTTTCTGATCGCTTGGAGCGCTAGTATCGCTCAAGCTGCCAAATGGTAACAAGTCTCACACCATAGTGTTTCGACTGTATGTATTAGAATGTTCAAATGGCTCTGAGCACTATGGAACTTAACTTCTAAGGTCATCAGTCCCCTAGAACTTGAACTACTTAAACCTAACTAACCTAAGGACATTACACACATCCATGCCCGAGGCAGGATTCGAAACTGCAACCGTAGCGTGTATTAGACTGTAATGCTGCTCTATAGATTTTCAGTCATCGAAAATAAGTGCTATGAATCTAGGAATGTGGTTCTAGGTTTGTCCTGAAGTTGTTAAAGATGAGTAGGACAGAAAAATACTGTCAGCAAGAAGAAACTACATAGCAGAATGCAAAAGGATCTTTGCTTATTTACACATGATTTATTTGTCGTTGTATAAACAATCAGGTGATTTCGTTGATAACATACACAGTTTATAGAAGAAGGCTTCCGCAAGGACGTATAAAGCAACCAGCAAACAGATAATATCGTACAACATCTGCATAACTGGTGCCGCTCGTAAGAGACCTCAGGTACATTTTTTCTGGTGTTACGGCAGATATCTGCAAGTCCGTATTTGCATTACGTAGCTAGAGTAATCCCACTGTTCGTCATATCTTCCATGCGACGCCCAGTGTCAGCAGAAACCGTTGGTTTGTTCCCCTTTACAAATATAAATATTCTAAATTGGAATTTTACATCCCATTCGATAGAGCGCTCCCAGATGAGTTTGTTCCGATATATGTTCCATTGATACGTATTAACAGGAACAGTGAAGTACGAAGAATAAACAGCAATCCAGCAGCGACTCAAGTAGCGCCGGGCGGTTGGCGATAGCAGTCAGCGCTGGCCTGGACAGTGCTATCGCTTCGGAAGTTATTCCTCGAGTTCTACTCCTCCTGTTAATACATGTCCATAAATAAACCTTCGTATACATAATATGGGACCACTCTGTCGAATTGATATGTAAATTTTTTTTTTCTTTCTGTTCACGCCTTCCATAGAGACCGAGCGTCATCAAAATTTGCCCGTGGAGGAACATCCACCGCCAACATCTGCACACGTTGCAGGCGATAGGGACAGGATTATCTTTCATGCAGGAGAGTCAAAACCCTACCCAAGACTACTCAATGCAGGCGGGAAACATGTCAAGAGCGTGTACTGGGATTGATCTCATTATTGTGTAAAACTGTATCCCTTGGAGGTCAATATGAACATATTTTGTAGCATAGAAAAAATCAATACCATACATTGTATTGTATAACGTACCACTACTAGCTGCTTCAGTGCAGAGTCATCGTCCATTTCCCGTAATTTACAGTTATGAACTTTTTTGTTCCTATTCCAGTCAAGTGTGTACTCTCGGGGCATCTTCCCTTATTTTTCACTCTATATAATACTACCGTATAAACATGGACCAGTTTGCAAACCTATATAATGGAATCACCTGTAAGTAAAGCAGTCCTTCATCCGACGGTTGATTTTAATACCACTGTGCTTTTCTCAGCATATATGTCCACCATAATTCCTCAACAACAGCTGTAGTCAAGGAATAATGTTGTGAACAGCACTGTAAAGCATGTACGAAGTCATGATGAGGCATTGGCGTTGGATGTTGTCTTTCAGCATCCCTTGAGATGTCAGTTGATCACGATACACTTGTGACTTCAGGTAAACCCAAAGTCAATAATCACACGGACTGAGGTCTGGGGACCTGGGAGGCCAAGCATGACGAAAGCGGCGGCTGAGTACACGATCATCACCAAACGACGCGCGCAAGATATCTTTCACGTGTGTAGCAATATGGGGTGGCTCTAACAAAACCCCATGACATTCCAAGCATGTGTGTTAATTTTTACCTCTCTGTCTACATTATTCCGTGGTTTATTAAGTTTTCAAATTTGTACTGACTTTTTGATCACCCGGTGCATTGTCGCATTTCTTATTCTCGTCCTACTTTGCCTATTACCGACTACATTCACTATTAAGAGCTACAGTACGAACAGAACTGACTGCTATTTCGTATCGCACATTAATTGAGGTTAAAAGTAAGGCGGTTTGCCGGCCGGTGTGGCCGTGCGGTTCTAGGCGCGGCAGTCTGGAACCGCGTGACCGCTACGGTCGCAGGTTCGAATCCTGCCTCGGGCATGGATGTGTGTGATGTCCTTAGGTTGGTTAGGTTTAAGTAGTTCTAAGTTCTAGGGGACTGATTACCACAGATGTTGAGTCCCATAGTGCTCAGAGCCATTTGAACCAGCCAATAAGGCGGTTTATGAGGTAGGAGAGTCATTTTTTTCAGTCAGCAGTGTAACTGGTTTGATGCCACTTGCCATGAATAATTGCAGCCCACATCTTTAATTATTTGTAAGATGTATTCCAATCTGTCTTCCTCTACAGTCTTTACCCACTGCAGCTCTCTCTAGCACCATAGGAGTTATCCCCTGCTATCTTCAGAGATGTCCAATTAGATTGACCCTTCTTTTTGTCAGTGTTTTCCACATATTCCTTTCCTCGCCGATTCCGTGGACATCTTCCTTTTTCCTTCACCTGTCAGTCCACCTCCTTTTCTACATTCTTTCTGTAGCATCACATCTCAAATGCTTCGATTCTCTTCCGTTCAGATTTTCCTCCAGTTCATGTTCCACTACAAAAAAGTGCTGTGCTCTAAAAGTACATTCACAGGAATTTATTCATCAGAGGAGGCGTATATTTGATACTAATAGACTCTCTTGGCCAGGAACGCTCTACCTGCCACTGTTAGTCTGTTTCATATGTCCTCCTTGCTTCGTCCTTCATGTGTTGTTTTGTTACCTAGGTAATAGAGTTGCTTAACTTTTCAATGAATCACACAATGCCATAAAAATTGACATGCGTAGCGAATCACACGAAACTGAATGATAAAACTGCCTATCAAACCACATTATGCCCTCAGGAAGTGATTAGTGAGTAGCTCAATTGCTGAAAAAATGTTTCCTGAGCACCGTTCTGATCATTATTGTGGTGCGCACGGGATGCTGAGTAAAGTGTAGGAACATCAAAGAGTGCAGCGCGGAAGGCACTACTGGCTTTCATGGAGATGGCCCCTCGGGGCTGAATGGAGCCAGGGAGTTGGCTGTTTCTTATCGCGGAAGCAATATCCGCGCTGGGCCTGCCGGGAAGCCTCGCTTAACCGCCAGAGCGTCATCAGAATTATTTTAAACTGCGTTACAGGCGGTAACCTCGTTATGATCCCATCCATTCTGCCGGCGCCGCTTCTCCGAAGGAAAACTTTGTCCGTCATGTCAAATGCTCCGGCAGGCCTTATCGGGAACTTTCTGCCTCCCTGGGATGATCCATCATTTAAAATTCACTTCCATCGTGCGACAAAAAACTCGCCATAAGATCTCTTCCTGGAACCTGTCACGGCTCACTTGATAGTAAGTAATTTTCTACACTTCTTCCTAACTGCCGTTCTGAAATAACGTTTGTAAAGCTAAAGAGAATACTAAAAACAATAATGAAAACGAGAAAGAAACCATACCGTATAAACTATCTCCTCCACTATTTTCCGAAAGTCTGGCATGTGGACTCATTGTCAGTGTAAGAAAATATCTGTGATTTTGGCGAAATCTAGCAGTCACTGACTGGAAACTCTGTTAGAGGTTTAGTTAAGATGATACCAAAACCACAATCAGTCACTTTTTTGACTAGTTGTTTATTATTCCTTTATTATTCCACGTACCGCTTTTCGAACCTTTTCGGGTTCAGTTTGAGATGTTTCTCGAAGGTACATCACTATTTCTTGCGTAATAATGGATGCTTACTTGCAACAGTATGGGCAGCAAGCTGGATGCTGACAAAGTTTCACCATCGTGCATACAGATTGCGTAAAAGTGTGTGAAGTGATGTACCAACTAGCCCTCAAAATCGGAGCATACAGATGGACACTAACAGGAAAAGCTGCCCATACCGCCGCAAGCCAGCATGCAGCAGTTTGCTAGAAATAGGGATGTAACTTCCAGAAAAGCATCTGAAGATGAACCTGAAAAGATTCGAAAACCGGTTCATGGAATAATAAATAACTGTTCAAAAAATGACTTGTTGCAATTTTATGTATTTACATTCAATTAAAGTCACGAATTCTAAGATATCGATAATGGATAAGCTTAATCTTAATACCAAAACTTCTTTCGATTTACAGAGATATGACTCAAAGTAAGGTATGTAAATTCTGAATGTCTTGTACATTCAAATTCCTTTCATTTTTTATCACTGTAATGAAAGACAAACGAAATTATTTATATATCTACTACAACTATAATTCTGCATATTTCGCCGCCAACAGTGCGAAATGTAATGGTGATGGTAGAATACGCAGCAGCATAGCAGTCACGTGAGTGGCTGAGAAAATGTACATTATATGTTAACGTGTCTCACATACCAGGGAATAGTGATGCACTGCATTTAATTCAGAACCGCAAGTGGAGAAACGAACGCCACACGTTCACCATCTGAAGTATTTAAAATTAGAAACTAATCGGAATTAAACTGATATTTCGGAAAATTCAACTCCTGTGATTCAAAGATATTAAAACAGGTACATATAAATTTCATATTCAGGTCGCTATTTCGACCTATATCCGCATATAATCTAGTGTGCTTCCTGAAGATGCGTCTCCATGCAGCGTGAATATTACCAACGACTCTGTGGCTCACGATGAAAACCGTCTCCTTTTGCTTAGTTGTCAAATGTTACCACACTAGATTGCATGTACCAGCGGTGTTAAAATATATTACTCTGAAGATAACTACCAGCTTTCTGGAAACAGCTCTATCAAGCTTTCTTATAAAAAAGTCAACAACCGATTTCTAGTGTAGAGTTTGAAATTCAAGAAATGGCTGTTGCCTATTTCCAACAACTTTTCGACACTTGATTACGTTGCCATCTATATTTAAAGTTACGTTCAGTGACTACATAGGAAACGCTTACATGACAACTTACTGAAGCCGTGTTCCCATCTCTGTTCTTCAGATTTCAGAAAAAACAGAAATTTATTGCTGATACTTTCATTTTCCAGTAAGAGGTAACGAGAATCAATTTTGACTCTACAGTGTATCTTGTATGTTTACATATAACGTTATTGTACCTGTTTATTTCTGTATAGGTCAGCTTGCTTTAGTGTCTGCAGAAAATGTTAGATTGAAATTAATACTATCAGAGGACCTAATACGAAGCTTTAGATTGAAATTAATACTATCAGAGGGTCTAATACGAAGCGAAATATTATTTTACTGCATATGTTCTAGGTCTGTACCATCGTGGTACACAAGTATCTTGTTCATATTTCCTGGAAAACAGGAGTTAATGTAATGTCTCCAACGTACAGTATTACGATCATATAAATTATACAAATGTTTAGTATCTTGTATCAAGAAAGTATCTGAGTCAATATCTGTCTCCCGTTACAAATTTATGTTTCTATAACCCGGTTAATAAGAGCCCAGGGGCGTGAAAGGGAAGCAGTGGTTGAGAAGGGAGTGAGACAGAGTTGTAGCCGATCCTTGATGTTATTTAATCTATCTGCAGGTTGAACAAGCAGTAAAGGACACAAAAGAAAAATTTGGATTAGGAATTAAAATCCATGGAGTACAAATAAAAGCTTTGATGTTTGCCGATGACCTTGTAATTCTGTCGGAGACAGCAAAGGGCCTGGAAGAGCAGTTGAACGGAAAGGACGGTGTCTTGAAAGGAGGATCTAGGTTGAACATCAAGAAATGCAAAACGAAGATAATGGAATGTAGTCGAATTAAATCAGGTGATGCTGAGGGAATTAGATTAGGAAATGAGACACTTAAAGTAGTAAATGAGTTTTGCTATTTGGGATGCAAAATAACTGATGATGGTCGAAGTAGAGAGGATATAAAACGTAGACTGATAATGGTAAGGAAAGCGTTTCTGAAGAAGAGGAATTTGTTAACATCGGGGGTATAGATCTAAGTGTCAGGAAGTCCTTTCTGAAACTATCTGTATGGTGTGTAGCTATACGACAAATAATTTAGACAAGAAGAGAATAGAAGCTTTCGAAATGTGGTGCTACAGAAGGATACTGAAGATTAGATGGGTTGATAACGTAACTAATGAGAATTGAGGAGAAGAGGAGACTAGAAGAAGGGATCTGTTGGTAGTAAGCTTTCTGGGGCACCAAGGGATCACCAATTTCGTATTGAAGGGAAGCATAGAGGGTAAAAATCGTAGAGGGAGACCAAGGGGTGAATATACTAAGGAGATTCAGAGGGATGTAGGTTTCAGAGATGAAGAAGCCTGCACAGGATAGAGTAGCATGGATAGCTGCATCAGATCAGTCTCTGGACTAAAGACCACAACAACAACAACAACAACAAGCCGGTTAATGTATTTTCAGAATGTGCATGTATCATTTCTACACGTTTAAAGTTGCGTTATGTGTGACAACTGCGAAAATCCCATTCGAAAACTACGGTTTATCATGCAAGAATAAAGTCTTTGATCTATGTATATTCAGTTTGCCACAATACACTTTTACACGCCTCTCTAAAACCCCTTTTTTATGAGAATTTAAGAATAAATTTCTGTATGGTTGATGTAAAGATTCACAGGAAAATCTGAAGCGATGAACATTCCGTCCTTATGGAATCTGTTCAGGGGCATGGTGATATTTGCGCCTGATTCATTTCGGTGACTTAGGAAGGTAGGACAAAATTATTAAAAATTCACCCCGCGCTTTAAATGTCGTGCATTCATTTGGATCTTCTTATCACTAGCTGCCATTTAAAATGCATTTAGTGGATAAAGTAGTTAAAATCTTTATTTTACGACTGTATTATTTTCAACTAGGAATTACTGGAGTATAAAATAGCAGCCTTTAAACGAATTTCACCCTATGGAAGTGTGCCCCGTGGAATCAAAAGATTTTATATTTTACTGGCGATATCTTTCATTTGTCCTTTTTATATGTAGATTCGTTTCGCGGTACATCACTAACGTGGATGTGTACCTTGCGCACCAGTTAATGAAACTACTGTAGCTATACATACTGATAGCAGTTACCACAAATAAGCGAAGAAAAATTTCGGCACTGAACGAACTTGGCCACTCGACAGTTAGAAGAAGCGATAAATTTAAACTAATTTTTCCCGAAAGAGTAGCACGTTGAAGCTCCGAGCAGAATACATTGAATTGCAAATTACTACTTATGGAAGTAATTTGAATGTTTCTGCAGTTTGCAAATAGCATTATCGGCTATTACGTTCCGGTTACATACTTGACCTGGCGTTCGTGACGCTTGAAACATTTTGCCAGTCTAGCAAAAGTATAATTAACAGAGAACGCAGTCATTAATTAACATGGAGAAAAAAGTTAATAACACACTGCAACTTAAGCTGAGTGAGTATCGATTTATTCAAGCGACCACAATACAGAGATTGTAGAAACATGTAAGGAATTCTTAAAGGCTTATTAATATTACTGTGAATTAACTTCGATATGTGTGTAACAATATACAATATGTATCAGACCGTCAACAAACACAATATAGTTATTGGAAGGAGCTTAATATCAAACTTTCTATCGTAAATTTCTAACTTGATCGTGGGGCAACTGAGAATTCTGGGCGAGTAGCAGCTGGATGACTCATACAATACGGAAACCTCCAAGAACAACATTCTTGGCAGTAGGTACAGTGTACTGGAATCCCCTAAAGAATTCTTTGCGACTGAATTGCTATTTTCTGACGAAGATAAATTTAAAATGTTGCAGCAGTTACAATAATTGACTTTAGAGCCCATTTTCTCATTCATAGTCACCATATCTGACATCAGGTATTTTTCTAGGGGAGACATCTCAGATGTCAGGGCTTTTTCACATTTAGATACTTGTGCAAACATCCTCACCGCACAGTCCTGTCATGCGATTGTTCGTTCCAACTACTATGCACAACAAGAAGAATCTGGGTGGCACTCAACAGAATGAGAACTGGTGTTGAACGGTCCAACGAGCTGATGGCCAAGTGGGGCTACGTGGACGGCCGTCACTGTGACTGCGGCGAAATACAGACGTTGCAGCACATAATCGAGTGTGAAATTCATGGTTTTCGGGACGGTTCACTAGAGGATCTGCTTAGACTCACGGACTGTGCCATTTCTTGGCTTTGTAATTTAAGTGCTCCTGTTTAATTGTTAATTTTTTTGACAGATTACAACATGTATACACTGTAGGTTTATAAGTACTGTAATATGTATAACTAAATTTATAATGAATAGCGTTTCGTTGAATTTGCATGTTAATTAAGTTTCTCGTGCAAGTTGTGAATAGTACTGTAAGGCATCTTGCATATCGAACGCAAAATAAATAAATAAAATTTTCAGCAATGGCGACAGAGACGATACGGTGCTGCCTGCGTTCAAACAAGTACTCTGGCCAAATTTAAAACTTAATAAAGTTCTCTGACTCCTCAAGCAAATTACGTAGGTACAGATATTGTGGGGTACAGATATTGTCCACATTAACAGTTAGTTATCCGATACAAAACAAAAACAGTGGTGTCAGCCTGAGGATGGGCTGCCTCCTCTCATTATTAAATAATATCTTCATTTTGATAGTGCACTCCATCCTAAGGCATGGATGAAACAGTTTGTTTATTCACTGCCTCCTAAATGACCATTGTGCCATCATTTGGAATTTGCTTGTGGGTACCTAGAGGATGACTCCAGAACAGTAATTCACTCTATAGATTCTGACTACAGCACCTAAAGGAGTTTAGAGCCGACTTCCTCATCTGATATTCATCATCTGATGTGCAAGTTAGAGTAAAAAAGGTCATCATTAATGGACAGAACGTAATGACGTTGAGCTTTCGTAGTCCGTTAAAATACTTCACAGCTGTGTTACGAAAAATATAGTTTCTGGACATTCTGTTCAGTCTGTCTGAATTAATTCAGATTTGGGACATGTGGTTGTCAGCAAACTGCCAACAAACACTTGTAGGGAGATGCAAAGAGGATATTGCGGTATCCACATAGTTTTTGCATGACTCATTAGAATATATATGTGATGATAACGATATGGGAAATCGACCAAGATATCCATAAAATAAATTCGACCAAACCCCAGTGATTTTATAAAAAAGCAGTGCAATGAATGCCTTCCATCTTGCGACTGCGGGCACTATCAGTTGTATCAACAAAATCGGTATAACTAGAATGATATTGAGGGCATTAGCGAGTATAGCTTTGGACAAGAAGCTAGTAGTCCCAAAGATTTAATAGTGAGCTGAGATCAGTGGGATTCGATCTCATAACCTGTAGCAGTATCAAAAATCTGGTAATCCACCACCACAACGATGGGAGAACAACATGGGTGTAAAGGAGCTGGACGAGTGCATGAAATGCCGAGAAACAACTGACACAAATTCATCAGGTGTTGATGATATGCAAGAGGCATTGTTGGAGGAAAAGGCGAGTAGGGTACCTAAAATATGAATCTGAGTGTTATTGCTTCTGTAAGGGCGACCATCCTGAGGTTATCTGATACCACATTTTGGAAATGTCCCTAGAACAACGAATGACCTCCACCGAGATTAGAAAATGATGTACATTTAGAGAAAATTATTTATCTTCAAATTTTCGGGGAAAACTAGGTTTGAAGATTTTTTTGTGATAAAATCTCTCTCTTTCAATTGCTTATCTGATTAATCGTATACTCGTATGGATTATAAATGGTTTTCACTGTGTTTTCTAGTTTAAACGAATGTTTGTGTTATGATATTTGTAACCCAGACCATTGTAAGGGGTGTATTTCTTTACGAAGGACGTTTGAAAAGTCCGTACAAAGCCGAGAAATGGCACCAGCGACGCGTGTCGAGGTCATTTGTAGTAAGTAGCATCTTTGGAAAGAACGCACACCAAATTTCAGCCATATTGGTCTAATTCTTTGTGTTTGGCATTCGTGTGAGTCAAGGAAGTCGAGTGATTGCCAAAAAATGGACGAAATAGAAATTCGTGTGGTGATTACACATTAGTTTATGAAAGGTGAAACACCTCAGGAGACTAAAGAGAAGCTTCATAAACATTACGGTGACTCTGCACCTTCGATTAGAATAGTTTATATGTGGTTTGAAAATTTTAGGAGTGGCCATCTGGGCACAAGTGATGCTGAACGTTCTGTAAGCCCTGTGGAGATTACGACTCCAGAAATCATTGATATAATCCATTATATGGTGATGGACGACAGAAGAGTTAAGGTGCGTGAGATTATTAGTGCTAAGGGCATCTCGAATGAACGGGTGCATAATATTTTGCATAAACATTTGGACATGAGAAAGCTGTCCGCGAGATGGGTTCCGCGATTGCTCACGCTTGACCAAAAACGGAATCGTTTGCAAGGATGGTTTGCAGCTATTCAGAAAGAATCCGCGTAACGTTAAGCGTAGTTTTGTCACTGTGGATGAAACATGGATACATTACTGTACTCCTGAGACCAAAGAACAATATAAACAATACGTTACCTAGGGAGAAACTGCACCAAAAAAGACGAAGACCATTCCTTCGGCAGGAAAGGTTATGGCGACTGTCTTTTGGGATTCGCAAGGGGTAATCATCATCGACTATCCAGAAAAGGGTAAAACTACTACAGGTGCATATTATTCATCGTTAATGTACAGTATGATTGCACTGGAACGCAAAAAGTCCTTTTCCATCACGACAATGCACCAGCACACACCTCAGCAGTTGTGGTCGCAAAATTAATGTAAATCGGATTCTAACTCATTTCACATCCCCACTATTCTCCAGACCTGGCTCCCTCAGACTACTGTTTGTTAATCTATTTGAGTAAATGGCTGGCGGGACAAAAATTTTATTAAAACAATTTTACAGTCTTGGACAATTCCTATTATTCGGAATGGCTCAACAAATTATGACAGCGTTAGACAAAGTGTATAAGTCTAAAAGGAGACTATGTCGAAACATAAAAAAGGTTCACCCCATAACACGTAAGTAGTTTCTATTTGTGCACGGACTTTTCAAACGCCCCTCGTACATAAGTGACGTCTATGATCTGATTCGATTAATTATTGGTCAAACCACGTTACTGTTGAAAGGACTATCAACATGGAAACGGTGAAGTTAAGTGTGTGTTGTCGATTTGGAGATCTGTTGGCTTATTGCAGGATTCAGATGAAGTCAGTCTTGAGATCCTGTGGTGCCGACTTGAATTTTCGTTGAATAGCCTTCACGAGGTTGAACGTCCACAATGTTCTGTCAAATTGTTTTGTTCGCTAGGAGACTTGTACGTGATACTCATATCACTTCAGCGAGCAAGCTGTCAATTTTCTGTCTCTAAATGATTTGCAAATCTGATTTTGTTTCCAGGCTTTCTTGAATGGATGATTGTGTAAGGAGTTGATTGTCGTTGTTCAGGGTAATGTAGAAATGTGTAGATTTTTTTAAACCATATCAGATCAAAACCTGGATCTATGCAGTTACTTTTTGTCCACACGAGTAGTTGTCTAGGCTGTGTATGAGTAAGTGAAAATGTAAAAAGTGATATTTATTGGTGTGAATTTATGTCTTCATGATTGGAACATGTGTATATATGTGCACAGTAGAAATAATTTGAGTTATACTTGAGAACTGTCTCTTGCTTTAACCTAAATGAAGTAAAGCGATTATCAGATAACAGGAAAGTAAGCATGTATGTCTAGTGTAGGATATGAGGTAGACAGAGCGAACATTGCAAAAAGTGGAAGTATTGAGTTAGTTCTGTACCTTAAGCTAGGGATGATCACATCATTGCCCAAAGTATATAGATTTGAACCTATGAATGGCAAAGAACCGCTCATTATCTTTATTTATGTATTAATAGTTGTGAAAGTATGACATATGATTATAGCTTCAGAGAAATACTTGGCATTTTATTGCACAATCGAAGATTTCTTGTGGGGTTGGGGAATCCAAAGAATGGCTTGTCCCAATGAAATGTTGTGTGCTCCACACTCTTCAGTATGTACACCAATGGCCTATCGAGTTCTAATATGTGAAAAAGCTTCATATATGCAGACAATCTCGCTTTAATCACCCAAGTAAAAAGTCGGGGGAAACTGAAGACGTTCTTGCAACTGAACTAAAGGTTTTCACTGAGTATTATACTACGAACCACCTGAAATCCAAACCTGAGAAAAAACAGGTCTGCGTCTTACTTCGAAATAGACATGGATATAGAAAATTATAAGGTACGCGCAAATGAGAAGGAGACGACAGTTATACTGGGTCAGTGCATATGTTCCTAGCGTCGTTCCATACGATTAATGAACACGACAGACGCACATAACAGAGATTTTAGTCATCAATAATATATCCTCGTTCAATATTTACAACAGTCTACCAACGCTGAGGTAGCATTTCGATTCAGTGACTGTAGGTAACTTCTCGATTCAGCGACTGTAGAAACCACGTGGTTTTGAAGAGAAGAACTAGTCGAGCTGCAGTCGGAGCGCATTTTCTTCCGGAGTGGGTGTTCCGTGAAGGTTGCTCGATAGAGAGCACAGAACATGAAAATCTGAGCGTTAAAAATCAGGTGAGTAAGGTGCGTGAGGACTAACTTCCCAACCCAACTCCTGTATAGTATTTTTTGTCAGTCGAGCAGATAGCGGGCGGGCGTTATGGTGGGGCAGCATTGTTTCAGGAAGTCTTTCTGGTCGTTGTTCCTGGACTACATGTGCAAGACCTCCAAGTTGTTGACAATAAATGTCAGCAGTAATGGTTATACGTCGGCAATTCTTAGTACACCACGTTCCACCAGATGCATAACATTATCCTTTGTTGGTGCATGCTGGTCTCCTTATGAGGAGTTACTGCTTGATTTGGGTCAACCATTTCTTTCTCATCCTTATGTGAGCATAAAGACACCATTCATAGTCATCAGTAACGATAGAGATATGTGGAAATTTGTGGTAAGTTCCCATGGGACCAAACTGATGAGGTCATCGGTCCCTAGGCTTACACACTACTTAATCTAACTAAGCTTTAAGGAAGAAGAAAGATGGTCATCCACAAGATGAAGAGAAGAAGGAGCAGCTCAAGTTCGATATCTCGGCAATATTTAGTTTAAATTAGACAGAATCTTAGGGAAACATTTATGTCAAAATAATCTGTGCTCTTCCGCGTTCGGAGAAGAACGATCTGGTGTTGAGGAGAGGGGGAATCTACAGAATACCTTGCTACTGTGCCAAAGCCTACTTGGTCAGACGACGCGCACAGCGAGTGAAAGGAGCGTTGAACATAATCGACACGCTCGCCTGTCGCACCCTAGTAGGTCATAGCGGACTACTGCTTCTCCAAAGGACATTCCATGGATTATCTTGTCACGGGGATCTTGATATTGGCTTCGGCGAGACCCTTCTCGGATTCGGTCACTAAGGTATCGGTGAAAGTACGTTTAGTAAAAGATCTTACTAATAATGATGGTGGATTTCAGCTTGATAGGACGTTGAATCGGGTCATATCCTTACTGTCTTCAGGAAGAAAACATGTTACAACCAATGACATGTCTAGGGACAGTTGATTTCATAAATTTTACATCCTAAGTTTGACTGCGACCCGCATTCCGACAGTATCATGATTACGCATGAGCCTGCGTGCCACAGATGGAGCAGTATTTGAAGACGGCGCGAAACTTGACAGAGGTCACACATGTAGTGGCTGTTTTGGTGCATGCGTTTCCGCGCCTAATTTAGGTATGAAATTTTCGATGTGAACTAGCAATCTCCAGTGTGAAACATTCATATGAAGATGGCTGAATCGTTGTCAGCAGAAATATCCCGACAAGAAATAGAAATCATTTGGCAGCATTCCGTAATTTCATGGAACAAACGAAATGCAGTCAGTAGTAAAAGATGTAAGGCTACGTACGCCGAAACAGAGCTCTGTCAGCCGGATGTGTTGTTGTGTCGCTATGCAAACAGCTGCTGGCGAAAATAACAGTCGCCTTTAAATCCTCGATAACATCGAGGCTTTCTCATAGTGACTCATACAAATACGGGTGACTGTTGTGGTAGAAGCGCGAAGCAGCCGAACCTAGACCACTCCACATGTAAGGGCTCTTCTTTCGCCTTATCGACTGTAAATGCATTGATGTGAAAGGAGACAGAATGATAAGAAACAAATCCTTAACCTAAGAGGAAGGTAAAATGTTCACATTGCCATGAAATGATTTCATTTACCAAGCAACGGTGTGCTAGTGTAAGTAGGCTGTTTAGGTTCTTATATTGGTAACGCCACGTAGCGCTCTGTATGAAAATCACTGGCCGTACTGTGTGCAGTCTGTGGCTGGGTGGCATTGTTGGAATTTGCTATTGTAGTGTTGGGCAGTTGGCTGTTAACAGCCCGTAGCGTGCGCAGTTGGAGGTGAGCCACCAGTGAGGTGGTGGATGTGGGGAGTGAGATGGCGGAGTTTTGGGAGCGGATTATCTGGACAGAGACAGTAAGTTTGTAATATTGGATATCATGGACTCATATAGATATTATGACTTTTGAACACTATTAAGGTAAATACATTGTTTGTTCTTTACCAAAATCTATCATTTGGTAACTATGCCTATCAGTAGTTAGTCCCTTCAGTAGTTAGAATCTTTTATTTAGAGGTCCTTGGTTCAAGACTTCCCTCGAGTGAAAAGTTTAATTTTTTATTTTCAGAAAATTATTATCTGTCCGTCCGTCCGTCCTTCCGATGCGAGGTAACTGCGCCGTAGTATGGGGACGCTACACCTAAACAAACATCGAAACACACGACGTCAGTCGACTACAGCGCACGGATGATAGAGTACTCCTGCTAACGAGGCTCCCTTGCTGGCAGTTGACTACTGTTCGCTACTTTGGACGGACAGATAATAATTGTCTGAAAACAAAAAAATTAAACTTTTCACTCGAGGGAAGACTTAAATCAAGGACCTCTCGTTCCCCAGCTGTTCACGCTAACCACGGGATCACGGCGCTCCTGATCTCACGCTATCCTTGATGTTGCATATCTTCCGCATGGACTAATCAGTTTGTATATTTTGCTTATTTTTTCCATAGTTCCACACAACTTCTTCCTGTTTTCTCGGCTGATCTCTGTTCAGTTTTGCATGGCCTCTCCATTGTGCCAACTTATAACTAAATCTGAGGGGGGGGGGTGCGATGGGGAGGTTCCCTTGTAAGCACTATGGGACTTAACATCTGAGGTCATCAGTCCCCTAGACTTAGAACTACTTAAACCTAATTAACCTAAGGACATCACACACATCTATGCCCGAGGCAGGATTCGAACTTGTAAAAATAGCAGCAGCGCGGTTACGGATTGAAGCGCCCAGAAACGCTAAGCCACAGCGGCCGGCTAAATAAATTTCCATTTCATTGTTGTAACTTTGCATTAATAATACTCAATAAATTTAGCCCATAGTGATATTTCACAGTTGATTAAGCCACTAATGTCAATGTTAAAGTAGTATACAGAATAAGAGCACGAAACACTACGTGAGGTATGGAGCACTCCACAAACCACTAGCGTAAGAACCCCTCCTGGCCACACCACTGCCGGGTTAAGAAACACCTGAACACTTGATGATACCTAATGGAGTTCTTTCTACTCCACGAGGGCAATTGTTTACAACGCCGATAAGCTCTCCCGGCGATCGCAAGGTAGCGCGGCGGTGCCGGAGAAAGCGTGGAAGCGGGCGCTGGCGCAGGCGCCGTGTTTAGCATCTAAAGCAGGCACGGAGACGGACGGCTGGCGGCGCGGCACAATGGCGCGCAGGTGCGACAAAGCCCGCCGTCCATTAGGCGCTGCCGATGTAAATACGCGCCCCGCCGAGTTTTATCGCTGGCGAGGCGGCGCTGGGTCCGCCGTGGCGCCTGGATGGTGCCTGCCGCGCGCTGCCCTACTGCACCCCACGGTCAAACAAAGGCTCTCCCTACCTCTGGCCGCCCGCCGCTGCCCGCACACGGACGTCACGCGAGCAAAAACGTGGCGAGTCGCCGGCGGCGACCAAAAACACCCGCGTGCCAACTTGTCCCCCGGTGCTCGGTGCTAAATTACTTGGGGTGCTCATTAATCTACCGGCGTCGCTGCCCGACGCGTCTTGTCCGACTGCAATGGACCTCCCGCGCTGACGTTTATTACGTGCGATGAGCGAAAGCGGCGCCCGGTGCAATTTCCACGACGTGTGAGTGCCTTGTAATTCCTGTTTTTTTTTTTTAATTCGGCCGCATTTAAACAGTTCATTGTTTTGCCGCTGCGGATGAAGCAATTTCCACACCGCAGCGATATTTCCAGTTGCTGCGAGGCACACAGAGCCCCGTCGTCATCCAGGTCTGATCAATTCATATTAGTTCTGTTCTCGGTACAAATAAATAAAAATACATAATTGGACACATGTGTGGGGCTCCACAACTCATATATATATATATATATATATATATATATATATATATATATATGCGATGAGACGCCTGATTATTAGCAGATGCACAGTGGCAATAGAAACGCTAGGTGTCGTTACACTCTGCTGGACAATCTCGTAAAGTTAACATGCACATCCCATGATTACGGCTCAAACTTCAATGGATATAACTCTCTTCCTTCGTGTAATTGAAAAGAGCGATACTTTAAATTTGAGTGCAAACTGTACATTTTCTTACTATTAAGTGCCCGTTTTGTATTTTGCATTTTATGTTGTTGTACATAAAACAGCCAAAAATCCTTATTTGGTGCTTGTTTCGGTTCATAACCAGTACAATTTTGTCTTTTGAAAAGGAAAAAGGGCGTAATTCTTTGGAAGAAGCAAATCTCACAGGAAATACCCAACAGTATTCAAATGCGCATTCAAATACAGAGATATATAAAAAGGCACAATATGGCGCTGCGGTGGGCAACGCCTATATAAGAGCCGGCCGGAGTGGCCGAGCGCTTCTAGTCGCTACAGTCTCGAACCGTTCGACCGCTACGGTCGCAGGTTCGAATCCTGCCTCAGGCATGGATGTGTGTGATGTCCTTAGGTTAGTTAGGTTTAAGTAGTTCTAAATTCTAGAGGACTGATGACCTCAGAGGTTAAGTCCCATAGTGCTCATAGCCATTTGAAACCTATACAAGACAAAAAAACGTCTGATGCAGCTGTTAGATCGGTTACTGCTGATACAATGGCAGGTTATCAAGATTTAAGGGAGTTCGAACGTGATGTTATAATTGGAGCAGCAACCGTGAAATAATGCATCTCCGAGGTGGCGATGAAGTGGTGATTATCCCTAACGACCATTTCACGAGTCTACCATGAGTATCAGTAATCCGGTAAATCTCCGACATCGCTGCGGCCAGGAGAAGTTCATGCAAGAACGGGACCAACAACGACTGAAGAGAATCGTTCAACGTGACAGAAGTGCAACCCTTCCGCAAATTGCTACAGATTTCAATGCTGGGCCATCAACAAGTGACAGCGTGCGAACGGTTCAACGAAAAATCATCGATATGGGCTTTCTGAGATGAAGGCCCATTCGTGTACCATTGATGACTGCACGACACGAATCTTTAAGCTTCTCCTGGGCCCGATAAAACAGATTTGGACTGTTGATGAGTAGAAACATGTTGCCTTGTCGGAGGAGTCTCGTTTAAAACTGTATCGAGCGGATGGACGTGTATGGAGACAGTCTCATGAATCCATGGACCCTTCATGTCAGCAGGAGACTCTTTAAGCTGATGGAGGTTATGTAATGGTGTGGGCCGTATGAGACCCCGGGGATATGTCTAGATACTACTCTGATAGGTGACACGAACGTAAGCATGCTGTCTGATTACCAGCATCCGTTCATGTCCACTGTGCATTCCAACGGACTTGGGAAATTCCAGAAGGAGAAAGCGACACCCCATACGTCCAAAATTGTTACAAAGTGGCTCATGGAACACTCTTCTGAATTTAAACACATGCTCTCGCTGCTAGGTCACAGACATGAGTATTATTGAGCATATCTGGGATGCTTCGCTACGTACTGTTCACAAGAGATATCCGCCCCCTCGTTATCTTACGCACTTATGGACAGGATTCATGGAGTGAGTTCCCTCCAGCGCTACTTGAGACAGTATTCGAATTCATGCCACGTCGTGTTGCGGAAATTTTGCGGGCTTGCGCGGTTCCAGTTTCTTTGGGTTTTCAGTTTAGTTTCTTTCACAACATAAGTAACAAAAAAAATTTTGATTTCCTGGATGGAAACTCGTAGAAAGGCACTCAGTACCCTGTTGTGTTAGTGCATTGTTAGTAGTTCGTTCGTTCGTGTTAATTACCTCAAAAATTATTTTTAGCACTGATTTTGTTATGATTCATAGTTGTTGTTGTGAAATTGTCACCCACTCTTCTCGTGCCGCTCTTTTCAGCTCACAAACGGACTCAAATGGCCTTCCATTGCAATAAATACGCCTTGCAAGTATTACTCAAGATTTCTACTGGGTTCAAGTCGAGACTACGATCCGACCAGGATAAGAAATAGATATTTCTGTCTTAAAACCACTTTTGGTTGTAACAGGATCATATACATATGTTTTTTTGTACTTTCAACATTGCAGCCCGGTCAGCAATCCTTATAATCTAATATAGAAGAAACTATCAGCCTCGATTGCGGTAATTTTTAGAATTTGACTACGCCTATTCAGGCTGTTAAAGATTTATTTCCAGACCACGCCCTCTTACACAAATTATAGATTCAGGTATATCTTCTGAAGAAGGGTCAATTATCTGCGCTGAAACCTAGGTAAACGTTGGTTTCGTTACCGCAATGAGGGCTGATAATTCCTTATATATTATATACATATGCATTATCTTGTTTAAACATCAGATTCGTTGTACGTACCGATTTTTGTTGTTTCGTTGAATGATAACAGTTTTCAGTCTGGCACTGTAATAACCGCGGTTTATGTACGCAACGCGCACTGTCACTAATGGTGTCTGTTTTCTGTCTTCAGTAAAGGCACGTACGCACACAAAAAAAAAATGGTTCAAATGGCTCTGAGCACTATGGGACTTAACTGCTGAGGTCATCAGTCCCCTAGAACTTAGAACTACTTAAACCCAACTAACCTAAGGACATGACACACATCCATGCCCGAGGCAGGATTCGAACCTGCGACCGTAGCGGTCGCGCGGTTCCAGACTGTAGCGCCTAGAACCGCTCGGCCACTCCGGCCGGCCGTACGCACACACCATTTCCGTACAGAGACGACTTTATGCTGAAGTCCATCATCTGCCACCTAAATCGTTGTTGTCTACTGCACTACTGACGTCAAATGCCGTACAATTTTACTGAATTGGTTTGGTAGACTGGGTTTCATTCTACTGCATACGCATTGTGCACAACTGTTCCAGGCAACAGTTTTAATTTTTCTACAAATATCCATGCCTTTATAATGATTTCCACTACTGTACGCCACCCCCACACCCCCTCCCCCCAACCTCCATGAAACAAGAGGCACTCGACTAGGAAAATTGTTGGACAGCCGAGCACCGTATCAAATAAAGCAAAAACTAGCTTTTTCTATTTAGGTTCCTAGGACTTTCAAAGTTGCCTATCAGGCTGTAAAGACTTTTTATGGTATATCAGCAGAGAATTTGATTCAGACGGAAAATTGGAAATATGTGATAAGTTCCTGTGGGACCAAACTGCTGAGGTCATCAGTCCCTAGGTCTACACACTACTCAGTCTATCTTAAACTAACCTACGCTAAGGACAACACACACACATCCATGCCCGAGGGAGGACTCGAACCTCCGACGGGTGCCAGCTGCACAAACCCTGGCAAGCCGCCTCGGACCGTGCGGGGCGCACGGCTTGATTCAGATCTCCCACGCTAACTGAGATGCTAAATGTGAAAGGAGGTAATTTCTGTAAAATGTTGATAGTTTCCTTAATTCGTTTCTAGTTTTCTCGTATTTGGATCATTTGGGGTCTAAATTTTACTTTACAGCTGATGACTAGTTGCAATAACAATGGAAATTTATTATACGTCTGAACATTTTATATGAACATTTTAAGAGCGTATGCCGTATTCACGTTGCACAGTTTTTTGTGATTATTTGCAAATATATGTCGAAAGTACAGTCAAGAGACGATGAGTGCCACGTGATTTTCACTGTTCCAGTACGTATGCCGGACCGTTTTGTCACGGTTGCGGGCATTAACGTTGAGATAAAGGATAGTAATTGTCTTTACTCGAACGTGGGGGCATTATTTCTGGAGCGACATAATATCTAGAACCTTCCACAGCCAAATGTTCTGTTAGCTTACGGGGAGAGGACGAATGAGAATATTCAATGTAACCAACATAATGATGTGAATCACTACATGATTTTAATGTCTGAGATGACCGACGTATGCAATCTTATCCAAATTCCATGGTTTAAATAAACCAATGGATGTTGAAGCGTGCACTAGCTTACCGAAGCGAACTTTTGTTTTGAATTTCGAAGCAGATCGGCAATCTGTGCAACAGTGCAGTATTCAGCAGTATCGAAAGTGAATTGCATAACATGGAAACAGTCCTTAGTTTCTAAAATTATTTTAAAAAACTCATGCTCAGTTTCGATTAAAACACTGGTAACGACTATTTATAAACCATTCAGTGACAGTGGCCGAACGTGCTATTATACGTGGCTACAGCATGGCGGCGGCTTCTGAGTAACTTCATGTATTTCCTGTCCACCTCAGAGGCGGCCTAGAGCAGGGAAAGTAGCTCTAAGATCGGATATCTGTGAGATCCTATGATACTGTTGTTGAGTGCTTGTCCGCGATTGTCCGAGGCAATGCCGTTCCCTTGATCGTTTTAAATTTCTATTCCTAGTGCTCTTAGAAATCGACATCACCAATTACCAAGCTTTCTTTACGGTTCAGGGGCACCTTCGCTCTGCGCATGCACCTCTGTGTTCGCGGCAGTATAATGCACCCTCCTTCCGGCTGACAGCAAGTACTTCCGCTTTAATGCTCCAGGGAGCGGGTCACACTCCCCGGCGTCCTCTAGTCCACAAAGAGACACGCCTTCCTTTCCCGGCAGCCACTTTGAATCGTACGCGTATATGCAGTAACACAAAGGCTGGACTCGTGAGAACTTATATTTTGATCATAGAGAAACAAATACCATTTTCCATCATTCCCAACACTACCTGTTTTACGCACATCACGTAGACTATAGTAATATATATCTCTTGTTGCAGTACGGCTAGAGAAGCGGAACTGAGTTCTGGCGTTAGACTGAGTGCGCCTGGAGTAACACTCGGGTGGAACTTAGATACACTACTGGCCATCAAAATTGCTACACCACGAAGATGACGTGCTACAGACGCGAAATTTAACCGACACGAAGAAGATGCTGTGATATGTAAAGGATTAGCTTTTCAGAGCATTCACACAAGGTTGGCGCCGGTGGTAACCCCAACAACGTGGTGACATGAGGAAAGTTTCCATCCGATTTCTCATACACAAACATCAGTTGACCGGCGTTGCCTCTTGAAACGTTGTTGTGATGCCACGTGTAAGGAAGAGAAATGAGTACCACCAAGTTTCCGACTTCGATAAAGGTCGGATTGTAGCATATCGCGATTGTGGTTTATCGTATCGCGACATTGATACTCGCGTTGGTCAAGATCCAATGACTGTTAGCAGAATATGGAATCGGTGGGTTCAGGAGGGTAATACGGAACGCCGTGCTGCATCCCAAAGGCTTCGTATCACTAGCAGTCGGGATGACAAGCATCTTATCCGCATGGCTGCAACGGATCGTGCAGCCACGTCTCGATCCGTGAGTAAACAGATGGGGACGTTTGCAAGACAACAACCATCTGCACGGACAGTTCGATGACGTTTGCAGCAGCGTGGACTATCAGCTCGGAGACCATGGCTGCGGTTACCCTTGATGCTGCATCACAGACAGGAGCGCCTGCGATGGTGTGCTCAACGACGAACCTGGGCCCACGAATGGCAAAACGTCATTTTTTTGGATGAATCCAGGTTCTGTTTACAGCATCGTGATGGTCGCATCCGTGTTTGGCGACATCGCGGTGAACGCACATTGGATGCGTGTATTCGTCATCGCCTTGCTGGCGTATCACCTGGCGTTATGGGGTGCCATTGATTACACGTCTCAGTCACCTCTTGTTCCCACTGACGGCACTTTGAACAGTAGACGTTACATTTCAGATGTGTTACGACCCGTGGTGCTACCCTTCATTTGATACCTGCGAAACCCTACATTTCAGCAGCATAATGCACTACCCAATGTTGCAGGTCCTGTACGGTCTTTTCTGGATACAGAAAATGTTCGACTGCTGCCCTGGCCAGGACATTCTCCAGATCTCTGACCAATTGAAAACGTCTGGTGAATGGAGGCCAAGCAACTGGCACGTCACAATACGCCAGTCACTACTCTTGATGAACTGTGGTATCGCGTTGAGGCTGCATGGGCGGCTGTACATGTACACGCCATCCAAGCTTTGTTTGACTCAAAGCCCACGCGTATCAAGGCCGTTATTACGGCCAGACGTGACTGTTCTGGGTACTGATTTCTCAGGAATTATACACCCAAATTGGGTGAAAATGTAATCATATGTCAGTTCTAGTATAATATATTTGTCTAATCAATACCCGTTTATCATTTGCATTTCTTCTTGGTGTAGCAATTTTAATGGCCAGTAGTGTATAACGCCCGAGCAGGGTGACGCAGTTGTAACCCACTGTACTCGCAAAGATGAGGGCGGCGGTTCAGTCATCCTTTCGGCGTTCTCAAATTAGATTTTTTGATGTCTCCCTAAATCGAATAAATCATATCCTGGGATGTTTTCTTTATGAAAGATTTTATTTCCCATCCATACCCAATTCGACGTCCGCGGAACATTGTTTGCCAAACTTACTCGCTTCAGATGAGTAAAATATTGACCTAACAGAATTTCTACCTGCGAAAATAAAAATTGTGTCAGAAGAAATGTCGTACCCTCACAACAGAAAGCGAAAGAACGTCCACTATGGGGAACTAACTTACAGGGACGAATCATATTTCAAACGCCTACTGGCAATTGTTAAAAAAAAAAAAAAATGGGTGGGAAATCTTATGGGACTTAACTGCTTAGGTCATCAGTCCCTAAGCTTACACACTACTTAACCTAAATTATCCTGCGGTGAAACACACACACCCATGCCCGAGGGAGGATTCGAACCTCCGCCAGGACCAGCCGCCCAGTCCATGACTGTAGCGCCATCGACCGCTCGGCTAATCCCGCGCAGCGGCAATTGTTCTCCTCGCGAATTATTTGCGACTGGAGCACGAAAGGGGGCAGTGACAGAGATGCACAAAGTAACCTCCGTCACACACGACAAAGTGGCCTGCGGAATGACAGCTGTAGGTGTAGGCGTAGATGTAGAAAGGGCGATTGTGAAGTGTGGAGTGCCACAGGTCGTTTGTTCTGTTCCTGTTCCCATACTACTTAAGTGACCGCCAAATATCTAAAAAGACTGTTAGAATGCTGAAATGCTTACGTAACACAGGAACACGAATCAAATCCTAAACTGGATCATACTAGATGCAAACTAGACGATTGATCAAAAGACCTGCAACTGGCTCACTTCCAATAGCGTAAATACTAGTTTGACATAGTCTGGCGTAATGAAGCGCTACAGACATTATGAACTGTATCGTACTGAAGGGTATCGATAATTTCATTTTTAGGCGAAGAAGTTCATACACATTTACGCTTACTGAAGTTCATTATTTAATGCATGCCTGTTTGTACTTGGTATGATTACGATTATTTTGCAGTTTTGGCTGGTTAAAATCACTCTGAGCACTATGCGACTTAACATCTGAGATCATCAGTCCCCTAGAACTTAGAACTACTTAAACCTAACTAACCTAAGGATATCACACACTTGCATGTCCGAGGCAGGATTCGAACCTGCGACCGTAGCGGTCGCTTGGTTCCAGACTGTAGCGCCTAGAAGCGCACGGCCATTTTTGCAGTTTAAAAACGAAAATATGCAAATGCAGTTCCTCAAAGTTTTGTTAAATTGTAATCGTTGGATTTAAATAGGATCTTTACCAGGGACGTATGTAATTAAGTAAGTTGCCTTTATATGTATATGTTGTCCTCTCTCTCACTTGGCTGGAAGGGCAATCGAGAAACAGAGTCAGGAACGGACAGTACAAGTAGTCGGGCTGTTGGAGTTTGTAGCTCACTTAATCATTTGAAAGTTACATTAGCGAGGAAGTTTTACTATTATTGTGGTCAGTCATCTGAATCATTATGAATACGGAAAATATAATGAAGAAATTGGTTTCATTTAGTAGTTAGTGAATTAGTGAATCTAACAATCCTGCAACAGTACAGCTTCTTCGTACTAACAAGTCCTGCAGACATTTTCATACCCCTGCGACGAGACAACGAAGTCAAAATCAAGAGAATCAGCATAGCACCATTTCGATAGAATGTTCCTGTGTGCACGTCTTTTTAATGTCATTCGAAAATTACAGACAGGTCACTGTATGAACGTTATTGAAATTATGGCATCGGTAAACAGATATGAACGATCATAAAGGAAAATAACGCGTATTTCAGCATTAGTGAGAAGATAGTATACTGCCCACTGCTCCTCATTACTATAGTCGTGCTTTGGTTCACTCTCGGTCCACATTCTGCGCTCACTAGATCGCTACAACCACACAACAGATCATTTACATCTCCCTCTTCTACTGAGGATGACAGTGCAATTAGTGAATGTTGTAGTTGATATACTTCACTCTGAATTTATTATTTCACTCTAGACTATTTCTTTTATTTCCAGAATTCACTCCCCGTAGATTTTCCATGGGACACGAGTCAGGTGAGTTGCAGGCCAGTCGAGTTGTGATGGAGTGGGGGAGTATTCAGAAAACCTTTAGCACATTCTTTCAAACAATGAACTTTGTTATTGTCATCTTTATGTGCCTTTGTGGGCAATGTCGTCTTGTAAGGTGATCGACTCCAAACTTTTCATTGCATTCTATTCCTTGCTAACAGGTTCGGATGGACCTTTATTCACTGACTGAAACAATTCCTGTAGGGTTTGGAAGCAATTTTGATTCACAAGCCGTGAAACGAATCTCCGGTCCCTCCGAGTCAGTATCTTTTTTTCGACCTCTACTCCAATGTCGTGTTTGGTGGCTACGTGTCTTACACCGCTTGAAGGCACGTTAAACAATCCGCCGGGAAGCATCAGAAAATTCAAAAACTTTACACGCCTTGCGTCCATGGGCACGGCCAGCCACGCCTGACTCTTTTTGCCGCTCTTCATGTCCTTACACTTGCGTAAAAGTTCTCTTGACTCATAAATGTCTCACTAATCGTCAATTCCTTATGCTCACGTAATGGCACTGAACGATTCGTCTGTGTGGACGCACTGGCCGTAGATTTTGATTGCACTGACTTAGGAGCTTAAATTTTTTACACCAACAAGGGACCGTAGACCTCGCCACTTAACGCGAACTTCAAGTTGATAGATTTACCCGTTCCTGAGAAAAAGTGGTCTTACCAAACAGACAAGAAAGTGGTCCTATAACGGTTCCGCTTTTACCGACTGAAGTACGGTATGCTAGTAACACGTTAAAGGAAAACAAGGAATTGGTATAAGACAGAGTAAAGAAGTTGAAAAACTAGCTCTCGGAAAAGTCAGAAATCCATACATATTATAAATATGGATATATGTATGTGTATGTTCCACATCTGCTCCTGAACCATTGGACATAATTCAACCAAATTTGGTACACATACAGGCAAAATCGTTGTTGGGGTAAGAACCCAAACTGTCATAGTCATATTTCAGGAGATACGTTGGTTGGTTGATTGATTATTTTTTGGCGGGGGGGGGGGGGGGGGGGAGGAGGCGGTTCCCATCGGATTAGGGAAGGATGGGCAAGGAAGTCGGCAGCCCCCTTTCAAAGGAACCATCCCGGCATTTGACAGAAGCGGTTAAGGGAAATCACCGAAAACCGGAATCAGAAAGGCCGGACGCGGGTTTGAACCGTCGTCCTGGCGAAAGCGCTTCCAGTGTGCAAACCACTGCGCCACCTCACTTCGGGAGATGACATGATATGCGTGAGAAACTGCCTAATTGTGCATGTCAGTTAAGATTATTACTTCTTTTGCACTAACTATAATCGCAGTACACTTTGCGGACAGTATCCACATATGCCACTGGACATACCTACTAATTTGCACACTACTGGCCATTAAAATTGATACACCACGAAGATGACGTGCTACAGACGCGAAATTTAACCGACAGGAAGACGATGCTGTGATATGCAAATGGTTAGCTTTTCAGAGCATTCACACAAGGTTGGCGCCGGTAGCGACACCTACAACGTGCTGACATGAGGAAAGTTTCCTACTGATTTCTCATACACAAACAGCAGTTGACAGGCGTTGCCTCTTGAAACGTTGCTGTGATGCCTTGTGTAAGGAGGAGAAATGCGTACTATCACGTTTCGCACTATGATAAAAGTCGAGTTGTAGCCTATCACGAATGCGGTTTATCGTATCGCGACATTGATACTCGCGTTAGTCGAGATCCAATGACTGTTAGCAGAATATGGAATCAGTGGGTTCAGGAGGGTAATACGGAACGCCGTGTTGGATCCCACCGGACTTGTATCACTAGCAGTCGAGATTACAGGCATCTTATCCGCATGGCTGTAACGGATCGTGCAGCCACGTCTCGATCCCTGAGTCAACAGATGGGGATGTTTGCAAGACAACAACCACCTGCACGAACATTTCGACGACGTTTGCACCAGCATGGACTATCAGCTTGGAGACCGCGGCTGCGGTTAACCTTGACGCTGCATCATAGACAGGAGCGTCTGCGATGGTGTACTCAACGACGAACCTGGGTCCACGAAAGGCGTCATTTTTTCGGATGAATCGAGGTGAACGCACATTGGAAGCGTGTATGTATGGGGTGGCATTAGTTATACGTCTCGGCCACCTCTTGTTCGCATTGACGGCACTTTGAACAGTGGACGTTGCATTTCAGATGTCTTATGACCCGTGGCTCTACCCTTCATTCGATCCCCGCGAAACCCTACATTTCAGCAGGATAATGCACGACCGGATGTTGCAAGTCCTGTACGGGGCTTCCTGGATACAGAAAATGTTCGACTGGTGCCCTGACCAGCACATTCTCCAGATCTCTCACCAATTGAAAACGTCCGGTAAACGATGGCCGAGCCGGCCGGTGTGGCCGTGCGGTTCTAAGCACTTCAGTCTGGAACCGCGTGACTGCTACGGTCGCAGGTTCGAATCGTGCCTCGGGCATGGGTGTGTGTGATGTCCTTAGGTTAGTTAGGTTTAAGTAGTTGTAAGTTCTAGAGGACTGATGACCACAGATGTTAAGTCCCATAGTGCTCAGAGCTATTTGAACCATTTTTATGCACCAAGATTGCGTGAAAATGTAATCACATGTCAGTTCTAGTATAATATATCCATCCAATGGATACCCATTTATCATCTGCATTTCTTCCTGGTGTAGCAATTTTAATGGCCGGTAGTGTATCATTGTAGAACACATAGATGACGCGATACGGTGTCACAAAGAATGAAATGACATGCGTGAAGAAATCGGACGTAACATGAACGAAATTTTAGTAGATATATTGTTTATTAATAATACACTCCTACAGTGGAATAAACGTAAGGAAGTCCTTGATATCTGGCAGTGCTTTTGACAGCTTTCAACTGCGAGGTGCAAAAGGCTGTCGGCGGAAACCATAGTCGTTTACAGAGCTAGAGGTTTACAAACTCACGTTATAGAAACACGATACACCTGAGCCCTTCACACAGGAACTGTCCGGGATCATGCTTTTTTTATGTATTGCTTTGTATTACTGTACCACAATTTCAAAGGTATTTTCACGAACACATGGAAATAATATTTTTTCGGTACTTTACTACAAACACAGTTAATTTTTTACTTTCCTTTCTATTAGAAAATTGGTAATGTGTATACCCGGCCAATGCCGGTTTCTCAGCTAGAAAATAATAAAAAGCGCTCTAGCTCAATCAACAGAGAGCGCTCAGCTGTGTAAATGTGACGCAAGAGCGTCCGCGGGTCGGTGACAGGCGCCGACGTGACGAGGTGCGCCGTGCTGCGGCCTTGGGCAGCCACGACACGCGCCCCGCCCGCCGTTATCTCGGCGGCCGGTCGCAACCCGATACCGCTGCTGGCGGCAGACGCCGCCCCACTGTGCCGCCGCCGGCGCTTCACGCACCACTGTGCCGCACATCGCGCCCGTAAAACGTCGCCCCGGCGTAGAGCACTCGCCGAGACGGAGTCGTCTCCCGTCTGCCTCAGACCGGGAGCGAAAGCAGAACAATATGGAGGCCGACTGGTGCGCCGCCTGGGCACCGGGGGCTTGTCGTATTATGAACGGTGGAATACATCAAAAAAGAACCCTGGCTGCTCAAGCCATTTTCCGCGTTAGTTTCGCCATCAAATTTCCGAGCTCTCACGTTACCCAGCCCACGTCGTGCGTTGCGGTGTTGGTAACATATTTATTACTTGCGTCTTAAAATCATGCCAACAGAACTGTGTCCAACACTTCTTCCAACAACATTACAGCTTCGCTGACGTAGTTGCGAATATTATATAACATGCATCAGAACATTTTGGGACGGTGTTAGTACACTACTGGCCATTAAAATTGCTACGCCAAGAAGAAATGAAGATGATAAACGGATATTCATTGGACAAATATATTATACTAGAACTAACATGTGATTACATTTTCACGCTATTTGGGTGCATAGATCCTGAGAAATCAGTACCCAGAACAACCACCTCAGGCCGTCATAACGGCCTTGATACGCCTGGGCATTGAGTCAGACAGAGCTTTGGATGGCGTGTACAGGTACAGCGGTCCAAGCAGCTTCAACACGATACCAAAGTTCATCAAGACTAGTAACTGGCGTATGGTGACGAGCCAGTTGCTCGGCCACCATTCACCAGACGTTTTCAGTTGGAGAGAGATCTGGAGAATGTGCTGGCCAGGGTAGCAATCCATTTTCTGTATCCAGAAAGGGCCGTACAGGACCTGCAACATGCGATCGTGCATTATAATACTGAAATGTAGGGTTTCGCAAGGATCAAATGAAGGGTAGAGCCACGGATCGTAACACATCTGAAATGTAACGTCCACCGTTCAAAGTGCCGTCAATTCGAACAAGAGGTGACCGAGACGTGTAACCAATGGGACCCCATACTATCATGCCGGGTGATACGGCAGTATGGCGATGATGAATACACGATTCCAACGTGCGTTCACCGCGATGTCGCCAAACACGGATGCGACCATCATGATGCTGTACACACAACCTGGTTGAAATCAAATGGGTCTGAGCACTATGGGGCATAACATCTGTGGCCATCAGTCCCCTAGGACTCAGAACTACTCAAACTTAACTAACCTAAGGACATCACACACATCCATGCCCGAGGCAGGATTCGAACCTACACAGAACCTGGATTCATCCGAAAAAATGACGTTTTGCCGTTCGTGCACCCATGTTAGTCGTTGAGTACACCATCGCAGGCGCTCCTGTCTGTGATGCTGCGTCAAGGGTAACCGCAGCCATGGTCTCGGAGCTGATAGTTCATGCTGCTGCAAACGTCGTCGAACTGTTCGTGCAGGTGATTGTTGTCTTGCAAACGTTGTCTTGCAAACGTCCCCATCTGTTGACTCAGGGATCCAGACGTGGCTGCATGATCCGTTACAGCTATACGGACATCTCGACTGCTGGTGATACGAGGCCGTTGGGATCCAGCACGGCGTTTCGTATTACCCTCCTGAACCCATCGATTCCATATCCTGCTATCAGCCACTGGATCGCGACCAACGCGAACAGCGATGTCGCGATAGGATAAACAGCAATCGCGATAGGCTACAATCTGACCTTTATCAAAGTCGTGATGGTACGCATTTCTTCTCCTTACACGAGACATCACAATGTCAGCACGTTGTACATGTCGCCACCAGCGCCAACCTTGTGTGAATACTCTGAAAAGCAAATCATTTGCACATCACGGCATCCTCTTCCTGATGGTTAAATTTCGCGTCTGTAGCTCGTCATCTTCGTGGTGTAGCAATTTTAATGGCCAGTAGTGTAGCATTCAGCTAAAACAGGGGCAACGAGTAGCGGTGCTCAACGTTAAATGATAGAGAAGCTTCTTTTCGTGATATATCGAGGGGATCCCACGTTCCTGGTATAATTTACAAAACTATCACCCTTTTCTCCCATACGTCCCCCCCCCCCCCCCTTGTGCAGGTCACTTTGTTAGAAGTTTTTCACCTGCAACTTGAAAACACCTGTTTCGTTGACTATCTCGGCTATGCATTTTTAAAGATATGATTGCGAGCTTGCATTTAAAGGTTTTTCTGACAGTAAAGTTACTTGAAATGGTGTGGCATACAGTATGTCCCAGCAGGAATGGTCCATATTCAGAGATCCATATCTGCATCAATATGACTGCTCATTCACGTGTAAGTGCCTGACGGAGGGTCTTCTAACCAACTTTGTCGGGAGTCCCGATGAAACAGGGAGATAGGCATCTACTCCTTGGCATACGTGGAGAGTTAACGGCGCAGGCATCAGCAGAGCGATCAATGTGTTGTCAGGGGGCTATAACTAACAGGGTACATGGCGGCCCCACCACAACCGGCTGGCTACCGTGCTGGATATTAGGTGCAAAGAACTCCATGGTCGTCGTCTCCTCAAAAAGCAACACTGCACAGTGCATGGTGGAAATGGCACCCAGGAATGTATGCTCGCTCAAGAGATGGAGACCGAGCGGGACGGCAATGCGACGACATGAAAGCTGGCTAAAGGTCTGAATGCACGATGGACAAAATGCACCCTTCCCCAATTGGCCCGCTCTTCGGAAGAATTTGGAAATGTGGAGGTCAAACCCGAGAGGGGACCATCACATAAAGGCCGATACTCTTGAGACACTTTTTAGCCGCCTCTTACGACAGGCAGGAATACCGCGGGCCTATTCTAACCCCCGAACCCGAAGGGGGAGCTACTTGTCCACCTTCCCACTCTCTAAAGGCTCGAGAGGAAAAAGAAATCTTAAATCTTTCGGATATTAATGTCTGGACAATTTCGGCGGTCCAGCTGGCCGTCACCTTCAGATGAGTAATCCGTCGCACCACCTCCCCGTAAGAGAAATCAAACACGCCGCGGCGGCTCCCTTATACACCGACCATAGGTCCACCGTCCTTGCGCGAACCGATCGAGAAAACTCGCGGAAACTGTACATCGATATCAAACACTACTAAATGCACATGATACAAGGGATTATGTCGCAGTTGGTGACTATTAAATGCTTTTGATGACCGAGACAGAGGCAGTTGTTTCTTAATGTCAAAATAAAACAGGGCTCTAACTCTACTTAGAGGATATCCGATATCTCTGTTTATAATATTGTCACATAGGCGGATGCAAATGGTTTCTTTCACTACACAGTCCCAATACCGCGACGTGCCTCTTTGTACAACTTTTTATGTTCTCCAGTAAGACAATGTTACGCCACTGCTGATTTTCCTGGCTGAAATAAACGCGTGTCTCGATAATGCCCCACGCATTGAACCTGGACTGTACGAATTGTTTGTCCAACATAGACTTTCCCGCAAAGGTAGGGAGTCTTGTAGACCCCGGGCTTTCTCAAACGCAACTCATCCTTCACTGAGCCCAGCAGAGTTCTGTTTTTAACTGGCAGATGGAACAGACTTTTAATACCAAATTTCTTTAAAATTTTTCCGACTTTTGAAGATATGCTTCCCACAAAAGGTGGGCTTTCCACTGATTTGCTTGTATCTTCTACGTATTGGTTCCCGCGAAGCTCCAATCTGTAGACCACAACTGATCTGATTGTCAGTATAAACAATCTGCATGAACATAGCTTTCAGATGACTCAGTTCTTGTGTCATAGTATCTGCATGTGAGATGGCGTAAGCTCTCTGTAATAATGTTATGTAGGACGCCATTGCGTTCGTACGAGGCATGACAACTTGATGAATTAAGATATCGGTCAGTATGCGTGGGCTTACGGTACGTTCTATGTCCTAATGACCCATCACCCCTCCTGCAGACCAAGATACCTACAAACGAAAGTTTTACATCCGTTTCAACTTCCATCGTGAACTTAATATTGGGATGCAGGCAATTAAAATGATCTAGGAAACAATCCAGAGCATTCCTCCCATGTGGCCTCCCATGTACCGTCGATGCATCTCCAATGACAAGTAAAACCAAATTGTTTCTGGAGATACGCCGACAATATGTGGCGGTATAGGGACTGTGTAGTGAAAGAAGCCATTGAAATCCAACCATCTGACAATATTACAAACAGAGATAAGGGATAGCCTTTAATTGAGAGTTGGAGACCTGTTTTGTCCTGACATTAAGAAAAAACGGTGTCTGCTTCGGTCATAAAACGCTGCCAGTAGTGTTTGACATCGATTTACCGTTTCCACGACCTTTGACCACCGGTGCGCTGTTGTGCCTTTTGCTAGAGGGCAGTTATGTTTGCGCGGTGGACCTGAGGTCGATGTTGAAGTTGCCCCCGCTGCGTGTTTGATTTCAGTTCCGGCGAGTTAGTGCGACGGGTTACTCAATTGAAGACGGCGTCCAGCTTGACCGCCGAAATACGGTATCGAGATGACGGTATGTTCTCGCAGGATACTCGACAGAAATATCACAAATTACGACGCGGTAATGTTTCCGCAACCACTTAAATCTTTCCGTTTGAGCTGTGATTTCTCTTATTTTATTAGATAATCATTTCCCCATATGTAGACTAGAGCAGTTTTTATATACTGATGACGTAACTCATATTACGATATGATGAAAATGTGTTATTGATGGTTTTATCACCTGATAATAAAGATTTTATATATCGCCTAAAATTACGCTGTGAATTCTTTTATGAACCTGATGATGGTCAAACGACTGAAGCTGGTTGTGAACAAATAAAGTATTTTAGTGGCAGCTCAAGACAGTGGTATGACATTTTTAAGTTATATAATAACCATTGGGCACCAACTTCTGAAAATATAAAGTATTTTCACTTTCAGATGAGAAGGCTGGTGATTAAAATTTCCTGGAAAGGTCTCATCGCAACGATGATGCCATCCCAATATGCTTATCCTATCCAAGACACTCTCTCCCCTATTTCGCGATAATAGAAGACGAGCTGCCCTTCACAGGGCGGTCACTCGAAACAAATAAATCTTGCAAACATGAGCTATAAAATGAATACCCTGATAAGCCCCAAAATTATGACTGGTATGTCCACCTTTGGCACTGATAACAACGGCGACGCATCGTGGCTTGGAAGCTATGAGGCCTTGTCGCTGGGGGGAACAGGCACGTCATTTGCACACACAAGTCACCTAATTCCCGTAAATTCCGGAGAGGGGAGCGATGAGTTCTGACGCCAAGTTCAATCACATCCCAGATGTTTTGATCGGATTCAGATCTGTCGAGCTGGAAAGGCCAACTTATCAGTTGGAACTTGCCACTGCGTTCCTTGAGTTACTTCATCACACTCCTGGCCTTAGGCATGGTGCGCCGGCCGGAGTGGCCGAGCGGTTCTGGGCGCTACCGTTTGGAATCGCGCGGCCGCCACGGTCGCATGTTCGAATCCTGCCTCGGGCATGGATGAGTGTGAAGTCCTTAGGTTAGTTAGGTTTGAGTAGTTCTAAGTTCTAAGGACTGATGACCACAGTAGTTAAGTACCATAGTGCTCAGAGCCTTTTGAACCATTTTTAGACATAGTGCATTGTCTTGTTGAAAAATACTACTGTTGTCGGGAAACATGATCGTGATCAAAGGGTGTACGATTACCTTGGCCGTCATCATGCCACGAACTAGCTCCACTACACCCATGGATGCCCACATAAATGTTCCCCAGAACATAACGGAGACGCCGCCAGCTTGTCTTCGTCCTCCAATGCAGGTGTCAAGGAGCTGTTCCCCTGGAAGACGACGGATTCACGCTGTCCCACCGGCATGGTAAAGAAGGTACGATATCTGGTTTCAGCAGGTCTTGCAACGCTCTGCCACTGCACCAGCGTCCGGTGTGGAAGCGCAATTGTCCAATTAAGTAGCAGTTGCCGATGTCGTAGTGTTAACATTGGCACATGCATGGGTCGTCGGCTGCGGAGGCCCATCGTAAGGAGTGTTCGGTGCACTGCGTGTTCGGGAACAATTGTACTCTGCCCAGCATTAAAGTCTGATGTCAGTTTAGCAACAGTTCGACAGCTGTCCTGTTCTACCAGTCCGCTCAGCCTACGAAGTCCGACATCTGGTGAGAGGGGCGAGAGCTAGACCCCACGACCTCTGGAAGTGTATTCATCTTGGTTTCACTACGTGTTGAAGACACTCACGACAGCACCCCTCGAACACCGTACAAGTCGCGCAGTTCCCGAAATGCTCGTGCCCAGCTCCCGGGTCATCGCAATCTACCCCCTTCATACTCACAAAGACCGCGTGGCTGTGGCTTCTCCATTCTACACACGGACAGCACGCTCACTGATACTACATGCAAACTACGTGCGTTTGACTAGCAGTAACTCCTTGTCAGGTCACGCTGATATAGCCTGGACGGGTTTATATCGATAGTAGGTCGGTGGTTACAATGTTCCGTATGATCAGTTTACTTTAAGAGGTATGAAAAGTTCTTCCTTTACGACACTGTGAAACAAATCTCTTCTACTGCAAGCTCATTGCTTTACATATTTTGAGAAGCGGTTTACGGAGCATAACAAGAAAGAGATATCCAGCAAGTACGGGCACTAAAATGGATACCTTGAGAGCTATGAGGAACGTAACTCATGTACTGAACTAGTGCTAAGCTATGCAATTTCAAGCTCACGTTTAGTAGATAATTTTTTCTCGTATTTGTCCATATTACTTCCTCCCAAAATAACACAAAGAACTTGCAGTAGAAGAGAGCCTCTTCACAGTACCGAAGATGAATAAGTGCTCATAAGTTTTAAGGTATTCTCATGTTTGCTAGAATTCCAGTTTCGAATGTTGCTGTCACATCCCTGAAAACTAACGACTCCTCCTGTGACATCTCTTTTTGAAACTAGCTTCAGTTTTACTTACAAGACCATAAAATACTTCGAGGAACTATCTCATTTTCTCAGCACAGAACTAGCGTGCCTCACATACAGCTATTCTCTAGCTCCTGTTCACCTGTCTCAAAATATTAACAGCAAAAGTATTTTGCTAGGATATTCGATCACAAATATAATTTGGAATTGGTTATTTTCTTCTCTACGTAACTGTTACAATATATTTTGCCAAATTAGGTAGTAAACTCAATGCTCTCTGGATACAGTGATTTGTTAGTACAGTCCAATCTTATTAATACGTAAGGCCACATCTCAAAAAGGTATAAAAATTCGTAATTAGTTCCTCTGGGAAAGCTCAGTGTACCTATTGCTCTTTCAGTGGTCCGTTTGTCTCTACTGGTCATTTCTGTAACACTTTGGCGTACATAATCGGGAAAAATCTTTAGCCGTCGGACAAACTGGATACTGACTTCAGCTTCGTTTCTGTAACCTTTAAGAGTATGCGGATGGCTCGAACATAATTTCTACGTATTCAGTCATTTTCTGTGCACTGGATCCACAGTTGTCATGAATGTTTTAAATGACTCCATGCCACCTGCTAGTATTAATTTGAAGTTTATTCTCACACCTTTGCACAATTTACTATTTTGGTAATTTTCAAGTAGCTACATATATTCGGCGATTGTTTGGTCGACATAAATCTGTGAGAGCAGGTTGTGCCGTACTGATTTGTTTTGAGTGTTCTATATGAAGCACGCGAGTTTCCCTGGTAATCGTCTGCGTTGACATCCTTTGTAATTAAAAACTTCCATTCACCAACTGTGATGAGGTAGCGCGTCGTCAGGTTAAAAAGTAGTTATACATTTAATGTACTAGACTACGTAGCGTGCTTCATATACAACGAGACACGTATAAAAAATTTGCCATCGCCTTTTTGATGACCAAGTAGCAAACGTAAAACGTAGGTACATGATCATGCCTTTAGGTTCTAATTTTTCCAAAAGTGTGAAAATAAACAAAAAATTACACGTTTTGGCAGCATGAAGTCAGATATGTTACATATCTGTGCAGGAGAGACAGGTTTAGCAAAATATGTTTAGGAGAAAATCAGGTCTTTATAGGTTCACAGTTAGCAGGGGGACTTAAAGTATAATTAAATGCACAATAAATTTACTAATGCACTTATTCGCGCAGTGCAGTGGCAGTGTTAGTGAAATTAAGTTTTTACAGTTGAGAGTAGATAACAAACAAGGACAGAAGATAAAAGTTTACAAATTCTTAAAGTAGGTGAATACAGTCTCTTTTTACGCTTACGTTGGCTACATACGGAAGTCCGGAGGCGAGGGCATACGACCTCCTCTAGGATCACGTCTAGTGAAGCAGTGGAGTATTCAAACTAACCTTAGTTTGGAGAATATTGTTACCATTGTCATCAGTGGGTGTAGAGAGACGTAAAATAATTCCGTGCATCTCATATCTCATAATAGTCCCATGTATGACAACAAGTGTCTGTCACAGTTGTTGATCGCTTACTGCTGCTACAACGGCAGGTTATCAAGACTACGTGAGTTTGAACGTGGTGTTATAGACGGTGCACGAGCGATGGGACACAGCATCACGGAGGTAATGATGAAGTGGGGATCTTCCAGTACGACTGTTCCACGAGTGTACCGTGAATATCAGGAATCCGTTAAAACATCAAATCTCAGATATCGCTGCGACCGGAAAAATATCCTGCAGGAACGGGACCAATGACGACTGAAGAGAATCGTTCAACGTGACAGAAGTGCAATCCTTCCACAAATTCCTGCATAGTTCAATGCTGGGCCATCAACAAGTGTCCGCGTGCGAACCATTGAACGAAACATCATCGATATGGGCTTTCGGACTCAAAGGCGCACTCGTGTACCCTTGATGACAGACGAGACAAAGATTTACGCCTCGACTGGGCCCGTCAACACCGACATTGGTCTGTTCATGACTGGAAACATGTTGCTTGGTCGGACGAGTCTCGTTTCAAATTGTATCCAGCTGATAGATGTGAACGGGTATGGAGACAAACTCATGAATCCACGGACCCTGCATGGCAGGAGAGGAGTCCTCAAGCTGGTGGTGAGACTGTAATTATGTGGGCGTGTGCAGTTGGTGTGATGTGGAACCCCAGATGCGTCTGGATCAGACTCTTACAGGTGACACTTACGTAGGTATCCTGTCTGTTTACCTGTATCCATTCATGTCATGAATGCATTCCGGCAAACGTGGGCACTTCCAGCAAGACAATGCGACACCTCACTTGTCCTGAATAGTTACAGAGCGGCTCCAGGAACACTCTTGCGAGTTTAAACACTTCCGCTGGCCACCAAACTCTCGAGACATGAACATTATGGAGCATATCTGTGATGATTTGCAACGTGCTGGTCAGAAGAGGTCGCCAACCCCTTGTAAACTTATGGATTAATGAACAGTCCTGCAGGATTCACATTATTCGAGTCCATGCGCACTTCTGCGCGCTCACGGGGGCCCTGCACCATATGAGACAGGTGTACCAGTCTCTTTGGCTCTTCAGTGTAAGTCTCATAGTCTATTTTTATTTGTGTACTAATCAGGTTCCGTGATATTGTGCACTGCAAAATTACTTGGAAATGGACGAGTCAGCATATATGTCAAATAAATCTGATTGAAACATTATTCTACAAAAGAAACTGGAGAATGAATAAAACACGAAAATTTTGTGAGAGAGTACACGAATAAATAACAGATTAGAAAGTAACTCCCTCAGCTACTGCGAGGAGCTTCACAGAATAATAGTGTACCTTATGGAATTACTTTTATCTGAGTACCTCCAGCTCATCACTCTGCATTAACGTTATTCAGAATGAAACACAATAAATTGTCCACAAACTTGATCATGTTAGTGTCCGTATGCGGGGTGCCCATAGGGAAGGTGGAGCGGACATTGCCTGTGATTGCGTATTAATGGGTTGACCATGGTAGATTTTCTTTTAATGTCTTAATGTGTTCCTTAGAGAATCTGTTTTTAAGATTCATTCATATAATGCGTGCCGTAAATGTTAAAATATGTTAAAACTGCGATTTACTAGCAGGATGTCCGGTGCATTAAAATCCTCGAATGCAACCGATGTTATACTATAACCGTCCCCGCAAAATAGGGTCCTGTTACTTTCCGACAGTATCACAGAGGTAATTAGTATAAACTGAAACCAAATTTCTCTTCGTAACGGGATGATTTTTATGGTAAGCAGTCTCAAAGGACACGTTGTCTCGCCTCTGCTTGTCATTTCGCAAGCTTTTTATACGAAGTAAAAGGTGAATGGTTTAAAATGACAAACGTATCTGTATGGATAGAAAGGGTTCCAAAATTAATACCATTCGTGCAAAAAACGCTTCTATTGGTAATCAGAAGCGACTAAATGGATGTAATTTCGTCAAAGAAGGCCAACTGTTGGATGCTAATATTGCTGGTTTAGTGTTTGTTCAGTTTCAGTATTAAAAAAGTAAGTGAAAATTTTAAACGCTTGTTTCTTTTTTTCTCCAAACAGCATTTTTCTAATTGGCGGTAGCTGTAACTCATGAAGTGTACATGCTGTTACATTATACATGCGGTGTCTGCCGACCAAAGATCCCTTCAGGGCAGATGCACACCAAGCACGAACGTATGTATGTTTCCAGGTGGAGATATTCAACCGCCAAATAAATATTAAAATTCATGGTGAACCTTCAGCTGTTCGTTATTTTATACAATGCGCTTCGCTATTAGCTTCAGTCAAATGACCATTATTAAACATAAGCTGGTATGAACGGCTGGGAAGTTATACCATAATAAGAGTATTTATTTCTTTTGGGGCCACCATACTAGTACATTTTTTTTACATTAATTGCTGTGTACAATAGATTTCATAAAGAAGCAAAGTTCACAACGACAGCTAGTCACACACCCAGCCGTTCATGCCAGCTTATGCTTGATAACAGTCATTTGATCGAATCTACTAACGAAGCGCATTGTCCAAAATGAAGGACAGTTAAAGGGCCACCATGACTTTTACCAAGCTCGAACTCTTACGGGAATAAGCGGGATGCCTCGAGTAATGAGGATGACGAGGAGGGGCACAGCATGAGTAGTGTGTGGTATGAGCATTTGGGTCTGGCGCGAGGCGTCCTAGCATAGTCCGTGAGGTTATGGTGACTACTCTGTCCGGATGGGGTAGTGGCCAGTGCTTCTATTAAGCATGACACCCATCCTCGAATCTTGCTCCATTGACGTGAATCAATGCCCAATGGCAGCCTTTTTTTTATTTTGACTCATCGGTCTCTTGACTGATTTGATGCGGCTCGCCACGAATTCCTCTCCTGTGGCAACCTCTTCATCTCAGAGTAGCACTTGCAACCCATGTCCTTAATTACTTGCTTTATGTATTCCATTGTCTGTCTTCCTCTACAGTTTTTGCCCTCTATAGCTTCATCTAGTACCATGGAAGTCATTTCCACACGTCTTAACGGATGTCTTATCATTTTGTCCCTCCGTATTGTCAGCGTTTTCCACATATTTCTTTTCTCTCCGATTCTGCACAGAACCTCCTCATTCCTTACCTTATCAGTCCACCTAATTTTCAGCATTCGTCCGTAACACCACATCTGAAATGCTTCGATTTTATCCTGTTCTGGTCTCCCAAAGTCCATGTTTCATTACCAACGACTAAAGTATTTAATTCCTTAGTGTCCTAATTGAATTATACCTTTTTTTAACAGGCGAGTCGGTGTTTCTTTTCGAATGTGGTATGTAGGATTTTTCCAATACACAGTGTGATTATAATTAAAAAATGGTTCAGATGGCTCTGAGCACTATGGGACGTAACATCTGAGGTCATCAGTCCCCTAGAACTTAGAACTACTTAAACCTAACTAACCTAAGGACATCACACACATCCATGCCCGAGGCAGGATTCGAACCTGCCACCGTAGCAGTCGCGCGGTTCCAGTCTGAAGCGCCTAGAACTGCTCGACCACTTCGGCCGGCGATTATAATTAAAGTTAAACTTTGAAAACCGTTAGAGAAATAACACCACTAGTCAGAATGACTTCAAATTGCAACGGAATGTTATCGGAGAAGGGGAAAAACGTATGGCGAAGAAAAATAAATAGTTACAAAATATTGCAATAGATGGTGCTCTAAGTGGTCGACCACAAATGACAAATTAATCATACAAAAATGCTTAAGGTTTCCTTCCTCTACCAGGTTGCATACCAAAAGAACCCGATTTCTCGAATTTCAAAATCATTTTTTCCAGACCCTCGGCTGTCATAGGACCAATGCTTTTTTTCAAACCCTTCAGTGCTCGGAACTTCTGGAGAGCGACGTGTGCACTGTCATCATTCTTGTAATACAGTTTTACAAGCAAAGCGCGATCCTGCATTGAGACAGTCTTGACGAACGTCGCAAACGCGAAAGGAGGAAAAACCGTGTACCCGGCGCGTTTATACCAGCTTAAATGGGTCGTGTGCATGACAAGTGTTTTCATTTACGTATGCAGACACATACAGCACCATCAATTGACCAATTTTCATACAATTTTTTTCTTCTGTCATATGTTTTCCCCATTTCCCGATAATATTCCGTTGCAACGTGACGCCATTCTGGCCAGTGGCGTTATTTCTACAGCGTTTAGAAAGTTTAGCTTTAATTGTAAGCACCCTGTATTATAAATTCCAAAATCGAGCGTCAGCCTGGACCACCCCCTTAAGTGGAATTAGGTTAAAGGATTACTTCGTGTCTTCCCCAGCTTCTAGCTACTACAATTCTGCATTGAATACGTTGCTAGAGTCCACTGGGAGAAGAAGACAGCACAATCCGTAAGGGAACCGAGAAGCGAAATTTTCCGTACGCTGGTGTACACGTAGCTGCAGGCAAGTACCGCAGCTCGTGTACTCACCTTGGCATCGCTTAGTAGCCCTCCGGAGCTCGAGACGGAATTCATGTGCCTGTACAGTGAAGCTGGCGGCGGCGGCGGCGGTAGCTCGTTCCGGCTGCCACGGGCGTAGACAGCCACTTGCGCGCGGGAATTCGGGCTCCCCCGGCGTCCCAAATGAAGCAAACAAATGAAAGCGCTTCATTACGGCGGCCCGGCCCAGCGGTCCCAACAAGTGAGTGAATTATGAATGGCAGGCACGCCGCCGGAGCTCCGCACAGCGCAGAACTGCGCGCCGCGCGCCAGCCTCGCCGGGTCGATGCCGGTGTCAGCGACGGTGTCGTTCGGCACCGCCTGCGCCGGTCCTCTGGCAATCCGCGTCGTAATTAATGCACAAATGGCGGCGTGTCCACGAGGTGCCCAGGGGCGCTGTTTCAGTGGCCGCTAACGCTGGCGCGGCCGGCGTGCTGACATTCAGCGGATTAGTCCGCCGTATGACGTCCCGAGGCAGCGCGCACAACGTGCGGCCCCGCGCAGGAATGTACCGCCGAGATGGCGTGGCGCACAGCCAACCAGCACCAAGATGTGCCGGCAAATGCAAATACGGACATTAAACACAGCATATATGCGCAAAGCCAGATCGTACCTAATTTGTTTGTTACCATCTACATCCAACTATGTATGATACGTCACCTATACATAAAATTGCGATCAATGAAAACTACGGTTCGATACTTTTGGTACAGTACGTCAGTGACGTAATAAATTATAGGAGTCCCGGTAGTACTGGTAGTATTGGCAGGGAAAGAGATATAAATAAATGTGCGAGACAGAAACCGGGAGCCGACGACGACCATTTATCTTTTGTTTGTTTTGCACGTAATTACAAAACCACATCGTTCAGTGTTTATCCATTGTGTATTTTATCTCAATACTCTAAAACTCCATCCGAAGAGGCTGAGGCGTAGTCCCATATACCGATCCTGCCTTGGAGGCGCTTAGGTGGGAGATGTGCCTCAGAGCTGGATAGTGACATATGGTGACGCGAGACTGGACGCGCACATAGTTTATGTATCAGCCGATAGAGGACAGTATTGGATAGGAGACTGTGATTTAGTTTCGATTGTGCCCACTAGAGTGCACTAAAGCAATAGAATGTTTTTTTCATAAACTGTTCTAGTATTTTTATAAAGTATTATTATGTGTTTTTGTGTATGTAAAATGTTATACACGTGTTTTAGCAATATGAATGATGCGTGAGTGTGGTTTAAGGTAAATATGAAGATAATTGTTTGACGAATTATGTAATGGGATTTAGTGCGGGAACATTTCGAAGAAGTGTGGATGTGGACAATGGGGATTTTTGTAGAATAGATTTGTAAAGTAAGTTTATGCTAAAGGGAAAGTTAATTCAGGTATAAATAACAATAGTAAATAACTTTATGCATAAACAAAACTTCAGCAAATTAGATAATTACGCCGGTAAAAAGTGCAGTCGTTAGGTTTACTATTTTACGATTCGTTATTGATGAAAAGCGCGGACTGACGCGGGAGAATGTTGTTTTGCTATTTGCTGTTGAGTAAACTGACCAATGGTAAAGAAATATTCTTCGCGCGCCTTTCTCTGCTGGTGGAGAAGACTTAGAGTATTCTAGAGAGGAGTCGGAGTCCAGCCATGAAACAGTTCGGACGTGTGTAGTAGTAGTTCCGATGGAAATGATAAGTTCCAGGATCTAGCAGTGTTTCATACATCAAAAGTGTTGTAAAGTGACGGCGTAATTATTCCGATGGATGTGTAGAAATTTCGGAATTTTTAAGTGAATTTTGTGACGAGAAAAGATATAAATTCCACGTGGTGTATTGAGCAGGTCGGTGGCTAAAAACTGTGACTGCGTTAGGTATCGACAGACTTAATATTGGGCGAGCAATCTCAGTCAAAAATAATCCGTATTTTTGTAGCTCTTACGTTTTCGGGAAATGTAACACCTTAAACTTGCTAACGTGAGTGAAAGCGATTGTGAGTGACTGTGTTAAGACTAGCACGGGCTTGGCAGTGATACATGTTCATCTAAGTTTCATAATATATTAATCAAGGACAAAATTTTCCAACCTTTCATTTCGTGTGAAAACTTTCTCCCGAAACATAGATTTGTGGCCGGCCGCGGTGGTTTAGCGGTTCTAGGCGCGCAGTCCGGAACCGCGCGACTGCTACGGTCGCAGGTTCGAATCCTGCCTCGGGCATGGATGTGTGTGATGTCCTTAGGTTGCTTAGGTTTAAGTAGTTCTAAGTTATAGGGGACTGATGACCACAGATGTTGAGTCCCATAGTGCTCAGAGCCATTTGAATAGATTAGTGACTTTAATTGCAACCTGGTTCATGTCGAAGTACAGTAGGTTTCGCTCGGCTTCCCTACTGATGATCTGCTGAGACAATGTTCACAGGTAGGTGCAGGTTCGTCGTAAAGGGACGGAAGGAACCGCGCCGCCGCAAGGCCTAGGACGGCCCAAGGGTACCGATCGGTCGCCGTGTCATCAGCCCACAGGCGTCACTTGATGCGAATATGGAGGGGCATGACGTCAGCACACAGCTCTCCCAGCCGTATGTCAGTTTACGAGATCGTAGCCGCTACTTCTCAGTCAACTAGCTCCTCAGATCGCCTCCGAAGGGCTGAGTGCACCCCGCTTGCCAACAGCGCTCGGCAGACTGGATGGTCACCCATGAAAGTGCTAGCCCAGCCTGACAGCGCTTTACTTTGATGATCTGACGAGAACCGCTGTTAGCACTGCTGCAAGGACGTTGGCACATTTTATGTCCATACAATATGCAAATAACGTTTTACAAGCAATAAAAATTAGTTGATCGCGTACATTCTGGGCTTTTACGTGAACAGAGGTATTACTTTTGATGCAAGTGCGCGAACATGAGCGAATCTAAATAATTATTATTGTTATTTTCTACTTACCATGTAGTTTGCACATCATAGTAAGAGTTTCCTGTTATTTTTGATAAGAATGAAAGTAGTTTTGAATAACATGAAATGCTTTACATATGTATGAATGCGTGGGTTCCTGGCGATATGAATTAATAAAATTTTCCCGGGTTTGCAGCCGCGTCAGGCGGTTAAGATCGCACCCGACGCGGCTGGAACCCCACGAAAATTTTATTAATGCTTTACTTATACTCGACGAAGTATTAGAGTGATGCTTTATATGCTTTTCTTTTGTGTTTTTTATTTTTACCTTTTTTTAGTAAATTGCAATTTCTAGTGCTATACGTTAAATTTGTGTTTATTTCTATACTTTTAGTACAACATCCCTCTTATTGACGTTACAAATCAACAATTTTCGAGTAAAACTTCATAAAAGTCCAACAATTTCAATTTTACTATGAACAGTGTTTTAGTCCGGAACCGCGCGACTACTACGGTTGCTGGTTCGAATCCTGCCTCGGGCCTGGATGTGTGTGATGTCCTTAGGTTAGTTAGATTTAAATAGTTCCAAGTTCTAGGTGACTGGTGACCTCAGATGTTTAGTCCCATAGTGCTCAGAGCCATTTGAGCCATTTGAAAGAGGGTGGAGGAGCGGACAGAGGTTCAGGTAACTCTCTTGTCCTAGGGTTGGGGAACTGCCCCTAAAGGCGGAAGAATCAGCAATGATCAACGGCATGAGGATGCAGAAGGTAAAGGGAAACACTACATTAAAGACATGTAAGGTGCATCCAAAGGACATGTGGGATGTAATTGATAAAGTGTCATGACAGTCTCTCCATTGGCAAAAGACTCCGGAATAGTTCCCAATTGGGATCTCCGAGAGGAGCCTGCCAAGGATTTATGGTCAGGTGAGTATAGGGCAATATCAACAGAATCAGAAAATGGTGTAACGGGAGTATGATTCGTTATGAGTAGGAAGACAGGGCAGACAGTGTGCTACTGTGAACAATTCAGTGACAGGATTGTTCTTAACAGAGTCGACAACAAACCAACACCAACAACGACATTTCAGATATACGTGCCGACGTCGCAAGCTGCCGATGAAGAGATAGTGAAAGTATATGAGGATATTGAAAGGGTGATACAGTACGTAAAGGGAGATGAAATTAAGTGTAAAATTCAGTGAATTGTGGATGAAGCCCGACCAACAGGCATTACATGGATTGAGCGAGAATAATGGTGCATTGAGAATGACTAGCTTCAAGCTGAAGTCTATATCTCCACAATTAATCATGGGGGACTGGAATGCAGTAGTACGGGAAGGAGTGGAAGAAAAGGTTACAGGAAAATATGGGCTTGGGACAAGTAATGAGAGAGGAGAAACACTAATTGAGTTCTGTAATAAATTTCAGCTAGTAACAGGGAATACTCGTTTCAAGAATCACTGGGAGAAGGCCGGGTGATACGGGAAGTTTTCAGCTGGATTACATCAAGGTCAAGCAGAGATTCCGAAATCAGATACTGGAGTCAGACGTACCAAGGAGCAGATATAGACCCAGGTCACAATATAGTAGTGATGAAGAGTAAGCTGAAAATTAAGACAGTAGTCACGAAGAATTAATGCGCAAAGAAGTGGGATACGGAAGTGCTAAGGAATGACGAGATACGCTTCAAGTTCTCTAAGACTATAGATACAGCAATAGCGAGTAGCTCAGGAGGCAGCACAGCTGAAGAGGAATGGACATCTCTAAAAAGGGACATCACAGACGTTAGAAAGAAAAACGTAGGTACTAAGAAGAAACCATGGGTAACAGAAGAGAAATTTCGGTTAATCGATGAAAGGAGGAAATAAAAAATGTTCCGGGAAACTCAGGAATACAGAAGCACAAGTAGCTAAGGAATGAAATAAATACGAAGTGCGGGGAAGCTAAGACGAAATGGTTGCAGCAAAAATGTGAAGAAATCGAAAAAGAAATGATTATCGGAAGGACGGACTCAGCATACAGGAAATTCAAAACAATTCTCCGTGTCATTAAAAGTAAGGGTGGAAACGTTAAGAGTGTACCAGGAATTCCACTGTTAAATGCAGAGGAGTGAGCGGATAGGTGGAAAGTATACATTTAAAGCCTCTATGAGGGGGAAGATGTGTCTGATGTGATAGAAGAAGAAACAGGAGACGATTTAGAAGAGATAGGGGATCCTGTATTAGAATCAGAATTTAAAAGAGGATTTAAGATCAAATAAGGCATAAGCGATGGATAACATTCCTCCACAATTTCTAAAATCTCAATGGCGGCAGTGGCAATAAAACAACTATTCTCGTTCGTGTATAAAATGTATGACTCTGGCAATAAACTTTCTGACTTTCGAAAAAATATCATCAACACACTTCAGTAGACTGCAAGAGCTGACAAGTGCGAGAAATATCGCCCAATCAGCTTAACAGCTCAAGCATTCATATTGCTGACAAGAGCCTTAAAACAGAAGACTGGGAAATAAAATCGAGGGTGTGTTAGACGACGATCAGTTTGGCTTTACGAAAGGTAAAGGCTCCAGAGAGGCGATTCTGACGTAGTGGTTGATAGTGGAAGCAAGACTAAAGAAAACTCAAGACACGTTCATGGGATTTGTTGACCTGGAAAAAGCGTTCGACAATGTAAAATGGTGCAAGATGTTCGAAATTCTGAGAAAAGTAGAGGTAAGCCTTAGCGAGAGGCGTGTAATATACAATATGTACAACAGCCAAGAGGAAATAATAAGACGACCAAGAACGAAATTCTCAGATTGAAAAGGATGTAAGACATGGATGTAGTCTTTTGCCCCTACTAATTCAATCTGTACACCGAAGAAGCAATGATGGAAATAAAGGAAGGCTTAGGAGTGGAATCAAAATTCAAGGTGAAAGAATATCAGCGTCACGACTCACTGATAACACTGCCATCCTGAGTGAAAGTGAAGAAGAATTACGTGATCTGCTGAATGGAATGAACAACTTAACGATTACAGAATATGGACTGAGAGTAAATCCAAGAAAGATTAATGTAATGAAAAGTAGCGGAAATGAGAACAGCGAGAAACTTAAAATCACGTTTGATGGTCACAAAAAAGTAGATGAAGGAATTTTCATACTTAGGTAGTAAAAGACCAATGGCGGACGGAGCAACGAGGCATGAAAATCAGACTGTCAATGGCAGAAAGGGCATTCCTGGCCCAGAGGAGTCTACTAGTACGAAACATAGGCCTTTATTTGAGGAAGAAATTTCTTACAATGTGCGTCTGGAGTACAACATTGTATGGTAGTGAAACATGGACTGTGGGAAAACCGGAACAGGATAGAATCGAAGCATATGACATGTGGTCATACAAACGAAGGTTGAAAATTGGGTGGACTGATAAGGTAAGGAATGAGGAGGTTGTAGGCAGAATTGTAGCGGAAAGGAATGTGTGGAAAACACTGATAAGGAGAAGGGATAGGATAGTAGGACATCTGTTAAGACATGAGGGGATGACTTCCACGGTACTAGAGGCAGTCAGAGATTGGAATACATCCACGCAAATGATTGAGGACACAGGTTGCAAGTGCTACTTTCAGATGAAGAGGTTGACACAGTAGAGGATTTCGTGGCGGGCTGCATCAAACCAGTCCGAAGGCTGAAGGCTGATGATAAAAAAAAAGTGTGTAGGACAAATCTTAAGAGTCGACAGTGAGTAGAGAAGTTACGGGTGGTTTTTACCTATACTCAAGAAATTCGGCTGATTGCACCGGTAGATTGAAAATGATTCCTGTGGCTTGCTGCGCTAACGAACTTTCATAATGTAAAACCTTCTTCGATCCGTAGGTTGGCACGGTTTTATGGGAGGTGCTATACTCTTTCCTTTTTAGGGCTTTGGACTAATTTTCCCAGTCAATGACAATGGTAACTGCAGTTTATGGTGGACTCCAAACGATGGTGGAGCTGGAAAAACAGTATTTAATGGGAAATTTCAAAATAAATTAATTACATTTTACCACTGGCGTTACAGATTTTGTAATCAACATTACACAAATAAACAACGGTGGAAGTCGTTCGAGAGTATGCACATTTCATTGACAACGGCGGCGACAAGTTAAGTCCTTAATGTGACATGGAACGTGTTCTGAGGAACAGTAGATATTCCTCAAAGGGCGTCGAAAGTCTTACATTGTTAATGGGTTTGTGATTCGACACCTTTAACGCAGAAATACTGTGGACGATGTCCCTTCCGCACAAACAATGCTCACAGTGACAATCGGCCGTATGCTCCTAAATCACGATATGAGACATCGTACCAACAAAATCACGTATTGCTTCAGATCGACCTAAGGGAAATAGGATCCGCTCACAGCCACAGTAGGTTACCGAATACCAAGTAGTTGGGGTTAAGCGATTATGAAAAGAACAGGATGTTTCGTTAACACCAACACAATGTAAAACGAACCAAATAACAAGTTGTAACCGACGGAGAAAGCGACTCAGCCAGCAGAGATGCTGAAAACTATAAAATTCATCGACATTCAAGTTCTATCGACGTAAAGTAATTACCGCATCCATTTGTTCCGAGAAGCCATCGAGATCTACAAGCACTACCGGTATAAGAACTTCAGCAAGAGTATGAAAGAATCGACTGGTTATCATTAAATTGACGGTGTTCCGATTGCTGCAGTGCGGGCTGTATACACTGTAGATACGTGAAACATCGTACGTACGTACAGTAATACCTGCGATCGAGGAGTCTGCTGAAAAAATAATAGTCTGCCACCAGGCGAAGATATGGACCTGTAAGCTGTCAGATTGAGGTTTCAATGCAGAAAAAAGACAGCATACATACCGGAAAGGGGAGCAAACACATGATAACTGTAGCTTTGGCCCGTTTCTTAAGATACGGTCACAAGTTACATGTCTTCAGCATGGTATCCCTACTAAGCAACAGGCTGCATCCGTAACACGGCATGGCCGACAGTTGCTTGCAAAATATCCGGTGTTATCAGATCGATAAGTCGTCGTATGCTATCCTTTAGATCAGGAGGAGTCCAGTTACATCCTTGATAGACATGGTCGTGAGATATCCCTTTGTGGAATTAAGTCGGCGGTCTGGAAGGTGACTCGTCTTGAAATTACCAAAAGATAATGTGGTTTTCCTAAGCAAATGTTTCATCTGGCAATCGAAATGTGGTTTCGCTCCAACTTGCACGGAAACAGTACTGTGTACACTTTCGTTCTTGCATATCACACTTTGTACGAGGAGGTCTTTACAACGTGCAGGTATCATTGTACAATTAACATGCCGGTGAAGTGTCATTTCTTCGTTAAAAAGGGGCCGAGAATGAAGAAGCTTGTGAAGCGAACATGGAGTCACACAAGCTGAGTGTGTTGATTGTTTCCGCGCAGCATATAGGGGAGTAGAACCCCATATGCAACAATTCGGTGGTTTCACGGCATTTTTCTAAGAATGTTCTTGGGCCACATTTCATCCACTTCCACTCGTGGCCAATAACGAGAGGAAAAGTCAAGGACTTATAGCCTATCCTAGGGTTTCTTTTGGTGCACATTCTGAATCTTCTAGGGACACCAGCGTAAAATGTACCTCAAAATCTATTGAACTGTTGATCAGGGGAGAGACGATTCCCTCGACAGAGTTCGAGCGCTGACTGCAGAATCCGAAGCAACGTCATCAACATCCACCTTGAGAACGGGCCCCTTCCCTCTCCCTGCTGCACCACCTAATCGCCTATTTCTTCGAATTTCCTGATCATATTCTTTAGCCCATTAATTGAAACGGATCTGCTTCTGCATGCGATATTCTAGCAGTGCTGAGCTACTATTACTGGCGTTCTGATAAAACAACTTCACCAGTAGACGCGGCTTTTCTTGCCAATGACCGTTATATCGTGTACAGAAAACTTCAACCGCCTTAATCCTTTGCACCAGCAGTCACTTCACAATAGAAATCAACCCCCGTCGGCAAGCGACAAACAGCACACTGACGTCAAAACAGGAAACATTTCACATTGTCTGCTTACAGGGCCATATTTCAACCTGGTCGTTGAAAGTGGAACTATTATATTAGCAGTGTACTCCATGAGAGAATTTTTTAATGAACGCATCTAAAATGATTCAGCGTCCTGCAACATTTAGACCCCACACTGAAGCACTCGAGACACCGCTAGTTTAATTATAATCATCCGCCATGAGACGAGTGGATGTTGGATTCATGTCTTGCAGAGAACAGCGACCGCAGATAGCAAAGACAGCGTGAAGACTCACGGAGAATAAAGCTCACGAGTAACTTCACGCTATCTATCTCGAGCCCCCACAGGCACTGGCCGATAGTTCTTTCAGAAAAGGATCCACTCGAGCTGTTGGATACGTAATCAATCAAATCGGTACTACCCGAAAGACACGCAACGTACCCTAGCATTCACGTCGAATCATTAGTTCTTTGGTTTTCGACACGTTGTTTATGAAATATTATTTAGACACCTCAATTATACTTCATGATATTGGCCAATACCAGTCGTGAGCACCGAGGTTCATGTACTTAGTACCGTTTCTGGTGCGTTCACTCTCGGTCTTGTGGAAGAAAATTATAGTAGGGAACTATCATTTACAGTTTCTCGGCAACGGTAGGAGAGGTACTGAAGCAGGTTGTCGCGTTACTAGACTTTTCACAATTGTGGAGGATCTATTATTCGCTCTTTGTGTAGTGTCTCGTAAAATGGAGGATATGTGATGCAGTTGACAGCATACCGTTCACGTTAACCACAACGAGCTACTTTGAGCTACCCGAGAGGGAGAGGAGACGTCCCAGCATCGAGTTTCACAATCTCTTTTCTTCAATCATTATCACCATCAACAATCATAACAAACGTCTACAAAAATGGTTCAAATGGCTCTGAGCACTATGGGACTTAACTGCTGAGGTCATCAGTCCCCTAGAACTTAGAACTACTTAAACCTAACCAACGTAAAGACATCACACACATCCATGCCCGAGGCAAGATTCGAACCTGCGACCGTAGCGGTCACGCGTTTCCAAACTATAGCGCCTAGAAACGCTCGGCCACTCCGGCATCTACATTTACGTATATTTTCTGGCATATCATCGAAAGTGTGTCAAGTAGAAGGTCCTTAACTCGCGCAAGGTTCGTTGATAACATACGGAGTATCGATTTATTTCTTTAATTTAGCGTCTTGTCTCAAGACTATTAGCCCCGATTTGGGGTTGGATTTTGGACCTTCGTCCACCATTTGCTATCAACTATATCTGTGGGTCGATGGTTTTCTGCAAGCGCCAATGTGTACTAAAAGAGACTGAATGGAGAGAGGAGAGTCTCAATCTGGTGCACTGGACTTTAATTCTGAAGAGACATGTACGTTCCCGTCAGGCCAAAAGGTTTCTGTTTCCCAACGTTTCCGTAAATCTCTTCTAGAAAATTCGAGGATAATTCCTTTATATAAGTCAGAGCTATCCTTAGCTGATTATAATTTATTATTCTCTTACAACTGGACATTAAATCGTAATGTTTTCCATTGCTCTAATTATAAGGATATCTGACGCCTCTCCTTGTCTTTGAAGAGTGTGACCAACACTTTTTACAATTACATAATGTATACATTCTCATTCTGATGATGAAAATTGTGTAACTGGCCTTGAGAACGGGTGTCTTGCTCTTTCTGTTTTCATAAAACGGAACGTGAAATTGAATTCAATTGCCAGTCCTTTAGAATGTACTCGGTTCATTTATTTACAACGTTTTGTCTACCACTACCAAAGTGCTTTCAGGCAATATAAAAGTGGGTTGTAATAGATGAAATTGTGTCAGATGTGTAAAATTCTGGAGGAACAGAACACTCACGAGAGAGAAAGGCAAACATTTTCCTGGTTTCTGAATGCACTAGGTGGTACGAAGTAGAAGGAGGTTAATATTTCCTCCGACGCCAGCGCTGAAAGGGGCAGTTAACGTGCTCGTCCCTGGATCCGCATTTACGACTGATTTTATTGGCTGGAGCATTTCGAAGACGGCCATAATACGGAGAACGCTGCGACTACAGGTCGCCGGCGGACGCGTCTCCATGTGCTGTTGATTCGTTCTGGTCCGGCAAAGGCAATGGCACAAGCGAGAGAATAGAAATGAACAGAAATTGCGCAGAAGATGGAACAGTCCCATACTATTTTGATTCGGTAGGAATCCGCTTAAACCACGAACAGTTTTTAATGGGGACTCCATATTTGCCTGCTGCAGTGGAACTGAAGCCGAAGAGAATCCTTCTATGTTGATGGCTTAACTAATTCTAAGATTTAATAAATATTCGATAAAGATTCGCAGCTGTTTGAATGTGTACAAAGCAACTAATCATTTCTTAATAACTTTTATGTGTTGCAAGTGCCGTAAGTGTATCAGATATTATGAAAACGAACAAGTGTTTTATTTCTTCGCTATCTGACATTAAGAAGGATTTCTCAGGTAGTATGCGATACTTTTGCCAGAAAGTTTATGAATAAACAAAAGCGCCTAGAGTGGTCAAAACAATACAGTCAGTTCCACACGAAAGTGTACGGTGTTTTCTGCGTAATATAAAAGACACTATTATAAATATATAAGTACATGAAAATACATGTTATTACTAACTGCACAGTTACCTAAGAGTTAATTCAATCGCCGCCATTATCGATTATAGCTTGGCACCTTTTTGGAATGCTTCTCACGGTATTTTTTCCATATTCTCTCCGTAACGATATCCATATCGTCCTGATTTTATATGAGCTTCAAAGTATATATTGGCTTTCCTTTAAGCTCCATCTTAGTATACGAGCAAAATTTTTCGTTCGGATTTACATCCGGAGACACTGCAGGCCCATCCATCGTGGACATCCCATTGTCCTTTTCCACGCTGTACAGAGACGGCTGCGATTTTTCGGATCATTATCCTCTTGAAGCATCCAGTTGGCCTCGTACGAACCAAATACCATCTTAACGGACCTCAGAAGGCATTTTTGATAAATACTGCTCATTGTTTCACTGCCTCGTGAGGGCTCAGATGTTTTGAACTCATTGTAAACTGCAACCGAGTAATCGAAACATTCAACTCTCGCAATGTTTATCTATACACTTTGCCAAAGCACAATGAGTAGCGATTCGAGACCATTACCAGAGATGTCGCTGCAGACGTTACATTTAAAAATTGGCGTACACTTTCTTTTGGAACTGACTGTACGTCACACACGTTTCACGTGTTCCGCAATTATTCTTTACCGATATCTACAATTATTCTTTACTGACTTGTGAACTGAAATTGTACAAATTCATCATACTCGAACGTTTCTGATGCGATCACACTTCAATAGAGTGCGTTATCTCATGTCCATTCCAGATTTCCTGGCACAATCGTTGGAGAATGTACGTGTGGTTCTCCGTGAAAGTTCCCAGAGAAGTTTCAGCACAATGATGAATCTCCTCACCTCAATTCTAATGTCCGTATACATCTTAAAATCTGATACCCGCATTTGTTGGTGAGTTATATTTCTATGGCCAGTGCAACTGCCAGATCTCACTGCTACCAGTGTTTTTATTGTAAGGTTATATGACGTCAATATATGAAACTTCAGTGAAAGAAAAGCTGTCTCATAGGATCGTATAGTCTGCCTTAAACTGGAGAGCCAGAAGGCGTAACCCCACTTCCTCTACCCCACTACGTCACAACCAGCTTTCAGAAAGTTCTACCGGCCCTTTCGCAGAGTGCCTTTTGAATGAGTGATGATGCACGGCTCAAGCACGCGCTATCTTCGTGGCGAATAAGTGTTGCATTGAAGATGTTGTAATTGAATTCGATGGTCTATTCAGGATGAGCTTTTGGGATTTGGTACTGTATGTCATGAGTCACATAGCTGTTTTGGATTCGATGGGTTACATGTCTTTAGAACTATGGTGAATAAGTCTCTCATTTGTTCAGCTGAGGCCGTGAGTGAGTTTTATGGTAGTGTTAATTCCCAGTTGTTATCGTTTTGCAGTAGTCCTAAGCTTGGCGTTGTTCTCTGTACGTCTGGTATAGATAACCGTCGTTAGTCTTGAGATCTGTGAAACTTGTTGTTTTCTGTATTTCGTGTAGCAACATCCGGAGATATAAACATTCGGCGTTGTTCGGATGTACTGAGTTCTAGTGAGCCTCTATTCATGATTACTAGATGATCTGCTACTGAAATTCCTCGTTTTTGTCACTGAAAGGTTTTTCTTTTGGTGTTCCACATAAAATTGGTAGGGACGTCGATGTACTGTAAGGTTTTCGCGAATGGATCCTTTTAGCACAGCTGGTAAAAAGCTGTTAATGTTGCTTTCTGAGGTGGTTCGCTTGCAGTTTTTCTGGCGGCGTCTTTTGTGAAGTAAACTCTCTGTTCATTCTCCAAACGTACTGCTATGTGCTCACAGTTGGTTCGCGTTCCTGTATGGGAAACCCGAACATCAGCCACGATGCCTCGTTACTGTTGGCGTTTCTTCCCATTTGGTACGTGAAGATCTCGTCGTTTCTGTTTTGTTGTTCACTGTCTTTGGTTATTTGAAATACTGGCCTTGTTCACACCCTTACGGACATATTTGATGTATTTCATTGAACTGTAGTATTCTATGTTTATATGTGGTGAGAATATTTTAGAATATATTGTTATGTGGTACGTGTAATATGGAACTACTCATTGATTATTTCCAGTTCTTCGCTGCCTAGAATTGATATTTTTGCTGTGAAGCCGCCGTTTTTGGGTGATCGTCTTCTGTATTTGGGATAGCTATCAACTCCGGTTTGTGTGCCGCCTAACTATGGCGTTGGTTACTTTTTTGTACTTTTTCCATCACTCATACATTGCGAATTTGGGAGTAACGGCCTGCACGGCCAGTGAATCATGTTTTCCAATACTAGGTCCTACAGTTTCGGATATTCTTCTAGACCGAGAAATTCAGCTTGGATGATTCTGTCGATATCCGTGAGATGAATTCTGTCGTGTAGCAATATGAGATTGTGTGTTGCCATTCGATTGTGTACATCCGACATCTAATGGTTCCAAAGATGTGGTATTTTGTGATGACTTCGAAAGACTCATTTGTTTTTGTCGGAAAACTCGGGCTATTATGTCGTGTCGATGCGCAGAAGATTGTCCGTATCTTAGTTGTTCTTTGATTTCTGGCCACGACGAGTTGTATTTGAATGTCATGAACATGTCACATCGTCTATATTTTCTTATGTAGGTCATTGCGTCTTAAGTGTATTCGTATATGTGTCTCGGACTTCCTATGTACGACGGTTGTATGACATTGTTTCCGTTATTTATGATTGCATCTTGAAGGCGGATGCATTCTTCATTGAGTTGTATCTTCTAATTCATTCGTATGTGAGGCATCCGTTCCGCTTCTGTTGCCGGCCGTTGTAGTCGAGCGGTTCTAGGCGCTTCATTCTGTAACCGCGTGACCGCTACTGTCGCAAGTTCGAATCCTGCCTCGGGCATGGATGTGTGTGATGTCCTTAGGTTAGTTAGGCTTGATTAGTTCTAAGTTCTAGGGGACTTATGACCTCAGATGTTAAGTCCCATATTGCTCAGAGTCATTTGAACCATTTTTGAACCGCTTCTGTTTTTGCTTACATATCTACCAGGAACTGTTGAAACAAACTGCGTGTGTTGAGAATGTGGTTGCATGTTTCACTGTCTCCGATCATTAAGCGGTAAGCATAAAACTGACTGGAAGTGACATTTTTGTTTGTTTCTAAGCCTGTTTCAGGTTTGATTTGTTTCATATTAAAATGATATCCGTCCTCTCTGTGCAGAAATATTGGTGGATATTGGAGGGCATCACATGGACGGTGTGTTTCTGCAATGTGTTGTAGTCCTTACCTTCTTCGTTGTAAAATTACGTCACAGCTTTTGTTTTCGTCTTCCACAAGTAGAATGAAGACTTCATTTATATGAAGGTGTTAAATCGACGTTCGTGTTCTCCAGCTGGTCTTTTTTCGGGTCGAATTAAAGCTTTATAACCATCAGAAATCATTCGGTCTTGCGCTATCTTGAGTTTGTGAATCAGTTTATTGTGTGTGTGTAAGATCCTCTGTAGATCTCGGAGTACTTGTAGCGTCAGTCCCCTGATTTTTGTGCATCCTTCATCAATTTTTGCTTCTTTATTGCCAATGAAATGTTTTTGCAGAAATTTATGGTCTGTGTTGGTTGTGGTGGTAATGATCCCATGTGATGGATTTGTCCCTAGATGGAAAAAACAATCGATTTCATCTCTGTGTTGATCGAAGTGACACCGAAAAAAATCATTTGGAAGCAGGTGTTATATGCTTTTATATTATGAAGAAAGTGTTTTTATTCTGGAGTTTCCACGGTTATGTGATGTAAATTCCCTGCGGAGGTGCTTCCAGTGATGGCAACAAATTTTTTTTCCATTCATGCAACAGAATCCTTGTGTTTCTCTAATGAATTTTTTCGCGTTGGAAAATTGGCAGATGATATCAGTTTTCCTGGATACGACGTATTTGTAATATTCGTCGGGTCGTAGTGAAATTCTTCATTTGTTATGTTGTACTGTTTACTTGTCCTCGTCCGTGCTTCTCGTTGGGTGATATTTTCATAGCTGGCTTGAGTTCACAAACTTTGATTGTACGATTGTGTCGCAATTCTTGATTATTCAATGCGTTCATTTCACTATTCTTCGGTTTCTCTGATTCTCACGATGTTTATTTTCGTTCGTTGGGAACTGAACCGTGCTTCGCGCTCTTCGCGTTTCGTTTATTTCGCTGTTCTTCTTGTTTTCACCGTTTCTCTACAGAACTGGCAAGATATCTCCTCTCTTACGTTTGGGCATTGTCTAAAATAAAAATCATATCAACTTTTTATTAATAAATACACTAAGTATACTGTATACAGTTATTTTGGATTTATATTCCGTCACTGTATCACTTTGACTACACACACTTCACTGTGTTTTTATTCCTTCATTGCACCAACGGAGGGTCCGAGTGGTTCTAGGCGCTTCAGTCTGGAACCGCGCTACCACTACGGTCGGAGGTTCGAATCCTGCCTCGGGCATTGATGTGTGTGATTTCCTTAGGTTAGTTAGGTTTAAATAATTCTGAGTTATAGGTGACTGATGACCTCAGATGTTAAGTCCCACAGCGATCAGAGCCATTTGAACCATATGAACCCCTTCAGTGGTGAAATCCAGAACACACCAAAAAGGCTTCGAATGTGTCTCAACGTTCCAGAATATTACAGAAGATTCAAGAGTGTCCTGGAATGCTCCACAATGATCTGGAACATTCTGGGACGTCCCCTAACATTCTGGAATCTTCCCGAATGTTCGAGATTACTCCCGAACATTCCCGAATATCCTGAATCGTTGTGGAACATTCCAGAACATTCTGGAATATTGTGGAATGCTCTTGAATACTCTCGAACATTCTAGAATGTTCTCGAATACGCTCGAATCTTCGGCAATGTTCTAGAAATTTCTAGAGAGCGAGATTTCCCAGCACTCTTATCTTCAAAAACACGCCCTTTAGGTGAAAACGGGAATCTTGTTCATGGATGGGGGTAGAGAGCTACCAAGCCTAATAAGTGCTCTGATCGTATCGGGACTGGTTTCTGAGTTTTAGCCGCCGCACATTCTACACCAACTTTTACAATATATATTGATTAGATACGCATTTCCGAACATCAGGCCTCTATCCTAAAGTATTTCAGCTCTGGATATATTATATGAATTGTTTTCTGTGCTAGTATTCTTAGCTGCTACCAGCCATGCCGATCATACTGAAGCATTTAGAGTGTGACAGTCGTAGATAACTCATGACAAAGCAAGTATTTAAGTGAATTTTCTGTGTAGAAGAGAGAGCTAAGTGCAGTTTCATAGATAACAGACGAAACCTGAGGAAACTAGGTCGGATATGTACAAACCAGTGTACAAAACTTAAGACTGGACGTAAGTTTGGCATTATATGTCACTGCTACGTAACATACCACGACGAAACTTAGAACGTACATAAATAGGACTAATACAATACAGTACAGGGGATAACTGAAAGAAATATGCAGAATGCCCAACAGAAATGTCTTTTGTTCATTGAGAATAACTAGACTGAAGTCACTGCGATTTATGATAGTCTCATATAACCGCAAAAGGTAGGAAATCGTGTTAATAAGGTTTGTGATCAAATCGGACGGCAATGCATGCTCGGCAGCGCGTCCCATGCAGGCCGCAAGGTTGGGAAGGAGTTCTAGGGAGTAACATTCATCCACCAGCGCCCTTGACGACTGCTAGATGGTGATTGGTGCCTATAGACATACTATAATACGTCTGTCTAACCCATCCCACAAGTGCTCCATGGGATATAAGTCGAGAGGACGGGCAGAACAGTCCACTCTGTGAATATTATCTCGTCCCAGGAGCTCATCCACCTGTGCTGCTTACGCAGTCGGGCATTGGCGTCCATAAAACGTCAGAGCCGAATACACGCGTGAAAAGACGCATATACGCAAGGAGTCCAGCGTCACAATAATGTTGAACGGTGAGTGTTCCGTGTTCAAAGATTTGGATCAGTATGCCCATGCAACTTTATGCCTCCCCAAATCATAACCGCTTGGACCACAAAAAGATCATGTTCCCTCATGAAATTCGTGGTACCACCTGTCGTCGTAAGGGGATACGTCCAGCACTGTCGAACGGGACCGTTTTAGTCGTCTGTCTTATGGTGTGGGGTAGTACAGTATAGCCTGCTGATGTCTACATGTTTGAACACGATAGTCGCACCGGTCAGCGGTGTACTCCTCCCCCATAAGCGTCTTTTCAGGGGTGCATTCGGCCATGAATTCATTCTTGTGGATGACAACGCTTGAGCGCATCGACCAGCGCATGTAGAAAGCTATTGAAACCAGAGGATTATAGACGAATGGACTCGCCTACCTGTTCCCCCTACCTAAAGCCCGTCGAGTACACGTGGGATGTATTTGAAACGTATTGCGACACTTCCCCGTGCAATAGCACCCCTTCAGTAGTTGTCAACCTCGCTGGTCGAAGAATAGAACGCCCTAACTCAAGAACTTTTTATCAAACTTTTGGCAAGCTTGGGACACGTTGCAGAGCATGCACTGTCGTTCCTAGTATTCATACACCCCATTAAGAACCACTTTCCGCATTTTATAAAGTTCAAAGGACCTTCACAAACAGCGGTGCGTTCAGTGTAATTATTATCTTTGAATAAAAGCGTCATTTCGACACACTGTGAACCGTGCGTTGCTCGTATTCCCGTCATCACCTATTTTACAAGCTGTTTTTAACGTACTTCCGTCTCACTACGTTAATTTAAAGTACTACTGTCTCTGAGTTTCTGCTTTGCCTGATCGTGAGCGGCGCTAGCAGCGCGTGTCGATATATACCCTCTCGTAGTATCTTTACTTGACTGCTATTACTTCCCGCTCGTGGTCTGTTGTGTCTTCGTCGCAGTTCGGATTGGTTGTTCGTGTCGGGTGGCGAGGTTGGGTCTGCCATTCGGGAAGTGGCAGTCGTGCTGGAGCAGCAGTGCGGTCTGCATTGACATGGCTCGCCCGACCATTGCCGTCGCGCATCACCTGAGCGGGCCACGGTCCTGTTGGATCGTCGGTCGGTCGTCCAACCGGACGACGTGTTTGGACTCGCCGATCGTTTGTGAGTCGACTGTGTGTGTGTGTGTGTGTGTGTGTGTGTGTGTGTGTGTGTGTGTGTGTGTGTGTGTATGTGTGCGCGCGCATCGACTCCCGATTTGTCTCGTGTGTTTAGTTACCGTTGCTTATCGTTCAGGTTTTCGTGCAAGTGTTTGTCAGGTTGTATGTGTAGTTCTCGTTATTTCGTTTGACTGGTTATTTTAAATTTTGTCGGCGTACTGCCTCAGAGAGGCCGGTCGTCTCATCGCGCGACGTGTTCTGGTTCTCCGAGCGCTTCTGGGCCCCTTCAATTACTACCTTGTGGTACTTGGGTCGGCCCTCTCCTAGAGCAGGGATGTTGTTTAGCCAGTGTGCGCGTTTCGTCTGCATGGTTGGGTCCGAGCCAGTATTTCCGCCGTCGTGTGTCCGGAAGTGAGTGGGAGACGCACCAGTAGTGCAGTCGCGACGAAACAGCAGTCGCGTACGATCAGCAGGCAGTCGGTTGGTTGGTGCTGACCAAAGAAGACATCTCCGCGCGGTGCAGTCGCCTGTGTCCGCTGCCGGGCCCTGCGCAGTGTCGCAGCGTGTGTGGAGTTGTCCGATCGCTACGAGCTTAATGGTTCACCCACCCAGGACGTCGAAGTTGTGTAATTTGACAGCTAATACATACTCCTTTGTGGGTTATCACGTTTGTAAAATTGCCGGTTTGAGTTCTCCTGTACTGATTGACGGGAAGCAAGTCGTTGTGTCGGTCGTTCTGTGGCTGTCTCCGGGTTGGGTTCCGACGGATCAGTTATAGTTGGGCTCACTACCTGTCTCGCCTAAGTGAACGAGGGCAGACCGATCTCCCTGGAGACTTTATGAGTGCCACCGGTGTTTAATTATCTGTTGTCAGCTACTGTAAATTTTAGACTTATGGTTATTTGTTGGTTTTCTTAAAATTTTGCAAAATTAAATTTTAAATTTGTCATTCAAGCTTAAACACTGCGGTCTTCCGCCTTCAAAGATTATGGTAATATATTTTTGAAATTTTGAAGTTTTATTGTGACCCTCAGCCATTTGTTTTGCACCTTGTATACGTTGCCTTTTGGGTTTTAAATTATTTTATTGCTACCTTAGCTGTATTTTTGATCTTTTTAAGATATCTTATTGGCCTTTGGCCTTTTAAGGTCTATGGTAATGTATTCTAAAATTCTAGGAATTAATTGTGACCCTGAGGCATTTGGATTGCACTTTGAGTATGTTGTTTTTTTGAATTATTTTATTGCCACCTTAATTGGATTTTTATCTTGTTAAGATATCTTGTGGGAGGCCTTCAGCTTTGAAAGAGTTGCTAAAATACAATAAATGACAATTAGAAGCAGAAATTGACTTCAACCCTTGGCCCTTTACACAATCCTATTACCTGTTCTGCCCAGTGGGTTTGGTGGGCGTTTCACACTGCGTATTTCTTTCAGTAACCCTTTCTACTGCATTGCACTGTACTGTACCATACTGTAGCACCGATGTACTTCTAGCTTGTTTGCATATAGTCGAATTAATCCTTTTTCGACCTGATTAAACGCCTCCTATGAAACTGGGTGTGAACCGAATCATCTTAATTTTCGTCATTGTATCCATAAAGCGGGGTACTGTCGTTCATGAATGCTGCATTTGCACAGCGAGCCACCTTCATCGACTCACTCGTAACGCTCTACAAAAAAAATACTGTACGAACAATTTTAATTATTTCGTCGTTGTCGTAAACTATATCGCAGCTCGTGCTGACAAAAGCAGAAGAAAAACGGATGTGAAAGGTGGTTGATGAATCGGAAGGCATTTGACGTCTCAGAGCAATGCATACAAAGAGATTGATTTCAGGGTTTCCCGCTAACGGGTCATGCGGAACTTTGAGGTCAGATAGCGCACAGCGTTACGTTTGTTGGAGAGATGTGCGCTGCGGTTTTATATAACAACCCATATTTGCTTTGTGCTCGTATTAAACCGTTTCTGTCTCTTTAACCTATTCGTTTCCTCATTTAGTATTTGTATTTAAAACACCCGCGACTCTGTCGCTCATCAAACGCGGCCCTGTGTTTTTATACCTTTCGCTGCTGTGGATGATTCGAATGACAAGGGAGCTCTGTAAACACAGCTATCACAACTCCTAATACCAACGGGAATATTTGTGTGCGCGTTGTTGGTGCGGTGGAGTTAAACGAATGGATACTAAATATTCTACGATTCAGTTGAAGTACTCTGCAGCTTCGGCAGATCTTCAGCTATAAATGTTAGCTTCTTTCTGTCTCTCTCTCTCTCTCTCTCTCTCTCTCTCTCCCTCTCAGCTTTATAAAAAAAAGAGTGCCTTTCACCGCGTGTATGCATTATGTATCCATTTTCAGTTTAATTAATGCATGGAATAACCAAATACACACCTGTCCTGTACCACAAACATGGTTCTAAATGGTTTTTAGCTTTGAATCGTTCTCAACGTCGGCTACTGGTAGATCTATATAGTTTGCACGAGTTATTTACGCAACTCTCGATGTCAAACAATAATATTTACTATTCATCATTCCAGAGGCGCTAATCCTGCATCAAACGAGAACAGGTAGCGTTTTAAGTTGTTGGAAAGAAGAAAAGAACGAAGACAGAAAAGTCTGACAAGACGACAGATTTGTAGACAGAACAGTAGCACAGTTGGTAAGTAATAAATCTTCCTCCAGTGTCCGAAAGAGCTCAACTGTCCACCTGAATCAGCATAAAATAACCAGTTTTAGTTCTATAATGAACCGTTATACACAGCGACCGTACGGTATAAGGAAGGAGAGGCACACAGCAATCAGTCGCAGCCGCATTAGTTTTTATTATTCTTACAAATCTAGATTTCCGCTACAAAGTTTACTTTCGCCTATACACCTGTGAGAACATACGGTTACATGTACTGCTGCGTGTCTGTTCAACTGTAGCTCAAATGCTCTGAAGATGGCTGTTTATAGCCGATACCTAGATTTGCAAGAATAATAAAATCTAATCAGATTCTAGCTGATTGCTGAGTACCTCTTCTTCCTCAACGCAAAATATTAAAATTAGATAGCTATATATGAACGTGGAGTCTTATGTGCCCTTTCGCAACTACAATGTCCTGAACCGATATGAACGCCTATGAACTATGATATAATGGTTGAAATATCAGTAACCACGAGTACGTATTTGGAAAGCATTATGATTAGCCAACTGTCTTACCGCAATGGTAACACGTCTTCCCGTCAGATCAGGGAAGTTAAGCGCCGTCGGGCTTGACTAGCACTTGAATGGATCACCTTCTAAGTCATCTGAGCGGGTTGCACTCAGCCCTTGTGAGGCGAATTGAGGAGCTACTTAACTGAGAAGTGGCATCTCCGCTCACCAAACCTGACAACGGCCAGGAGAGCGCTATGCCGGCCACGTAACCCTCCATATACGCACCCATTTACGACTGTTGTCTGAGGACGGCACGGCGGTCGGTCAGTACTGTTGGGCCTTCCGTGGTCTGTTCGGACGGAGAGAGAGAGAGAGAGAGAGAGAGAGAGTTACGATTGTTACGATTGAAAGAATACGATGTATCCACTCGGTATAATAGTGTAAATTATAGAGAAGATTACTAATTGTTTGTAACCAGCCTGCCACAACAATGCACTGTGAAACGCAGAAACGATTGACTGATCTGTAGACTGAATCCGATATTGTTTAAGGTTGGTTAATTTAGCAGCTGAAGGTGTTTCTCGCAACGTCAGTCCTGTGATTATGTGTAGCAGGCTGTGTTAGAACGGCGTAAACTAATGACACACTCATCTGCAGCCCGACCTGCCGAGTACTTACAGTCAATTGAAACGTAGAAGGTCGTCACAACCGGGAAGCTCTTGAAGCAGTAACCATCGGCTCAAATACAAATGTTTTGTAGGGAGCACTTTATGCTCATATGGGAGCGATATAGATGCTTGTAAAACAATGAACTGGTAGCCAAGATCGCAGGAATTATTTTTATTCCATGATTACCGGTTTCGGGGAAACTAAAGCCGCCATCATCGGTTCTTAGGACACACAGAGTACCTAATTTGCGCTTGTATATGATGGATACACTTAACATTTATAATTTCATCTCTCTTCGACACCTATTTGCTACTTACGACAATTTTGTAAGGCCTGCGTGTTATAGACAACTCTTATTGTAATCTGTATGTGTCTTTTAGAGGCGGCTTTAGTTTGGCCTAAACCTGTAATCATGGAATAAAAAGGATTCCTGCGATCTTGGCTACCAGTTGATTGTTTTTCAAATACAAACGCTGTGGCAATACTGAAGAGACGCCGCGCCGTCGCGTTAAATACAACGTATCCGCCGTTGTAGTCACAGTCCGATAGTCGGACGGCCTGGCTTGGGCCATCACTCTTCACTAATGATCCGTAGCGTGCGCAGTTCATTACACAAAGTCAATTAACGAAGTAAAGCGAGTGCCGTTCAATCAGATTATTTCGTTTGCGCTTTATGCACCAAACACTGCAGCTCTGGACAACGGGGCAGCCATGCAGGGCCAATTGCTTTCGGAGTGGAGGGGAAACAATCACTCATGAGGACCGACATTTAGTAGCGATACACTACTGCGCTCTGCCTGCGCTTTACTCCGAAGCCCCGAGCAGCCTGGGTGCCATGTGTCTACGTAACATACTAAAGAGAGTCAGTATGGAGTAAATTATAGTAATGAAAATTACTAGGTTGTTTTTCAAACACGCAGATATTTTACATGCCAGGGGCCTTCAATAAGTAATGCGACAGATATTTTTTTGAAAGCGGATTGGTTTCATTCAGGATTCCAATGCATAATATTATTCCCTACTCTTTTTGGCTACGAATTTCTACCATTCAACATCATTTCTGTTCAATGCAGGGGCCTTACCACCACCTCACTGGGACCTGTATGCCCACATGTTACCACTCTACTGATCTACGTCGGAGCCAACATCTTGCTGCATCAATAATCTCCCCTTCATCCATGTACTGCTTCCCACGAAGTGCTCTGCGCCAAACAATTAGGAGTCAGAAGGTGCAAAATCTGGGCTTTAGGGTGGATGGGGAGAAACAGTCCAATGAAGTTCGCTGTTCTCTGCCAGACCTCCGTGGACATTCTGCAAGTTCCTATGAGTGTCTCCGATGCTTTCTGTTAAAAAAAAAACCCAAAGACAGCTCTCCGACTGGAATGCACGTCAGTTACAGACGTCACTTTGAAGGCCACGTATAGCGCTGAAGACCTATGTACGTTTCGGTGTCAGTTGTACTCTCTTTTCGTACTGATACGTCCCATTTGTGTTCTCTTGAGAAGGAATATGTCGCGATATGGCTACTTAATGGGACACGTGGGGCTTCGGATACTGTAATTATTTTCGTACTGATACGTCCCATTTGTGTTCTCTTGAGAAGGAATATGTCGCGATATGGCTACTTAATGGGACACGTGGGGCTTCGGATACTGTAATTATTGGTGCATTTTTTTAAGCTGTCCGTCTATCAGGCTCTTTCACGCGGTCGTACAATGTTTCCTGCTTGCGCTAATCATTTTATCTGCACTTAACTGCTACAGTCGCCTTCATTTGTAATGTTTTTTTCTCGTTTTTCTTTGCGTATACTGTTTTCTGTACTTACCGGTCATTCCAGAGTCGAATTAACAGTTGCTGCAAATTAACAGTTGCTGCATGAAGCAGAATGTGAAAGGTCCCACTAATATGCCCCTTCTACAGATTAAAATCTTCCTTTATCGCCTACATTTTGTACTTCATTAATACATACAAAGGGTGTCCCGGAAGGAGTAGTGAATATTCGGGAATATGACAGGACCGATCACTCGAAACAAAAAGATCTAGTACGCATGGGTTCTAAAATGCATACCTTAAGAATTGTGAGAACTTCATCTCAGATAACATGAAATAAATATTTTGTGCTCCAAGCTCATTGCTTTCCATCTTTTGGAAGGTGGTACTACCGGCTAAAGCAAGAAAAAACGTTCAGTAACCATGGGCTAGAAAGCGTGTACCTTAAGAGATACGAACTGCTCCGCAATGACGATCTCAGAAGTTTGTCAGAAATATCTTCGCTACCGGCTTTTTTTTTTTTTTTTGTAAGTCATCTGGCTTCTGACAATTTTTACCCTCTACAACTCCCTGTATGACCATGTAGGTTATTCACTGATGTCTTAACTGATGACCACCATCCTCTCCCTTCTGCTTGTCAGTGTTTTCCATATATTCCATTCCTGGATTCTACAGAGAACCTTCTCATCCCTTATTTTATCAGTCCACCTAATTTTCAACACTCTTCTGTAGCACCACACACAAATGCTTCGATTCTGATCTGTTCTGGTTTTCCCACAACCCATGCTCCACTACCATATAATGCTGTGGTCTAGATGTACATTCTCAGAAGTTCTTCCCGAAATTAAGATCTGTGTTTGATACTAGTAGACTTCTCTTGGCCAGGAATGCCCTTTTTGCCAGTCTTGCTCCGTCCGTCATGTGTTTTTTTCTGTCTAGGAACAGAATTCCTTGACTTTATCTACCTCGTGATCAACATTCCTGGTGTTTAGCTTCTCACTGTCTGATTTCTACTACTTCTCATTACTTTCGTCCTTTTTCAATTTAATCTCAATACATATTTCGTACTCATTAGACTGTTCATTCCTGTAAATCTTCTTCATCTTTGCTAAGGACAGCAATGTCATTAGCGAATCTTTCCACTGTTATCCTTTCATCTTGAATTTTAATTAGATTCTTAAATTTTTCTCTTATTTTCTTCATTGCTTCTTCGATTTATGTATTGAACTGTAGGGGTGAAAGACTGAATCCTCGTCTCGCACCTGGTCTTCCACTCTTATTACTCCCTCTTGGTTCTTCTACGTATCGTAGACTACGCGTCTTTCCCTATAGCTCACGCCTATTACTCTCAGAATATCGAACATCTTGCACCATTTTACACTGTGGAACGCTTTTTACAGACTGATAAATCCTGTGAACATTTCTTCAATTTTCTTCAGTCTTGCCTCCGTTATCAACCACAATTTCCACTCTGGTGCCTTTACTTTTCCTAAAGCCAAAGCAATTGTCAATTCTCTTTTCTTTTCTTTTGAGTATCACTGTTTTCAGCAACAGGGGTGAATGAACTCTGTAGCTTATTTTGCGATGATTCTCGCACTTGTCGGCTCTTACAATCTTCGGAACGGTGTGGACGATGTACCGAAGACAGATGGTATACCGCCACATTCTACACGCCAACGCTCTAAGTCGTTTTGTTACCACTTCCCCCAAGGATTTTAGCAACTCCGGTGGAATGTTATTTCTGCCTTATTTGATTTTAAGTTTTGCAGAGCTGTTTAAAATTTTGATTTTAATACTTGGTCCACTATCTTTTAGATATCGAGCACGGTTTCTTCTTCTATCACACCATTAGACAAGTCCTCCCCCTTATAGAGGCTTTCAATGTATTGTTTCCAACTATCTACTCCCTCCTCTGCATTTAACAGTGTAATTCCGATTTGCGTTGTTAATTGTTGCCTCCCTTGCTTTTAGTTTCAGCGATAGTTGTTTTGATTTTACTACATGCTGAGACAGTCCTTCCGACGATCATTTCTTTTTCGATATCTTCACATTTTTCATGCAGCCATTCCACTTTAGCTTCCCTGCACCCCCTATTTATGTCATTGGAAAGTGATTTGTATTTCTGTTTTCCTGTATTTGCTAGAACATTTTTGTAGTTACATCCGTCAACGCCAGCTGAATTATTTCTTCTCTTACCCATGGTTTCATTGCAACTATCTTCTTTGTACCGACGGTTACATTTCCAACATCTGTAACTACTCTTTTTACAGATAAGCAATCCTCTTCAACTAAACTGCCTACTAACCTAAACTTGTCGCAGTATCTATAGCCTCAGAGAACTATAAAAGCGGCCGGCCGGTGTGGCCGTGCGGTTCTAGGCGCTTCAGTCTGGAACCGCGCGACGCTACGGTCGCAGGTTCGAATCTTGCCTCGGTCATGGATGTGTGTGATGTCCTTAGGTTGGTTAGGTTTAAGTAGTTCTAAGTTCTAGGGGACTGATGACCTCAGATGTTAAGTCCCATAGTGCTCAGAGCCATTTGAACCATTTGAACTTCAAAAGCATCTCCTCATTCCTTTGTACCTCCATTTCTCAATTCTTTGAGGACTCATTTTTTCCTAAATATTGTCTGAAACTTCAGTCTGCCCTTCATGACTATTAGTAAATAGAGGTAAACTGAGGTGGAGCCCCTCCACGCCCACACCGGCATCATGGCCAACTCAATAGGTCCACTGCCATCTCTGCATAATGGTTAGTTTTCACTTAAATGAGGTGGAGCAGTATGTGGGTACTGCGATGTTTGCGTACTTCTGGTTAAGGCTAACCATTAATACGCGCTCATCTGGAGATAGATTGGGTCGAAGTCGAACGAAGGGTAGCGGTTTGAAGGGCAGAGAAAAATACGTCCCAAGGCAAGAGCCAAGGGAAAAAAACCTCTGCGGTAATTAGGTCGGCTGGTAAGAGCAGTAGCGGATGTCTTGCTGCCTGCTATAGGTCGTGCAAGGCTAGGCTTCTATTATATTTTGATCTGCTTATATATCTGTTACTGGCTACGCCTTGCAATCCAGTATCTGATTTCGGGATTTCTGCCAACATAGTGTTCGAAACGCGCTTTTGTCGCTTTGCATTGGTGTCGCTTGCTGTGAGGCCTGTGGAGAGGCGGATAAGTCCTCACTCGTCAGAATTCATGATTTAATCTAATTTAAATCTACCCGAGTCTTGGATCGCAGGCCACTAAGATGTCTGTGGGTTGTCGAGGACAGCATTTTCACTGTTCTCTGTAATAGTAAGGCCTTGTCAGAATCGGAGCCTTCCAGATCCACGTCGAGTAGCAGAGTGGAGTGCCTCAGCCGGCAGCTGGTAGCCATCGTTCTTCAGTACACACGGGTAATGCGATGACAGTACACGCCGGCCGCACCCCGGACGCCCGTGTTCGACGACACGGCCACGCGTTTCCTAATTAGCGAGCCAGCGCCGGGGGCAAATGGCTGCGTGGAGCCGGCGGCGGCGGCGGCGCTAATGCGAAAACAGAGGCGCATTTGGCCGGCAATTACGGCCGTCCTTGGCGCAATCTGCCATCGCCGCCGGCCGCGCAGACCCGCGTGAGGAATCGATGCGGGGTCGCCGAGGCGCGCTGCACGACACCCCCGAGCACTGGCCGCGTGTTCCGCGGAAACGCGAGCTACCTGGCGTGAGTGAACCTCGTCACCTGAAGGGCTTCGCGCTACATCAGCCGGTAACCGGTCTCATGCAGACGAATACACTTTTCCGATGTCTACAATTCAATATTACAGTTTCGGGAGACACTGATGCGTTCGTAATGATACAGCGCCACAAAACAAGGCGGTTATCGCTGAAACCGTCGGATTTAGGTTATAGTGATTTTTTCCGCGCCAGTTTAACGTGACTGTTCAAACCACTCAAAATAATCTGTTTCTGGAATAATCTATTTTCGGTTTTTTATTGTTATTATTTCCTGTGATAAACTTGCCGGCCGGGATGGCCGAGCGATTATAGGCGCTACAGTCTGGAACCGCGGACCGCTACGGTCGCAGGTTCGAATCCTGCCTCTGGCATGGATGTGTGTGTGGTGCCCTTAAGTTAGTTAGGTTTAAGTAGTTCTAAGTTCTAGGGGACTGATGACCTCAGATGTTAAGTGCCATAGTGCTCAGAGCCATTTGAACCAACCCTCGCGGGGGTCATTTGAACCATTTGAATCCGGGATCCTATCACTATTTGGGCACTACGAACAGTCGGTACTAAAGAACGAAAATCGTTGTTGAAGAACTAGACGCAGGCAGCAGATCAGCTACGTCCTGTTTTATTGTTTACTGTGAATGAACTGTTGTTAAGGTTGAAATGGCTCTGAGCACTATGGGGCTTAACATCTATGGTCATCAGTCCCCTAGAACTTAGAACTACTTAAACCTAACTAACGTAAGGACAGCACACAACACCCAGCCATCACGAGGCAGAGAAAATCCCTGACCCCGCCGGGAATCGAACCCGGGAAGAACTGTTGTTAGGCTTGTAATGTATTACTGTTACCGTAAGTCCCTAGTCTTTTAGTATATCATAGAAATTGGAGACAAATCTTTAACTTTTAAAACAAACCATTGTGCTTCACTGCTGTGTTAATTAGCAAAAATATTTCCAGACAGGAGTTGGGGCCCTTTTGAAATACAACGGATGTCTGACGACGACAGTGAGAAATTACTGTACGGTTCTCGTCCGGTAAGTCTTGTCCACTTCACGCACTGGCGTACCTTAGGCCACGACACACAACAGCAACATAATTGTCTCAGCAATTCTGCGCCAGTTCCTTTTCCTTGTGTTTATTGCTCGTTTCTGTCGTCATTCTTATTAAAATTGCACTGACCGCTTTTCCCATTTTGTAGAACAACGTAATATTTCAAATCAACGAAAATTTTACGAATAAAAATTACACCTTTCTTTGGAAAAGGATTATTTAACCGAAACTAAACAAAATACAGAAAAATTACGGTATCGCCTTTAAACGATCGGTTGTTCCACCTATACGTCCCTGGCGCAGCAGTTGAGCTTCCTGCTGACGGGGCGGGACGGCGCACACCACGGCCAGACACATTTTCAAGACGGTGCTTGTGCGAAAAAGGAGGCAGTTGGCTCATGCATGAGGTCGGGAGAGGATGGCTGAGAGCAGCCGTGAGCACCTGAACGCTGCCACGCCCCTGTTGACGTTGACGGGTATGGACAGACAGCGAGGTTAACAGTCTGGAACCGGCGACAGGCGATCACAAGTTAAACGGGAGGACGCGTTGTGTTGTTTCTGAAAGTCGTGGTGCAAGTACCGCATCGTGCTGCCTTCATCCTCTCAGTCCGTTTGGATAAATGGTCTATTTTACGCTAAGATATTGATCGTGCATCATCAGTAGCGACTGTTCGTGGAAAGCTTTATCTCAACATACTGAAATGTACCATTTGAGAGCGCGGGCTTTCTCAGCTATGATGAAATCTTCTCTGATTATCAGCCCAGTCAAAGCGTCGTTTCGCGGCAACGTTTCGACGAGATTCCTACTCGTGATCTTCAGGCTTCTTCGACTGAGGATAACGGGTAGAGAAACTTGTCGAAACGTTGCCTCACGACGACGCCATAAATCAGCTGAAATCCAGAGAAACTTCGTAACTGAATTGCACTGTTTGAGCCTTGATAATGCCTTGCGGAATGACTTGTTAATATCTGCCCTGCTCATGTTTTAGTTTGTGGGTTTAAATTCAGCTACCGTGAAAAATGTAATGAAAAGATTCTTCCTGTCACGCCTTTAATGTGAGCAGGCGAAAACGGCTGCGTTGCCTTTTAAGCATTTATTATTTCGCAGTCAGCTGTGTGGATTTCATTAATGAGTACTTGCGATTTCATGTGCAATAAATTGGCACAAGGAGACACTTCTTGATATATGCGCTACTGCTTTTCCATGCGACGGCGTGAGTATTTATACTTCCTTCTTTTGTTGCTGAATTCTGCATCGTTGTTTGTGTGCATCAATTTAAGCTGGAAAGGGAGCTGTACGAACCAGTGGATTTTGTACTAACTACTGTTACTGAATATGTCCTATCCGTCAGGCGCCAATCGTTAGGGGCTTGTCTTGTAAACAACTTGCCTTTGCACATTGTTAAAAATTTTCTAGTAAATTTTTTGTATTCAGGTCATATTTTGGGTGTAATCTCCTACTAACAAAATCGTGTGAGGTCTCCTTTAATCCTTCGGCTGTATTTAAATTGACAAGTGTTGTAGAACTCAGTTAAAACTTGGCTGGGCTTAGTTAACCTAATTTAGGCCATGGTCTAGCTCCATTGTTCTTGAATATTACCTATGGTAGCATACCGACAGTTGATTAAAAAAAGTCCAATATTCAGCAATACGTTACCATCTCACTTGTTTGCCTTTTCCTGTATTCGAGTTGTATAATTAAATGAATTACCTTTCCCTGTAAACAATTATGGACGCAACCTGTGTTCAAGTTGCGTTTTTCTTTTAGGTAAATAAGATTTTAAGAATCTTAGGTTGTTGTTCAAAACCCTTTGTTTTACAACTCTCTGAATGTGTAAAGGTTGTCTGTTACTGTTTCAACCGCACCTTTACAGGTGGGTTTTTATTGGTGGTAAAATTTTAAAGGGCAGTGGCCGCTAATGTCTTGAATATTTTATAATATTTTATGTATAAAATGTCAGGTAATGGTTGTCAACAAACAAAATTGTTTATATTGTTTCAAGAATCCGGACAACTGGCTTTCCACATCCGAAGCCTTGTATCCTACCTATACATTTCAGACTTGTTACTTACTGCATTTGTTACTCTCACTCTTCGGCATGCGTCGCTAGGTGACGTAACCACATATGTAGTAACTTAATGGTCTTAGTTGAGCACTGTCGTTAAACAGTAGAAAGTTACCAGCACTCTAGAAATCGGTATATTCCACCCCCTCCCACCCCCTCTCCAATCCTCCACCTATGTACCCTGGCACACGCACTAACAATGCAATTGGTCTGTACCATTTTGTTTTGGCTCCTCTATGTTCGAATTTAGCACTAGTAGTGTGCTCCTTGACACAACCACTTCGATTAAATACCGAATTGTAGCGCAATATGAGATGGAACGAGCTTGCGAGAACTGTGGTAGGGAAGGCGAATGGCTGACTTCGGTTAATTGGGAGAATTTTAGGACGGAGACCGCATATAGGACGCTGATGCGACCTATTCTTTAGTACTTCTAGAAAGTTCGCCATCGGCACCAGATTATATTAAAGGAAGACATTGAAGCGATTCAGAGGTGGGCTGTTGGACTTGCTATCGGTTGGTTCAAACAACACTCACGTATTACGGAGATACTTTGGGAACTCATAAGGGATGCCGATTCTATTTTCGAGAACATTATTGAGAACATTTAGAGAACCGGCATTGGAAACAGACTGCAGAACGGTTCCACTGTCGACAACTTATATTTCGCGTTAGGGCAACGATGTTAAGATGCGAGAAATTAGGGCTCCTGTGTAGAATATAGGCAACCGTTTATCCCTCACTCTGTTTGCGAGTGGAACAGGAAAGGAAATTACTAGCAGTGGCTTTCACAGTTTGTATGTAGATACAGACATACCGCTTTACTGTGGCGTGAGGACTTCAGAGTCGAGTAAGACTGTATATACGACTGGTAAACAAAAAAAAAAAAGTTACGTAAACTACTTCCCCTTTCTTTCTCCTGTGGAACTTTGGTGTTAGTCTTAACAACATTTCAATAAATAACTCCAGCTTGACATCTGCAAATTTCCGTATTTCCTTTCGAATTTGCTTGTTTTGTATTTAAGTCCCTTACATGCCGTTATCACCTGTTTGTGAAAAACATAGCTTGCAGCAAACCAAGTCTCTTTTTACTTATATTTGGTGACCAGTATCAGTTTGATAAGTACCTTCAGACCCCAGTGCCCTTCGTTAGGACTCATCGTTGGCAGCATTAGTAAACCAAGACTTAACACCACGTCCCAGGCGCAGTATACAGTCCACTATTAATAATTTTATTCTCTGCTTCCATTTGCTTCTTCTTCCCTGAGATAATGATCAAGTGTCAGTAGGGCCATCAGGTGTTGACACGTTGGTGGAGTTTACGTCTAATTCCCGAATGTCGTAGCCTAGGGACTACCGCAACTACCCATGAAAAGAACGCCCAGGCTCCCGACAACGCTCCCCTTTTGTTGCAGCTGCACTTCTCTATGAGGATGTTCCGTGACAGTTGTTGCTTTAGGCGCAACACAAGATTTCCGGCTCGCTGTAATAAGTGGGTATGAGTGTCCGATACGTTCCTTCTGGTGCGGAGGCGCATTCAGTAACCAGTCGGAGCTGCGCGGTGTGGGATAACCTGGGCGCAGGCTTTCACGCCCAGTTAACGGATCGTGACACTTGTAAGGTAGAACCAAGTTTGATTAAAGTTCTGGACACACTCGTGTAGACACAGGGCCCGGGAGAGGTTAGACTCTAGGTTTTCGCAGGAAAAGTTTCTGTCCGGCAAAGCCGAATCAGAGGTAATCACAGAATTATTGCAAATCCGGGAATTGATCACCATGTAAAGGCCCCGTCTTCTTCAGGGTCGTGGATGAGAAGGATGATTCAGACGGCGGTGACAGCGTAGCGGCGGCTCAGGAGTGAGCTCCTGATAGAGAAAATGCATAACCATTCAGCGCCTAGCCCAGGAAGCTCGCTAGCAGTGAACTGGTCTCTCAGGCCTAAGTACAGCGCTAGGCTCCGGGATACCAACAGGTCTTGCGTCCTGTCACGTGACTAACATAAGGAAGAGGCCAGTGGCTTCAGCGACGTCTTGTGGCGCTTTGGTCGCCATCTGGGGGCCGACTGTGTCCTGGCAGCCCTCGAATATTATCTGTAAGGATGGATGCTGCCAACATGATGCGTAAGTAATGTGGGTTACATATCGAGAAGGCATAATCTCACGATACTCTAGAATGCCTTACTTCTTGCAGTACATTTGTCATAGTGTCGTTTCCCCTTAAAATTCTCCGATAAAAGTGAATATAAGGTGGACACAAAGAGAAATAAGTCCAGTTAAAGAAAAAATAGCTGCTCTTCACAGTAGATGCTGGACATAGTTACTATCGATGTAAAAACGACTCTGTTTGTCACGTACAGAATGAACTTGGCTGCATGAACGACACCATTAGCTTAGCTCTTCTAGTGTGTGATACGTTATTATAGTCAAAAGGAAAAGAAACTACAGGGAGCGAGTTAAGGCGGTTGTGGAGATCTTAAAGTCGAGGAAGACAAAAAGAACTGAGATTCAGACCGGATGTTGATGAAGGCAATAAAGGCAATAAAGGATAGCCATTCTTTGACAGCAAGAATGATCTGATTTCTTTGAATAAGATATCTCCGCAGTGAAACTTGGAAATAATAGTTATTCTGCAGAAGATTTTTTGTTATCATAATCCATTTAATAACTATCTGAAGGCATTCCTTCCTCAGGTTAAAAAAAGGAAAAAAGAATTTGTACTACAAGATACAAGCATCAAAGATTCAGAAGATGAACAGTACCGTTATATTCAGCGTTTATCGTAATGTACAAAGCAGAAAGTGTCCCAGCAACTGAAAGACCATACTACACTATTTATGATAACTTCGGCTAAGAGACAGATGAGCCTAAGAAGAGTTTGCTCTATTTTCTATGCCACAGATAACTGTCGACTGCTCACCAACAAGAGCAATACTCTACTGTGGACAGCTGAGGCAAGAAGATGTGTGATTTTCTCGTTTTATGGTTATTCGAGCCATCATCGACTTCAGTCAAAGGAAAAACAGAGTGTACAAAGAAGAGTTTGGACGCCGATGTAAAATACTGAAAGCCTGTAAATGTTGACCCTCTCAGAATGATACATATTTGATAATGGACGTAGCCGGAGTCACAGACTATACAGATAGCAGTTCTCTTCTTTTTTTTTTTTTTTTTTGAACAGAGTGAACACTGAATTCAACAGTGAAATATATCTTGAGAACATTGCTGTTATTTAAAACAATAATAATAACTTCAGGGGGAAGTGAGAGTCATTCTACGTCAGTAAATTGAAACTTAGAAGAATGTAAGATTCTCCATTTGAACGGAACAAGCCAGCTGGTACAGTCTACGACGAGTGGGTGGAGGAGAGCGGCAGCACTGCATTCTCATATGATGCAGGGGTTACGTGGTGTAGACGCCTGAGAGATCGAACAACTCTTCTCAGAGGAGAACAGGAAATCGCAAGAGATGTCGAGACGCTGGTGCTCAGAGACCGGAGTACCACAATCAAGTAAACTGTCGAAAATTTCTCATGGAATATTTTTCAACATCTTGCACGACATCAACTAGACGACAAATATCGCCGTCCGCTAGGCTCCACGACTGCTCACATCCAATCAAAAAAGACAACAAAAACGAGGTGGCAGTGACACAGTTACAGCTGGGAGAGGTGAACATAGAGGTTTCTTTGGCTACTTAACCACAATGGACAAGTTCCACGTGTACCACTACGATTCCCAGGAAAAGCAGGAAAGGAAGCACTGGAAAAATGTGGATTCACTTCCGTCGAACAACCAACGTGATGCTGAAGCTTTCGGAGCTGCCATGATACAGTGCTAACTGCTTTAGGCGTAAGAGGCAGATTTTGAAACTGAATCACAATTATTCATAGTATTTTAGTATTTTGAAAGATATATAATATTTGCTTTTATGCTTATGTATTACTGGTTTGTGCACTGAAGAGCCAAAGAGAGCGGTACACCTGCCTAATATCGTGTAAGGCCCCCGCGAGCACGCAAAATGCCCCAACACGACGTGCCATGGACTCGACTTTTCCAGAATGAGATTTTCACTCTGCAGCGGAGTGTGCGCTGATATGAAACTTCCTGGCAGATTAAAACTGTGTGCCCGACCGAGACTCGAACTCGGGACCTTTGCCTTTCGCGGGCAAGTGCTCTACCAACTGAGCTACCGAAGCACGACTCACGCCCGGTATCACAGCCTTACTTCTGCCAGTACCTCGTCTCCTACCTTCCAAACTTTACAGAAGCTCTCCTGCGAACCTAGCAGAACTAGCACTCCTGAAAGAAAGGATATTGCGGAGACATGGCTTAGCCACAGCCTGGAGGATGTTTCCAGAATGAGATTTTCACTCTGCAGCGGAGTGTGCGCTGATCTGAAACTTCCTGGCAGATTAAAACAGTGTGCCCGACCGAGACTCGAACTCGGGACCTTTGCCTTTCGCGGGCAAGTGCTCTACCAACCGAGCTACCGAAGCACGACTCACGCCCGGTATCACAGCCTTACTTCTGCCAGTAGAGCACTTGCCCGCGAAAGGCAAAGGTCCCGAGTTCGAGTCTCGGTCGGGCACACAGTTTTAATCTGCCAGGAAGTTTCGATTCGACTTTTGTCTGAGGAATTGACACTACGAATCCTGCACGATTGTCCACAGATCCGTAAGAGTACGAGGGGTTGGAGATCTCTTCTGAACCGCACGTTGCAAGACATCCCAGATATGCTCATTAATTTATATGTATGGGGATTCTGGTGACCAGCGGAAGTGTTTTTACTCAGGCGAATGTTCTTAGCGCCACTCTGTATGAATTCTGGACGTGTGGGGTGTGACAATGTCCTGCTGGAATTGCATATGCCCGTCGGAATGCACAACGGACGTAAATTGGATGCAGGTGAACGGTCAGGATACTTACGTACGTGTCACCTGCTAGAGTCGTATATACACGTATCAGGGGTCAAATATCACTCCAATATCCACGCTCCACGCCATTACAGAGCCTCCACCAGCTTGAACAGTTCCCTGCTGACATATAGAATCCATGGATTCTCGAGGTTGTCTCCATACCCGTACACGTCCATCCGCTCGATACAATTTGAAACGAGACACGTCCGACACGGCAACATGTTTCCAGTCGTCAACAGTCCAATGCTGGTTTTGACGGGCCCAAGCAAGGTGTAAGGCTTTGTATCGTGCTGTCAAGGGTACACAAGTGGGACTTCGGCTCGGAAAGCCCATATCGCTGATGTTTCGTTGATTAGTTCAGACGCTGACACATTTTTATGGCCCAGCATTGAAATCTGCAGCAACTTGCGGAAGGGTAGCTCTTTTGTCACGTTGAACGATTCTCTTCAGTCGTCGTTGGTCCCGTACTTGCAAGATCTTTTTCCGGTCGCAGCGAGGTCTGAGACTTTGTTTTACCAGAATGCTGATATTCAGGGTATACTCATGAGGTGGTCGTACGGGAAAATCCTTACTTCATCGCTACCTCAGAGACGCTGGATCCCATCGCTCGTGCGCCGACTATAATACCACGTGCAAACTCACTTAAATCTTTATAACCTGCCATTGTTGCAGCATTAACCGATCTAACAACTGTGCCAGACACTTATTGTCTTGTATAGGTATTGCATAGGTTTGTGTAGGTATTCTGCTTGTTTACATATCTCAGTATTTGAGTTCGCATGCCTATACCAGTTTCTTTCGCGCTTCAGTGTACATGCGTAGTGGCAGTGAGCATCAGTGTGGTGTTAGGTAAATGTGATATTAACAGAAGCAAGTCATACATTACCCTTCCCAGGCAATCACAGGAGGCATTCCTGTAATAAATTCAGTAAAGTAATATCCAACAACTTTTATCAGATAAGGTGAGTGGTAGTCGGTTTCCAAAGTCATGCAATTACTTTCTGTCTCGTGTTTACCTATCCGCAGCGAAGTCAAATATCGTGGAAAGTGTATTCACGGGAAGTTATTAACGTAATAAAAATTCTCTAGTACGTTGCAATATAGTTTCCAATTATCTCTTTGTCTGGTTACTGTCAGGCATTTCACGTCGTTGGATGAATTTTCTTTTTATCACATCGTAAGTCACTCTTTCCGAAGCCAAAGAAGTACTTTTATCCCGTCTGTAATTGTAAGTACGGAAATTTCTATTTATGCCATTGATTATCCACGTAACTATGTTGGTATATTTGAACTCTGTAACAATTAGAGATGCTTTTACAATATAATCGTTTATTTTCATATGGACATGGTCTATTCGCGGAAGCTTTCTCCGTAACATACCAGCTATCGCTAGTTACTATTTCTTAATACGTAACTGAAGGAAAATAAAACTAATTTACTTTGCGATCCATCCATCTGCAAGACGGATAATATTATGAATGCAAGGATTACTGAGAAAATAGAAAATTTTTTTGAAATTCTTCTACGAACTGCCTCTTGACCATGGACTATTTTTTATCACTGGTGTTACTGTAGAATATTAATGAATGTAAACAAGGGTGACATCATCTGAGACTTTGACAATACAATTACGTTTTATAAATAAAATGAGATGCGTCTAGAAGTAACAGCAAGAAATTTGTAGGACTTTCAAAATGTCCAGATACGTGTCAGAGCATAAGTTTCCATGAAGTAGAGCACTTCTTACGACTGACATTCTTAAAGTATCTGTACTGTGTTTGCGGAGCAAACACAGTTTTGCTATCGGACAAAAGTGAAACAACCCTGTCTTTTGTGTTCCTCTACTAAAACCCGTACTTCGGCATAGGCACTCAACTTACTGTCGGAGGCTGCGAATGACTTCGAAAAACTGATTCAGTCAGAGCGAAATTCAAATTGCCCAAGTAATACATAGTAAATATTTCCACAAAATCAGTTGCAGATTGTACAAAATCTTGTCAATGGTACAAAACTTGAGTACTTAAGCCTGTAGCACGGTAGTATTCGAGTAGTTACGTTTTAGTCACTCTGCAGAAGGAGAGATGTGCTTTAGAACTAAGATGTCTCCGAAACTTACTCAAGGAAAGAAATTGTAGACTGTAAATGAACTGCCGGTCGGTGTAGCCGAGCGGTTCTAGGCGCTTCAGTCCGGAACCGTGCGACTGCTACGGTCGCAGTTTCGAATCCTGCCCCGGGTATGGATGTGTGTGATGTCCTTAGGTTAGTTAGGTTTAAGTAGTTCTAAGATCTAGGGGACTAATGACCTCAGCTGTTACGTCCCATAGCGCTCAGAGACATTTGAACCATTTGTAAGCGAACTGGCAGGTAATATAGCATTGTGCCAGTAAACGCAGTACAACGAATGCTGCAACTGTTCTGCCAGGACACGCTCAGACATGTGCTCCTTTTCTACCAGCACCATGAATTCCTGTAGTTTACCAATGCCTTGGTTAGGTCAGAAGACGTTCTGGAATCACTCATGCGAATATCTGGTAGAATGTTTCGTCTGCTGAGAACAGAAAAAAATAACGAAAATATGTGCCACACTGTTCACAGTTCATAAACATACATATCTTAACTGTAACTGTTGCCGTGTTTTATAGACAATTCTATCTTAGCCTGACCTATACAGTTTTACAGTATGTATGTTCAGTCCTCATGCGTATAAGATTAAGTGTGCAGCATTCAGTTCCTGCTCACAAGGGTGCGCGCGATCGTCGCGACACGATACAAGGACGTGCACGTTCACTGAGTCGTGAAATATCGTCATTTGGCGTGCATTTTGTTTCACATTGATATTTCATACGAACTCATCAACTGCGTACGTGTTCACGTCTTCCGATAACCTCCATGACACATTACACACACTCAAATAGTGATAATGTTTACGTTACTATTCAATTGGTTCAAATTGTTCTAAGCACTATGGGACTATCAGAGACCTTCAGTCCCCTAGACGTAGAACTACTTAAACCTAACTAACCTAAGGGCAACACACACATCCATGCCCGAGGCAGGATGCGAACCTGCGACCGCAGCAGCAGCGCGATTCTTGACTGAAGCGCCTAGAACCGGTCGGCCACAGAGACCGGCTTACGTTACTATTCACATACATATTCCAGACGGACTACACGTATCCGAAAACTTGATGTAATATCCTTCAGCACGAGAGCGACAATTTGAAAATGAATTTGCTGTCCATGAAGCACAACCAGTTAACACGTCCGGTAACGAGAACGTCGAAACCCTATAGCAGTAAATCATACTTTGAACAAGTCCATTGGCCTTTGTAGATGGATGTGAGGGATCTGAGCAGCAGGCAGAGATATGACTGACCCTTACTAGACAGATGCGACAAATGTAGGCTACTAAACCGCTTCACATTTGCATTTGAATGTGATACTATGTCAAACACGGCGAGTCTGTCTAAAAACTTCTATGTCCCTTGCAACATGTGCTGCCCACTGAATACAATAAGACATGAGGAATACGATAAGACGTGAGGTAAGTTATTAGAAAAACAAGAAAGATCAACCAGCAAACTTCCCGAGTTGAATTTTTAATGCTTTGTTCGCAGAGGGAGTGGGAGGAACTGAATCTTATCCGGCAAATAAACACATACTTCAGAGTTACAATTTAAATAATTAAAGACTTCATTAAGCGCAGTTATTGCGGCAATTAAGCAAATTACGTATCTCACAAACGACATAAAACGCGACAATTTGGCTCCGCCCGTGCACGAATGTACCACTGAAAAGGCGCTTACCGTTACCTGTGCGAACGTGAATCTGAACCATTCGCGAATAAAAATCGCCAAGGAAGGAGTAAAAGAGAGGGACGGAGAGAAGGAGCTGGAGAGCGCGAGGGAGGGCTGAAGGTGAGGAGCGTGGGGGAGAAAGATTCTTCTTAAGTAAATACGGACTGCAGTGTTGGAAACTCGGCTCTGACAAGCTGTGTATGAAAAGTAGGACCGCCTTCCATGTATTAAGCGACTGAGTCGGCCATTAATTAAAACACGCTTTCGTCTTTTAAAGCCGCCATTAAATCTTTAAAGACACGTTAAAGAAGCATGCACGGACCAAAATTTTATTCTACGATAAGCTTGTGCTGCGAAATGGTGCTCGTTATTTTTTCTAGTCTCAGGGTCCTGTGGGCATCCACATGGAATTTAATCATCGTTTCCAGACCATATCTGCCTAGGCTCACGGTAAATAAATTTACATACATTTTAGCAAAAATAATTACGGTCTCTCTTAGCGCATGGCAATATTATACTTCAGAAAGTCAGTTTGCGTTAAACGTGACCTTCACTTGTTCGGATCACGATAAAATGAATTGATGCCAGATCACAGTATGATACAGCTCACAGTTCAACAAAAAGTGACATTTTGATTACACAGAATGGGCATATGATAAATGAGAGTGAAGAGTTCAGATTCCTAGGCGTTCAGATATTGTAAGCTGTCGTGAGAAGCCCATGTTGAGGATATGGTTCAAAAACAAAACTCTGTTTCCTTTACCATTAGAAGAGTATCGGAAAAAAGTTATATTCAACATGAAAATTAGTCTGTTTATTTTCATTCGCTTGAGGCCTCTGGTATCATATTTTGGCGTAATTCTTCTGTATCAAAAATAGTTTTTTGGCCAACAAACGAGCGGTTCGAGCTATGTGAGCTCTAAGGTAACAACATTTCTAGACCTCTGTTCACTACTCTGGGAATTCTGACACTGGCCTCTCAATACATATTTCCTTTAATGGCGTTTGTTGTTAACAATGTCAGCTTGTTCCCAAGAGTTAGCAGCTTTCCATAAGTTAATAACAGGCATTAATCCAGTATGCATTTGGAAAGCATTTCCGTGACTCTTGATCAGAAAGACGTACAGTATTCTGCTGCTACCATTTCCAATAAACTTTCAAAAGAGTTAAAATATTTTAACAGTAATCGACTCACTTTCAAGTCTAAACTGAAAAGTTTGCACATGGCTCACTCCTCCTCGAAAAATTAAGAACAAAGGAAATTAGCTGATTCCTTTGTTACGTTTATGATAATGTTTATTTAAACTTACGGCTTGATGTCTGAAAAGGATTCACATACGTTTCATTTAATCTGTTATTGCTATTCTCTGATAACTTCATGCCCTGACTCGATCCATGACATTAGAAACGTGCTCCGCAATTTGGTCCTACGGAACATGACACACAAAGTAAAACAAAATAAATACTTCCTGTTTCGATTGTGCTAGTAACCATCTTCAGACCGTAAAATATCGTTACAGACTATAAAAGTTGCTTGTTGTGGTATCAGGTACTGACTCACTAAAATATTTTAATGACTGAGCACTTGATTGTGTAACATGTGACGTTTCACGGTATGTGAGGATATTTTATGATGTGAAGATGATTCATAGAACAATTTGAAGTAGTCATGTCATTTTATTAACTCGTGATGTAGCCAAATTTAGTTTATATCAAAATTAAGATAGCATTTTTACTTTCTTCACCATGTTAAGCCTGATAAAATTTGCAATGAACATGAGCGTGCTTGTTTATTGTAAATAGACTACATATTAGTTGAACCTCTTCGTACGCTTATACCTATCACATATTAGTTCCTTATCCTTGGCATCTGCGCCGGCTGCTGTGGATGAGCGGTTCTAGGCGCTTCAGTCTGGAACCGCGCGACCCCCATGGTCGTAGGTTCGAATCCTGCCTCGTTCATGGATGTGTGTGATGTCCTTACGTTCGTTACGTTTAAGTAGTTCTAAGTTCTAGGGGTCTGATGACCAAAGATGTTAAGTCCCATAGTGCTCAGAGCCATTTGAACCTTGGCATCTGCAATAAGCGTAGCTTCTTCAAGACATCGTGTTGAATAACTTCGAGAAATTTTACCGTTTATTGCTTTTATAGTTGACAAATGAATGGCTAGAAGCAATAGAGAAGTGGTTAGAAACATTTGAAAGAGATGGACAGAGGGGAGACCAATGAATTGGTGCTAAAGGGGTATTACACAGTCAGTCCTCTTCAGGGCTGTTTAATTCAATAACAATTCAACCATATAACTCATTTCAAAAATTTTCGAAAGCTATGATTTTCAGAGAACAGATGGAATCGGGTGAAGGATGATTCATTAAAGGGGCTGATGTAGAACATCAAATAACGAAATTCAAAAAAGTGGTTAGTCAAGTAGAAAAGCATACTGACTTCATACAGCCTTTTCTCATGAAGATCGCTACGGTCGTGATGAAACCACCTGGTTTACTCCTATCTGAGCCAATATCTCCCTCATATCCAAAAACTTCATTTCGTTTTTGTTTTTTTTAATTTCGTTGTTATATGAAAGACGATTACATACCTTACAAGGACTTTAATTAAGCCATAATGCCACTGTTACGTTCCTTCCAGAATACCGAAAGTTCTCTGTATACTGCATTGTAAACCAACGTCCATGGAATATCTAACCACCTTATTTCTCCACAAGAAGCACATACCAACAGCGTAAACGACTACATATTTTTGCACCATTACATGACGTTGGATGAGGAAGGCCATGTTCCACCGTTTAGGAGACAGGGATGACTGTAATAACTTTAGTCCGTATAGCGGTCAGTGACCGCAGTCACAATGCGATGAATGGATGGTTTGTGATATATAGTCTTGTCAAACAGAGAACTGTAATAAACCACATAATATGTTTCACAGGTTTGCTTGGTCTGTTTTGAGTAGCCAGAAAATTATGAAACAGAATTTCGTATTTTCATTAAACTGGAAATTTACATACACTGACCGGTGAAGCAGGACCTTCCTATGGTTACAGCGACAAATCATTTCTGAAAAATTCCATGAACCGTTTTCAACAGCAGAGAAGTGATAAAGAGGAAAATAAAGTTAAACTGAACTTCATGACAAATGATAAAGAAACTCTCCACTTAGAATGGAGTACGCCTACTATTCATGTTATTAGGATATTATCACTGATCTAATCTTCATACTGCAGTAATTCGTTCAAGTTGGCCTCACTTTCCAGCTACCTCTCTAAATAGTCGCCGGGCCGACTTAGAAATTTTTCATGGCACTGTACAAACGTTCCTGTACCCTCGTCACAGAAAAGAGCTGCTTGTGCTTTCTGCCAATTCTCCACGGTGGTCTGCCTTTCCTTGTTTGTGCCAAAATGATGTCTTCATAGCCAGCGGTTCATGTGAGCAGAGATGAACAACGGAGGGAGCCAATTAAGGACTATATTGTGGGCGATCAAACACTTCGCATTGAAAACGCTGCAGGAACGTCTTAATTGCCCCTGCAGAATGAGGCTGAAAGTTCTCTTGAAGAAAGAAACGCATGACATTTATGTTATGTAGGCTGCATAGCTTCAGGCGAAATCTCTCATCAGATGCACATACTTAGACACTGTTGTTTTAGGCATTTCTACGTGATCACTTTGAGTTCTGAACTGAAAAGAGGACGTGAAGCGATCGACAGCCACACTAAAACCAATACCCAACACATCTGTGCAAAGTTCCATCGGATTTTCACAGTGGTTTCCATTTCGCGCCTAATCGAATCTTAATTTCCGAATACGCCTCGTATTATTGCTTCGAGGATAAAGTTTTCTGTTCCTCGTTACGGTTTTTCCTCATGAAGCATGTACAGTTTTGAAAATATAATTAAAAATAAACACAAAAATCATAAATTAATTTGGTGGAAGAGCAAGTACAACTTTATGAGTATTCCACTGAATACGTTTGTTGTGGAAAAAACATCCACCCTGAGCTTAGGCATGTTAGTTTCTTTACTATCACCTTAAAGCAGATGTTCCGGCAAGTCAACCTAAACTGCAGCCCCTCAATGAAACATACCGATGACACCAGCCGCCGCGCTTCACCGTTCGTTTCGTTCGCGTAACAACACAGACAGCGGCAGCCGCAGCTAGTCGATACACAAGCTAACTCGACAGCTGTACTCGTAGGGGGTAGCTCTTACTCTAACTGGGAAGTTAATTTCCACTCCTGGTCAAGAGAGATAAGCTGAGTACTCCCTCGGATGCCTTACGATATCCTCGAGAAATTGGCAGTTTTTCTCGAGACCCTCGAGCGAGATGAATTCCCATCCCCAGTTACAGTGACGTAGTAGCTGGCTAATCTGTTCACCTATAGACACAAGAATTGCAGCTTCCAATAAACGAATCTTTATGTGACTTGTTCACTCGTAGTTCTATCGCTACACATCAGTGTGTGCTAAAACAATAAACCATCCATTAGACGAATGATTCGTTACGTGCCGCTCAGAATAACTTTAAAAATTCCTCTTAAAGGGATCTGCAATAACAAGTTGTTAACGTCATAGAGCATCTGTATTTCCGAAAATCTTTTAATAGGAGACAGAAACTTTCAAAACTGACCATACATATTTAAGGATACGTATGCCAATGCTCAACAGATTTCAGGGATATCTGGTGCTGGCTGTCCAGAAATTCTTAATTATTTGACGCGTTTCGAGTAATAAAAATATGTGAACAGTGAGTCACATTTATTATAGCGACCTGTTCAGCACAGGTATGTCTCATCAAGTTTACGTCATAGTCTTAGGCCTCCTGCGAAACTATGTCGCACGTTAGATTGACTCTAGAAGCAAGACGCGGTAAGGATACAACTGACTGTAATTAACGGAATTCTGCGGCTTCCACAACTTGTTTGTTCTATAAAAGCTGCGAAGTACGTCCGACAGTTGTCTCCCACACTTGTCTCTTACACAATAGTGATATGGGCTAACAACAGTTGGACCACATTTAGCTGTTGTGTAGAGGTCAGTAACAATTCTCGACTTACATAGACGTTGGCAAACATCCAACAGAGCCAGGAGCGTTTCCCTTGTATGCAAAATGTAGTCATTAGGGCTACAAACATATTATTGTAATGTGTTACCGGTCACGTCCTATACAAAAATGGAGAAATGATGGTAAGTGAGAGAAATGCAATGAGGGAAACGTTATATTGTTGATTTACCGGTCCACTAAGTCGTTCACAAGATTGCGTGTGTCGATATTTCTGTTATAAGTCCATCAAGGAAATGTTCTTACGAAATTCGGAAATGAAGTAGTCTATTTTATGACTGGTGTTTGTCTTCGATCATAAAACCCTGCTTATGCGGCCCTGCCAGACGATCAGAAACTCCGAACTCTCTCTAAAAGTGAATTTATTGTGCGGCCTAGAACGGGATCTGAAAATCAGCTCGTTCTTCACCAGCAAAATATCTGTTTCTGCGACCTAAAACGAGTGTAAGCTGTACACATTACTAATTCAGCTCACGGTGACAACTAGATATTCGGACACTGTTGCGTACGTCACAGCACGGGAGATTCTAGGTCTTACGAGTTGCAGAGACAGTCTCCAGCGAAGAGCGAGTTATTATTCGAGACCGTTGAACACTACGTAGCTGAGCATTTAAATAGCCTGGTGCTCTCCATAACTTGAGAGAAAGTTAATTACTTTACTGAGTAAACCTTTTCATTGACATACTGCTTTCTAGCCTCGCTCTGGACGTAGCCGAGCGTTCGTGACGTGTGTTGTGCAAGGCGTCTAGTGGGACGTCACAAGTTCGTTGTGGGGCCCATATCTACCGCGGGTGCCGTTCGGCTAATGCAAAAATAGTTCAAATGGCTCTGAGCACTATGGGACTTAACATCCGTGGTCATCAGTCCCCTAGAACTTAGAACTACGTAAACCTAACTAACCTAAGGACATCACACACATCCATGCCCGAGGCAAGATTCGAACCTGCGACCGTAGCAGTCATGCGTTTCCGGATTGAGCGCCTAGAACCGCGAGACCACCGCGGCCGGCAGGCAAATGCATACACCATGAGCAAAAAACGATTGCCCATGCGAATCAGTCATCCTAACATGTAATTGCAAGGCCGGTGGAATACTTGTCGGAAATTTATAATCAGTTCTTCATGTGATGAACTCATGTTTCCTAGAGGGTTCTCGCACTATGGGTTTCTGCGTGTCTCTCCACGTCAGTGAGGCCAAATTGTATAGATATAAACGTTAGCTTAGGAGGCCAGAGCATACTTCAATAAAATTCTTCTGATAGATTGACCACGTCACGATATGATAAAATTACGAAGTTTTTGGCTAATATTACAGGCAGCCTTCGTCGTGGCGACTAATTGTGGCGGATAAATTTTATTTAAGCAAGTCCGTGTTTTACCCACTTTTAATTGCGAGAAAAATAAGAGGTAATACCAAGATAACTTGGCGACAGACTAACATGAACCGTGAGGATTCTTATAGCCTCGTCACCTCGGTCGCCATTCACAGTAGGCCGGCGGCCTGGCCGCGATTGCGGATATGGAGACAACAGGAGTCACTGACATGAATTAGGCGTAATTGGATAACACCCAAGCAACACCACGTCACGATGGAACTTTGCACGAATTCCTCACTGAGAACTGAACAAAATTAACTTGCACTATCCTTCTAATAATCTGTAAATTATGGAGCGTAGCAATCAGCCGTCATTTCTTTTGCGGGTATTATTTTGCAAATCCAGATTTCGGCTAGTGCCTAGTCATTATCAATGCACTATTCTCTAGTCTCGATTCATGTCTGTTCCCTGTTGTTCGCGCGTCAGTCAGAGTTCTTTGAATATTCAAAGAACTCAGACTGACGCCTGAACAGCAGGAAACTGACATGAATCGAGACTAGAAAATAGTGCATTGATAATGACTAGGCACTAGCTAAAATCAGGATTTGCAAAATAAAACCTGCACCAAAAAGGTCGACTGATTGCTACGCTCCATAATTTATATATAATAGCACAGTCACTGAGTGCACCCACTTTCCTAACGGAGGGTAATCTGGTGCAATATCCTGTCATACTATATCATCACATACCATGGCAGGACGCGAAGTCACTTCAGCTAGAGGGATAGGGAGCTAATAGTACACACAAATCAGCAAGCTCATACCAAAAGTATACATCCCGATGAATGCTACCAGTAATAATAGCCAAAACGTGTATATTTTTCACAGCATGACGTGCTCCCACATCCGGAAAATTTTTTCCTATGTTTATGACGCTCCAAAGCGACACGAAGACATACAATCAATACAGTAATAGATGAAATCTAGATAATTAAAAGCTGAAGATGTACCGCAGGCTGCCATGCTTCTGACAAAGTCCAACAATCGCAAGCAAAAACAGAATAGTTACGTAGAAGGGATGTAGCCGAATCTATTAAGAATTAAAAATTATTTTAAAATACACCATTTCGTTTCATTACATATTAACTAAATAGTTTTCCTCATACATTTATCTTTAATTTGCACACTAATAAACAACACAGTTTACGTACGGTCCACAAATTACAGGCTGTGGAAAGGATGAAGGAAAAACATTGGTATCAAATGCCGTATATAAAGCAATGTCCGACAAGAACTAAGCAAACGGTGTTTGTGACGTGTTTAATATATGAACATGAATAAAGCCTAAGCTGTAATTATATACCGCAGTTTCATTTTCTTTCCATAATCTTAATTTACTTAACACAAATCAGAGTGCGAATATGAGCGTATAACCATAGGCCCCAGAAGGCGAATGTACTGCGTTTACAAAAATTTCATCATATATTTTCAAACCATACTTCATAGATTTATCTCTGAGTACTAGCAATTTTCTTCCTCCAAAACATGATTAGATTAGATTATTACTTGTTCCATAGATCATGAATAGGACACTTCGTAATGATGTGGAACGTGTCAGGTTAATAAAAGGTGTCTATACAAGATATTACATTACACAAAATATTACATGACACTTAATATTTTTTTTTTTGGGGGGGGGGGGGGGGGAAATTACCCACTTACTATTTCCGGAAATTCATCTAATGAGTAGAAGGAGTAGCTATTCAGGAATTCTTTTAATTTCGTTTTAAATGCCATATGGCAATCTGTCAGACTTCTGATGCTATTAGGTAAGTGACCAAAGACTTTCGTGGCAGCATAATTTACCCCCTTCAGAGCCAAAGTTAGATTTAACCTTGAGTAGTGAAGATCATTCTTTCTCCTAGTGTTGTAGCCATGTACACTGCTATTACTTTTGAATTCGTTCGGATTGTTAATAACAAATTTCATAAGTGAATATATATATATATTGGGAGGCTACAGTGAAGATCCCTAGCTAACGTAAAGGCGGGTGAAGCTGCGAGTTCTCTGCCAATGGCGTTACTGGATGCGATATGGAGAGACTTGCGGTCAGCACAAGTGGTTACAAGCTCAAGAAAGCCGACAAAGACTGGGAGATTGATGCTGTCAGCACAGCAATCTCCCGGTCTTTATCGGCTTTCTTGACCTTGTAACCACTACTAATTCGTCCAGTGGCTCCTCAGTTGGTGTCGCAGGGCTAAGTGCACTCAGTCACAGCCCTCCACAGGGTAAAATATCCGGAGGCACAGATAATCGAACCTCAGTCCTTCGCCTGGCAGTCAGCCGCACTGACCACTCAGCTACGGGGACTGAGACGAAAGCAACTGCTATTATCTAATTATTTTCGGGTATCTGCTACTACCAGTGACGTCTCGGGAGGTAGGTAGTGCAGGTTATCAGTGTAAGCCATATGTGAAACTATGTACCTATGCACTACTGTACTACGTACGCGAAGTATGAAGACTCGTTCCCCACATGAAGAAATTTTATATGAACTTACATTCGATAATAACTCGTCTTTCAGTTAGGTCTACCGAAAGAAAAATACTACAGATTGCACACTTGACATATAAAGCACAGACCGTCTTGTACCAGACTTTTCAGGTGTCGTAATGAATCACTACAGTTTTCCAAGCTTCATCCGCCTGCTTCATTCCACCCTTGAACAGGTGAAAAAAAATTTTTGTAGCAACCGTTTAAATTCTTCTTCGATGTATTCCTGAAGTAGCTCGTCAAATATACGCTTAGGTCTTTAAATGTGTAGATAAACATAAACTCCTTCAATCGAACGAAGAATCAGTCCAAGCTGCAAGTTTTTACTTTTTATTCATTCAACGACTAGTTTCGGGCCTAGATCAATTTTCAAATCATCGTAACAAAGTCGAAAATGACATTTTCGAAGATGTCGGAAATACGCTGTAAACATTTACAGTGCATACAAGTAACTCATTGCACATTTCTGACATCTTCGAAAATGCCATTTTCGACTCTGTTAGGATGATCTCAAAATGGGTCTCTGCCCTAAACTAATCATCTAACGAATAAAAAGTAAAAAATTCCAACTTGGACTGGTTGTCGTTCTACTGATTAACAGAAGTTGCTGACCAAAGTTATTCCAGTATACTGGAAGTTCGTACAAAACTCCTTAGTTCAGGTATGTGCAGGCTATTGAACCAGCCTTATGTGTCCACTTGTGATGCAATGGCATTTAGTAGAATTAGGAATACGGTAGGGGGCGGGGAGGGGATGGGGGGTAGGGAACTGATCTTTGCAGAGCCCCATGAGGGAAGAACCACTCAACCATAAAATTAACAATTTGCATGCGAGTCACTTATGTACATCTTCTTAGTGTAGTGGCCTTAATCCAGCGCCGGCCATTTTCATTATTATTTGAAAGTCTGATAGAAACTGAAGAAATAATTAGAAATTATTTCTCTCACTTTGAAATGAAGCTAATTAGTGTCGCTAGCAGAGCATGGTTCCCAATACTGAAGACAAAGCAGCATTACGGGCATGGTACACAAAATGGTGAATATGCTATTCATCCTGTGTATTTAACGGGAATAACACAAAGTGTTTCAGTAGCTCAGTAGCTTGGAGCATTTTATTAGAGCCTGAACGCTGGCACTGAGATAATTCAGTACAGAAGTAAAGGAGATACTCTCATCAGTAAACATAGTTGTCTTTGGGCGGAAGTTTTTGCGCATAGTGAGTAAACCAGTTATTTCTGGAAATTGGTTATTTACTATTCCATGATAGTATCGATGGGCTTTAGAATTAGTAATAACATAACTATCATGTGAAGGTCACAACAAGAATCGTCTATGAAACGTGTCCACGTGTGTGTGAAGCCTGACGGCAGACGAGCCGCTGTTGGCAGCACGTCGCGACCCTGAGGAATTCTGCGCCGAGAGGCGGCTCCCGTGACCAGGCAGCGGGCGTGTGCAGCCAGTGGCCTACAGCAAGTGCCTGATTGACTAGTTGCGCACCAAGGTCGCGCAGCTGGACTCCTGTCACGCACAACCTTAGAAGCGCCGCCGCCGCCCCTTCTTCAACTGTAACCCTGGAGAGGCTTTGGAGCCACTAAATCAAACTCCAGAAGTAAAGACGTGACAAGAGGATGCACCAAAAAAAGGATGTGACTAAAAGAGGGTAATGCGTTCTTAAGTAGTAGTTTAAATGATGATGTAACCATGCAGTACGACCATGACGTCACCTAGTACGCGACGAATGTGGATATCATATTTTTTTTATATATATCCTGCCTACCCCATGCCTGTTGTCAGTGTAGACTGCCAGATCCTTCTATGAACTATGTTTTCACATGCATAGCAAACAAAAAATATTCATATTTTGTGGTTGCTTGATACCTGCACAGGACTTTTTAATCGAGCATACTAGTAACAGATTTCATCGGTGTGTTTAACTAACGTCCGTCGCGTAAACTGCCACTGTTTCAGGCCAGAAAGACTTAAATTTTTGCTCAGTAGTGAGCAACGAAATGCAACGGCCATACATCGAATCTAAACAGTCTGACAACGTTCTTCGCATTGGGGAATTTTCAAGAGAATCCATAGGGGCTACGGCATAACTGCCATCAGAATCAAATAACTAAACGTTTATCAGATACCAGCACCAGTCTACTAATTCTTCCCAACATCATCACGATAATTTCTGCGTGATCATCAATACATGCGAATCCCTAGTCTGATACTAAGTGAAAGATTACATGGAGAACATAACTCGAAATGTGTTATAAGCGAACAAAATATGGAGGATAAATTGAAGCCAATGTAGGCCGGTTATCGGCAGAGTTTAGGACACAATAAATACAATGGGTTAGAAAATTCCCGTTACAAACTTCTAGGATTTGTAGAGTGGAGTGGTTACATAATATTCTGGATAGGAACCCATGCCTGGAAGCATGCCGTTTGCGTTCTACTGTGGTTTCAATTCAAATGTTTAACTCATTCACTTCTGCCTCAGGAAACATAACGAGACAACGTTTGTGGGAGCCACATGGAACCATTGTTGCAATGCACCACATCTGTTGTGTGCATCCTGCATGCTAAGTTCTTTTTTGTTGTTTGATAATGTAAACACGTAATGTTTAGGCGTCAATATAAACAAATGTGCTTGAACTATAAATGGGTGTTTCGTTATGTTTCGTTCGAATTATTACCTAACAATAATACTTCGTCACGTTTAATTCAATTCCTCAAGCAGAAGTGGGTAAGTTTAATATCTGAAATGAAAGCGTCGTTGAAATGAAACGGTAGCATTCCTGTTCAAAATATTATGTACTCACTCCCCTCTACAAGTCCTAAAAATTTGTAACAGGTATTTCCGAACGTCTTGAATAGCCCATTAGTCATTTTAGTTTGTACACAAAGGGATAGGTTGGAGGTCACAGTTCGCTCCTGGAAAACAGTTTCCATAGGTAAGTAGGAAACACGAATAATGGACAGTGAAATAAATTGCACATCAACCATTCATACGGTCAGTTAATATTAATTTCCTTCGTGCAGTTAAGTTTAGTGGCAGCTTATTCCGCAATAGATATAGGAATTTGTTATATGTAAGTGTAGCCCAGACTCTGCACTGTAGCGTACCAGTGCTTGGAAAGTGGAAGGATATAAAATATAATCGCTTATTTGTGTGTAAGGGAACAACGATTGTGGTCAGGAGAACAATGAAACAGTGATTAGAGTATTAAAACGATTGAGTCGAAGAAGGTAACGTGTGTTTCAGCACAGTCTTACGTCAACAATATGTTTGTTGTGAAATTAGTTCCTTATCTTGATTACGGCCTCTTCTGGAACTTTAGTGAGATTTTATTCTTACCAGAGAATCTTAGTTTCATTTCAGAGAATCATTTGTAAGCCCATTATAGCTCTGTTAGAAGTATCCAAATCTGTTTTCATGCCTCACTTCCTCGCTGTTTTCTTAACCGAAATGGTCGTATCAGATTTCGTCGTATTTAAAGGACTGCTGTACAAAGCAGCAAATAGACTGATTTTATGTATCAGCTGCTGATTGTAAGCTTTGACAGCTAAATAACACAGACACGTGCTGCGTGCTCTGCGGTGATTGTTGCATCTGGCGAAGCAGCGTAGCCAGAATCTGGGAGTACAGACGTGGGCGGCATAAGGAGATGACAAATGTAGACATACAAAACTGCGCAACGAAAACTTTCGGCGTAATACTACAGTATTATCTATTATTCCTACCTCCTGTTTCCAATGCATAACAAGCCAAATCATTATTATTCTAGAGACCACTGACTGTGCATCCTGATAAAGAATTTGCAAAACAGCAAGGGGTAGTGTATCGGCTTTATTGTTTCTGTAAGTTTGTGTCGTCGTTAGAAAAAAAAAAAAAAAAACGACATTAATTCTCCTCGCAAAAATCTTCGACAACGCACATAATACAGACGCGATGATTGGTGCTAACAATCTACTTCCAGAAGTAGGGACACGTCCTGCAGCCCCGCCGAGTTTTACTACGTTTGGTGGTGCTGGCGGCGGCTCCCTCGCCGGCCGCAGCGCTGGGCCCGTCCCCCCGACACGCTCGCTACTCACCCACGAGAGCCGGTGAGAGCAGCGCCAGCAGGCAGCAGGCGGCGCGCACCCCGCTGCCGCTCGACATGTCCCGGACGGGGATCGCGCCCATACTGACCCTCTTGTAGCGAGGCGCGGGCCGGCCTGCCACCACGCGACGCCGGCGGCGCATGCGCGGTGCGCCTCCCGTGCGCAGCGCCGCCACGGGCAATTACGGACCGATTGTTGTCAGCTGTCGGAAGGTCTTTACAGCTGGCGTTAGCCGGCGTCGCTGACACGACCTTGTCCTACTCCCTCGTCGTTTGTCGCAACTTGTTCTCCTTAGTGGGTTAATTTCAGACCATTATTCAGTTTTTGTCTTCGTACGTTCTATCTTGACTCTGTTCATTCTATAGTCAGATTTAGTTTGGGCTTGACAAGTAGTCACATGGACTCCTCCTGCCACCATTGCAGTAACAGGAGGCTGGCACAGTGGGCTTCCACTGTGTTGCCGTTACCACTGCACAAAGCTTTACGCCTGTTGCACTTCAGGTACGAAACCATTCTCGACCCAAAACTATAATTCCGTCCCTAATTAAATCTAAGAACATATTTTTGACATACTTAGCGACAGTTTAGATATTTGTCCATTTCAGAAAATTTATGAGTTTTATATTTTTGATATATTATTAGGGAAAAATTACGGCTGCAGTTTCCCCTTGCTTTCAGCCGTTCGCAGTACCACAACAGCAAGGTCGTTTTGGTTAGTGTTACAGGGCCAGATCAGTCAATCATCCAGACTGTTGGCCCTGCAACTACTGAAAAGGCTGAAAAGGCTGCTGCCCCTCTTCAGGAACCACACGTTTGTCTCGCCTCTCAACAGATATCCCTCCTTTGTGGTTACACCTACGCTACGGCTGTCTGTATCGTAGAGGCACGCAAGCCTCCCCACCAGCGGCAAGGTCCAAGGTTCATGGGAGGGCATGCAACTTTACTGTATGATTAAATGATGATGGCGTCCTCTTGGGTAAAATATTCCGGAGGTAAAATAGTCCCCTATTCGGATCTCTGGGCGGGGACTACTTGAGAGGATGTCATTATCAAGAGAAAGAAAACTGGCGTTCTACAGATCGGAGCGTGGAGTGTCAGATCCCTTAATCGGGCAGGTAGCTTAGACAATTTAAAAAGGGAAATGGATAGGTTAAAGTTAGATATAGTGGGAATTAGTGAAGTTCGGAGGCAGGAGGAAGAAGATTTTTGGTCACGTGAATACTGGGTTATAAATACAAAATCAAATAGGGGTAATACAGGAGAAGGTTTAATAATGAATAGGAAAATAGGAATGCGGGTAAGCTACTACAAACAGCATAGTGAACGCATTATTGTGGCCAAAATAGACACGAAGTCCACGCCTACTACTGTAGTAAAAGTTTATATCCCAAATAGCTCTGCAGATGATGAAGAAATTGATGAAATATATGATGAGATAAGAGAGATTATTCAGGTTGTGAATGGAGACGAGAATTTAATAGTCATGGGTGACTGGAATTCGACAGTAGGAAGACGAAGAGAAGGAAACGTAATAGGTGAATATGGATTTGGGCTAAGGAATGAAAGAGGAAGCCGCCTGGTAGAATTTTGCACAGAGCAATCATAGCTAACACTTGGTTCAAGAATCATGAAAGAAGGTTGTATACATGGAAGAATCCTGGAGATACTAGAAGGTATCAGATAGATTATATAAAGGTAAGACAGAGATTTAGGAACCAGGTTTTAAATTGTAAGACATTTCCAGGGGCAGATGTGGACTCTGACCACAATCTATTGGTTATGAACTGTAGATTAAAACTGAAGAAACTTGCAAAAAGGTGGGAATTTAAGGACTCTGTAGAACCAGAGGTTCTACAGAGTTTCAGGGAGAGCATGAGGGAACAATTGACAGGAATGGGGGAAAGAAATACAGTAGAAGAAGAAAGGGTAGCTCTGAGGGATGAAGTAGTGAAGGCAGCAGAGGATCAAGTAGGTAAAAAGACGAGGGCTAGTAGAAATCCTTGGGTGACAGAAGATATGTTGAATTTAACTGATGAAAGGAGAAAATGTAAAAACGCAGTAAATCAAGCAGGCAAGAAGGAATACAAACGTCTCAAAAATGAGATCGACAGGAAGTGCAAAATGGCTAAGCAGGGATGGCTAGAGGACAAATGTAAGGATGTAGAGGCTTATCTCACTAGAGGTAAGATAGATACTGCCTACAGGAAAATTAAAGATACCTTTGGAGAAAAGAGAGCCACTTGTATGAATATCAAGAGCTCAGATGGAAACCCAGTTCTAAGCAAAGAAGGGAGAGCAGAAAGGTGGAAGGAGTATATAGAGGGTCTATACAAGGGCGATGTACTTGAGGACAATATTATGGAAAGGAAGAGGATGTAGATGAAGATGAAATGGGAGATATGATAATGCGTGAAGAGTTTGACAGAGCACTGAATGACCTAAGTCTAAACAAGGCCCCGGGAGTAGACAACATTCCATTAGAACTACTGACAGCCTTGGGAGAGCCAGCCCTGACAAAACTCTACCATCTGGTGAGCAAGATGTATGAGAGAGGCGAAATACCCTCAGACTTCAAGAAGAATATAATGATTCCAATCCCAAAGAAAGCAGGTGTTGACAGTTGTGAAAATTACCGAACTCTTAGTTTAATAACGCGAATTCATTACAGACGAATGGAAAAACTGGTAGAAGCCGACCTCGGCGAAGATCAGTTTGGATTCCGCATAAATGTTGGAACACGTGAGGCAATACTGACCCTACGACTTACCTTAGAAAATAGATTAAGGAAAGGCAAACCTACGTTTCTGGAATTTGTAGACTTAGAAAAAGCTTTTGACAATGTTGACTGGAATACTCTCTTTCAAATTCTGAAGGTGGCAGAAGTACAGGGAGCGAAAGGCTATTTACAATTTGTACGGAAACCTGATGGAAGTTATAAGAGTCGAGGGGCATGAAAGGTATGCAGTGGCTGGGAAGGGAGTGAGGCAGGGTTGTAGCCTCTCCCCGATGCTATTCAATCTGTATATTGAGCAAGCAGTAAAGGAAACAAAAGAAAAGTTCGGAGTAGGTATTAAAATCCATGGAGAAGAAATAAAAACTTTGAGGTTCGCCGATGTCATTATAATTCTGTCAGAGACAGCAAAGGACTTGGAAGGGCAGTTGAACGGAATTGACAGTGTCTTGAAAGGAGGATATAAGATGAACATCAATATAAGCAAAGCTAGGATATTGGAATGTAGTGGAATTAAATCGGGTGATGCTGAGGGAATAGGATTAGGAAATGACACTTAAAGTAGTAAAGGAATTTTGCTATTTGGGGAGCAAAATAACTGATGATGGTCGAAATAGAGAGGATATAAAATGTAGACTGGCAATGGCAAGGAAAGCGTTTCTCAAGAAGAGAAATTCGTTAATATCGAGTATTGATTTAAGTGTCAGGAAGTCGTTTCTGAAAGTAATTGCATGGAGTGTAGCCATGTATGGAAGTGAAACATGGAAGATAAATAGTTTAGACAAGAAGAGAATAGAAGGTCTCGAAATGTGGTGCTACAGAAGAATGCTGAAGATTAGATTGGTAGATCACATAACTAATGAGGAGGTGTTGTTGTTGTTGTGGTTTTCAGTCCTGAGACTGGTTTGATGCAGCTCTCCATGCTACTCTATCCTGTGCAAGCTTTTTCATCTCCCAGTACCTACTGCAACCTACATCCTTCTGAATGTGCTTAGTGTATTCATCTCTTGGTCTCCCTCTGCGATTTTTACCCTCCACGCTGCCCTCCAATACTAACTTGGTGATCCCTTGATGCCTCAGAACATGTCCTACCAACCGATCCCTTCTTCTGGTCAAGTTGTGCCACAAACTTCTCTTCTCCCCAATCCTATTCAATACTTCCTCATTAGTTATGTGATCTACCCATCTAATCTTCAGCATTCTTCTGTAGCACCACATTTCGAAAGCTTCTATTCTCTTCTTGTCCAAACTATTTATCGTCCATGTTTCACTTCCATACATGGCTACACTCCATACGAATACTTTCAGAAATGACTTCCTGACACTTAAATCAATACTGGATGTTAACAAATTTCTCGTCTTCAGAAACGCTTTCCTTGCCATTGCCAGCCTACATTTTATATCCTCTCTACTTCGACCATCATCAGTTATTTTGCTCCCCAAATAGCAAAACTCCTTTACTACTTTAAGTGCCTCATTTCCTAATCTAATTCCCTCAGCATCACCCGACTTAGACTACATTCCATTATCCTTGTTTTGCTTTTGTTGATGTTCATCTTATATCCTCCTTTCAAGACACTGTCCATTCCATTCAACTGCTCTTCCAAGTCCTTTGCTGTCTCTGACAGAATTACAATGTCATCGGCGAACCTCAAAGTTTTTATTTCTTCTCCATGAATTTTAATACCTACTCCGAATTTTTCTTTTGTTTCCTTTACAGCTTGCTCAATATACAGATTGAACAACATCGGGGAGAGGCTACAACCCTGTCTTACTCCCTTCCCGACCACTGCTTCCCCTTCATGTCCCTCGACTCTTATAACTGCCATCTGGTTTCTGTACAAATTGTAAATAGCCTTTCGCTCCCTGTATTTTACCCCTGCCACCTTTAGAATTTGAAAGAGAGTATTCCAGTCAACATTGTCAAAAGCTTTCTCTAAGTCTACAAATGCTAGAAACGTAGGTTTGCCTTTCCTTAATCTTTCTTCTAAGATCAGTCGTAAGGTCAGTATTGCCTCACGTGTTCCAGTGTTTCTACGGAATCCAAACTGATCTTCCCCGAGGTTGGCTTCTACTACTATTTCCATTCGTCTGTAAAGAATTCGTGTTAGTATTTTGCAGCTGTGACTTATGAAGCTGATAGTTCGGTAATTTTCACATCTGTCAACACCTGCTTTCTTTGGGATTGGAATTATTATATTCTTCTTAAAGTCTGAGGGTATTTCGCCTGTTTCATACATCTTGCTCACCAGATGGTAGAGTTTTGTCAGGACTGGCTCTCCCACAGCCGTCAGTAGTTCCAATGGAATATTGTCTACTCCGGGGGCCTTGTTTCGACTCAGGTCTTTCAGTGCTCTGTCAAACTCTTCACGCATTATCATATCTCCCTTTTCATCTTCATATACATCCTCTTCCATTTCCATAATATTGTCCTCAAGTACATCGCCCTTGTATAGACCCTCTATATACTCCTTCCACCTTTCTGCTTTCCCTTCTTTGCTTAGAACTGGGTTTCCATCTGAGCTCTTGATATTCATACAAGTCGTTCTCTTATCTCCAAAGGTCGCTTTAATTTTCCTGTAGGCGGTATCTATCTTACCCCTAGTGAGATAGGCCTCTACATCCTTACATTTGTCCTCTAGCCATCCCTGCTTAGTCATTTTGCACTTCCTGTCGATCTCATTTTTGAGACGTTTGTATTCCTTTTTGCCTGTTTCAGTTACTGCATTTTTATATTTTCTCCTTTCATCAATTAAATTCAGTATTTCTTCTGTTACCCAAGGATTTCTACTAGCCCTCGTCTTGTTACCTACTTGATCCTCTGCTGCCTTCACTACTTCATCCCTCAAAGCTACCCATTCTTCTTCTACTGTATTTATTTCCCCCATTCCTGTCAATTGCTCCCTTATGCTCTCCCTGAATCTCTGTACAACCTCTGGTTCTTTTAGTTTATCCAGGTCCCATCTCCTTAAATTCCCACCTTTTTGCAGTTTCTTCAGTTTTAATCTACAGGTCATAACCAATAGATTGTGGTCAGAGTCCACATCTGCCCCTGGAAATGTCTTACAATTTAAAACCTGGTTCCTAAATCTCTGTCTTACCATTATATAATCTATCTGATACCTTTTAGTATCTCCAGGGTTCTTCCATGTATACAACCTTCTTTCATGATTCTTAAACCAAGTGTTAGCTATGATTATGTTGTGCTCTGTGCAAAATTCTACAAGGCGGCTTCCTCTTTCATTTCTGTCCCCCAGTCCATATTCACCTACTATGTTTCCTTCTCTCCCTTTTCCTACACTCGTATTCCAGTCACCCATGACTATTAAATTTTCGTCTCCCTTCACAATCTGAATAATTTCTTTTATTTCATCATACATTTCTTCAATTTCTTCGTCATCTGCAGAGCTAGTTGGCATATAAACTTGTACTACTGTAGTAGGTGTGGGCTTCGTATCTATCTTGGCCACAATAATGCGTTCACTATGCTGTTTGTAGTAGCTTATCCGGATTCCTATTTTCCTATTCATTATTAAACCTACTCCTGCATTACCCCTATTTGATTTTGTGTTTATAACCCTGTAGTCACCTGACCAGAAGTCTTGTTCCTCCTGCCACCGAACTTCACTAATTCCCACTATATCTAACTTCAACCTATCCATTTCCCTTTTTAAATTTTCTAACCTACCTGCCCGATTAAGGGATCTGACATTCCACGCTCCGATCCGTAGAACGCCAGTTTTCTTTCTCCTGATAACGACATCCTCTTGAGTAGTCCCCGCCCGGAGATCCGAATGGGGGACTATTTTACCTCCGGAATATTTTACCCAAGAGGACGCCATCATCATACAGTAAAGCTGCATGCCCTCGGGAAAAATTACGGCTGTAGTTTCCCCTTGCTTTCAGCCGTTCGCAGTACCAGCACAGCAAGGCCGTGTTGGTTATTGTTACAAGGCCAGATCAGTCAATCATCCAGACTGTTGCCCTTGCAGCTACTGAAAAGGCTGCTGCCCCTCTTCAGGAACCACACGTTTGTCTGGCCTCTCAACAGATACCCCTCCATTGTGGTTGCACCTACGGTACGGCTATCTGTATCGCTGAGGCACGCAAGCCTCCCCACCAACGGCAAGGTCCATGGTTCATGGGGGGGAAATGAGGAGGTATTGAACAGAATTGGGGAGAAGAGGAGTTTGTTGCACAACTTGACTAGAAGAAGGGATTGGTTGGTAGGACATGTTGTGAGGCATCAAGGGATCACCAATTTGGCACTGGAGGGCAGCATGGAGGGTAAAAATCGAAGAGGAAGACCAAGAGATGAATACACTAAGAAGATTCAGAAGGATGTAGGCTGCAGTAGGTACTGGGAGATGAAGAACCTTGTACAGTATAGGGTAGCATGGAGAGCTGCATCAAACCAGTCTCAGGACTGAAGACCACAACAACAACAACAACATCAGATGCTTTGCCGCAAAACTGATGGATGGTTGATGTGCTCCTGAAGTAAAGTTAAATGGTGATGTTGGGGCGTGCCTAGAGTTGGAAAACTACTGCAGGTGTTATACATAAGCGTAAATTACGGTAGATTTCATAACAGATTTGTTCAGATGCCATACCAGCGTTATATGTACGTTACATGTGTTCCATACCTGTCGGGAGTTATAACGTTTAATTTCATTACATGGGCATTCAGTGTCCTTCTAGATTACTGTAAGAACCGGAAGCAGTAAACCATCTAGAAAGTAAGTGAGTATATGTAAAGGGCCCTGGAACATACAGAACATTTTTGTGCTACATAAATATCTCCACTCTAAGCCGGCCTCTGTCTCCGAGCGGTTCTTGGCGCTTCAGTCCGGAACCGCGCAACCGCTACGGTCGCAGGTTCGAATCCTGCTTCGGGTATAGATGTGTGCGATGTCCTTAGGTTAGTTAGTTTTAAGTAGTTCTAATTTCTAGGGGACTGATAGCATCAGATGTTAAGTCCCATAGTGCTAAAAGCGATTTGAACCATTTGTTACTTAAAAATAAACAGCATTTATACCAAAATTGAAGTTGACAAATGGTGATTGAGGTTTAAATTGAAATTTGTTGATTTACGACATGAAACAGAGGGATGTTGTAGCACAAATAAAGAAAACAATATAGATATATAACATAGCGCTAGAAAACGCAATTTCTTCAACAACGAGATAAATTTAAAAAAAAACGCAAAACAAAAATGTGTCAAACATTGCTTGAATACTTCGTCGAACTTAAATAAAACATGTTTCGCTTATTCATAATCAAACTTCTTTGTCATCAATAATAAAAGGAAACTCTTTTCTCTGATCACGAGGCGGAACGTTCTATTGAGCACAAAATAACAATAATTACACTGAATGAAGTGCAGTTCTAAATATGCACAAAAAATAAATAAATAAAAAATAAGAAAGAAACAAAAAAGAAAGAAATCATTGGGTCCCAGTTTCTATCTTAGACATCCAATTATGTTTCTTTCAATACCAATGTTACCAATACTGCCGATAATTCAACCAATTTCTACGTCACTCCTGTGGTGCACCAAAATTTTCGAAACATTGTTTTGGTAGAGCACAACTCTAGTTGTGTCACGATGGTTAACAGTGGTTTCGAGTTATCACACGTTTGGTTACGATTTCACAACGTACGAGAAGATGTGTTAATGACTGAAACTGGTTCTGTAATAAACTGGTTAATATAGCTGTGTGCAACCATGAGTTTTCGACAATTTTTACATGTTGTAAGTAATTGGCTCCTCAAAACATAACCTAAAAACATTAGAAAGACCCAATAATGCGAGAGAGCGTGTCTTTTCGTAGAACCTACACTGGTCAAGGCCTCATTGATAAAAATCTTCATCTACATCATACTGCACAATTCACCTAACGGTATGTGGAGGAGGTTATTTCTGGTGCCTTCCTTCCCTGTTTCATTCGCAAATGGCGTGTGGGAAGAGTGATTATAGGTAAGGCTCTGTATTGCCTCTAATTTCTCTTGTTTTCTCGTCTTGCTCATTCCGCGATATGCATGTGGGAGGAAGTAAAATGTTGTCCCATTCTTCCCGGAAAGTGCTCTCTCGAAATTTTGGTAGTAAACCGATGTGTGCCTCTATTGTACCGTCTGCAACTAGAGATACTTGAATGTCAAATGCTCTGTGCAGACTGAACCATCTTGTGAGGTAATGCGCCGCTCTTCGTTTGTTAACTAGTTAGTTACGTGTTCCATTGATCAATCTCATTGTAACCGTAATGATGTGGAACGTGTCATGTGCATAAGAAATGCACGCATGAATCAAGGATTCTTTGTTATAAGAGTTTAAATTTTTTACTACGTGTCCCATTGCCTTGAATGATGCAAAACGCATGTATTATCCCTATAGATTCATTTATTCCTATTCAATTCATCTATGGTATAGAAGGAGTTGTCAAGGATATATGCTCTATCGAAAAGGTTAACAGCAGCAAATTTTACCGTTTTCTGTGCGAAGGATAGGTTAAGTAGAGAATAGTGTAAGTCTCTTTCTCTTCTGCTATACCACTTGTTTTTAAACTAGTCCATATTGTTGAGAATAAATTTTATTACAGAGTAAATGTGCTGTGAGGCTGGTGTAAGAATTCCTATCATTTTAAATAGATCCCTTCAAGATGTGTGACTACGAGCCCCAGACATAATTCTAACCACTTCCTTTTGAGCAGTGAATACTTTTTGCGTAAGTGGTGAGTCACCCCCAAATATTATTCGTTATGACATCAGAGAGTGAAAGTAAGTTAGCTTGCTAATTTCTATATCCTAAAAATTAGTAATTATTCTGGCTGCGAAAGCTGCTGAACCTAGTCGCTTTAGGAGATCCTAAAAATGAATTTTCCAATTAAGATTCTCATCTATATGTACACGCAAAAATTTATTGTGCTCTATCCTGGCTACTGACTTCTGTTGATGTGGTATATTTATTGAAGGAACTGTGTTCCTTGCAGTAGAAAATTGGATTTACTGTGTTTTTTTCAAAGTTGAGAGCAAGCCCATTTGTCGAGAACCAACCAATAACTTTTCCAAAGACATTATTTGTATCATTTTCTATTGGAGTTTCTTTAACTGGAGTATCATCAGGAAACAGTTTCAGTTTAGGTACTTGTTTCAGAAAAGAAGGGAGGTCATTGCATATATCAAGAACAGTAGAGGACCCATGAAGGGGGACCCATTATCGAACCCTGTGTAACACCTAATGTAATTTCACCCCAGTTAGAAGAAGTGGGAAACTTCCTTAAATCACTTAAACCATACAAAGAAACTTTTTCCTTCCTGTTCTGTAGATAAGACGTAAACCACTCATATGCTGTTCCACGTGAGGCAATACTCACGCTACGACTTATCTTAGAAGGTAGGTTGTAGACTTAGAGAAAGCTTTTGACAATGTTGAATGGAATACTCTCTTTCAAATTCTCAAGGTGGCAGGGTAAAATGCAGGGATTGAAAGGCTATTTACAATTGGCACAGTAACCCGACTGCAGTTATCAGTCAAGGGGCATGAAAGAAAACCAGTGGTTGAGAAGGGAGTAAGACAGGGTTGTGGTCTATCCCCAATACTATTCAGTCTGTATATTCAGCAACCAAAAGATAAATTTGGAGTAGGAATTAAAATCCATAGAACATAAATAAAACTTTAAGGTTTGCCGATGACATTGTATTCCGTGAGAGACGGCAAAGGACCTGGAAGAGCAGTTGAACGGAATGGAGGATATAAGATGAACGTCAACAAAAGCAGAACGAGAATAATGGAATGTAGTCGAATTAAATCAGATGATGCTGAGGGGATTGGATTAGGGGATGAGGCACTTAAAGCAGTAGATGAGTTTTGCTATTTCGGAAGCAAAATAACTGATGATGGTCGATGTAGAGAGGATATAAATTATAGGCTTGCAATGGCAAGGAAAGCTTTTCTGAAGAAGAGAAATTTGTAAACATCGAGTATAAATTTAAGCGTGAGAAAGTCTTTTCTGAAAGTATTTGTGTGGAGTTTAGCCATGTATTGAAGTGAAATATGGACGACAAATAGTTTGGACAAGAAGAGAATAGAAGCCTTTGAAATGTGGTGCTACAGAAGAATGCTGAAGATTAGATGGGTAGACCATGTAACTAATGAGGAGGTACTGAACAGAATTGGGGAGAAGAGGTTTTGGTGGCCCTACCTGACTAAAAGAAGGGATCGGTGGTAGGTCGCGTTCTGAGGCATCAAGGAATCACCAGTTTGGTATTGGAGGAAGCGTGGAGGGTAAAATTCGTAGAGGGAGACCAAGAGCGGAATACACTAAACAGATTCAATAGGATGTAGGTTGAAGTAGTTACTCGGAGATGAGGAGGCTTGCACAGGATAGGGTAGCATGGAGAGTTGAATCAAAACAGTCTCTGGATTGAAGACCACAACAACAAAAGGCTTTGTGAAAACTGACTCTTTCGTGTACTGCTTGGCTTTTTCTTTTGAACTATTGTCACCAATTTTTTCACCTTGTTCTGTTTGTGTTCTGTTTGTGAAGATAGTCTCATTCCCTTTAATAGTAATTCTACCTATCACAGTGGTAATTTATCGCCTATCTTCTAAGAACATTCCATACTGATTTGATTTTATTGCCCGAGTTTTTAATTTCATCTCTACCATACATATGTTTTGATTTCCTGACAACTTTTCTCAGTATGTTACAATACTTTTCATAGTATAAAATTACTGCTGGGCCCTTATTAATTCTTGCTGCCTCATACAATTTTCTTTTTCTTTATGAAGACACTTCAGTATCTTTAGTGATCCAAGGTTCCTTTGAAAACTGTTATTGTTACATTTAGTAATTTTTTTGGTAACCGTGTTAAAAAGGGATATAAATTTATCAATATATATGTTGCATTTATCATTGTCACTTGGCTCATTACATCCATCTCCCCACTTAACATTTCTTACACTTCCTTTGAACTGATTTGTAGATACCAGGCTAATGGTTTCTGAACTTTACACTTTGTTAAGTTTTGTAAGTTAATCAGTTGTGCCTCATGATCTGATAATCCATTCATCACAGGGAAAGTATGTGTTAGTTTTAAATCCTCTTGCTGTACAGTTACAATATCTATTAGAGTGCTTCTCACTTGAGCTATATGCGTAGGGGAACTGACCACTGATTCTGAGTTATATGCAATTAACAGCACTTCTAATTCACTTTTCCTATCAGAATTGTTTTGAAAGTGTACATTGAAATCACCACAGATTAATACCTTCTTCTTTTTGTTGGACAGACAGCATAATAGGAAGACAAAACAAAGCACTCCCTCTTCACGCCACAAGTGGCCCATCGGGACCATCCGACCGCCGTATCATCCTCAGGTGAGGATGGGGATAGGAGGGGTGTGTGGTCAGCACACCGCTCTCCCGGTCGTTTGATGGTTTTATTTGATCGGAGCCGCTACTATTCGTTCGACTAGCTCCTCAATTGGCATCACGAGGCTGAGTGCACCCCGAAAAATGGCAACAGCGCATGGCAGCGGGATGGTCACCCATCCAAGTGGCGGCCACGACCGACAGCGCTTAACTTCGGTGATCTCACGGGAACTGGTGTATCCACTGCGGCAAGGCCATTGCCCAATAGGAAGACAAACTTTTTATGAATTACTCTGTCTCTTAATGGGGAAACGTACACTGTTGCTAATATCAAAACTACATTATTTACTGTAGTTCACATGCAGAAACCTAAAAGTACTGATTGACACAAAATTTACTTCTTTCTGCGGTTTTGTACTTACACCATTGTTTTGTGTAAATGGCATCTCCTACTTTGTCTGTGCTAGATCAGCAAGTGTAAGACGCTAAATTATACCCATTTACACTGATGCTTTCCATCCCCACAGTTACGTGGTGTTCAGACAGACAAAGTATATCACTCTCATTCTTATTTTAAAGATCATCTAAACAAACTAAGAGCTCACCTACTTTTTTTTTCATTCCTCTCATATTTTGATGATGTGAACTGATATGCCCCTTGCTTTATCCCCATTTACTGTACATGAAGCTTCTTTTATTCTATTTTTCTTGATTGCTGTCTGTCTCGACTTTGGCTTTAACCTAAGAAAACTTGTCTGCCTGGTCCCAATAACCACAGGGATCATCCCTTGTATTACTGTCCCCCCCCCCCCTTTACAGTATCTGCTAATAGAGAAGCTAACTTATCTTACCCTTTCCTACTTAGGTGCAGGCCACGTGTAGTGTATCCCCACCTACAAGTAGTATTAAATGGAACAATACTTGTATGAGATTTTGCCAGTGTTTGAAACATCCTCCAGTATTAACATGCCTTACAGCAATGTTTACCCAGGACTGATTATGGCGCCGGAAGAACTCCACAATCCCCACATTTGTGTGCCCTGTTTTTGCACCTACTATGTACCGGTCACTCCTAATACTATATCTGGGATTCATAGCCACGCAGTTTTCTTCACCCCCACCCCGAAGTATAGTTACCTGATCTTCCTTCTCAAATTCCATGCATAGCTGAATCTTCCCTTTCTACCAATCCTACTGTGTAAGGATAGCAGACTGACAAAAAGTACTCATGAATCAGTCAAATAAGAGCCCTGCAAGCCACTTCCTTCCTGGACGAGTTAAATTTCCTATTTATCCTATGAATCTCATTCACTTTTCTCACTTTTATTTTATGTGGTCCTCCCACCTTGGTCGATATGGATGGTTACTCCTACTCCCTGTTTCCAGCAATTAGTTGTCAGAGGTGTAGTTGTACAAAAGACGATCTCCATTCCTATGTATGTGCGTATGTTATATTTATTTACATTGAATGCCAACTACCAGGGCTTGTATCATTTGTTAATGCTCCACAGGTCATTTGGTACATTGATAGTGATATCTGGTGTTTTTTCTTTATTGTAGAAAACCGTATCGTCTATGAACAGTCTTAAAGAGCTTCCGACGATATATATACATTGTAAACAGGAACAGTTCTGTGGGGAGATGGCATTCTGCTCTCTCACGTTAACTACACTGTCGGTCATATTAATATTCACATTTTAGGTCACGATCTACATGTTCCCCAGTACGACATATGGTGTATGTGGCTTATATTTTCACATGAGGGAACTGTAGAAGGAATGTTCTTATAACTACCTATGTAGCCTGTAGAAACTTTCTAGACGAGGAATCATAGTGGAGGTGATGGAGAATAGGGAGGAAGATGGACTGCACGCCAGTGACCTGGCTGTGCAAGTGATTTGGGGAAGCTAAACTCTGTGAACTGTACCTGCAGAGGTACTTCGGGTTGTGGAATTCCACTCTTTCCACTAAGGGTCAAACCAGGAGGGCACCTTCTCACAAAACAGTTTATCTGGGCCAGGCAACAGACTGTCGTGAAGATGGCAAGTTGGTGGAAAGTGGGTGGAGGAAGCCATTTAAGACAGACTGCTGTAACCTGAGCTTCTATGCAAACGTTGGGACTGTCGTAAAACTACATTCTCACATTAGAAGATGGGAGGGACTATACTAGAAGGACAGCTGGTGCGTGTGTTTAGCGAAGGCTAGACTGTCTCTGATGCTAAGAAGTCGCCAGGTTCTTTTAGCAACCAGCAAAAACATATATTTCTTGGGTATGACTGTCTTTGAGGCTGAACAGCCTTTCAAAAATTGGAAATGGTCGACCAGGAAGGATCATCTCTCTCTCCTTGAATGAGAGACTGTCTGGGTAGACGTTTCTTGCTGAATCGTGGTCAAGCTTACCGTGACGATGATGCCTCCCTAGTCTAAAATCATCTTTTCTCAGATGAGACATGGGTCACTAATTGGCTCCTCTCAGAATATACAAAGCATAGACTTGTTCCCCAGCGTGAGAGCCCTGGTGCTGTGTCTGGATTGGCTAATAGGCCAGCAGAATAGTGAAGAGTGGAGATTCAATGAGTAGGGGACAGTTGAATTGGTTTGTACAATATGGATGCAGGTCTTTTCTGCTAATTCAGCTCTTGAACCGAGGCTTGGTGGAAAGTAATTTTGATTCTTTGTCTTCTTCTTCTGGTCCTCCCATGGTGTAGAGCTTCAGGTCTTTCCCTAGTGGGTAAGACTTGTGATCTGCGATTAGTAGTAGACTAACAGCCAGTGGCAGTTACTAGCTGTTCAACAGTGGAGCTGCATGTCATCTCAGACATACCATGTGTCATGAGGGTGAACTTATTCGTCCCGTGTCGGCCGTCTGGGATTTAACAATTCCAACATGCACCTTCGTGCCTGTGCGTGAAATTGCTTGGCCAGACCAGCTAACGGGTGCACATCACTGTGAAATCTGCCGGGATTTCAGGGCTATGGTAGGGAAGTTTCCCACCTTCTAATAATCACAATGCCAATTCGCGTAATTTGCAAGTTTTCACGTCAGAACAATGCGGCTCCCACAGCGCACCGCTCATCGCACGCAGCATGCCGTTCTCTGCTGCCCTCTAAATCGAGGTGAAAGGATGAAGTGTGCTGCACTGAAGTAGGGTTGTTAAATGGTATTCACAGCTCTCAGTTCTCCGTCAACAATAGGTTTTAGTGCACATGGTCGTAGCTGATTCCATCTGAAAACAATTGGACATCACAGTGGGATACATGTAAACAAAGCGAGATTGCTTTGTAAGACAAACTAATTCAGGGGAATGTTTGTTTAGTTTACAGCCCCCGACAAATGCATTGCCAGTCAAACACCATACTTTTTCCTGATTTATGTTTGTCTTTTTTTGTAAGATTTATTAGCTCGATCGTAGTGATAAAAGAATAAATAAAATCTTATCCTTACTTTTGTAAACTGAAGTACAACACTGTCCTCATTCATACACCTTCAACAATCCAAAGTTTTATTTTATTGTTTTGATACGTGGTTACGCCAACAATTTAAAATTAAGTCCTGTTTAAGTGGTTGTGTATTAATTCGAGTTCTGAAAGCGACTGCAGAGAGAGGCAACAGAAGAGCCATAAGTAAATTCACTAATTTCGTATAAAAGAATGAAGTGTTTAGCTTCGATTTGAAGATTGTTGATAAGTTAATATTTTTCTTTATGTAAATATAAAATTTAGCATATCTTTAACATATATTCATGGTTAAAGCATGTGACCGCTTGCGATGTCATGCCTCCTTCGAGTACTCCTTTACGTCTGTCGATTTTGTTCTGTTGAGAATAATGTGTTGACCATCTATTGGAAGTCTTGTAACTAGTCGCAGATCTGGTCCAATACACGTTAAGCTCGCACTGTTTTCAGAGGTAAGACGAAGGTGTTTACTGGTCATTAACAGCCGAGTGGGACGAATAATGCAAAACCTAGAAAGGCATATCATTCTCAAAATGTTACGAGCCTACCAAACATTCCAACACAACAAATTCCTAATCGTATACGAGGTAGACGTATGTCACAGCATTTGAAATCGCTGAACACTTACAAGTTCACAGCATTAGCATACGTAAATCATATGTAGTGAACAACTGCATACAACTCGTATGATGAGTAAACTAACTCGTGGTCTAAGGACCATATGGGCACGGGGGAGCAGCACTAAAGAAAAGACTAGATACTTATTTCGTGAATCAATTATAAAAATGTGACTCAAATGGTTACTCTGAGAGTAATGGCCAACGTAGAGGAAATTCCACGTAGTGTAACATAGTGAATATCGCCCGATCATTGAAGAACAGCGGCAGAGTGACCACAGCGCGGCGTCTCCTTCACAAGTATCCTCCTAGCTGAAGGCTCCTACGCTCGTTATTTCTGTTTGCGTGTGGACACAGAAACAAACCACTTTTCCTGTGGTCATAGATTTTGATCAGTTCGAGCGTCTCTTCTCTTACCAGCATGCAGTTAACGTGACATCTTCGATCAACACTGCAGACACAATGTGTGCAAGAAAGTAAATACTCTTTGCAAAAACGGAAAGCTCTCTCTCCCTCTGCTTCTGAAGACAAATAGACATGAAAAATCATAAACACAAATGAAAATAGATACGAATTTTAATACCTATTACAAAAGTCTTTCATTATTCGCGGTGACTGAGCTACGAGGGGTTGCTGAAATGTAATGCCCCCAAATTTTTTTACGTGTCTTAAAGACTTTATTACCGTTATAATATTACGAAAAGGATAGTTGTTACTCACTATATAAGATGCTGAGTCACAGATAGGCACAAGAAGAAGACTGTCAGAAAGTGAGCTTTCGGGGAAAAGTAAACAACATACACACACGAATTCACGAAAGTGCAACCCCCCAGTCTCTGGCTGTTGAGGCTGTTGAGTCTGGCCTCAGCAGCCAGAGACTGGTCGTGTGTGTGTGTGTGTGTGTGTGTCTGTTGTTTGTTTTCGACGAAGGCTTTGATCGCCGAAAGCTCACTTTCTGACAGTCTTTTTGTTGTGTCTATCTGCGGCTCAGCATCTCCGCTAAATGGTTAGAAGCAGCTATCCTTTTCATAATATTGTTACCTTCAATACTGCGCTTTCCATAGTTTCATTAAAATTATGTCTTTATTCTTCATTTCTACATACTTACAGTGCTCTGCCGCTAGAGGGCTCTGCATCGTAGCGTGTAACATGGCGATGTGTGACGTAACTGTGTCATTGCGTGAGAAACACCGTACTGTAGTAATATTCGAAGCCCAAGAATTCATCCACACGTGGAGCACCCTCTCCTTCAGCATGATGTTGCCTGTCCACACATGAGTGCTGCGACATCTGCAGTACTCCGACGTTTTTGGTACACTGCGATCGACAATCCTCCATACAGTCCCGACTTGGCCCCATCCGACTTTCATCCGTTTCCAAAAGTTAAAAAACATTTTCGAGGACTTCACTCTGAAAGTGATGAGGTGTTGCAAGCAGTAGTGGGGTTGTGGCTCTGTGAACAAAGTCAAACACTCTACAGTGGCGGTATCAACAAACTGGTCTCTCATTGGGAGAAATATACTCATCGCCAGGGTGACTATGTTGACAAATAAATATGTCGACATGAAGAATAAAGCTCTAGAAAGTTAACAGCAAGATTTCAATTTTTATTACTGTCATTATTATTTAATTCTTCATTAAAAGTGCCCTATTACTGTGTAACATTACATGTTTGAAAATTAACATAAAATGTTATCCACAGAATTTGAGATCAACAATGTTCATAGACTCATATCGTAACATCAGGTTTATTCTAAATACAAAATTAGAATTACCAGTTAGCCTATCACATGTAAATTTAAATGAATATTGAAGTACGGGTATATGCCCCTTCCGTTGTGAAACAATGTAATAAGTGTGATTCTTGAGTTTCTCCCGGGGTATTTGATAATCAAAATATTCACGGGTGTACTGCCGGTCTACAGTGTCCAACGGGCACAATATTTCGGCGATCATACATGTCGTCATTATCAGGTGAACTGACTGACTGAGCTCCTGTGAACGTGCCGGTACGGAGATCAGTACGCTATGGCTGCTCAGGGGTAACTGGCTTCGGTCGCGGCGGCGGCCGATTTAAATACCCTCCGCCCGCGGCGCACTCCCTCCGCCGTCTGCGCCCCGCGCCACGGTCACGCGGTGGAACAGATTGCAACGGCGTCTGAGATGACGCAGGTGCGATGGCTCTGTCCGCCGTGGTCGTCACAACTATACGTTTGCTCTATTTACTCTTGATTAGCCTAATCGCTGGTTCCCAAACCTTGCTAAGATTATAGCCACAGTCACGGTTCACAGGAGCTCAGTCCGTCAGTTCACCTGATGATGGCGACATGTATGATCGCCGAAATATTGTGTCTGTTGGACACTGTAGAGGGGCAGTTCACCCGTGGATATTTTGATAATCCAATAAGTGTGTCAAGGACTGGACGATTTAGGAGTATAAATTGTTGGGCTCTAGTATACACACATGTGTTTCAGGACTCTCATGAAGTCATACAACTCAGAATAATATCGAATTACAAAAGTTACAAAAATCAGTTGCGAATCTCTGAACTGAGTCTGATTTATTGATGGACAATAGTCTTCCTTTATCAGTTATTTTCATTTTCAGATTGTCAACTCTCTGTTGTTAAAATGCTGCAGCCGGAAAAGCAGGTGGCCAATAGTGTCTTGTCCACCATTACAGATGCACTGTGCGTCTTCCGTTATTTTCAACCGATGTAACAGACTTCCGGTTTCCAGCGGTCTGATAACTTGGCTGCTGGTTGCTAATGGTAGCTTAGTCGTTAAGCTTTGGCAAATTGTAGTAAAATACTATTTCATTATTCCCCCCTTTTTAGTTCGTTGCCAGTCAATAACCTTCTTTCCATATTGTATTTCTATGTAATTTCCTATTACTATTGATCGGCTACTCCCATAGAAACGTTATGTGGTGTCACCGCCAGACACCACACTTGCTAGGTGGTAGCCTTTAAATCGGCCGCGGTCCGTTAGTATACGTCGGACCCGCGTGTCGCCACTGTCAGTGATTGCAGACCGAGCGCCACCACACGACAGGTCTAGAGAGACTTACTAGCACTCGCCCCAGTTGTACAGCAGACTTTTCTAGCGAAGCTACACTGACAAATTACGCTCCCATTTGCCGAGACGTTAGTTAGCATAGCCTTCAGCTACGTCATTTGCTACGACCTAGCAAGGCGCCATTACCAGTGTATATTGAAATGGAAATTATGTACAGTCAAGAGAGATGTACACCGATTGTGGATTAAAGTTAAGTATTCTACTGGTACCTCCTGTTTTGCTAGTCTTATTTCTCTAACCTGTTCCAGACCTCACGCCAGTCTGCGTGAGCTTAACGCGTGCCTTTCGGCTGTCTTGCCACACCACTACACGTTATATGCTAGTTCTTTTACCCATACACCCGCATGAGAGTGGACCCAACTGCAATCTACCTGCCAGCTGTGCTTCTGTAATCTTGTAATTTAGGATCGTATTCCTACAACCAAGAACTTATGATTCTTCCGAAATCGTAACACTTTCAGTGTTATCTTGCATTCGATGTGTATTGCTACAACTCTGTCAATAGTGGTTAGACAGGTTATCGACTCAAGCGTACTTAAAATGGCCAGTTATTATACTCGCCTGTTAGAGAAATCCTTATACATTTTGAGCTGTAACTGATCAGTAAGCTTCTGGTTAATAGATATAGCTATTTCTGAGCCCACTACATCGTCTACGTTGCACCCATTCGTGTACGCTTCAACAGAGTAGTACTTCTTTTCCTCCATTTCAGTGAAACGGAAAATGTCTGCAGGGTGCGGCCAGCATCTGTACTGTAATGCGACGCCTATATTCTGTCCGGTGTCTTTAGAGTTGACTACGTCATTCTCGAATCCGAATTTTTGCGGTGGTGAGGCCCGGTAAGCGATTCATTGGATATCTTCCTGTATGTTTTCACTATCTTTAAAATGCTTAATCGTTTCTCTACTAATTTTGTTGCCCTTGTTTTCTGAATTAAGGCCCTACATCAATCTGTATCTTTTTAAGATAATTCTTTAATGTAAATATACAATCGATTATGCATCCAAGTTTTTTAAATAATTTATTATTCAAGTTATTTGTTCTTAAGCTAAATAACAATATTTGAAGGCGCATATCACCTGGTGATGAGCATAGTTATTGATTTCTGTTCGTTGAATCCGAGTTTAATGTCATGGGACATTTATTGCATGTCTCTGATGAAAATGTTCTAAGTTTCCAATTTCAAAAGCGCTTTTCCCTTTAGTTAGTAGAATTAGGTGGCCCGCACGAGCAATTATGAGAGTGTAGGAAAGTGGTTATTGTTTTAGTGAAATGACTATTAAAACAAGTGGAATCTTAAAGCCCTGATTTAGTGAGACTGTGTCTTATTACAAATAAACTCTTGATCCAATAACCAGTTTTAAAATACTATCTGACTTTGATAACGAGATGGAACGAACTGCCACAGAAATCGTGCATCTAACGAATGATAGTCACAGTACGTAATATAGAACATCAATGGATGTGATCACAATTTGTGAGATCGTATCAAAATTGCTAAATGAGGGTTGACATGGTAATCTTGAAGATAACAGCGATCCGAAGCTTTACAATACGTAAAAACCAAAACAGCCTCTTGTCGCAAGTACTTGTTGAATTCGATGACTGGTTTCAATCATACTGATCATCTCTCCAGATTGATGCGTCCGCTTGAAACTAACAACAGACATATAAAATTTGTAACCACGATTGATATCGTCACAAGATAGAAAAATGTTTTGTGAAACGGAAAAAGCGTGAACTATGGAGCAATGGAAGGAATTCATTTGGTCGGAGAACTCTTGCTTCATAATGTTTCGAACCCGATCGAGAGAGTAGAACATGGTGGATGTTCAAAGATGATTTGGGCAGCAATATTGTGATACTCCATTTATCTCAAGGTTACTATACTATGGAGAGAGTAAAACATGGAGAGTGTTAAGTGAAGGTTTGGGCAGTCGTGTTGTGGTTCTCCGCGATTCTCAGGGTTACTTTGCAATGTCGCATTACTTCCAAGTATTATGTGGGCATATTGGCTGATCAGAGCCGTACCATCGTACAATGTTTGCTTCGCAACCGTGATGCTGTGTTCCAATACTACAGGACACCCCCCTGTTCGCACAGCTCGCCTCGTCCAGTCCTGGTTTTGTGAGCACCAGGCTGAATTGTCGCATCTCCCCTGACAACGAGTCACCAGCTCTCGGTATTATCGAGCCGTTGTGTTCTCCTTTGGAGGGAAGGGTGCGTGATCGCTGTCCACTTCTATAATCGTCAGCGGAGCCTGCCTCTATTTTGCAGGAAGATTGGTACACGACTCCTTTGAAAACCACACAGGAGCGGTGTTAGGCATGTTACGCTGTATTAGGCATGGTTATCTTTTTTTTTTTCTTTTTTGTTTTCCGGTTTCGATATTTTTGTTCAACCCCCGAAAATCTCTTTACACAAAGCGACCGGCAAAAGCAGTGCCCTAACTGTCAAGTTCTATTTGGACCTGTACTCACAATCGGGCACCGTTCTAGCACACACTGTGAGCAGGAAACTTCCTATATATGAATTTCGTTGTCTTGTAATTTAACATGGGTGACGTCTCGCCCACCTATTTTTTTTTTTTTGAAATTTTTATTTCAGTCACTAATAATAATAATTATACAACATAACCCACGTCCTTATATGATTAGTGGGTCCTAATTTGTTCAAAACATCAAACGCAGCTAATTATAGGTTTAATTAATTTCTGAGCTACAGTTTTAACTAATGACAATGGGTGGTTAAATTTATACTATTATTATTATTAGTATATAATGTATAATCTCTTAACTAAATCTCTACTGCCTGCAGCGTCACAGTTGTCAGAAATGTATAAACCTACTTTAGAGCCATGCCCATCGAGATAATCCCGATGGACGTGCCCCTGACACTGGGCAGGCCAAGATGTTATTCGCTGCAGGTTCCTAATAACTAATTTCCTAATCTAAGTCCTACTAACTAGTTTTAACCTGAGTCAAGTCCGGTGCTTTGTCTAGTATTGGTGATATTGTTCCCCACTCCCCCTAGTCCTGTACGTGGCGGTTTCCGGACTAAAAGTCGGCCTATTCACGCGCAGGCGGTATAGGAGTAGGGCGTGTATTCAGTATTTAGTATGTCTCAATTTTTTCGTATTTTTATGTCCCTCAGGTATTCCTGTAACACTTTTCGTGATACCTCATCTTCTAGCTGAAAAGTGTCTTCTTGTCTTATTAGTTGGTATGTGTCGCGGTCAGGTAATTGGTCACGTAATGTAGGAGCAACATCAATTGGAAAGGGGGCACTCGTAGATCACATGATCGGGGGTACCCTCTGATTCGCCACATTCACACGCGGGTGTGGCCCTTTTCCCGAAACGACATAAGTATGTCGGGTACGGCCCATGTCCACTGAGAAAATGGATCAGTCTTCTATCGGGTTCAAAGTATCTCATTTTCAGTCGTTCCCTAACGCTTGGAAGAAATTTAAAGGTTCTACGCCCTGTTTCATCCGCCTCCCATAGTTCTTGCCACAATTGCTCGCCCTTCTGCTGAATCTCACCCTTATCCCCAGCCCCAGTGCCTAATATCTCTTCTGTCTTCGTGATATTACCTTTCTTGACCCGGAAACACGCAGCCCGCTCTCTAATTTTAATGTCCAGCGGGCAGAGCCCATTATGACTAATAGCGCTCCCCCTGGAGATGTTCTATTGGACCCCACAGATCTGAGTATCATATTTCTCTGAACCTTTGTCACTGTCATGGCGGGCACAGCCCTCGTGAGCCTCTGGGCCCAGACTCCCGAGCCGTAACCCAGTATTGATGTTAAGATACTATTGTGGTACAATTTTATGAGATGAGGGAGGAGATGAAATCTTTTGTGTCTGATGGAGATGAGATTGTTTAATGTTTGAAGGGCTTTCTGGGTTACAGTGTCAATGTGTTTCCCGAAGTTCCACCTTTCGTCAATGATGCTTCCTAGGTACCGTGTTTCACGTCGCCGAAGACCCGGTGAGGGCTCGATTCTTACAGTAGGGTTTCCGATTAATTGTCATTTTCAAAATACCAATTTATCACTGTGAAAACAAATACACTGAAACTGGTATAGGAACGCGTATTCAAAAACAGAGACATGTAAACAGGCAAAATACGGTGCTGCGGTCGACAAATCCTATACCAGACAACAAGTGTTTGGTGAAGTTGGTAGATCGGTTACGACTTCTACAATGGCAGGTAAACAAGATTTAAGTGAGTTAGAACTTGGCGTTATAGTTGGCGCACGAGCGATGGGGCACAGCATCTCTGAGATAGCGATGAAGTGTGGTTTTCCCGTACAACCATTACACGAGTGTACCGTGAATATCAGGAATCCGGTACAACATCAGATCTTCGACATCGCTGCAGCTGCAAAGAGATCCTGCAAGAACGGGACCAACGACAACTGAAGAGAATCGTTTAACGTGACGGAAGTGCAACTCTTCCGTAAATTGTTGCATATTTCAACGCTGGGCCATCAGCAAGTGTCAGCGTACGAATCATTCAACGATACATCATCGATATGGGCTTTCGGAGCCAAAGGCCCAATTGTACACTTTTTATGACTGCACGACCAACGCTTTACGCCTGTCCTGGGCCCGTCAATGCCGAGTGATATGGGACCCCTGATACGTGTAGGTACGACTCTGCCAGGTAACACGTACGTAAACCTTCTGTCTGCTCACCTGCATCCATTCATGTCCATTATGAATTCCGACGGACTTGAGCAATTCTAGCCGGCCGATGTGGCCAAGCTGTTCTAGGCGCTTCAGTCTGGAACCGCGCGACAGCTACGGTCGCAGGTTCGAATCCTGCCTCGGTCATGAGTGTGTGTGATGTCCTTAGGTTAGTTAGGTTTAAGTAGTTCTAAGTTCTAGGGGACTGATAACCTGAGATGTTTAGTCCCATAGTGTTCAGAGCCATTTGAACCATTTTTTGAGCAATTCCAGCAATACAATGTGAAACCCCACACGTCCAGAATTGCTACAGAGTGGCTCCACGAACACGCTTCTGAGTTTAAGCACTTCCGCTGCCCACCATACTCCATAGACATGAACATTATTGAACATTTCTGGGATGCCTTGCGACGTGCTGTTCAGGATTCATGGTGTCAGTTCCTCCAGCACTACTTCAGACATTAGTCCAGCGCATGCCACGTCATCTTGCGGCACTTCTGCGTGCTCGCGTGGGCCCTTCTCGATATTAGGTAGATCTACCAATTCCTTTGGCTCTTCAGTGCGCTACAGTGTTGATCTGTATTGCAGTGGAACACTGTCGCCAGAAGGCCTATGTAAATGAGATACTATGAAGCGTCCAGCTTCTTGTGTCTCGACGCTCTCCAGATGACGATAAGTCGGGTCTGTTTGTTATTCCGCGGCGCGCGGGCTCTTGCCGAAGGCGAAGTTATCTGCCGGGCGTGTCGTGCTGTCCCGGCGGCGGTCGGCGGGCGGTCCATGTCGGCCGGAGGCGAAAGGTCATTAATATCGGCGGGAGGTCATGAAAGCACGTAAACAGCTGGAATATTAACGAAGCCGGTGCCGGCGGCGGTGGCGGTGGCCGGCGCAAAACAGCTGCACGTTATCGCGCGTCCGCATCACGTGACGTGACTGCCGGCACTCTGTCTCGCGGCGGCGCCACGTCTGCTGCCAGCTGCCGGGGGAAACTTGCCGATCTGACGAAGATCGCTCTGCAACCGTTGGAAACTCAGTGACACAATTCTCGAAACGGATGCTGAGACCGCTCCTCTTTTTCAAGATTTTACCATGTTCCAGTTGTCAGCACATGTTTCGGAATGGAACAATTGGAATTTTCCCTACGATATTTAATTAACATTCATAAATGCAGTTACTGAATCTTAAATGGTTTCTGATAGGTGGCAAAAAGGGGTTACAAGTGGAAGGGTTACAAGTGGAAAAAACACTTTTAGTTTTAAATTTTATAAGTGCTTTCATAAGAATTAAAAATTCAGAACCCCAGGTTCTCAGGACTTCCTGTACAGGGTAAGGTATCTGTAGGAGCGAGGAGAAATGATCTTGAACAGGTTGATGAGTTATTAAGAGAAACATGTGCTAAATTTAGTTTTGATTCAATGTCTTTCCACTTTTTATACCTGAAGTAGAATAGTATTACACCTATCTATTATTAATAACATGTTTAATGTTTAGTGTTTTGCTGTTTTCCTAAAAATGAAATTGAGAAACAAGCAAGATTAATTTTATATAATTTTTACAAGATTTTTATTTTAAAACGAGCTTTATACCTGTGACTTCGCCCTTGTAAGCGCATGTCACAACTCCTTCAGTCTCCTTTTCATATCCATATCCTCTATCCACCCCCCTGTCTGGCCATCTCTTTCTCCCCTCTCTCTGTACATCTCCTTCACACGCTCTCCCTGTCCATCTACTCCTCTCTATGTGTTCATTTTCTTCTTGCCTCCCTATCTGTCAATCTGCTATTCCCCCCCTTTCCCTCTCTCTGGCTGCTTCTCACTCCTCTGTCCTCCTTTTGCGAAAATTCTCTCTCCATATAAGTTGCCTGTTTCCCCTCCCTCTGTTTATATGGCCTCGTCAGTTATTTGATATCGCGTAGGAAATATTACGAAAACTACGTATATTTTAATTATTTTCTTTCTTTCGTATCTATTTTTTATCATTTCGTGGCCTTACATACATAAATATGTGATGAGAGATTCGTGTATAAGTTAATATTGTTATGTTGAACAATAACATTATTCTGAGTGTACCTGTGCGTATTGTTCATGTATAGGGTGTCCCACATAAAACTGGTGCGCCTTACGCTCGAGATTCATTAACGATGAACTTACTAAACAAGAAAAGATAATAGTAACGTTAAAATCATGTAGCTACCTGTGTATAAGAGCTGCTGGAAGTGGTGGTCAAGGACATTCAGGAATCGCGGACTTAGTTTGATGACGTTACCAGAAACACACTGTAATTCTGCAGGCGTACTGTTGATAACTTGTATGTAATTTTCTGTTTATGACCATTTATCATGAGAGGATTTTTGGCATACATTTTGCTTTTTAGTATGCCCCATAAACAAAAATAACGCGAAGTTAAGTCCAGGGACCTTATGGGGCGTGAGGCTTCTACCGACAAGTCAATCTTCAGGAAACACGTTGGTTATAAGAGCCATAATTTAGTTGGATGTGTGAGTGGATGCTCTATTTTGTTGAAATACTACATACAGATTCTCTATATCTGTCTGTTAACTGTGAATAGAAAGAGTGAAAGATCTCCAAATGTCTGCCACAGTCTAAGGTGTAATTAAAAGCAGAGGACCAATAATGTGTATGCCGAACAACGCACACCAAATACCTTTTGTTGGTGAGTGGAGATATCCTTCATGCAGAATATGTGTGTTTCCCTGTGGTGAGTATCTGCGATTCTGGGAGTTCCCCTGCATCTCCTATTTATTTCATTGCTAAGATACTCCAGTCTAGCCTTGAATATTTTTCTAGCTTCTTGTCGACTAATTGAAGTATTTCTTCCGTTACCCTAAGTTCCTTCGTGTATCTCATCCGTGTACATTTGTTCCAATGCTGAACGTCTGTGATTGTAATTTTAGATATGTCCATTCAAAATTTTAGATATGTCCATTCTTCTTCAACTAAACTGTCTGCTGTGGTATTCATTATCACAGTATCTACACTCTTACAAGGAATTCAGTTCTATGTACGGAAAGCTTTGGACTCAGATGTTCAAAATATTGAAAACGTGCAGATTTCATGGTTGCCGAAACGCGACTCCTGCCATATGGTGAACTGCCCTTGGCATGCTAGCAAACCCAAGTGTTCAAAACTCTACATGCACTATCAACTGTGGTGTCACCGCCAGACACCACGCTTGCTAGGTGGTAGCTTTAAATCGGCCGCGGTCCATTAGTACATGTCGGACCCGCGTGTCGCCACTTTCAGTGATAGCAGACCGAGCGCCACCACACGGCAGGTCTAGAGAGATGTACTAGCACTCGCCCCAGTTGTACGGACGACGTAGCTAGCGATGCACACTGACGAAGCCTCGCTCATTTGCAGAGCAGATAGAATAGCCTTCACCTAAGTCAATGGCTACGACCTAGGAAGGCGCCATTAGCATTATATTGCATGTATCTAAAGAGTCTAACTTGTATCGTCAAGAGCGAGATACAAATGATGGATTAAAGTGAAGTATTCCAGAAGCTACGTACTTTTCTTTATAGCATTCATTACGTATCCTGTTTCAGACCTCACGCCATCCTGAGTGAGCTTATAGCGTGTATTTCGGTCACCTCAAACAACACTGTGTCGGCACTTCTGTCGACACATCATCATCCATTGTTCATAAATCTGTAACTTAAACTGTTTCAATGTGTGTGAATTACTAAGGGACCAAACTGCTGAGGTCACCGGTCCCTAGACTTACACACAACTTAGACTACTTTGCGCTAAGAACAACACACACCCATGCCCGAGGGAGGAACTTAAGGCGGGAGGGGCCAAGCAATGCGAGCCTCAAGCCACGCTGCCATTCCGCACGGCTCTGTAACTTCGACTAAATTATGTTATGTCGAGACAAAGAGAGCCCTGTTCCACACAGTTTTGTACCTTGGATAGCAGTGCCGCCAGCAGCACTGGGAATGAGCAGGGATCCATTAGCACCAGGCAGAATCGGGAATTCGTGGCTCCTTCAGGCATCTAGGAGACGGTGGAACCGAACGCATACTCCCAGACGTCACCGACTGGGAGCTTCACCAACTCTGCGACGTTAGCACGGTATATGGACGCTAGTGACTTGCAAGAATGTACTCACTGCCATACTGAAAGAACTGGAGGACTTGATAACCAAGTAGACAACGGCACAACCAAAGTATGAAAGACAAGTTATTGCCCTAACAGACGGTAATTTAAGATTGACGAATACCGCAATAGTCTTTAAGTTGTATTCTGAAGCACAGAAGCACAGACTCTAATAAATTTTAATATTTCAAAATTGTCAAAATAGTTTCACCAAATCGCAATAATACACTGAAGTGCCAAAGAAACTGGTGTAGGCCCTCCTGCAAGCACGCAGAAGCGCTGCAACACTACGCCGCATGGACTCGATTAACTTCAGAAGTGCTAGAGGCAACTAACACCAGGAATCCTACAGGGCTGCCCATAGATCCGTAAGAGTACGACCGGTGGAGATCTGTCCTGAACACCACGTTGCAAGGCATCCCAGACGTGCACAATAATGTTCGTGTCTGGAGAGTTTGGTAACCAGCGAAAGTGTTCAAATTCAGAAGAGTGCTCCTGGAGAAACTTTGTTGTAATTCCGGAAGTGTGCGGTATCGCATTGTCCTGATGAAATTGCCTAAGTCGGAATGCACAATGGACATTAACGGATGCAGGCGATCAGACAGGGTGCTTGCGTACGTGCTACATGTCAGAGTCATATCTAGACGTATCAAGGGTCCGATATCACTCCAAATGCATACGCGTGACACCATTAGAGAGCCTCCATCAGTCTGAACAGTCCCCTATCGACACTCAGGTTCCATGTCTCCATACCTGTACACGTCCATCCTCTCGATGCAATATGAAACGAGGCGCATCCGACCAGGCAACATGTTTCCCGTCATCAACAGTCCAGTGTCGGTGTTGATGGGCCCAGGTGAGCCTTAAAGCTTTTTGTTGCGCACTCTTCAAGGGTACACGACTAGGACTTCGTCTCCGAAATCCCATATCGATGATGTCTCGTTGAATGGTTCGCACAATGACATTTGCTGATGGCCCAGCATTGAAATCCGCAGCAGTTTGCGGAAGAGTTCCACTTGAGTCCAAAAAAATATATATCGTTCGAAAGGACAGGGTGCTGAGAAATATATATTGGAGCCATACGCCGTAGCAGCGAATATTTTACCCTTCTGCTGGTCAGGGGTGGCACACCACGATGCTTTCGGCGACTGAAGTCATGGACGTCTGCAATCTGTTATTAACAGTGCGCATCTGAAAAATGCAAGTACGCGGCCTCGCATTCCGTCAATTCGGAATGCAGGTACTTTTCTACAAGTCTCTGAAACCCCGGTGGATTCCAGTGTGCAGGTGGACCCGTTTGCTGGTCTGCCAAACCAATTTGACTCCATGCCATGACTATGCGTGACGGAATATGTCAAATGACTCAAGACAAATACGTACACGTACTCATCACTCGTGTGCCTGATGCTAGAAGCAGTACCTCTGACGGTTCAGAAGGTGACTGGCACAGGCTCTAAGTGGCACACTAGCAAAGGACACAAGTCTCACCGTTTAGGTAGAAACCTGCAGTTCTTTACTAGCGAAGCGTCAGTACAAGATTGATCTTCTCTTTCTGTCCGCTTTCCTCCTCAGCTCAGTAGCCAAAAGCCTATTTACATCTTAGACTTCCCCACTTTAGCACAAGCCCATCATAAGCTGGAGCATGGAATTCGAAGCTCGGAGAGCGCCCCTTGCTCTGCATACACCCATTTGACCAATCAGAGACTTGAAAGTTAATTGGGAGAAATGGAAAAAGGGTTCAGCTTCGAGGCCTCTTTCTCGTGCGTTTACGTCATGTCTTTTGCTAACAACATGACCAGGATAGAACCACACCCCTCCATAAGAAGCTTGTTATTTCCTGTGGTGCTTCCCTTTCAAAGTTTCCAAAGAACGGGCATAAACTCACTAAATGCCTCGTGCTTTCACAAATTTGTTTTGTAACAGTCTGGACGTCTGGGCGCCAGTGACCTGTCCCACGGAAATACGCAGAACGCTCACAGTTGTTTTGTCGGCTTCCTGCCTAACAAGGGTCCATCCTCTGCTTTATTGCCAGTCTCCAATGCGCTGGCCATCGCAGTGGCGTCTTCGCAGCCCTAGTCAGTCTACCTGGACGTGCTGCCTCCTGACAAGCACCAACCAACGTGCCTGCACAATGAGACTGCAGAACTTGGCCATCCAGAAATGTTTCCAGTCAGGTTCCACAGAAAAAACGCGCTTCCCTCGGTCCACCGTCGCCATGCCCTCATTTGAATCGGCACCCTATTCCTTTGAAAGCAGGTGAAGCTTACCGTTATTCCTTCCCTAGAGCACGCAAGCAAGAACATTAACTACTACCCACCATTTCATCATGATGTATGTAGTCAAATCGCAATAAAGATTATATCCCCAATGAGCATGAAGTGGCGTAACACCAAATCAGAAGTGCAAGTGCCCTGCAATTTCCCACGGTCATAGGTTATTGCTACACAACGAGTAGCACTTTATCAAGGAGCGCAAACGAAACAATAAGACGGTAGCCAGGACGTCATTCTGCAAACTCTGGAATATGGAGTAATGGCTCTGAGCGCTATGGGACTTAACAGCTGAGGTCATCAGTCCCCTAGAACTTAGAACTACTTAAACCTAACTAACCTAAGGACATCACACACATCCATGCCCGAGGCAGGATTCGAACCTGCGACCGTAGCAGTCGCGCGGTTCAGGACTGCGCGCCTAGAACCGCGAGACCACCGCGGCCGGCTATGGAGTAATAACAGGCGACATCCACCTTCACGACAGATGCCATCCGGAAGATGGGCTGGGCACAGATCTAAACGTACATCTGTCTTTGAAAGTGTTGACGCCATCATGTCCTCAGAGGCCGCCCCATTGTCGCGTCTCTGTCGGGTTGTGTGCCTGACACGTCACAAGCTACGTGCGCCACCAGAGTGCAGTGTCTAGCATTCCTTCGCGATGCCTGAATGAAGAGCTTGGCGCTTTTCTGCTCACTGGAGAAGACAATAGTAAGAAAATGCTATTACAGATACCACAGTTTCACTGACACCTTTGGGCATAAGACTGAAACACTCACAAGTCAGCTTCTACGTTTCAGAATTGGCCAATATGTATTGTTTACCATTCCATACATGCCAAAAAGGAAAACCAAGAAATTTTTAATGAAATTTGTCTGTCCATATCAAGTTATAGAGATGACGTCTCGAGTTCATATGAAGGCCGAATTAGCTACCAACTTCCATTGTAGACAGTAGTAGAGCGAAGCCATTCAGTGGTGCAGTAGATGCATTACCAAAAATTCCACCAACAATGTCTTAGCAAAGCAAAATACGTCGGAAGGTTAACGATAATGTGCTACCACACACTAGTGCTATGAACATGACACTGTACGACCCCTATATCGTGAAACTAGTTTACAGTGCATTTTACCACGTTTTTTTCTTCTTTGCTTCGCTATATTATACCTGCACAGTACTTTAGGGGTTAACACAATATTAGTGCGAGACATTAGTTCTTTTTCTTATGTGGACACCCTTTTGGAGAAGGTAAGGCAATTGACAGGCATTACTTCCCACTAGGCGGCGTAAAAGCAGGGACACCACAAAGAATAACTGCATTTGTGACGCTGCTACTCGACACCAGAGAAGTGGAAAATTCATTTCTCAACATCACTGCACAGTGGGACTATCTTTCGAGGTAGGGGAAGTTATAAACGAGATTCGCAGGCTACAAGAGATATTCAGGAAGCTACAAAAGGAGACACAGAAAGAAGCTGTGGTCTCAGATATAAAACGACAAATAAGAGTAGCTGTAACTTTCGTATGACATATTATGCAAGTAGCGGATATAGTGTTGTTGGCAGCTACACGGTAGAAAAAGGGAGGGATCATATCGATAACGTTATTTGAGAAGTGCTCAAGTGATTAATACGAGGTTAAGTCAGGTGAGAGACACAGTGGAAGGTGTGCAAACCGCGATAGATTGGCACACAACTCAACTAACGAACCGGAAAAGTAATGTATTGAACAATACTAGAGTGATTCGAGACGTAGCAAAAGAACGCAGAGAATGTGTGCGCAATGTAGTGGCAACAGCCAAAATTGATTTGTTAGTCATCCTGAAACGACTGAGTACCTCAGGTGAGAAGATGACACTGCTAGAATCTTACGGGTACTGACAAGGTTTTAATGACGCAAATGTTCATGTTGCAATAATGCAAGAAGCAATGGGAAATTAATTTCGGCACTGACGCCGCCGTCAACCACTTTTGGAAGGATTACGTAAAACACAGAGATTTTCCGACAGAATTGTAGAATGTAGTCGACGCAAAGCAATTCAGAGCTATTTTATAGCATAGCCATCTTCAAGGTTTTAATAGATCAGTCTAAATTACTCATATCGATCTGATTTCCGGCAGTAAATCCAAACTCGCGCTATCAAAGTTCCACCTTTCATCCGTATCCGATGAAGTGGTAAGCCGTGAGTAAATGAGTGCAGCTACGGACCAAGGAAGTATTAACAATTACGGAACGAGACGACGCGTATGACAATAAAGGATTTGTAGAAATTTAAAACAGGGAGTGTTGTTATTTGTCTAACTAGGACAGTACGAACAGATACTCGTTCATTCAGAGTACAACTGTTCAGAGGTGAGCGTGGTGTCACACAGTATAACGGAGAATTGTTGGAACACAAAATATGTTTCAGACAATAGGAACCCACTGGATTTACTCAGTCTATTCACGAGAGACTGTAATAATCAACTGTTAGGAGGATGAAAATCCTAGAACATGGAAAGGATGGAACTACAGAACGGTGGCGGCTTGATCAATGGCACGACTTAGCGGGGCGTAACTATCGTTTATCTGCAACCATTACCGGTGCGACCGTGATTAGGCTGTCAAAGCCAATGTTTTTCCGGCCAGATAAAGGCAGCAGTTAGACTTCATTTGGTTTACTAAGCGAGGTTAGTTAGTGGTAGTCTCTACTTCTTTTGTTTAGTGTTAAACCTGATTTAGGATGGGGTCCACTTTACTCAGATCTTAGCAGATTTTTTTCCCACTTGGTGGCCGCTTGCCATTCCTGAGGGAATTGCGCGTCAACTGTCAGTGAATCGTTTGAACTTTGTTTTGTGTGTTATCGTACTCTAACTGTTTGTGTATCATATTTTCCTAAGACTAAGAGTGCGTGGGGAACAGCCTAAAGACCACACTCAACCTGGCTCGTGCACAGCCACGTTCATCGATCCGTTGCAGGGGCTCGATAGTGGTTTAGCTCACATTTCTATCTCCAAAGCCAGCGCACTGCACGCTTCCCTATACACGTTTGTCAGCGGCCGATTCTACTTGCGCAAGGCTAGGGGTTTACAACGTGTAAGTTGCACAAAAGAACTTGCAGACTTCAGTTTACAAATATAGTTTCAATTTAGATAGGAACCCTTAATATACATACTCTCTTTTCCTATTTCTTAGTGAAATGTTCATTAGCTTCTGTTGCAAATAGTTTCTTTTACAAACAGTTGTATCATTGACTTTACATCATATTGCGTTCGACCATATGCTATAACTAGGAATACTACTTACAACATTCTCAATAATGCATCTAAATAGAAAGTAATACTAATTCCGATATCTGTATATTCCCTTTAAAGAAAAAATGTAGGAAGATTAGTTTTTCATGACCCGTCGACATCGAGGTCAGTAGAAGCGCTACATTGTTTTTGAATGTTTCAAGGATACTGATGGAAACTATCCGTGTCCTTTCAAAGGAATCACCCACTGCCTGCCTGGAACAATTTAAGAAAATCGTGGAGAATCTAAATCTGGATGGTCGGACGTGGACTTGAACTGTCGTTCTACCAATGAGACTCTACTGTACTGTCCACTGTGCCCACTCGATCGATCACCGTTTAAACATGGCGGTGCGGATACAATGTGTCGGCATCAGATGACAGAAACGCTAACGCAGTTGGTACTGTTTGTTTGCAGTATCCATTCCATTATCAAATGAAAATACAGCCTCATATCCAACATAAAGTACACTCAAACAGTCAACAGTTCTCGACAGAGACGTATGCATATTTTCTACATGATTCAGAAATTGAATGAAGACAAAACTGAAGGAAACTAAGGAGTTTTAAATCTCGGGAATATCAGCGATGGGGCACTAACTCGGTATGAATTAATTATAGATATTGAAATGAATTATAGGGCCGCCTAACATATTTTATGTTCTAATGTGTCACTACGTACATTGACGTGCTAATATGCTCAATGATGTCAGCCACTTACAAATATGTATTAAGTATATAGCCAACGTAACTTCTATATTCTGTGTATACTAGTACAACAGATCGTACTTAGTTATTTCAATCCAAGTTTTGGCTGTTGAGCAGTGTAGCATATTGTTTAGGACTTTATAGAGATTCTATCGAAACTGTGCTATATTCATACAGTGTTGGCTTTCACAGGCAGTGTTTACTTCATTTGAACTTCTGGGCTAAGATGCTGCGTTTGACTGCCTCCGAAGATGTCACCAGGCCCTACTGAAATTCGTCATAAATAATCCATCACAATCTGAAAAGAACAGTTATGTCCGCACTGACGAAGAGGAAACGACCATTATTACCCACTGTTAAAGCTGCCAGCGGCTAAGAAAAGAGTTCGATGTGCAAGTGCAAAAATTTTTGATCATTTGCCCAATAACAGAAAATGTCTGACTGGTAGCAAATCAAGTTGTAAATCTATCATAAAATCGTTTCTTCTGGAGTATCCCTTCTATTCCACGGAAGATATTTTTTTTCAAATACTAGTAGCTTGTAAAAACTAGTTATTAAGTGTATTCGCATGAGGACCAAAAATATGTATTCTTTAATGTTGATACTAAATATGTATACATATCCTGTAATCTGACACGTCTCATATCATGTCGATAAAGGAATCGGTCAAATGACCTATGGAACACGTAACTAATTAGTCTCTCAGCCTGGAAGCTCTACCTGCAGTGTACTGTATGCTCTTTCCGTGTTTCGGGGAACGCTCAACGTAGTTGGTGACCTGGCTGCAGTCATCCACTCAGGCATTTCCCAGGTCGCTCTGTTATATGACGAGGTCATACTGTATTTACGTGGCACTGAAATGTCTCTAAACACTCTCATATTACACTACTCGGCAGGGAAGTGGAGGGGCAGGGCAGGAAGACATTTGCACAACAACAAAAACAACTTCCTATCAGCAGCGTGAGTTTCCCTTTGTTGCTGACAGTCTATCACGCCTGTCATAGTCTTCACGTCAATATGAGGTCGATCTCAGAATTGTAGTCACTAAACCCCTGGTAAAGGTTGATTTTTAAATAATGCAACAGGTACATTTTTGTCCGAATAGCAACGCAGGGCGAGAGAACTGTAGTAGCCCTGGCACCCTCTGCTGAACCAGGTGGAACTTGATCTGCACCGCGAAATCACAGCACTGTCTTCCACACCGAAGTGGTGGCTACTTCTCTCCTCCCCATTTTTTATTCTTCCGGTGGGGAACGTCTCACTGAAATTCAGCAACATACAATTTACACGTCACCCAAGCCATAAGATAGTTTAAGCTGCGAAAGAGTAAGACATCCACTGCTGTCGCAATCTGCTTTACAACAACAGTCAAAGGTGTAACAAAGTTAATAATTTTCTAAGATCCCAGGGACCGTGGCTATAGCTTCCCCGTTAGCTTCTCCTGCACCTCACTCTGACAACATTTATTGGTAAGCCTGGTCCGCTCCTGTCATACTATTAGATCGGCTCCGCTTTACATAATTTAGCTTCCTGTCTATGGATTGCTTAAATGTTTTACCTGGCGTCGTGCCGCTTCTCTTTAACCACTACAGCAGATATTCTGTTAAACAGTAAGTCATCGATCGACCGTAAGTAAGACAGGGCAGAATTGGTCGTAAGGCGAACATAATCCCAGATGGAGAGTTTTACATGCCTCATGGTTAGTTGGTTGATTTTAGGAGAGGGGACCAAACATCGAGGTCATCGCTTCCATCGGATTAGGGAAGGAAGGGGAAGGAATTCCGCGTGCCCTTTGTAAGGAACCATCACGGCATTTGCCTGAAACGATTTTGGGAACCGAAATCAGAATGGTCTGGCGCGGGTTTGAACAATTGTCCTCACGAATGCGACTCCAGTGTGCTAACCTACTTATGTGACTGATGATTGGCAGTATTAATACCATATACAGGGTGTTACAAAAAGGTACGGCCAAACTTTCAAGAAACATACCTCACACACAAAGAAAGAAAATATGTTATGTGGACATGTGTCCGGAAACGCTTACTTTCCATATTAGAGATCATTTTATTATTTCTCTTCAAATCACATTAATCACGGAATGGAAACACACAGCAACAAAACGTACCATCGTGACTTCAAACACTTTGTTACAGGAAATGTTTAAAATGTCCTCCGTTAGCGAGGATACATGCATCCACCCTCCGTCGCATGGAATCCCAGACGCGCTGATGCAGCCCTGGAGAATGGCGTATTGTATCACAGCCGTCCACAATACGAGCACGAAGAGTCTTTACATTTGGTACCGGGGTTGCGTAGACAAGAGCTTTCAAATGCCCCCATAAATGAAAGTCAAGAGGGTTGAGGTCAGGAGAGCATGGAGGCCATCGAATTGGTACGCCTCTACCAATCCATCGGTCAACGAATCTCTTGTTGAGAAGCGTACTAACACTTCGACTGAAATGTCCAGGAGCTCCATCGTGCTTGAACCACATGTTGTGTCGTACATGTAAAGGCACATGTTCTAGCAGCACAGGTAGAATATCCCGTATGACGGTCGCAGGTTCGAATCCTGCCTCGGGCATGGATGTGTGTGATGTCCTTAGGTTAGTTAGGTTTAAGTAGTTCTGAGTTCTAGGGGACTTATGACCACAGCAGTTGAGTCCCATAGTGCTCAGAGCCATTTGAACGATATCCCGTATGAAATCATGATAATGTGCTCCATTGAGCGTAGGTGGAAGAACATGGGGCCCAATCAAGATATCGCCAACAATGCCAGCCCAAACGTTTATAGAAAATCTGTGTTGATGACGTGATTGCACAATTGCGTGCCGATTCTCGTCATCCCACACATGTTGATTGTGAAAATACAATTTAATCACGTTGGAATGAAGCCACATCCGTACAGACAACATTTGCACTGAAATGAGGATTGACACATTGTTGGATGAACCATTCGCAGAAGTGTACCCGTGGAGGCCAATCAGCTGCTGATAGTGCCTGCACACGCTGTACATGGTACGGAAACAACTGGTTCTCCCGTAGCACTCTCCGTACAGTGACGTGGTCAACGTTACCTTGTACAGCAGCAACTTCTCTGACGCTGACATTAGGGTTATCGTCAACTGCACGAAGAATTGCCTCGTCCATTGCAGGTGTCCTCGTCGTTCTAGGTCTTCCCCAGTTGCGAGTCATAGGCTGGAATGTTCCGTGCTCCCTAAGACGCCGATCAATTACTTCGAACGTCTTCCTGTCGTGACACCTTCGTTCTGGAAATCTGTCTCGATACAAACGTACCGCGCCATGGCTATTGCCCCGTGCTAATCCATACATCAAATGGGCATCTGCCAACTCCGCATTTGTGAACATTGCACTGACTGCAAAACCACGTTCGTGATGAACACTAACCTGTTGATGCTACGTACTGATGTGCTTGATGCTAGTGCTGTAGAGCAATGAGTCGCATGTCAACACAAGCACCGAAGTCAACATTACCTTCCTTCAATTGGGCCAACTGGCGGTGAATCGAGGAAGTACAGTACATACTGACGAAACTAAAATGATCTCTAACATGGAAATTAAGCGTTTCCGGACACATGTCCACATAACATCTTTTCTTTATTTGTGTGTGAATGTTTGCTGAAAGTTTGGCCGTACCTTTTTGTAACACCCTATATTAAGAGGTTTCATTCTATTGTAGCTGCTTGCAAAGGCGGCACACATTTAACAATACGAATCCAATTCACCCTCTCATCAAGTGATAGATACGAATTGTAGGGAGTGGTGGTATAATACCTCACCTTTAACCCAAAACAAAACCGGTTGGAAAGTGTACAAGTGAAAGCTGTAGCATTATCTGATGCTTAGGCTGATATGGACCAAAGGTACCAAACACTGTGCGACCCTGCACCGTGGTCGTCATGGGAGACTTCATGTGCTTCGTAATAAACTCGTCACAGATCTTGACACGTGCCTTGTACACACCCAAACGTTCAACCATCGGGAACTGATGATAGCATGCAAAACTCATCAGAATAAGTTTGCTGGGATCCACTATCTTAGGGCAATGGTCACTCCTGGCCTTACAGTACCAAATGTCTCCTTCAGTAGATAAGGCTTAACCTCTTCCCCAATCGCCAACCTCACCCTAATCTGTTTCAAAGTTCCATCTTCCTCCTGACATCTGATCATACCTTTAAACAGAGCTAGAAACTCCCCCAAAATTGGTTTAACAATTTCAGAATTCGACAGCCGCTCACAAATTTCCTGACTTCCGTCTCCCATAGCACCAACCGCAAACAGTGAACTTACTACATCGGCAATAACACTGTCTATGCCACATACACGCTTGGCTTAAAACTGGAAAGTAGATGTTCGAGTATCCCATGTTGCCAACCTACCTGTGCATCTTGGACGTGTCAAAACTCAAAGGCGTTATTATTGCTTTCGAGATAAAATAGTCTATACTCAAAAATAGAATTGGTCGCTCGAAAGTAACACAGCCAGAGCCTCTAGCTCATGTGCACGATACTTCTCCTCAGGCAATGACAACCCACGGGATCCATATGACATAGGCCACCTACCGCTTTAGTCTTCTTGCAGTACAACACTGCCACAACAAAGCATTAGTCTAGACATAAATCCTAGATTACCAACACTGGGTCACGCAACAGTGCGTAAGATATTCGAAAACAGATTTGTGAGACTCACCGCATCAATATTATGTCCTTCCTTCCCCAACTGGTTGAGGAAGCCGGCTTTCTGTGTAAACCTGGAATCGAATTGTCTGAAGAAGTTGACAATTCCAATGACCGTTGCCACTTCCTTATGATTCTGCGGGAAGGGGAATTCCCTAATCGTTAATATTCATGGTGGACCTTCATCTGCACTTTATTTTGCAGAAACCGCTTCGCTACTCATTTCGGTCAAATGGTGATTATCAAGCACGAGCCTAAAATGAGTAAATCAAATCAATAGAGAGTACACAGTTTCCCTAAATATGAGCTTAAATAGTGATCACTTACTGGCATGAACTGCTGGAATGTTATAATACCATAATAAGAGTACTTTCCTCTTTCGAGCCCCCATAGCAGTAAAAATTTTTTACAGTAATAGCTGTGTACAATAGTTTTCCTTAAGAGGCAAAGTCACACACTGCCAGATGTTATCAGGGAAAACACTGAAGGATACAGTCAAAGACAACGCCATGTCAAAGATAAAAGGTATAGTACATCCTAGCAACAGCAGTATCAATTTAACAAGAGCTGTATTACAATCTTTGGTATCAATTTAACAAGAGCTACATTACAATATTTGGTCCCATGTACTTTCCCAATCGCTAGCGTTCAGTTACGGTCAGCCGTAGTTCCACCCGGAGAGGCCACATGCCTCGCCGTATTGACGGACTTTCCAACAGCGTCTTCGCACAAGACAAGTGGAATATTTCCTGAATGTTCGATTTTTAATAGTACAGGCCCCTTTATCTCCTTCGTCTTAGAATTTTTTGTCGGATTTTAAGTGCACCTACCGTACTGGAATCATTTTACCGTCGTAGGTTTAATAAGAGCCACTGAGCTCATTTTCGGAGAAAGGCAAGATACTGGGTTGAGCCCCATTCCGGTACATGGGTTTAATCTGCGAGGAAGTTTAAAATTAACGTAAACTGCACTGCAAAGTGTGATACCCGTTCCGTAGCTTCGCAATTTCTCCGCAGTATATTTTTACTTATTAGTATTGGCTCCGAAAGGTATATGAAGCGTTGAGAGCGAAGGGTTTGGAGTGGAAGTACCAGCCCACGAAACAACTTCTTTTTTATGTTTAAATGCAGTACTGAACCAAAACAATGGAAACTACACACGTTTATAGCCATGAATGTCCATAATAAGAACAGGGAGACAATCTCATACCAAGCCGACACTTCAAGAATTTAGCAACTTGATAACTGTACTTAGTAACCGGCCATACAGGATAACTCCAACTATAATCGGCATTTCTCATTAAAATGGTAATGAACAGAAATGCACGTACTAAAATCAAATGGTCCACTGCAGATTACACAGAGCAAGTAAAAAGAAACATAATCTTCTAAGCTTAAGCAAGCATTAATGAGAATCTGATAACATTATGAGGAACAGCCACAGATTAAGAACTGTTCACCAGGTAATAATAAACATTGGTAACAATGCACAATCACTTATACATGTACGAAACACTTTCTTAGCGCTAGTCTCGACCTGTAACTAGCCCAGTGATTCGTACATCCTTCTCCTGCTTATTTGTAATGACCCACCACCTGATTTCTTCAGGTGGACATCGAATTGGCCGCTTATGTAGGCACTCTGCCCCTCCAAGGCCGAATACGCTCCGGGCTCCGATCAACGAACGGCCACTACTAGTGTCCGATACGGGTACAACAGCTGCTGCTGCCGCTGACCGCCAAGCTGATGCCTCGTCCTCGTTCTGAGCTCCGTATGACGCTGCACTGCCGTCAACCACTCCCGAGGTCACCACTCCACAGGTTCTGGATGTGGCTGCCCACGAGCTCATCAGGTCATGGGATAGTGTCAGGATGCCACCTTGCTACACATGAGCAGACTGCCTGCGAGCTCTCAGCCTCATGGGACTGTGGTGCTACTACTGCCACTTCAACATCTATAAATGGTTCAAATGGCTCTGAGCACTATGGGACTCAACTGCTGAGGTCATTAGTCCCCTAGAACTTAGAACTAGTTAAACCTAACTAACCTAAGGACATCACAAACATCCATGCCCGAGGCAGGATTCGAACCTGCGACCGTAGCAGTCTTGCGGTTCCAGACTGCAGCGCCTTTAACCGCACGGCCACTTCGGCCGGCTCAACATCTATATATTTTGTTGTAGTGTGTACCTGATAGGCACTGTCAAGAACTGACATTTCTGTCGTCGAATGGAGTGCCTAGTTTAGCTATGTTAATAATCAATTGTTACTGCGAAGTGTCTCCCTCAGTACTGCCAGTAAAGGACAGCTCAAATGTCAACGAGAAAGATTCTCGCGTGTTTTCACCTTTCTCTCTGTATTTAAGTTTCTTTTTCTTGGAGCAGAGTTTCTCAATCTCTGATGCGTTTTTTAGTCAGTAGAAATCTGAGCGTGTATTAGTATGTTTTGCTTCACATTTATTGTATTATCACATTCTGTCTTCTATGGTACGTTATCTCGATTTCGGTATGCTTTCGTTTGATGTTCCTCTTCATGGTGTTCGAGTTTCTCAGTGTATGAAATTTAATGAAGCCATTTTCTCAGCATATTTTTACTTTCTGTGCAGTTCAGGTAGCCCATTCAAGAGTGGATTCTCTTGTTTGATGCTCTTGATCTGCAGTGTTTCTTATAGATATCTATTTTCTTACTTCTGCAACAGTTGCGGTTCCAGGCACAATGGAAGAGTATTTTCGCATAATATTCGAGTGTTTGTTTGAATTATCATGTTTGCCCAAACGTCAGAGCACTCTTTGACTCAAGCCTCTCAGTTACATGGTCAGCATATTCTCAAACGTTGCAGAGCGCAACTCAGCTGACTCAGGTTTAGCTATGAAGGCCACATCTCAGCACGGCGCTCCCGCACTTGCGCCGATTTTTTGGGTGTTCTACGGCGAGAAAGAGGATTGAGCTACGTAGCGGAGAGAGTTGGAAACGCGCTTTATTGCATACGGTTTACACACTGCACTGCTCTCTTTATTGCAGGTGCTGGGACACGTTTTTTGTTTGCTTTGTCACTTTTCTCAAGACTCTCGTCCCCAGGACATATGCTTTAATTTATTGTTGGAACGATTAGATACACGTTTTCTTAATGACAGTTGTTTCCGGCTACGTTAAAACGGTTACTCTATTTTGATCAGTTATGGACAGACTTCCCACAGTGTTAGGGCGAGCGCGTTCATGTACAGCGTCGACACTGGACATCCAAGAATTGTATGTGTCGCAAGCTGGGTCACTTTCAATCTGGTTGAAATGCAGCACACACTTTCTTTTCCACTGAGCTTTGCGCAGACATCCCTCCGATCCCGGCATGGCCCTTGCATGCGACGCCTTCAGATGCAGACCTTCTCGGCGTCACTCATGTCATCGCCGCCCTGATAGGGCCTGCCCTCCTGTCGTCGCCAACACCATCGACCACGACATGAGCCCTCTCGTCACCACATTCGTCGCCAACCGTGTTACTGCAAGCCCTCCTCGATGGTTATGAAATCCTAAGGATCAAATAAAAACAGTCTCGATCGCGTTTTCAGATTTTTATTCGTCAGCAACCGGTTTCGGCTCCTTCCTCAGACCATCTTCTCACTTTTCCCCGCCATTATGGATGCTGGTGGCGGCAGACAGAGCGAGATCCGAAGAAGTAGTTACGTCCTTACTTTTATGGATTTCGCTACATCTACCGTTACCAGCAACCACAGCGGAAGGGAGGAAAAGGGACGAAACCAATTGCTAACGAATAAAACTCTGAAAAAGCGACAGAGACTGCTTTTATTTAATTTTTAGCGTTCTCTCATTGCCAACCCTGTTGGCAAATACGTCAGCTCTCTCGTCAGTGAAGTCGTCACTGGTCCCGACACGGCGAGCCATCCGGTCGTCGTTAGCACTGTTAACGATATCGTTAGCCCTCTCGTCACTCCAGTCATTCCCAGCTCTGTTACAGCCTACCCACCATCAAATCCTGCCCTATCGACGACTATGGCAGACCTCTCGTCAGTCCAGTAGGGTCATCTCTGGCCTTTCCACAGCCACCTTTGTTGACACTGATGCCAACTATTATTTCAGTGCATTCGTCGCTGGCCTTATCATATCTGGCGCTCTCGCAGGCACCGTCCACGTCACTACTACGTCCATGGCTGCCCCTCAGGAGAGTCAAGCCGTCCAGCTGGTGCCACAGGGTCGAGACTGGGCGTCCACGAATTGTGTGTGTCGCAAGCTGAGTCACTTCCAGTCTGTTGACGCTGCTGACCCTGCTACTGGTCACCGTCCTCACTTGCGCTGAAGACCGTTTCCTGTGTTCTTCTGGGCCTTGGGTTGCGCTTACACGGAAATTTCGCAGCAATTCCTACTTACACATGGTCTCCTCGCTATCGCCTGCGATAGCCAGTTGCCACTGCTCTATGTGCACACTGCGTATTTCCTTTGTAGATATCATTGTCTTGTTAGCTGTATTTTACATTTTTGTAAGATGCTCATGTCAATTTTGGGCTTCTTACACTGAAGAGCCAAGGAAACTGGTCCACCTACCTAATATCGTGTAAGGTTCCCACGAGCACGCAAAAGTACCGCAACACGACGTGGCATGGACTCGACTAATGTCTGAAGTATTGCTCGTGGGAACTGTCACCATGAGTCCTCTGAGGCTTTCATAAATCCATAAGAGTACGAGTGGGTTGCAAGGCATGCCACATACGCTACATAATTTTCATAACGGGTGAATTTAGCGGACAGCGGATGTGTTTAAATTCAGAAGAGCCACTCTATAGCAATTCTGGACGTGTGGGGTGTCGCGTTGTCCTTCTGGATTTGCCGAAGTCCATCGGAATGCACAATGGGTATGAATGGATGCAGGTGGTCAGACAGGATGCTTACTTACGTGTCACCTGTCAGAATAGTATCTAGAAATACCAGGAGTCCCATATCGCTCCAACTGCACACGCCCCACACTATTACAGAGCCTCCACCAACTTGAACAGTCCCCTGCTGACATGCAGTGTCCACGGGTTCATGAGGCTGTCTCCATAACCGTACACATCCATCCACTAGATACAATTTGAAACGTGACTCGTCCGACCAGGCAACATGTTTCCAATCATCAGCAGCCCACTGTCGGTGTTGACGGGCCCAGGAGAGGCGAAAAACTTTGTGTCGTATGCGAGAGGGCCATCCGGCATTAGAAACTTTTTTTTTTTGGTCATCAGTCTACTGACTGGTTTGATGCAGCCCGCCATGAATTCCTTTCCTGTGCTAACCTCTTCATCTCAGAGTAGCACTTGCAACCTCCGTCCTCAATTATTTGCCTGACGTATTCCAATCTCTGTCTTCCTCTACAGTTTTGGCCCCCTACAGCTCCCTCTAGTACCATGGAAGTCATTCCCTCATGCCTCAGCAGATGTCCTATCATCCTGTCCCTTCTCCTTATCAGTGTTTTCCACATATTCCTCTCCTCTCCGATTCTGCGTAGAACCTCCTCATTCCTTACCTAATCAGTCCACCTAATTTTCAACATTCGTCTATAGCACCACATCTCAAATGCTTCGATTCTCTTCTGTTCCGGTTTTCCCACAGTCCATGTTTCACTACCATACAATGCTGTACTCCAGACGTACATCCTCAGAAATTTCTTCCTCAAATTTGATAATAGTAGATTTCTCTTGGCCAGAAATGCCTTTTTTGCCATAGCGAGTCTCCTTTTGATGTCCTCCTTACTCCGTCCGTCATTGGTTATTTTACTGCCTAGGTAGCAGAATTCCTTAACTTCAATGACTCCGTGACCATCAATCCTGATGTTAAGTTTCTCGCTGTTCTCATTTCTACTACTTCACATTACCTTCGTCTTTCTCCGATTTACTCTCAAACCATACTGTGTACTCATTAGACTGTTCATTCCGTTCAGCAGATCATTTACTTATTCTTCACTTTCACTCAGAATAGCAACGTCATCAGCGAATCGTATCATTGATATCCTTTCACCTTGTATTTTAATTCCACTCCTGAACCTTTTTTTTATTTCCATCATTGCTTCCTCGATGTACAGCTTGAAGAGTAGTGGCGAAAGGCTACAGCCTTGTCTTACACCCTTCTTAATACGAGCACTTCGTTCTTGATCGTCCACTCTTATTATTCCCTCTTGGTTGTTGTACATATTGTATATGACCCGTCTCTCCCTATAGCTTACCCCTACTTTTTTCAGAATCCTATATCGATAATATTTCGTTGAATGGTTCCCATGCCGACACTTGTTGATGGCTCGGCATTGAAATCTTTAGCAACCTGAGAAAGGGTTGCACTTCTGTCATGTTGAACGATTCTCTTCAGTCGTCGTTGTTTCCGTTCTTGCAGGATCTTTCTCCCGCCGCAGCGATGTCTAGATTTGATGTTTTACCGGATTCTTGATACGGTAAACTAGTGAAATGGTCGTGCCGGGAGATCCCGATTTCATCGCTACCTCGGAGATGCTGTGTCTCATCACTCGTGCTCTGAATATAGTACCACATTCAAACCAACTTAAAACTTGATAATGTGCCATTGTAGCAGGAGTAACCGATCTAACAACTGCGCCAGGCACTTGTTGTCCTATTTAGGCGTTGCCGACGGCAACGCCGTTTTCTGTCAGTTTGAAAATCTCTGTATTTGAATATGCTCGCCTTTCACAATTTCTTTGGTGCTTCAGTGTATTAGGGAAGTTTTGGTGTTGTTCAGTGCTTGTGGGTTACGAAGTTGTGTTACGGTATTTAGCAAGTTGTTGGTTACGTTGACTGACTGTACTGTTGAGACTCCGTTGGAATCTGTGTTGCAGCTCCTCTCTTGAGTGCTGCTCTTCTCTCAGATGGTGGCATCATCTCTTTTAAGGGGAATATGAGTGTATGCAGGGATGCACTCAATCATATTTGGCCACCATGCTAATGGATGTGCTCTGCGTGCCAGGTAAGGTCCCTGCCTCAACTTGGAGGGTTCTTTACCGTCAAGCGTCCCGTAGCCGCCACTACGTCTACGGGCACAATCAACACCATTATGGCGTGCGCAGGTCACAGTACAGCAGTCATGTGTCCACGGGAGACTGTGCATACCCTCTTCCACACAGGCATATTTAGGACGGCGCTCCGTCCCCGCCAGTTACACTCTGGGCTCTGACAAGTCGACAGCCACTATAAGTCTTTGACAGGTATCTGATGCGTGCTGCTGCTGCTGCCAGCCGAGTTGTAGTCTCCCCCTCGCGACGGCCTCTGTGTGATGCTGCACTTCCGTCACGCAGTTGCAAGGGCACTGCACTACTGGGTTCGCATGTGATAGATCAGAAGTGTACTGTTTCGTGGGACCATGGTGTAGTGAGAGCTTGTTTTTCATCAATGGACAGCCTATGAGGTCCCAGGCTTTTGGATTTGTGTCGTTACTAATCCTTCCTGATGCATACCACTTCAATGTCTATGTAACTGCACCTGATAGGCACTGTCAAGGACTGAAATTGTTGTTATCAAGCTGTGTGGATATTCGTTCTCAGAAGTTGTGCGTAGTTTGGCTATTTTAAGAGATAGTTGTTATTGAAAGTATGTATCTCAGTACTGCCGATTACACCTTTTAGTAAAGGACACTTCAATACCTTTGCATTCATCGCCTGTCAATGTGTACTGTGGTGTTCCACTACAGCACGCAACAGGTCCCACATGCCTGCTTTGAGCGCTGTCTCCAGGGGCTCGCTTGTAAGGCGCCTTGGAGAACTTGTGCTGCAACTGTCAAATGCAGACAGCGCCCACCGAGACGCCATGGTGCGCCAGGATGTTTACACTACACCGTTAGAACATATGCACTCGCTTTATAGCAGTTATGGAGTCGATCTGCAATGCGAGCGCTGAAGAGTACATGCGTCTTCCTACGTGGACGCGAGCGGGTGCCTTCCTCAATTGCTACATTACATGCCCCATAATAGAGTGGCTTGCACTCCTAGACACTCAGTGACTCTTCTATTGACAAACAACCTGCAAATTAAATTGGGGACCCTACTATGCGATCACGATATTATTGCACGTGGCCTTCCGAACCGCACAACTACAGTGGTGATTAAGGAAAATGCATCACACTGTGAATGCTCTCAGGATACTTTGGACATATACTATCAAGTAGCTCATCCTGACCTCGTGGATTATCACGGTAAAATCTCAGATAAGCTGATCGAGGTGCAATCACTGTTGGGTGCAATTATACTGAGGTCGACTCATACTGGGTCGCAGGTACAATGTCAGGCAAATAATAGCGCCCCAAAGAACAAAGTCCAGGTTACAAAAAACAATACAGCAGAGGAAAAGAAAAACAGTACTAACCTGTCTACAGCAGATGTTGAAAGCGGCCACCATTCTTCTCTTGGCACTTTTGTGTCCTTGTCGGCAAGTTACTGAAGGCGGATCGACGCTGGACTGCTGGATTTGCTGTTATCTCATTAGAAATGTTCTGCTGCAGTTTTTAAAGATTGTGAGGGCGATTTCGGTATACCTTATGCTGAGGGCTCCCTACATAAAGTGATCGCACATTCAAAGAGCAGGTGACATTGGTACGGCCGCAACCAGGCTGACCGCTGCTAACAATTCTGTCAGGTGTGAAAACTGTGCCGACCAGTTTCCAAAATTTGGCCGGCTCTATGGGTAGTTGCTCCATCCTATTGGGAGTAGCTGTAGGTCTTTTCGTCCTCCATTGATGCGGCCACAAATGAATTGAAATTGTCTGAGCGGCTTTTACTTTCCCCATCCTGCATATAAACCGAATACGCTAGAGCGCTCCATCGAAGGGAGCCGACACAAGGCCAGTATGTAGGAGAATTTCTGTGAAGTATGGTACTGGCGGAAGTGAAGCTGTGTGGACGGGTAGTGATGCTTGGAGCACTGTTCGCGAAGGACAAGGTTCTGGGTTCGAGTTTGGGTCCGGTACACATTTTTAGAATATCATAAAGTTACAAAACACTGCACACGCCGTTGCGGATTGAATTATCCAATCCGCAATCCAACAACTTTGGTCTGGGTGTGGTGAAGGAATAGGGATGGAGTGATATAATCAAAGAACACGATGGCGATAGGAGCGGTTTCTTCATGGGCCGAAACTGTAATTAACCAGCTGTTTCCAATAGTGATCTGTGTCACCTTGCCTTGGACGATGGTATTTTTACCGAAGGGGTTGATTGTGTGACATTCGGAGACATTTGGTTCTACAGCTTGTAACACCGAAAATGCATGACGCATGGCACCTGCTACCGATATATATATATATATATATATATATATATATATATATATATATATTTTTTTTTTAATTTTATGTAAATATTTGTAATTTAAATGCTTTCTTTTAATAAGTAAGGACACTGCTTCACTGTATGTGTACATTCAGGTAGAAGTCTGTTGACGTTTCATTGTATTTATCTGTGTTTTACTGTGAAACTTGTAAGTTCTGGGAAAAAGCCAAAGGAATTGTTATTTGCATCGACTGGCAACGATAATAGCAGTGCTTGTGCGTAGTGAGATCTTTGGGTTGCTGCGCACAGCGCGCGGAGAAAGAGGGGGGCGGGTTCCAGCGCTCGTAATGTGCGGAAGTGTGGTGTTATGCTCTCGCAGTAGAGAGTAGCATTTCGGCGGCATCATATACGCGCGCCGGCCAAATGACTAGAAGCAGGAGGAATGACTGTGGACGGGCGGAAGAGGCTTTATTAATTACGATTGTCCGTCCCTGTAATTAGCCGTGGCCCCACTAGATGGTACCGTCTTCAACAACAGCAGCAGTGCCAGCAACACAGATTCGTCGTCGGCTCCGAGTTTCGTCGCACGCACAGCAATGAAGTAAGACTGTTCATTGATAGGCAGTATTAACGGCTAACCCAGCAGCACAACTGAATGTGATTTGATTAATAAACTTTATTTAAATAATAATCAGTTAAATTCAGGGCGATTGTGTCCTCATTGCCCCCCAGACATTGTTACCAAGCAGGGTCCTTGTTCCCTTTTTTCTTTATATGCTAACCGAAGTTTGAGAATCATTCACTGGAAAAAATTCAAATCTACAGAAAATGCACAAACTAAGAGTGCGGAAGTTTTATTTATTTTATATATAGCTTGGAGCACATGGCTGTTTGGTTTGGTACGTATTCTAGAATTAATTCTGTTCAAGTCAGTAAAAATAGACTCAGTTGTTCAGAAAATGATATGAAATCCAATTTGAAAATTAAGTAACTGCAAAGTAAAAACTGCTTGCCTTTCTCTAAATTTCTTTGATGACGTTATGTTGAGGTCTCTGATAGTCATTGTTCACATAACGAAATTCAGTACTAACATACAGTTTAAGTGGATATTTTCCCATCATTACTCGATTGCCTTATCAAAAGTTAATGACAAACTTAACATGAAAGTGACTTCTCAGTTTTCTTAATCATTACATACTCACTTAAAATAGGTGTCAAAAAACGTGACAACATTCAGTTGCCACTTCAGTATTTAATAACAAATGTTTTTCTTTCCCATCATCTTGTACTGGATTTTGGATGTAAATCGTCCTAGTGGGCCGGTGACCGTAATTATTTCCTTTCCGTTCATCAGTGTAACTTTTGGATTCTTGATCAGCGGTACCCCTTTTCTGTTCAAATGGTTCAAATGGCTCTGAGCACTATGGGACTCAACTGCTGAGGTCATAAGTCCCCTAGAACTTAGAACTACTTAAACCTAACTAACCTAAGAACAACACACACAGCCATGCCCAAGGCAGGATTCGAACCTGCGACCGTAGCGGTCGCGCGGTTCCAGACTGTAGCGCCAGAACCGCTCGGCCACCAGCGGCCGGCCCCTTTTCTGTCCAGTGTTGTTCGTGAGTGAATGTATTTTTCCAAATTTTAGCCCTCTTCGGTGTAATTACTTTTTTATTTTTAGTAGAATTTTCTATCAGAAAGATCGGTTGTACGCTTTCCCCCTTCTTATCGGGAAAGATAACCTTATCCAATTAGAAAAATTCCGTCAGGTATACACGCGATCCACGGTCATATTTTATATCGCAATCAGGTTAGCTCGATAAGTAAGGGGGAGGTTACAAGCTTCTCAATTGAAAGTGGACTATTTTGGTATCTGACAGCTGCTGAGCTTCCGCTTGATGTGGCTGTCTCATTGTGTAGAAAGCGGACAGTGCTGGCAGCGTTTGAACAGCAAGACCCGTCAGAGCAACTAATCTGTCAGAGAGAACAGTGTCCGCAGACCCGACCGCCTTTACGTGTCTCGGTGCGCAGACAGTACGGCCTCTTCCCGGCGGCCACTCGGACCCTCATCAATCAGGCACGGCCCGCGCTATTAGCGCTCAGTTTTCTGGCTCGCCAGCGCCGCCGCCGCTACCGGAGAGAGGAGCCCCACGGGCGACAGCGGCGTCGGCGTCGGCGTCGGCGTCGGAGGCGGCGTCGGCGTCGGCGTCGCGGCTGTACGAGTAACGAGGCGCAGCCGGGAGCTGGCGGCTCCTCATTACTGGCAGTGGGGGCGGCGACGCACCGGACAAAGGGAATCCCTGAGCCGCTGCCGCCCCGACCGCCGCCGTCCCCGCTCGGCCCCCCGCCGATAACAAGGCCGGCGCTTGCCAGCCCACCGCGCCGCCTGCCGGCGCGGTATAAACGTCGTTACTGGGCGGCGCGCCGTCTTAGGCGTGGCAATACGTCCCGCGTTTGGCGGAGCGCGAACTAGGCGCATCGCAAAGCCTCTTAGGCTGCCTACCGCATCAGGAGCTGGAGCAGACGCGAACCAGACGTAGGCTATCGCGTGCCGTACGGAGAAATCTATTCTTGCCGCAAAATATATTCCTCGAGGGAAGACGTGTACTTTCATAAACACGAGAGGCTCAAAGATGACAAAATACGAGTGGAGAAGGAAACACTTGAGCAGGCTCAAACATGACAAAATGCGAGTGGAGAAGGTAGCCCTTGAGCAGGCTCAGACATGACGTTCATATCAACGAAATTTTGTGTTTGTCATGTTGGTGCAGGCTGAAGACATATTTTTAAAAGCGCCATCTCTTTGGTGTCAGTAAAATTGCAATATTTACACATAATTCTTGCTTCGGCAATAGAGACGTTTTAGATTTCCTAATTTGAATCTATACATAACACACTTGTTACAAAACTTTTTGTAGCTAAGATTGCATTAATTATTTTTAATTTTTACAACCGCTTTCGACAGATGCAGCTGTTATCTTCTGGTTTGTGGCGTAATGGATGTAAACAGATAATATCCCGTCTCATGATTTACGACTTACCCCAAGCAATATCAAGGCATATTCCAAAACGCGCATTAACACGGGTGTGTGTGTGTGTGTGGGGGGGGGGGGGGGGAGGCTTTTCCGCCCACCCTAACATAAATTAAAGGAAATAAAATTCGTTACTTGCTGTTGAGTTATTTTAACAGCTTACTGGCCGGCCGGTGTGGCCGAGCGGTTCTAGGCGCTTCAGTCTGGAACCGCGCGATCGCTACGGTCGCAGTTTCGAATCCTGCCTCAGGCATGCATGTGTGTGATGTCCTTAGGTTAGTTAGGTTTAAGTAGTTCTAAGTTCTAGGGGACTGATGACCTGAGATGTTAAGTCCCATAGTGCTCAGAGCCATTTGAACCATTTAACAGCTTACTTTTTAAAGAAGTGCTGACGTAATCAGGGTCTAGAAGCAGACAACAGCTTTTAATACACTATTAGCAATATCAACTCGTTTTCAATCACGTCTACCACCGAATTTCTGACCAACACAAAAAAATTATAATAAATTGTAAATTATTGTAGTCTTTTACTCTCAATACACTTTTTAAAGATATACCGATACGTAAGTAAGGCCGTGATCCTGGGAATACTGAATACGATCTTCGATGGGAAAAGTCACATCTACTGTGAATCAAATTTATGGATTAATTTTAACTAACAAGTTTAAAACATACTTGGAATCTAGTAGACCAGTTCATAAAAACAAAATATCTTCTCAAAATTTTAAAATGTAAAGACTCTAGGGAGATCACAATAGTTACAAAAGTTGGGCACGAAGTAGGAACCTCCACCCTCCCTCCCCCTTGATATTGTAAGGGTTAATATTTGAGGGGAAAGTTTTTTTAGTTTGACGTTACATGAAACGGGAATGGAATCTGTACATTTACACAGTTTCAGTAATTTTTTGCTACGGGACGTGTTCATTGTGAGTTTGAATCTCATGCTACATTGTCATTATCGTGGACAAAATGTGCAACGTTGTACAAAGGTTTTAAAAAAATAAAACATTTACAATCAAAATGCACGTTATGCACATGGCCATGTCTGTATATGTAGCGCTCACAGATGAGTTTGAAGTCTTCAGAATCACAATATGCGGTAAAATGCACATTTACACATCAGTTTACGTTTGTATAACATGTTCTATATATTGATGATCCACCTTAGACGAGGTATATGGTGCAGCTAGATGGCAGCGTGTCATAGATAAATTGTGAACAGCGTGTACAGCTAATGATGGCTCCTTCACAAGTATCATAAAATTAGAGCGTGAATTATTCTCTTTTTAGATTCCAAAATCACAGTCTTTTTAATGGTCCGGAAACATCGTAAGTATTACAAAATTGTACTGTCTTCGTACATTTTTCCCAAATATAGCGTTACAAATCGTGATAGGACATACATTCCATGTGTATTCATTGTGGTACCGACCAGTAGATGACAGGTTCTCGAAAATCAAGAAAACTTTATCCGACCCTGGCTATGGAAAGCCTTATACAAAGTAAAGTAGATCGTTCTATTTCTCAACATAAGATTCCAACATAAAGCATTATGCGACTCGAAAGCGATGAACCACGTATGAATTATATCAATGCGACGAAAATCGGTAGATGTGTTGTGCACGTACATACAAACAAATGTTCACAATTTCCGAAAAATCTGAATGATCTGTTCAAGAGAAAAAGCTTCAGAAATTGAGCAAGTCAGTAACGCGCTGGTCCACCTCCGGCCCATATGCAAACAGTTATTTCGTTTGGCATTGATTAACACAGTTATTGGATGTCCTCCCGAGGGATATCATACCAGATTCCGAGCGACTGGTGCGTCAGATTGTCAAAAACCCGAACTTGTGAGATAGCCCCACACATAATGCTCCAATTCAAAATTGCTGACAAATCTAGCTACCTTGGTGGCCAAGATGGGCTTTCAGAAGCACAAAGATAAGCAGTAGAAACTCTCGCCTTGTGCGGGCGGACATTATATTGCTGAAATGTAAGCCCAAGTAGGCTGGCCATGAAAAGCAACATAACGGAACGTGAATTATTGTCAACGTAGCGATGTGCTGTAAGGGTTCTAAGGATGAAATCCAAAGTGGTCCAGATATTAAACGAAATGGAGGCCCAGAAAACCGCTCCTGGCTGTTGCATCGCACGGCGGGCGACCTTCTGGTTGGTAACCAAGCAGGTATTCGCCAGTGATCGGGGCTAAATCTGGAGCGGAATTTATCACTCAAGACAATCATACTCCAGTCACTGAGTTTCCAGGCCCAATGTCCCCGACAAAACTGCAAACGGGCTTGTCGGTGTACAGAGTGCGTAAGTGGCGCAGTGAGCTCAGTCCTCTTTTCGTGAGCCACCAATTAACTGAATCACCGGTTAGTCGCCGGGTCCAGGATAACGATAATCTGAAGCTCTGAGTACCTCTCTGACGATTGCTCGGTCTTCACGTTCTGTTGTCTCTCTAAGTCCACAGCTTCCTTCTCGACGTTGTTTTCGGTCTTAGATCATACATTCCTACCAAAATTGTAGAATAACGACAACGCTCCTATTCAAATGTCGACCGATTCGTCGATTACTCCAACCGACTTCTTTGGGCCCAACCAAACGCTCTCCCTCAAATGCTAAGATCCGTGTATATTGTTGACGCTCCGAGCTGAGTACACGGATTGAAATTCGCATAAAGTTTGTGATCTGCTCCCGACGTGTTCCCCTATTTACTATCCTTGCGAGCTGTGCGGTGAAATCACGCTGCAGTGTCACACATATATTCATCAGCCTCCAAAGTTTACAGTTTTACATTTTCCTCGATACCTCTACGAATACCAATTTATTACCAATTTTTGTAATTCCTACATGCGGCGTCGTGGTTTTCTTTGAACACATTTATTTATTATAAGTGTTTCTAAAAATGTTTACGAGGTTGAGCTGTCAAAACTGTTCGATCTAATACTAAGAAATGAAATAATCTCCGTGTATCAAACTGGTGGCCGGCTAGGTATTATCTTTGTATCTGAACTCTGGACTATTACCGATGTGGTGCAGTAGTTAGTACAGTGGACTTCCATTCGGGAGGTAGACAAATAAGACCCATCCGGCCATTCAGAATTAGGTTCTCCGTGATTTTCCTACATCGCTCCATCCGATGCCGGGACTGCTCCTTTGAAAAAAAGAGGACAGCCGATTTCCTTCCCCATCCTTTCGTGATCCGAGCTTGTACTCCGGCTCTAATGATCTCGCAGTCGATGGGACGTTCCAACTTCATTCTTCCTTCCTTTTTCATCGTTACTATTGGAATAAAAAGAGGCAGTGAAAGGCAACATAACCGCCCACAGTACGGTTTCGACCATAAATTCACGATTTTGCGTCACCTCTATACGATAAACGGTCCAGAACTAGATCTGTACAGGATCAATATGGTCTTGTGATTTTTGAAATAATTACTGAACACAAAGCTTTATTTGTTCTATAACACAGTCTTCCTCACTTACCTGCATATAATTTTCCAACAAGTCTTGCATTACTTAAAAAGATTGAAGCAGTGTCTCATGCGTCAGGGCAAAGGACAACAAAAGCGTCTTTTGGGTACGTGAAATGCAGTATGCTGTGTACGCATGCCTGGAAATGTTCAGAAGACAAGAAAGTGTTGTACGTGCTACTGCAGTGTCTTATTTTATGCTTCCTTTGACACTCTCGTGTGTTTATTTGCACGCAATTATTTTTATTGAAAACATATTCTGCCTTTTATTGATGACTGATTTTAGTACTGAAGCAGCAGGGTGAAACTTGTCTTTCGCTTTTTCGTTTAACTGATAATTGTTCTTGGGCTACTCCTCAATTTGGTTCTTTGTCACAGAAAAATGAGTTGCCTGATAAGGAGAAGGGGTGACCCTGGTTGTTCCAAAGTCGGATATTTTAGAAAAAATCAATTTCGTGTATCTTACTTCTGCAAACTTAATTACCTAATGTATGTATGCTGTTTACTCATTTTCCTTCACTCACTGGGCTCTTCCTCCTTAAATAATACTACTCAGTTCTCGTGACGAGTCATGGACTGTAAGACCGGTAAGGGGAAACAGAGCGAACCGATCTGTTCGGTTACGTATTACCCAATATGGAACACATCAATTGTTCTCATTGAAAGGAAGATTGCAGTCGCATCAGGTACCACTCACGTACAGTTCCTTTACGACAGAGCATACTCCTTCTTCGGGTGTTACTCGCATACAGTAAGTACTTGAATGTAAACTACCACCTGTCGAAACATCTTTAAAGGCTTTCTTCTACGTTTTATGGATGTATAGATAATAGCGTGTCGAAGCCCCTTCTGCCTTTGCAGGAATTGATGATTTATTGAGCAAAGTACCAGTTCTGACTCAGGAGCTGAGAAACATTTCAAAATTAGAAGCTTTCTATCTACTATGTCGGCTACTACAAAAATATACTGTAAAATAGTCGAAATATCATTGGCGAAAAGAAACAAGGTATCTTTTCCGTAGCAGACACAAGCCTAGAAATATTTATGTTTACAGTTCCGTGCCTCAATCGGTAGAAACGGAACCTTAATAGGGTCGCCTGTTGTCCGTCCGTCTGTCCGCCCGACTCTTAAAAATCCTTGTCCTCGGGAATGGGTAGACGTATCAAGCTCGAAATTTGTGTGACATATTAAGGCTCACCTCCCTTGGTGGTGTATAAAACTGAAGCTTCTAAGTCAATGCAGCCAAAGATACGGCCATTTAGGTCTCATGTTTTGTCACTCGCAAACTCAGTCATCAAAAAGCTAAAAGGTACTTCTCGCCGATCTATAATGATGAAATTTTGCAAGACGTAAAGCTTCACAGGACAAGTAAAGGCAAAATATCCTAGAATTATTAATTTGTAACACATCATACGGAAAAAATGTGTCTTTTGTCATTTGTTACCCGAAGTCAAACTTGAGATGTTTGTTTCACTTATAACTTGAAACCTCACGTCTAAGTGCGGTAGTCGCTGGTGATGGATAAATTCCGAAACGCGCCAAAGTTTTTACTTTTATCACTGTCATCTAATCAGCCTGATTGGAGAGGTTTGATGCACCCCCCACGAATTTCTATCTTGTGCCAACATCGGAATAACAATTGGAACCTACGTCCTCAACTATTTGCTGGATGATTCCAAATCTCTCTCTTCCTCTACAGTTTTTGCCCTCTACAGCTCCTTCTAGTACAATGGAAGCCTCTCCCTCATGTCTGTATAGATATCCTATCGTCCTGTCCATTCCCTTGTCAGTACTTTCCACATATTCATTTCCTCTCCGATCTCGCGCAGGACCGTATCATTCCTTGTCTTCTCAGTCCACCTGATTTTCAACATTCGTCTGTAGCACCAAACCTCAAACTCTTAGATTCTCTTGTGTTCCGGATTTCCTACAGTCCATATTTCAGTACGATACAATGCTGTGCTCCAAACCTATATTCTCAGAAATATCTTCCTCAAATTAACGCCTAGGTTTGATACTAGTAGACTTCTCGTGGCCAGGAATGCCCTTAATGCCAGTGCTAGTCTGCTTTTGATGCCTCCTTACTTCGTCCGCCATTGGTTGTTTTGCTGCCTACGTAAACGAATTCTTTAACTTCATCTCTATCGTGACCATCAACTCTGATGCTAAGTTCCTCTCTGTTCTCATTTATGCTACCTCTCGTCACTTTCGTCTTTCTTCGATTTACTCTCAATCCATAGTCTGTGCTCATTACACTGTTCATTCCATTCAGTTGATCATGTAATTCTTCCTCTTGAATTTCATTCAGGATAGCAATGCCATCAACGAATCGTGTCATTGATATCCCTTCAGGCTGAATTTTGCTTCCACTCATAAGCTATTCTTTTATTTCCATCAATGCTTCTTCGATGTACCGATTGAACATTAGGGGCGAAAGACTAATAACTTGTCTTACACCTTAATCCGAGCACTTCGTTCTTTGTCTTCCACTCTTATTATTCCCTCTTGGCCCTTGTACATATTGTATGTTACCCGTCTTTCCCTCCAGCTTACTCCATTTTTTCTCAGAATTACAAACATCTTGCATCATTTTGCATTGTCGAATGCCGTTTCGAGGTCGACAAATCCTCTGAAGGTGTCTTGCTTTTTCCATGGTCAGAGCTGGTAATCAGATTGTGCAGTAATTCTCGCAACTGTCAGTTCTTGCAGTCTTTTGTGGATGGTATTTTTCCAGAAGTCAGATGGTATGTTACCACACTGATACTTTCTGCACACCAACGTGAGTAGTCGTTTTGCCTTCAGCTCCCTCAATAACTTTAGAAATTCTGATGAAATGTTATCCATCCCATGTGCGTTACTACTTCTTAAGTCCTCCAAATCTCAAACTCTTTTTCTAACACTTGATCCCCTATCTTCTCTAAATCGACTCCTGTTTCTTTCCAACTTATGTGATTGCTCTTTCTAGAGATGTGCATTCCTCTTGAACTGTACTGCCTAATGAGCTGTTCTTTATTGCTTTATCTGTATCCTTAGAGAACTTCATGTCTATCTTGTAATGCCTCAGCAAATCTGTATTCAACTTCGTTGCGTATTGATTCCTCCTGACTAACTCTTAAACTTCAAATAATTACTATTAAAAACAGTCTTGATCACGATTTATTTAACAAGGTGACCGGTTTCGACCACTACTGTGGTCATCTTCAGACCATTGAGTAGGAACCTCTCCAACAGAAAGAGGTTCCTACTCAATGGTCTGAAGATGACCACAGTAGTGGTCGAAACCGGTCACCTTGTTAAATAAATCGTGATCAAGACTGTTTTTAATAGTAATTATTTATAAGACATTGATCACTGCTGTTCCCGTAATGCATTCAAAAGTAATTCTTAAACTTCAGTCTACTCTTCATCAGTACTACATTGTGATCTGAGTCTACATCTGCTCCTGGGTACTCCTTACAATCCAACATCTGATTTCGGAAACTCTGCCTGACCATGATAAAATCTAACTGAAATCTTTTCGTATCACGCGGCTTTCAACAAGTATACCTCCCTATCTTTTGATTCTTGAACAGAATCTTCGCTATTAGTAGCTGAAGTTATTACAGAACTCAATTACTGTCTCTCCTCTGTCATTCCCTGCCCCAAACCCATGTTCTCCTCTAACCTTTTCTTCTACTTCTTCCTCTACAACTGCTTTCGAGTCCCCCAAGACTATTAGATTTTCGTCTCCCTTTACATACTGAATTTCTCGTTCTATTGGAGAATTAATGATTGTAAAATAATGGTTACCTGCCACCTGCAAGACATTATGTTGCATTATATTATCGATATTTAAACTTTCTCGGAAATCTTGTAATCCTTGAAACAATATCTCGCCAGTATCAGTGTCGATAACAGGCAAATACGGTCGTAGATTCCCGATTTCCGGAATAGATGAATTATCTAAATACATAATTAAGTTTGTACGGAAACTTGAGTGCGCGTGTCCTAATCGGACCTCGCAATTTTTTGGAAGTAGTTGCTATATGTCCGGGTGAAGAACCATGTCATGGAATATGTTACCCTGCTGTACATGTCGTCTATCACGCAAGGTGGATGAGGAAATATATTTAGTGCTTCAAAATAATGCTCCTTAATGAGTTTTGATTATCAGTACAAGAGCAGAAACGAAAAAAAAAAACTGTGTGTCTCAGTTTGGATCTACACCAAATGATCAACATTATCCGTACCTTACTTGTAGACATTAAGGTGTGGTGTTTATCTTCTTGGCCTTTAGGATGGCTTGACCTCTCCTGCGGACACTTTCAGCGAGACGTCTGGTTATGGAGGAGTGGTAGCCCATTCTACCTCAAGAGCCAAAACTAGAGGAGATATTGATATACGCTGCGGTCTGGGCGTTCCATTGGATAAGGGTAGGGACTCAGAGCAGGCCAGTCCATTTGAGGAATATTGTTCTCCACAAACCATTACTTCACGGATGTTACTTTATGACAAGTTGCTTTGTCATGCTGATACAGTCATCGTCTCAGAATGTTGTAAAATATTTCCACATCCTTCTGCGTTTTCTAATGACGAGAAATAACCACATAATATCAACATGGAAACCCGAGCGAGTTTGCAACAAGTGAAGAAATTAAATGTTTACTTTGATACTGAGAACAAGCTTTTTTATCAGCTACTAACCTGTCACATATTCTGTCTTTCGTTCAGTAAAACATTGTTTCAGGATTCCCTCGAAATTATGACCGTATTACCATGTTTGTGAGACAAATCTCTGTAAACTCTGCTGAGCTGAGAAAAAGGCGCAAATTTCATTATGGTAACAAGAGAAGTCGACACACAACTGCTCCCTTTAGTACGGGTACGAGTCGACGAGCAGGAAGCGACGCCAGCATTGGAAGGAAAGTGTCCATTAAGTCACTGACGTAAGAGTAGCGTCTTGATTCCTAAAGTATGCAGCCCTCGAAATCAGACTCCCATTCTCTCTGTTTCTGATCTCTATGTTATCTCAGATCTCTCCTGTATGGTATCTCACTTCTGCTACGAATAGCTTGAGAGGAACCTGTTTACTCAGCACTTTTATTTCCTCACCATATATTTGGCTGCTACGTGGATCACAATACTTGCATTTTGTATACTCTGAGAGAACTTGATACAATCAGATTTGGTCTATCGGTACAAGCTCTTCAGCAACCTGCTTGCTTGATCATTGTGACAAACTTAAGCCCTTGGGGTGAGACGGTTTACTCGTCACCAATAGTGTTAGTTAACAATCATTGGGCGTTTGGTCCTTCTCGTTTGAGAGTAACATGCGTTTATTGTTGGTTACTTGTTGTTCGACCTTGGGATGAGGAATTCGAGGAGGCAGTTTGTGACGTTGAGTGGACAATACAAATCAAAAGGAATCAGGTGAAACAAACTCACCTGACGAAGGTTAGTTTAGCATGGGGAGGTTTGTCTGGGAATGTTCACATGTATTACTTTGTGGGTAGATATCCGACTGCTTGCTTCCACGAAGTAATGGGCACACGGTTGCTATTACGAACTGAGTGGAAGTTGGTTTTTGTATCACTTATTACTTTATTTCATTTCGTGCTGTTATGAATCCGCATATTTTTTCTCTCCTCAAGTTTAAAGATTAGCTATTCAAGGTATCAGAATAAGATGCACATTAGACGTTTGTAGCTGCTTCTGTAAGAGGTAGTCAAATGGAAAAGCTATTTATTACGTCACCATAACAGCAAATATTTTAGTCGCTTCCTTCGACAATACGCTCAGTGCCTTCAGAGAAAAATGTTTGCAGTTTCCTACGGAACCATGATTGTACCCAGCCATTCACGTCTTCGAGCCAAGCCAATGGACGACAACGAAGGTCTTTCTTCAGAGCTCCAAATATGTAGAAATCGCTTCTGAAGAGATCAGAAATGTATAAACCATGTGTAAGCTCTTTCCAACGAAACGTCTGGAGCGCACTCGAAACAATGTTGGCAGCATGTGGGCAGATAGTTTTCATTTGACTTTGCCTTGTAAATATATATCTTGGAACTGTAGGTTGTAATATCACCCCTTTTTTTAATCATACGTGTTTTGAATGGTTTGATTGGGCCGGCCACAAATTCCTCTCCTGTGCCTCCGTATATCAAGTATGCTAGCAGCAAGACACAATCAGTGCCTTCACTGCGCGATAGCAATGGAAATACTATCGAAGACTATGTTGCCAAAGCTACGTTACTGAACACAGCCTTCCGAAACGCGTTCAGAAAAGAAGACGAAGCAAATATTCCAGAATTCTAATCAAGAACAGCTGCCAACATGAGTAACGTAGAAGTAGATATCATTGGAGTAGTGAAGCAACTTAAATCACTTAATAAAAGCAAGTCTTCTGGTCCAGACTATATAGCAATTAGGTTCCTTTTGGGGTATGCTGATGCATTAGCTCCATACTCAACAATCATATACAACCGTTCGCTCGACAAAAGAACCATACCCAAAGGCTGGAAAGATGCACAGGTCACACCAATATTCAAGAAAGATGGTAGGAGTAATTAACTTATATGCAGGCCAATATCATTAACGTCGATATGCAGCAGGATTCTGGAACAGATATTGTGTTCGAACATTGTGAATTACCTGAAAGAAAATGGTCTATTGACACACAGTAAACATAGCTTCAGAAAACATCGTTCTTGCGTAACACAACTGGCTCCTTATTCGCTTGAAGTGTTGAGCGCTATTGAAAAGGGATTTCATATCGATTCCTTATTTCTCGATTTACGGAAGGCTTTTGACACTGTGCCATAGAAGCAGTTTGTAGTGAAATTGCGTGCTTACGGAATATCATGTCAGTTATGTGACTGGATTTTGCGATTTCCTGTCAGAGAGGTCACAGTTCGTAGTAACTGACGGAAAGTCATCGAGCAAAACAGAAGTGATTTCTGGCGTTCCCCAACAGGTATTTCACTGTTCCTTATCTATATAAACGATTTGGGTGGCAATTTGCAGATAAGACTGTCGTTTATAGACTAGTAAAGTTATCAGAAGACCAAAAAAAAATTGCAAAACGATTTAGAAAAGGTATATGTGTGGTGCAAAAATGGGCAATTGACCATAAATAACAAAATTGTGGGGTCATCCACATGAGTGCTAAAAGGAATCAGTTAAACTTCGGTTACACGACAAATCAGTCAAATTTAAAGGCCGTAAATTGAACTATATACCTAGGAATTACAATTACGAACAACTTAAATTGGAAGGAACACATAGCAAATGTTGTGGGGGATGGCTAACCAAAGACTGCGTTTTATTGGCAGGACACTTAGAAAATGTAATAGATCTATTAAGGAGACTGCCTACACTACGTTTGTCCGTCCTCTTTTGGAATACTGCTGTGCGTTCTGGGATCCTTACCAGATAGGACTGACACAGTACATCGAAAAGGTTCAAAAAGGCGCAGCACGTTTTGTATTGTCGCGAAATAGGGGAGAGAGTGTCACTGAAATGATACAAGATTTGGAGTGGACATTATTAAAACTAATGCGTTTTTCTCACGAAATTCCAGTCACCAGCTTTCTGCTCCGAATGGGAAAATATTTTATTGACGCCGACCTACCTAGGGAGAGACACTCACCGTGATAAAATGAGGGAAATCGGAATTCTTATGGAAAGATACAAGTGTTCGTTCCTTCCGCGCGCTATACGAGATTGGAATAATAGAGAATTGTGAACGTGGTTCGATGAGCCGTCTGCCAGGCACTTAGATGTGATTTGCGGAGTTTCCATATAGATGTAGATGCAGACGCCAACCTCTTCATCTCAGAGTAGCACTTGCTCGCAAGCTGCTCAGTTATTTGCTGGATGTATTTCAGAATCTGTCTTCTTCTACAGTTTTAACCTCTGAAGTTCCCTCTAGTACCGTGTCATTCTTTGCCACCCGTTCCTTTCTATGCCGATTCTGAGGAGAACGTTCTCATTTCTGCTAATTTTCATTACTTTTGTCTCTTTTCGGTTACTCTCAATCCATATACTATATACCTTAGACTGTTCATTACATTCAACAGATCCTGTAATTCTTATGGACTTCCACTGAGGATAACAACGTCAAAAGCGAATGTTATCATTGATATGCTTTCACCCTCAATTTTTATCCCACGCTTGAAACGTTCATTTACTTGCGCCATTGCTTTATCGATGCATATGTTGAACAATGTGGACGAAAGACTGCATTCCGGCCTTACATTTTTAATTCGAGCACTTCGTTTTTGCTATTCCAATGTTATTATTCCTTGTCGGTTTTTATATGTATTGTATACCACCCGTCCTTCCCTGTAGCTCACTCTTGTCTCATAATTTCGAATATTTTGCACCATTTTACACTGTCGAGCGCTTTTCCTAGGTCGAGGAATCCTATTGCCATGTCCTGATACTTCTTCAGTTATGCTTCTAGTAATAAGCACGGCGTCGGAACTGTCTTTCTGACGCCTTAACCTTTGCTAAAGCCAAAATGATGGTCATCTAATACATCTAAATTATCTTCCATTCTTCTCTATACTATACTCGTCAGTTGCGCAGATGCACACTTACTTGCCCTTCGTTCTTCCGAATTGCGAGGTTTAAGCCTTACAGAAATTAAGTAGGTGTGCCACCAGTTTCATAGATTTTACACACTAGCGTGAATAAATGGCTCGAGCACCATGAGACTCAACTTCTGAGGTCATTAGTCCCCTAGAACTTAGAGCTAGTTAAACCTAACTAACCTAAGGACATCACACACATCCATGCCCGAGGCAGCATTCGAACCTGCGACCGTAGCGGTCTCGCGGTTCCAGACTGCAGCGCCTAGAACCGCACGGCCACTTCGGCCGGCCCAACATGAATAAACATTTGGTTCCCACTTCACCCAACGATTTTAGGAATTCGGATGTAATGCTCTCTGTCACTTCTGCCTTACTGCATGGTTTAAATGGTTCAAATGGCTCTGAGCACTATGTGACTTAACATCTGAGGTCATCAATCCCCTAGAATTTAGAACTGGTTAAACCTAACTAACCTAAGGACATCACACACACCCATGCCCGAGGCAGCATTCGAACCTGCAACCGCTGCAGCAACGCGGTTCCAGACTGAAGCGCCAGAACTGCTCGGTCACAGTGGCCGGCTGCCTTATTCGATTGAAGTATTCCAGAGCTCTTGTAAATCTTGAATCTAATGCTGGATCCCCTATGTGCTCCATATCAACTCATATTTCTTGATCTATCATGTCATCAGAGAACTTCTCCCCCTCATACAATTCTTCAGCCTACTCTTTCCACCTAGCCACTTTTTCCTCTGCGTTTAAAAGTGGATTTTCCATTACACTCTTAAGATCACCCTTACTTTTAATTTCACAAAAGGATGTTTTGACTTTCCTACATGCTGAGAAAGTCCTTCCAGCGATATTTCCTACTGCGATTTCCTTACATCTTTCCTGCAGCCATTAAGTCTGGGCTGCCCTGATATTCCTATTTATTTCATTCTTAAGTGATTTAATCATGGGGTATGTGAGCGCGGTTATAGGGAAAGGAATAGATGAAACGATTATGGGAGGTTATCGGCTTGGCAACAGGAATGAGAGAGGAAAAGTAATGCGTTTTGCAACAAATTTCGTATGGGAATAGGGAATAATCTGTACAAGAATCACAAAAGGAGGAAGTGTATTTCGAAAAAAAACGGAGACACCGGAAGATTCCAGCTGGATTACGTTCAAACAGAGCATCCGAAATTTGATAGTGGATTGCAATGTTTATCCAGGGGCAGATATAAACTCAAATAACAATTTAGCCGTGCGGGATTAGCCGAGCGGTCTCAGGCGCTGGAGTCATGGACTGTGTGGCTGGTCCCGGAGGAGGCTTGTGTCCTCCCTCGGGCATGGGTGTGTGTGTTTGTCCTTAGAATAATTTAGGTTAAGTAGTGTGTACGCTTAGGGACTGATGACCTTAGCAGTTAAGTCCCATAAGATTCCACACACAAAAACAATTTAAAAATTATGAAGAGTAGACTGAAGGTTAAGAGAATCCTGCGAAAGAATTGGGAGAGTGGTGTAATGAGGGATGAGGAGACGTGCTTGAAGATCGTTAAGGATGTGGACACTGTGGGAAAAGCAGGCAGCTTATTCCAAGACGAGTGGACATCTCTAAAGGCGCAGTGATAGGGTTTGGCCAGACTAACATAAGTAAAAAGTAGGTAAATGTGAAGAAAGCTTTGTCAACAGATGAGATACTTCAGTTGATGACGAAAGAAGGAACTATAAAAACGTTCAGGGAAACACAGGAATGTATCATTATAACTCCCTTAGAAATGAAATAAATGAAAAATACCCGGCAGCCTAGGCGAAATGGCTGCAGGGAATATGAGAATACATCAAACAAAAAATGATCGTCACATGGCCTGACTCGGCATACATAGGCCTGTCAAAGTCACGTTAGTTGAAATTAAGAGGAAGGGTGGTAACATTAAGAGTGCAATAGGAATTCCGCTGTTAAACGCAAGGAAAGAGTGGATAGGTGAAAGGAGTACATCGAAAACCTCTGAGAGGGAAGGCTTGTCTGATGACGTGTTACAGGAAGTAAGCGTAGTCAGTAGGGAAGACATAGCAGATCCAGCAGCAGAGTCATAATTTAAAAGAGCTCCGGAAGACTTGAGGTCAAATCAGCTAGAAGGGATAGGTAACAGTCAATTGGAATTTGTGGGGAGTGACAACCAGACGACTACTGATGTTGGTGTTCAAAATCGAGACTGGCGGCGAACCATCAGGCTATCGGAAAAACATCACCCACATAATTCAAAAGACAGCAACGGTAGACAAGTGCGAAAAGTATCGCACAATCAGCTTGATAGCTCATGCATCCAAGCTGTTGTCAGGAATGATATACAGATAAGTGGAAAAGAAAACTGTGAATGAGTTAGGCAACGATCATTTTGGCTTTAGGAGAGTGAGGCAGTTTTCACGTAGCACTTGAGAATGGAGGCAGGACTGAAAATAAATATAGACATGCTCATAGAATTCATGAATCTGGAAAAAGCATTCGACAGTGGAAAATGGTGCAAGAAGTTAAAAATTCTGAGAAAAATAGGAGTAAGCTATAGGGAACGCCGGTTTGTATAATATGTATAGGAACCAAGAGGGAACAATAAGATTGGACAACCGAAAACTTAATTAAAAATGTATAAGAATGCTGCCTTTCACTCCTACTCTTCAGTCTATATATCGAGGAATCAATGAGGAAAGAGAAGAAACGTTTGACAGTGGGATTAAAATTTAGTGGAAAGGATGACAATGAATGCTTCGCTGACGACACTCATATCCGTAGTGAACGGAAAGAAGAAATACAGGATTTGTTCGATGGAATGAAAATTGTAGTGAGTACACAACATGTACTGAGAGTATATCAGAAAAAGACAAAGGTAATGAGAACCGGCCGGTGTGGCCAAGCGGTTCTAAGCGCTTCAGTCTGGAACCGCGTGACCGCTACGGTCGCAGGTTCGAATAGTGCCTCGGGCATGGATGTGTGTGATGTCCTTAGGTTAGTTAGGTTGAAGTAGTTCTAAGTTCCAGGGAACTGTTGACCTCAGAAGTTAAGTCCCATAGTGCTCAGAGCCATTTGAACCAAAGGTAATGGGATGTAACAGGTAATATTAAAATAGATCACGGATGAAAATAAATTAATCTGATGCCTTGGAAACATGTCGGACAAAGCAAGGAGGACATAAAGAGCTGACTACCACAGGCAGAGAGGGCATTTCTTACGTAACTATGCTTGAGAATGAGATTTTCTCCCTGCAGCGGAGTGCACGCTGATATGAAACTTCCTGGCAGATTAAAACTGTGTGCCGGACCGAGACTCGGACTTGCCTTCCACAAAAGTACCGAGTTCGTGTCTCGGTACAGTACACAGTGTTAATCTGCAAGGAAGTTTTATAACTATGCTTGTATCAAACATTGGCCTTAATTTTAGGATGATGTTTTTGATAATGTACGTTTGGAACCCAGTAATGTGTGGTACTGAATCATAGATATTGGGAGTCTCTTTTACAGAGTGGTAACGTGTTTTTCTACCATGCGGAGGGCCTGGGTTCGATTCTTGGGTTGTAGATTTTCTCCGCTAGTGGACAGGGTGTTGTGGTTGCCATCAGCATCATTCATCATCACCGATACGCAAGTCGCCCATTGTGGTGTCATCTTGCAACTCGGCGGTCAAACTTCCCCAGATGGTGCCTCCCGGTCAACAATGCCACACGACCAGTTTTAATTTTGTATGGATATTGGGAAATCCGGCAAAGGAGAGAATAGAAGAGTTTTAGTTTTGGTGCTAGAGAAGAATTCTTAAAGTCAGGTAGAGCGATAAGGTAAGGAATCGGCGATGAACAGAGTTTTGAATATACCCAACAAATAATGGGAGACAAATGGTGCAAGTGGTACTCCGAATGAAAAGATTAGCGCAGGAGAGGAAGTCTGGGCGGACTACATTAGACCAGTCGGAAGACTGATGACTCACAAAAAAGTAATAGTCCAACCTACTATTCCAAGATAAAGATTTATAAGGGCAGTAAAATAAAAACAATGTGGCCTACATGTTGCCAAGATTATTTCGAGTACGCTGCAGAAGATTTGTTAGGAAAAACTCACACATCCTCTGCTGGAAATCCAGGACGACGCGACGCCATGGATTATCTTCAGTAAAAACGATTCTCAACAATTAGTATTAAAATGATATTTAGTAAACGTGAAGATATATTCACTTTAAATGATAATTACTCTTATGAAATGTCCAGCACATTTACACGTATGGAATAATTCCAAGTCCTCTACAATATTAACCCCTTAGCTTACAATGTCGTGTGAGAGACGTAGTCTGCCGATCTGGCCAAACATCACTTAGACGTATCAGAGATGTGCGTGGTACGTTTACCGCGCCGAACAGGCGCATGTCGTGTGAGAGACGTCGTTGGTCAGCCGCGCCAAATGTAAACAGAATGTCTCTGACACGTTGCGGAGCTGATCGAGCACACGCGGCATACACGAAGTGTTCTTCGCCGCATTCGGATCTACCGAAATTACAAAAATACTTTCACAATGTTCCCGACGTGTAGCAAACGTGTTCACGAGGAGAGGGAGACATGTGGTGGCATAGCCGACAATGATCTTGCAGGATATTTCGGCAGCGGCAGTGACAGTGGTAGCGACGTTTTACCTCCTGTACGAAAACGGTGAAAGTGGCTGGTGATTGAAGATGATACTGACGAAGAAGAGCAAACCTAGCAGCAAAAGTCAGAGTCGTGGATGTGGCAAAAGGAAGACAATGAATCAAAAATCGGGACGTACACGAAAATTCCCGGAATAAAGAAAGCAGCTTTACAGCACGTGAGTACAAGCATAAGAGAATTAGACGTTTTCTATGTAATATTTAATAGTACATTTTGGGAAAACATCGTAACAGACGAATAGATATGCCCAAGACGTACTCAACAATGAACAGACGAGACGAAAAATAGACTAAAAGTGGTCTCATATCGGCTGTAATGAAATAAAAATATACATTGCGCTATGTATAATCATGGCTGAAGTAAGGAAACCGTCGATTCAGGTGTATTGGTCTAGGAGGGCCGTTATAGAAACGCCAATATTTGGGAAGAAGATGCCATTCAGGAGATTTCTGCACATAAGTAGATTTCTGCATCTAGCGAATAACAGTTTAGCCAACAACACAGATAAGCTGTACAAACTAAGACCAGTCATAGATACGTTCAATCAAAAATTTAAGGAAGTGTACACAATGCAAGAGAATATTGCCATTGATGAATCATTAATGAAATTTAAGGGGCGCTTATCCTACAAACAATTTAACCCATCAAAAAGGGCGAGGTTTGGTATTAAAATTTATAAAATGTGTAAGTTCAGGATACTGCTGCGATTTTGAGATATACGTGGTTAGTGACAAACTTGATGCTAATGGTAGTGCCTCTGAAAGTGTAGTTCTAGAACTATTACAGTCGGTATTACACAAAGGGCATACTCTGTATTTAGATAACTGGTTTTCTTCACCAAAACTTTTCAAAATTCTCCTCACCAATAAAACTAATGTGATTGGAACAGTGCGCTCAAACAGAAAAAATATGGCCACAGGCTTCCTGAAGGCAAAAGTAATTAAGGAAGTGAGGAGTTGTTATTGGAATATTGGTACTAAACTGGAAAGATAAACGAGACGTTTACATACTTTCCACAAAACATTCAACAGTAGAAATGATTGCCACAGACACATCTCTCCACAATGCGACGTGGAATCCGAAATGTGTCGTCGAATACAATAGAGGCATGATTCGAATTGATCGCCAAGATCAGATGCTCGCATGCTTCCCTTTGATGAGAAAATGTATGAAAGGACACAGCAAGATATTCTTTTACCTACTTGATGTTGCTTTATTTAACACGTACATTCTGTATTACAAAATACACTGCGGCAAACGACAGAGCTACGCAGAATATAGGACTCACATTGCAGAATCATTGTTGAAAACTACATTTTCACCGGAATATAATCGGAATGGACCATTAGCATCCGGCGATATACCACAAACACTGCACGAGCAACGTTGGGCACATTTTCGCAAACATATTGATCCAACACCGTCAAAAGTAAATCCTGCGAGAGCTTGTGTAGTGAGCAGAAAGCTAAATGACGCAGCGAAACAACGTGGGAATGCATTACATGTGCAAGATTGTTTTGAACAATATCATACAATCGAAGACTATTAAATATGTGTACATGTCATTGTGAAGACGTTGCGTTTGAAAATATATTTGGCAACGTACTAACGTATCAGGTCCCAGAATGTTTTGAACAAAATATTATACAGTCTTAGATCATTGCATTGTTGTGGATATTATTATCAAGATGCATTTCATCAATGTATGTTTGCTTATAAAGGAAAATAAAACGTTTGAGAATGTGTCGTTGCGTTTGAGACAATGACTTCTTCGTTTCCAATGGGAAACTAATCCTCATTATTTATGATACCTGCAGAAATGTCACGTTACTGGCATCTCACTCACGTACTTACAAATCCCGAGGGCGTCTGCACAACTTCGGACGCCACCATGCGTAGTGCACTGCACAGCCTTGGCGTGTGTAAGCGCCGGGAAACGTAAGGCGCATCCGTACCTTGCAGCCACTTACGGTTCACGCTAAAGCAATTTAAATCGTAAGGCAAACTGTTAACCTCCTGTTACGGTTCCTCTGAACGACGCCTACGTAGAGTGCAGAGCTAGACTATGATGCCTACGGAGCGTAAGTCTCGGAGATGACAAATACTGCAGCTTGCAGACAGGGCGGTAAGTCGATGCTGTACACGATTCGGCGTACTGAAGAGAAGTGTCCTCCGCAGCTCCGTGCTCCGGTATTTAATGAGGCATCGACCAATCGCTATCCAGACACGCGATGCCCATGGATTGGCAGCTGCGGCCCCTGGCAGACCTCGGTATATTTCGTACTGCCAACCCAGTGTTTTGAGCGCCGCTTATCGATTGTGGTGCGGTACTCTCTCGAGTCGTGAGTACAGTCACCACATCCTCCATACACTTGCAACCCTGCCACAAGCGAGCTGGCTTCCGAACTGTAACGATGAAGTCGTTTATAACTGTTAAATTTAACATTGTGAAATAACTCAAATTAACGTTTTCCCTGTACTTAATGATTTCAAGTTTTCAAGACAGCATGCTGGAGTTGGCTCATCTTGTGTAAAGATTAATGTTCAACTATCTCTGCTGTTAATTGTGAAGTTTACTACATTAAAAATTGAGATAAATAACACGCTCTACGTGTATACTAGGAGTAACATTGAAATTGCTTCAATGTTATGTCCTGTCACATTCTCAATTGTACCATACTCAGACTCATTTTAATCTTCTCTGTAATGGGATTGGAGACATGGGAATTGTTAATATTAGTCCCGATAAAAAACTAGTAACTTATCAGTTAGCAGAATATATTATTTCCTTTGAACAAAAAGTAAATGTGCTTGAGTAGGGAGATGGTACAGGTGAGGTAGCACGATTGTCAGACTGTGGGAGCCAGGGTGACATGTTATTGAATAGTAAACTGACTATGTTGAGGAAATCGTTTAGTGGAATGTCGTATCAGATATTATCAGTTTTACAGGGTTTTGGCCACCTTATTGAGACTAGGGTGAATACTACAGAAACTTTGTAGTAGCTTGATGTATTAACGATTCATGTTAATCTTTTCAGGTTGCTCATGTTGTTATTTTACCAATGATTTGTCCATTTTGTCAACGGTGGCTAGTTCGAATGATTAGCAGTTTTATTCGAAAACCTGGACCATTGCAATAATAGCTTGACACAATTATTGAAGAGATACTTTCTGAGAAAAGGAGAAGTGGGCTGACTAACGAATATTATTTTCTTCTTCAGTCGCTGATGATGACCTTTGTCAACTATGTTGGAGTATTGGAACTGAAGTACGAGGGCTGTCCAGAAAGTAAGTTACGATTGATCGCAAAATGGAAACTACTATGAAAATTCGATAAAGGTTTGCAAAGATGTGTTGGGCAGTGTATCTAGTATGACGCTAGGTAGAATTATGTCGCTCTTTTCATTCCTGAGCTCTTAGTGAGGGCGTAAAGATGTTATAGAAAATAGTGTCTCCCGCCAAGTACGAGGTCCTGGTGAGAATTTTCCCCTGAAGCTATGCAACCAACATTACATAACTGTCGTGCGGTTTCCTCTTCAAGACAATTCTCAGCCTCATTCTGCAGGGGCAATGAAGATGTTCCTGCATCGTTTCAATTGGAAATGTTTGCTTACCCACAATACAGCCCGTAATTGTCTCCCACTGAGTTTCATCTCTGCTCAAATGAACCGCTGGCTATGAAGACAACATTTTGGCACAGACAACGAGCTTTAGGCCAGCGTAGAGAATTGGCAGAAAGCACTGGCAGCTGCCTTCTATGATGAGGGTATTGGAAAGTTGGTACAACGCTACGACGAATGTCTGAGTCAGAACGGCGACTACGTAAAGAAGTAGCTGAAAGGTGTAGCTAACTGTTACAAATGAAACATTTCAGATTTTCACTGTGATTTTCATTTCGCGATTAATCGTAACTTAGTTTCTGGACAGCCCTCGTATCGGCGCTAGCAGAATTGAAATTCGGAAAACACAAGTCCGTAAACAATTTGTTGGACTCGAAACGAAACAATAATACAGTCTCCAAAAGAACAACAGGCTCGATCCCAACTGCGGGTCGTCGAAAATATACAATAACCCGACTCTTCACGGGGAGTGATTACAATCAAACAATTCTACTGTCAAGATGTTCGTCGACTACATAAAGACTATCCGCAAGAGATCGACAATCTAGAATAGGCGTCTGGCCGTAGCTGCCGGAGTGGCACCTCTGTATACTTCCAAGTGGTGCTTCGAACTGCCCTTCGCCCATTTGGTGGATGTATCTGCCGGAACTATTTGCGACATCATGCCTGGCGTATCAAAGTAGTTCCGGGGCTAACTGCGACCTCTGGTGCAGCTGTTCTGCAGGCTCCGCGAACGGGTAGCAGCCCCTGGCGGCCTTTGGTGGAGACCTGGTGATGTGTTGTGTTGTGGCCGCTGGTAAATATTTGTGTTGACAACACAGACGACGTAGGTTTTCCTTATGAATATAGCTCAGTGATGCAGGCATCCAGTGTTGGTTGGACGTGAAGTGGGATGCTGACGCACTAGGCGCTACGATGTCTGAAGTGGCCAGCCACAGCAGGAATAGCTAAAGTTCCTTAACGCTTTCTATTCCGTAAAGAACATGATGTTAAAAATATGTTCTAGGGCATACATGTGGAGGATCGTTCAGGGGTCTCTTTCTCTGGGAAACCTATCTCATCTCAATGTCGTGCATGCATCATGTGCCATCAAGGTGTAATAACATTAGCGCCATGCTTCCAGTTTCATTGCCATGTGTGTCCACATTAATTAACTGAGGGCCAGTTTGTACACTGTGCGACTTGAGAAGTAATTATGGTCAATGAGGTGGCAGTATTTTTGTAATATAAAGGCCATTCTATGTTTTCAGCATTAAATCCAATTCAGCAAAAGAGCCATTCAGTCAGTGGCGACTCTGTTCCCGTTCATGGTTATTTTAGTGCTCATATTAAAATCCTTGATGTTCCATGGGCCATTAAGTTTTGGGTGGCAAACGATTTGTTCGTGCAAACTCTGTATTGTACATTTTGATTTAAGTAGAAGCCAAACCAGAGATATCATATTTGTAATAATCCTAGCTTTGGAACTAATTTTGTTTAAGCTAGCAAACCGAATTTGACGATTCTCGTTTAGAAAGGGGAGAACCAAAAAGCTATTAGCAGTTATTGGCAAACTTTTCCAGTGTTTTACTGAGAGTTAGGTGTTAATAATCATCTTCAATCTCAGATTCATCGTTCATGTTCGTCATCCTCCAGAAGGAGGAGATGAGAAAGAATATCGATGGACTTTTGTAAGATTGTGTCTTCAGATCGCGAACGTTTCCATACGTGTCGCTCTTGTTTTTGTTCCCAAATCTAGGGATGAAGGTTACAGGCCTGTTGTCGACTACAGAGCGCTACACAATTGGTGTCTCTCCCCGATCTGCACGTATGCCTTATGTGGTTTTTTAGGGCACATTTTTTGACTGTATTAGGCCTATACCAAGTGTACCAACACAGACCCCTTACCATAGACTCTAAACAGCTGATAGCGTTTTGTACCGACTATAATTTGTTTAAATTTAACCAACTTCTATTCAGGGCTCACCTTAGTGCTGATGTTCTCTCCAGACCTTTGGATTTTGTGTTAGATGAGATTAAATTTCGCTTTGTATATAACTATTTCGCCGACGTTGTTGTGTATTGTCAGCCATTTGATGAGCTTTTTGAGCATTTGCGTCACATTTTGGGCAGGCTTAAAGAAGCTGGCCTTACGATTACATCTAGTAAATTGAATCTAGCACATCCAGAGATTTCGTTGTTGGGGCATTTAATTTCAGCAAGTGGGGTCAAGATAGATACAGAGTGAACTAGTGTTACTAGATCTTTTCCTCATCCCAAGAATTTTAGAGGGATCATATGAGTCTGATTAATTTCTCGAAGTTTATTCCTGAATTTGCACAATTAGTAGCTCCACTGAATATCATTCGTCGTAAAGGCGTCCAGTTTCAGTGGACACATAGTCAGCAAGCACCATGTGATACCTTAAAATGGCCTTTAGTACGGCATGAATGTTATCAATCCCCAACTTTGACAAAGACCTTATAGTCCAGAGAGAGGCCTCTGCCTTGGGGCTCGTAACTGTGTTACTGGAGCAGGATGCTGGCGAACGTCATCCTGTGGCATGTGGATCCAGAGCCTTCTCAAAAGATAATTCTTCTGTCTCTGAGTTGGAGGGTGTGGCAGTGCTTTACGCTCTGGAATAATTTCGGTTCTTTTTGGAACATCGACCGATCTTACTTGAGATCAATCGTGGAGACCTTATTTTGGTGTTAACTAGGCCACGAAAGACTGGCCATACGGCGAGGGCGGTTTTCTGGATTTCAGATTTCAGTATTCTGTTTCATAGAGAGGTATATTCATAATGCTGATAATCAAGTGGCTGATGCCCTCAGCGGAATGTTCAATGATAATGAGTTGGATGCAGAATGGTTCCGGATCATGGTGAGTTGTGGGGCGGCGGGTGGAATAATTGTTAATGTTCCAATTATTTATTTTATGCTGTTGTTGCCGTTCTCAACACTGGCTCTCTAACTACAATATTGGCAACCATAAAGTGATTAGTAAAATGTGAAGCCTGTAATTAGAATTCCTAGTGCCCACTTCATCTGAGAAATACATTTATAGCTACAGCATACAGCTCTGAGGAATTAGGAGATTGTCTGGGATTCATAATCAAAAACCATTCTCTCTAAAATGTTCACTATATTCTGAAAATCACAGACCAAAAAGAATCCACACAATCCAACTACCACAGCAGTTCAGATTCTAATGCGCTGATGCAACTATAACTGTTCAAATTAAATGTTTAAGTGAATGCTCGCCATAATTTGATGATAATGCTCATCAAACGCCACGCTAATAATGGTAGAATGTCTGTCCTGCGGCGGCACGTGAAAATACGACATACGCAAACTAAAGATAGATCATTAACGTCATTCCAAAATTAACACTTCCCTGAAAAACGATTTCATGGTTACTCGTATCTCGAGTAACTTATTACTGCATCCGAGGCTGTTTATATCAACGATACCGACGCGACGCGACTCCCGGTGGTGTGCTAATCAGCGTCTGGAGAGAACTGGGGCCTTTTCTCCTTGCGCACGTTCTTACATATAAAGCCGCGGTGCGGACGGCTAAGGGAAAGCCTAATCAAATCTGCTCTCCCGACTAGCCGCTGGGATAGTAATCCACCACTTTAAGTTATCGAATTAATCATTGCTTCCTTGGCTGGTGGCCGATGAAGTTTTCAATTTAATTGTGCAATCAGCACACAAGTAAGTAATCATAATAAAAGTCTGACGTGGCTAAGTCAAATATTTTAGGCGAGATAATTAATTCAATTACACTAGATGCAGTAGATGAGCTCTGAACTGGCCCTTTGGAGAAACGCTATCGCTAAGTTTTATAGTTATTCAGTTGAAACTTCTCACATCTTTATGATTATATCGGATCTCCCTTCTACTTAAATTTAAACATCCTAGCTTTATTTATTCGCCTACTTGATCTATCTTGCTTCCTTAATTTTTAAGATAAAAACCAGAAAATAATGAATTTCAACTAAAATTTTAATTTGTGAGATCCAGAATACTGTTTCTACTAAATTATTATGCAAAAGGAATCTAAATATAAATTTTTAAGTTTCTAGCTCTTTTCTGTTGCGCCAATGATTTTTACAGAAAAACATCCAAATTTCGAAAATGGTTAAAGTTATTGGACTGATATCCAACACATATTGATTTTGTATTACTCCTGACATGCTAGAAACGTTTCAGGTTATTTACTTCATTTTAAAGTATTGCGCAATATTTATGACGTTAGAGCTAGTTACAGCGGACTAGGCTGGCACACAATGGAAAGACTGATGTGAATTTTATAAGCGTGAGTATGCTGCTTCCCTATAGAGTGTAACTTGATCTTTAGCAAGTTTACTGAATTATTTTCACATTTCGCTGAGAAACAGGCTGAGGATCGCTAAAGTAATAGTATTTTCCAACAGCTTACCCAGGGCGGAGAAATACCAGGTTTAAGTTTCAGTAAAAGACTGCCTTTTCATAGGTGTACTGGAGATGGTAGGTCAAAGACAAACCCTCCATCAAATTTGATACATGCGTATTTTCGATATTTCAATTAGTTCGTCTGCAAGGTGGGAGATTGTGGGGGGCGTTCATTTTGGTATTTTTAAGACGATATCAAAAGTTAAAGAATGAACCCAGACCCAGTCCTCTCTTCATTCTGAGATCCGTAAGCTGGTGCAAAGGTGTCAGGACTGTAAAAGTGCTATGCCGAATTCTAATGTCTGGCAAGGGTTGCCGCAGTCTTACCGGGATGAGAAGCCAATGGAAAAGCTACTTGTGTATTATTTAGGGCAGTTACCACGTACCAGAAATGGCATAAATATCTATTTGTGGTTGTTGATGCTTTCCATCGCATTCTTGGCTTATTCCCAGTAAGGATATGACTGCAGGCATCAAGATTTATAGTTTGGAGTGTATATTTGTACCCTTTGGCCCGCAAGGGATTCTGGACAGTGCTAATGCGTTTGCTTTTACGTTTATGGGGTGTAGACAACTTTGTTTCCAAAATTTGGTTAACCACGTCACCACAGTTTCCTATTATCCGGCCGGCCGGAGTGGCCGTGCGGTTCTAGGCGCTACAGTCTGTAACCGAGCGACGGCTACGGTCGTAGGCTCGAATCCTGCCTCGGGCATGGATGTGTGTGATGTTCCTAGGTTAGTTAGGTTTAATTAGTTCTAAGTTCTAGGCGACTGATGACCTCAGAAGTAAAGTCGCATAGTGCTCAGAGCAATTTGAACAATTTTTGATACTATCCGCAGCCTTTCTTTGCGACGAACTCAATCACAGACTTAAGTCTGCTCTTATTATTTAACATCGTAGAACTGACAATACACAGACGTATCACTTAGTTGGTTAAATTGAATTCAGTGCAGCTATAAATGAATCACACAAAAACTACTCCAGTAAACTTGATTTTAATCTGTGCAGTTAATTCTCACTCTCCCATTTCAAAATTGTGGGCATTAAAAGATTCCCCCCCCCCCCTCCTTCCGCCATTAGACGGAAATTGGCACACTGTCAGAAGAAGAAGGGTACAACCAAGGGAGCGTCCTACCTGTTTTAAAACTGGTGACTTGCCCTCCTTTAAAAATTGTAAGATGTGGAAAGTGCTACAGACAAGATCACGTGTAAGCTGCTTCGGGATTTATCGGAATCTTTCGCATAGCTGAGACACTTATCCCACTTACGTTAGTAGTTCAGAATATGGCTACGGGCAAACAAAGTTTTATTCTCATGAACCAAGTTAAGGCACTGGGAAGCAAGAGGAAGTAGTTCCAGCGGGGGGACGATGAGCCCTTTTGGTACAGCATCGAGTAAGATAGATCGATTGTGATCATTTCTGCACCTTATCACGGCCTACATGAGTGGCAGCGCCTGCTTAGTGGTTTGGTGGTGGCGCAACCGACACAGTGTTGCCGGCGGTTAGACGCTCTCACTCGCAGTCTCCAGGAGAAGGGAAGGGAATGGGGCGTAGGAGGGTAGTCAATGAGATTCCGAAGCCCCAGTGACGTAAGACTGATATTCTGAGTGTCAGTTGCTCTTGGCGCAGTTAAAGCGCAAGTCTGCAAGTCAGGCAGTGACTATACTGATTCGATTTGCTATAAGCCTGTCGGATGTAGCGGTCAAGCTCTGCATACTACTACCTTCAGACAGTTGATCTGCTCTGACTACAGTGTACATTAGCGAACCCACTATCGGTTGGTGGTTTACGTGCTACAACTGAGATCTAGCGGAGCAAAGCAAATATCGGTCAGCGCGGCTCTTGCGCAGTGATTTGACGCCACTTACGCCTGCAGCAAGCCAGCCGCCGATAAGTGAGATAGGTTAATTTAAGCATGTCGCCTAGGTCACATGGCTGCGGGGTGAGCATCGCATATGCATCCTCGTATTAACAGTGTAACTGAAGGTTAATTCTTCAGACGACCCAGATGGTATTACATACAGTCACTTTCAGTATTACTTTCTTTAAATAGTTATGTTGTTTCTTTATAAATCATAACTCATACTGTGATTATTTATCTTGGAAATGGTTATAAGGAACTACAATTTTGTATAACCAGTGTATTGCACAGTCACTAGCCTCTACGCTACCTGTTCCAAACCCAGCTCTGCAACTGAAAGAGTTTTTTAAGCTAAACTGTATGCGTCAGCTATCAGTAGAAGTTTTCCTACTTTCATTATAAATGCATTTAACATTTCCGCTTCAAAACTGGTTTAAATATCTTACTGGTTTAAGCTATTGCTTAAAGGGCTTATGATTATTAGAGGAGATACACTGAAATGAAGTCACTTTTCTTCTTCGGCAGTCGCTCTATTTTTAGAACTGTTTCTCCACAATGTTCGCTTGTGTTAACAAGTTGTATCTTATGCCTTTTTTACGGTGTAAGCTTTTGACTGTACCAGTTGTATTGTGTAACTGTATACAAGCATTCGAACAGTTGCGTCCTTGATTAGAGGCGACGACTAAACTGGCTTCCGAAGAGCTAAGATGAAAGTCTTCCACAACTGTTAAATTTAACATAGAGCAACAACTAAGATTAACGTCTTTCCTGTTTTGCTTATTGATTTTAAGTATTCAAAAAAATGTTCAAATGTGTGTAAATTCTTATAGGACTTAACTGCTAAGGTCATCAGTCCCTAAGCTTACGCACGACTTAACCTAAATATCCTAAGGACAAACACACACACCCATGCCCGAGGGAGGACTGGAACCTCCGCTGGGACGAGCCGCACATTCCATGACTGCAGAACATTAGACCGCTCGGCTAATCCCGAGCGGCTTTAACTATTCATGACTCCTTGCTCAGCTGGGTTCAAAATGTGTAAATATTAAAGTTTAGCGATTTTGCTATCTTCAGAGAATTTTGCTAAATGAAAAATTGAAATAAAGGTTTCAGATTTTTTTTAAATTAAAGAATCTGTGGCCTGCTCCTATCCGCTCGTACAAATCAGATTTAGTTAAAAGGGCTGCAGACGTTCCTGAGCTGTGCTCCTATGTCAAGACATTTTCACTGCCACCCGTACAGTAGTTAGATAGCTTTCATCCTACAGTGCTCGTTTACGGATTATAGGTTAATCGAACCAGTGGTTTAGGAGGAGCAGACATACAGTATTTCGTGAGACTGTTTTATTCTTGCATCCTTACAGTAGTTTCTGAGTTTATCCTCCACAGGCAGCTATAAAAATGTGGCAGGTGCCTCATTTATGAATGGTATTGATGATGGCCACGATTTCTGCAATTCACCACTAGTTGGCAATGGCATCTTTAGCACAGCTGCGGGGGACTTAAGTTAGTCATAGTTCAGCCAAATTTCACAATATATATATATATGACTTATAATCTCAAACCTTTTTGTGAACCAATCTATTTGTGAAAATCGATTTAAAATCCCAACAGTAGTTCCTGAGACTAATCCGAGTACACAAACAGGAACCAGGGTGAGGGGGGGGGGGCTTTAATTTACGTATGAATAGCCAGAGTAAGAATTATATAATTTCCTAGGTAGCTGCAGCCATATTCAGTTAACATGAAAGTATTCTGATTGTTGTAAGGGCGTCATACTTCAAGTCACAATCGTGAATCACTGATGAAACCAACATTTCGACAATGGTAACGGTGGTCTTCTTCGGCCTGTACTGTTTTTTTTTTTTTCCAGAGGCATATTTTGTCTTGATTGCTATACTGTGATTGACATTACGTCGTAAGTCAAAAAAGAAAAACACGATGTTTCCGGAATTCTGTGGCGGGAGGAGTGCGAAACACTAGTGTAATAGGCTCCTTTGGCGAATAAAGTGGGGATTTTCTGTTGTCCATTGTCTATAAGAGTGTGCTACGATTAGTAGTTCTTGCTAATGGCTGGAAAAAATAACAGATCATTCTAATTTTCGAGTGTGGTCGTCGAACAGACGCACAAAATTTGGAGGGTATGTAGATCGGGCAAAATGATGCTATAGGTATGTTTCTAGAATGAGATTTTCACTCTGCAGCGGAGCGTGCGATGATATGAAACTTCCTGGCAGATTAAAACTGTGTGCCGGACCGAGACTTTAACTCGGGACCTTTGCCTTTCACGGGCAAGTGCTCTACCACACTCCGCTGCAAAGTGAAAATCTCATTCAGGGAACATCCCCCAGGCTGTGGCTAAGCCATGTCTCCGCAATATCCTTTCTTTCAGGAGTGCTAGTTCTGCAAGGTTCGCAGGAGAGCTTCTGTGAAGTTTGGAAGGTAGGAGACGAGGTACTGGCAGAAGTAAAGCTGTGAAGACGGGGAGTGAGTCGTGCTTGGGTAGCTCAGGTGGTAGAGCACTTGCCCGCAAAAGGCAAAGGTCCCGCGTTCGAGTCTCGGTCCGGCACATAGTTTTAATCAGCCAGGAAGTTTCACGTATCTTTCTGTTTGCGCCCAATTTCACTTTTAAGGTGTTAAAGAAACCCGGAGGTAATATGGCATATTAGGTTTCGAGGAAACGTCTTCGAAACTATGATACATCAATAATATCCACCAAGTATATAAATGATTAGTTGATAGTTATGGATGTTCCATGAAGCTCTTCGCAGATTGTGTTGTTTTATTCAGAGAAATCACAATGTTAGAAAATTGTAGCGAAATGCAGAATGACAAGCACTGGATCTAAGCTTGGTGCAGAGAATGGGAATTGACCCTCAACATAAAGAAATGTAAAGTGTGCGTATACTCATTACTTTATGTTTACACGACAGTACGACAATCACTAAATGCAGTTACTTCCTTAAAACGTCATGGAGTTTACGTACGGAGCGACTGAAACTGAATCTAAGGAATGATGCTAGGCTAAGATTCATTAGAATATATTTTAATATTTCAGGGACACCACACATCCAGCACTTCACCATCCCTGGCTCCTTGGCCAGTACACGGGTTTCGTTGAATTTTTGTATTTAGTGGAAGATTCTTATCTAAACTGTCCGTCAAGTCAATTGCTCTGCACATCTAACAACCATCAAGAATTGTATCATTTGGTTATCAGTAGTACAGAACCATCAGTGGACACTGGAAGGAATAGAAAAATGAAAACCAGTGCTGATTATTATCATAGAAAGTAATAAGTACTGAACACTAGTAAGGACTGCTCCGTATAATAACTTCCAGCTGAAGAGTTTCGAGCCGCGTAGGGCCACCAGCTCTGAACTGTCACAGCGTTACATTGAATTTCGAAAATCGGAGCGTTGGCTTCAATCATATTATTACTGCATCAAGCTGAGCGCTCTTTGACAGTTAGCACGAAGCGAAAATGATGTCATCCCTCAGCCCAATAAACCGATCAGCAACTATTGTGCACCTGTCGCGCGCGTAATGCATTTGTTAAGCTCTGTTAGGCGCACCGTTTCCATACGAGCTTTCACACGTCACGCATCAAGCACTCCAGAGCACAAATTTTAGTTCTTTCCTGCCAAATGCGTGTATCATGGAAATTGAGTGAATCACACTCGAATTTTGTTAGAGAGCTGCCGCCTATGCGGCGCGCCTTTATATCCCATCGCGTCGCACCAGTGCCCTAAATCTCGTTAAGCAATATTGCCAACTACACCAGGCGCCCAGCTGGTGGCATGATGAACGGGTCGGCGGGACGCCTGGGAGTTTAACTGTGTGAATATAGCGCCAGGCCGACGCCCATGCACCCACCTCGTTTAGGGAGCCGTTTCTTCTCATTTAGGAGCTACACCGCGTGCGCCGGAGCTGCAGGCCGCACGGCTGTGCCGCAGCGCGGGCTGCATAGCTGCAGGCGCGGGGCGCGGCCACGGTAGCGGAAGCGGGCAACAAGCGGCTGCTACAGGTTTTAATATCGCAACACGGCATCGACCACGCGCTGCCATAGAGCCTCCCCGCCACGCTGCCGTTATTACTTACTGCTCGCTGTTAGACCTTAGCCCCGCGGCCAGCTAACTGTAGCTGGGGCAGGGCTGATGGCGGCGAGGGTGGGGGTGATGGCTGCGGCGTTTTATTCCCTTCCTGCCTCTCGTCCTCGCCCACAAAGGGAGAGGACCTATTGATTACCGTGTTCGATATTAAACTTCCTCCGACCGCCAGCGGAACAGGTTGGGAACAAATGCGGTAGCGAGCGGCATGCGCCCTCCACAGTATGTTTGTTTGTGTTTTGGCTCCAGGGGCTGTGAAATCGCACACACCGTTTCCTCTTTAGAAATCGGCCGTAGGTGACCCGTTTAATTCGTGCGTTGAGGTCTGAGGTGTCTCTTGCCTTTCTAGTGGAGACTGGTGGCGTTTTTAAACACAGCACTCACTGCCACATTATCTAGTTCTGGTTTATGCAGCCTTTTCTGATCCCCTTTCAAGTGTAACATAGCAGGTCCTTCCATCTACTCTTAGGACACCCAATATCCCTTTTCCTTTGAGGTGTCTGTTTCTATATTAATTTAGGTATTTGTTCTTCTGATATCCTTGGAATGTCTTTGTGCCAACTCATTCTGTATTCTTCTATTTTCAGAAGTATTCTTTTGCTACCAAGTTCACTCCTTACTTCGCTACTTCTTATCCAGTCTATCAGTTTGTAATTATCTACAGGCCTCAGGAGCCTCATCCCTATTGCTTCAATCTTCATCCTTTGACTGGCACATCTATGGCCCATACATCAGAACTGGTACTGCCGTCACATTTTCGTACTGCCTCTTTTCTAACTTTTTTGAGGTATGTACGATTTATAGTACCTATCGCCTGCTGGAACTTTTGCATTTTTTATACTTGGTCATTGCTTATAATATATGAGTCCTCACATTCCAGATATTTAAAGGTATTTATTTGTTTACCATCAATTATTATTTTTCTCTTAAATGCTCCTCACCATGGAATGCCATTCTCTTAGTTTCACCTCTAGATATGCCTCTATCTAAATTGTCTTCTGAGTAGGCTACGATTATTTGATCACCTGCAGACTGAAGCGTATTTGTAACTTTATTACTAAACTTAAAATGGTGCAAAACGTTATTCTGTCGTTACATATTTTGAATTACTTTTATTAGATGCTTGGGTATACCATTCTCTTCTAAAATTTCCCATAATGTAAGACCGTTTATTTTGTCAAAATCTTCTCATAGCCAATAGCCGTGGAATGAATGTATTCTCTGTGTTTCCCAATAATTTAACAGACTGGAAAATTCCTTAGCCAGATCTTCCGATCCGAAACCCGTTCTGTTCTTCCTTAAGAAACGTTTCCGAGATTTTAGTCTATATGTTATTATTTTCGCATGTATCTTCTACTAGCATACTACTTCCATAAGTGTCACATATTCTGCGATCCATTTTTTTAAATAATGAAGTTACAATGCAGTTTGCTAGTCTTCTGGTATGTCACTACATTCCCCAAAAGTTATTCACAAAATTCAGCAAACTTATGAGTTATGATTTCGAACTCTGAGTTCTTCCACTGGTGTAAGATCAATATTCTCGTCGCTAACCGCAGCTTTCATATTTTGCTCATCACCTACCCATAGTTATAGAAAATAATCCTGCCACTTTTTTATGAAATAGATTTAATTTGAACCACATCTCCTTCATCTTTATCGATAGTGTTCACCATTTTACAGGCTTCAATTTTTTCCCGTGTACATCATGGCTCACTTCACTCGGAAAATATTCCAGTTTCGTTGTTTTATTTTTCTTGTGTCTCTTCTGACCACTACTGTGTGCCGCTTATACTATATATATTCCTCTATATATTCTTCAATCGTAGATATTTCAGGTTGGCCTGTTTGTTACATTTTATGATGCCTGGTAGTTTCTGGTTCCAGACTGGGAATCTCATTTTCTTTTTATCTTTCTTCTTTTCCCCAAAAGCATCTCCAGCAGCTACGTTTATTGTTCTTACTATTTCCTTCCACTCCGCGTTAACGTTGTATGTCTCTTTCACATGTTTTCACCTAAATGTTTCCTGTGCAATCATCTAATGCTTCCATCTTGTAGCAAATGAATTCTATAAACTTCTTTTCATGTTTGCCCGTCGACTGTACATACATGAAAAAACGTTTTGCATCACCCTGGATCCCCGAACTCGTGAAGAGGTTGTCTGTGCATATTGTATCACAGACACAGTCTCTTTAACTGTTCACAGATGTCACAAAACCTGCCCAGAGATTCAAAAAACCATGCATTGGCAGCGTATAATAGACGGAAGGGGTCAGACAGCCGATCAGTTCCAGTCATTGCATCAGGAAGGAAGTATAGGGCTAATGTTGTCTGTAGTTCAACAACGCCTTGACTGTCAATACCGCGGTTCGATAGCATCCGCTTTGTTACTTTGTGCCAGGAAGGGCTCTCAACAAGCGAAATGTCCAGGTGTATCAGAGTGAACCAAAGCGATGTTGTTCGGACATGAAGGAGATACAGAGAGAGAGACAGGAACTGTCGATGACATGGCTCGCTCAGGCCGCCCAAGGGCTACTGCGGCAGTGAATGACCATTACCTATGGATTATGGCTCGGAGGAACCCTGACAGCAATGCCACCATGTTGAATAATGCTTTTCGTGCAGCCGCATGACGACGTGTTACGACTCGAACTGCGCACAATAGGCTGCATGATGCGCATCTTCACTAACGAGCGTCGCCGGCCGTGGTGGCCGAGCGGTTCTAGGCGCTACAGTCTCGAACCGCGCGATCGCTACGGTCGCAGTTTCGAATCCTGCCTCGGGCATGGATGTGTTTGATGTCCTTAGGTTAGTTAGGTTTAAGTAGTTCTAAGTTCTAGGGGACTGATGACCTTAGAAGTTAAGTCCCATAGTGCTCAGAGCCATTTGAACCATTTTTCACTCCCGACGTCCATGGCGAGGTCCATATGACACCTAGCAGCGCGGTACAGATGGGCCAAACATCATTCCAAATGCACCGCCCAGGATTGGCATCACGTTCTCTTCAGCGGTGAGTGTCGCATATGCCTTCAACTAGACAATCGTCGGAGACGTGTTTGGAGGCAACCCGGTCACGCTGAAAGCCTTAGACACACTGTCCAGCGAGTGCAGCATGGTGGAGGTTCCCTGAAGTTTTGGGGTGGCATTATGTCAGGCCGACGTACGCCGCTGGTTATCATGGAAGGCGCAGTAATGGCTGTACGATACGTGGATGCCATCCTCCGACCGATAGTGGAACCACATCGGCAGCATATTGGCGAGGCATTCGTCTTCAGGGACCACAATTTGCGTCTCCAACGTGCACATCTTGTGAATGACTTCCTTAAGTATAACGACATCACTCGACTATAGTGGCTAGCGTGTTCTCCAGACATGAACCCTATCGAACATGCCTGGGATAGATTCAAAAGGTCTGTTTATGAAAGATGTGACCCACCAACCATTGTGAGGGATTTAAGCCGAAAGGCCCTTGAGGAGTGGGACAATATGGACGAACAGTTCCTTGATGAACTTATGGATAGTACGCCATGACGAATATAGCAATGCATCAGTGCTAGATGACGTGGTACTGGGTATTAGATGTACCGGTGTGAACAGCAATCTGGATCACCACCTCTGCAGGACTCGCTGTATGGTGGTACAACATGCAGTGTGTGGTTTTCATTAGCTATACAAAGGGCGAAGTGATGTTTATGTACGTATCTATTCCAATTTTCTACACAGGTTGCTGAACTCTCGGCGCCGAGGTGATGCAATACTTTTTTTGATGTGTGCATTTTTATTGCTATACAGTGAGACTCTTAGTTTTAATGTTACCAGAAAATGGTCAGTACTAACATTATAACCTCTGTAATATCTCTTCATGGAATCGCTTTCTCATTTGTAGTAACAGGCTATTACAAATGTAATGCTCGTAGCACTCCATGTAAATTTATGACTAGCTTTATGGGGGGAAAGCTATTCGTTATTCTTAAATGGCTGAAGGCAAAACAGTCACCTAACTGATCTCATCTGTAGTCTTTAGTGTATTCTCCCTGCGGCCCTACTATTCCTTTAACGGTAGATTCACATATCTTATATCCTCACATAGAAATCTACAGCAATTATTATATATCGTTTTTCGTCTGATTCCTGCTGAAAAGACCTTTCTGGCTAGGGAGGCCATGCCAAATCTTACGCTCCATCCAGTACAGCTCTCTGGATCGTAGCAGAGTGCACAAACTTCCTCGCCACGGTAAGCGGCAGTCATCGAGGGAGAAATCCGGTACTATAAAACAGAAATTTCGATGTATTGTTTCCTCAAATACTGTACTTACATTTCCAAGTCTAGCCTCGGTGTGATTCGCCAACGCCAGTGGACCAATAGTTCTTCTCGTTTTTCTCCTTTTCTTCACCTAACTGTGAAAGATGTGTGTTACGCTGTAGCAGTCCAAATAATTTTCCTTTAATGATTTTTGTTAACTGTTGTCAGTGATTGATGAAAAGCACTTTTACGTTAAAAATTGGTATTTCATGTTTACACCATCGATGACCTGGCGATAGCAAATGTTATTTAAATGAGGCATATAAACGGTCCAGGCACGTTAAAGCGACCACCGCCGTTGTTCGACGTTAACATGCAGTAGCCACTCACAGATGGTAGGTGGCAGCACTAGCAGTGGATGTATATACTCGTAAAGCGTGTCGGGAGGCGCAAAAAACGGAGCGATTTGTCTGTTGTCCAGAAGGGCATGATCGCTGGCTTTGCGACGAGGGTCGAATAATTTCCGAAACTGCGAAGTTTGTAAACAATTCGCATGCAGCCGTGGTTAAAGGATACCGTTAATTGCAAAATGCCTAAGTTGCAGAAGGAATGGGTTTCTCTACGCCCTATTGTCAGTAATTTGAGTGCACCCACTTATAACCTGAGGAAGTATTTATCATCTGGTCTCAGTTCATATGTTCACAAGTGTGAACACCATATCTCCGTTTCGGTGGATTTTATTCGACGATTGAAATCTTTGAGGCTGAGTCCTTCAGATCTATTAGCGAGTTTTGTTGTGTTATCTCTGTGTACACGAGTCCCTCTGGAAGAGCCCATTAGTTTGATTAGTGAAAAACTGGAAGAAGTGTTGGTGAAAGTTTGTCGTCATGTGCTGACATCCACGTATTTTCATTTAACGTAAAGATTTTTGAACAGAATGACGGAGTGGCTATGGTAGTGATTTATCACCCATAGTAGCCAGATTATTTATGGGGGACTTAGAGGATATGGCACTTTGGACTTCGGCTTTGCAACCAACGTGCTTCTGGAGATATTGTGGATGATACTTTTTCGTCTGGCCACATGGACGTAAAGCTCTTAATAGATTTTAAGACTACTTCAACTGTCTTCATCCCCGCATTAAATTTACCACGGAGGTTGAAAGTGGTGGTGAGCCCTGCGCGGCTCGCGGTCATATCGTATATTTCTCGTCATCTTGTTTTTATTGTTCTGTCGCCTCTTTCATATTCAATTATTTTGGCGTCACTATGTTGCTGGTTTGCTTACCCGCGAGTGGTAGTAGCAGCGCTTATCGATGAGTGCACTGTCGAACTATCTTTGGAGCGACCGTTAGTATTTCCGGGTCGTCGTCTGTCGGGAATTCAGTCGGGGACGAATCAGGAGTCGGGGACGGAGCAGCAGTTCATACGGAGCGCCAGTGAGGTACGGGCAGCCAGTACTCGCCTACTGCTGGCGACAGACATGCACTGTCCGACGGGAGGAGACTGGAGCGAGAACGACCGCTGATTGGTCGTTCGGTCAGTCGTCTCATCGGGCCACTTGTACTTGGTCCTTTGACCGTCTCTGGGCCTCGTCAGTTGGTCATCTTGCCGGACGTGGGCAACACCGACTCAAAGGAAGGCCTCGGCGCTTGTTCGTGACGTCACGACGGCTAGGCACCGCGAGCTCCAGGTCTGTTGCAGGCAGAAACGCCTGGGCGTGCTAATCACTATAAATCTCTTATTTTTGGACAAAGTGTTTGGTATCGTTTACAGTTTTATTTAGATGAAAGATATTCTTACTATCGTAAAGCTACAAATCAAGATCATAGTTCTGTATTACTGAATCCTGTCGAAACAAACGTAGATCAATACGAGAAGATGCTTTGCCCCATTGCAAGCTTCGGAAATTTCACATTCAAGTAACTATATTTACTTCACCCATTTTGTTATCGAAACTTACCCAAACCCCCGTACAATTAACTCGTTTCTTTTATTTATTTATTTTCGTTTGACATCGTCACTGGAAATGTGAACTAATTTACATGTGTAAATGTCCAACTGTTGCCAGTCATTATACAGTCGTTTTCAACGAAAGGAATTCTAAACAGGAAACAAAATAGCTTTTTTAAACATGCACATTAGAAAAGATAAATATTCCCCTCTTGCAACTGAAAGGAGAAACTTTATAAGATAAAAAAAATTTATTTGATAAAACAAGTATCTCTCTTTTGCCTCTTCTTCTATCCCCCACCCCCTCCCCCAACGTGTACAATCGCAAGATATTTCATTAACATTCAGTGCTCCTCGCCCCATAGTCAACCAAGATACCTAAAGAAGAGCACCAATATGTCCACAGTTCCTTGTAAAAACAGCCCAGTACAAATGTAACTTCCTCAGATTTACAAATAAGGTAAAGAAGCACGAATTCTGTTGCCGCTGGACCATGAAGTTGTTTTTGTATGTCAATCCTTAAATCAGGTGGAAATTTAAGCACAGGAGTACACTATTTGTTAAGAAGTGTAATGGATTGCACGATTAATTGATTTCAGAAATCTCTCAGAACAATGCGTGCTGGTCAACTATCGCCAATAGTTTCACATTTTCCTGTGTCAGAGAGGGAGACACCACCATTATGAGTATGCCTGCAACAGACCTGGCGTTCGCCGTGCCTAGCTGACGTGACGTCACCAACAAGCGCCGAGGCCTTCCTTTGAGTCGGTGTTGACGTGGGTCGGTTCCTTCCTTGTGCAGAGACGTCGGGTGGCCAACGGGCAAGTGTTCTGTATGCATGGTTCGGTCAGAGCCAGTGTGCCCGGGTCGCCGTGTCTCCGAGTTCCGAAAGGACATCAAGGGAGTCGCGATGGAGCTGCTGTGAGCTCTGGACAGCCATGACTCGTCCGACCGTTGCCGACACACACAACTTAAGTGAAGACGACCTTGGCTGGTCGTTCGGTCGGTCGTCTCATCGGACGACGTGTATTTGGTTGCCGACCACTTATGGAAACTGTGTGTGTCGACTTGTGGTTTCTCCTTGCTGTTCCACAGTGATTGCTTTTAGGATTGTTCGAGTTCTTGTGGAAGTTTTTTCGTGCAACTGAGTCTAGCGTGTGTGATTTCGACTGAGCTGTTATGTTAATGCTGCCTGTGCACAGGAGTTGTCAGTCGGTCGGTTGGGACACAGTCCGGCATGGCATTAGTTCGACAGCCTTGGTGTTAGTTTATATTTTTGAGTGGTTATTGTGCCTTGTCTGTATATAAACGCCAATTTTGAAGACGTAGAGCTGCTAGTATCTTCGTCCTCGCTGATGTTTTCCGTTGGTCGGGCGGAAGGGGATTGATTAGGTTCAGCTGCCCCTGGGTCGAGTTGCCTTCCGATTCTTTAGTATTACTTTTGGCTGCCTATCTCACCCAATCTTATGTTACAGCTACCTACCCAGACCGCCTGTTGGAACACTTCTGAACACCACTGTCCGTTGTTCTGGATTGCTATTTTGTTGTAGTCTCAAGTACTGTGCGAGGCCTTCAGCCGTGTCTTCTTCTTCTTTCTTCTTTCGTTTCACCCTCTTTGGGGTACGCTGGATCAATCATTTCTTTGTGCGTTGTTCTTTTCTTAGGGCCCAGTATTTCTTCATTCTTTCTGATCTTCTTCTCCTCTCTTCTTCCGAAATGAAGGATTTGGACTTTTGTGTGGATTTGTCTTGGAACCTTATGTTTTCATCTTTAGTAATTAATTTAGCAGTTCGATCAATAAGTGAATTTTCTGAAATATTTAATTCCACTAGGTCTTTCTCAGTTTCTTTAAACCAGTTGGGCTTCGTTTACGGAAGAAGTCAAAGATTTGTTTAGTTAATCTGTTGGAATTCATTCTGAGAAGATGACCATAAAAATTTATTCTCCTTTTTCGCATAGAATCTGAAAGTTTTTCAATTTTCTTGTAGAGAGTTTCATTTTTAATGTATATAATCTTATTGTCTTGAAATTTTGGCCCAATGATTTTTCTTAAAATTTTTCTTTCCTTTATCTCAAGTTTCTCCATTTGGCCTTTGAAATTCATGTTAAGTGTTTCTGCTGCATACAGTGCTTCTGGCTTAATCACTGTCTTGTAATGTGTAATTTTGGACCCCCATGAAAGGGATTTTTTGTTGTATGTATTTTTTGTTAGTTGGAAGGCCAGTTCAAGTTTATTTTTTCTGGATTCCATTGCTTTGCTTTCCCCAGCATTCCAAGTAATCCGTTCTCCGAGATATTTGAATTCTTTTACTATTTCAATCTTCTGTTCTTGAACTTTGAGGTATTTACATGAGTGCTTGATGTTTGTCAATATCTTAGTTTTTTCAGGGGAGATGTGAAGACCAATTTTAGCTGCTTGTTTCTTTAGTTCAAGGATTTGCTCCCGTGCTTCTTCCATTGTTTCAGCAAACAGGGCCATATCATCTGCAAAAGCAATGCAATTTACTTTAAGGTTCTTCTTTTTGCAACCCAGTCTTATACCACTCTTAATATTTGTGTTCCATTCTCTGACTACTTTCTCAAGAGCACAATTGAACAGCAACGGTGAGAGCCCATCGCCCTGTCGCACTCCCGTTTTTATTTCAAAGGGTTCCGATAGTTCGCCCATAAATTTAACTTTCGAAAATGTATTCGTAAGGGTCGCTTTTATAATATTAGTTGTTTTCTTATCCAAACCCATTTCTTCCAGGACTGATAACAGAGATTCTCTATCAATCGAGTCATATGCTTTTTTGAAATCAATGAAGGAGATTACGTATGTCTTTGCCCTTGATTTTTGGTAAGCCATGATGTTTTTGAGGTTTAGTGTTTGTTCCGAACATGATCTACCCTTTCTAAAACCTCCCTGGTATTCCCCGATTTGCGGATCCAATTGCGGCTCTGCCCTGTTCAAAAGGACTTTAGAAAGAATCTTGTACGTTATATCCAGCAGTGATATTCCTCTGTAATTGTTGGGGTCTGTCTTCACACCTTTCTTATGGATAGGGTGGATGAGAGCTGTTCTCCATTCTGTGGGGATCTCTTCTTCTTTCCAGATTTGATCGAAAACACATTTTAGGGATGTAACTGCATTTTTGTCAGCCTTTTTCCATAGTTCGGCCACTATTTGATTTTCTCCGGACGCCTTGTTGTTTTTAAGTTCTGAGATGACCTTCTGTAGTTCTTCAGTCGTCGGTGGTTCTGAATCCGGCTTCTCACGGTTGTTTGGAATGGATTCAAATTTTTCAAGGATGGGTTCACAATTCAAGAGTTTCTCAAAGTAGCCTGCTAGTATTTTGCAGTTTTCCGTGTTGTTGTGAGCGATGGTCCCATTTACATCTCGAAATTGGAGGGTGGGTGCTTTGTATCTTGATAACCTTTGTTTGAAAGTTCTGTAAAAGCTCCTTGTGTTGTTTTTAGCCAATTCTTCATCAATTTGGAGGAGAGTTTTGTTTTCATGTGTCTTCTTAATCCTTTTTATATTTTTATCTACCAGTTTTCTAACTGTAATGAAATTCAGTCTACTTTCTTCTGTTTTCTGTGATTGCCAATTTTGCCATGCCTGTTTTCTCGTTTCAATGAGGGCATCACATTCCAGCGACCACCAGGCATGTTTTTTACTTTTTTTGTTAGGTGGTATCCGTTCAGCTGTAGTAATGAGATTTTCCTTGATATCCCCCCAGCTTTGTGTCTGAATGGTTTCTGTTGCTTTTGTAAATTCATCTGAATTTAATATCTTTTCTGTGCTATATTTCCGTCCCTTAATTTGTTTCATGCTGCGTTTCCTGTTTGGGATGACTTTGAACTTAATTTTAGAAAGGTAATGGTCTGAATCCAAGTTTGCACCCCTGAGTACCCTAACGTTCATGATTTCTTTGCTAGAAATCTTCTTAATTGCGACATGATCAAGTTGAAATTCCCCAAGGCTAGGATTTGGGGATACCCATGTTTTTTGTCTTCGTGGTAGTTTTTTGAAAGCTGTGGATTTAAGAATTAAATTGTGTGCTTGGCAAAGTTCTATTAGTCTCTCACCATTTCTGTTTGTTCTCTTGTGCGCAGGATAGTTTCCAACTATTTTCTTATATCTTTTTTCTTTACCAATCTGTGCATTAAAATCTCCAAGAAGAATGATGATGTTTTTATCTGGAATTTTCTGAATAATATCATCTAGATGATTCCAAAAGGCCTCCACTTTTTCTTTGTTTTTCCTGTTATCCTCGTTTATAGGGACATGTGCATTGATAATTGTGTAGATTTTGTTTGTGCTTGTGAATGTAAGACTTGAGATTCTTTCTGATTGGGAATCAAAGCCAACTATGGAGTTCAAGATTTGTTTGTTGATTATAAAGGCTGTACCAAGATGTGGTACATTTTTCATTACTCTCGGTCCCACTTTCCCTTTGTATATCCTAAAACCTTCGGAATCGAAGGTATCTGTATCCATGTATCGTGTCTCTTGAATGGCTGTTATGAGTATGTTGTGGTTCTTTAGCGTATCTGTTAGATGTTTTAGTTTTCCGGTTTTCAACAATGAGTTTGCATTGAAAGTTGCTAGGTACGTTGATTGCCTATATTGAAATTTGGATGAGATTCCAAGACACTCCGACTTGTCTTTGTGCAATGTTGCAGACTCCCCAGAATCCGAATGTCTGCTGACGTACTGGCGTACGGTGGATCGTCCACCTGGGGTAAAATAGTTTACATCACACACTTCCATGATTGATGAAAGTTATTTTGGGTGTGGCCCAAAGGCCACAAAACGTACAACCAAGATTGTGAGTCCTGGAGGTAGTTCTTCCGCTCTCTCCGCCGTTGGGAATCTGAACTTTCTCTTCCGCCTTTGAGACCGTTGACCAGGTTTCACCTAGTAACCCTAGGCAGGGGCCCTTACAGGGTGCTACCTTCAGCCGTGTATTAATTTAGTTTGTTTTAATTTTCAGTACGTGGCCTTCAGCCAAGCCTTTACGTCAAATATTTTTAAGATAATGCCTTCAGCCGTGTGTATTGTTTAAAGCAATTTTAATAACTTGTGTTGGGGCCTTCATCCGTGTTGTTTTTGAATCCTTTTAAGAGCATGTTTCATTAAGTGTCTTTAGGAAAATAAAGTTTGTGTTTGGTGCAACTAACAGTAACTGATCCTGGCCCCTTTCCACATCTACAACCTGATCCGCTCTGTCCTGCAATAGCCAGATTTCAGATGGGATGCTTTCATTTTTAGACGTTACAGTTTATAAAAAGCAGGTGGCACTTTGGGACACAGTGTTCACCGAAAGCTGACGCACACAGATTGGTATCTGCATTCTAAGAGTTTTCATCAACCACACCAACGCAGTGGTATCCTTAGGATTTTGGTACGCAGAACATCCGCCATTTCCGACGCGGACAGCTTAACCCATGAACTTGTGCATTCTGTTTCTAAGGAAAATGGATACTCTGACAAGCAGATTCATCGGGATATGGATTCTGGACCATCGCTGGAGGTGCATGAAGTGGAATATATATCCGTGGCCTTTCTCCCTTTTGCTGGAGGCATATCGTTTAAGAATGGAGGGATTTTAAGGAATTTTAGGGCACTACCCGGCTCTGTGAAAGATGATTCGGGGCTTAGGAAACCTGGTGTATACAAAATTCCGTGTCAATGTGGGAAGGCTTACATCGGCAGTTCGATTCGCACAGTTCATGGCAGGTGTGTGGAACTTCAGCGCCATATGAGGCTACAACAGCCGGAAAAATCAGCAGTAGCAGAACACCGCTTAAGTGAATTTTGACTAAACTGTGATAGTTGCCAACACTTCCGGTTTTAAGGTGAGTATCTATAAAGAGGCAACTGAAATTTGATTGGCGGACAGTTACATTAACAGAGACAATGGGTTTCCTCTTAGTAGTACGTGGAATCCAGTACTATCCCGCATCAAAATAGAACGTTCTTTAGCGTGGCCCTGAGTGCGACATATTGTTGCCGCCAGTGTTCTGCTAAGGGCCGCGCCACCTCCTGGTCTTGGAGGGCAGCAACCGTGGTATGCGCCGTGTACTGTACGGTGGCCTATATAGGATGTCGATTTGCAGCCTGGCGTCAGTTCTCAGCGGGACTCACCAGCAGAAGTAGCATTCCTCTGAAGATGGCGACCAGATGGATCGCCGAAATATCGAATCGAATTGATTTTAGGATCCGGCAGCAAACCCGAAGAGACTTTCCAAATAGCGCTATTCTGAACGATAGCTGTGGAGATGTATAAATGTGAATACAAGTTGAGCAACTGAGCGCCCGAATGGGCCAAAGGGTCTCCTTAACGAGCGCTCAGCGAACGTTACTACGTATGGGCATTCGCAGCAAGCACCTGCTTCATGCAGCCACGCGGGCTACGAAGGCTGGGACTTGTGCGCCAATGCCCGATTACTTTGACAATTGGTATTTCATGTTCACATCATCGATGGCCTGGAGATAGCAGTTACTTGTCAAATGTTATGTAAGTGAGCCATATACAAGGTCCAGTCACACTGAAGCGACCACCGCCGGTGTTCGACCTCCACAGCTGAACGTACACTGAGGGCGATAGGTGATTGAACCGTGAAAATTTACTTTCAGAACCTTCTCTTGAAGCATTTACTTTATTTACTAGCGATTGGAAGAGCAGTTGAACGGAATGAATAGTGTCTTGAAGGGAGGATATAAGCTGAAAATCAACAAAAGCAAAACGAGGATAATGGAATGTCGTCGAATTAAGTCGGGCGATGCTGAGGGAATTAGATTAGGAAATGAGACACTTAAAGTAGTAAAGGAGTTTTGCTATTTGGGGAGCAAAGTAACTGATGATGGTCGAAGTAGAGAGGATATAAAATGTAGACTGGCAATGACAAGGAAAGCGTTTCTGAAGAAGAGAAATTTTTTAACATCGAGTATAGATTTAAATGTCAGGAATCCGTCTCTGAAAGTATTTGTATAGAGTGTAGCCATGAATGGAAGTGAAACATGGACGATAAATAGTTTGGACAAGAAGAGAATAGAAGCCTTTGAAATGTGGTGTTACAGAAGAATGCTGAAGATTAGATTGGTTGATCACGTAACTAATGAGGAAGTATTGAATAGGGTTGGGGAGAAGAGGAGTTTGTGGCACAACTTGACCAGAAGAAGGGATCGGTTGGTAGGACATGTTCTCAGCCATCAAGGGATCACCAATTTAGTATTGGAGGGCAGCGTGGAGGGTAAAAATCGTAGAGTGAGACCAAGAGACGAATACACTAAACAGATTCAGAAGGATGTAGGCTGCAGTACGTATTGGGAGATGAAGAAGCTTGCACAGGATAGAGTAGCATGGAGAGCTGCATCAAACCAGTCTCAGGACTGAAGACCACAACAACAACAACTAGCGATTCATCAGGAACATTAACACACTATGTGAGCGTGGAAGTGGTTGCCAAGGAGTAACAGATCGAAACAAATTAAATTTCAACCAATGGAAATTTTATTCATAAAAGCCTTTTCAAAAACAGATTTAAAATTTATAAGCAAAATTTATAAGCACCCTCGAAATATCAAGTTACAATTTAACAAATGTGAATTTTATTCCTAAAAGCTTTTTATTTTTGTCACCGTAGGAGCCTTCGGGCTGAGAAACTTCCGCCCCCTTTAAACACGGCCGTAATCACGACCGCTCACAACAACCTCTGAAAAACTACACTGGTGCAAACCTGCAACACACTAGATTACTTTAAACTAAAATTTTTAACAACTCACAAAAACACATTAACTATGCACCCGGTAAGAGGGATGGTTCAAATGGCTCTGAGCACTATGCGACTTAACTTCTGAGGTCATCAGTAGCCTAGAACAGAACTAATTAAACCTAACTAACCTAAGGACATCACACGCATCCATGCCCGAGGCAGGATTCGAACGTGCGACCGTAGCCGTCGCTCGGTTCCAGACTGTAGCGCCTAGAACCGCACGGCCACTCCGGCAGGCTAATAGGGATGGAATTTGTACAAACACTCACACTAAGAACTTATTTTCCACCAAAAGCGCTATTTGTTTTTAAAAGGGATCTTACGGTGGAAGGGTGGCCACTTTATAAAAATTACTATTTAAATAAAACCCATGAAATTCAGACTTACATAAAGTGTACAACATGCTCTACATTACACACATATACCGCCGCGCAAGGTGATAGGCAAGATAAAAACATATTTCAGGAATTCGGCCCTTACCCAAATTCTATAAATTCGTTTAACACCGAATCCGACAAACATAACAGAGGCAACTATTAACGTATAGTAGATTGACAGGGGGGGGGGGGGGGGTTACTAAACAACGCGAACCGCAGATTGCTCTAAACCTCCCCATTTTCACAAGGGAAAAACGGACCGCCCAATTCAAAATAACCACCTTCCCGCTGGTGGGCAAACGGAGAAGAATGGTGGAACGACCCCAAAACATAGCGGCTGGTGACCTCACGAAGAAGACAAGTAGATTTTAACAAGTAAGTGAAACAACATATCTCCAGTAACTTCTAATAAACTGCGATTGCTGGCGAAGTCCTGGCGCAGCGCCCCTAACGCTCTCCCGAACTGTCCGCTGCCAGCCGCTTCAACGGACGCAGGAAGGCGCGCCGATCTCCCGTCGCATGTCGTCGCAGCTCACCCCGGCCAGCCCGATGTCGAGGTTCCGCTCCTGTTGCTCTCTTCTCAATCGCGAAGCCACTACCCCTTTCTATACCGCGTTGCCCACTGGACTCACGTGGGGACCTCACATGAGTCAACGCTCAAGGCGGACAAGTCATCTCGTGTCTCAGTGCGCGACCAACCTACCGTCCAATCCCACCGCCAATGACCGGTGCCCGAGCAACTCGAGCAGACTGGCGGCCTAACGCGCAGACTCAGATGCAGGAACTCAGCCCAGACCGGGCGACAACTGGCTGAGATCTGTTACTGGTGGAGTGAAAAGACTCTCATTTTCTGACTTAAAGTTTGATTCAAACGAGAGACATACTCGCACTCCGACGACGGACAGACACTGACTGCTCCACACTGAGCCGGCTGCCTAACTAACTAGACTCGCCTCGACTGACTGACTCACCGAATCACCGACTGCCAGACGGAGCGACTGACAGACTGACCAGACTCCCCTGACCCAGACTGACCCTCTGCGGAGCTCATAGCGCCCCTTAAATGCACATGAACAGGCACCCTTTCCCCTTTCCCACCAGAGGGAGACACCAAAGCTGCGATTGCCACAGCGGCGCCACCGCCAGCAACGGAGGTCGACTGCTTTACACTACGCGCTGCGGCGCGCTTTTCAAAACAGCAATTTTTACTACGGCTCAGTGACCTTTTCGGTTGAAGAACGTTTTGTGGTCCATCAGACAGGTGTCAAACATCCTGCAAATATCCACTGGGTGATTTCGTCAATCTGGAAGGCACAATGGATCAAGAAAAGTATGCATCATTCCTTGCGGACTCCCCCCCCCCGCCTCACACACAATGTGTTTTTCCTCCACATAATGGCATCTCGCATCTACCAGTAAGACAATGCAACGTGTCACAAAACTGGCAGGATACGTGCGTGGTTCGGAGAGCACCATGATAAGTTTTGAGTACTTCACAAACTCCACTGGTTTAAACACAATCGAGAACCTGCGACGACACGACCTCTATCAGGCTGTTCGCGCTGTGGATCTCCAAGCGAGAAACCTACCGCTGCTGCTCGTGACATTGCTCCACATCCCTGTCAGTACCTGCCAGGAACCTCAATGACTCCCTTGCTGCATCTCTCGAAGCGGTTTGCGTTGCAAAGGGTGATTATTTGAGCTTCTGACATGTGGTCGCATTACTGTGACTGGACAATATACTAACGTGTTATAAAACAACTCTATATCCGAAAAATAAAATCATGGAAGGTAATATGAAAGTAAGAGGTAATGAGAAAGTGATCAGCAGCTGCATTATCAGATGCGGAGTAGCAATTAACACGACGTCTGCAAACACATTAAGAACCGTAATAGGACTAGACTAGCTTAGAAACTGGTCTTGTTTTTATAAGGTTGGGACTCTGCCTGAAAATAATATTGCCCTACGTCGAATTTTATTTTTGTTGCAAAAATTACAAGATCATTTTCCACTTAAATGAAAACACAGACAGAGTAGCGGGTTGCGGGATCGTATTGTATTTAACATACTGCAACATGTTTCAAGCGTTAAAACTTTTCTTCTATAGTGAACAAACGAGATATTAGTGTCTCTAATAAAAGCGCACCAAAGCAACATTCAAAACTGTCTTCACCCCATAGAGCGTATGGTATCAGATACAACAAACAATGTGGTACTGCTTCACACAAGACATCACTGGATATCGATTTCTAGTCACTCACTGTCCCCCCTCACCCCTAAAACCACCACCCAACAAGTACCCCAATAGCCACTCCAGCAGCAGTAGAGGTATGAAGAAAGCTGAGCTATTTTTATTTTGGTTTAATATATATTGTCGTTAAGAAACATATCTGTAAACGAATGATGATGAACAAAACATGCTTGAAACGTACTGCAATGTGTTGGAGATAAAATAAATATACGTGAGTGATAACTAAAAATTTTGCCTGCATGCCCACACTTACTTAATGTAAATTTGTATTCATGTATTAACTGTGTAAGGTATCAATGAGTGTAGAGTTGCATATTTATCAACAAATCACATGGATGAAGAGTAGGAACTACACATCATTAATCGCCCCCTTAAATCACCGTAATACACCTACTAGACAGAAAGGTATGATAGAGGTAGTGGAAGATGCGAAGCTGTGAAGGTGGATAGGTCAATAGCCTTCGAAAGACAAGGAACCGTGGTTCGAGTCAGGTCCGTTTTAGTCTACAAGGATATTTCTAAACAGCGCAATCTCCGCGGTCAAAGTTCATTCAGGAGACTGTAATGGACATTTCAGCATAAGATGTCTCTTCACCTGGCTAAGCAGTCAACACCCTACTCGATATTTCAGCGCAGGATGTCTTCACAAGATTTTTGAGAATCTGGTAAAACAGACCTAAAATTTTGGAAGAGTGTTGATTGAAAAAATAGATGTTCAGTGGGTGAATGACATCATATGATAACCTATGCATATTGTCACATCACCCTTTATTAGAAAGCAAAAGACAACTAGATACCTGGCAAAGCGTCGCACTGGATGTGTTCCTATACCGACTTGTTACACTGTAGGCTACATGCCACATGACTGCCATACGACTTAAGAGAGGAGCTGAGGTGTCGACACACCGGTCCTGCAGTAGGTAATGTCAGTGAAGTTAACGTTGTGGTGGCCTCTGAACTTCTACATTGGCTGTTTCGGTTTTGCCTAACTTCCTTTGCTTGCTACCTAGGTGACATGAGGATGGAATGTAATATTTCATTGGGATTAATAACTGAATATTGACAGGTCGTCCATTCAGTCATTACCATAGTCCTTAACCATATGGTTGGCTTTTCTCACATTTCGACATCCGCGGACTCAGAAATCCAGTCTTTAGATAGCGACCACGATCGAAAACTTCTTCTCTTGACCCAATATGCCAAATATAAGCCTTTTCCGGTATTACTTATACTGCGCGAGGGAAGAGTGTAGAGTCGAACAATAAATACAACGTTTTTTATCGCCAGATTCAAGCAGTTGGCTATCTCAGAGATAACATCCCAACCACCAAAGGCCAGTACTTGACAGTAAAAAACCGCTCTGTCCACGAAGGGTTCTTTTTGGGAGGTGGGGGGGAGGGGGGAATTATCAGTATTCTGACCAGTTTGAAGTAAACCGGGTTTGATGCTGACCGCCACGAATTCCACTCCTGCACTAACCTATTCATTTTTCAGCTTATGTCCTCAATTATTTGTTAGATGTCTTCCGATTTCTGTCCTACCCTAAAGATTTTACCCCCTGCGTTCCTTCTAGTACTACGGAGGTAATTCTCTGAGGCCTAAAAAATGTACTCTCATCTTGTCCCTCCTCGTTATCAGTGTTTTCCATTCGTTCCTTCCTTCGCCAATTGTGCAGAGAGCGACATCATCACTTATCAGTCCACCTGATTTTCAAAATTGTTCTCTATCTCTACACCTCAAATGCTTCGTTATATGCTGTCCTGGTTTTCCTGCTGTCCGTGACTGACTACCATACAATGCTGTGCTCCAAATGTAATTTCTCAGAAATACCGCCGCGCGGGATTAGCCGATCGGTCTAGGGCGCTGCAGTCATGGACTGTGCGGCTGGTCCCGGCGGAGGTTCGAGTCCTCCCTCGGGCATGCGTGTGTGTGTTTGTCCTTAGGATAATTTAGGTTAAGTAGTGTGTAAGCTTAGGGACTGATGACCTTAGCAGTTAAGTCCCATAAGATTTCACTCACATTTTTTTCAGAAATACCTTCGTCAAATTTTGGCCTATGTTTTACGCTAGTAGACTTCTCTTGGCCAGGAAAGCCCTTTCAGCAAATACTAGTCTACTTTTTATGTCCTCCTTGATTCGCCTCTCATGGGTTATTTTGCTACATGATGTTTCCCCATGCTCTCATGTCTGCTCCGTACTTCTAATTATTTTCGTCTTTCTTCGGTTTACTCGCGTCCATATTCAGTACTCAACAGGCTGTTCATTCCACTCAACAGATCCCGTAATTTGTGACACTTTCACTGAGGGTAGCAACGTCATCAGCGAATTTTATCACTGATATCCTTTCGCGTTGAATTTTAATCCAACTTTTGAACCGTTCTTCCAGTCCCGTCATTTCTTCTTTGATGTGCAGATTGAACAGAAGCGGAGAAAGGCTGTATTCCTGTCTTCCACCCTTTCTAATCCGAGTACTTCTTTCTTGGGCATCCAGTATTATTTCTCTTTGTTAGTTCTTTTATATACTGTTTATTACCCATTTTTCCGCTTAGTTCGGGGTGGTCTAGCGGTTCTAGGCGCTATAGTCTGGAACCACGCTACCGTTACGGTCGCAGGTTCGAATCCTGCCTCGGGCATGGATGTGTGTGATGTCCTTAGGTTAGTTAGGTTTAAGTAGTTCTAAGTTCTAGGGGACTGATGACCTCAGAAGTTAAGTCCCATAGTGCTCAGAGCCATTTGAACCATTTTCCGCTTTGTTTACTTCTATTTTCCTCAAAATTTCGAGCAACCACCTCTTTTTAAATTGCCCAAGTTACTCTATTGCAAGAGCATTAACTACACGCCTATAATATTGGAGCGCACATTCGTTACCACAGTTGGGTTAGCTAGACTGGCGGTTGTGCGCCTGAAAACATCGGAACTAAGGCATCGGTTACGAGACCTATCACCAAATCGCAGTGGGAATCGTGTATAGCATGCCGTCAACGGCGGTAAGAATTAATAAAATGTTGCGGGCTACTATGACGTGATCTAACGGATTTCACATTTTAACCCAACGTTTTGTTCCCGTTCGCAGAGGACATTTTCAAGGAGGATCGGAGCACACCCAGGATCGCTACTGACTGCTCCGCAACGAGACAGAAATCTGAGGGAACACAAAAGCTGCGTTCTCCTCATCTAGAAACCTTCCATGCATCGCACATTTCTTGACATCTTGACACCTCCACCCCGCGTCTAATTGTAAAATGTATGGTTTAATGGCCGGAAATGTTTTATGCAACTCAGCCGAGGCGCAACGGGTTTTCAGACGGACGGAGGGGTCCTTCCTGCGACAACGGATTCAATAGCCGCGTGGTGACACAGCGAGCAGAGTCTGTAAGTTAATATCTCTCCACATTACTATTAGCAATGTACTGGGTAGTGATGACTGTGATACTGCTGAAAGATTAAACCTCGATATTATTGAGAAGCATATGTTGACAACGTCTAATCGACAGATGAAGAGGCTTCATCATTTGCAAACTAATCAGACGATCCGTGGTTTAGACGCTTCCCTCGTGGTTATAAATTTATCCAGACATTCGTTATCCGACGATGAGAAATCTGTGGAGGTTTTACCATTAGTCCACGAGTTGTGCCCAAGGGAGGAATAACAGCCAGTGTTGACACAATTGCAGGTGAATAAATACGTACAGAAGCTGTAAGAGTACTGGCTCGCGCAAAACCTCGAAAAGTAATTTAACTGTGGGTGAGAAGAATGCCCTAAAACGGCAGAATGAGGACAATGGCATTATTCTCCCCACTGACAATGGAAATTATGGGTCATTTTGAATGCAAAATTAACAACCCATTAGATCCTCCGACATATACGACTCTGAGTAAGGACCCCATTGACATAGTTTTTAAAACTGTTTCGCGGCTGATAAAAGAGTCAGGTATCAAACAAAGCGTTGAGAAAAATCTGTTCAATCCAGTCGCACTGCCACCAAGACTTTACGGGTTGCCGAAAGTGCACAAAAGAACCTGTTCCTCTAAGACCTATAGCGAGTGCAATTGGTTCACCAACCTATGCGATTACCAAGATTTCAACGACATTATTACGACCGCATATGGACAGATTGAATTCGTATATCAAGAATTTGGTACGTTTTATAAGTAAATTAAAGGCACATATTACTTAGTTTAGTTGTGGTGTCGCTGTTTATTATAGTTCCGCTCAGTGAGGTGATGCGACAACTGAATCAAAATTTTTCCTCCCTATGTCGCCTCATAACCTCGTGTTTCAAATGGAAAGATGAGATCTATGAACAGACCGCCGACGGCGTAGCTATGGAAAGCCCCGTAGCTCTACTATGCATACCCAGCGTCCAAAGGACAAGGAAGAATTTTAACATTTCATTCCTGGACGAAAGACTTAAAATTGATCCCCAACTCATCACTATGCTCTCTACAAATACATAATAACGCATTAAAGATAGTACTAGGAATTTGTGTCATTAGTTTTAAATGTCACTTATTTTTTCTTTCTTATGCCACACATTTACATTACGTGGGTCCAGTGGAACTGTAGTTTATATCTTAGTATCATTAAATTATATTGGTTTGCAAGCAATACCTTCTCATGGGAATTCTCAGATAACGTTATTGTCCCACAAATACGTTGTTGTGATTACAGAAAATACATTGTTATAACTTGCAACTCTCTTCAACTGTCAGACAGGGTGCTCCTGCGTTGTGTAAGAGACCGAATTATTTCAGTAGACGTGTACAAGTGTGGGAAACAGTATATAAGGGTTGTAAGAGTTTGTTCTAAAGCAGTGATATGTTTGATATTCGATATTCATTTGGAAGAAAGCTAAGGGTCATTTGTAACACTAAACAATATAATGAACAGCAGTCTATAGAAGGAAAGACTACTTAGGTTATTTCTTCACACTATTCTTTTTCAGATCGAATGTCAGAATCGACATATAAAAAGAAGTAGCGGGAAAGAAAGCCATGCGCGTTTTTCAACCCAAAATTTTGAATCAGTTATTACTCAATGGGTAGCTGAAGATGACTATCTCCCGACAGATACAAGTACTTCTTCGGATGAAAACCATGCAGCTGGTCCTCAGGCAGCGGCTTAAAACTCTATGGATTAAGAAGAAAGTAATGGTTTTAATGATGGGGATGATGGTGTAGTTAATAATACCTCTGGACAAAAAAGAAGTGAATCTTCTAACATATCTTGGCCTACATGTTATCTTATGGAGTAAAAGCCCTCCCCTCCACCCCCTCACAATGCAAAATAAAATGCCTGTACACAAATGGTTGAAATTTATACCAGGACCAACAAGGGGCATAATCACATCCCAAAAGGCCCTTGGGATTTGTTTATTCCTCTAGCCGCTGTTGAAGAAATTGTGAGACACAAAATCCTAGAGGCAAGAATAGTTTGCGTACTTGAAAAAAATTGGCAAGGTGTAACTAGGGAGAGAATGTTCATCTTCTGGGAAATTTTGCTTCATGTTGACGAAGATAAATGCTCGGATGTTTCAGTTAGTGAACTTCCGCTGGAGGTGATCGAGGCGTTTATGATAATAATATCTTCTAACCCCTTTCTGCATAAATCTGTATATCCGGATATGGAGAAGTTCATTACTATTGCGTAAACAACAGCAACAGTACAATGGGTTGTCAGAAGAGAAGGTCTTCGTGTGTGCTGCTTCAAAGGCCATAAAAAAAGAGACAGTGTGATGTGAGTGCACAAAACATGATCCTGGGACCATAGCAGTGTGATGTGCCACAGCTTTAAAAACTGATGTGATGCTTTTTAGTTTAATGATTTCTGCTTTTTAAATACCATACTCATGTACTTGTCAACAGCCTGTGACAATGAATAGCGGTGGCTTATGTCTGCATAATGTAATATATTAAAATAAATATATTCTGGCTTAAAAATTATGCTCTTTTTAATTTAATAAAAACTATTAGAAATCGTCTACACAGATAAACCTTAAACAGAGTATCCAAGCATGACAATACCTAAAAGATACCTGTTTTTATTTAAATTTTCGTATTAGACAGGATGGGTCCAATGGACCAGGGATACGCACGTGTGAACGATGTGGGTCATGCACAGAAGAGTTAAGCCCATTTGCAGCGAATTTCGAGTGGTAGGCGTAGGAAACACCCAACAAAAAACCGAATATTTGGTTCCGGTACGTGGATGATGAGGCACGGCAGAGAGAAACTATTTCGTTTTCACAAGCATCTCAATGGGATACATTCGAGGATTCTATTTCCCATGCAGGAAGAAGTTGGCTGAAGATTAAATTTTCTTGACGTGCTAGTTTTCAAGAAAGAATAGATAATTTAGGCCACACAGTTTAACAAAAACCCACGCACAGAGACCCTTACCTATCCTGGGATTCCTACCATCACCTACAGCAAAAGCAATGCATTATAAAAACGTTGACGGATGGAACAAGGAATATCTGCGAACCAGAGCTGCTTGAAACGCAATTAAAAGGCATATATTTATATGATTCCATGTAGTTGTGGGGAAGTATACATGGGTACCACAAAAAGAACGGTCAATAAACGACTAGAGGAGCACAAAAGCGATTGGTAAAGGGCGGAGATTGACAGAACAGATTTTGAGGTACGCCACATTTATCTTGATGGGATTAAAGAACTGACAGCCATAAGCCGATACCTTAGAGGACTTTACAGAAAGGCCACAGAGATTGTAAAACACCCCTGGAATTTCAGTAGAAAGGAGGATGGTGTGAAAATGAATAGACATTTGGATCCCAGTTCTGAAGAAGATGTGTAGCAGTCTTCCACCATGGCGTGACAGCAACAGCGGACGAGAGCAGTCGACAACGACCAACTGCGCTCGGGTATTCAAAACATGTGACGTCAAGCCGCTGCGCGGAAGCTCGTGTAAACGGAATTTTCCCGCAGTCATTAGCGAGCCAGGGTGTGAATCGAACTCGCAAAGTAGCTGCGACGCGCTTGAAAGTGTTCTCCGCAGACGGGAACGAAACCTTGGGTAGAAATGAGAAATCCTTTAGACCATTTCATAATAGCCCAGAATATTTTATTTACTGTGACATTTCTGGCCATTATAGTTTACATTTTACATACTCCCTAAACTTTCTACCGTTAAATTTTAGTCATTTAGTTATCAATATTTGTTTTACAGACCGCATCAGAATACAGATAGTTTACAGTGCTCCTGCCTTATTATGTGGTGTAGGAACTGTCGTGCAAAACTTTCTACACAGCGGTAAAGAGAGGTGGGCTACAGAGTAGTGTGGCGACTGTCGTCGTAGGAAAGCCGGGCAGAAGTAGAAATAATAAGCGAACAGGATAACGAAATAAACAGAAGATTTACTTAACTGGTACGTCTCCAAGCATATGAAGACTCATTATGAATAATGCGGCAAGTATTTGAGTCCAGCTCATAAAATTGTAACCAGGATAGGGCTTGCTTTACTAAGTACGAACAACGGTGTCGTGTCGAAGGGGCTCCAACTGGAAGTAGGCTGAGTGGCTGCCGTCGGCCATTATGTATCGTGGCGTCAGAGGGCGCTTGCAGCCCAGGGGCACCGGAGTCGTGGCTCAGTGGGCACGCAGCACCGGGTCCGCCAGACCCCGCATCACTGCTATCAGCGTCAGACAGTGTAGGGTAATTACATGTATATTTTCTGTGTGTGTGTGTGTGTGTGTAAATATTAATGAATAATCTGTGTGTGGTGTAATTGTAGCGTATTGTATGAAATTGTCTTTTAACTACATAAAAGTTATTTTTTTTTATCACAGCTCTGTTTTCAATCTTCTAAACTGTAAAAACGTTAACATAGACTTATTACACCAAACACTTCAGTGTGCTAAATAGTTAATTGTAATTATTTCCTTTTATTGAACTTACGTGCCGGCCGATGTGGCCGAGCGTTTCAAGGCGTTTTAATCTGGAACCGCGCGTCCGCTACGGTAGCAGGTTCGTATCCTGCCTCGGGCATGGATGTGTGTGATGTCCTTAGGTTAGTTAGGTTTAAGTACTTCTAAGTTCTAGGGGACTGTTGACCTCAGATGTTAGGTCTCATAGTGCTCCGAGCCATTTGAAATATTTTTTTTAACTTACGTTATTGTGTACATGCGTTGTGGCACACCAAAGAAAAAGCAACACTTCAACATGATCTCTTTTGGTCTCTAGAGTTGGAATTTTAGAGGTCGTAAGTATATACATCTATTAGTGGCACACTGGTTTATTAATTTTAATTGCATGAAGCATATTTAGTTATAACTCTCTCTGTAATGGCGCCTACGTGAAAAGTAACGTACATGTGGGACCCAGCATGGCGAAACTGACATCAGCAAAAGAAAATAATGGCTGAGATATTTTCATACTTTAATAAATGCATAAACTGAATAATTAATCTCAATAATATCTGGCCTAGGAGAACCATAAGTACCAATAATAGTTGTACCGAATGTAATGGCGGACCACAATAGGGTGAGGTCGTAACTAATAAAACTTTTAATAACTACAGGAGAGGACACAGTTCTCCTATAAATAAAGGATGGTTTCAACAGTAGCAAATAACATTTTGTATCCTGAAAACAATTTAGATATATTAACAATTATTACACGTATTACAGACCTCTTAATATGGAACGTAGGAAGTGTGCGTGTTGTGACTACGTAGGCTTTCCCGTAACAGGCAGTGTTCTGCTACGGCCGATTTTTCCGGCTGTTGTAGCCTCGTGTGACGGCGATGTTCCACACACCTGTCATTCACTGTGCGAATAGAACGGCCAACGTAAGCTTTCCCACATTGACAAGGGATTTTGTACACCCCGGGTTTCCTAAGTCCCAAATCATCCTTCACAGAGCCGAGCAGAGCCCTAATCTTAGAGGGTGGACGGAACACACTCTTAATGTTAAAACTCCTTAAAATTCGTCCAATCTTAAACGATAAGCCTCCAGCATAAGGAAGAAAGGCCACAGATCTATGTTCCTCTTCGGACACCTCCGGAGATGGTCCAAATTCCATAGCCCGACGAATCTGTTTCTCTGTGTATCCATTTTCCTTAAAAACAGTCATCAAATGCTCAAGTTCTTGGGTTAAGCTGTCTGCGTCGGAAATGGCATATGCTCTCCGTACCAAAGTCCTAAGGACGCCACTACGTTGGTGTGGTGGATGACAACTCTTAGGGTTCAGATACAAATCTGTGTGTGTCGGCTTTCGGTGAACGCTGTGTCCCAAAGTTCCATCTGGTTTTTTATAAACCATTACGTCTAAAAATGGAAGCATCCCATCATTTTCAACCTCCATAGTAAATTTGATACGGGGATGAAGACAGTTGAAGTGGTCCAAAAACCTGTTAAGAGCATCACGTCCATGGGGCCATACGAAGAAGGTATCGTCCACGTATCTCCAGAAGCACGTTGGTTGCAAAGCTGAAGTCCTCAGTGCCATAGCCTCAAAGTCCTCCATAAATAAATTGGCGACTATGGGTGACAAAGGACTACCCATAGCCACTCCGTCATTCTGTTCGAAAATGTTACCGTTAAATAAAAAATACGTGGAGGTCAGCACATGACGACAAAGCTTCACCCGCTTTTCATCCAGTTTTTCACTGATCAAACTAAGGGACTCTTCCAGAGGAACTCGTGTAAATAGGGATACCACATCGAAACTCACTAACAGATCTGAAGGACTCAACTTCAAAGATCCCAATCGTCGAATAAAATCCACCGAACTGGATATATGGTGTTCACATTTGCCAACAAATGGACTGAGAGCAGATGATAAATACTTTGCCAGGTTATAGGTCGGTGCACCCAAATTACTAACAATAGGACGTAGAGGAACCCCTTCCTTATGCAACTTAGGCAAACCATACAATCTAGGCGGAACGGCAGCACCAGGATGAAGTTTCTTACGTAAATCACCCGACAACGAACTCTTTTTCAGCAGTGAAAGTGTCTTACGTTTGATCCTTTCTGTGGGGTCATTAGATAGTCTTTTGTACGCCGGGTCGTTGAGAAGTAAATCCATTTTTAGGACATAATCATCCCGCGTCATTACAACCGTGGCATTCCCCTTGTCAGCTGGTAAAACTACTACTTCGTCATCATTCTTAAGGGAACGAATGGCTGCTCTCTCTGCAGAAGAGATGTTATCCCGCGGTGGTCGAGCCCGACGTAATGTGTGTGACACTTCTTGCCTTATTTCCTCTGCTTGATCCTCGGGTAGGCTGTGTACTGCTTGTTCTACAGAGCAAATGAACTCTGTGATAGGAAGTCTCTTGGGAGTGGGCGAAAAATTTAAACCTTTCTCCAATATCGACACTGTGGGCCCATCCAACGCCTTGTTAGAGAGATTAATGACAGTACGCCGACGTTTATCCACTTCTGATGCTGTAGAACGAGAAAGAAGCCGTTCAAATTTCGAGGATTGTCTGGTAACGGCGCTCCTATGTGTCCAATCTGATAGCGCCCACGTGGATTCATCAACCCACTGCCAAACATCCCTTGAAAACTGCGATGACAAGTTGCTAGCTCAGCGGTACCAATCCTAAAGGTAGAGTGTCAACTATTTTATTAGATAAATGAAAATTAACAGAATTTATTTTTTCTTTCTTACTCACCGCCTACATATATAAAGAATTGTGCTTTTGTCTTTGTCCTTTTCACTCGATGCACTTCACACGAAAAAGAATGTGAATGTTTTTCGCATATTACAGAAAAATGTTAAGTCTTTTCACAGGGAAAAATACGCAAGGAGATGACACAATAGGAACTATGATGTCCGTGGTATCGATACGTGATACCATAGAAACTAACTAATTAAAGCTAATACGCTATATTTGTAATCTGTACAGTCTCGTATTCAATAAATAGAAAAAAATTCTTATAACTATCAAAATTCCCAAAATGCATTCAGAGGGGTCTTTGCTGATAACTTTTGAAAGAATTATGTACTAGTATGCTCTGAATTTATCACCGAAAATTTAAGACTGTCGAAGCACCACTACACGTAATCGATAATTGTTAAACAAAGTACTAAGCAACCCTAACCAAAACTGTTTGAAATGACTCAATTTATACACATTAAATGACAAAATACGAAGTTATAATGAAATACAGCACTCCAAGTCAGATATGAAAACCATAGTGTTAAACTTTTGAAATATAGTTCATAAAAGTAGATAAGATCACCACGACGCATTTTATATAGAAAATTAACATGCTAAATATTGATGTGAATTTGATACATGTAGAGCAATAATTAATTAAAAAAAGAATAGTGAAAAAAGTAACCTATCTACCTATTATGTACACTAATTCTCCTCAAATCGGCTATGAAAATGACGTAAGCGTGTGAGCGTGATCGAAACTGAAAATTAAGTCAGTCACTTCACAATAGTGACGGAAGATGTAATATAAGTTACTGTTGCCAATAACTTGCTCCATCTTTTCAGGTATAAACTGTGCAATTGAAGGATCACTTTCTTCGGAACCACGTAACCGTCTTCCATTCCAGAGCAAAAATTTTAAATTAGGCTCAGTGGTGCCATCAACGTTCCTCTGTAATGGTGCGACGACGCCCTCGGAAGCTTATGTGATATCGGTAGTTATTTAATAATGCCACATTGGCACGAAATTTCCCAACGCCGCCCTAGACGTGTCACACGATGGGAAGCTCGTCAGAGCTTCTCTTTCCCACATTTCACCTCTTCCTTTGACGCCTCCGCGATGGGGGTCAGAACCGCTATATTAAGCGTTGAAATCACCCGGTTTCTTATGGTGGCAGCCGTGGATAACATTTGAAACACACCCCAGGTCAGAATTTAAACACAAAGTCCTCAGAGGTTGGCATAAAGGTTGTCAATGAAACCATCTCTTTCCTTGGGACGTTGATTCCCACGCATTTCGCCACGAAAACGGCAGTTCGCAGTGTAATGAACAATTAGAACACCTTCTTGACGACTCTCGGCTCTGTTGTCACCTCCTGGGCGATTAAACCATTCTCAAACGACATCATGGGACTCCAACCCAATCGACATGATTTAACGCCTTTGGAATATAGCGCCACCGCAGTTTTTTTGTCGGGTACGGGTTGGAACCCCTAGGGACCGTTCGAACCATTCGACACAATTTGAACGTGACCTGAAGCAGAAAAGGGTCCTTATGCCTTTCCAGTGATTCTGTATCCCGCCCTCCTGTGTCGTACATACACGATGAAACGGCCAATGGTTCCTCTAAGATCTCCCAATTCAACAAAATGCACGGTAGAACCTGTTCACATTTATTATTTTCAAAATATGACTTCACAGAGAATACCTTCAAAATACTCCTAGGCGCCCACAGGTAGGTAATTGGTCTCGGATGTGTCTCAAGTTGTTGCCTTTCTGAAAATTACTTGGGTGATTTTACAGCTTACAGCTTACTAAAGTAAACAAAATAAAATATAATGGTTAGAAAAATCAAATAATCGCCATAGATTTTAGAAACGGTATGCTCTCTTCATTGCAATCAGATTTGTATTACTTCCCAATGAAGTTTAAAGAAACTCAACAACAATGTATATAAAGTTTGTAGAATTTTCATGTTTTAGATAATTTGAAACTCCCTGCACGATAGTAAAAATATTCAAATTCAACGCTTTTGCAACACCTAAATACGAAAATAGCAATTAAGCAAGAGAAAAAGTCAGTCATGAAAGCGAAAGAGATGAACAACTATTTTTAGTTTGCCAGTATTATTGCACCTACATTATTTTACTATTACTTTAACTACATTATCGTTCAAATAATAACGACTCCCTCTCAAACTTCCTAGTCTGGCACAGGAAATGTCAAATCAGTGCTGCCTACTCTGGAAACTGAAAATTCGTTCTGAATTCACTCTCTCTGTTGAAGAAACAGACTAAGAATTTATTACTAAACATTTTGATGATGGGCATAATGGCGTCATCGATGGCGAAGCCGTATTGGCAGCAGCATAGGAAGACAGCATTTGAACAGGGTTTAGCATTTCATATTTGCCTCACAATAAGACAGCCTGTGGAGGGTCTTGTACTCCATAATTTTCCACTACTTTTGGAGTACCAGGCAGTCTGACGAGCGAGGGGAGTGGTGCTCTCCACAGTTCACACAGGTGGAAGGAGGCGCACGTGGAGTATTCAGATAAAGTGAACGTCCACAGTCTCTACATGTGGCGCTGGGATTGCACTGGGAGGACATGTGTCCGAATTTCCAGCATTTATGGCACTGCATAGGGGAAAGGACATAATGTTTGACGTCACAGCAGTACACCATCACTTTGGCCTTCTCAGGTAACGAATCACCCTCAAAGGTCATGATGAAGGCACCACTGGCAAACCTATTGTCTTTGGGTCCCCTATAAACGCGTCAGACGAAATGAACACCTGCAATTCTAAATTGGCACGTAGCTCGTCGTCGAAGTGCAGCAGAAGGTCACGATGAAAAGTAATTTCCTGGACTATGGTGAGGCTTTTATGGGGAGTGACCAAAACGGGAACATCACTCAGCTTGTCACAGGCTAGTAATGCCTGGGACTGGGTGACGGATGCCATCTGAATCAAAATAGACCCACTGCACATTTTTGACAGTGCTTTCACTGCCCTAAACGTATCCTCCAGGTGCTCAGTAAAAACAGATGGTTCGTATCTAGAAAGTATTTCCCATCAGTTTTGCCGCACACTAGGTAATGAGGCGAATATGGATCTTCTGAAGCCTTACGTTACTCCTAAAGTGTTGCTAGGGAGGAGAAAGGTTTAGTGTTAAACCTGCCAGCATTGAAATTAACCATTCCTTTCTTAGAAACTGCTGGGCCATCATTCTGTCCCCAGCAAAAGATGACGATCCTCTTGATTCTGATCATTGGCCATCCCCACAGCCACATGACAAAATGCTGGAGTTCTGATGCCCCAGGAAGACAGGCGTCTACTACTTGGCATACATAGGGAGTTTACAGTTCAGGCATCAGCAGTTCGATTTCTGAGTTGTCAGGGGGCTAGCACCAAATGGGTATATCATGGCCCCACCACAACGGACTGCCTACGGTGCTGGATATTGGTTGCAGAGAAATCCAATATTCTCATGGGGGTGAAAGAGGACAGGAGACAACGGAACTAGATGATGTACCCCGGAATGGTCGTCGCTCAAGTAATTGAATTGCAGGTGGAGATGCAAAACGATGACTAGAATAGATGCAGGTTGAGCCGTGCATGGCTCGTGTTCGTGCCGTACCTCATTTGACATTCTGTTTTTACTGAACTACCACCTCGTTACGTTAATTTCAATTACTGGTGTCACTGAGTTGCCGCCTTGTCTGCCTGTGAGTGGCAGCAGCGGCGCTTCTCGGTATAAGCCGTGGCGTATTATCTTTGCTGTCTGCTATTACTTGCCGGTTGTCGTGTATTGAGAGTTAGTTCAGATGTGCCAGTAAGTTGGAACGTTCCAGCAGTGAGTTCGAACCTGGCAGTGTTTGAGTTGGCACGCAGCACAAGTTCAGTTGGGGCGCAGCAGCGGTGAGGTCTGGACCCCTATCACTCGCCCGACGGCTGTCGTCACACATGATTCGAGTGGCGACGACTTCGATTGGTCGTCGATCGGTCGCCTTGCCGGACGACGTGTATTTGGTCGGCGATCGCTTATGGGTTGGCTCTGTGTGCCGACTCGTGATTCGTCCCTGTTATTGTAGATTCACTGCCTTTAGCATTGTATACTTCTTTATCCAGGTGTTTGTGAAACTGTGTGTAGTTTGTGTGATTCTCGTTGACAAGTTATTTTAAATGTTGTCGGCTTACTGACTCTGGGCAGTCGGCTGGTTGGTGTGGATCAGCCAGGAAATCTCCGCTTGGCGCATTGGGCCGGGCCTGCTGTCGGTCTCTACGCAGTGTTCGAGTGTGTGGGAGCTGTTTCGATTGCTACGTGGTTCGTGGCTCATCGACCCAGGGCATTAAAGTTGAGTGGTGATTTAATTGCCGAATCCAAACTGTTCCAATGTACCATTCGTTTTCATGGATGGCTTTTGGGGGTATTCCCATGAGCAACAGCGAGTGTTCGAGTTGGTGAAAGTTTGGCCACCATCCAGTGGAGTTTAACTGTATTTTGGTTATTTGAAGTCCAAGTGCACCAGCGGAATGTTCTGTTTTGAGACCGTTAGCGTTCCGGTTACCTACCCTGACCGACCTTGTTGTTGCTGTCCAACATGTGTGTGTAGTTTTGACAACTAATGCATACTTGGTTGTGGGTGACTACACCTTTTACGTTAATGGTTTGAGTTCCTTGTGCACTGGTCGGGTGGAAAGCAAGTCGTCCTGTCGGTGAGTCCGCTGACTAGCTCTTGCTTGGGTTGCTGGCGGATCGGATATAGTTGGGCCGACTACCTGTCTCCCCTACGCGAACGTTAATATTTCAAGTGCAGACCGACCCCCGGAAGCTTCTATGCGCCGCTGGCTGTACTGCCTTTTCTTATTGGTGTTTGATTGTGTATTTTAATGGCTTATACCCGATGGTTTGAAACTGTATTCTTTTAGTTGGGTTTTAAATAATGGGCATTCAGCCACTTTAAAATTGAGTGTTCCTTACTTGTCAAGTCTTGCATTCTTTGGGCCTTCAGCCTCATTCAAAATATATTTTTTTATAAACTTTGGGCCTTCTGCCTTTTGAAAATTTATTGTAGCTGTGTTTTTCAATAACGGCCCTTCCGTTGCTTTAAAATTTAAATCCCTTACTTGTTAAATCTTAGATTGTTTGGGCCTTCAGCCTGTGTAAAATAATGTTTAAAGATAAAGTTTTGGGCCTTCTGCCTACTAAAAATTATTTTAGTTGTTTTAAGTAATCGGCCTTCAGCTGTTTTTAAATTAAATTTCTTTGCTGTTCAAGTGTTAGATTTGTTGTGCCTTCAGCCAAGTTATAGAACTTACTTATGTGAGACCTTCTGCCTTCTAAATATTCTGTTTTGAGTCTGAATTTTAAGTTAATTCCTTTCAGCCGTTTTTGTGCCCTTAAGGCATAAGATAGTGTGGCCTGTTCAGCCGATAACTAAGTTCAAAAATATTTGCTGTATTGTTTGTACAACTAAATAAAGTTATATGTGTTTGAGTGTAACTGACAGCCCCCTTTTGTGCCTTTTCCACAGTTCCAACTACCTGTTCTGTCCGGCGGACTTAAGCAGGGTGTTTCACAGGTGATCGAATCTAATGACACTATGGATAACTGGTGCACCATGTAATTCGTCCTTCCCCAAATGGCCCGCACTTCTGTACAATTTGGGAAGTGGTAAGTCAAACCACAAAATGGGACCTGAACTTATAGGGCCGAATGATGAGGGACTTCTTTCAGCCGCCTCTTACGACAGGCAGGAATACCTTGGTCCTATTCTTCTCGGTCCTATGCTTCAGGGTTTTTCCGTGCACACTATTGTTAGAAGACTGTCAGAGGCCAGCGTCGAATTCTCTTATAAAGGGGAGTTTCTCTGCTTTTGTGCTGGCGAAGTGGGAGTATTGGTCAATATCTTTGTGGGTCATCGTCGTAGGCTAATATTGCCAAGCTAATACGGAGGAAGGGATGTTATTGGCTAGACTCTTCTGGATACTATTGCTGATCCATCATCATTGGATAGAAAGGCACTATTCCACACTTAGATGGGGAAGGGTTATTGGTTATCGTAGAGAATAATATTGGCACATAGTCACTTCTTATACTATCAGCAGTTTTTGTTTAACATGTCATCTAGAATGCCTGGGCTGAGGAATGTGTAGTCACCGACACAGTTTCCCCTATGTCTTATATACGTTGGTCAGGAGTGTGGCAGTTTGTACACAGTTTCGGAAGTTAGCACGTAGCGTAAAGTTTGTCCGTTTCTGTTTCAGTAATGGTCGTCCAGGAAGTTTACGTTACATTCAAGTCACATATAAGAATGAACCGTAGGAATTTCAGATATACCACAGAAAATTGTGGTTATTTCGTCATTTACGGGATTGCACGTGCAGACTAATAATAGACTCTTTCGTCTTTGTTGCTCCACACGCATCGTCTGACGCCGTTCAGGCCCATTACTCACTGAGGTGACTAAACTTGTGGGATATCGCCCAGTATCATGTCCTGTCTTCTTTTGCTTGGCATAGTGTAACAACGCGACATGGTGTGGACTCAACAAATCGTTAGAAGTCCGCTGCAGATATACTGAGCCAAACTACCTTCGTAACAGTTTGTATTGGGAAAGTGTTATCGGTGCAGGGTTTTGTGCACAAACTGGCCTCTCGATTATGTCCCATAAAGATCCGTACGGATTCATGTCGGGTGATCTGGACGGAAAAATCGATCCCTCGAATTGTCCACAATGTTCTTCGAACCAATCGCGAGCAACAGTGGTTTTGTGACATAACGTCGTTTTTTGGAAACATGAGATCCATGAATGTCTGCGAATGCTTTCCAATTAGCAGAACCTATCAATTTCCAGTCAATGAGCGGTTCAGTTGGACCAGAGGACACAGTCCATTCCGTGTAAACACAGCCCACACCGTTGTGGAGACATCACCACCAACTTGCACAGTGCCTTGTTGACAACTTGGTTCCCTGGCTTCGTGGTGTCTTCGCCACACGCCAACCCTACCATCAGCTCTTACCAACATCAATCGGAACTCATACGACAAGGGTACGGTTTTACGGTCGTTAATGTCCAATCGGTATTGTCAGAAGAAGCGCTGAAGGCTAGCTGATGAGGCCAATTGCTGTCACAGCATCGACAGGCTGTTCTGAAACACCAGCCAAAATTACGAGTACTTAGTGTTAGTGTCGCCTGGAGTATGATTGCATAACAGCAAAGCCACTCACGTCGGTCGTCTGCTGCCATAACCCAGCGTCACTGTCCTAACAAATGGTTCAAATGGCTCTTGCGACTATGGGACTTAACTTCTGAGGTCATCAGTCCCCTAGAACTGCTTAAACCTAACTAACCTAAGGACATCACACACATCCATGCCTGAGGCAGGTCTCGAACCGTAGAGGTCGCGCGGTTCCAGATTGTACCGCCTAGAACTGCTCGGCCACCCCGGCCGACACTGTCCTAACAGATATGTTCGTAAGTCCTACATTGATTTCTGGGGTTATTTCACGCATTGTTGCTTGTCTTTTAGCACCGACAATTATATCCAAACGCCGCTGCTCTCAGTCGTTATGTGAAGGCCTTCGATCACTGTTTTGTCCGATGTGAGAAAAATGCCTGAAATTTGCACTCTCGGCACACTTTTGACGTTATGGATGTCATAATAATGAATTCCCTAACAATCTCCTAAATGCAAAGTCCCATGCGTGCAGTTGCAACAACCGTTTCGCATTCAAAGTCTGTTAAATCTGTTCGTGCGACCATAATTATGTCGTAAAAGTATTCACATGAATCAGATGAATACAGATGTCAATCTTTCCAATTCACTGTCCTTTTATACCCTGTGTATGTGATATTAGCGCAATGTGCGTATGTGTAATCGCTATCCCACGACTTTTGCCATCTCTGTGGATATCGCACCAAGCCTAGTAACAAAATCTAATACAAACAACGCTAATGCATTGTGGTTTCCTTTATACCTGTCTCAGAGAACTGCAGCTCTTATCATTTACGCCCCCATTGATAGTATATATGTGTACGAAGTTACGTTAACTTCCCACCAAGTTTTCTTCGATGTAGAAAATGCGTAATAAATACGAAAACATTTTTTTCTCAGTTACGAATGAACAGGAAATAAAAAAATCTGCTTGTGCAAAAGTGGGTAACACTTAAGTAATATACAGTAATAGCAGTAATAATATTACTATCTCTCAATGGAACTGAGTTGCGGAATTGACGCTATGGAAGACGTCTTTGTGAATGGTCCGAAAGTATCGACTGGGAGAGAATGACGCACAAGGCGGTAAGGCTGCACTTTCAGGAAGACAGCTACGTCACGCCAGCTGATGAGGCCAATTGTTGTCACAGCCTCGCCAGGCTGTTCTGCGATACCAGCCAAAATTAGGAGTACTTAATTTTACTGTCGCCTGAAGTACCGATTGCATGACAGCTTTTACACTCAAGTGTAATGATGGATGCTGTTTTCCCAGCAGCATCAAGGACGGACAACACCATAATCTTTAAAACTGCCCCTAGTTAGTCATGGACTTTGTACCTGCTCGTAGCTGTATAGAAAGTTCATAGTTTCACACGGTATCTAAAGAATCGCGTAATATGTGACTGACTTTTTACTAGGGAAGCAGAACTTTAATTTACGAATTTATTCCTCAGTGGAGTTCTTCAATTCAGTTTTTTCCAATCTAGTCGAGCTTTCTTTCAATAGAAATTAGATGACGAAGAGCAGTGAGGTACTGTATCTTCGGGAGTCGGCTCGGGAAAACAATGCTTATGAGGCATCTAAAAGTAAGCGACATTTAATACCATCACAAAACTGAAACCAACTGAACGTGTAAGAACCGGTCTTTTCAGTCACTTTTTACTGCTGTTTCAGATCATATAAATCTTCAATATTAACATTTACCACATTGCTGGCTCACATTCCTTCAGTGCCAACTTTCAAGATTGGAGTAGTGTCTCCTGTTCTAATATTAACCAGGCTGAGAGGTTGAGAGACGTTTGTCAGCACTGTTGTCTGGCGTTTCGTATCCAGTGCTCAATATGAGGCGGTGTGTTGGATTAACTGTTTTAAAAATTTCTGTTACAGTTCATCCTGGAGTTAGTCCTAAGCAGTTTAGAATAGCTGACATTGACTGATCCTGCCGCACTAATCCCAAATCCTTCGAACGTCGTCAACATAGTACCGGTGCCGACAGTGGACAGTGTTTTGTGCCACAATTTAAAAACTTAGCTGTCCACAGACCACGGAAACAATAAGTGAGCGATCGAGTCTATACCTACTTAACTGCTGTAGTGGGAGAGTTACCCTTCAGCTCTGTAACATTACGAAAGAAATTCAAATTGCCAATTTACTGTCGCTATGTCAGTGAAAGTTTTGTAGCTCCTGTCGCCTAAAGTAAGCAGAAAAATCACGGCATACTTCGTAAGAACAGCGTGAATTATTTCAATAGAATTGCAACAGTGGCACAAATTAGCAGTAATATTACGACCTGATACAGGATATATCAAGTGCATAGCGATGTCCACGTTTGTTTAGAACAAAAGGAAAAACTAGTATACGCAATGACTGTTACTTGATTTTATACATTCTATGACGAAATATATTGTAATTAGCGTTACTGTCCTTACACTGGGAAATAGTCACATAAAACTATATGGATCACCTGGTCTGTAGTGTTATACTTCAATATATCCATCATGAATTGAAATAGACACGGAAGACATGGCATGCTTAAATAAAGAAAGGAAATGCCTACAATAGCGACTTCCCGCACTTAATTTTATAGTTATACAATATCTGTATCAGGTTGATGCATGGTTTCATAGCGTTTTTATTTTGCAAGTTGGTATTCCGTTGCTACGGGTTTATTTATCGATTGTCATTTTTTATTTGCAGTTCACTATTGATATTTGAGTATACATATCGTCATTTTTTCATTTGGAGATAGTGAGTGGAGTTGAGGACACTAGAAAGTAGAGTGAAATTGGAGAGACCGGAACATTCCCGACACATTCTTCTGTTTGAGTTCGATAGAGGGGTGACAGCAATGGAGGCCGCCAGAAACATGTGCGCCGTGTAAGTGGATTGTGCCACTGGACAGAGCGTGACAAGGAAATGGTTTTCTCGTTTTAAGGAGGATCGTTTTGACCTTAGTGGCTGTATACGTTCACGAAGACCTTCGGGGTTTCACAAAAGTTGTTCAAATGCATTAACACACAGTGAGTCACGTCTGTGCTCTCGAGAACAGGCAGGTGTGATGAGTTGTGGTAATTTCATCGTCGTGCGACGTTTTCATGCAGTGTAGAAGCTTCAAAAGTTGGGTGTATGGGTACCGCATGGTCTAAACCAAAACTACAAAAATCTGCAGCTGCACGTATCTGCATTTCTGCTTGCTCGTTATCAATTGGTTCGTGAACAACACCGACTAGTCCTATCCTGTTCTATTACTGGTCACAGGAAATGGTGTCTTTATGCTAACATAAGGAAATGACAGGAATGGCTGAGTCCAAACAAAGCCGCAATTCACTGTACAAAGACCTGCGCACATCCACAAAACATAATATTATGTGTCTGGTGGAACAGTATTGTTGTGTTGTACTACGAATTGCTTCCCAAAGGTGCTACGATCACTACTGACATATGTTGTCAACAACTGAGACGTCTTGCAGACGCAGTCCAAGAACAGCTACCAGGAAGACTGCATGAAGTGATGCTACTCAACGGTAACGCCCGCCCGCATTCTGCTAGACTGACAAAAAGTACTATTCAGGAGTTGGGATCGGAAGTCAGTCCGAACTCACCTTATTCACCTGATCTTGAGAGCTCAGAGTCTCATCTCTTCTGTTATCGGAAAACCGGGTGGATATGCTTTCTGAACATGACGAGTTCTTCGCCGCGAAACCATGTGATTTCTATAGACGTGGAATAGGAAAGTTACATCATCGTTGACAGACTGTTGTAAATAGTGAAGAAGAATATATTATTGATAAATAAAGTCTCTGTTATGTGCATTTGTTGTGAAACGTCCTGACAGATTAGAACTGTGAGCCACACTGTGACTCGAAGTCGGGACCTCTGCCTTTGGGGGCAAGTGCTATACAGACTGAGCTATCCACAAACGTTCCTCATAGCTTTCCTTCCATAGCGCATCTTGTACCTTCCAAACTTCACAAAAGCTCCCATGCGAAACTTGTAAGACTGGCAATATTGGAAGGAAGTATATTGTGGAGACATGACTTAAACATTTAGAGCGTTTACCCGCGGAGGCAAAGGTCTGAGTTAGAGTCTCAGTCCAGCACATACTTTTAATCTGCCAGGAAGATCGTATCATCGCACACTCTTCTGCAGAGTGAAAATTTCGTTCTGTGTCTAATGTGTTTATTAAACTTCTGGGAACACGCTAAGAACGTATCTATTACAAAGACGGAAACTCGACAATCCGAACGAGAACATTCTTCGAGAATCATCACTTGAAGCTCAAATGTCATTCATACCTTTTCTTGTGTGATACAACTTTTTATGATCCAGTTGTAAAACTAAATTTTAGCAGATGCAGCCATAGTCTCTTCGCAGAAATATTCGCAGCGCCACGTTATTCGCTTTCACCGACTACTTCCTTTACGGGGTCGTGGGAACCATCGCCTGCGCGTGATCTGCCCGCAGAGCGCAGCTGCCGTCTGGGTCATATATCTAGCAGGCGCCTGGCTAGACGCCCCTCTAGCAGCCTCGTTCAGCCACGCGGGAAAGGCGTGGTCCGATAAGCGAGTGGAGGTGCTTGTCTTGCAGGGCACGAACCGGCAATGCGCGACTACCGAACTCCAGTGCGAGGCCGGGAAGTCTAACCGGAAAAATGGCCTGTACCCTCTAGCCACAACGAATAACATCACTCCAGTACCATTTGGGCACCCAAGTATAGATCAGGATTGAGCAGTCTCAACTGAAAAGCAACTGAGATTCCTTGGGAAACAATATTTTTATTTATTTAATCTGATGAGACTGGGCTTTGACCCTCTCTGTAACGTCGGAGCAGTTTTACATACAATTTTTTTACACTATAGTCACTCAAGGAAAGACAATGTGGTTAACGCTTATGCCTAGTGAGCAGGAGGCCTAGCTTCGAATCACAGCCCGTGGTCCAAATTTTCATTCGTCGCTTCAGTCTTCATATATACATCATAAATGCCAAAATTTAAAAAATAGAAATAAAATTCTGTTAAAGTAAAAGAAAAAATTTTAATTTGACGACAGCGTGACTGGCAGTACTAAGAACTAATAAAGTTCATACTGCTGATATTACAAATACGGTTCCTGCTGCTAATTATAATACCAGTATTGATGATGATAATAATAATAATACCAGTGATTGCAGGACATACAGAATACACGAGGGTTGGAACTTTAATAGTAGAAACCTTTTATTTACAAATTGTACCAAATAGATACGCGTTTCAAAGTTTTATTGACCTTCGAAGTAGTCACCAGCATTGTGTATAACCCGTTGCCATCAAATCTAGAATCTAGTTTTGCCCTCTTACAAAGACGTCCTCTGCTGGTAGTGACTCTTTTGCTACTTTCAAGAATCGCAGTGACGATTCGACGACGCAATGTCAGATGATCTATGGGTTATTCGTTGTGCTTGTAAAGATCCCAGGCATTTTGCTCTGCAATGTCTATAAAATGTGAAATGATCGGGAAATACCACTTTTTCCCTCTTATAGAACATCATAGGGATTCATTTTGGTCACTTCCATCTATGCCTCCCGTATGAGTATTGTAGGAGTGTAATAAGTTTGGTTGAAGCACGCTAATCCTTTTCTTATGTTCCCTGGAAAATCTTGCTACAGACCATAGTGGTTGCACTCTGTCAAAGTTTGTGGCTACAGTAACAACATTGTTGTCATTCCAACGTACAATGGAAATCCCGGATGCTGAGTCAGAACAAATTTCATATGATCCTCTATTTTCTTTTATCAATTTATCTACAAATGATAGAGTACAATTCTTAACTCTGTTTCCTCTTATTGTTCCTGTTGCTTCCACGCCCCTCTCTTTTAGGTCACGTAGCGCAGTAGCACTGAGCTCACTTGCGGGTAATTTATCTACACTTGGATTTTCTTCAGCACCCGAATCTTCATCTGTTACGTCATCAGTTGAATTTAGAGGAGGGTGTAATGTTACATTCACACCACTATTAGGTATTCCCTCATCTTTTGATTCTAACATGTCCAAAAGTTCCATAAGTGTACATCGTTTTCTGTGTGTATAAAATGACAACATATTACCCTGACGGCATTCTGGAAGGACGGTTGAAAACATACTGAATTACAACCCACGAAAACTTTCAATCGTAATATGAACCCATAAATAATATAGGTTAATTCTTTAAGATATTATATGACAAGTTTCAGAACTATTGACGCAATATGAAAGAAAATATACATACCCATCGATGATAAGGTCAGTCAGTTCGTCCATGGTAAAATCGGCCCTATTTTCAAGACAGTTTCTCACTCACTATGAACGACAGCGTCAATCTGACTGTCGCAGAGCACAACTGACTCTACCTACTTCATATAACAATGCGTCACAGTCAGTTGCAACAATGCGTTATTCGCAAAAATAAATAATTTCAACAGTGAGTTACGTCGTCCTTCCAGAAGGACGTCAAGGTTATCTGGGTTAAGTACAGTTGTTGTTGTTGTTGTTGTTGTTGTTGTGGTCTTCAGTCCTGAAACTGGTTTGATGCAGCTCTCCATGCTACTCCATCCTGTGCAAGCTACTTCATCTCCCAGACGTACTGCAGCCTACATCCTTCTGAATCTGCTTAGTGTACTCATCTCTTGGTCTCCCTCTACGATTTTTACCCTCCACGCTGCCCTCCAATACTAAATTGGTGATCCCTTGATGCCTCAGAACACGTCCTACCAACCGATCCCTTCTTCTGATCAAGTTGTGCCCAAACTCCTCTTTTTCCCAATTCTTTTCAATACCCCCTCATTCGATATGTGATCTACCCTTCTAATCTTCAGCATTCAGAAATAAAAAACTAGAGACGACTGTGCAAGGACAGTATTGACAGCATTTTCTCGATCATAAAATCAAATATTCGTTCCTAGGTACATGGTCACGTTGTACCTAGAAACGTGTTTTCACATTTGTATAAACCTTAATTATCTTTTGTAAATTCAAGGAAAGACTGCATCACATAGAAAGTAAATGCCGTCAGTTAAAAATGGAAAGAGAAAATATATTGAACTCACATTGCAGGGCAAAAGCCGGAAGCGTGTACCAAGGTACAAAGCTCTCCTCTACAATCGAACTTCACAAAACTCTACATAGCAATAAGTAAGGAGTAATTGCTGTGCTGAGCAGTGATAAAACTTTCGTATTTATCTCATACTTCGAAAAATATTCTATAGAAACGTAGCTCTCTATTCCCTTCCATCAGAGACAGCAGCGCGTCGCCGGTTGATGGAGGAGGGGGCGGGAGAGGGCAGGGACGGTCTTTGCTCTGAATTAAGCCTCAGGAAAACACCATCGGACTGGTAATGGAAACGACGGATCCAGCTCCCCGTGTTTATGTTCATTTCCGACAGGTGACAGCTGTTCTGCACAACAGCATGACAAACATTTGCGGACACTAGAGAGCGCTAAATTCCTATGGACCTGAAATGCGATATGCGTACTCACCATTTCCCTCGCCACCATACAGTATTTCCCAGCTGTGACGCGTTCACCACTGTGTGGGATGTATGAAGTGTGCGGCGTGCCTGTGGGAGGACACGTTTCACACAAGTAGTAGATGTGTAAATTGCACCTGCTACCTGACAGTGAGTGTTGGCCGTGAGAGTCGTCGAGATAAGAGCTGCGTGTCGACCAGACAGCAGTTATGAAACATAGATCATCCTATATGTGGGTAAACTTTATACAAAGGGCGTTCAAAAAGTTTTGCACAGTCATCTCTAATTTTTTTATTCCTTGCAGGAGGAGAATGAAATTTTTCCTGGACATACTTGGAACATTTAGCTGTAAGTAGGTGCATAAGAGAATTTTCTTTTATGTACAGGTGAGCCATAATGGACCGTGAAGTAGATGTCAGGTCGCGACAACGGTCGGTGATGGAGTTGCTCTTCATAATCGGCGATGACACTGCCACATCGATTCACAGGAAGTTGCTCCCTGTTTATGGGGAGGACACACTGGGTCGCAGCAGTATCCAGCCGTGGTTGCAGAGGTTTAAAGAAGGTGATTTCTCTCTACACGATGCGGTGGATCATCGACTGCAGTGAGTGATGTGAATTAGGAGATCATTCGTCAAATCATTCAAAATGACACATGTGTGATGACACGGCAACTTGCTGAAAATACTCGTTTATCACTGGGTAGTGTGGTATCACTGATACAGCCACTAGGGTACAGAAAAATGTGTGCACGTTGGGTGTTTAGATTAATGACAACAGATATGAAATCGATGAAGAAGAATGTGTGCAAAGGTCTCATGAAGACCTTTACTGAAGAGCGGAAACAGTGTCTTGACGGCGTCATTACCCAGGATGAAACATAGTAGTTTCTGTCCGAACCTGATGGCAAAACCCAATCCATGGAGTGGCGGCATTCGGGTTCCCCTCGTAAGAAGAACCCAAAACTTCCAGAGACAGCAGGCCGATAGGTGATGGCCTTCTTCTTCGGGGATCAGTGTGGTGTCATTTTCATTGACTTTTCGGAACCTGGCTCCACAATTAACCGGGACCGTCACTGTTTGTCACTGAACAGGCTGCGACGTGCCATCAAAACCCGCACACCACAGCTTCAGGGTCAGCTCATCGGACTACACCATGACAAAGCCAAACCCTATACAGCCCCTATGGCACAGGAGAAAATCAGGAAAATGGGTTGCATAATTGTCCCCCATCCTCCCTACAGTCCGGAATTGGCCCCGTCTGATTTTTACCTCTTTGGTCGTGTGAAGGCCCACCTACGTGGTAAAACATTTGATAGTGAGACAGACCTTATTTCCTGTGTCAAGCGATGGTCTAAAAGTCCATCCCCAGAATTTTACCAAAGTGCATTTACATCATGTAAAGAACGTTGGGCCACATGCGTCACAGCTGATAGAGGCTACATTGAGTAGGCTTAATGTATAGCTAAAAGTTCAAAGTACGTTCACAAAAAAATTCATTCTCCTTCTGCAAAATATAAAAAAATTAGAGACGACTGTGCAAAACTTTTTGAACGCTCTTTGTAGAAGTTGTTTACGAACGCTTTAGTTTTGTGCTCTATACGCCTATTTATAAACATTTACACAAAGTCATGTACACTCAAATTATGAATGCAGTACTCTGTTACATTTTGAAACATTTAATTATTTTATAATACCTGTTGAAAGGAAATACTGTGTCAGATTTGTAGAAGGGAGTAACAAATGGACTGAATTCGGATGCCAGTGTTGGTAATGCAGTTTAGTGAACGTAACGGAATTGGTCAGTAACTACGGTACGTCTCTCGCACGAATCGAGCGTACTTGCTCTTCTTCAGTCGTTATACAAACTACATATCGATGTGGTGGGGCTTTTAGTAGAGCTAATACTAGGCAAAGAGGACACTTTGATTAATATCGACGCATGGAAAACGAATAAGGGATTTTATTTCGTTCGAGATTTAGAACGCATACACACTGCAAGAAATTTGAAACAGCATCGAATAACCAGCTCGTAAGAATTTTTAAGCACTACTTTTGTTTAAAAATTTTGGGTGCAAAGAAAACCATGTATACAAAAATTTTAATGTTTATAAGAGCTAACAAAAATGTAACAGGTACACCTTTTTCTCGTTGGGGGTCAAAAGAGTTCTTGATGTTAGTGACGTTCAGAGACGTTGTTGATACTGCAGTGTGATGAATTTTGATTTAGAGATGTTGATAACCACCTATGGATTTCTTTTTCGTGAGTCGTGGTGAACGGTTTAGACACTCTGTAAGACCTGTAAGTTAAGCGTTAATCTAAACGGATGACACGTTCAGAAATGTTTCAAGCAATGTTCATTGAAAATAAGTTTGATCACCATCTCTGAACATCACTGAAGTCAAAATACTGATGGATTCCTAGCGGGAAAACGGACCATCTGTTACTTTTTGCAACAAGAAAATTTTCCCTCTTATCGCCTGTAAACACTAAACTGTTCTGTCCGTAGTTTTTTACTCTTTAAATGAACCTGAACTCCATTGTAAATACACTGTATGTGACAAAAATCAGGGGACAGCGGTATTTCACATACACAGATGGCGTTAGTGCATTGCCAGAGGTGCCGATTGAACTAAAGTGATTCGTGTGAAAAGATTTCTCAAGTGATTATAGTCGCACGACTGGAATTAATAAACACTGAAGGCGGAACGGTAGTTGGAGCAAGCATGGCACGTTCCATTTAAGAAATCGTTAGGAATTAAAAATCCCAAGATCCACAGTGTCAAGGATGTACTGAGAACAACAAATTTCAGGCATTGCGTCTCACCGTGGACAACGCAGTGGTCCACGGCCTTCACTTAACTATCGAAAGTAGCAGCGTTTGCATGGGGTTGTCAGTGCTAACAGTGCACTATTGCGTGAAATAACCGTAGGAACTAGTGTGGGGCGTACGACGAACGAATACGTTCAGCCAATAAGACAAAATCTGGAGTTAATGCGCTATGGCAGCAGACGACCGACGCCAGCGCTTTTGCTAACAGCAGGATGTCGCCTGCAGCTTCTCTCCTGGACCGTCGACGACTGCTGGAAAACCATGGCCTGGTCAGATGAGCCTAATTTCAGATGGGAACAGCTGATGGTGGGGTTAGAGTGCGGCCGAGACCGAGGCTCTATGTAAGCTGGTGGTGTCTCCATAATGGTGTGGGCTGCGTTTACATGAAATGGACTTGATCTTCCGGTCCAACTGAACCGATCATTGACTATAAATGGTTACGTTCGGCTGCTTGGAGACCATTCTCAGCCATTGAAGGACTTCCAAATCAATGATGAAATGTTAATCGATGCCATACGCCATGTCACCGGAACACAATTGTTCGCATTGATTTGAACATTCTGGACATTTCGAGTGAACATGTTGGCCAACCAGATTAACCGGCGTGAACACCATCGATCATTTATGGGACATGATCGAGAGGTCAGTTAGTGCACAAAATCCAGCACTGGCAGCACTTCCGCAATTATGGACGACTATAGAGGTAGCGTTGCTCAATACTACTGACTATTTTTTGTGTCCTTGCCACAATGAGATGCTACACTAGGCCGAGAAAAGTGACGTTCAACGTGATATTAGCCGATATCTCATCACTTTTGTCACCTCAGTGTACATCTGAAGTTGTTACTACTTTCTGAGTATTTTTGTATGAGTGACCGGTGGTCTCCTGTGGGTCATTACATAGTAATTATGTAACTATTATCTGTTTTGTTTGGTATCCATCTTTTCTAATCCTTTTATAAATGTACCTTTACAACCGTGTAAAATGCTTGTGATTGTAGTCCGCGTAATATTCTCAAACCACATGTTCGGTTTTCGTGCTGAGTTAGCAAAATGCACTGACTACTGTCGGCAGGATTGTCAGCAACGGCATGCAAAGCATAGTTTTCCAGGCATGGAGTTTTCGTACCCAAGCATACACAAATGCGGAAAGTACAGATTGGCAGCCAATCAAGGAATATTTAGAGAATTAGTTTAAAAGATTTATTTCAAAGGCCCAGTCAAATCTTTACAAGTTCACTCCCAGAGCAACTTCAGCTGTGCCTACGTGTCACAAGTTGCCTCTCTTTCAGAACCGAGGAAGGTATGTCCAGTTAAAGCTGCTGACAAGAGAAGTTTTCAGCCCTCTCCTGACACTGCTAGTGAATTCACGCCATCGGTTTTAGCCAATAGCGTGTGTGGGTCTGGAGGGTTTTACAGTGCAGAATGAAGTTGCCTCGCTCCCTTGTGATCCAGACATCGAGCAGAACCGACGTCTTTCGTGGGAGGCAGAGCCCTGCGTTTCATGACTGGCCGCCAACGTAAGTTAACAAGAACCGCCTCCCCTTCCGATGCCCATCTCAATTATTTGTTCAACCTCCTAGATTGGCCTAAACCTGGAAACTTCCGACCCTAGGCAAGCTCTTTGTATTCCGTAAACCGAAATACATTCTCTTAATTTTAGCTAATTTTCGGTTCCGTCATTTAACTGCAGCCCTGGATGCCCACTTACCAGGCCTGACTGCTCGACCGCCTGTACACTGTTGTCATAAGCAGAATCAACCATTTCCCCCATTTCCTGCCCATGTACAGGAAGTACTGTGATATTCTCGTTACCGTCTCTCAGCGCTCTTCCACTGAATTCAGTGAGCTCTTATCCGAGGTGCTTATCGACTAGTTGCTCATAAGTAAACCAGTCCGTACCGCTATGTATCAATGTTAACGCACAACTACCACTGCCGGAAAAACAAAGCCGTTTCAAAGAGTACTGAATGCGAGATCGAGAGCGACAAGAACGTTCGTTCGTAATGATCGGAAATAGAAAAGGTTTATGTAAAGTTAGTTAACTACAGCAGCACTATTAGTAACGTCGCAGAGTTGCTATCGCTTATGAAAAGTAATGAATCCCGGTCAGTATTAGGTTCACGAAGCTAATTGCAAGCTAACGTTTATAGCACCGACATCCTAAATATAATGCCAACGATAGGTTAGGAGCTATTGGTGGCGGCTTATTTATCGCCCTAAATATACTGAGATTAATACTGATTCCAAATGTGAAATAATCTGACTGAAGTTTAGTAAAAATATTATAGACCACCCGTGTCAAGATCTTTCGTGCTTCAGAGAGGACTTGTGAGTTATAGCGATAAAGTTTCCTGATTGTTCTATTGTAACAGAAGGAGCCTTCAGTTTACTAGCAAGAGAGTGAGGGATTATTAGGATCAAAACTGGTCACAGAGACAGTTTATGTTAGATTGCTCTGAATGTCTGGTCCGGAAGTTACTTCGAACAGATACTGAACCGATCCGTGAAGTTAGCTTCTTCGACCTCTTAGCAACAAAAATATCAGAATTTATCGAATCAGTACAGGAGAATATTGGTGATGGCTGTGATAGCAAAACACACTAAGGATATTACAAGCAAAATGTGTTTGCTTAGCAAGAGGTACAGGATACAAATTACAGACTATTTACTCAACATCAAAGTTTCACCTCTGAGGACAAGGATGTGGAACAGAAATGGATAAAAACGAATGTTCAGTACCCCTTCGACTAGTATGTACCGAACACAGTTTAGACGTGTTCCATATCAGTGCTCTAAACAGTTTACGCAAGGTAGAGAGCTTCATCACAGATAACAGTGAAGTGAAAGCATAGCTAGTAAACAAAATCCGAAGTGAAACTTAGAGTAAGAAGTGCAAAGCGACAAGCATTCAATGAATCTGAAAGTAAATGATTTCCAAATTATCCGAGTAAATATCGTAACAAGTTTAGATTTTATGTAAATTCAGTAAGGGGATTGAAGTCACCCATTCAGTCGAAACGGTAGATGACAAATATAAGGCCCAAATAGTGAATTCGTAAAGGCGGAACTGGTTCACCGGATAGGATCGTAATACAATTCCTTCTTCCTCATTGCAGGAATGCCGAGATCGCAGATATTGAAGTACTTCATCGCAGAATAGGAAAACCACTGCAATCGCTTGGCAAGGGAAAAACATCTGGACCGAATGAGATACCCATGACATTCTGCAAAGATTTTGCAAAAGAAGGTGCTCTCCTGCTACAAATAATAGATCGTAGGTCGACGGAGCTACTAAGGGTACCTAGAAACTCAATCAGAAGTTCCCACTTGCGGGTAATTACCCCTTGAGGGCTAAAATGAAATTTTCTGAGGAGTAAAAACAAAAGTACTCAATTCTGTTTCAGTCACGAAATTAAATTAGTTTCTAAAGATCATTACTATTATCACAATTTTGTAATACCATAATAGAGACTATATAGGTTATCAATAATTACTTTTTATCAAGTAGCAGCATTAATGCTGTGAAGATTCCTGTTTCCTCATGTAGACCACCCATTACTAACTCATGTCATGTTTTGTTCCGTTCATCGCTGACGATAAAAGTGAGAAACATACGTAACAAATACGAAATATCTCAAGAAAATATCTTCTCCAAGATTTAGATTGTACGTGCAGTATAATCAAGAAACTGCTCCATTACTCGCCTCGAGTAAGATAAAAGGACTAATTGACAGCACGACATAGCAGGAACTACGTAATTGCTGCTGTAGTGTTAAACACAGTATTATAGTTATTATTATTATTACTATTACTACTAGTGGCTATGGTATGCACAATGCATTAACAGCCTAAAGTCGTCCAAATTCTGCCTGTTCAGAAGTAAGGAATCCAGCAGTGAAGTTATTTATGAATAGTAAGTATAGTGCACACGTCTGAACCATTTTCATTTTGAATGGGTTGCAAAGTGCAGGTGAAGCAAGTGCCACAGAGGAGAGCAGTAATGTGGGGTCAACATGTTTTGTAACAAAAGTGTGCCCTCACTTTCAACATTTAGCTTTCTTTTCTGAGGAGGAGTTACGCGTAGCGTTGCAATGCACCACGAATTCCTTCGTCATTCATTCTAATACACACACACACACACACACACACACTCACACAAACTAAATATCATTCATCTTTCATTATTATAAAAATGAGAGTGTTCCAAGACAAGCATTTCATTCTACATTTTAGATAGGTGCTAAAGTTGGTAATAATATTATAAAGGAGAGGAGGGGCGGCAAACGACGACAGAGGGTGGGGGCAGGGAAGGAGGGAGTAGTAGCTAATGTCTAATTATACTCACGGGTAATGGTCCAAGTACGGTTGGAAACCACTGGACTAGAGAAAAACAGGTAATTCACGTTTTCTAGTAAGTTCGTAGGAAACATACACATAATTAATGTCCCTTATCACCGACGTCAGTCATTTGTACAAATGTTGAACATGTTTCATGCTCAGATACTATCACACTTTTGGAGAACGAAATTATCCTCTTTAAAAATGAACACGGACTCCGCAAACAGGGCTCTTATGAAATTCAGCTTGATCTGTCCGTTCATGAGATCCAGAGATCCGTAGGCGTAGTCATCCAGGTTGATGTGTTCATCGACTGCAGGAAGAAATCTGATGCAGTATCACATAGTCTCTCAGTGAACACAATATAAACTTAACCAAGCATTGGACCAGATTTGTCAAAATTGGTTCAAATGGTTCTGAGCACTATGGGACTTAACTTCTGAGGTCATCAGTCCCCTAAAACATAGAACTACTTAAACCTAACTAACCTAAGGACATCACAGACAACCATGCCCGAGGCAGGATTCGAACCTGCGACCGTAGCGGTCGCGCGGTTCCAGACTGTAGCGCCTAGAACCGCTCGGCCACCTTGGCCGGCCAGATTTGTCAATACAATTGAGATTTTCTAGCAGACAAAACTCAGTTCGTCACTCTTAAACAAAATCAACAGATGTAAAGGTAATTGCAAGAGTAAACCTAGAAAGTTGACAGGACCGATACTGTTTACAGGTGTACCGGTATGAAATGAGCGTTAAGATACAAATGTATCGATAGGGAACATTTGTTGTGAACGAGCAAGATATTTAGTATACATCGTCATGGAACAAACAACATCATAGGTTTTCATCGTATTAACCACGTCGAATTTTGTACCACAAAGTGATGATTTTCGGAAAGCAGTAATTTTTTGTTTTCATTTGAAAAAAAGTGCTGCAGAGTCGCATCAAATGCTTGTCGAGGCATACGGTGATCATGCTCTATCAGACGAACATGCAAAATATGGTTTCAACGGTTCAGAAATAATGATTTTGATGTAAGACATGAAGAACGTGGAAGACCACCAAAAATCTTCGAAGACGCCGAATTGCAAGCAATATTGGATGAAGATGATTGAGTTAGAAGCAAATGGCAGCAATGCTAAATGTTGCACAACAAACAAAATCTGACCGTCTGAAAGCCATGGGAAAGATCCAGTAGTGTGGAAAATGGGTGCCACATGAATTGAATAAAAGACAGATGGAAAACCGAAAAACCATTTGTCAAATTTTGCTTCAAAGACATTAAAGAATATAAATTTTGCATCGAATTGTTACTGTTGATGAAAAATGGATTTATTTTAAGATTCCTAAACGTGAAAAATCATGGGTTACTCCGAGACAACCATCAACAAAACCAAATCGATTCGGCAAGAAGACAATGCTCTGTGTTTGGTGGGATCAGAATGGTGTGGTGTATCATGAGCTTCTAAAAGGGTCGGAGATTTTCTCTGCTCGGGGGTTGAGTGTTGTGTTGTGCTAATCATCTTCATTTCATCCCCATCGACTAGCAAGTCGCCGAAGTGGCGTCAAATCGAAAGACTTGCACCAGGCGAGCGGTCTACACGACGGGAGGCCCTCGTCACACGACATTATTATTATTATTATTAGCTTCTAAAACCCGGTGAAACAGTGAATACTAATCGCTACAAACAACAAATGATCAATGTGAACTCTGCATTCATCGAAAAAAGACCAGAATGGGCCAGAAGACATGACAAAGTAATTTATTTTACACGACAATGCACCTGCACACAAAGCAAAACTGGTTCAAGATACAATCAAGACACTTGGCTGGGAGTTGTTACCCTACCCGCCGTATTCACCAAACTTGTCCACTTCCGACTACCATATTTTTTTTTTCATCAATGGGACACGCACTGGCTGAGGAACACTTCGATTCCTACGAAAAAGTCGAAAATTGGGTGTCTGATTGGTTTGCTTCAAAAGACGAACATTTCTATTGGCGTTGTGTCCACAAACTGCCAGAAAGGTGGTCAAAATGTATAGAAATCAATGGTCAGGACTTTGAATAAAATGTTTTTACTTTTCAACTCAAAATTAATATTTGATTTTCACAAAAAAACGCTCATTTCATACCGGTACACCTGGTAGAGTCCTTGTTTACTGTACCGTTTACTCTGGTTTTGGTCCGTACTACCTCCTCCCAAAGTATTGAAAGCAGAGAGCTTCCAGTAGATGTGTTTCACAGTATCAAGGAAGAACAAGTGCTGAAGGGGTCTTAAGATATACTCTTTAGAGCCCATGTTTATAGGACAGTTTTTTTTGTGTAAGGAAACAGTCCCAAAATTTTTAAAACGTCTTTCCGAAACTTTCTGTATATACACGTGATTCATTATTTGGGACCGATAAAGCTTCTCTTCATACAACATTTTTAGTCGCATCACCGCACGAACGAAGAATGTGTTCGCTTCACTAACACAGCAGTGAGCCATATGGAGCTGGTCATGTGAAAAGCAATTGACACAAAGGTGCACGCTTCCAGAAGGCAGCGTCTGGCCTTGTGCTTTGTTAATGGTCATGGCATAACATAAGCTCATCGGGAATTGTACGTGTTTTAAGTGAAATGGTAAATTGTTAGGAAGAAACAGGATTCTGGGTATAAAAACTCCCTAGCCCGCTCAACTTGCAATCAAAATTTCTGCTTCTGTGCCTTTGCGTTGGGAAGAAGCAACTTTTAGCCTTTTCGAATGAAAGGTTCTGAGGAGTAAGATAATGCGTGACGTTTTCGATCAGAGCTACATTGGGCCTTGCTTTCCGAAGGAGTTTCTAAAGAGTGAATTGAAGCCCGATTTTCTCGAGTCACAGCAAGTCTTGTCTCACAATTTTCCCTGGATTCTTGAGAACGCATAGGCCCTAGCCCTTTAGACATTCTGGTCTATTCAGAAAGACTGAACAGTTTTCAAGGCAATTTATTTATAAACGAAACGAAATTCAAATGTAATATGCAGGCACCCAAATAATCACGTATCACCCTTGACAAATTAGTGTATTCTAGCAAACAATATAAATAAAAACCTATCGAAATGAGCAAGGCAATGTCGTTTAAGCTTTAATGAACAAAGTTAAAGCAGTAAACCCGTATATCCTAGCCAAGTAAACATGCTGTTAATTTGTACTCATAAAGACAAGATTGAAGCAGTTTATTAAATCACAGACATATCTGTCACTGAGTTAAAGAAACTAACAGCGCCATGTATTTGTTATTTTGTATACTATGGAGGTAACAGCGCCATCTATTGGTTCTTTGGTCTACTACGCCGTGATGATCATTCATTCGCACTATTACGCTGAGTAGATGATTTTGGATAAAACTTTAAATTACAGTATCTTCCTTTTTGTCATGTTTCGATTTTGCAGAAATAAATGTTGTATATTCTACGAAGCTATGCTCTAGTAACCTGTTGAAATCCAGTGACGATCGTTCGAGTAGTTTTGGAGATAATCATTTTGAAACAAACAACTGAAAGGCACGACAGTCTTAGGTAAAATTTAAATCACAATATCTTGTCTTTCGCTATCAAATTTTGATTAAATAAAGACCCGATTTTGGTGAAATAAAGCCTGTATTTTGAACAAAGCTAGTCACAAATTACCTGTGACAGCCTGCTGGTTTTTGAGATTCACTGGTTCAAACGGTCAGGCAAGAGAGTTTTACAGTTTTGTTGTTAGTGTATATAACAACAATAATAATAGTACGACGATATCTGAAACTTGTTGGCAAGATGGCGAATAGATTGAATATGGTGAGGACGACTATACGATGGGATGCAGACTATATTAGGGTAGAAGTGATATGAAAAAGTACAATGTGTGGTATTTGGTAGGAACCAGGTAGTAGTGAGGAGACTTGATCTGGAATGAAAGAGGCAAGGTAAATTGTAATTGATACGTGGATATCAAGAATTAATTAGTGACTTTCGTGTTGAAAATAGTTCAAATTCCCTTTGGAAAAATGGGAAATGCTCGCATAAAAGATTGGACATGACGAGATGCGGCAGAATATGAAGATAAGGATTCAAAGAAGTATTCATTTTGATGGGAGACACAGGGAAGGTGGAAGTATTCCAATTGTTTGACAAGATGTGTGAACTTCTTCAGTGAGCCAGCATCCGTATGGAGCAGGACATCTAATATGTAAAGCGAGGCGGAGAATACGACTCTATAGAATTTTAATGGATTGGTGGATCCAGGGAGAGGCAGTGATCTGTTCAGTATCTGTATTGATGAGAAAAGGATCCGTGTGGATATCTTAGATATAGAAGGTGGTCTTGGAATTTAATACCTATGATCGACCGGTTAGGAGTGTTACATGATTCCTGGCTTTCTTTTGGATGGTTACAAGGTAGGGCTTCTAAGTGAGTTAGCTACAGATCGATTGTTAGTCCGATGTATTTTAGTGCTTGCGTTAGATGAAATATGCATTGATGTACTGCGAGGTAAGAGTCTTGTTAAAGAAAACCTTGAGTGACTTTCTCGGTATAAAAACTAATAGAAAATATACATTTAGAAATGGATTAAATTAATTTAGTAGCGCAGAGTGAAAGTACTAATTTCCCTGATGACCGTTTAGCCTACTCATAGAAATCTCAGAAAGCGAGGATATGCGAAAATTTTTTGCGCGAAGGAGGGCGACAACGGCGGCAGGTGGTGAGTGCTGGAGGCAAATATTTCCCGCATTTTCGGGCGTGCGCCGTTTCCCTGACCTGCTGCCACTTCCCGGGGGAAATAACAGAGAGCTCGGGCCCGGATAATTAAATGCCCCTCCCACGCGCTGCGGCTGAATCAAAAGAAGGCGACCGCATTATGATGGAAATTCCGCCCTTCCACGCGCCACCTGCAGAAGAAACACAATTATTCTCGCAACAGTCACCCTCGGCGTTTACACGCTGGGCTCTCCACACGATTCCGTAATTCCGACTCCACTCTAGAGGGAAGTGGAGCTCAGACCTCCAGTTCTTAAAAGAAATATTTGCTTAAACCCACGCCACTTCATCGCTCTCTGCGTGTGCTTACAAGGTAAAATTTCATTCCTGGTGTTCTGGCAGAATTCCTGCAATGTTCCTGCCAACGCATGTATCGTGCAGGTAATCAGCTACGACGAGCACTCAGTATATGTTGCAACACACTTTTTTTTCGGTCAATTTCGGTGGAAATATGTGAAATTTGTTTTGGGACATTGCGGTATATTCCCCCTTAATTTATATAGTTTCAAGAAGTTGCGATGGGTGGCGACGCTATACACACCCTCCAAAATGGCGTCTGTAACAGAGGTGCGTTCGAAACTGTCACTGAGCGTTCTTAGTACAAAACCAGTGCATCGCAGATAGGCGTTTTCATAGTTTCTATGGGGAACAGGCAGTGAATAAAAGCACGGTAAGTCGTTCGGCGAGGTGTCTGTAGTTGTTGCAACATGGTCGAGCAGAACTGTGCGATCTCCTGCGTGCCGGCCGGTCACACACTGCTGTGACTGCTGTAATGTTAGAACGTGCGGACACTCTCATTCGAGGTGATCGACGAGTCACAATCAAATACCTCACTGCTCAACTGTATGTCCGTGCTGGTAGTGCTGACACACGCGTCCACCAGTTGGGGTACTCAAAGGTGTGTGCCCGGATCTCCGACATCCATCTGCTTCGTCCAATAAAGGATGCACTCCGCGGCTGGAGGGATTTATTGATAAAGGAGGACGTTGGCTCCGACGTCGATCAGTAGAGAGGTACCATGTGGGCGAAGAAGCCTTACAAGTTAGGGGTGCGTAAGACCGTCGCATTGAATGAAGATCATGTTAACGAATAGGGTTTGTAGTCAGAAGAGTGGGTAATTATATTGTGTACTGGAATTCTGAATAACGTCAACTCAATTTCAGGAAAAATGTGTTGCATTACTTAGTGAACGCCCCTCGTAACTACATTTACCGTCTTGTGAGAATTACGACTGCTAATTAAAATAACAAAATAAATTTGTAGCTCTGCGCAAGGCAGAAGATTTTTCAGTCACTACATCATCATCGTCTGGTGGAAAGCATATCTTACATAAGTGCTTTCCGTCGCAAACGTTAACAGTTTCTCGGAGCAGCGTGTGAGGGGACTATTAGGCTATACTGTCTCTTGCCCTGATAAAATATATTAACTGAATTAGTCAAGACTACTATGTTTCTAACATGCAAATAATTTAAAGGTATAAAATGTAGTTGCATTGCATGAGTGCGATGTACGACTCCACAAAGACCATAGGCATCTCAGTGTACATCAAATGTAATGTTGTTGTGGTTGTATAGCAAAGAAGCTGCCTCTTTAGAGAAAGGTTTACGACAACGGAATTCATGTTCCTCATTTGCAGCACACTGAAGGTTCATTATGAAACTGTATCTGTTCTTTTGGTACATTTTGATTTTTTCTGCTTTGAAAAAAACAGTCATTAAACTTATTTAAGTTCTCATTTACCAAGAGTAGAAAAATTTAAATCTACTTTTGCGTGTCCTATCAGTCAATGTCCTGTACCATTAAGTTTTGGCTACCATAGCATTGTGACTGCTACTGTTGCCCGAGGGTTTCATTGTGCACCAGAACTGTAGACAAATGCCTGCAAAAAAAAAAAAAAAAAAAAAAATAAAAAATAAAAATAAAATAAAATAAACCGAGGAACTAATTACGTAAGTGTTTTCGACGTGATAAATCTTTATGGCTACCTCTCGTAGTTATTCTTAGTCAAGCCATGTGCTTTTCAGTTGGCTGTTTCAATCGTCTATTGTAATTTTATCTAATAAACTTTCTTGTATTTTTTCCTTAAGGTACATTACCGTTCTTATCTTTCCTACTTCTTATGGTGCGTTATTGTTTTCTTCTTTATTTTGTATCCATTTTATTTCCTTGTTTCCTTTCGAGCTGGAACTGTGTCACATTCATCTATAGAAGCAAAATGATTCAATTCTGTTATTTCACCTACTGCATGATACTCCAGCCAAATCGAGGAAACATGAAAGGACTTAAATTAACATATGAAAACAACTGCAAGGGTGATTACAGGGGAAGAAGAGGAAGTATGACAAAGTTGTTTAGAAAATCAGAAGGAGGATTTCAAGAAAATTAAAACTGAGGGAGTTTAGAGAACTTTCGAGGAATAACTACAACAATACAAGGTCTCGGGTCAGTGTTTCAAGAGGCAGAATGATATTATAGCATTAAACAACAATAATTTCTCACTTCTGGGCGACTATTTCAACACTTCTAATCTGTGAGGATCCCATGGAGAGAGTAAAGATGAAGAGAAAACTAAATATAAATCCAAAGTCAAACCCACTGGAACTCATGGAAACAAAGAAATTCGTCAAAAATCTGGGCAGGATGGAATAGTAACAGAGATGTTTAAAACAGCACAAAATTTACATCATGAAATTTCAGACATCTGGAAAATATGAACAATATCCAGTGTTTGGAAACGTGTCCTTACATACTCATCCCATTATAACGTAGACCATACAGACGCATACAGCTGCTGATGATTTCTGTTTATTATCATTTTTGCAAAATATTTTCCAAAGAATTATTAACCATGATAGAAGAACAAACGGATTATCAAATAGCCAAATACCAAGGATAACATGTCGATAAGAGATTTGCTGTCAGAAAAGCATGCTCGGAATAAGAGCAGTTAGATGTAGAGAACCTGTAGATTTGTTCATTCACTTGAAAAAAAGCATGTGAATCAGTCTACCGGCAGACGCTCTTCAGAAGAATTCGGAATGGATGGAAAGAACTAGGGCATTTACAAAGCGAACGCTAGCGACAAAAATCTTCAAGGTAAAACTTCATGAGGGAATTTCAGAGACTTTTGACAATAAAACGAGATCTGAGCACGGACATTGGGTCTCTCCGATTTTACTTAACATCGCACTGAAAGACATAATGAGAATGTGGAAGGAAGTTACGAAAGATGGACAGGGATTCTTCTTAGGTGCAAAGAGGCAGGGTTTCCAGGTGGAGTACCTAGCGTTTGATGATGATTTGGAGTTGTTAGTCAAGTATAAAGAAGGTGTTTTAATGATGCCCTGAAAGTTAAACGAGATAGCAGAAAGACAAGAATCAATTTCCTACGACAAAACAGAATACAAGAAATATGAACATTATGTAGAAACTCATATGAATACAAGATTTGTAAGTCTGTAGTTTGGTGAAGGGATTGAGCCGCATGAGAAAGATAAAGAAGCAAATAGTGGACGAGTCTGGAAAGTAGAACTAACATACAGCCTAGTGCAGTGGAGCGTGTGTTGATACGAAACTTCCTGTCAAATTAAAACTTTGTGCCGGGTCGATACTCAATGGTGCGACCTTTGCCTTTTGCGGGGAAGGGCTCTGCCGATTGAGGTACAAAAGCACGCATCAGAGCCTGTCCTCATAGCTTTACTTCCGCCAGTACCTCATCTCCCACCTTCCAAACGTCACAGAATCCCCCGTCTGGAACTTGCAAGACTGGAAGAATGGATATTGAGGAGAGATGGCTTAGCCACAGCCTGCGAGATGTTCACGGGATGAAATTTCCACTCTGCAGTGGAGTGTGTGCTGATATGAAACTTCCTAGTAGATTAAAACTGTGTGCCGAACCGTGTCGGTTTCCTAAGGAAGGTTCTGAGACCGCAAAAAAGAAATAACAGAACGAGGACGAAGAGAATAAATTAATGTGTATACACTGGTGGAGAAGATCATAGACACTACATGCGAGAAAAGTGTTATGTGCACCACTTTAGAATGAACGAACGTGGAAAAGGTAAGAAAATCGTCAATTACATCACCAAATCAAAGGCGACCACAATACGGGTTGAAAAAATAAGAAAGCACTTGTATGAAGTCGGGATCAATCAGAAAGAGATCTCAAATAATTTTGAATTAAGTCTCAGATATTCCAGGGTTTCCAGGAAAAGCAAAGTAATAAGAGCAAGATCGTCTGGACAGATGGAAGGCGGACGAACCTTAGCGGAAATATGAAGAGATTCCGGGAGAAGAAGAAAAGAATAAATAGCTACCCAATCATTCCCGTATTTCATACATATTCTAAAGCTGATGTTTCTTTAAATATCGCTCCAGTTCCGTAAGAGTGGCACTAGCAGCTCCTCTCTGAGTGTTCAAATCGCGTTTGCTTTAAATACAAGCTATAACGGTCGTGAGCGTTAGTTCCCTTTGGGATTGTGATATTGAACAAAGTAAGCCGAACTTAGTGAATAATACCTCAAAGGTGACAAAACTCCATTATCGCACCTCACTGAGTTTGAACGAGATCGTGGAAAGGGCTGTGAGAAGCTGATTATTCCTTGTACAATAATGCAGAGAGACTTGGCATGAGTGTAACCACAGTACGTGACGTTGTCAGCAGTGCTCACGGGAATGTATGGTCGCAAGAAAACTGGGCTCAGGGCAGCCACGTGACTTAACCCAGAGGGAGTACTATCGTGTGGGCCACATGAATCTTGGGTATCTTCCTGCATCTGCAGCAGCAATTTGAGCAGCAGTTGGCATCACAGTGACACAACGAACTGTTGCAAGTCGGTTGCTTCAAGGACAGTTCTGAGCCAGATGCCCTGTGGCGTGCATTCCAGTGATACCAAACCACCGAAATTTTCAGCTTCGGTGGTGTCAAGCGAGAGCTCAATGGAGGGTTGGGGGGACATCCCCTGTATTTTCTGATAAAAGCCGGTCCTGCTCCGTGACAGTGCTGGCCGTGTGTTGATTAGATGGAGGCAGATGATGTCCTGCAACCAATTTGTCTGTGCGATAGACACACTGGACCAACACATGGAGTTCCATGCGGCTTTTCGCGGATGATGCTGTAGTATACAAAGAAGTTGCAGCGTTAGAAAATTGTAGCGAAATACTAGATGATCTGCAGCGGATAGGCACTTGGTGCAGGGAGTGGCAACTGACCCTTAACATAGACAAATGTAATGTATTGCGAATACATAGAAAGAAGGATCCTTTATTGTATGATTATAAGATAGCGGAACAAACACTGGTAGCAGTTACCTCTGTAAAATATCTGGGAGAATGCGTGCGGAACGATTTAAAGTGGAATGATCATATAAAATTAATTATTGGTAAGGCGGGTACCAGGTTGAGATTCATTGGGAGAATCCTTAGAAAATGTAGTCCATAAACACTCGTTCGACCTATACTTGAGTATTGCTCATCAGTGTGGGATCCGTACCAGATCGGTTTGACGGAGGAGATAGAGAAGATCCAAAGAAGAGCGCCTCGTTTCGAATCAGGGTTATTTGGTAACCGTGATAGCGTTACGCAGATGTGTAGAAACTCAAGTGGCTGACTCTGCAAGAGAGGCGCTCTGCATCGCGGTGTAGCTTGCGGTCCAGGTTTTGAGAGGGTGCATTTCTGGATGAGGTATCGAATATATTGCTTCCCCCTACTTATACCTCCCGAGGAGATCACGAATGTAAAATTAGAGAGATTCGAGGGCGCACGGAGGCTTTCAGACAGTCGTTCTTCCCGCGAACCATACGTGACTGGAACAGAAAAGGGAGGTAATGACAGTGGCACGTAAAGTGCTTTCCGCCACACACAGTTGGGTGGCTTGCGGAGTATAATTGTAGATGTAGATGTAGAGTTACTGCCTGGGATGCTATTTCGTATGACAGAAGGAACACTCTCGTTTCGACTTGTTATGCTGCCATTCATGAACAGCATTCCAAGGGAGTGTCTTATAACATTAAGAGTCCCTGTATTGACTGACCAAGTGCAACAGATGTAGAACTCCATCCAGAAACTGATATCTGACACTTGTAGAACACAAATCATGTATGTCTGTACCCTTGCTGGCGGCTACACCGGTTATTAATCTATCAGCATCTCACATTTGCGGTATTTTATCTCGAGTTTACATGTTACTTACACAAACGCATTTCCGAAATTTCATTACCGTACATTAATTACCTTTTGGTGTTGCCTCATCGTCTGTGAATACATATATAAGACCACAACAACACACGTTGTGGCCTTCAGTCCAGAGACTGGTTTGATGCAGCTCTTCATGCTACTCCATCCTGTGCAAGCTTCTTCATCTCCCAGTACCTACTGCAACCTACATCCTTGTGAATCTGTTTAGTGTATTCATCTCTTGGTCTCCCTCTACGATTTTTACCCTCCACGCTGCCCTCCAATACTAAATTGGTGATCCCTTGATGCCTCAGAATATGTCCTACCATACGATCCCTTCTTCTAGCCAAGTTGTGCCACAAATTTCTCTTCTCCCCAGTTCTGTTCAGTACCTCTTCTTTAGTTATGTGATCTACCCATCTAATCTTCAGCATTCATCTGTAGCACCACATTTCGAAAGCTTCTATTCCCTTCTTGTCTTAACTATTTATCGTCCACGTTTCACATCCGTACACGGCTACACTCCATACAAATACTTTCAGAAACGACTTCCTGACACTTAAACCTACACGAGATGTTAAGAAATTTCTCTTCTTCAGAAACGCTTTCCTTACCATATCCAGTCTACATTTTATATCCTCTCTACTTCGACCAACATCAGTTATTTTCTCCCCAAATAGCAAAACTCATTTACCACTGTAAGTGTCTCATTTCCTAATCTAATTCCCACAGCATCACCCGATTTAATTCGACTACATTCCATTATCCTCGTTTTGCTTTTGTTGATGTTCATCTTATATCTTCCTTTCAAGACACTGTCCATTCCGTTCAGCTGCTCTTCCAGGTGTTTTGCTGTCTCTGACAGAATTACAATGTCATCGGCGAACCTTAAATTTTTCATTTCTTCTCCATGGATTTTAATACCTGCTCCGAATTCTTCTTTTGTTTCCTTCATTGCTTGCTCAATATACAGATTGAATAACATCAGGGATAGGCTAAAACCCTGTCTCACTCCCTTCCCGAGCACTGCTTCCCTTTGATGCCCCTCGACTCTTACAACTGCCATCCGATTTCTGTACAAATTGTAAATAGCCTTTCACTCCCTGTATTCTACCCATGCCACCTTCAGAATATGAAAGGGAATATTCCAGTCAACATTGTCAAAACTTTCTCTAAGTCTACAAATGCTAGAAACGTAGGTTTGCCTTTCCTTAATCTATTCTCTAAGATAAGACATAGGGTCAGTATTGCCTCACGTATTCAAACATTTCTACGGAATCCAAACTGATCTTCCCCGAGGTCGGCTTCTACCGGTTTTTCCATTCGTCTCTAAAGAACAATGATAAATTGCACATTTGACTTTAGACAAGCTGTGTTACTCAGTGTGCGAAGGTGTGCAGAAGTGATACTGTTAGTTACGTAAGCCCATACACCACGGCAAGGTCATATCACATCGAATGGGAAAAACCGAGTTTTAATTGTCCTGAGACGAAGAAGCGCACAGAAACCTTCACTCACGTCGGTTTTTAATTGTCCTAGCCAAAAACCGCATAAAAAGCGTCAGTCACATCTGCTTATAATTGTCCTGAGACCAAAAACCACACAAAATCATCAATCGCATCGGTTTTTAGTTGACCTGAGGACACAAACCTCATAAAAGGAATCAATCACAACGGTTTTTATGTGTCCTGAGACCAAAAACCGTATAAAACGCAACAGTCAAAATCAAATCGGATTATCAACTTTCGTATGACTGGCGGAAAACCATCTCAATATGCTGTCCACCGCTTCCTGCTACAAGTTGAAACTGAGGAACAGCATATTAGACAATTGATCGAACTGTTTACTGAGTCACGTTCAGAATGTGTTGCGCAATGCGTGCCTCCAATGCAGCTACGTTTGCTGTGGGAACACTGACACAACATCTTTCAGAGAGCTCAACAGCCAGAAGTCAAACAGGTTAATATCAGGCGATCGTGACGGCCAGGCTGTAGAGAAAGGGTGGCTGATAATTCTCGCATTTCCGAAAAGGCCGGTCACTGCATCTGTAATGTGTGGAGGTGTGCCATCTGGCATAATAATGATCCCATCCGCACATCCACGCTGTTGGAGAGCTGGAAGGATGTGGTGGCGCAAAAGACACTCATAACGCTTACCAGTGGCGGTACAGGTAACAGGACTGGAAGCACCTGTCTCTTCGAAAATATATGGCTCTAAGATAAATGATGTCGTAAACCCGCACCACACAGTGACCTTTTCAGGATGGAGTGGTACTGGTTGATTTGCGTGTAGATTTTCTGTTGCCCATTCGCTACAATTCTGTTTATTGACATAACCTGTCAGATGGAAGTGGTATTCGTCTGTCCACAAAATCTTCCACGACCAATCATTGTCCACTTCCATTCGAGCAAGAAATTCTAAAGCAAAGGTCTGTCTTGTTGGCAGGTTAACAGGAAGCAACTCGTGGACGTGGTTAATTTTGAATGGAAAGGAAAGAAGGACGTTAAGTAGGATTTTACGCACTGTGCTCACGAATATGTCCAATGTTCGGTCATTTCTCCGTGCACTACACGTTTACACACCACCACCCGTCTCCTCCTGCATTGCTGTGACCACTGCTTCCACTGAAATCGAATCAATTCGTTTCCTCCCTCTATCAGGTTGCGCAACAAAAGAACGCGTCTTTTCGAATTTCTGAAACATTTTCTCAAGACTCACGGCAGTCATCGGAGGAACGCCTTTTCTCAGACCCTTCAGTGTCTGGACCCTACGCAGAGCGACGGGTGCATCATTCTTGTAGTACAGCTTTACAAGCAGAGCGCGATCCCACATTGAGACAGTCATGGCGAACGTCGCAGACGCGAAAGGAGGAAAAGCCGTGTACCCGGGGTGTTTATACCAACTTCGGTTGGGTTGTGTGCATTACAGTTGTTTTCAAAAATGGTTCAAATGGCTCTGAGCACTATGGGTCATCAGTCTCCTAGAACTTAGAACTACTTAAACCTAACTAACCTAAGGACATCACACAACACCCAGTCATCACGAGGCAGAGAAAATCCCTGACCCTGCCGGGAATCGAACCCGAGAACCCGGGCGCGGGAAGCGAGAACGCTACCGCACGACCACGAGCTGCGGACAAAGTTGTTTTCATTTACGTATTCTGCCACATACAGCTCTATCTATTGAACAATTTTCTAACAATTTTTTTCCTTCTGCCATACGTTTTCCCCCTTCTCCGATAATATTACGTTGCAATCTGACGTCATTCTGACCAGTGGTGCTATTTCTACAGCGTATATATATATTGAGCTCTTTTGTCTCGTCCCTCTACATATATTTTAGGCTGAAAGACCGTTGAAGTCCGGTTATTCCAACGATGTATTATTGTTTCACAAATTATTTACATGTCACATTGTTAGCTAGGCATTTCGCTGCACTTTTTTCTAAATAAAAAACGCAATCAACGAAGTCCATCGAAACTTGTATTTTACAGCTTCAGAGCTGTTAGATGAGATGACTGTGTGTCAGAGACCGGGACGCTATTTTAAAATGTTCTAAGGACACTTCGTGATATCTCAGTGGATGAGAGATGTCGACCACTACTCAGCTAATTGATAGCTAACGTTGTTCGTAAATTTTGTTTCTTCAGCCGTTAATTTTCCGTTAGGCGTATGATTTCTTCATCAGTCACGAGGTAACTCCACCCAACGGATTTATTTGCGCACGACCGTCCTCTCCTGCAAAAACTCTATTGTTGTCATGTTCCAGCTACTGAAATGTTCATGGTTTTGTTAATAGCTGTTGTTCAGCAGCAGCACTCTGACGTCTTTTCACCAAAACAAAAATCAGTCGTCAGCTGCCCAGAAGTTATAATCGCACTGTATCGGTTTCAACTGATTATTTTGTCACCTTCAGGAGTTTGTATAGGCTTGAAATATAGGTTAGCCGACGGATTGGACGATGAAGCCCCAAAAAGACTAAGTAAAAAAATGAGAAAGTATGTTAAAAACAAGTCTTCAATAGTACATCAGGAGAAAAGTATAAACAGAAGGTGAAAAATGAATATACAGTCGTTGGGCAACGGAGCCTTATTTCTGATACAATAAAAAAAGGCCACATTGTCGAAAGTACATAAAAAATGTGATGAACAGTAAGCAGCAGACTGATTACGTAATGGAGATTCATCACATCTACAGTTTAGGAGCCTTACAAAATCAATACTAGAATCTATTGCAACATAATAAATTGTATAATGTGTTTAACATTAGCATTTATGAAGCCAGTAATTATTAACGTACATTATATTATTATTTATGTTATATAATGTACGTTATAATATTATTGACATATTATTGTATAATATTAGTATCATAATCAATGTTTATTGTTATTATAATCAATCTACTTCTCGACGAGGAAGTACAAAAATAAAATTACATATAGTGAGGGAGAACTGAACGGAAGTAAAGAATTCTATTTTATTAACAGCTGATGATGGTGCAAGGGCCGATGGACAGCGGCAACTCATTGTACTTTACCTTGTCCTGGAGGCAAAGCTGGAGGCATAGTTTATGATTAATGTTTCCCAAAGGACGGAGAATCTAGAGGAAGGGATGTTCGAGAAATTCACGTTAGAACTACAGTCGCGAGACAATTATCCCGACTGTAAATTTCAGTGCTTGCGCTTATGCGCTCACTACAGCTGGCAGCACTGCGTATGCCCGGGCCTCAGATTACTGGCTTCCACTCCACCCCCATCCCCCACTCACCACTCCTCCCCTTTATACACTACTCAGCCACCCCATCTGCACCCAGTTCTGTAATCAAGCGCAAGAGCGTCGCTAATTCCGTGTGCTTGCCACGTAATTACAACATCGTGTCAGGAGGTGGCTCGGTATTATGTACGTTCACAGGTAACTGCACCGAAGTCAGGCCACGTACAAAGTGTATCTTTCACGGTGAGCGATTGGTTACGCATGAAATGACAGGTGTGGACGTATCAACAAGCACCCTTTGTCCGCTTGGGGAGCGCGCCTATCGCTTTGCAATTTACTGTTTGCGTTATTGTACGCTACAGCGATCATTGCAACGCGATAATTGCCTGTTCCCTCTTTCGGAGATAACTGGCAAGTGGAGTCGTCACGCCTTCTAAAGGTATCGTGCCTTTATGAATAATCACTGTTTATTACGACACAAGTAGCAAATACGTTTCCAAGTAAACGACACAATGAATTTACGAGAGCTTAAATTGGATAAGTAGTGTGTCTTTGTGTTCTGTTTCTTTATTACCTTTTTCTTTGTCGCTATGTGCAATTAAACCGCTCTATTTTACTCTTTTCTAAACAAATTACTGTGAACTCGTGTTGTTCAGGACCTGGTCGCTATCTGTGCTACCACAACATTACTTTGGGTGGAATATGGCACTGTCTTTCAAAGTGACACTTCATTAAAATTAAAATAATGTATTGCAATCCAGAGAAGATAGAACCAGTAGGGAAGAAAACCGTATAAATATCCTAACCATTTCTCTGTCTAACAGCTAACTCAAATATTTTCCCTACCTTTTCATTGGATACCAATTTTCTGCTTTATGTCTATACCACAATGAACCAATGAAGAAATATTTCTTAACTTTTGCAGTATGGTAAGTGATTATGGAATTAATTGTGGTTTACAACAATTAAATGTTTTTGTTAAATGAAAGAAGATACCTTGATTCTGAAAATATCGTTTTGATATGCAGATGTATCGAAAGCAAAGCATAAATAGCAGTCTCCTCAAACCAAACTACAAAAACGAAACGTCTGTTGAAACGTTACCATTCTAACATCTGAATTGTGCACTTGCTTAGCAACTATGATATTTGAGAATAAATATTTAAAACATTAGCATACTAGTATGTCCTAGGAACTTTTCCCAAGTCGAACGCGCATCACGATTATATTTTTTAACCTACATACCAGCTGGTAATATGGCTAATGGCTATTCTGAACTTACACCACAGCGATGTATGACTGGTCCGAAATTAATAGCACTCCCTGAAATCCTAAGCTTTGTCAAGATACAGCAGCTGTTTAAAGCTACGGTTCATTGTGCGAATCTGAGCACCTATCATTCCTATTACAAACCTAGCCCTTATCTTATCCCCAGGTCATTCCACGTTCCGCCCCTATTGGATTTTTCATCAACATTTTAATGAACTCCTCACATCTGTCGGTATGTCATGCTTCTTTTGAAAATTCTGTTCATTCGCTATCTCCTACGTATTCTGCATATCTACAACGAACATCTAATTGTTCTTAAGAACAGCTCTAGCTGATTACGGAGGTTGATGCATCATTGAGTTTTCCTAGAGACGCCCCTGCATTGTCCTTTGACGGATGGTTGAAAGTAATGTTGTGAACTACATTATTATTTAGCTAAGTCTTGGTACCGTCGGTGTCTATGTGCTGTCCATCCTCCCCTCTGGAATCGGTCTGCTTCCTCCAGTTGTACCGGAAGGAGACTGACTTCTCTTTCCCATTTCTTAACACACGGAGCCTCAATATTAACAAAGAAATCTTTGCTACATGCCGTACTACCTGAGCCGCTGAATTCTTTCGGATTTAACCACTTGCTTGGAAGCTCGGAAATATTCCACCAGTCACATTTAATCAGGTTTTAATAAGCTCGGAACATACACTCCTGGAAATTGAAATAAGAACACCGTCAATTCATTGTCCCAGGAAGGGGAAACTTTATTGACACATTCCTGGGGTCAGATACATCACATGATCACACTGACAGAACCACAGGCACATAGACACAGGCAACAGAGCATGCACAATGTCGGCACTAGTGCAGTGTATATCCACCTTTCGCAGCAATGCAGGCTGCTATTCTCCCATGGAGAGCATCGTAGAGATGCTGGATGTAGTCCTGTGGAACGGCTTGCCATGCCATTTCCACCTGGCGCCTCAGTTGGACCAGCGTTCGTGCTGGACGTGCAGACCGCGTGAGACGACGCTTCATCCAGTCCCAAACATGCTCAATGGGGGACAGATCCGGAGATCTTGCTGGCCAGGGTAGTTGACTTACACCTACTAGAGCACGTTGGGTGGCACGGGATACATGCGGACGTGCATTGTCCTGTTGGAACAGCAAGTTCCCTTGCCGGTCTAGGAATGGTAGAACGATGGGTTCGATGACGGTTTGGATGTACCGTGCACTATTCAGTGTCCCCTCGACGATCACCACTGGTGTACGGCCAGTGTAGGAGATCGCTCCCCACACCATGATGCCGCGTGTTGGCCCTGTTTGCCTCGGTCGTATGCAGTCCTGATTGTGGCGCTCACCTGCACGGCGCCAAACACGCATACGACCATCATTGGCACCAAGGCAGAAGCGACTCTCATCGCTGAAGACGACACGTCTCCATTCGTCCCTCCAATCACGCCTGTCGCGACACCACTGGAGGCGGGCTGCACGATGTTGGGGCGCGAGCGGAAGACGGCCTAGCGGTGTGCGGGACCGTAGCCCAGCCTCATGGAGACGGTTGCGAATGGTCCTCGCCGATACCCCAGGAGCAACAGTGTCCCTAATTTGCTGGGAAGTGGCGGTGCGGTCCCCTACGGCACTGCGTAGGATCCTACGGTCTTGGCGTGCATCCGTGCGTCGCTGCGGTTCAGTCCCAGGTCGACGGGCACGTGCACCTTCCGCCGACCACTGGCGACAACATCGATGTACTGTGGAGACCTCACGCCCCACGTGTTGAGCAATTCGGCGGTACGTCCACCCGGCCTCCCGCATGTCCACTATACGGCCTCGCTCAAAGTCCGTCAACTGCACATACGGTCCACGTCCACGCTGTCGCGGCATGCTACCAGTGTTAAAGACTGCGATGGAGCTCCGTATGCCACGGCAAACTGGCTGACACTGATGGCGGCGGTGCACAAATGCTGCGCAGCTAGCGCCATTCGACGGCCAACACCGCGGTTCCTGGTGTGTTCGCTGTGCCGTGTGTGTGATCATTGCTTGTACAGCCCTCTCGCAGTGTCCGGAGCAAGTATGGTGGGTCTGACACACCGGTGTCAATGTGTTCTTTTTTCCATTTCCAGGAGTGTATTTTACTAGTCAGAGGTAATCAGTTGTAGCAGGTTTCGGTGATTTCTGTAGATACACTATGCCATCAGTCGCTTTTCATTTTAATACTCTTTACTGCACTGTTACCTAGTTCTCGAGCAACAGCGGGATAGCTATCTGATGGAAACATTACAGGAACATTTTTCGGTCATATGAAGTTGGCTATAGTGTCATGACGCTGGTTGAAACAGTGGGAATTTAGACACACATTATCGAATTGTATAAAAAACGGAAAAGTCATTATGTTTTAGTCTACTTAGATTGAATTACAGCTTGGCACTGATAATAAATTGTATAAGGATGCTTTGACATCAATGGAAAATATCATCTTCACATTCTGCATAATACGTTCGGTGTTCATTAACATGCAACCAAGCACACCTAATGACCGTGTGTGTGTGTGTGTGTGTGTGTGTGTGTGTGTGTGTGTGTGAGCACCCGTGCGAGAGGTAGTACAAAGGTACATTATCAAAATGAATTTTTCTGGGATGCAAACATAAAATGTGATGTAAGTAGACTACGGACTAAAAGTTATTAAATACGGCTTTAGAAGGAAATAACCCTGTAGTCCTACTACGTTTTTTACATTCATACACAAGTACCTACATCTCTGTTCTCCCAGTGCGATGCAGAAATCAGAAATTTCACCCTAAAGTATCTACAGGCGCATAATTTCAAGGGAAGTGTAAAGTGGGTTAATGATGCCACATTGGCACACATTTTACGACAGTTCTGGCCAGTACCACATTGGACGTGTCACGCTATCGGAAGAACGTCAAATCTCCCCTTCCTCGTATTTCACCCCTGCTCAAGTTCCTTACGGGCGGCCGAGCAAAACATCAGTATCGAAAGGGAAGGGCATCCGGAGTTACCATAAAGGGCGTGATCGAAACTACTCCTTCGTCTGGGACGTTCGTTTGGACACGTTTTGAGCTCGAAAACAACAGTTCGTAGTTGGATGTGCTACAGGACAGCGTTCTTGGCAACCGTAGATACAATCTATTAGGCCCTGGACAATTCGAACCTTCTCTAACCTATTCAGTGTGATCTCATCCCCTTGGTGTGTATGCTGTGGTATACCAGGTGAAACTAGGGACCATTCGAAACTATTCGACGAAGTACGAACGTCTCTGAAAGCGAAAGGGTATTTGTGCTTTTTCATCCCTCCCCTTTTTCGCGTCCTCCTCTGGTTTGTGTTCGGAGTAGTGCGATATTTGCATATGCAAAGGGCCTCTCCAGGATACCAACCCGCCCCCCCCCCCCCCCCCCAGTTCAGCTACACTCGGTGCCACCCACACGCCTTTGTTGAACACTTTTAAAGTATCGCAGTAGAGGAACACCCATCCACCGACCAACATGCGCCGGTGTGGTAGCCAACCCACTCGACACTAGCGGCAGCTGCCCTCATGCTTCATCTGAGGAGCGTTCCAGGGACGGTGCTACAAAATATGTATTTTTCTGGACTGGATATTTGCTTGACTTGGTCAAGTTAAGGGCGACCTAGATTAATGCAGAAAAATAGGTACAACCTCAAGCAGCCAAGATCGCTTTTGTGCAGCATTTATTGTAATGACCGGCTTCAGCAAACTGCGTTGCCATCGTCAGGTCTATAAAGCATAGATCAACATGGAAAATAACGTACTTTTTGCGGTACATTTCATTGAATCTTAACTAAATGCATTTTATATCGTATCATATAAGAGAATAACATTTCATGAATATGAGAACATTATATCAGCAGTCAATCATAAAATAGCCTATTGCACTGAATATACACGCTCATGTTCGTATATTAGCTCAATAAAGACTGAGTTTCTCAAGCAAACCTCACAAATTTTACAACCAGCCACCAGGTTGCCCCGTGGTAATGTCACCTGCTGGATGGTCGTTTCAGTTATGATGTTTACTTGAGAGACTCAGTCTACTTTCTGCTAACGTTATTTCATGCTTGACTTCAATAGAAATGCGTAACTGTCGTTATTTACTGGCTAACATAGATCATTATTAATTTAGATTCTTAGGGGTAGCAGAAGCTATATCCCATTGTAGTGCATAACATTTGTTCTTATCTACATCATAAACATAAATGAAACAGCAACTGAGGAAGAATGTCTGAAAATAAACACTGAGAGAAAAAAAGGAAAAGCAAAAAAAGATTAACCGCGAATAAATTATCCGAATGGGACCGAAATCGTTAGATGCATTGCTAAACATCTGGCCCTTACACGAGCAGATATTCGACTTCATATAGATTGGTAGAATTGCTGGATGTTCTCCTGAGGAATACCGTGCTATTTTCTGTCCAATCGGCGCTTTAGGTCGTCCGAATCGCGAGATGGTTAGAGGCCCTTTCCATAATGCCTCAAACGTTCTCAATCTGGGAGACATACGGTGACTTTGCTGGCCAAGGCGAAGTTTGGCAAGCGCGAAGACAAGCAGTATACACTATCGCCGCGTGTGGGCGGGCATCATTTTGCTGAATTACTAACCCGGGAAGATTTATCCTGAAGTGAACAATACATGGCATGGAAACTCTTTGACATGTGGCGGCGCTGTAAGGATGCTGCGGATGACGACCAAAAGGGTCTTGCTACGAAAATAAATGACACCTCGGACTATAACTCCTGGTTGTCGGGCCGTAAGGAGGGCGGTAGTCAGGTTGGTATCCCACTGCTCCCGACAGGTATTCTTTGGTCATGGAAACCCAGTTCGTAGCGGTACTCATCTCTGAAGACAATACTACTCCAATGAGACTCCAGGACGAAAGGGAGAAGCCCCCGACAGCGGTGGAATAACAAGCTGACTGTCGCCCACCATACAACGAAGTGATGGCCTGGAGTGAAAGCTCGTTTCTTAGCAGGAGCCCTTTGGTAGTCAGCCATGGCAGCGAAACGTCGACGGTATTTTACAGCCCATTTTGTTGCCTTTCTTGGTACGCCATCCTGGACATATATTTCAGTAAGGTAATGCCCGCTCGCACACAACGAGACTTTCTATTGCTTATTTTCGTGCATGCCAAACGCTACCTTGCCCAGTAAGGTCAACGGATATCTCCCTAATTGAGAATATTTGGAGCATTATGGGCAGAGCCCTACAACTCTCCCAGGATTTTGAATATCGATCTAACCAGAAAATTGGACCGAAATTCGCACAATATCCCTTAAGAGGGCATCCAACATCTCCATCAATCAATGGCAAGCCGAATAATTGCTTGCATATGTGTTATGTCCTAGCCAGTAATGCCAACCGAGCCCGCTGTCAAAAGGTTGGCAGCATCAAAGTCCGGACGCCGTCCGTATAAGCAGCGCCAGCGAGACAGCAAATCGCCGCAAGTCTGCGCGCGCCACCGCTGGCTTCGGGCTTCTTAAGCGCTGGAGTCGCGAGCGCTAGGACAGTTCTGTATTCGACGCTCAGTTGTATACTCGCCACCGAATTGTGTACTTGCTAGTCAGCTGTGTGTTCATCGCAGCATAGTTGTTGTTTGTCGTCAGCCGACGCTGACCTAGCCGCTCCGACTCGAACTAGACAGATTTCTGTAGACACCGAGTTCACTACTGTGTTTCAGTATCTTCAGTAATAAAGATAAGTACCGACTTTTATTTAATATGAGTGGTTGGGCTTTCATCTTTCTGTTCACTGTTCCAGCGGACCGGTCGGCCCGCTATTAAAAGTGTGGCGGTGACTTCGTAAGCCATTTCTACAGCCAAGTGTTTGTCGCTACGAACACCGCCACAAAAATAAGGGCCAGAAGTAGATCAGTGCGCTACTGACTTACTCAATTTGTGAGCCTCTTTCTCTTGACTCAACCAAACAATTGAAATTGTAATTATTTGTTTGTCTGTGCATGTATATCACACCTACTAGTTTCCGTCGGATGCAGATAATTCCTTCACGGTGCATCGGTGCCTCGTTTCATTGTCTTATTGAGTGTTTGATGTATTATTACTGACACTCGACATTTCTATCGCGGAACTATAACTCACCCAAAAACACCCTCACCCATCTCACGGGATAAGAAGGAATTAGAATTTCAACATATCATTTGAACCCAAATTACATCTATGCAAAGCTAAATTAGAAAAGCTAAATTAGAAACTTAGAGATCTAAGTTAAGTTAAAAATGTATTAGATTTACAACCCACCGCTGCTTCACTTGGGTAGCACTAAGTTTCTATGTCGGATGACTTCTAAGGCATAATGGCAAAACATTATACAGGGTGAGTCACTTACTATTGTCACCAAGAATAACTCCGAAAGTGTGATAGGAGCTGAAAAGTTTGTGGGACAAATGCTGCATTGGACAACGGGGGCAATAATACGACGTAGGTTTTTTGTTGCTAGGTGAGGTCGCTTCAGAGATATAAAGGTCAACTTTCTTTTTTTTTTAAAGTGGGATGTTATAATTTGGTCCTTATTTTCTGATAACGGCTACCGAGACGAATGCAATGACGTGTAAGGTCTCTGAAGGCCAACGAAGGTCACAAAGGTAACATGAACGTCCATTTACAGAAGGTGTTCGAAGTGTTGACCATTGGTATCAATGCAGTGCTGCAACCTTGTTATCATGGACTGAATGGTATTCCTTTCTACATCGGCATTTATCGAAGCACATGCTCTGCCAGTTCTCTCTCGCATATCTTCAGGTGTAGTTGCAACGTCTTTATAAACAATGTCTTTTGGGAATCCCCACAAGAAAAATACAGAGGCGTCAATCTGGCGAACGAGCCGGCCACCACACATCTCTCCCGTGCCCAATCCAACGACTTGAGAATTGTCTCTGTAACTCATTTCTAGGCGTCAGCGAATAATGCGCCTGACACCCATCGCTTTGGCACCACATTCTATTCATTGTTCCTGAAGGTATTTCTTCCAATAACAGACCTAATGTTTCTTGCAGGAATGTGATGTACTTCTTACCATTAAGATTTCCTTCGATGAAATAGGGACCTATAATTCTGTCCTCCAGAGTCCCACATCATACATTCACCGACCACTGTTTTTGGTGTGCAATTTGCTGCTACCAACATGGAGTTTCAGTTGGCCAATAATGCATGTTATCCAAATTAACATTTCCAGGGTTCGTGAATGTAGCCTCGTCAGTAACGAAAATCAAATTAAAATGGTGTCATCCCTCTGAATCTGAAGTTGATCCCATCGGCAGAATTCAATGCGACGTATACAATCCATCGCAGTTAATTCTTGGTGATATGATAAGGATGATATTTATTGCGATGCAATATACGAACATTACTCAGGCTCATGCCAGATTCCCTTACGATCTGACACGAACTAACACAAGGATCTCGACCACAATTCGTTTCCTCGTCTGTAACTTTTCTTTGTCGGATATGTTTCCGATGCGTTAAAGATCCACTTATTCTCAGTTTACCATACACATATTAAAACGTACGACGTGTAGGGTGAGTACGTTTAGGACATCTTTCAGCGTATAAGTCTCTAGCTCTCACTGAATTTCGTTGGCGTTCTCCGTAAATGAGAAGCGTATCGACGTGTTCTTCGAAGGAATACATCATTCACATTCGATTGATTCGACGATACTAGTCTTACCATTCCTATTAGTGTTGTATTGCGAAACCGTCGAATGGTGTTTGCGTGACAGTGGCAACTTAGATGGATACGCCATATTCGGCATTCGGCCGGAGTGGCCGAGCGGTTCTAGGCGCTACAGTCTGGAACCACGTGACCACTACGGTCGCAGTTTCGAATCCTGCGTCGGGCATGGATGTGTGTGATGTCCTTAGGTTAGTTAGGTTTAAGTAGTTCTAAGTTCTAGGGGACTGATGACCTCAGAAGTTAAGTCCCATAGTGCTCAGAGCCATTTGAACGCATATTCGGCGGATATTTACTATTTGCACGATATACGAGAGAGAATTGTCAGAGCATGTGCTTCGATAAGTGCCGAAGTGATAAGGAATACCATTCAGTCCATGATCAGAAGATTGCGCACTGTATTGATACCAATGATCATCACTTCGAACACCTTCTGTAAATGGACGTTCATGTCACCTTTTTGACCTTCAAAGACCTTACATTGGACTCGTCTCGACAGTCGCTATCAGAACATAAGTACCAAACTATAGCATCCCACTTAAATAAACAAAGTTGACCCTCATATCTCTTAAGCGACCCCACCTAGCAACAACAAATCAAACTTCATATTATGGCGTCTGTTGTTCCATGCAACATTTGTCCCACGAACTTTTCAGCTCCTATCACACTTTCGGAGTTATTCTAGGTGGCAATAGTTAGTGAATCACCCTATATACACAAGTCTTCCTCGTAAATCAGTCTGTCTGTGAATGAAAAAGGTATCAAGATTCCTACAGAAGATTCTCAGATTAGCGTTCAGATAGAACACAAAAAGGCTGCGGTAGACTTTAATTTATAATATGTGTAGACACAGAATTAAGGATTTCCTCCTTTTCAATTTAGGGTGAATAATAATTGTGCATAATTATGTGTTATTTATGGTTGTTCAAGTGCCGAAAAATGCTTAAAGAATTTTTATTGGTTAAGTTAACATTTTAGAGACTTTGACGCGTTTAGCCACAACATTCGGAAGCGGCAGCAGTCGAAGAAGGAGGCCGATGACCAACGCAGTTTCCGTAGCAGCAGTCAGCTCTTCGAAAGATCAACGACAGAGCAGACGGGCAATGCTTCCTACGAGAACAACGACGAGCGCAGATCACACATCAGCAGTCACTGCTCCAGCACTGTCGGCATACTAAACTCAAGTGTGTGACGTATCTGTCGATGTGGAGGAGGACGAATGGGCAATACCCGACCCGCTACATTTGGTGTCAGATAACTTTGGTTCTGTTTTGAGATGTAAATGTTGGGGAATTTGTGGTATTTGTGACACCATCGCCGGCGGCTGGCCATGATCAGCCCATAGACAGCAGGTGACAACCTGCAGCCAACGGACAGTATTTAAGTACATTTGTCAGTGCAAATTGGTCCCAGATGTTTTTTCTTTTAATGTAACGTCTTCTCTGTGTAAAAAAACAAACAATATAAAGCTCCCATTCTTTGAAAGAAACTTGACGCTAGCGAATTTCTTTCCAGATGGTGTTGGATGTTCCTGTTATTTTTTTCGGAACTGTAATCCAATTTCTAATTTTACTTGTTATATAGCTGAGTATATTTTCTTATGGTTATAGGAAGTATGTTCGTGGGACTAACCATTTGTTAAACAGGAAAGTGTTACCGTGACAGACAGTAAGACACAAAGAGTTTCCATTCACGAGGCTATTCATAGCCTACTTAATCAGGTTGCCAAGTTGAGTTCTGACAATAATGAATTGGTGAATCGATTATCCGAGTGTAGATCGACATCCAGTGCAATCTCTCCCATATTAGATTCATCAGCGGCCACCGTTGTGACCCACTTCTCTGCCCAAGAAATGGTACAGAAGCATTTATTGCTGATTTGTTAGCATCCGCTAAACTAGGTTCCTGGTCGGATGAACAGATGTTGCAAATGACAAAGTTATGGTTAATTGAGGAAGCTGTGGCACGTGTACTATATCACGACCTTTTGAAGAATTGAGACAAGATTCGCTCAAAGGGTTTAAAAAGCGGAAGAGTTGCCGCTTTTATAGGAGCAGTTGAACTCCATGTCTCAAAGAGATAATGAAACAATAGAAAGTTTGTGGATAGAATACGAATAGTGAGTAGAACACTTACCAATTGTCAGCCAGTGATGAAGCCAGTAAGTATATTCTAAAAGAAGCGGAAAATAGACACATATAAACTTTTTTGCCAGGATTGTCACCTGAAACTTCGTGATATGTTAGAACTGAATTTCCAAATAATTTAAGTAATTCTTTCGACATTGCTACAGAATAGGAAGAATTAGACGCCACGACGAAGTATAAGGAAAGAAAAAATGTATTTTCCACTGGTTTTCATTGTTTCAGATGCGATCGGCAGGTGCACATCGCGAAAAAGTGTCTAGAACCACAGTGTGCAAATTGTTAAAGGGTGGGCGATATATATTGTGAGTGTAGCAGTACAGGTAATTTTGCAAACAGGGGTCTGTTCAACGTGAACAGGAACTGCAGAACCGCCGCTAGGCGTTTCTATTAAAATTATATGCTATTAGAGCTCTTGCAAAGGCGGAGTACCGGTTATCAAGCACTATTAACAGTAAAGCGCGTAGGCTATTAGTCGACATTGGGACTCACGTGTCAGTCATAAGCAAACTGCATTGAGGTCAGGAGTTGTGACCATCCAAGATAAACACTACGTGATCAAAAGTATCCGGACACCTGGCTGAAAGTGACTTACAAGATCGTTGTCGCTCTCCATCTGTAATGCTGGAATTCAATATGGCGTTGGCCCACCCTTAGCTTTGTCAGCTTCCACTCTCGCTGGCATACGATCAATCAGGGGCTGGAAGGATTCTTTAGGAATGGCACCCCATTCTTCACAGAGTGCTGCACTGAGGAGAGTTATCGAAGTCAGTAGGTGAGGCCTGCCACGAAGTCGGCCTTCCAAAAAATACCCAAGTTGTTCTACAGGCTTCAGGACAGGACTCTGTGCAGGCCAGTCCATTATAGGCATATTATTGTCGTGTAACCACTCCACCACATGCCGTGCATTATGAGCAGGTGCTCGGTTATGTTGAAAGAGGCAATCGCCATCACCGAATTGCTCTTCAACAGTGGGAAGCAAGAAGGTGCTTAAAGCATCAATGTAGACCTATGCTGTGATAGTGCCAAGCAAACCAACAAGGGGAGCAAGCCCCGACCATGAAATACAGGACCACACCATAACAACTTCGAATTTCACTGTTGGCACTACACACTGGCAGATGACATTCACCGGGCATTCACCACACCCACAACCTGCCATCGGATGTCCACGTTGTGTACCGTGATTCGTCACTCCACACAACGCTTTTCCACTGTTCAATCGTTCAAAGTTTACGTTCCTTACACCAAGCGATGCGTCGTATGGCATTTACCAGTGTGATGTGAGGCTTATGAGCAGCAGCTCGAGCATGAAATCCAAGTTTTCTCAACTCCGGCCTAACTGTCATAGTACTTGCAGTGGATCCTGATGCAGTCTGGAATTTCTGTGTGATGGTCCGGATTTATGTTTGCCTATTACACATTACGACCCTCTTCTACTTTCGACAGTCTCTGTCAGTCAACAAAAGCGGTCAGCCTGTACGCTTTTGTGCTGTACGTGTCCCTTAAAATTTTCACTTCACTGTCACATCCGAAACAATGGACCTAGGGGTGTTTAGGAGTGTGGAAATCTCGCGTACAGATGTATGACACAAGCGACTTGACCACGCTCGAAGTCCGTGAGTTCTGCAGAGCGCCCCATTCTACTCTCTCTCGATGTCTAATGACTACTGAGGTCGCTGATATGGAGTACCTGGCAGTAGATGGCAGCACAGTGCACCTAATATGAAAAACGTATGTTTTGTGGGTGTCCGGATACTTTTGATCACATAGTGTAAGTTAAGTGGTATAGGCGGAGGTGGCATACCTTCAGTGGGCCGTTTTGTTCTGATTACAGGCATTTAAATAGCAAACCAATTTCGGACAAGTATCATTACTGAATGTTGTACATACCATTGACCATCTCGGCAGCAGTATATGTACACAATTGACTTGAGGAGTGGGTACCATCAAATAGAAGTGTACTAGAGGACAGACATAATACTGCTTGGCAATTCTTAAGGGTGCCTTTCAGATTAAAAAATGCCCCCATAACATTCCAAATATTCCTAGATGGTGTGTTACATGGGTTGAAACCGCCACAGTGCATGATATACCTCGATGACATAATTGTATTTTGAAGGCACGTCAAGGAGCATGCGATTCTCTTACAAGAAGTTTCCAACATCTCAGGGACGCTAAATTAACATTAAATTTGGAAAAGTGTCACTTCACATTAAAGAAAGTAGCATATTTAGGACGTGTTAACAGCGAACACCGATTGAAAACCGATCTATAGCTAATAACCACAGTTAAAGATTTTCCAACCGCACAACCTATCAAGGAAGTACAGCAATTTCTAGACCTCTCAGATTATTACAGAAAAGTTGTAGAAGACTATGCAGAAATAGCATGACTTCTCATGCAGTTATTGAAGAAACGTACTATATTTCACTAGGCAACAGCAAGCGACACAGCCTTTGAAACACTGAATTACAAATTAATGCATAATCCTGTATTAATTTATCCAGCTTTCAGAAAAGAAATCATCCTGTCCCGCGATGCATCTGCATATGCTGTCAGAGCAGATTTGGATCAAAACATTAACAGTGCAGAACATCCAGTAGGCTATGCATGCAGACAGTTAAATACAGTATACAGGAATTACTCAATAACGGGAAAGAAGTTACTGAGTGTGATCTATGGTACAAAATATTTCAGGTGCTATCTGTATGAGAATATATTCAAGATAATCATGGACCATGTTGCTCTCAAGTGGTTACTTGAGATAAAAGACCCATCAACTCATTTGACGCATTGGTCCCTTTCCCTCTTCAAAATTGACTTTGAAGTCATTAATAAACCTGGGAAGAAACATTACATCACGCATTGTCCTAACAGAAAGGTAGCAATATTAGAAGCCGTAGGTCATGATGAAGAAGAATGGCAAACGCACAGGCTTCGGTCACAGATTGCAAAAGATACATGACACAAAGGCTGTTTTGTCTACAGGTGGGGGTCCTATGTCGAACAACTAGACTTGGACTGAGAATCGTGGTTTACAAACACTTCTGACAGGAAGTCATGCAACAGGCCCATGATCGCATTCTTTCAGGTCAGGGTCGTCAAAGAACTGCTGAAAGACACAGTGCTGAACGTTTCAGGGGAGGGGGGACGGGAGGGGGGTGACAAGAAAGCACGATGTGGCACAATACATGCACAATTGCATACCATGCACCCAGCAAGCACAATATTGCCATCAACGTATACCATTACAAAGACACCCAGAAGCATCACATCCCTTTCAAATATCATAAATGGACATTTATGGTCCCTTTAATAAAACACCAGCTGGGAATAGGTACATACTAACGATTAAAAACCATTTCTCGAGATATCTAACCATGGTAAACTTCCCTGATCAACGAGCAAACACCATTGTGCAAGATAGGGTCAATAATTGGATTTTAAAATTCAGAGTACCAGCAGCACTTATAACCGACCAAGGTAGTAAGTTCATGTCCAACCTTATGAAACACCTTTGCTGTCTGCTGAAAGTACGTAAATTATGTACCACCCCATTACACCCACAAGGCAATGGATGGACATAAAAGGTCCACCACACTATCAGGAAGATGCTTGGTTACTTCATCAATGACCAACACAACATTTGGTACATCATCAATTCATACTGTGTAAGTGCATACAGCATCAAAACACACAAAGAAACAGGTACGCTGCCTTATGAAGTTATTTATGGAAGGACGATGCTGACACCATTCGATTTTATAAGGCCAAAAGAAGGAAAGAATGGTGAAGCAATTAATGAATTTGCTCGAATTATTAAGGATGTGTGGAAAAAAATACAGAAAACAAATACCAGAGCATTAGAATGGCGGGAGAAATTAGGCAACGTACATTCTAAATATCCGGATTTTAAAACTGGAGAATAGGTTGTTCTACCCAATCCCTATGTTGCTAAAGGAAAGATGACAAAATTTGTGACAGATTACCAGGGTCCTTACCCAGTACTCGAAATCGAATCACCAGTTAACATCAAGTTACAGTTCCCCACAAAAACAACTGTTGTTCATGCAGGCTGGTTGAAATAGTTTAAGGGAGTAACAGATGTAATGCTACCAATAGTAGAAAATACTATTGCGAAGTGGAAGACCGCAAGATCCACTGAAACAGAACACACACTCGGCCCCATATAACCTTCATAACCAGTTAACATCAAGTTACAGTTCCCCACAAAAACAACTGTTGTTCATGCAGGCTGGTTGAAATAGTTTAAGGGAGTAACAGATGTAATGTTACCAATAGTAGAAAATACTATTGCGAAGTGGAAGACCGCAAGATCCACTGAAACAGAACACACACTCGGCCCCATATAACCTTCAGCTGCACGCAGTCAATTGTGCATCCACAATATAAGATCTAGCATTCTAATGCAAAAGTAAGTAAGTTTAATATAGATTCTAGCGATAATGTACTGACAGGGAACCAGGTACAGAAAAGAGAATTAGCAAAATACACAAAGGGGAATTCTGGGTTTTAAATAGTAGGATGTACCGACGAATGATTAGACACCACATGCTTAAATATGTACAAGTCATTCAGTAGAATGTATTGATAACAGTATCTCGGACATACAAGGTGTACAATAATTGCAATACCACTTTCCTTATTAAAAATATAGTGGACTGATAGTTAATGGCATATTATGTTCCCTCTCATGTGCGAAATTTCACTTACCCACAACCATAACCAGTTCGACCATTGTCACCTCATTGTATCCACTAATTTAGTGGCCAGAAACACCTATGCAACTACTGACTCCTCAAATTTTGTCTTATGTAAACAACTCCTTTGATTCCTCCGCCCTGCAGTCATTAGATATTCTTATCATTGCATAACAAGTCAAGATTGATGCCAACACTATGATTCAGTATATAGTACAGTTGAAAGAGGAATATAAACCTGAATTATGTTATTGGGAACCGGTATTTCTGGAACCTTCTTGTTGATAATTACACTTTGTACTTATTTCCTGTGTATCAGACGAAAATACAAGACCCACGATAAGATATCAGTGCATCAAATTCCAGCTGAATGGGCTACAAAAATCCTGAGCATTGACATGCACCGAGCGAGGTGGCGCAGTTGTTAGACACTGGATTCGCATTCGGGAGGACGACGGTTCAATCCCGCGTCCGGCCATCCTGATTTAGGTTTTCCGTGATTTCCCTAAATAGCTCCAGGCAAATGTCGGGATGGTTCCTTTCAAAGGGCACGGCCGACTTCCTTCCCTAATCCGGTGACACCGATGACCTCGCTGTCTCGTCTCCTTCCCCAAAAACAACCAACCAACCAACCATTGACATGTACTGCTAAAATGTACCTCGAGATAATTGTTGGTTGCTACTTCATTGTATTGTTACTGATCGTCATTCTACCATACTTCTAACATTATTTTCAGAAATTTTCTTAATGCTGATGTATTTCAAACTGTAACAGATTGAATGAATTACATAATTTTCCTAACAGATTAAGGTTTTCACTTTGTTTTTGTTTCTTGTTTGCTAGTCATTTGTAGATGGACGTAGGAGAAAATTCGAGGACCAATTTTTCTGGATGAGGGAGGAATGAAGGATGTATAATAAGTGTGTATAATAATAACATGTTATTTATGGTTGTTCAGAGCAGAGATCCGGCAGAAATATACTTAAAGACTTATTTTAGTTTAAGTGAACACTTTAGAGACTTTGACACGTTCAGTCACAATATTCGGAAGTGGCAGCAGTTGAACAACAAGGCCAATGACCAGCGGAGTTTGCACAGCAGCATTCAGCACATCGACTGTTCAACAATCAAGCAGATGGGAGTGCTTCCAAGGTGAACAATGACCAGTGCAGCTCTTACATCAGCGGTGAATGCTCCAGATGCTATTAGCATACTGAACTCACATGTGAGACATATTTGGCGATGCGGTGGAGGACGACAGAGCAATGCCCGCCCACTCCAGTACAGAGGTAAAACAAGGCAATGTGGCACGTGTTCCCACATTGATGATGTTTCTGTCCAACGTGAGAAGTATAGATCAACGACAGAAGCGTCAGCACCTCCCTTAGGAACTTTGACACATTGGCGAAAACGTCAAATAAATATCTCCGACAAACAGACCTATGAGGGGTCCTCCGAGAGAGAATGAAGAGTTGAAGAACCGTTGCCTGGGCGGACGAACTGATGGTTAGTTAGTAGATGTAATATTTCACTGCAACGACAGCTGCTACGCTGCTTGACAGAAGATGATGTCAATACCATGCCAATGGGTCAACACGGAAGATGCCATCCCAGATGTTACCAGAAAGTAGTTCACGTGGTACTTAACAGGTGAGAGAACAAAGGGACTGCAGCCCCCGACTGCAGCCCCACTAAATGGATCACCTGTGAACCTTGAGGCTGATGAATTCCGCCAGAAGATATCGAACTTGAGGATCGCTGGATCGATTCCGGGACGGTGCTCTCCATGACACGCTATAGCCGCTTGTTAATGATGAAACTAGCGAATTCACAAGGATAAGACCGCCCCGCCGCCGCATAGTGTCAGGGGCACGTTACTGAGGGAAGAATACGCCACCTGGTGCTCCGCTGCAACACGAGCCGTCACCATATCGGCGGTCACTGGAAGCTGCACGCTGCGACCCCGCGCCGCACCGCTGCCTTGAGGAACTGAGCAAGTTAAGGCACACTGTATCACTCGGTTTGTTTAAACGGCCTTATGTCTCAATAAATGACTAATAGTGGAACCACCGATGTTTCACTCACATCTCATCCACTGAGCCAAGGAAAGAGCCCATTCTAGCACCCATAACGTGTCGCTTTCTCTCCCACCATCCCTGACAAAATTTCGACCTTTGCTCCCCTCTGGCACAGATAGCTATATATCTAGTGTCATTAAACCGCGACCCGCTATATCAAGAATTATTCTTTCTTCGTGCTGCCTGTATCAATTTTATAACCTGTCTAGTCCGGCCATTATAGTTTGTATTGCTGCCCATATAGCAAAACACATCCAGTACTCGTAATGTTTCACCCCTTAATGTAATACCCTCAGCATCGCATATTTGATTTAACTACATTCCACTGTCCTTGTTTTGATTTCGTCGACCATTTCATAGCTTCTTTCCATGACCGTATAAATTCCATTTATCTGCTTATGAGCTACCTCTGCTGTTGCAGAGAGCTACAGTATCACTGGAAAATCTCCAGGTTTTTACTTCTTCTCGCTGTACTCTATTCCCCTCTCCAAATTTATACTGTATTTCATTTGTTGCTTCCTCAAGGTACATACTGAATAACAATAGAGGTAGGCTACAACAGTGTCTCCCACACCTCTCAACCACTGCTTCCCGTCCACATATTCACATTTCACAAGGTCAGTCTGGTTTCTGTCAAGTTACAAAAAACCCTTCATTCCCTGTAGTTTAACCCACCTAACTTCAGACCTTCAAAGAGGGTAGACCAGTCGACACTGTCGAAAGCTTTTCTAAATCTACAAATTCAATCAACGTAAGTTTGTCTTTCTTCAAGCTGTCTTCTCAGATATGTCGTAGAAAATGTTTTACCCCACGTGATCCTACTTCTCTCTGGAACCAAAACGATACTTTCCCAAGTTCAGCTTCTAGAACTTTTTCCTTTCTTCTGTAAATAATTTGGTCAGTCATTTGTAAGTTGTGACTCATTAAATTGATAATTCCATAATAACCACAGGTATCAGCATCTGTCTTCTTTAGAAATTGAATCACTACATTCTTCTGACCCTACGACTTATCTTAGAAAATAGGTTAAGGAGAGGCAAACCTACGTTTCTAGCATTTCTAGACTTAGAGAAAGCTTTTGACAATGTTAACTGGAATACTCTCTTTCAAATTTTGAAGGTGACAGGGATAAAATACAGGGAGCGGAAGCATTTTACAATTTGTACAGAAACCAGATGGCAGTTATAAGAGTAGAGGGGCTTGAAAGGGAAGCAGTGGTTGGGAAGCGAGTGAGACAGGGTTGTATTCTATCCCCGATATTATTCAATCTGTAAAGGAAACAAAATAAAAATTCGGAGTAGGAATTAAAATCCATGGAGAAGAAATGAAAACTTTGAGGTAATTCTGTCAGAGACAGCAAAGGACCTGAAAGAGCAGCTGAACGGAATGGACAGTGGCTTGAAAGGAATATATAAGATGAACATCAACAAAAGAAAACGAAGATAATGGAATGTAGTCGAATTAAATCGGGTAATGCTGCAGGAATTAGACTGGGAAATGAGACGCTTAAAATAGCAAATGAGTTTTGTTATTTGGGGAGAAAAATAACTGATGATGGTCGAAGTAGAGAGGATATAAAGTGTGGACTGGCAATGGCAAGAAAAGCGTTTCTGAACAGGAGAAATTTGTTAACATCGAGTATAGATTTAAGTGTCAGGAAGTCGTTTCTGAAAGTATTTGTATGGAGTGTAGCCATGTATGGAAGTGAATCATGGACGATAAATAGTTTAGACAAGAAGAGAATAGAAGCTTTCGAAATGTGGTGCTACAGAAGAATGCTGAAGATTAAACGGGTAGATCACATAACTAATGAGGAGTTACTGAATAGAATTAGAGAGAAGAGAAATTTGTAGTACACCTTGGCTAGAAGAAGGGATCGGTTGGTAGGACATGTTCTGAGGCATCAAGGGATCGCCAGTTAAGTATTAGAGGGCAGCGGGGAGGGTAAAAATCGTAGAGGGGGACCAAGAGATGAATACACTGAGCATAATGTGAAGGATGTAGGTTGCAGTCGGTACTGGGAGATGAAGAAGCTTGCACAAGATAGAGCAGCATGGAGGATGTAGGTTGCAGTAGGTACTGGGAGATGAAGAAGCTTGTGCAAGATAGGGTGGCATGTAGAGCTGCTTCAAACCAGTCTCAAGACATAAGACCACAACAACAACAACATTCTTCTTGAAGTAATAGGTCGCTTAGGCCGTTCACATATCTTTCCCACCAGTTGGAATAGCTGGCTCACACAAGGAACTCAGCAATTCTGAGGGACCCTCGTCTTCTCTATAGTTCTCGTTTCCACTTTGATCTATCAGTGCTCTTCAAATTCTTGTCGTATTACAGTATATCTCCCACTCACCTTCACCTACTTCCTCAACCCTTTCTATAACATGTCGTTCAGATTCATTTCCCTTGCATGACCCTTCTTCATACTCATTCCATCTTTTATCTTTCCCTTCTTTGCTTAGCACCAGCTGGTATCTCGGTATCTTGATATTCATACAGCGCAAAAATTCATTTCTCTCCCATAGTTATTGTATCCTTCTACTTTCTTTCTTTTTCTTTTGCTACTGCTTTTATCCCACATTGTGCGCAGGGTCGGCAGTGTTAGGTACCGATTTGGCATGGTTAATTTTAAGGGGTGGCCGGATGCTCTTCCTGCCGCTACCCCATAGCCCCCGAGACGGAATTAGTGTACCCCAGCTGTCTGCGTCTAGTGTAAATCGTGAAATAGTGTGAATGTGTTGCATATGTCTTCCACTCGTGTAACTGAGGCGGAACGTGGGAACCAGCTCGGTATTCACCTAGTAGCATGTGGAAAACCGCCTAAATACCACATCCAGGCTGGCCAGCACACAGGCCGTCGTCGTTAATCCGCCGAGTGGATTCAATCCGGGGCTGGCGCGCCTACCTGAGTCCAGGAAGTAGCGCTTATTGTATCCTTCTACACCCTTGTATTAATCGTGTAGCCGCTGCTGATTTGCCATTTTGGACTACATGTGAATTTCATTTTGGAGATATCTGTATTTCCTTTTGCCTGATTCATTTGGTGTATATATATATATATATATATATATATATATATATATATATATATATATATATATATATATTATTTTCTCTTTTCATCAGTTTGGTTTAATGTCTCGTGCGATATTTAAGGATTAATACTGGGCTTTGCTTTCGCATATTTGACCCACTGATGCATTCGCTATTCCATGTCTCAACGTTACCCATCCGTGTTCGATTGAATTCCCTATTCCCGTTTCAAACAATCATTGCTAATGGTTTGTTGTAGCTCTTCAGAAAATGTAGTTCTTTAGATTTTTTTAGGTCTCATGTCCTCAATTTGTTACCTTTGCGCAGTATATTCAGTTTTAATCTGCAATTCATGCCCTGTTAATTGTGGTCAGAGTTCACATCTGCCCTGTGAAATGTTTTGCTGCTTAAAGTCTCGTTTCGAAGTCTGTAACTTACCATTATGTAATCAATTGGAAATTTTCCTGATCTCCAGGCCTTTTGTAATTACACGACGTTCTAACATGATTTTTAAATTAAATACTAGTGATGAATAAATTATTCTCTGTTTAAAAATCTACTAGGTAGCTTCTACGTTCATTCCTTGCCACCAGCATACGTTCTTCTACTGTTTTTCCTTCTCCTATTATCGACCTGGAATCCGTCATGAGAGTTGAAGTTTTGTCTTCCATAACTATCGGAATAATTTCTTTTATTTCATCATACTTACTTTCAGCTTTTCATCCTCTGCGGGGACAGACGGTATAGAAACTTGTAGTAGTGTGGTGAATGTTTACTTCACGTTGGTGTACTTAGGCAGTGTAATATCCACGCCTATATTTTATTCAGAATAATATTCACGACAGCATTGTGTGTGAAATGTGAATGAACTTTCCCCATGATATTAATATAAAGGACTTCATATTTAATAAAATAATAAATAATTATTCTCAATGAGATAATTTAATATTGTGTAAAAAATTATGTCTCAGACAGTACCCATGGAAAAAGATAATGAAAATCTCCATATATTGTTATCTATGATTCTTCTAGAATAAATCTTCTTCTTGTTCGAACTGTTGTACTAATAGGACGTGAGTGATGTCTCGTAACACCGAAGTCTGCAAGAAACTGTATTACGTTGCCAATGTAATATTTGAAAAATAGAGGTTACGTGTCATTCAAATGAATCTTCTTTGTTTGGAGCTTTATTTCATTGTGATTCTCGACCTGTATAAATGTTAAATTTTATGATCAGCTATAAAGGAGCGCAGTCATTAGCGCCATTGATCTATAGCGTGGTTTATAGGTAAATGCTGAATAATAAGCGATTAACATTGAGAAACATTTTCAAATGTTAATGCGTATACTGAAGGCACAAAAATATTTAATACATATTATTTTTAGTAGTAAAACAGTGCCTGCAGAAGAAGTGATTGTCTTAAATTAGCTGCCATCTTAGTGAAATACTGCAGCGGCAGTTTTAAATTACTTTTCTATATAGACATAAATGTTGTTAGTCATAATTGCGATAATAATTGTGTATTGGTGACCCAGAACACACTCTGAGGTAATAAATTCCAGTTACACGGTGAATAATCTCTAAATGTAGTGAACTTCTATGAATACAAACAGCATCTATTTCGTACAACTTTTATGAAATATTTTGACAGGAAAAAATACGTTAGTGTTGTGTAAATCTGGTATTGTGGGGCAAACCTGTTCATTTTGCTTAAAGAGAAGTGTTGCCACCTCGAATAACTGTAGCGTTTAATTTGATAAACGATCTACAACTAGTAAAGAGACTATTATGCAACAGCACCGAAAATTACTAAAAATCATTACTCTTGCTTAGTTCAGATTACTTATCATACATTTGCTTGTTTGCTGGTTAAATATGATACTTTTGTGCATGAACTTAGTGCCATTTACATTGCTTGACGGACAACATTGCTATACCTTTACAAGTGGAAATTTCTTTAACTAAATAACGATCATTAGCCGGGAAAAGCAGTGGTTAAATAAAATCTCATGTTACATTAATAATAAGTAACTGGATTTATGTCAGTCTTGGTGAAATTTTACAACACGCAATCAATCACGATACAGCACGCCACAGCAAGAGCTCCAGCCAGCCCCTCCATACAGGATACAACACCCTGCAGAGTAGCTATTCACGACCTGTTTCTGGATCCACTTCAAGGGCCGTAATACGGATTTTCTCGACACTGTGTCGTTCATTGACGTCCAAGCCGAAACACTGCGCTTCATACCGAGCATCTGGGCCACACGACGAATGGGAAAGTGCGTCTGAATTTGAGTGCTGTGTGATGGGTCGACAGTGGATCTCATAGATACAGCTGCTCAAGAACGACGCCCACCGTTGCAGCTGCTGCGCGGTGTTATCGGGAAGTTTAGAATGGAGACTAAACTGGGAAATAAGGGGCTTTTGATCAGTGATCAGGTGAAAGTTAGTACCATACATATACAGGGTAGTAAGAAACAGTCAGAAAATATTTTAAAGATGTTGCAGTGTAGATGGCCCTGAGAAATAATTGCTAAGAAAAAAATTAGACGTGTTGCTGCGATTCCTAGTTAATTGGCATTGAAGTTAGCCAATCAAGTCGTTAAGCGTGCAAATTCAAACGCTCCGTGAGAGACGGTGTCGCGAAACGTTTTCTTCATTTAGTTTCCTAAAACCGAAGAAGAGAGCGATAAAAAAGTTGGACATGGAGTTGTAGTAAGGATCGAACCTGAGCTAAGGGCTGACCCTTCTCGTGAACTATCTTCCACACTAACCGCATCAACCAAAGCGCTTGAATTTGTACGCGCAGCGACCTGATGGGCTGTCTTCAATTCCGATTTTTAACTATTATTTCCGAGCACAATCTTCCCTGAATTACGGGTTACTAGCTTTTCAGACTGTTTCTGTTCATAACTGAAACTTACTGGTGCTTTATATAATGGCTAACACCTCTTTATCTATTTGCAAATAATTCCTCTGTGCCACGTTTAATGTTTCAGATGCAAACACAATTGCCTGTTCCGTGCCGTTGGCGTCTATGTGGGACTGCGCGTCATCACTGCCTCAAACTCACACATCAGTGGCAAGTGATGCCCGGATGGTACGTTGCTAAATAAGCAGCCAGCCTAAGAAAGTTTTTAAGTTCTGCAAATGATTTCTTCCACGCCTCTGACGACACAACTTTAACTTCTAGGCCCCACTGGGAATAAATTTCGCCCAATAATGAACTTTGTCCAAGAACAACACAAATTCTTTGAGGTTTTGCGGAGCCAGTAAGTTAATGATTGCATCGACATGGTCCTGTGTGGGTGTGAGGCTTTCCTTACTTGAGGCAGGACTCAAGTAATTTACACTTGGCTCAGAGAAACTACGTCTATCGAGGCGACAATATCGATCATTGTCCTTGAGACGCTTGAACGAAGTCTGTAGATTGTACAGGTGCTCCTCCCACATGGTCACAGTAAATAACAAGTGACCTAGATAATTAAAACCGTTGGGGATACCTTGGCTCATTGGTTCAAAGGATCTCTCAAATATGGCCGTACCGGTCGCAAACCTATATGGCAACCCGTTATAACGATGCATGCTGAATAGCATAATAAACACTAAAAACGATTTCATCTGATTATCTACATCCCGCTGAAAGTAGGCGGCAGCGAGATCTATCTTCGAAAAATAACAGCCCACTAGGCAATTTTGCCAACAGTTCCTCCAGCCTAGGAATTGGATGTACGTTAACATTTACTTGAACATTAACGGTAGACGTAAAATCATCACAAATTAGTAGTCATCTATTTGGTTTCTGAACTACGACCATGGGCGTACCCTACTGGCTAGACGAACTGTGAACATAAATCCCATTCTTTGAAATCTGCTGTCGACCTCCTTCAACTTGCGCGTGCACAGCGAAAGGAACTGGGAAAAGTCTACAAAATCTTACCACTGCCCATTACTTTAAGGTTACAAAAGTCTGGAATATTGTTGCAGAGTGACATGACGCATCAGCGGGCGTACTAGAAGCACTGCCCAACACATCCATCCAAAGATTTATCAGATTTCTACTGTGGTTTCCATTTCGCACCCGATCGGACGTTACTTTCCGAACAGCCCTCGTACTATCAAGCTCTGTGGATGGTATCGCAGTTGAATTGGAAAACAAAAAAAGCACGAAAGTGTCTAAGCTAGAGATGTTAGTTGTCGTCTAAGAGTTGGCCACTGGCTGCGTTAGTTGTCAAGTAACATTTTTGTTCCTAATATCGAATACGATCTGGTTCCACAGCGGGATCGACTGCCAATCGTACGTCACCACTTTGAACTGAGGGAACATCAGTTGCGGGCAGCCAGTGTTCCGGTACGTGTCCTCATTAATCAGAGATACAGTGCTGTCGCTCCATTAACGTCCAGTTGTAACAGGAACCTCTGCATCCCTTCTGGTGCTGCTACGAGCGCAGGCAAGACAGTGCGCAGGAGCGCTGAGAGCCAACGTTCTTGACGCATGTCGGCCGAGACAGACACTGGTCTTTCGGCGTGCGTAACAAGTGGCGTCACGGAAACGGCGGTGACGCCGTTGATACCATGAGCTGCAGTGTGGGTAAGATTTCATTGCACGAACTTTTTGGGAATTATGTGAGAACGACGTGAAGGAAATCGTTGTATGAGCCTCTTTTTGCTTTGGAACACGCCGACGGCGAACAAGAGGTTTAGTGTTTACGCTCAACTGGAGATGAGGGCAGTGGATCGCTAGCTACCGCTCTAGCTAATGAATTCCGAGTCGCTGGAATACCGGACGAAGGGTGCTCCGTAAATCGGATGATGGGGCTGATCGGAAGCTATCAGCTGATCGAAGGGCGCAACGGCAACTAATACTACTAACATCGTCGACACTACAGGGGTCGTGAAATGTAACTTGGCTGAGCCAGGTACTTTGTGCCCTTTGACAAGTTTATTCACATGGCTCAATGTTAGATCAGACGACTCTGACGACTTCGCACTAACTTCTGTGTTAAGAGCATGTGTTAAGAGCAAGACGTATAATAACGTCATGGATTAATGAGTTGGCATACTGTGTACCACACTGCCTACAGTAAAAAGCCTTGCCAGTCAGCAGCACATGCAGGATATTTTTGCTTACGTAGCGTAACACATAGGCTAAATTGGAGCCTAGCTACAATTACGAGGGTTTGGTGACCATGAAAGTCAGCCAGCAAACCATAAACGTAAGGAAAACTCATATAATTGATGTCAGACGGTGGCCGTGGTTTTTGCACCACTTCGAACGGTTTATGATTAGGAGAGAGTTGTACCCAAGGTCAGGCTCTTGACTTGCCTTGCAGTGAGGAACAAATCGATGTCGAAGCAACCGAATGGCGTACGGGGAGACGGGGAAATTGCATCTACAGACTATTGTTGATTTTGCAGTAGTTGCAATAGCAATTTCTGCTGATTCTGTGGGCTCACAGTGCTGCTCGTGTTGCTGCCATTACGGGAAACTTGCAGCAACTGCTTCTGCCATGACTTTAAAAATTCAGGATCCATACTGCACTGGCGGAGTCTTACAGTGGGAATGTTTTCGTCACCACTTTCATAATCTGCTCTGTGCAGACAGAACGCAGTTTATTATAACCCGCCCTGACTGGTGGAGCAACAAATGTTTCCTGAAGTAGACGACTAAGTGAAAGGCTAACCAAAAACCAAGTGCAGAGTGGAGCAAAACCATATTAAGTACACACCAGCACATCAGGGAGCAACCTGAATGGAAAACGTAATACAGGCTAGGCCGAACTCTGTTGATTAATGGTGCATACTTAATGCTTGAGTGATCTAAAAAAGTGGCTTGAGTGGATAGTGTGGCGTCGTGGGACGTATAGGAAGCCTCACGTCAGTGGACGGCTCCACATCACATGCTTGTGGTAGGTCAGTGGCGCCTCCGCGGGAACTAGTTGCGGCTGCCTTGCGTAGCCCTAATATCTCTGATCCGTTCTCCGTATCGATACTCGAGTTAGGCGGGGAATCCGAATCACCCTCGGATACTAAAAAACGGGACATTTATACATCAGAATTACAAATGATGCAGAAGCGAGTGACTCGAAGGCAAGGGGTAACTGTCTGGCGACAAATGTGAATATTCTGTATTTAATCTTCAGTCAGTTATGGAGTTTCATTGCTCACCCTTATCGATTCTTGCACAGCTGGCAATTATTTCACTGAGAAATTAACCTTTGTTTCGAGTCGAAATTATACTCTACTCCCTTTACTTCAAGATGGGGAATTAGTTTAAATGTTGGAAGAAGATAAAATAATTGCACTTCTAATACAATCTCGCCTATAAAGTAGTCAGATGTTCAAACCAACTTATGCGTTTGTGCCGACTGCTAGTCGTCATGAGTAGCGCTGGCTTGAATTCCCGCGCATTCCTCTCGCTGTAACTGGGGTCTGGGAGCAGCGCGACTGTGGTAAAGCTTATAGGGCACATTGGTGGAGTGTCATTCCGCATTCATCATTCGGTTCACCTCGATCTCTGAGCAGGACGCTGCTCGCCGTACCGCTGTGGAACGGTTACTTGGTCCTTGCGGTGACAGTGGCGGTGACTATCACACGTTAATGTTATTATGTGTATTTGTTGCAGTCGATAGGAGAGAAGGCTTGCACGTTGGACTTCTGGTTTGGCGGGTGCCACTGCATGCGTTGGCTGATGTTTCCCGTGTCCTCTGTGGTGGGTTACTGGGCATGAATAGGGGCCGATGGTAGCTTTCTGTAAGCAGCATTGCCTGGCTTCTAGTGGCCTCAGGTTTACCGGGAGTGACCCGTTATGAGGAATAACAACGATGTTGAGTTGGTTCAAATGGCTCTGAGCACTATGGGACTTAACATCTGAGGTCATCAGTCCCCTAGAACTTAAAACTACTTAAACCTAACTAACCTAAGGACAGCACACACATCCATGTCCGAAGCAGGATTCGAAACTGCGACCGTAGTGGTCGCGCGGTTCCAGACTGAAGCGCTTGGCCACACCGGCCGGAGTTGTATCGTACAGATAAGTAATTATTTGCGTTGGTATTTTGACTACTTGATGGGCATGCATGAGATAATGTTGTTCATTGTTTGATCATATTTCAGTATACCATTCATTCAAAATACTTCAAGGTTGAAAGGGGTTGTCTAAAATTACCGATGTTTTTTTCCAGTTTCATATCCAAGTCATAAAATTATACCTGACTTAAATGAAATCAAGAGATTATTGCCCGCTTTGTTACAAATGTTTGGAAAGTCGTTTATATTCTGTTTTGCTATAATTGTCTGAAAAGTCATTTCTACTCAGCTATGTTACAATTGTGCATGAAGCCATTTGAGTCATTTTATTATTGTGTGTTACCTCATCTGTAAGAAATTTTTACTGTGCTTTTAGCGATTCGATACCTTGTAATAAAGGAAGTGTTAGTGAGGATGTTAGTATCATTTTTTAAGAAAAAGGTTGTTGAATACCGGAATTGCAATTAATACATTGTGTTCCACAACAATGTGTCACACTCATTCAGTCCAGCCTTTCCACTCGCTAAGTAGTTTCATTCCGATTAGCTATACCTCTTACCTTAACGTTAAAGTGTAGGTATTTATGTATCTAGTGATCATTAACTGAAAGCGTCGCACAATGCAGCTAGCTGTTAACATTTATACAGCCATCAAATTCGTAACATGATAACAATTAAAGGTCAAGAATTTGTCAGGTAGTGATCGGGAGATTTAATATTACGTCGTACACGTGTTACTGGAGGATTACCATGTGATCGGAACTGGTAGTGAAAAAAACAAAATAAATTGGCAGCTATGATCGACTAGAGTAAGATTACTGAGAGTGGTACGACTATGTACTACAAATGTAATTTGAACGATATAAAAGAACTGCGTTTATAATATAATAAAAACAGTAATTCATGTTGTAGATCAATGAAGACCCAGAAGGCCAGTAGACGAACCATGTTCAGTTACGGAAATAAAAAGTAACGGGAAAGAAAGTGTAATAGACTATAAGACAAAGAAAATTACCGACCATGAAGGACTTATGTGAGTAGGGCGGTATTCGATAGATGTGATGTTGCAGCTTCAGATAAATTGGGTGGTTTATCGAAAAGAACGAGCTTCACAAAATGAGCAAGTTAATAACGCGTTGGTCCAACTCTAGAACATATGCAAGCAGTTATTCGGCTTGGCGTTGATTGACAGAGTTGTTGAACGTCATCCTCAGAGATACTTGCCACATCCTGTCCAAACGGTGCGTTAGTTCGTCAAACTTCTGGGATGGTAGAATGGCTCTGCCCATAATTCTGAAAGTATTCTCTACTGGAAAGAGATTCAACGACCTTGCTCGCTAAGGTATGATGCGGTAAGTGCAAAGACAAGCGGTAGAAACTCTCGCCGCGTTCGGAAGGGGATTATCTTGCTGAAATTTAAGCCCAGAACGGCTTGCCACGAAGGGCTGCGAAACGGGGCGGAGAATATGTCGACGTAGTGCTGCGCTGGAAACGTGCAGTGGATGGAAACGAAACTGGGCGTACAATATCGCCAACGGATGAGCACCTGCTATGAAAAGATACAGCACGCCATCACTCCTGATTGTCAGGCTGTATGGTGGGCTGCACTCAAGATGGTATTTAATTCTCGTCCAGGGTGTACCCAGACATGTTTGCGCTCGTCGTAGGGGATATGTTTGAAGCGGGACACATCATTGAAGAAAATTTTACTTTATTTCAGGATATTCTAGGCCGAAGAGAGTCTGGAGGCGCCCCAGACGGTGGCGGGATGCCAACCTGCCTGTTTAGTTTTGGAGCATTACAACAGGGCCTTTCAAACACCTAGGGATTTTGACAATCTAATGCGACAGTTCGACTGAAATTGACTTGGTAACTCCTTAGGGCACAGCCAAAAACAATGTAAATCAATGTGAAGCCGAATAAATGCTTGCATAAGTGGACCAACGTGCTATTGACGTGCTCAGTTTGCGAAGCTCTCTCTCTTTAGTAAATCTCAAAATTTTCTGTAACGATTTGCTGTCTGTACAACAGTCGTGGACAAAACGAGCGAGACCCCTCTCCTTTTCGTTATGCTGATCCGCACAGCTGTAAAGTCTGCTACACAGAATAACAGGCAAGGCGACGAAGTACTACCAACATGCTTGCACAGGCGTGAAATTGAAAAACTATCCGAACTTTGTCAGACTGTTTTCAGTCATGGGTAAGACTATATTAACGCTGATTAGTGTGTAAAACACAACACCTAAATATAAGATATCAATGAAAGAAGAAACGCTAATTAGTTTGAGCTGTAGTAATAAAAATGAATTTCAGCTTACCGAGATAACATAGCTGTTTTAGTAAGACAAAGTACACCAGTTCTTTAGGGAACTAGCGAAATATTATGCGCAATCTGCCAGGAAACGGTCTGTCAACGTTCAGACCAGTCATACTGGATTACCGTTGGTGACCTACCATGAAAGTGTCCTAATTTAGCAGTGCATGAAGATTCATAACGAATTTCAGATGAAAATAATTCAGTGCCACACTTAAGTCAATTCCATTGTTTACAGGCGCGGTAAAAGTAGGCAGTAACAAGTATTAAATTCTACAAAATTTTCACATTGAAATCCACATGGCGCTGGTGGAGAATAAAGGTAGCAATAAAACGTATTGTGGTGCCAGAATTTCTTAAAATCGCTTTACTGATAGTCTATCTGCTTCCATCGAGATTAGAACCGAAAACATACCAGACCTCCCTTGCAGTAGCAAGCACTTTTCACTATGTTAGCAAACAACCCAGGCCAACAGCCATCTATTATTACCACAGACATGAATAAGCCGGCAATTTCGCAATGAAAATGGCAAAATGAACAGCATTTCATCTGTTGCATAGAGATTTCTGGACTCAAAAACATGAATTTTCTACCTTTACGTCACCGTTTATGTGGTAATCATTCGGGATGTTTATCCAAATAACAAAATACTATTTTTAGCGAGTAAATTTAGTAGGATTAATCTGTACCACCCCAGGAAATAAACGGCGACATAACTGCCAAACGTATTCTACAATATTTAGAAATCTACATTAGACTCGCCAAAGCCAGAAAAAGTTTATTAGCCGAAGTGTTTCTTAAGCTAGCTAGCAATGGAAATCCTCGCACTTCTAAAACGCGGTGGAATTAACACTAGTATCTGAATTACAACGTATATAGGCAAATGGATTTTATTTGCATTCCTGTAAACGTGATTTGGATCGAAAACGTAGCTACGATTAATATACTGATGTATCGACTGCGACTAGAACATTTCTAACTACCTTTCAAATGGTTCAAATGGCTCTAAGCACTATGGGACTTAACATCTGAGGTCATCAGTCCCCTAAACTTGGAACTACGTAAACCTAACTAACCTAAGGACATCACACACACCCATGCACGAGGCAGGATTCGAACCTGCGACCGTAGCAGCCGTGTGGTTCCGGACTGAAGCACCTAGAACCGCTCGGCCACTGCGGCAGACCTCTACCTTTATTCTGTACCGACTCCCTGTGGGTGTCAATATGAAAGTCTTATAGAATTTCATACTTGTTCCTGCCTATTTTTCCGCTCTGTCAATAATTGAATTGACTTACGTGTGGCACTGAATGATTTTAACGGAATTTCGTTATGAATCTTCACGCATTCCTTAATTTGAACATCTTCATGGTAAGTCACTAACGGTCATCCAGTATGACTGGTCTGAACGTTGACACAAACCGTTTCCGTGCCGAATGCGTTTAATATTTTGCTAATTCGTAACGATTTGGGGTACTTTGTCTTACTAAAACAGTTATGTTATCTCGATAAGTCGAAATCCATTCTTATTAGTACAGTTCATACTAATCAGCATTTCTTCTTCGTTTATATCTTTTATTTGTGTTTTGTGTTTAACACACTAATCAGCGTTAATAAAGTCTTACACATGATTGAAAACAGTCTGACAAAGTTCGGATGGTTTTTCAATTTCACGCCTGTGCCTAGTATGTTGGTAGCACTTCGTCGCCTTTCTTGTTATGCTGTGTAGCAGACTTTAAAGCTGTGCGGATCAGCATAGAGAATAGGCGAGAGGTCTCGCTCATTTTGTCCATGACTGTACATCATAACTACCGATTTGTCTGCCATTCGGATCATTCATTCGTGGTGCGTCGTTTTGGAGTGTATTTTCCTGTACAAGAGAGAGTACCATCCGTGAACAGGGCACTTCCAAAATATAACACTGAACTCACGCTGATGCCATGCCAAACGTTTACAATTTTCTTCGTGGTAAGACTGGAATGTTAACTACAGAGGATATCAATACCTCCATAGCTTGGAGGTCATTAAAAGTAGGTAGTGCACTACAAACTGGCGCCTTCTCCCAGACGACTGCCACTGCGATGAAGCAGATTTGTTCCCCCGTCCCAGTCGGCAGCCCTCAGCGGCTCTCGCGCCCCAGCCGACTGACAAAAGGAGGGCATTAGCAGGCAGCCACTGCAGGGTCTTGAGACCCGCCGCCGGCGCCAATGAAAATGCACGCGCGCTCCAATCCCACGGCTGCGAAAACACGCTAGCAGACAGATCTCGCAATGAAATCATGAATTTGTATGACTCGTCCTTTATTGCCTTTTCATCTCTGCTTCAACAGCCAGATGGCGGCGCGCGCCACTATAGAAATTTGCAATTCTATGGGAGGGTTAAGCAAAGTGTTGGCGGTCCACTAGCGGGGCTTTGTGCCCTGGCGCCGAGTTATTACCGCTGATGGCGCCGCGTCGCGGGTATTTTGTACATTACCAGCCGGGGAGCGGCGCACAATAAAAACCTGCGAAAAGAAAATTCCCGCTCGGGAGTTAAGCACCTGTGAAACGCAGATTTATGCCGAGCGCTCGCCATTTCCTCGCCGCTCTTCTTGCGAATCCCCTGGCCGATTTAGTAGCGTTGTTCTGTCCGACCCGGTTTTACGGTTGGCGACCGTTTTGTGTCGATTTTCGCAGCTAAGGGGAGACACGCATACTGCGGAGTACCTTGCAGCCGCAGGAGTGACCGTCTCTAACGTCTGGATATGTAATGGTTAAACATTCTCTTCTCTGCCGACTTAAGAGGAATCCCCCAGGCACTTTGTTAGAGATATTAAGCGAAGAGATAACACTATTATGTCTTGAAATTTTCAGGAGTAGAGCCGATTCTGTGAGTCACAGAACTAAGTGCGGTTGTGTTCCGACAGTAAGACTGCCTTTTGTCTGGATGGAACACTGCCACTAATTGGTTGCCTGACTACTACTCTTTGAACCTTAATTGTATGCACGGAATTCCCTCAGTTAACAAGAAACAGCTTTTCAGTTTGATTCGATAACTTTCGCAAGTCAAATTAATTTTTTCAGGCCACAATAACTACCATGGCAGAAGTTTTCTCCATTTACAAATCCCAGTAGAATATTTCAATTAATGACTCAAGATTTTTATCACTGATGTAGTGTAGTGCGTACTATATCTTTTTTATTAGTCCTAAGACGAAATCGACGAATAAACAGATAAATGTTTTGTGGTATAATATATAAATGAAGTGTAAATCACATGTCTTATTGATGTAAAGAAGTGTTGTGGCACAGTAAGATGGACGTTACAGCTGTAATGAAAAAAGAAGGAAGAAGCAGTTGAAGGAGAAGTGGGAACGCTTTTCTTGATGGACACGAGTTCGCGGAAGTACGTTCATCTGTAATTACGGGAAGAAGAAGTTTATTTCCTACTAACGTCGGACGGTGACGTGAGGAGAGAAACCAGAAAGAGAGTCGATGCAGAGGAGAGGTATAACTGAACCAGTTTTTGGAAGATTAGCAACGAACGTAAAGAAGATGTTGCAGGTGACTTGAACATGGCCTCGTTGTTGTAAGTGTGGCTGAAATTTTAGTAAGTTAAGTATTCAAACCATGAAGAAGTGGATCGATAACATAAAACCAGAACAAGATTGGAGAAAGAAAAAAGAGCCAACATTTATCGAACAGAAAGTTACGAAGAAACGAGAGTCCAAGACGGAATAAGAGCCAGAACTGTTTTCACTTTGGTTAAGGAAAGGTGGATCGACAGAATACTAGAAGAGAATACTGTACAGAAGTTAATCATTATGTATTCACTGGATAGAAGAGAAGTATAATGAAAGCATTCTTAGAAACTGCCGGGTACCCTAATTTTTATGCTAGGGAACGAACTCGGAACTGTCCAGATAAATGAGAATCAGTACTGCTAGGGCGTAGCACTCGTCAGTTCTAAAAACTTATGTATCGAATAAATTGAATCTCCATAATCTCGAATAAATAATTGCGTGGGCATCCATTGAGGCAAATAATGGCTGCGTACGTTCTGCAGAAATTATCGCCTGGAACCCAAACAAATATCACAAACATGTGAAGCAGTCCCGGTCGCTGGGCAGTGTGACAAAGCCTAATTTCCGGCTGCAGACTACGAAAGATACGGAACGTCATTAGTTCGTACTCGAAAAATTGAGACACCGCTTTTCAGAACCTATTTCAACTTGATTAATTCTGTCATTACGAGAGGTAAAGTTTTAAATGTAGTAATTAGCTTTCAGCAGTGAATGTGTTAATGCATTGCAGCAAAAACCCAACTGTCGTGTGCAGGTAATTACATAATAATTCTTTATAAATTCAAGCAACCAAATTTCGGAACACAGGAAAGGAAAATTTTAATTAAATAACTTTCGCGAAATAAACTCGTACAGTAATTGTAGGTATTCAGTCGTTTTAATGATCATACTAGAAATGTGTGTGGTTAGTCATACATTAACAAGAACAAATCTTTCGGTAAATGCAATACAGTGCCATATAACATACCCACATCAAAACAGCACTTTAATAATTCTTTGCTGTTGATACAATGCTTTTTTTACATTGTGTGTGTGTATGTGTGAGTGTGAGTGTGTATGTGTGTGGCATTTGTGTCTCTGGAGCAGTGCTATTACGAGGAAGACTGTTAAAGGGAGAACATAATTACGTCAACAGAGCTTACGTATTTACGATAATGGAGTTCTCTAAGCATTTTTTCCCGTGTCCTTATGTAATCGATCAGTGAAATTTCATAAACCAAGAACTCTTTAAATTAGTTTCTCTCTCTCGATACCAGAAAAGTTTATATAATGGAAATACCAAGGAGCATTTGTATAACGTTGTTTACCCTTCACTTTTGTAAAACATAGTATAGTAATTTGTTTATGTAGCCACGTAAATGTCATCTTTGACAGCCATTTGATTCAATACGCTCAGCTTTCCGCCTGGTGTAAATCAGCTACAGAGTGGACCTGGAGCATTCACTCTGTTAGCTCGCTGCATCATACAAACTTCACATGAGCACTGATTCACTTAGGCTGTCACAGACGGCTTTGGACTGTACCTGCTGGCAGTACTTACTTATGCGCTGGCGTATCCATATATTACAGCGACGGATATGTGTTGTATTGAGTTATGTTACCTTTCCGGTAAATAATAAAATTTAGCCACACTCACATAATAATGTTTTAGTCATTGCGATCCAAATAGAATGCACTGAAAACTTAATTCATCATCATTATCATTGCCATTGTGTCAAAAATTTAAAACCGAATATTTGTACACGTTAACAGATTACACTTTGGCAATAGTAAGAAATATATATCTACATCTACGTGGTTACTCTGCTATTCACAGTTAAGCGCCTGGCAGAGGGTTCAATGAACCACCTTCAAGCTGTCTCTCTACCGTTCCACTATAGAACGGCGCCCGGGAAAGACGAGCTCTTAAATTTTTCTGTGCGAGCCCAGATTTCTCATATTTTATCGTGATGATCATTTCTCCATATGTATGTGGGTGCCAACAGATGTTATCGTAATCCGAGGGGAAAACTAGTGATGAAATTTCATGAGAAGATCCCATCGCAAGGGAAAACGCGATTATGAAGGACATCATCTTTACACACTATTTCAATTTCGGCCTTAGGCCCTTATCAAGTGCTAACATTACGGCTTTAAGCCATGTCAACGTAATCTAAGCTGACACATTAGTATGTCGTTGTCAGTCCTGTTAAATACATTCGTGTCGTTGCATTCGTGTCGTTGCATTCGTGTCGTTGTTACCCAGTGCCGACAAACGTATTCAAACATCGTAAAATCAACATAATTTGCAAATGCACATGTTCGTTAACCTGTCTCTAGTTACACCCGCATTAGACCACAGCTACAGACTGCTGTTTGCTGGCTACTAATAACCGTTTTAGGATCTGTGTATACTGCTTCATTAAATGACAGTAGTCTGTTACCCATCGTTCAAAAGTTCCTGGCTCCTCTGTGTTATTTTCAGAAAGTTAAAACATTTATTTTCACTTTAAAAATCAGATATCTCGGTATCTGGCTGGACAGGACACTTACATGTGGGGACCACATAGCCAACACGTTGCCAATAGAGCACACGTGAGGTTCAGACAATTATACCTAATGTTGAACAGGGAAAGTACACTGAATCGGAGGGTTTCGAGGTCCATATACAGGACACTGATTAGACCTCTGATGGCGTACGCAGGACCCGTATGGGGATACGCAGCTGTTACACACCTGTGCCGCCTGCAGATTATTAGCAACGCTCCACGGTATACACGCATCGTGGATCCTTCACAATGATTATCGCCTTGAAACCCTCAAAGAAGTATTCAAAAACACGGCACACGACTATACAGAAACTCGAGACACTCCAACAATCCTTTCATCACTACTCTGGAAACTATGATCACAAGCATAGATGGAAGCATAAACGGACAAAGAATATACTTACTAGGGCAAAATCAACTATGGCGAGCTTAACATACACCCACAAACGACAATATCGGGAAGCCCCTGCATATCAGCAACGTTGCCTGGATACGCCAGCTGCTTTTAAAGCCGACCAGCAGGCTACAGCAGGGAAACCGACGAGCTCACACATTGACGCACAAATAAACCTCCAGCATAACCTACACTGTGTATCTGATATATGACCTATCGGACATAAAACTATGACGAACGCAACTGTTACCGGTATGCTGACGCTGACCGAGACATCACCACCGGCACCCAGAAGCAGCCGCCGAGTAACACCACCGCACAACGACAAAGGTATCAACCTGCGTGATACCCAATACTAACGAAGCTAACCTTGCATGACCTGTCGCATGTGTTGGCTATCATGCCGGTGTGGGCGTCGGGGTGGGTCCACCTCTATTAAAAAAAAAATCAATTACTTTTGAATGCATTACAGGAACAGCAGTGATCAATGTCTTATAAATAATTACTATTAAAAACAGTCTTGATCACGATTTATTTAACAAGGTGACCAGTTTCGACCACTACTGTGGTCATCTTCAGACCATTGAGTAGGAACCTCTTTCTGTTGGAGAATCTCCAACAGAAAGAGGTTCCTACTCAATGGTCTGAAGATGACCACAGTAGTGGTCGAAACCGGTCACCTTGTTAAATAAATCGTGATCAAGACTGTTTTTAATAGTAATTATTTAAAAAAAAAATCACTTTCGACGAGCTGTGTTGTGGGTTAGTAGATTGAAGGTTATGAACGTACATTCACCATCGCTTTCTGGCTGTTTCCAGAGATAGTTTTCAGACCCTTATAGAGGACAGTTATATTCAAAAATAGCACAAAACAACTATTTAACAATTCAGATTATGAAATCAAAGAACAAACCAAATCTTTCTATAATTTTAACCGCCGCTCCAAGAGTCGAATATCCTCCTTATCGATGTAGGTTGCGAACGAACAGGCAATATATGCCCTTGTGTTACTTTTGTTCAGAGATAGCTTTGTGATCACATTGTGTACGCAGATTCGCCCCGCACCGCCACGCTAGGACAGTGATGAGTACAATCTGGCAACATTAGTTCTTCTCAGAATCTCCAGCTGTGCTACCTACATGGAGATGCTGCACGTAGAATTGATTACTGGCCTGAAGAGACGATGTGTTGTCATTCCTGTTCCCAGTGTTTTCTTGGGGCGCTCCAATTCTCAGACAGCTGTCCTTTCTGCCACGTCAAGGGAAGCCGCAAGAATGATCGCCGTTCTGATCGTTCCTGAAGCTCCAGACTGTCCGTGTGGATACTTATTTGCTCTAAATTTCCTACCTCAGGGTATTTGACATGTCTGTATAACCCATCAGAGCCGAGCGAAACAAATGTCTGGCCTCTCGTGTGCTAGACGCGTGGGGCTGCTGATATCCTGTAAGTAGAGATCCTGATATCGCTGACTCAGTTTTGCTTAGTTGTACGCCGTCTGAGGTTTTGCATAGACTGGCAACGTAACACTAGCGTTTCTGATCGCATAAGAGAGGGTGCTGCTAGGGGTAAGCGGAACTGTCTCTCTGCAGTATTCATCACTTAATAGCTTTCCACTGATCTACACATGTTTCATTTGGGCCACTATTTGTAGGTGTTGTAAGAGTAGAAATGTTAGTCTTAACGACCCATCAGCTAAATAATGTTTCTCGCAAAAACTACTTCTCCATTCTCTCCTGAAAAAGGGAAATGTGTAACGGAACAGAGATGTACAGGAAGATGTACAAAGTCAGCAATATTTTTTATTTCTAACAGACTCATGATGACCCAAGCGTTAAAGAGAGAGGGCTTGAAGATGGTTGACTGCGTGTTTCACTTGTCTTCTATCCCATTAACCACCATAAGAAGCTGCTAGAGATGAGTGTACGTCGAAATTGATCAGCAAAGCTCCGTCAACAGTGATGCCTAATCATTGCTTTTCTGCGTTATTGAAATGGAATATACAACGAGGCTGTATTTACTTGTACCTCAGAAGTCTTGAAGAGAAATTGCTCTTATGCAAGGGATATCAGTGTGGTTATTCTGACCTAGAGTGAGAGCAGGCAGTACAGCCTTCATCTTTATTACATGTTCATAGTTTCTAAACTCTCTGCAATTTGATGATCATTCATGGCATCGTATCGGCTAGAATGAAAATGAAAGGTAAAACCCTAGTGAATGTTCAGCATTTCAGTCCCTCACTCATGCTGTAACGATTCTAGGACTGATAGTACTGGGTTCGAGAGGTGAGCATCACAGTTTTATCATTTCTTTATATCATTATAACAACCAAACTCAAGTTCTCCACTGGGAGGAACTATCTCAACATTAACCTGGGAGTTTATTACGACGGAAACCCCAAAAGTAAGGCCTGCTATTTTTTTATAAGTACGTATACCTGTTTATTTCTAAAATGGTTTACATCAGTTTACAGCTTGAACATTTAGCTATTTTTCGACATAATCACCATTTCCGTCGATGAATTTTTGTAGACTCTGTGGCGGTTTTTGCATGCCCGTGTCATACCAGCTCGCCGCCATGCTGTTCGGAAAGTTATGAACCTCTTATTTCACCTCGTCGTTGGAGGTGAATCGCTGGGGCCACAATTAACGCTGACAGATACTGTGAGACTCTGAAGAAACTCAAACGGGCAATTCAGAACCGTAGAAGAGGAATGTTGAGCAAGGGCATACACAATCTCCATGTCAACGCTGACACACAAATCGCTCGGCAAACCGTTGGTCTCTTGCAACAGTTTCAGTGGAACATAATCACCCACCCACCTAGTCCTGACTTGGCGCCCTGTGACTATCATCTGTTCCTTAGGTTAAAAGAACATTTGGCCAGAAAGCGATTCAGCTCCGACGACGGGGTGAAAGAAGAGGTTCATAACTTTCTGAACAGCATGGCGGCGAGCTGGTATGACATGGGCATACAAAAACTGCCACAGCGTCTACAAAAATGCATCGACGGAAATGGTGATTATGTCGAAAAATAGCCTAATGTTCCAGCTGTAAACGGATGTAAACCATTGCAGAAACAAACAGGTCTATGTTCAAAATAGTTCAAATGGCTCTGAGCGCTGTGGGACTTAACATCTGAGGTTATCAGTCCCCTTGAACTTAGAACTACTTAAACCTAACGAACCTAAGGACATCACACACATCCCTGCCCGAGACATGATTCGAACCTGACACCGTAGTGGTCGAGCGGTTTCAGACTGAAGCGCCTACAACCGCTCGGCAGATCTATGTACTTATAAAAAATAGGAGACCTTACTTTTGGGATTACCCTCGTAGTAACTGAGAAACCAAAAAGCCATATGCATTAAAATGAACGCTCTTATACGTTTGCCAACCCTGGCACAGATAATTGAAGAAATTTCTAATAATAAACGAAATAGTTTTAAATCAATAAATGTTATTAAAAGTTAATAAACTTTAGGACTGGATCTGGAGAGTACTGATTCACTACAGCCGAATAAGAAATGAATTCGGGGGTCAATGTGTAGTAGCAAGTGATAATGTTTGAAAACGTCAAAATATGCTTTAAAGAACATTTGAAGCTTTCTTAGACACTTCACTAAGTATCGGCCACTGACACCAGTGTCTCCTGTTGGATTACAAAATTTTCTAACTTCACTTTCTCATAAATCACAAAACATTGAAAGCAGTTGGATTACCTTCTTATTTAACACAGAATGTTACAGTGAAACTGCTTCCAAGCCATGCAACAACAACAAAAAATGGTGCAAATGGCTCTGAGCACTATGGGACTTAACATCTGAGGTCATCACCCCCCTAGAACTTAGAACTACTTAAACCTAACTAACCTAAGGACATCACACACATCGAAGCCCGAGGCAGGATTCGAACCTCATGCAACAACAATTTTCCCTCGATACAGGGTATACAGGTGGTTGCTTCTCAGTAACAAGTGCCTTGTGAACTCAGTACATGGGCCCACTAGCCTTCGGAACCGGACGCAAAGCCAACACCGTTGTCCAAGCTCGAGCGATGTAGCAAAGTTGGTCGGTTCGCAGAAGATATTATTCCGCCGCTGTGAGTGCAGTCCTCGTCGTCCATTCCGCGAAGCGACCTCCCGGCACTTGCGGCCACCGTGTGCATTATTCCGACTGGGCTACAGTTCAGATCCTTGAATACTGCTGACGTAAATAAAATATCACACATTCAGCTGTTTGTTCGTGAGCATCGACCCCGGAGGAAGGTAGTCCTAATGCCCTTCCGGAAATCCTGATTTATATTGTCAGGGGTTTCCTCGAACCAGCTAAAGCGGACCTCAAAATGATTCCTTTGAAAAAGCACAACTAATTTTCTTCTCTAAAATTCCCCAGTTCGAGGCTGTACTGCGTCTGAAACGACCTAGCAATCGACAGGTTGCTAAATCCTGAATTTTCATTTTTGTCTTCGTCATACGGTACCTACTCTCAGTTTTTATTTTAATCAAGCGTGCAATTGACTTGGGTATTCGTCAGTAGAGAAAGCATTTTTTGAGTCTTCAAATAAGTCTTGATGAAGAAGGTGTCGTGTGGCATACCAATTGCGACATTGGAACTGGAACGTCGTATTTCTTGACAATATTACGGCAGGAAGCAGCAGGACCAAACATACACAGCTTGTGATGAACAATGGTTATTAGCTTGCACAATTTAAATATAGTAAAACTTAAATTTTACAACCTCACATGAGCACAGTAAACATTTTTCTGAAACCTCTGTTGAAACCTGCATAACAAATGCAGAAAACAGTAAGAAAATTTCTGTTGGCGTGAGTACTTAATACAATCAAAACCTTGCAAACTCTGAAGCCGCAAGACTATTTTGTACAAAGATTTCTCTTTAGAATATAAATTCATACCAACGTATAACATTAAGGCTACAATATAAGGCACTCAAATAACAATCAAGCAATTTCTAAAACTTCAACGCTCGACAATGAAGACGCCGGGCACACGAACTTCTAAGGAATAATCCAGTTGATGCCAGTACAAGTAGGCACAAATTAAATAACAAACAATTAAAAAACAGCGCCTCGTCATCTAAACATACCCTAAGGACATACGCACACGAAACCCTCCTTTATAAGAACTAAACTTCACAGCCAGCATACAAGGTACAAATAATATAAAAATGGCAGATAATACAGAATTATTAAGGCGGAGCCTCCAACAATCTAATAAAGTATTAATTAGAAAGTGAACCAGTTTTACAGGTTTACATTCATTTTTCGAGCGAAACGTGCGTCCGCCAAGGCGGCGGAGGAACGAGCTACAAAACTTAAGGACCTGACTGAGCCAGAAACAAAGAGAACAGCAGTACGTTACGTAAGGACGAGGTCAAGACAGAAGGTCACGAACCTGGAGCCCGGTCTAACGAAACACAGTTTTGCCAACACCGACTCAAAGGAAGGCCGCGGCGCTTGTTGGTGACGTCACGTTAGCTAGGCACGGCGGACGCCAGGTCTGTTGCAGGCAGAAACGCCTGGGCGTGCGTATCACTATAAATCTCTTATTTTTGGATAAAATGTTTGGTATTGTTTTGGATTCTGCAGTTTTATTTAGATGAAAGATTTTCTTACTATCGTAAAGCTACAAATGAAGATCATAGTTCTGTATTACTGAATCCTGTCGAAAAAACGTAGATCAATATGAGAAGATGCTTTTTCCCATTGCAAGCCTCGGAAATTTTACATTCAAGTAACTATATTCACTCTATCCATTTTGCTATAGAAACTTACCCCAACCCCCTTACAATGAACTCGTTTCTTTTATTTATTTATTTATTTATTTTCGTTTGACATCGTCACTGGAAATGTGAACTAATTTACATGTGTAAATGTCCAGCTGTTTCCGGTCATTAGATTACAGTCGTTTTCAACGAAAGGAATTCTAAACAGGAAACAAAATAGTTTCATACATCGAAAATACTGCTGGGCTTAAACTTTTTTAAACATGCACATCAGAAAAGATAAATATTTCCCTCTTGCAACTGAAAGGAGAAACTTTATAAGATAAAAAAGTTTTATTTGATAAAACAAGTATATCTCTCTCTTGCCTCTTCTTCTGTCCCCCACCCCCTCCCCCAACGTGTACAATCGCAAGATATTTCATTAACATTCAGTGCTCCTCACCCCATAGTCAACCAAGATACCTAAAGAAGAGCACCAATATGTTCACAGTTTCTTGTAAAAGCAACCCAGTACAAACGTAACTACCTCAGATTTACAAATAAGGTAAAGAAGTACGAATTCTGTTGCTGCAGGACCATGAAGTTGTTTTTGTATATCAATCCTTAAAATAGGTGGAAATTTAAGTTCAGGAGTACACTATATGTTAAGAAGTGTAATGAATTGCACAATTAATTGATTGTAGAAATCTCTCAGAACAATTTTTCACATTTTCCTGTGTCAGACAGCAAGACACCACCATTATGAGTATGCCTGCAACAGACCTGGCGTTCTCCGTGCCTAGCTGACGTGACGTCACGAACAAGCGCCGAAGCCTTCCTTTGAGTCGTTGTTGGTCCTGCTCGCAACGGCCAAGTCATCAAGCCCCGGTGCCCCATCCCACCGTACCAGACGAAATACACTGCACTCCACACAACTGAAACATAAATCAACTAAAACAGCACACTTTCAATTGCACATTCGCATTACGTAGAAGAACAAAACATAAAATCAAAACAAGTAGGCTCGCCCAAAAATTCTTTTTAAATTTAAATTTTAATAATGAACAGCCTCAGTTGCACCGTTTACCTATTATTACCTAGGTTTCAGTAGGGATAACCCAGCCTATTTCAGAATAACACTATCTACTGTTTCTCCATAATGGACATCGTCAAGCTAAAACTACAAATCCATAAATTATGGTCAAACTGTAAAACTTATCTGGTACTGCCTCGACCCCACTTCGCGACTGCGATGCGGCAGCCACTAGGGCACCGAGGTAAGTTATAGGTAAACTGTGCAACTGAGGCTGCTCATTATTAAAATTTAAATTAATATTTATACGGTTGATGACAGGGCCGCGAAATGTTGAAGATATTTAATTCTTTTTAACTCAACACTTAAGTATTCACTTAAACACTTCAGTACACCCGTGAATAAGATTGTTCCTTGAAAGGTAATGGCAATAGCTGAGTATTGCTTAAAGGAGCAAGAGCCCGCCAAAATTACACTTTCATAGAATCTAATGTAGTTTCACGAGACAACATCGTCGTTCGTTAAAGTGCAAATCTTGGTACTTCAAAAATTTTAGGTATACAATCACTCTATAATAAGGCACTCATAGGGTTTCCTTACATATAGCTGCAGGTCCTTCCTCAAGTGGTAGGAAACTAAGATGGAAAGCCCAAGCCCCTTATCATGGCATGTGTGACATAACCTTGACATATCAGACTCGTCACTGTAGACAACATAAGAAAATCATTAGGAAATATATATAAGCACACAACTGCGCCTGTTGAAATCAAACACACCATATGCCCAGGAGAACTGTTAATGCCAGGCGACGCTCCGCTAGCTCTTCTCCTCAACATGCGCTATGTGGCGAGAAATTCAAACACCACGCCTCGTGCCGGAACCCGAAACCTTTCCGCTGTCTCCAGGCGCACCACGAGCAATGAGTATGCGCACCAAGTTAAGGCCAACCTCCCGACCGTGCTGCAACTGCAACCAGCCGACAACACAGTGAGAGCTGCTGCCTCGATGCTGCAGACTTAAATAGCCGAATCCACGATGAACAACTGACTCGCGGCCGACCAGTGCGAAATCGATGGCAAATATGACATTACAAGAAAGGATACTGGCACCAGCCGCGCGAGGTATCAGGAACACTACGGTAGATTGTTAACATTCCTTTTTCGGTAATAGGACTTGAGCTGTGGTAAAAATTGCTGCTTCGAAGAGCGTGCCGCAGTGCGTAACGTGAAGCAGTCGCCCTCCGTTTCTGCCGGTGGCGCGGCTGAGGCAATCGCAGCTTTAGTATCTCTCTCTGGTGGGAAAGGGGAAAGGTTGCCTGTTCAGGTGCATTTAAGGGGCGCTATGAGCTCGCCAGTCATCTCCGGAGGCACCTCGCCACGAGTACTGCCCTTCGATTCGTGATTTCTGTCACTAATCGAAGCGTTAGGTGTGCAGGTGCCAGCCAAGCAGCCAGCCAGCCGCAGCCGCAGCAGCAGCCCGACCAGCCAGTCCAGCCAGCAGCAGCAGCGGCAGCGGCGGTCCGGTCCGCGGCAGCAGCAGCTGCGGCGATCTTGCCAGCCAGCAAGCGGTCGCCTCCCGCCAGCGCCAGCAGCGTGGGACTTTCGCCCCGGTCGTCGTCCGTCTTCGTCCGTTTCCGTCCGTCTTCGTCCGTCTCCTCTCTATTAGTTCCTACTTGTCATCATGTCAGCCCCCACCACCACTACCACTACCACCACCACCGCAATAGTTTATACTTCCCCCTCCGCCGCCGCCGCCACCACCATTACATGGTGTGCCCAGTCAACACCCCCTCCTTCCATCCCTCCTCTTCTTACGCTCCCTTCACCATCGCTCTTCGTCACCCCCTCCCCCGCTTCTTCCTCCCGCATCTCCACCTCTGATCCTTTTCCCCCCCACTCCCCCAGCCTGTCACTGCAGCTCCCGCTAGGGTGGTGTCCCGACAGGGCACTGCCCATGCCCAGCTCTCACCCTCGCCTTCGCCATCACCATCATCTCCGTCATCGCCACCGCCATCGCCTTCACCATCTCCGGGTCAGGCTCCTGCATCCACGCTGGGACTTCCCACTTCCCGCCACCTCCCTGTTCCTCCCGTCCCGCATGCCACCACTCACCCTTCCGTTGCCCTAAAACGCCCTAGTGGCACCACCACCTCCTCAGCTCCCAAAAAGGCCCCGCCCCATCCTCCTTCCCCCCCCCCCCCCGCCACAGGATGCCATGGATGTCTACCCGCCTGGGCCTGCTCCCTCCATCTCCTGCTCCTCCTCCCCCCCTCTTCCTCCAAATACCTCCTCTCTCATCCCAATCCTTCCCTCCTCAAGACCAGGAACCTCTCCCTCCTCCTCCGCGAACACTTCCCTGGAGCCCCCATCTCCCTCCTCACTCCCTGAAGAGACTTTGTTCTCATCTCCTCCCCAAGCCCCAGAGCCTCCATCTCCCTCCTCACTCCCTGAAGAGACTCTGTTCTCATCTCCTCCCCAAGCCCCACCCTTCATACTGACATCCTTTCCCAAATCCCCATCACCAGGTTTGGCCCCAACACCTCCCTCACCCCTGCTCCTTCCCTGTCTCCTATCCACCAACCCCAACACCCGTGTCGCCTGCCGACCCTCACTGCTGTGATCACTCAGCTTAGTCTGACGATCGCAGGGGAGCTCAAGGTGTATCCCTCGTTGGAGGTCGGGGCGATCCTCCGCATTTTTAACTCTGCTGGCCCCACCTGCCTTATCCTCCATTGACTGCCTCCTGAAGGAGGGTGCCCTCCTCTTCAACCAAAGATACAAAGTCGACCCCTACCGTTCCCCTTCTCAATCCCTCTGCTGCCAGAGGTGTCTGTGCTACAATGCACACACAACATCTGAGTGCCGCGAGGTCCCCACCTGCCCACACTGTATGCAAGCACATTTCCTCCAGCAGTGCTCTAACCTTCAGTCCCCTCCCTCCCGTAATACCTGTAATCTCCCACATCCCAAAAATGTAAAGCCCGACCCCGTCCGACCTCTCCTGAACTCACCATCCATGTCCGCCCTCTGAATGCCCCCACCCCTCCTGGCAATTCCCTTCACCTCCCCCTGTCCCCGCTGAGGACATCATCAGCTTCCTCACCACTGTTCTACAGAATATCCACCCTTTCCATCACCCTCACTCCCTCCAGCATATATCCATCGCCGCCCATTCCGTCTTCCACCTTAAAATTTATGCCACCTACTCCCGCAACCAGGTCCATTACTTAATCTCCTTTCTTGACACCCTCATCTAAATCCCTGTCATGGCGTGACAGCACCGTATCCTGTTCAACAACATCCATTCCCTTCCCGCCAACAAGAACCTCTTCATGCACACCCTCATCACCCACCACATGGATGCGTTCCTCCTCAATGAAACCTTTCTTCAGCCCCACCACACCATTCACACCTTGCCCTACCTCCTTCATCGCTCCAACAATCCCTTGCCGATAGCGCGTGGCAGAGTAGCCACTGGTCACCACCACCAGACCCAGTTTGGCTCCAAGCTCTCCTTCCCGACCCCACAGAACATCTGATCCTTAGTCTCTTCTTGCCTGGCCTTACCATCACCTGCGCCACCATCTATGTCCGCCCTAACGCCCCTATTCCTTTTCAATTCCTCTCCCACATTGACTGTACCTTCTCCTCCTACGTGATCGCCGCCAAACTCAACACGTGTAGTCATTCCGCCACCCGGTTATGGTGGTGGCATTGGTTCCTCTCCTCCCTTCAAGTCAACCTTGTCCCCATTCCCCAGCACACCCACCCTGAATCCAACACCACTCCTGATGTCGTCCTCTCCTCCCCTAACCTCCTTGGCTGCGTAATGTCGGATGTCCTGGACCCCATTGGTAGTGACCATCTCCCTGTCCTCCTCACAGTTTCAGACAGTCGTCGCCCCCACCCCAAACCCCATCATTACCCTCCCCCAAAGTACATCCATGATTATTCCTATGCCAACTGGAAAGCCTACCGGGATACCCTATCCACCCAGGTCGATGGCCACCCCTTCACCTATCGCCACCCTGATGATATTACCCATGCCGACCCCTTTCTCCAGCAGACCTAGTCTGAGGCCGTGGAGGCCCACGTCTCTTCTGTCGCCATCCACCCCCAACGTCCCACCTTACCCCCACAGGCCATCCTCCTCCTCTGTGAATCCTGCCGTCTCTGCCGTGCATTCCACCAGACGCGTGACCCGGACGCACTACGATGCCACCGGCAACTCCAGAGACACATCCGTAACTTGCTCGTGGCTAAGAAACGCTGGGACTAACGACAGACATGTACCTTCCTGTTGAAACGTCCCCTTTAAACAATTATACATGACTGTGCTTAAACTGACACACAATATTTTGTTAGCGCAACGCAATCTGACTTTCAAAATTCCCTACAAAAGAATGGCCCTGACTAACATTAAACTATACCTTTCACAAATCACTTACCTCACAAAAATCTTCGCTGCTCAAGCTACTGCAATACAGCGAGCGCCACTACTGCCAGCTAAATAAAAGATTCAAACTATGGAAGGCACTAACTACTGATAGGGATAGTTAGCAAATGAAAGATATTAATAGAGAACAAACAATGTATTTACCTTGATATCATCATATATAAATATAGCAGTTCATGACAAATTTCAAAACTCCGCCATCTCTCTCCCCACATCCACCACTGCTGGCGGCTCACCTCCAACTGCGCAACGCTACGCGCTGTTCACATCCAGCTGCCGCTGCCCAACACTACAATGGCTGACAACAATGCAAACTAGCCACAGACTGCACACAGCACAGCCAGTGATTTTCATATTGAGCGCTAAGTAACGTTGCCAATAAGAAAACATAAACAGCCTACTTACATAGAGAAAACATAAACAGCCTACTTACATAGCCCCCATGCTCTCCACAAAAAATTTTACAAATTTTTTTTGGGCAGTGGCCAATAATGATTTGATAAAATTTTTCATAATTACAATAACAAAGAAATCAAATGCACACACTTATTGATACAATGTTGGTCAAACGCTAAAATTTTCTCACAGTCCATAAAGACAGTCCTCATCATTCGTCACAGTAAAATTGCAGTGTTTTTCTCAAAGTCTGAGCAGTAAAGGAAAATGCACACAGAAGTAGTGGATTTCCATGCAATCTTGAAGAAGTAGTGTTGTCCTTCCAACGGAACGACAGTGCTGACTCTTGACATGCATACATGTAATGGGCCACAACAGAGCAAACCCACAGCAGAGTCAGTCGAAATTTTGAAGAGTATTGGTAGGTAGGTCATCACAGAGCAGACCCACTGTAGTCCTGGTAGAGATTACGGTATTGGTGGGCCACCCGAGGTGCAGACCCACTGCAGCCCTTGTAGAAATAATGGCATGGTGGGTCATCAAAGATGCAGACTCACTGTAGTCCTTGTAGAGATGATGGTATTGGTGGGTCATCAAAGATGCAGACCCACTGTAGTCCTTGTAGAGATGGCCAGCAGCCATCTGTTGCGATCTGTTGCGACTGTGCAGGTGCACAATCACCATCGAAGAGTCTTGCGAATAATATAGCAAGTCCATAACCACCACTTGTGCATTCACAAAGTTTTTGGAATTGTCCTTAGAACCAGCAATGCTGTTATCCAGTCCCTTGCTGAATTAGTAACACACGTGCAAACACTAACAGTCCCAACTTCTCACATATTGTCCATATACTATGACCAACAGAAATGTGTGCAGTGAAATGTAACTAACAAGTTAATAATATCATGAACTGGTGACAATTACAATTTTATAACATAATAATTCAATTACAAAGGTACAAAATACATCATTAAAGAACATAGCAATATAGATAACAATTGTAGTAACACAGGCTTTACAAAAGAATAGAAATAAACATATACATCAGTGTTACAGGAATTATGAGATAAGTAGATACATAAAAGATCAGAATAACTTTTGGAACATCAACTTTACACATGAGCATTAAAACAAAACAGAATAAATAATGTCTAAGCATATTTACAAGGTAAATAACATAATTAATGCCAATTATATTTGAGGATAACAGTATTCCTCATCATAGTGAATGTGGCTTAGTATTAGAAGAAGAAAAAATCCTATGAAACTACACAGAGACAGGAAGAAAACAAATACACATGGGTACACAAACATATAGTGGGATAACACCAATAGGAAAGGACAGGGTTCGTTTTCAGTGTAACATTTGGTACTGCAGTCCAACCCAAAACTTCATATATCTTTCCTCTTATTTCATCCTTTGTTTCCACCAAAAAAATTCTATCTAAGCATGCTTTCTGTATTTATATGTTCACACATTTCGTACCTCAACATTTATTTCCAAGAAAACCCTACCTAAACCTGTTTTCTGTACTTTTTTCGTATAACTTCTCAATGCATTTCTTCCAATTCATCGCAACTCATTCTCTTAGAGGCTACCCCCTCTTAAGCTAACTTAAATCTACTGAGCTCAGATATATATACCAAGGGATGAGGCAATGCAGCATCACATAAAACAATTAATATAAACAGCAATGAAAAAAAACGCAGATCTGCAAAGCAAGCAGCATTAAGAGATTAGCAAAGTAATTGTAATATTACAAATAATCTAAGGCAACGTGCAGCAAACAATAAAAATAAATCATTAGTAAAACTGGCTTAACAGAATAACACAAAGTCAAATTCAATAACACTATGCCTGGCAAACAGCAGCAACTTATACCTAAACATGACATAGCTCAAGCAGAAAAAATATTACACTAAAATGGCCATGTCTAATACCTATGTCACATCTTAACACTAGAGTGATGCATCACGTGAACTTACACTAGCAGATAAGTTACCAAATCGTAAAGAAATTATTTATGCAATTCCTGTGAAAGGAAATGTATATTTATGTGCCCTCGTTTTCTTGGAAGTAGATCATAAATTTCTTATTGACTGGATCTGTAGGCATAAAATAACTATATTAGTACATACATTAAATTTTATTTTAACCAATGCTGCAGTGCAGCTAGAAACTTAATATTAAACAAAATGTGTAAATAAATACATAAAGCAAGCCATATGGCATTTTTCTCAACTAGCAAGACAATAGCTGTGAAATGTTTCTCATCGTTTCATTAGGCATTTCAGTAAATATCATAAATTACGACCTCCACAGTATGCTTTCAACTAGGAAATGTCAATAGCGAGGACAATGGCCTCCCCTTTCTTTTTTTCTACCTGTGCCGCTGAAAGGCTAATGGCTTTTTTTTTTTGGGCGGCTGTCACCCAGGTGGGTGCCCGCGACGCATTAGTGCAGGTGGTCACTTAACTTTCTTACGGAAATATTTACGACAGCAGTTTTCGCTACCGTGACAGTCGCACATAAAAATATTTCACAGGTCAAGAATTAGCGTTGCAAATCTGTAGAAAGAAAATCCTATTAATATAAGTGTCCAAATAAAATATCCGTCAGCATTGTGATACAGTCACGCATTTACGCACATTTCATAACTCTTAAAGTACGATTCTTGGTTTCCAACAACCTTTTCCACAAATCAGAGTCCCTAAACACTACTCATTATTCCTTACCTCATTATACATATACATATTCGTCGACATTTCTTCAATATTTCATCATGAGAAATACGTAACATAATAAACATTCCTCAACAACATAATACACATCGTCGTCGTAATAATAACATCATAACACCTCAGTCAAATCTCAAAAACGTCGTAGCTTTCTGCAGTAATTTCAAACCCTAAAAAAATATTCTCTGCTCATTTCAATAATGTCATCTACCTCAAACGTACTTTAAAATCATGCTCCCTTACCAAATATATCATTCAAAGCTCTCATAGTATCACAATGGTTCCGAAAAAATATGAGCATTTCACAAAGTACAGACAAAATACAATTTCATAAGTGTGAAGTTATCCAACTGTGTAATTGCGTAAACATCTGTCACTGATGTAATAAAAAAAAGTTTAGATAGCTGTGTAATTTGTGTGTTAGAGAAATATGGTACCGATGTGTAAAGTTGTATAAGCAAATACCATATTAGCTATTGTTCCTTGTGGTTGCCACACACATGGTACACAAAGTAAGCGTGTACCCCCCTGAGGATTAATGTAATTATACCCTCAGGTGTTACAGATTACAGCAATGGAATGAAATGTATCACGGAAAACTTTCTTTGTAATTCAAAAATCTTTAAAAATAAATGTTTCAAGTACAAAATTAATCACTCAAATACGTGTACTGTAGCGCTAAATGTGCGTCTTGTTGCAACATAATCTGTGTGGAAGTGTTGTAGTTATCGTCCTCCAAAAGCTAAGTTCTGCAGAAGTCAATGTACTTACCTCATAATACACAAAAGTTAAATGCTTTGCGTATAAATGTCTTAGTTATTACACTTATTGCCGTGATGAGGAAAGTACTGTGCTGTAACGTATTGTTGTGCTACGGAAAAGGCCGTCTCATTGTAGCTATACCACAAAAGTTACTACTAAAACCTGTTTTACTTTCCAGAATAAAACAGAAAACTGTGCAGATATAAAACAGAAACACTGCAAAAGCAACATTGTAAATTGTCACTCATTAGTAGCGTCGTGATAAAATCGTGTAGCTGTCACATAAACTAACCACTGTGCCATCTGGTATCTCACTGAAAGTACTTAAAATCCAGAATATATTTTCAAGTAAACCAAAATGTTGCATTAAAATCTCATTAGCAGTACCAGTATGTGTCCTAAGTATGTAAGCCTGATAGTCGTTACGTAGTTGTGCAACTAACAAGCAAGGATGTACAAATAACAACACTGTGTTGTCTGTTCACTATAACAATGCATTCGTAATTTCTGTTTAAAATTGTTCCCTAGGTTCTAGACTGGATACTTAACTTCAAACATTGTTACATGTTAACAGATTCTCAGTGTGACAAATTGTACAAGTAGCGTGAAGTGAAAATTGCAAAGACTAAGTTAAAAAGCAGATTATCTGTCAATAAATGGTTTTACATGAGAAATGTGGTGTAAACCTTTACTCTTCCTAGTACGCAGAGTTTCAACTTCAACGCAATTATCATGTGGTATACATCGGTAAAGAATGCTAAAATTTTTCTCAAGGCTAGAGTCTTATGTTATTTTTCTCGGAGCCAGCGGGCGCACGCGGCTGCCTGCTGTGCGAGTCATTGTCTGTCTCTTTGTTGGCGCACGCCGTTATTGGGATTAGGAGACCTAACTTCTACAAATTCATCGTGACGAGAGTGCTCTGCTCTGTTTAAATCTCGCCAGTTCTGATGCAATTCAGGTCTGTCGTTACGATCATATCGTCTGTCGTCATGTCGGTAGATTCCATAGTTTCTTTCTTGTCGGTCACGTGGTGGAGAATTTCTCCCTGAATTGTAACTGCGCGCTGGTCCGTTGCGTCTAAAGTTATTCTGTCTCCCTTGATAGTATTTATTTTGGTTCCCATATTGTCTGTTTCTCTTATTGTCTCTGTGATAGTCATTACCACGGAGAGGTGATCTTTCCCTGTAGTTATTACTACTCTGCCAATGGTTGTCATGCGGGTGGTGTCTGTTTTGGTCACGATTTGTGTTGTGAGAATAGCCTTGTCGTGTCCAGTTATTACTTCTTTCATCGCGGAATTGCGACGGATGTGACCTGTAATTGTTGTGTTCCTGGTTTCGCATTCCGCGACTGTCAGTGTCTATTTCTAATTCTTGTAAAAGTCCCTGAAATGCTTCAATGTCGTCTTTGCAACGTCCTGCCAAAATAAAATGTCGTAAATGTTCAGGCAGTTTGATTAAGCAAATGCGGATGAGTTCTGAGGGGCTGTATGGGTTTGAAAGATACTGATTCTTATGCAACATGTCTTCAAAATATTTCATAAGACTGGAAAATTCAGATTGTTCGAAACGCTTCATCATTATGATGCTATGTTTTACTCGGTCTTGTGTGGCTTGAGACCAATATGCTGAGAGGAAGGCATGGTAAAACTCTCCTTCACTGTGGCAATCGTGAATTACCGATCGCATTCTTACAGCTGGTTCATTCTCCAAGTAGCCACACATAAATTCTAATCTGTGTTCTAACGACCAGTTGGGAGGAAAACAATGCGAGAATTGATGGAGCCATGCTTGTGGATGAATGTCGTTGCCAGAATTCTTAAATGTTTTGAATTTACGTGTAGTAATGAACAGCTTATTGTCAAAATCATCATGTCGGCGAGTCGCATATCGGTCATTGTTAGGTCGTGTCGTCCGTTCCATATCAAAATTCGGTGCACATTGCCAATTTCTTTCATAACTTCCAAAATGCCCTGTGTTATTATTTTGTGGCTGTTCCGTATTTCTGTGTCCCTCTTCCCATATTGGGGCACGAGTATCCTCTGAAATACGTAATTCTTGTATTACCTGTGTCAGCTGATCTTGTATTTCCCGGATTTCTCTTTTGTACTGTGTATTGATTTGATTTTGATTCTGTTTGAATTTTCTAATTTGTTCATACTCTTCTGTGTCAGTGAAGGCTACAGGTCTTGTGTCATTCAGGTCATCATCTACCTTTGTAGATAAGTTAGTGACCTGATCCGAAAGTTCGGCTACTTTCTCCGATAGTGAACACATTTCCTCAGTGTGTTTTTCTGAACCAAGTTTCAGAGTGTCCATTTGTGTTGAAATCGAATCTACTGTGTCCTTTAAGTTTTCCTGAGTTATTGCAAGTTGCGTAACCGAATCGGTAGATGCAACTGAGTCAATATTAGCCCACAAGGTCTCATGATTTTCATGAACAATGGCTTGCAGTTCTTTTATGGCTGCTTCGTGATTCTGTAATGCATTTTCATGCCGCGAAAAAATAGGTTGAAAATGCTCACAAATTTGTGTTTTTACGTCATTACAGACTTTTTGACATTTCGATTCAATGTTATGTAACTCAGTAGTTAAATCTTCACGTGTTTGTTCAAGTGTGGTGTCTAACTTTTTAAGATTTTGTTCCACTGTATCTAACTTTCGAAGATTTTGTTCCATTGTGTCTAACTTTTGAAGCTTTTGCTGTGTTTGTCCCATTTTCTGTATTAATTGTAATAACAATGCACTGGTGTCTGGAACATGTTCCTCAGTGCTTTTCGGCAGTGAATTTGCACCGGAAACATTCACATTTTGACAAGCAGAAAATGTGTCTTGACTTATTTGAGAAAACGGTGAGGATCCAAAACCTGAATCCACAGTATTTGCGAGATTGTTTCCTGTCATTTCGGATTCCTGAGGCGAGCTGTTGCCGACCGATCGATCGATAATGCTTCCCTGTTCTCTAATTGTTTCACTGTCTACACCATTGTTTGCCGCCCGCTCCATTTCCCTATGCACAATTACCAAATTACTACTTTGAACATTAGTTAATTCATTACTCTGCGGCGCTAACACACTGCTTTCGTCTTCACTGTCATTTCTCAATTTACTTTGGAGCCTAGTATTACGTTTTTCACACACCATTATTGTCACAATATTTCACGATAACACAGAAAAGCACAATTTGAAGAGCAAAAATAAGAGAACACATTAACATAACACTGAAAATAATATCTAGTTAATTGCAGCTGCGAAATACTTAGTGCAAATCTACATGCATGCCACAACTGTTTTACTGTACAACAATGAAAGACTGCAACTACAAAGGAGATTTTCTCTACAATTACGCGCTAGCAATAAACAAAAGCTACACTAATTACACAAACTACAAGAAAAAAAAATCAGAAGATTCCAGTGAGGTATCCCTGGCAGGGTCGCCATATGAAACGTCCCCTTTAGACAATTATACATGACTGTGCTTAAACTGACACACAATATTTTGTTAGCGCAACACAATCTGACTTTCAAAATTCCCTACAAAAGAATGGCCCTGACTAACATTAAACTATACCTTTCACAAATCACTTACCTCACAAAAATCTTCGCTGCTCAAGCTACTGCAATACAGCGAGCGCCACTACTGCCAGCTAAATAAAAGATTCAAACTATGGAAGGCACTAACTACTGATAGGGATAGTTAGCAAATGAAAGATATTAATAGAGAACGAACAATGTATTTACCTTGATATCATCATATATAAATATAGCAGTTCATGACAAATTTCAAAACTCCGCCACATCTCTCCCCACATCCACCACTGCTGGCGGCTCACCTCCAACTGTGCAACGCTACGCGCTGTTCACATCCAGCTGCCGCTGCCCAACACTACAATGGCAGACAACAATGCAAACTAGCCACAGACTGCACACAGCACAGCCAGTGATTTTCATATTGAGCGCTAAGTAACGTTGCCAATAAGAAAACATAAACAGCCTACTTACATAGAGAAAACATAAACAGCCTACTTACACTATCAACTCGTCCAAGTACTGTTCAGTCTTCAGTCGCCTTACCAGATCTAACCCGCCCTCCCCCCTACTATCCTTTCCTTCATGGCAACCTACCCTTCCCTGACAACATTAGTAAGGCCAATCACTTTGCCTCCTACCTCTACAATGTCTTTACCATCCCTGACGATCCCCAGTTCGATTACTCCCTCTTCCCAGATGCTTGCGATCGAACTGTGTCCCTCCCCTTGCACCTGGTTTCCAGTACTTGGACAACATTGCACACACAGAACGCAATGCCCCTATCACAACACAGAAACTCATCACTAGACTCCACACAAAACACAACACCGCTCCTGGTTCAAATGGTTCAAATGGCTCTGAGCACTATGGGACTTAACAGCTGTGGTCATCCGTCTCCTAGAACTTAGAACTACTTAAACCTAACTAACCTAAGGACATCACACACATCCATGCCAGAGGCAGGATTCGAACCTGCGACCGTAGCAGTCACGCGGTTCCGGACTGCGCGCCTAGAACTGCGAGACCACCGCGGCCGGCACACAGCTCCAGGTCAAGATCGTGTCATCAGTCGCCACCTTCGTGAAGCTCCTACCTCTTTCCTCTCCACCCTGGCCAGGCTCTACAATGTAGTCCTCTCCACCGGCTACTACCCTGATCTGTGGAAAACCTCCCATATCCTGATGTTCCTTAAACCCAGTAAACCACTATCTGCTGTCTCCTCCAACCATCCCATCAGCCTCACCTCAGTCTTCAGCAAGGTCATGGAATGCATCCTCACCTGACACATACACCAGCATCTCCGCCAGCACCGCCTCCTTCCCGTTACCCAGTGTGGCTTTCAGCCGTGCTTCTCTTCCAATGACCTTCTCCTTCACCTAACTCATCTCCTCTCCAAACAGCTTAATTCCCGTCGCTCTGCTATCTTCCTCTACCTTGACCTTGAACGAGCCTATGACCATGTGTCGCATTCCAGTCTCCTCTTCATGCTCCAAACCTTCGCCCTTCCTATTAACTACGTCCCAATGTCCTTCCTACGTCATCATCCACAGCACGGACTCCTACACCTTTTTCCGCTCCGCCGGTGTGCCCCAGGGTTCCGTCCTTTCTCCTCTTCTGTACCTCTTGTATACGGCGGACATGCCGCTGCCTTCATCCCCAATCCACCTTCTCCAGTACACCGAAGACACCGCCTTCCTTGCCCTTGCCCCCACCCTGCAATGCTCCCAACACTTTCTCCAATCCTATCTTGACTGGTTCACTGCTTGGGGCAACCAGTGGTTGCTTAAGGTCAATCCTTCCAAAACCCAGGCGATCATTGTAGGCAAAACCACCCCTTCCTTCCGCCTCCTCGATGTCTACATCACCATCTATGGCCGTCATATCGCCCTGACCCCTACCCTTAAGTACCTTGGTGACACCCTCGACCGTCGCCTCTCCTGACCCCCCCACCTCTGGACAATCCAAGCCAAGGCACGCTCCCGACTCTGTCTCCTCAAGCTGCTTTCCGACTGTACTTGGGGTCTGGACCCCTCCACCATCCTCCATACCTATAAATCCCTCCCTCATTAGCCCTATCCTTTCCTACGCCCACCCTGCCTGGATCTCCGCTCTCCCTAGCTTTTACAAATCCCTTCAGATCCTAGAATCGCATGCTCTTTGCCTCGCCTATCGCATCCGTCTCCCCTCCCCCACATGAATACGGAACGACCTTATTCCCTTCCCCCACCTCCTCCTTTTCCTCGAACTGATACGGTTACTCTAAACCTCCCATAAACTCGATCGTCCTCACCCACTGGTCTCTCCCCTCCTCTCCCGCACCCGTCCACTGCCGCGCCTGTACTTCCACGTCCCACCTACTCTCCATCTCTCCACTCTCCATACCCTCTCCCAAGGTAGCTTCCGCCAGCTCCCCCTCCCTGATGATGCCCTCCTCCCCTCCATCTACCCCTCCTACCAATTTTGATACTCCCTCCCTCTTCCTGTGTTTGGGCACTCTCTCTCCCTTCTCTCCCCCTTCCCTCTCTCCTCCCTTTCTCCCCACTCCTCCCCTGGGCTACCCCTACCCCCAGACCTCCATTCCTCCTCCCATCTCATCTGCCATTGGCATCTTTGCTCTCCACTCTCCCTCCCCCTCCCCCTTCTACCCCTCTTGGCAGGTCGCCAGACTCGCACACGTTACGTGGACATTCACGTGCCAGAGATCATCGCCATCCGTTTCTCGTGCGTGTGCCATCGTGTTTCTGTTTAGTGTTCGCCGTCACCTCCAACGTTCACCTGTGCCGCCTAAATCATCAGTGTTTGTGCGCCGTGCCGACAGTTTTTCGTGTGTTTCTCGTCGTGTGTGAACGGATTCGTGTTTTTTGTTTTCTGAGTCTATTGTTTTTTGCCTGCCAATTTGTTCAATCTCTTATGTGTCTTCTTTATGTTTTCTCATTGTTAACTCTGAGGCTGAAGAGCAGCTTAAGATGCTGCTGCCAGCCTACCTGATGTACAGGTGTTGAAATAACAATAACGGAAAAAAAACTCGCCAGTCGGTCTGCTATGTCGTTTAGATCAGGAACGGCAGATATTACTTCTGCTTCACGCGATGACTTACCCAGGAGTAGATATACATTCACATAACTATTTGATAATTATGAAGAACAGTTTGGAGTTCAAAAGAATCGTCCTGAAGGATGTAAGTGGAATGAAGTGAGATAATGGAGTACTGATGAATGATAACTTGCGTCTGCAGTTCTGTAAGGCTGTAAGTACAGCCTAAATGAATACCACAATACAGTTCAGTTGAAGAGCAATGGTTACCTCTAAAAACATCAGTCACAGAAGATGGATAGTCAGTGTCTGTCTATCGTCCGGAGTGCTAGTATGTGTTAGGCCGCCAGTCTGCTCGAGTTTGTTCAGGCAATGGTCATTGGCGGTTGGATCGATCGGTCGGTCGGTAGCGCACTGGGACACAAGATGACTTGTCCGTCTTGAGCGTCGGCGCATGTGAGGTCGCCACGTCAGTCCAGTGGGCCGCGCCGTATAGCGAGGCCTAGAGGCTTCGCGGCCGACACGAGAGCAACAGGAGCCAACTCACGACATCGGTCTGCCTTGCGCGAGCTGCGACGCAGTGAGACGGGAGATCGGCGCGCGCTCCTGCGTCCGTTAAAGCGGCTGTCAGCGGACGATTCGGAAGAATGTTTTGGGGGTACTGCGCCAGGTCTTCGCCAGACATCGTAGTTTATTAGAAGTTAAGTGATTCGTGATATGTTGTTTTATTTACTTGTTGAATTCTACTTGTTTTCTTGGTCAGTCTCTCGACCCCAGCTTGTTCGTCTGTCTCCCGTCCGCAGTTGTTAGGCAGTTAGTGTCTGTCTGTCTGTCTGTCGGTCTGCCGTACGTTAATAGCTGCCTCTGTCATGTTTGTCGGATTCGGTGTTAACGAATTTATTGCTTGAAGTGTAGCGGCCGAATTCCTGAAATATGTTTTTATCTTGCCTATCATCTTGAGAGGCGGTATGTGTGTAATGTAGAGCATGTTTGTATATTTTATGTAAGACTGCATTTCATGGGTTTTTATTTAAATGGTCATTTTAGTATATAAAGTTGCCACCCAATTTTTTTTAATCAAGTTCACCTACGGTGGCTAGTTAATTTTTTAATGTTAGTGTTTTGTACCATTTCCATCCCCTCCTACGGGGTGCAGAGTTTGTGTGTTTGTGTGAGTTGTTAAAGTTTTTGGTTTAAAGTAATCTGGTGTGTTGCAGATTTGCACCAGTGTAGTCTTTTAGAGGTTGTTGTTAGCGGTCGTGACTATGGCCGTGTCAAAAAGGCAGAGGCAAGCTTCTGTGCCCGAAACCTCATACTGTCAATATTTGTTCTTTCTGCCTCTGAATAAAATTGTAACTTGGTATTTTGAGGATGCTTTCTGATTATAACTTTAAATCTGTTTAAAAAAATGGGGTTTTAGGAATACAATTTCCATTTGTTGAAAGAAATTTAATTTGTTTTCATCAGTTACCCACTGGCAACTACTTCCACACTCACATAGTGTGATTAACTGTGTTAATGTTCTTGATGAATCGCTAGTAAATGAAGTAAATTCATAAGAAAAGGTTTTGGAAGTAAATTCGCGGTTCAGGACTAAAACGATTAAAGAGAACAGGGAAGAAGAGAAACATAGAAATTCATTCCAGAGTAGCTTAGAAAAATTTCACTGCACCACTAACAGTGTAAATATAAATGAAGGCACCGTAGAGGAACTCTAGTCAAGCAACAAACATTGAATAAGTATCTTGTACAGTACTGAGTAGGACGAATTTATGTCACGTAGTAGCCTAACTGTGCAAGTGACTGGACAGCCTCTGGCCATGTCAGTCGGGTTGAGGATGAACAAGGCTCTTAATATTAATCCGTTTAACCGTGGAAGCACTAAGCATCGAATATTCCATTTCTGACATCGTTTAGTTTTTTGTTACTTGAACGCGTTGCAGTGAGAAGGTTGGGTCAGGAGTATCTCGACCAGGCAGAATCACTTATACCAATCAACTACCGTCTGCAGCAGTAGCTAGGCGGATAATGGCATATTTTACTGGCGTACTCATGTGCTCGTGCAACAAGTGTTAGGCGCACCATGGGTCCTAGCGCTTGGGACGTGCTTCAAAACCTCTGTCAGCTTCTACCATACATTGCGTTATTGAGACATCCTACAATAGACTTCTATGTGGAGTCGAAGAACTGATGAAACAGCGACCACAAGCCGGCAGTACCAGCTGCTGCGTCGCCACGCTCGACCCGCCGAAACAGCAGTTAATATAGTCAGATCTGGCCAGGGAAATGTCCACACTTGAAAGAACAAGCAAATTCACGCCGAGAACGATCTTGTATACAGCCAGCTAGTAAAGACGGAAATAATATCTAAATGTCTCAATGGACAGCGACGAGAGTGACAGAGAAGAAACGTTACAAACGGGACAAGTGAATGATACGAGAGACCAGGCACACAACGGATTTTAGTACCGGTAGAGCGCGCTAATCAAGCGCCTAGATAGTCCCCCGAAACCTTAAATCCACATCTCATCATTTTAGACTTGCACTCGCATGTTGGAATAAGAGCACACCATAAAATTTAAAAGAAAAAGAGACACAAAAAATAAGTAGAGGCCTATTATATAGATCACGAGTAACATCATCGATTCAAGAAAATAAGTTACGTAGAACTGTACTTCGATTAGCAAGTGTCTTAAATCTGTTTCATGATATGTGATAAACATCTGTCCTCGCTACTTAATTTCGATATTATTATTTTGATACGTTGATTTACATGGCCACAAATCAAAACAGTGTGTTTCATATCCAGAGTTCACTGATAAGTTTAATAACTTAACTGTAATTTCTTCCCTCATTGTCATGTTAGTGACCCTGATGAAATTTTACATGAAGTGACACATTTAGATAAAGTTAACGGCCTCGTTACGTAAAGCTATATGTAACTTCATTGATCTCTGAAACTAAAATATTTATATGAACTAGTAACCGAAAGACACTTCGCTATCAATCCAGTTTCAGAAAATTTTAATTTATGTATGCCTTCTGTGAGGACGTAAAGTAGGATATAGCAGTCAGAGGCCAAGCCAGTAGCGAGTAAAGCCGACGCTACACTTCTGACAGCAAGGTTACAGAAGTTAGGCTACAAATTTTTACGCGCACGTGCCTTGCCTCGACTTAAAATTAATCACCTGATATTGTCCCGAAGCTTAAAGGGCGTGAAAGGAGCGTAAGTTCTTTCAGCCCTCAATTAAAAATTCTGTGAATAAATTTTCCAGATTATCAGGAGACTGTTGCAATTAATCAACGTGCTTCAAATTAAACACAGCAAGTAATTGCTAACCTTAGCCTCAGCCTTTTCTTATTTTACTTTACTGATAAGCCGTTCCAGAACTCTTTTCCCCTAGAAAGAAGGGAAGCAGAAATCCCACCTCTTATATCATTAAGCTAATGATTGAAGGCAGTAACGATTATGTCGGCTATTTAGGAAAGCTAAACACACTAAGCAGACAGCTTCAGCGATTAAGCAACGTAGCAACATATAAAATGATTGGCTACTGCGCCTAGAATGAAACACACTGATAAGGAATAATTGACATTTACTATAGAGCAACGGGCCAATGATAGTACAAGGAAACGTAGAGTGAGCGACGTGTTAACTGCATAGAAGCCTATGCAGGAACGTTCTGCATCCGTTCCACAGTTTATGCAGTACAATGTGTGACTACAGTTGTGGAATCGATTAGTGGGACATTCTGTGTGATACGGCAACATGTCTGCAAGACATCATATGAGCGCTTATGATCGTGAACGAGCAGTTGGACGATTAGAAGGTGGTCAACGTGTCACTGCTATGATCACAGTAATGCATGTGTCCAGAATATGTCGCGATTAAAAAAGGCTTTTCGAGGTGTAAATGCTATGTGAAAGCATGGCGGTGGTCGTAGACGGACCAACATGCCGCGAAAGGATCCATACGTAGCGCTAGTGGCAAAAGTCTCACTCCTGTAGAACTTGCATCCGCTACCAGTTGACGTGTCTCTGCCAGAACCATTTCGCGGCAGTCACGTCAGGCTGGTTTCTATGCACGGAAGCCTGTTAAATGCATCCCACGACATCCACGGCATTGTAGAACAAGAGTTCGTTTGTGTAAGGCGAATATTATTTGGGTTCAGCAACAGTGGTCATGAGTTCCGTTCTCCGATGAGTCGGTGGTAAGCGATTCTGGCCGCCACTTAGAGTGGAGAGATAGTGGAATACGTTATAAGCCGAAGACTGAGCGTCATCGGTATGGCTGGGCGTTATGGCGTTGGCAGGCAAAATACGCAGCGGAATTGCAGGGAGATTATTCTGTACCGTTTCCGTCTGTTACTGGTGGGGTAGGTCACGACTTTCTGGACGACAGTGCCCGCCCACACATGACGCTGACGTGTCGCACACTCTGGACGGTGAAGATAGTGACGTGTGCAATGTCCTGCGCACTCCTCGGATACAAACCCTATATGGAATACCTGAAATGCTCTTGGCATCCCTCCCCGAACTGCACAAGAACTGAAAACCGCCTTGAGAGAGGAGTGAGTTCCTCAACAGTTTGGCAGCCAGCGTGAATAACGGATCCAAAATGTGCATTAGTGCCCGAGAAGGACATATTCCTTACGTAGAGTCCGATATCGACTTTTATGTTAGGAATCGTGGCGGTGTCAAACACTAACTTCTGTGTCAAACTTTAACTTCAGTGAAGTTTTGAAAGTACGAGACGGGATAGTGGTGGAGGTAAAGCTCGGTTAGCTAAGTCGGTAGAGAACTTGCCCGTGAAAGGCAACGGTCCCGAATTCGAATCTCTGTCCGGCACACAGTATTAACCTGCCAATAAGTTTCATGAATGTTATTTATGTCTCTTATCCTGATTTCCCATGTGATGAAATGTGTACCACATCCCGCTATAAATATACCACTCTACGTCCGTTACGTATGTACTGTGTTTCATGCTGCCCATCATTGCCTTTGGTTATTCCTGTCCAACAACATCTCTGTTCCTTGCCAGTTGTAAACCAGTACGGAGAGAAGTTCTTTGCAAACTAATTTCGCCGTTAAGATTCTCTCTTATTTTTTACTATGAAACTTTCACCACCGCTTTGTTACCTTTTTCCTGGAGAAACAGTTTCATTGTCACATGTATTCGAAGGAGTAAAAAAAAAAACAAGCTCTACTGTCTGGTTGCTGAGGTTGTTCAAGTCTGCTTCAGCATCTGTACTGAAAGTATTCCACTTTTGTACATGTGCAAGGCATTACGATCGGTTACATAGTGTACAGCAGGTTCAAAAGTCAGGTCCCGTTGAACAAATAGGGTGAACCAGAACTCTAGTGGCAAAACTTCAGTAATATGGGCCAAAACAAAATACACACGTTACACGCTATGACCACGTAGCTATTGTGAAATATATCTCATCTACTGAACATGTACTCACAGCTCTTAACATATGCACTTTAAAGCCCTTGCTTGGTCGACAATTTTTTTCTTATTTTCGTCCTTACTAACACCTTTCGAAGTATGGAAATCAGTCCACTCAATTTAAAAATTTCGGTGTCGTCTACATAAATTATTCTTTAGCATACACCCTATTATTATTATTATTATTATTATTATTATTATTATTATTCAATTTTACTGTAAGTTTTTGATTTAATAATTCACATTACTTGACAATGCCCGGGTGATTAGAGAGCAAGATCACAGGTACAACTGTTTTTCATCGAGTTTAGCTGCTGGGCATTGTAGGACGGTGGGTAAAAATAAGTGGTTTGATAATTGGCTTTTGAACATGTGTTAAAGTTTAAAAGGTTCGTCTGTGCGGTTTCTGAATACTACTGCCTTTTACAAGAACCAATAGATTACTGATATTAACGGCCAAAAAGTAATGGAGAATGGGCCGCACATAATCTTTAGTCTGCAATTCACAACTAAGCTAGTCGAAACTGAAATGAAATGTTGTAACAAATGAAATGTCGTAACTCCCTGTGTATAATTCACAGCAGTCATGAACAATTAATTGCTCACCTTAAAATTGGAGTATAATCTAAGCCACCTGCAATGCGGTTTTCTGTAACATTGCAGGTGGCACACGAAACAAAACTTCGAAAACGAAACACAGGCTTTCCAGTCAAGGTGAGCACAAAAGGTGGTGTGGGTATAAAAAGTCATTTATTTTTTTATGGAAAGTTGTTGTTTGGAGTTTTCTCTTTAATTTGATGTCAGTTTCGTTGATTTTGGATGACTGTAAGTAATTTTAAATTATTTTGAAATAATTTACTACGCAATTAATTTCTATATGTTCCATGAGTACTTGCTCAGTTACGATACCAAGTAAACTGTTTGCTCAAGGAGGCAATGAATTACGTTGATTTATAATAAGCATGTTGCTGCGTAGGTTGGATACTTTGGTTGCCGTGTTTTCACTTCCTGTTCGTGGCATAATTCATGGTATCATTCACGTTTTATAATGAGCATTCCTTTCGTAGTGTGTATTTGGACTTTTTGCTCATAGTGTTGTGTTTCTGTCTTGAATATGACTCTACCATAGGGAATATTTAGAAAGAGAAGAAATAAGGAAAATAGATCATACCGAAAGTGTTCTGTTGGAAGTTGACATCTACAGTATGAGATCAGGGCAAGAAACACTGATCCAAGTTCTTCACCCCTAAGAGATTAAAAAGAAGATTGTGAAGAAAAATGAAGTATACAGTGAAACCAGCATCAGTGATGTAAGATATTATTAGATTTACGAGTACTGAAAGCAGAGGTTAGTCAAACTGAATCTGTACTTTTAATGCTGGAGAGATGAAAATTTCTGAAAATATCTACAAAAGAAACGATTCAGTTCTTGGTTTGGACGTCTCTTGTCAGAGTTGTGGGAGTACGAAAGAGTTTTGGACGGTCCGAAAAATGTAGAAACAATAAACTTTTTGAGACGAACGTCAGATGTTTCTGTGGGCTGACACGCTTCGGTAAAGGAGTTATGGCTGGGAAAACTTTGCGTGCCCTTATGAATCTTTCTGCGCCTAAAGCCTACGAACGGATTGTTTCTTTTACATTTGCTCGCCAAAACGTTGCGAATATTAGTCTCACGGTACAGGATGTTAAAGTTCCAAGGTTAGCAACACGTCAGGCAGTAATTAATGATTTAAATGTCACCAAAACTTCTGCGTTATTCACACTGCAAGCCTGTTCATAGATCGCCCAAACCAATAGGGAGGATGCAGAGGTGCTTTGTCTCTCACTCCCTTTGGTTGTAATTTTTTGATAATTAAACTCAAACAACGGGCCTATTTCAAAGCCATAAGTTACATTTATCTTACTTCAGACATAGTAGTTCTAAAACTAACGTAGCCTATGATTTACAAAACGAATTTTTAACATTCTTCACAAAATTATTAATTATACACATTCATTTTTAAAAGAACAAATTATCTTCTGCTACTCACTCAGTTTGGACCCATTATAGTATTTTAGTTACATTATGAATATCAATCTTTAAATTTTTCCTCCACTTTTCACTGTACAGTGCTCCCATGTATGTCTGTCGATTTATCGTACCTTATAGCTGGCACTTCAGTAGTGTCATGCTACATTATAAATCATGCATCTTACATCATTTGGGCACCTATGTATGTTACGTCCATAACATCTGACCTTCAATTGCAGTCCGGGCTTCAGTTAGGAGTTCATAGTATAACACTACAACTCTGTGGATGATCATACATTTTCTACGTGTTTTGCGACGTTTGTTATATTAGTCATGCTGAATACTATTCTTGTAATATGTTGTCAAGTTACAATTGCTATTTGTTATTTAAGAAAGAGAATACTCACCGAACGTTAACATTTTGTAAGAATCACTCTGGCCTAGTCAGGGAAAACTTATGCTCAAGGAATATCACAAATTATAAATGCATTATCGCTGGGCGCGCCAAGAAAGTGGCAGTTCGGATTCGCGAGGAGACTGTTGTTGTCGTTGTTGTATGTATTCGCCGGTGTTGCTATACGGAAGTGCGGAGCAGTGAAAACTGAAATAGTTGGTTTGGCAGTTGTTTAATATGGGCTAGCTATATGTATGCCATTCATTGGGCACAGTACAAATGCAGCAAGAGTAATTCACGTAATATCAAGAGTACTGTGGGCCCTTGTTATTGGTTATGCTACGGCAAGAAAATCAATCTATGCCCATTTTACCGATAAATAAAGCCGCTCGACAAACCAACGGCATCATAAAGTGAAATAAGGTCTAGACATTTTATAACTAGAATTGTAATACGCTGACCAGCTTAGTTGGAATTTTATTGCTTAAATAACATTGTTTTCATTCGTATTGTCACGTAAATAATTTTCCTAAGTCGTTATCCAAGTAGTATCAATCCTACACGTTTGCACGAACAGAAAATGAGCTGAAAATGAAGTAAACAGTAATTTATTAGATTATCAAAACATAATTTTTACTACTATTGGACATTTACATAATAATGAAATCCTTTACTGCAGTATGAATAATGTCAGATATAGAATGATATAGAAGCCAATATTAATTCATTTACTAAAAACAGAGTAACTTCCGTAATAAAAAAATTGGTAGTGAAACTTCACGTAACTTGGACACTGAATTTTACTCTCAAAGCATGATTTCTAATTAATAAATTGTGGCGCAATTTATAACTTCTATTACAAAGAAATCTCAGAGTAATTACCAGGTAAATTTCAGTCCTTACCAAAGAGTAAATTCAAACAACGTCTATGCTTGCTAGAATTACGGCACTCAGTATTACGGTGAACTATGTAACATAAAGTTTCTGTCCACAGCCAGTAAACAATCTTACTTTAATTAATCTTAGAAAATTAAGATAATATGTTGTATGAGTTTGCTATTTGACTATTATTTGACTACTGTGACATGTGTGGTGTGAAATACTTGAAACTGTGCGTTAGGTACTGTTCCTACGTCACGACGCCAACAACTATTCTTATATACGATTGCTTACGAGTACAAGGTTCAGTTTCAGTACTATTATTCTTTTTCCTGTGAGAACTGGCGACCGTTAGTTATTATCATTAATTACATACTTTGAAACCTTTTTTTCTAAACTTTCCACTAGTTACTGTTAGTTAAAAAGTTGTTCACGTAATATAAATACATAGAGTTAACAGAAATTTGTTACGAAACGTCATTGTTAGAGTACTGAGCCGTGGTGATGCGGCTATTACCTCATCTCTCGATTTTGCATTATTCTTCGGAGTAGATGACTTTTTCGCACAGATTAGGGACTTCACGTGCAGAGTTACATAGAAAAGCCTAATTAGCTGGAGAGGTAGAAGGGTTATAATAGTTAATGAAAACAGAGTTTCGTCTAAGACTACAATTTTACACAGTTTCTTCGGAAAGATAAGTATCAGAACAAGTATTTTATTTTAAATTTTACTTCTTCTTTAAAGTAAATTAACAGAGAATAGATTTCAGTTCATGAACTCTACTGGCAAAAATGTGAAACATTTGAAAAACCTCTCAATGAGAATCAAACTGTGACTTTAGTAAAACAAGTTGCTAGTCAAAGCATTTTCTAGATTTACCTAATTAACTCAGTAATTTTTATATAACTAGGTTTCGCAAAAATTTACAATGAACTTCAAACTGGCACAAGTCATTCTTGGGCATTATTTACGGGATAACATTCTTACCAGTGATTATACCATCCTTCATTACAGTTTATATTCAGACATAGGTATTGTTGATAGACAAGGATGACTCTCAACATCCTTAAAATATAATTATTTACCTAATACACAAACAAATGACCTCCAAAATCGCGAAATTATTTTCAAAATTATTCACATCACTTTCTTTCCGTCTTTCCTTCTGATGCTTGGTTCAAGTCATATTACAATAACTACTCAGTGTTTTCAGATAGACTCGACATCATCATACTACTCAGTTTCCTTCAATTAGTTACATCTAGTATTTATTCATATTACAAAAGTCTACTAACCATTTCCCATAAGAGCGACATGCCGCGTCCTTGCAACGTGTCATCTTATTCTATCATCATTTGTTTTTCACCGTGACCACACATCTATATTTGCAACTAAATACCTTATTCCTCATTAGTCTGCATTTCTTGGTATGTTACTTTCTTTGTCATCTTCAGTAAACTTTATATAATCAGTTCAAAATCCACTACACTTTTTTCATCAGCACTGCACCTCCCACCATCCTCAAGTTAACTCAAATAATCATTAATCCCATCATTTTCACAAACACATCCCGTAATCACTTAAAATTATACTATCCATTCCCTTCACAATTAAACATGTCCCTCTGTTCATAGCTTTAACATGGCAATATCACCTGCTGCTTTTACTCAACTACAGAAGTTAAAAAAGTTAAATATGTTAGACCAAAGTACAGAATGGCAGAAAAGAAAGACTGACAACTTGAAAATAAATTGAAGTAGTACTGTCAATAACTGGAGTACCTAGCATTAAGTGTGCAATGCCCTTTGAGGTATTTATCGCAACTTCTTCTATCTGCCCAATACCGTCAGCATTACAAAACTTACAAATTTCAAGAGACTATTTCTGAATCATTTTTCCCTGGCGACCCGGTTACTAGAATACAATTCTTTCTTCATCTTATATTCACGTGGTTTAATAAAATAAAATGTACCTGTTTAGCCATTACATTCATACCACATGCAACAGAACTTACCTCATTAAGCTGCACTTCATCGCTTGCAGTTTCAGTTATCACAACATAAAGGTATATTTGCTTCACATAAACCTCTATTAGCTCCTTAAATTAAACTTCCTTTCAGTGCATTACCATTTCAACCACAACATAGCACACAGGAACCACTGCCTGTTCATTCAAATCTTCCACGTCTTCATTGGAGTAAGAATCCCTTTTTGTGCATTACTATCTGCAAAAACATCAGGTTCAGGCCCTACTGTCTATACGCAACAACCACTGAATTTCACTGAAGCCGACTCCACCTTATTTCCTTCAGCACTCTTACTGTTGCTCATCATTAACCTCCTATCACACCAGTCCACATTCATTTTACCAAACTCTACAACTGACTCTAATTTATCATTCAGAATGTATACCAGAACCTTATTACATCCAAATTTAACTTTTATACAGAACATTGAACTCTCAGCATACCAAAATGGATTCAAAAAAATTGTTTCTTGCCATATCTCCCAAGAAATGTTTTATGCATGACATGGCATATGTTTCAAGAGTAGAACTGTCAGATCACCTAATCCACAGGAATTGTGGTCACATTAAATGGGATAGACCCTAATAGAAAAGAGTAAACCAAAAGAAATTGAAGAGCATAGTGGGAATAGAACCAGGATAGGAAAGAGTTATGGTAAAGTGCACCAAAAAATAAGAATGAACACACTCAGCTGGGAAGGGCACCGCTCGCCAGGTGGTTTGTCTACCAAGGTCAGTAGATCCGCTACCTCATTTTACTTCTACTATTAGTGTAAATATCTCTTAAAACCAGCAAGTCTCAGTGCCATATTCATTATACCCTTCCACACAATTCCTTTTCTTACAATATGTCGTTGGAAATCTCTTATTCTCCTCTGCAGTTAAATCCCTTTTTCTAGAAAATGATACAATTATATTTCTCCCCATAATAGGCGTTATTCCTCCCTGTTTGATAAATCGTCTAAACACTTTTGACTAAGAGCTAAACACTGCCTTTCCTCACCTTGTACCCCTAACTTCAGGCTGGCCTGCTCCCCCCCCCCCCCCTCCCACCGCTATTATTGCTTTCGGATTCATCCAGCAAACTGTGTCCAATTTCCCTTTTCTCAGAACTTTCCCCATGCCTAGAGATTACACAGATGTTTATAGGATTACTTTCACTATTAATCCTCTTAGTAGCAGTTAATCTGTCCATTAACGGAAAATCGAAGTACCTTGACACCTCATATTTTTGTTCCTGAACCTCCTCCAATCCATTACTTAACTGACCCCCACTATGGTCATCCTCAGTATGCGCCTCTGCACTTATTATAAACAAATTCTCATTAATCACATCCACAATAGTTCTCTCGTTTAAATTCTGCAGTTCTTTACTATCTGTTCTCTCGCCTTCTTCGTGAAAAGATTCCTCCTCTATCACATCTCACACATGTTCTTGTTAATTTGAACCTCTATTATCACATGTGTCATACACACGTCACCTCCTCCTTACTGCAATATGACCCTGTTATCAGACTACCGTCCACACTGTTGGTACCAACTTGTAGATTATGTTATACTTTATTTAGTCTTTTGTTATGATCGTGCGGCTCATTTCCCACCACCCCCGCCTGACTAGTCAAATGATCCATATTAGTTTCTACTACTTCCACACGGTCAGACACAACCTTTACAGATATTAAAAAATATCCACGTTCTTCATTGATTTTACTGTTCAAAATTGTATGGTCACTTTCATATATGCTGTATCTACACTCCTGGAAATTGAAATAAGAACACCGTGAATTCATTGTCCCAGGAAGGGGAAACTTTATTGACACATTCCTGGGGTCAGATACATCACATGATCACACTGACAGAACCACAGGCACATAGACACAGGCAACAGAGCATGCACAATGTCGGCACTAGTACAGTGTATATCCACCTTTCGCAGCAATGCAGGCTGCTATTCTCCCATGGAGACGATCGTAGAGATGCTGGATGTAGTCCTGTGGAACGGCTTGCCATGCCATTTCCACCTGGCGCCTCAGTTGGACCAGCGTTCGTGCTGGACGTGCAGACCGCGTGAGACGACGCTTCATCCAGTCCCAAACATGCTCAATGGGGGACAGATCCGGAGATCTTGCTGGCCAGGGTAGTTGACTTACACCTTCTAGAGCACGTTTGGTGGCACGGGATACATGCGGACGTGCATTGTCCTGTTGGAACAGCAAGTTCCCTTGCCGGTCTAGGAATGGTAGAACGATGGGTTCGATGACGGTTTGGATGTACCGTGCACTATTCAGTGTCCCCTCGACGATCACCAGTGGTGTACGGCCAGTGTAGGAGATCGCTCCCCACACCATGATGCCGGGTGTTGGCCCTGTGTGTCCCGGTCGTATGCAGTCCTGATTGTGGCGCTCACCTGCACGGCGCCAAACACGCATACGACCATCATTGGCACCAAGGCAGAAGCGACTCTCATCGCTGAAGACGACACGTCTCCATTCGTCCCTCCATTCACGCCTGTCGCGACACCACTGGAGGCGGGCTGCACGATGTTGGGGCGTGAGCGGAAGACGGCCTAACGGTGTGCGGGACCGTAGCCCAGCTTCATGGAGACGGTTGCGAATGGTCCTCGCCGATACCCCAGGAGCAACAGTGTCCCTAATTTGCTGGGAAATGGCGGTGCGGTCCCCTACGGCACTGCGTAGGATCCTACGGTCTTGGCGTGCATCCGTGCGTCGCTGCGATCCGGTCCCAGGTCGACGGGCACGTGCACCTTCCGCCGACCACTGGCGACAACATCGATGTACTGTGGAGACCTCACGCCCCACGTGTTGAGCAATTCGGCGGTACGTCCACCCGGTCTCCCGCATGCCCACTATACGCCCTCGCTCAAAGTCCGTCAACTGCACATACGGTTCACGTCCACGCTGTCGCGGCATGCTACCAGTGTTAAAGACTGCGATGGAGCTCCGTATGCCACGGCAAACTGGCTGACACTGACGGCGGCGGTGCACAAATGCTGCGCAGCTAGCGCCATTCGACGGCCAACACCGCGGTTCCTGGTGTGTCCGCTGTGCCGTGCGTGTGATCATTGCTTGTACAGCCCTCATGCAGTGTCCGGAGCAAGTATGGTGGGTCTGATACACCGGTGTCAATGTGTTCTTTTTTCCATTTCCAGGAGTGTATTTCATGTTCTACCTTCTTAACATTTTCTTAGATCTGACAAAGTCTTTCTTGCTTTCATTAAATCCCTTATGCAAAGTCTCTGTTAATTTTCCTCTTTCAGTGTCTGAGGATTTCTTACAACTTTCCTCAACTCTAGAAACTTTAACTTCGACCTTTTCATCAAAAGCCTTAAATTCTTTTTTGCCACATTTCCTTTATCGCAGTAGCCTCCTTTTTTTAACTTGCTATCAGTTTCAACTTTGAGCTGCTTAAGCTCACGAACTACATCTTTTATAGTATCAGACCGCTGCTTTACTCACTTGCTAAATTTTTATTTGCTTCACTGAGGCTAAGCATAGTAACAGACTGCTACTTAAGCTCACTAGTAAATTTCTGTTTGCATCTTTGATGGTAAGCGTTAATGCTGCTAACATTTCCTTTGCACGTCCTTGTTCCGTTTGCTTTGATTACAACATATCAAGTTTCACATCTGACTCTCTTGTCTCCTGTTAACTTAAGTCACCCTGGATCATGTCAAAGAAAAGAACATCATTAATATTACTCAATCTGTTATAAAAAGAGCTGGTACTCTCTCCGCTACTTGCATCTGTTAAAACATGTTGTCTCTGTTTTTCTCCCACCATTGGAGATAAGTGTTGCAAATTAGCAACTAAAACATCATTAACCTCTAATTCACCCACATTCATCTACCCTGTAGTGCTACTCTAGCTGGAACTTCCATCAAAATGAATCATACCTTCTTCCTTCGCAACTACCGAATTAACATTCCCTTCCATTTTAAAAAGTTTTCTGAGACAAGCAAACAATGGATGAACTAAACTTATCTCCATACGTCGACTGTACTCTCGGTGTGCTGGAAGTGCGGGTCCGTTGTCCATCTTCAGCTAAATCATTTCGTGGGCTGCCATCTACTGCTAACCCCGTCAATGCAGTTAGTGAAATATCGGATGCCGCTGCATTCGTCGTTCCATCTGCTTACCCCGCGCCCCTTCTTCTCTCGTACCTACGATGTCGTTATTCTTCCCACAGTAGGATTAGAATTTTCGTTGCAGTGTTTTGCTTTTTCACTTTGTTACACGTTGTTCTATGCCGATTTTTTATTACTGTTCGACACTGTTCTTTTCCACATTTATTGTGGACCGCGGCTCTCTTCTCTACAGCTCTTTATGCTTTCCGGCCGATGCAACACGTGCGGTGACGCTCAGTTTGTCATTTACAAAGTTCCACTCAACTCTTGGTGAATTCCTTCACACACACAAACACACATCTCCCTGAACATACTGGCATGACTCTCTCAGTAGTAAAAAGCTATAGAAAAAGGAGCTGTGTGCATTATAATATTCAAGTCGCAGCCGCGCAGAGTGGCGGCCGATGCAACACGTGCGGTGACGCTGAGTTTGTCATTTACAAAGTTCCACTCAACTCTTGGTGAATTCCTTCACACACACAAACACACATCTCCCTGAACATACTGGCATGACTCTCTCAGTAGTAAAAAGCTATAGAAAAAGGAGCTGTGTGCATTATAATATTCAAGTCGCAGCCGCGCAGAGTGGCGCCATGTCATAGATTGTGCGGCTCCTCCTGTCGGAGGTTCGAGTCCTCCCTCGTGCATGGGAGTGTATGTGTTGTTCTTAGTATAAGTTAGTTTAAGTAGTGTGTAAGTCCAGGGACCGATGACCTCAGCAGTTTGATCCATTAAGAGTTCACACACATGAAAGTATCTGTGTGCGTAATTTTTAATTCTGTTAAGATAAGATAGCATACAACAGTCACTACCAAGCCTTACTCTAAACCGTACATAGTCTGAAGAGTTCACACCCTCACCTCATTCATAGCCATAGCCAATTTATGGCAATTCATAATCGAAACTCTACAAACGGATTGATTCTTTTAGGATTGCTCATTCAAACGTTACTACTATTAGTCTCACGGAACTGAATGTTCAAGTTCGCAAGTTATCAACACGCGATGCGGTAATTAATGATTTAAATGTCACTAAAATTTATGAATTTTACCCGGTGCATGAACTCGAATTCTCTTCCACTCTTTACGGTACTTCTCAAACACTTTAGTACCGAAACATGGCAATATTAATATTTTCAGTGGAGCACATATCAGTACGTCTGATTACTATGAGATCCCAGCCCCAAGTCTGCTCCTGTCTTTACACAAAACAAGCTACTTGTTGCCAAAACACGGGCTAATATGCCAGTTTGTGATTGGTAGGTAAACTTCACAACCAACAGAAAGCAGCATCAAGCCCGATCGGTCTCGTGCGTATACATACAACCAGTGAAAATTTGTCACTGAATCTGAACAGTAAGTTACCATAAATATTGTTGGAAAATCCCAAATATAATAATAATTCCCTTTCAACAAATCTGTTTTTGCGAAATCATAAACTCATTTCCCCAACGCCATAAAGCGACGAAATAGTTTATAAAAGAATTCCCCGTTACGAAAGACTAACATACAAGTATTCCCGAACATTATTTATGTGACCTGTTACTTCATAGTATCGTATAAAAACTTCACGTAAAACAGTATTTCACATTCACACCACCGGCCGAGGTGGCCGCGCGGTTCTATGTGCTACAGTCTGGAAGCGCGCGACCGCTACGGTCGCAGTTTCGATTCCTGCCTCGGGCATGGACGTGTGTGGTGTCCTTAGGTTAGTTAGGTTTAATTAGTTCTAAGTTCTAGGGGGCTGATGACCTCAGAAGTTAAGTCCTATAGTGCTCAGGGCCATTTGAACATTCACACCTTCTATCACTCTCATTACGAAATACAATAATAGCAGTAACTGATAAACAATTAGGTAACCAAACAAACAAATTCGGAACTAAAATAATCAGTGTTTTGACTGCATCTCCAACAGTGTTCTTCAAGTAGTGGCCTCTGTCCTATGGCATACAGACTACGTTTACTCGAGCCACCTGACGCCACCTAAACTGGACGCCTGTTCACAGAGCTCCCTCTCACAAGGGGAAGCCCTCAGACACGGCTTACCGATTCGGCTCAGATTTGGCAGGTAGCTTGTATACAACCTAAAACGAAGGATTTTAAGATATTTTGCTCAACACCCCCGAGTTTTTGAGATAATCACCCCTAAATGTTATAGCTCTTCCAGTCGCTGTTATGTGTCCTCACTTTTCTTCGTACAACTAGATGGATCGTACTTGTCATATAAACATTCGAAACAAATATACTCACGGCACCAAGAACATCTAATGAATGCAATCTTTCGACAGCTACACTGTTCCTTCCGAAGAGTCGGCGGAAAACAAACTTGGTTTACATTTAAAAATACGTCTTTTTGGTAATTAATTTTGATGCGTACCACGCATGCCATATCATTGCCTGAAAATTCGGTGCTGAAAGTTGGTTATGAATTATGCTGTGAATAGTTATTGCATCCGTGCGGTTTTGCAATTCCCGCTGGGTTTCCAGAAGCACACTGCAATGCCTGGAAATAAAGTTTTTAACCTGGCGATAGAAATAAACATCACACGGTTGGCTTACAGGTGTGCAGTTTGACGGTATTACTTTACTGAGCACGTCGGCTGACCCTCGCCATCTATAAACATCGTGTAATATATTGTAGTAGTAATTTGTCCAGTCCAGGAAACCAATATTAGACAAAACTTGGTATCGCAAACGTAAGAGTTTAAAACATTCTCAAGAAATGTTCTGTAAATCGTATTCGTCGGTTTCCCGGATTTGGAGGAGGTAACGTAAACATTTTTCAACGAGTCGGTAAACGATTGACCCCTTCTATAAACCGAGCACCAAATGTAACAGAAACTGTTCAAATGGCTCTGAGCACTATGGGACTTAACATCTGAGGTCATCAGTCCCCTAGAACGTAGAACTACTTAAACCTAACTAATCTAAGGACATCACACACATCCATGCCCGAGGCAAGATTCGAACCTGCGATCGCCAAATGTAACATTCGTTTCTTGTAAACCCAGGAAAACCTTAGGCAACACTTTTCCAGAGGCTGTGATGGCATATTGCGCCATGTACGAATGTATTAGTTTGTTTTTACTACCAACTGCGGCAAGCGTTCGTTTTTCTTCCTTATGCGATAACGTGCGTCGAATGTTCACCCGATACTCGCATCCTGTTTGATCGGCGTTGCTCACGTAATCACGATTAAAACCGGTCATAAGTGACGCCGTTTGCGTGCTGAAAAGAGCCGCCACTTTCTGTTTATCTGCTATATTTTGTACCTCCTTGTGAGAGACATATTTAGTGGCGTGCCGTTGACGCTCCTATCAATCTGGAACGCCGAGAAACAGAAATGCCTGCCTCAGGGTAGTGCATTGACAATGCATCTGTCTTGCAAAACTTTTACAAACCAAAACACAACATCGGTAACTTCCCGCTTGCCATCGTCTGTGACAGGCTCCCAACTATATATTACAGAGCTAGTCGAAGGGTGTACATCCTCCATTAGATTGTGCACCTGAAAGATATGACACAACAAAAAATAACTAGTTACTAAGGTATAAACAGACGAGCTAATTACTACGAACTACAGACAGTACTCGTCATATGTTACTTACGGAAGAATACTGCATTCATTCACAAAATGTATTTCATTCGGCGCATTAACGATGGAAAAATCACTACATGTATCCACGAGGTTCGCGGCAGCCCAATGATGGAAAACAGCTCTTTGACTTCTATAAGGCTCGCGCTGGACACCTTCACTCTTCCAGGTTCACAACTATGATATGACGAAGAGGCAACTGGGACAACATAACTCTCCCCGCGTGCATTCCGTCCCGTGCCTCGCTTTAACAAGTGTCTCGCTGTTGGCTATCTGTGATCCCTCGTGAGGAATTCGCAGCACTCTTACTCGGAGTTGTTTTCATGTGACAAGGCTTAAAAGTTTAATACTTTACTAATTCACGGTGTTTGTGAAATTAGTTTTCCTACCTTATTATTATCATTCCTTATTGATTTATTTACCTTATTGACCCCCTTATCCCTATCAATTGAGATATGGAAGGTTTCTTTGATATTCGAACTCGGGTTCTCTGATTCCCAGCCGGTTACCTTGGCCGTTGCGCAATTTTTTTTATTTTTTTAAAAGTAGGGTAACCACTGCGTCAATTTTGTTTTGTTTTTTCTTATTTGTTAGTTTTTCTAATTTTTTTAGTTTTTTATTTTTACTCCTTTTTTCTTTTTTTTCTTTCTTTCCTCTCTTATTTTAAAGTCCCTTAGGAAAATGGAACTACAAAAAAAAAAAAAAAGAAACTAAGCGCCACCGCCACTTTTCATCCTATAACAAAAAAATCTGGTCCACTTCAGGCGTTGGCCCCTGACTAAAGCTACCCCAGAAAACTGTCTATATACCAGGGGAAATATGGGAATTCAAGGTTAGGGCTATCTTTACAAACAAAACAAAATCTTCCTTTTTCTGAATTTTATTTTTGTGTTTCTTTTTATTTTTTTGTTTAGTTTTGTTTTGTAATTGATCAGAGGCCTTCTGCGCCCCGCTGGTAATTATCTATCGGCGCTGTGGGCGAAAAGCGTTTACCGTTTGGGTACAGAAGCGACAGTTGTAAAAGTTTCTTTCCTCGATTTCTGGAAAAGTATGCGTTGCGGACCCCATACCTGAAGATCAAAAATGCTCTATTTACAATTGTCTATTGCCCCCGCCAGTTGTGAGTCGATTGCTCGTCATAACCTTTAGGGGTGATTTTCTCAAAATTGCGGGGGTGTTGACCCAAAATATCTTAGAATCCTTCGTTTTGGGTTGTACACAAGCGACCTGCAAAATTGGAGCCGAATCGGTTGGCCGTGTCTGAGGGCTTCCCATTTTCAGTAGGGACGAGTTCTACAGCATCGTCTCACGTTCTCAAGGACAGCGTGGAGTTCGCTATGCTAAATTCATTGCTGATGGTGATTCCACTTCACTGAGATCAGTAATTGGCCCAAAGATGACCTAAAACACAAAAGTTAGAATGTGTCATGTCAAGAGCAAAATGTGTACTTGAATGCGTAAAACCAGGTAGAATTTTCTAACTATACGCTTAAAGATGGCGAGGTTATTAGAGGACGTTCCATCGGCAAAACAATCAATCAGGTTAGTGAATGCTATGGCCAAGCAATTATCAGGAAAACAAACAATCTGGAAGGAATGAGAAAAGCAGTATGGGCTAAGTTTTCCCACAAGACGTCATGTGATGAGTAGCTACTACAGAATTTGCTTTCAATAATCAACTGACTGGCGCAAATGACACAAAGTTGAGGCAGCAGGAGCCGAAAATACCCATAGAAGCACCATTCGTGAAGCTGTTGGAGCAATAATACAGCCAGTTTATGGATATCGGACACATCCAAATCTTCTGAAGAGAAGTCTCACAGGAAAAACTCAAAATGCGAGTCTTTCAATAATGTTTTATGGGCCCGGGTGACCAAAAAATATTTGTCGGCTTGAAAACACTGATTTTTGGGGTCAGTGATGCTGTAATATCCTTCAGTGGTAGAAATGCAGGCCGAATAAGTGTTCTGAAGCAATTTGCAATTAGGACGGTACACATAGGTGTTAAATTTATGATTATCAGGGTAGGGTATTGATACTACTCTTGGAGTTGAGCTTTACACATTTACACTACATCAGCGCGGCATCTAAATCGATTGAAAAAGTCAGTCGTCATTCATACCATCCAAAGTTAAGCAGATGCATTGGCGGACAGAGTCACTGCACATTCTTTACCTGTCAAGTGAAGACCCGTCGGTCTCTCGTTGCTGACAATAAACGGAACAATAGCTGATATACGGCTTTCAGCATCTGCAGCGGTGCCCATCAAGCATCCTATTTGATTACGAAATTACTTATATAGTTGTTAGCTGTTGACCAACAACGTTCCTAATCTTTCTCTGAGTAAAATTATGCCCTACTTACCTGTAATAAAAATCTCAGGACGATGATTTTAAAACTTCGACTTCTACAATTTTTTCTAATTTCTTTACTTTTGTTGAACTATAATACCATCTTGAAAATTGGTATAGCTTCATTTTTACAAATTACGTATAGTAAATAAAGTGCTGTCACCTCTATTTCTCCGTCTGAGAGATCTTGCTGCTTATGTCTTCGAGACCCACTGTCTAAGCAGTTCCTGTACGATTACTTCTGTATTATGTCCAGACTTAAGTCAAATTGCTTCAAAACCTTTATTCCACCTGCATTTCTATCACGGAAGAAGATCGCAGCATCATTGACCCCAGTCTTCAGTGTTTTAAAGTCCACAAATACGTTTTTGGGCACCATGGTCCACACAGCATTGTTGACTCACATATTAACTTTTTCCTGTGAGACATTTCTTCAGATCATCTGGATGCGTTAGATGTCTATATACTGGCTTTATTACTGCTCCAACAGCTTCATGTATGGTGTTTCTATGTGCGTGTTCGGTTCCTGCTACCTCAGCTTTGAGACGGATTTACAACAGTCAATGGGAAATTGAAAGTAAGCTGTTTAGTGGCTACCCATCACATGAGGTCTTGTGGAAATATTTAGCCCATATGGCGTTTCTCATTTCTTCAGCGTTTTTGTATTTTTGCTAATGGCTTGGCCATAGTATTCACTAAGCTGATTGATTGTTTTGCCAGTTAGACGCCCTCTAATTATCTCGCCAACTTCAAGGTTTTCACTAGAGAATTCTGCCTGATTTTACGCATTCAGTTACCCATTTATTTCTTCTCATGACACACACATTTTAGCTTTTATGTTTTAGGTCATCTTTGGGCCTGCTGTCAACTATTTATCCGAATGAACTGGAATCACCATCACCAACGAATTTAGCATAGCGAATCCCACGTTGTCCTTGAAACACTTTCCATTCCTCAACTGGATCCTTCATACGTTTTCTTATAGTTGCATACATGAAATTTTTTTCAATATTCTTACCCATTTCGTGTATCCAAGGCCATTTTGTCAGTTCTTGAACATCAAACACCTTCCCAGTGTCAATACGTAGGACAGCTGCACGAGAAGTTTCGGATGATGGCCCATTTTCTACCATAATTCGAGAAATGCTACCCAAATGCCGTTGTTACAATCATTTTCTTCAACTGCTTCCACTGTTACAGATTTCATTGATACTTCTGAAATAATTTTTACTGCTTCTCTCAAAGTATATGTGTATCTTGAAGTATCAGAAACGTTAGGAGGGGGACATGACAAATTCATAGGAGCACACGAAGTTTTCCCACCCCTAACGCCTTTACCGAGAAATATGAGCTTGTATAAATATTTATCGTTGGTCCCAAAAATGTTATTGCTTTTGCATTTTTCCGATGTCCAAAATAGATCTTTGTTAGTTGACTAACAACATTCCTAATCTTTCTCTGAGTATAGTTATACCCTGCTTCTGTACAATCAAAATCTCAGTTCGATAACTTTCAAACTTTGACTTCCAAAATTTTTCAAACGGAGCCGAGGGTAGAAGCTGATCTCTGAAGTGTCTCTTCTCTAATTTCTGTACCTTGGTTAAGCTATAGTATCATCTGGAAACTAGTATAGCTTCGTTATTACATATTACATGTATTAACAGGTGGTTGGGGAGGGGTGGAATCGACCTCTCACTACACACCGTGTTAATGTAGAGATACCATTGTTGCTTCTGTACATCACCTACTACCATATTTTGTCACAAAATTCTTCAATCAAATTGAAGATTAGAACCGAGTGTTTATTAAAACCATATCTGCAAGAAAACATTATCAGCAAATTTTTCTTACTTCTGTTAGATATACAAAAACATAACTATATACGCACATCAAAAACACAAAACGACATATTATTGTGTGATTGCAGGCTGTCTCGTCGTATTTCACTGTGAACTCTTCTCGGATTTTCTGCCGAGGGGTGTCGTTGTCGTAACGTTTCAGTGGATTCCGTATCCATCATCTTCAGGCGAAGTGTCGGGATGTTGCTGATGCTCTATTGGCGAGCTTCACTTGCTGTTTCTGTGGGGAAGAAGAGAAGAACCTTACCTATACGAATTGTCTTTGGGTGATGTGGTGACGTTATCCTGTGTCTTCTGTGAGTAAATTATTGTCGCAGAAGGCCTGGCCAAAGTGTTGCTGGTCTGAGGTGTGGTTGGTGGTTGAGGCCACGGGTGAGCCGGTCGTGGGGTTGTCCCATCTTCTCGTATAAGGATCTTGGTATGATTCTGAATCTGTCCGCAAGAAAAAGGAGGCCTATGTCCTTGTGCCGTACATAGGGGAGTATTCCCTCGGAAGACGTAGAGCGGTCTTCAGAGCTCGGTTCTGTGTCCTCTGCAGCTTTGTGATGAGCCAATCAGAGGCCTTTCCCTACACCACAACTGTGTTCCAATACTGGTTGGACCAGTGTTGAGCACAGCGTGATGGTGTGTTGATGCGGTAGTATCAACTGCGGGTTCAGCGGCAGGTACAGTGTGCGTTGGCGCCGTATGACTCTGCTTCTGACATCTGGGATATGAGGCGCCCAGGAGGGTCTATGGTCTGGGTGACACCTAGGTACTTCGCCGTCTTGCTCCACGGCGTACGTGCTTCCAGGATTTCGACGGGCGGGAGATATAGCGGCACCATTCTTCTGGTGAAGACCGCTGCCTGGCTCTTCACAGCCTTGAATTTCTGCTGCCATTTCGTTGACCATGAACCCAGAGTGTCGCACCCGAGTTGGAGACAGAGCTGCATCGGGTGCGCATTCATGTTGGCGCTGTTCAGCACTGTATCATCGGCTTACACTGCCAATTCGACGCGCGTAGTGTACAGTGTGAATATAGCAAGGGACGGAGCACCGACTCAGATGGCACCCCAGCAAGAATATGTCGGTTTGTGGTCGTTTCGACCAAACCCTCATGATTCCATCTGGTCAGCATATTAAATTTGGACAATTATATAAAACCGTTCCCTTTATCGTTCTCGTAATAGCTGGCACTTCTATTCGCAACACTCCAAAACATGTTCCTTTGTTAAATAACTTTGCTTTGTACTCTCCGTGTTTAGTGCGAGACCCAGCTAAAAGCGTTTCGGCACAGCGCTGTACATCAGGTCGTCCGGTAGCTCGACATCCCGGCACACATACACACACACACACACACACACACACACACACACCCACACACACACACACACACACACACGAAACGTGCAGCATTGGGGCGACAGCCTCCAGAAGCCTCCAACTGCTACCTTTTTCACCATTCTGTCGCTCGTGTTTAAAAATGTCCCTCAACACAGACAAAATCACTGTTCCCTTTTTTTTTTTTTTGCTCACTGGAGTATCACGTCTACTCAGTTTGCATGATAGAACACCTATGAAATATTAAATGATTCGCTTTTGTTTGATACGCAATTGCCGTTTATTTCGGATAAGGCCTATGTATTCTTTACACAAGCAATGAATGGATACACGAATTATGATACTCCAGCCAACACTCTCTCTTACAGGTCACCTTTTCCAAGTATCGTTGCCTACCTCGGACTCTATCCATCCACCAAACAGCAAACATTTCCTCTGCTGGACGTTCTGCAGTGAAACTCATCTTAATTATCCACATGAAATAAATCATCTGCGCTATTGTTCGTGGTTACAAACCTCAAACTGAGCTAATTACTTTAATTGCTTTATTCAAATCCTATCAATTTTGTATCAATTAATTTGGAATTATTTACTACCCATATTTTCCTCTAACCATTCTGAAAAAGAAAATGGTGACGATTTCAGTCAGCCATCTTTAAAAATATAACGAAACTTTGCTGAAGCTGCAATTTTTCTTAATAATGTGGACAAATTAGAATTTAAATGTACTTGAATTTGATTAAAATATCACGTTCCTTGGAAAATTACGCTTTTCTCCAAAGCGACCAATGCACACAAATGGTGTTAACTGAGACGCTTTCCTAAACCCGCAGGACCGGACAGGTAGTTTAAACTGAGGCAAGGGGCCAAAATAAGCGGCTGTCAGTTACACTCGAACATACAACTTTATTTATTTGACCAAACATTATAAGAGCCAAAAAAATTAAAAAAAACACACGGCATTAATTTTTGGAACCTAATTACCGGCTCAATACGCCATAAAATCTCGTGCCTTAAGGGCAAGACCTCTTTAATTTAAAATCGGCTGAAAGCCAATAACTTCAGACTCAAATTAAAATCAGAAACTTTTAAAAGGCAGTAGGGCTTATCTTAACCCTTTGTTTCCTGACATAAGAAAAAATTTACTTTTTAACATTTTCTTTGCAGAATTTATGCTATTGTGGCCTCAAATGACGGTAGGATTTTTTGTAAAATTTTATTTTATTTTTCACAACTTTTGTCTCTCCTGGTACTTAGAAGTACCGTCAGACTCCATGTACAGAATCACACCATGCGCAGAAAAATGCTCCAATTTTTATAACTTGTACCTTATTCCACATAAATATTAAATATTTTTACATTAGAAAATTAATTAACCGAAATATGATATTTCTGAATTTTTTTTTTTAAATTTCGCATAAATTTATTCTAGAGTAACTTCACAATACATAGTAACTTAGCTATACATTTTGACAGTATATACATATCACATATTTACTGATACCTCATGAAATTGTAGAAAACAGTTCTTTTTCTCATTGCAGCACAAATGCACTTTACATGTACTACATTGTGAATGTGGTCTCGACTGAATTATATTTTTCGCACACATTTCGCATCGTCCTCTTTTACAACTGAACACTACAAAATGGTTTCCGGGTCTAGTGTAGCAGCGGATACAACCCGTCGGCTTTGGACAATGACGTCACAAGTCGCCAGAGAGCAGTTTACCATTATCGCTTTTGCTGTTATGTTTCAGTTTCGTTTTTTTACTGATTGCTTAATAAAGTGGATCTGTTTATTCTATCTCGTGAGATTCTTTTTTTAAAAAAGCCAAAAACCACTTATCAGCCACTGAAGGGAGCTACAACACTAAGAAGAATCGCTTCTCGATTGGCCACTTGTGACGTCATTGTCCAAAGCCGACGGGTTGTATCCCCTGCTACACTAGTCCCTGGTTTCCTCGGTTGCCAAGACGTACATCCTTCGGAACAGAAAAGTTATCCTTCCTTCTCTTTGGGAGAGTTATTTCATCTTTACCAGAGTTTCTCTTTTGAGATTTGGCACTTGCTGTTCATTCATTAGCCCTAGTGCCACAGCACACCTGAATTCCAGCAGTGGCAGAGCCCTATGTAGATAACTGAAAATGACGTAAGTATTGACAGAAGCAATTTCTATTGCTCCCCAGAAGAGATGGTACCACCATTTCTTTGATCGCTTGTCAAGACCATAAGTTGAATGTAATCTGTCTGCATGATCCACACCACCCATGTTTTTATTGTAATCACATACAATAACTGGACATGGTATAGTCATACTAGTTCCATCTTTCTGTTTTCTTGTCACTACGCTCTGTTCAATGCCATGGAAGTTTGACGCAAAATATACTACTTTATTTTCCTTCCATTGAAATACTGTTAGGTCTAAAGATGACTCTCTGTGATTTGATTTAGACATTTTTCTTTAGGTAAATTCCCAGGCAAACCTTTCCTGTTTGTTCTAATTGTTCCACAGGCAAATGTATTTACCGGTTTCTGTGTGTGAAAAAGTGGACAGAACAACTAGTGAGAGGTAACGCACTGTTGCTACAATAAAGTGTTCGCGCAACCTGACGGTACTAATAAGTCCGCTTTATATTTTCCACTTTATCTCATTCACTTGTAACGTAATGCTTCAAACTATTATAAAAAAACAAAGAAGGTAAGTACGTACAATGGAAAACTCAACGGAAGTTTCAATAAATTGCTCACAAATTCAGGCAACACCGTGGAAACAAGCATATACGATCTTCTGTTTTCACAGCAGCGCGCGAAAAACAATTTCAAGCTCTGACCGCCAGAGAGGTCTATGTATTGCACAATAACATCTATGAAACAGTAGAGCAGAGTTACTGTTACGTACCGACAGGCTCTCAGATCACGAAACTGCACCACGAGAAAATAATTAGAGTCAAAACTTACTGGTACTTTTAAGTACCGTCAGGCAACAAAGGGTTAAAACAGTCCTTTAGTTAAGCTCAAGACCCAAACAATCTGACATCTGAAGATCAAAACAACTTTATTTTAAAAATCGGCTGAAGGCCCATCACTAAAGACTAAAACAAAAATAAATTTTTAAAAGGCCACAGGCTTTACCTTAAAACAGTTGTTTAATTAAGCTGAAGGCCAAAACAGTCTTTCACCTTAAGAGCAAAACAACTTTAATTCGAAATCGGCCGAAGACCCATCACTTACGACTCAACAAAATTAAACTTTCAAAAAGGGCAAAAGCATTACTTAAAACATTTTTTTAAATTAGGCTGAAGGCCCAAACAATCTTACGCCTTAAGAGCAAAATAACCTTAATTTAAAAATCGTCTAGAAGCAATACAAATACAAACAACACGAACAAATAAGAAAACGCAATATATCCAACGGCTCTCAGAAGTTTCCGAGGGTCGGCCTGGAATTCAAACGCTAATGCTCCCTTAGGTGAGAGCGGCAGTCGGCCCAACAATTATCGATCCGACGACAACCCACCCGACAGATAGTCAACGGACGCACCTGCAAGATAACTTCCGCTGCACCCTACCAACACCCAACAGCGAGTTCAATGGAACAACGTAGAAGGTATTGGCGCCCACAACCAATTATACATTGAGCTGTCAAACTGCACACCGTGCTGGACAGCGACAACACGATGAGGAATATACACTGCCTGAATTTACGTCAACGGCCAGGACAGGTAACCGGAACGTTAACGGCCACAAGGCAGAAGATTCCGCTGGTGCACTTCAGTTCAAAATAACCAAGTACAGTTAAACTCCACCGGAGGGTGTCTAAAATATGCCAACTTGAAAACACACGTTGTTGCTCGTGGGAATGTCCCAACAGCCGAAAACGAAACCCCCAACGACACAATGACAACAGTCGTGACTTGCTGGTAGATTAAGTCAAAACTGAACTTTCGTGTCCAGGATCGGTGAGCCACGGACCTCCTAGCAATGGGAAAAGCACCACACACTCCGGCCGCGCGTGGATCCCGCCAGCGGCCTCGGCCAAACTACCGCCGCGGAGATTTCCTCTCTGCTCCACGCCATCCGACCAACTGCCAGGCCCGGAAACAGTGAAAGGACGAAATATACGTCGGCTGATGAGACGACCAACCGAACGACCAACCAAAGGTCGTCCTTCTCCAATCACCCTCCGTCGGACAGTTCATGTGTGTCGCCAGCGGTCGGCGAGCAATGGCTGTCGGCGCCTCACCGGCGCTACGTCCCCTTCACTGCTGCTGCGTCCCGACTGCACTGCTCGTCCATCTCCAATTCACTGCCGGACACACGACGACCCGGAAATACTATCGGTCGCTCCAGAGATGGTACGACAGTGCACTTATCGATACGCGCTGCTGCTGCCGCTCACGAGCAAGTAAGGCAGGAAGTTAGTGACGCCAGTAAATGGAATAAGAAAACGAGGCGGCAGTACCGTAGTAGAAGATGAAAAACAAGAAATGGGATAAACGCGAGCCGTGCACGGCTCATTAACTATTTACGTTACGTTATTACAACACTGATATTTGTTAACACTCCAATGTTTTCCTTAACTTCTGTTTTTAGGTTTAGATTTATGCTTTGTTGTTATTTTGTAGAACTTTCACATAAGGAACTGTTCATGGTGTAGGTAAACAACTTATTGGTTAGTTGAATTCACTACATTTAAAGTTCACAGAGAAACATACTGATGGGCTACTCCATTTCAAATGACTTTACACAAAATTAAATACAAAGTCTTGCCTTTTGTTGTGAAGTCCTATTCGTTGTTAGTGTTCAGTGTGGATAAATCCAGTGTAGCACCGCTTCTTCACGTCACCCACCATGTCTATGTCGTGCTTCCAACATACGTCACATTTTGCACCATTGTTGTTACGGGATCCATTGCAACCGTAACCAAAAACAGCCATTTAGTCGGGAAATTCTTCCGTCCACGACCTCATACTTTACGAGGCGACTTTCCTCAGTGCACATAAAAGACACCACACACCATCAAGTGAATTGCAGCACTTATTGCACAATATTAAGGTTCACCTCCGCAGCCATGAGCAACAGGTCTTCCCACCTCAAAGCTCAAGCTGCCTCTACCTTTCTGGTAGGGTTGTATGCGTCGCTAATTTACGTCATCCATCTCATGCTATCAGAACTCGCCTACAGTTTTGATTCTTATTGTCTTAATTTGTAAAAGCTTGGATTAATTCATCGACCATTATATTCAATAATAACGTAAACTACTCTTTTACATTACAAAATATTATCTGTTTACCGACAGCTGGCGACACACACGAACTGTCCTACGGAGGGGGATTGGAGCAGGACGACCGTTGGTTGGTCGTTCGGTTGGTCGTCTCATCGGTCGACGTATATTTAGTCCTTTCACCGTTTCCGGGCCTGGCAGTTGGGCGGTTGGTGTGGAAGATTCAAACTTCTATACTCGAATCGAAAGTAGTGAAGACAAACCCCGTGTGCTCGCTACTACCGATGTTTCCCACAAAGTAATACTCGCAAAAATTTTTACAAATCTGTACCAGCATCATAAGTATACAGTCGTTCCGTCATAATCTACCACGGTCTGTCCTGATGTGGAGCGTTCCCTTCACTTAGGAAGACAGTGTGCGACATCCGTATCCCGAATACAAGGAGTTTATATACGAGACAGTTATGCCGGACGCAAGCGATTGCTCTGGACATACGAAGGAAAACTACTGCAAGATATTCTCTAGTTTTCAGTGATATCGTCGGTGGCCCTACCAGTCTCAGCAGCTGGTCAGAGGTTGAATGACCGCTACAAAAACCAAAGTGCTGGTCTGCTCATCCTGGGTGACGTCTGCATTTTCGCACACATCCTCTCGAAATCTTACGATAGGAAGGGGTGGAGGGTGGGGGGTGAGGGAGGTGAGCAGTTTGATGGGTCATTAGCTAGTGATATGGTGTGGATCTTTGCCGGTCTTAGGATGACCATAGTTTCAGCGTGTTTCCACGTTGCAGGATAACTGCCTGTGCGGAGTATCTCGTTCAATATGTGAGCTATATGCTGGCGTGCTCCTAGTGAGAGGTTCTTCAGCAGTTAGTTGTTTATTTCGTCACTGCCTCCTGCTTTCCTGTTGTTAAGAGAACGAACCTGCACCGCTACTTCTTCCTCCGTAATCGACTCTATTACTTCTTCTTCATTTCTAGGTGCTAGGAAGATCTGGAATAGCTCGTCGAGCCGGCGGCAGTGTGCCCGTCACAGACGTCAGCCGGCCGGAGTGGCCGAGCGGTTCTAGGCGCTGCAGTCTGGAACAGCGCGACCGCTACGGTCGCTGATTCGAATCCTGTCTTGGGCATGGATGTGTGTGTTGCCCTTAGGTTAGTTAGCTTTAATTAGTTCTACGTTCTAGGGGACAGATGACCTCAGAAGTTAAGTCCCATAGTGCTCAGAGCCATTTGAACCACTACCGTGAAGTTTGCGGCGAATGCGTCGACCAGCACGCTGGCTTTTGCATCTGGCATACTGAAGTATTCGTTACCGAATTGTAGCGGTGGTACACTCTGTCAGCGCCTCAAGAAGTTCTTCACAATTTTCCAGGCGTGCCCGTTCTCTTTTCCTATGTTCTTAGACTGTTGTCTTTATCTCCAATCGCATGCGATTGACGAGGCGTTTTGCGTCGCATTGGAGAGTGAACTGCCATTCACGGAATAGTCGGTTCTTCTCGGTGACAGCCGCCAGGATTTGTGCCTTTAACTGACGCGAGAAGCCTCGTGCCCACTGTGGCCGTCTGGGGAAGACTGCATTTGCTGCTCGTAGTATCCTTCGGTAGAGGAATACTGGCGCCAAGGCGTGCCGACTACTCGGTGTTAGCCGCCTCTTATTTAATAATGCCTTGTGGAAATGCTCGCAGTCCAACTTTCTGTAACTCGGACGCTACTCTCGAAAGGAGGCGCCGATCACGTCCATCTCGTAGATGACTGGGACCTAGTCGGATGATAGGAGGTTCCGCGTTTTGTAATAAGTGAATTGTCTCATGCTCCTCAGGAGTGCGAAGTAAATCACGTCCTGTCGGCTTCGGGCGGGGTAACGCATGGGGTCAAACGGCCCCAGGCTGACTGCACCGTTTCAATGAACAACAAATGAGAGTCGTCGTCCAGTGGTGTTTGTGAAGCGAGAGTTACATTCAAGCTTTTTGCACTGAAATCTCCCGCAATTTAAAGTCGTCCCTCCAGTGACGACAGCAGAGAATTGAAACCTACCTCATCTGGTGTTGACGGCCACACAAATGCCCTCCAACGTGGACTCAATGATGTCGCAGCTACCTCTTGACGTACATAGCTGTGCTGCTCTTATGAATGGCTCTATCGTCTTGGTATTAGCAGTAGTTCATTGCTCGCACGTTTATGCCGGTTTTTAAGAATGTTGCTTGCACCAGACAGATGTCGAGATCCTCGTCCCATAGGAACTTGCGAAATTCGCCCTGCTGGGGACACAGCCGTTCCCATTGAATGTGCATGTCGTCAGGCCATGGATATGGGCATTATCATTGATGTTCTTGGGCTTTGACTGCGCTGGCCTGGAGGGCAGCCATTGCTGATTCGAAGACAGCCGGAATATGGGGCATAAGCTGGCTTAGTGCCTACAGGAATATACCGAGTACCGAGTTCGTTTTCCTCCGTTCCAGGGGCTGCGACTGCGCCATTCTTCGTCATTGGGATCCTGTCCGCTGGCTGCTGCGCGTGCTCTGCATGCTGCGAGGCTGCGTGTTGTTCCTTCATGCGTCCTCGACCTCGGCCTCTGCTGCAGGCATGATCTTCGTGGGTGGCATTTTCCCCTGGCGGCGTCCGCAGAGCTGCGGCTGGACACGTCTTTTGGCTGTCTTGAGACGGAAGGCACATTTGCAGCGAGTAGGCGGGTCTCCCGTCTTGTTGCTGCACTCCCTGATTGGGAGCGGTGCGGAGCATTTGGCACAGTGGGCTAGCATGTGACAGTAGCGCGCCACATGGTCCATGGAATGGCAGGAGTATCACAGGGCCCTCTTTTATTTTGCATGAAGTGGCTCAGCCTTCACCGAAAAGTCCTCGACCTTTCCAGTCTCGAAAATTTTTCGTGTTTCGATGTTGTCGACCAGGACAACCAGGAAGAGAGGAATGTTCCTGTGTGTCCTAAGTGACTTCATCAGGTCGGTGGAGCGGACTGGGATGGCCTGAGCAGGGAGCTGCTGCTTCACGAACAGCTCCGCCTTAAGTGAAAGGTGACGGAAGACCACCTTCATCTGCTTCTGCGGCGCGGCGTTACGGGTGAAACAATCCATTTTTATTCTTTCGCAAGTTTCATAAGCATCCCATTATCACCGATACTCTCCAGTTGGAGCTTGTACAGGCCGAAGCCTCCTTTGCGAATGCCGAGGGTTTTGCCGTTGCAGTGTATCTTCTCGTGCAATGTCTCGTAGCCTCCTGACCACCACATGCTGGTCGCTGGAGGGTGACGCGGTTTATTTAGCTGTGGCAGCAGCGTCCTGTCCTCTTCGGCTGCTCCAGGGATGTCTCCATACGACTCTGCAGTCTCCACACCAGCCGGTCACACTTTCTGGAGCTCAAAAGCTCTAGCAGTTTGCTTCCGATCAGGAGCGATGAAGCCATCCTCAATCGGGTTGACGTGCCACCTCTCCTCTTCGCCCTCTTCTTCTGCTACTTCGGCCTGCTGAACTGGGTGCTGAAGGATTCCTCTACAGCTGCGTCAGCGCGCTTCATTAAGGTTTGCGACACCTTCCTGTCCTCACTCCGACCGGGCGTGTTTGTCGCACATCCCTGTGGTGTGTCTGTTTCTGCCACATTGGTCACAGTTGCGGCCGATGCGACTGTCGCATCCACGTCTGGCGCGGTTGCGGCCGGAGCCGCTGCGGCAGGTGCTGCTGGCTTGTTGCCGACCACTCCACAGACAGCGATTTGGCCCTGCGCGGCGGCCAACGTGCAGATGACACTGTCTGCTGTCAACATGGCCTTCACCGTGAAGGCCATTTCTCCCGTCTCCCGTGAAGCGGAATAGATTACCTCTCGTGTTGAGACGGTACATGGCAACTTCGCAACGTTCGGCATTGGCAGCCATGGCCGCCTCAGCCGACTGCTCAGAGCGATCCTCGTCAATTTGGCTCGGATTCGAAGGCTGAGAGGGCGGCGACGACGCCGGCAGAAAAGTTTCCGTTAAGCGCCGATCACCCACACCTTTCTAGTCGCAAAAGCGACTTTCTCCTTCTGGCTTCTCGGCAATGGATTTGAGTTGTCTCTGGAACACGGCGCTTTGCGTTCCGTGAAAGCACTACACTTCTGCTCTTTTGTGAAAGGGGACGAGACGCCCACGTCGATCTAGCCGTTCGGAGTCCCTAATCTCCCTGCACTGTATACACGCAAAATTGGTAGCCAGGTCCATATCTTCTTCCCGTAAAAGAGAAAATGAGACGGGTGCCTACACTCCGGGGCACTTCAGGCGGAACAAGCAACAAGCACTCGCTGCAGCGTTTGTTCCTGAAAGGTCCGGTAGCGCGTCCAGGTGTCACATCCTTCGCTTCGCAGCACTATGCGAATCACCACTTATTAACGACTCTCGCAGAGAGATCATCCTCTGGGAGGTAAGCCAATGTGATCCGCATCGCTAACGAGCTGCATAGTGATAGTCGGGATGCTGCCTGCCGCGTTTCTCTATAGCCACTGGACCTCTGTCCGGCTCTGCCCACCGGCCAATCACACGGCAGCAAAATTGCACGGCGCCCTTGGCGTCGCCGCTGGTGGGGTGGACGCTTGTTGCGGCTCCTGTGCGGTTGTCGGCACCCAATGTCCGCTCATTCCAGCCTCGGCCGCGGTCCTCTTCAGAGCGGAGCGCTTCTGCCGGATTTTCCTGAATGCCGGATCCCATGCTGAACTGGAATAATAACCATTGTCCCAATTAATTAATTTGTCGTGTAGGCAATGCTCTACCTCCTCCTTGGCCACCGAATCCCAAAATCCGTTAGCGTGACATAACTTCTTTGTTTCCTCAAATTCGTTCTTCGCTGATCCTGTGTTCTGCCACCTCAAACTTGTCTACCTGCCCAAGACGTACGTTTCTTACACGTTTCGTGCGGCGCTGTGAGATACAGCCTTTTGTCTGCCCTATGTGTTGCACTCCACTTTTACACTCAGTAGACCCTCGGTATCAAAGTCCTAGAGCGTCTTTGGTCGATATAAGAATATCCTTGATTTTCTTTGTTGCGTTAAGGTTGCTCTTCACTTGGTACCTCTTCATGATTCTTGCGATCTTGGACGTTGGTGGCACCGCATACGCCGTGAACGGATAGCTTTTGGTTTCGTCCTTTTCTGGTTTCTCTCTTCTCCGCCTGCTATCGTTCCTCAAGGCTCGTCTAATTTGTGTCTCGCTATAGCCATTTTTCGGAAGGTTTCCTTTAGATGTTGTAACTTGTCATACACTCTTTTCTTGTCAAGATGGATGGACCTGACCCTGTGTGCTAACCTGTGTAGCAGTGAGATGCGTTGCCCTGGATGGTGACAACTCCTAGCGTTGAGGTAAAGATCCGTATGTGTCTTATTCCTGTACACTGAATGTCGCAGTGCGCCTCCTGTGTTTTTCGTAATCAAGATGTCCAAGAAACATCATGATTACGAAAAACATAGAAGGCGAGCGGGAGGGGACAAGAAAAACTAACGGCGCGGAAGTTAGAGGACTATAACACCATTAAAGCCCCGCTGGAAGAAAAACAGATCCCCTACTATACCTTCCACACAGGACTACAAAAACCACTAAAAGCAGTGTTCCCCAAAGGAACAGTTACCGCCGACATCAGGTCCGTCGTAATCACTCAAGGTTACGACGTTCGCTCAGTGAGGAGAAATGGCTTAGGCGAAAACAAACGGCTCTGTGTTGCCCTGCTAACAGACACTCCCCAAAAACGGAAAATATTCCAAGATGGCGTATGGTGATGGTCCTGAACCATTCAAACATAAATCGAGAGCAGCACAGTGCTTCAGCTGTCAAATAATAGAGAATGTTAGCTGGAGCTGTGACATACCATCGAAAGGCGTCCGATGCTCGGGGAACCAACCGTCCAGTGAATGCAACTGGGAACAAGATGAGCTCCTTAAATGCGCAAATTGAGGCTGTGGACACACCGCCAGCTATCTGTGCTGCCCTGCACAAAAACCAGTGCTTGCGTGTCAACAAGGAGGCGTGAATGTCTCGGCCAACACAAACACAACACAGGAACACACCCGCTAATGAAGACAGAGCTTCCCTCTCACAAATGCAGGAGCAGTGTCCAGATCGCATCATTACCACAAGACGAGCCTACACACAGGACAGCACAAAATTTGGCCAAGGCACCTCAGACTATTCTCAGTGACAATGCAGACACACACATACAACAATTTCCAACAGCCCTCACCCAAATCGTCAGTCTCGTTCACGTGCTCATGCAAACTGCGAACATGAACTTCGAAAAACTCACAGCCGAAATACGATCGGCAGTTAGGCCCACGTAGACTACTACGACAACCAGGCCACCACAAAACGCGATGGACAGACTAACGATTCAGGGACTCAAAATGTGCATTTTCAACGCCAACTGCCTTGTCCAACAGGCACTCAAATTCAAAGAGTTCCTGGGGGACAAAAACGTAGATTTGTGCATGATGTTAGAGACTCACCTTAAACAGGGAATTAGAACAAAGGCACCAATATGCCTCAGGTACCGACGAGATCGACCAACTGCAGGGAACAGGGTAGCCATTTACATGGAAAGCGGGACTGCACATCACCAAATACGTCCACTAAATATGACGCAGTTGGAAACGGTAGCAATGTAGGTAGTAAGAGCCACAGATCCGGTAACTGTGGTTATTGGATACCGACCCACCACCCACAGAAGGAGGCATAAAGAATTTAGGGCACATTAGAGGCAAGCTCATAACTGCGGGTGACCTCAGCGCAAAATACACAGACTGGCAGTCCAGTCTGCGCAAATAGAGAGAGCTAACAAGTGAAATGCATCGCGTGCATCCACTGCCAACATGTATGGGGCAGTAAGCAACCCGCACACTTCCCCCTGAACGGCTACAGAATGAACGTCCTCGACGTAGCTGTTACAAAAGGTCTCGCAGGGTTTGTGGCCGTGAGTTCACTGAACAGAATGTCGTCCGACCGCAATCTTGTAATCATTGAGACTGAGGTGGGTGGGTTGGCTACCGCCCTGCCCCCCCCCCACCAACCCCCCCACCCAACATTCTGCCTTACACAAGCGCATAAACTAGAAATCCTAAGTATACAGCCTCCAATAGCAGATGTAGACCGAACGCTAAGAAGTTTCACCGACGCGATCTTACAGGCAGCACTGGGAGCTACACCCAGACCCACCGGAGCCTCACTCCCTCATCCAGCGAGTGCCAACCCAGCTGCTGGACCAGATGACACTAAAATACACGATCGCGAAGGAATGAAAACTAACACGAAATCCGAACACCAGGACTTTGCTCAATAGACTACAAAGAGAGTTAAATCTGTCACTAACTGAACACAGAAACTAGAAATGGTGAAACCACGTCACGACTCTAAAAGAGGGGCATAACTGCCTCTGGCAGGTCAACAAGCAGTTCACTAAAAGACGCACAAGAATGCCACCTCTGCACGGCGAGAGAGGACTAGCGCTGATAGCCCAACACAAAGCCAACTCATTTCACTCCAGCAGAGCCACAGGACCGAGAACTAGTAGCGTTTCTCGCAGCAGAAGATGACGCCGTAGCCAAAGCCAACAAGCTATTGCCCACTGACAAAGCCCCAGGCCACGATCTCCTCACCAATGAACTGCTTAAAAACCTGCCCCAGCCAGCGATAGAAAAATCCAAGAGAAACCTTCAACGAGATCGCACGATCACAAAAAGTCTTGAAACAGTGGAAACATGCCGAAGTAGTCGCTATCGCCAAAACCAGGAAAAGACCCCCGTCTTCCTTCACAACTACCGTCCCATAAGCTTACTTCCCACGCTCAGTTAGCTGTACGAGCGCCTCCTATTGGTTCACATTGACCAAAAACTTACGTAGAGAAGGATTGTTCCCGCAATTCCAATGTGGATTCCGAAATAGACACTCAGCAAAGCAATAACTAATAAGAGTAGTCGTCGCTGTCACAGAAGCCTTCAACCGGAAAGGCTACTGTTGTCTAGTGCTGCTAGACGAAGCCAAGGCGTTCGACAGTGTGTGGCAAAATGGTTTAGTGTACAAATTGTACACACTAGGCTTCCCTGTCCAAATTGTCATTTTACTCAATAGCTACTTATCTAACAGCACATTCAGCGTCAAACTAGACATTGCTAAGTCCTCTAAGCGCAGCATACTTCCCGATGTCCTACAGGGGTCGTGCTAGATCTAGTGATGTACAACTCGTACACTGCTGACACACCGGCCGCCCCACAGACACAAACTGCACAGCTTGCTGACGACACAGCGTTCTTCTCGAGCATTAGCAATGAGAGGATAGTTACAAGTAGATTACAGAACCTGCTCGATAAGACGGAAACCTGAGCGAAGAAATGGCTGAAAACGAGCAACACAGAAAAAATACAAGTAATAATGCTAACACAGAGATGAGGTAAGCGCTGCCTTCCACATCTAAGGCTTCAAGACACACCATTACGACCACAGAGGCGAAATATCCCTTGGGAAGACACCGCTAAGTATCTAAGCGCTATTCTTGACCAACACATCACCGGGAGGCACCACATCGAGGATCTCCGGATAAAAGCAAGCGCCAGACCAAAAACCCTTTACCACCTCCTCAACATGAACAGCAGCGTCGCAACAACAACACGTGTGCAACTTTACTGCATGCTGGTGAGGCCAGTACGTCTGCCTTGTTTAGGGATAAGCAGGCAAGACACACAGGGTGAGACTGCTGAGTCCAAAGCTGAGCACTAAAACAGGCACCACACGTTCCCACTCGCTTCTCAAAGAGCAACACCCACGAAGCAACGAAAATCAAAACTCTGAAAGAAAGATTCTGAGAACTTACGATCGCATTTTACGAGATCGCAAGCAACTCGGACGAACCACTGATACGATATATAGGGAATTACCCCTAAATACACGAATCCTACAAGAGACCCAAGGCTATCCTGCATTAACTGCAGAGTCACGAAACCTAAACCCGCATAATGCTCACGCACCATAGAATAGTTAGGAGCAATACCAAGTATGCTAACCAAATAAAAACGCCCCATACTTCTGAAGGAAAAGTCGAAAGACAAAACCCTCCTCTCTAAAACATCCTTGTGTAAGGAAGCTATTATCCGGTCAACAGCAGCATTCCGACGCATCGTATGAAATTGATGGAAACGGCACCCACTGAAACGTTGCATCATGACGACGACGCCACTCTCCTGATAACACGAGGAGATTTCATAACATATTATTACATGGGCACACAAATATCAAAGAAAATTTTTGATTTTTTCCAATTTAGTCATTCTTTATATTCAGACGTATTGGATTTCTTGATTAAAATGTTTTAGTTTTTTGTTTCAGTCCATTAACCCGAAAGGAAGGCAAACGCAGCACAGATACAACTTTCGAACTCACGTATTATTTTACAGACCGTAGGCACTTGGTGAGTGTACTATCGACCATTCATTAACTTCTCGCTTCAGGTACAGGGTAGGATATCAATATGGTGAGCTTTCTTCTCGCTACTCTGTTCCGTTACAAGGGAACTGGAGTAGTCACTTCGATTGTTGTCCTTTACGCCGCTCTCCCCACACAGCTCACACGAGGAAGATTACACGATGTGTCCGAGTACCTAAGGAACAGATAATCGAGTTTCAGCTTCTTTTATCTTAATATCCTAAATGAGGGCAAAATAAATTCTACTAATTGCTCTCTCTTTATGAGCGTTCAGTAAGGAATGGAAAACCTATTTCTCTCAAAGCAGGTTGATTTTATTCTAGAGACCGATACAACATTTCATCCCCCAATCTTTTATGTACAAAACCCTGTTTCTCAACATAATATCCGTTCAACACGACGACCTTACCCCATCTTCATGGAAGGGTCGGTATGCCCGCTTGATCTACTGATCGACGTTGGGGTCAACGTCCTACGGCTTTAATAACCTCCCCATCATCCACTGTTGTGCAGTGCGGTGTTTGATTGTGTTCTTTTAATCACCTGCAATTAGAATGTCCGTACGTTCCATCACTGCAGAAATCACAGCAGTGTGTAGCCGGCCGGCACGTGGGAGATAGGGCAGGTCTGCGAGACCTTGTTGCGATGACAACAGTCGGCTCGCCCAGCGTCTCACTTCCTGTTGTTCACCATAAGGTCTACGTAGATATTCTGCTAGCTCCCAGGAATATCTGCAGTGCTCTGGTTTTCCGCCGGAAGAAGCTCAATGACCGCTCTCTGCTAGACATCCGTTAGAGACTCCATTTTAAAGGCTACATATAGTGCCACCGCCTATCCGAAGTTCATGAAACTATAGGGGTTCAAGCGGAAATATTCCACGATGTCCCACAAAAGAGTCCGCATTTTTTCAACTGAAATTGCCAAAAAGAAAAAGAAGAGCGTCACTTATTGAACGCCCCTCATTCAGAAGTCAAAAGAAAGTACTTTCTGTTTCGAGATTATGTCTGTTATTAACCGTCGCAACATCAAGTTCGAGGGGTGGGTTTGGGGGGGGGGGGGGGGGCGGGATGTCCTTTGTGCCCACCTTCAAAAAATGTTGTAACCGGGTCTGGTTCTCTATATTTTAATATTTGAAAAATATTTAGTTTTATTGATTTCCTATATCAGCACCTGTAACTGTTCAAAATCTTTCAGTAACACTTAACAAAAAAAATTATGTTTTTGTTGCAAATGTGACCTCTCGCAACAAATGCCATATTAATATTTTCAGCTTTAGGAGCCTTCTTACTCGACTACATAACTTTAAACATATGTTGTGAATGAGGATTAACGACATTTGACGAAAGTATCTCATTATTTGTTGTGGTAGTCGTGAAGTACCTCTGACCCGCCAGGTTAGCCGAGAGCGCTAATGCGCTGCTTCCTGGACTCGGGTAGGCGCGCCGGCCCAGGAACGAATCCGCCTGCCGGATTACCGACGAGGGCTGGAGTGCCAACTAGCCTGGATGTGGCTTTTAGGCGGTTTTCCACATCGCTCTAGGTGAATACCGGGCTGGTTCCCACGTCTCGCCTCAGTTAAACGACTCACAGACATTTGAAACACATCCGCACTTTTCCATGATTTACACTGGATGCAGACAGATGGGGTACTCAGATTCCATCCCAGGGGGTACGGGATGGCGGCAGGAAGGGGATCTGGCTACCCCTTCAAATTAACATGCCAAATCCGATTTAACGACGCCAACCCCACGCACAATGTGGGACAAAGGCGCAAGCGATAGTCGTGAAGTACCTCTCCACTTGGTGTAAATGTTATGGAAAATGCGCTGGTATTGCTAAGGTTGAGCTGAAATATATTTTCAAGTTCTGTACCTCACTTCCACATCAGTATCTATTTTTAAATGTATGATGTTAATAAAAGGTTAGTTTTTTAAGGTTTGTTAGTGGGTACCTCCTCCCACCCCAAATACAGTAGCTGACTCCCAAAATGCGTAGAACTATTATTATTGTAATCTCAATTTCTCTTTCACTGCGGGGTCTGATACAGAAACGGTTCTTTTTACAAAACTATTTTTCTTTATTTTAACATGCTCACGCCGATATTTTACTTCGTCATACATCGGCTACCTTGCATTTTTTATTTTTATAAAATTGTTTCTTTATTTCGTAAAGTTGAGTAACCTCAGCTACATGGCCCATTTAGCGTATGAATTAGTCTACCACGAAAGTTATTCTATTTCGACAGCCGCTTTGCGTTTCAGTTACTTTATCAACATCACTGTCTATTAAATTTGCCTTTCTTAATAATCTACATCTCTTAATCATTTTATCTGTCCATTTTACTGTCCGTGTTTGTCACTATCCGTGTTTGTCAGTTCTTACATCTTAGTTGAACTTTTTCCTTGGAGCAAATATACTCCTTTCTAAAGTACTTTCTTGAGACGTGAGGGAAATAAATACGTTTAAAGTTTATTTCCATTTTCATTTCTCCATATATTACGTCAGCGTACTGGCCCCTTTAGACATCATTTCTTCATTGAATCGATCCCCCTAATGACATCGCTTCTATTTTCTTTCGTCAGGCTGCTGATCTCTCTGCACAAATTTCTGTCATGAGCAACAATCAACCTCCTCACATCTCCTTCATACAATAACAAGACACTTTTTCTTACCTCTATCTACCACAAGCATTTTAAACTCTCTTACCTATAGTCAAGACAAAAAGCACTTTAAAATACAACATTATCATTTCCTTATATTACACAAAGCTCTTACCACTGTTTTCTTCCAAGGAATTTACAGATTTGCTACTAAACTTTACCTTCAGGTATTACAGCCCATATCTACTGCCATATCCGTTGTTCTTCTTTCGTGGTTACAGAACTTCAACAAAATTCTTACATCCATTAATGCAACACACAAATCAGGTATATCCAAATCGGTGAATAATTCTTATACTGTGAAGATCCTTACACGGTAAGAGCTCATATACAAACATGTAAATATTTTTTTTTCCTACTGACTGTGGAGAGGAAAGAAGAAGGAATGAAAGCAGAAAGCTGAAATAAGATTTCGTTCAGGTGGGATTGCACAGTGCGCCAAACTGTGAATCTGCCGAAGAGTGCCAAAATCCGTGTAGGTTCTAATTGTAATTGTTTACAATTTTCTTCGGTTCCACAATGTTTCGGTCCCAACTCTTTCTTATTCTTTCGATACTCTAACCTGCTGGTATTCGCATGTGGCTTACCTATTATTCTAATCGGTATTTGGTATACGTCTTAGTTGATGCTGGAATTCTTTTGGATTTCTCTTTCGTCGTGACTGATACCAATTCAACAGTACCATAACTAGAGGGGCAAATACCGCTTCATGATGTCTTCTATGGCGAGTATTTTTGAAGTATATTAGCTCTCGCCTGCATCTCCCTTTCCAGCAGGGAGATTTTCTACAGAACTCAAAAATTAACCATGCTTGAAATGAAGTTATTTAATTCCTGATTAAACATTAGTTCGCTTGGAGTAAATCCTGTTGCATCGTGTTTGAGGTTGTCGATGATTTCTTCAAACTTCTTGGTTGGATCTGTCCATTTCGAATGAGTTATAGCACAATAGATTCGACATAACCGATTTATCTCGTGCATAACTCCCTCTCTTATTATTTCTTGCCTGTAACTGGTTCTGCAGTGTACATGTCCTCTTCCACTGTGCTGTTTACCGCATGCACCTTCTGCACACAACACAGGTTGCCAGCTGTAACAACCACGAGATAAGTTTTTGGCTACAGTGCGACGAGTGGAAATTATGCCTCTAACAGTTATAAACATTATGTATTCGACGTATGTAAAAACAATGAAAACTTATAGTGAATTAATTATTTATATAATATTCTATGATATAATTGGACATATCGATGTGTATCATACAAAGACAATGATAATTGTAAAGTGCTTTTATGATCTGCGTTTATCTTCCTTTGTTTTTACCTTTTGTTGGATGGCTTTCGTAGGTTCAGCACGCAAGACGTATATCAAACTGAGGCCTGTTAAGAAATTGTAATTATTTGTTAATTATTACTTGAAAATAGAGTTCATTATTATCATAAATATGAGTGAATAATTATTTGTAACTTTAATTCCTCTCTAAGTAAGTATTAACTGTGTTAATTATTTCTTTCCGCTGCAAGGAGCGCAGCCATTGATGACAGCGATTTGTATCGCAGTTTTGTCTGTGGTTTCCTTAGAAACAAATCAAATGTTAGCTTGATGAAGTCTAAATAGAGCACAATACGAAAGTAGAGTTTCTGTAAAGTTCAATAAGCATTTAAAATACTAATTTACTCTAACAATAGAAAGTCTCTATCAATTGTCTGCCGCCATGTAAACAATTATCACAGCGGCAAATTCAAATTACGCAATTTTGCAGACATAAATGCCGAACGTAATACAAATGTGTAAAAATAAATGTGCACAGGTGGTCCCGAACTCATTTTAATGAAAATAATTCGAATCAGATTGGTTCTTAAAAACCAGTGCTCATAGCACGAACGTTATAGCAAACTTTTCTAGCTGATGTATGGAGCCGAAATTAATTACGCACGAGTTGCGAAGAATATTGTTTCAGGTAACATATGTCAGTGTTGTGCGCGGCTGATATTCGGTGGTTTTAATGATCATTTTGCTGAAGATAACTGCTTCCATCTTAATCAATAGTTGTATAGAATCTGTTGTATGAACTGTGATTTAGTGACACTTACACAACTTACAGACAACACTTTAACAAGACGTTAACTTGGAGTTCTTTAGCAACTTGATCAAACTTTTAGCCGGGAGAAAAATTATTTAGTAATTACTCAATGTAATAAAATAAGATTATTATTTCCATTTACAAATTAGTTAAATACCAAACCACTGAATAACACAGTGAACGCCACACAGCCTTTTCTTCTACTCTACAGTACATATTTGAACTTAGTTTGGCGATACATTTTTAGTTGCAAACTGACATTATGGAAAATATACATAATTTATCTGAGATTGAAAACATAGTTCCAATTCTGGTGAATCTAGTTTTCTTCTTTCTAATAAAATTTATTTATGTAGGCAGTAGTACTGTGCTACCTTAGAATAACTGGGGTCCCTCAGCCTCAACTGATCACCATCATTCGTTTCTATTATTAAGTTTTTAAAGATTTTCTTTAAGGCACTTCTCTCCTTGGTTTCTGCTACCAGATCGCCGTTAACTTGTGTATCTTTACTTTCAGGTCGAGCTTCTGCCTACCTTATTAGTCTTACATGCCCCAGTCTGAAAGTTTTTATGAATGTAAAAGCCTTGTGGCCACAATATATTATCACTTTGTGACTTAACATGTAATGCTGAAACGTCTGCGTACCAAATACTGTGGAAAGTGCCATTAATTCCGGGATGATATAAGTACGCTTTGCAGGTGGTAGTGAATGAAGTACACACACGATCCTTTAAAAGTACTTTTATATCCTCTTTCTTTTCCACCTGTAACACCACAGCTGCTAGTCCATATTTACTCGCATCGACTGACATACAAAAGGGACTTACAGAATGTAGATGACAATATTATATTGCTTGTTAAACAAGTTTCAGTTCTTCAGAAGTGGACTGGCATTGTTCACTCCGAAGGCATGCGGTAAACTTTTGAATAATAGATGCAGCAAGGTGCAGTAAACGGCTGATCGAGCTTAAAACGTCAGTAGACCGTCAATAACCCAAACATAGATCTGAGCTGCTTTTGTTCTCAGGTGCTTCAAACTTCTCAATAATAGATAGCCTGGCAGAATATACCTTTCCTACATATTTTATGTGCCATGGAATTTGATTTTTCTTCATCACATTTGGAATTTCCTAATTTTAATTTCATGTCTCCTTTTCTTATTCTTTCCACCAGTCCGGCAAACTAATATGTTCTCCCCATACGGGATTTGCTAACAGCATAGCGTCTGCATAAACTGTCACTAACTCTAAAATATCTTTTCCCTGTGCATGAGCCATTACTCTCACAAAAGCACACACAGAGTTATTTAGTCCAAAAGGGACAATTCTTTACTGCTAGCAGACTCCCTTACGCAAAAGGGCCTCACATTTACCAGATTGTTTCATCAAAGTCTAAATCTAGTATCCATTCATTATGTTAACTGGAGTGAGAGACTTAATTCCCCAGATTTTTGCAGCAGTTTATCGATATTTTTCTTTTCTCTTTTTTTTTCTTTGAGGGGGTGGGGTGTTACTCACTCATAATTTCATTTAACATACAACCAGAGAGCATACGACAGCAACACTAAATGCTTTTTCAGTAAACCCCAATCCAACAAACTTCTGATCTCTTTCATGGTGGCTTCCCTATTAGCAATAGGGATCTGACGAGGTTTTCTGAAAAATACTTGCCCAGATTTAACATTAAAAGCACACTCATAATCTACCACAAATACATTATGACGATTGGTTAAGACTTCTCTTAATTCTGTCCTTTATCCAAATAAATCGGTCAATTTAGTTTTTTCTAGCCTCCATATCCTCTAAGATATAATGTACTTCCACGTAAGCATCCTGTATATTTCTAGTGAACCAAGTATCTTCCTTTAAGCACCTATTATTTTTGATCACTTTAATGGGCAGCTCCTATGCAGTTACATCAGAACGTGGCAAATTTAACTCGGTCTCTGATCAAAATCAAGCCTTTCTTGCTAGCTGGATAATACATCAGCGACAATAACATATCCAGAATTAACGCAACTCAATTAAACAAGGATAAGTATGGTTTCTGCGAGTTTTAATAGCACTATATTTTATGTGGGCGTGATAACTACTGGCAAGCGCATCCAAAAAGGGTTGGGAAAATTGTAGGCAGTAGTCTTCAGTCTGCATATCCATTCCTATGCTCGCCGGAATTAAATAGTGTTCTAATTATCTACGTATAATTCAAAGGAGTCGGTAACTACGACGATATATGAAAGTCGAGGGCCGTTTAACGAAACAGTATATTCTACTAATAATTCACACGCACAAGAAATGATGTTAAAGTTTATTAAATGTATCTTGTAGTACTCATCACTCTCACAGTTCAGAGACGATCTGTACTCTTAGTTGTAAGTCTTTAGAGTTACTATTCCTTCTGTTAACTACGGACTGTTAACTGTTCGCCTTAAAAATGAAACATTCCAGTTCAATTTCTGATCCAAGTATAAGTTTTCTTTTGCATACTTGCACTATGTAAGATCAGTATCTAATTCAGTCGGAAAACTACCATGTCAGTCATCATTAACGCCATCTGATGCTCAGCGGACACAGTAACGGACAGAATCACCGCACATATCTGTAGCGTTGCGAGGCCCATCACGTATAACTCGCGACGATCGAATAACCCTTCAAATGAAGACCACTCGATTTCATGTACTCATTATACATTCTAAGCGTTCACGGTAAACGGAAGACCTGCTGTTAGATCGCTTCTGGTGCAGTACCTAAGTAGCACCCTTTTTGACTGCAAAATTATTTACACCGACGTTAGTAGAAGACCAACAAATATTCAAAACTTTGATATGCGTGCGGGTTCCTAAGGGACCAAACTGCTGAAGTCATCGGTCCCCAGACTTACACACTACTTAAAGTAACTTATGCTAAGAACAACACACACACATCCATGCCCGAAGCAGGACTCGAACCTCCGGCGGGAGGAGTCGCGCAGTCCGTGATATGGCGCCCTAAACCGCACGGCCACTCCGCGCAGCTGAGGACTAACCTCCGAACTGCGTCTTTTCTAATTTCTGTACCCTTGTTAAACAGAAGTATCTTCTTGAAAGTTGGTACGGATTCATTATTACATATGTTAAATATATCGTTGTCTTCTTATCTTTGTACGTTAATGATAAAGATTAGGTAAACCAACCAGTTTTTGCAATTTTTGATCTGAAAATCACTTTTCACGCCTTAATTAAAAAATTACAAAAGGTAGCTTCATGGAAAGCTCTACGAAAATTTTTATAATCAAATGAACCTAATTCCGAACGAATAATTTTCTAATTTCAATACTACGTGCTTTTGAAACGCCGTAAAAAGTGGATTTTCGTGGACACTTACCATAGGATCACGCTGTGATTCAAAACATTTAAAAATGGCCAAGCTTTTTTATTATCAGGTCAAGTCTTGTGACATGATTTAAGCATTTAATTTCAGTTTAGATTATTGCGCCTCTCTTGTTTCGGTGTAGACGAATTGAGTCAGGCGCTGCTGGCTTGACCGTGGCCGCGTGACTAGAGGGAAAAAAATCTATATCCCTCTCGCTAACTTAGACATACAGACACAGAGCTTGTTTCTTCACAGAATGAAAGCAGACGTGCAGGGCTTGACGTTGTGGTGGCATGTAGCGACGGCATGTAGCCTTTTATTGTCCAATTGCTGGACGAAAAAGTACCGTCGCGTCCTCTTGACGAAAATCATCTTAAGAGAGAGCAAGGCTACGTTTCAATGAAGTAATCCATTTCTTCTCCGTTGACAATGAAGGAACATACACTTAATAAACCATTCAACATTTAGAATTTACTCCTAATGATGATGGACTTACTGAAGAAGCAATATTTCGCCAAGTTATTTCATTTTATTCACTTGACTGAAACAAGCACACCTAAGTTACAAAGTACATTAAAAACACCATACATCTCACGTTAATATTGACACTGTGCAACAACATAACAAATAAAAACTATTCATATCAGTGTAATCTCTGAAGCAAATTCATTTCTTGGCGTCTTATACATTATAAGCTATTCGTGTCGTATGTGCAGAATTGTTATTCTGATTTGCAAATAACTGTTCAGACCTGAATTAAGGCAATTTCGAAGAACGTGTAGGATGTCTTTCTATTGGGGTAGTGGACGTTATTAAACATGAATGAAATGACGGCTAACTACCGCTGATTACTGAATCAAAAGCGATATTGTAAATAACTTGTATTTATTGTTCTGATTTGCAAATAACAGTTCAGACCTGAATTAAGGCAATTTCGAAGAACTTGTAGGATGTCATTCTATTGGGGTAGTGGACGTTATTAAACATGAATAAAATGACGGCTAACTACCGCTGATTACTGAATCAAAAGCGATATCGTAAATAACTTGTATTTATTGTAAATTATCTCACGATAGAAATTAGATCATATTAAAAAAATCATGAATGAAAACAAGTTAAACAAACTGTCCACTGTTCTTAGATATACTACACCGGTAAGATTGGCTCTCAGCTCTTAATGTTAAGTTGATGCGAAGTTAGATTTAATTATGCCCCTGGACAAGCAAATGGTAAATGCGATCTGACTGCGCTCCTATAATCTCTTTTGTGTCTGAAATAATACGCATTTCGGACACCACCACCAAGAAACAAACCAAAAACATGCAAAAAGACAAATAACCAATAACGAATCGTAAGCAAAATTGCACGGATGCTCAGTGGATGGCAAGAACACGATCCAACAACTAATTCTGAACTTTACTGCCGCTGCTGCAAGTTTTACAATACCGTCTACCAGCGTGCTGGCTCCGTCGATACTGGGGCGACGATTGCAGCTGAATTAAGATAAGTCTCTCAAATAACTTGAGCAGAATAAACTACTCAGAAACTGCTAGTACCACAAGCCCTATATTTCCTCTAAATGGTGTACAACGCTTTCAAGACCGGCTCAACAACCTTTAAGGTGCAGCCCGGTGTGCCTTGTACTAACGTGCAATACCAGTATGATAGCTCTGTGCACTGGTTGACTACGTTCAATGGTGACTGCCAGCATAAAAGGCTGAATCAACTGCAATTATTCTAGAAGTCAATGCAATGCCTATCGTGGACGCTGATGCCCTACTGTGGCTGCAGACTCTAGATCACAAACAGCACAGTCTTCAGAATGTAAGTCCCTCCCTATGTCAGAGCTACCGAACTTTGCGAATGTCCGCTTTCACGCCACAAGACGCTCTCCCTCTGCCATGCTCTGCCCGATGCTCTTGCGACAATCTTGCCGCCAAACTCTAATCAGCGAGTCCCAATGCTGCAAAGGCCTCCCACATCTCCCTCATGGAGTGATACAATTCCTCCACCTATCCAAAAATTTCTCTGTCCAAACAGCGGGCGTTGACCCTCAGCGTTTCCCGCACTTTCTTATGAACTGCCCAACCAGAGCTCAGCCCATTTGTCGCTAAAACAGCTCGCTACCGGACGGCGCCAGTGCGTACGTTGGAGGCTCTCTGTCTGCTCGACATTTCCCCCTGTCTCTCTCTCACCTGGCACCCGGCGGCGTTCCTTTTGATGCTTGCAGGTCATCCCCCGGGACCCGCGACCCCTGCACAATGCTCTTCCGGCGCTAACCGGCCTTCGCCTCCCCTCCTCCACTGGCAAATCCACTTTGCTTACACCTACAGCATGCAACTAAATATTATCATTAGCAAAGCCCGTATTATTTCAGACATGTGTCTAATCATCATGTATCTCTCTTTCTAATCCATCTAATAAGACTAATTAACCATTATACGAGTTTATTTATTTCAAACATGCAGAATAATATGCGAAATGAACATCACAAATGAAAGCCACCTTTCAAACTAATTACAACTGCCTTCAGTCAAGCTCATGTTCAGACTACCACGTATCAAAGACGCAGGTACCTATACTATAATGTATAAATAACAACCCTGAAAAGAAAGATGAACAGAACACAAAACACGTGAAATTTGTAGGAGATAGCTTCGCAGCTGTCTGATGAGAGGCCAAGACTAGAAAGTAGTTAAGTTGAAGTAATTCACCCATTCCAAGAGTTCAGTCGATATCAGGTTTTCCTTCAGTGACAACTGATATGAACTATTCACGTATTGCAGCAGAGAATGATTTTTAGGTGTATATGTTCACTAATCACAGACTACATTGTTGTACCTATTACAAAGTGATAATACTTTGTAAGTTTCACCGTGATAAACAGTCCTACAAAAGTGCTATGATGAAAAGGAAATTAAGGTAGATTTAACGTCCCGTCAAGAACAAGGTCATTAGAAATACTCCCGTTTGTGAGAAAGTTAAAAGCTATCATGAGCTCACAGGACAAAGAATCAATCATTCCTAGATAAATCTTTACAAGCGTCATCTATCACCGTGTAATTCCGACCCTGGACTTGATAACGGCCTAGATTCGGTCAGGAAGTGAGTCCACGAGTTTATTCAGGAACGTCACATCCAGATGAAGCCACTCGATCAGGGAATGATCGCACATTTCCACCAAATTACAGGAACCTTATGTCGACGTTGTCGTCTCTTTCCAGCATGTCGCACAGATTTTCTATGAGGCTAAATTGAAATACTGCAGGCCAATCAAGCTGTAATAGGGCGGGGAAACATTCAGGAAACCAGTCACGTAATCTTCCAGCCCGATGAATTTTGCTATTGGCGTCTTGAAAAAAAATGGGTATCAATTACATACCCATCATGCAGATTTTGACTGAAAGACTACAAATGATCATTCAGAATGTTCGTATAAACATGTTGGTTCATGTTAGCGGCCACTTCAGTGAGCGAGCCCAATTCATGATAAGAAATACACACACAAAATATGACAGTCGCACCTCTGCGAATCTGACTTGCATAACATTAAATACGAAATGTTTTATTCGGCCTTCGGTGTAGTCGACGACGTGCTTCGTTTGATTTGAATAAAAAAAGAAAACTTGATTCGTCACACCACATTACGTTCCCCCAGTCAGCTACTGCCCACGTTAGATGTTTTGTAGCCCATTGAAGGAACGCATCCTTATGTCCCCGTGTGAGCAATGGCCTCTTGCAAGGTGACGATTCCGAAGTTCATTGCATTCAGTTCCCACGGCAATTTTTTCTGATTAACAGGTTGGGATGGACTTTCATTCACTGCGTGCAGCAATTCTTTTCAGTTATGGAAGCAACTTCGATTGACAAGCCGGGAAATACGTCTCTGGTGCTTCTCAGTCAGGATCCTTCCCAACCTCAATTCTGACGTGCTTCGTAGCCACGTGCGTTGCACCACTGCTTGTAGTCACACTGAACAGTGTGCCGCTAAACTTTAAGAAATCTAGCAACTTCACATACTGTACGGCCGTGGCACGCCCCCACACGACTGCCACTTTCTGCCATTCTCTCGCGCCCTTGAATTTACTCTTGTTTACGTGCGATGGCAGCTTGAAACAAATGTTTAACAATCTGTCTTTGTATGCGCCGGGGTGACTAATTTTTTGTCCGGTGAACTTACCAGCATAGGCCCTAGAAAAATCATGAGAAATCCACATCTGACTGGCCGGACGGGGATGTAAACTGCCATCCCCAAGATGCGAATCCACGCCATGGCACCGTGTCCCTCGGTCGGATACTACGAGGAGCTCTGTGTTACAACGAGACAGGAAGTAGCAACTAATGTTCAAGTGGTGAAATACAGACTGAAAACTGAAACTGTTGGCGCATTATCTCAGACAATAATATCCGCTCGTGTGGTAGAAACTCGATGACACTACGTTCACCACAAAAACCGCGAAACTCGAATAGAACGAAATATTACCAGAGTGAATCTGAGTTGAGGAATGATCTCCAAATGTTTCGCCTATAATGAGAAGATATGGAAAACATGCACTTACGAATGGACATTAACGCTCTTTACTTTCCTCTGTCTTCCACACTGATGTCAACGGCTTGAGGCTGCCAATATTCATTTGAGGAAGGTATGGCACCTCACAAACCAGGAAAATGACGTTCACCACTAAAACTACAAAAGAACATGTTTTGTGTTCGTTCACCTTTGGAAACTAATGCCACAGGAACCAGAGAGATTCAAAACGTATTGCGGTAGGGCTGTCCACGTCAGTATCCCTCCAACGGTGTTTTCAGGAATTTCAAGGTGTGTGTTAGTACGAGGGAATACCTGAGGAAGAGCTATACTGGTCATTCAAAAATCAGCTTATCAAATGCACGCTTGTGGTGTGGCATAATCAGTGGGTTTTGTTAGACTATTATTTAAGGACAAAACTGTCAACTATATGACAAAGCGGACAAACATTAACGAAAGCGGTGTGTCCCGCATTCACCAAGCATTTTGCAGTTGAGAAGTTAATGAGGCGTTCGGGGAATGACTCTAGTTGTCGATTCCAGAGAAGAGTGGTTGCAAGTGTTTTTGTGGCTAACGATTCTCTTTGATCAACGTAGTGTCGGCTAGCGCTTGATTTTCGCGGTCAGACAGGCGCTGGGCGAGAACGTTGGCGGTGTAACCTCGGAGCGCCGGGGCGAATAGCAGGGCGGTCAGATAGTGATACGCGTCCCACGCTGGTTATCTCTCTCTCTCTCTCTCTTTCTCTCTCTCTCTCTCTCTCCTTCTCGTTCAAGTTCACAAAGGACGGTGGGCTGGTGATAGCTACTCATGTCACCTCCTATAACGCTATATGTGGAAGTGATGGTTACATTCTAATGTAGTTGTGAGCTGTGGTTGGCTGTGGACTTACGTTGGCGCTGTTCAACGGTAATGGTACTACTGGTATAGGCTATTCATTACGTTTGGTACTGCTATGGGAGCGTAGTAGTGTGAGAGAGGCGATATTATGCCTGACTGGAGTTTGGGCAGTGCTGTTCTTCAAGCATATGATTTCTTCACGGCTTTGTTTTCTTTAGTTGTCACACTGACCAGGATGGTACCGTTCGTGGGTCTTGTGTGAGACAGCCTCCCAAAATAAAAGAGTGTTTTTTTCCAGCTGAATAGACCGAGCGAGTTCGCGCAATGGTCAACATGCTGGATGTGGATTGGGGAGCCAGCCGTTGTGGCCGAGCGGTTCTAGGCGCTTCAGTCTGGAACCGCGTGACCGCTACGGTCGCAGGTTCGAATACTGCCTCGAGTATGGACGTGTGTGATGTCCTTAGGTTAGTTAGGTTTAAGTAGTTCTAAGTTCTAGGGGACTGATGACCTCAGATATTATGTCCCATAGTCCTCAGAGCTATTTGAACCATTCGGATTGGGGAGGAAAGTGGTTCAAATCCGCGTTCGGCCATTCTGTTTTAGGTCTCCCGTGAGTTCAGTCACCAGGAACTCTAATCTTCCAGCCTTCCTTCCTATGACTGTAAAGTTTACAGTATTAGTGTTTGATATAAGAGTAGAGGTTTTTGGGTTTTACCAAATATAAAGACCCTTCATTGTCCCCTTTGGCGTATGAATTAGTATTACGCTTGGTTTTCATTTGTATTGGTTGCTTGCGCTGTTTCTGTGTACACCTTAAGTAGTGTTACGAGTGTGTGATATTTAACCACAAGCACCTCGTTCTCAAAGAGACGTTAAACACGAATCTCCTTCTCCTACTCACCCGTTAGGACTAATTAAATCAGTAGTCACTTTGGTGGCGCTGTGGCGCTCTATGGTTGCGTGAACGACAACCGAAGGGGTCCTGCAATGAAATGAAATCTCAACCCAGACCATCTGACCTGGAGTGTTATTCACTGAGTGATGAGTCCCCTTCAAACTGAGTTCAGATTGCCAGGAATATGCGTCTGAAGACGACCCGGACAGCCGTGGGATACCACCCTGATTGTAGTCTGCCATAATATCCGTCAATCAGAAGTGACGGCCTGTGGTGCCATTTCATATGGTAGCAGACTCTGCTTGGTTCTCAACCGTAGCAGCCTTACAGCACAACAGTACATCGACGATGTTCTATGCCGCAATGTCTTACCTTTAACGGCAAGCCAAGCTGCGCTTCGACTGCTTGTCTTCGTTATTGCCAAACCTTACCTTGGCCAGCAAAGCCGCCAGATCTCTCCCCAGGGTCCTCCAACCGATCTAATGCGCTAGTTTGACGGAAATAGGCACGATATCCTTCAGGAGGACATCCAAAACACTTATGAGTCAATGCCAAGCCGAATAACTGCTCTAGCCTAAGGGTCAGAGGTAGACCAACGTGTTATTGACCTGGTGAGGTAGTAAAGCTCTTTCTATTGAATAAATCATTCAGTTTTAATGAAAGCCTAATCATCTCTTTGCCTGTAGATATACAGTCGTGCTCAATAGTATCTGAACGATCTGAATTGCATTTCACCTGATTCACATGCAACACACATAACACAGCTGTCTAGCAGGTCCTCTAATCGCTCCTTGGTACAGTCGTTTGACTATTGAAAATGGTTCCAACATGTCACTACTAGAAAACACTGCTCTCTATCCCAATAACTCAAGATGTAAAGTATTACCTAGGTACTACAAATATCATCAGGGAACCCCTTATCACAGATAAGGCTGTCCTTAAGGCCTGTAAGCTCACATTTATTACAATAAATGACATACCTGAAACGTTACCACTCTCATTATTACGTCATATAGGAAATGCACGTAGTAAGTTCGTCGTATTCATGATTTCCTCTTCAAAGTAACATACCGTACTTACTGTTTAACACAAAATGACATTAAAAATTTAAATTATCACGAGCATCAAGTTGAGAATATGTATGAACTTCAAATGACTCGACGAATCGTCTCGTTCTGCATATGGATTCTAACCCAGGTCGTGCAGACCAAGCAAAAACTTCGTGACTGACGGAAACTAACAGTCAGTCCTGACTAGGCATAAGAGATGGATGTACCTCGATTTTAGACAGTATCAGTTAGCAAATATCAACTTTAAATTATATAACATATACATTTTTAACGGACTCGAATTCCTACTCAGAGTCTACAGTCCTTCTTAAAGAACTACGAGAGGTGTTAAATATTGCTTCTTCACAAGTAACTTACTTGAAATCCGCGAGGAAAAGCTTCTTGTTGGACAGTGATTCGAACCAGAACCTAACCGGATTGTTATCGAAGCACAATCAACCGTGACATATCAGAGTTTCTCGGCAGTAGCTAGATGTTTTAACTGAAATGACGAGACGAAACATTAATTTTTTCTTTCCCAGGACTCCAACGTCGCACCTATCGCTGTTATATTCTAGAGAAAACGAACGTTAAATATGGGTTTGTTACACCAGCAGCGACATGTGAGCATATTTGAACTAGAAATAATGTGACGAAGAGTTCGTCGTCGACTGTGCGCAAAGAGACGTCGGCTACCGAATTTTTCTCCACCGGCAGCTCGGAAAAACATCCTTGAACCTACAGTGAGCGCAAATAGTTCTGTGTCTCACTGGGCGTCAAAAACGTCAGATATCGTTAGTGTGGACAGCGTATGAATATAAATTAAAAATCTAAATTATTATCCACCTGCAGATAGGTGTTCTCACGCTACAGTTTGATAATACATAGTGAAAACTTTAGTGCCGGGCCAGGATTCGAACATATTCACGCTCAATATGTGGAGATGTTGAGGAATCTGCAGTTTTGAACAAACAGCAAATTGTAGTCGAGCTGTATTGTCACGAAGGGATCAAATTCCGTGTTAAAGGCGGTCTGAGTTGCATTCCCAGTTCAGAACCAATTTTATCGACATACTGAAGCTCAAATGAAAGATGGAATAAGTATCCTGTGACCCTACATAGCGTTTGGTTCGTCTCTAGAAATAAATAAGTAGGATAAGAAAAATTACTGCTGACAGAGTTTCTGCATGACGCGACTCCTGACTTTATTGTGGATCAACCAACGCCTACTTGGTAGAGAAGGAATATCATGTTTAACGTGCATTTCAGACCACAAAGCCATTATACCTTCTTCATTTAGCGTAGCCAGAAGGGAATAGAATCAGTCTCTCCTTATCGAAAATCCTCAGCAGAATTTGGATTCGAACCCAGAGCATATTTATATGACATATCATCAATCCAATAGACCACTAAATCCTCTTCTCTGTGACTCATTTTTATATCATAACAACGTTGCGCCGCACTGTATGAGAATTCTGACACACAGGCCCCGCGTAGTGGTTTGCAGCATGTTCAGTACATTAATTTACTTGGTTGACCCAATCTGCCTCGGCTACCCAGTGCATACACTGAGCTCCCAACAGTGTAGGATGCAGAAATTTAAATACGAAGCCACTCTTTCCACTTGAGCTACTCTATTGTGCTATCTGTTTGTTGAAAACGTCGTGCAGTGCAGAAGATTAGATGTAACTATCTGTCTCTCAGTAGTAATCAGTCTAATGGAACTTTAAACATAATTACTTCACATCTCAACCCAAAATAGTTGCATGTGGAAAAAGGGCTAACTTCTGCCCCATTTCATTCTTTTAAGCTTTAATAGACGGCCAGGCAGTAGATGCATCTCGAAACTTTTGTATCATGTATGAAGAGAGCCCAACGTGCCATAAAACGTCAGAAAGGTATTTTCTACAATAGCTGTCGTGCGGTAGTGGCATTTTATTCTTCGTCGAACCTTGTTTGACAGCTTTAATTCACAACAAGTTTTCTACATGCAAGTAATCAATAAACTGCAAGTGCATTGTCAAACTGTTATAGACAACATCAGAGAATTCGCAAGTATCGTTGATCATTAATTTGTCTGTCATGTTTACTATTGTTTTAACAACACTAAAAGAAACCTTACGATAATTGTGCACTGTATTATAAGAAATGAAATTAAGCTACCCACGATAACCCTACGACAAAACTCTGTTTCAATAAAACTGAGTATCTGTACACAAGCGTGCCTCTATTGGCACGAATTAATAAAATACTATTCAGATTTCGATTGGGTCTGTGTTTGATTGGTATGCTGTGTCATACTGAAGTGGTATGCAAATGTGGCACTTCATATATAAAGTTATGTATTCCTAAAAACACAAAATTTGCTTGTCAGCAGCGGAAAGATGCGTTATCTGTTGTGCAGCTTTGTAGGTTCTTCACCATTGCACTATGAGCCGAAAGTATTTTCTTGCGATTTCTATATCGATGTTTGAACTGACTGTTTGTAGCTCTTTCACAGATGGGATAAAAACATCATAGTCAGCAAGATTGGAACCGCAAACCACATCAGACGCTTTCTCACAAGTCAGCACGTTACAACAGAGCTACGAAAGATGGATTCCTTTTACGAAGGCCAATAGAGGCTAGAACTCGTAAACCGGTACTTAAAGGTCGAGATTAGCAGCGATTTTCACGTGCAACGGCTTTTCTGGGCTGAAAACCATAAATTTAGAATCTTTTGTTACACCTCAAGCGATAATAACTCAGATTATTCAAAGGAAATGACCGGAAAAATCAAGTAATCTTTGCGGCTTAATTCCGTGCACACCAGGAAGTAACTCGTCGATCACAGAGTTGCCAAACATACCTTGCCTTGTTGCCAAATCTCAGGTACATTACCAGCAGGACGAAGACGAACCGATGTGATCCTACAGCGGGCTGGGATATGATCATAGCTGGCATCTCAAAGACGCGGCTGCTACGGAATGGAAAAAGTATGCCGTCTGATTCACATTTCTGTAACTAGGTTGAGGGGCTGGAGCGTTGTTACTAATAATACTCACCATTGACTGAAAACCAAGCATCATAAATCAGTACCTGTCAAGGTTGTTATTATTATTTCTTTCAATAATGTACTCAAAACTAAGAAACTTATTGACAGAGGTTTTCGTGCCTCGCCGATAGTCGAGCACAAAAAAAAGGTATGTGTGTGCGTGTGTGTGTGTGTGTGTGTGTGTGTGTGTGTGTGTGTGTGTGTGTGAGAGAGAGAGAGAGAGAGAGAGAGAGAGAGAGAGAAATAAAAAAGAGTGAGAGAGAGAGTAAAAAATTGTTGTAAAGAAATTGAATCATGGTACATGAAGAAATCTTTCATTAAAATGAGATGTTCCACATCATTACAAAATGTCGTATACATAATCTATGCAGCAAGACTAACCTAATCATATCATATTGTAAACTACCCATGAAGAGGCATGAACTACCGAAATTTTCCCCAATATCAGTAACGAAATCTAAACTTGAAAATAAAAGACGACAGTTTTTGTAATAAACCGGGACTCCTATCAAGACCCTTTCGTCCCTGTTAACTAACCACGAAAGATGTCTGATATACTTCCATTCAGAAGTATCAAAGTGTGTATGCATTTAAAGATGAAGCGCATGATATGAAGTTCTGTGATGGAGATAGGAATGCAACACGTAATCTGATTGTTAACTTTAGTAAAATCAAATGTTACGTATCGGTTTTTCTTACCAGCTTCTAGGTGCTTCAATCTAAAATAAGGATATAAATTTTTGTGGCTCAGCGACAATCGAACCGCACATCTACTTTCCTTCTTTATCAACCACGAATACAGTTTTAGTATCAATTGCTTACACAATGCTAAACCTAAAATAATCCTTAGAACAAACACACAGACACCCATTCCCGAGCGAGCACTCGAACCTCTGAAGGGACTAGCCACACAGTCCATGACTTTAGCGCCTTTGACCGTTCGACTAATCCCGCGGCTCTTGAACTATACTATTCCGAGAGATTCAGATCCTCGAAAGAGGAGATACGAATTCGAATCACAGTCCATGTCCAATTTTTTCAACATCACTAGTTCATCAGGTACAAGTAAAATAAGAGCCCTGTTCCTTTAAATGGCTACCGGTTCATCAAACAAAATAAAATTTTCTAATGTAAGTAAGATTACTGGCGACAGTATTTCTGTTGACCATGACTTCCCCCTATATCATTTCTCAACGTAAACCAGCTTTGCCCAGTTGGTGATGAAGGAACGTGATGTTTAATGCGGATTCTGGATTATAACGTCTTTCTCTTGACGTTACCAAAGTTAAAAGAAATGTGTTTGTGCCTCTTGAAAGTAAACGTCTAAACCCATGCGTTGCACCTGTGATAGTTCTTTCCACGAGACCAGTAACAAAGTGGTAAGAACACCTATGCAGTACGACAATTAAACACTCAGCCTTTCTTGGTTGTTTTGTAAATCGTTAACAATTGTCTGTAATGCAGTAAACGTCCTTGATTACTGATTTGTTATTACTACCATTGTTATTGTTAATCGTCGCCACACAACAGATTTAATATCACTCACTGCTGCCGATACACGTAACGAATGGATCAGGATGAGTGGAATGTGCGATGTTTCATCACGGATAATATACACTTTATCTCGGCGCCTTGTGTTCATTGTAATATGAAAATCTCAGTAAAAGAAGACGGTAACTGGATGCCTCGTTCTAATACCTCGTTCTAATACATCGTGGGAGCAGGCATAATGTTTTGCTTTTTGAACACCGAGCAATAAAACACAAAGGTAGTAGATAGGGGTGCTATCAGACGAAAAGATCAACCTGACACAAACTGTGGGAAGTTTGTTTTATAACATTCGTACCTGGACAAAGAGCTTTTCCTATTTTAGTTATCTGTGAACGTTGCTACGTAATACGTTTTAAGAAGAAACTAAATTCCTTCAGCTACGACATTATTTAAAGAAATCGTCTTAAAGGCACTAAATCGTGGTTTGTGAATCGTTTACTGGCCGTACTCTGGAAAAGGGGGAAAGGGGGACGAAATGTCTCCCACTGGAAGGTCATGTTTTTTTATTTAAATGATTACAATATCAGCTAAAATGAACAGTGAGGTTGTCAGTTTAAGTACATTACTGTTGTCAGTATGATGTTGCACTGCCCAGGGCCTGTAATGATAAAGGGCCCGTTTAGGTCTGGCACATTGTATACATAAGTGGAAGAGAGAACACCACCAAATTCTACAATCCATATGCATTACATACATACAGAAATTGCTGTTACAGTGTACTATTGGAGCCCAATGAGTTAATTGGATATTTTCCGGTGAGAAAGAGCACTGGCAAACAGTCTTCGCTTCATTAGGGTACTTAAACTGGTTTCACTCTGAGCTAGAATTTATGGTCAGCGACTAAGCGTAACGTCAATGAGTCGGATGCGGGTTTTCCAACTGTGAAATACTTTGTTACATTATAGAAGCGAATATAAAATTTGAACTAATATTGCGAAAATTTTGAACTTAGATAGCTTAGAATGAAAATCTTTCTTTTTGTTGCAAAGGAAGGAAATCAATTGATTTTCTAAAACACTCTCTGTCATAGACAACTCGAAACCGGTAACGTCGACCAAATCATATAGAAGAACCGACAGCGACGTATATCGGAAGGTAGTAAGATCCCTTGGCTTTTAGTTTGGCAGTATTCGACAGCCATTTCTAGGCGTAAGTAAATGAAGAAGGGCAGCGCGTTTTTGTTATCAAGTAACGTCTTCATCAATTGCTTTAGTTTTAATATAATCTACGGTGTAATTGCTGATGTTTGGTATTAACACGAAAGGGATTCTGTAGACAGGGAAGGAACCTCTTCCCGGGCAACTAATTCTATAATGACCAAAAGGCATTAAATAATCTTCACGCACATGTGCTCAAGCAGCGATATGAAGAAAATGATAGTAATAATGACGGTAATAATCGAATTATCCGGTAACTTCACACTTCACTGTGGTTTTCTCAAACTAGGAAATTTACTGAATTAGTGAAAATTTCAAAATGGCTTCACATCGAGGCTATGATGCCTAGAAGAGTCTTTACATCCTGCTGACATAAGAATTGCATAATCTCCGCGTCAGAAGCTTGCTTCTTCTTAACCATTTAATAGACTCGCATTTTTTTGACAGTGACTAATTTTTTGAAACGGCGCTGCTGCTACAGTCGCAGGTTCGGATCCTGCCTCCGGCATGGATGTGTGTGATGTCCTTAGGTTAGTTAGGTCGACGTAGTTCTAAGTCTAGGGAACTGATGACCTCAGATGTTAAGGCCCATAGTGCTGAGAGCCACTGTTTGACTAATTTTGCAAGCTAAGCACTACATGGGCTGGGGCGGGAAAATGTGGCCACAATGGTCTGGTGGAAAGAACTATCACAGGTGCAACGCATGGTTTCAGGCATTTACTTTTAAGAGGCACAAACAGATTTCTTTTACCTCTGCTAACCTCCAAAGAAAGACGTTATAATCCAGAATACGCCTTAAACATCACGGTCCTTCATTACCAACTGGGCAGAGCGGGTTTACATTGGGAAATGACATAGGCGGAAGTCATGCCAAACAGAAATACTGTCGCCAGTATACTTACTTACATTAGATAATTTTATTATATTTGTTGAACCGATAGCCTTTTAAAGGTACAGGGCTCGTATTTACTTGTAGTTGATTGAACTAAAGACGTTGAAAAATTTGGTGCTGGTCTGTGATTCGAAATTGTATCTCCTCCTTCGAGGATCTGAATCTCTCGGAACGTTATAGTTCAATCATTTCGTTCCTTTTCCAAGGACTGCAATCATCTCTAGGCCCTGCAAAGGTATGTATGTGGGTCCGAATGCTGATCCAGTACAAAAATATTCATAACTTCATTTCAAGCCCTATCACGTGCAACCCAACCTGATAGTGACACTTAAAGTGCGTTTTTAATGTCTGTTCATGTGTTGCCACCAATCGCAAGAGGTGTCGTTATTTCTGGTTTAACACGCACACATCATACTGTTTGTGAGTAAGCAATTAATACTTAAGCTGCATTCGTGGATAATAAAGAAGGACGGTAGGGGAGCGGTTCGATTGTCACTGAGGCACAAAAATTTGTATCCTTATTTTAGTTTGAAACACCTAGCAGCTGGTAAGAAAAACTGATACTATCTCTGTCACAGAACATCACATCATGCGCTTCAGCTTTAAATGCATGCACACTTTCTTACTTCTGAATGGAGGGATATAGACATCTTTCGTGGTTAGTTAACAGGGACCAAAGGGGCTTGATAGGAGTCCTGTTTTATTGCAAATACTGTTTTCTTTTATTTTCAAGTTTAGATTTCCTTACTGATATTGGGGAAAATTTCGGTAGTTCGTGCCTCTTCATGGCTAGTCAATAATATGATATGATTAGATGTGATTAGTTTAGTACTTATTCCAAACGACATTTCGTAATGGTGTGGAACATGTCATTGTAATGAAAGATTTCTTTATGTATCATGATTAAATTTCTTTACAACAGTTTTTTACTCTCTCTCTCATTGGTTTCATTTCTCTCTCTCTCTCTCTCTCTCTCTCTCTCTCTCTCTCTCTCTCCCCTCACACACACACACGCACACACACTACTCTCACACACACACACACACACACACACATACATGTACCTTTTTTTTGTGCTCGACTATCGGCGAGTCACGGAATCGTCTGTCAATAACGTTCTTAGTTTTGAGTACACTTTGGAAAGAAATTTTAAAAACAACCTTGAGAGATACTGCTTTATGATGCTTGGCTTTGCAGTGAATGGTGAGAATTATTAGTAAATACGCTCCAGTCCCTAAACCTAGTTACAGAAACGTGAATCAGACGGAATACATTTTCCATTGCGTAGCAGCCGCGTCTTTGAGATGCCAGCTATGATCACATCCCAGCCCGCTGTAGGATCACATCGGTTCGTCTTCTTCCTGCTGGTAATGTACCTGAGATTTGGCAACCAGGCAAGGTATGTTTGGCAACTCTGTTATCGACGAGGTACTTCCTTTTGTGCACGGAAATAAGCCTCAAAGTTCACTTGATTTTTTCCTGTCATTTACATTGAATAATCTGAGCTATTATCGCTTGAGGTGTAACAAAAGATTCTAAATTTATGGTTTTCAGACCAGGAAAGTCGTTGCACGTGAAAATCGCAACTAATCTCGTCCTTTAAATAGGGTTTTACTAGTTCAAGCCACTATTGGCCTCGTAAAAGGAAGTATAGACATATCCATCTTCCCTAGCTCTTTGGTAATGTGCTGACTTGTGAGAAAGCTTTTGTTAAGGTTTGCGGTTACCGTCTTGCCGACTGTGAAGTTTTTATCCCTTCTGTGAAAGAGATACAAGCAGCCAAATCAAACATCGATCAGCCACATCAAACATCGATAAGGAAATAGCCAGAAAATACTTTCGGCTCATAGTGCAATGGTGAAAAACTTACAAAGCTGCACAACAGATAATGCCTCTTTCCGCTGTTGACAAGCAAATTTTGGATTTCTAGGAATACATAACTTTATTTATGAAATGCCACATTAGCATACCACTTGAGTATGACACAGCATACCAATCAAACACAGACCCAATCGCAACCTAAGTGAATAGTATTTTACTAATTCGTGCCAATAGAGGCACGCTTGTGTACTGATACTCAGTTTTACTGAAACAGACTTTTGTCGTAGGGTTATCGTGGGTAGCTTAATTTCATTTCTTATAGTACAGTGCACAATTTTCGTAAGGCTTCTTTTAGTGTTGTTAAAACAATAGTAAACATGAGAGAGAAATTAATCATCAACGATATATGCGAATTCTCTGATGTTGTCTATAACAGTCTGAATATGCACTTGCAGTTTATTGATTACATGCATGTGGAAAACTTGCTCTGAACTGAAGCTGTCAAACAAGGTTTGACGAAGAATAAAATGCCACTACCACACGACAGCTATTGTAGAAAATACCTCTCTGACTTATCTTGGCACGTTGCGCTCTTTTCATACATAATACAAAAGTTTCGAGACGCGTCTACTGCCTGGCCGTCTATTAAAGCTGAAAAGACCAAAATGTCGCAGAAGTTAGCCCTTTTTCCACATGCAACTATTTTGGGTTGAGAAGTGAAGGGAATTCTATTCAAAGTTCCATTAGACTGATAACTTCTGTGAGACTGACAGTTACATCTTTCCTTTTGCACTGCACGACGTTTTCAACAAACAGATAGCGCAATGGGGTAGCTCATGTGGAAAGGGACACTTCCAATTTAAATTTCTGCATCCTACACTGTTGGCAGTTCAGTGTAGGTGGCAGTTACGTGATTTTATTTCGGTGATTACAAAACAGAGTTGAATGTATGCACTGGGTAGCCGAGGCAACTAGTTAATAACGATTGGGTCAAGCAAGTAAATTAATGTACTGAACATGCAGCAAACCACTACACGGGGCCTGTGTGTCAGAATTCTCATCCAGTGTAGCGCAACGTTGTTATGATAGAAAAAGAGTCACAGAGCAGAGGATTTGGTGGCCTACTGGATTGATAATATGTCTAAAGTTTTCATTATGTATTATCAAGTTCTAGCATGAGAACAACTATTTGCTGATGGATAATAATTTAGATGTTTAATGTATATTCATACGTTGTCAACATTAACGATATCTGACGTTTTTGACGCCCAGTGAGACACAGAATTATTCGGGCGATCACTGTAAGTTCAAGCATGTTATTCCGAACTGCTGGTGGAGAAAAATTCGGTAGCTGACGTCTCTTTGTGTGCAGTCAACAACGCTATATGTGGGATTTGTTTCCCAGTCAGCATTGAACTCTTCGTCATATTATTTCTAGTTCAAATATGCTCCCATGGCGCTGCTGGTGTAACAGACCCATATTTAACGTTCGTTTTCTCTAGAATATAACAGCGGTAGGTGCGAGGTTGGAGTCCTAGGAAGGAAAAAATTAACGTTTCGTCTCGTCATATCAGTTAAAACATCTAGCTACTGCCGAGACAATCTGATATGCCACAGTTGATTGTGCTTCGATAACAATCCGATTAGGTTCTCGGTTCGAATCCCTGTCCAACACAAACCTTTACCTCACGCTTTTTCAAATAAGTTACTTGTGAAGAAGGAATATTTAACATCTCTCGTAGTTCGTTAAAAAGGACCATTGATGCTGGGTAGGAATTCGAGTTCCTTAAAAATGTTTTAGTTATGTGATTTAAAGTTGATATTTGCTAACTGATACTGTCTAAAATCGAGGTATGTCACTCTGTGTATGCCTAGTGCGGAATCACTGTTAGTTTCCCTCAGTCACAAAGTCTTTGGTTAGTCTGCATGACCTGGGTTTGAATCCAGATGGAGAACGAGACGGTGCGTCGTGTCATTCGAAGTGCATTCATATTCTCAACTATCTGCTCGTGAATAACTTAAATTTTTTATGTCCTGTTGCGTTAAACAATAGGTACGGTATGTTCCTTTGAAAAGGAAATCATGAATACGACGAACTTACTACGTGCATTTCCTATCTGACGTAACAATGAGTGGTAACATTTCAGGTATGTCATTTATTGTAATAAATGTGAGCTTACAGGCCTTAAGGACAGTCTTATCTGTGATAAGGGGTTCCCTGGTATTTGTAGCACCTAGGTATTACTTTACATCTTGAGTTATTGCGACACAGAGCAGTGTTTTCTAGTGGTGACTTGTTGGAACCACGGTCAATAGTCAAACGACTGTACCTAGGAGCGATTAGAGGACCTGCTAGACAGCTGTGTTACATAGGTTGCATGTGAATCAGGCGAAATACAATTCAGGTCGTTCGGATACTTTCGAGCACAACTGTACATCGCATCTAGCGTTTTCCATCCCGTTCGGATAATTCCTTCCGGTGTGTTGTTTCTTTTTCTTATCTTAGTGTGTATTTAGTGCACTGTTAGCGACAGAATTACATCGAACAAGCTTGAACGTTCATATATACGCAAATATATTCATGGATGTCCGTAATTTCGATGCTTGAGGAGGTGGTTTTGACGCATAGTGTGTAAAAATTGGAATTAAACGCAACTCATTTCTAAATGTCATTTTACGTAAGTACATCTAACTGCCAACCTGTGGCACCTTGGCCAAATGCAATTTCATATGCAGTTTTCATGTATATTTGCACTAAGTTCTATTTGCGGTATGTCCATGTCTAAAACTGACAGTTTCTATTTCTCACGCCCGGCCTCCCTACGTTTCTAGTTTACTTCACATAAGATGGAAGACCTCAACTCCACAGTTATTTAAGGGTCCTGTGGATTAGCGAAATGTATTAACGATTAGGAGGCTGCAGAACACTTCTTTTTTCTATTTGGGTGGAGTACAGAGAGCGGTCGCACTCTGGGAAGCTGCCGTCTGCACGTCATTGCTTTCTGCCCATACAGTCATGCGCAGACTCTTTTCAGCACGTTTAGTTAAACAGGAACCTGCGAATTAATGAAGTAACATTCCGTACACCAATCGAGCTGAAGTACTATATAGCCTTTCAGAATGTTGTTGTTGTTGATGTGGTCTTCAGTCCTGAGACTGGTTTGATGCAGCTCTCCATGCTACTCTATCCTGTGCAAGCTTTTTCATCTCCCAGTACCTACTGCAACCTACATCCTTCTGAATCTGCTTAGTGTATTCATCTCTTAGTCTCCCTCTACGATTTTTACCCTCCACACTGCCCTCCAATACTAAATTGGTGATCCCTTGATGCCTCAGAACATGTCCTACCAACCGATCCCTTCTTCTGGTCAAGTTGTGCCACAAACATCTCATCTCCCCAATCCTATTCAATACTTCCTCATTAGTTATGTGATCTACCCATCTAATATTCAGCATTCTTCTGTAGCACCACATTTCGAAAGCTTCTATTCTCTTCTTGTCCAAACTATCTATCGTCAATGTTTCACTTCCATACATGGCTACACTCCATACAAATACTTTCAGAATGGACTTCCTCACACTTAAATCTATACTCGATGTTAACAAATTACTCTTCTTCAGAAACGCTTTCCTTGCCATTGCCAGTCTACATTTTATATCCTCTCTACTTCGACCATCATCAGTTATTTTCCTCCCCAAGTAGCAAAGTGTCTCATTTCCTAATCTAATTCCCTCAGCATCACCCGACTTAATTAGACTACATTCCATTATCCTTGTTTTGCTTTTGTTGATGTTCATCTTATATCCTCCTTTCAAGACACTGTCCATTCCAGTCAACTGCTCTTCCAAGTCCTTTGCTGTCTCTGACAGAATTACAATGTAATCGGCGAACCTCAAAGTTTTTATTTCTTCTCCATGAATTTTAATACCTACTCCAAATTTTTCTTTTGTTTCCTTTACTGCTTGCTCAATATACAGATTGAACAACATCGGGGAGAGGCTACAACCCTGTCTTACTCCCTTCCCAACCACTGCTTCCCTTTCATGTCCCTCGACTCTTATAACTGCCATCTGGTTTCTGTACAAATTGTAAATAGCCTTTCGCTCCCTGTATTTTACCCCTGCCACCTTCAGAATTTGAAAGAGGGTATTCCAGTCAACATTGTCAAAAGCTTTCTCTAAGTCTACAAACGCTAGAAACGTAGGTTTGCCTTTCCTTAATCTTTCTTCAAAGATAAGTCGTAAGGTTAGTATGGCCTCACGTGTTCCAGTGTTTCTACGGAATCCAAACTGATCTTCCCCGAGGTTGGCTTCTACTAGTTTTTCCATTCGTCTGTAAAGAATCCGTGTTAGTATTTTGCAGCTGTGACTTATTAAACTGATAGTTCAGTAATTTTCACATCTGTCAACACCTGCTCTCTTTGGGATTGGAATTATTATATTCTTCTTGAAGTCTGAGGGTATTTCGCCTGTTTCATACATCTTGCTTACCAGATGGTAGAGTTTTGTCAGGACTGGCTCTCCCAAGGCCGTCAGTAGTTCCAATGGACTGTTGTCTACCCTTTCAGAATAACAATGCTTAAATTTCAGTTACAAACATCCTGTTAGGTACATCAGATGATGGTTTAAAGTACTATGTCACTAAATACTGTTTCGGACAGTATTTTGTTTTGACAGCCCAATTTACGTAGTATTTCTGTTTTAAAACAGTATCTACTCATATCAATTCTTCGGCAATATTTATTTTGCTATGCTCAAAGAACGAATACATTGCTGAATGGAGTATGAATGCCGCGCGAATCAAGAAAGTTGTTGACGATTAATGATCAGTAAGCTTGTGAATTATATTGTGTAACTGAGCTGTAGGTCACCTACAATTCATAATGTGCTTAATATTGAGAAACCACTTAGAGTGTAGAAGAAAATTCCTTATTTGTGTCCTCAAGTAATTGTATATTATTTGCTTCTCGGTAAATACGACACATAACGTGTATCAAATGGTTCAAATGGCTCTGAGCACTATAGGACTCAACTGCTGTGGTCATCAGTCCCCTAGAACTTAGAACTTATTGAACCTAACTAACCTAAGGACATCACACACACCCATGCCCGAGGCAGGATTCGAACCTGCGACCGTAGGAGCAGCGCGGCTCCGGACTGGAGCGCCTAGAACCACACGGCCACCGCGGCCGGCATAACGTGTATCCACAGGACTTGCAGAGTGTAATTGAAAAAGTGTCGTCATGATCTCTCCATTGGCAAAAGATTCCGGAATAGTTCCCCATTCGGCTCTACGTGAGGGGACGGCCAAGGGAGAAGTGACTAAGAGGTAAATATTGGATAATCAAGGAAAGGGTAACGTTCTATGAGACGGGGCGTGGAATATCAGAGGAATGAATGTGGTAGGCAAGCTAGAAATTATGAAAATGAAAATGCGAAGATCCACTCTAGATATAGTTGGAATCAATGAAGGGAAATGGAAAAAAGACAAGAATTTCTGGTCACATGATTATAGGGTAATATCAACAGCAACAGACAATGGCATAATGAGAGTTGAATTCGTTATGAGTAGGAAGATACAGCAGAGAGGGTGTTATTGCAAACAGTTAAGTGATTGGCTTGTTCTTATCAGAATCGACAACAAACCAACGTCGACAACGATAGGTTCAGGTACACATGCCGACGTAGCAAGCAGAAGATGAAGAGATACAAAAATTGTATGAAGATATTCAAAGGATAATACAGAATGTAAGGGGATGTGAAAATGTGATAGTCATGGGAGACTGTAATGCAGCTGTAGGGAAAGCTGTAGAAGAAAATGTGGTGTCACCGCCAGACACCACACTTGCTAGGTGGTAGCCTTGAAATCGACCGCGGTCCGCTAGTATACGTCGGACCCGCGTGTCGCCACTATCAGTGATTGCAGAGCGAGCGCCGCCACACGGCAGGTCTAGTCTACAGAGACTCCCTAGCACTTGCCGCAGTTGTACAGCCGACTTTGCTAGCGATGGTTCACCGTCTACATACGCTCTCATTTGCAGAGGCGACAGTTTAGCATAGCCTTCAGGTACGTGATTTGCTGCGACCTAGCAAGGCGCCATATTCAGTTACTATAATTACTATCTTCAAGAATGAATTCTGAACAGATAATATTGTGAATCATGTACCGTCAAGAGCGACGTTCATCATTAATGGATTAAAGTTAAGTATCAAACTAATTACGTCCGCTTTCTGAATTCCCATTCCTTGTCATGTTCCAGACCCCGCGTCAGTATAGTTCTTCCCTCCTCACGCCAGTCTGCGGGAGCTAAAACGCGTTACACGGTGTCGGCTCTTCTGCTAACACAAAAGAAAAGATTACAGGATAATATGGGCTTGGGACAAGGAATGAGAGAGCAGAAAGGTTAAGTGAAATCTGTAACAAGTTTCACCTAGTAACAGCGAATAATACTCTGTTCAAGAATCAGAAGAAGGGGAGGTATTCTTGGAAAAGACCGGGTGATAGGGGAAGATTTCCGTTGGATTACGTCATCGTCAAGCAGAGATTCTGAAATCAGATATTAGAGTGTAAGGCGAACACATACCAGGTACATACTCAGATCACGATGTTGAAGTGATGAAGACTAGGCTGAAGTGATGAAGACTAAGCTCTATGGATATAGATACAGAAATAAGGAATAGCTCAGTAGGCAGTAAAGCTGAAGAGGAAAGGACGTCTCTAAAAAATGCAATCACAGAAGTTGCAAACAAAAACATAGGTACAAAAAAGGTAACAACGAAGAAACCATGGGTAACTGTACAAATACTTCAGTTGATCGATGAAGGAAGGAAGTACAAAAATGTTGACGGAAATTCAGGAATACAAAAATACAAGTCGCTGGCAAATGAAATAAATAGGAAGAGTAGAGAAGCAAAGACGAAATGGCTGGATGGAAAATATGAAGAAATCGGAAAAGATATGATTGTCGGAAGGACTCACTCAAAACATAGGAGACTTAAAACAGCCTTCGGTGACAGTAAAAGTAAAGTTGGTAACGTTAGGCGTGCAAAGGGAATTCCGCAGTTGAATGCAGAGGAGAAATTGGATAGGTGGAAAGAGTACATTGAAGGCCTCTATGAGGAGGAAGAGTTATATGATACAAGAAGAAACAGGAGTTGATTGAGAAGAGATAAGGGATCCAGTATTAGGAATCAGGATTCAAGAGAGCTTCGGAGCACTTTAGATCAAATAAGGCAGATGGGATGGATAAGATTCCATCAGAGTTTCTAAAATCATTGGGGAAGTGACAACAAAACGACTGTTGACATTGGTTCAAATGGCTCTGAGCACTATGGGACTCAAATGCTGTGGTCATAAGTCACTTAGAACTTAGAACTACTTAAACCTAACTAACCTAAGGACATCACTCACATCCATGCCCGAGGCAGGATTCGAACCTGCGACCGTAGCGGGTGCGTGGTTCCAGACTGTAGCGCCTTTAACCGCGCGGCCACTCCGGCCGGCTTCACATTGGTGTTTAGAATATTCGAGTCTGGCGACATACCATCTGACTTTCGGAAAAATATCATCCACAAAATTCCGAAGTCTGCAGGAGCTGACAAGTTTTAGAATTATCGTAAACCAGCTTAGCAGCTCATGCATCCAAGCTGCTGACAACAATGATATACAGAAGAATGGAAAAGAAAATTGAGGATATGCTAGATGACGATCATTTTGGCTTCAGGAAAGGTGAAGGTACCAGAGGCAATTTTGACATTGTAGTTGATAATGGAAGCAAGACTAAAAAAAAATCCAGACACGTCCGTAGATCTTGTCATCTGGAAAGAGCGTTCGACAGTGTACAACTGTGCAATATTTTCGAAATTCTGAGAAGAATAGGGGTAAGCTATAGGGAGTGTAATATGCAATATGTGTAAGAGTCAAGAGGCGATAACAAGATTGGACGAACAAGAGCGAAGTGCTCAGGATTAAAGAGGGTGTAAGATAGGGATGTGGCCTTTCGCCCCTACTGTTGTATCTGTACATCGAAGAAGCAATGACTTGAAATAAAAGAAAATTGCAGGTGTGGTGTTAAAATTCAAGGTGAAAGGATATCAATGATACGATTCGCTGACGACATTGCTATCTTCAGTGAAAGGCAGAGTTACATAATATGGTGAATGGAATGAACAGTCTAATGAGTACATAATATTCATTAAGAGTAAATCTAAGAAAGATGACAGTAATGTGAAGTAGCAGGAATGACAACAGAGAGAAACTGAGCATCAGGAGTGATTATCACGAAGTAGATGAAGTTAAGGAATTCAGCCACCTAGACAGCAAAATAACCAATGACGTGCGGAGCAAGTAGAGCATCAACAGCAGACTAACATTGGCAAAAAGGGCATTCTTTGCCGAGAGACGTCTATTCGTATCAAACACAGGCCTTAATTTGAGAAATAAATTTCTGTGGACGTACGTCTGCAGCACTGCGTCGTATGGTAGTGAAACATGGACTGTAGGAAAACCGGAACAGAAGATAATCCAATGATTTTAAATGTGGTGTTACAGACGAATGTTGAAAATTAGGTGGAGTGATAAGGTAAGGAATGAGGTGGCTCTGCGCAGAATCGGAAAGGGAAGGAGTATGTGGTAAACACTGACAAGGAGAAAGGGCAGGATGATAGGACATCTGTTACGATATGAGGGAATGACTTCCATGGTACTAGAGGGAACTGTAGAGGGCATAATCTATAGAGGAAGACAGAAATTGGAATACAAATAATTGGGGATGTAGGTTGCAAGTGCTAATCAAAGACGAAGAGCTTGGCATAAGAGACGAATTCGTGGCGGGCGGCATAAAACCGGTCAAAAGACTGATGACAGAAAAAAATCTGAGTTTTGGGGATGATAGATATCGTCGCCGTGCAAGACAGACAATATATAAAACAATTGAAGACGTCGAAATGACAACATCTGCCGCTGACAAGAAGAAAAATACCATAAAATCTGTCGCCGCACACTCTCTACTAGATGGACCTGCAGTCTTTTGTGGATGTAGACTTAACTTCAGTATTGATCTGAACGATACATTTTCGCATGGCAACGGCTGGTTGACAGTCACTATTGTACGAGGTGGTACTGGAGTTCCTAACGTATCAGGACTCGAAAGCTTTGTCGACCGTGACGTCATAGCCTACCGCACATACCATGTTTGTGAAAATGCAAATAAAGACTTTGGAAAATCGTCATATATGTCACCCTCACCCTTCTCCTTGTATACACGTAATAGACGTAAAATATCTGTTAATGAAACTGTATTTATATGGATTAAAGGATTGATCAAGAAGAGAAAAATTCGGGTTTTCTCGAAAACTATGAAGCCGAATAGATACGACATTATCTTCCAGTCTCTCAGCATAGAGAAAGTTTTCACTTTCTCGGCGAGAGAGAGATTTTCTCATACCAGTTCTAGAACTGAAGACCAAGACAGCGGAATAATGATTTTATGAAATGGTGGTATAATTTGCTTTCTTTAAGAAGCACGGTATTTCGGAAAGTGATTGAGATCTGGGGGAAAAACCATTTCTTGAAGTTTGTAGAATTTTAAGGAAATTTGTGACTTACTTCTGATGGGCTGAAAATAGTTCGTTGCGTGGTATGCATTCTTAACTCTGAGCTTCAGATTATTGAATAGTGGAGAACTCCACAGTACTGAACTATCGTAACGAAATTAAATACCATCATATAAAATTTACAACTGTTTGTTGACTATTAAAAGTGGCGGTTTTTTACACAGCAGGTCGCGGGTTTTATTCTTTTGCTGGCTACTTCTGAGAGAATGTGGTGTACACTACGTGATCGAAACTATCTCGACACCTGGCTGAAAATGACTTTTAAGTTCCGGCGCCCTCCATTGGCAATGCTGGAATTCAGTATGTCGTCGTCCCACCCTTAACCCAGATGACAGCTTCCACTCTCGCAGGCATACATTCAATCAGGTACTGGAAGGTTTCTTGGGGAATGTAAGTCCATTATTCACGGGATGCTGCACTGAGGAGAGGTATCGAAGTCGGTCGGTGAGGCCTGGCACGAAGCCGGCTTTCCAAAACATCCAAAAGGTATTCTATAGGATTTAGGTCAGGACTGTGCAGGCCAGTCCATTATAGGGATGTTATCGTCGTGTAATCACTCTGCCACAGGCCATCCATTATGAACAGGTGCTCGATCATGTTGAAAGATACAATCAAATGGCTCTGAGCACTATGGGACTCAACTGCTGATGTCATTAGTCCCCTAGAACTTAGAACTAGTTAAACCTAACTAACCTAAGGACATCACAAACATGCATGCCCGAGGCAGGATTCGAACCTGCGACCGTTGCGGTCTTGCGGTTCCAGGCTGCAGCGCCTTTAACCGCACGGCCACTTCGGCCGGCAAAGATACAATCGCCATCCCCGAATTGCTCTTCAACAGTGGAAGCAAAAAGGTGCTTACAACATCAAAGTAGGCCTGTGCTGCGATAGTGCCAAGCAAAACACCAAGTGCTGCAAGCCCCCTCCATGAAAAACGCGACCACACCGCAACACCACCGCCTCCGAATTTTACTGTAGGCACTACACACACTGGTAGATGACGTTCAACGGGCATTCGTCATACCCACATCCTGCCATCGGATCGCCACATTGTGTACAGTGATTCGTCCCTCCACACAACGTTTTTCCTCTGTTCAATCGTCCAATGTTTACGTTCCTTACACCAAGCGAGGCGTCGTTTGGCACTCAGCGGCATGATCTGTGGCTTACGAGCATCAACTTTAGCATGAAATCCAAGTTTTCTCACCACGCTGTCGTAGTACTTGCCGTGGATCTTGATGCAGTTTGGAATTCCTGTGTAATGGTATGGATAGATGTCTGCCTATTATACATTACGACTCTCTTCAACTGTCGGCGGTCTCTGTCAGTCAACGGACGCGAACTGTACGCTTTTGTGCTGCACGTGTACCTTCACGTTTCAAATTCGATATAACATCGCAAAAAATGGACCTAGGGAAGTTTAGGACTGCGAAAACTCGCGTTCAGACGTATGACACAAGTAGCACCCAGTCACCTGACCACGTTCGAAGTCCTTGAGAACATCCTGGGAGCACCCCATTCAGGTCTCTCACGATGTCTAATGACTACTGAGGTCGCTGATATAGAGTACCTGGCGGTAGGTGGCAGCACAATGCACGTAATACGAAAAACGTATGTTTTTGAGGGATGCGAGGATACTTTTGACAACATAGTCTATGAGTGAAGAGCACGTACATGTTTTTACGTCGAGAACTGTGTGTTACGGCGTACATGGTAGCAGCAAGCATAATGTCACACTAAGAATATAGGACAAACATTTCAGAAAATAATTTATTCACCGACTTCGGTTGGACGTGCCATAGGAACCATCTTCGCAACAAGGTTTATGGAAATTCGCAGGTAAATTAAAAGAAATTAGTATTCGTATCTTTTCATTTCTCGCTTTTTTCATTTCCAGTAGGGTTAATTATTTTCAGAAAATCTGTGTTATTCCAGTACTTCTGTTTGTTATTATAGTTTAAGTAAACTTGAAGTTTTTTCGGTTATCAACGCATTTTCCTGAAAATTCTGGGTACCTCTTTCTGTGTTAATGTTTATTTTCCTTCTCTATTGCTATCGTATATTTGAAGTGGAAACCGGGAACCAATCGAAAGCACCCTACACAAGCGAGTCAAAGTAAGGAACTCATGGAAGGATGATATACATGGAGCTGTTTGTGCGATGAGAAATGAAAATTCATGGTCATTTGGTGTTTTACCGCGGCATTACACATAGCCCGACATTTGTAACGTGTGTCCCTTGGCCACGTATTATCTGACGATGCTCGCGTTGGTCAGGTGACACATGTCAAAATAAATAAGAGTTACATGGGACTTCGGGCTGCTCTGCAGTTTTGATTTCAAACGGTCGCTGTTCCCCTGCAGGCATTGCCTGTGCCAGTGAAACTGAAACATCGCGGCAGACAAAACCTGTGTGCAGCACCGGGATTCGAATCACGGAACTTTTCTTTTCGCCAGGAAGTTTCAAACCATTGCACGCTCCACTACAGAGTGAAAATAAGTTAGAAATAAATTGTAGTTAATATCATTATTTGTACTGTTATGCGTACGATATCCAATTAGTTCTCCTCAAAATTCAAGTTTGAGGCTTAATATTAAACCTTAGTCTACAATTAACAATGATGTTCATCATTAAACCCAAATACTCATTTGTACATAGGTGGCGAATAATCTGGAGCTTAAAAGCAGACATGCTACGGATGTAATAAAAGCGTTGGAGATCTGACCATGGCTCTGTATACTCGAATTCGGTCGTAAAGAAAAGTAATACTCTTATGCAGACTACAAAAAATATGTTCTGAAAGTGTAACAAGGGATCACTATAGTACTTGTCAGACATAACTTTAAATTTTGCAATAGTCCATGGCAGACCGAACGAGGGGGACATAAAAAGTAGTCTAGCACTGGCAAAGGGGATATTCCTGGCCAAGAGAAGTCTTCTAATATCAAACATAGGCCTTAGCTTGAGGAAGAAATTTCAGATAAAGTACGTTTGGAGCACAGCATTGTATCGTAGTGAAGCATGGACTGTGGCAAACCGGAACGTACGAAAATCGAAGCATCTGAGATGTGATGTTACAGAAAGTGAGGTAAGGAATGAGGAAGTTCTCCGGAGGATCGACAAGGAAAGGAATTTTGAGAAAATACTGATAATAAGAAAAGACAGGATGGCAGGACATCTGTTATGACATCGCGGAATGACATCCATGGTACTAGAGGGCGCAGCAGAGGGTGAAAACAGCAGAAAAAGAGGGGGATTGGAACACATCCAGCAAATAATTGAGGACGGAGGTTGCAAGTGCTACTCAGAAGCAAAAAAGGTTCGCACACGAGAGGAATTCGTGACGGGTCGCATTAAACTAGTCGGAAGATAGACTGTGCTCGACTGTTATTCTGACAATTCGACTGAAGGGTTTGATAACATTCATAATTTACTCAATCTTAATTATAAAACGGTCTCTGTGTAACCACAAAATATGCCAATGATTACTTTTTCGGAATGTTATCTTGTTATCCACAGATAATGACTATTCTGGAGACTAGAAATCTACTCTGTAGGTTTCAGCATGGGTTTCGACAAAGACGATCGTGTGAAACCCAGCTCGTGCTATTGGTCCACGAGACACAGAGGGCCATAGACACAGGTTCCCAGGTAGATGCCGTGTTTCTTGACTTCCGCAAGGCCTTTGATAAAGTTCCCCACAGTCGTTTAATGAACAAAGTAAGAGCATATAGACTATCAGAACAATTGTGTGATTGGATTGAAGAGTTCCTAGATAACAGAACGCAGCATGTCATTCTCAATAGAGAAAAGTCTTTCGAAGTAAGAGTGTGCCGCGGGGAAGTGTCGTGGGACCGTTGCTATTCACAATATACATAAATGATCTTGTGGATAACATCGGATATTCACTGAGGCATTTTGCGGATGATGCTGTAGTATATAGAGAGGTTGTACTGAAATACAGGAGGACCTGCAACGAATTGAAGCATGGTGCAAGGAATGGCAATTGAATCTCAATGTAGACAAGTGTAATGTGCTGCGAAAACGTAGAAAGAAAGATCCTTTACCATTGAGCTACAATATAGCAGGTCAGCAACTGGAAGCAGTTAATTCCATAAATTAGTTAGCGGTAGGCATTAGGAGTGATCTAAAATGGAATGACCATATAAAATTAATCGTCGGTAATGCAGATGATATACTGAGATTCTTTGAAAAAATCCTAAGGAAATCCAGTCCGAAAGCAAAGGAAGTAGATTACAGTACACAAGTTCGCCCACTGCTTGAATACTGGTCACCGGTGTGTGATCCGTACCAGATAGGGTTGATAGAAGAGATAGAGAAGATCCAACGGAGAGCAGTGCGCTTCGTTACAAGATCATTTAGTAATCACGGATGCGTTACGGATATGATAGATAAACTCCAGTGGAAGACTCTGCAAGAGAAAAGCTCAGTAGCTCGGTACGGGCTTTTGTTGAAGGTTCGAGAACATACCTTCACCCTGGAGTCAAGCAGTATATTGCGCCCTCCTCCGTATATCTCACAAAGAGACCATGACGAAAAAATCAGAGAGAGATTGGAGCTTACACCCCGTCAGGTGGCTTGCGGAGTATGGATGTAGATGTAGATGTAGATGTCTCTAAAATGTATGTGGGTGAATTCCTAAGGGACCAAACTGCTGAGGTCATCGGCCCCTAGCCTTACACACTACTTAATCTTTCTTATGCTAAGAACAACACGCACAGCCATGGCCGAGGGAGGATCGAACTTTTGGAGGTAGGGGCCGCCTAATCCGTGACATGGCGCCACACGGTTGGTAATCCATTCCGCAAATCTAGAATCTCGTCCATTTTTGTCGTTATTAATATTATTGAGGGAGATATTAATATTATTGAGGGAGAACATAAAGGAACAATTGACGGGAATGGGGGAAAGAAATACAGTAGAAGAAGAATGGGTGGCTCTGAGGGATGAAGTAGTGAAGGCGGCAGACGATCAAGTAGGTAAAAAGACGAGGGCTAATAGAAATCCTTGGGTAACAGAAGAAATATTGAATTTAATTGATGAAAGGAGAACATATAAAAATGCAGTAAATGAAGCAGGCAAAAAGGAATACAAACGTCTCAAAAATGAGATTGAGAGGAAGTGCAAAATGGCTAAGCAGGGATAGCTAGAGGACAAATGTAAGGATGTAGAGGCTTGTCTCACTAGGGGTAAGACAGATACTGCCTACAGGAAAATTAAAGAGACCTTTGGAGAGAAGAGAACCACTTGTATGAATGTCAAGTGCTCAGGTGGCAACCCAGTTCTAAGCCAAGAAGGGAAGGCAGAAAGGTGGAAGGAGTATATAGAGGGTTTATACAAGGGCGATGTACTTGAGAACAATATTTTGGAAATGGAAGAGGATGTAGATGAAGACGAAATGGGAGATAAGATACTGCGTGAAGAGTTTGACAGAGCACTGAAAGACCTGAGTCGAAACAAGGCCCCGGGAATAGACAACATTCCATTAGAACTACTGAGGGCCTTGGGAGAGCCAGTCATGACAAAACTCTACCATCTGGGGAGCAAGATGTATGAGACAGGCGAAATACCCTCAGACTTCAAGAAGAATATAATAATTCCAATCCCAAAGAAAGCAGGTGTTGACAGATGTGAAAATTACCGAACTATCAGTTTAATAAGTCACAGCTGCAAAATACTAACGCGAATTCTTTACAGACGAATGGAAAAACTGGTAGAAGCCGACCTCGGGGAAGATCAGTTTGGATTCCGCAGAAATGTTGGAACACGTGAGGCCATACTAACCTTACGACTTATCTTAGAAGAAAGATTAAGAAAAGGCAAACCTACGTTTCTAGCATTTGTAGACTTAGAGAAAGCTTTTGACAATGTTAACTGGAATACTCTCTTTCAAATTCTGAAGGTGGCAGGGGTAAAATACAGGGAGCGAAAGGCTATTTACAATTTGTACAGAAACCATATGGCAGTTATAAGAGTCGAGGGGCATGAAAGGGAAGCAGTGGTTGGGAAAGGAGTGAGACAGGGTTGTAGCCTGTCCCCGATGTTATTCAATCTGTATATTGAGCAAGCAGTAAAGGAAACAAAAGAAAAATTCGGAGTAGGTATTAAAATTCATGGAGAAGAAGTAAAAACTTTGAGGTTCGCCGATGACATTATAATTCTGTCAGAGACAGCAAAGGACTTGGAAGAGCAGTTTAACGGAATGAACAATGTCTTGAAAGGAGGATATAAGATGTACATCATCAAAAGCAAAACGAGGGTAATGGAATGTAGTGGAATTAAGTCAGGTGATGCTGAGGGAATTAGATTAGGAAATGAGACACATAAAGTAGTAAAGGAGTTTTGCTATTTAGGGAGTAAAATAACTGATGATGGTCGAAGTAGAGAGGATATAAAATGTAGACTGGCAATGGCAAGGAAATCGTTTCTGAAGAAGAGAAATTTGTTAACATCGAGTATAGATTTAAGTGTCAGGAAGTCGTTTCTGAAAGTATTTGTATGGAGTGTAGCCATGTATGGAAGTGAAACATGGACGATAACTAGTTTGGATAAGAAGAGAATAGAAGCTTTCGAAATGTGGTGCTACAGAAGAATGCTGAGGATAAGGTGGGTAGATCACGTAAGTAATTAGGAGGTATTGAATAGTATTGGGGAGAAGAGAAGTTTGTGGCACAACGTGACTAGAAGAAGGGATCGGTTGGTAGGACATGTTTTGAGGCATCAAGGGATCATATATTTAGCATTGAAGGGCAGCGTGGAGGGTAAAAATCGTAGAGGGAGACCAAGAGATGAATAAACTAAGCAGATTCAAAAGGATGTAGGTTGCAAGGTACTGGGAGATGAAGAAGCTTGCACAGGATAGAGTAGCATGGAGAGCTGCATCAAACCAGTCTCAGGACTGAAGACCACATAATACTGCCAAGAGATCGGTCCTATGGATTCCAAGATTTTCGAGAAGTTTTTGATTTCAATCATCTAAATGTGACTTAAAGTCTTGCCGAAGTGGCCGAGCGGTTCTAGGCGCTACAGCGTGGAACCGCGTGACCATTATGGTCGCAGGTTCGAATCCTGCCTCGGGCATGGATGTGTGTGTTCAAAATGGTTGAAATGGCTCTGAGCACTATGGGACTTAACATCTGTGGTCATCAGCCCCCTAGAACTTAGAACTACTTAAACCTAACTAACCTAAGAACATCACACACACCCATGCCCGAGGCAGAAATCGAACCTGCGACCGTAGCGGTCACGCGATTCCAGACTGAAGCGCTTAGAACCGCACGGCCACACCGGCCGTCATGTGTGTAATGTCCTTAGGTTAGTTAGGTTTAAGTAGTTCTAAGTTCTAGGGGACTGATGACCTCAGAAGTTAAGTCGCATAGTGCTCAGAGCCATTTGAACTATTTTTTCACTTAAAGTCAGGCAGGAGACAGGTGACCATTTTTATAAAAATCAGTAGTTCTCCATTCAGGTGGACTGGGTCTCAATCGTAGAAGTCAAGCATAAGCAAAGAATGACTTTATTGCTCATAACACACGTTTCGGAATTCATCGATGAGCAGATAACCGGGAACGATTACTGCACGTGGATATGGCGTGTCAAGTTGTATGTGAAACAAACATTCGCACACTAGTGCTCGTGTAGATGGCAGATACATTAGTGTTTGTTTTCAAGGAGAAGAATTCCGTTTCGTTTAGTTTAATCCTGTTCGTTTGGTTTTATACAATCTGATGTCAAAGCTATGTTAATGTGAAAGACACACAACTGACAGCAACAGGACATACTTCTTTACGTTGACGAAGCGTAAGGCATAAATAAATTGATCCTCAAAGGGATTCAGCAATCATCGTATAGTTCTTTTTCTTTTCAATGAAACAGTGTAAACTCACAATTTCAGTAGAATAAAATGAGATACCTCATATTAATTTGAGCATATCTTATTTCCGTCGCGAATGTGAGACGAAATTCGACGATTACAGACTGGCATCAGAATTCGCTGGTGGACATACTGCTGCGGGTACAGCGCTCACGGTAAACCCTCCGGCCGACGAACGACTGGCTACATCCGCTTAATTGTTCAACACACTACGAAAACCGATTCGCTTAATTAATGCAGCCAAGCCTGGTGAGTCGGGCTCGAGTTTACGGCTGGACATTTGCTCAGTTTAACGCGATTGCCGCTCATTACTTGGCGACCGGGGACGTAACGGGAGCGGACGCGCCGCGGCTCTGCCGCTCCGGGCCCGTCTGCGCGTCGCTAGGTAACGGGAGCGCGGGCCCCGCGGCGGATATCCCTGATGTGTTTGGCTTTCTGTTTCATTAAACTCCGGCGCAGGAATTTTGTGTGAGTTGGGCTTACGTCGACAGAGATTACGTCCAAGAGCAGGCCAAGTTACGCGGCATTATAAGGCTCCGTGCTAGGCGGGCGGCCCGCCGTATTACCGGCGCGAGTTGACAGAAACGGGAGCGGATATTTGAATTCGTATTTCCGCCGCACGAGTTCCGTCGTAAACTTTTCTCAGTTTCATGCGAAATTCTGCCATACAATTTCAACTTCCCCGGCGGCTAATCCTTCAACCAGACCGGTATTTGTGTAGCTTACTCTCCTCTTGGAAATCATCGTACGTAAAAAGCAACATATTGTTAACGAACTTATCTCCGATCTCAAAAACAAATCAAATTATACGTATCTTTAACTATAGACCATTGATGATGCTTTACCTCAATAAAGCGAAACGCATCTGGTAGAGAAAAAAACACGGATTTTCTTGTAGTACACCTAGTTGAGAAAATTTGTAGATCCTGTGTACTGCGAGAAACTGTGCAACAGTTCTGCAGCATGCATACATATCTAATGTAGAGATCATAAAGTCAAGATAAGAAACATTCTTTCCTCGTTCTATACACTTATTAACTCTAGAGTAGATCGCTTACGTTAGTGCGTACATCATGCAGAGCACAATGGCTTGCAGAGCATGTACTGACACGTAATGTTTGTGGAAATAGAAAGAAGAAAAGAAAATGTGTGTAAAATCTTATGGGACTTAACTGCTGAGGTCGCCAGTCCCTACGCCTACATACTACTTAACCTAAATTATCCTAAGGACAAACACATACACCCATGCCCGAGGGGGGACTCGAACCTCCGCCGGAATCAGCCGCACAGTGCATGACTGCAGCGCCTAAGACCGCTCGGCTAGTCCCACGCCGCTAGAATGAAGAAAGATAGTGCGCTGATGATAGGTGGAACACTGCATATCCTTAGGAATTCTCGTCAGTTAACGCGAATAGTAATCAGGGAAGAAATTTACTGGGATAAACTCTAGGTGCTAACAGTGAGAATGCTTTTAGTTAGCCTTTGAGGAAGCTAATTTGCTCTCTAATGAAACGCAAGCTACGATACTAGTAGGTATTCGTGCGTCAATAATGGAATTAGAATACAGCTAGTATGCATTCTTCAGTGCCATTGTTTGAAAACTACCTGACTAACTATTGCCACAGACAAATAGGATCGGGGGCACCATAGCCGAAATTAGTTAAACGGGATATATTAGCAACAATATTAGGCACTAATGTATGAAATTTTTCGGAGGGCAGATAATAGCTTAAATTCAACAATACACACTATCCCTTCAAATAACTTCCGGGAATTCAGCCAGGTAACTCTTTTAGCGACCACCGATATTTCGGCGGAAGAACACCCCGCCATTTTCAAGGCAAACTGCAACGGACAGGCGACGTACATGCAGATTTAAAACCTCGGTTCTCGGACTGATGCAGGAAAGATAACACACACACTGAACACTGGTGCCACCAAAGACGACCAAAGTCAGAGATATTGGTAGTGAGACTACGAACTCTGTCCTTCTGTTTTTTGATAAGGAAGAGAGCCGGATTCCAAACAGAGTCTAAACAAAACCCTCCATCCCAGTTAACGAGGTTGCTCGCTAATCTAATCTCAACTGCCTCCTTAATAACAACGGCCCAGTAGCTGGACGTGCATGCCAATATCTCGATGTTATTACATAACATAGGGTGACCAGTATCCAAGCAATGTTCGGCAATAGCAGATCTACTTGGCTGCTGTAATCGTGTGTGCCGTTTATGCTCAATACATTGGTCGTCCACGGCCCTGATAGTTTGACCAATATATGCCACGCCGCAGCTACAGGGAATGAGATTTACATCCGCTTTACGCTGACCGAGATCATCCTTAACAGAACTCAAAAGCAATCTATTTTTAGGTGGAGGTCGGAAACACATTTCACATCGTATTTCCGTAAAATACGACCGATCTTGTTGGAAGTGCTTCCCACGTAAGGCAGAAGGGCTGTATACTTAGGTGTCGACTTAGAATTATCATCGATCACCCGATGTACAGTTGGTCGATAGCGCAACGCATGTTCAGTCTGTCTATCACCATAACCATTTTGATGACACGTAACTTCAAGATGGGACAGCTCAGCTGGCAAAGTCTCAGCGTCCTAATCGACATGTGCCCTGTGTACCAAGGTACGAAGTACCCCTTCACGCTGAGCCCGATACTGACAACTATTAGCCTGTAAGTACAAGTCGGTGTGAGTACGTTTCCTGTAGACTGCATGTCCCAATGTTCCATCATCCTTCCTCCAAACCGACACGTCAAGAAGGGGAAGGCAACCAACCTCTTCCACCTCCATCGCTAAACGAACGTTCGGGTGGATCGAGTTCAGATGTCCTAGAAATGCACTCAAATTCTCCCTACCATGAGGCCAATCAACAAAGGTATCGTCAACATATCTAAAGAAACAGGCGGGTTTCAAAGGCGCCGACTCCAATGCACGTTCCTCGAACCCTTCCACAAACACACTTGCGATCACAGGAGACAACGGGCTACTCATTGCAACTCCATTTGTCTGTTCGTAATACTGGTCATTGAATAAAAAGTAAGTGGATGTCAACACATTCCGAAAGAGAATAGTTAATTCAGCACCATACCTGCCATCAATTAACCGTAATGAATCAGACAGAACCGGACACTCACGAATAAGATGTCCTACCTGCCGACAACGAAAACAAACTTTAGATCGTTGTCGCGGGACACTATCGAATTTAGGTTGCACCGAACAACCACAAGCTCCCAAACAACCAAAAGATGATTGAACCTGATGATTGATGACCACAATAACTAAGCCTCTCAAGGCTGGAAACCAAAGCACTTATTTGATCAAAATTGGACGATTTGCTTGGAAAGGTGATGTGAGGTCGATACTCGCGCCTCATCCCTTCCAGCACGTTATCGACAATTTGATCCTCTGGAACTAGCAATTCTAAAGCCAAAACTAGTATTCGGATCCACTCAGTATATTAATTCAAAGGCTCATTACTTGATTGCACCCGACAATAATGATTACACTGCAACTCGTTGTTCGAGCGGAAGGACAGTTTGAAACTGATCATCCACTGACGTAACTCAATAAAATTCGTATAGGGTGTAATAGTCTACTGAAATTACTCATAGCAAAACGCTGAGATGAAGTAAGCACCTCACCAGGATTATCAAATCAGCTCGGTGTCAGAAACCTGATCGGCACTCGAACACGCTACATTCTCCAAAGCACGCTGATTTACAACACATTGCAATATATCAACCTCAGCCTGCAATTGTTGAGTAACGTCCACTTTATCGGTACCACGCGGAACATGGCCAAGATTGCTAAACCGATTTTCCCAATGTAAAAGTTGTTCCTCAAGACGAGCAAGTTATTTACGAGTGGGAGGAGCGGTCTGAAGATAATCAATGCTCTGCCCTAAACTGGCCAACGCAATGGTATAAAGTGGCAACGGGTCACCTACTTCAACAACAGTTTCCGCGGTGACGACGAGGGGCTTATCCAACGCCGCCTTTACACACGCAGTGACATCGGCAACTCTTCGCTCGCCAACCTGATAGCGAATCTTAGCTTCGTAGGCGAACTGCTCTTCATCTAACAAGGTGAGACCAGGGCAACACCGCGCTTTGTGTAGGTGCATGGTGAAAGATACCACGGATATGGTAATATTGAAACTTCATTTTAAAAAATGAAACAGCTATAACGACAGAATAAAAGGCCAACTATAAGCGTCGTCAAAGACATTAGTTAAGAAAGCGCAGTAAAACGTAGACAAATGACCATAAAACGTCATACACTTTTCTGTACATGATTTTGTTTCACTCTCTCGTATGTAGAAGTTCCGTTAAGCTGTACTGCTCGGAGTATGACGGGTTACGAGTGTTTTGTATCATATGAGTTCTGAATAAGAAAAGACTTAATAGCAGTATTAAGTATTTTTATTATAATGAAATAGAACCAAGTTAAGAAGAATTCTTTCATATTTTATATCATCTTGAGGGGCAATGGTGTTCCCTGGAGTCGGCTGCCTGTATCTACAATTGAAATGGAGGAAAAGAAGTCCACGGTCATATTTTCGTAAAATTAACAGGAGGAGAAGCTTTCAGAAGACGAGACATATAATTAAAATATATAAGTAGTGATGGACACAGCGGAAGAAATGACGCAAGGTAAAGTGAATGAACAATACCACAATTTCGTACACGCACAATATTTCATAATAATTCAATTGTACCAATATTCCCTTTTCGTTGCAATCGAAACGACAATTACCATTCCTGCGTTTAATTTTCCTTTAATTATTTATTTCATAATGATAATACAGCCTCCATAGTGAACTGTGACCTGAAAATCGCAACTGTACAAGCAACAATAATTTACCTTACATATTATGGGCTATCACTAAGTAAATAATCAGGATGATAGATGCTTAAACGTTTTCCCCTCTGCAATAAAACCACGCTTTGAATAACCAGTTGACATAGCCAGTCAAAACGTAACAACAGTTTTAGAAATAAGGCCAAGGGAACGTCGAACAGCTAGGCAAGGTTCAAGGAAAACATCTTGCATCGTTCAGTTTACAGACTTTATTTAAACAAGATACAAAATGTTTAAGCAAGAAAACATTTCCGCTGTTTTAATAAATGTAATAACAGATTTTAAATAATTAAAAATAAAAAAAACGTAGCGTTAATTACAGGGGTACTCAGTCGTTTGAGAAAGGTTTACAACTGCCCAATTCTTAAAGGAAGTGTTAATCGCCTTGGAGGAAAAAAAAAACAATTTAAGAGAACCCGCCAAAAGTGCTTTCAAATCCTTGAAAGCTTCCAATGAGTCCAGAATGTTTAGCAATAAACAAGCAACACTATTTTTTAAAATGTATTAACCATTTTACGAAAAGCATTCAAGGGACTCCTCCAATGTGCTTTCAAGGTAAGCTTCCAATTATGTATAATTACCTCACTGTTTCCACCATACTTCATCTAACAATACAATCTCTTTCAATTTAAATGGCGTCATTGGCCGGGAAGCCCCTTACGGGCAGGTCCGGCCGCCTTGGTGCAGGTCTTATTACATTCGACGCCACATTATGCGACCTGCGCGCCGTATGGGGATGAAATTCTTTCTATTAAACAAACAGGAAAATTGTTAAGGTAATAACCATTTTAAAAAAAATGAAGAACCCTCTGAGGGACACCTCCATACTTAGTTTTCACGGCAAGCTTCCAGTTATGGATAATAGCTAATAATAGTTTCAAAATATCAAAGTGTCAGGGATTCCACCATACTTGATTAAGGCATAAAGCCCTTAAAATGTTGCAGGTACAGATTATGCACATTAAACAATGATGGCTACATATGTTTTAAAGGCAAGCTGTCACTTTTATTACTTTCTCCTTCAACCACCACAAGCTTTGATACTTGTACTAATAAAAGTAACGTTCGAAAAACAAGTTCTACGAATCAGTACACAATCAACAATAGTCACAATAACAGTCGGCATCCACTCGCAACCCAGTCCACAGAACTGACATGCAGGACAGCCTACGTCCTGTCCTAAATAGCACATCTTACAGCTCGGTACCCTCCTAGGAGAGATCGTGCGGTGTTTACGTTCCCTTGATGTGATACCTCCGAATTTAAAATGCTTAACTAATACTAACTTTCTCCGTCTTCTGCGTTTTCATGTTCAAAACATTGTGCTGTTCGAAATAATTGGTTTTTGTTTCTTTTCTTTTCTCCAAAATTCGTCAACTCTTGCGAAATTCTCTTCTGCGTCAAATTTCGGAATTTATCTTCTTCTCACAACATCTGTGAGTTATTATAGTAATAGCGAACCAACTGTGTTCTGAATTTCCTTTTATTCTTTACGCAGTTACTGCGTTATACATCTCCATGGGCTGTCTCCATAATCTTCTTAAACTGCTCCTCTTTACACCATTACTAAAGCTGTCCACATTTCCAGATAGTAATTAATTTTTTCACGAACTCCACGCTCACGCCCGTTCATTCACTCAGAACCTATTCAAACAAAGACTGACTCCTTCGTTTGTCATTTCTCCACTTACAAAGGTTTACGTACATTAAATGTTCCTCACGTGACCAAAGCACCAAAATATACAGAGATTACATATATCTGCATTATCAGCAGAATGACCAACTCATACAATATCTGTTTTTACTTTTTATTTACATAAAGACATGATATAAACTGGTTTGTATCAATAAATGCAAATCTATAAAACATTCGTGCTAGATATTAAACTGGGGAGAGGTCCTCGTGTGCCACGCGGGGTAGCCGTGCGGTCTGAGGCATCTTGTCAGGGTCCGCGTGGCTACCCTCGGCGAAGGTTCGAGTCCTCCCTCGGGCATGGGCGTGTGTATTGTCCATAGCGTAAGTTAAAGTTAGATTAAGTACACTTTAAGCCTATGGTCCGATGACCTAAGCAGTTTGGTCACATAAGATCTAACCACAAAGTTACAAAGATCCTCGTGCGACTGCAGAAGGGTTTCAAAGTATGTTCCTTATACACTCTCTGACGCACTCTCAACGATTGTTTAATACCAATCTCAGCTACTGACGATCATGAAACACACACAGAGAAAGTAACCGCTGTTGGTACTTACAGTAGTACACAGTGTCAAATGGTTCAAATGGCTCTGAGCACTATGGGACTTAACATCTATGGTCATCAGTCCCCTAGAACTTAAAACTAGTTAAACCTAACTAACCTAAGGACATCACACAACACCCAGTCATCACGAGGCAGAGAAAATCTTTGACCCGTACACAGTGTCCCACAGGTGCCCCTTCTACTACTTATCTGCCCCGACGTAATCTGCTTGAAACTCTGATGACTACCTCTGTTGCCACTGTACTACCAGCAATCGCTTTAAAGGGGAACATGCTACGCAGTGACCATTGCCCCAGTCAAAGTTCACATATAGTTTCCACCACTTGTTAATGGATTAAAGATCATCGTCATAGCATCTCACAGGGAATTCCTTGAGTGAGAGGTCGCAAGTTCAATCCTTATCAAGGCTCATCTCAAAGCGTTATGTCAACAGTAACGACAGGAAAAGTTTTAGCAGATAAGCATGTCCATCAGGAGGGCGACGGAAAATAATTGCCAGGGAGGTGCAGGGATCAACCTTTTATGGGATGTATGTATGTATGTATTTCACATCACAAAGAAGGCATCATCGATACTTAAGAAACGTTCACAACAAACCATTAACTTGCAGCATGAACACCGAATGGAAAATGCCGCTTGACAGTTATCACAGAACAACAACACGATCGAAGATGAACTCTTTGGGTTTACATACCGTGAAGGACGTTCAGCTATGTAACGACTCTTAAAGAATGAATTTAGAATCGTATTGTTATAATGAGGTGATAAGAACTAGTGGAATGTAATAGTATACAGCAGAATACGAAACTTTCGACCGTGGAGCTTATTGTGAATCTTGCTATCCTTTAAGGCATAGCTGCAGATAGGGCAGTAATATATTTTATCGCCACTGAAAAACAATCCGTTAGAGGCTGAATTTGTCCATTGGTTCCAGGTGGTATGATCTGCAACGTAACACACCTTTCACGAGGGATATCTTGTTCTAAAGGAGTATAATTTTTATACGCAGACGTAAAAGAATCGTAGGGGACGGAGCACCTCCAACTTCTTGTAGCACAGTGAATAACATTCTAGCTAATTTACCACCTCCATTAATAGTCGGCATAGCTGTATATGAAAGCGTTAATGCTTTGATGTTAGTTGATCATGATACAGTTCTCTTGCTACCTTTATTTCCAGACTTTCAGTTATTTACATTACCTCTTCAAATCCCGATTGGTCGTAGTTGAAAACAAATTCCTTACTGAACTATGGGATAAGTTGATTTATCTCATCTAAAAACTTTCTGGTTGATTCTGTAGTTTTCTGTGTATCGTCAAGTCGACGCTTTGTTTGATATTTCGTCATCTTACGTCTTCCAATTCTGTAGCACTGTTCCAAGTTATACTATCATACACTGCTTTTCTTGAAATTCCTAAAATCTATGTGGTTCGCGGTATGGTGTACATAACGTAGTAGGTCACTATCAAGCACGTCGTGTAAATTGTATCCTGTAACAAGATACACAGAAAATGAAATGAAATGAAGTCCCATGCTTCTTTACAGAGCGTAGGGGAGACCCGCACCGCTTTACTAGGCAAGGTCCTAGTGGAGATGGTTTGCCATTGCCTTCCTCCGACCGTGATGGGGATGACTGATGATGATGAAGGCGACACAACAACACCCAGTCATTAGAAAATTGTAGCGAAATACAGGAAGATCTGCAGCGGATAGGCACTTGGTGCAGGGAGTGGCAACTGACCCTTAACATAGACAAATGTAATGTATTGCGAATACATAGAAAGAAGGATCCTTTATTGTATGATTATATGATAGCGGAACAAACACTGGTAGCAGTTACTTCTGTAAAATATCTGGGAGTATGCGTACGGAACGATTTGAAGTGGAATGATCATATAAAACTAATTGTTGGTAAGGCGGGTACCAGGTTGAGATTCATTGGGAGAGTGCTTAGAAAATGTAGTCCATCAACAAAGGAGGTGGCTTACAAAACACTCGTTCGACCTATACTTGAGTATTGCTCATCAGTGTGGGATCCGTACCAGGTCGGGTTGACGGAGGAGATAGAGAAGATCCAAAGAAGAGCGGCGCGTTTCGTCACTGGGTTATTTGGTAACCGTGATAGCGTTACGGAGATGTTTAATAAACTCAAGTGGCAGACTCTGCAAGAGAGGCGCTCTGCATCGCGGTGTAGCTTGCTCGCCAGGTTTCGAGAGGGTGCGTTTCAGGATGAGGTATCGAATATATTGCTTCCCCCTACTTATACTTCCCGAGGAGATCACGAATGTAAAATTAGAGAGATTAGAGCGCGCACGGAGGCTTTCAGACAGTCGTTCTTCCCGCGAACCATACGCGACTGGAACAGGAAAGGGAGGTAATGACAGTGGCACGTAAAGTGCCCTCCGCCACACACCGTTGGGTGGTTTGCGGAGTATCAATGTAGATGTAGATGTAGATGTAGATCTCGAGGCAGGAAAAATTCCGGACCCCACCGGGAATCGAAAGCGAGACCCCGTGCTCGGGAAGCGAGAACGCTACCGCGAGACCACGAGCAGCGGACAACAAGATACACTACTGGCCATTAAAATTGCTACACTAAGAAGAAATGGAGATGATGAACGGGCATTCGTTGGACAAATATATTATACTAGAACTGGCATGTGATTACATTTTCACGCTATTTGGGTGCATAGATCCTGAGAAATCAGTACCCACGACAACCACCTGTGGCCATAGTAACGGCCTTGATACGCCTGGACAATGAGTCAAACAGAGCTTGGATGGCGTGTTCAGGTATAGCTGCCCATGCAGCTTCAACACCATATCACAGTTCATCAAGAGTAGTGACTGGCGTATTGTGGCGAGCCAGTTGCTTGCCCACCATTGACGAGACGTTTTAAATTGGTGAGAGATGTGGAGAATGTGCTGGCCGGGGCAGTAGTCGAACATTTTCTGTATCCAGAAAGGCCCGTACAGGGCCAGCAACATGCGGTCGTGCATTATCCTGCTGAAATGTAGGATTTCGCAGGGATCGAATGAAGGGTAGAGCCACGGGTCGTAACACATCTGAAACGTAGCGTCCAGTGTTCAAAGTGCCATAAATGCGAACAAGAGGTGACCGAAACGTGTAACCAACGACACCCCATACCATCACGCCGGGTGATACGCCAGTATGGCGATGACGGATCATGATGCTGTAAACAAAACCTAGATTCATCCGAAAAAATGACGTTTTGCCATTCGTGCACCCAGGTTAGTCGTTGAGTACACCATCGCAGGCGCTCCTGTCTGTAATGCAGCGTCAAGGGTAAACACAGCCATGGTCTCCGAGCTGATAGTCCATGCTGCTGCAAACGTCGTCGAACTTTTCGTGCAGATGGTTACAACAACCAAACGTCCCCATCTGTAGACTCAGGGATGGAGACGTGGCTGTACGATCCGTTACAGCCATGCGGTTAAGATGCCTGTCATCTCGACTGCTAGTGATACGAGGCCGTTGGGATCCAGCAGGGCGTTCCGTATTACCCTCCTGAACCCACCGATTCCATATTCTGCTACCAGTCATTGGATCTCGAGCATCAATGTCGCGATACGATAAACCGCAATCGCGATAGGCTACAATCCGACCTTTATCAAAGTCGGAAACGTGATGGTACGCATTTCACCTCCTTACACGAGGCATCACAACAACGTTTACCAGGCAACGCCGTTCAACTGCTGTTTGTGTATGAGAAATCAGTTGTAAACTTTTCTCATGTCAGTACGTTTTAGGTGTCGCCACCGGCTCCAACCTTGTGTGAATGCTCTGATAAGCTAATCATTTGCATATCACAGCATCTTCTTCCCGTCGGTTAAATTTCGCGTCTGTATCACGTTATCTCCGTGGTGTAGAAATTTTAATGGCCAGTAGTGTAACTTACAATGGCTGTTCAATATACTACACTTTTCGCCACAGGAAGCGTCCTATGTAAAAATTCAAAGATTAGGAGTTCATTTTATAAATATTCAGGTTCAGTAGGTATATCTGCTATCTGTATCCGACGACTGCTTCCCTCAAAGATATAGCAGTCCGTCTACACGTTCCTGAATATTCGCCATTCCTGCAGCCTCAACCACAATACACGTTATGACCTAACTGTGCCTGTTGGGCTCTGCTATTTCTGTCCGACTGCGCCCGCTCTCCATGCGGCCCTGTTACACACTACCCGCAGGACTTCAGATCTACATTGACAGGCCGCCACAGCACCGCAGCCCCCTCCCTGATGGCGGCGTTCCGGGGTGCAACGTCACAGCTCGATTTTAGCGTCGCCCCATTGTGTGAATGCAGGTCCGGTAGCTTCTTCCTTTTAACTGACGGAGCATGGTTGGACGACTGAGGCACGAATCAGGATCACCTTCGACAGCATCAATTCTGCCTATTCTTCATACTTTCTGGGTTCGAGATGCCATGTGACACACAGGTTTAATACGCCGGGAAATTTCAGAACAGCACACCAATATGTGGAGAATGAAAGATTCAAATCTTCACATGCACTTAATGTACACATTGATTAGCAACGCAGCGTATATAGTTTAAATATACAGTTTTAATTACTGTTTAGAACATGTATTTACATTTTTAATTAGTGAACACTTAATTGTTAGTGAAGTGCCGGAATATTGGAAGTTTCCTCGCAAATTTACTCTATGCCTTGTCACCAAAAAACCTAGCTTTAAGAGATAAACAGAATCGGTAACAAAAACAAGAATCGAAAATCCACACAGCAAGGGTGATAGTGCGTAATCATGAAAGCGGCGAGCGTGAAAGTAGTTCTTTAAACTGTTTTGTACGCTTTTCAAAAAATGGTTCAAATGGCTCCGAGCACTATGCGGCTTAACTTCTGAGGTAATCAGTCGCCTATAACTTAGAACTAATTAAACCTAACTAACCTAAGGACGTCACACACATCCATGCCCGAGGCAGGATTCGAACCTGCGACCGTAGCTGTCGCTCGGCTGCAGACTGTAGCTCCTAGAACCGCACGGCCACTACGGCCGGCTTTCTACGCTTTTCATCGCCATCCCGCTGTGACATGAAGGGGAGTATTCTTCACTACCACTGTTACCTCTGCTGTCAAACACAGTCACCACACTAACAAGGGGAGGCCACAACGTTTGGAACACGTATTTACTGCAAACTTCGTACACTCATAGTACTCCATGAGGACAACAAAATGTGTAAGGGGTAGCTCGTACTTCTCAAGCGTTACTGAGAAAATCGCAAAATAATTCCGGTACTCCATTAGGACAACAAAACGTGTAAGCAGTAGCGTTATTAAGAAAATCGCAAGATAATTTCGGTCGTCAAATATATACCTGTGCGTGGCCATTTTTACCATGAAGCGTCTGCAGCCGAGTGGGCCCGGCACGGTAGTTCAGCGTGTTCGGTCAGAGCATTAGATACCTTTTCTAATAAAAACACTCAACGAACGGATCGGTCACCAAACTGTACGGGTGTCATCGTACGTAAGCCCTGAACAAATTCAACGAATAATATAGAACAACTTAGAAAAAGAAAAGGTGGTTGGAGTTCAAGCTGCTGGATCGAGTCCTTTCGTCAGTTTTTTTTTCCTTTCAACACAGACATTTTCTTTACTATTTATATTACAATTGATATAATGGAGAAAATAAGGGTAATCGGATGAACTTTTATTAGATTTACAATGTTATTTGGCAGTCTACTAATTTTTATTTTCACAATTAATATAATATTCATAACTATCGACTGGTAAACGACCAAACGCATACAACGATACTGAAAATGTATGGTTGTCGGTGTCTTCAAAACTGTTCGTATTTAGTCGAAAGAGAACGAGAAACTGCTTCTCGGAAGACGCTATTAAAATACACTAGATACTGCACAACCAATTATTAGCCCCGTTTTTAAGGAAATACTGTGTTATGCATGGTTTGCTTCCAAATTATCCTCCGAAAGAGAGGTTTTTGAAAATGTTAACGAGGTTAGTTTTTCCACGGAAAACGTCAAAAGACCTTGCGTATGCGGAAACACAGCAGTTATTCAATGCAGCTGCTGCCGTTTAACTGTATGTTTTCCATGTTTGTACGAAAAATACCATCCTGCAACTTGTACTCGTAATGTCGAGAGCGACGATTAACTGTACATCTTTCGAAAGCCGTCTGTGTCGGTCAAAAACAAGTCGTTTCAGGCTCTTTCCAAGGTATAAGGGATTTCTCAAGTCACGCACAAGCATACATTTTCATTATCACTTTATGCGTTTGGTCGTTTACTAGTCGATAGTTATGAATATTACATTATTTGTGATAATAAAACTTAGTAGACTGCCAAATAACATTGTAAATTTAATAAAAGTTCATGCGATTACACGTATTTTCCCCATTATATAAATTGTAATATAAATAGTAAAGAAAATGGCTGTGTTGAGAAAAAAAAAACAGATGAAGGGGACTCGATCCAGTGATTAGGGGCTTGAACACTAACCACACGGCTGCCGCAGCTTCATGGTAAAAATGGCCACGCACAGGTATATATTTGACGACCGAAATTATCTTGCGATTTTCTTAATAACGCTACTGCTTACACGTTTTGTTGTCCTAATGGAGTACCACGAGTGTACGAAGTTTGCAGTAAATCCGCGTTCCAAACGTCGTGGCCTCCCCTTGTTAGTGTGGTAAATGTGTTTGACAGCGTCTATATTGTTTGAGGCGATGTTATTTCAGACGTGTACGCAGTCACTGTTGACTACTTCTAGCCGTTTTAAAACATGAACTATATTCGTTAATTGCGAATATGGTACCACAAAAGCTGTACAATTTACTGGAAACATATAGAAATTGGTGCTGGACTGGGACTCAGATCCCGCTAGTCACTTTGGTTATTCAAGCACGCCTCCCACACTGACTCAAATGTCGATATGTCCCAGTATCTGCTTCCCATAGTGGTCACAAAATTACGTGGTTCGTGCGCTGTTTTCCTTGGCTTTGTCTGTACAATTCGATGCAATGTTCTTTCGAACATGCATGCTTACGCTGCTGATGATTTATAGCAGTATTATATCATGAAAAATACTCTCTAACTGCAAATATAGTGACACAACAGTTGTACAATTTATTGGAAACATATCAAACTTTGTGATGGAGCCGGACTCGAACCAGGACATCCCGCTTTTCATGACCATCTTTTTGTCTACTTCAGCTGTCAGGGCACGCCTCCAGGACTGTTCCAGTGTCTGGTTTCCACAGTGCTCGCACTGGGAGAGGCTTTTTCGCTCGTCAGTTTGCCTTGACATTTAGCTTGAAATACATTTGTGCAATATCTGTATTGCACTGTGTCTTTATATTTCAATGCAATGTTTCATCTAACATGCATGTATGCATGTAGACGCTGCTGGCGGTTTATTGTCGTATTAAATCATAGGGTATATCCTTTTTCAACCATGAAGTACACTCGCTAGTGGGGAATATGGTACCACAACAGCTATACAATTTATAGGAAACCTATGAAAATTTTTGCCGGAAGTGGACTCGAACCCGGATTTTCCACTTGCTGCCAGCGGTTACCTTAACATCTGCGGCTATCTGAGCATTCCTTCAGGACCAGTTCAAATCAGAACATTTCCAAGTGTCTGCTTCCTACAGTACTCGCACAACTGTGTAATTCACTTACACAGAGAGACTTATTTTCTTCGTCAGATTGCCTTGGGTTTTGGCGCCAAATACATTAGTGTAGTGTCTGTATTCGATAGTTTCTGTATAGTGCTATGAACTGTTTCCTCGGACACTCATCCATGCATACATCCATATTCCTTCACTGCATCGAACTATAGCGAAGCTGTCGTAAACAGATATTGGAAGTATTTCAAGCCAAAACTAATGAGAAAATTACATAAATTTATCACTGTGCGCTAACCACGTAATTGGGTGAGCGCTATGGGTGTAAGACAATGATAAGTCTTTCGCCCTTACTGTTCAGTTTACACATCGAAGAAGCAATCATGCAAGTGAAAGAGAAGTTCAAAAATGAAATTAAAATTCAAGATGAAAGGATATCAATGATAAGATTTTCTCACGACATCGCCGTCCTCAGAAAAAGTGACGAAGAATTAAAGGATCTGCTGAATGGAATGAACATTCTAATGAGTACAGAATATGGACTGAGACTAAATCGAAGAAAGAAGAAAGTGATATGAGAAGTAACAGAAATGAGAACAGCGAGAAACTTAACATTAGGATTTAATATCACGAAGTAGATTAAGTTAAGGAATTCTACTACCTAAGCAGCAAACTAATACATGAAAGACAGAGCAAGCAGGACATAAAAGCCGACTAGCACTGGCCAAAAGGCATTCCTGACCAAGAGACGTCTACTAGTATGAGATATATGCCTTAATTTGAGAAAGAAATATCTGAGAATGTACGTTTGCAGAACAGAATTGTATGGTAGTGAAACGTGGACTGTGAAAAAACCGGAACAGAAGAGTTAGAAGCATTTGAGATTTGGTGCTATGAAAAAAAAGACAATGTTGAAAAGCAGGTGAACTGATAAGGTAAACAATGAGGAAGTTCTCTGCAGACTGGGAGACGAAAAGAACTTATGGAAAACAGTGATAAGAAGAAGGGAGGGGGATGACAGAACATCTGCTAAGACATCAGGTAAAAGCTGCCATGAAACTAGAGGGAGCCTTAGAGACTAAAGGCTGTAGAGGAAGACAGAAACTGAAATACATCTAGTAAATAATTGAGGACGATCGTTGCAAGTGCTACTCTGAGATGAAGAGGTTGTCACACGAGAGCAAAGCGTGGCGGGTTGCGTCAAACCTGTTAAAAAGAAATGGGGGTGTATCAGACACTGGAACGTACGGAAATTTTTTACGTTCCTGGAGGCGTGGTCCGATAGCCTAAGTTGTTAAGGGAACCGCTGGCAGCAAGTGGGACATCCGGTTTGAAGTCCCGCTGTGGTACTAATTTTCATATGTTTCCAGGAAATTGTATAGCTGTTACATTTACCGAAAGTATTTCATGGTCTATGTCCTGGCTCGTATCTTGGACTTTGCCAGAAACTTTTTTAGCATCGTGGATTTTGAACACAGCAACGCACGTGGGCCGAGGCACCCGTTAGTTGGGCTCATACTGGTTTTTACCAGCCATAATAGTGGCCTTGTCAGAGCATTTTTCTTCGATTTTCATTTTTACAGTGTCATGTTTTCCTCTTATACGGATTGGTAGAATTGGCTACGGCACAGGTGCTTAGATAAAGCTATTTCTGATCTATAAATGAAGGGGTTTCAAATAATTTTTTGGTGGTTCGCTTCGCTATACTGGTGGTACATTAATGTACTTTAATGTATGTTTGTGAAATGAACTTGACATAAGTATCGTTGGAGGCATCGACCTGAATCGTCTGTCACACCAACAAAGTTTTAACCCATTCGTAACGTCGCATAACCTCAATTGTAACGTGAGCATACACACTAAAAAATGTTCTAATGTGTGTGAAATCATATGGGACTTAACTGCTAAGGTCATCAATCCATAAGCTTACACACTACTTAACCTAAATTATCCTTAGGACAAACACACACACCCATTCCCGAGGCAGGACTCGAACCTCTGCCGGGTACACACTAAAGAAGTCTTATGAGTAGGATGTATAATATGTAGGACATGCTTTGTCTGTACCTGTTGTTGTTGTGGTCTTCAGTCCAGAGACTGGTTTGATGCAGCTCTCCATGCTACTCTATCCTGTGCAAGCATCTTCATCTCCCAGTACCTACTGCAACCTACATCCTTCTGAATCTGTTTAGTGTATTCATCTCTTGGTCTCCCTCTAAGATTTTTCCCTCTACGATGTCCTCCAATATTAAATTGGCGATCCCTTGATGCCTCAGAATATGCGCTACTAGCCGATCCCTTCTTCTAGTAAAGTAGTGCCACAAATTTCTCTTCTATCCTATTCTATTCAATACCTCCTCATTAGTTATGTGATCTACCCATCTAATCTTCAGCATTCTTCTGTAGCACCACATTTCGAAAGCTTCTATTCTCTTCTTGTCTAAACTATTTATCGTCCACGTTTCACTACTATACATGGTTACACTCCATACAAATACTTTCAGAAACGACTTCCTGGCACTTAAATCTACACTCGATGGTAACAAATTTCTCTTCTTCAGAAACACTTTCCTTGCCATTGCCAGTCTACATTTTATATCCTCTCTGCTTCGATCTTCATCAGTTATTTTACTCCACAAATAGCAAAACCCTTTTACTACTTTAAGTGTCTCATTTCCTAATGTAATTCCGGCAGCATCACCCGATTTAATTCGACTACATTCCATTATCCTCGTTTTGCTTTTGTTGATCTTCATCTTATATCCTCCTTTCAAGACACTGTCTATTCAGTTCAACTGCTCTTCCAGGTCCTTTGTTGACTCTGACAGAATTACAATGTCGTCGGCGAACCTCAAATTTTTTATTTCTTCTCCATGGATTTTAATTCCTACTCTGAATTTTTCCTTTGTTTCCTTTACTGCTTGCTCAATATACAGATTGAATGACACCGGGGATAGGCAACAACCCTGTCTCACTCCCTTCCCAACCACTGCTTCCCTTTCATGGCCATCGACTCTTATAACTGCCATCTGTTTTTTGTACAAATTGTAAATAGCCATTCGCTCCCTGTATTTTACCCCTGCCACCCTCAGAATTGGAAAGAGAGTATTCCTGTCAACATTGTCAAAAGCTTTCTCTAAGTCTACAAAGGCTAGAAACGTAGGTTTGTCTTTCCTTAATCTATTTTCTAAGATAAGTAGTAGGGTCAGTATTGCCTCACGTGTTCCATTATCTCTACGGAATCCAAACTGATCTTCACCGAGGTCGGCTTCTACCAGTTTTTCCATTCGTCTGTAAAGAATTAGTGTTAGTATTTTGCAGCCGTGACTTATTAAACTGATAGTTCGGTAATTTTCACATCTGTCAACACCTGCTTTCTTTGTGATTGGAATTATTATATTTTTCTTGAAATCTGAGGGTATTTCGCTTGTCTCATACATCTTGCTCACTAGATGGTAGAGTTTTGTTAGGCCTGGCTCTCCTAAGGCTATCATTGGTTCTAATGGGATGTTGTCTACTCCCGGGGCCTTGTTTCGACTTAGGTCTTTCAGTGCTCTGTCAAACTCTTCACGCAGTATCGTACCTCCTATTTCATCTTCATCTACATTCTCTTCCATTTCTATAATATTGTCCTCAAGAACATCTCGCTTGTATAGACCCTCTATATACTCCTTCCGCCTTTCTACTTACCCTTCTTTGCCTAGTACTGGGTTTCCATCTGAGCTCTTCATATTCATGCAAGTAGTTCTCTTTTCTCCAAAAGTCTCTTTAATTTTCCTGTAGGCAGTATCCATCTTACCCCTAGTGATATACGGCTCTACATCCGTACATTCGTCCTCTAGCCATCCCTGCATAGCCATTTTGCACTTCCTGTCGATTTCATTTTTGAGACGCTTGTATTCCTTTTGGCCTGCTTCATTTACTGCATTTTTTTAATTTCTCCTTTCATCAATTAAATTCAATAATTCTTCTGTTACCCAAAGATTTCTACTAACCCTCGTTTTTTTTTACCTACTTGATCCTATGCTACCTTCACTATTGTGTCTCTCAAAGCTGCCCATTCTTCTTCTACTATATTTCTTTCCCCCATTCTTGTCAATCGTTCCCTAATGCTCTCCCCTGCTCTACAACATCTGGTTCTTTCAGTTTATCCAGGTCCTATCTCCTCAATTTACTACCTTTTTTCAGTTTCTTCAGTTTTAATCTACAGTTCATAACCAATGGATTGCCCCTGGAAATGTCTTACAATTTAAAACCTGGTTCCTGAATCTCTGTCTTATCATTATATAATCTATCTGATACCTTCCAGTATCACCAGGGCTTTTTCCACGTGTACAATCTTCTTTCATGATTCTTGAACCAAGTGTTAGCTATTATTAAGTTATGCTCTGTGCAAAATTTTACCAGGCGGTTTCCTCTTTCATTCCTTACTCCCAATCCATAATCAACTACTACGTTTCCTTCTCTTCGTTTTCCTACTGTCGAGTTTCAGTCACCCATGACCATTAAATTTTCGGCTTCCTTCACTATCTGAATAATTTCTTTTATGTCATCATGCATTTCATCAATCTCTTCATCATCTGCGGAGCTAGTTGGCATATAAACTTGTACTACTGTGGTAGGCGTGGGCTTCCTATCTATCTTGGCCACAATAATGCGTTCACTATGCTGTTTGTAGAAGCTTACCCGCATTCCCTTTTTCCTATTCATTATAAAACCTACTCCTACATTACTCCTATTTGATTTTGTATTTATAACTCTGTATTCACCTAACCAGAAGTCTTGTTCCTCCTGCCACCGAACGTCACTGATTCCCACTTTATCTAACTTTAATCTATCAATTTCCCTTTTAAATTTTCTAAGCTACGTGCCCGATTAAGGGATCTGACATTCCACGGTCCGATCCGTAGAACGCCAGTTTTCTATCCATACAGTAAAGTTGCATGCCCTTGCTTTCAGCCGTTCGCAGTACCAGCACAGCAAGGCCGTTTTGGTTAGTGTTACAAGACCAGATCAGTCAATCATCCAGACTGTTGCACCCCTGCAACTACTGAAAAGGCTGCTGCCCCTCTTCTGTACCTAAATAAGCTAAAAAAGAACCTCTGGTAGATATATATTTAATCTTTCTACTTGTATACCAATCTGTCATTTTAGCTCCAACACGTAAAGTACTGTAAAAATAATGCAAACTCCTATCAAGACATATTTCTATCAATACATACATTATTACAGCGAGAGCACAAAACCATGAGTCCTGATGCTGAGACTTACATGGAGAGGAGCTCAGGCTTGAAATTGTGCAGAAGTTGGCTCAATTTCTCTACTAATTCAGGCAACATGAAACGCCTTTGCGTAGAGTTAGGGTGATACGTTGTTTTATTTGAGTTGCACCGAACTGCGGAAATCTGAGTGAAGATTGAGCCGATTATTTGAAATCTGTTTCTCATTTTCGTGAGTAATGATAATGACTGAGGAGATCGAGGCACTGACGCCTAACTCATTTCATTTTGCTTTTTTTTTAAGTCCAAATATCCAGTTGTATATCTCGTTGTTTAACTAGTTGCACGTCTCTGCAGAAGAAATGGATGAGCCACGCATCAGGCAGGTTGGAAAGCCGTTTGTGGGCAGCAGGCGTGGTCTCAGGAATGGGGCGATTTCCTAAGGGAGTTTCACTTGTGGAGAGAGCAGTGACCTGATAGCTTATCGGCAGTTGGGGTCTGCCCGTCTCGCCGTTTTGTCATGACGGCGCCGAGCAGACTCGCGAACTCCATCCGTAGTGAAAGGCCGACTTTCAATAAGTCTCGGTTAGGGTACAATGTTGTCCATCCAGTCATTGTGAAATAAGTTACTTCATGAACTGCTATTGCTGTTGAAAAGAACCTCATGGCGGGGCAGTTCTCCAACAGACCTTCCGAAAAATCTGGACGAAGTCGTCCTGGGAAACTGATAGTGATCTCGTTGCTTTCATGTGGTAAAGTTAAGTGACAGTTACTCATTCTTTGTGGGGGAAAAATCGCGTCATCGAGACACGACAACACACGCATAACTGTGGAAAGATCCTTAGAGGGCGGCTTGAAAAATATCTACTAGGTGGGATGTTAAAGCTGCTTATCTAAGATTTCATTGGACAATCTTTGGGCGAGTTTTCCCGTTTGTGGAGTGTAGTTTGTGTGGGCTATTGAGGGAGACTATGTGCTAGGGAGAAATGTAAAGTGTACGTGGGACGCGAAGAACGGCCCTGGATCGGAAAACGCGGAATAGTGGCAAGGACTTGCGTTTGAAAATCGTCTCTTCAGTCCATGACTGATGAGTCGCTGCTGCCAGCAGGTTGCAGCGGATGTAGATCTTGTCGCTCTGCACCGTTGATGCTGGTGAGAATAACATGCAGTGTTGGCTGTTACTTGAGGAGAATGGTTAACTGTTTTCGATTCGTTTCTTTTAAACACGATTAGACAAGGCGACTTGATATTTCGTCTTGTAGCAAAGGACTCATCCATGACCGAGCTGATTCAGGATACTTGCATGTGGAACAAATACTTTGTTTCCTGGTACGATCGAAGCAGTCATTATGTAGCAACAGCAAGTGTGCATTTCAGACAGACAATCTGTTGAGATGATTATCACTCTTACCTTATCCGTTCCTTGCGGGCTGTAAAGCAGATGTAAGACTGATTTAAGTTTCTCCCATGTTCATGGGTTGTATTTACTTCTGATTTGTATTTTATTAATTGAGCCTATATTACCAGTTCAGCAAACCTACCCTACTTAGAGTTTATATGAAGTGATACCCAGATATTTTACCTCATAATGCATTCCATTGCGTCACAATTACATTTGCGTATACGAGTTAATGGGAACTGTACTATCTCGCAGTCGATAAAGCAAGAAAACATCAAAGCGAGCAGACGGTAAATTAGTGCAGGTCATAAGTACACAAAACGTAAATCGCTCTTGAACATCAATTAATACTTTGAAGCCAGGCTAAACCTTGGCAGTGGCCACACAACACAAAATATTCAACACGTATGTAATAATCCGATCCCTCAACAGGCGAACAAATGCAAGTAACAGTATACATGGCGAGTCAGGCAATATTACCATTAGAAACCACCTCCCCCCACCCCGAAACCATGACAAACACTGAATAACCAATTCCGCAGACCGAAAGTGAGGAAAGGAAACATTGTAACTGGTTAATACAAATCCTTGAGAAATACTCGGAAGTCTGATTTTCGACACATACTAATGTTTTTTTTAATGGAAACCTGTTATTATGTTTAACACAACTGAAAATAGAAACAAATATTTATTTATTTTTATTTATTTATTTATTGATTTATTTAACCTGGCAAGATTAGGGCCATCAGGCCCTCTCTTACATCTAACCAGGCATTCTACTTATTTTACATTCATATGTTTTAGTAGGCATGTTAAACTACATCTAGTACAAAAAGTGAAATAAACAATTTGAAAGGTACACCTGGAAAAATACATACATATAGAGTTTATATTCTTAGGTCACATGTACTGTTATAATTAGACATTATTGAAGAGACAGATTTTAGATAGGAGTGCTGGCAGCAGGGAGTAGAGGGAGACTCATGGTGAAGGGAGGAGAAGAATAGAGACATGATGAAACATAATTAAGGAAATATAAAGGAAAAGAAGATTGCGTGGCTAATAGAGATAGATGAAGAGGAAGGCATCTCAGGAGCAAGATAGGAGACGCTAGCTTTGCTATTTGACAGATGAAGGGATTGTCCTTGTACATTAATTTTGTGGATAACTTTGTGAGGATGATAGTAGGAAATGCTTCAACTTCTTCTTAAAAGCAGCAGGAGATCGAATTTTGCGCAAGGTAAGGGGCAGTTTGTTCCAGAGGTGGACAGCGGCAACTGAGAAGGAGTTTGCAAAAGTTTTTGTTTTGTGAGTGGGCACAGTTAGGATACTAAATAAGAGTGACCTCGTGTTTCGATTATGATGACATGACAGGTTTTTAATCTCTGAAGCAAGGTACTGGGGTGCTTGCGCGACGAGGAGTCGGTGGAGTAGACACAGAGTGTGGTAGTCATGCAATTTGTCCGGCCGCAGCCACCCTAGCTCGGAGTATGAAGCACTAACATGATCATATCGGCGAATGTTGCAGGTGTAACGCACACAGGCATTCATGGTTAGCTCTAGCCGTCTTTTGTTTTCACTACTCATGCCTTGTTGAATCACATCACAATAGTGGAGGTTCGGTAGAACGAGTGCTTGCACAAGCTGGCGTTTCAGGTCCTGTGGAAATATGTTCCGAAACTTTTTGAGAGCATAGAGACAAGCAGATGTCTTTCGGCACACTGCGACTGCATTCTCCGCCCAGTTGAGATGCTCATCCAAAGTTACACCCCAGTTCTTCACTGTTTTCTGATATGGTATTGGAGTACCGTCGAGCAGAATAGGAGGTAGCCGTTCGCGGAAATCTGAACTTATTAATTTCTGATGGGCTATTAAGATTACTTGCGTCTTTTTTGCATATAGTTTAAGCCCCAGGTTTTTCGCCCATGTCACTACTGAAGACAGATCACCATTCATCTGAGCGATTGCAGTGTTTACATCTTCAGGTCTGACGCTTAGGTAGAGCTGGAGGTCGTCGGCATAGAAATGATATTTACAGGAGGACAGAACCGACGAAATATCGTTGACATATAAAGAAAACAAAAGTGGTCCTAAGACTGATCCTTGTGGCACTCCCGAGGAAACAAGTTTCCAGGAAGATTTTTCATTTACGCAGACAACACATTGCCGTCTGTCTTTTAAGTAGCTTTCAAACCATCTCATTGCACTATCAGAGAAATTAAGCTGTTGCATTTTTCTGAGCAATATGTCAAAGTTAACAGTGTCAAAAGCTTTGCTGAAGTCCAGTAGCGTCAATATTGTTGCCTTTCGATTGTCGATGGCATATTTGAGGTCATCAGTTACTTGAATTAGAGCAGTGTTTGTGCTGTGATGTTTACGGAAACCGGATTGAAATTTGTCATATAGGCTGAATTAATGCAAGTGTTCAGTGATTTGGTCATGAACAATATATTCAAGTACTTTGGAAACAGCAGGCAGTATGCTAATTGGTCGGTAATCACTAGGCAGTTGCGGGTTTTCGATCTTAGGGATGGGTCGAATTAGGCTTCTTTTCCATGCAGTGGGATATATTCCGTTCACGAGGGAAAAATTAAATATGTCAGTTAAGACAGGTACGAAGATATCGGCAACATTCTTAATCATGGTTATACCGATACTGTCGTTGCCTATTGCATCAGAAGAGATTCTCATTATTGCTTTTCTTGCCGTATTTGTTGTTACATGTTTTAGATGGAAGATATCGTTGTTAGTTATCCTGTTTGGGGATTCTTGTGGACGGTAATTATCAGCTGTGCTGGTATTCAGAGGTGCAGAGAAGATTTCATTTAATTCGTTAGCTGACACATGAAAAGTAGTTTCCGATTTTGCCCTTCCGACCCCAAAGCTACGGAGATTCTTCCATAGAGTCGTGGGCGTCAGATCGCTGCATACAAGGGAGCGAGCGTGCCTGATTTTAGCATTGCGAATGCATTGTTTCACTCTGTTTCGTAGCTTTCTATGTTCTTCGAAACGCTCGGGTTTCGGATCTGCCTTGAAACGCCTGTGGGCAGCATCCCTATTAGTCATCATTTGACGTAATTCAGCTGTCAGCCATGGAGCAGGAGATTTTCTTACATGGATTGTGGGCACAGGTGCATGTTTGTCATAGAGGGCAGTGAGTTTATCACCAAGTTCATTAATTTTGCCGTCGATTGTGGGTTTTCTGATTATTTGATGCCATGAGATTTCTGAGCAATCGGCTGTTAGAGCGTCAAGGTCAATACGTTTCATGTTCCTACAAGTTATGTAACGCGATTTGATCCTTGGGGGCTGCACAGAGTAGGCCAGGAATATTACATCATGTGCTGAGAGGCCAGGGGCCGATGTTTGACCAACATCTCTTACTTTGTCAGTCTGTTTCGTTGCGATTACGTCTATAAGAGTATGACTGTGTGCCGTATGGTGTGTAGGTTGTAATGGAAGAATGTTCATGCTATTGCGACTAAACAGTCTTCTTAGGTTTATTGCGGAGGGAGTGTCTCTTAGCAGGTCTATGTTCAAGTCACCCATTACGATGACATGTTCGTATAGACACTGAAGTGAATGTAATTCCGACTGGAAGGAACTCATTGAGCTTATTTTTGGCGGCTTGTACACGACGCCAGTCAAGAATTTCCGACTTTGTATATTTATTTCAATGAACATGAATTCAGCCTCTTTTTCTTCAGCAGGATTTGACGTACATAAGACTTTCGCTTTGAGATCTGTTCGTATATACGCGCCGACCCCGCCACCTCGCTTTTTTGATCTGTCTGCCCTAAGAAATGTGTACCCTGGGAGAATAATAGATGCAGAGGATATGTGTGGTTTCAACCACGTTTCGGATAAGAGGATTACGTGGTAGTTTAGTTGGTTGAAGAGGAGGCTAAGTTCTTCGTAATGCGCAGGTAAAGACTGGATGTTGCAGTGAGCTGCTAAAAGCTCTGACGCGTTCTGCTGAGCAGCCTGGAGTAGGGTGGCAGACTGGTTTGTCGCTTTGTTAGGCACTACCTGCCGCGAGGGGCACTGGCCGCTGCTTCCGCCAAGTGACATAACACAGGGGTGTCCGAGATTTTGCACGCCCTGTTTGTGACACCACGAGTGCCGAAACAAAGGCGACTGCTAAAGATTTCCTGAGGTGGCGGGAGTATAGAAAATGGATTAGTGGTATTCGGTGCAAGGAGAATATGACCAAAATAGTGACGGCTGTGTGTCACTGTGTATCCTCTGTCGTAAGAGGAGAAATGTAATTAGCGTATTTGAAACAGCTTAGGGTGGAAATAAGGGAGAAGGGAGTGATTTAAGAGGCCGATGCTGCCAGCAGAGAGAAGTAAGCTTAATAATTAATAGATTTTCGTAGGAAGCTAGAATTAAATTTAAATTTACTAAAGAGATGGGTGATTAATGAACTAAAGGAGAGACTAATAATTGCAATAGAACTATTTCAGAACGGAAGAGAATAAACTGAGAAAATGAAAAAAGTATTAGCAGTAACTAAAATTAAGTAATGGTTAGAGCTACAGACACAAAAAAATAGTGAAAAGTTAATACAGTTACAAAAACAATTAGTTGAAGGTACAAATATGGGTATAATTAAAAAATTAATAAAATTACAAGACTATATCTGAGTATTGGGGCTGTTACAATTGCAAATGGTGTTAAGTTTGCACTTTTGGCTCGAGTAGCTTCACTTAATACTATTCAGTTCTGTCATGTTTGTGACTGTCTTCTTTCCAGCTGCTGTCTTAATGATTACTCTGCCATCCTGAGTCCACACATTCTGAAGACCGAAATGGGATATGGCTCTGTTTAAAATCTTTAGCCGTTCGTGTGTCAGATCTTCCCTTATTGTAAGCCCTGTCCTTATTAACTTCTTCTTCTGGGTAAAGATCTCTGCCCTTTTTCGGTACGAGACAAATTTAATTATTATTGGACGAGGTTTGATGGCACCTGGTAGTTTTCGTCCCACCCGATGGCTCCTGTCAATTTCTGCCTCGGTCACTTCAACGCCTAATTTTTCACGCGCAACCTGTATAAGCAGGTTGTCCGTGTCTTCTTCCTTATTTTCTACTACTCCAAACAATCGTAGACTATTTCGCCTTTGGTACTGATCTAGTTCGTCAGTTGCGGCAGATAGTTTCACTTCCAACTCTCGTGCCTTTTTCTCGTATTCAGACACAGACTTTTTTAGTGCTGTAATTATGGCAGTATTGGCCTCAACAGTTTCACGCATTTTGGCCAATACTGCTGCCGTTACAGTATCTGATATAGTGCGTGCTATCAGATCGAGATTGTTTTTATCGCGAAGCGCAGCGTTTACCTCAGAGCGGAACAGCTCCGCTATACCGGGAGCCGCGGCCGCACCTTCCGCCAAGAGCGGGCCCGCCGCACCTGCTGCTTCCCCGCTGCTGGACGCGCTGCTGTTCACTCTTCTGTTTACCATTTTCTCGAAGATATTGGCGGAGCACAGAAAAAAATAGCACTACTGCACAGAACACTGTTGTTTTCACGATTACCACTTGTACTAGACAACACCACCTGCGAGAACACCTTCGAATTCAACTAAATTTCGCGAGCCGAACTTAACACGTGTTACACTGCAGCCGCCGTTTCATACATTCCAAAATGTTAAGTACATCGAGGTAATCTGCTGATGCTTGAACTGTTCAGTCTTGTGTTGTAACTAACAAGATCTGTAGGGGTATGTTTACGGAGTATACGTTGTTTACGGGTTTGGCTGTTTCCGTGTCTGCATGTAGAGCTTGCTGAGTTAGTCCTAGTACTCGGTATAACTGTAGTACAAGTGAGAACAGAAGTACGCGCAATAGAGACGTGAGAAGGTCGCAAATACAACAGTGTGTACAGTGTTGTAAGAACTGTGAAAATGGTTTATTCTAACTCTGAAAAGGCAGAGATGATACTCATCTATGGCGAGTGCAGACAAAATGCAGCTGCAGGCTGCAGGTTGTGTGCAGAAAGGTAACCGGACAGAGATCTTCCAATGCGCCGCACATTTGAAAACATCTACAAACAATTGTATACAACAGATACAGTCGTAACACGCGAACAGATCCGTAACAAACCCATCACAGGAGAAGCAGGTGCTGTTGGTGTGTTAGCTTGTGTTGCCATAAACACACACATGACTTCACATGACATCACTAGAGGCAGTGCAGTGATTCAAAGTAGGGTAATGCGCATACTTCATCGTGACAAATTTCACCTGTATCATGCGTCGCTGCAGCAGCAACTACATGGAGATGACTTTAATATTCGAGTGTATTTCTGTCAATGGGTATTAACAGAGGATGCGTTGCAGTTCTCCCTGCTTACCAATGAAGCAGATTTCACAAACCACGGTGCAGTGAATTTACGAAACATGCATTACTGGTTCGACAGGTAGAGCGACAGCGACCGTGGAAAGTAAACTTATGGTGCGGGGTTATTGGTGACCATCTTATTGGTCCTCACCTCATTGAAGACACTCAAACAGATGCAAAATACATGGAGCTTCTACAAAATGATAAAGGGAGTATTACAAGAGATACGATCATATCTTGTACATACGTAAGGGTGAAGATAGTAATACTTGGCAGGTATTCTTGCCCACCAAATACGTCACGGAAATTATAGACTACTACCATTTGGCGTATGGTCACTGTAGACAGAAGAAATGTACGGAAAATCTGCGTGAAGTTGTGCATTTTAACAACATGTTAGAACGCGTTACTGACAGAGTGAAAACTTGCGATTTATGTCAGAAAGTGAAGGTTACCAACTGTACGAGTCGTGGTCCTATGCAAAGTATAAGGCCTAACGACACCTTTGAATTACTACGCGTAGACTTGTACGGACCTTTACCCAAGTCATCAGGAAACTTTGCTTACATTCTAGTAGTGCTAGAAGCTTTTTCCAAGTTCATGAAACTATACCCGATTAGGAGAGCTACAGCCAAAGTGGTCTATAGCAAGCTTGTGAACGATTATTTTGTTTATAGTGGTAAGCCCAAGGCGATTCTATCAGACAATGGGGCACAATTTACTTCTAAGTTGTGGAATGAAGGCATGGCAAGCAATGGGGTCAAAGTGATCCATATTTCAGCTTACTGTCCGTCTGGAAATCCCGCTGAGAGGTATTTGCGCGAGCTAGGCCGACATTGCCGTACCTATTGCCACCACAACCATAGGGCATGGGGCAAATATGTAGCATAATTTGAGAGAATTATGAAAACCTTGAGACATGAATCTAAGGGATTTTCTCCAGAAGTAAAAGTTTAGTGGAAGAGGTAATCAAATTCCCTCCACGGATTGACATTAGTATTGGTGTGAAAAAAGATCGTTTGCGAGATATAATGAAGCCAAAAGCCGATGCTGTCACACGTCGTCATGACGCTAAAGCGCGTTTTGCTAAGTTTGCAATCGGATACTTAGTACTTGTAAGAGGTCGTGAGAAATCGAGCGAGATAGACAATGAAGTCTCTAAATTACGAGTTTGTTTGTAATGGGCCATATAAAGTCATTGGTATACCTCACCCAAATGCTTATTGCTTAGAGTATTCAAGCTCTGGAAAACTATTTGGTATACTGAACATTGTAGGCTTAAAATTGTACCAACCACAGAATGGGTCATTTGTACAGTATGTAAATATAGAGTCTAAGATTTAAGGATTTGCCACATTGCCATGCTTTTGCCTGACACAGTGGTCATTAAAGAAGTTGTAATTAACAAGTAATTAATTTTGATTAAATGATTTAAGAGTAACTGATTATTAATCAATTGAAAAATCCAAGCTGCTGGTTTAAGATTTTAGCTGAGTCACAATAGATTAAGGAATGAAAATATGATTTTGTAACTAGCTGTAAGATATCATGAATATGTGTTTACTAGTCATTGCCGATGTACGAGGCCTGTTCAGAAAGTAAGCTCCGATTGATTGCCAAATTGAAACCACAGTGAACATCAGAAATGTTTTACTTGTAACAATTAGCTACACCTTTCAGCTACTTCTCTACGTAGTCGCCGTTCTGACTTAGACTTTTGTCATAGCGTTGTACCAACTTTTCAATAGCCTCATCATAGAAGGCAGCCGCCAGTGCTTTCCGCCAATTCTCCACGCTGGCCTACACCTCGTTGCCTGTGTCAAAATGTTGTCTACAAAGACAGCGGTTCATGTGACCAGAGATGAAACTCAGGGGGAGACAATTGCGGACTGTATTGTGGGTAATCTCACATTTCCATTTGAAAACAATGCAGGAGCATCTTCATTGCCCCTGCAGAATGCGGCTGAGAATTGTCTTGAAGAAGAAACAGCACGACAGTTATGTAATGTTAGCTGCATAGCTTCAGGCGAAATTTCTCACCAGGCCCTCGTACTTGGCGGCAGACACTATTTTCTAGACATCTTTACGCACTCACTGCGAGCTCAGAAATGAGAAGAGCGACGTGATGCTGACTGGGGTTATACTAGAGACACTACCCAACACATCTGTGCAAAGCTTTATCGGATTTTCATAGTCGTTTCCATTTCGCGACCGATCGGAGCTTACTTTCTGAACGCCCCTCGTACTTAGACGCTGTTTTAAGTTTCAGGCTAGTACATGCGTGTGATGAAGGACAGTGTTGAGTTAGCCACTGTAATAGTGTTGATGGACTCCTTGAGATTACTCGGGAGTGAGTTTTCCCGAAAGAATTCAGTGAAACGGACGTTCTGGAAATGCTGTTACACAGGCGAGTGAGATCAAGCGTGCCGCACAGGCGGGCGCAACAATACTGGCGAGGCGGAGCCGCTGTCGGACCTTGTGCCGCTGTCGGCATTCTTTGTACTTGCGAGTACCGAAGGCGGAGTTGTGTTTCTTCCCGGACAGCTGACCCGAAAGAATTCTGCTGTCAATATTTATGTTTTTTTCGATCTGCTTAATATTATTATCTTGTTTAGCGTTAAGTGGACGCTCATGGCGAGAGTATTAATTATGAAAAGGTTATATAAAATGTGTATTCTATGTAATTAATTATTAATTTGCGTATTCTGATCTACCTGTTTTTATGACCATGTACTCTGATTAATTTTGTAAATAGTATTCCATTTCTTGATACTGTTAGGAATTTTGCTGATTTTAAAATATCTAAACCATTTTCTGTGTTTTCTATGAATTTTAATATGTTGGCAACCTGTTTTGATTTGTGCAAGATGACAGAGTGAAATAAGATTAAAAGTGTCTCCACTCAATTATTATGGTCTAAAAATTGATTTATGGTTAATTAGCCTAATGCTAAATTTTCTTGATGTTTTGAGTATATGCATTTCCGCTGTGTTTTTTTTTTGTGGGGGCGGGGGACATTTTCTGAGTCTGTTTAGGTTACACGAACATCCTCAGACAATGTGGGGCACGTGTAACGCAGGAAATGCATATCCTCCTATTTCCATCTATTGAATTATAAATTATTTCCTTAATTTGTTACCTGAAGATATGACATTTCTAAGTCTTTATATGTTTTAATTGTTTTACATTTTGTATTGTGTGTGTGTGTGTGTGTGTGTGTGTGTGTGTGTGTGTGTGTGTGTGTGTGCATGTATGTCGATGTATAATTGGTTAGTTTTGTAAATACTATTTGTATTTTTACGCTGGGTCTTGCCTATGGAAAACTACGCTATCGAACGATTACATCGATAGATCGTGTGGAGAACCAAAGTGTTCAGGATCTTTCGTAGTGTTGGCTCTACCGCGTGGAGCGCGGGCAGAGCAGAGTCCGACTGGAGGAGGGTGGTGGAGCAGGTGTGTTGTGTGACGCTCCGGCGAGTTGCCGCGCTTTCGGGGTTTGGCAGCATGTTATTGCGCTCGACTTGCTATCATAGTTTCTGACACGGTGTCGCGAACGGGAAGCATTATCTGGCGCTCATCAAGAGCCCGTTTCGCCTGGTGACCGTGTCCAGAAGCAGGCGCGCCAACATCCAGCTTCTGCAACTGCGACAGCCGACAGTAAGTGATTGTCGCCACCTCCTCGATCGACGACTTCAAACCTTTAATCAACCAACAAGGAAGACTTAAAGCACGTAAAGTTTTAGAACTGTATGGCAGCCCTCAGCTTTTCAAACTGTTCAATTTGCATCACAAAAATGCAGAAACTTAGCTTGAACCTTTGTTGCTCACTGTCCAATTGCATTACCAAGCAGGGTCCCTTCCTTTTCTGGAATGAACCCGAGTGTCGTTGAAATTGAAACGCCAGCATTAAAGTAATATCATTCCATTTCGATGCTTTAATTTCAAAGTTCAGTTAAAATATTCGTAGCTGGCTACAATAACCAAATATTTAGATTACAAAAGGAAAAATTAAGAGTGAGAATTTTGTTACCATATTTTAGCTTACCAGTGACTGCAGCTCTACTTGGTACATACTAAATTTTACTATTGTTAATTATTCAAAATCATTTAATTCAGGTTCAAAGTTAACTCTCTTATTTCTAAATTACGTAGATTCAAGTTGCTTTTGAGATGATTGTTGAGGTTGCCCATGACTAGCCTTATTTTATTTTATTTCGTAGTGCTTCAGAAGCAAAATCACTATTAATTTCAGTCACTAAATTAACTTTCAATTTCCCTGTTTTATTAATTATTTTGTAAATTAAGTCAGAGTGTAGCGAAATTTATTACTTCTGACAAACATTAAGTTTTCACACAACACGTGTCAACCTTCAGTTGCCACGCTTTAAGTGGTTGTTATGTGTGCATTAAGCTTTCTTTTTCAGTTAGTATAGTAGCTGTCCATAGGACTGGCGACCATAATTTTCCCAGATCTGAAATATGTAATTAACACCAGTTAATTGCTAACGTAATGACCGCACATTTACTTTCCTCAATAACTTTACCCTTCTTCAAAATGAGTTTCCACCAATTTCATTTGCATTTTTCCTTTCATTTCAGATGTAACCCAGCCTCCCTCTTTACCGACAGATTAACTTCGGTGACGATTGCTTTTCCCAAATTTCCATTAGGTACAAGCGGTTTAATTTTTCGCTGTCATTAAGGTCGATAAGTGATGCGGAGGTAACACTACAACCCTTAAAACTGTACCCGCAGCAGCTGTGCAGCAGATTCTTCCTGACTCCATCTCCTGGCGTAGCCTGCCAATGACACGTCCTCCGCTATCAAGTCAATGCGTGGCCCCAGGGACGTTCCAAAGGACTCCCTGCAGCTTCCACAGCAGCGTCGGCGCTGGTCTCCAGGCGATACTGTCACTTACTCATCATACTACTGACTGACCTCACCAATCGTGCGCTCTCTTAACTGTGCGACGACAGCACTCGCGGTTGTCACATTGAAATGCATCAATACTGAGTTAAAAACGATCATCGAAACCGATTCAGGAATTAGTGAACACAGGGTTGTCGTAGCGACATCGAATATTGTAATCCCCAAATCCCTGAAAAATAATCGAAAAATATACCTATTCAAAAAATCAGATAAAAATTCACTTCACGCCCTCCTGAGAGACAATCTCAACTCGTTCCAAATTAATAATATAAGTGTAGACCAGATGTAGCTCAAATTCAAAGAAATAGGACCGGCAGCAATTGAGAGATTTATACCTAATAAATTAACAAACGACGGAGGTGATCCTCGTTGGTACACAAAACGGCTTAGAACGCTGTAACAGAAACAATGAAACAAACATGCCAAATTTAAACAGACGCAAAATCCCCAAGATTGGTGATATTTTACACAAGGTCGAAATTTACCGCGGACTTCAATGCGAGATGCCTATAACAGTTTCCACAACGAAACGTTGTCTCGAAACCTGGCAGAAAATCTAAAGAGATTCTGGTCGTATGTGAAGTATGTTAGCGGCAAGAAACAATCAATGCCTTCTCTGCACGATAGCAATGGAGATACTAACGAAGACAGTGCTGCCAAAGCAGAGTTACTAAACAGTCTTCCGAAATGCCTTCACAAAAGAAGTCGAAGTAAATATTCCAGAATTCGAATCAAGAACAGCTGCCAAATGTGTTAACGTAGAAGTAAATATCCTCGGAGTAGTGAAGCAGCTTAAATCACTTAATAAAAGCAAGTCTTCTGGTCCACAATATACACCAGTTAGGTTCCTTTCGGAGAATGCTGATGCATTAGCTCCATACTCAACAATCATATACAACCGTTCGCTCGACGAGAGATCTGTACCCAAAGACTGGAAAGTTGCACAGGTGACACCAATATTCAAGAAAGGTAGTATGAGTAATCCACTAAACTACAGGCCCATATCGTTAACGTTGATATGTAGCAGGATTTTGCAACGTATATTTTGTTCGAACATTATGAATTACCTCGAAGAAAACTGTCTATTGACACACAGTTAGAAAACACCGTTCCTCTGAAACTCAACTAGCTCTTTACTCACATGAAGTGTTGAGTGCTATTGACAAGGGATTTTAGATCGATTCCGTATATCTGGATTTCCGGAAGGCTTTTGACTCTGTACCACACAAGCGGCTCATAGTGAAATTGCGTGCTTATGGAATATCGTCTGATGTGTGACTGGATTTGTGATTTCTTGTAAGAGAGGTAATAGTTCGTGGTAATTGACGGAAAGTCATCGAGTAAAACAGAAGTGATTTCTGGCGTTCCCCAAGTATTATTTAAGGCCCTTTGCTGTTCCTTATCTATATAAACGATTTGGGAGACAATCTGAGCAGCCGTCTTCGGTTGTTTGCAAATGACGATGTCGTTTATCGACTAATAAAGTCATCAGAAGATCAAAGCAAACTGCAAAACGATTTTAAAAAAATATCTGAGTGGTGCCTAAAGTGGCAGTTGACCCTGAATAACAAAAAATGTGTATACTAAATTTGGGACTTGGCGTCAAGTTTGTGCCTGGGTGTCAAGGTGTGATCTCACATTCACATAGGTTTCACTTTTCATCACAAAGACTTGGATTTTTGCAAAATGTCCCATAGTCAAGCTCTGGTAGCACCAGCGTAACGTATCTAAGGAAATGATCGCTGGTGCTGGTGAATAAAGCCGCGCTCTTCAACACGCCACAACTCTTAGCCACTCAAGGAAATAAGAATATAGCCAGTTCGCACAAACATTGCAATTGACTTTGCGTTTCAAGTTGGAAACGTAACAGTTTGACAAGTGAAAAACGATAAGCGTAAGGCTCTACGCATGTGGCGCGAACCAATCCCAGCTCAGTAATCGCTGCCGGTCATGACGTCGAAACTCCCGCGTGCCGGCATTGTTCAGTGTGTACATAAGCAACGTGCGTCGTGTATGAATCCTACAGTACCTTTTTCTCGATGTGTTTTAGGAAATTCTGGTACTTGGAAAAGACCACAGAAAAGACATCATTCGCCTAGTGACAATTCTCTGCATCGAGGTGTGCCGCTGCCGGCCGGAGTGGCCGAGCGGTTCTAGGCGCTGCAGTCTGGAACCGCGCGACCGCTACGGTCGCAGGTTCGAATCCTCCCTAGGGCATGGATGTGTGTGATGTCGTTAGGTTAGTTAGGTTTAAGTAGTTCTAAGTTCTAGGGGACTGATGACCTCAGAAGTTTGCTCAGAGCCAAGCCAATTTGAGGTGTGCCGCTAAACAGCTTGGCACTGTGGTTACTAAGGAGAACTATTGAGTTTTACGAGTTGGAGAAAGAATGCGAAAGTATTCATGGTCAACCACCATTTTTTTCCGATAAAGTTGTGCAACGAACAACAAAAACTCTTGGAATTAGTAAGTAAGTGAATGTTATTGCAAAAGTTGCAAGATGTAGACTTGGGCCATAACGATTCCGTGCCGTCTGGATCAAGTAATATATCTTTAGTGACTCTTAGAAAGATGAAAAAGCATTCTGATCCTGATACCGACTTAGTTTATTTCCGAAATGACGCATTTCATAGGCATAGAGGCCTACAGGATGACGCAAATTAGTTACAAACTACGGTGTGCACACAATTTATTCAACATGTAAACGCCACTACAGAAATTCGGACTTAGGTTATGACTTGTTCGATATGCCCGCCATCATGGGCGCTCATGTGGCGCGAACGAATAGCGAAATTCTGCGTGATCCGTTGCAAACATCAGTGTTGTCGACGACCTCCAGAACGGCTGTTTTCAGCTCAGCAATGATTGTTGTGCATCTTGTCTTTAACATAGCACCAAAAAAGGAGTAGCATTTGCTTGGATCCGGAGGCTATGGCGGGAAATCGACGCTCATTCCAGTGGCCTGAAGGCCTCTGGGTACCCCAGAGCCAGAATACGGTCCCCAAGGTTTTCCTCCAGGACATCAAACACTCTTCTTCATCGACGGAGTCGAGCACCATTTTGCATGAACCACATCCTTCCGAAATCAGGATCACTTTGGATAATGGGGATGAAATCATCTTCCAAAACCGTCAAGTACCGTTCTGTACTTACCGTGGGATCAAGGAATATGGCGCCAATAATTCCGTGACTGGACAATGCGCACAACACAGTCACCCGTTGACGGTGAAGAGACTACTCGATGGCGAAATGCGGGTTCTCAAACCCCCAAATGCCTAAATTTTGCTTACTGATGAACCCATCCAAATGAAAGTAGGCTTCGTCACTAAACCAAACCGTGCATGCGCCTACTAATTCCCATCATGCCCCGCGACCAAATGTGCAATTTGAACGTCCTACCGCTAACCGTTCAGAAATTTTGACGATTTTATTTCTTATAGTTCAATAATTGTCATCCTCTATATGCATAATACAGCAGGGAAAAAGAATGGCTCTGAGCACTATGCGACTTAACGTCTGAGGTCATGAGTCGCCTAGAACTTAGAACTAATTAAATCTAACTAACCTAAGGACATCACACACATCCATGCCCGAGGCAGGATTCGAACCTGCGACCGTAGCGGTCACGCGGTTCAAGACTGAAGCACCTAGAACCACACGGCCACACCGGCCGGCTACAGCAGGAAAATGTTGGCTGTCTTGCTGTAGCAGAGTTACTAACAACGTTAAAAGAAAATTAACGTTCCTAAAGACAGTCCTTAAATGTATGAGTTCCCGTTACAAAGCTTCAGACGGACGCAAAGTGTGCATGGGGGCTTAATTAAATATTAGATTGAAAATATTTTTAGTTTTTGTTTTCAGTAACTGTCTGTCCGATTACGTAAGTCTCGTAATCGGTTGGCCCTGACTAGTATTATTACGCTATCTGACTGCAACAAACAATGTAAGAAAATTTTCGTAAACACAGTTAATTAATTAAGTCCCCAGCAACTAAAAAACCTACAAAATCCAAGCACAAATGTAACTGTTCTGTATGTGGGAGTGTGACTCAACGCCCACATCTGGCACGGTTCTTTTCCAACAAGACAAGAATTTTGATACCAATTATACTGACGTGACAAAAGAAATTTAGAAAAACTATAATTACGCAAGAAAACCAAAATTCACTCTAATACAAGAACACGAGCCAGATGCTTTGTTGACTGAACCTGTAGTGACACATTATTTCAGATACACAACTAATAAAGGAACATTATAAATTCTACCTTCATATATATTGACGAAACGCACTCATTACAATAACATCTGCTATCTCTCCCATCAAATAACTGCATAAAACATGGAACACTCTTTACTACAACATCTTACTCCAACTTCACGACAACCACGAGCTCTTAACACACACTGTCCTCTACGAGCTCTCTGCTAGCACAGACTGCTATGAACTCTCGACAATCACTGTCCTCTACGATCTCCTAACACGCACTGACTTTCACGAACTCTCAACAAGCACTGTGGAGGCGGCTTAATAGTACTCTTTGGCGCACTCTCTGGCGCAGTGGCACAGTGTAGCCACCTTTCATATGCCCCTCCTCCACAGGCCAGAATTTGATGGTATTTTTGTCAGCATTGGTGGTGAAAATACCACCAAATTCGTCCAAAAAAATACAGACAAAAATAAAAGATAATATTAATACCTAAATATAACATAATTAGTTAAAATTTTTTGGCTTTGCACTGACCTTTTACTAACCTAATATATGAAATACAGTAAGCAATACAACTTCTTCTCATGCATGTGACTTTACATAATAGTTTACAGAAAATCAGTTTATACAAATGTTCACATAAAATGCTTTCAATGATTAGTTTATACAAAAAAAAGATACTAACAGGTGACATCTTTTCAGTAGAAGCAGTCCATCAGTTGCACCCAGTAAAGTTTAGCAGGTACACCCAGCAACAAGTCACATTAATTCAGTAGAAGCAGTTCATCAGTGGCACCCAGCAATGTTGAGTAGGTGCAGACACCAACCAGTGACTTTATTTCAGTAAAAACAGTTCATCAGTTGCACCCAGCAATGTTGAGTAGGTGCAGACAGCAACAAGTGACACCATTTCAGTAGAAGCAGTCCATCAGTTGCACCCAGCAATGTTGAGCAGGTGCAGACAGCAAGAAGTAACATCATTTCAGTAGGAGCAGTCCATCAGTTGCACCCAGTAAAGTTTAGCAGGTACACCCAGCAACAAGTAACATTAGTTCAGTAGAAGCAGTTCATCAGAAGCACCCAGCAATGTTGAGTAGGTGCAGACAGCAACAAGTGACTTCATTTCAGTAGAAGCAGTTCATCAGTTGCACCCAGCAATGTTGAGTAGGTGCAGACACCAACAAGTGACATCATTTCAGCAGAAGCAGTTCCATCTGTGGCACCCAGTAAAGTTGCAGAGGTACACACAGCAACAAGTCACATTAGTTCAGTAGAAGCAGTCCATCAGAGGCACCCAGCAATGTTGAGTAGGTGCAGACAGCAACAAGTGACACTATTTCAGTAGAAGCAGTCCATCAGTTGCACCCAGCAATGTTGAGCAGGTGCAGACAGCAACAAGTGACATTATTTCAGTAGAAGCAGTTCCATCTGTGGCACCCAGTAAAGTTGAGAGCAGGTGCAGACACCAACAAGTGACATCATTTCAGTAGAAGCAGTTCATCAGAGGCATCAGCAATGTTGATCAGGTGCACACAGCAACAGGGGACATCTCTTCAGTAGAAGCAGTCCATCAGTGGCACCCAGCAATATTGAGTAGGTGCAGACAGCAAATAGTCACATCTCTCAGCAGAAGCAGTTCCATCAAATTCATTAGCACTGATCACACTGTTCATCAGAGTTTATGAGCACAAATTAAACATGTCCTAGTGGCACCAATCATGTAGAAAAGGTACAGGTAACAGTCCATAAATTTTTTTTTTTACAATCACTGATCACACAGTTCATCAGCAGAAATTAAACACGACCAAATGTCACACATCATGTTGAAAAGTGCAGGTAACAGTTCAGAATATTTATCTTCACTAATCAGACAGTTCAGGCATGAATAATAGTTTGAATGCACATACAAATGCTTTTACAGTAACATACAAATCATAACAAACACACAAATGATATCAGATAATTGTCCTATTAACTATTACAATACTCAAATACCAGTAAACCTATAATATTTATGGGTGTCAGTGCAAGCCACTACAAACAAATAAAATAATAATTAGGAGATAGGTGGGTAGGATTAGTAAAGGAAAACACACAAAACACACTCACTCATCTTTCATCCACATTAAGTACTACTGTGTAATTGAATAGTGTTAATTGTGTAAATGCAATTCTGTCAAAATTTAATGTTCATCATGTGTATCAAGTAGTAGTGGCAGCAATGTATAACAGTCAATAATAGTTAGTCAACGTCATAGTCATCATGTCAAGAGCAATGTTTGCCAAGCCAGATCAAATGTACTGTTGCTGAACAACTGTCAGTGAGCCACGATATGCAATTACTTCCTCTCTCCAAAAAAAAGTATATACTGCTTAGTGATTTAACAAGGTGTGTGTATAGACTGTCTTCTTTCTACTTTAGTGTTTTAGTCTGCTCTCTTCATCCTCTTTGTTCCATAAGACCAACAAAAAAATATGCTCCTCACTTACTTTACCTCTTATACACCAAAACTCCAATAATCAACAGCATCACATAATCTCAATACGTCACTAATACTTCTTCAATACGTCGATACATATAACTCTTATCATCAATATCATTTATCTTACCTCTTGTCCACAAAAACTCCAATAATCATCAACTTATATACTCTCAATACCTCAATAATACGTCGCTATATATAAACCTCAGCACCAATATCATTTCACTTCCATAACAACTCTTTTCTCTAGTCAGTCTCCTCGAACAAGTACAGATAAGATCCTAATGCAACTTCAATTCAGCATCCCATACAATCCGAAGACACAGTGTCCACACACAACCTCTGTGTAATCCATCTGACCCAAATTTTCTACTCATTATAAATTATAAACAAAGAAATGCATACATGACCTCTAACAGACTTAGTTCGAATAACTCTCAGTAATTAAGTACGATTACGGAGTGTGAATGATCATAATATTTCACAGTGTGTACACCACTTCAAGAATCATAGCAGAAGCAAACATGTGGAGTATTTTTTGTGTCAAGTGTCACTTCCTATTTCAATTGCTCACGAAAAATGCAGTGTAATAACTATTAATGGTCTAAACCTAGTATTGGTATGTCATGTCGTTAGCTTCCTTCCTATTAGCATAAATTTATACAGCTTCCATAAAACCTCAGCTCATGTGACTTCTATGACTTTCTTGTACTAATGTCGTTCGTCGAATTATAGCAGTTAATTTTTTTATCTTAAAACTATAAGGCACTGAGCGTAAGCAAAACTTGCAATAGCGAGTAAATATACCAGTAGAGAACAGAATGTCAACAAGTGGATGCAGCACAATTCTTACAACGAGGCTTTGCCAAGCGAACAATCTATAATTAATACCACAGTGTAACCTAAACTCTATGATTATACACAGTACATCAGCATTGCTATACACCAAATTAAAGAGCAGTTATGGCAACAAAACAGAAATGTGTAAATATGTAATCCATACAAAAAGCAGCAAACATATATCTTACGTAATAAACAAGTCATTAGCATCATATCAGCCTAAGCAAATAAATGTTCATATGTCATCTTAATAAGTAAACATGAAGGCGCAAGCAGATAAATCACAAAGTATAACCTACATACATAACCACAGTCAGCACAATAAATCAGGTTACAATTATAATTTAAATAAATAAGCACAGCAGACACATAATTAGAAAATATGACATCAGTGAAATAGCAGTGCAGCCAAGCGATGCATAATCATATACAAGTCACAACCCTGTTCATTAATCAATAATTGTCAAAATCAGTAATTGTGCGCAAGCGCGTCGCTTCACACGTAAATTCATAGAACATAAAATTAGCACAAAGTATGAATCACGTAATCGCGAGCAGCAAATTACGTCTAAAGTACGTACCTAAGTGGAAATATGTTACCTGAAAAATGAACTCAATTAATAGTTACCCTTTTTAGTTTATTAGTTTCTTCATCGAAATTACATTCTTCCTGAAAATTTCTCGATAGCAAGTCCTCTTAACGTCGGAGACACACAGAGTTTACCTGAAGTTCTTAAATATTTTATAGAACCGTATCCTGAAAAATACTGAATGTTAATAACAGAATTCATCAAGTCACTATAGCTTTATACTGAATTCAGTCGGAGAAATTAAACAGTGTATTTGTTTACGGCTGTCAGTGCATTCGCACTGAGCGCTCGATCAGCTGTAGGCGCGTGACGTAGGAAGCTATTGTTCGCGGTCAACGACTGCCTTGTGCGGCGCGCAGACTTGACTGTTGCTTTGAGTATGTGCCGCCGCCAAAACACAGCGCGGTATCCTTGTACTCTCTGCGTGTTTACATCTAGCTGTTAGTTTTTCACAAGTATGTCATTCCACAAAAATTTTTACATTTGATATATGATGTATTCCTTTAGAGCGTCGAGATTTAAGAGTTTCTACTTCAACAGTGTTATCATGTATAATTTTGCGAATTCTATATGGACCGTTATAAAGCAGAAAAAATTTGCGACACAAGCCTTTTCCTTTATGAGACAAACGGTGGGACTTAATTAATACCTTCTGACCAACTGACAAGAATTTTGAACGACCAGGACGCTTAGCTGATTTCTCTCTTCTAGCAGCCGCAGATGCAATATTTCGTAGAGCCAGGTTGACAACTTCAGAATGCCGCAGTTTCCGTGAAGGCGGAAAAGGAACTATTTCAGAAATGCGATTTGTCGGTGCTTTATTTTTTAATATCAATAGAGGCGGTAAAGAAGTTGAGTCATTAGGAAGTTCATTCAGAATGTTTTGAAAAATATGAAGATACTGATCCCAAGTTCTGTGATTCTGATGACAATAAAGACGGCACAATTTTTTGATTTCCTTCATCCATCTCTCTGAAGCGTTAGATTGAGGGTGAAAAAGTGAAATGAAGATTGGTTTAATTTTACGACGCTGTAGAGTACGAAGCCAAATTTTAGAACGAAACTGTGATCCATTATCTGATATAACCTTATCAACATGACCAACTTCCTTAAGAAAATGTTTGATGAAAGCGTTAGATACTGAACGAGCTGTTGCTTTTCGTAAAGGTGTAAAACACACATATTTTGACGTCAACTCCACTGCTACGAAAATGTACGCAAAACCATTAGTTGAACGAACCACTGGACCGAACAAATCGACTGCAGCCATCTCCTTTAATTTCACTGGAATGATGGGAAACAACGGTGCTCTGTGAGAAATCGTTGGAGGCTTAGCCATTTGACATAATTTGCATTTGGCAAGAACAGATCGAATACGTTTTTCCATATTACTGAAGTAACAATTTTCTCGTAATTTATGAAAGCATTTTCGGGGACCAAAGTGTGCATAACTGAAATGCGTATACCAAATCAGCTTATTAACCCACTCATCAGGAATACAAACTAACCAAACGGAGTTGTCGACCGATTTTCGTTTAAAAAGAACTTTCCAGATAGATCGCAAAAACGAGGTGTGGCCAAATCGTCCAAACTAACAAAGCGTCTAGGAAAATTACAAACACCAAGGAAACTACGAACATCACGTTTTGTAGTAGGAACAGCATAATTACGAATAGCGTCTAATTTTTTTGGATCAGGAAGAATACCTTCTGTAGAAATAATGTGACCGAGAAATTTCACCTGAGAACGACCAAATTCAGATTTTTCCAAGTTTACTGTAATGCCAACTTTTGCAAGGATACGTAATAATGAGTCCAAAATTTTGTTGTGTTCACTCCAAGAACGTTTAGCAATAAGAATGTCGTCAACATAAGAAGTAATTTTGTCACGAAGATAAACAGGTAACATTTCGTTTAAACTACGAATGAATGCTGCAATAGGTACAGTAAGTCCAATCGGTAATTTCCAAAGTCACTTTTGGGTAAAATAGTCAAATCAGGTTATTGTTCACTTACTCACTAGATAGATTGATAGTCGAAGAGTTGTTTTGACAGATGCAAAGAATAGTAAGAGAGTAGGCAGCGGTACAGAAACCTAAAAGAGAAATAGCACCACTACAGCTCGGGGCCCTATGCTCGCTACGGCACATATTCACTTAGAGTAGTGAATCCCCTGAGGACATTACTAGCTGCTCATAATTTCAAGTTTGTGACTTAATGGCAAATTTGGCGGTAGTGCGTACGTAAATTGATCTAGCCATGAACATGGATGTATGTCATTCTTAGAATTGCGGAAGATCTTAAATTTCCGAACAGTCAAAAAGTGTTTATAGTCAAAGTTTTCGCCTCGTGGCGACAAAGACCTACCGCGTCTGTCCCAGTCCGAATGTCGATTATTGTAAAGTTCGCGCGCCTGGCGCTCTCTTGTTGCTTCTCGTAAATGAAATAAATTACTTTCTTCATACCCCTCTGCTATCTGTGATTCTAAGTTCCTTCTACTGTCCTTTCCTACTATTTCGCCTTCAATTTGTTTGACTTGCTTCCGTAATGCCTCAAATTCCCTTTTCACACGTTCATTAAATTTTCCCTGATTTTCAACATGCTTATTTATGTTCTGATACTCTTCGGTTTCTGCAAATGGTAATGGAGCTGTATCATCCGAATCTCTGTCCCCATGTAAACTAAGATTTGTCAGTTTATCTGAAATTTCCTCTACTCTTTCCGATAAGTCACCTAATTGTTCTTTCTGTTTATTTACGTCTTCCGTAAGTGTCGCGACTCGGGTTTCAGTATTGTCACATTTGGTAGCTAACTGTTCATACTGTTGTGTTAGGTTATTTAATCTGTCATTTGATACGGATCCTTCGATTCTCTCAAATATTTCTTCCTTATCCTTCGCACGTTGTAAATTTAACTCTGAAAAATTCTGTACTATCACGCGATCTCTTTCTTCCTGTTCTCTATCCTGTTCCCTTTGTCTGATTTCTACTGCAATTAATCTATTATTGTGAGAATTCAGAATCGGTTGTACTTCTTCCCTGATTTCTTTCTTTAATTCATCTTTCATATTTTTGAAACATGTCGCTATTCGTGAATCTAACCGTGTTTCCAAAGTTCCTATCTCTGTTTTAAATTCAGATCGAAACTGCTCCATTATTCCCCTATCTGTTTTTATTTCAGATCCCAACCGTGTTCCCATTGTTCCCATATCAGTTTTCATTGTTCCCATCTCTGTTTCTAAACGTGTTGCCACTGTTTTTAATTCAGATCCCAAATTTAATATTGCACCCATCAACTGCTCCATAGTAGCCGGTTCGCAATTCTTTTCGCGCCTAACATTTCCCGCAAAACCAGTTTCCTTCGTAATAGCTGTAAAGCTATCTGTGTTCGATACTATTCCAGAATCTTCTATCGTTAATCTCGTATTCTGTGAATTTTCCGATTGAGAAAAATTTTGAAATGGTTCCGGACTGTCTTCCCGACTTATTACATTGTTTTCCACTTCATTATCCATCATATTGTTTTCCTCTGTTGGCGAGTTCGCCATGTTAACAATTTCGTTATTCTCACTATTCATCATTTTTGCCTTTTTCATTGATCGCGTAATCATTTACAAAATATACGAAAGATTCGTCACTGTACGAAAAATCACACGCAATGACCCCTTATCTCCAACAATACTATTCACACGCAATGTCTCCCTCAAACACGATCAATCGAACAATTGAAATAATTGCACTAAATCGTCAAACGCGTATACAAGGCAATAAAAATTAAATTTTTAAAAATACCATTAGAAGAATGCTAATTACCAAATCTACACACTCAATACAGACTACAATCACTAAACTCAAAATTACTACAACAATACTACAGTCTACAATTTTCACAATCAGAAAAATTCCAAGGGACGATCCGAAGCAGCGGTCGCCACGTGCATGGTGGCTTAATTAAATATATAATTGAAAATGATTTTTTAGTTTTTAATAGCTGTAAGTCCGATTACGCAGTGTCTCGTAATCGGTTGGCCCTGACTAGTATTATTACGCTATCTGACTGCAACAAACAATGTAAGAAAATTTTCGTAAACACAGTTAATTAATTAAGTCCCCAGCAACTAAAAAACCTACAAAATCCAAGCACAAATGTAACTGTTCTGTATGTGGGAGTGTGACTCAACGCCCACATCTGGCACGGTTCTTTTCCAACAAGACAAGAATTTTGATACCAATTATACTGACGTGACAAAAGAAATTTAGAAAAACTATAATTACGCAAGAAAACCAAAATTCACTCTAATACAAGAACACGAGCCAGATGCTTTGTTGACTGAACCTGTAGTGACACATTATTTCAGATACACAACTAATAAAGGAACATTATAAATTCTACCTTCATATATATTGACGAAATGCACTCATTACAATAACATCTGCTATCTCTCCCATCAAATAACTGCATAAAACATGGAACACTCTTTACTACAACATCTTACTCCAACTTCACGACAACCACGAGCTCTTAACACACACTGTCCTCTACGAGCTCTCTGCTAGCACAGACTGCTATGAACTCTCGACAATCACTGTCCTCTACGATCTCCTAACACGCACTGACTTTCACGAACTCTCAACAAGCACTGTGGAGGCGGCTTAATAGTACTCTTTGGCGCACTCTCTGGCGCAGTGGCACAGTGTAGCCACCTTTCAAGTGCTACGGCTCGAAGCGTATTCTTGCACGGACCGGTGGGCTAAGGTACTCATTCGATAATATGGTTACACGAAACGTGGCTTAATGCCGGGTAGACTGTCACTAAATGCTGGACGGATGACACTCCAAGCAGTAGCGGTCATCAGCCGATGGGACGGGAAGAAAGATTAATTGTGATGCATGCACGCTGGTCCAATGGTTTTGCGTCTAATGCAATTTTAGTTTTTCAGCGCGAGAGTTCTATGATGATGTCACCCATAAAAGATCTATTAAGTGGTTCAAGAACCTTTTAGAACACTTTCCAGTCACTACAACAACAGCAATGGACAACGTTCCAACGTGTGACTAGGCCTCCCGTCGGGTAAACTGTTCGCCGGGTGCAAATCTTTCGATCTGAAGCCACTTCGGAGACTTGCGCGTCGATGGGGGTGAAATGATGATGATTAGGACAACACAACATCGAGTCCGTGAACCGAAAAGAATCTCTAACCCCAGCCGGGAATCGAACCCGGGCCCCCCTCAGGTGTGACATTCTGTAGCGCTGACCACTCAGCTACCTTTTCTTTTATTTTAGATCTCATTTTGTTCGATATTGTTCATTTGTTCGGGGCGGACGTCGGATGACACCCGTTCAGGTTCTCTGTTGATCCCTTCACTCAGTTTTTTTTTTTTTTCTTTTTTTTTTTTTTTTTTTATTCTGAGGGTAGGTAACCCTCTGATCAAGCACGCTGAGCTACCACGCCGGCTCGATCTGAAACCACTTCGGAGCTACCGGGAGTTGTTTTTTTTTTTGTGGTTTTAGGGCGCACAACTTCAACGGTCATTAGCGCCCAGACTACGTTAGGAATGCACCGCGAGTCACAAGTTTGAAACAGCAACGAAACGGAAAACACGATAAAAGACAGACTAACAGGCATAGGATTAAAAAAAGAAAACAGCATGATCAAATGTCCTTAGAGAGGGTTGTCAAATTGATAAAATGAAGAACGCGAGCAGCTGCTCGTGGGTCATCCGCTAAAATGGCTTCTAGAGTACATGGCAGGCCAAGATCAAGACGCAGTGTGTTAAAATCCGGACAGGACGTTAAAATGTGGCGGACCGTCAGCAATTGCCCACATTGGCAGAACGGCGCCGGCGCAGCCGTCAGCAGATGGCGATGGCTGAACCGGCAGTGTCCAATTCGTAACCGGGCCAAAACTACCTCCTCCCGCCAAGAAGGGCGTGAGGAGGACTTCCAAGCCACGGGAAGAGGTTTCAAGGCCCGAAGCTTGTTGTCTGTAAGTGCAGCCCAATCGGCATGCCACAGCGATAAGATGCGCCGACAAATGACCCTGCTACAATCTGACGAAGGGACACAACAAGAAGCTGTCCGAGGCTGGAGGACCGCAGCCTTGGCCGCGGCATCTGCAGCTTCGTTCCCAGGGATACCGACATGGCCAGGAATCCACATAAAGCTAACCGGAGAACCGACGTCTACCAGCTGCTGAAGAGAGCGTTGGATCCGGTGCACGAAAGGGTGAACCGGGTACGGATCACTGAGGCTCTGGATAGCGCTCAGGGAATCGGAGCAGATGACATATGCAGAATGTCAGTGGCGGCAGATGTAAAGAACAGCCTGGTAGAGGGCAAAGAGCTCAGCTGTGAAGACCGAACAATGGCCATGGAGCCGGTATTTGAAACTTTGTGCCCCTACAATAAAAGAACACCCGACCCCGTCATTGGTCTTAGAGCCATCTGTATAAATGAAGGTCATATTAATGAACTTCGAACGAAGTTCGACAATACGGGAGTGGTAGACTGAACCGGGGATAACCTCCTTCGGGAGCGAGCAGAGGTCAAGGTGGACGCGAACCTGAGCCTGGAGCCAAGGGGCGTGGGGCCCTCCCCCTCTCGAAAAGTTGCAGGGAGTGAAAAATTAAGGTGTTGAAGGAGGCGACGAAAGCGAACTCCAGGGGGTAGCAGGGCAGAGACATACAACCCGTATTGACGGTCGAGAGAGTCATCAAAAAAGGAACGATAAGACGAGTGGTCGGGCATTGCCAGTAGCCGACGGGCATACCGACAAAGCAGTATATCGCGCAGGTAGGTGAGTGGCAACTCACCAGCGTCAGCATGAAGACTCTCGACGGGACTAGTATAAAACGCTCCGATCGCAAGTCATAAACCCCGATGTTGTATGGAGTAGAGGCGGCGTAAGATGGATGGCCGTGCAAAGGAGTATACGAAGCTCCCATAATCCAGCTTGGAGCGGACGATCGACCGATATAGGCGAAGTAGGACGGTTCGATCCGCTCCCCACGACATACCACTGAGAACACGGAGGACATTTAGAGAACGGGTACAACGGGCAGCCAAATATGACACATGTGGAGACCAACTAAGTTTCCTGTCAAATGTAAGACCTAAAAATTTTGTTGTCTCCACGAATGGGAGAGCAACGGGACCGAGTCGTAAGGACGGTGGGAGAAACTCTTTGTAGCGCCAGAAGTTAATACAGACCGTCTTCTCGGCAGAAAAACGGAAGCCATTGGCGACACTCCAGGAGTAAAGACGGTCAAGAGAACGCTGAAGACAGCGCTCCAGGAAACACGTACGCTGCGCGCTGCAATAAATGGTAAAATCGTCCACGAAAAGGGAGCCTGATACATCAGCTGGGAGGCAATCCATTATTGAATTGATCGCTATGGCGAAGAGAGCGACGCTCAAAACTGAGCCCTGTGGCACCCCATTCTCCTGGCGAAAGGTGTCTGACCGGACAGAACCCACACGTACCCTGAACTGTCGATCCATTAAAAAGGAACGAATAAAAAGAGGCAGGCGACCGCGAAGGCCCCATGTATGCATGGTGCGGACAATGCCCGCCCTCCGCTACCGGGAATGGACAACGCTCCACATCATTCAGCTATACTGAACAAAGCCGCAACCGCAAACGTGGCGCGAAATACTACTTCGGATATGAATATGGAAAAGCTTCTGGTTTATTCGTTCGTTAAAGAAAATAAGCCTACGACTAATAAGACGAGCTGCATCATTTTGTAACAAGGCTGCTACCATACCATTGCAGTTTCAACCCGATTGAGTTAGTATGGAGTCTGTGGAGACGTACATAAGGAACAGTAACAAGTTGTTTACAATAAAAGAAGTGGAAAGTCTGCTGTGCGAAGATCTTGCGACTGTGGGTGGAGCCTCGTGGAGGAAAAACGGTCAAGCACGTCGAAATACTTATTAGACCAGAACGGACAATGGAAGGTATCATAAGTAACCACGAGGAACTAATGATCTGTTTTGGCGACGACCAAGATGAAGATGGTTTCGGCGTTGCTACCGACATCAGTGACGATGAGGAGCTGGATAGAATTGCGCCATTGTCTCCGTGAACTGGTGAATGACAAAGTATCAATTCCAGTTATTTATTGCACCATTCATGTTATAAAACGCAGAGCGGGAAGTCACGATTTCGGCTATTATTTATTTCGTAAACTATGTACCGTATTGATCCATAAAATTTCGGGCGTGCAGCCACATTAATTTGACTTCTTCTTCTTCTAATATTTCGGCTGAATACCGGCCAGCAGAAATATTAGAAGAAGAAGTCAAATTTATGCGGCTGCACGCCCGAAATTTTATGGATCAGTATTTGCGCCGCGGAAATATGACGATGCACATATGTACTGTATTGTTCTCAAGATACCAGTCACTGTCAATTTCTTATTTTCGGTTTCCTTTGCTCCGCTATCGGACGTATATAATTCGTTATGGTTATAAATAATATATAATGCCGTTGTCTTGTTTCCTATCAGTGCGGTAGCATCTCAAAACGGAATTCTTATATACATTTTTATTGCTCGACAGCTTACATTTACGGGATGGAACAAAAAACCGTATCGACTCCTGTGTGTCTAGAGACTGCTGTTGCGACATCGCTGTTGCATTGCAGCCGACCTAACTTCACATAGTCGGCTGGAGTGGTCGCGTGGTTCTAGGCACTTCAGTCTGGAACCGCGCGACCGCTACGGTCGCAGCTTCGAATCCTGCTTCGGGCGTGGATGTGTGTGTGATGCCCTTATGTTAGTTAGGTTTAAGTAGTTCTGCGTTCTAGGGGACTCATGACCTCAGATGTGCTCAGAGCCATTTTTAACTTCACGTAGCGTGATATTTTGCCGGCGCTGGTGTAGATAATGATGTGGTATCATAATTCGTATAGTTGTCAAGTCACCATGTTTTACATGTGTGACGCTGTACGCATTCAGCATCAAAACCAGATCTGATACCTCAGCACAAGAATTTCATTTCCGTACTTGGTTATCTGAGAAGCTATGAGAAACTACATTTTTGCTTTTAGCCTCTTCTAGAAAATCGTATTTGGCTTTTCTCTTTCTGTTGTCGTTCGAGAGCATTCTACGGTGGTAAAGATTTCTACTTTCTAAGCCCTCGTCTTCTTTTCTCAACTGACGACGGTTTTGGCAAAGGGTATGTTAAAAATGGTCGTGTATGCTTGCATGTTTGTGACACTGACTCTAGCACTTCCGGAGACATTCCTCGCTAAGGTTTTTTTCACTGGATCACTGTTTTCAGCCGTGTAAATGTACTCAGTGATTTGATTTGCAGTTTCCTCGCCTCGTATTATGCGAGAAGGAGGAAAACTCCCCGTCGAATAAACCTTAGGATTGTATAGGAGTATTTTCTGTACTTGAGATGCATCTGCTGCCTTCTGTACTGTTGGTGTGCGGCAGTGGGCGCCTGTGAATTAGTTTAAAAATATAACGTTAGATACCATCAGCTGCTGTAGGGTGGACTAAAATCTTGTAACGTGCAGAGTCGACAGCTGGTACGATAAATTGTAGTCCACGCCATCCGAACAGGCCTAGTGAAGCCCAACGGTACCGAACGACCGCCATGTGATCCTCAGTCGACAGGCGTCGCTGGATACGGTTATGGAGGGACACGTTGTCAGCACACCGCTCTACCGGCCGTTGTCGGCGAGAGTCACTACTCAATCAAGTAGCTGCTCAATTGGCCTGGCGAGGGATGAGTGCACCCCGCTTGCCAACAGCGTTTCACAGATCCGGAGAGTGACCCATCCAAGTGCTAACCAGGTACAACAGCGCATAACTTCGGTGATCTTACGGGAATCAGTGTTACCTCTGTGGCAAGGCCGTTGGCAAATTAACTGACTGGTTAAAGCTGTTTGCATTAGAACATGCGTATATTAATTCGTTCCAAGGAAAATGCTGTCTTTCTTGAATACCAAGACATAATACAATGCAAAAGTAAACAACTGTCCTTGAATCCGTTAAGAGGCTCTGATAGGCTCATCGGGACCGACCGATCGCCATGTCATCCTCTCTTAGTGGCGTTAAAGGATTCGGTACGGAAGGCGGGGGGTCAGCCCACCCTTCCCCTTGCAACTGTGAGCTTATGTGGTCTGGTGATGCTCCTAGACGGTCAAGTAGCTAGGGCTGAGATCACGAGGCTGAGTGCACCCCGAACTAGTCCTTCTACCAAGGGAAATCGCTGCCGGTATTGGTAATCAAACCCGGGGCTTCCGTGTGCAATCAGCCGTGCTATGGACGCGGTCCATCATGTCACTATGCACTGCTTCACTGATTAAGGAATGGTTTCACAAGCTGCGACATCGTCGCGAAAGAACAGTGACCCGTATATGTAATATGTTTCCTTTAATTTACGTTTACGGTCACAAACTTTTTGTTAACAGATTACCGGTTTCGGTCTTTAATGACCATCATCATATCTGCAGAAAAAATGAGAAAAGCATAAATACACTCGCAAACTGTATACAGCTTAAGAACAATACACAGACCACGAGAAAAAGCAGTACTGACAAAATTTACATTTGAGCACTTTAAATGTGAAGAGGCATACCTGTTTCATAAAAATGAAGTCCTAATGTACTGCAGCCATAGTAGCATCGTCAAACGTTAAATGCGGAATCAACACCAGCATCGTCAAATACATATAAATAACATCACATGCATGAATCATGTTGTCAGTAGAACTACTGTTTAAAATGAATTTGTTAGAGGAGGTCGAAATTTGTAGAACAAAAATTAAAGAATCAACTAAACTGCTTAACTAACAAAATAACTTTGTACCCAACACCTACTTTGCTTTATTTGACAATGTTTTACACTGATTACTGCACACCTCTGTTATATATAGTGTGTTGATAAGTTCACCTAGTATTGAGTGCATCACATATTACTTCGTTTTCATACGTTTTACGCATGATTCTAGATTGTTCTTGTTCTTTCTCTATTAATTTCATAGACTGCACTAATCAGATAATGTTGATCACCCACTGTTACGGAATGCTATCATTCTTTCCTTGCAATGGAGTGCCGCAGGGTACGAGGGGCCCTCTGCCGGTCACGCTGCTCCAACCACTTCCCGCCTGTGCGGAATTCTGGCGTTAGCGCTAACAGAGGGCGCTCATTATGTGCAGCACTATGTTTTCTTTCTTTTGTGATTCCTTTAGAGATTTGTTTTATGGTTGTTTAATATTACACGATGCACTATCAACGGTGTTCAATATTTATGCCATTATCTAGAATATTGGCACTAGAGCACACGTCAACCACTGTTTCTTAACTCATCCTCTTTTTAACAATATTACATTTGAGAATGAGATTTTCACTCTGCAGCGGAGTGTGCGCTGATATGAAACTTCCTGGCAGATTAAAACTGTGTGCCCGACCGAGACTCGAACTCGGGACCTTTGCCTTTCGCGGGCAAGTGCTCTACCAACTGAGCTACCGAAGCACGACTCACGGCCGGTACTCACAGCTTTACTTCTGCCAGTACCTCGTCTCCTACCTTCCAAACTTTACAGAAGCTCTCCTGCGAACCTTGCAGAACTAGCACTCCTGAAAGAAAGGATATTGCGGAGACATGGCTTAGCCACAGCCTGGGGGATGTTTCCAGAATGAGATTTTCACTCTGCAGCGGAGTGTGCGCTGATATGAAACTTCCTGGCAGATTAAAACTGTGTGCCCGACCGAGACTCGAACTCGGGACCTTTGCCTTTCGCGGGCAAGTGCTTTACCAACTGAGCTACCGAAGCAAGACTCACGACCGGTACTCACAGCTTTACTTCTGCCAGTACCTCGTCTCCTACCTTCCAAACTTTACAGAAGCTCTCCTGCGAACCTTGCAGAACTAGCACTCCTGAAAGAAAGGATATTGCGGAGACATGGCTTAGCCACAGCCTGGGGGATGTTTCCAGAATGAGATTTTCACTCTGCAGCGGAGTGTGCGCTGATATGAAACTTCCTGGCAGATTAAAACTGTGTGCCCGACCGAGACTCGAACTCGGGACCTTTGCCTTTCGCGGGCAAGTGCTCTACCAACTGAGCTACCGAAGCACGACTCACGACCGGTACTCACAGCTTTACTTCTGCCAGTACCTCGTCTCCTACCTTCCAAACTTTACAGAAGCTCTCCTGCGAACCTTGCAGAACTAGCACTCCTGAAAGAAAGGATATTGCGGAGACATGGCTTAGCCACAGCCTGGGGGATGTTTCCAGAATGAGATTTTCACTCTGCAGCGGAGTGTGCGCTGATATGAAACTTCCTGGCAGATTAAAACTGTGTGCCCGACCGAGACTCGAACTCGGGACCTTTGCCTTTCGCGGGCAAGTGCTCTACCAACTGAGCTACCGAAGCACGACTCACGACCGGTACTCACAGCTTTACTTCTGCCAGTACCTCGTCTCCTACCTTCCAAACTTTACAGAAGCTCTCCTGCGAACCTTGCAGAACTAGCACTCCTGAAAGAAAGGATATTGCGGAGACATGGCTTAGCCACAGCCTGGGGGATGTTTCCAGAATGAGATTTTCACTCTGCAGCGGAGTGTGCGCTGATATGAAACTTCCTGGCAGATTAAAACTGTGTGCCCGACCGAGACTCGAACTCGGGACCTTTGCCTTTCGCGGGCAAGTGCTCTACCAACTGAGCTACCGAAGCACGACTCACGACCGGTACTCACAGCTTTACTTCTGCCAGTACCTCGTCTCCTACCTTCCAAACTTTACAGAAGCTCTCCTGCGAACCTTGCAGAACTAGCACTCCTGAAAGAAAGGATATTGCGGAGACATGGCTTAGCCACAGCCTGGGGGATGTTTCCAGAATGAGATTTTCACTCTGCAGCGGAGTGTGCGCTGATATGAAACTTCCTGGCAGATTAAAACTGTGTGCCCGACCGAGACTCGAACTCGGGACCTTTGCCTTTCGCGGGCAAGTGCTCTACAAACTGAGCTACCGAAGCACGACTCACGACCGGTACTCACAGCTTTACTTCTGCCAGTACCTCGTCTCCTACCTTCCAAACTTTACAGAAGCTCTCCTGCGAACCTTGCAGAACTAGCACTCCTGAAAGAAAGGATATTGCGGAGACATGGCTTAGCCACAGCCTGGGGGATGTTTCCAGAATGAGATTTTCACTCTGCAGCGGAGTGTGCGCTGATATGAAACTTCCTGGCAGATTAAAACTGTGTGCCCGACCGAGACTCGAACTCGGGACCTTTGCCTTTCGCGGGCAAGTGCTCTACCAACTGAGCTACCGAAGCACGACTCACGACCGGTACTCACAGCTTTACTTCTGCCAGTACCTCGTCTCCTACCTTCCAAACATTACAGAAGCTCTCCTGCGAACCTTGCAGAACTAGCACTCCTGAAAGAAAGGATATTGCGGAGACATGGCTTAGCCACAGCCTGGGGGATGTTTCCAGAATGAGATTTTCACTCTGCAGCGGAGTGTGCGCTGATATGAAACTTCCTGGCAGATTAAAACTGTGTGCCCGACCGAGACTCGAACTCGGGACCTTTGCCTTTCGCGGGCAAGTGCTCTACCAACTGAGCTACCGAAGCACGACTCACGACCGGTACTCACAGCTTTACTTCTGCCAGTACCTCGTCTCCTACCTTCCAAACTTTACAGAAGCTCTCCTGCGAACCTTGCAGAACTAGCACTCCTGAAAGAAAGGATATTGCGGAGACATGGCTTAGCCACAGCCTGGGGGATGTTTCCAGAATGAGATTTTCACTCTGCAGCGGAGTGTGCGCTGATATGAAACTTCCTGGCAGATTAAAACTGTGTGCCCGACCGAGACTCGAACTCGGGACCTTTGCCTTTCGCGGGCAAGTGCTCTACCAACTGAGCTACCGAAGCACGACTCACGACCGGTACTCACAGCTTTACTTCTGCCAGTACCTCGTCTCCTACCTTCCAAACTTTACAGAAGCTCTCCTGCGAACCTTGCAGAACTAGCACTCCTGAAAGAAAGGATATTGCGGAGACATGGCTTAGCCACAGCCTGGGGGATGTTTCCAGAATGAGATTTTCACTCTGCAGCGGAGTGTGCGCTGATATGAAACTTCCTGGCAGATTAAAACTGTGTGCCCGACCGAGACTCGAACTCGGGACATTTGCCTTTCGCGGGCAAGTGCTCTACCAACTGAGCTACCGAAGCACGACTCACGACCGGTACTCACAGCTTTACTTCTGCCAGTACCTCGTCTCCTACCTTCCAAACTTTACAGAAGCTCTCCTGCGAACCTTGCAGAACTAGCACTCCTGAAAGAAAGGATATTGCGGGGACATGGCTTAGCCACAGCCTGGGGGATGTTTCCAGAATGAGATTTTCACTCTGCAGCGGAGTGTGCGCTGATATGAAACTTCCTGGCAGATTAAAACTGTGTGCCCGACCGAGACTCGAACTCGGGACCTTTGCCTTTCGCGGGCAAGTGCTCTACCAACTGAGCTACCGAAGCACGACTCACGACCGGTACTCACAGCTTTACTTCTGCCAGTACCTCGTCTCCTACCTTCCAAACTTTACAGAAGCTCTCCTGCGAACCTTGCAGAACTAGCACTCCTGAAAGAAAGGATATTGCGGAGACATGGCTTAGCCACAGCCTGGGGGATGTTTCCAGAATGAGATTTTCACTCTGCTGCGGAGTGTGCGCTGATATGAAACTTCCTGGCAGATTAAAACTGTGTGCCCGACCGAGACTCGAACTCGGGACCTTTGCCTTTCGCGGGCAAGTGCTCTACCAACTGAGCTACCGAAGCACGACTCACGACCGGTACTCACAGCTTTACTTCTGCCAGTACCTCGTCTCCTACCTTCCAAACTTTACAGAAGCTCTCCTGCGAACCTTGCAGAACTAGCACTCCTGAAAGAAAGGATATTGCGGAGACATGGCTTAGCCACAGCCTGGGGGATGTTTCCAGAATGAGATTTTCACTCTGCAGCGGAGTGTGCGCTGATATGAAACTTCCTGGCAGATTAAAACTGTGTGCCCGACCGAGACTCGAACTCGGGACCTTTGCCTTTTGCGGGCAAGTGCTCTACCAACTGAGCTACCGAAGCACGACTTACGACCGGTACTCACAGCTTTACTTCTGCCAGTACCTCGTCTCCTACCTTCCAAACTTTACAGAAGCTCTCCTGCGAACCTTGCAGAACTAGCACTCCTGAAAGAAAGGATATTGCGGAGACATGGCTTAGCCACAGCCTGGGGGATGTTTCCAGAATGAGATTTTCACTCTGCAGCGGAGTGTGCGCTGATATGAAACTTCCTGGCAGATTAAAACTGTGTGCCCGACCGAGACTCGAACTCGGGACCTTTGCCTTTCGCGGCCAAGTGCTTTACCAACTGAGCTACCGAAGCACGACTCACGACCGGTACTCACAGCTTTACTTCTGCCAGTACCTCGTCTCCTACCTTCCAAACTTTACAGAAGCTCTCCTGCGAACCTTGCAGAACTAGCACTCCTGAAAGAAAGGATATTGCGGAGACATGGCTTAGCCACAGCCTGGGGGATGTTTCCAGAATGAGATTTTCACTCTGCAGCGGAGTGTGCGCTGATATGAAACTTCCTGGCAGATTAAAACTGTGTGCCCGACCGAGACTCGAACTCGGGACCTTTGCCTTTCGCGGGCAAGTGCTCTACCAACTGAGCTACCGAAGCACGACTCACGACCGGTACTCACAGCCTTACTTCTGCCAGTACCTCGTCTCCTACCTTCCAAAATTTACAGAAGCTCTCCTGCGAACCTTGCAGAACTAGCACTTCTGAAAGAAAGGATATTGCGGAGACATGGCTTAGCCACAGCCTGGGGGATGTTTCCAGAATGAGATTTTCACTCTGCAGCGGAGTGTGCGCTGATATGAAACTTCCTGGCAGATTAAAACTGTGTGCCCGACCGAGACTCGAACTCGGGACCTTTGCCTTTCGCGGGCAAGTGCTCTACCAACTGAGCTACCGAAGCACGACTCACGACCGGTACTCACAGCTTTACTTCTGCCAGTACCTCGTCTCCTACCTTCCAAACTTTACAGAAGCTCTCCTGCGAACCTTGCAGAACTAGCACTCCTGAAAGAAAGGATATTGCGGAGACATGGCTTAGCCACAGCCTGGGGGATGTTTCCAGAATGAGATTTTCACTCTGCAGCGGAGTGTGCGCTGATATGAAACTTCCTGGCAGATTAAAACTGTGTGCCCGACCGAGACTCGAACTCGGGACCTTTGCCTTTCGCGGGCAAGTGCTCTACCAACTGAGCTACCGAAGCACGACTCACGACCGGTACTCACAGCTTTACTTCTGCCAGTACCTCGTCTCCTACCTTCCAAACTTTACAGAAGCTCTCCTGCGAACCTTGCAGAACTAGCACTCCTGAAAGAAAGGATATTGCGGAGACATGGCTTAGCCACAGCCTGGGGGATGTTTCCAGAATGAGATTTTCACTCTGCAGCGGAGTGTGCGCTGATATGAAACTTCCTGGCAGATTAAAACTGTGTGCCCGACCGAGACTCGAACTCGGGACCTTTGCCTTTCGCGGGCAAGTGCTCTACCAACTGAGCTACCGAAGCACGACTCACGACCGGTACTCACAGCTTTACTTCTGCCAGTACCTCGTCTCCTACCTTCCAAACTTTACAGAAGCTCTCCTGCAAACCTTGCAGAACTAGCACTCCTGAAAGAAAGGATATTGCGGAGACATGGCTTAGCCACAGCCTGGGGGATGTTTCCAGAATGAGATTTTCACTCTGCAGCGGAGTGTGCGCTGATATGAAACTTCCTGGCAGATTAAAACTGTGTGCCCGACCGAGACTCGAACTCGGGACCTTTGCCTTTCGCGGGCAAGTGCTCTACCAACTGAGCTACCGAAGCACGACTCACGACCGGTACTCACAGCTTTACTTCTGCCAGTACCTCGTCTCCTACCTTCCAAACTTTACAGAAGCTCTCCTGCGAACCTTGCAGAACTAGCACTCCTGAAAGAAAGGATATTGCGGAGACATGGCTTAGCCACAGCCTGGGGGATGTTTCCAGAATGAGATTTTCACTCTGCAGCGGAGTGTGCGCTGATATGAAACTTCCTGGCAGATTAAAACTGTGTGCCCGACCGAGACTCGAACTCGGGACCTTTGCCTTTCGCGGGCAAGTGCTCTACCAACTGAGCTACCGAAGCACGACTCACGACCGGTACTCACAGCTTTACTTCTGCCAGTACCTCGTCTCCTACCTTCCAAACTTTACAGAAGCTCTCCTGCGAACCTTGCAGAACTAGCACTCCTGAAAGAAAGGATATTGCGGAGACATGGCTTAGCCACAGCCTGGGGGATGTTTCCAGAATGAGATTTTCACTCTGCTGCGGAGTGTGCGCTGATATGAAACTTCCTGGCAGATTAAAACTGTGTGCCCGACCGAGACTCGAACTCGGGACCTTTGCCTTTCGCGGGCAAGTGCTCTACCAACTGAGCTACCGAAGCACGACTCACGACCGGTACTCACAGCTTTACTTCTGCCAGTACCTCGTCTCCTACCTTCCAAACTTTACAGAAGCTCTCCTGCGAACCTTGCAGAACTAGCACTCCTGAAAGAAAGGATATTGCGGAGACATGGCTTAGCCACAGCCTGGGGGATGTTTCCAGAATGAGATTTTCACTCTGCAGCGGAGTGTGCGCTGATATGAAACTTCCTGGCAGATTAAAACTGTGTGCCCGACCGAGACTCGAACTCGGGACCTTTGCCTTTCGCGGGCAAGTGCTCTACCAACTGAGCTACCGAAGCACGACTCACGACCGGTACTCACAGCTTTACTTCTGCCAGTACCTCGTCTCCTACCTTCCAAACTTTACAGAAGCTCTCCTGCGAACCTTGCAGAACTAGCACTCCTGAAAGAAAGGATATTGCGGAGACATGGCTTAGCCACAGCCTGGGGGATGTTTCCAGAATGAGATTTTCACTCTGCAGCGGAGTGTGCGCTGATATGAAACTTCCTGGCAGATTAAAACTGTGTGCCCGACCGAGACTCGAACTCGGGACCTTTGCCTTTCGCGGGCAAGTGCTCTACCAACTGAGCTACCGAAGCACGACTCACGACCGGTACTCACAGCTTTACTTCTGCCAGTACCTCGTCTCCTACCTTCCAAACTTTACAGAAGCTCTCCTGCGAACCTTGCAGAACTAGCACTCCTGAAAGAAAGGATATTGCGGAGACATGGCTTAGCCACAGCCTGGGGGATGTTTCCAGAATGAGATTTTCACTCTGCAGCGGAGTGTGCGCTGATATGAAACTTCCTGGCAGATTAAAACTGTGTGCCCGACCGAGACTCGAACTCGGGACCTTTGCCTTTCGCGGGCAAGTGCTCTACCAACTGAGCTACCGAAGCACGACTCACGACCGGTACTCACAGCTTTACTTCTGCCAGTACCTCGTCTCCTACCTTCCAAACTTTACAGAAGCTCTCCTGCGAACCTTGCAGAACTAGCACTCCTGAAAGAAAGGATATTGCGGAGACATGGCTTAGCCACAGCCTGGGGGATGTTTCCAGAATGAGATTTTCACTCTGCAGCGGAGTGTGCGCTGATATGAAACTTCCTGGCAGATTAAAACTGTGTGCCCGACCGAGACTCGAACTCGGGACCTTTGCCTTTCGCGGGCAAGTGCTCTACCAACTGAGCTACCGAAGCACGACTCACGACCGGTACTCACAGCTTTACTTCTGCCAGTACCTCGTCTCCTACCTTCCAAACTTTACAGAAGCTCTCCTGCAAACCTTGCAGAACTAGCACTCCTGAAAGAAAGGATATTGCGGAGACATGGCTTAGCCACAGCCTGGGGGATGTTTCCAGAATGAGATTTTCACTCTGCAGCGGAGTGTGCGCTGATATGAAACTTCCTGGCAGATTAAAACTGTGTGCCCGACCGAGACTCGAACTCGGGACCTTTGCCTTTCGCGGGCAAGTGCTCTACCAACTGAGCTACCGAAGCACGACTCACGACCGGTACTCACAGCTTTACTTCTGCCAGTACCTCGTCTCCTACCTTCCAAACTTTACAGAAGCTCTCCTGCGAAACTTGCAGAACTAGCACTCCTGAAAGAAAGGATATTGCGGAGACATGGCTTAGCCACAGCCTGGGGGATGTTTCCAGAATGAGATTTTCACTCTGCAGCGGAGTGTGCGCTGATATGAAACTTCCTGGCAGATTAAAACTGTGTGCCCGACCGAGACTCGAACTCGGGACCTTTGCCTTTCGCGGGCAAGTGCTCTACCAACTGAGCTACCGAAGCACGACTCACGACCGGTACTCACAGCTTTACTTCTGCCAGTACCTCGTCTCCTACCTTCCAAACTTTACAGAAGCTCTCCTGCGAACCTTGCAGAACTAGCACTCCTGAAAGAAAGGATATTGCGGAGACATGGCTTAGCCACAGCCTGGGGGATGTTTCCAGAATGAGATTTTCACTCTGCAGCGGAGTGTGCGGTGATATGAAACTTCCTGGCAGATTAAAACTGTGTGCCCGACCGAGACTCGAACTCGGGACCTTTGCCTTTCGCGGGCAAGTGCTCTACCAACTGAGCTACCGAAGCACGACTCACGACCGGTACTCACAGCTTTACTTCTGCCAGTACCTCGTCTCCTACCTTCCAAACTTTACAGAAGCTCTCCTGCGAACCTTGCAGAACTAGCACTCCTGAAAGAAAGGATATTGCGGAGACATGGCTTAGCCACAGCCTGGGGGATGTTTCCAGAATGAGATTTTCACTCTGCAGCGGAGTGTGCGCTGATATGAAACTTCCTGGCAGATTAAAACTGTGTGCCCGACCGAGACTCGAACTCGGGACCTTTGCCTTTCGCGGGCAAGTGCTCTACCAACTGAGCTACCGAAGCACGACTCACGACCGGTACTCACAGCTTTACTTCTGCCAGTACCTCGTCTCCTACCTTCCAAACTTTACAGAAGCTCTCCTGCGAACCTTGCAGAACTAGCACTCCTGAAAGAAAGGATATTGCGGAGACATGGCTTAGCCACAGCCTGGGGGATGTTTCCAGAATGAGATTTTCATTCTGGAAACATCTCCCAGGCTGTGGCTAAGCCATGTCTCCGCAATATCCTTTCTTTCAGGAGTGCTAGTTCTGCAAGGTTCGCAGGAGAGCTTCTGTAAAGTTTGGAAGGTAGGAGACGAGGTACTGGCAGAAGTAAAGCTGTGAGTACCGGTCGTGAGTCGTGCTTCGGTAGCTCAGTTGGTCGAGCACTTGCCCGCGAAAGGCAAAGGTCCCGAGTTCGAGTCTCGGTCGGGCACACAGTTTTAATCTGCCAGGAAGTTTCATATCAGCGCACACTCCGCTGCAGAGTGAAAATCTCATTCTGGAAACATCCCCCAGGCTGTGGCTAAGCCATGTCTCCGCAATATCCTTTCTTTCAGGAGTGCTAGTTCTGCAAGGTTCGCAGGAGAGCTTCTGTAAAGTTTGGAAGGTAGGAGACGAGGTACTGGCAGAAGTAAAGCTGTGAGTACCGGTCGTGAGTCGTGCTTCGGTAGCTCAGTTGGTAGAGCACTTGCCCGCGAAAGGCAAAGGTCCCGAGTTCGAGTCTCGGTCGGGCACACAGTTTTAATCTGCCAGGAAGTTTCATATCAGCGCACACTCCGCTGCAGAGTGAAAATCTCATTCTGGAAACATCCCCCAGGCTGTGGCTAAGCCATGTCTCCGCAATATCCTTTCTTTCAGGAGTGCTAGTTCTGCAAGGTTCGCAGGAGAGCTTCTGTAAAGTTTGGAAGGTAGGAGACGAGGTACTGGCAGAAGTAAAGCTGTGAGTACCGGTCGTGAGTCGTGCTTCGGTAGCTCAGTTGGTAGAGCACTTGCCCGCGAAAGGCAAAGGTCCCGAGTTCGAGTCTCGGTCGGGCACACAGTTTTAATCTGCCAGGAAGTTTAATATTACATTTGTCGTGTTCTTCTTTTTATTGCTTTTTATTACTGTAATGCCTTTTATACGTTATAAGCTTATTTCAGACTTCATGTATTGTATCCCCCTTTATTTTCGCTGTTTCATTGAATTTTTGAAAACTAGTGTATGCCGACATTAGCGACATCAGGTGAACTTAAAACACAAACACCTTATGGCTACTGTACGGCAGCTTGTTTTAATCAATAATACTACTGACAACATGACTCGTGCATGTGATGTTATTTATATGTATTTGACGATGCTGGTGCTGAACCGGTAATCTGTTAACAAAAAGTTTGTGACCATAGACATAAATTAAATGAAACTGATTAAGGAATGTTTTTCTCGCATAGTGCACAAACACAGAAAAAACCTAAAACAAGTTCTCTTAGACGATGCGTACTCTTGACCGAACTTTTCTTATATGCGATAAGCTAGGCTCAATCTATCTAAACGAGATAAAGCCCTTTCCAGCCCTCTTCTGGTGATAATTAATAGACTGCCTTACTGAAGGCTTGGGTGGTGCCACCTACCGCCGGCAGCAGACGCAGTGCGACATGTTAAAATGTTACGACCCGGCTTAACCCACTCCACCCTGAGTCGTGAGGCCGGTGCACGCCGGTGGCTCCCAATGGGAGCGCGCGCCTGGAAAATGAAGGGACTGGACGGCCGGGCGGGGATGGGAACGGTCAGAGGCGTGGCGCAGGGAGATGGCAATCTGCGAGCTAGGTAGAGGAATGCAGGCTCCAGGCTGGAGGCGGGGGTCCTGGAAAATAGCCCGGCGCGACAGCCGCCAAACAATGAGCCTCCCAGCAACGTATTGTCCCGTTTGGTTTAACGTGAATGCACGCTGTAAGTGGCTGCGGCGGACGTCGCCTGTCATAACGCAGGCCTCAGGCGGGCCTCGTCCATTTGTTGGGCCCTCTTGCCGTCGGCAGTGCCGCGGCAATTCAGCCGCGTCATGGGGAGCGGTCACGAGTAGAACATCACGCCCTTCCACCTTGGTGCTGCTTAGTGGATTCTATAGCGACGTTCCTTTTTTCTAACTAATGCGCTACCATTTAGATTTTACAGAAGAGGTGAGATCTTCTACTGATGACAGCACTGGCTGTCGTTCTCGTTGGATCACAAAATTATTTTATTAATTAGTGAAAGGAGGCAGAAAAAGACCAGCGTGTTTCTAACGGTGCAGGTCCGTTGTATTTCCTTGGACAGATATCATGTCGTATCGGAAATTAAGCCACTCAATAGAAAAATTTGCAGTATGGTTTCTAGACATAAAAGGGTATGTGTGTAAGTATGTATGTATGTATGCACGTATGTTTCACATCTCCTCCTAAACTACTGGGTCGATTTCACCTAAACGTGGTACACATATCATTTACTGTCGGGAACGAACAGCTATGTCTTTTACAACTACACTTCTCTCAATGGGGTAGGCGTGAAAAAGGAGTGTAGCTCACGAAGCGAAGCGCAAATACTCAGAATATATTCACCCACAATGAGAGGATGAGGAAACTTGTGTTGTACTTTACACATAATTTCAAGGCTTTGCGAATCTTTGTCTCACTGTCACGCACCACAAAATGATGAAAGGAAAAAAATTACCGCTTACTACGTATAAGATGTTCATGAGCTGAACTGCCACATCAAGCTTTACCCTTTAATATATTATTTCTTTACTAGTAATTCCATTAGGACACATTCTGCAGACTGTATTCACATACATCACTCAACATACTTGTAAAAATATATGACTGGACGATATATAGTTCAGGAGATACGATGCCACAAACACTGAATTCCGTGAGAACGGAACTGCAAGATGAAAGTTGCTAGAGATAAAAATGAAATACATATACTGATAAGTGTGAAATATGTTAATATAAGTGAATTATGTGACATGCGCGTACGCTGGCAAAACGGGTAAAAACTTCCTCCTACACCCCTGGACCTATTCCAATTAAATTCGGTACGCGTACTCTGCCAGGCACTACTGGCAAACGGGGTGCACTAAGCCCTTTTGAGGTCAATTGAGGAGCTGCATGATGGGGAAGTAGCGGCTCCGGCTACTAAAATTGACAAAGGCTGGGAGAGCAGAGTGCTGGCCACAAGCCCTCCATATCTGCACCCAATGACGCCTGTGGTCTGAGGATCACGTAGAGGTCTGTAGTATCGTTAGGCCTTCAAGGTCTGTTCGGACGGAGCTTAGTTTACTTTTTGGTACACATATTACTAACTATGAGGAGCAAGGAGGACATCAAAAGCAGACTGGCACCGGCAAAATGGTGTACCTGGCCAACAGAAGTCCATTAGACTTAACTTGAGCAAGAAATTTCTGAGAATGTACGTTTGGGGTTCAGAATTTTATGGTAGTGAAACACTGACCGTGGGAAAACCGGAACAGAGGAGGATCGAAGAGCTTGAGACGTGGAGCTTCAGAAGAGTTTTGAAAATCAGAAGGACTGATAAGGTAAGGAATGAGGAGGTTCTGCACAGAACTGGGAGGAGAGGAATATCTGGAAAATACTGACAAGGAGAAGGGAATGAATTCTTTAGTACTAGAGGGAGCTGTAGAGGGTAAAAACTGTAGAGGAAGACAGAGACTGCAGCACATCCAGCAAACAATTGAGGACGTTGTTTGCAAGTGCTACTCTGAGAGGAAGAAGTTGACACAGGAGAGGAATTCGTGCCGGGCCACATCAAACCAGTGAGAAGACTGATGACTCAAAAAGAAATAAAGCTTACTACCCAGAGAATATCATGCAGATGTTGTAAGAAATAGCAATCCCTTAATGGGGTAGGAGTGGTTAAGTATGGACAGATGGGGGAGGAGGAAATAGAGAGGATGAGGAGAAGTGGGGGGGGAGAAGTGTTGCAGGAGGGACAGTGAATGGAAAGAGAAGGAGATGGACAGAGAGAGAGAGAGGAAAGAAGAGGTGAACAGAGGTAAAGGGAAGGTGATGTGAACAGAGACAAGGCCGAGGAGGACCTGGATGGGGTGAGGAGGATGCAGAGGGGAGAGGAGGGGATTGCCATAGAGAGGGAGGAGGAGATGGACAGAGGAGGAAAGAGCAGATGGACAGGAGGGTCAGGAGCAGATGGACAGGTAAAGGAAAGAGGATGAGATGGATAGCAACTGGGAGGAGGGTGAAATTGACAGAGAAAGGGGCAGGAGTAAACGGACGAGACGGGTGATACGAAGAGATAGACAGAGAGCAGAGACAGGAGGAGATGGGCAGAGAAGAGAAAGAGGATAGGATGGACTGAGAAAGAGGGGGGAGAAGGAGATGAACCATTAGAGGAGGGAGGAGGAGATGGAAAGAGAGAGCTGAGAGGAAGAGATGGACAGAGAGAGGGGAGTAGGAGGTAGAAGGGGTGAGAGGATATAGAGAGATGGGCTTAGAGAGGGGGAGAGGAAGAGCTGGATGCAGGGTGAAGGAACAGATTGGCAGAGGTGGAAGCAGCAGAAGGACAGAGAGAGGGATGATAGAAATTCGAGTGAGGGAAGAGCAGACAAGCAGAGACAGGGCCAGGAGAAGATAAACAGAGAGAGAGGGGAGGAGGAGGAGATATACAGAAAGAGGGGAGGAGGTAATGGACAGAGAGAAAGATATACTAAATGAGTATACGATCATGATGGTTTTTTGCTAATGAAGTCGTCCAGATAGCTTAATACCACATGTTTGATACTGCCATTATAGGATGAAATCTTAGGCTCGTAGGAAAAAGTTCACAGCTGTTGCAACTGACAGTATATTTTATTTTACGAGTTCACAGCTTTGATATGATTATAGCAATAGTGTTCATCTGAAACCTACATCCTTGCTCTGTGGGCACCATAGCGTATGTGACTGAGCAATGTACTCTTCTCACGTTCATCCATTACCCCATTAGTGGATGCTTCAAGGGAAGAAAGACTGTCCATTGCCCTCAGTCCATGGGTAACGGCATAGCAGCTTATTATGGACAGTAGCGCTGTGAATGTAGTGACTCCACCGGCACTGTGGCCTAGTTTACACCATATTATAAATATGTGAGACGTTGTTAAGCTGATTTTGTACGTATACTTTGACGATGCCACTACGGCTTCATTACAGAAAATATTCGCGGGAATACAGCCGGGCCTCGTCGTCGACAACCGCTTTTATTTCGGCCGATAACCACCCCGTCAACCCAAAACTGCGGAATGTAAACGCTGTGCAAGTGAATTTAAACCCTCGGTTTGCAGAGCAATTCCGGAAAGATATCACACACACACACACACACACACACACACACACACACACATACACACAGTGTAAACACTTGCACTACAATACAATCAAATATGACTGACACCAGAATTTATCCTTATTGAAAATTACTAAATGTGTGAGGCTGCATTAGCTTTGTCCCTCCGTTTTCTGACAAGGGGGAGAGCAGAATTTGACGCAGAAATTAAGAAAAACGTCCATCCTCATTTGCAAGGTAACTTGCTAATTTCATTTCAACAGCCTCTTTCGTAACACTATCCCAATAGCTGAAAGTGCATTTCGGAATCTCCGTAGTGTTTTGTTCATAGTGAGACCAGTGACAGGACAATGTTCTCCAGTAGCCGATTTGCTGGGCTGTTGCTACCGTCTGTGACGCTTATGTTCAGTACATCGGTCCTCCACGTTTCAGACCGATATATGACATGCCAAACCCTCAGGAAATACGTCAGACCAAACCAAGATCGTGCTTAAGGAGGCGTAAAAGGGCCCTAATCTTAGAATATCAAGTTTTAATATGTCTCCCATGTAGCCATTGCCTGCAAGACGTGAATATCCAACATTCTTGGATTTACCTTGTTTCATTTTTATTGGTAGCAAGCCATGATCATTGATTTTCATTGTTTTGAGCTTATGATCTCCAACTACACCAGTGAGTGACTCTTGTTTTTGTGTGGAAATGGTAAACTGTTTCTTCTAGGAATATGGTTCACTCTAAACTAGACACTTGATCATTGTAAAACCACCACATTTTTCACTACTTATGCACCGATCGAGAACAGTGGATTTTATTCCAAAGAATGACTCTTTCATTTTCTCTTGGAGTCAGTTTTTTAATCAGTAAATCGTAGTGCAGAACACAGTGAAGTAATAATCACGTACGGCCATTGGAGTGCAAGAGATCTGTACCATTGCGCCAGACTCAGAAGAGGTAACGAAAGATTTTTATGTCAAAACGATGAAGCTGCTGTGAATTTATACTTTTACAAGAAACGAAACTGTATTTTGTCTTTGCCTTTGGATATAGTACGAACGGTTGAAATAGAAATATCTGAAAGCACGCTGTTTTTCAGCATTCAAACGTCGACTGTACATAAATATAGTTTAACTGATAAATTACTTTAAGGGGGACTGAGAAACACAAATCTCTATATTATAAAATCATTAAAATGGTTTTTAACTGTTCAAGATGAGGTGCTTCCCTTGTTAACATCTAATTTTGATCACTTTAGCACAGATCGACAGTATTAAGCAGTAGTCTGCAGATCAAATCCACTTACTCGCAGTGGTTAGCTTTTTGGCCCTGCACTTTTGTCTGTAAATTATCTATGTCGGTGCCTGCATTCCGGCTCTAACGGCGTGGTGGTGTATAAGATAAGTATCAAGATAAGTATCTCGTTTCGATTATGCAAAAATGATGCTTCAGGTAGTGTTTAGAATAAGCCAAAGTGAAAACGCGTTGAGAGCACTCATATTAACTGGAACACAACTTGCTATTGTCTTCGTCATTTGTTTCTCGACTGGGGTTACACCCACTCAGATGTTTGTATCAGATCAAAAACTGCACTGCTGGAAACGAACAACGCCATGAAGGATCGAAAGTAACGTAATTTTATTAACTGTGAGTAAACAGTGTAGTAATGAGTCAAGTTGATTAAATTTGAAATGATTTGGGAGGATACAGGGGGCGAAATTCAGTAGGCCGAACGGCCACCTCTGGCGCAAATATTGCCTCTCACCTGGCTGGACGTGAGTGTAATTGAGCTTGGATGACTGATTGGGGTTCATCACTCAATGTTGCTTCAACCCAGAACCAGAGCTTGTGTACTGTCGAGGCTGGCGAGTGGTCGAGTAGCAATCACTCCCAATCACCTCATGATAGTCTAAATTTATTAGGCTAAAGATCTGAAGAACGTGCAATTCTGTAACAAGATATGTTATAGCAGAACATGCAATATGCGTTCTTACGTTGTCTTGCTGAAAGCTAAGGAGATTTCGAAGTTACGTCTCTGCCAGCATCCCAAACATATCAGGTTTGTAACGCCTGCTGTGGAAGTTACAGGCTATGCGAACCAGATGTGGTTCTTTGTGTAGCCAATCTCATTCTGCCATCCTAGGTGCGGATGACAGATTTAATCTGGGAACGTTCTTCATTCCATCTGCGAGTAGCCCCCACATATGCGTTCATCGTGATGCTCTACACAGAACTCGTGCTCTCGAAAGACAGTGCAGTGCCACTGACCCTCCCTCAGCTGCCGGGTCAAGAAATCTGCCACAGTGGTCACCATGCTGATCTATGTGTTGACGGTGCGTTGGGCTCCAGTAGTGATTGCACTGCCAATATGAATACGTTTCTTGCTACTAGGAACCCCACTTTCTGAGTGGAGGTTTGTAACATGAGTGCACCAGCCTGCTCGGATGCTGGGCCTAAATAACAACGTGTCTCTTTTCTCGGGCTCTTGTCGTGAATGACCGTTGAGATTCTGGTTGGGGTTGACTATGCAAATCATGACTATTACATATTCACGTACCAGATGTAAAATCCCGACCAACGCCACCAAATGTACACTGATCAACCAGAATATTATAATCACCGAGCTACTACGAACAAAATCCGTTCAGGCGATACCAGCAGAACCTGGCGAGGAATGACTGCTAGGCAGACACATGTACAGTGCACGTAGTATCAGTGAGCGTGCTGCCCGTGTGTAGAATGGGGCAAGAGCGTGATCTTTTTTAATTGGATCGAGGGCAGATGTGATGGCCCTGAGGCTCGGCACGAGTATTTCGGAAACTGCACGACTCGTCAGGTGGTCGAGGGATTCTGTGGTGTCTTCAACACGTGGCAAAACAAAGATAAAACCACGTCCAGACGTCGTGGAGTTGGACAGCCATTCCTCATTACAGATATCGGACGTCGTAGGCGGGGCACTGCCGGAACTAACGTGAAACATTAATGCTTGGCAGCGCACATGTTTATCTGAATACCCCCAACGATAGGCCTCTGCAGCCGACGAACCGTGCATGTACCAATGTTAACACCACGACTTCGGTAATTACGACTGACGGTTGCGCAGTGGCAGAGCATTGCAACGGCTCATGAATCCCGATACCATCAAGCCGATGGGAGGACCTTCATCCGATGTCTGCAGGGAAACAGCTCCTTGACACCTCTACTGCGGGACGGAGAGAAGCTATCAGTAGCTTCATTATGCTCTGGGCAACATTCACACGGGTGTCCATGGGTCTAGTGTAGCACATGCAAGGTACAGTAACGGCCAAGCATTGTTGTACACTTATTGACGACAATGTATACCATCTCATGACGATCATGTATCCCGCCAGCAGTGGCAGTTTTTAGTAAGATTATGTGCCACGTCACAAGGCCAGAAGAGAGATGGAGTGGTTCGAGGAACATAATGGCGACTTCCAGTTGATACGATTACCCCCAAACGCAGCAGATATGAACGCAATCGAGCACATCTAAGATGTGATTGAACGTGGCGTCAGAGCTCATCGCTCGCTTTCCGGAATTAACAGGAATTATGTAACATGTGGGTGCACGTACGGTGACAACCGCCCCCCCCCCCTTCTCTTCCCCCAGTGGATACCAAAGCCTCAGTGTTTCCATGCCACGACGTGTAGTTGCTGTTATCCGTGCCAAGGTGGACATAACGACTATTAGGTAGGTAGTGGTACTGTCCTGGTTGTTCTGTGTATATCGGTACGATAAATGGCATACTCTATAGTGTACGGTTCTATTTATTTATTTATTTAGCGTATGGCATCTGCAGAGACTTGCACACATACTATTAATTAATATAATAAAAGAATTACAAATATATTATTAAATGATTGATTGCATCTTGCACACATACTATTAATTAATATAATAAAAGAATTACAAATATATTATTAAATGATTGATTGCATACAACAGTATGCGAAAGATTAGGGAGACAGCCACTGCAGCTATTACAAGTCCATATCTAAGCAGGTCACCCACTGAACAGCACGTGGAGTAGCATTCATAATATCCCCCCATTCTCCTTCAAACCTCCTCGCAGGGCATTCGAAGATCAGGTGAGGTATTGTTTGTTCTTCTGCACCACTGTCGCATCGTGGGTCATCAGTGAGTTTCCATTTGAGGAGAATGGCCTTACACCTGCCGTGGTTGGTCTTCACACGATTAAGTCTGCACCAAGTTCTTCTGGGCATTTGCATTGCTTCCACCGGTACCGAAGGATCAAAATCAGTGATGAGAGGGTGGTGATTATTCAGCGACCAGCACTGCCCCCATTCCCTTGTTATATCGTACCTTTCTGGGAATTTGAGGACTTCGTCTTCCCATATAGGTTTCCTTTATTTTAGGCGGGTAGTTGGTAGATGGTCCAATATTTTTCGGATAAGTATATTTTCAGTGACAGAGGGGTCATTAATTTCCTTCCATTCTCCATAGCTCCTTGTTGCCTTCTGAGGGAGGGAGGAGCTATATTGCAAAGGGCATGAAGCCAGGGAAGTGAAGTTGCTTACAGAGTTCCTGAGACAATCCTTATGGTGATAGTAAGCTGGACATCTATTTTCTTCGTTTGTGTGCTCTCGTACCAGCCTGGGGCGCAGGATTCTGCCACCGAGTAAACACGAGATTGTGCTGCGATGCGGAGGGTGTTAGCTTCAGCTCCACAGGAGGTTCCAGTCAGCTTTCTTAATATGTTATTTCGAATTTTTATCTTTTGTCTGGTTATTTTAGGTGTTTTTTATAGGTTAGTGACCGGTCAAGAGTGATTCCTAGACATTTTGGATGGCTGTTGTGCTTCAGTCTCTCATTACAGAATGTTACTTGTAACTCTCGTCTTGCCTCATGATTTTTCAGGTGGAATACGCTTACCTCAGTTTTATTTTGATTTGGGCATAGCCTCCATTTCTTACAATACTGGTTAAGAAGTTGAAGGTCCGTTGACGGAGTAGCCTCTCCCTCTTCTGTCATTGTCCAGTTTCGACGTGCTGACGCAGATTTTCCTTTCATAATGCAGTGCATTATCTTTTCACGGACAAACTTTCAGATGTCATTCTGAATACGAAGCCCACAGTGTAATACAGTTACAGCGTGAAAGATATATAACAAATATGTGTGAAAAGGCGTCGCGTAGAATTGCTGGTTGGAGGATCTTGGTGCTCTGTTCCTGTTTGTACTAGGAACATGGGGAGAAAGGTTTTTGGTTTAGCACGGAACAGCGGCCATTTGTATAGCCATTCGAACATCTATCTTACTATAGCCTTGTCATAGTATATTAAGCAAAGTTTGAACGACGATCCGGAACCAGCGATAGGGCAGATAGTGCAATTCGATTATTTCCTGTTGCAAAATAGTTTAATTGGGCTGCACTAAATGCCTTGACCCTCGTTCTGATCTTACGTGCAAAAACAGTCATCTTTACGTTATTCCGTACTGAAACGAGACTGATAAGTTCAAATTTGGTCCACCGATGTATCAGACCTGGGTGTCAGATATGTTTTATCCGTTAGAAAAACAAATCTTGCTTCGTTTGGATTTTACGTGCATAGAACACATCTTCATGGGATATTTCTGAGGTATACTTTAGACTTGTACGAATCGATTCAACCTCTGCACGAAGGTAGATAAATAAAGGCAAAAAGATATTGTCTTATTCACTAATCTTTGTCCCTCGTCGCGGTGCCACGGTTTAAATTCGTGCTAAATGCAGCACTTAAAATTCGTTCTTACATGAAATGGAAACGCAGAAAATTGTTTTATGTAGATCATTTAAAAATGCATACTTACGATATAACTGAAAACTCGTTTTCAAACATTGAGATTCATTCTGATTTTGTGTACCAGACATACATTTTTTGTGAATTTTTTCGCGCGCCACTTCTGTGTTTCAAACTAGTACAAATCAGTTCAAACTTTTTAAGGAAGTAGACAAATACACGTAATTAATGGCCGCCCTGTGCTTTTTAGAAAGCTTTATCCGTTGTCACGATATAAGCAACATGGTACTAAAGACAGTAAGAAATCCTTTACGGATCAGTTGTCGCCTGGGTCAACGAAAATGTCCTGGGCTGAGTTACGGATGCAGCAGAAAGGAACTGGTTTTTTATTTATGTGGAAGCTTCAAAGACATTTAAAACAATACATCTTCTTTACGAGTTAACCATACTTCTTCAGCGTAGTGATGACTTTAAGCTGCAAAATGCTGGTACACCTTCATCTTGCAATTAGAAGTGGGGATGCATGGATGCTAAATTTTAGTGGAACGTGTGTCACGCTGCACGGCATCACAAATGCCATGTTGGGTGATATGATGGTGTGTGCCATGTTATGTGGCATGACATCACTCACCGTGTTACTTTACTTGACAGAATGCATTATACAGGGTGAGTCGCCTAACGTTGCCGCTGGATATATTTCGTAAACCACATCAAATACTGACGAATCGATTCCACAGACCGAACGTGAGGAGAGGGGCTAGTGTAATTGTTTAAAACAAACCATACAAAAATGCACGGAAGTATGTTTTTTAACACAAAACCTACGTTTTTTTAAATGGAACCACGTTAGTTTTGTTAGCACATCTGTACATATAAACAAATACGTAATCAGTGCCGTTTGTAGCATTGTAAAATGTAAATTACATCCGGAGATATTGTAACCTAAAGTTGACGCTTGAAACCTCCGACGTTCAGTTGTGTTGTAACAAACACGGGCCACGGTCGGCGAGCAGCATCTGCAAGGACATGTTTACGATGACGACCGTGTTTACGAGTGTGGCTGTAGTGCACTGTTGTGGTTTGGTCTAGCTGTCGCAGTGTCCGCATGTAGCGCTTGCTGCTATTGTTATTCTGAATTCGTCTCCGCACGCAGACCAACTGTAGTACACCGTGTTACCAGACGTCTGTGATAGTGTAGTTTTGTAGCAACTGTGACCACGGTGTATTCGAACTCTGAAAAGGCGGAGATGATACTCATCTATGGCGAGTATCGACGAGATGCAGCTGAAGCCTGCAGCAGGGTGTATGCAGAACGGTACCCGGACAGAGAGCATCCAACGTGCCGCACATTGCAAAACATCTACCGCCAACTGTATGCAACAGGTATGGTCGTAGCACGCAAACGGGTCCGTAACAGGCCCGTCACAGGAGAAGCGGGTGCAGTTGGTGTGTTAGCTGCTGTCGCCATGAACCCACACATGAGTACACAGGACACTGCGAGAGCCGGTGGACTGAGTCAAAGTAGTGTCATGCGCATACTGCATCGTCACCGCTTTCACCCATTTCATGTGTCGCTACATCAGCAATTGCATGGTGATGACTTTAATCATCGAGTGCAATTCTGTCAATGGGCATAAACAGAGAATGCGTTGCAGTTCTACCCGTTTACCGATGAAGCAGGTTTCACAAACCACGGGGCAGTGAATCTATGGAACATGCATTACTGGTCCGTGGACAATCCTCGCTGGCTCAGACAGGTAGAGCGACAGCGACCGTGGGCTGTAAATGTATGGTGCGGAATCATTGGCGACCACCTCATTGGTCCTCACTTCATTGCAGGGGCCCAAACAGCTGCAACATACTTCGCGTTTCTACAGAATGATCTGCCAACGTTGCTCGAAAATGTCCCACTGGAAAGGCGTCGACGTATGTGGTATCAGCTTGATGGCGCACCTGCACATTCCGCAATTAACACTAGGCTGACCCTTGACAGGATGTTCGACGGGCGTTTCATAGGACGTGGAGAACGCATAAATTGGTCAGCCCGTTCTCCTGATCTTACACCTCTGGACTTCTTTCTGTGGGGTACGTTAAAGGAGAATGTGTACCGTGATGTGCCTACAACCCTAGAGGGTATGAAACATCGTATTGTGGCAGCCTGCGGCGACATTACACCAGATGTACTGCGGCGTGTACGACATTCATTACGCCAGAGATTGCAGTTGTGTGCAGCAAATGATGGCCACCACATTGAACATCTATTGGCCTGACATGTCGGGACACACTCTATTCCAGTCCGTAATTGAAAACGGAAATCACTTGTGTACGTGTACCTCACCCCTCATGGTAATGCACATGTGCGTCAGTGAAAAAGACCAATAAAAAGGTGTTAGCATGTGGACGTAATGTGCTGTTCCAGTCTCTTCTGTACCTAAGGTCCATCACCGTTCCCTTTGGATCCCTACGTAATTCGGTGCTCTCCGATACACACGATCGAACAGCGGAGGAGTGGTACTCAAGCGTCTACTTTAGGTTACAATAACTCCGGATGTAATTAACATTTTACAATGCAACAAACGGCTCTGATTACGTATTTGTTTATATGTTCAGATGTGCTAAGAAAACTAACGGGGTTCCATTTAAAAAAACGTAGGTTTGTGTTAAAAAACATACTTCCGTGCATCTTTGTATGGTTTGTATTAACCAATTACACTAGCCCCTCTCCTCACGTTCGGTCTGTGGAATCGATTCGTCAGTATTTGATGTGGTTTACGAAATATATCCAGCGGTAATGTTAGGTGACTCACCCCGTATACTGAAGCATCAAAGAAACTGGTATAGGCAAGCCTATTCAAATAGAGAGATTTTATTTTTTAATCTTATGGGCATTAACTGCTAAGGTCATCAGTCCCTAAGCTTACACACTACTTAACCTAAATTATCCTAGGGACAAACACACACACCCATGCCCGAGGGAGGACTCTAACCTCCGCCGTGAGCAGCCGCACAGTCCATGACTGTAGCCCCCTAGACCGCTCGGCTAATCCCGCGCGGCAAAATAGAGAGATAATGTATAAACTGGCATAATACGGCACAGCGGTCGGGTAAGTCAATATAAGACAACAAGTGTCTGGCACATTTGATAGCTCGGTTGCTGCTGCTTCAATGGCAGGTTATCAAGATTTAAGTGAGTTGGAACGTGGTGTTATACACTCCTGGAAATGGAAAAAAGGACACATTGACACCGGTGTGACAGACCCACCATACTTGCTCCGGACACTGCGAGAGGGCTGTACAAGCAATGATCACACGCACGGCACAGCGGACACACCAGGAACCGCGGTGTTGGCCGTCGAATAGCGCTAGCTGCGCAGCATTTGTGCACCGCCGCCGTCAGTGTCAGCCAGTTTGCCGTGGCATACGGAGCTCCATCGCAGTCTTTAACACTGGTAGCATGCCGCGACAGCGTGGACGTGAACCGTATGTGCAGTTGACGGACTTCGAGCGAGGGCGTATAGTCGGCATGCGGGAGGCCGGGTGGACGAACCGCCGAATTGCTCAACACGTGGGGCATGAGGTCTCCACAGTACATCGATGTTGTCGCCAGTGGTCGGCGGAAGGTGCACGTGCCCGTCGACCTGGGGCCGGACCGCAGCGACGCACGGGTGCACGCCAAGACCGTAGGATCCTACGCAGTGCCGTAGGGGACCGCACCGCAACTTCCCAGCAAATTAGGGACACTGTTGCTCCTGGGGTATCGGCGAGGACCATTCGCAACCGTCTCCATGAAGCTGGGCTACGGTCTCGCACACCGTTAGGCCGTCTTCCGCTCACGCCCCAACATCGTGCAGCCCGCCTCCAGTGGTGTCGCGACAGGCGTGAATGGAGGGACGAATGGAGACGTGTCGTCTTCAGCGATGAGAGTCGCTTCTGCCTTGGTGCCAATGATGGTCGTATGCGTGTTTGGCGCCGTGCAGGTGAGCGCCACAATCAGGACTGCATACGACCGAGGCACACAGGGCAAACACCCGGCATCATGGTGTGGGGAGCGATCTCCTACACTGGCCGTACACCACTGGTGATCGTCGAGGGGACACTGAATAGTGCACGGTACATCCAAACCGTCATCGAACCCATCGTTCTACCATTCCTAGACCGGCAAGGGAACTTGCTGTTCCAACAGGACAGTGCACTTCCGCATGTATCCCGTGCCACCCAACGTGCTGTAGAAGGTGTAAGTCAACTACCCTGGCCAGCAAGATCTCCGGATCTGTCCCCCATTGAGCATGTTTGGGACTGGATGAAGCGTCGTCTCACGCGGTCTGCACGTCCAGCACGAACGCTGGTCCAACTGAGGCGCCAGGTGGAAATGGCATGGCAAGCCGTTCCACAGGACTACATCCAGCATCTCTACGATCGTCTCCATGGGAGAATAGCAGGCTGCATTGCTGCGAAAGGTGGATATACACTGTACTAGTGCCGACATTGTGCATGCTCTGTTGCCTGTGTCTATGTGCCTGTGGTTCTGTCAGTGTGATCATGTGATGTATCTGACCCCAGGAATGTGTCAATAAAGTTTCCCCTTCCTGTGACAATGAATTCACGGTGTTCTTATTTCAATTTCCAGGAGTGTAGTAGTCACACGAGCGGTGGGACACAGCATCTCCGACGTAGAGATGAAGTATAGATTTTCCCGTACGACTATTTCCTCAGACATGAATTTTATTGAGCATATCTGGGATCCCTTACAACGTGCTTTTCAGGAGTGATCTCTACCGCCCCTCCACACCCCCCCCCCCCCCAATACTCTCAGGGATTTATGGAAAGCCCTACAGGATTCATTGTGTCAGTTCCCTCCAGCACTACTTCAGACGTTAGTCGAGTTCATGCCACATCGTGTTGCAGCACTTCTGCGTGCTCGTGGGAGCCCTACGCAATATCAGGCAGGGTTACCAGTTTCTTTGGATCTTCAGTGTATTATACGACGTGGGTGTTAAAGAGTGAAAAAGCGCAGATATGTCAAGATGTTTTGATTTAAATGTCTTTGAAGCTGCTAGGTAAGTCGAAAATCTAGTGCCCTTCATTTACATCCATAACTCTGCACAGGAACTGTTTTCATTCTTGTGCCCTTAGGAGAGGAATGGAATAGGCGTTGCTCCTATGCACTTTTTATGGTTAAGCTGAAATGCTAACGATTTGCATATTCCAGCTGTAAGTAGGCTGTTTATGTTTTCTCTATGTAAGTAGGCTGTTTATGTTTTCTCTATGTAAGTAGGCTGTTTATGTTTTCTTATTGGCAACGTTACGTAGCGCTCAATATGAAAATCACTGGCTGTGCTGTGTGCAGTCTGTGGCTAGTTTGCATTGTTGTCTGCCATTGTAGTGTTGGGCAGCGGCAGCTGGCTGTGAACAGCGCGTAGCGTTGTGCAGTTGGAGGTGAGCCGCCAGCAGTGGTGGATGTGGGGGAGAGATGGCGGAGGTTTGCAATTTGTCATGAACTGATATATATATTATGACTTGTGATGATATTAAGGTAAATACATTGTTTGTTCTCTATTAATATCTTTCATTTGCTAACTATCCCTATCAGTAGTTAGTGCCTTTAGTAGTTTGAATCTTTTATTTAGCTGGCAGTAGTGGCGCTCGCTGTATTGCAGTAGCTTGAGCAGCGAAGATTTTTGTGAGGTAAGTGATTTGTGAAAGGTATAGTTTAATGTTAGTCAGGGCCATTCTTTTGTAGGGAATTTTGAAAGTCAGATTGCGTTGCGCTAAAAATATTGTATGTCAGTTTAAGCACAGTCATGTAAGAATTGTTCAAAGGGGACGTTTCATATGTCGACCCTTAGCCTAGGATACCTCACTGGAATCTTCTGATTTTTCTTGTAGTTTGTGTATTTAGTGTAGCTTTTGTTTATTGCTAGCGCGTAATTGTAGAGAGAATCTCCTTTGTAGTTGTAGCCTTTCATTGTTGTACAGTAAAACAGTTGTGGCATGTATATATATATATTTGCACCAAGTATTTCGCAGCTGTAATTAACTAGATATTATTTTCAGTGTTATGTTAATGTGTTCTCTTATTTTTGCTCTTCAAATTGTGTTTTTCTGTGTTGTCGTGTGAAATATTGTGACAATAATGGCGTGTGAAAAACGTAATACTAGGCTCCAAAGTAAACTGAGAAATGACAGTGAAGACGAAAGCAGTGTGTTAGCGCCGCAGAGTAATGAATTAACAGACATTCAAAGTAGTAATTTGGTAATTGTGCATAGGGAAATGGAGCGGGCGGCAAACAATGGCGTGGACAGTGAAACAATTAGTGAAGAGGGAAGCATTATCGATCGATCGGTCGGCAACAGCTCGCCTCAGGAATCCGAAATGACAGGACACAATTTCGCAAATACTGTAGATTCAGGTTTTGGGTCATCACCGTTTTCTCAAATAAGTCAAGACACATTTTCTGCTTGTCAAAATGTGAATGTTGTCGGTGCAAATGCACTGCCGAAAAGCGTAGAGAAACAGATTCCAGACACTAATACATTATTATTGCAATTAATGCAACAAATGGAACAAAATCAGAGACAAACACAGCAAAAGCTTGAAAAGTTAGACACAATGGAACAACACCAGAGACAAACACAGCAACAGTTAGACACAGTGGAACAAAATCTCAAAAAGTTAGACACAGTGGAACAAAATCTCAAAAAGTTAGACACAATGGAACAAAATCTTCAAAAGTTAGACACCACACTTGAACAAACACGTGAAGATTTAACTAGTGAGTTACATAACATTGAATCGAAATGTCAAAAAGTCTGTAATGACGTAAAATCACAAATTTGTGAGCATTTCCAACCTATTTTTTCGCGGCATGAAAATGCATTACAGAATCATGAAGCAGCCTTAAAAGAACTGCAAACTATTTTTCATGAAAATCACAACACCTTGCAAGCTAAAATTGACTCAGTTGCATCTACCGATTCGGTTACGCAACTTGCAAAAACTCAGGAAAACTTAAAGGTCACAGTAGACACGATTGCAACACAAATGGACACTCTGAAACTTGGTTCAGAAAAACATACAGAGGAAATGATTTCACTATCGGATAAAGTAGCCGAACTTTCAGATCAGTTCACTAACTTATCTACAAAGGTAGATGATGATCTGAATGACACAACACCTGTAGCCTTCACTGACACAGAAGAGTATGAACAAATTAGAAAATTCAAACAAAATCAAAATCAAATCAATACACAGTACAAAAGAGAAATCCGGGAAGTGCAAGATCAGTTGGCACAAGTAGTACAAGAATTACGTATTTCAGAGGACACTCGCGCCCCAATACGGGAAGAGGGACATACAAATACGGAACAGACACAAAATAACAACACAGGGCACTTCGGAAATTGTGAAAGAAGTTGGCAAGGTACGCCGAATTTTGAGATGGAACCGCCGAAACGACGCAACTATGACCGAGATGCTACTCGCCGACACGATGATTTTGACTATAAGCTGTTCATTACTACACGTAAATTCAAAACATTTAAGAATTCTGGCAACGACATTCATCCACAAGCATGGCTCCATCAATTCTCTCATTGTTTCCCTCCCAACTGGTCGTTAGAACACAGATTAGAATTTATGTGTGGCTACTTGGAGAATGAACCAGCTGTAAGAATGCGATCGGTAATTCACGATTGCCACAGTGAAGGAGAGTTTTACCATGCCTTCCTCTCAGCATATTGGTCTCAAGCCACACAAGACCGTGTAAAACATAGCATCATAATGATGAAACGTTTCGAACAATCTGAATTTTCCAGTCTTATGAAATATTCTGAAGACATGTTGCATAAGAATCAGTATCTTTCAAACCCATACAGCCCCTCAGAACTCATCCGCATTTGCTTAATCAAACTGCCTGAACATTTACGACATATTATTTTGGCAGGACGTTGCAAAGACGACATTGAAGCATTTCAGGGACTCTTACAAGAATTAGAAATTGACACTGACAATCGCGGAACGCGAAACCAGGAACACAGCAATTACAGGTCACATCCGTCGCAATTCCGCGATGAAAGAAGTAATAACTTTACACGACAAGGCTATTCTTACAACGCAAATCGTGACCAAAACAGACACCACCCATATGACAACCACTGGCAGAGTAATAATAGTTACAGAGAAAGATCGCATTTCCATAGTAATGAATATGACAGAGATAACCACAGAAACAGACAATATGGGAACCAAAACAATTATTACCAGGGGAGACAGAATAACTTCAAACGCAACAGTTCAGCGCGGAGTTACGATTCAGGGAGAAATTCTCCACCACGTGACCGACAAGGAAGAAACTACGGATTCTACCGAAATGACGACAGACGATATGATCATAACGACAGACGTCAATTGCATCAGAACTGGCGGGATTCAAACAGAGCAGGGCCCTCTCGGCAAGGCGAATTTGTAGAAGTTAGGTCTCCTAATCCCAATAACAACGCGCGCCAACAAAGAGACAGACAATGACTCGCACCGCAGGCAGCCGCGTGCGCCGGCTGGCTCAGAGAAAAATAACATAGACGCTAACCTTGAGAAAAATTCCAGTATTCTTTACCGACGTATACGACATGATAATTGCGTTAAAGTTGAAACTCTGCGTACTAGGAAGAGTAAAGGTTTACACCACATTTCTCATGTAAAACCATTTATTGACAGATAATCTGCCTTTTAACTTTGTCTTTGCCATAAAACGTTTCACTTCACGTTACTAGTATGCTTTAGAAACTGTTACCATGCAACAATGTTTGAAGTTAAATATCCAGCCAAGAACCAAGAGAAATTATTTAAACAGAAATTACGAATGCATTGTTATTGCGAACAGACGACACAGTGTAATTGTGTGTGTACATTCTTGCTTGTTAGTTGCACGATTAGAACATTTACCAGTACTGCTAATGAGATTTTAATGCAACATTTTGGTTTACTTGAAAATACATTCCGGATTTAAAGTACTTTCTGAGAGATACCAGATGACACAGAGGTTAGTTTATGTGACAGCTACACGATTTTTATCACGACGCTACTAATGAGTGACAATTTACAATGTTGCTTTTGCAGTGTATCTGTTTTATATCTGCACAGTTTTCTGAATTCTTCTAGGAAGAAAAACATGTTTTAGTAGTAACTTTTGTGGTATAGCAACAATGAGACAGCCTTTTTCGTGGCATAACAATACGTTACTGTACAGTACTTTCCTCATCACGGCAATAAGCGTAATAACTAAGATATCTATATGTAAAGCATTTCACTTTTGTGTATCATGAGGTAAGTACATTGACTTTAGCAGAACTTTGCTTACAGAGGACGATAACTACGACAGTTCCACAGAATTATCTTACAGCAAGACGCGCATTTAGCGCTACAGGACACGCATTTGAGTGATTAATCTTATACTTAAAACACTTATTTTCAAAGATTTTTTAATTACAAAGAAAGTTTTCCGTGATACATTTCATTCCATTGCTGTAATTTGTAACACCTGAGGGTATAATTACATTTATCCTCAGGGGGGTACACACTTACTTTGTGTACCATGTGTGTGGCAACCACAAGGAACCCTAGCTAATATGGTATTTGCTTATACAACTTTACACATCGGTACCTTATTTCTCTAACACACAAATTACACAGCTATCTGATTATTTAACTGAGAGAGACAAACATTTATTTTACTGCATCAGTGACACATGTTTACGCAATTACACGGTTGGATAACTTCACACTTATGAAACTGTATTTTGTCTGTACTTTGTAAACTGTTCATATTTTTTCGGAACCATTGTGATACTATGAGAGATTTGAATGATATATTTGGTAAGGGAGCATGATTTTAAAGTACGTTTGAGGTAGATGACACTATTGAAATGAGCAGAGAATTTTTTTTACGTTTTGAAATTTTTGGAGGAAGCTATGACGATTTTAAGATTTGACTGAAGTGTTATGATGTTATTATTACGACGACGATGTGTACTATGCTGTTGAGGTATGTTTATGATAAATAAGCTGATGCTATATGAGGAATCTGATTATGCTATGTAGCTATTATGATGAAATATTGAAGACGTGTTGATGAATATGAATATGTATATGTGTAATAAGGTAAGGAATAAGGAGTAGGGGTTAGGGACTCTGATTTATGAAAAGGTTGTTGGAAACCAAGAATCGTACTTTAAGAGTTATGAAATGTGTGTGTATATGCATGAATGTATCACAATGCCACTGAAAATTTTTTTTGGACACTGTTATATTTATAGGGTTTTGTTTCTACAGATTTGCAACGCTAATTCTTGACCTGTGAAATATTTTTATATGAGACTACCACGGTAGCAGAATCTCCTGTCGTAAATATTTCCGTACGAAAGTTAAGTGACCACCTGCACGTAATGCGTTGCGGGCACCCAGCTGTGTCAGACGCCTGGAGAAAAAGCCATTATTGCGAGCCCTTTTCAGCGGCACAGGTAGCACAAAAAAAAAGGGGAGGCCATTATCCTTGGAAATATTCTTACATCTGCAAACCTGATAATGACAAGTGTCTTTCTACGAGAATTGAGAGCTACTGACTTACGAAATGCCACATAGCTATTGAATGATGTTTTTATGCTTTGGTTTGCGTAATTGCTTATTTCATTTGACATCTGTTTTCCAGCTGTGTTGCAGCATTGGTTTCATAAAATAAAATTAAATGCATTTGCTAATGTGAACACTTTCTGTCAACAGATCTATTAAATAATTATTTTATGATCCACATTCTTTAAAAAAGGAGCACTTGGAAAGGAAAGAACAATAAGAAGGAACTAGTAACTGCATTCATAATTTTCTTTTCAAGTAATTGGTAACTTTTTGGTAGAATAACTTCTTGTGGTGCACCACTTTAATTACATAGACATTAAGATGTGATTATACATTTCCCTTATCTGCATTGTTATCTTTAGTGTACTATTTTTTCTGCTTGAGCTATGTCACGTTTCGATATAAGCTGCTGTTTGCCAGGCATAGTGCTACTGAACTTTAATTTGTGTTACTCTGCTAAGCCAGATTTTTTTTTTTTTGCTGCACAGTGCCTTATGTTAGTTGTAATTTATGCTGCTTGCTTTCCCTTTTGTATTTTTTTATTGCTGTTTATATTAATTGTTTTATGTGCTGCTGCATTGCCTCGTCCCTTAGTTTAGCATCTGAGCTCAGTAGATTTAAATTAGCTTAAAAGGGGGTAGCCTCTAAGAGAATGAGTTGCGATGAATTGGAAGAAATGCATTGAGAAAACAGGTTTAGGTAGAATTTTCTTGGAAATAAATGTTGAGGTAAGAAATGTGTGAACATATAAATACAGAAAGCATGCTTAGATAGAATTTTTTTTGGTGGAAACAAAGGATGAAATAAGAGGAAAGATATATGAAGTTTTGGGTTGGACTGCAGTACCAAATGTTACACTGAAAACGAACCCTGTCCTTTCCTATTGGTGTTATCCCACTATGTGTTTGTGTACCCTTGAGTATTTGTTTTCATCCTGTCTCTGTGTACTGTTTCATAGAATTTTTTTCTCTTCTAATACTAAGCTATATTCACTATGAGGAGGAATACTGTTATCCTCAAATATAAGTTGCATTAATAATATGTTATTTTCTTTGTAAAGTTGTTTACAATTCTGTTCTGTTTCAATGTTCATGTGTGAAATTAATGTTTCGAAAACTATTCTCATTATTTTATGTATGTACTTATGTCACTATTTTTGTAACACTCATGTATATGTATATTTCTATTCTTTTGTAAAGCCTGTACTACAAATGTTATCTGTATTATTATGTTTTTAATTATGTATTTCGTACCTTTGTAATTGTATTCTTATGTTATAAAATTGTAATTGTCACCAGTTCATGACATTATTAACTTGTTAGTTACATTTCACTGCACACGTTTCTGTTGGTCATAGTATGTGGACAATATATGAGAAGTAGGGACCGTTAGTGTTTGCACGTGTGTTAATAACTCAGCAAGGGACTGGATAACGGCATTGCTGGTTCTAAGGACAATTTCAAAAACTTTGTGAGTGCACAAGTGGTGGTTTATGGACTTGCTATATTATCCGCAAGACTCTTCAATGGTAATTGTGCACCTGCACAGTCACAACAGATGGCTGCTGGCCATCTCTTCAAGGACTACAGTGGGTCTACATCTTTGATGATCCATCAATACCATTATTTCTACAAGGACCACAGTGGGTCTGCATCTATGATGACCCACCAATACCATTATTTCTACAAGGACTGCAGTGGGTCTGCACCTCTGGTGGCCCACCAATACCGTAATCTCTACCAGGACTACAGTGGGTCTGCTCTGTGATGACCTACCTACCAATACTCTTCAAAATTTCGACTGACTCTGCTGTGGGTTTGCTCTGTTGTGGCCCATTACCTGTATGCATATCAAGAGTCAGCACTGTCTTTCCATTGGAAGAACAACACTACTTCTTCAAGACTGCATGGAAATCCACTACTTCCGTGTGCATTTTCTTTTACTGCTCAGACTTTGAGAAAAAACACTGCTATTCTACTGTTATGTACGATTAGGACTGTCTTTATGGACTGTGAGAAAATTTTAGCTTTTGACCAACATTGTATCAATAAGTGTGTGCATTTGACATGTTTGTTATTTTAATTATGAAAAATTTTATCAAATCATTATTGGCCACTGCCCAAAAAATATTTTGTAAAATTTTTGTGGGGAGCATGGGGGCTATGTAAGTAGGCTGTTTATGTTTTCTCTATGTAAGTAGGCTGTTTATGTTTTCTCTATGTAAGTAGGCTGTTTATGTTTTCTTATTGGCAACGTTACGTAGCGCTCAATATGAAAATCACTGGCTGTGCTGTGTGCAGTCTGTGGCTAGTTTGCATTGTTGTCTGCCATTGTAGTGTTGGGCAGCGGCAGCTGGCTGTGAACAGCGCGTAGCGTTGCGCAGTTGGAGGTGAGCCGCCAGCAGTGGTGGATGTGGGGGAGAGATGGCGGAGGTTTGCAATTTGTCATGAACTGATATATATATTATGACTTGTGATGATATTAAGGTAAATACATTGTTTGTTCTCTATTAATATCTTTCATTTGCTAACTATCCCTATCAGTAGTTAGTGCCTTTAGTAGTTTGAATCTTTTATTTAGCTGGCAGTAGTGGCGCTCGCTGTATTGCAGTAGCTTGAGCAGCGAAGATTTTTGTGAGGTAAGTGATTTGTGAAAGGTATAGTTTAATGTTAGTCAGGGCCATTCTTTTGTAGGGAATTTTGAAAGTCAGATTGCGTTGCGCTAAAAATATTGTATGTCAGTTTAAGCACAGTCATGTAAGAATTGTTCAAAGGGGACGTTTCACAGCTTATAGTACACGTCATGCCAGTTTGAGGACTGTTGCGGTCCGCCTTCTCGGTGTTGCAATTTTAGTGTCCTACACTGTAGTCGCAGTATCGCTTATCGTCCCTATCATTGATACAGGAAACCTGGCAGCCACGGATCGCCAGGCGAGATCGATAGCCGGTCGCAGGCTGCGGTTTTGGCGTCCCTGCGGCCGCGACACCTGTTCAGGGAACGACACCCCTCCCTGTACCCGCAGCCTCCTGCTGACTGCATTATGCAACCCGGAGCACGCCCAGGCAGCACCGGCCGCACTGCGCCGCCACCGACGGCCATCAATTATTCGTCGCAGCGAGCGCGCGCGATCTGCGCGCTGCAATATTTAGCGCCGCTCCTGTGCCCTCTGATGGAATGTCAACATGGCAGCGCCAATTATGCCGGAATTTTCGCCGTTGTTGCCTCCCGGGTCACCGCCGGCTTCAGTGTCCCGCCGGCCGACTTGTCATGGGCGGCGCCGCGTTCTGCTGCCGATCGGTTGGGGGCCTGTTTGACAGGCAAGGCAGTGGAGTAGCTTACATACTCGCTCTGACGTAGCTGTTACCTACCAGGTTCTCAACTTAAAGGTCAATACCCTTTGCTTGAAAAAAAATTGGGATCCTTGTTTGTGCATGCTTCTGCGTTATGTTGCAGAATCCTGATCTAGGCAAGTGACGCTGTGGACAAAACCCCGTAATGTGAATTACGAAGGCACTTCTGTACGCTAGATGGTTTATTTCCAAATTAAGCTGATTAATACAGGGAACTTTGGTAGTACTCGAAATGTAGCGTTAATGAAGAATGGTAAAATGCAAGTAGACAGTTAAAATATAAAATAAAGAAGTACTGTTAAGTGTGAGGAAATAAATCTACGAAAAACCGTTACCAGAAGAAAGGATAGATTACTGGATAATGTGCTACTGCATTTAGGAATAATTAACTTGGCGCTGGAGACCGTGAAAGAGGGGAAATTGTAGAGTGCAGAGAATGACTAGAAATGCTGAACAGACTAGATAGAATGCTGGGAGCAATAAATATGAAAAGATTAGTACAAGACAGTAAACGTGTTTTAATGCGTTCTCCGAAGGCATTTGTCTGGGCTGTAGTGTGTTATGTGAGAAATGGGAGATAAGCAATTCAGACAGGCGTAGAACTGAATTTTTTTTGAAAATCGGTGCTATAGAAGAAAGCTAAAGATGCTGCACATCGCATAACTAATGATTATTTACTAAATCGAATTTGGGTCAAGATAGGAGTATAAAAAACATGAAACGTATTCGTAACTCAGAATGTGGTTGATCATTAACTGTATAGTGGAATGACAATGAAAATTTATGCCGGACCGGGACTCGAACCCTTATTTCCAGTTTTATGCCTTAACTGTTTTCGCTGTCTGTGGACGACTCACGGCCAGACATAAACTTCCATATGCTGTCGTTCATGGGTCACAACTTGACGGCTGCAGTTGCCGCAGTGCCATCTCCTTGAAGGATCAATGTGTCGATCTTCTTAACGACACGGGCACCGGAATATCGTATTTATCCGCCGACATTACTTTGTATTAAAATGTCCTCCCTCTGTATGGCAATTACATAATGTGTACGAGTGTAGCATGTGGCGCATGAACTACGAAGTATGGAAGTTTGAGTCTGACTGTGAGTCGTGCACGGATAGCCAAAGTGGTTAAGACAGATGGTGGCTCATGTCGAAGCTAACGATGTGTGTCGCTTTGGATCGGAAGAGATTCTCTTTTGTTTCCGGCGGCTAGCTGAAGAGTGAGGACTTTTCCAGCCTTACTTGCGAGGTGAAGGCAAACCTTGCCATTTGTAGCATCGACGACAGAACCGACTGTGGTCTTTTGGTACAGAGCGTAGTGGAGGGTCTGAATCAGAGGCACAGACGGTTCTGCGACGTTTTAGGCTGAAGGTTCATTGACTTGCGCTGTAGGGTGGTGGGTTTACGGGTTCCACTTAATAGGTTAGTGGTCCACTACGCACAGGAAGCGACTACACGGATAGCGGGGGTCTGTGAAGGGAGCTGGGAGGATTTTTAGGTTAGAGGGTCTCGGGAAACTACGGGAAGGGGGGCAGTCTAAAGGAGTGCGAGACAAACCAGGAAAGTACACATAGAAACAATTAGAATTGTAAATTGTCGTAGCTGTGCTGGAAAAGAACCAGAGCTCCTAGACTAGAGCTATAGGTATGGGAAGCTAACTAAAGCTGGAGAAACTGTCAGCCGAAATTCTTACAAAAGGAAGTAACAATGTTCAGAAAGGGGGTAGAGAGTTTATTGCTGTCAGAAGTAGATTACCTTTTAGTGAAATCGAAGCAAATATCTCCTGTGATTTAACATCGGTAGAGGCTGTACTTCACAATCGGAATAAATTAATAATTGGTTCCTTTTACCAACCCTCCAGGCTCAAATGATAAAAGTGCTGAACATTTCAAAGGAAACTTGAGTCTCAGTTCAAACAGGTACCCCACTCATACAGTTATAGTTGGTGTTGATTCAATCTATCCACGATTTGTTGGCGAAAATACGTGGTTAAAGTCGGAGGTAGGCATAAAACGTCGTCCGAAATCGTTCTTTACGCGTTCTCAGAAAATTATTTTGAACATTTACTTCATGGACCCACTCGAAGTGAAAATGTTTGCGAAAACATACTTGACACACGATCCTGAGAAGTAGGGAGTATGCTGACAGGTACTGGGATCAGTGATCACAAGGTTGTTGTTGCGAGACTGGATATCGTAACGGATTCAGAAAACATCGTTGTTGGGAAACACAACTGGTACTGTATTCTCATGAAGTAATGGGCACTACTGACTGGGGATGTCAAAGTGATTGCATATTTTTATATTTCCAGATGACTTTTTAGAGTAAAAAAGCACACGTAGCCCAATCAGTTATTACGTTATTTTATTCCAAGAAAGCAGAAAATTTGTTTTCAGAGAACTTTGGAAATTTCTGGTAAGGTCTTATGGGACCAAACCGCTGAGGTCATCGGTCGCTAAGCTTACACACTACTTAATCTCTTAAACTAACTTATGCTAAGGACGACAGACACATCCATGCCCGAGGGAGGACTCGAACATCCGACGAGGGGACGCGCTCGGACCGTGACAAGGCGCCTCTGACCGTCCGGCTACCCCGTGTGGCTTGTCGAAAAGGCGACGATGAAATCACTGTCTCATGAAACGCGTTCTTGTGTTGTAAGAACTAAAATTGTGGTGGTTGAATGCTAACATTTAATCCTGACTTACGTCAATGAGCTCGCGTACGCTAAACGATAAGTATTTTTCTCTTGTAAAATTGAAGATATCTTTCTTGTTGTAACAGGGACCCATCACCTAAGCCTGTAACGGAACCTATACAAATTAAGAAATAATGACAACAATAACCCAATAAACATTAAACATCATTGCAGTATGCGTTGTTTGTTACTTGTGGTCTATGGGTAGCTTCTCGAACGCTAAACAAAAACGTCCTCCGTCCCAGTTTCGAACTCAACACTGCTTGAATTTTGATTAAAAATCATATTCCTCGTTCTGCCAACGACCTTGTCAAACAGGGTGGTAGAGTGGGCGGTTTCAGACCTCTCTCTTGTCCTTGGAGTGGGAAACTGTCCCTAAAAGGCGGAAGAAGTAGCAGTGATCAAAGACATGAGATACGGGAGGCAATGTAAATCACTCCATTCATGACATATAATGTGTATTCACAGAACATGCAGCCTGTAATTGAAAAAGTGTTACGATGATCGCTATACTAGCAAAAGATTCCTGATTAGTCCCCATTTGGGTCTCCGTGAAGGGACCGCCAAGGAGCAGGTGACCATGAAAAAGAGATTGAGTAATCAACGAAGGGCTAACATTCTACGAGGGGGAACATAGAAGTTTGATCGTAGTGGGAACGCTAGAAAATCTGAAAACGGAAAAGGATCAATGAAGGACCAGTCGGATCAGTGAAGTGAAATGGAAGAAGGGCTAGGATTTCTGGTCAGAAGAATAGAGTGATATGTAGGATACGTTATGATAGGACAGTAAAGCAGAGAGTTAGATACTGTGACCAGTTCAGTAAGAGAGTTGTTGTCATCAGATTCGACAGCTAACCTTCGGCGACAACGGTAATCCAGGTATACATGCCAATGTCGCAAGCAGCAGATGAAGAGATACAGGCTAAACCAATGTGGACTTGCATGAAAGTTTGTATACGGCCAGTCCTGTGCGAAATCTCCCCTTTAACTCACTCTTGTCGCTGATTTAGTAGCTTCTAAGTACACGCAAAATAGAATTATTTCGTCGCATTACCGCCAGGGAAAGAGGTGTTACAGAGCTTAAGAAAATCTAATGTCAGTCGTAAGAAACGGGGCTCAATTCCCTGGCTAGACATCCGAATTAAGATTTCAGTGGTTTCCATAATCGAGTAAACCAAATCTCAGAATGGCTCATTTGCGAAGGAAGTGAATGAGATCTTCCCCAGTATTCATCCAGACCGCGCTTGTGCACTGTCTCTTGTGATTTGGTCGCTGATGGGAGGTGATAGCCTAATCTTTCTTCCTTCCGTCTTTTCCTTCTTATCTTTAAACTAACGCACTAGACAATTTGTATTTATGAAATACGGTTCCTCCGAAGAAACTAATATGACATACCAGGTCTAGTACATCAACTTACGTCTCAATTTTTCTACAAATTCGTATTAATCTTCCCTAGAGATTCCGCAATGTGACGGCCATAAAGACCAGTTTGCCGTAAAGACTAATTTCCGTTGTGCGGAGGTCTATTCGTCTTCGAAAATGCGTTGTTTTTTAAATCAGTTAATACGCGACATTCTTATACGATGCTGATTTTTAATTTTTGTATCAATATTTTTTACTGAATATTCACGCGCCAATCTGAATACATAATAGACTCCAGAGTAAGAAGGAACATGACAGGAAATTCACCGAGAAGTAGGGTAAGCTGCAGAGATACTGATTATTCTTACTGTTAATGCTATAATCTTCGCATTCAAGCCACTCTTTACACACTAGTTCGAATGTGGGGAAGAGTGCCAAAGACACCACGCCCTCCGCCTACACCGGCTGGACAATCAACCATACACGAATTTGACGACTGTAGTTTTTACTGCATCTGCTATCTTGCAATGTGAATGGAGAAAAAATTCTTAGGAAATTAATGACTTTACCTTTTACCGCGGCTACTATTATGCTATGTGGATGGAGCAGTAATCCTTAGGGAGAAAATGTGGAAGAGGGGGTAAAGACGCCCTTTGCACCTAAAAGCTGTAAGTCGATTTGAAACTTCGTGGCAGATTAAAAGTGTGTGGCGGACTCGAACTCAAACCTGTGATCCTTATTGGTCGTACGCAATTGCATTACCAACTGAGCTATATTCACGCACGACCAACGACCCACACTCGCTTCTTAACTTTCCCCAGTCATGAGAGACTGTAAGGGTAAATTGTATGACATGCTTGGATAGTTCAGTTGGGTGAGTGATTGCCGATGGCAAAGGTCCCAGGTTGGAGGCCCTGTCCGGCACTCAGTTTTATTCTGCCAGCAAGTTTCAGATCAACGCACTCACCGGTGCAGGCTGCAATTTGATTCTGGAAGCTGGAAGCTATAGTTCTTATTAGAACCATAGTGATTTTTTTTGGCATTTCTCTGTGCGGTTGTGAAGTATTTAATCTCAACAGCACACACTGCGATGCGCTGCCTGGGAAACGGCGGAATCGTCAGCAGGTAAATATTATTTATTACTTATTGAAATAAGTGTCTGGTGCAATGATTCCCAATCTCTTTCGCCTCGGCAAGTTATTATCAAGCTGCTCGTTCAATTTTTTTGTTTAATTTAACGTCTTTGTGGTACACCATTGTTTCCTGGCGCTATTACAACAAATACATTCCATAGTCTTAACGTACCGTGAGTTTCTGTAGATGCGAGAACTAATCTATCAGATCGTTAAAGCTGTTAAATTAGTCTGACGGTGAGTACTGAATTTTCGTGTCACTTGTTCAGTTCATGTCTATTCCTTCGAGAAAACAAGGATCTGCATTTCTCAAATGAGTCGCTTCATATTGGACCATGTATAAAATTTATGCCAGATGTAGCGGCCAGTTCATGTGTCCTCTGCGCTGGGTGGTAAGGATGGCTGAGATGCTGAGGAGTCTTGCGATACGCTCCTTATATTGTCGTTTTAATAAATCGGTCGCAAGAGTGATTCGTTAAGCTAGGCCGAACTGTGGCGCAATACATATATTTGTAATTGTTATCTAAATATTCTGATTGCCCTAGAATAAACCACATCTGCAAACACGAGTGAAGTCAATACTTTTGAACACACAGACAAATAAACCTACAATAGATATGAGCCGATAACACAGATAATATATCATTTTATCAATCTGGCAAACACAATTAGCAAAAGACAATTATCTTGACAGCGCGTCCCATCGACATCATACAGCAAAGATCAATATGAGGTAATGTTAAGACTCCTATACAAATTACTGATTCAAATGGCTCTAAGCACTAGGGGGCAAAACATCTAAAGTCATCAGTCCTCTAGACTTAGAACTACACTACTGGCCCTTAAAATTGCTACACCCCGAAAATGACGTGCTACACACGTGAAATTTAACCGACAAGATAAGAAGCTGTGATATGCAAATAATTAGCTTTTCAGAGCATTCACACAAGGTTGGTGCCGGTGGCGACACCTACAACGTGCTGACATGAGGAAAGTTTCCATCCGATTTCTCATACACAAATTGCAGTTGACCGGTGTTCCCTGGTGAAACGTCGTTGTGATGCCTCGTGTAAGGAGGAGAAATGCGTACCATCACGTTTCCGACTTTGATAAAGGTCGGATTGTAGCCCGTCACAATTGCGGTTTATCGTATCGCGATACTGCTGCTCGCGTTGGCCGAGATCCAATGACTGTTAGCAGAATATGGAATCGGTGGGTACAGGAGGGTAATACGGAACGTCGTGCTGGATCCCAACGGCCTCGTATCACAAGCAGTCGAGATGACAGGCATCTCATTCGCATGGCTGTAATGGATCGTGCAGCCACGTCTCGATCCCTGAGTCAACAGATGGGGACGTTTGCAAGACAACAACGATCTGCACGAACCGTTCGACGACGTTTGCAGCAGCATGGACTATCAGCTCGGAGACCATGGCTGCGGTTACCCTTGACGCTGCATCACAGACAGGAGCGCCAGCGGTGGTGTACTTAACGACGAGCCTGGGTGCACGAATGGCAAAACGTCACTTTTTTCGGATGAATCCAGGTTCTCTTTACAGCGTGATCATGGTCGCATCCGAAATTGGTGATTTCGCGGTGAACGCACATTGGAAGCGTTTATTCGTCATCGCCATACTGGCGTATCACCCGGCTTGATGGTATGGGGTTCCATTGGTTACACGTCTCGGTCACCTCTTGTTCGCATTGACCGCACTTTGACCACTGGACGTTACATATAAGATGTGTTACGACCCGTGGCTCTACCCTCCATTCGATCCCTGCGAAACCCTACATTTCAGCAGGATAATACACGACCGCATGTTGCAGGTCCTGTACGGGCCTTTCTGGATACACAATGTTCGACTGCTGCCCTGGCCAGCACATTCTCCAGATCTCTCACCAATTGAAAACATCTAGTCAATGGTGGCCGAGCAACTGGCTCGTTACAATACGCCTGTCACTACTCTTGATGAACTGTGGTATCGTGTTGAAGCTGCATGGGCAGCTGTACGTGTACACGTCATCCAAGCTCTGTTTGACTTAATGCCCAGGCGTATCAAGGCCGTTATTACGGCCAGAGGTGGTTGTTCTGGGTTCTGATTTCTCACGATCTGTGCACCCAAATTGCGTGAAAATGTAGTCACATGTCAGTTCTAGTATAATATATTTGTCCAATGAATACCCGTTTATTATCTGCATTTCTTCTTGGTGTAGCAATTTTAATGGCCAGTAGTGTACTTAAACCTCACTAACCTAAGGACATCACACACATCCATGCCTGAGGCAGGATTCAAACCTACGACTGTAGCAGCAGCTCGGTTCTGGACTGAAGCGCGTAGAACGGCTCGGCCCCACCGGCCTGCGGAATTTTTGGTTATAGTGATTGTCATTGCTGTGCATCCAAACGTTAAGAGTGAAATAACACTGGAAAACTGGTGAATTACATTTTCGAACATCAGTGGCTGCTCTCAACAGCTATTCGTACAGAGGACTCTGATAAATTAATGAGAACGCTCTTCTCTTTGTGGTGGGACTGTACTGTTTGTCGCTTATTTTCAGTAGTGCTAAAACTAAGGGACAATAATTGCTACTGCAGAATTTTAATGTTGCATTTATACTTTCTTGATTGTCGATGTCCCCGGTAAGCAAGCGACTCGCCTTAAAAATGACTAGTAACTGTTAATTCTGCTTCATAATTTTGTATAATAGATACGTACTTACACTATAGATATGCTGATTCGAACAGAAGAGCACTATAATAAACGGAATAACTATTTCAGAAGAATATTCGTATCTTCCAAGGACCAATGGAAGAGGTGTATTTTGTTTGACTTGGGATTCAGTTGATATTTCACAAAGGGCGGAGCCCTTTCCAGTGCAACGAGTTCAAACAAGAAACAATAGCTACACAAAGAAAAAAGTTGACAGAAGGTACATGAAAGTCACAAGCTATAGTTTCTTGAGAAATGTAAAACAATATATTTTGTGTATATTAAGGTAATGCAGCAGAACTAATAAGTGATGTAACCAATCTCAATTTGTTTTCTAAACCTTAAAATCACTCTGTTTCTAACGAAAACGATGGTGGAACAGTCCTCTGACACTTGCAGCTTAGTGAAATTCTTGCTGAAAACGAAAAAAGATTTCATACTTTTCAACCAGCATCTTAGCCAAGTACAATATTGACAGTGACTTCATGCCGCATTCACGATCAGTATATGAAACTTTTGCTATCAGGGCAACAGGAACTTAGAAATGCCTTTTTAATAATTTCTTAGAAACGTGGTCCATAGCCTGCATAAAAGTTTAGGTAATACGGTTTTTGTTTGTTTGGTCACAGGTATTAGTCTAATTTCTATTCATGTAAACTACTCGACTGATTTTCAAGTGAAAATAGACGTAGAGCTTCATAACAGCTGACTGAGTTGACTTTTCTTCCATTAATTAGACCGAAATAAAAACGACATCACGTGGATATATTAAAAGTACAGTACCGTACCTTCTCACACTAGAGAGCAGCAATTGTTTGAGCTCCACAGTGGCCGACCATTGTGAGTGTGCACAGTGATGCAGTGAGTCGGCCACAGAGTAACAGCGCCGGCTTCTGAAATATTCATATTCTCGGGGCAGCAGCCACGTCAGTCGATAGCATCATTTTGCGCCAATAGTAACAGTGCTTGTTCAGAAGCTTCGATGAGGGCTCTGCTTCCGTAGACAACGTGTCAAAGCGACCGCGGAAACTTCAGACAAGGTTTGAAATACGCGTGTTTTTCACGCTTGGAAATAAAAATACATTTCTTATGTCAAGTTCTTGCATATGTCTCTCTCTCTCTCTCTCTCTCTCTCTCTCTCTCTCCCCCTCCCCCCCCCCCCCCCCGCATGAGTTCTTTATACAGACTATGATAGCGGACATATATAAAAGTACTATGGTATGAACCACCATATATATATATGTCAAATTAAACGCCTTTCAGCAATCAGTTTTCAACCTTATTTTATTGCGCAACCAGATTCAGCGTTTTAGTATGCCCTCTTCTGGCATAATCTACCTCGCTTGTGATCAAAAGAGGGGCCAGCTATACAATTTCAACCATCACTTCGTGGTAGTATCAGTAACTTTGTAGAGAGAGAATTGGAAGGCGCGAATGCCGTTAAATACGCGCCACAGCAGCAGGAAGAAAGACTTAGACACTTGGCAATACGCTGTGGATATGTTAACGTATCTTGAATGAGGTCGCGTAGTAAAATGAGAACTATAGCAAAAAGCGAGTACGAATGTGCTCTTAATATTGTGAAAAGACTCAGTATACAGGTGAGCAGTGTTAACCGTCTCATAGTTTTGTTTTATAAAGTGAAAAGCCTGTACATAATGCATTGCGAAGTGTGATCGCGTACTATCGTTGTTTTGTTTCAACGGAAGGCGACAAGATACAAGGGCAGAGGGCTTTCGGAGATTCTTTCTGGTCTCAAAATAATATTCACTGGCATTTAATGGATGAATCTTAAGCATGACCGCAGCAGCCACTATGCAAACGTACGCGTTGATATGCATCCATTAAATAATATATGGAATGAAAAACAGCCACCAGTTGCGGAAGGTAGTAGTCACAAACTCTTGACCTAGGTTTAAACCTATGTAATGGGCCTTCTTCAGAAATCTTGTTACATCTAGATTGGTGTGACGTCCATATTACGTCGTTAGTGAACAGACTCATAATTTCCACTGCTTTAATTGATGACAGATGATGTAAATATATCGAAAATGAAATTTAATTACGGTGTACCAGTACTACTGTCACACCGTAATTAACATTTTACATTCAGTATTCGCGTCACATCGTTCTAAACGTAATAAGTCTTCTGAAGAAGGTCCATTTAAATGGGTTAAAACCTACGTCAAAACTTTGTGATTCCTATCTTCCGCAACTGGCGACTGTTGTTTTATTCCATATATTATTTGATGGATGTGTATCAACACGTACGTCAAGAAGAGATTATATGTTCATGCTACTACATGAAGAGGAATAAGAGGTAAATAACAAGTAATCATCATCTTCTGGAGATACATAAGATATGGTCGTTATAGCACGATCACTACTTGAAGCTGTACTTCAAAAATACCACGAGCACGAATAAGGGATTATTCAATCGGGAATCGAAAGCGGGCCCTTAGGATTGACATTCTGTCGCGCTCGCTGACCACTCAGCTATCGGGGGCGGACCCCCCCCCCACCCCATTTTATCTCTAACTACCACACAATGCTCTGCTCCAAACGGGCGTTCTCAGAAATTTCTCCTTCAGATTAAAGCTTTGTATGTCCTCCTTACTTCATCCGTAATCTGTTATTTTGCTTCCAAGGCAGCAGAATTCCGTAACTTCATTTATTTCGTCATCACCAACTTTGATGTCAAGTTTCTCACTATCCTGATTTCTGCTACATCTCACTGCCTTTGTCTTTTTTCATGTTCACTTTCAATCGATATCCAGTACTCATTAGACTGTTCGTTCCAGTCAACCAATCTTCACCTTCACGGAGGATATGAATGTCATAAATAAATCCTATCTCTGATATACCTTCCTGTCTTGAAGCTTTCTTATTGCTTCTTCGATTAATAGATTGAACACTAGGGGTGAAAGACTGCGTCCCTGTCTTAGAGCCATTTTAATCAGAACTCTTGCTCTTCCTGTATTATTGTTCCCTCTGGGCTCTTGCGAATATTGTATTTAGTACCCGTTTTCCTTACAGAGTACTCCTATTTTTCTCAATATTTCGAACGTCTTGCACCATTTTACATCGTAGAACGCTTTTTATACGTGGACAGATCTTATGAACGCGTCTTGATTTTTCTTAAGCCTTGGTTCCGTTATTGGGAGGAACTTGAGAACAGTCTCTCTTATGCATCTCCCTTTCCTAAAGCCAAACTGACCGACATATGACTGATACTCAGTTTTATTTTCCATCCTTTTGCATATTATTTTTGTTGACAGCTTGTATGCATAAGGTCTTAAGCTGACAGTGCAGACGTTTTGCGTTAATCTGCCGTTGGTATCTTCGGAATTGCTGGGATCACACCTTTCCTATTATGAGGCCCATAGATTCCACCCTTAAACTTGAACAGTCGTTCGGACATCACTTGCTGGGATCACACCTTTCCTATTATGAGGCCCATAGATTCCACCCTTAAACTTGAACAGTCGTTTGGACATCACTTCTACCAATGATTTTAGAAATTCCGTTGAATAGTTACCTGACGAATAAATAAATTTCTGAAATATGCTGCATCAGAAGGATTTTAAGTCTAAATATACAGAGAAATGCGAACTGCCGACCGACTGCAATGTTCCACTCTCTGTGTTACCGTGTCGTCATGCGAAGGCGACCGGAATCCACGCTCCCTTTGGGATATGCAGCCCACGAGACAAATTACGTGACATTCTGCTATTCATATTTACTCGTATCGATAATGGTGTACTTCTGTTTAGTCTCTATGCCGCTATATGATTAAATCGAGCATAAATAAAGATCGCCAGCCTACCTTTAAGTAGTGCAATTGTGTTAAACTCGTCGGTGCACCCAAAGACTCACGTATTTTCCTGTAACTATACGACAATAATCAAAATTATTCCGATATCGAAACACGGACTGGAAAATGTACACCGCTAACTTCATACGCCGTCTCCATCTCGTTCGCTATTATATTATCCCACCAATCTCCACCAAGTAGGAACAGTATAAGTAATTAGATACGAATTCACACAAAAACACCACTCTCCGTATGAGTAAAAGGAATGCCATTCCCCCACATGGAAACGTTCTTATTCTGAAATGGTTTAAGCTGTACATACTGGATGAACACATTTTTCGATAAATCGCTCCTTATTTGATACTCTCAACACAAAATATCTCGTTCAGCCCATTCCGCCCTCCCCCCTCCCAAAGATCCTCCTCTACCACCCCAACACCTCCTCCTCCCAAGGTTCACACATTGCCTCCAGTAAATGAAGGCCCATCGGCTGACATTTTGATTTCTTCAGCTGCTCAAAATCCAAACGTGTCTTAACCTTGACTTTTTAGGCCAGTGTGCCTCAGGGACACAAATGCCATCACTTTTCATTGCCTATTTCCTACTTCTGTGATAGCACTCTTCTCCAAAGTGGCGCTTCCTCATTGGATTATTCACAAGTTTATTTACAACATGAATTGAAAAAGACCGTAACAACGGTATGAGTTGGAGACAACATTGTTGTTACAGTCTGTGGAAACAGGTTGACAGATGTTGACCACTGATGGGATAATGTATACGACTAGAGTTAATCCCTTCAGCGTCAGTTAAGGGGCTCCGGAATGGCTCAAAATCATGAAAAGTTCAATTTTTACTTTTTTGCGTTTTCTGAATCTGCAGACTATTACCTTTTAATAGATATATAATTTATTCAATTCCGAAGACTACAACTACTTTTAAATTTTTTTTGAAATGTGTTCTACATGGGCGTGACCCACTGTGGCGCTGTTAAACTGCTGTCAAATGGTGTTGTTATTAACGTCCGTGTTCATCAGGTACATTTTAGTGATGTGAGATAAAGTACGTGTTGTGGCTAGCCTGTGATGGTTCAATATATATCGCTGGTGTGATTGTCGATTGTTTCATGTTTATTTACTCTGTCGTTATCTCGAAAATATTCGTAATTAATTCTGTTTCTTGAGTCTCTGTTTTGTTGAAGTATAATAATGAGTAAAAGTAAAGTTATCAGAAATCCTCTGAAGGCTTTTAAGAAAAGGAGAAATGTTGGAAAGCCAAAGGTATGTGTTATTCCTGTAAACAATAAAGACGATAACCAAGTGAGTGAACCTAACCTCCCAAGTACACCTGCCCATAGCTGTCAAAGTGGGAAAGAAAATACTTCACAGAAGAAGCTTGGTTCAATGAGTGAAAACTATGAATGTTTTATGGGCGAATCGGATGTGAATGAAATATTTGATATGTCGGTTCTCAAAGGAATTTTTTCAAACTGTGTAAGATGTATTCATTGTAGTGAAGTTGGTCTGGAACTCTCCATAATAAAGCACGTAGGACTTGCTACTGAAATACAACTGAAATGTGATAAGTGTTCATACATGACCACCTTTTGGAACAGTGTTGCAGTAACTGCAACTGAAGAAAATGGTAGCAAAATCTACGAACACAACATTAGATTTGTTTATTCCTTGCGTTCAGTTGGTAAGGGTGCTACTGCAGGTGCAATTTTCTGTGGCATCATGACTCTTCCAAATCCCCCAACCAAGTTTACGACCTATAATAAATTAATAGGGTCTAAAGTAGAAGATGTCTGTATAGAATCTATGAAGAACGCTGTGGAAGCGGCAGTAATGGAAAATAATGGTAACAGAGATTTGACTGCAGCGTTCGATGGTACCTGGCATAAATGGGGACACACATCTCTTCATGGTGTAGTATCTGTTACTAGTGTGTATACAGGGAAAGTTTTAGATGTAGCAGTAATATCAACGTATTGTAGATGTCCACAAAAATATAAAGGTACACATGAAAATAATTGCAAAGCTAACTATAGTGGCAGTAGTGGAGGAATGGAAGTGGCTGATGTTGCCAGTATATTCCAGCGTTCTGAGGCGTGTGATAAAGTGCGATATGTTAATTACCTTGGTGACGGTTATTCTAAAAGTTTCAAACATGTTCAAGGACTGAAGCCCTATGGTGATGATTTTGCAGTGCAGAAATTTGAGTGTATTGGACACGTACAGAAGCGAATGGGAACAAGACTTCGGCGACTGAAAACTTCGTACAAAAAACAAAAACTCAGTGATGGTAAAGGGTTGGATGGGAAGGGAAGGTTAACTGACAGTGTAATTGACAAAATACAGAACTATTATGGAATGGCTATTAGGCAAAATACACAAAGTGTCGACGAAATGAAGAAGGCTGTTTGGGCTCTTTTTTTTCATACTTCTTCAACCGATGAAAATCCCCAACATAGCTTGTGTCCCAAAGAAGAAGACAGTTGGTGTAAATATAACAAAGGATTGCTAACTGGTGAACTGTACACTCATAAGCATAGTCTGCCTCATGCAATAATGGAGGTGATAAAACCTATTTTCAGAGACTTAGCAGCACCTGAACTGTTGAAAAAGTGTATTCACGTAAAAACTCAAAACCCCAATGAAAGTGTAAATAGTGTTATATGGTCGAGAATCCCCAAGACTGTATTTGTTGGAATAGAAACACGTCACTTTGGTGTGTATGATGCTGTTGCGACTTTCTATGATGGCAACATTGTAAGGTGCAAGGTGTTTAGAAATATGGGAATGAAGATAGGTTCTAACATGGTACGAGCGATGCTTGCTTTAGACAAGGAACGCCTTCGGGCTGCAGAAAGGGCTGTAAAGAGTCTAGAAATACAAGCAAGAGTAAACAGGAGGAGGAACAAAAGGAAGCTGGAGGAGGAGTTTGCAGAGGATGAAGATAATCCATCCTATGGACCTGGAATGCACTAAAAAGTTAATCCAATCTTTGTCGCTCGATTCCCAAAACTTTTATTTTCTCATACTAATTACATGTTTTCTAAGGATCTTCCAAACATATTTGTTTCAAACTTTCAGTAAATGTTACACAGTACCTTCTGCATAATTTAACACAGCCTTTTTCCAAAAAACTGTATATTTTTGAATATATAAATAAAAAATGGCAAAAAAATGTTGTGAATTTTCATTACAATTGAAAAAAAATCATCTTTAATAACTGAACTAAAATTTTGTAAAATCTCTGCGTTAAGTTGTAGCCCATATTCCAATAAATAATCTATAAAAAGTTCAACTTACTACCTCAAATACTTTGTGAGGAAAGATGTGATTTATAAGCGTTATTTTAACATTGCAAGTATAGGGCGTTCCGGAGCCCCTTAAGGCCTGGAAATTGTGTATTGAATCACCGAAACTGATATCTAGGTAATTAATAACATCGAAAGGACGGCTACAGGTGTTCCTTTCTACTATATAATTTTGTTAGCTGGTTGTGAGCTACACAGTCTAAGGCCTTAATCGAAGAATACAAACCGTTGTGAAATATATTAAAATTATTGTCGGTGTGATAATGCTCTGTGAGTGCGACTTCGAAATTCAGTCTGCTTGTGAACACATTACTGCACACCGTCGTCAGTAGAATCCTTCTGGACGAAGAATATTCGCTACCCGTTACGGAGAAGTAAAAAGACGTGGGAGTTTCGACAAAGGCATTTTCTATGAAGTTGTCAGTGGTAATGTAAATATGAATTTGTCATTTAATGAGTTCATAGAATTCGTGGTCTATAAGGAGATAGACACCCCTGTTACATAAAGCAGGAGCCGCAAATAGACATAAAGATATTTCAGCTCGACCAGGTCGAATGTCTCTAGACTAAGGACTTCCCATTGCCAAGAACCAAGTTGGATATGATAACACAGGTGACAAAGGGACAGCGACTACTGAAACATGTTTGGCAAATTGTAATCGAGACTTCAGGAAAACCAACTGACGTCTAACGAACCACATTGAAAGAGAGTGTGGAACATCCAGTAACTTTGGCTGTAATTGTAGGTTGCACCATCCCACATAAAGAAAGGCCTATCTTATGTACTTCGGCTCATTAAATACGTTATTAAACGTAGGAAGATTCAGAAGAGGAGCGATTATGAGTTTGCTGCTGCTACACCATCGAATTTCCTCACTCTGGCTGATGCTGAGCTTACGAATTTCGTAGTGTGATATTCTGCTCTCATGCAGATAATTGGTACAATAATTTCTATAGAGCGCGTCAGGTGTTGATCGTCAACAGCCGCAAAGTAATCAGATTGCCCAGAACAGCTGTTCCTAGTATCCAGAGTACACCCGCCCGCTGCTGCATTATCTACAAGCACTTGCCACAGCGTATTGTGCAGACTGCTGCATCAGAACTGAGGAGAAGGAAACCTTGTTTTTAGCATTCCTTGGTTACAAGTTCGTTCTTGAGTGTTAGGACAAGAAACTGTGAGAGCTTTTCTTCAACTATTGTAAAATATCAGCAGTTTCCAGTAGGGAACTGTCAATTATACGACAAAATCTAACTTTAAAAAAAATTAGATAATTTTGTTGTTACCCTTCTAACCATCAGAAAAGGCAATTTACGAGACCTACTTTCCGTAAAAAGAAAAGAAAAATTATTGCAGTGTACAGTATTTGAAATCAATATAATCACGCCATGCTCCATACGGAAAATTTTACACTGTAGGAACATCGTTAACGGGTACGAGACAGTAGCGGGTGATGTTCATTACTGTTTTGAACATGTGGGTAATAAAATCTTTTCTGTCATCTCAGACATGGATCGTAAGCATGTGTCAGTGTTATGAGGAGTGTAGAACCTGTGTCTTAACGGTATGTGGTAGTATTAATTGTTATTTTAAAATTTGATTCCAGTGTTATGTACTAATCACTCAGATAATTGACCATTCGCACGCTATGTAATGGCTGTACTGTAATTCGGGATGGTACGTTAATTTGGCAGATAAACGATGAAACATATGATCAGTCCTTTTGTCACTGCTGAAATAAAAGTAAAACTTTGCCAGTTATCCATAGCTTTGTTTCATTAGACCATAGTCAAGAATCTGCCGTCCAACGATAAGCCCAAGCGACTGGAAAAAAAGCGCAAGTGCCTCCTGTGTATAACGAAGGCAAAAGAGCTGACCCGTTCAATTACAGACGAATATTCTTGCAATGTCGTAGGGAGATGGTTTGAGTGGAAGGATGCTGGCCCGCAACTTTATTAACATATTTAATAAAATCACAAACCAGTTTATTAAAACACAGAAAATGACGCAGAGCGATGTGAGCAGCTACCCCCGGAATTATTACATTAAATTTCAACACAACTGTTGAGAGATATTCATAACTTTCAGCAATGACTGAATAAAATTTTTTTAAAATTATTTTTTGAGAACAACATTATGTTAAAAAAGTCGATAGATGTGTAGCACAGACTTCTAATCAGATTACAAGTCCACAAAATTAACCTGCATATTCCACATTACAAGGTCCAAAAACCTATTGAAAATAGTTAGCAGGTTATTAACATCAGCCATCCACTATCACGTGATTGTCTGCAGGTAATTAGAAGGAAAAAAAAATGGTTCAAATGGCTCTAAGCACTATGGGGCATAACATATGAGGTCATCAGTCCCTTAGACCTAGAACTACTTAAACCTAACTAGCCTAAGGACATCACACACATCTTTGTCCGAGGCAGGATTCTAACCTGCGACCGTACTAGCCGCGTGGTTCCGGACTGAAGCGCCCAATTAGAAGGACGAACACTGGTTCCAAGCAGGCAGAATAACCTGACAACATTAAATTCAAAGTATGATACAAGTGGGATTAGCAGAGCTAAGCAATTTCTCCCTCTTCATTGAAGTGTGGATTGCTATCGACACTAGAGACATAGACATTTTCTTGATGCAATAATTTACCAGCAGCCGTATGTGTTGTAGAAATTTATTTTATGAACTTCTTATATGCTACCAGTTACGGCATTACATTTATGCCATCTTCAGGCCCCACAATCCATAATGGATCAACAAAGACTTTTAGTAAAGGTATTTATCGTACTCAGGCCTCTTTAGCTGGATCCACAACGTAAAAAAACAGATACATCAAGATACACAGTAACATACGAACCACTAATTAACAATTTGTATTTACAACACTAATACACAATTTAAATATATTTGAAAAATGCAGATGTTGCGCATGTAGCAGCTGATTCCCAAATAAACAATAAATTTTAATTATAAGTGCGGATAAACTTAGTGCAACAGCTCGAGCAGCACTACTTTAATCACACACATTCACAGAAACGTAAATTGGGTGAGATCATTTAACGTATTCGTGAATGAAGATGTTTAGATGTGACGATGGATAACCAGAATGGCGAGTTACAATAGCTACTGCACGACAAAGCATAATCATACACACGCTAATCGGACGCTCACCATTATATTTTCAGATCGAAGCGTAAGTTGAAAACCGCTCGACCAAGGGCTGCTAGCACATAGGTGTTATGACGAGTTCGCTAAGAATCAGGAACCAACGGATGATATTCACCAGATCCCCCTATACCAAGTTCTTGAAACTGGCGGACGAGAACCCAATGCAACATCACAGTGGACAAAGGCTTCTTCCAAATTCAGATGCCGAGAACAAATCTGGTTCCGTGCATCCGGCAGAGACTGCTTTTTTTTAATACGAGAAATCTTCACAGCCCCAACCGACACTCAGTCCCACCGAACCCACAGTGACCAAAGACGCAAATTTTAGCAGCGAGCCAAGGATAATGCTGGCCACGACGTCACGGAGTTTACTCCAGCCGCTGTCAGACACACCGCAAAACCGCCCATCACTTCGGCAGCGCCTCCTGGTAGTGACCGCGCTTAAATGCCCGGCCAACAGACCTGCCTGCCTCGGGCATGGATGTGTGTGATGTCCTTAGGTTAGTTAGGTTTAATTAGTTCTACGTTCTAGGGGACTGATGACCTCACAAGTTAAGTCCCATAGTGCTCAGGGCCATTTGAACCATTTGACCCATTCGAACAGACCTGGCCTCTGCAGGCGACAAAACGCTCGAGAAGCTGTTGTGGCCAGAGAGGCTAGTAACGAGCGGTAACTACCGATATCAAAACATGCCTGCACGGCACAATCCTTAACATCGGTTTGCTACAGAATTCTTGAACATTTTCTGAGTTCGAATCTCGTAAATTTCCTTGAGACAGGAAAGCTTCTCTGAACAAAATCATCACAATGTGGAAAACTCGTTAGTGTGAAACTCAGCGGGCCTTTCTCAAACGATATCCTAAAAACCACGGGTGGAGGGCAACAAGCAAATTCCACCTTCCTGGATGTCCGGAAAGCATTTGACATGGTGCCCCAGTACAGATTGTTGACGGAGGTCCGTCTTAGCTTCCCATACATTGGAGTGGCTCGAAGACCTCTTAAGGAATAGTTCCCAATAAGTGGTCCTCGACGGCGAGTGTACACTGGAGCCAAGGATATATTTAGGAGTGCCCCAGAGAAATGTGACAGGATCGCTTTTATTCCCTGTATACATAAACAACCTGAAGGAGAGGGTGATCAGCAATTTACAGCTGTTTGCTGATGACGCTGTGATGTATGGGATGGCGTCGTTGTAGAGTGACTGTAGAGAGAAACAAGATAACTTAGACAAAATTTCTAGTTATTGTGGTGAATGGTAGCTTGCCTGAAGTGTAGAAAAATGTAAGTGAATAAGGATGAGTAGGAAAAACATTCCTGTAACGTTCGAATACAGCATTAGGAGGGTGCAGCTTGACACAATCACTTGATTTAAATGTCTAGGCGTAACGTTGCAAACAGACATGAAATATAATGAACGCGTCGGGTTGGTAGAAGTGAAGGTGAATGCTTGACTTAGTTTTACTGGGCGAATTTTGAGAAATTGTGGCTCATCCATAAAAGAGATGGCGTGTAGAACGCTACTGCGACACATTTTTGAATACTGTTGAATGTTTGTGATCTCCACCAGGTCGTATTGAATAAAGACGTCGAGTAACTCATGATTGGGGTGCTAGATATGTTACATGTACGTTCATGAGAGAGTAGGAACTTTAGAAATGTTCAATGATCTCAAATGGTAAGCATTATTGCGAAAATTCAGAGAACCGGCATTTATGACAGAATGATTCTACCGCCGCCAACTTATAGTTCACCTACGGAGCTTAAAGATAAGCTGCGAGAAATTGGGGCTCATATAGAGGCTTATAGACAATCGTGTTTCCCTCGCTCCGTTTGCGAGTGAAACAGGAGAATAAATGGCTAGTAGTGGTACAAGATACCCTCTGCACTGCACCATAGGGTTTTCTGCGGAGTTCGTTTGTAGATGTTGATGTATGAAAATTCGGTGTATGGAGAAAACAACTGGATAGTAATTGAACAATTGATCTTTTTCGCAATGCTAAGATTGTAGCCACTATCGCCACTATCGCAAATCCCGATACAGACTTCAATTCAAGAAGTTAGTCGCCCGTTTCAGAAATTTAGTATGATCGTAATCCATTCCGTGTACATCCGCGACTTTCGACAAGATAGGCTGCTGCAGTCCGTTCTGCTGTTTGCGTTTTCGGCAAGGATCTTCGACAGTGCACACCGCCTGATCAATATGTGTCTTGCCATGTTATAAGGGTATCTCACAGACCCAAAATTTTCCTCGTGAGAAATCACTTTTGACACTAGGGAGAAGCGGGTAGAAGACTACTTAGTGTTTACGGGGAATTCATTCTATTCTCCGCAGCTGAATGGCACATAGGGTTGTCATCTTCTCTGACAAGGGTAGTCTCAACCAAGAACTTGAACATCTGAGGACGGTGTTCCAAAAGAATGGCTACAACACGTGGCTGTTTCGGACAGCCCTATAAATCTGCAGACTACAGAACTCCATGGTCAACCAGATAACCGCCTATGTAGCAAGACATGTAGTGTGTTTCAGAACTACGATGACATACTTCGAGAGGGTGTAGAAGGTGTCTTGAGGAACAGAATGAGCATAGGAACCAAAGACGCTTACAGCGCGTCGATGTTACAGGCGCTGGCGCATTTACTTATAGAGAATGTATATATAAGGTGATTACATGATGATGTTACAAACTTGCAGCGGATGACGAAACAGGACAAATGTTTAAATTTAAGAAAAGGAACCTTGGTCTGGAAACGAATGAGTTTACTGCTATAAGCGAAAGCCGTTCGGATCCCTCTTACAGTGGAATACATGTACCAGTACTGTTATTGCTACGATTGTAAGGCAGGCAACAGTCAGTGGGGATAATATAGACCAAAGCAAGAGAAAAATTTCCAATAAACAAGGGCTCTAAAATGCGTTCATGAGTAGCTATTTGCACTTTTTTATCTTCACTAATGTCAAACATATTTCCTCTATTGATCACGATCTCATAGCTTCTAAGATATTCATTTTAGAGCAGATATTTTTGAACATTTTTTCCTCGTTTTCGTTCATACTACCACCTCTGAAAGCTGCCTCCCGAACAATCTTAGCAACAACAGTACCGGTACATGCATTCCACACCCAGAGGTATCAGAACGCTTTCGCTTATAACTTTGGACTCTTTCTACATCTACGTCTACGTGATTACTCTGATATTCACAATAAAGTGCTGGGAGAGGGTTTAATGAACCACCTTCAAGCCGTCTCACTACCGTTCCACTCTCGAACGGCACGCGGGAAAAACGAGCACTGAAATTTTTCTGTGCGAGCCCTGATTTCTCTTATTTCTCTTATTTTATCGTGATGATCATTTCTCCCCATGTAGGTGGGTGCCAACAGAATGTTATTGCAATCGGAGGAGAAAACTGGTGATTGAAATTTCATGAGAAGATCCCGTCGCAATGAAAAACGCCATTGTTTTAATGATTGCCACTCCAATTCACGTATCATGTCTGTGCCACTATCTCTCCTATTTCGCGATAATACAAAACGTGCTACCCTTCTTTATACTTTCCCGATATCATCCGTCTGTCCCACCTGATGCGGATCTCTCACCGCACAGTAACACCCCAGAATATGGCGGACAAGCGTGCTGTAAGCAGTCTCCTTAGCAGACCTGTTGCACCTTCTAAGTGTTCTGCTAGTCAATCGCAGTCTTTGATTTGCTCTACCCACAATATTATCTACGTGATCGTCCCTATTTAGATTATTTGTAATCGTAATCCCTTAGTATTTAGTTGAATTTACAGCCTTCAGATATGTGTGACTTATCGCGTAATCGAAATTTAGCTGATTTCTTTTAGTACCCAAATGAATAACTTCACACTTTTCCTTATTCAGGGTCAATTGCCTCTTTTCGCACCATACAGATATCTTATCTAAATCATTTTGCAAATAGTTTTTATCACTGGGGGGTGACTTTAAAAGACAGTAAATGACAGCATTAGCTTCAAACAACGGCTACTCAGATTGTCTCCGATGTCGTTAATATAGGTCAGGAACAACAGAGGGCCTAAACACTTCCTTGGGGAACGCCGGATGTTACTTCTGTTTCACTCGATGACTTTCCGCCTATTGCTACGAACTGTGACCTTTCTGACAGGAAATCACGAATCCAGTAGCACAACTGAGGCGATACTCCGTAGGCACGCAGTTTGGTCAGAAGACGCTTGTGAGGAACGGTGTCGAAAGCCTTATGGAAATCTAAAAATATGGAATCAATTTGACATCCCTTGTCGATAGCACTTATTACTTCATGAATATAAAGAGCCAGTTGTGTTTCACAAGAACGATATTTTCTGAAACCGTGCTGACTATGTGTCAATAAACCGTTTTCTTCTAGGTAGTTCATAATGTTCGAATACAGTATACGTTCCAAAACCCTCTGCAAATCGACGTTAGTGATATAGACCTGTAATTCAGCGGATTACTCCTACTTCCCTTTTTGAGTATCGGTGTGACTTGAGCAATTTTCCAGTCTTTAGGTACGGATATTTCTGTGAGCGATTGGTTGTATATAATTGCTAAATATGGAGCTATTTTATCAGCATAATCTGAGAGGAACCTGACTGGTATGCAATCTGGACCGGAGTCCTTGCCTTTATTAAGTGATTTAAGCTGCTTTGTTCCTCCGAAGACATCTAATTCTATGTTTCTCATCTCGGCAGTTGTTCTTGATTGGAATTCAGGTATATTTACTTCGTCTTCTTTGGTGAAGGAGTTTCAGAAAACCGTGTTTAATAACTCTGCCTTAGCGGCACTGTCATCAGTGACTTCACCGTTGTTATCGCGCAGTGAAGGTGTTGATAGCGTCTTGCCACTGGTGTGCTTTATGTATGACCAGAATCTCTTTGGATTTTCTGCCAGATTCCGAGACAGAGTTTCGTTTTGGAAATTCTTAAAAGCATCTCGCATTGAAGTAATTGCCAATTTTGAACTTCTGTAAAACTTTGCCTGACCTTGGCTGACACATTTACCCTTCTCCAAAATCCCTGAAAGTTTGCATCATAATAACGGATCCACCCTGTACATGCATACATACACGGTCGCGGGCGCCTGTAGCTTCAATGCTCTGTAGCATCGTTTGATAACGTTTCAGTTTTGTTCCTCTAGACGCCTGCTGCATTTCCCAGACATTTGTCTTTGTAATTCTGAATTACCCTGAATATGTCATACGGTGTGCACTGTCAAAGGTGGTTGCCGAGAACACCAACGGCACACCACAATGCAGCAGCCTAATAGGTCGGCAGTGGCAGAACATTGCTCATCGGAGTTACATTGAATGGATTGCGATCGTACTAGGCTTCTGACATAGTCATCTAACTTCTGGGACTGTGTCGTTAAAGAACCTATCGAGAATCGAGTAAAGAACTACTGATAGTGGTTACATTCGTAGTACCTCCTGGGAACTTACAATTATTCGGATTAACAAGAGAAAGCAGATATGCCACAGCGAACTGACTTCCGGGGCAGTTGTATGAGCACAGCGGTGCCGTCAGCAAACGTACTCAGGCGCAAATCTGAAACGGAGCAACGTGTTGGCACAAAAAGTCGGGGAAGAAGTGCAGGGCGCGGACGGAGCACAGAACAGTCGGTCGGTGGTGTGAGGGGGGGGGGGGCGGAAAGGGGGGCAAAGCGCCGAGACGCCCAGTGTCAGTTCATTAGCGCACTTGATGATGGCAGCTTTATCGCTTGCTGAATTATTGTGCTCATTGGACACAGACATCCTGTGATTTAAGAGTATGTGTACGAATTTTTATGTAAGAATAAAGGACGAGGGATTGAGAAACAGTTCACAGATACGCACATAGGTAACTAAAATAATGTATCCCACATAAAGGCGATAGCAAAACTGTTAATTTGAAAACAGACGTAGTAGAAGAATTGGTTCATTTTGTGGCAAATATAAAGGACGAAAAGGAAGATACATTGCTCTAAACATTATAGACCTACTTATTTTAAGGAACTGCCTGAAATAGAGGAGCAGAAACGAACATTATGAACACTGTAGCTGTTGGCAGACTTCGTGTTTGTTATATCAGTGCACCATTTATTGTAAGCAAGAGCAGAGACAGCGATATATACTACTAGAAAATGTTCGTCAGTTCTTCACTGACATAGTTTGGCGGAAATGGCATCTCGTGACACAACAAAGGAGCTTGCTGATCAGGTGCAAATACAGTTCCCTTAAAACTTAACAACATGTCAAATTATGGAGACAAGGAAGTTGTAGAAACTTGTTACGAGTGGGGTGGGTTGAAATTTTCGGCTAAGATAGTACTTCGGAATCCTCTTTCTGTATTTTCTGAACTCATTGAGGAACGGTACTGAACTGAACTCAGCTTTGAAACCAAAATCTTGAAGGAATTGTATTACGACTCTAAGTGAGGATTACAAGTCGAAATATTCAGTCACAACACTTGACTTTTGGTCAAATACCTTAGTACTTTCCTGACCTTGAATCTGAATCTACATTTCTACTCTGAACTTCACTAAACAGAATTAGATTTAAGTTCTATATTACAACAATCTTAAGATATTTGGAAACTGAGTCTGTACAGCATTTTGGTATCTGCATCGACTCCTAAGAGAAACACATAAGCATGTTCTCACAGCCAAATTAAATACATAAGCGATAATAGCCTCAACATGCACGGTAGTCAGAAACAGTCTGGAAAGCTTGTAAGAATGTTCCACCGGAGATTCTGCTGCTAAAAAATTGTTAAGAAAAAGAGTCGGTGCGTTGTGTCGTTTCCGAGTTATTTAGCATTGACGTTAGCCAGTCGGGTCATAGCGTGAGCAAATTCATGCTCTTGCAGGCGCTAAAATGCAGTGACGCACAGATATCTGTGTGTTCGTGAGTTATCACCTATTGAAATTCTCATTACCAGTTAAAACTGCCTATTTTTGAAGTGATAAATTTAAGCTGGGCGAGTAAAAGTTAGGTTTGTTCGGTTTAAGGGAAGCAAACGAGGAACACATTTGACAACACTGTCTCTGTCAGGCTACAATAATTTGCGCGTGCGATGACCTGACTGGCTAACTTCAATGCTAAGTAACTCATAGACGGCGCAGCGTACCGAATTTTGTTCTTAACGGTTATTTCTCAGCACAACTCTGCCTCCATCACAGTTACAAGCTTTTCAGGCTATTTCTGACGATCGTGTGATGAAGGAAGAGGGTATGCAAGCTTGCTCTAACTTTCATAGTGTGTAGTATTCTCCTTTTGTACAAGGTCTAGTAAAAATGCTTGGGTAACGCAGGATAAGTTGAATTAAAGTGATTAAAGAGGAAAATATTGTAATTCACAAATGAAGCCGGCGAAAGGAAATACAAACGTCTAAAAAGTGAGGCGCACACGAAGTTCAGAGTAGGCAAGCAGAAATAGGTAAAGGAGAAATGTAAGGAATTCACTAGCGAAAGATAGACAACACTTACAGGATAATTACAGAGGCCATTGAAGAGAAGATGGTGATGATGATGTTTGGTTTGTGGGGCGCTCAACTGCGCGGTCATCAGCGCCCGTAAAAATTACCAATCATTACACAGTCCAATCGACAAACTTTCACGGTTGATGATGGCGAGGACGACACACACCCAGTACCCGAGCTGAGAAAATCCCCAACACTGCCGGGAATCGAACCCGGAACACCGAATGCAAGATGTGTGAGACAGGCGAAACATACTCAGACTTCAAAAAGAATAAAGTAATTTCAATTCCAAAGGAGATAGGTGCTGACAGATGTAAATATCACTAAACTATCAGTTTAATACGTCATGGCTGAAAAATACTAGCACGAATTCTTTAAAGAAGAATGGAAAAACTTGTGGAATTCGACCTCGGGTCGAAATAGCTGAACACGCTTAAGGAAAGGAAAACTTAGGTTTACAGCGTCTGTAGACTTCGAGAAAGCTTCTAACAATGGAATATTCTCTTGAAAGTTCTGAAGGCAGCAGGGGTAAAACACAAGGAGCGAAAAGCTATTAGCCGGCCGCGGCGGTCGCAGGTTCGAATCCTGCCTCGGGCATGGATGTGTGTGATGTCCTTAGGTTAGTTATGTGTAAGTAGTTCTAATTTCAAGCGGACTGATGACCTAAGACGTTAAGTCCCATAGTGCTCAGAGCCATATGAACGAAAAGCTGTTTACAACATGTACATAAATCAGATGGCACTTACAGGAGTCGAGGGGCATGAAAGGGACGCAGTGGTTGAACAGGGAGTTAGAGAGACGTTTTGAGCCTATCGCCGATATCAATCATTCATGTAGTAAAGGAGACCAAAGAAAAATGAGTATGAATTAAAGTTCAGGGAGAAGAAATAAAACCTTTGAGGTTTGCCGATGTGATTGTAATTCTGCTAGCTTCAGCTAAGGACTGTTGAGAGTAGCTGAACAGACTGGACAGTGTCTTGAAAGAAGAGTATAAGAGGAAAATAAAAAAAGCGATTCAAGGATAATGGGGTGTAATTGAATTGAATCAGGCATGCTGCGATAGTTAGATTAGGGAACGACAAACGTAAAGTAATAGATGAATTTTGTTATTTGGGTAGCGAAGTAACTGGTGATGTCAGAGGTAGATAATACATTAAATATAGATTGACAGTCGCAAGAAATCATTTTTGAAGAAGAGAAATTTTTTGACATCCAATATAGAATTAACTACTAGGAAATCTTCTCTGAAAGTATTTGTAAGGAGTGTAGCCATGAATGGAAGTGAAACATGAACGATAAGCAGTATAGGCAGGAAGAAATTTGAAGCATTTGGAGTGTGGTGCTACAGAATAATGCTGTAGATTAGATGAGTAGATTAAGTAACTAGTAAGGAAATAATGATATAATTGGGGAGAAAAGAAATTTGTGGCACAACATTACCAGAAAAAGAAATCGGTTCATAAGCCACATCCTGAGGTATAAAGGGATCACTAGTGTACTGTTGATGATGTGTGTGTGTGTGTGTGTGTGGGGGGGGGGGGGCAAATCAGGAGATGAATACTGTAAGCAGATTCAAAGGATGCAGATTTCAGTAGTTCTACGGAGAAGAAGAGGTTTGCACGGGATTGGTAGTATGGTGACTGCATCAAACCAATCTTTGGACTCAAGAACACAACAGCAGCAGCCTCATGGAGCAGCGTCTTCTGGATTCACTTTTGGAGGAAAGTCGGTGGGCAGCGCGGCACCTAGCGGTGACAGGAGACACAGGTCACTGGAGGTGGCCGAGGCCCACGTTATCCGTCTCTGTCGCAGCCAGGGCAGCTCGGCACCTTATTAGCGAGACGGCAGAATTTATCGGTGCGCGGTGCTCGCCGTGGCGGCGGGGACGTCTCCCCTAGGCTAATTTAACAACCCTCGAGGAATAGTGCGGGCTTTGTGTATTTTAATGAAAATTAATGTTCTACGGGAGGAGTGCGCGCCTGTTTCCCAGACTGCCGAGCGCCGACGCGGCCCCGGCCGCTCATTTTCGGGTCGCGACTCCTGTTGGTTAGCGCCGCCGCCGCCGCCAGGGGCCCCTGGGGGAACCCCCGCGCCGCTGGTGCGACGTGCGAGGCTGCGACCCCATAACCAAGAATCTTACTGTGCTCCTTGCGCCTCCGTCTGTGCAACGTTTCTCTCACTTAGGAGAGAATAAGGCACTGTGTGTCACCCACGGTGTGGCTTCCAATCAGATTTTCTCGTTAATCCTCGATATCACTTTTGTTCTGCTATACTACAGTTAATTATTTTCTGTATCCTCCACCACCGAGATGCTAATTTCAACATGGTCTTCAGAATGTTAATTCATTATACTCTCACATTCACAGTCTCACAATCATAATGAAATCTTTATTAAGCTTACAAAACTATAAGAAGTAATTTTACATCAAGGAATTTTTTCAATGACAATGATAAGTTTTGAGAAATTGGTCTACAGCATGTATAAATTTTTAAAAGATTTCGTCTTCTCCTGCCTTTTTTCATTACGCTATGGAAATTTCGGCTTTCATGCTGTTTTGAAGCACAATTAATTTTTACCGCTTCAAGATATCAGTTTTTTATAAGTGATGGAGACTACGATATATTATATCTCAATTTCATAAATCAGTATGAACGAAAGGAAAATCACTGGCCGGCCGGAGTGGCCGAGCAGTTCTAGGCGCTACAGTCTGGAACCGCGCGACGTCTACGGTCGCAGGTTCGAATCTTGCTTCGGGCATGGATCTGTGTCATGTCCTTAGGTTAGTTGGGTTTAAGTAGTTCTAAGTTCTAGGGGACTGATGACCTCAGAAATTAAGTCCCATAGTGCTTAGAGGCATTTGAACCAATTTTTTTTTTTTGAAAATCACTGACATTTTCTTCTTCTTCTGCCCATCGGGATCAGAACTCATTTCCTACTCTGGTCTCACCATCCCTTCCCTGGTTTCCTACTCTCCTTCTTCCACTAGTATTGTGTTCTACCGTTTGAGGGATTCTCTGAGGCGACATTTGCAGTACATGCTCTTTACAATTCTACTTTCGTCGGATTACTTTTTCAGTTAATGACTGTATCACAAATTCTGTTCCTATTTCTTCGTTTCTTTTTGTATCCTCCCTTGTGTAGGCTTTCACTGCTCTGAGGAACTTCATTTTTGACGTATCAATTCGTCTTCCGTCTCTCAATCTTAATGGCCAACTTCCTGGCCCGTTTTGTACTTTCGTTGCTGCAATGATTTTCTAAACTTTTATTTAGTTTTACAAATTAATGTAGTTAATTATGGAGCTACATATGTTGCTAGCTGTTAATTCTTTTATCTGTCTCTTTCTCTTCCTCAAAAGATGCATCACATCCTAGCTGCTGGAAATGGGACACCCGTTCCGTTTTCTTATTAATGACTATTGAAACGGTAGGGAGGCTGCGCATTGAAAGTGTAACATGCTGGTCTCAAACATGCACCTAAAAGAATAACATTTTTTAACGAACACAAAAAGAAAATAACACATCACTGATAGAACTGATTTACAGTTGCCCAAAGTTCCACAGTCTAATATCCAGCTTTATCTAGGTAATGTTAGTTACAAGACAGCTCAATCAACATTTGCAAATGCACAAAACGGTATTTCAAAATTAGTGGCATTTAATTCCAGTTTTTACACACAAAACTTCAAAACCAGTTTCTAAAGCACACAAATTATGATCATACACGAATATTTTTAAAAATATATTTATTTTCAACCATATTTTATGTAATTTGGGCGAAAACAGCGAACTAAGTATTGAATGTCTTTTTGGGTTTGCTGTCGGATCCTAAAATCAACTCGATTACCTATTTCGGTGATCCAATTATTAGTTATCTTCAAAAGAATACTGCTTCTGCTGATGAGTCCCGCTGAGAACCGGCGCCAGGCTGCAGTCTACAAAGAGGCAATTGAAATTAGGTTGTTGTATAATTTAATTAATAGACACAATGATTTCCTCTTAGGAGGACGTGGAATCCTCTACTATTCCGCATCAAAACAGAATGTTCTTCGGTGCAGCCAGTCCGAGCGTTCGAAAATCGTCCCTGAATGCGATATATCGTCGCCACCTGTACTCTACTAAGTGCAGTGCCACCTGCCAAGTCTTGGAGGGCAGCAACCGTGATGGGCAGGACATGCGAGGCCTATATAGGACTTGCAGCCTGGTGTCGACATGAGGGTTGAACTTGTCTACCATCCTCTACACCTACAAATCCAAATCCTTAATCTGTCCCATCCTGTGCATCCTCTGTTATATCAGTCCCAACTGGATATCTGCGTCCCCCCTACCCTCACCCCCCCTGCCGGATCCTGTATGTCCCATCATATTCTAGAGTGCCATGCACTCCACCTCGCCTTCCTATAAGCTGCCGTTCCCCATGCAGATCCTCTATGACCAGATTCCTTTCTCCCATCTGCTACTATTCCTCAAATATATCCGCGTCCTCTACACCTCCCGCCGACTTGATCCCCCCCTCCCACCATCCCCCAGTTGCTCCTCTCAACCCCTGCCCGCTGCCACGCCTTCACCGCCGTCTCCTCCCTACCCTCCAGCTCTACATCTTTCATCTCCTTTTCCAAGGTGACTTCTGTCAACTCCCAGATGGTGCCCTCTTTTCCTCCATTTATCCCTCCTATCAATGATCCTCACCTCCGCCTACCTCCCTCTGTCCTTTTCCCAGGCTCCCTCTCCTACCCCCCTTCCATCTTGTTTTTCCCCCGCCCCCCCACCTACCCTCTCTTTGACTCCTTTTCTCTTCCCGAGTCCTTTTGCTTCCCCCCCCCCCTGATTTCCCTTCTCGCATCCGCCCTGCCTCCCTCCCCTTTTCTGTGTCCTCTCCCTCCATCGGTTCCCCCCTTTCTTGCTTTTCCTCTCCTGCCCCCTTTCTCCCCCTCATCTGTCCGGGTCATCCCCCCTCTCCCCCCTAGCCCATATGCCTGCGTGTCTGCTGTATAATGCAGTGTTCATGTGAGTGTTCAGTGTTGTGCATCCCTTTTTTAAGTGTTGCGAACAGACGCCACACTGTGGCTAGGTGTGTATTTTAACTCTTGCGAACAGAAACCAGACTGTCACCATGTTTTTTAATTGTGCGTGTCTAATTACTATGTCTTTTAATCAGCATCACCATCCCTTTGTTTTTATTTTCTCACTTCGTAACTTTTCGCCATGTTCCAGTTTTAAACAGTCACCGTTTTATCGCCTGTTTTTATTGTTTTGATATCTCCTCATTAAGCTTCTGTAGGCTGCAGAGCGGCATATTATGCTTATACCAGCCCGCCACCCCCTCCTCCCTGTGGGGAATCGAAATTCAATATAGAAAACAAAAAAAGCCTGGTGTCAGTTCTCAGTGGGACTCATCAGCAGAAGCAGCATTCTCCTAAACATGGCGAACAGTTGGATCGCCGAAATATGGAATCTAGTTGATTTTAGGATCCAGCAGCAAACCCGAAAAAAACTTATTACACTGGGAAAACCTATAAAGTCACAGATCACTAAGTATTTAAAAACAATTCCGTGTGACAGCTTCAATAAAAGAAGGAGAAGGGCTTCTGACCTACTTTGGCTGGAAATGCCCTTTCGAGGAGTTCGGCACCTGCAACAAGTACTTTTTTATTTTAAGGTTCTTCTGAGATTTGCGTGTCGATGATGATGAAATATTGACGAGGGAAACATAACAGCCAGTCCCCGAGTGGAGAATATCTCCGACCCGGCCGGGAATCGAACCTAGGCTTTTCGCACGGTATTCAGCCATGCTGTTCACTCAGCTGGGGAAGCTGACATGACATTAAAACAACATGTGTGTTGTCGCCAACGGGCCCTGAATATTTAAAAATACTTCAAAAACAACGCTTTTAGTTAAATATTACACTATTTTAATACTACCAAAAAGGCACAAAGTAGCAACACAAATGACCAATACAAAAACACTAAATGTAAATAAGTTACATATAACAGCAACCAGTCACTTTTTTGAATAATTATGTTTTATTCCATGAACCCGTTTTCAAAAACCGAGCGAGGTGGCGCAGTGGTTAGCACACTGAACTCGCATTCGGGAGGACGACGGTTCAATCCCGTCCTCAACCATCCTGATTTAGATTTTACGTGATTTCCCTAAATCGTTTCAGGCAAATGCCGTGATGGTTCCTTTGAAAGGGCACGGCCGATTTCCTTCCCAATCCTTCCCTAACCCGAGCTTGCGCTCCGTCTCTAATGACCACGTTGTCGACGGGATGTTAAACACTAACCACCACCACCACCGTTTTCAAAATTTTTCAGTATCATCTTCAGATGGTTTCTGGAAGTTACATCATTATTTTTAGCATAATTGTTAGTATAAGTGTAATACTAATACACAGCCACAAGAACCATTATTTTTAGTGAAGACAGACTCCACCTCTTCTTATACTGAATACAAACACACTGAACCATACAGTTTGAAAATATTTTGTTTTATTCTTGACGGCAACCTCATAAGAGACCATCTTCCGCATCCAGGCCAGGGCCACAACTAAGGAAAACAACGCCGTAAAGAAACCAAGTACCTCAAGAGTAACGCCGATGAAGAAACTACAACATTCTAGTCGCGCTACTATGCCACAAAAGCAGTAACATACTGAATAGCTTTTATCAGCAATAGAAATAGTGTTGAGCACCGCCAACCAGCAAACAAATACCACGCCGCCATTTCTTGCAGGCTGATTCCACTGGCAACCACAAGTAACTATCATGGTGGCATGAAACCGTCACTTCATCACATCCACATAAAGCCTTGTTTGAAGATGACATGCATAATTAGCACCAGCTCACCATTCACTGCACGCAGCAGCGAGAGAGAAATGATATAAAGCTAGCGATGGACGCCTGTCACTTGCTACGGGTATGTGCCCCTCCTGTATGGCCGCGGTGCTTCGACGTTGCACCTTCGTCGTTCTCACCGACCCACCCACCAGCTGACAGACTACTCCAAGCACCAGGCGGCGCTGAGTCAAGCTCTTCATTGTTCAAACACTTGCAGCACTTCTCTGGAATGAATAACCAGAGTCACTCCCCGAGCGGCTCATCCTCTACCGCATAATCCAAATCACGGCAGCCGGATAATTTAGACGTGAATACCTAAAAATAGTATCAGTTTCTCTACAAGGACACAGCAAGTACTGCTTCCAGCTTTCGACCGAAAACTGCGGAGGGTGTCAGGTTGGAGAAGGGCGGGAGGAGGCCGTGGGGCAGCAACTATACATAGAAGATTTGACTAAAGGAAACCAAGCCTGGTAACTAATCGCGAGACGCTGCCCCGCTAAAGTGCTAAAATATTGCAACTAGTAAATACTGTGGTCTACTCAGATACCATACAAGAAGAGTTAACGAAAATTTGTTCCAAAAGTACCGTGAACGCCCGTTTGCAGCAGGAACATCGCTGCGCGCGAACCAATCACGCTACCAATGAGAATCACACCTCATACAGCGGCAGCGCTCCCTGGAAGAGAGACGCTCCCTTAAGTAACCGTGCACGAGAAGAGGTCGTCAGTTGCAAGTTTTAAATCAGTCCGACCATTGCTACGAAGTTCCTGCAGAACGTTCGTCGGGTCTCCTAGTGTTCAAGTCGTCGAGTGAGACAGAAACAGTGGCTGACAGATAGTCTTCAGCAGAAACAAAACAATGAATTCTATCGTATATGAACAAAGACCTCCTGCCTGGAGATTTCACTGAATACTGTCAGTACTTGACTGTTCTTCGAATAGCACATCGAGCCAGGTAATTAGTTTCATTCCGAGTTTAGTCCAGAGAACAGTATATAGTTTGTGTTCATGGTACTGTAACGAAAGCAGGATCGACACGCTAAACTTGTAGTCTACAACCGCTGTAACCAGCGCTACGAAAGTTGAGTAATATATTTTAATATCCACTATTCTCTGATACTTTCATTGTCAGTGTGCTGCACTAGAACTCACGCATTCCTCTTACCAGGACGCCTTTATTAGTGTTTTTTCAACGGCACCGAGATTTACATCAAAGTGGACGCACCCAGACCACAACAAACACAGTTAGCTTTAAAATAATAGCGCCGTAGATAGCCACTGAGTCAGAAAGACGATTATTAACCTAAGTAGTACAACGAAAAACTAGTCCAAAGTTGCAAATTTTACTTTTTTTTATTCAATCTATTACTAGTTTCGGGCCGAAAATCCATTTTCATATCATCGTAACACAGTCAAAAATGGTATTTCAGAAGATGTGAAAACCATGACAAGAATGTAAACCGACCATTTACAGCGCTATAACTGTTCGTTGCACATTTTTATATGCATTGTACATATTTGTAAATACCAGTTTTGACTATGCTATGATGATTTAAAAATGGTTCCAGTCCCAAAACTAGTCATCGAGTGAATAAAAAAATTAAAATATGCAACTTTTCACTGATTTTTCGTCCTACTGATTAACGGTAGTTGCTGACCCACAGCTACTGGTTCAAATGGTTCAAATGGCTCTGAGCACTATGGGACTCAACTGATGAGGTCATAAGTCCCCTAGAACTTAGAACTACTTAAACCTAACTAACCTAAGGACATCACGCACACCCATGCCCTAGGCAGGATTCGAACCTGCGACCGTAGCGGTCGCGCGGTTCCAGACTGTAGCACCTAGAACAGCTCGGCCACTCCGGCCGGCTCACAGCTACTCTTAACATGCTGGAAGTTAGACACGACATTGTATTACCGGTATTGTGAAAGAGAACGATGCAACGTTCCTTCAGACATTCCTGCATGTGCGAAGGAACAGACACCACGGCTACTACAGACGTTGTGAAATACATTAAATGTATTCGCAGTTGCGAATACGAACAACTATCATCTGCCGAACTGTGAGTCGAAACCGGATTGCTACCGCTAAGCGAACGGTGGCCTTAAACGCTTTGGCAATCCGTACATCCGTGCAGGATTCACGGCCAGATCCGAACTTCTACACTACTGGCCATTGACATTGCTACATCACGAATATGACATGCTACAGGAAGAAGATGCTGTGATATGGAAATGATTTCCTTTTCAGAACATTCACACAAGGTTGGCGCCGGTGGCGACACCTACAACGTGCTCACATGAGGAACGTTTCCAACCGATTTCTCATACACAAACAGCAATTGACTGGCGTTGCCTGGTGAAACGTTGTTGTGATGCCTCGAGTAAGGAGGAGAAATGCGTACCATCACGAATCCAACTTTGATAAAGGTCGGATTGTAGCCTATCGCGATTGCGGTTTTATCGTATCGCGACACTGCTGCTCGCGTTGCTTGAGATCCAATGACTGTTAGCCGAATATGCAATCGGTGGGTTCAGGAGGGTAATACGGAACGCCGTGCTGGGTCTCAACGGCCTCGTATCACCAGCAGTCGAGATGACAGGCATCTTATCCGCATGGCTGCAACGGATCGTGCAGCCATGTCTCGATATCTGAGTCAATAGATGGGGACGTTTGCAAGACAACAACCATCTGCACCAACAGTTCGACGACGTTTGCAACAGCATGGACTATCAACTCGGAGACCATGTCTGCGATTACGCTTGACGCTGCATAACACATAGGAGCGCCTCTGATGGTGTACGCAGCGACGAACCTGGGTGCACGAATAGCAAAACGTCATTTTTGCTGATGAATACAGATTCTGTTTACAGCATCATGATAGTTGCATCCGTGTTTGGCGACGTCGCGGTGAACGCACATTGGAAGTGTGTATTCGTCATCGCCATACTGGCGTATCACCCGGCGTCGTGGTGTTAGGTGCCATTCGTTACACGTCTGGGTCACCTCTTGTTCGCACTGTCTGCACTTTGAACAGTGGACGTTACATATAAGATGTGTTACGACCCGTGGCTCTACCCTTCATTCGATCCGTGTGAAACACTACATTTCAGCAGTATAATGCACGACCGCATGTTGCAGGTCCTGTACGGGCCTTTCTGGATATAGAAAATGTTCACTGCTGCCCTGTCCAACACATGCTCCGGATCTCTCACCAACTGAAAATGTCTGGTCAATGGCTCGTCACAACACGCCAGTCACTACTCTTGATGAACTGTGGTATCGTGTTAAAGCTGCATGGACAGCTGTACGTGTACCCGCCGTCCAAGCTCTGTTTAACTCAATGCCCAGGCGAATCAAGGCCGCTATTACGGCCAGAGGTGGTTGTTCTGGGTACTGATTTCTCAGTATCTTTGCACCCAAATTACATGAAAATGTAATCACATGTCAGTTCTAGTATAATATATTTGTCCAATGAATACCCGTTTAGCACCTGCATTTCTTCTTGGTGTAGCAATTGTAATAGCCAGTAGTGTATGAGTTGTCATTTGTAGGTCACAACGCGTACTCGTGTACGCATAATATAATTCCCGTACATGCGTGCATGTCCGAAGCAACACTGAATCGTCCTTCTTAACAGAATATTCTCAAAAAATCGTATTTAGCCGCCGAAACCAGGCAGCGACTTTCGATTAAAACGTTCTCCACTGTGCGGGAATTACGTATTGCGTGTACGACGACGTATGCATGTTCGAGTTTGGCCGCGAATCGTGCATGGACAGCCGAAGCGGTTTAAGAGACCATTCGAATAAGTCGTGAAATTCGGGTTCTGGTCCCTATCCGGCGCAGATTACCAATGTCGTCATTTTCTTATACAGGTGATGGATGGTTGTTCGTATTCGCGACAGTGAATACTTTTCATCTAATTAGATTTAACTTGCGACAAATGTACTCTGTTGTTAAACTTCTGTATCTACAGAATATCAACCAGGACAGTTACTACGATAGCGAGCCCCAGAATATCCCACGGCCGCGAAAAACAAGGAGCCATCTTCTGCAAAATGGATTGATGGCAGTAATAGCTGCACGACAGTTTTTTACAAAGACCTTTTGCCAGGGACTAAGTGAGGTCTGATACCTACACTGGTTACATATGCGTGTTTTCCTCCTCTGCACATTTCAAAATTTCTCTAATAACACTACGTTCCCCGTCATCCGGCAACAGATTATTAATAGACAACAAACTGGATATGGGAGAGTTAGGCACACACGCTAACATTTGTTTAGTTGTGAACCGTCTTGTGTCACAGATTGGTGGCGGTATTAAATGCAAATCTTCTTTTTTGTGGTGGTAAGCAAGCTTCAGCTCCTGTTCATACTTTCGGCAAATGACAGCAGGGGATAACCTAGTTTCGTGGTGAACGCTTTCGAAACAAAAACGTTTAAAATCCTTCGATTCCAAAGGCGGCCCCGTTATCGTTGACGATAGGTTTAGGACCATATTTGGAAAGATTTTCTTGAGAGACTAAATAGTTACATCTGCAGTCATACCTCTTGCTGGTATCAACAACACAAAAGGAGAAAAGCTTTCGACCACAACATATATATATATATATATATATATATATATATATATATATATATATATATATATATAATACCATGTTCCCGAGCTGGATAAGGAACCCAGATATTAATAATAATATATTCCTTATGCTTGGCCTCTAGATGCTAGGAAGCCTTGTCAGGCTAGCTAATATTGCAAGTTCCATAGTTATTAACCCACAACTTAGTATCACAGACCATCCTCTTCCAATGAATGGATTGTTTTATTCTCATCTAGGTTTAAAGTCTCCTAAAGGCCGTCCCTCCCCACCCCGTCCCGTGCAACGGACTCATGTTGACATTTAAACACAAGTGGCACCGCTCCTTAGGAAGGACTATCTTATCTCTACCATCCCTATGATCCCAAAACAAACTGTCCCCCTTGGAATGCAGTGCAGTTTCAATTGATGACCGTTCTGTAACTTTTATTTAGCCTGAAAGATGTCGGGTTCGCTACTTTAATACGCAGACCAGTCACTAAGCAAAAGTAGTAACCAGTGGAAATCGTATTCATAGAATGCTATTTGCTCCTCTCCTCGATGGCTTCCTTATCGTCGAGAGCGCTAGACTCGTTCTTACCGTCTTCTACATCCTCTTCTTCAGTAACCGTACGAACTACACTATCCGAAATCATGTTTTCAGTTGTCTTAATAAATTACACATCACACTGTAAGGCCCGACTTCATATTCCACAAATTTTCCATGGTCTACCTATAACTCAACTTATGGCTTCATTTTCAGTCTCCAGGCTAAACATCTTATGCTCTGAGTAAACATAACACCTGACTCTACTAACTCACAAACAAGATATTTTTTTCTCACGTTGTGGTAAGTCACTGAAGGATTTCACTATTGGCCGCCTCTCCTGTTCATTCTTTTGTAATAATATAGTGGCAACGCCTGTCATGGCGGCAAAAGTTTTCCAGACAGAAAAATCCTAGACCGCAAATACAGTAACATAGGCTATTCCTTTTTCAAACTCTCGCATGGTGCGTGCTGTGACTCTGACCACTAAGCCTGCAGCTTTTGTTTCATCCTTGATTAACCGGGCTGCCGTCTTTTGTAACTTTTACTGTTTTGGGCCATTGGCCTTGCCACAGTGGTAACACCGATTCCTGTCAGATCACCGAAGTTAAGCGCTGTCGGGCTGGATGGGTGATCATCCGGTCTGCCGAGCGCTGTTGGCGATTGGGGTGCTCTCAGACCTTGTGAGGCGAACTGAAGAGCTACTTGACTGAGGAGGAGCGGCTCCAGCCTCGCAAAACTAACATACGGACGGGTGAAAGGTGTGCTGACCGCATGCCCCTTCGTATCCGCTTCCAGTCACGCCTGCGGGTTGAGGATAACACGGCGGCCGGTTGGTATCGTTGGGCCTTCCAAGGACTGTTCGGACGGTGATTTTTTTTTACTGTTTTGGGCCAAACTTCGCAAAAAACTTAATTTCCCTATACTAAGCACCGGCCGCTGTGGCCGAGCGGTTCTAGGTGCTCCAGTCTGGAATCTTGCGACCGCTACTGCCGCAGGTTCGAATCCTGCTTCGGCCATGGATGTGTGTGATGTCCTTAGGTTAGTTAGGTTTAAGTAGTTCTAAGTTCTAGGGACTGATGACCTCAGAAGTTAAGTCCCACAGAGCTCAGAGCCATTTGAACCATTTTGAACACAATGAATGACACATTAATGCTTTTACATTCAGTATGTAAACAATATACAGAGGTAACCTGGAATCCACCGACGAAAGTCTGAAGTTCTACTGGTATATTTTCTGAGTAGCTTGGTACAATGGACCACTAGTCTCTGGTGGCTTGTGACAGAGTAATAATTTAATTGTGATATATTCCATAAGTTACACCAGTTACCTTTGTATGGATTAAAATATCTTCCCAACTGATAAAAATTGCCAAAACGTACAATACTAAACACAGAGCATTTGCAGCAAATGGCAAACTAAAAACGAAAAACCCGAGACAAAGCCACATACTACTGTTCGTAAGCTTGAAGACGGTAAGTAAAAACGCATAACTGTCATCAATACTAAGTTCCGTGAATGACCAGAACAAGTTTGTTTCCAAACAAGCCGTGCACCGCATACCGTTGATATTTGCGCTGTCTTGCAGATATTTTCTGCCACGCAGATACAAAAATAAATGGGGTCAAGAAATCAGACGAAATACACAGCTCTACAAAATAATTTTTTTTTTTCGTTGCCAGGGAAGTTTGAACGAAAATGGGATATTGTTATGATACTCATTCCGAGTATATTTGTACTTTTTCCAAATTGGCTCTGGTTTTTGAGATATAGGTTATTTGTGGAAATGAGAGTTTCATGTGGATAATATCGACTGCAGGGTCCATACATGGTGTAATGTATTTGCTACCTGTTTTTTAGTTAGTGATATTGTACTATCTTTATTAAACAATTGTGCTCAGGGAGTGCATCTGTGTGGTTGAGGATTACATCATGCAAACATCAGACTGTCAGCATGTGTTCAGTCCTGTTGTGCGGTGCGTGTGTTGAAGATATTGAGGGTTGTGCAGATTTGAATTCGGCGGTACTAGACATTCATTTGTTGGCCGAGGTAATCCCCGCAACAGCCAATAGGTAGCGTTCAGTGTAAACAAGAAAAATGGCGATGGTCGAAAGTCACACACATGTGCAGTGCAGCTTCAAGGAGATAGAACCTTTTCATTGTGACGTAGCAAATAAGAGGTGAGTATTCATTTCACACAAAACAATTAATGATGTTTGTTGGATGTGATTGACATGCAAATACAAGAAAGTTCTGCATAATATGTAGTATTTGTGCAACTTTGTTTTAGGAAAACATGAGTTCTTCACGCCGTCTTTGCGTGAACCATCCAGATGAGTTCTGCTACATTTGTGGTGAATACGTTCTTCAAAAGAACAGGAAGAATATCACTCCTTTTGTGAAGGAAGCGTATCTGGCATATTTCGGAATTAAACTTGGAGATCAAGACAAGGCGTGGGCACCCCATAAAGTTTGTAAATGCTGTGTGGAGTGCTTACGGCAGTGGACAAAACGAAAGAGGAAAAGCTTAAACTTCGGAGTGCCTATGGTATGGCGAGAGCAGAAGAACCATACAGATGATTGCTATTTTTGCATTGTTAATGTGAAAGGTTTTAATAGGTTCAAAAAACGAAAGTGGGAATATCCCGATTTGGAGTCAGCAAGAAGACCGGTGGTGCACAGCAACGATGTTCCTGTACCAACCTTCACAACATTACCCACGCTAACATCATCAGATGACGATGTGCACGGCGAGGAATGTACAAGTAGTGGTTCGGAATACGAAGGACGTGAGACACAACCCCAGCAGTTCGACCAGAAGGAGCTCAGTGACTTGATACGAGAACTCAATCTTTCAAAGCAAGCATCAGAACTCTTAGCATCCAGGCTTAAGGAAAGGAACTGTCTTCATCCAAGTGTTAAAATAACAGCTTACCGGACGAGAGAAGAAAACCTTCTTCCATACTTCAACCAAGAAGAGGTTATAGTGTATTGCAGCAATATACCTGGACTTTTACTTGAATTGGGGCTGCCGGAATATAGACCAGAGGACTGGCGTCTCTTCATAGACAGTTCCACTAGAAGTTTAAAATGTGTTCTCCTACACAATGGTAATCGTTACGCATCTATTCCAATTGCCCACTCAACAAAACTTTGTAAAGCATATGCTAACATCAAGATGGTTCTGCAGAAAATTCAGTATATGCAGCACCAGTGGTTGATTTGTGTTGATTTGAAAACGGTGAGCTTCTTGCTTGGACAACAAAGTGGATACACAAAGCACCCATGCTTTATCTGCATGTGGGAAAGTAGGCCAAAGCACGAACATTGGAAACAGAAAACTTGGCCTCCAAGGGAACATATGGCTGTTGGTGAAGCAAACATCATTAATGAACCTCTGGTTAGTAGGGACAAGATTGTTCTTCCACCATTACATATTAAGTTAGTACTAATGAAGCAATTCACCAAAGCTTTAGACAGAAATGGTAATTGCTTCACATACATCGGCAATACGTTCCCTGGACTCAGTAGTGAAAAACTTAAGGCAGGAATATTTGATGGTCCTCAAATTCGCAGGCTCATCAACGAAACCAATTTTACAAGTGTCATGACTGTCACTGAAGCATCGGCCTGGAACAGTTTTGTCGCTGTTGTAAAATGTTTTTTGGGCAATCATAAAGCTCCCAATTACGAGGAACTGGTCAAAAACATGCTCACTAACTTTCAAAACTTAGGAGCTAACATGAGCATAAAATTGCACTTCCTTCACAGCCACTTGGCTCGATTTCCTCGTAATCTAGGTGATTTCAGTGAGGAACAAGGAGAGCGGTTCCATCAAGATATGAAAGGAATAGAGGAAAGATATAAAGGAGGATGGGACAGGCATATGATAGCAGATTATTGCTGGAATCTGCAACGTGACTGTTCTGAAGAGATCTATAAAAGGAAAGCGTGCAGGAAGCGGTTCGTCATGGACGGAAAATGATATACTTATAGAGAAACTTTTCAATTATGTTTTATACGTGGACAAATGCCTATCAGGTTTTCATTGAAGCTATTTATAAAGATTATTTTCTTTTTTCATTGTAGTTTGTAGCGCTCGAGTTCAGTATTAGCAATTTTTTCTAATTTTTTGAATAAATCATGCATTATCTCAAAAACTAGAGCCAAACTGCATAAATGGTTGCTATATTCGTCCTCAGCACCACTAACCAATCATAAAGCCACTCAAATATCCTTGGCAAGAAAATGAGTGTTGACCAGTGATATAATTGATATGTAACGAGCTACCGGGGACCATGTGTCCCTCATTCTAAAATATTCACAAAATGTCTCTGAAGAAATTCCAAAATATTTCAACTTGTAGTTATCTAATGTAGCATCAAAATATTATGTACTGAATCAAAACGTATAAAGAGCCAGAAAGTATCGCTACTGACTAACGAAACGCTACATGTATATGAAACGATTATGCTATTTGAAAAGTCAAATGAAGTGTAGTTTATGGAGATGTTGAGTCACAAATGGACTCTGAATACAAAAGAAAGTGTGGTAATGCTCGTAGGCGAAAAGGCCTCAGATATCTGAAAATTCCAAGTAAGTAAGTGTATCCGCTCAGTATAGTTTAGATTTAACGATCAGTCTAGCTGTGGAAAACGCACGTAGAAGACGAAGTCAAATTGGAAGTGCTTAAGGAACTGGAATCTGGTAGGATTCGGTTACGATTGTGGACGGGCCCATAATCTATTACTATTGGTTGCCTTTTACAGTTACACACAATTTATTGTAAACCAGTAATTCCAGACTCAACAATAAATAAAAATATCACACGTTATTAATGAAGGAATAAACAACTGCGTAAATAATAGTGTTTTCAGTTAGTTACAGTTTAGCAAATCATCATTAAATACAGATACAGCAGATAATGTTTTAAAAGCAAGCCACTCTGGACAGAAGGCCTTACACGCCAGGAATGACAATAAATGAAGAATTATTTAAAACACGCTGCAACTTACTAATTACAGGTATTGAAATAATAAAGGCAAGTCGCCCCAAAAACAGCAGAAGGCATCAGACGCCAGGAATGGCAGTAAATAAGGTTTTAAAGGCTTACTGCGTAAATACAAATACCAGATTAGAATTTTAAGGCAAGTGACCCATTGTAAAACAGCAAATACAATAGCAAAGGCTACTTAAAAAAAAAAAAAACAAGCAACTGATCACCAAACAGGTGAAATAAGATGATGGTAAATTTTGTAACACAACCCTTAATATCCACTGAACACTACACTGCTAGATTTATTCGAGAAGGCGACCAGAACTATTAACTAGACATATATCACCTTTAATGTAGGCATTACAAGGTATTGTAATAAATAATACAATAATAAAACACGAGGCCCAGTGCATAAGTTCCTTAAAGGGTTCTGAGACAGATTATACCGGCAGAGGGCGTGGGCTGAAGGAGCGTTACACTGAACTAATGGCCGTCAGACCTTTTAGAACACACATGTCCTACAAGAACCAAGGGGCCACAGACGGTCCTCCAGGAATCGATCTCTGAAAAGGTCCGGCGACAAACGCTTCCGCGAGCAATGAGATAGGCAGCCAAGAGTTACATTCACTTCCCAAGATCGTAACTTTGACTAGTAGCAATCTAACGCGTGACTAATGATAACCTTGCTGAAGCTACCTGACGTACGATAAAACAAATGCAACGATGGAACAATACGCCAAAGCCAGAACCGGCGATCTGCACTACGTCCCCAGAATACTGTGTTTAGAGCGGCCGGAACGAGAAAGGAATCACTGTCAGCAGAGTAGAAGAATCACCAACCGGCGTACAATCGAGAAAGCTGTGGAACGACACGCCTTACCGGACAGCAGGGGCAAGGCAAGGCTTACACTGCCATTACACACACTAACTTCCAGACAGGTAACTGGGCCGTTAGCGGTCACCAGACAAGAAAAATTACCGCTGGTTGAACTTAACAGCAGTAAATAGTAACAAGAAGTCGAAGAAAGCTATTCAGTCCCCCCCTTCCCAAGCACTCCATTCGCTGGTCTTCGCCTCGGCGACACCGCGAGCAGCGACACGATCCCAAGTCACTGGAGAATCGCGAGATATCACAATGGTGGAGGATTTTTTACTAGAATTGAAATCCTCTCATCTTAAAGCTTGCTGGATCCGGTTTACGACGAGGTCTTGCTCCCTCGTGACCACAGCCCTTCCATCCGGCAGTCCATGCATGCCGCCAGTGGTCCCAGCGTGTTTTTTTGCGCACTGCGTAGACCTGGCTCCTCCTGAGTCCCCAAACGAACTGGCCCACTCACACGACCTGGAAAAAAAAAAAAACTTCGCCCCAAAGATAGGGCAACTTTTACTATATATCGATAACCGCCGCTGCTGCCACTAACGAACAGGCAACGCTTGCGTAACGGAGTGGCGCCAGTCAACAAGAGAAGGAGACGAACAGCCGCAACCGTACCAACTAAACGATGCCGTCTGACCTCCAACAGAGGGCGGAAACCTACAAAAAGCACCAACGCGAGCCATAGCCCGGCTCAGGAACCTTAGTTCACAGATAGTGGAGGGCGTACTAATGTGAAATAACATGTTTTGTGATTCCGAAAATAAGGTCATCCAAGACGAACAGCGTTCCCACATTCTGTGATGAATTGTAGAGATTATGGTGCTGAAGCCACTTCATATTTCTTGAGCATCATGGAGGTTTCTGCCTGTTCACTGTTATCTCCTTGAGGATCTTGTGGAGTCCACGGCTGACTCAACAATTTCAAAGGCCAGTGTCGCTTTCTCTTATAAAGGGGGGACGAGGTTTCCCGCGATTATGGTGGTGAAGTGGAATTATTGGGAAAAGTTCCTGTGGCTACCGTTGGTGGACCATCGTCACTGGATGAAAAGGGGTTCTTATCGAACATATGCTGGAGAAGTGTCATTGGCTATAATTCTTATTGCCGCCCTTGGTGGGTATTTCTTTCTTTGTCTGAATATAGTAAGTTCATCGTCTTCAAAGTCCAAAGACTGTAATTATAGCATATTGCGGCACGTGCTACCTGCGCCTGTGTTATAAAGTTTCTGTATGGATTCACATTTGTAATATAAAAGTTGTTATTAATCCAGCATGTCATCTGACGATGGATTACGCCCGAAGCGCGTAATGGAAACATAAGAGTTCCACTAACATCTAGTGACTACCTTCTATGACCTATCAGCTTTTTGTAGAATTATATTAAAAAATCATTAAAAATGGTCGTGAGTCTCACTCACGACTGTTACTTACGAGACCTGTACAAAAAATTCCGCAACGTTCGTAATTTCGCGCCAATGGCGACTTGGAGCGAAATGCTGTTGGCATCACTGCACACGTCTGTGCTTAGTGCATAAATTCCGGAGGTTTCATTGTTGTTTATTTGTTAGTTATTGTTCAGTGTTGTATCGAATAAAACATTGTGTCGCACAGTTTTCGAATTTAGAGATGGCACAGTTACAGAAGCAACGCGCCTACATTAAATTTTGCGTGACTCAAAAAAACATTTACAGAGACACACCAAACGATGTAGGAAGTCCTCTGTGATGAGTGCTTAAGCCACACACGGCGTTACGAATGGTTCACACGGTGGAAAAATGGTCAGACGGGAGATACAGATGTTCCTCGTTCAGGACGCCCTCCAACATCTATCGACGACGTTCAGGAATATCAACGAAATTGTGCGTGTCAATCGATGACCAGCCGTCCGAGAGATTGCAGAGGAATGTAACATTTCTGTTATATTCTGTCACGAAATCCTGAAACAGCATGTTGGAATGCATCGTTTTGCAGCCAAGTTCGCACACTGCTCACGAGTCAAGACCAGAAAGACCTTCGTCTCGCAATCTATGACGAGCATTTGGATCCTGCAAATGAGAACGAGATGTTCCTTAAGAGAATTATAAGTGGTGATGAGACTTGGGTCTACGTTTATAATGTTGAGAGCAAAGTTCAATCTTCACAGTGGGTCGGGAAATGTTCTCCAAGGCCGAAAAATGCTCTTGAGATCGTGTCAAACGTCAAAGCCATGATGATACTTTTCTTTGACTTTGCAGGATTAGTTCATCATTAATTCGGGCCACACTGTTAACCAATGGTACTATCGGGAGATATTGCTACGAGAGAAAGAAAATGTGAGAAGGAAAAGGCCTGAAATGTGGCGAGAATATTCATGGCTCCTGCATCACGATAAAGCACTCGCATATTCATATCTGTTGGCGAGTGACAGTTGCACAAAAGAACCAAATCACTGTGCTGCCTCCTCCTTTGTGATCTCCAGACGTGGTCCTTGTGGACTTTCTTTTATTTCTAAAGTTGAAAACCCCGTTCAAAGAACGAATATTTACAACGATAGACGAGATAGAAGAAAATTCGCAGACGGCGCTTTGTGCGATCCAGTAAGAGGCGTACCAAGACTGCTTCCGGAAGTAGAAACGGCATTGGGAACCGTGTATCAATTGTGGAGGAGAGTATTTCGAAGTAGACCATGTAGTCCGAAGCTCGTGGTCGTGCGGTAACGTTCTCGTTTCACATGCCCGGGTTCGATTCCCGGCGGGGTCAGGGATTTTCTCTGCCTCGTGACGACTGTGTGCTGTGTGATGTCCTTAGGTTAGTTGGTTTTAAGTAGTTCAAAGTTCTAGCGGACTGATGACCATTGATGTTAAGTCCCATAGTGCTTAGATCCATTTGAACCATTTCTTTAGACCATGCACACTAAGTAAAAAGTAAGAGTAGAAAAACTTTGCGGAGAAAGGCCTGAAATTTTTTTAACAGACCTCGTACAAGATAAAGGAAAAGATCCGCGGTTGTATGTACGCCTCGAAAAAGCTTCACCGCGGTGGCAGCCAGTGCATGTGGCGCGTGTTGTCAGGCGCAGCTTGGCCTCGCGGGGCGCGCACGTGCCCGCCCCGACGTCCACTTTCCAGGGCAGCGCGACAAGCTGGCGCAGATCGCATCAGCCCGACGGGAAATGGCATCGTCATCGCCCGCTAATGGCCGGACGCACGCGATAATCCAGAAAACTTGCGCGGCACACGCTTTTCGCCATATTCCCCCTGCGCCGCGTCGATACCGTATCAGGCGTATTCGCACTTCCGCCTGCCGCATTCAAGCTTTTAGACAGGCGCACGCTTCTCCGCCCCAGCACACAGAAACCGGAACCGCTCTGAGTAAGTGGGTGCTATTTTTATTTTCGTATCCATCTATTTTAATGAAGGTTGCTTTCACATATTATTGTCCCTGCACTCTGCGTGACAAGAATAAGTAATGTTGATCGTAAATAACCATTGCGTAATGATATTGAAACACTTCCGTCTGTAAATCCAAGTTACTTGAACTCAGCCTTCAGTATACAAAACATTGTTTCAGACGCTCCTAAGACCAAATGTTCCTAGAATGAAGCTATCGTATCTATGAGGTTGTTTTAAGCTTCTGGCAGATTAAAGTTATGTTGTAGACTGAGACTTGAACCTGGAAACCTACAACCAAAAGGTTACGGAACTGATGCCCGGACCAGTACATTGTTTCGGTCTGGAAGAAGGTTTCACTACCACAAGTTGCACTGACTAGGAGAACACGGCAAGTACCACCACCCGATTCTTAAAAAAATCTCTCAGTGGAAGAGGGTCAAAATAAGCTACCACATATCTCGACTTATCCGTAGATACTCGAGCGTTTCTGCAAAAACAATGGTCAAAGCTTTCGAGGTATTTTCAGGCACTGTATGTGCGTTTTATCACGCCAAACGTTCAGCCGAAGTGGTGGCACAGTGGTTAGCTTCGCGGCTTCGTAACTTTGCGCCCAATGTTCTAAACCCGTTTAGTACTTTTGTTCTTGTTTTTCATTTATGGAACCATATCTGTAGAAAGTTAGTACACGAATGTTTTCCAGTGCATATTGCTACAACGTTGTCCTTATTCATCTCCTTACTGTACATAAGTTAAATTAATAAAAAAGAGAGAGACGTATTTGAAATAGTTTTCTGTGAAACCCCTGTCGTGCACCTTGATTCATCATCAGCTGCAAGCACCAGTTTTAGGGAAAGTGATCAGTTGTGCATGGTTGACCTCGAAATTATTCCCAAATGTTTCATATGGCTCTGAGCACTATGGGAATTATCTTCTGAGGTCATCAGTCCCCTAGAACTTAGAACTACTTAAACCTAACTAACCTAAGGATATCACACACATCCATGCCCGAGGCAGGATTCGAACGAGCGACCGCAGCGGTCGCGCGGTTCCAGACTGTAGCGCCTAGAACCGCTCCGCCACCTCGGCCGGCGAAATTATTGCCAACATGAGAAATTTTCGCCACTGTGACAAACTTGCCTTCACGTGTTGCAAGTGGTTTTCGAAATGTTTGTGTTTCAAACGTGTCTACGATCGGTATCATCCAAGGGAGTGCACCAAATCTTCCTGAGGAATGAACATATGAATAAAACGTATGAAGTAATAAAAGAATTGAGATGACAATGAAATACCAGAATTGAAAAATTAAAAAGATTGTAACGCTTCAGCATTCCACACACCCACACCCACACACACCCACATATATATATATATATATATATATATATATATATATATATATATATATATATACACTCCTGGAAATTGAAATAAGAACACCGTGAATTCATTGTCCCAGGAAGGGGAAACTTTATTGACACACTCCTGGGGTCAGATACATCACATGATCACACTGACAGAACCACAGGCACATAGACACAGGCAACAGAGCATGCACAATGTCGGCACTAGTACAGTGTATATCCACCTTTCGCAGCAATGCAGGCTGCTATTCTCCCATGGAGACGATCGTAGGGATGCAGGATGTAGTCCTGTGGAACGGCTTGCCATGCCATTTCCACCTGGCGCCTCAGTTGGAACAGCGTTCGTGCTGGACGTGCACACCGCGTGAGACGACGCTTCATCCAGTCCCAAACATGCTCAATGGGGGACTGATCCGGAGATCTTGCTGGCCAGGGTAGTTGACTTACACCTTCTAGAGCACGTTGGGTGGCACGGGATACATGCGGACATGCATTGTCCTGTTGGAACAGCAAGTTCCCTTGCCGGTCTAGGAATGGTAGAACGATGGGTTCGATGACGGTTTGGATGTACCGTTCACTATTCAGTGTCCCCTCGACGATCACCAGTGGTGTACGGCCAGTGTAGGAGATCGCTCCCCACACCATGATGCCGGGTGTTGGCCCTGTGTGCCTCGGTCGCATGCAGTCCTGAATGTGGCGCTCACCTGCACGGCGCCAAACACGCATACGACCATCATTGGCACCAAGGCAGAAGCGACTCTCATCGCTGAAGACGACACGTCTCCATTCGTCCCTCCATTCACGCCTGTCGTGACACCACTGGAGGCGGGCTGCACGATGTTGGGGCGTGAGCGAACGACGGCCTAACGGTGTGCGGGACCGTAGCCCAGCTTCATGGAGACGGTTGCGAATGGTCCTCGCCGATACCCCAGGAGCAACAGTGTCCCTAATTTGCTGGGAAGTGGCGGTGCGGTCCCCTACGGCACTGCGTAGGATCCTACGGTCTGGGCGTGCATCCGTGCGTCGCTGCGGTCCGGTCCCAGGTCGACGGGCACGTGCACCTTCCGCCGACCACTGGCGACGACATCGATGTACTGTGGAGACCTCACGCCCCACATGTTGAGCAATTCGGCGGTACGTCCACCCGGCCTCCCGCATGCCCACTATACGCCCTCGCTCAAAGTCCGTCAACTGCACATATGGTTCACGTCCACGCTGTCGCGGCATGCTACCAGTGTTAAGGACTGCGATGGAGCTCCGTATGCCACGGCAAACTGGCTGACACTGACGGCGGCGGTGCACAAATGCTGCGCGGCTAGCGCCATTCGACGGCCAACACCGCGGTTCCTGGTGTGTCCGCTGTGCCGTGCGTGTGATCATTGCTTGTACAGCCCTCTAGCAGTGTCCGGAGCAAGTATGGTGGGTCTGACACACCGGTGTCAATGTGTTCTTTTTTCCATTTCCAGGAGTGTATATATAATGACAGTTACTGTGAAATCCCATCGTAATTTAACGGTTAATATATCTCCCTCGTATTTCCTGATTTGATAAGAAACACTCGTGCAGTACCTTCCTACAGACATTGGTAGATGACTGAAAATAGTAAAAATAAAATAAATAAAGACAATAATCGTGTTTCCAACACGGGGCGCCAAGTTAAAAAGCTACGGCGCTAACCACTGAGCCTCCATTCTGCCTGAAAAGTCGCACGGTGTAAGCCACGTTCGTAAAGAAACTCGAAACTACCTCGAATACTGCGGCTGTCGTGTTTTCAGAAGCGGTCAAGTACGTACGGATAACCGAGACACGTTGACTCCTCTTCCACTGAGTGAAGTTCCTTGGAAATAGGGCGATGGCACTTGGAGTGTTCTCCTCTTGAGTGAAAGATTCATTGTCGAACAATACGCTGGACTGATTTCACTTCTCCGCAACATCCATCCAGAGGGATTTCCGCAGAATACCCTCCAGAACCTACATGTTAGCATGTCAGATGGCTATTGAAGCATGCTAAGTAGTGGGACCCGTCTTCTACTATTGTTTAGACATTTGTCGCATTTTATGGCCAAAATGTGCCTCGACCGAACCAGAACAAAGACTTGTTTGAAGTTAGAGCACTTCTTCATACTCAAAAAGCTCCTTAATGTAGCTGAGGTTATGGTCTGCAATAAGCGCGATTCGAGATCGCGTTTGCTACGTCATGATTTCGCAAATCTTCGGAATTGGTGTTTGTGTAACAGTCTACTGATTCACTCAATATCACAATCTGTTCGATTATAGCCACCAAGGCCGCCTCCGGTAGCTGAGTGATTAGCGCGACAGAGTGTCAATCCTAAGGGGCTGGGTTCGATTTCCGGCTGAGTCGGAGATTTTCTCCGCTCAGGGACTGGGTGATGTGTTGTCCTAATCATCATGATTTCATCCCCATCGACGCGCAAGTCGCCGAAGTGGCGTCAAATCGAAAGACTTGCACCCGGGCGAACTCTCTACCCGACGGGAAGGCCCTAGTCACACGACATAGCCACCAAGATAGCAATCGGCACGACGCGGCTCTCAATACTAGACAGCATCAAGCCGAAATCGTAGGAAAATATGTCATTTAACCTTTCAGCTAACTGCTGATGACCCTCGCGTGTTTATCGGGTCTAGGTCATGGCCGTCGAAGCAATGGCGTACATGCCATCACGTAGTCACTGTGTGCGATTCTGTCCTTATCTTCTTTTATTTTATTTTGGCCTAACGCTGTCCGGTTATTTAGTTAGCAATCACACGATTACTTATTCTCCTATGATTTTTTCAGCGTATACTTACATGAAATTTGTTTACTATCTTCGTTACAAGACGTGTTCTCTGTCACAGGTGGAACTTGTGTCCCACTGTCACTAGGTCTAGTGCAGTCAGATAGTGTGGAAAGGGGAGGGCAGAACTGAACACTGGATTTGGCAGCACTTTATTTCCGATGATGAATACATTCACCTGTTAGTAGCATATTCGTATAGCACCCTTCGTCCTTAGTCTTCTTGTCCGAGAACTACTCTGGCTCATTCTTGGAACGTTGCTGTATCCTGCTATCTTAAAGATTATACAGAGTGATTCCTTTTTAGTCTTAAGACCACGAAATACCTCAAAAACTACGCATCCGTTTAAAAAACGGAAAAATATGTGTTATTATAAATGCTATCTGGCTACAACAATGAGAGCCCTTGTGGCTGCTTTGATATTGTATTATTGAAGAATGCGATTCCACGGAGGAAAATTGACGTAATTTTGTATGCAACGCCTTTGTCGGTGCGCGATAGCTGGGGCTGTAATCGACAAATTACGCAGCCAAGTTGCAAAACGGTATCATCTCTAGAAAGTTCATTGGGTTACAGCATAACACCAAAAGTGTTCATAAAGCGTGAAAAAAGCTAGTCTGTGGTGCGTCCTCTCACCTCCCACCAAGTGGTTGTTTGTTTGAGATGTGTCCTCTCACCAACAGGCTTTTCGTTTGAGGTGTGCCCTCTCACCAATGTGGTGTTTCTTAGTAAGATATAATTTCACAGTAAATGCTCAAAAATATCGGCGTTCACTTCCATATACCTATTTTTCCACACAGGGAATGATTACACGCAACTGATAAGTGCTTCTGATGGAATCAGCTCACCTACATTGATATAACGCTGCATCATGTCACTGCGCGTTTCATTACAAGCTTCACACGTCAAGTGAACCCACATACAAAAGTGAGACAAAGTAAGATGACACTGGAGGGCCTCTTCCTATCCACCGTTGATTTTACTCGCGGTTTAATACTTTTCGTGCTGCTAAAGAGTAATGTACTAGACAACCACCATGTTGAAACCACATTGTTAGTCACAAGTTCCTAGGGAAGATCTGCAAGCAATACTGGAAGGTCATCCTCCAGCAATGTTCGATAGTTATCACCATTTAATATGCCATCGATAAAGAATGACCAGTGAGCTTTTCATCAAGTATTCTACACCAAAGATTCATACTTCATAGACGGTGATGTTCAATTTGGCGCAAGCATTGTGAATTTTCCACATTCCAAAAATATATGTTGTGTCGGTTGATCATACCGTGATTCGTGAAGGTCGACTCGTAACAGAAGGGGAATTCGAATAAGAAAACTGGGGTCTCACTGTGTTTGCTAAACAGGTTACTCGGTTGTGGAAATCACTGCCATACAGTTCCTGGTTGAGAGTAAGAAGAAACGATTACATTTTCCAAATTTCGAAACTCAGCAAACAGTATTGTAACTCCCCATTCATGACTTAACAGCGGAGTGTCAAAATGTGGGCTACAATTCACAGCATCAAATATTGCAGTTTCATTATTCTCAGGAGCAACAGTCCTTTGACATTTACTTTTTCCTCGTTGTTCACTTGCCTCAGTAGAGACCAGTCGAATAACCCGACAAAAAGAAGCACGTGACCTCACATTGTTTCGAAAGCGTTGAGCATGAAGCAATCCTCTCTTCTGTCGTAATAAACTGCTTTGTAACTAATAACGCAGTCAGGCTTCTATTTTCTTTATTGTTACTTCATCCCCCACTCTCTATATACGCGGGGGATGGGCTGTCTGCGGTACAATACTCCCCTCCTCAGCCAAGTGAGCGGTAAAAAGATATCAAAGGTGATAGAAAAATAAAAATATGAGGACTGTTTACATTTTAGGTTAAAAAGATTAACTACGGACAGCTAATAGAACGAAGAATACATATAACTTACAAACACAGTTGAGATGAGCTGGAATGCTTCTATGAGATAACACTGGAGCACTACACTTTCACTTAATTTCTGAAGGACTGGATAAAAAAGTACCCTGGGCGGATAGACTATGTTCCACAGAGGCTCAGGATGGGGGCGGTGGATGGGTAAGGAGGTCATAGCTAGGAGGTGAAACAGATAGTGAGAATTTATACATTGAGAAAGACAGAGAGTGAGGAGGACCAATTGTGTGTGGGGAGGGTAGCGGCACAAGAAAAAAAGGATACGAGAGGATGCAGAGGGAAGAGGAGAGAGGAGCCCTGATGTAGAGTGGGATAAGTGGAAAAGGAATAAGTATCAGGGCGGATCTCATTGGATCTCATTGTCCGGGAGAGAGAGAAGGTCGGAGTTGCGTTGGGATATGATAAGACTGTGTGGAGGTGTAGGGATGGAGGGATGTGTTTGTGGAGGTGTGGCCGCTTATAATCAGAGGGGAAACAATAGTATTATTGGAAAGTAGTTTGCTGACAGTATAGAAAAATTGTAGGTGATCCATGTGGGTGAGGAGGAGTGAGAATGAGATGAGATGGAAGAGGACGCAGATGGGGAAAGGTAAACAGATGCGGAAAGAGAGACGGAATGCATGGATCGAGAATTTGAAGGAATTTATAGAACATTAGTGGGTTGGAAATCCATGAAAAATTTGTGCAACAAAGGATGGGTCGGGTCAGGGTTCTGTAGGTGTGGAGAATATTGGAGGGTTTTAATCCTCATGTTCAGTCTGTAACCAGTTTTAGTAGTTTTGGTCTATTGTGGGCTTTCTGTTGGATGTTTAGTACGTGAGGGTTCCACGTTAGTTGCCAGTCGAGGGTTACTCCAAGATACATTAGTGTGTTAGTTAGTTGGACAGGACGGCTGTAAATGGTAAGGTAGAAGTCATGAAGGCGAAAGGTGCCGCTGGTTTGTCCTATAACTACTGCCTCGGTTTTAGAGGGTTTGATAATGAGGAGCGATTGGTTACCCCAGCAGGTAAATTGACTAAGTTTTGGGGGATCATTTGAATTTCTGGAGTGTAGTTTAGAGAGCGAGGAAAGCGGTGTCATCAGCATACTGAAGGAAATTGACTGGTGGCGATGGTTTGGGCATACCAACAGTGCACAGGAGAAAGAACAGAGCCATGGAGCACTCCTGCAGTGGTATGGAAGGTACAGTAATTGGTACTGCCAGTAGTAATGAAATACGGGCGATTAAGCAGTAAGGATGCAGTAAGCTCACATAGTTAACTGGAACTGTGTATGTTTGGAGTCTGAAAAGAAGTCCGGAATACCATACACTGTCGTAGGCTTTTTCTCAGGTGATAGAGGCAAAAATAGCGAATTTATGGCAATTGAGTCGGTGGTATGGGAGATGAGTGAGGCGCAGGACCTGGTCATCAGAGGAGAAAGTGACACAGAAGCCGCCCTAGATAATCTGAATTGGTTCAGGTATTGAAGGGTGTGCCACGGGGTATGGAGAAAAGTAGGATTTTGGATGCTTTCCATTGTTGAGGATAGTAACTTGTGGAGAGGATAGTGGTGTAAAGGGTTGCAATGGCAATAAGAAAGGAAAGAAGGCATTCTTTGAGATGTCGATAAGTAATGCAGTCGTGACCCGGTGAAATGTTGCGTTTCTTCTGGAGTTATTTTTTTATGTCGCTTGCTGTAATTGCGTATTTATTTCTGTGTGTCGTATGTTGTCCAAAGTACTGAAAGCTGGTGTGGGGCAGCGAGCGACATATATGCATATACGTACGTGCACGGTAGGGAAAACAGAGTAATCAAAGGTGGGTATCGAGGATGGAGATGATATCACACAGATAGCACGCAAAATAGTTAGCTTTGCTCAGGTTGTTAGGTAAGGGATGGTTATCGTGGAGAAGCGAGTTGCAAGGTACGACCTATAGCCAGTGAGTCGATGGAATGCTTAAAGTTCATGGAAGAGTTAATGGGGGGTCTAGCATTGAGTTTGATGCATGTCTGGCGCCAGTCTTTTTTGTAATAAACTCCGCATTTATTTATTTATTTGCCTGTTGCGTGTGAGTGCATCCTGGTCACGAGTCTGTAAAGAGGAGCGGTACATACGACGGGATTCACGGAGAAGTAGTAGGGCTTGTGGAGGGAGGGACGCAGTCATACTATGAAAGAACGTGTTTAAGAAATGAGGTACGACGTGCACGCAAAGAGATAAAGTCAGATAATGAATGAATGAATGCTTGAAAACAGCCAGACGAAGAAAACTGCAAAATACTGGGCTGTTTGCCTCACACATCTGTTTTTATGTTTTTGATTAATCGCCTTTTCTCGAGATACTACAGTTGTGAAAATCAATTGTGTCATTTTTTCGATTACTACGCCACCTATTGAGCAACGAGAAAAGTATTACACACCAAAGTTTCGTATTTTTCTCATAGACTCTGATTCAACAATAAAAATGGAATTTTCCTAAACAGAATTTCAAAATAGCCCTCCACCCCACCCCTGTGTGTGTGTGTGTGTGTGTGTGTGTGTGTGTGTGTGTGTAGTGTCTCTAAAACGTCGAACAAGTATCTGTTTCTTTTTTTCAATCAGATATGTAGTTTTTCAGATATTTCGTTGTCTCAAGAACATGTTCCGTGTATTGTCTGAATCTTCTCTGACTCTCTTCAAGCATACCGTAAAGGCCATTTATCTGGTAAACAGTGCATCTCATCATTTTTGTATAGCTAAAATCTGCGAACAGGATATAACTTGTCTTACCTCTGAAGTACCGAGAAATGATAATCATAGAGAACGGAACTTTTCGGGCACAGAATTGGTGGAATGATCGTAACGTACCAAAACGGTATGATGACTGCAGGCAACATTACGAGAAACGGCAAGGCGTTCATCACGAATTCCAGAGGAACGACGATCTCGAAAGTTATGATTGATTACTACCGCATAGTAGAAATTACGACGCGGTTTCATTTTGGGATTCACAAGAAGTTCCGAATGCGACCCACTCAGAAACTGAACGTACGGGCATGATGTTACCTAGAGCAATGATAATTATGTCCATGGGCAATGGATGCGACATTATGAAAGACTTATTAGTTGAAGATGGGCAATGTACTAAGGACACCGTTAAACTGTCTGTTGCAGCAGGATTATGTAGAGTTAATGTAGCTATCAAACTGTATTCTGGCGAGCGCTATAAGAAAGAAATAATTTCAAGAGCTCAATGATCATGTGAAGATGCTCAATTTTTGGGTAACTTACGATAACATGTACTGTTGAATTAAAGAACTCTGAGAAAAGGTTTCGAGCATTCAGTTTTTTTTTTAATCCGATTTTGAGCGTCGGCATAGTATTCGGTATAAATTGGATGACATAAAGATGTCCCGATTAGATTTTGTGGAATGATGTGCTGACATAACAACTTTGTGTGTGTGTGTGTGTGTGTATGTATGCTTTTCTGACAAGGGAGAATTTTTGCTGATGAGGCAGAGTTTTCGCTGACCTGTCACAATTTTTTTAACGTATCTGCGCACCACGTTATGGATGACGCAGCATTTGGACCTGCATCTAGGCAACACGAGCGTGTGACCTCAGTGTGAAATAGGTGTATTTAAAGGAATTTTGTTACGACTGACCATGACTTGTGTTATCAAGTACATGGGAATGTTTTAATTCTCATTTATTCTCACCATACCATCTCATCTACATATCACTTTGCTTACCTACGATACGCTGACGTATAAAAGATCTCAATGTATTTCAAGTGTACTGGTCCACTAATACCATCAGTATCGATTTTATGTACAACGGGTAACTTTTATTGGCTCATAAGCTCATGAATACACGGTGCTATTTGACTTAATCTAGGTATGCAGTCCAGAAATAAGTTTCATTTAAATTAAAGTATATGCATTACTTAATTGTAACAAGTTAAGTTACAGGTAGGAATGAACTTTGGATCTATGGGATATATTAATGAAAGATGGTGGTTAAATGATCACAAAGGATGACCTTTAATGGTTCTCAACACGACGTCTGACGAAGATGTTTTGAAAAAGGTAAATAAGGTAACAAGAATAGTGACAATGACTGAAGGACATGGCCCCCTAACAAAAGGTAATTGGTAATACACATTTATGAACAAAGGGTATGCTACTACAGATGCATCATATTTAAGTGTGAACTGGACAGGAAGGTTAGTGTGGGCCAGAGGCAACTGGAAAAAATTCGCTGAAACTCTAACAGTGGTCGTGCTTGGATACACTGTCAAATCTAATTGGAATCTACACGTGCTCAACTGTTACAAGCATTTTTAATGAGATGAAAACATGATCAGTAAAGGTGTGTTAATGGTCAGATACCGTTCCGATGAAAAAATTCGTTATGCGTGTCGTTACTCGTTCGGTTCATAATTACATACCACAACCTGAAGCAAAGCATTCATTGCTGGATGCAATATAAATGAGGTTGCATGATCAAACAAACGGTACTATTTTTGAGTCATTAGTCTTTTAAATGGTTTAATGTGGCTCGCCACGAATTCCATTCCTGCGCCAAACTCTTCATCTTAGAGCAGCACTTGCAACCTACGTCCTCAGTTATTTGTTGGATATTTTCCGATACCCGTCTCCGTCTACAGTTTTCGCTCGTTACAGCTGCTTCTACTTCCATGGAAATTATTCCTTGTTGTCTTAATGGATGTGCTATATCCTGTCCCTGTTTTCCACATATTCCTTTCCCCTCTGATTCTACACAGAACCTCATTCCTTACCTAGTCAGTCCACCACATTTTCTACATTGTAGCACAACATCTCAAATTCTTCGATTATTTTCCGTTCCGGTTCTCTCACAGTCATGTTTGACTACCATACAATACTGTGCTCGAAACGTACTTTCTCAGAAATTTTTTCCTAAAATTACGGACTATGTTTGACACTAGTAGAGTTCCCACGGCCAGGAGTGCCCATGTTGCCAGTGCTAATCTGCTTTTGATGTCGTGCGTGCTCCGTCCGTCATTGGTTATTCGTTGCCTAGGTACTAAAATTTCATAATTTAATGTACTTCGTCACCACCAGTCCTCGCTGTTCTCATTTCTGCTACTTCTCATCACTTTCACCTTCCTTCCATTTCCTCTCAACCCATATTCTGTACTCATTAGACTGTTAATGCCATTCAGCAGATTATGAAATTCTTCATTTTCAGAGATGATAACAATGTCATCAGCGAATCTTATCTTAGATACTCTTTCATCTTGAATTTTATTTCCTCTCCTGAACTTTCGTTTTATTTCCATCACTGCTACTCAGCTGCATATATTGAACAGTAATGCTGAAAGATTACATCCCCATCTTACACTCTTTTTAATCCGAGCACATTGTTATTGGTCTCCTACTCTTATCAAACCCTCCTGGTTCCCATTCATGTTGTGTATTAGCCGCCTCTCCGTATAGATTACTTGTTTTTCTCAGAATTTCGAACATGTCGCACCATTTGACACTGTCGAACGCTCTTTCCAGGCCGACAAATCCTATGAACGTGTCATGACTTTTTCTTTAGTATTGCTTCCATTATCAACCTAACGTCAGAATTACCTCTCTGGTACCTTTACCTTTTTTTCATGTAAAACTGATCATCATCCAAGACATCCTCAACAATTTTCGTTTCCATTCTTTTGTATATTATTATTGTCCGCAACTTCGATGCATGAGCTGTTAAGCTGATTATGCGATAATTTCCATATATGTCGGCTCTTGCAGTCTTCAAAATTTGGTGGATGATATTTCTCCGAAAGTCAGAAGGTATTTCGCCGGAATCACACAGTCTACACACCAACGTGACTAGATGATTGGTTGCCACGTCCCCCAGTTATTTTAGAAATTCTGCTGGAATGTGATCCATCTCTTCTGCCTTATTTGGTCTTGAGACTTCCAAAGCTCTTTTAAATTCTAATTCTAATACTGAATACCCTCTCTCTTCTAAATCAACTCCTGCTCCTTCTTCCACCACCTCAGACAAATCTTCATCCTCACAGAGTGTACTGTTTCCACCTATCCGCTCTCTCCTTTGTATTTAACAGTGGAACTCCCTTTGCTCTCTTAACATTACCACCCTTATTTAAATGTCACTGTAGATTGTTTCGGCTTTCGTATATACTTTGTCGATTTCTTCACATTTTTCATGCAGCCATTTCATCTTAGCGTCCCTCAACTTCCTGTTTATTTCATTCCTCGGTGACTTGTATTTATGTAGTTCTGCATATCCCTGAACATTTCTATACTTCCTTCTCTCATCGATCAACTGAAGTATGCCTTCTGTTACCCAGGGTTTCTTCGCAGTTACTTTTTTCGTACCTATGATTTTCTTTGCAGTTTCTATCACTGCCCTTTTTACAGATGTCCATTCCTCTTCAACTGTACTCGTTGGTGAAATAATCCTTACTGCATATCTGTAACATTAAAGAACATCAGGCGTTTCTCCCATTCGTTAGTACTTCCGAGTCCCACTTCTTTGCATATTGGTTCTCAGTGACTAACTCCTTAAGCTTCAGCCTACTCTTCACCACTATTACATTTTGATCTGAGTCTATATCTGTTCCCAGATACGCCTTAAAATCCAGTATCTGGTTTCGGAATCTCTGTCCATGATGAAATCTAATTGATATCTTCCCGTACCTCTTGGCCTTTTCCAAGCATATCTCTTCTTGTAATTCTTGAAGAGAATATTCACTAATACTAGCTGAAATTCATTATAGAATTCAATTAGTCTTTTCTCCTCTCTAATTCCTCGTGTCAAGTCCATACTCCCCCATAACCCGTTCTTCTACTCCTCCCCCTACAACCGCATTCAAATCATCCACGACTATTCGATTTTCATTTCCATTTTGCATAATGCATTGTCCGTCCGATATCCCCATATTGTTCCTCTCTTCTTCTTCAGCTTGCGACGTCGGCATGTATATATGAACTATCGTTGTCGGTGTTGGTTTGCCGTCGGTTTTGATGAAAACAACCCTACCACTGAACTGTTCACAATAACAAAATCTATGCCCTACCTTCCTGGTTCCAACGAATCCTACCGACGTTATACCATTTTCTGCTGCTGTTGATACCATCCTGTACACAACTGACCAGAAGTCCATATCTTCATACCATTTCACATCACTGACCCGAACTACATCTAGACTGAGTCTTTGCATTTCCCTTCCCGTATCTTCTACCTTCTCTACCACAGTCAAGGTTCTGAAATTATACGCCTAGACTCGTAGAACGTTGTCGTTTCGTTGGTTATTCAATCTTTTTCTCAAGGTCACCTCCCCCTTCGCCCTCCCTTCCTGGAGGCCCAAACGGGAGACTGTTAGTGAATCATTTAGCAATGGATATATCGTCATTCGCTTTTTCAACTGCAGACCGCATGTCCTGTGGATACACATTATTTGTCTTTAATGGAGAGACTTCCATTTGCCTTCTAAATTCTCATGCCGTTGACCATTACTGATTTTTCGCCCTTAGGGGCAGTTTCCCATCCCAAGGACAAGAGAGTGCCCTGAAATTCTGCCCCCTTTGACAAAGCCGTTGGCAGAATGAGGGTGAGTTTTTATGTCGGAAGTCTTCGCACGCCAGTGCTGTTAATTTTTATTCAAAATGTAAGCCGTGGCGTTTTTCCAACCCGGGAGTATGGTCATTTTGATTACTAATCAAGGATCCTACCAGTCGACCACGGGCATATTTGTCTGTGTTAGGATAGCAATGAAATTCAATGAATTCTGCGGTACGACGCAGTTTCATCTGGTCTCTAGGAAAAAGAACTCCAGTAGTAAGAAAAAACTTTGTATATAACAGCTACACTGTGATCAGTCTTGAATGCTTTCTGGTATTGGCATGACATTATTGCTACTTACAAGACAAACAACATTTAATCGTGGTCCGATAAGACCCACAAATACGCCCAGCAACCACTCGCCGGACTCTGTGCCCCAGAAGCTTGCCTAGGTGCTCGCCTTACTCGCCGGGCGGTCCTCGCACACCGCCCTCCTCGCTCCGTTACCACTCACCAACTCATCACGCCACAACACCCTCCGTCTCCATCAACACCGTCGATCAACGATCTTAAAGTCCTCTAACCAGAAGGACATCACACGACAGGGAGCTAGTGGCGCCAGGAATTCGAAAGGCGATGCCATGAACCCCGCCACAGCTCAGCCTCTCCCCCTTAAACCAATGGACCCCAGTCCAGCCCACAGAAGAAAGAGGGGAAGCTTAACTAACGGCCTTAAGTTGATTAAGGCGTACCCTGAGGACCATACCAGTGACCATATGCCTGACAAGCAAGGTAAGAGGACCCAGAAATTTGATGATAGAGCATGGAACTATGAAACGAGGAGCGCACTTATCGAAATTGGCACAGTTCTTCATGAAAACCTCATCTCCTATCTTACCCTGAAAGGAGCGTCTATTACTATTATATCGCCGTGCCTGGAGGCGGTGGGCTAACTTAAGTGTTATTCCTTGTACATTCCCAGTTTTCCCTAAGATCTTCAGGAGTAACGGACGAAGGCAGGAGGTCGCTGATATCACACATGTTGGATAGAGGGGAATTGATGGGATACGCCAACAATAGAGCGGCAGGAGCTGCCTTGGATGCTTCGTGTTGTGCAATGTTAAATGCAAAACTGAGGCAGAGCAAGGTGGTATCCCACTTACTCGGAGACTTATGACAGTAAATGATCAAAGCTGACTTAATATTGTGATATACACTCTCGGCCAAAGATACGTGACATGCGGCGTGGTGATTAGGTGCTTAACGGCGTTATGAAAGCAAAGCTGCTTAAACTGTTCGGAAACAAACGGCACAGATTTATCGCTAACAAGAGCCTTAGGAGGTCGAAAACTAGCTGAAGATTTTGGTGAGATGTGCAGTGGTAATGTCCACTATGACACCAAGACTAGGGATTGATCACACCAATCTGAAAAACGTGTCAACAAGCACTAGAATATATCGGTTCCCCTTGCTGGTACAAGGAAGAGGCCTTACGTAATCGATAAAGAGTTTGCCTATAGGGTTATCCTCACTCTCGGATTGTAGCAACCTTTTCGGAGGAGCCAGCCGGGGTGGCCGAGCGGTTCTAGGCGATACAGTCTGGAACCGAGCGACCGCTACGGTCTCGGGTTCGAATCCTGCCTAGGGCATGAGGGGGTGTGTCGTCCTTAGGTTAGTTAGGTTTAAGTAGTTCTAAGTTCTAGGGGACTGATGACCTCAGAAGTTAAGTCCCATAGTGCTCAGAGCCATTTTTCGGAGGACTATTATTGGGCTTAGCCTTGTTACAGGCTTCACACTCACCCACTAATCGCGTGATATCCTTATATTGTACAACGAGGGCCAAGCAGGATGAGCCTTACACTTTTCCAAGGTTTCATTGAAGTCCAGATGTCTTTCCATAAGAAAATAATGGAAAACAAGAGGCACCAGCTCCTGAGGCAAACAAATTTTAAAGTCCCTGGCTTCGTTAACGCTTTTACGTGGTGTACCATTCCAGGTGGAGTAGTCGCTAACCGCACCGCCGGATAAGAGTAGCTTTCTATATGAACCCCAGAAAGAATCTTGATTCTGCTTGGTATTAAGGTCCACAAATAACTTGGAAAATTTAGCTACAACGATACACACAACTGGGTGAGAGTCCCTAACGCCCTTACTGTCAACAGCCCTCCATTTCTACATATACATCTACATGGATACTCTGTAATTCACATTCAGATGCCTGGCAGAGTGTTCATAGAACGACCTCCACAAGTCTCTATTATTCCAATCTCGTATAGCACACGGAAATAATGATCATCTATATCTTTCCGTACGAGCTCTGATTTCCCTTAATTTATCGTGGTGATCGTTCCTCCCTATGTAGGTCGGAGTCAACAAAATATTTTCTTATTCGAAGGAGAAAGCTGGTGAATGGAATTTCGTGAGAAGATTCCATCGCAACGAAAAACGCCTTTCTTTTATTGATTTCCAGCCCAAATCCTGTATCATTTCTGTGACACTCTCTCTCATATTTCGCGATAATACAAAACGTGCTGCCTTTCTTTGAACTTTTTCGATGCACTCCGTCAACCTATTTGGCAAGGATCCCACACCGCGCAGCAATATTCTAAAAGAGGAAGGACAAGCGTAGTGTAGGCAGTCGCCTTAGTAGGTCTGTTACATTTTCTGAGTGTCCTGACAATAAAACGCAGTCTCTGGTTAGCCTTCCCCACAACATTTTCTATGTGTTCCTTCCAATTTACGTTGTTCGTAATTGTAATACCTACGTGTTTAGCTGAATTTACGGCTTTTAGATTATACTGATTTATCGTGTAACCGAAGTGTAACGAATTCGTTTTAGCACTCATGTCGATGACCTCACACTGTTCGATATTTATGGTCACCTGCCTCTTTTCGCACCATTCAGATATCTTTTCTAAATCGTTTTGCAATTTGTTTTGATCTTCTGATGACTTTATTTGTCGATAAACGACAGCGTCACCTGCAAAAAACCGAAGACGGCTGCTCAGATCGTCTCCAAAATCGTTTATATTGTTACGGAACAGCACAGGGCCTATATCACTACCTTGGGGAACGCCAGATATCACTTCTGTCGTACTCGACGACTTTCCGTCATTTACTACGAAATGTGACCTCTCTGACAGGAATTCACAAATCCAGTCCCATAACTGAGACGATATTCCATAAGCACGCAATTTCACTACGAGCCGCTTGTGTGGTACAGTGTCAAAAGCCTTCTGGAAATCCAGAAATACCCAATCGATCTGAAATCCCGTGTCAATAGCACTCAACACTTCATGTGAATAAACAGATAGTTGTGTTTCACAGGAACGATGTTTTCTAAACACATGTTGACTGTGACTCATACATGCGACTGAGGGCGTAGGCGTTTTGTCTGTCAGATCCTTCCTTGTGTCGCACTTTGAAATGAAACGCGGAGATGCGGACCGCCCACTTGGCAAACCTACCAGTCTTCCTGCGTTGAGCCCATACCCAACTTAGCGCCTGATTGTCTCGAGATCAAACTCTCTATGCCTTCACTAAGGCGAAAAGCACAGCTAACGCCTTGCACTCATAAAAGGTCATCTCGGGACCAGACAACCTAGACGCGAAAGCTAATGGGTGTGTTATACCCTGATCGTCCTACAACAACACTGCAGCAATAGCGGCATTGTGGTCGAGCGGTTCTAGGCGCTCCAGTTTGGGACCGCGAAACCGCTACGGTCGCAGGTTCGAATCCTGCCTCGGGCATGGATGCGTGTGATGTCCTTAGGTTAGTTAGGTTTAAGTAGTTCTAAGTTCTAGGGGACTGATGACCTGAGATGTTAAGTCCCATAGTGCTCAGAGCCAATAGCGGCATTGGACGCATCACTTTGAACGATAAATCTTTTGCAGAAATCCGGAACGGCTGAGACTGCTGGGTTGGTGATAGTGGTCTTGATAGCTTCAAAAGCCGCCTGTTGCCTCTCACCCCAAAGAAATTTCTCCCCCTTCCTACGTAGTTTATTCATGGGAGCGGTCATCTGGGCAAAACCAGGTACAAAATGCCGAAAATCATTAGACATCACAATTAATCTTGCTATCTCCTTCCTATTGCGAGGCTGAGGAAATTTCTTGAAGCCCTTAATTCGTTCCTGGTCAGTCCTAATGCCGTCCCCGGAAATTAAATGGCACAAAAAGGACACCTGTTTCCTAGCAAATGTAATCTTGTACGGCTTAAAGGTCAACCTCGAATCCAGGAACCTGGAGAGAGCTACCCAAAGATGGGAAATATGATCCCCAAGCCACTGATTATATATGACAATATCACCAAGGTAATTAAAGACACGAGAAAACTTAAAGTCTCCCACGATATGAGCTAACAAACGAAACAGAACTGCCGCCCCAGTGGACAAGCCGAACGGCTCCCGGCTGATCTCATAAAGGTTACAATAAGTGCAGTAGGCGGTGAAATGTTGAGATTCCTCGGCAAGAGGTATCTGATAACAAGCTTGGTTGAGATCAAGCACTGTGAACCAATTAGCCCCAGAAAACCAGGTAAGGCAGATGTGAAGATGGAGAAGGGGGACAGATTATAAGATAACCTTTTTATTAAGGAGTCTATAATCATCTACCAGCTTCTAGTCCTGGCCCTGAGCTTTACAAACGAGAAAAATCGGTAGACAGTTGAACGACCCCATCCTCCAACATACTCGCCTATTTCTGTCTCAAGATTTTCATTTTGGGTGGCGAGAGGCGATATGGAGACGGTCGCACCGGAATATCGTCAGCCAAAAATTATGTGGTACTGTGTGACATAAGTGACCCCCAACATATTAGAGAATACCTCTGGAAACTCCCCTAGTAAATTCAACAACTGTCCTGCCTGACCTAGCTCAAGAAGGGCCACATCAGACACACGGCAAATTTGCCGAATCTCCCACAGTTTCACAACGGCAAGAGCAAAAATGTTTCTTCTTTAGGCGAAAACCTAAAAGAAAATGTGCGGCTCGCAAAGTGCAGAACTAATCCAGGTTTATGAATAAAGTCACACCCGAGCAACAAATTCAGCACTAGATCTTTCAGTTATTTACAACACAGATTGAGTTAGATATCATCTATCAACAACAAGGCAATAAAACAGGTAGGGCCGTGCGGTTCTAGGCGCTACAGTCTGGAACCGCGTGACCGCTACGGTCGCAGGTTCGAATCCAGCCTCGGACATGGGTGTGTGTGAAGTGCTTAGGTTAGTTAGGTTTAAGTAGTTCTAAGTTCTAGGGGACTGATGGCCTTACAAGTTAAGTTCCTTAGTGCTCAGAGCCATTTGAACCAAGCCAAAAACAGGTAGGCCTTGATTAATAATTCAGCTGACCCAAATTATAAAACAGCAGTCAATTTAATTAAAAAGGGCCAGGAGGCTTTCAATAATATCAGTTGCCATTACCAAACATAAAACAACCAGGCCTCAAATAATAACAGCTTCAGTTAAATAAACTACGAAATAGAAAACATGCAGCTTTATTCAATAACAGCTACAATTAAGTAGAATTGCCAAACAGAAAACAGACAGGCCTTCTCCAATAAAATCTTCAGTTAAGTAAAATTATCAAACAGAAAACAGGCAGGCCTTCAGTGATAACAGCTTCATTCAAGTAAAATCACCAAGCACAAAACAGGCAGGCTCCAATAATAACAACTTCAGTTAAGAAAAATTACCAAACACCAAATGAGCAGGACTTCGGTGATAACAGATTCAGATAAGTAATGTTACCAAATAGCAACAGGGAGCCGGCCGCTGTGACCGAGCGGTTCTAGGCGTTTCAGTCTGGATCCGCTCGACCACTACGGTCACAGGTTCGAATCCTGCAGCAGGCATGGATGTGTGTGATGTCCTTAGGTTAGGTTTTTATTAGTTCTAAGTTCTAGGGGACTAATGACCTCCGATGTTAAGTCCCATAGTGCTCAGAGCCATTTGATTTTTTGAACAAACATGCAGGATTAGGATAATAACAGCTTCAGTTAAATTATCAAAACTGAAAACAGGCAGACCATCTTTAATAACAGCTTCAGTTAAGCTAAATTACCAAGTACAAAACAGCCAGGTCTTCTTCAATGACAGTTTCAGTTAATCAAAATTGAAATCGGTGTCGAGGCAACTGTAGTGCACCACAGGCCATAGATGACATGGGTGAAAGAGGATGAGGAGATGTGTACGGGTGAATCTATGTGCAAGTGTTGAGCAACTGACTGCCCACATGAAACCTCAACGAAGGTTCAGAGAACGTAGCTGCTTATGGGCCTCTGCAGCAGGCGCCTGTTTCATGCACCCGTGGTGACTGCCGCTCATAGGCGACGAAAAGTGGAATTTGCACGCCAGGACCGCAGCAGACGTCGACTGAGTGGCGACAGGTGGCATTTTCAGAAGAATTGGATTTTATGTGCCCTTTTTATCCTCCATTGAACGTGAAACGTCTGAAAGCAAAAACTTCGCAAAAATCGAGCGAACGTTGGGATACACGGAGCAACGTAGCGCGGTGGTTACCACACCCGATTCGCATTCGGGAGGACGACGGTTCCAACCAGCGTCTGGCCTTCCTGATTTAGGTTTTTCATGATTTCTCTAAATCACTTCAGACAAATACCGGGATGGTTCCTTTGAGAGGGCACGGCCGACTTCCTTCCCCACCCCTTCATTCCTAATCCAATGAGACCTATGACCTCACTGTTTGATCCCCTGCCCCAAATCAACCAATCAAACAACCAACGTTGTGAGCTGGGGAATATTTACGTGGCATTCCGGGGGTGATCTCATCACTGTAGAAAGCAGAATAGGTCTGTCCTTCGGGACTATGTCCACCCATATATATAGTATGTTTTTTGTCGCCATCTACGAGCAGAGCAATGCCACATTTCACACAATTCACAGTGTGCAGCATGGTTAGAAGAGCACTAGTATGAGTCTTCCATACTCCTCTGTCCACCAAACTCCTCGGATTAAAACCCAACCGAGGATCTACGGGAACACGCTACGCATCCACCAAGAAAACTAGCGCAGCTGGACAAGCCACTGGAGTCAGGATAGTGCACATCGTTAGTCACGTCCAGAGCCCCACAGTCTTCCTGCAGGTCTCGCAGCCGTCCACACTGCGGAAGGTGGCTATTCAGGTTTTTGACAGATGGTAACATTAATGTCGCTGGACATTCTATTGTCCCTTTGACGTCACAGGTTCTGTCTGTGGGATAACCTCCTTTGATGACTCGTGGCGATCGTTGCATTCAATGGCAGGGGTTATCTCACGGTATCGATTTCACTGTCTGAAGACAGGCATTGTTTATAAAACATGAACTCCTGAGATTTGTGTGGTATACGATCACAGCTGATAGTGGCCTGTGTTGCAGAACGCAGTACGTTCAATGAGGCTTTCTGCAACCTGTTATGCAGTGATGGCCGCGTATTTGTTCGACGCAGCCGTGTATCGGATCTGATGACAAAGAACAAGCCTATCATTTAGATTCACGGAATATAGCGATAGTAATCATGCGTTAGAATGCTATCGTAACATCAGTTTAACAGTAACAATAAGAAATTGCCTGAGAAAGCATCAGAGCAATCAGCAACGAACATTCAGCTCGGTACAGGAGAATAACGAGAATCTCTTTCGGGAACACAACGTCTGTTGGGTCATGAGCTCGATGTGTGGCTGCTGTGAAGGAGTGGATTCACAATACCAAAGAAAGTAAACTAGTGCAATAGTAGCCAGATTTTAATTGCCGGTTCAAAGAAAGCTGCAGCCTTGATGATAAAGAAATGCAGAATGTAGTCAAGAGAATAGTAAGGACAACTCTGCGGTAAGTGTTCGGTATACGTCGAGAAAATAAGCGAATGGGAGAGTCACTTCCTAATCCCGAACAGAACAGCATCGCTCAAGTGCGCTGAAGTACCAACACGAACCACTCGCTAGGCGTAAATATTACGACACGGTTAGTCGGTCAACAAGAGAGCGATATCAACAGTTCCGTGTGCGAGTGCGAGGGAGCTCAGTGGGAAGGGTTTTACGAGTGCAGATCAACCTGCCTCATAACATGATGTAGGGAGCGCAAAAGAGGACGCAAGAACGACCATCAGGGATTTGACAAAGCATTTAAGGCACCAACGTAAGTTGGTTAAGTAAATGTAGCAGAACGGAAGACTGCTGACAAATCGTGCAGAACCGATTCAGTTTCGATGAATGACATCAAAACGCAGAGCCTCTCCTCGGCGCCATAAATACTTTTTACCTCGGTAGGCTACAGTCAATCGATCAGTAGGACCGAAGACGTTCATTTCCACTTGATTCTTTGATTACTGCATTGTAACATCTTTTGTGTGGGACTGTTCCAGTACCAATTATACTCCTGCGACCATGCAACATGACCACTTAACCATATCCATGGAGGATAAATACCAGCTTCTTATACAAGCCGCCACTGATGCTTAGTCAAGGGGTCTACCAAAATTGTTCCAGCCTGGGGCCAAAACCGCTCTAAACTGTAGCGTCATTTGGGTCAGACAGCGCAATGAACCGGTGGGCCAGGATTAACATTCATCATGGCATCTGAAATAGCGGTCCACCTGATGGGACGGCACGGGAAGTAATGGGGGAGGGACAGAGTACTCCCAGAACGGCGCGTTAAATACAAGACATGTGCGCAGTGGTCACCGCCAACACAGAGCTGAACTTTCGACCGGACTTGTCTTCCACACCACGGACAGCAACTCTCTTAGTAAAGTCTTCTGCCTAAGCCAGCCACTTGGTTCAGCAGATTCCTCGCCGGTTTGCTAAGCTACTAGCCGCCGACGAGGATACGGCAACTGTATGTATTAAAAGAAATAAATGAAGGCCTGTTTTATTGCGTCTGGCGATGCCACTCAGGTTCATCTATCTTTATCTTGACGAACAGTATGTGTTTCCAGTCAGGGAGTGGGCGACTCCTACAGTTCAATGAAATCTAAAACATGAAATTAACTGGAAAGTACTCAAGACAACATTTAAAGTTACCGACGAAGATGTAGTTGGATAACTGACTCGGATCTGGGGCAAGTTAGAGAATAAAATCGGCCCTGTTCATTTGTAGTGTTCACCCGGGATTTCTCGTCAAACGATGTAGTGAACCTCTAGAAAGCGTAAATGTGAGTCGCCACACAGGTATTTGAACCAGTGTCCTACAAAAAGTGAGACCACTCTGCTAACGACTGCTCCACCTCTTTCGGTACCAGTAAACCTTAATATGATGTCGTTTTACGTAAAATTATTGAGTGGGACTGAGTCATGTATTCATATACTCGTTGATCACGAGATAAATAAATGTACAGAGGCGAACAATATATAAAATTGTAGGTATATAGCAAGGGAAAGCTTAATAAAATAATGGAAGAGATGGATGGTACGAACCAGTTGAAAGGATGATGTCTTTCAACACGAAGGGAACGAATGATTATAATATACACATTTGTCACCGAGTCCCAGGACATACGTAACGTTTCGGCGTAGGAGAATGAGTAATATGATGAGAATTATAATATTCAACAAGCTCTCTGTCTGCAGGTGCTTCAGTGCGCTGTCCCAGAGCCTTTGGCGAGGGCTAGGACAAAGACATAATAACCGCTGGTAGCGGTTCAATATTTAATGGCAAGCTTTGACGCCAGTCTGTTCACGAAGTGCTTCAGCACAGTGACAGTCGTATGGATCACCTTACGTGAGAATAAGTGCCTGAAAAGGCAATGAATAATATATCAGTGCCACTGACGCCTCTATGAGACTGCCAGCGATAGAAGTATGTTCATACCGTTTATAGCCTGCTGATATTAGGGCATATCATTGAACGGGAAATCCTCGGGGTATCCTCTCTATTTATGGCAGATATGGACTGGAGGCATGACAATTTTGTAAATAATCCAAGTTTTCTGAAGCCACTTCAACTTAACAGAAAGAATTACGTTTTGTCAATCAGTTAAACTGTGTCTTTTGCCTCAATCGTCGAAAATCCCTTCTTATCGGAGTGACGTCAGTGGCAGGCAGACTGTGTGACTTTTTCTTCGTTGAGTCTTATAATTTTTGTGCCGATTTGATAGAGCAACCTCGAGTCCTGTCAGCAATCACTCAATGGCTCTTAGCATATGTTTCCTGTCAGCCGTGAACATGTAGTAGTGACGTTACCTGTAAAAATGTAGGTAAGTAAAACGTCGCTAATTGCACAATAAAATTAATTCTCCCAAACATTTTCAAAAATGATTAAGAAAGTAGTATAATGACTTATTTCTTACTGCATGACTCATTAACTGTTTCACTGCAAAGCCTTTGTATTGAGTTCCCTTTGCAGAAGGCCATATTCTTTTCTCAAAGAAAGTCCTGGCATAGCTAAACAACATATTCTGTGACCTCACCCGGGCTTTGAATGTTGCATAATTTTACAAAATTAACGCGGTTTCTCTTGCATGAATGAATCTTACATTTCTAAGTGAACTCAGAGTCACCTATAAACAACCCAAAACTCACGTGGTATCGTCTGTACGATTAGCCTAGTTTTGTCTTGCGTCACCTCACGAGCATGTAATCAATATAGGAGACACAGACATATATCCGCAGCTAAAATCTTCTTGTGCAGGGAATTGTAGAACGTTGTTCCACTGTTGTGGGTGCAAACCGTCACACACCACACAGCCACACCTTAAAGATTTAACAGCAACGAAAAAGTTAGATAAAGCAATTCATGGATTCATTCTCCAGGCTTTTGTGGCAATGACTTCAGATCCTTAATATATGCTATGCAAACCACCAGTGTCCTATGGGAAGGCATGACAGCGCACTAAGCAGCTTGGACAAACTGAATATTAATTTTACTATTAAAAACCAACAGCCTCAGTTGCCAAGTTTGCATAGATTTACCTTTGCAACTGAGGCTGTTGGTTTTTAATATTAAAATTAATATTTTTACAGTTGCTGATAGGGCTGCGAAATGTTGAAAATATTTAAAAACTGAATATTTTTAAAATCTAACAGCTGTTTGTTCGAACTGTGGCTAGTGATAATCCAAATCACTCTGACACATTTCACTGTGTATCCAAGGGTGTAACCATCGACGGGCAAAGTGTGGCCGGCGATCACTAATCTAATAGAGTTTTTCACAATTGACCCGTCACCCTGATCCGTGAACAAGGTAGACGTATCCGTTCTGTAAAATCTTGGAAAAAGCCAGAATATGTAGCAAGAATATACAGGGCCGTCGTTTAGACATTCACTGCGACACTAACGTGACCTCCCTCTTTTACCGATCATGAGTACACTCTTGCACATAGCTGGGAAGTTATCAAACAGGACTTCAGCTTTAAGATCATGGAAAGAGTAAGCAATTTCTGTTCCGCCATGACGCATGATAGTGACAGACGCGTTATTGTCGACCGAAATACACTGTTCAATAAATGTTTTTAATACTATTGTATAATGAAGTTTACGATACCAGAGGACTGACTGACCGCGGTACTACATCCATTATCCAGTTAGAGCCCATATACTGGACGGAGTATACTATCGGCTTGCTTTGCGTTTGTTTCCTAGTCATGTAAACATACCTCTGCGGCAGCGGCACACACCAAGCAGCCCGGTATCAACAACAGCTTCATCACGTACGTTTTCACCACTGCACTGACATGTCAAATAACAAAATAAAAAACAAAAAAAAATGGTTCAAACGGCTGTGAACACTATGGGACTTAACATCTGTGGTCATCAGTCCCCTAGAACTTAGAACTACTGAAACCTAACTAACCTAAGGTCATCACACACATCCAAGCCCGAGGCCGGATTCAAACCTGCGACCGTAGCGGCCACGCGGTTCCAGACTGAAGCACCAAGAACCGCACGGCCACACCGGCCGGCTGTCAAATAACCTGATAGCCAAGGCAGAAAGGATTTAGTTACGATTTTGGAAGGGGCCGTAATCAGTTATTAGTGAAACTTCCTAGCAGATTAAAACTGTGTGCCGGACCGTGACTCGAACTCGGGACCTGTGCCTTTCGCGGGCAAGTGCTCTACCGACTGAGCTACCCATGCACGACTCACGCCCCGTTCTCACAGCTCTACTTCTGCCAGTACATCGTCTCCTAACTTCCAAACTTTACAGAATCTCTCATTCTGGAAACATCCCCCAGGCTGTGGCTGAGCCATGTATCCGCAATATCCTTTCTTTCAGGAGTGCAAGTTCTGCAAGGTTCGCAGGAGAGCTTCTGTAAAGTTTGGAAGGTAGGAGACGAGGTACTGGCAGAAGTAGAGCTGTGAGGACGGGGCGTGAGTCGTGCTTGGGTAGCTCAGTCGGTAGAGCACTTGCCCGCGAAAGGCAAAGGTCCGATTTCGAGTCTCGGTCCGGCACACAGTTTTAATCCGCCAGGAGGTTTCATATCAGCGCACACTCCGCTGTAGAGTGAAAATTTCATTCTAGTTATTAGTGGCTGGCCTTTTCTATCATACACAATTTATCCAATATCACCAACAAATAAATAAAGGTAATAATTAAGGAATCGTTTCACAGCTGAAAGCGTTAATGAGCATGAATTAGGAATTGTTTACAGTTGTTGTAACTTACAATTACACTTATTAAAATATAAAAGACAAATCACCAAAGTTGTTAAAGCTCACTGCTAGAACGCAATTACGAATTTAGGATTTCATAACAAGTAACCATGCTCAAGGCTGAAGGCATTAATGGCAACAAATTAAGACCTGATTAAACTTGCTGCAGCCTACAATTACAGTTATTAAAATATAAAGACAAGTGCCCAAACATCTTAACGCTCGCTGCTAAAACAAAATAGCCTAATTTTAATTTTGACAAGTGACGACGCATTACTGCCAATAAATTAAGAATTGTTTCATGGCTGAAGGCCTTAAACGCCAAGAATGACAATTATTAAATAATTTAGCAAACACTGTCAAACAGCAATGCAATAGCAAAAGTTAATTTAAAAGACAGGAAGCTGACCACCATACAGGTGCGACAAAATGATAATAAACTTGGAAGCACAACCATTTAACTTGCTGTAACGCCAAGAGTGGCAATTGTGTTAAAACAATTGGAACATACCATAAAACGGCAAATATAATAACAAGGTTAATTCAAAAGAACAAGGAACTGATCACCAAACAGGTGAGACAAATGATGGTAACTTGATAATACAATAATAAAATAACGCAATAATAAAGGGTCAGTCACAGACGGTGCTCCAGGGATCGACCTCTGGGGAGACCAGGCCAAAAACACCTTTGCGAGCAATGAGAATGGCAGCCAAGAGTTGCATTCACACCACAAAATGGTAAAGCAGACTAGTGGCAGTCTAACCAATGACTAATGATAATCTCCTGAAGCTACCTAACGTCCGATAGCCAAGGCAACGATGGAACAACATGCCAAGGCCGGAACCGGTGGTGAGCACTACATCCTCAGAACGCTGTGTTTAGGGCGTCCAAAAGGAGAAAGGAACCACTACTACCAGAGCAGAAGAAACACCAACGGACCTCCAGGGCTGGTAACTTGGGCGTTAGCGTCCTACAGGCAGGAAAAGTACCGCTGGTTTTACATAACAAACAGTAATACATTCGAGGTGTGACAATAAAGTAATGAGACTGATTTTCTTTGCAATATGTGGCAACCCTGCGGGCTTGCATAGGCACAATATCTTTGACCTTGATCTATAAGCTGCTTCTAGTCCAAGCGGCACATGGATGCAACCGCTCAATTGTGAGATGTGCTGTGATAAGTTAAGTCTATGTCTCTCGTCACGGCAATGGAACCGCATAATATTACGCAACGTTGCGCCATTTCTATTTGCGTTAAATTTGGTGAAAACGTGTCGGCAACGTATGGTAAGAACATACAATAAATTAAGTCTTGAATCCCCAATAAGTTCGAAAGGGAGGAATTAATAGGACAAGCAAACACCAAGGAAACCTGAGTAACCTCCAAAGCCACGTGGCTGGTGGTATTTAAGGCAAAAGTGAGTCAAGTCCGATTAGAATCCCACTTACAGGAAGACTACTGCGTATTTTAGGTTTCAATTGACCCTTTCCGCAAAGGACCCCTGCGGATGTACGGAGTGGTAGTTACATGCTTAACACCGCTTTGAAACAGAAGGCCTTGAAGGGAGCCGAAATAAAGGCTGGTGCATTACCATTAATGATTTGCTTGGGTGTTCGAGATAAAACCGGGACTTATCCAGCGTTAACAAGATGGCTAATGCCTCACATTCGTAAACAGAATATTTAAGCTCGGTGCCTATGCTAATTCTGCTTTTGACCTTCGAACACCTAGAGGAGGACTGCCAAATGACCCGCATTCGATGCATCGGTTCGGACAATTAATTTCTTACTAATATCAGGCGCTACGAGAACGGGAGGACTGGCTATGATCGCCATAATATGCTCAGTCGCGGTCTCTTGAGCAGGTCCCCACTCAAAACGCAACCCTTTTCGGCACAGTTCATTTAGAGGAGCCGCAAACTGGGCAAAAGTAGGAACAAAACGTCTAAAATAATTCGCCATCCCTATGAACTTCTCAATCCCTCACGCAGAAGGGCTCTCAAGGCATTAGTACAATACTGATCAGTGTGAATACTCTTGCCTGATACTATGTGACCTAAGAAGGACAGCTGCTGCCTAGCTAATGTCACCTTACAGGGTTTAACAGGCAAACTGGCCTCCTGGAACCTAGCAAGAAGTTGCTGGATTTGTTCCAAATGCTCTTGAAACAAACGGCTATAAATTACCAAATCGTCCAGGTAATTGTAAACACAGACTAATTTCAAATCTCCAAGAATATTATCCAGCAAACGAGTAAGGATGGCTGGACTTTCGCTACACCAAAGGCGACCCTATTAAATTCAGATTCCTATCAGTACAAAATGCTGTAACGTGTTTACATTCTTTGGCTAAAGGAATCCAATAATAGGCTTCATTCAGGTTGTGTACAGTAAACCAATCAGTCCCAGAAAACCAGGTAAAGGAGTTATGAAGATCAGGTAAAGGGACCAATTCCTGGACAGTCTTCTTATTCAGGCGTCGGTAGTCCACAACAGGCCGAAAGTCCAGCCCCTGATCATCAGAAATGAGGGATATAGGGGAGGCATAAGCGGATGTAGAAGGCCTAATAACTCCCTGATGAAGCATTTTGGAGATCTTTTCCCTTAGTATCTTCATCTTAGGCGGTGAGAGGCGATATGGGGACTGCCTGATGGAATATGGTCAGACAGACGAATATGGTAGTCAAGAGCATTGGTAACCCTAAGTCTGTCACAGAGAAGCTCTTGGAACCTCTCCAACAAACCCCTTAGTTCAGAGGCCTGCTGGGAAGAAAGATGGGCGAGATCAAACTCACTAACCTTAGTGTCAACAGCCAGCTTTCCCGCATCTCAATGCACCTTACATTTAGTACACACACGGAACCCAAATTTTTGACCAGAAGCGAACTTAAACAAAAAGGTGTACCCCGAATAACCCAAGACAAGACCAGTTTTACTGATAAAATTACATCCCAAAATCAAATCGACCAGCAGCTCCTTCACCAAAGACAAAGACTAGGGTCACGAGAAATCCCCAACCAAGATACTCCCTCAGACCCAACCATGCAGAGGCAACAGCTGCCCATTGGCAACCTGAGATCTCTGCACTGAGGAAGGGACTGGCCAGAGTCTCACAAGATGACCAAATTAAAGAAACCTTTCCTAGCTCAACAATGAAAAGGAGCTACCAGAATCCAAAACGGCACAGATAGGTTCGCCACATACTAGAGAACCAATATAAGGCAGTGGGGGTGATGATCGAGCAGTGAAACGGGCACACCAGGGTTTAAAGGCTCGACCCCGGGGTCGCTGTCCAGCTGGTCGGCATTCACTGACTTTGGGTGTCCGTGGCTGAATGCATGTATGAACTAAATGCCCTGTTCGACCACACCTGAAACAAAGCTGCGAATCCTCTTTCGCAGACTCAGCTGATGTTGGTAATCCAGGGTTCCCCTTAGTGAAGCCAGTGGGCTGAACTTCACGGTGTCTATTGTCCGAGAGCGGCAACCAAGATATCGCTACAATGGCGCCATGAAGCACTTCCCAAGTGGAGGGACGACCATGAAAAACAAAATGTGCCTTATCCGCCGCTCGCATTCCCCTCAGTACAATTGAAACTAACTCCCGTCCTGGCAAGTCAACTAACAAGGCTAGACAGGCCGTCTTAACCCTTTCCATGTATTGATGTAACTCCTCCCTATGTTGGTGCATCTGCCAAATATAGCAACACCGACCTGTTTACGAACTCCCGTGGTCAAGGTTTCACTGATCACAAGCCTCCTCAACTGCTGCAATGAAAACCCTTCTTCCATAGTCCTGGATACCAGAGTCCTCAATTCGTCTCTAGTTAAAGGATGCAATAGAGACAAAATTACCTGATGTGAAACACCAAACGCATCAGCGTATTGCTCAAAGCGAGAAAACAACCGTAACACCTTTTCAATTTGCTCGAGTCAGCCTATAGCTAATTCTGTGATGTCTCGAAACATATGGACCAGGGGATTAGGCAATTTATCAGACGCCCGAACTAACACCTTGGAGGACATAAGAGCGTTATTCTCCGGCTCGCTAGTGCACTGCCTGGAAGGTAACAAATCCTGCTCCCCCGTCTTCTTCACATCAAGCTCTAAACACGTAATCTTAAACTGCAATTTATTAACCAAAGACTCCAATTCAGCAGTTGACTCCTTATCATGATTCTCTAAATTTAATGCTGTTAAATCAGATATCCGGTTGGTTAAATGTATCAACTGTGCCCGCACACTGTCTAATTGACGCCACTAGGTCGAGTGCCCTCTAAAAAGCTGAGGTTGTCTTCAAGACTCCCAACAGTTTTAAACAAAAATTAATGGCCGCTTTTGACTCACCCTCAACATCCGGCGTGACATCAACTGGCTGACGAATGGTAGCACGCAAGCGGGCTGCTAAGTCCAGAACACACCCTCCATAGGCTGGCGTCTTATCGCCAACTCATAGGTGAGGTGGTCCTTCCTCAATAGCCCAAACCCGAGGCACTGCCTCACGGACCTTACAGAGATCGTCACCTAAAGCAGAACACAATCCCAAAGACAGGAATCGTACAAAACCAACAGCAACTGAAATGGCAATATAACAATCGTAACTAAGCTCTGCTACCATTTGAAACCTGGTAGCCAAGGAAGGCAGGATTTGGTTATGATTATGGATGGGGCCATAATCAGTCACTAGTGGTTGGCCTTTTCTATCATACACAATTTATTCAAAATCAGCATCAAATAAAAATAATGGCAATAATTTAAGAATTTTTTCACAGCTGAAAGTCTTAATCGAAATGAATTAATAGTTGTTTAAAGTTCTTGTAATTTACAATTACAGTTATGAAAACATAAAAAACAAATCACCAAAGTTGTTGAAGCTCACTGCTAAAACGCTATTTACAGTTATTACCATATAAAGTCAAATGACAAAATGTTGTAATGCTCGCTGCAAAGACACAATTCCCTAATTTGAATTTTAAGACAAGTAACGACACTCATGGCTGAGGTCTTAATGGAAATAATATAGAATTGTTTCATGGCTGCAGGTCTTACTGGCAATAAATTAAGAATTGTTTCATGGCTGAAGGCCTTAAACGCCAAGAATGACAATTTTTAAAAAAAATTACAAACATTGTCAAATAGCAGTGCAATAGCAAAAGTTAATTTAAAAGACAGGCTACTGATCACCAAACAGGTGGGACAAAATAATAATAAACTCGGTAGCACAACCATTTAACTTACTGCTATGCCAAGAGTGGCAATTGTGTTAAAACAATTAGAACATACCATAAAACGGCAAATACAATAACAAGGTTGATTCAAAAGAACAAGGAACTGATCACCAAACAGGTGAGACAAATGATGGTAACTTGATAATACAATAATAAAATAACGCAATTATAAAACAAAAGGGTCAGTCACAGACGGTGCTCCAGGGATCGACCTCTGGGGAGACCAGGCCAAAAACACCTTTGCGAGCAATGAGAATGGCAGCCAAGAGTTGCATTCACATCACAAAATAGTAAAGCAGACTAGTGGCAGTCTAACCAATGATTAATGATAATCTGCTGAAGCTACCTAACGTCCGGTAGCCAAGGCAACGATGGAACAACATGCCAAGGCCGGAATCGGTGGTGAGCACTACATTCTCAGAACGCTGTGTTTAGGGCGTTCAAAAGGAGAAAGGAACCACTACTACCAGAGCAGAAGAAACACCAACGGACCTCCAGGGCTGGTAACTTGGGCGTTAGCGTCCACCAGGCAGGAAAAGTACCGCTGGTTTTACATAACAAACAGTAACACATTCGAGGTGTGGCAATAAAGTAATGAGACTGATTTTCTTTGCAATATGTGGCAACCCTGCGGGCTTGCACAGGCACAATATCTTTGACCTTGATCTATAAGCTGCTTCTAGTCCAAGCAGCGCATGGATGCAACTGCTCAATTGTGAGATGTGCTGTGATAAGTTAAGTCTATGTCTCTCGTCGCGGAAATGGAACCGCATAATATTACGCAACGTTGCGCCATTTCTATTTGCTTTAAATTGGGTGAAAACGCGATGACAAGTTACGGTAAGCTTCAGAAGGCTTTTGGAGAGGAGTTTATGTCCAGAGCTCAAGTCTTTCGTTGGTGTAAAATGGTTAGTGAAGGCAGAACGACTGCATTGGACGACCATCAAACTCAACTTGGCCAGGGTGCGTGAACTCTTACGATATGATCGAAGATTATCCGTGAAAATGATTGCAGAAGAACTGAACATCAATCGAGAAATGGTTCGTCTAATAATAACTGAAGATCTTGGTATGAGAAAGATTTGTGCAAAAATGGACCATACAAATTTCACACCACAACAGCGAATATGGCAGCTGCTCTGTTAGAGCAAACGGATATTAATCCAGAATAGTTGAGCCGTCTTATCACTGGTGATGAAAGATGGTTTATTCAGTACGATCCAGAGACAAAACGCTGAAGTTCGCAATGGTGCTCAAAGGGATCACCCAAACCAAAGAAAGCTCGCATGTCAAAGTCAAAAGGGAAATGCATGCTTGTGTGATTCTTTGATTACAAGGGAATTGTTCATAAAGGGTGGGTGCCTCCTGGGCAAACAGTTAACCAATAGTACTACAAAGAAATTTTAGAAAGACTTCGTGTAAGAGTTCTTCGTGTCTGTGCCAACAGTGCTGATAATTCGATTCTGCATGACGATAATGCGCCATCCCATATTGCTCTATCACTACAGAAATTTTTAACCTCAAAACAAATTTCAATACTACCACAGTCACCCTGTTCTTCAGATATCGCTCTATGCGAATTTTTTTCTATTTTCAAGAGTCAAAACGGCGGTCAAGGGACACCATTTTAGAACAACACAAGATGTCCAAAAAGCTGTGACGATGGTGTTAGAAGATATTACACAAGATGAGTTCCATAAATGTTACCATCAATGGCAGAAACGCTATAAAAAGTGTATGCAATCTGAAGGGAACTACTTTGAAGGAGACAACACTGAAATTGACTAAAACGATGAGCAAAATTTTTTTTTCACATTAGTCTCATTGCTTTACTGTCGCACCTTGCAGAATGCAGCAATTAATAACAAGAATTAGCCCCGCCTTCATCAAGCACTCCACTCGCTGCTCTTCGTCTCGTGACACTGCGAGCATCAACACGAACTCAAGTCACTGAAGAATGGTGAGATCTCACACTGGTGTAGGTTTCACTACTCGGATTAAAATCCACTCAACTTAAGGCTTGTTGGATTTGGATGACGGCTAGCTCGTGTACCCTCGCGATCACAGCCCTTACAAAAAATGTTCAAATGTGTGTGAAATCTTATGGGACTTAACTGCTAAGGTCATCAGTCCCTAAGCTTACACACTGCTTAACCTAAATTATCCTAAGGACAAACACACACACACCCATGCCCGAGGGAGGACTCGAACCTCCGCCGAGACCAGCCTCACAGTCCATCACTGCAGCGCCTTAGACCGCTCACAGCCCTTCCATCCGGCAGTGAATGCGTGCCACCATCGGTCCCAGCGTGTTCTGCCACTGCACTTGTGACTCCTCCACAGTCCCCAACCGAACTGTTCACTCACACGACCCGGAAGAACTACCACGTCACTCCTAAGATAGGGCCAAAGTTACTACATATCAATAACGCCGCTGCTGCCACTAGCGGACAGGCAACGCTTGGGAAACCAAGTGGCGCCAGTCAACACAAGAGGAAGACAATCAACTGCAACCATGTCAACTAAACGATATAGTCTGGCCTCCAACAGAGGACGGAAACCTACAACAGCACCAACGTGAACCGCAGCACGGGTCAAGGCGCACAACACTTCGATAGAGTCAGGAGAGTGGCGTTAGTTTCAGCAAGTCATACACAGCAAGATGTCGATCGGTTACATGTCACTGAAAGTGGTATGTCTAATATGTGGAGAAAGTGCAGAGAGACGGGAATGTGAACATCCTCTTATGACAACACCAGTGCATGACAGTTTCCTTCAACTTTTGGCTCGTAGGTGCCCATCATGAGATTCAGAAATATTGGAAACGACTTCTGCCGGGCAACAGGGATTCGTATCCCAGATCGAACAGTGAGTAGAGGATTGCATCAAGGTGCTCTTGAGTAGACCAACGAGACGTTTTGCACTGAACCAACGGAACCGACGCAATAGAAGGTTTTGGGCTCTTGCACACCAATATGGGACTATTTCAGAATGTATTGTCAAGTTTTGTGACGAGATCAGGACTGGTTCGAGACCGAACACTAGACGTGTTACTATTTGGAGAAGCGCTAGAGGACACCTGGAATGCCGATGCGGTCAGGAAGTCGATCCGTTTGCAAGTGAAAGTGTAAAGTTCTGGGCGACAATAATGATGGGACGGCGGACCCCTCTAATCCTCATCTACGGCAATTTGGCTGATTTCCGATACGTCCAAGAGGTCCTACAAATGATTGTAAGGACCTAAAGGATGTCGGTGACAACTTCATACTAGAATGAGATTTTCACTCTGCAGCGGAGTGTGCGCTGATATGAAACTTCCTGGCAGATTAAAACTGTGTGCCCGACCGAGACTCGAACTCGGGATCTTTGCCTTTCGCGGGCAAGTGGTCTACCATCTGAGCTACCGAAGCACGACTCACGCCCGGTACTCACAGCTTTACTTCTGCCAGTATCTCGTCTCCTACCTTCCAAACTTTACAGAACCTCTCCTGCGAACCTTGCAGAACTAGCACTCCTGAAAGAAAGGATATAGCGGAGACATGGCTTAGCCACAGCCTGGGGGGTGTTTCCAGAATGAGATTTTCACTCTGCAGCGGAGTGTGCGCTGATATGAAACTTCCTGACAGATTAAAACTGTGTGCCCGACCGAGACTCGAACTCGGGACCTTTGCCTTTCGCGGGCAAGTGCTCTACCATCTGAGCTACCGAAGCACTAGCAGGAGTGCTAGTTCTGTAAGGTTCGCAGGAGAGCTTCTGTAAAGTTTGGAAGGTAGGAGACGAGATACTGGCAGAAGTAAAGCTGTGAGTACTGGGCGTGAGTCGTGCTTCGTCATCAAGTCTTCCAACTACCACATATATGCCTTCATTCAGCCAATCCAACTGGTAACTTTCAATATGTATATCAAGCGTATACCCTATGCGCCTCCTCCCCAATGGAACTTGCTCTAAGTAATAATTACTGTCGCTGACGCAATTGTGATATATATATACGGCAATGCTCCGTTGCCTCATAATGTGGAATAGCTTCTGCGAGATGGTGCCCACCGTTGCTATGAGACCTGTGTGTGCGTGTGAAATTAAGCCTGTTTATCATGTATCAAGAAGTCTATTTGTCACCTATCTGGCAAACGTACAATAATGTGGTAGGTGTTGGCTTCTCGTTGTAATAGGTTAAGGCGCCCGGATACCAGGGAGGTCGTCTCAGGATGGCGTGTCAGGTCGATAGGTTGCTTATTACCAGAACGTTAGGCAGGAGCGCTGCCTCGGCGAAATGGCAGCTGCTGGTAGCCTCGCAGACATGAAACTGAAGTCAGAGTCCGGCGGACAACAGGCATGTGGAATGGAGAGCCGGCTGCCAGGGTGGACGGTCAGGCGTGTGCCGTGCTAGTGCTCAGGCCACCAACCCAGTGTCTCATGTAAGAGGGTTGACTGAAAAGGAATGCCTCCACATTCGTAACTCTTCCACAATTGGCAGAATTGGTGTGCAGCAGGTGCTGACTTGTTCCGTAGCCTCTCCTCTACAGCTCCAGTTGGCGCGAAGTCTTAGGATTGAACGGTTGTGTTGTTACAGTGTTAGGTTTGGAACCCTGCGGAGACGGTCGGTCAATGCGATTTAAGCAACGTGTAGTCATTGAATTCTTGACAGCAGAAGGTATCACGCCAAAGCAGATTCATCAGAGAATGAAAGCAATTAATGGAGATGGTGTTGATGTGAGTACTCTGCGACGTTCAGCGAGTATGTTTAAAGATGTTGAGGCGCGTGCCAAACAAAGAGTTGGACGTGCTATGACAGCAGCCATAGAGTTTAAAAAGCAAAAAATGTTGACGGATTGATTCAGGACGTTCGTCGTATCACTCAGAGAGAAATTGCAAGCACAATCGGCATTTCATAAGCGTGTGTGGGTCATATTATTGCTTTGCTTTGCTATCGGAACATCTGTGCACCATGGCTACCCCGGATGCTGACTCCTGACTTCAGAGACTGAATCTCACCACCGTACGGCATTCTCCATACAGTCCAGATCTAACATCGTCTGGTTTTCATCTGTTGCTGATAATGAAAGACGATCTTCGGGGACATCATTATGCTTCTGATAAAGACGTTGAGAGAACTGTGAGTAAAGCCAGCCTGGATGGCCTAGTGGTTCTAGGCGTTACAGTCTGAAACCAGGTTCGAACCCTGCCTCGGGCATGGATGTGTGTGATGTCCTTAGGTTAGCTAGGTTTAAGTAGTTCTAAGTTCTAGGGGACTGATGACCTCAGAAGTTAAGTCTCATAGTGCTCAGAGCCATTTGAAGCTTTTTTTTTATCTGTGAGACTGTGGTTGCGGAAACAGAGTGTCCACCTCCTCCGGGCCGTTTCAGAAAACATGTTCATCGTTGGCAGAAATATATCCAATTGTCTGGCGATTGTGTGGGAAAGTGAATATTTGTAATTAAATATCACATTTTAAGGATTATTTCTGTGTTTTATTTATTAAAATATTCCCATCCAAACCCAGTTAACGAAGGTGGAGGCATTACTTTTCATTCAGCCCTCTTAAATGTCCAGCGAGTGGGCGAAGTCACCCTGGAGGTGGTCCCATCTTTACTCGGGCTCCAGTATCATCAGGTTTAGCTGCAGCTAGTAGAACAGCAGCCAGCGGATGATGAAGCTAGACATAAATGAAGCTGACTGATCCACACTGAAGTGACGGCAGGCATGGAGTATGTCTCGTCGTAGTCGGCATCTGAAAACAAACATTGCTCGGATCAGAACATCGAGAATTTATAATGAATGTACCTAACTTCGTTGTGGCATGTCCTTGTCTTCGCTCAAGTAAGGGCAGCATGAATAAATTTATTTCCCCAATGAGGCGGATTGGGATCTTGCACCATGCGGTTTTGGCAATGCGCCAGCCCCACCAAGAGGCTTCACAGACAATTTGTATGCCTCACCACGGTTGTGAAGTCTAGATCGAGGGATGTTGCTGCAACAGGTTTCTCTTGTTCACCAGTGTGCTAACTATGCTTTACAAGAAAGAACACCCGAACTGCCACTTTCCTTAATCATTATTAAACATATTCCTGTCTCAACCCTATTTGATTTTGTATTTATAATCCTGTACTTACCTCACCAGTCTTGTACGTCCCGTCACTACACTTCATTAATTCCCAGTATATTTAACTTCCACAAATCCCATTTTAATTCCCTAAGCCGCCTGCACATTTAAGGGATCTGAAGCCCGCCCGGTTTGCCGTGCAGTCTAACGCAGTGCTTTCCGAGCGGGAAGGCGTGCCGGTCTCCGGCACGAATCGACACGGCGGATTGGTGTCGAGGTCCGGTATGCCGGCCAGTCTGTGGATGGTTTTTAAGGCGGTTTCCCAACTGCCTCGGCGAATGCGTGCTGGTTCCCCTTATTCCGTCTCAGTTACATTATGTCGGCGATTGCTGCGCAAACACTGTCTCCACGTACTCGTACACCATAATAACTCTACCACGCAACATTTGGGGTAACACTCGTCTTGTGTGAGACATTAATAGGGGGGGGGGGGGGGTCACAGGGGCCGAAGGCTGAACCGCACAATAACCCTGGGTTCGGTGTGGCGTGGTGGTGGGGTGAGTGGACTGCTGTAGCCTGTTGTGGGGTTGTGTACCACTACGGGCTACAGCGGGGACGAAGCCTCTATGTCGTTTCTAGGTCCCCAGTTCAATATAGTTCAATACAAGGGATCTGACATTCCATGCCCCGACGCGTAGAACGCCAGTTTTGCTATTCCTGATGATGACATCTTCTTGATTAATCCTCGTATTAAGATCCGATTAGCGTGACCATTGCACCTCGGGAATATTTTACTCAAGAGGACACCATCAGCATCCAACCAGAAAGTGCATCTGCACGCCCTCGCAAGAAAATAACGGCTTTAGAGTCACCTTGCTTTAAATGATTCGTAGTAGCGTCATAACGAAGACTACGTTAACCAGATTGTTGTCTCAGGAACTACTCAAAAGACTGCTGGCCCCCTATAAGATCAGTAGGGTAGTCTGGTCTCATCACAGACACCCCTCCGCTTTGTTTGCAACTAATACACTGCCATCTTCGTCGTCTACTGTACGGCTAACTTTATCATTGAGAAAGGAAAGGCACACTACCTCCGAAAAGTTCGTGGATCAACTAATATCGTTTAATAGTAAATAAGGTGACAGATAAACGTGATAATGATGTGTGAAGAAAACCTGCAAAATATTTACTTATTTGTACATTTACTTCATCTAAAAATGTGTTGTAACACTTGTCGATGAGTTTAAATGAATATTAATGTACCTGTAAGAAATTAACTGTAGTTGTAGATGCAACTGAGGAAGCAATAGAACTTTTCTAATTAGCAGATTTGTTGAAGCACCTTTAGGTCATAGAAAATTGAAAGAAAAACAAGTTTAATACAATTTATAATAAATCTAGCATTTTGTAAAAGTTCCCTCCATTCACTCCACAACCGTAACAGCTATCCCCAATGATCTGTTCATGTAACATGCCAAAATGCAGTCGGAATACCCGTCTAATATGGCTGCAGTGTTAAAGCGCTTGTGGAACAGAGTGCATCGATCGAACATTACGATGTCATATGGGTTCCCAAAGTTTTTTAATGCAAAGGAACATTTATCATTAACCAGATTTGACACTCTTTGTGGTGAGTGCACCCCACATTGACATGACATAAATAATTACAGACGTTAGCAAGAATGGTTGCTGTGAACGGGAAGAACACTATGTCACTCCGGCCATCTTCTGTGTACAAGCGAAAATCACTAGGCCTAGGATTAGAAACTGGAATCATCCGTTTACTTGTATCCGTCATTGTTTGCCTTGTGCAGTCCATAATCAAGAAACCAACAATTCACTCTGTCGTGACTGCAGAGATTTCAGTTTTCTGCCCTACTCACTGTCATCATGTTAGCAATTCTATTGCTACAAGTAATACAAAAGGTTATGTATCAGTTCTTTTCACTCAGTCAAGAAGAACTTTATATGTGTGAAGTACAAAGACGAGTACGGAAATGATCGTGATCTAGGTTGCAGAAAATGACTATTCAAGTGATTCCACCGTATCATTTATGTCCTGGTTCCTACTTGGAATCGTTTTGAATGCACAGGTTATGGAGCCACGCTCCGTCTAGCGCGGCTGGAATTAATAAGTATAGGGGAATTTCGTTTTAATTCAGCCGAGTTATGAGAAGGGAGGGGCAACTTTACTCGTCGCATAACTGTCAGTGCGAATGGCGTCGGCCAATGGATGGCCCGAGGACCTGCCGCTTGCCTCTGCGGCCGCGTACTTCATTTTTAACGGCAGCCTGTCGTGGAGGAGGCTGTCCACTTTTTTTGTGTAGTTGTCGTCTGCTGCTCCCCCGCTCCCGCCCCCGCCGCCATCCCCGCGGGTGGGTGGAATAACGCCGCTCCGGCAAGCGACCGGGGGCGCACCCTCCACTGCCGCACACAGGGGGGTGGACACAGGGCGCAGGACGGATGCGCGCCCACCGTACACAGCGCCGTTGTTATCCGCCAGCCCATCTTACGGGTATTTACATACCATTTATTGCTGCTCGATACGACTCCTCTTCCCGAGAGTTGTGTTAATTTTCCCGATCTCTTACAAACAGCGATGGCATCTGTTCTCCCCGCCTGAAAGTGTAATTGCAGCGAGGTAAAAGCGATAAAAGTGAGGTTGGAGTTCGGAAAGGGCAGTTACTACCCTCTTCAGAAATAAACACCACTGTTAACGCTGGGCAACAACAGAACCTACCGCTGCAAAACACATACTGCTACATTCAGTCGTGGAAATTAGTATAAAGGCAAGTGATTATCTGTGGAAAAGAAACATGTTTTACTTACTTATCTGCTATGCCACACATTTTTTCCCGTATAGGGTTACAACAAAACAAAACTAAATACATTCTCATTTTTCCATTAGTAACGATACTAAAGAAATTAAAAGGAACAAGATAATCTTACGGGTGGAAACTGATATAAAGGCACTTACGAATTGTTGTCGGAATAACCTAACGTATACAGTAAATAGAGGACAACTATAACCTAGTATTTAGTCGAACTTCCATTGTTCTTAGTAACTACGAAAATCCTCTTAGGCATTCATTGTGTAAGGGCAGTGATCTTTCCCGAAATGAGGTCCCCTTCATTCCAATTGCAGTTTTCATTTCGGCCTCAATCTCAAACTATCGTCCACTGCTAAAACACGTCATCCTAAGATCCCCCATGGGTTTTAAATCCGGACTTAACTGTAACCTGCCAAGAAGCAGAATTCCTTTGTCCTGAAACCATGACTTTGTATTGGCAGACCTGTTAGCCCCAGCGTTATTGTGATGGAATAGCAAATTATCACTATCAGATTCTTCGTATATACGTACCAATTAAGTTTCCAGCATTCCTCTACAATCATCTAAAGTCATTTTGGGCTGCAGTCATGCTATGCTGGACGTGCCTTTTGCACAAAATGCAACCCAGATCATAACGCTGACACTGTAGGTAAGCTGTTTAGGTTTTTGTATTTGCAACGCCACGTAGCACTCTGTATGAAAATCACTGACTGCGCTGTGTGCTGGCTCGTTGGTATTGTTGGAATATTCGCTATTGTAGCGTTGGGCAGTTGGATGTGAACAGCGCGTATCGTTGCGCAGTTGGAGGTGAGCCACCAGTATTGGTGGATGTGGAGATGCCTGAGTTTTGAGAGATTACTACATGAGCACGATCTGGATGTGTGTCCGGCAGAGAAGTTAATTTGTAAAGATGGATGTATGGATGTCATGAATTGATAAGTGTGTTCAGTAGTAAGAATCTTTTATTTAGGTGGCAGTATTGGTGCTCGCTGTTTTGCAGTAGTTCGAGTAACGAAGATTTTTGTGAGGTAAGTGATTCATGAAAGGTGTAGGTTATTGTTAGTCAGTGTCATTCTTTTGTAGGGATTATTGAAAGTCAGATTGCGTTGCGCTAAAAAAATATTGTTTCTCAGTTTAGTGATGATCAGAATAAGTAAAGAGAAAACTGTTTGAGTAGGTTGAGTTTAACTCAGCTGTTTGTGTTTTAAATAACGTAAGAGGTTTTACCAGCACAGTCATTTATAGTTTTCCAAAGGGGATGTTACAAAACTGCCAAAGTTTCTACTCATCCGAACATGTTCTTCGCTTCGGAGATCACGTCAGTAATATTGAAAACAATCTGGCCCATTCAAACTAAACTTCTTCTCATTACTGAACATTACTTTCTTTCTTTCTGCGGTCCAAAACATATCTTCCTCAAATTCAGTCGAGCCTTCTTATGAACATTGTTTGTAGGTGGCTATGAAGCAGTTTCTGGAATGCCACACTGGCGTGCTGAGCCAGGTACTGTCTAACGCGTCTGGAAGTGACTGGTAACTACAAATCAGCCACTATTTGAGAATGCCACAGTCGCTGACTTTTAGTTTAAGCATAATCAAGCGCTTATCTGATGCTGACAATTTTCGTGTCCGGCCATAATTTTTATTTTTGCTATACTCTGCACCCAATCTGACAAATTTATCTGTAACACAACTGTGACGTTCTAATTTCTTAATAATCTAGCGATTAGGCGGACCCATTTCTTTGTACGCCTTAGTAATTGCTTGCTCTTCCCCTGATAGCGGCTTTCCACGCGTTATTAGATCAATAACTGTCGTACAACCTTAGGAGACACATCTTCAAACTGTAGCTGTAGCGGACTGCTGACATCGACCACTGTGCTCGTCATATAGCGGCCCAGCAACTCCCTCCCCTTCCTACCCAAGAGACCGTTTTTTCAGTTTTTAAGTACTCGACCTAATTCCAGTGGTACAACGAGAATTTATTTTGTTTTGGTTTGTTGTGAATATACGGAGAAATTGCTTGCAGCACCAAATACACAAATAAACATGTTTCTCCACAGACAACCACGTGACTTTATACTAATTTCCAGCACTGTAGAGAATCTTATTTATCACCTGTTGTCGGTACCAATGCAGTTGTACCTACATTAGCAGCTTTCCTCAATTTTTCCTACCTTGTGCTATCTGAGTGATTTCCTGGCACATCGCACGTTCTACATATTTTGCACTAAATCCTCAGAAAGTCGCCCCACATAGCAGACGTTATTTGCTGGCACATCTTTCATTAGCATTTGACCTACTCCAGGAATCATTAATATGTAGGCGACTTTTCATCTACTGAACAATTTGCATGGATCTCCTTTCATTATCCATTAACTTTTTGCAACTTCCTTCTATAATTTCGCTTTCAGTATTAGTTTCACGCAACACAATGTAAATTTTTCATTGCGTTGAACACCACTTACTCTGTTGTTCACTTTTAATTATCTGTTTCGTAATAGAAGCTACCGTTGATGGCATAATAAGTAATTGATTTCATCTATGATGTTAGATGTAGGTTTTCTTTTTTCTATTCAGGGTGTTCTGAGATTGCGGTATCCGGTTACAAAATTTCCACCACTTGTAGACGGGAGTGAGTACATAGTATTTTGAATAAGAACCAATGTCTGGAAGCATACCGTTTCCGTTATACGACAGTTTCAATTCAGGTGTGTAACGGGTCCACGTGTACTGTAGAAACGATGACGTGTACTGCATGGTGCTTATAATTAAACTTTCCCTATTTAACACGTTGCAACACGGAAACTAATTATTGTAGGAGTACCAGACACGGTAGCATTAAAGTTAAGGACATGGGGAACAGAAATTACGCAGAATCAACCTTGTAGTATCCATTTTTAATGTCAATGACTCACAACCCATACTGGGTGCTCCTTAGACCGTTCATCCCATTCAAGAGGTCTTGCGACTTTTTCTCACTTTCAGTAACGGTAGCAACGATGCATAGTGTCCGTTGTTTCGGACTTGAACGAATGAACATATAACCACTCTTCCTAAGCGGCCAATTGGATTGCGATATATATGAACATGATCATGCACGCCTAATCAATTTTTGCAATGAATTAGGTTACCGTTGTCGAAGGAAAATAATACCGGTTCGAAGGAAGAAAGTTTACAACAGACCATTTTGGAGAAAGAATCTATTCAAAACCAAATCTAACTACCGATAATAATTATGAAATGGGTGTTACTGACTGCAGTCGCACACGATACACAAAGGGGGTGGGGGCGGGGGGGAAGGGTATGATTTAATATTTAATGCAAGAAATGTAAGCAAAAAAGATAAGCGATAATTAAATGGTCTCCAACCAATACGTATTAAATATTGTTTCTGTAAAAAAGCTTCAGATTCAGATTTAGCAGTATATTACAAGTTATCAATGGATATTAAACAATGAAAAATTTTGGGTGGTGCACAAGGAATTGTGTCTACGTTTCGGGTTTAACAAACAGACACAACGCTCTACAGCTGTGATACATATGTAATCGAAGGTGGAAGGGGAGAAAGGTAACGAAAGGTGTAACCTCCGTAACACAGTACTCGTTACAGCCTGTGCTATGGTAAGTGAGCGGGTGTCACCTTATGAGAAAGGATTATCGTATAGATATCGACCGCGTGTACCTGAATGGTCGTAAATCAGACTTACATCCACTCTGTAATAACAATGATCCATCAAGTAAGTTCGAAATACAATTACACGTCAGGATGGATCAAAAGCAACCCAGAAGATGCTACCAATGTGATAATAATACGGTCGCCAGCCGAATTAGGCTTTAACTGAGTTTCTTCCCTGTACAAGTTGGTATATATTCATCTAAAACAACAAGTTATAACACTGCATAATATAGTAGAATTTTGGAACCAGAAAATCTAATGAACTGATAGTTTCACGTTCTGTACTGATATGGAAAACCATGAATACATAACACTAAACTATAATGTCTACTACAAAACTTTATACTGTCTATTACTCTGACTGGAAATCGGGCATAGGTTGCCCTAGAAATTGTACTTTCATGCCACACACAAAATGTCAATTTTGATAAAGATAAAACACTGATGAATTTTGACTTTTATATTGACTTTAACTTTTGCTGGTCAAACCAATTTAGAACACTTCAGAATTCAAGTGAATTAAGCGGGGACCCTGAAACTGTTATGATCGCTGTATTTAAAAAAAAATGATTACTGAATTTATTATGCGTTCAAGTTTTCCAGTATATAAGTTATTACTCTTTTCATCTTATTTACTGCTCATTCAAACGCCTTTAAATCTGTCTCGAAATAATAATCTTCATTACTATATCAATACTAAAGTTATCTTTCAACTTCGTTAGGCCTTCGTTATTCATTTACTGGTTCATTAACAAAACATTTCCTTAAACACCACTCTAATATAGATAGTTCTGCAAATAATTATTATTAACACAATTTTTAATTCTCATTTCGGGACGCTCGGATTGCACAACGTTTGGAAAGGACCCTGTCTAGGTTAGTTGTGAGGATAATTGAATGATGGAAAAGTTCAGGTAAAATTTAGGTTATTATTGCACCAAACAATCACAGTTCACTCTCTGAACCATACGAATACAGTATAAAAATTTCAACCTGCTAGTATCGATGCGGCGGTTGGCGGGCGGCGAGATGGCGTGGCACAGAGCACACTTACAACCACAGCTATGGCTCTTGTCGTATCGGCACTTTAATTCTTCTTAGCATCGTAATACTTTTCCTTTTAGTGCCTACGGAATTTTGCCATGCTGTGTGGGCGTTGGAACGGCATACCTGAGGCTCAGTGAAGTTATGTCTTCCAGGAGACCCTCCTCGCTCCAGAAGGTGTTGCTCAAACCAGTGCCACACTCCAACTACTACTGCTGTGCCCGTTTTGCCGTACGGTGCCCGCGTGCATTTTCCCGCGCCCGCCTGCCTGCCACCTTTTACCGCTCCCTGACAGACGGGGTATTCACCCGAGGTTTTGCATTCCACATATCCTAACACATCGCCTACGTACGGACCAGACGCACAGTTACAATTTTAAACATTTTACAACAGTTTCAGCATTTGTTACATTTCATTTCTATTACAATATTACTTGACATTTGACATAAACATTAATATTCACATTGAAACTTATTTACGGTTTTCTTAACATAATTACATGAAACAAAAAGAAATTAAATCAGAACATCAATTACACAAGTTTATCGTAAAAAGAATTACTTATATGTACAATAGTACTGAGTCGTTGTTGTTACAAAGGGATGGAACTAATGAGTTCACCTGTATCGCGACTTTATGCGGAATCAGTAGCGATGAGTGAAAACGTGAGCTGGCCCAGGACTCGAACCCGGGATCTTCTACTTACTAGGTAGTTACACCTTTCAGGCACTGTTTATCGCAAATGTGCGGCGCGCATCGGCACTCTCCCCTGCCGACTCACACTCCCACCTAACCGCTGTCCCCATCCATGTCCTCCATGGTCGCTAATTTTAGATTCCTTCTTGAGATCGAATGGAATGTCCATCCGCACTTCAGAACAAACACCACCCATTCATATGACTGATTCGCCTCTGTGTGCAATGAATTCAAGACCTTCAGTGTGGATGCTCATTTTGTTGCACCTCCAGCAGGAATCTAAAATTAGCGAGCATGGAAGACACGGGCGGACAGGCGGCGATAGTTGGGGATGTGAGTCGGCCTAGGAGCGTGCTGAAAAAGTCCGCGCATAGGCGATAAACACGATGTCTGGACGCGCAGTGGTTAATGCAAGTTCACAGCGAGCAGGAGAGCCCGGGTTCGAGTACCTGTGCGGCTTGCAATTTCACTCGTCGCCGCTGATTCCGCAAGAAGTCCCTATGCACCTGGTCTCATTAGTTCCTTGCCTTTCCTTTCCTTCCTCCCCCATCCACCTAAAATTTCATAGCCTTAACGATGACATAGTTTTTCCTGTAATGTGTGTCGTATTTTGTGTACTTCTGCTATGCCTCCCACGTAAGTGGATATATTGCTTCAGTATAGTGTAGACATATTTTTCCATCACACGCTCCTCACACACAACCCCCGATAAATTTTTGGCTTTTCCATTGTTTCCATAATGAATTTTTACTGCAAAGTGGAGATGCGCGATACGTAACTCCCTGACCTATTAAAACTGTGTGCTGCACCAGGACTCTATCGCTGCACGCTTGCCTTTCGCTGACAAGTGCTGTACCTCGTTAACTACCCAAGCACGACTCACGACAGGCACCCGGTTTTAGCCTGCCAGGAACATTTATTTGTTTGCACTGTTTGCTGTGAAATTAAGTGATCAGAAAATAGGTGGCGATACATTCATTTACATCGATGATTCATTATCATCTGCCTGCCGGTGTGGCCGTGCGGTTCTAGGCGCCTCAGCCTGGAACCGCGTGACCGCTACGGTCGCAGGTTCGAATCCTGCCTCGGGCATGGATGTGTGTGATGTCCTTAGGTTAGTTAGGTTTAATTAGTTCTAAGTTCTAGGCGACTGATGACCTCAGAAGCTAAGTCGCATGGTGCTCAGAGCCGTTTGAACCATTTGAACCATTGTCATCTCCTGCTCCAATCTGCAGTTCTCCACTGACATTTCAACATTACGATTTCATTTCTCGGTCGTCTAATGCCATGCGTTAAATCATGCCTTACGAGAACAGAGTCGAGTAGCTACCAACCTTAACTCATTCAGTTGTCCCGTTTACTGTCAACAGCCCATAATGATCACACACAGTAGAGAGTGGTACGTCCATGCACTTGCTCCGACTTTGATTCATCCCCTGCCTGACACAAGACTCATTAACACCGTCGAGTTCGTCCGCTTGTCATCTCTGGTGGCGTGGTGCTCGGCTGCTGTGAAGCTCCGCGCGACCTGTGGCAATAGGAAGATACCACCGGCCTTAGTGCCAACTGCCGACTGGAACGGAACTTTAACTGTGTCATATAATTCATGGCGCATTACATCAGGTGAAGATAATGGTTTCAGTTGAAAATGAAAAACCAGGCAAAGTTCCTATCCATGATCGGTTACGTTACACATCTGTTTTCTGTGGTTCCCTAACAAAATTTGCAGGTAATCATAGATTGGAAACGTGCCGTTATAGAGCTATGGCTGTGAAGTTTCAGCCATTTCGTAGCTATCACATTGAAATGTGTACATTCAAATTAAGTTGATACAGTCAGTATCTGCTATGGAAATGAGAGCAATTACAAATTACTGATGCAGTGAAATTTAAGAGCAACTTGGGCTGTGGATTGTATGTTTCTGCTGGTTTTAAAGACATAATTATAATATACCAGGAGCGCATTTTATAAACAACACTACTATAAAACACAATCAGTACAATGTTTAAGAAATAGCCTGCATAAACAGTTATTTAAAAAGAGTTCCGTAATTATAAAAAAATTAGTGGCGCACACTAAAACCAAATATTCGTTACTGTGAGAAATAGCATCACCAGCAGTTTGCTAAAAATGGAACTGAATCGCACAAGTAACCAAGGTAACCTTGGCATTCGATGGATTCCATAGCAAGTATGAAGGACGGCTGATTGAACAATCCAAGGCCTGAAATCTTCCTTGAGCAATTCTGTGTAGAGAACACATAGCAATGGTCACAGTCACGTACGTGCAGCCGGCCGGTGTGGCCGTGCGGTTCTAGGCGCTTCAGTCTAGAACCGCGTGACCGCTACGATCGCAGTTTCGAATCCTGCCTCGGGCGTGGATGTGTGTGATGTCCTTAGGTTAGTTAGTTTTAAGTAGTTCTAAGTTCTAGGGGACTGAAGACCACAGCTGTTAAGTCCCATAGTGCTCAGAGCCATTTGAACTATTTGAACGTCCGTGCATTCCAGATACAGTCTTTGAGGAATACAGATAAACACTGTCCGTATATCATGTGTTTGGTGCCCTTCAGCCACTCACCTCCGCGGACTTCCGTTTACAGCAGACTAGAGGACATGCTTCCTAGTACCAAACAACACTCCGTAAGCCTATCACCTTCCAAGTCGCTGGCCGCATCCTCCAATACGCCCGCTGCCCGACACACGATTCCTTAACGCTGTGGCGTTCACTACTCGTCAACCCCAGCGGCGCTGTGTTCGGCACCTTTGATGTACCGTGCAACCTCTTCTGTGGTAGGGAGGCATCACCAGGCTCAGCGCCAACAGCCGTGCTGAACCAGTCTTTAAATGTGCTACGTAGTCACGGCACATTAGTCGTACTGAAGGTAATGGGATAATTATTCCAGTCAAAACCAGACGAACTTAAAATTCCTATCCATGTTTTGTTTTTAATGGTTCAAATGGCTCTGAGCACTATGGGACTTAACACCTATGGTCATCAGTCCCCTAGAACTTAGAACTACTTAAGACTAACTAACCTAAGGACATCACACACATCCATGCCCGAGGCAGGATTCGAACCTGCGACCGCAGCGGTCACGCGGTTCCAGACTGAAGCGCCTAGAACCGCACGGCCACACAGGCCGGCATGCTTTGTTATTTTCGACTTGGATTTTCTATGATGTTTGACTCATACACGACTGTACTAAGAGTGCGGGACGTTATTAATTCGTTAAAGTAATAAACTTTAGTACAGAAAGTAGTTATGAAGAGATGAAAACGTTTCTGTAATATAGACTAGTAAGTACAGCTACATCAAATTATTGTTCCGACTGATGACCACAAAAATACTAAAAACTTAAATAAAAAATATAAAATGCAGAAAAAACAGGGCACCAAGGGATATAGTCGATATACGATGGTTTAAGGTGAATTTATTAACAACTAAATCTAAAACACACATGTTGCAGTTTATCCTAACATACACAGAGCACGACCTAATTTTTATTCTGACGTGTACAATAAATCCCATATTTATAGCAAATGCTTGAAATTTCTATTTCAACATAACGGAGAACAACCACCACATCATAACAAAGCAGTATCTTAGCCGGACAATACTACATTACTACACTCGCCCAAACACGTTTGGTTACCCGACAAACTTCCATGTGCTAGTTGCTGACTGACCGTCATTTTACGGCTGCAGTCCATAATAGCGCAAACCCGAACTACGGTTCTTTCGTAAATTTTTCTCTGTTCAGCATCCCCTAGCCTGCTCAGACTTTTGTACCAGAATGTTTTTCGCACATATCGTGAATGGCTAGAATACTACTGGGATCTACATTGGGCCACGCCAGATTCTGTTTCCACGCTTTCTATTTATCACCATTGATAATGACATATTGGGTTTTTGTTGCCTAGGAAGTGTTACACAGTTCGACCGAACTTCATGATTTCTGTAAGCCTCATTGTGTTTCTCTTCACTTACATCTCTGTTTCCACTGGGTGATATTACAACAAAGTATCTAACACTTTCCTAAATTCAAAGACTGCGACAGTGTAAACCTGGGATCAACAGCCGTTATCCTCAACTTCAGAGACCAACAAAGTGACCGGGTTTTGATACGCTGGCTGCTTGCTTAATTGTCATTTTGAAATGAGTAGGTTTTCAGTCGCAAAAATATCATAACTCACGATAATTAAAAGCTTTTAACTGTTATGCGACGTATTTAAGTTGTGCGAAGAGCCCTTCCTGCAAACGTTGATCAACTGCACCTTCCTCGAACGCTGTTCGCAAGAATTGCGTTAAGTTACGGTTACCGGGAAAGCATGTAGTTTCGTATAAGCTGTACAGAATCAGGTAGGCATACTATCTGTTGTGTCACCGCCAGACACCACACTTGCTAGGTGGTAGCCTTTAAATCGGCCGCGGTCCATTAGTATACGTCGGACCCGCGTGTCGCTACTGTCAGTGATTGCAGACCGAGTGCCACCACACGGCAGGTCTAGAGAGACGTCCTAGCACTCGCCCCAGTTGTACAGCCGACGTTCATAGCAATGGTTCACTGACAAATTACGCTCTCATTTTCGAGACGATAGTTAGCATAGCCTTCAGCTACGTCATTTGCTACTACCTTGCAAGGCGCCATAGCATTTGATATTTATGTTGTGAAGCATGTACAGTCAAGAGCGATGTACACCAATTATGGATTAAAGTTAAGTATTCTACCAGCTACGTACCTTTTTTATTAGACTCAACTCCTATAACTGTTCCAGACCTCACGCCAGCCTGCGTGAGCTTAAACGCCTGCCTTTCGGCTTCCTCCAAACCCCGTGAATTGGCTCCTGCCAATTCACAACACTATCATGTACCACGGTCTTACCTCCTGATTTTTTAATTGATTTGCAATTGCAGTCTCTTCATTACCTACATCACTTCGTTCAGCGAACGTACGAAGATGCAAATGAGGAACCATTGTACGATATTTTTCAGACAGACCTTCACCACCTAACTTTACGTGAGTAAAATGGTTGAAATGGCTCTGAGCACTATGGCACTTAACTGGTGAGGTCATCAGCCCCCTAGAACTTAGACCTCCTTAAACCTAACAAACCTAAGGACATCACACACATTCATGCCCGAGGCAGGTTTCGATCCTGCGACTGTAGCGGTCACACGGTTCCAAACTGTAGCGCCTAGAACCGCTCTGCCACCCTGGCCGGCTACGTTACTAAGCTGCAGTAAAAAATTACTTGATACGTCAGAGAGTTTTACACATCTGATCATGAGCACAGGACATTCAAAGCCGTCATGACTGTCGCTTGTTGCCTTCTGACACTTTAATGCAGCGCAGTACTGAAGATAAATCGAAGGTAGTTGCAGTACGATATGGCGTTCGCGAAGTTGATCTGAGATAGTTGAAACGGTGGCGATCGAGAGGGCGGTATCGCTCAGCGGGGCATGGTTAGATAGCGAGCACGTTTAATGAGCCTCTCCAGAAAAGCTGCACCTGTTTTTATGGTAGAATTACATGCACGAGCGTGGTTCGAGGTCATGCGACACAGTCACCCAGATCGTATCAATAGTAATAATGAAATTAAGGAATAGAGTCGTATTCCCTCCTCTTCTCACCAAGCTAACGGTTCGTACCTTGAAACATATTTCCTCAACCTACGGAAATAATCACGCTCGATAAAGCTAATAACAGTAATTACGTGGTATACAGACGGAGAGCAGGAAGAATGGTGTTGGTAACATAGCTTATCTCTATGAGTAGAGAGACAGTTTACAATTATAGGTGCAAAATTTAATACCTCCTGATGAGAACGATTTCGAATCTAGATACTGGTTCTCATGCATGTACATACGACTGCGGGACGAGAGTAATTTCAAACCAATTGTCTTGATAACAGTGCATCGGAAGAAAATAAGTTTGACTTAACTCCAAAGAGATCTTAGGGAGATGGCCATGTGAAAAAGAGTGCAAATCAAAGAAAGGAGGATGGAATACCAGAATATGATTTATTCAGCACTAGAGCTTAATTTTTTATGCTACTACTGATAAAATGAGGTACGCCGGCTGGAGTGGTCGTGCGGTTCTAGGCACTTCAATCCGGAACCGCGTGACTGCTACGGTCGCAGGTTCGAATCCTGCCTCGGGCATGGATGTGTGTGATGTGCTTAGGTTAGTTAGGTTTAAGTAGTTCTAAGTTCTAGGGGACTGATGACCTAAGTTCTTAAGTCCCATAGTGCTCAGAGCCATTTTTTTGATACAATGAGGTACCTTTAAGTGCATGCCTGCGCCATTTAGACTAGAGAAATTCAGTTAATGTTTTTATGGTGCTTGAAAGTATCTTGAAATATGAATGTCAAAATGGGTGCGCAAGGATAACCTACGTTTCAACAAGCACAACTTCGTATGTGAGTATCGCTAGCATCCGCACGGGAGGATTGCTAGCATGCCTTGTCACACTAGAGCATAGTCAAATTCTAGAGATAGACTTTGTATTAAGGTGAATATTACACACAAGGAAAAAAAAAGCAGCACCAAGAAGGAGTTATGTGACATAAACGAAAGCCGGTAGGCCCGTTTCCACATTTGAAAGATGATACCTACTCAACTTTCGCGCCAGTCGCATTAGAGTTGCACTAGTAGCGCCACTAGGAAATTGAAAAACAGGTTTTCTTTGAATACACGCTGAAAGGGTTATGTGCGTCTGTTACCTTTGAGAGTGGACGTCTTGGTTTGATGTTATTCAGAAATACCTCTAAGGACATAGAGCAATTATCAACACCTCGCCGCTGTGGCCCAGCGGTTCTAGGCGCTTCAGTCCTGCTACGATCGCAGGTTCGAATCCTGCCTCGGGCAAGGATGTGTGTGATGTCCTTGGGTTAGTCAAGTTGAAGTAGTTCTAAGTCTAGGGGACTGACGACCTCAGATGTTAAGTCTCATGCCGGCCGGAGTGTCCGAGCGGTTCTAGGCGCTACAGTCGGGAACCGCGCGACCGCTACGGTCGCAGGTTCGAATCCTGCCTCGGGCATGGATGTGTGTGATGTCCTTAGGTTAGTTAGGTTTAAGTAGTTCTAAGTTCTAGGGGACTGATGACCACAGCAGTTAAGTCCCATAGTGCTCAGAGCCATTTGAACCCATTAAGCCCCATAGTGGTTAGAGCCATTTGAACCATTTGAATCATCAAAACCTCACTGTGTTTGAACGAGCTCATGTAATGGGGCTGTAATGCTACACAAAGACTTGGCATGAATGTAGCTACTGTGCACGATTTGTGGTAGCGATGTTCACGATAATGTTACTGTCGCAACAAGACCGGCCTCAAGGCGGCCACGTGGCGTTTTCAGCGTGTGACTCGCGCATCCTACTGCATCTGCAGCAGGAATCTGAGCAGTCCTGTAGCACTGTTAAAAATCAGCTACTACAAGGAGAGCTTCCTGCCAGACGCCCTGTAGCTTGTGTTCCGCTGCCCCATACCACCGCTATTTGCGGCCTCGGTCCTGTCAAGCAAGGTTTCACTGAAGGCTGGAAGGAGGTCTGTTGTGCTGTCTGGTGAAATCTGTTTCTCCCTCGGCGCCAATGATGGCTGTGCATTGCTTAGGAGGAGGTCAGTTGATGACCTGCAAACAACCTGTCTGAGTGATTGACTCATAGCTCCTACACCTCGAGTTATGGCCTGTTATGCGATTTTGCTTGAAAGCAGACGCTCTATCATAATTATTCCAAGCACGATACCTGCACAACTGTATGTCAGTCTGGTGGTTCAACCTGTTATCCTGTCATTCATTAACAGCATTTCGGGGGCTGTTTTCCAACAGGCTAACGCTCGCCCACATATCGCTTCCGCAACGCAACAAGCTCTACAGAGACTCAACATATTGCCATGGCCTGCTCGATCACCAAATCTGTTTCCACTCGAGCACATACGTGACAATGTCGGACGCCAAATCCACAGTCACCTACAAACAGATTTTCACTCTGCAGCGGAGTGTGCGCTGATATGAAACTTCCTGGCAGATTAAAACTGTGTGCCGGACCGAGACTCGAACTCTTGACCTTTGCATTTCGCGGGCAAGTGCTCTACCAACAGAACTACCCAAGCACGACTCACACGCCGTCCTCACAGCTTTATTTCAGCCAGGCAAAGGTCCCGAGTTCGAGTCTCGGTCCGGCACACAGTTTTAGTCTGCCAGGAAGTTTCAGCATCAACCATTGCTGTTTTGACCGACCAACTCCATCAGGCATGGAACTCCATCCCACAAACTGACATCCAGCAACCATACAACACAACACTTCCGTGTTTTTGTGCTTTCATTCAACACTCTTGCGGTGACACCGGTTACTAGTGTACGAGCATTTCGGGGGCTGTTTTCCAACAGGATAACGCTCGCCCACATATCGCTTCCGCAACGCAACAAGCTCTACAGAGACTCAACATATTGCCATGGCCTGCTCGATCACCAAATCTGTTTCCACTCGAGCACATACGTGACAATGTCGGACGCCAAATCCACAGTCACCTACAAACAGATTTTCACTCTGCAGCGGAGTGTGCGCTGATATGAAACTTCCTGGCAGATTAAAACTGTGTGCCGGACCGAGACTCGGACTCTGGACCTTTGCATTTCGTGGGCAAGTGCTCTACCAACAGAGCTACCCAAGCACGACTCACACGCCGTCCTCACAGCTCTATTACAGCCAGGCAAAGGTCCCGAGTTCGAGTCTCGGTCCGGCACACAGTTTTAGTCTGCCAGGAAGTTTCAGCATCAACCATTGCTGTTTTGACCGACCAACTCCATCAGGCATGGAACTCCATCCCACAAACTGACATCCAGCACCTATACAACACAACACTTCCGTGTTTTTGTGCTTTCATTCAACACTCTTGCGGTGACACCGGTTACTAGTGTACGAGCATTTCACATCTGCAACGGCTGATCTTGACCTTAAGTTAACCTGCGATCTTGCAGTATCAATCCCTGAAAAATATTACCTAGACAAATATATTCCTGGAATTTCATTATTCTACTTTAATTATTTTCGGATGCTGCAATTTATTTCAATCAATATAGTTTACTTATGCCTAATATTCTTAAATCTTAATTTTTAAATTAATTACGCTGTTATACAGCTTGATTTCCGTTATTGTAAACTATTACTTGTTTAAAGAGAAACTGTTTTGTGTGAATCGCTTAAAAAGAGATGGACGTTTTACTGTTTTGCTAATGGAGTACTATTAAACGAATAAGGACTTTGGTGGTTTCAGCGCGACACACAGACACACACAAACACACACACACACACACACCACACACATACGAACAAACACATAGTTTACTTGCAGTAATATTACGTGAAGTATAATTACTTACCAGTGGATATTTGTATCTGAAGAAACTAGAAGTGATTACCAAATACGGACAATTTGGTAGCTAACAAATGCAGTGAGACTATATGGGAAGAATTCAACCAAGTAATTTGCTTAATGCTATAGTAGCCTGGAAATAACAGGTAACAAAGTCACCTATTAGTCTCGGACGGATTATGGTATGGTTGTGCCATCAGTTATGAGTGGATGAAAGTTTTGGCATTGAACTGATTTGTCCGAAAGGACATGTTTCATTTTTCGCTTTTGATTTTTGATCTCTCCCCAGTGCTTTAACGGTACCATCAAAAACCACCGTTTTACTGGATAACACTTCATTATGATTTTAGTCTGGCAGTAGCTAAAACTAATTCCAAGTTACATAAATACATTAAAGTGTTATAAGAACTTAGGCTTCCGCGGCCGGTGTCATAGTGATTAAAATTCTTCTGGGTATTATGCCGCGTCGTTGCGGCTTCTGGTCGGCAAGTTTTCCTCCTGGTGTGCGCAGAGGTGGACAGACAGTTGCTCTACAGCTGTTTGTGCCGATACGTCCGTGTCCCGTGTAGCTTCTGCCCCGCGACCACGCGCGGCCCGTTGGAATTGGATGGCCGGCAGCCAGGACGCCGGGAGTCTGTGGTCATCTCTTCTGTTGATGTTGTCAGGCTGTTTAATTAAAGATGGCTACAAACTCCCGGCGTCCTGGCTGCCGGCCATCCCAGTCCAACGGGCCGCGAGCGGTCGCGGGGCAGAAGCTACACGGGACACGGACGTATCGGCACAAACAGCTGTAGAGCAACTGTCTGTCCACTTCCGCGCACACCAGGAGGAAAACTTGCCGACCAGAAGCCGAACGCTGATTGGCGGAAAGCTACCAATCGTTGACGACATGGACATCCACGAATAGCTACTTTCTTTCCATCTTCCCTTACGTCATGACTAGCCAATCATATTAGAGGGCCAATTAAAAGTTTTACAACAGTGACGTCAGACATCGATTGTAATAAATAGAAGCACCTATCCCCATGCAAAACCAGTCATGCCCTGAGGAAGGCCATTGCAATTCGGCCGAAAGTCGGTTTTAGTTTATTATTGTTGTTAGCTTTAGCACTGACGCGGCATAATACCCAGAAGAATTTTAATCAACATTAAAGCGTTTCTGTTAAAAAATAACGAGAGGAAATACCATCTCTAATAAATAGAGAGTGTTAAACGCACAATCATCTCCACTACAGACATTGTGCCATGTACTGTCTATTAATTTATGAAGCGTACAGAGGGAACGGTTGTCTTAACACATAGGAGTTTGAAGTTTGGAGGTCTCCCTTCATCAATAATTTCCTACACAACTTGATTTTTGTTCAGTGGCGTAAATAAAAGCGTTCGATAATCTTCTAAATTGCTGACAGGGCTGTAGAATGCAGAACACACTGTTATCATTTTCTTTATTAAATACAAACTTGTTGCTAATTCATGTTATGGAGCAGTCTTTGAATGAAGTTAGAAGTGGTTGAATGGAAAAGTAAGGTAGTAAATTATAGCTTTTATTCAATAAATGAAACATCCAACTTCCTCATTAAACAGTCACGTTCCTTCAGTTTCCTTGTAAATCACTGAATAATTGGGATGTAAAAGGACGCTTTTAATTACAAAAATTTATAACAAATATTATGTAATTTTGAAACAATGTTGCCTACTACCGTTTGTCTTACACACAGGAAAGATGTATTATGCCTTTGGACAAAAAGACATGTTAGGATCAAACATCAATATCGAATATTTGTGTTTACCAATAGATTTTATGTTGTTCTTGAAGTTATGTGAAGGAATGTAACACACTAGTCATCAATCACTACACTTATGCTTCATGCCACAGACTTTACACGGGTTATTTTTCTCTCTCCATCACAATAAGATTCCTAATTTAATAACACCACTTACAGGGAATCATATATTTTTCACGTTGAGTAAGCTAGAATTATGACTATAAATTTATGAATCTTTTCCATTTACAAATGGCGATCTTTTGGAGTTTCAAGTATGGATTTATTACTGAAACTCAGTGGGGCATTACAATAGTACGAACACTACAGGAGAGCAAAAAAGATAAAAATGGAACTTCGAAAGTTGATCTTACACGTAGTAAGGGTTAGTGAAATGAAACAGGAAGATAAAGAACATATTTAATCAGAAGAATATGGTGCCAGCAAATATTACAACCGTGATAGCGTTTACTTTGAAATTTAAAATTTCCTGGCGAATTAAGTGCTTGAAGAGATTTCGGGATTGCAGCCGGTCGTCGTAAACCTCACTCCACGATATTTCAAGTGGACACCTGCCAGTGATCTTCGGGTGAGCCATCGAAGATTAACGAAGACGTTCTCCGCTCCGCCTTACGTAGCGCACTGATAGTATTGTCGCGTATGCGTCAGAGTCACCGTGACAGAAGGACCACACCACCCGGCGGCAGCGCCTTCGCTGGTGGAACTGCAAGGATCAGCTCTCTTCAGCATTGTCGCTCACCGCAGTCATCGGAGTATTCTGACGTTTTCGTCTGGAGAAAATCTCGTAGATGACGGGATTCCACGCATTATCCAACTGGTAGCCGCTGTCAAGGTTCATTAGATTTTCCGCGATGCGTATTTCAACGGATTCTTTTATAATGGACTCCCAAAAAGTCGTTGCTGCGGCCAAATTTAATGTTTGGTCGTACTCCATTGGATCTCCGTTGCAGGTACAATGTTCTGCAACTGTAGACATACTGAGCTTCAGAAGGCGAATACAGCGTTAATATTATGTGCGGAGTTCTTCCGCTGTGCGTGTTGTTTGTCCTGTAAAGGCCACACCACACTGGCAAGGTATTTTTTAAAGTGCCACCTTCTGCAATAACAAGTTTTCCTTCACGGATCTCAGACGGTGGGTGGAAAATCACTTTCGCCTGAATATTATTAAGGATTCTTGCTATTTTGAAGGAAAAGCTGGGGACTTTGCTAGCGCGTTCTACTCTTCGTCCATTTCCCAGTTCTTGTTTCAGCTGAGAGTAGCCTTTTAATTGTCCGGGTCAAGTATCCATTGTCTCTGAAGACTGTCCTTAAATGTGCAAGGGCTTTATGTAAAGTAACTGCATCCGACACTGTATGTTCACTATGTACAAGGGTTTTAAGCATACTAATAGCTTTGCATGGGTTGTGGCAACTTGAACAGTGGAAGTACAAATCAGTGTGAGAGGGCTTCCAAATAGCAAGAGTCCGTAGCAATTTTCAGGTGAAAGTGATTTACCGCCCACCATCTAACATTTCAGACCTGGTGAGATCAGTGAAGCATAACTTTTCATTGCAGACAGTGGGAATTTACAAAATCCCTTACCAGTGTGGTATGGCCTATTTAGGACAAACAAAACACACAGTGGAAGAACGTTGCACAGAACATAAACGTTGCACGCACCTGCAACCCAGCTTGCCTGCAGTTACGGAACATTGTATCCCCAACGGACATTCAGTGGATTATGACAAAAGATTAATTTGGCAACAGCAACATCATTTTGGGACTGCATTATAAAAGAATCCGCTGGAATAAGCATCGCGGAAAATCTAATTAACCGTGACAGCGGCTATCAGCTGGATAACGCGTGGAATCCCGTCATCTCCGAGACGTTCTCCAGACAAAGACGCCAGAATACTCCGATGACCGAGCACAACAACGAAAACTGCCGATCCTTGCAGTTCCACCAGCGAGGGCGTTGCCGTCATGCGGTATAGTCATTCTGTCAGCATGCGCGGTAACACCGTCAACGAGCTATATGACGTGGAGCAAAGAACGTCTTCTTCCGGCTCCATGGTTTCTACCTCACCATCTATGACCACCCAATCCAACTTACTCCTGCCTTGAAATATCTTGGCCTCACCCTTGACCATCATCTCGCTTGGACTCCCCATCTTGTTACCAACCAACGCAAAGCGCACAATCGACTCCGCCTCCTGAAACTCCTGTCTGGCCAGACGTCCTTCCAATCCTTCCACCATCCTTCATGGTTTGGTCCTGCCCTCTCTCCATCTCCAACCCTCCACCGCCTCTCCCAAGGAAATTCCAACGTCTCCCCATTCCAGATGATGTGCTTCACCTCAATATTTATCCTTCCTTCCAACTCCTCCCTCCTACCTCTTTCCCACACACTTCTCCTTTCCCAGTCCTCACGCTCCTTCCTGGCTCGCCTGCCACTTGGTATGCTACCGTCCAACCCCCTTTCTGCCCCTTTATGCCCCATCCCCTCCACTGCTGACCCACTTCTCTCTTTCCTCTCTCCCTCCTCTCTCACCTCCCTTCCGTTGGTAAGTCCTTCCATCTTTAATCCAGTTACTCTCTGTCATGTTTTGGTGCTCACTGTGTATGTTACATAAGTGCTGTGTGTGTACAGTGTCGTGTCACATACTGTGAACACCATGTTTAATTGTGCTATTCTTGCCGCCAGTATTTGTGTGTTACATATTCGTCCAGTGTCATTTTAATTATGTGTGGACTTTATGTAAAAGTGCTTCGTCAAACTACTCTCTTTTTTGTATATTTTAACTCCAATTGTTTTCCCTTCTCATGTGTAAACTTCATCTTTTATTCTCATATTCTACGTGTGTACCATTCTTCTGTGGCATTTCATATGGTCTCTTGACTGAAGAGTGGAGAACTGTGCTGCTGCCAGGCAACGCCTGCCCACTTGAGGCATGTGTATGAAATAACTATGAAGAAAAAAAAGTCTTCGTCTGTCTTCAGCGTCTCACCTGAAGATGACTGGCATGTGTCCAGTTGAAATATCGCGGAATGAAGTTTACGACGACTGGCTGCAATCCTGAAATCTCTTCAAACAGCATTTATTTATTTTTAAGTCGTCAAACTTTTGGCTGGTTTGATGCGGCCTGCCAGGAATTCCCTTCCTGTGTCAACTTTGCATCTCACGGTATCAATTGCAACCCGCGCCATCAATTATTTGCTGGATATACAGGGTGATTATAATTAAAGTTAAACTTTCAAAACGCTGAAGAAATAATACAACTGGTCAGAATGACGTAAAATTTTAACGGAATATTAGCGGAGAAAGGGGGAAACGAATGGCAGAAGAAAAAAAAATACTGTGGAAATTGATTAGTAGATGGCGCTGTAAGTGTCAGAATACGTAAATGAAAACATCTGCCATGCGCACGAGCCATTGAAGTTGGTATTAACACGCCTGGCCCACGGCTTTCCCTCCTTTGGCCTCTGCGACGTTCGCCACGACTGTCTCAATGCAGGGTCGCGCTCTGCTTATAAAGCTGTTATACGAGAATGATGATCGTGCACAGGTCGCTCTGCAGAAGTTCCAGACTCTGAAGGGTTTGAAAAAAGGCGTTGGTCCGATGATTGCTGTGGGTCTGGGGAAAATGATTCGGAAATTCGAAAAGACGGGTTCTTCTGGTGTGAAACCACGTAGAGGGAGGAAGCGAATTGATGAGACGTCAATGGAAGCAGTGGCCACAGCAATGCAGGAGGAGACAAGTGGTGATGTGCAGACGTGTAGTCCACGAAGAATTGTCCGAACATTGGACATACCCATGAGCACGGTGTGTAAAATCCCACGAAACATCCATCCATCTTTGCTATCCATTCAAAATTTCCCATGTGCACGAGTTGCTTCCTGTTAATCTGCCTTTGCTTTAGAATTTCTTGCTTGCATAGTAGTGGACAATTATTGGCCGTGGAAGAATTTCTGGACAGACGAAGCTCATTTCCATCTGACAGAATATGTCAACACGCAGAACTGTCGAATATGGGCAACGGAAAATCCATACGCAAATCAACCGTACCACTTCATACTGTAAAGGTCACTGTGTGGTGCGGGTTTACGGCATCATTTATCATAGGGCCACATTTTTTCGAAGAGACAGGTGCTTCCAGACCTGTTGCCTGTACCGTCACTGGCAACCGCTATGAGTTGTCTTTTGGGCAACCACATCATTCCATCTCACCAACAGCGTGGATGTGTGGACAGAATCATTTTTATGCAAGATGGCGCACCTCCGAACATTGCAAATCCACTTAAGCAGCTTCTGAAGCGCCATTTCGTAAATACTCAACCGCCATTTCCCTACAGCCTGGCCCTCCCGATCACCTGATCTTAATCCGTGGACTTCTGTCTGTCGGGCTATTTGAAAGCTGTAGTGTTCAGTGTTCCGATTGCAAGTTCAGCTGCATTGAAGGCAACACATTCTGAACGTGACCTCAGAAACGCTTCGATCAGTTTTGGAACATGCTGTTTCTTGATTTCAAGTTGTTGCAGTAAACGGTGGACAGCATATTCAACGTGTTTTGCTCCAGTCACACGTAAATTAATAATCCGATTTGATTTTGATTGATGCTTTTTATGCGAGAATTAAAAACCTGTTTGATTGATTATTTTTATGCGGTTTTTTGCCTCAGGACAATTAAAAATAGATGTGAGTGATGCTTTTTATGCGGTTTTTGGTCTCAGGACTATTAAAAACCGATTTTTCCAATCCGTCGTGATATGATCTTGCCGTGGTGTATGAGCTTACGTAACTAACAGTATCACACCTGTACAGCCAGGCACACTGAACAGCACAGTTTGTGTAAAGTCAAACGCACACCTTAGGCATTGTTGCATTATTCATTTGTAGTCGACCACTACTAAATTATGGTGCTTACAGCGTCATCTATTGCTACATTTAGCAACTATTTATTTTTTTTTCTGCCATACGTTTCCCCATTCTCCGACAATATTCCGTTGCAATTTGACGTCATTCTGACCAGTGGTGTTATTTCTACAACGGTTCTAAAGTTTAATTATAATCACCCTGTATATCATTCTCTGTTTTCCTCTACAGATTTTACCCTCTATCTCTCCCTCTAATACCACTGAAGTTAATCCCTGACATCTTAACACATGTCCTATCATACTGTTCCTTCTTGTTATCAGTGTTTCACGCTTATTCCTTTCCTCGTCGATTCTGAAGCTCCTCATTCCTTACCTTATCAGCCCACTTAATTTTCAATATTCATTTGTGGCGCCATATTCCAAACGCTTCGATGCTCTTCTGTTCTTACTTTCCCATAGTCCATATCGCCAGACAATACTGTGCTCTAAACATACATTCTCAGCAATTTTTTCCTCAAATTAAGGCCTATGTTTGATACTAGTAGACTTGTCTTGCCGAGGAAAGGCATTTCTGCAATACTAGATTGCTTTTTATACCCTTCTTGCTCCGTGCATCATGCATTATTTTGCTTCTTAGATACAGAATTTCTTAACCTTACCTACTTCGTGCTCCCCAATTCTGATGTTAAGTTCCTTGCTCTTCGCGCTTCCTCTGCTCCTCATTACATTCGTCAATCTACGATTTACTCTCTGTGCCTGTTCTATACTTAGTAGATTGTCCATTCTCAGAGTTTATAAGGTATTGCACCATATGATTCTGTTGAATGTTTCTTCAAGGTCGACGAGTCCTGTTATAGTGTCTTTATTTCTCTCATTCTTGATTCCATTATCAACCGCAATGTCATAACTACCTCTCTAGTGCCATTACCTTTCGTAAAGCTAAACTGATTATCACTTAACAGATCCTGAATTTTCTTTTCCATTCTTCTGTGTGTTACTCTTGCAAGTAACTAGGATGCAAAAGCTGTTCAGCTCATTGTGCGATAAATCTCGCACTTGTTGGCTCTTGCTATGTTTGAAATTGTGTGGACGACGTTTTTCCGAAAGCGTGATGGTATACCGCCATTCTCATACATTCTATGTACAAAGATATATAGTCATTTTGATGCCGATTTTTATCCATTTTAGAAATTCCAATGAATGTTATTTACGCATTCTTCCTAATTTGATCTTAACTCGTCCACAACTCTTAAATTTTCATTCTAATACTAGGTTCCCAGTCTCATCGCTGCTGACTCTTATTTCTTCTTCTATCATGTCATCAAAAAAGTCCCCACCCCTCATAGGCTCTTAAGTGTTCTCTTTCCACGGATTCTGACTGACCTCTGCATGTAATAGTGGTTTTCGTATTGAACTGTTAATATTACCGTCCTTACATTTACTTTCATTGAAAGTTGCTTTGACTTCTCTGTATGCTGAGACAGTCTTTCCGTCAGTCATTTTTGTTTCGATTTATCCACATTTTTCATGGAGCCATTTCGCCTTACCTTCCCTGCACATGCTACTTATATTATTACAAAGTGACTTGTGTTTCTGTATTCCTGAATTTCCTTGAATATTTTTGTACTTTCTTCTTTCTTCGATCAGCTGAATTATTTCTTCTGTTAGCCATGTTTTTCTCGCAATTACTTTCCTTGTACCTGTGTCTTCGTTTCCAACTTTCCTTCCCCAGGGAAGCGTCCTGGGACCTCTGCTGTTCCTGATCTATATAAATGACCTGGGTGACAACCTGAGAAGTTCTCTCGGGTTGTTCGCAGATGATGCTGTAATTTACTGTCTAGTAAGGTCATCCGAAGACCAGTATCAGTTGCAAAGCGATTTAGGAAAGATTGCTGTATGGTGTGGCAGGTGGCAGTTGAGGTGATCCACATGAGTTCCAAAAGAAATCCGTTGGAATTCGATTACTCGATAAGTAGTACAATTCTCAAGGCTGCCAATTCAACTAAGTACCTGGGTGTTAAAGTTACGGACAACTTCAGTTGGAAAGACCACGTAGATAATATTGTGGGGAAGGCGAGCCAAAGGTTGCGTTTCATTGGCAGGACACTTAGAAGATGCAACAAGTCCACTAAAGAGACAGCTTATACTACACTCGTTCGTCCTCTGTTAGAATATTGCTGCACGGTGTGGGATCCTTAACAGGTAGGACTGGCAGAGGACATAGAAAGGGTGCAAAAAAGGGCAGCTCGTTTTCTATTATCACGTAATAGGGGAGAGAGTGTGGCAGATATGATACGCGGGTTGGGATGGAAGTCATTAAAGCAAGGACGTTTTTCGTCGCGGCGAGATCTATTTACGAAATTTCAGTCACGAACTTTCTCTTCCGAATGCGAAAATATTTTGTTGAGCCCAACCTAAATAGGAAGGAATGATCATCAAAATAAAATAAGAGAAATCAGAGCTCGAACAGAAAGGTTTAGGTGTTCGTTTTTCCCGCGAGCTGTTCGGGAGTGGAATGGTAGAGAAATAGTATGATTGCGGTTCGATGAAGCCTCTGCCAAGCACTTAAATGTGAATTGCAGAGTAATCATGTAGATGTAGATGTAGATGAACTTTCTATCGAGCTATTCATTACCGCAGTATTTACAGCCTCAACAAACTATGATACTTATTATAACTAAATTGTGATCCCGGTCTATACCTGCTCCTCGATATTCGTTGCAATCGAAGTTCTGATTTCCGAACCTCTGTGCGATTATGAATAACTGAAATATTTCCTTGTGTCCAAGTCTTTTGCAAGTGTAGCTCCTCCTTTTGTTATTCTTTAACAGGCTATTCGCTATTATTTGTTGGAATTTCTTGCATAATTCAATTAGGTAGCCTTCTGCCGCCGAGCAGTGTGTCAGCAGTGCGCAAGCAGCAGCAAGTGGCTTGTTTAGCGTTCATATAAGTGTAATAGTCAAGTTGAAAATTTGTTTGGGTGTTCTTAGCGCACTTGCTTAGTTAAATCCGCCAAATCATTGTGTGGTTTCGTATTTAGCAGGGGCAGATTTGCATTTTAATATCTGTGACATGTAAAGTCCTGTAGTCGTCTGTCATTTGTTTATTTCTTTCAAATAGTCTTTGTACGTTACTGATAGTATAGTTAGCCTTCTGCCGCCGAGCTGTGTGTCAGCAGTGCGCAAGTAGCAGCAAGTGGCTTATTTAGCGTTCATGTAAGTTAGTAGTCAAGTTGAAATTTTGTTTGGGTGTTCTTAGCGCACTTGTTTAGTTAAATCCGTCAGATCATTGTATAGTTTCGTAATTAGCAGGGGCAGATTTGCATTTTAATATCTGTGACTTGTAATGTCGCATATTCGTCTGTCATTTGTTTATTTATTTCAAATAGTCTTTGTACGTTACTGACAGTACAGTTAGCCTTCTGCCGCCGAGCAGTGTGTCAGCAGCGCGCAAGTAGCAGCATTATTGCATTTAATAGACAGTCTTGTATTTTAGTAACCGTTTAAATTTTGTCTCGAATTGTTTTGTGCTCTCTGTAGATTAGTTCAGACGTCCTTCGCACAACAGTATTTAGCATGGATAGGGGCTGCGACTGCTGTGTTCGGATGCAGGCTGAGATGGCATCCCTTCGCTCCCAGCTTTAGGCAGTGTTGGCTTCGGTCACACAGCTTGAGGCTCTTGCCAATGGGCAGCACTGTGGGGGTCCGCACGGGGATTTTTCTGGGACGGCCAGCTCGTCCCACGCATCCCCGATCAGACTATTGCTGTGGCTGCCCGGGACACTGTCCACATTGAGGCTGACCCCTCACCCATGGTAGAGTGGGAGGTCGTCTTGAGGTGTGGTAGGGGGGGTGGGCGAAAGACTTTCTGGAGGGCTGAACGGAAGACCTCTCCAGTTTGCCTGACAAACCAGTTTCAGGCTCTGTCTCCAGCCGATACCAATCTTCGGCCGGACATGGCTGCTTATTCTATTCCAGAGGTTGCCCCTAAGTCTGCAAGATCCGGATGGTCACAGAGGGTGGGCTTACTGGTAGTTGGGAGCACCAACGTCAGGCGTGTAATGGGTCCCCTTAGGGATATGGCTGCAAGGTAGGGGAAGAAAACCAATGTGCACTCCGTGTGCATACTGGGGGGAGTCATTCCAGATGTGGAAAGGGTCCTTTCGGATGCCATGAAGGGTACAGCGTGTATCTATCTGCAGGTGGTCGCTCATGTCGGCACCAATGATGTGTGTCGCTATGGATTGGAGGAAATCCTCTCTGGCTTCCGACGGCTAACTGATACGGTGAAGACTGCCAGTCTCGCTAGTGAGATGAAAGCAGAGCTCACCATCTGTAGCATCGTCGACAGGACTGACTGCAGACCTTTGGTACAGAGCCGAGTGGAGGGTCTGAATCAGAGGCTGAGACGGTTCTGCAACCGTGTGGGCTGCAGATTCCTCGACTTGCGCCATAGGGTGGTGGGGTTCGGGTTCCGCTGGATAGGTCAGGACTCAGCTACACACAGCAGGCCACTACAAGGGTAGCAGGGGTTGTGTGGCGTGGACTAAGCTGTTTTTTAGGTTAGATGGCCTCCGGCAAGTACAGAAAGGGCAACAGCCTCAAAGGGTGTGGGACAAAGCCAGGACATGCGGGGACCAAGCAGCAGCCGGTATTGCAATTGTAAACTGTCGAAGTTGCACTGGTAAAGTACCGGAACTTCAAGCGCTGATAGAAAGCACCGAAGCTGAAATCGTTATAGGTACAGAAAGCTGGCGGAAGCAGAGATAAATTCTGCCGAAATTTTTACAAAGGTTCAAATTGTTCAAATGGCTCTGAGCACTATGCGACTTAACTTCGGTGGTCATCAGTCCCCTAGAACTTAGAACTAATTAATCCTAACTAACTTAAGGACATCACACACATCCATGCCCGAGGCAGGATTCGAACCTGCGACCGTAGCGGTCGCTCGGTTCCAGACTGTAGCGCCTAGAACCGCACGGCCACTCCGGCCGGCTTTTACATAGGCACTGACGGTGTTTAGAAAGAATAGATTGCATTCAACCGGTGGTGGCGTGTTTGTCGCTGTTACTAGTTGTTTATCCTGTGGCGAAGTAGAATTGGATAGTTCCTGTGAATTATTATGGGTGAAAGTTACACTCAACAACCGAGCTAGGTTAATAATTAGCTCCTTTCACCGACCTCCCGACTCAGCAGCGTTAGTGGCAGAACAACTGAGAGAAAATTTGGAATACATTTCACATAAATTTTCTCAGCATGTTATAGTCTTAGGTGGAGATTTCAATTTACCAGATATAGACTGGGACACTCAGATGTTTAGGACGGGTGGTAGGGACAGAGCATCGAGTGACATTATACTGAGTGCGCTATCCGAAAATTACCTCGAGCAATCAAACAGAGACGCTACGGTCGCAGGTTCGAATCTTACCTCGGGCATGGATGTGAGTGATGCCCTTAGGTTAGTTAGGTTTAATTAGTTCTAAGTTCTAGGCGACTGATGACCTCAGAAGTTAAGTCACATAGTGCTCAGAGCCATTTGAACCAATTAAACAGAGAACCGACTCGTGGAGATAACATCTAGGACCTACTGATAACAAACAGACCCGAACTTTTGGACTCTGTAAGAGCAGAACAGGGAATGAGTGATCATAACCCCGTTGCAGCATCCCTGAATATGGAAGTAAATACAAGTATAAAAAAGGGAGGAAGGTTCATCTGTTTAGCAAGAGTAATAGGAGGCCTATTTCAGACTACCTAACAGATCGAAACGAAAATTTCTGTTCCGACACTGACAATGTTGAGTGTTTATGGAAAAAGTTCAATGCAATCGTAAAATGCGTTTTAGACAGGTACGTGCCGAGTAAAACTGCGAGGGACAGGAAAAACCCACCGTGGTTCAACAACAAAGTTAGGAAACTACTGCGAAAGCAATGAGAGCTTCATTGCAAATTTAAACGCAGCCAAAACCTCTCAGACAAACAGAAGCTAAACAATGTCAAAGTTATGGTAAGGAGGGCTATGAGTGAAGCGTTCAGTGAATTCGAAAGTAAAATTCTAATCACCGACGTGACAGAAAATCCTAGGAAGTTCTGGTCTTAGTTAAATCAGTAAGTGGATGGAAAGAGCATATCCAGACACTCTGGGATGATTACGGCACTGAAACAGAGGATGACACGCGTAAAGCTGAAATACTAAACACCTTTTTCCAAAGCTATTTCACAGAGGAAGACCGCACTGCAGTTCCTTCTCTAAATCCTTGCACGAACGAAAAAATGGCTGACATCGAAATAAGTGTCCAAGGAATAGAAAAGGAACTGAAATCACTCAACAGAGGAAAGTCCACTGGACCTGACGGGATACCAATTCGATTCTACACAGAGTACGTGACAGAACTTGTACCCCTTCTAACAGCTGGCCGCGGTAGCCGAACAGTTCTAGTTCGAATCCTGCCTCGGGCATGGATGTGTGTGATGTCCTTAGGTTAGTTAGGTTTAAGTAGTTCTAAGTTCTAGGGGACTGATGACCTCAGATGTTAAGTCCCATAGTGCTCAGAGCCATTTTGAACCCCTTCTAACAGCCGTGTACCGCAAGTCTCTAGAGGAACGGAAGGTTCCAAATGACTGCAAAAGAACACAGGTAGTTCTAATTTTCAAGAAGGGTCGTCGAGCAGATGCGCAAAACTATAGTCCTATATCTCTGACATCGATCTGTTGTATAATTGTAGAACATGTTTTTTGCTCACGTATCATCTCATTTCTGGAAACCCATTATCTATTCTGTAGGAATCAAAATGGATGACGGAAAAAGCGATCAGGTGAGACCCAACTCGCTTTATTTGTTCATGAGACCCAGGAAATATTAGATACAGGCTCCCAGGTAGTTGCCATTTTCCTTGACGTCCGGAAAGCATTCGATACAGTTCCGCACTGTCGCCTGATACTCAAAGTAAGAGCCTAAGGATGATCAGACCAGCTGCGTGGCTGGATTGAAGAGTTTTTAGCAAACAGAACACAGCATGTGGTTCTCAATGGAGAGACGTCTACAGACGTTAAAGTAACCTCTGTCGTGCCGCAGGGGAGTGTTATGGGGCCATTGCTTTTCACAATATATACAAATGACCTAGTAGATAGTGTCGGAAGTTCCATGCGGCTCTTCGCGGATGATGGTGTATTATACAGAGAAGTTGCAGCATTAGAAAATTGCAGCGAAATGCAGGAAGATATGCAGCGGATAGGCACTTGATGCAGGGAGAGGCAACCGGCCCTTAACATAGACAAATGTAATGTATTGCGAATACATAGAAAGAATGATCCTTTATTGTATGATTATATGATAGCGGGACAAACACTGGTAGCAGTTACTTCTGTAAAATATCTGGAAATATGCGTACGGAACGATTTGAAGTGGAATGATCATATAAAATTAATTGTTGGTAAGGTGGGTGCCAGGTTGAGATTCATTGGGAGACTCCTTACAAAATGTAGTCCATCAACAAAGGAGGTGGCTTACAAAACACTCGTTCGACCTGTAGTTGAGTATTGCTCATCAGTGTGGGATCCGTACCAGATCGGGTTGACAGAGGAGACAGAGAAGATCCAAAGAAGAGCGGCGCGTTTCGTCACAGGGTTATTTGGTAAACGTCATAGCGTTACGGAGATGTTTAGCAAACTCAAGTGGCAGACTCTGCAAGAGAGGCACTCTGCATCGCGGTGTAGCTTGCTGTCCAGGTTTCGAGAGGGCGCTTTTCTGGATGAGGTATCGAATATATTGCTTCCCCCTACTTATACCTCCCGAGGAGATCACGAATGTAAAATTAGAGAGATTCGAGCTCGCACGGAGGCTTTCCGGCAGTCGTTCTTCCCGCGAAACATACGCGACTAGAACAGGAAAGTGTCCTCCGCCACGCAACTTTGGGTGGCTTTCAGAGTATAAATGTAGATGTAGATGTAGTTTTTCTCCTCTCTCGTACCTGCTACTAAGCCCATATTCTCCTAAAACCGTTTCTGCTACTCCCTCTCCTCTAACTGCGTTACAGTTATCCATGACTATACAATTTTCATCTCCCTTTACGTACTGAATTACCCGTTCACTATCTTTACACACTTTGTCTATCTTTTAATCTTCTGCTTGCGACGTCGGATGCAAACCTGACCTAATGTTGTCGGTTTACTGTCGATTTTGATCAGAACAGCTCTACCATTGAACTGTTCGCATGAACTCACTCTCTGCCTTACCTTCCTGTTCATAAGGAATCCTAATTCCGTTATACCATTTCCTGTTTTCTGTATTACAGAGGGCAGCCATCCCTCTGATCGAACACTCATTCCTAGCCACAGTTGGAAACTTTGATGTATGAACTGTTAACCCGAGCCCATGATGGTTCTAACATTTATCTGCTTCTATATTGTTTGTGTCATACATTTAGAGTAATGTATTTTATTCACAGTCTTGAATAAACATTTTCTTGACACTTCCGCCAAAGATTTAAAAATTCTAAAGTAATGCGTACCGACTTACTGATCACAAGTATTCTACAACTTTGTAAAGCTTTCCTTTAATATGTAATCCTATAGGTTCTCTACTTCAACTCCCATTTCGTCTTCTGTTACATCAAGAGACAATTACTCCTCCACTCATGACCCCCAATGAACTCCTACCCACTTATGTCTTTGCGTTCGCAGTGGTATTGATTTTGTACTGCTAATGTTAGCAAATTCTGATGACCATTAAATTTACGTTTTGTTCAAATTTTTGCTTTAGCTATGTCAGTTGACCTTAGTTTCTCTCCGTGTACACAATGTTCAAATAACTTACAGGAGTACAGCCGAGTGACGTCGTTGACAACCGCCGATTTTTCGACAGGAGCACACCCCATTTTCAAGGGTAAACTGTACTGCCTACTAAATGGCAACGTGTGCTCCTATTTAAATATTGGCGGTAGCCTACGACGTCACCCGGCTGCATTCACGTAAGTTATCTGTTCTTTGCAGTTCCTTCGTTACTGATTTTAAGTTATTTGTATTTCTATATTCGTGAAGGATCGTCAAAAATTTTTGTTGCTTAGTGGAATTTTTTAGTTTACTCCGTTAATCTGTACTAATTACGAAATTAATACAATAAATAGTTCAAGGTTCAAATGGTTCAAATGGCTCTGAGCACTATGGAACTCAACATCTTAGGTCATAAGTCCCCTAGAACTTAGAACTACTTAAACCTAACTAACCTAAGGACATCACACACACCCATCCCCGAGGCAGGATGCGAACCAGCGACCGTAGCAGTCCCGCGGTTCCGGACTGCAGCGCCAGAACCGCACGGCCACCGCGGCCGGCTTCAAGGTTTTTATAAATAGATTTTATTCTCTCAATAGTGCCCTGCTTGTGGCTTCTTTACCAGTTAATATCCCTTCAAAAGACTTTCAGCTTCAATGACTGTCTGCATTCCGCGGGAAAGGGAATCTGTGAAATGGCAAAACATCTCTTATTTCCAACCACCTCCTCCCGGGTGACGTTCCAGAGGTCATCACTGGTTCTCGTTGTGGTGAGAGGCGAGTTTGATTGCACGGGCTGTTTCGTATCTGCCGAAACGTTTTCAGTAGGTTTTAGGTCTGGCACAGGAGGAGATCGATGAAGAAGAGATATCTGATTCTCCAAAATATCGATTACATTTCCTCCATTGCCGCGCTGTGCTCAGGATCGCATAACGTGCTCCACCCTCCATTGCTTTAAATGCTCTTCCTCCACGAGAACAAACGACTTGACTGAAAGCGATGTGGTGCAGACACTTCACCTTGCTCATGTACTGTCATTGGCTATTATAGAACGAAGCTTGTGCTTGCGGTCCTAACTCGCCGTACAGTCAGTCTGTTACCGTGTAATATAGATATCTCATTCGGTACGAAACAGAGATAGTTAAGTTATACGTCTGACTCAGGGAGATCATTCTCAATCAGAAGTAAATCTCACTGATTTTTAGCCAAGTGTCTGTCGCATTTTCTGCAGAAAATTAGCTTCACACCATCGAAATGTTTCATATAGCACAGTAGAGGGCTTCATAAAAAAATTCGCTCATGGCGAAAAAGAAAATCGCATGGATCTGAAAAGATGACTTTTACGCATAAAGCCTGCATGTTGTTTACTCGGCTACAGTGATCATTTGCGAACATCTATTTGGCTAAGATATACTGCATGTACGAATAATTTTCACTTTTATTGTTGAACTGTAGTAAACTTTCCGTTACCAGCCATTTATTTGCAGTTGCTTTTTTCATACCGAGATTTGTACATTCGACAGAACAAAAACTGTCCACTGGAAATGACATAGTTCTGTTTGCTGAAACGATTTTTTGCCTATTTGGAACAAATGACAAAATTAATTTTTTTTTAATTTTAAGTTAATATTTCTTTGTCTGGATGTTCCCAAGTTAAAAGAGAAAATATGACTTGATGATTTTCATTCACGTCAGTGTTGTCCCGTACTTTAATTCTGGCTGCAGTTTCCGGCGGCCAATTTTTATGCTGTCAAGTTTACATATCTGTGGTATTATGACACGTAGAATACTTCACCTTAACAACGAAGGCTGAAAATACAAAATCTGACACCGAAAATACGCGCTTAGAAAAAAAAATCACTTAAAAACAATATCAATAGAAGCTACAGAGAAAGTGAACTGATACAGCTGCAGGAAAATCTTGAACAAATTGTTGGAGAGATTGTCAGAAATACACATTCAGCATACTGAGAAGTTTAAATAACAATGGATTATTTAACAGCAATATCGTCAACGTTAGCAGTATTAAAGCAATTCCATGGTGCAGACGTGGGAGTGGGTAGGAGTATACTGGGGATTGTTATGAGGAGGGGAATCTCTCTCCTCATGTAACAGAAGATGAAATGGTACTCGCTGTAGAGAACCTACTTCATTATGTACTAAAGTAATGTTGTTGTTGTTGTGGTCTTCAGTCCTGAGACTGGTTTGGTGCAGCTCTCCATGCTACTCTATCCTGTTCAAGCTACATCATATCCCAGTACCTACTGCAGCCTACATCCTTCTCAATCTGCTTAGTGTATTCATCACTTGGTCTCCCTCTACGATTTTTACCCTCCTCGCTGCCCTCCAGCACTAAATTGGTGATCCCTCGATGTCTCAGAATATGTCCTACGAAACGATCCCTTCTTCTAGTCAAGTTGTGCCACAAACTCCTCTTCTCCCCAATTCTATTCAATACCTCCTCATTAGTTATGTGATCTACCCATCTAATCTTCAGCATTTTTCTGTAGCAGCACATTTCGAAAGCTTCTCTCCACTCCTTGTCTAAACTATTTATCGTCCATGTTTCACTTACATACATGGCTACAGTCCATACAAATACTTTCAGAAAGGATTTCCTGACACTTAAATCTATACTCGATGTTAACAAATTTCTCTTCTTCAGAAACGCTTCTCTCGCCATTGCCAGTCTACATTTTATATCGGCTCTACTTCGACCATAGATAAAGTAATAGCTTTACAATACTGCAGAATATTTGCGATCAAACAAGACAGAAGGAACTGCTTCAAAATTTGTAAATCTTTGATGGAAATTATTCACCAAATAATCCCGAACTTATCATCGGCAGCTAAAAGCAAGAACTAATGTACACTCAGCTGTTATGCATAAAAATTGATGACTACATTAATACACAGAAGAATGGAAAGAAAACTGACAGAGAGTTAGGCGACAGTCAGTACGTAATTAGGATAGGCTGAAGGCACAGGAAGAGAGTTCTGGAGTTTCCCTTACTCTCTGTACCTGGTCACCTTAGAAATCGTCTTTGCTATAATGCAAATGTGTTTACAACTGCCATAAGGCCACAGGATGGATAAAGCTATTCGCATTTAGCTACCGGTTGGAGTAGGTTGGTATTCTATATCGTAACTGACGAAGTCAGCCTCAACCCTTCTGATCAACTACAAAATATTCAAGAGTTGTATCTAGACATCCGTCTCCAACTCGACAGTATATTCAACAGCTATTGCGGACGTATTAGTCGCAAGATAACTTGGAGAGTGTGTTGATATTTCTTTAAAATTATATCGTTTATTTCTTCGTTTAAGATGCAAGTTTTTCGTTATTCCTACGGTATAACTAATTTCGATCACACTTACACGCATTGAAATCTATACATATGCGGAAGTAATCCGTCGGGCCTCTGCAGGAACCACACATTACATTTTTTTTATGGGAGCCGGAGAAACCTGCCACCTCAGGTGCTTGGAGAGAGACGAGTCCCTGGCTAATGGTCCCCGGTAATAGCGAGTGACAGTGTATTGTGCAGCGACTTGGTGTTGCCGGAAGGCACGCTTACACACGCGCCCAAGTACACTGTAGTCCACGCCGAATCACCGAGACCACTAGCCTTTTTTGCTATGCAGAACTGTAAGTTTTACTGCCTGTTGGACAGCATGACAGGGAAAGAGACACAGAGCTGCAGTACAGAGCCAACTCACAAATATCCTAAGTATACAATACAGAAAACTAAAACTGAAATGCCATCTAGACCGAAATTAGGAGTGAGAAAAGAGGACTTGAAAATAGAAGTTTTATAAAGAGATTAATTCTCACCTGACCTAACGTGTGAATAGAAGATGTAGTTATGCACGAGCAGCGCTGTCATTTTGTAACGGATTTTCGAAGCGATTTCATTTTTAGTACGAATTTCATATTTCTCAGATCGTTTTAAACTCTTCACGACTGTGCAATTTTTTCCACGTGGCTCTTACAGGTTACCTCAGTGTATAATACAGCAGTGAGACTTGAGATGCCGCAATCGAAAGTACTAGATAGACGTTTCTGACACAATGAAACGATGCTCACATCACAAGTATTCCATGTTTATTATGATGGGAAGGACACTATAGACACTAGCTGGGAGTTGAAGTTCCTGTCACGTTGATCAGACCAAACACAGGAGGCAGACGTTGAGTGGATCACTAAGATGTCGTAGACGGTAGCTTTAGAGAAGGATGAGACGAAACCAATAGCGTACATGTTTTTCGTCCTCTTAGCTGTACTAACATCCAGATAATATTTTCTGATGTTCGTTTTGTGGAACATTTAACCAAACCAAAAGCTGCAATGTTCGTTTCGAGGAAGTATCTAAAAGCTACTCTCTGTATGACTGACATAATCTAAATGAACGACTTTCACCTGTCCAGTCCGACGGATCGGCATGTTCAACCACGCGGCCACACCAGTGCGGGTCCGTAGCTGCAATTCTCGATTTTTGATCCATCGCAAAACTTGCCGTTCTCCGGAAGAGAACTGATATATCGAATCCTACTTGACACAAAGGAGCTAGTTTATTCTGACCCGGTATGCTTGCTAGAACCGTAAAAACAGCAGTTATTTGGCTGCGGAATGGACAAGGCTAACCCCGCTTGCTGCCGACTTTTACTAAAGGCTACAGACTCAGTATTCGAGTATTCGAACCTGCTATGTTACAGCTGTCGCTCACAGGCTCTGTCATACATTAGGACGGCAGCAGCAGTTTCGCATGGCTGGTCGTTGGTGATTTCTCGAAAGTGAAATCCCATTCAAAATGTCGTCTTCTAACAACCCTACCACAACAAAAGTCAAAAATTAATTATGATTGTAGTGTTGCTCACGATGCTAAATGTTACATTTTCGGGCAACAACAAAGTTATATTATGTGGCAGGTGTCATTAGAGCACAGTTAATAGAGTCATTCCTTGAAATAATGGATAAACTAGGCACTCATCGTTTTGTGTTTCCCACACTGGTCTCGTTGTGAACTAAGGACTCAATCGTCGAAAATCTAGGTAGTGATGATTCCAAGCTCGGATGCAAAGAGGCCTAGGTGTTATTCTGCGATATTCAAAAGTTTTATACATGTGTTTCATAAACCGTTCTTGAAGATTAAACTTTTGCAAGTTAGGACAATGGTGATGTAAAAAAGTAATCAGCACTCCGAATTTAAGTTACACTTCTTTTTTATTACTTTTGTTGCAATATCACGTAACTCGTTCCAAAACATCACTTCACAACATAAAACATACTTGAAAATATCTTCCTCACTGTTAAAGATCACATTTCATAAACTGACTACAATCTGCGTCTTTTTAACATGACTACCAAAGCTTGACTCTTTAATAAACGCTTACGCGCCCAAAAAATCAGAGTTACAATTACGTCAATGATCATAGTCACAAAAGAAAGAATACACATAAGAATAATATCATTGCAATATATACATATTGATGTATCGAAGTACCTCTACATTAATGAAATCAAATCTGAATGTTGTCACAGAAATATGTTAACTATTTTACAGAAACACAGTAGAATACTGCTGGTATCGAGAGGTTGAGGTGAGGTGCCGTAATGGTTACGTAATTCAAGTACCATTACAGTCTCTACTAATGAAATTTTGCATACTTTAACTTCAATAAAAGAGGAAGATGAGTCTTTACATAAGATTTTGTAATCCGACTTGAAACATAAATGCACGTAATATATAAAGTGGAAATGTTGTAACCAAAAGTCTCTAAAAGTAGTACAATGATTTACTGTCGAGTTCTTAGTCAAGTTACTTAAGATTTCTACATTCAAATGAAACTGAGAAGGAAATTAATGAAAAATTAAATTCCTAACAAACGAAATATATCGTGGTAAAGATACTGAGAATAAATTACAGCGGCAATACCCATGTTGGAAATAGTGTCATCAGATGTCATTAGATCGTGTGAACGACGGAAAGCTCAAGACTTTGAGAGAAACATGACTGCAAACTTTTTATTTTTTCATTAACTGCCGTTATTACATGCGCGGTGGAACAAGGCTCTCCATGAAGAACCTACTGCCGTACGTAATAGAGGCTACCATCACAACGGGGCATGCCGCAGGTGAAGGCATATTCAATCCCCTTGTTCTGTTGATACCCAATTATTTAAATATATCCCAGGATATAAAGCGATTGCAGTTTCACAAATGGTTCAAATGGCTCTGAGCACTATGGGACTCAACTGCTGTGGTCGTAAGTCCCCTAGAACTTAGAACTACTTAAACCTAACTAACCTAAGGACAGCACACAACACCCAGCCATCACGAGGCAGAGAAAATCCCTGACCCCGCCGGGAATCGAACCCGGGAACCCGGGCGTGGGAAGCGAGAACGCTACCGCACGACCACGAGATGCGGGCGCAGTTTCACATGCGGCTTGCATTCGCTATTAGTATCAACAAGGTTCAGGGCCAATCACTTTGTATGATAGATTCTAAAATTCCGGGTCACTGCCGGGCACAACATCCAGTTTCAAATATTTGAACTTACGTCATGTGATACATCGATGTCAAAGTTTTATAAAATGTACACTTTTACGGCCGGAAATGCCATCGAACCTTCTAAAAAGCTACAACCCCATTCAAGAAGTCCGCCGCAGAGAGGGATGAAATGCTGGGTGGAAACAAGAAATTCATTGGGCCGCGGTATAATAGTAAGGAATATTTAAATAAACGTGACATTTCCGGCATTGAAAGCTTCTATTTTACGACTAGTAACGCTGCATTTCCTTGCATGTCACGCTATTTAATGGACAATGGAACTGCATAGTGACGAACAACGAGAAGGCAAGAGACATCGAAAATTCGCTGCCCACGTGCACATGAGGCTTGGGAACTCCGAACACGTCATAGTTAATATGTTCATGGTAATGTCTGCTACAAAACCAACGCGGCACCTGGAGCAGGTATGGAAGTCTACCGGCTCCGAAAACTCTGATGTTATCCGTGGAAACTAAACTAATGTGGATCGTTAGATGTAAAGTGTTCCTTTCCATTAAAAATTAATATTTATGGTCCCCGGCAGACGGATATATCTGAAAATTCACCCGTAAGGGCCTGACACGGCGACGACGCCGAAGGGAACAGATTCAACAATGGGAGCTCGATTTGATTAATGTTTACGAGAGAGCCAATCGAAAGACTAAAAAGGCCAAAAGTGTGTCATTGTGCGAAAGCGAGTGCGAAGCGACAGTGTAGTTGTGGGTGGCGCGAGAGAGGATACCGAGCGAAGAGTGCGGCGAGAGACTAGTGAGGCCACGTGCAATCAGTATGTGTTGGAAGTGGCTGTAAGTGTAGAGAACTCGCTGGAGGTAGTTTACGTCTACGCTAGAAATAATTTTTGTTTACCACAAGTCTGGAGGATAGGTAGTTTTCTATTGCTATGACTTGATTCCAGGAGCGACTCGGAGTTTCTAATGGTGTTGCTGAGATTTACGCATCAATTTAGGTGGCCATGTTTGGTATTCCGTCTGTATTTTAGTGTACTCCATAAACTTCATTTCCAGTAAACGTAACTGGACAGGAGAGGAGTTCATTTAACTCTCTTTACTGTTAATCGCCATTTGTATCCGCAGTACACATAGTCTGCAGCTCGATCGGCAAATAATTAGCGATTAGTTCCCCATTCGGATTTCCGGCACGGGGCTGCCAGTGGGGAGGTGACCACGAGAAAATGATTGAATAATCAATAAAGGGGTAACATTTTACGAGCCAGAACATGCAATGTTAGCTGTTGGAAAGTTGTAGGGAAGCTAGAAAATCGGAATACGGGAATGTAAAGGCTCTGTCCAGATATAGTGAAAGCCAGTGATCTGAAATGGGGAGAAGATAATGATTTCTAGTCACACGAACATAGGGTAATACCAAGAATGGCAGCATATTGTGTAAAGGGGGTAATATTAGATGATGACATCAAGTCAGCCGTCTACCGACTCGGGGATCTAATATAGACAGAACTCGTAGCTCTATTCTGTCATTGCACACTGAAACCGACAATGCTCTCAGAAAAAAAAACTCGTAACCCACATCCTCAGTGATTTGCTGGATGTATCCCAGTCTGCCTTACACTACAGTTTTTACCCTGTATAGTCACCTCATTACTATCTACGGCCTTATTTCATCTACTCTGATGTCTTAGCAGATGTCCTACCATCCTGTCACCGTTCGAGCATGAATATCCAACGGTACCGACCTGCCGCGGTGTCGTCTTCAGCCCTTAGGCGTCACCGACTGCGGATACAGAGGGGCACGTGGTCAACACACTGCTCTCCCGGCCGTTGTCAGTTTTCTTTACCAGTGCCGCTACTTATCAGTCAAGTGCTTCTCAATTGGCCTCACAAGGCCAGAGTACACCTCGCTTGTCAATGGCACTCGGCAGATCGAGACGGTGACCCACCCAAGTGCTAGCGAAGCTCAACAGCACTTAACTTCGGAGATATGACAGGAACTGGTGTTACCACTGCGGTAAGGCCGTTGGCATGTTGTTATCTTATCAGTTCACCTAATTTTCAACATTCTCTTGTAGCTCTACATCTCAAATTCTTCGATTCTCTCCTTTTCCGGTTTAACCACAGTCCATGTCTCACTACCGTACCATGTTGAGCTCCAAACGTACGTTCTAAAAAATTTCCTCCTCAAATTATGGTCTGCATTTAATACTAATAATCTTGTCTTGACCAGGAATGCTCCCTTCGCCGGTGCTAGTATAAATTTTATGGCCTTCTTGCTTCGTCCATCATGGGTTATTTTGCTGCCTAGGTAGCAGAACAACTAAACATCTGCTTCGTGATCCACAATTCTGATGTTAAGTGTCTCACTGTTACGTATGTACTACTACTCATTACTCCCGTCTTTCTTGACTGAACGTTAGGGGCTCAAGACCACATACCTGTCCTTACACCCTTTTTAATTCGTGCGCTTCGTTCTTATTTTCCAGTCTTATTGTTCTCTCTTGGACCTTGTACATAAGCTGTATTACAAGTCTTTCCCTAAAGATTACACCTATTTCTCTCATAATTTCGTACATCTTGTATTATTGTTCAAATGTGTGTGAAATCTTATGGGACTAAGCTTAAACACCTCTTAACTTAAATTATCCTAAGGACAAACACACACACCCATGCCCAAGGGAGGACTTGAACCTCCGCCGGGACCAGCCGCACAGTCCATGACTGCAACGCCTTAGACCGCTCTGCTAATACCGCGCGGCGAACATCTTGTATTATTTGGTACCGACGGAACTTTTTTCCAGATCGACAAAACGTATGAATGCGTTTTCATTTTTCTTCAGTCTTACTTCCATTATCTACTGCAACGTCATAACTGCCTCTGTCGCACCTTTACCTTGCCTCAAACCAAACTGATGTCTAATAGATCCAAACATTCTTTTCCATTCTCCTTTGTATTATTGTAGTCACCAACCTGGATGCCTCAACTGTTGGTGATGCCTCTGTCTCGCCTTTACCTTGCCTCAAACCAAACTCATCGTCTAATAGAATCAAACATTCTTTTCCATTCTCCTTTGTATTATTGTAGTCACCAACCTGGATGCCTCAGCTCTTGGTGATGCATCAGCTGATGGCGCTATAACTCCGGTACTTGTCAGCTCTTGCAGTCTTCGGAATTGTGTGGATGACGTATTTCCGAAAGTTTGATGGTGCATCGACAGTCCCATTCCTTCTACAACCAATGTAAACAATCACTGTGTTGCCACTTCCCCCAACGGCTTTAGCAATTCCCATGGAATGTTTGCTATGCGTTCTACATTAGTTGATCTTAAGTTGGCCAAATTTCTTTCAAATTCTGATTCTAATACCGAATCCCCTATCTCATCCAAATCGATTTCTGTTTCTTCTTCTATCACATCATCAGAGAAGTCGTCACCCTCACAGCGTCAGTCAGCGTACTCTTCATATCTATCCGCTCTCTCCTCTGCGTTCGTAAGTTGAATACCCTTTCCACTGTTAAAGTTAGCGTCCTTTCATTTAATTTCATCGAAGGTTGTTTTGACTTTCCTATATGCATCAACAATATTTTCTTTTTTGACTTCTACACATTTCTCATGTAGCCATTTCCTCTTAGCTTCCCTGCACTCCCTATTTATTTCATTACTATGTGACTTATGTTTCTGTAATCCTAAATTTTCCTGGATATTTTTGTACCTCCATCTTTTGTCGATCAAGTGAAGTACTTCTTCTATTATCCATGGTTTCTTCGCAACTGTCTTCTTTGTACCTAAGTTTTTCTTTCTGGCTTCTGTGATTTGCCGGTTTAGTGATGGCCATATCTCTCCAGCTGAACTGCCTGCTGAGCTATTCGTTATCCCAATATCTATAGCCACAGAGAACGTCAAACGTATGTCCTTGTTTCTTAGTACTTCCGTATCCCACTTCTTAGCGGATTAAATCTCCCTAACTAGGTTCTCTTTTACTCTTCATCATTTAAATTTTGACCGAGTATAAATCTGTTCCTCGGTACCATTCACAATCCAGTATCTCATTTCGGAACCTCTGCCTGACAGTGTTGCTATCTGCCTGGAATCTTCTTCCAATCTTTTACAGTTACCTCCTCCTCTTTTGATTCTTGCGCAGATTATTCGCTATTACTAGCTGAAATATTGCAAAACTCAATTACTCTTTCTCCTCTTTCAGTCCTACTACCAATCCCATATTCTTTCTTGATCCGTTTTTGTACTCCTTCAGTGAAACCCCATTCCAATATCCCACAACTATTGGATTTTCGTATCCCATTACATACTGAATTACCATTTCAGCGTCCTCATATACTTTCTCTATCTCATCATCTTCTGCCTTCGACGTGTACTTGAGCTATTGGTGAAGGTCTTGGTTTGTTGTTGATTCAGATTAGAACAACCTCAAACCTGAACTGTTCCCAGTAACACACTGTTTTCCCTACCACCACTGTTATAGAATATTGTGCAGCTACTGACATTACCCTTTGCCCTGACAACCAGAAGTCCTTGTCTTCTTACCACTTCACTTCATTGAGCCCCTCTGTATCTAGATTTACCCTAAGTATTTTCCTTTTCAGATTTTCTAGCTTCCCTACCACGTTCATACTATTGACATTTCTCGCTCCCACACGTAGAGCGCTATCTTTTTGTAGGTTATTTGACCTTTTTCTCAGGGTCACCTGCCACTCTGCAGTCAGCTCTAAAATAACCGAATTGGGCACTTGACTGGAATCTTTTGCCAATGGAGGGGTCATCATGACCCTTTTGAATTTCTGGCGACAGACGCTGTGGATACGCACTATGCGCCTTTAATGCAGTGGTTTTCATTGCCTTTTGCATCCTAATTCCGTCGATCATTGCTGGTTTTTCCGTCGTTTATGGAAAGTTTTACACCCCAAGAACAAGAGAGTTCCTTGATACTCTGTCTTCTCCTCTTTGACGGTGGCGTTGGCACAACGATAGTGCATTCTTATGCCGGAAGTCTTTGGCCGCCATTACTGGAGATTGCTACTCAGAAGTTAAGCAACGGCAAGGCTAGAACCCGGTACACATAATGAAGTACTACTCAAAGGCACTACCACTAGACCACGGATGAAACTGCTCGGAATTCTTTTCGTAACAGTGATTCAGTGTTCCTATGGTGATAAAGCAAGGTTTGACTTTGCGTTGTGTGAAATCTGGTATCCTTGTCTGCCTTCCATCAACTTCTGACATATGGATTTGATGCTATCTCCTTCTGGCCCACTGGAGGAGACCAGCTCACTGTACTGGATCTGGCGAGACTTCAGGCTGAACATTCTAGAGTCTGAAGGGTCGTCGAGTAGCAGACCTACGACAACTGGACCGCAAGCGGAGTACCAAAGCCAATTTAATGTGATCAGAAACATTTTAAAACAAAAAGCTTTCAGCTTGTCTGTCTACTGGTGGAGCGACTTGCGCTTTTCCTGTGTGCATGGTCCTTAGATAATTTTTTTCCTTTTTTTTTTAAATTGTCAAGCTTCATTTGCTCTTTCATTACCGTTGCAGTGCTATTGAATCTGGCCGTGTTTTCCACTGTAACTGTTACAGCTTCACTGCCAGAATGTTAAAAAAATCTACGCATTAAATTATGACAGGTTTTGCGGGGATTAAGTGCACAAGTAATTATAATGTCTACGCCATTTTGTTTAAGAAGTGCTTCTAAATTTTTTTTTTTTACTTTTTGCGTTTTATACTGTTTCATTGTGAATGTGTTTTTGTTGTCGGCATTAATTATAATAAATGCTTGCTCCATGGTACTAACTTAATTGTAGTCCCTTTTGTGACTGAAGTGTTTGCAGTCGGTTGTCAGTAATGTTATTAGTTCTTTTATATAATAATGTCCGCTTTTATGTGTTTATAAATTTTTTCTTATGAATTCTGAAAGGTTTTCTTGTATTTACGGCTAGGTTCTATTAAGTAAGCTCTAAGTGTTAGCTTGCAGTTATTTGTTTTCGTATATTTATGTAATTGTGTGTGTTTTATCTGTTACCATGCTTTTCGAGAGTTTTCCCAAAGATTTAGTTGCCATGTATGCCCTGGGAAAAACTGAAATTACACCACATTACTCGGCGCTTGCGCGTCAAGCCTGCCGGTGACAGAGGCTAGCTACTTATTGTAAACTGGGTGCATCAATGTACTTTTATACATTCTTTTGGTGCTTATGGAGCACTAGATTCTAATGCTTACGTACTTATGTAAAGCTTGTCGGCATAAACTTGTGTAAATGTTGTTATTTCCTGTAAAGAGCAACACTCGTCTCTAATCATGAAAACAATTTAAACATTTTTGGGTAAACTGCATTTTTCTGGCGATTTTCATTCCCAGATCATCGCTCTCAACCTTTCCACAATAGTTGTATTGACACATCAACTATTGACTTTGGATATGTATGTTCTTTTTATGTTTAGCACTTCCGATGGGGCTGTATTAATAAAATAGGCATTTACTGCGATATGGTTAGTAGCTGACACTAGCAATGATAATACAGGGCCTATAGTCAGCTGCTTGTAATTCATAAAATGCTGAACAACAGTTGGAAATCGCATTAGAATATGGTCAAAATAGGGATATTTAACTACTTATACCCGTCTGATTTAGAAGAAGGTGGAGACATTGTACGATCTATCCTCGCGATCTTGAATTAAAAGTACCTTCAGCTGTTTGTTTCGGCAGTCAGGAACGGTAACCTGCGACACCAAACTTATCCTGAAATTGATAAAATTCTCTCGAGCTTCCAGCCACGTCATGCGGCTTTCGGCCGAGTACTCCTCGGCCATTGTCAACTGATGACTGTCTTTCTGTTACTGCTGCCTTACTTACATAGCCCCGATGTCATCTGCGACGTTACTGGTGCTCGCTGCACCGCAATATAAGATAAATATTTCGTCGTACGCCCGCCACGCTTGCTTCGGCGTTCTGCATCCCTCTACGTCCCATCGTGAACACCAGTGGATCGCTGACTTAGATCCACGAAACATTTGGCCAGCCTTCTTACTCCGCCCGTTGGTCGCTGTGTGCACCACATCAAGAATACGACTTAATTCATCAATCGAATTAAATTCCTGCTTCTTACAGAAGATATTATGGTTAGCTTCGATTGGTGTCATTATTCACGCTCGTTCCCACCAAAGATCTGTAGACGTGATCTCCCAGTTCTTTAACGACACTGTTGTCGATTTATTTAAGCACATCGTATTTCTTGTCTGACGAAGAATATTTACAGCGTCACGATGAGGAGTCCATTAGGTTCAGTTATAGCCAATCTGTTTATGGAGTACTTTGAGGACTTTCGATCTGCAAAGCCTAGTTCCTTTTATCGTTACGTCGACAACGCGTTCTTTGACTGGTCTCATTGACGTGAGAAGCTAAGCGGATTCTTGAAGCACATCAACAATATGACAACATCCGGTTCATGGTGGAAGTAGAGACAGATGGTGCCTTGCCGTTCCTTGACGCGCTCGTCCTCCGTAAACCAATGGGCGTCTCAGCCACTATGTTTACCGAAAAACCTGCAAAAAACTGTTCAAATCTTATGGGACTTAACTGCTAAGGTCATCAGTCCCTAAGCTTACACACGACTTAACCTAAATTATCCTAAGGGCAAACACACACACCCATGCCCGAGGGAGGACTCGAACCTCCGCCGGGACCAGCCCGGAAACCCTGCCACACGAACCAATATCTGCACGTTAACCATCAATCGTAGTGTGAGGACACTGGTACATCGATAGGAAGCTGTCTCAGAGTCTGAAAACTAGCCTAAAGAACTAAGCCACTCACGGAAAGTATTCAAGGAAAAGGGCTACAGTTACTACCAGATTTCGCAAGGCATATTTCCGAAAACAAGTAATCAGAAAGACCTGAGGAGGTGTCGAAGAATCTTGCCTGCTCCTAAAGAGGTATAAATTGGTTCCGTCTTCAGAGCTCTAGTAACAGTTCAACTCAAAAGGCCCGTGAACGACGATGTAGACCTCAGAACGCCAGGAGAATACAAAATACCGTGTGGGTGTTGACAGTTTTAGGTCGTGCGGACTGTGCGACTATAGAACAGCGCTGTGCAGAGCACGAGAGATGCTTTCGCCTTCGTTCCCTGAGAAACTAGCTGTAGGAGAGCATCCTCTAGAAAACGGATATAGTACTGCATTCGACAATATACAGGGTGAGTCACCTAACGTTACCGTTGGATATATTTCATAAACCACATCAAATACTGACGAATCGATTCCACAGACCGAACGTGAGGAGAGGGGCTAGTGTAATTGGTTAATACAAACCATAAAAAAATGCACGGAAGTTTGTTTTTCAACACAAACCAACGTTTTTTTTAAATGGAACACCATTAGTTTTGTTAGCACATCTGAACATATAAACAAATACTTAATAAGTGCCGTTTGTTGCATTGTAAAATGTTAATTACATCCGGAGATATTGTAACCTAAAGTTGACGCTTGAGTACCAGTCCTCCGCTGTTCGATCGTGTGTATCGGAGAGCACCGAATTACGTAGGGATCCAAAGGGAACGGTGATGGACCTTAGGTACAGAAGAGACTGGAACAGCACATTACGTCCACATGCCAACACCTCTTTATTTGTCTTTTTCACTGACGCACATGTACATTACCATGAGGGGTGAGGTACACGTACACACGTGGTTTCCGTTTTCAGTTACGGAGTGGAATAGAGTGTGTCCCGACGTGTCAGGCCAATAGATGTTCGATGTGGAGGCCATCATTAGCTGCACACAATTGCAATCTCTGGCGTAAGGAATGTCGTACACGCCGCAATACATCTGGTGTAATGTCGCCGCAGGCTGCCACAATACGTTGTTTCATATCCTCTAGGGTTGTAGGCACATCACGGTACACATTTTCCTTTAACGTACCCCACAGAAGGAAGTCCAGAGGTGTAAGACCAGGAGAACGGGCTGGCCAATTTATGCGTCCTCCACGTCCTATGAAACGTCCGTCGAACATCCTGTGGAGGGTAAGCCTAGTGTTAATTGCGGAATGTGCAGGTGCACCATCATGCTGATACCACATACGTCGACGCGTTTCCAGTGGCAGATCATTCTGTAGAAACGCGATGTATGTTGCAGCTGTTTGGGCCCCTGCAATGAAGTGAGGACCAATTAGGTGGTCGCCAATGATTCCGCACCATACATTTACAGTCCACGGTCGCTGTCGCTCTGCCTGTCTGAGCCAGCGAGGATTGTCCACGGACCAGTAATGCATGTTCCATAGATTCACTGCCCCGTGGTTTGTGAAACCCGCTTCATCGGTAAACAGGTAGAACTGCGACGCATTCTCTGTTAATGCCCATTGACAGAATTGCACTCGATGATTAAAGTCATCACCATGCAATTGCTGATGTAGCGACACATGAAATGGGTGAAAGCGGTGACGATGCAGTATGCGCATGACACTACTTTGACTCAGTCCACCGGCTCTCGCAGTGTCCTGTGTACTCATGTGTGGGTTCATGGCGACAGCAGCTAACACACCAACTGCACCCGCTTCTCCTGTGACGGGCCTGTTACGGACCCGTTTGCGTGCTACGACCATACCTGTTGCATACAGTTGGCGGTAGATGTTTTGCGATGTGCGGCACGTTGGATGCTCTCTGTCCGGGTACCATTCTGCATACACCCTACAGGCTTCAGCTGAATTTCGTCGACACTCGCCATAGATGAGTATGACCTCCGCCTTTTCAGAGTTCGAATACACCATGGTCACAGTTCCTACAACACTACACTATCACAGACGTCTGGTAACACGGTGTACTACAGCTGGTCTGCGTGCGGAGACGAATGCAGAATAACAGTAGCAGCAAGCGCTACATGCGGACACTGCGACAGCTAGACGAAACTACAACAGTGCACTACAGCCACACTCGCAAACACGGTCGTCATCGTAAACATGTCCCTGCAGATGCTGCTCGCCGACCGTGGCCCGTGTTTGTTACAACACGCAACTGAACGTCGGAGGTTTCAAGCGTCAACTTTAGCTTACAATATCTCCGGATGTAATTAACATTTTACAATGCAACAAACGGCACTGATTACGTATTTGTTTATATGTTCAGATGTGCTAACAAAACTAACGTGGTTCCGTTTAAAAAATCCTAGGTTTGTGTTAAAAAACATACTTCCGTGCATTTTTTTATGGTTTGTATTAAACAATTGCACTAGCCCCTCTCCTCACGTTCGGTCTGTGGAATCGGTTCGTCAGTATTTGACGTGGTTTACGAAATATATCCAGCGGTAACGTTAGGTGACTCACCCTGTATATGTTATTACAAGGACTAATAGTTTAAAACGAGCTAAAATTTTTGATATCACCCTCGATAAGGACGGCAGTCCGCAGCTAAGCACAGCTTGGGACCCGGTCATCGAAAGGTTGATGTAGGCACTGCAGGTGCGCAGCGAAAACTTTACCTTGTGTGACGCTGGAGCCAGCACCAGTGGCGTTACAGAACGCAGCGCGGCTATATAAGGAAAGTAGCTGCAACCAAAAGACAGTCACCATTTGACAATCACCGAGGAATACTCGGCCGAAAGTTCCTGTATTTTAATATTTTCGCTGGTGTGGGCAGGTATACACGTCCTCCTATGCCATTCCCCAAATGTATCGTAAGTATATACTCGCGCCGCTTGGATTTTCCTCCGAGGCTGTGGATGTGTGAATGCGTCCTGATCTGTCGATCTCTCACTGATTCGGACGAATGTCTTCCATATTTCGGTGAATAAAAAGTTTCGAATATTTACCGGATAACATATGTGGCTCTCTGTGTCATTTACAGAAAACCTTGTTTTTATTGTTTATGTGATATGATCAACTTTTGCGACCGTCCTTCAGATATAAATCCCAATAACTCGAGAAAGAAGTCAGATATCGTCCTGCTCTCAATGTTAAATAAAATTTTGACACCTTACGTACATTTCATTCGCTGCAATGTATGAGCTGAAATCAACCACATGCAAAGTTTACGCACTGCCTTTCTAAATCCGCCAACTCTAAAATTTCGTGCAGTGTTTTACTTAACTTTGTGCAGCACAGTATAACGAAAATAAAATCAGTGCTTTATCAAGCGAAGATATCAGCTGTAGTATGTGCAGAAATCAAAATATGCACCTTACAGATTTCTTCAAAATGGATAATAAATGTTTCATAGCAGCTGGAGAATCCGGGTTGAAAGAACTGGGCGCGCCATGTCCGACCGTACATCACATATAAAAATCAATAACGAATTGCGAGATCGTTGTACTCTCAGTTTTAAATAAAATTTCGATTTCTCACCTAAAGTCAGCAATACGCACAGTTTACGAATGCGTTTTTATATCTGCTAAATCTTTAAAATTTCGTGCTGTCTTTTACTTAATTTCATGCAGCGTAGTAAGAAATTTAGTTTTTTATGGAGTGAAGATCTCAGACTATAATAAGTACAAAAATCAAATTTCTTCGCGTTATAGTTTTGGAAAAGTTGGATGATAAGTATTTCATATCTGCTGGAACGTCGTCTCTCAGGACAGGCATCAGCAATCAGTACAGCCATAAGAAAGGCAACCTCAGCACGGAACGCAAAGGGCTGGTATATAGCATCGAAAGGGTTCAACCACGCTGCTGAAGCTCGAGAGAATTTTATCAGTGCATGTCGTAGCGGTAAGATGCATACATGTACCATGAAACTGTAATTAATTCACCGTCGAGTAAAATTCCGGTTTTGAAAGAAATGAACAACTTGCATGTTGTGTCAGTTGAAGTAATGTATGCCTCCAAACGGCATACCTGAGCATTCACGCGATGCGTTTCAGTAAAACACTCGGTGTCGACTTCACCTTTGGCCGAAGTGACCACAGCGGTGGGGGCGGCGGCGGTGGCGTTCCGTGCGGCCTAATGCGGCCTGGTTGGGACGGGTCCGGCGCGGCGTTTGTTGAGCGCGCCGCTAAGAGGTATAACATACAGCATCGAAGCCCATAATCCGCACTGAGCCGGCCCTAAGCTGATTATAAATGGATACGGGGGAGAGAGGGGCAGGGCGATGAGGGGGGGGGGGGGCGCCCGCGGGCCGGCGCGTGGTCGGCGCGACGCCGCAAATCCCCGCCTCTGGCCGGCCTGCCTGCCCGCACTCGTGGGTTCCAGGATTCGCGGTCGGACGCGGTTCTCTGCGATGCGTAGTGTCACATGCTGCCATGTTCGTCGGCAGCCGAAATCTATCACGTGGATACACGGTGACGGCCGGCCCTCAGGATCTATAAATCGATGTGAGAGGACCACGTGTTCCGCAGAGAAGTAAGGGCAGTCATGAAGACTTAAATATCTCTTCGAAAAACTCAAGTCGGGATCATAACATATCTCTACATATTTGATATGGTAGTGGGGGGACGAAATGGGGTGGAAACTCCCCGTGGTAAATTTATTTGGCAGAGACATTGACAAGATTTTATTGAGAATTGTTTAACACACAGTTACAAAAACGATTAAAAGATCATTAGATAAACTTTTCATAATTACTAAAGATTATTCAAAAACAGGATTGAGAGACTTTGCTGCAGTCGCATATGTTCTCCTCTACTGTAGGTGGCGGGAGGGTCTGCACGAAGCCTTCATGAACGTTAGAAGAGACCTTCTTGAGGCAACTGGCTTCTGGCTCGCATGTGTAAGGTTTCGGGAACTGCGTCGGCAGTCGACTCTCTGTCAGCTCGCTTTGTAAGAAGAGTTCCTCATATAATCCACGTTACAAGAGTCCTGCTAGGGAAATCATATGGACATGTTGCAGTTGTGAGCGAATGGGGGAGGGGGAGGCTATAGTTCCGTCTTAGTTTGCTAAATGTACCCACTCACCTCGTAAATCCAATCGTCATTCGCTTCTTCCCTTGCGGTCTAGGAACAGCAGCTTGAGTATTGCTGTAATAAACGATAACTAACAAGGGGAACAAAGGAGTGCCAATTAGCAAAATTCTAGTTTTAGCACAGTATAATCCATTGATGTATTTTTTTAACACTTGCGCTACACAGGGCTGCACTGTTACACTCTTCACAAAATAACAAATATGTTGATTCACTGATACATACAGTAACACTACACCACAATACATCATCCAACACTGCAATCCAGATGCGGCGTTCGTGGCAATATAGGTAATCCAAGTTTCATTTACCGGCGCGGATGTGATGCTCGCGGGCATCTAATCGCGTTCTCGCGATTGTTCTGGTGGTTTTTGACTTTGCGAACCGCGGATTATGTCACAGCATCAAACACCATTATAAACACAAAATTTACTAGTTCTCTTAACCTGAGTCCTTAACATCTTCACACCACGCACACGGTTAAACACCACCACGTGACTCCTTTGCTAGTTCTGGCGCGAAAAAACAAAGACGCGACCATAGCGATATTATCATAATCGATATAAGCGCTCCTCGATACATACTTATACAGTGTGCTCTTCGCAGTAAAGCAGAGTTATGCCTCCTCTCGAACACCCTTCCACCATCCTTCATACTTACAAATCCAGTGTTGCCCGGATCTCCGCCTCTCCTAAACTCTGTACGGCCCTCCAAATCCTTGAAAGTCATGCACTCCGCCTCGCTTTCCGTACTGTCTCCCATAGTCCACTAGGATCCTCAAGCACCTCATCCCCTTCCCACCTCTCCTCCTTTTCTATGAACACACCCGCTTCCTCTACCCCAACAGCCTTCTCGGTCTCCCTAACCCTTTGGTGTTCTCTTTTCTCTCCACTCCCCACTTCTGCCTCGCCATTACCGACGTGTCCCATCCTCTCTCCATCTTCACATCCTCCACCTCCTCTCCCAAAGGAACTTCGAATGTCTCCCCATCCCAGATGATGTGCTTCGCCTCGACATTTATCCTTCATTCTAACTCTGACCCTCCTTTTCCCCTCCCCTCCTCCATTGGGCACCCTCTCCTCCCTCTCCCCCTCTGCTGTTTCCTCTATCCTCTCCCCCCCCTTCCCTTCTCACTCATCCTTTCCCAGTCCTTGCGCTCCCTGTCCATCTCCTGCCCTTCGGTGTGCTGCCGACTCCACCCATTCCTGCCCCTCCTCCATCCACCCACATCTGCCTTTTCTGTCACCCCACATCTATCACTTTGACTCTCTGTAGCGTCGTTGGGTGACATTTTCACATTTGGGTTCCTGCTCAAAATATTATGGACTCACTCCGCTTTACAAGTCCTAGAAGGTTCTAACACAAATTTCCGAACACAATGTATACAAACACTGTAAGGCAGGATTGTGGAGAAGGCGACTTACTGTATTTGGAGGATAATACTGTTATAAAATTTATAGACAAAATGCATCCATAATAACAAACAGTTTAACAAACACGCAAGCAGATTAGAGAAAAATACAAGGACTGATCAGCTGAAGACTCCGATTTAAATGGAAGGTACTGTTATTCAATTACCGCTATGCAAGGAATGATATTCTAAGGGAAATATACAAGCAAGGCATTTAGGCTGAAAAGTGACATTAAAGTTCGCGCAATGTCAAGTTTCAGCGAAATTAATGTTACATACCTTAGTAAATTAGTAAAATTAGCCGGCCGCGGTGGCCGTGCGGTTCTAGGCGCTTCAGTCCGGAACCGGGTGACTGCTACGGTCGCAGGTTCGAATCCTGCCTCGGGCATGAATGTGTGTGATGTGCTTAGGTTAGTTAGGTTTAAGTAGTTCTAAGTTCTAGGGGACTGATGACCTAAGATGTTAAGTCCCATAGTGCTCAGAGCTATCTGAACCTTTTTTTTGGTAAAATTAAATTTATTTCAACTGAAAGGACATTTAAAAACAATTCAACGTAGACTACTTGCACTTATTTGTGACAATTCAAAATTTGCAGTCAACTAGCTGTGTCCCAGCCAATAGCTTTTTATGAGCTTCTCCGTTATGGCAACATCAGATTCACTGCGGTTGAATGGCCGACCTGTAAAACCCTCAGAACAACAGCAGTTATATACCAGACAACAATGACCGGGTCTACAACAAACAAGTGATTAAGCGCAGACCTAGAATATACACTATTAAACTCTATATAATTAAGACACCAAATCGCGGAAGTACATACAAGGTCAACATTAGTAAAACCGAAAAAACTACAGCGACGGATCCCGACAAGAAATGGAGGAAAAAGGGCCCTATGAAAATGTGTCCGGAGATGCATCGGCGCCACGGTAGTTGGCACTGACGAACGGATGTTCCTCTGACCACGTACCCTGTGTTACATGCGTGTTGCAAGCTGTGTGACTAAGTAAGTAACAGGATTGTACGGCCAAGCAGATGGAAACAGCCGAGAGGCAGCATGGCTACACCAAAACAAGTACCGTCACAGACACCTACCCCGTCACACAACATTTCAATCCCTTTTTGAACGTTTTTGTGATGATCAATCCTTTCAGACAGACGAATGTGCAGAGAGTCGGCTGACTATGCATAAACCAGATTTATAGGACCGATGCTACAGGATACTGAGATACTGCGACGAACCTTAATGGAAGATCCAAGAACGTGGTCCGATAGCAAGGTGGAAGCTAAAGTCCGATTATGTGCATCCTGCATGACAAGCTCTACTATAACTATCACCTGCAATGTGTTCAATGTTTGTCAGCAGTGGATTTCCCTGAACGGCATAATTATGGGATTTCTGTCGTCAGTCCCTTTACCGACGATGAAACCTGTACCAGAACTGGCATCATCAGTCTGCGTAATCGTCATCTGCTGGCTACAGACAAAAGTCGGGGAACTGTTGACCCGTATTATCCGCATCGCTTCAGCATCAGTGTGTGGGCAGGGATACTTGGCGACCACACGCTTGGGCCGGTTATTATTAAACAACGCCTCGATGGGGGAACGTACCTGGACTGCCTGCGGGATACTCTGCGTGGGCTGCTTGAGCATGTACCGACGGAAATGAGACCGGTTTTGTGATTTCTTCATGACGGAGTACCACCCCATTCCGCACTACGGATTGCCGACATTTCAGCATCTACCCCGGACGTTGGATAGGACGCGAAGGCCCTCTAAAATGGTCTACGAGATCACCGCATTTAATCCCCTGGATTTTCACCTCTGCGCGCATTTAAAATCCTTATGTATACTGGACCAGTTACTGAGGTGCACGTCCTTCAACACAATGTTCACGTCTCCCGTCACACAATTAGGAGAGAGGTCTGGAAGTGCGAAAGAGTGCGGCAGTCCATGATGCGACGTATGAACGCATGCATTGCTCTCCATGTAGGCTACCCTAAACGTCTGTCGTGACGTGAATGCGATACACCTCTGTATAGTGTTCCGAAAATACACTAATGGCCATTAAAATTGCTACGCCACGAAGATGACGTGGTACAGACACTAATTTTAACCGACAGGAAGAAGATGCTGGGATATGCAAATGATTAGCTTTTCAGAGCATTCACACAAGGCTGGCGCCACTGGCGACACCTACAACGTGCTGACATGAGGAAAGTTTCCAACCGATTTCTCATACCCGAACAGCAATTGACCAGCGTTGCCTGGTGAAACGTTGTTGTGATGCCTCGTGTAAGGAGTAAAAACGTGTACCATCACGTTTCCAACTTTGATAAAGGTCGGATTGTAGCCTATCGCGATTGCGGTTTATCGTATCGCGACATTGCTGCTCGCGTTGGTCGAGATCCAATGACTGTTAGCAGAATATGGAATCGTTGGGTTCCCGGGGGTAATACGGAACTCCGTGCTGGATCCCAACGGCCTCGTATCACAAGCAGTCGAGATGACAGGCATCTTATCCTCATGGCTGTAACGCATCGTGCAGCCATGTCTCGATCCCTGAGTCAACAGATGGGGACGTTTGCAAGACAACAACCATCTGCACGAACAGTTCGATGACGTTTGCAGCAGCATGGACTATCAGCTCGGAGACCATGGTTGCGGTTACCCTTGACGCTGCATCACAGACAGGAGCGCCTGCGGTGGTGTACTCAACGACGAACCTGAGTGCACAAATGGCAAAACGTCATTTTTTCTGATGAATCCAGGTTCTGTTTACAGCATCATGATGGTCGCATGCGTGTTTGGCGACATCGCTGTGAACACACATTGGAAGCGTGTATTCGTCATCGCCATACTGGCGTATCACCCGGTGCGATAGTATGGGTTGCCATTGGTCACACGTCTCGGTCACCTCTTGTTCACACTGACGTCGATTCGAACAGTGGACGTTACATTTCAGATGTGTTACGACCCGTGGCTCTACCCTTATTCGATCCTTGCGAAACCCTACATTTCAGCAGGATAATACATGACCGCATGTTGCAGGTCCTGTACGGGCCTTTCTGCATACTGAAAATGTTCGACTGCTGCCCTGGCCAGCATATTCTCGAGATCTCTCACCAATTGAAAAGTTGAAAGTAAATCATTTATTATTCCGATGACGGCCACTACAAAAGTCTGACATGCTGAACGTCACAAATCATCCTCGTTAACCAGCTTCAACAAAACAGGCAGTATAAAGGTTCACAAATTGGTCACCATGTAATATTTTCTCGGTGGCAAACAGTCCACCTTTATACCGAAGTTGAGCAACATACGTAAGTACAGGGTGTTTCCATTTTTGAGAGACAGTTCCGCAAAATCAGTGCCGCGTGATACTCAGTACCAACGTAGATACAAGTCCGCCGCGTGGTCTCACACACGATCACCGCCGAAGTCGACTCTCGGTGCTATGACCGGCCAGCAACCACGAAAGAAAGTATCTGCAATCACTGCTTTCGGGAACTTCCTCCTCCTCGGCGTTGGAGCCGCTGAAATCGGTTTCCCTGGACATGCCCTTTCTTGGCCTGGCAGGGATGTCATGGAGTTCTCTGGCCAAAAATGGGTGAGCGTAGTAACTATCGATATGCGCCTCTCACCGATCAGTTTTCTTCTTTAAATCCACCACGTTTCTCCGATAGAAACATGACCTGGTGGAGGCTTTGGTTTTAGAAAACTGCGTTTTCTCCGTTCAGCAAACTGACGTAGTAGACACGCATACTATGGCTATATCATCAGAGATAATTGGAATAAGACATTGGTTGGCATGTAATGGGGACGGGAGATGAGGGAAAATTGGACAGCTCAGAGAAGTGCTACCATGTCTGACTACGTTCTGCGGTCAGGGAGCCGGTACATTGTGGAGAAAAATCAGTGGCTTCGACGGACTACCACAGTGCTTTGCCTTGACACTGTCATGTCTTCACGTCCTTAACGGTTTGCCTCTTACAAAAATAATCTGCTTACACTACACCATGGCATTCCCCAAACCACACTCAGCCTCTTCCTACCCGATGATGGATGGTAGTGGCGATAATGAATTCAGATGACTCCACTGCTTGCTTTACTTCTTTTCTATGGGTCATAGTAATATGACTAGCACCATCTCAAGGTAATAAGAACGCTAAAGAACTCTCAATTGCTCTGACAAAGTTTCAGTATTTCCGCTGCTGTCTTGCGTCGGCTGTGAATGGGTATGTACAGCTGTACAGCTGTGAACCGCCCCCCCCCCCCCAGTAGGTAGTAATCTTTGTTATGTTCAAAATGTCGCACAAGATGCTGAATACTGACCCATTAGAGATTTTCTTTATTTCGACTATCGCACATGGATCTCCACTGCTTGAGTGACTCCCAGTCTTTCAGAGCGAATAGTCTCCTACTTTGTTCATCGTAATTTAGATTTATTTGAGCACACTGTAGGCTTCTATGAAACCTAAACAATGGTGCTGAGGGTTTGCGTGGAGTGTGTTAAGGGCTGGGCGTTATTCAGGCGTCGGCCTATTTTATAAAAGCATTTCTCACACTAACACGACGGCATGAAAAGAATATTACGCAGTTAATAACTGATCATCAAAATTCTTCCCAGACCTAATAATTATACAAAATAGGTATAACACAATAATAAAGGAAATAAGTGTACCCTAAGCAATATAATACATAAAGCGTGTTGACAAACACGTTTCACTGTAGGATTGTAAGCTCTGCCAGAATTTGGAAGTAGTATGAAACAAGAGTCATCTTACCAAATGACTTTCACGCATTGATAGAGAGTCGAAATTTTATGGCTTCGGCAGACGTTTTCCTGTTATGAATATTTGCAGCAATGATGAAAGGTTTTAGAAATCCAACTCTACCTCCAGTTCTCCGGTTACGGTGCTCCCTTTCTGTTGTTTTGCTGCTGAGGGTTTCGACTCGAGTTCTGCAGTGACTTTTGCAGCTTCGTAAAATCTTCTCGTTTTTCAAGCCGCATCAGTTCGAACACATTTCTCAAGCTTTCGATGACTAGATCAGCCATCGTCATCGGGAGAAAAACTACAGATTGCTGGGGTGTTTTTTTCTTTCTTTATGGTAGGCTAGGATACAGTGTCACCGGTTTCTCACGGCCTTGCTGCTTTGGTGTAAGGGTACACTTTTGCTATCCTACAATGACATAATTGGAGTGCATGTTTAAGTTGTGGCTGTGGGACTTGAAGCTCCGTCCACCCTCCCACGGTGTAAGTTTAAGGTAGCAGGCAATGGGGAACACAACTATATGGAGACTGATATTAGTGGTCGCATTATGGGCCTCATATATCGAGTGGTCGTAACAAAACTGACACTTTGTTTGGGGCCGTAATAGGGCTATCATTGGCCATAGTTCGAATCTGATTCCCCATGGATGATAAAGGGAATAGGGTGGCAGTGGCAGGGCTGGGGAGTCATGGTGCCGACGTGCTGTTAGCCAGTGACAGTGCCACACACGGCATCTACGCCTTGCCTTCTCTCCAATGGACGCCTTTAGAGTCACCATGATAGTTTCTTCGTGGAAGGTAACAGCCCTGGTGTGGGGAGGGGCATACAGGCTCCACTGAAGCACTTTATTCTGCAGGCGCTGGAGGGTCTGCATCCGGGAGGCACTAATTGCGGCCCATGCGGAGGAGCCATAGGTGAGGGAATGGTGGACAACCGTCCGGTACAGTCGGAGCTTGGTATCTAAGTTCAGTCCCTGCTGTTGAAGAGTGGATACAACGCTTTTATCAGCTTCTGTCCTTTTTGGGTGACACATTCTGTATGGCGATGGCCTAGGTATTTGGTATGCGGACACAATGCAGCATACACGCCTGCAATAGTGATGTGGCGGAGGATTGGGCGCCATTGGTGAAGTAGACGGCCATAGGTTTGACGACATTGAAGGCAATCCTGTTTGAACGATAAAAGGTGACCATCGCGTCCACCTGCTTCTGGAAATGAACGAGGGACTGGTGTGGGTTGCGGCCAGTGGCATAGAGCGCTGTATCAACACAGAGCCTTGAGGGGTACCAATCGACATGTGACGTAAGCTCGAGCGTTTCCCTTGCTGAGTAACAAAGCAGGTTCTGCCGTGGAGGAAATCGTGTACAATCTTGATATAGATGGCTGGTATGGTCTTCCATATGAGCATATTTTACACAAAATTGTCCTGCCAAATCTTGAGGTATGCGTTTTTCAGGTCCAGGAAAACCGCTGGCATCGACACGGTGGAGCTAAAGCCCTTGCTGACGTATTCTGTGATCCTAAGAACTTGGATTTCTGCCGACAGGTGATAAGTGAATCCGAACTGTTCCAGAGAGATTGTCCCAGCCGCTGCCAGAGGCTAGGAAGTGACGTGGAAGATCAAAGGTTCTGGGACTAGGACCATTGTCACGGTATTTAAAAGGATAATGAATCTGTTGTTAGTAGGTACTGTAGGATCCTTCGATGGCTTTGGGATGGCACTCAGTTTGGCCTTCTTCTACTGTGGAGGGATAGGGCTAATTGTGAGACAGCAGTTCAGGTTGCTGATAAATAAGATCAGTGGCTTGCGTGGGAATTGACAGAGGTGCTCGTTTCCTAAAAACATCGGCAAGAGTTTCTACCACACAGAGAGAATCGTAAGTTAAGCCATCCACTGTGCAGATGGGATGGTTGGTCTTTACTGCAGGGCGCAGTAGGGCTTGGACAGTAGACCATTCTGATTTATGTTGGAGGATAAAGGCGGACATCTTGTCCTCCCATTGCTCTGTTTTCCAGTCGGCGTGGCGGTAGCGGAGTTCATGTTGGAGACGTCTCATGCAATACTTATTCCGAGGGTCTTGGAACTGCTTTGACCACCTGTGATAGCTGTTCTTCTGGAATTTTAGTTCCTGCAATAGGGAAGGCAAGTCATCCACTGGGATTAAAGCCCATGGGACAATGGAAGTAGAGGCCTTCCTTGCCTTCTGGATTTTTGTGGTTAGGTAATCAACAGCACGAACCAGATAGGCAGCAGTTGTAAGATCGAGATTTGTCAAGTGGCGTTTTTGACGAACCTGGAAAATTTGTCCCAATCCATGATCGTCAAGATAAAATGGGTGTCTAATGCAGAGTGACATTAGTAAGGTGCAGGAACATGGGGTCATGGCCTGAAGCCTGTTCGTGGAGTGCTTCCAACGAAAATTATACCACAATGATCTTGAAAACGGCCATATGCAGAATGTCCGGCTTACAGTCAGCGCGAACTGGTATATGTGTGGGAAAGTGTGGACAACAAACAGTGCAAGAGAATCTTCCAATTCAAGGAGGAGTCTGCCCTTGCGATTAGCAATGCGACAATGCCAAATCAGATGCTTGGGTTTAGATGTGCCCCAACAATGCTTTTCTCAAATGATATCAATGTAAGGAAGTCCACTTTAAGAAGTGGTAGGGTAGGGCTCAAATACCAAGCAGCAAAAGTAATAGAACCAAGGCAGGCAGCAACAGTGATCGCCGTAACCACTATATGTCCTAGTGGTTGGAGAGCCTCGTGATTATGGATGAGTGTCTTATGTAGGTACACTATCGTGCCCCCAACCTCGGCGATGGAGTTGGTCAGTGCGATAGCAAACCATGTTATGGAGATGAATATCGGCTGCGAGTTTCTGGTGGGTTTCCGAAACAAGTAAAATGTCCACATGGAGGTTGTAGACGAAGGTGTTCAGTTCAGTCTTCATATGATTTAATGCCATTAACATTAAGAATACAGATAACTACATCCCGATGGTGCTGATGATTCTGTGGTAGCCGACCCGCCTTTATAACAGGATCTAGTTAACTCCATCGACAAGGGCTATGACCTTTGTGAGGCTGCCCTCCAGGCGAAGGATCTTTTGAGCTGTTTCACGAAAGCAGCGTGAACACAGAGATGACCCAGAGAATCTATCTCACGTAGTCCCACAAGAACGATTTGTCTCCACCACTGGGGGAATATCCCAGGTGGGATGCTCGACCTATGGCGGGCAGGGGTGTGAGGGATGACTAGTGGAAAAGGTGCCGCATTGGAGAGCTGTGCTTCAGCAGCTGGGCATGAGGAGGCTGCAGATGGTCTTTCTGTTTGGTGGGCATTAGTATTCGTCACAGGAGACGGATGAGCAAGAATAGACAGAGCTGCAGCGGTGAATGTGGTAGGAGGGGACGGAATCAGAAGGGGACCCTGTGTCACAAATGCGTCAGGTGATGGAGCTTCTGTGGTTTGATGATCATCAGGTCTACCTTTTAAGATGGGAAAATATTTGCTCTTCCTCGGTGGTGATGATGACTGATTCGCTTCTTTCTTGGAGGGGAAGACTTCGTAGCCTCCTGGTATATAGGGCAAACCTTGTAGGAAGCCAGATGGTGGGGGTCGTGTGTGTTGTCGAAACAGTGGGCGCATGTGGAATTTTCTGAAGCCGGGTGTTTGCCGTCCTCTGCTGGATGGGAGCTGGCATGCCTGACAAACCGAAAAAGCAGTGAGCACTAATTGCTGGTGTGTCGCAAACGTTGATACCTGGGGCGATGGAGGCGCCGTTGTTGCCTTCATAGGATTCAATACGCACCTTGGTGCACAGGAGATACCTGGTTTGGTAACTATGTTAGACGTCCTCTCCCCTAATAAGGGAGAAAACATGGGTGGTCATAGGGATTAACTTCCATGACGCAGGGTTCCTCTTGTTTATTGTTCGACTAAAGGGTCCAAGAACTTTAGACACAGTAATTCGTCCCTGACGTCTGTTTCTGCAACTTCGCAGGGATGGTCTTTGATGACAGTTTTTTTTCTTCTGCCACCAGAAGCCTGATGAATGTATTAGTCCATCACCCTCGTCTTCACGGAGTTGAGGACTTGGAGATTATCGCCCTTTGTTTCAAGCAGGTATTTGACATCGTCTTTCTGGTAAACTGCCGGCAGTTGGCCTGCAATAAGGCGTTGCAGTTCTGTGTTCAGTTTAATGTAGTTCGTGGGGTTGCAAACCACCATGGGAGGGATCTCTTTCTTTGGTGGGGGTGGCGATGGATTCTGAAAGGTGGAGCCGGGAGGGGGACCCATGTCCTGGTCCATGGACCCGACAGGTGAGGCTGCTCTTGGTGTGGAGGCATCTAAATCCGAACCACGGCTGCTTCGGAAGATAGTTTAGATTTTAACTACATTACACCTACACCTGTAGCTATCAGAATGAATTTTCTTGAACCTGTGTCAGATCAGCTGACATTAAAAAAACAGAATCTATGAAAATGGTGAATTAAATCTATTAGCATAATAAGATGTGAAGTCTTTGTAAGAAAAAATGATAGCCGGCCGGTGTGGCCGTGCGGTTCTAGGCGCTTCAGTTTCGAACCGCGTAACCGCTACGGTCGCAGATTCGAATCCTGCCTCGGGCATGGATGTGTGTGATGTCCTTAGGCTAGTTAAGTTTAAGTAGTTCTAGGTTCTAGGGGACTGATGACCACAGATGTTAAGTCCCATAGTGCTCAGAACCATTTGAACCCTTTTTGAAAAAATGATAATACCGAAGTTGAGAAAGCACTTGTGTCTCCTCTTAGAGGAATATGAAACACAGGCATTTTTTGCTGTTTAATTCTGCTGTTATCAATAGAATTTCTTCAATGGTTGTGATCTTTTCCTTGTATTCCAGATTTTAAATTTTCTGTATCAAACTAACGTTATTGACATATGAATAACAATATATTAAAAAAATATTTTCGAGTTTTATTTCGTAACTAGTCAGATTGAATAATATTAAAAGATTGTACTTGGGAGATACTAATCAAATATTCTTGCATTTCAGCTATGAAAGTAATCCAGTCTTCTAAAATATCTAATTTTTTAATTATAACAATTTTCGTTTTCATTTGTACTTTCATTAACAAAGCGTTTTGACGTCTTGGAGCGTCTTCTGATTATCTTAAAATATTCCTTCTTTAACATATTAAAAATTGTAAAACAGTTCTGTGCTAGACTGAAGAAATGGTTCTAAGCACTATGGTTCAAATGGCTCTAAGCACTATGGGACTTAACATCTAAGGTTATCAGTCCCCTAAACTTAGAACTACTTAAACCTAACTAGCCTAAGAACATCACACACATCCATGCCCGAGGCAGGAGTCGAACCTGCGACAGTAGCAGCCGCGTGGTTCCGGACTGAAGCGCCTAGAATCGCTCTACCACAGTGGCAGGCCTAGACTGAAAGACACATCGCTTCAATCTAGCGCAGAGCCGTTTTATTACTTTTATTATGTTTTAAAGGAAAATTTTAAGATAATCTAAAGATGACCCATGAAGGCGAAATGCGTTCTTAATAAAAGAATAAGCTGCAACAGACACCGTTTTTATTTCAAACGTTCTCCACGTGGCACAATATTGCCTAATGGAGTGGAAGAAATTTTACATATTAAATGGACAGCTGTCAAACATTTGAGGTACAATTAGTTTGTTGTGCCTCCTATCAGATTCAATTGTTAGGGAACAACAAGTTCTCACTCATCATGAATATGCTACACAGGGCGTAACGGGTAAAAGCGCAAATGATTTTGTATGTGTTACCTTAATATGTACACGTGTCAATGTGTTGGTTGTTTTTTCTCTGCCCCAAACAGTCTTCCCACTAAGACGCCACAGACTTTACGACCTGATGTTTTCCACACGGCCGAAATTGCGCCACTAACGAGGAGAACACGGCAAGTGCCAAAACCTGATTTCCTGGAAACTTCTCTCAGTGGGAGACTGAGAAACCGAAGGTCAAAGTTTTCGACGTAATTTAGTAGCCTTTCAGCACACAATAATCTCACCCGAAATGGTGGTACAGTGGCCAGCGTCGCGGCATCTCAATTTTGCGTGCCATGCTCGACACTCTATTATTGTTTTCATTTATTTATTTATTTTCATTTCACTTGTCCTATCCATAGAAGGTTACTACATGAATTTTATTGCCAATTTAAGGGATACAACGGCTTTAAATTAATTGTAGAATTGCAGCTGGGTTTCACCATAAGTGTCGTACATATGTTATGGAACGTATGTGTGTATGGTATTTTCTGGAGTTAAAGCATTTTTAAATTCTCATACTCTTAAATTTCATTCTAAAACCAATGTTTGTATTAATTCCTATATTTCATTCTCACGTTTACTCTTCAGGAAGGTTTGGTGTTTTCCTTGGAAGATGCTGATTGTACAAACAACCGAAACACAGAAATTCCGAACAACACGAGCAATTCATGATGATAGTTTTGCCACAGTGACGTTTCTTGTTATGAGTCTCGCTCGGTAAAGTAGCGCCGTTAACACTGCTGAAGATTTCATGCATTGGCAATAATTTAGATTCAGGCCATGCGTAACGGATCATTTTACCGGAAAAGGGAGTTTGCAGTTGTTTACGAATCGAGACATACTACCGCAATTGCACGGAAAACAGTTTCAAATAATTTTCTCATTTTTTTATTATTCATTCACCAGACGTACGATCAGTGGACGAATAACGACAACGGTATTTCATTATAAATTAGAAAACGATTTTTGTAGCAATCTTTTAGGGATAGGAGTAGATAAATAAAACAAAATAAAATAAAATAAGAAAGTAATTCGCTTTCAAATACAGGGCGCAAAAATGTGAAGCCGCGACACTAGCTCTTTTGCTAAATCTTTGGTTGAATTAGTTACTCACTTAAAGTCACATAAAGTACCTCGACAGCTTTGACTGACGTTTCCTTAGAAATGATCGAGTCTCTACGGATAAAATCAGACACGTGTTCACTTATTTTGATTCCTCTTGCACTGAGCGAAGTTTTTGGGAAATCGAGTTATGCCACTTGCCGTGTTCTCCTCTTAAGTGGACTACGCCTGTCAATATAGACGAACAGTTGTGCTTTCACATGTCCGCACTTCAACACCTCATCCGCTGCTCAAGGAAAAATAAATATTAATGGATTTCTCTTGCCACATTAGTTGAGGATACTAATCAACCTAAAAACATACTGCCATTAATAGCAATAATTATTAATTTTCAAGTGACATAAATGCTGAAGTAATATTGTTCAGTACACCGTCCTCATACTTCAACAAAAAATATTTGCTTTTATACCCGTTTCACATTGTATAAAATGTCAATAATAGAACCTTGCGTGCTCTTGGATTGATTTCTGTGCAGTCCCTTGAACATGACCTGCAAGGGTCCAACAACGTGCTCCGGTGCACGCCGAAGTCTGTTAGTGGCTATTATTCCGACACAACAGTCCGTATCGTCTCTTCGTGAAAATCCTTTCTCCAGTCAAAATGTTCGTTTCGTACATATATTAAGACTCAGTAATGCACTCATACATAAAAATCATGTAGCAAACTTTTTTAACAGTGTTAAAGCGGCATGCTTTTTCCTGTTTACAGACTTAGTATAATACGCAAATTTTAACGTCTGTGTTAATTTTAATTTGCATTGCTTTACACCAACGTCAAACAGCATAATAATGCTACCGTAAACTTGGTAAGGAAGTGATGTAATCCACGACTTCTTTGTTGTTATTTTTCGTTCCACGAAAGGAGCACAAAGAGAAAGTTTTAAAATACGGGTGATCTCGTAACTAAACTCCTCGAAATGGCTGTTATATGAACTACAACTTATGCGCGACATCTGGGAGGGGCGTTAAACAGCCGTAAAAGTCAGAGAAACAATGGCACTTGCATTTTATTGGCTTCGTAAATAACTCGGGGAGAACACTACTTAATTGCATTTATGTTGTACAGCGTGCAGCGAGCGCCGTTAAAGCGCTGCAGCTGTAAAACTGAGCCGCATACCTAGAGCGGCAGGAGCTGTTACGGCCGGCAGCCACCGCGCGACACGGCTAAACGCCGCTCACAGGCACTGCAGCTCTTCTCCAGCGGGTTTGTTGCTGACGACGTCTGGATCTCGTCTTGCTAGCGCCGGTTTGCTGTCCGCCTGTTGATAATAACGACGCTTGCTTTATTACGCAAGTTTTTCCGTGTCTGCATTTACATTTAAGCACCATCACTCACATCTTAAGTTTATAGCTCCTTTCCCTTTGCGATATCGTCCTTAGAACAATCCTAATCATGAAAATTGTTCTTGCTTTCATCCAGCTTCAGTGTTTATTTTAATCTAGTATTCCTGTGGTTTGTTATTGTGCTTTTCAGACCTTTAATTTATTTGGCGAAGCTCTGCTTGCTGTTCTCTACAGTGCAAACCTCTTCATCTCTGTATAACCACCGCAACCAGCAACCAGTTGATCCTATTTACTGTACTCAAGCCTGTACCCACCCCCGCTTCCTTTCATTATCACATGGACAAATCCATGATGCTACAGGATGTGTTCTATAGACCACACATAAAGGGAAAAGGCCAAAGAACTCCTTCATGCCGTTGCTGCAGAAGACGTTGGAGGATGTTGTTCACAAATAGTAAAAAAAAAAAAAGTTCCAATGTATATGAAATCTTATGGGACTTAACTGCTAAGGTCATCAGTCCCTAAGCTTACACAATACTTAACCTAAATTATCCGAAGGACGAACACACACAACCATGCACGAGGGAGGACTCGAACCTCCGCTGGGACCAGCCGCACAGTCCATGACTGCAGCGCCCAGACCGCTCGGCTAATCCCGCACGGCTGTTACGTGACAATCAGTTTAGCTTTACGAAAGGTGCAGGCAATGGACAGGTAGTTATGACGTTGTGGTTGATAATGGAATCAAGAATGAAAAAATAAAGACACTATAACAGGACTCGTCGAACTCGAAAAAACATTCGACAGTATAACATGGTGCAATATCTTCTAAATTCTAAGAATCAACAATCTAATAAGTATAGAACAGGCACTGAGACTAAATCCTAGAGAGACGTATGTAATGAGAAGCAGAGGAAGCGCAAAGAGCGAGGAACTTAACATTAGAATTGGGGAGCACGGAGTAGGTAAGGTTAAGAAATTCTGCTGTCTGAGAAGCAAAATAACACATGATGCACGGAGCAAGAAGGGTATAAAAAGGAATCTAGTATTGCAGAAATGCCTTTTCTGCACAAGAGAAGTCTACTAGTATCAAACATAGGCTTTAATTTGCGGAAACAATTGCTGAGAATGTATGTTTAGAGCAGAGTATTGTATGGTAGTGAAATATGGACTGCGAGAAAATAAGAAGAGAACTACTAGTCACTCAAACTCCTAGTGGGATGGGACAATGTAAGTGTAATATATAAGAAACTATCTGGCTCGATTTCGGTAATGAAACCAACCTTTACCTAGGTTTCAGCCCAAGTAATTGAGCCTTCTTCAGAAGATATACCTGAATCTACACTCCTGGAAATGGAAAAAAGAACACATTGACACCGGTGTGTCAGACCCACCATACTTGCTCCGGACACTGCGAGAGGGCTGTACAAGCAATGATCACACGCACGGCACAGCGGACACACCAGGAACCGCGGTGTTGGCCGTCGAATGGCGCTAGCTGCGCAGCATTTGTGCACCGCCGCCGTCAGTGTCAGCCAGTTTGCCGTGGCATACGGAGCTCCATCGCAGTCTTTAACACTGGTAGCATGCCGCGACAGCGTGGACGTGAACCGTATCTGCAGTTGACGGACTTTGAGCGAGGGCGTATAGTGGGCATGCGGGAGGCCGGGTGGACGTACCGCCGAATTGCTCAACACGTGGGGCGTGAGGTCTCCACAGTACATCGATGTTGTCGCCAGTGGTCGGCGGAAGGTGCACGTGCCCGTCGACCTGGGACCGGACCGCAGCGACGCACGGATGCACGCCAAGACCGTAGGATCCTACGCAGTGCCGTAGGGGACCGCACCGCCACTTCCCAGCAAATTAGGGACACTGTTGCTCCTGGGGTATCGGCGAGGACCATTCGCAACCGTCTCCATGAAGCTGGGCTACGGTCCTGCACACCGTTAGGCCGTCTTCCGCTCACGCCCCAACATCGTGCAGCCCGCCTCCAGTGGTGTCGCGACAGGCGTGAATGGAGGGACGAATGGAGACGTGTCGTCTTCAGCGATGAGAGTCGCTTCTGCCTTGGTGCCAATGATGGTCGTATGCGTGTTTGGCGCCGTGCAGGTGAGCGCCACAATCAGGACTGCATACGACCGAGGCACACAGGGCCAACACCCGGCATCATGGTGTAGGGAGCGATCTCCTACACTGGCCGTACACCACTGGTGATCGTCGAGGGGACACTGAATAGTGCACGGTACATCCAAACCGTCATCGAACCCATCGTTCTACCATTCCTAGACCGGCAAGGGAACTTGCTGTTCCAACAGGACAATGCACGTCCGCATGTATCCCGTGCCACCCAACGTGCTCTAGAAGGTGTAAGTCAACTACCCTGGCCAGCAAGATCTCCGGATCTGTCCCCCATTGAGCATGTTTGGGACTGGATGAAGCGTCGTCTCACGCGGTCTGCACGTCCAGCACGAACGCTGGTCCAACTGAGGCGCCAGGTGGAAATGGCATGGCAAGCCGTTCCACAGGACTACATCCAGCATCTCTACGATCGTCTCCATGGGAGAATAGCAGCCTGCATTGCTGCGAAAGGTGGATATACACTGTACTAGTGCCGACATTGTGCATGCTCTGTTGCCTATGTGCCTGTGGTTCTGTCAGTGTGATCATGTGATGTATCTGATCCCAGGAATGTGTCAATAAAGTTTCCCCTTCCTGGGACAATGAATTCACGGTGTTCTTATTTCAATTTCCAGGAGTGTATAATTTGTGTAAGAGGACATGGTCTAGAAATAAAATTAAAACAGCCTGAACAGGCGTAGCCACATTATAAAAATGCGGTACATAAGTACTAAGTCAACACCAAGACTTGACTTAAGCTCTGGCGTGCGCCTCGTCTCCATGGACGTCGTGCGGTGGGCCTCGGGAGCTCACGTGAAACTAAGTAGACCTAGATGCCGCGCTGCAAATCAACGTGGCGAGAAACACTGCGCATGTCTCACTGATACAATGACCGTCAAAGAAAAAAAATCAACGCACTTATATCTTAAAACAAATAACTTATAGAAAGGTTGAACATCTTAGATATAATGCCTCTGCACCAGATTATGACTAAAATGTAACAAACTATGAATGGATTTATATAGGTTCGAACACAATAAGAATATATCGGCCCTTCCACAAGGAATGCTGCATAACGCACCCATCGTTATTAATGAAAGATGACATAGAACACAAAACAGCGAAACTGGATTATGTAAATGCCATAATGCAGTAATCTCGGTTAACCTGTACACAAATGGTCGAGTAGGTGATTTTATCCGTGGATGTAGATATATTTCTTATTAAACATCCTGGCACATTAAAACTGTGTGCTGGATCAAGACTCGAACACGGGACCTTTGCCTTTTGCGGGCAAGTGCTCTACCAACTGAGTTACCCAAGCACGACTAACGTGCAATATCCTTTCTTTCAGGAGTGTTAGTTCTGAAAGGTTCGCAGGGGAGCTTCTGTAAGGTTTGGAAGGTAGGTGACGAGGTACTGCCAGAAGTAAAGCTGTGAGGGTGGGGCGTGAGTCGTGCTTGGGTAGCTCAGTTGGTAGAGCACTTGCCCGCGAAAGGCAAAGGTCCCGTGTTCGAGTCTCGGTCCGGCACACAGTGTTAATCTGCCAGGAAGTTTCATATCAGCGCACACTCTGCTGCAGAGTGAAAATCTCGTTCTGGGTACTTCTTATAGCTGACACGCACTGAATGAAGAATATTTTCAAGCTTAATTTTTTATCTGATTACTAAAATAACGCCAGAGTTTAAGATAAGTCTTCGCGTTGACTTAGTACTTACGTACCGCATGTTTAAAATGTGACTATCCCTATTCAGGCTCTTTTAGTTTTATTCCTAGACCATGCCCTCTTACACAAATTATAGATTCAAGTATATCTTCTGAAGAAGGCTCAATTATTTGGGCTGAAACCTATGTAAAGGTTGGTTTCAGTACCGCAATGGAGGCTGATAGTTTCTTATGTATTAGATTATCACAATTGCTGACTGTGCTGCAATGTTGAATGTACAAAAATGTAAATGTACTAGCCGGATCAAGATCGATAACTTTTTTTTTATACGCACTTCAAGGCACGATCTTACCAACGGCTCCTCATTGCGCTGAATGTATTATTATAATGGTACTGCAATAAAATAATAAATGCATCGTAAATAATGAATCAAAGGTATCTCACCACTGTAATCAAACATAAGCTACCAGCTAATGAAAGTCTTTACTACCCAAAAGATCAAAACACACAACACAAACAAGTAAGCAAAAGTACATTGGTAGGGAATATACCCTTCACGTAAAAAGCATCACAAGCAATCGTTGGCAAAAAGCGTGGCAGAAATGGAAGTGAATCACCTTACTTCCTGTGGATGGAAATTTTGGATAACGTAGTGTGATTGTAAACAATATCCAAAAGTTGACTGACCGACAAAATAGCCTAGCAATAATCGTTTGCTCAACTCTAAACTCATGGAAAGAAGCTCTCCACAGATAGTGAACTGATATTCAACGTCCCTAATGACAAAGCTGCAAATATTCTTTCCCAAGACACAGCCGTTTTATCGAAATGGTGCTGTGGGAAACACCTGTTACTTATCTGCTTTCACAGAAACGCCATCTACCGTCAATCGCCTGTGTCTCTATCTAACTGTCCTTCCCGGAGCGCAGACACCGTGTCTCTGTTGGCAGTCCTCGGCGCGCAGCGCCCGTCTTCCATCTGTCTCCGCAAAAATCGGCCATGCGTCTCCATCAGGACTGCGCCAAAAAAGGTCTTCACCGAATCAGAATGAGTCTGTGTTTTTCAGCACCATCTGAATCATCTTACACCAACACGTACACTCCCTCGATCCTCTGTCAAACAGAGAGTCAGCCAATCAGACATTTTCCTTCGAAGACGAGGCAGCTCCACCGTTTATTCTGACGTCATCAATCGCGCAGCCAATCAAATCGAGTTTCACCATTTTTAGCATAAAACACATCTTGCTGGCGTGTGTGACGTAAAAAAGTACCTGGTGCTGCTCTGGTGTGGGAGTCACTGTTGTGCCCACGACACGGTGACGTCTGGTGGCGTCAGTCACACCATTTTCTCCCTGGTCAACGCCCCGAACTGGCTCAGTCTGCCGTGCAGGAGGTGAGCCTGTTGTGGAGCCTCCCTTCCGGCTTGGCCGATTCTCTGAACATTCACCTGTTCCTCTGCCTTCCCTGGCAGACCACCATTCATTAGTCAACTTATAGCAAGCCTCGACTCAGAGGAGACACCAATTACTCCTGGCCAGGAAATTAAGTCATGCATATACGCTGCTTTATGTGCACATTTAACCAGTGTCAACCCATTACTGAAAGGCATTGATATTACGCTTCCACGCAGGCATATTGTTTGATTAATAACTGCATAAAAATAGCGCAGTTGAGGACTGTCGGGAAGAACAGCCGCCGCGCCGAGTGGCCGCGTGGTTTGTGGCGCCATGTCACGGATTGCGCGGCCTCTCCCGACGGAGGTTCGTGTCCTCCCTCGGGCATGGGTGTGTATGTATATGTGTGTTTCTTAGCACAAGTTAGTTTAAGTTATGTGTAACTCCAGGGATCGATGACCTCAGCAGTGTGGTCCCTTTGGAATTCACACAAAGAACAGCCGCCTTTCAGCGTGATAGGCATCGTTTACATATAAACTGAGAAAAATTTTTGTTACCAGACATGGAATCATCATTCCCAAAGGCGCATACGCAATAGGAAAACGGAGTCCAACTAGCGACAGGCGGTGCATTCGGCCAAACGTTGGCGTCGTCTCATTGCCGTTCGGCCTCTCATCGTCCTAAAACCGTTGAGAAGGAGGTATCCGTCCACGTGAAACTGCAGTTGGCTTTGATAAGTTGTCGATGTTGCTCCCACTCCGTCATTATTATAAAAAAGCATTTTAATTAAAATTTCATACGAAAATACACTACTGGCCATTAAAATTGCTACACCAAGGAGAAATGCAGATGATAAACAGGTATTCATTGGACAAATATATTATACTAGAACTGAGATGTGAATATATTTTCACGCAATTTGGGTGCATAGATCCTGTGAAATCAGTACCCAGAACAACCACCTCAGGCCGTAATAACAGCCTTGATACGCCTGGGCATTGAGTCAAACAGAGCTTGGATGGCGTGGACAGGTACAGCTGCCCATGCAGCTTCAACACGATACCACAGTTCATCAAGAGTAGTGACTGGCGTATTGTGACGAGCCAGTTGCTCGGCCACCATTGACCAAACGTTTTCAATTGCTGGGAGATCTGGAGAATGTGCTGACCAGGGCAGCAGTCGAACATTTTCTATATCCACTAAATATGTGAAGAAACCGAAAAGTAAATGGTGGTCTTAAGGATGGATTCAGCTTATAGAATAGTCTAAATTTCGGTGAAATTAAAGGCTACGGTGTTGTCCAAAGACATTCAACTGCAAAACACAAAGGAGGGACAGATTAAATAGGGGGGATACATGAAGGTCTCTACAAGGGGGAGCTGCGTTGACGAGATAGAAGCAGACATGAGAGTCGGTATGGAAGACGTAGGAGCACAAGCTTTAGAGTCAAACAGAGCTTTGGAATATTGGCGACCAAATAACATGAAAGACACAGGAAATTCCTTCTTAATTACTCTGCATCTGCCAACTTCAAATGTTACAACACATTTGAAATAGTCAGATAATTAGATATAAGCTATAAGAAACCTCATATACAGTCTACACAGGAACAAAGAAGTAAAAGTATCAACGATAAACTAAGAGGTAAGTGTTAGGATTGAAGAGAGTGTAACACAGGGATACAGTCTTTTTACTCTTAAGTTCATCCTATACAAGAAGGAGCTGTGGTGGAGATGAAAGAATGATTGAGGAGCAGAATTAAAGTTCAGGAGAAAGGATAGAAAAGATAAGATTAACTGATGACATCGTTGGCATCATTCAAAGTGAGGATGAATTTGTAGAACAGTCAAGTGGAATGAACACTCTGATTGAACGCAGAACACAGATAGATAGTATACCAAAGAAAGGCGAAAGTAATGATCAGTATCAGAAATCAGATCAGCGATTAAGATAAGGATTCGGACAATAAAGGAGGGAAGGTAAATGAATTCTGCTACCTTGGAATCAGAGTAAACTATGTTGGACAAAGGAGGATATAAGAAGTACACTGTCAAAGAGAAATAGAACATTCCTCGCTAAAGAAGTCTGATAGTAACGTACGCCTTAATTTGAGGAAGAAATTTTTGAGAGTATAATATTTTCGAAACGCAGTATTATATGTAAATCAATCATGGACACTGGAAAACCTGTAAAAGAAGACAACTGAATCATTTAAGAAGTCTTGTTTGAGAATGCTGCAGTCATAAAATACGAAATAATACGCTCCGAAGGATGGAACATGTGGAAAACACTGACAAGATGAAGGGGGAGTATGAACATATGTGCCTAATTCCATGCACTTAGAAGGAGTGTAGACATCAAAATATTGTAGGAATACAGAGATCGTGATATATCAAAAAATTCCGCCCCGATAGCTGAGTGGTAAGCGTGACGGATTGCCGTCCTACGTATTCGGGTTCGATTCCCAGCTGGGTCGGGTATTTTCTCCGCTCAGGGACTGGATGTTGTGCTGTCTTCATCATCATTTTTCATCCCCATCCGTCGTGCAGGTTGCCCAAAGTGGCGTCGAATGTAATAAGACCTGCATCAAGGCGGCCGGACCTTCCCCGCAAGAGGCCTGCCGGCCAATGACGTCAAAAGCTTATTTCCATTTCCATATACCAAAAAAGAAAAAAAGTAATCGACGATGTTGGATATAAGATCTAATTTGAGATGACGACTTTGGCATAGGAGAATAAGGTGTGTTAGGCCGCATAAGACCAGTCAGAAGACTGATTATCTACAACGTAATTATGGGCATCTGCTGCACATGTTTAACTTCAGTATGCGGATATGCTGATGCAATTAATTATTGGACAGATGTTACAGTTTTTCGGGCGTGGTACTACTGTGCGAACCACGTGTACAAAATGCTAGTAACGACACATCAGTAACGACAAATTAAATAGGAGTTATAAAATATTCGAAGACCGGGCCGGACGTGGTGGCCGACCGGTTCTAGGCGTTTTAGTCCGAAACCGCGCTGCTACTACTGTCGCAGGTTCGAATCCTGCCTCGGGCATGGATGTGCTTTATGTCATTAGGTTAGTTAGGTTTAAGTAGTTCTAGGTTCTAGGGGACTGATGACCATAGAAGTTAAGTCCATAGTGCTCAGAGCCATTTGAACCGAAGACCGGGGAATGGAAGCCGAGTCCCCATATTTTGCAGGATTCCTGCTTCTCATTGAACCACTACAAGGCTATGACGTACGTGATTAGAAGCAGTAGTTCATCGCCCAAATCTCTTACATCCGTCGCCCACATCTCTTACAGAAATGATCATGACGTTCAGCGCAACTGGCTATCGTATTTGGAATTATTACGTATGATAACAGCGGTTGAAATGGCTCTGAGCACTATGGGAATTAACTTCTGAGGTCATCAGTCCCCTAGAACTTAGAACCATTTAAACCTAACTAACCTAAGGACATCACACACATCCATGCCCGAGGCAGGATTCGAACCTGTGACCGTAGCGGTCGCGCAGTTCCAGACTGTAGCGCCTAGAACCGCTCGGCCACTCCGGCAGGCATTATAACAGTGCTCGTGGTCGTAAATACAGTATAAAGGTTGTTTGTTCGTCAAAAATTCTACACTTACGTTGTAACGTTCTTCAAATTAGATCTTTAGATTACGTTGAATGAAAGTGCGCCTGTGGAATGGATACAAAACGAGTTATCCTGTAGTGTATAGTAACTGCAAGTGGTGAGCTTACTCTGTGTTATTGTTAGCAAAATCTTTATACGAACTAACTGGGCAATGCCACTCCCAATACCAATAAACGCACTCAGCGCCTTAGGCACTGAATCCTGCGGCCCTGTTCAAAACTAATAACTTTTGTTGTTGTACGCATTAGAAATAAATAAAATTGTCTCACCTCTAAAGCGCAACGGAGGATTACGAGATGTTCTGGTCTCTCATGAAAAAGAATAAAATATACTAGCTACAGGCTCAGCGGTGTGCAATGCTGGCCTAATATTTTGAAATGTTCATGAAATCCTTTTGGCAGGTAATGGAAACATTTACGAAAAATTCAATGTCTTTGTAAAACATATGACCTGGACAGGGAGACGGTACTGACTCGGTGAATTACTATACTGACCTATTCAATAGTGAAATTGTATTGGAAGTTACGTCTGACTTTCCAAAACATTTGACAGTTGAAATTACATTACTCATAATAATTACATCCGGTTTATTAACTGAGTCATAACAACGAGATTTATACAGCAAGAATTATCTAAACTCACTAAAAAGGCATAAATACAAAGCATGAAATTACTTCTACCTGTGTTAACAAATCTTAGATATATTACAAAAGTGTAATATCTAACTAGCCTTCACATCAAATCTATTTACGTACATTCTGGGGATACTCAACAATTGCAACTTATCAGCCAACTCGTTTACACTAATGCACCGGCAAAACGAAACTCATAAATATTCAAAATCTTCACCTTGTTAGTGAGAAGACTTCTGCTTCCACATTCATACCTCTAACAATACATGTACTCGTAATTTCTGCATTATAGTCTAACAACAGGTGGCTTCACAGAGCTCACCACAAAAACTGAATACTCCATCCTCTTTTGCTCACAGAGAGCTACCCATTGCTGAGCACCAAGTGCTCTCTCACTCCATCACTACAGTCTCAGACCAGAAGTAGTATCTTTGGTTCTTATGTAGTGCACAGTCAGCGATCCGCTTTATGAAGCCTATCAAACATGTTCATTACTTATAATAGTTTCAGTGTAGTTTGCATTATGATTTTTACTATATTCGGGTGCCACATGCAAGTGTACCCAGATAGATTCCTTTCAGCATACGCCCTATCAGAACATCAAGACGTTTGTGCCATGACATACGATTTACGTAATAAAAAAGATGTTCCCGAACTGAACGAGTGTATATTCCTTTTTTGATTTGCTGTAAATTTCGTAACATGCTTTCGATAGATTGAGGCCTTCATCACCTCTCGTAACCAATCCGCTAGGTAAACGTTGTTGGTATTTTTTAACTCCAACAAGAACTGAAGTTTATAGTTTTATTTCTTTACATTTTAAACAAATTTCATTTTCAGTATTTAACAAAGACATTTATACAAGTTATTCAATTTCTTCGATTATCATTTACGCAATGACGTCCATAGGCTGTTCATTCTTGACCTTTTCAGTCCGAAGGCCGCTTAGACACAGAGCCCCCTGCTAATTTATCCTCAACAAACCTCCTCACCTTTGCAGAACTACTGAAACTACGTCAATTTAAACCTACTTACTGAAATCATTTTTTTGTCTCTGCAAATTGAGGTGTATAATTACAGAAGTCAACATCTGACATTTTGACTCGAAAATGAGGTACGGCCGTTTCCTGTTTCTTTATCTTGAAATATGGCTTAAAAACACCACGAGTGTACCCTCCAAAACTCTTCTTTTCTTATACAAAATAAGCACTGAAATTCAGAGTCTCGTAAGAGAACATTCCAAAACTTAGCGTAACAGAATGCAGTTAGTTCCAAAGTCAGCCATTCGCATTTACATTGTGCACCGCGATAGGGTGTAACTATTCAGAATCCGACATCTTTCAACGTGACGTATGTTGATTTAAGACGCTTGATATTTATTTAACATGAGTTTGTAACCCTACATCTTAATTGCGCGATTGTCACTGGAGGGAACGTTAATAATGCAGCATAAGCCAGTGGCATATGATTATGATGAATTATAGCCATATCCGCACATGTTCATAATTTCTCAAAGTGACTTGGTATGTTATCCTGAGCTTATAAAATTTAATCGTATTTACAAGAGGTGCCACCAGTAGAGCCAGGAAGTGGAAGATAGATAGTCCGTGATACGACTAAACGGATAAAATACAGAAAACAAATAGAAGGGTAAGTGCCAGGTATATTGCATTATTGTATTTTTTTACTTTTTTTACCTGTTTATTTATGACTGCTATACAGCATTTTTGTTCATGTGCTGATTTTCTTTTTATTTAGTTCTGTAGGCACTCAGCGTAAAGCAGTCCTAGTCCTCCAATTTGTAGCCATAAATTAGAAGCTTTCCAATGCAGTCTCTTACCCCTACGTGATATAAAGAATTTACATAATGTGTTTTATAGTGTTCCTAAAAAGATGGTTCAAGATGCATTCACTCTGAAATACACAGCAGCTGATTATCCAAGAAGATAGGAAAAACACTACAGGTAACAATAAGAAAAAACTGTCTTAATTATTTTGTAAAAAAAAAAAGACCGTGAGTCATCCAGGGATAAAATCACTTGTTGTCCCTATGTACCGAAAACCTTCTTAGGAATCTTACAGTTCTCAAAGGATCGGGAAGGGATTGTGTGCGAGCGCCATCTAGCCATCTAGAAACTGGGGTACCACCAGTAGATTTTGTTGTTGTGGTCTTCAGTCTGACGACGTGCTATTCTGTGGCTCTCAAATCTCGTCTATCCTGTTCATTTATTTGCACCTTCTTCCTCTAGTAGTGAATATCCCTTGATGCCTCAAGGTGCCTGAAGTCATCCCAGGCTGTTTATTTAGTCAAGCTGTGCCATAAAGGTTTTTGTTCCCAATTCTACGCACTACCTCTTTATTAGCTATTCGATCTACTTATCAAATATTCACGTTTCTCCTATAGTAACACATTTCAAAAATTTCTAGTCTCTTTTTGTCCAAACTATTTATTGTCTATACATCGCTTCCATATAGGGCCACACTCAATACAAGTACATTCAGGAGGAACTTCCTAATAATAAACTGTATTAATATGTGTCTTTATGAAGTTGTGGTGGACACATTCAACTGTACATTTCCATTTTTTTACCGTAGAAAATGCAAAATCAGACTCTCTATACATAGTTTTAAAATTAACCATACGTCAGTGGAAGCAAGCCAAAATATTCCAGTTTTCACATTCACGTATGGCCACCAAAGAGTTAGATCCCCAACAAAAAACAAGAGCTACTGATAGTGTCTATACTAGATCATATTTATAATTACTGCATTAACATCAGACAGCCTGTGGCAGATGTATTACCAAGTAATAGCCAGGAAGACAGTTATTTTATGTTCACCGGAGGAATTATTCAAGGGAATGTAGAACCGTATTGCGATACATCAACTATTCGAGCGAGCGGGTTGTCTGGGGGGTGGGAAGGGGGGGGGGCGTTGTTTGTAGCCCACTTATGCAATTAACATAAAGTTATTCAGATGATGCCACATACAATGTATCTCTTACACGTTAATAAAGTCGTTTTCAAAATTTTAGACCACGGCAAACTTTAAAATGTTATTAAATCTTAGTCTTGCAACGAAATCAGTGAGGAGGATGCACCTAGTTCATCATTAATACCCTTCATATCTCTGCAGTCTTTCTCCACATTCATTCACATTTCATTTTGATGGCTACCAAAGCCGAAAATCTTGTTGTTGTTGTGGTCTTCAGTCCTGAGACTGGTTTAATGCAGCTCTGCATGCTACTCTATCCTGTGCAAGCCTCTTCATCTCCCAGTACCTACTGTAGCCTACATCCTTCTGAACCTGCTTTGTGTATTCATCTCTTGGTCTCCCTCTACGATTTTTACCCTCCATGCTGCACTCCAGTATTAAATTGCTGATCCCTTGATGCCTAAGAATATGTCCTACCAAGCGATCCCTTCTTCTAGTCAAGTTGTGCCACAAACTCCTCTTCTCCCCAATCCTACTCAATACCTCCTCATTAGTTATTTGATCTACCCATCTAATCTTCAGCATTCTTCTGTAGCACCACATTTCGAAAGCTTCTATTCTCTTCTTGTCCAAACCATTTATCGTCCATGTTTCACTTCCATACATGGCTACACTCCATACAAATACTTTCAGAAACGAGTTCCTGACACTTAAATCAATAATCGATGTTAACAAATTTCTCTTCTTCAGAAACACTTTCCTAGCCATTGCCAGTCTACATTTTATATCCTTTCTACTTCGACCAGCATCAGTTATTTTGCTCCCCAAATAGCAAAACTCCTTAACTACTTTAAGTGTCTCATTTCCTAATCTAATTCCCACAGCATCACCCGACTTAATTCGACTACATTCCATTATCCTCGTTTTGCTTTTGTTAATGTTCATCTTATACCCTCCTTTCAAGACACTGTCCATTCCGTGCAACTGCTCTTCCAAATCCTTTGCAGTCTCTGACAGGATTACAATGTCATCGGCGAACCTCAAAGTTTTTATTTCTTCTCCATGGATTTTAATACCTAGTCCGAACTTGTCTTTCGTTTTCTTTACTGCTAGCTCAATATACAGATTGAATAGCATCGGGGAGAGGCGAAACCCCTGTCTCACTCCCTTCCCAACCACTGCAAAATCTTATCTCAAATATTAAGATGTTTCCAGAGGTAAGAAACTCGTGCGCATGCTCATGCTTCAGCAAGCTCCAAAACTCATGCAGTGATGAGTTAATGAACTTAGATTTCAGTGTTGAATCTGAGGAAATATCAATAAAGTGCTCTTGTCTTTAGTGATAAGTTTTAATGGAAGTTCTGTACTAAAAGGATCTTTGATCCAGTTGTACTGATTAACATAAAGTGGAAGGTAGCTGAGAATGTTGAATCCTGAGGATAAGGTACCTACGAACATGCGATGTTTTTTGGTCAGTGCTTCAATCTAGTAATTGATTTTAGAGTTACTTGAAGGTATAAACACTGTAGACCGCAATAAGAAGTTTCCACGATTTTCTACAATTTTTGTTGTAGTCAGCCATGAACATATGTTTTGCGAAACATTTGTAAATATTTCGCGTTCTACACATTTAAATGCTGTATGATACATTATAGTTAACTAGAATATACTGTTAACTCTTGTGGTGCAGAATTTTATGGTGAGCAAAACGCTATACATCTTAGGAGTGTTTATATAACATCACGACAGTTAAACCATTCTTTGTCAGTCTTGCACTGTCTGGTAGCCTGAAACAGAGGAAGGTCCTTTACTATGGGACATGGGATAACTGCAATTGAATGGGTTCTTTAACGTCTTAACTACTTCACCTGTTTTGAAAGTGGGAAGTTATCTCTGTTTCAAATAGCTTCTGTTCGTAATTAATTTAATCTTTAATTAGTTTTAGTTAATCTGCGTTCAGTTATAATTATTGGTGTTCAGTAGAGTAATAACGTAACAAGAGACTATTAGATACAGTACTGACCAGGTTTTCTCGATCGCAACGCTTTTAATTCGAATGGTTTGGGCAGGAGTAATGAAACACCGTGAGAAATGCACACGTGAACATAAATGCAGATGTTAAGGTAGCCTGGAGGTTTCGCTGCTGAACTTGGCCACGAATGGCACCTGTGTAGTGTCCTCAATACGTTTTAAGTATCATTCGCGGTCAGAAGAGTGTTATGCGTAGATGTCAGAGCGTTACGTCGGAGCTAAGTGAATTCGAGCCTGGACAAATTTATGGTGCACGTATTGTGGGTGCTTCTATAAAAATGTGAGGAAACAATTTTTTCCACATGTTTTGTAGACGTAGTTTGCCCAAATTTTTGGTGCACGTATTGTGGGTGCTTCTATAAAAAAACGTGAGGAAACAATTTTTTCCGTATATTTTGTAGACGCAGTTTGGAAATAAAAAACTTGGTTGAGTAGAAGTGAAATCTCGTAATAATTCTGAATCAAAATCAACAAGCTTTATTCGCAGAATGAATTTTTGTAATCCAGAACAATCGCTTAGATTACAAAGTTTTAATTCTCATGTAAGAAGATTTATTAGGGGATAAGTCCTGTTTTGTGTATTTTATTGTTCATTTGCGGTACTCCGCCCTCTGTGCCGTTCCGAGAGAGATGAAGATATAATTGGAGTCTTTACGGACAATGTAGTCAAAGACGGCAAAGAGTCTTCTGTGGCACCCACGGTGTCAAGCAATGCCAATGACCACAAGTTTCTACCAACGGTGTATATATGTATGTATTGAAAAAAACGCTTGTTATTCGTTACCCAGAACGTCTCCTGTAACAAGATACTTATCATCTAATATGTATTGTATTTAAGACTGCAATATAAGCCTTAAAAGATCGGAGTTGGCAAATCCTGGTTTTTAACAAAAATTAAGTTATTCTCCAGACAAGAAAATTATTTAACGAGTCGGGATTCGCAGACTACTACTACCTGAAAATCACAACGAGGTAACTTACAATATAGAGGAATCCTCGCACAAAGGAGCAGAGGTGTTTCGTGTTTCAAGAGGCACCGTGCAGAAGACTTATGCCGCTTACAGGGAAAGTGAAAATAATCATTCAGTAAATCATAATGTGACAAAGTATGAGCGCTAGCTGAAATTCCAAACCCACTTATCAGCGATGCAGCTGAATTTCCAAACCCACTTATCATTGATGCAAGTGCCCCTAACAGGAAAACATGTTGCCGACGCCATAAAACCTGGAGTAAGGAGCATTGAAGGAAAGTCATTTGGTGGGATGAATCTTTTTTCACACTCCAGAATGAGATTTTCACTCTTCAACGGAGTGTGTGTTGATATGAAACTTCCTGGCAGACTAAAACTGTGTGCCGGGCCGAGACTCGAACTCGGGACCTATGCATTCCACGGGCAAGTGCTCCACCAACTGAACTACCCAAGCACGACTAACGCCCCGTCCTCACAGCTTCACTTCTGCCAGAACATCGTCTACTACCTTCCAAACTTAACAGAAGCTCTCCTGCGAACCTTGCAGAACTAACACTCCTGAAAGAAAGGATATTGCGGAGATGTGGCTTAGCCACAGCCTGGGGGAGGTTTCCAGAATGAGATTTTCACTCTGCAGCGGTGTGTGCGCTGATATGAAACTTCCTGGCAGACTAAATCTGTGTGCCGGATCGAGACTCGAACTCGGGACTTTTGCCAAGGTTCGCAGGAGAGCTTCTGTTAAGTTTGGAAGGTAGGAGACGAGGAACTGGCAGAAGTGAAGCTGTGAGGACGGGGCGTCAGTCGTTCTTGGGTAGCTCAGCTGGTAGAGCACTTGCCCGCGAAAGGCAAAGGTCCCGAGTTCGAGTCTCGATCCGGCACACAGTTTTAGTCTGCCAGGAATTTTCTTGTTTCACACTGATTCCAGCTTCTGCCCGTGTTAACGACCCAAGTAAGAAACATGAATGGGGTTCTGTCATGATTTGGGCAGAGATATTATGGCAGTCAATGAGCCCCACGGCTACTCGACATGGTCGCCCAACTGTCGAAGAACAGACAGTTTTGGCCTATTATATCCAATCCTTGGTACGATGTTTGTTCCCCTAAGATGATGCTGCGTTCCCAGACGAGAGGCCCCTGCCTACACAGCTCGCGTCGTCTAGTACTGGTTTTGTGGCCACGAAGATGAATTATCGCTTCACCCCTGTCCACCACAGTCGTCAGTGTTCATTACTGTTGAGCCTTTGGGGTTTACTTTGGAGAGACAGGTGTGTGATCGCTATCCACCTCCGTTATCGTTACCTGAACTTGCTACTATTTTACAGGAACAATGGTGTAAGATTCCCTTGAAAACCCTATTTATCAGTTCAAAGAAGACTGGAAGCTATTGTTTATACCAACGAGTGTCCTACACCGTTTAAGCCATGGTAATGTGGTCGTTTCATATTTTTATTCAACCCCAGGGCATGGCAATTCTGATCCTCGAAACATATTTACACATTTGGAAAACTGCTTAATTTTACGAATTAATTTTCGTTATTTAAGGAAAATATTGCATTACGTAAGAAATGAATACCGTCATTTAAAAATGGAATAAGAATGCACATTAAACATGAGCACATTTGTTTGAAACATCTCGACTAAAGCGATCGGCTGATCGAAAAATCTCGTAAAGGACATTGTAACCTCCCCCTCACTTATCGATCTTAATGACAGTGAAAAATTAACGTGTGCCTAATGGAAATTTGGGAAATGCAATCGTCATCGAAGTTAATCTGTCGGTAAAGAGGGAGGAAGGGTTACATCAAAACGAAAGGTAAAATGCAAATGAAATTGGTGGAAATTAATTTTAAAAAGGGTAAAGTTAATAAAGAAAGTAAATGTGCGATCGTTACGTTAACAATTAACTGGCGTTAATTAGATATTTGAGAATTGGGGAAAATTACGGTAGCCAGTACTATGGACTGCTACTATAATAACTGAAAAAGAAAGGTTAATCCACATATAATTAGCACTAAAAGCGTGGCAACTGAAGGTTGACACGCATTGTGTGAAAACTGAATGTTTGTCAAAACTAATAAATTTCGCTACACTCTGACTTAATTTAGCAAAAGAATTAATAAAACCAGAAAATTGAAAGTTAATTTAGTGACTGAAATTAACAGTGAAGTTTGTTTCTGAAGCACTACGAAATAAAATAAAATAAGCTTAGTCTTGGGCTACATCAACAATCACCTCAAAAGCAACTTGAACCTATTCAATTTAGATATAAGAGATTTAACTTTGAACTTGAATTAAATGATTTTGAACAATTGTTGTTGTTGTTGTGGTCTTCAGTCCTGAGACTGGTTTGATGCAGCTCTCCATGCTACTCTATCCTGTGCAAGCTTTTTCATCTCCCAGTACCTACTGCAACCTACATCCTTCTGAATCTGCTTAGTGTATTCATCTCTTGGTCTCCCTCTACGATTTTTACCCTCCACGCTGCCCTCCAATACTAAATTGGTGATCCCTTGATGCCTCAGAACATGTCCTACCAACCGATCCCTTCTTATGGTCAAGTTGTGCCACAAACTTCTCTTCTCCCCAATCCTATTCAATACTTCCTCATTAGTTATGTGATCTACCCATCTAATCTTCAGCATTCTTCTGTAGCACCACATTTCGAAAGCTTCTATTCTCTTCTTGTCCAAACTATTTATCGTCCATGTTTCACTTCCATACATGGCTACACTCCATACAAATACTTTCAGAAATGACTTCCTGACACTTAAATCAATACTGGATGTTAACAAATTTCTCTTCTTCAGAAACGCTTTCCTTGCCATTACCAGTCTACATTTTATATCCTCTCTACTTCGACCATCATCAGTTATTTTGCTCCCCAAATAGCAAAACTCCTTTACTACTTTAAGTGCCTCATTTCCTAATCTAATTCCCTCAGCATCACCCGACTTAACTAGACTACATTCCATTATCCTTGTTTTGCTTTTGTTGATGTTCATCTTATATCCTCCTTTCAAGACACTGTCCATTCCATTCAACTGCTCTTCCAAGTCCTTTGCTGTCTCTGACAGAATTACAACGTCATCGGCGAACCTCAAAGTTTTTATCTCTTCTCCATGGATTTTAATACCTACTCCGAATTTTTCTTTTGTTTCCTTTACTGCTTGCTCAATATACAGATTGAACAACATCGGGGAGAGGCTACAACCCTGTCTTACTCCCTTCCCAAGCACTGCTTCCCTTTCATGTCCCTCGACTCTTATAACTGCCATCTGGTTTCTGTACAAATTGTAAATAGCCTTTCGCTCCCTGTATTTTACCCCTGCCACCTTTAGAATTTGAAAGAGAGTATTCCAGTCAACATTGTCAAAAGCTTTCTCTAAGTCTACAAATGCTAGAAACGTAGGTTTGCCTTTCCTTAATCTTTCTTCTAAGATAAGTCATAAGGTCAGTATTGCCTCATGTGTTCCAGTGTTTCTACGGAATCCAAACTGATCTTCCCCGAGGTTGGCTTCTACTAGTTTTTCCATTCGTCTGTAAAGAATTAGTGTTAGTATTTTGCAGCTGTGACTTATTAAGCTGATAGTTCGGTAATTTTCACATCTGTCAACACCTGCTTTCTTTGGGATTGGAATTATTATATTCTTCTTGAAGTCTGAGGGTATTTCGCCTGTTTCATACATCGTGCTCACCAGATGGTAGAGTTTTGTCAGGACTGGCTCTCCCACGGCCGTCAGTAGTTCCAATGGAATATTGTCTACTCCGGGGGCCTTATTTTGACTCAGGTCTTTCAGTGCTCTGTCAAACTCTTCACGCAGTATCATATCTCCCATTTCATCTTCATCTACATCCTCTTCCATTTCCATAATATTGTCCTCAAGTACATCGCCCTTGTATAGACCCTCTATATACTCCTTCCACCTTTCTGCTTTCCCTTCTTTGCTTAGAACTGGGTTTCCATCTGAGCTCTTGATATTCATACAAGTCGTTCTCTTATCTCCAAAGGTCTCTTTAATTTTCCTGTAGGCGGTATCTATCTTACCCCTAGTGAGATAGGCCTCTACATCCTTACATTTGTCCTCTAGCCATCCCTGCTTAGCCATTTTGCACTTCCTGTCGATCTCATTTTTGAGACGTTTGTATTCCTTTTTGCCTGTTTCACTTACTGCATTTTTATATTTTCTCCTTTCATCAATTAAATTCAATATTTCTTCTGTTACCCAAGGATTTCTACTAGCCGTCATCTTTTTACCTACTTGATCCTCTGCTGTCTTCACTACTTCATCCCTCAAAGCTACCCATTCTTCTTCTACTGTATTTATTTCCCCCATTCCTGTCAATTGCTCCCTTATGCTCTCCCTGAATCTCTGTACAACCTCTGGTTCTTTTAGTTTATCCAAGTCCCATCTCCTTAAATTCCCACCTTTTTGCAGTTTCTTCAGTTTTAATCTACAGGTCATAACCAATAGATTGTGGTCAGAGTCCACATCTGCCCCTGGAAATGTCTTACAATTTAAAACCTGGTTCCTAAATCTCTGTCTTACCATTATATAATCTATCTGATACCTTTTAGTATCTCCAGGGTTCTTCCATGTATACAACCTTCTTTCATGATTCTTAAACCAAGTGTTAGTTATGATTATGTTGTGTTCTGTGCAAAATTCTACCAGGCGGCTTCCTCTTTCATTTCTGTCCCCCAATCCATATTCACCCACTATGTTTCCTTCTCTCCCTTTTCCTACACTCGAATTCCAGTCACCCATGACTAATAAATTTTCGTCTCCCTTCACAATCTGAATAATTTCTTTTATTTCATCATACATTTCTTCAATTTCTTCGTCATCTGCAGAGCTAGTTGGCATATAAACTTGTAATACTGTAGTAGTTGTGGGCTTCGTATCTATCTTGGCCACAATAATGCGTTCACTATGCTGTTTGCAGTTGCTTACCCGCATTCCTACTTTCCTATTCATTATTAAACCTACTCCTGCATTACCCCTATTGGACTTTGTCTTTATAACCCTGTAGTCAGCTGACCAGAAGTCTTGTTCCTCCTGCCACCGAACTTCACTAATTCCCACTATATCTAACTTCAACCTATCCATTTCCCTTTTTAAATTTTCTAACCTACCTGCCCGATTAAGGGATCTGACATTCCACGCTCCGAGCCGTAGAACGCCAGTTTTCTTTCTCCTGATAACGACATCCTCTTGAGTAGTCCCCGCCCGGAGATCCGAATGGGGGACTATTTTACCTCCGGAATATTTTACCCAAGAGGACGCCATCGTCATGTAATCATACAGTAAAGCTGCATGCCCTCGGGAAAAATTACGGCTGTAGTTTCCCCTTGCTTTCAGCCGCTCGCAGTACCAGCACAGGAAGGCCATTTTGGTTATTGTTACAAGGCCAGATCAGTCAATCATCCAGACTGTTGCCCTTGCAACTACTGAAAAGGCTGCTGCCCCTCTTCAGGAACCACACGTTTGTCTGGCCTCTCAACAGATACCCCTCCGTTGTGGTTGCACCTACGGTACGGCTATCTGTATCGCTGAGGCACGCAAGCCTCCCCACCAACGGCAAGGTCCATGGTTCATGGGGGGGTTTGAACAATTAACAATAGTAAAATTTAGTACGTACCAAGCTGAGCTGCAGTCTCAGGTAAGCTTAAATTTGGTACCAAAACTCGCACTCTTAATTTGTGCTTGTGTAATCTAAATATAGTTCTGTTTGTTTATTGTAACCAGCTATGTATACTTTAACTGAACTTTGAAATTAAAACAGTGAAATGGAATGATATTACTTTAATGCTGGAGTTTGAATTTTAACGACACTCGGGTTCATTTCGGAAAAGGAAGGGATCGTGCTTGGTAATGCAATTGGGACAATGAGCAACAAATGTTCATGCTACGTTGCTGTATTTTAATGATGCAAATGGAACAGTTTGAAAATCTGAGGTCTGCCACACAGCTCTAAAACTTTACGTGCTTTCAGTCTTCTTTGTTGGTTGATTGAAGGTTTGAAGTCGTCGATCGAGGAGGTGGCGACAATCACTTATTGTCGGCCGTCGTTGTTGCAGAAGTGGATGTTGGCGCGCCTTCTTCTCGACATGGTCACCAGGCGAAACGGGCACTTGATGTGTACACCGTGCAAGAAACTATCATAGCAAGTCGAGCGCAACTCACGGGAGCGTCACTCAACACACCTGCTTCACCGCTCTACTCCAGCCAGTCTCTGCTCTGCCCGCGTTCCACGCTTAAAAATAGAAATAACATTTATAAGACAAACCAATTATACATCGACATAATTGCATATATATATAACAATTACAATATATAAAGACACAGAAATGTCATATCTTCAGGTAACGAAATAAGGGAAAAATTTGTAGTACAATAGATGGAAATTGGAGGATATGCATTTCCGGCCTTACAACATGACTCATGCCTTTCGATGCCAGTGCGTCTCTGAGGATAAAACTGTGTTCAAGTAGCAAGAGCAGCCTCTTTAAGGATCAGAGTTAGCAGTCCGGCGTAAGAGATAGCCATACTAAGACCTCCATCTCTATACACGCTACACAAATTTCCAATTAGTGCTGTTTGCTTTCATAAAGGAGTGAAGTATTTAAAAAGGTCTGTTGATTTTGTTCGAAGAGTTATTTTTCTGCTTAAAAGAAGATTTTCAAGAAATTTTCTTTCATTTACAAACCGCACATAACAAATTTGATGGGCATAGTTTTGGTTGTCTTTAGTTTAACCCAACGGAATAGCGAAATCGTCAAAACCTTCGAGTTTTTCGAAAGCCTGATCATTAATGTCATCAGAGTTCGCTGCTAATAGTGTTGTGTAACGAAGGATCACTTGCCAGTTGCTTGGTAGATGACTTACATGTCGTAAGAGATACCGCGCCCAGAACAGCTGGTAATATAGGATCTTTCGCTGTAATTTGACGTTTCTTACTCTTTTATACACGTAAGCAACTTAGTATAATGAAAGATGAACCTTTATAGGAATCGTAGCTTGTTTGGTGAGTTTTTATTGGTTCTGTCATTTCTTCTAACTTATGGTAAAAGTATTCCTGTGGTTTGTTTATTAACTACTATAATTTGTATCCAAATGCCGTTTCACTTTTTTAGGTAGAATGCTTTCGGTAGCTAAGATTCTAAAGGAAACGGCTCGTTGTGGTTGTTCTTCATTTCCAGCAGTGCCACATGTAAAACCGAAACTGTATTTGGCTATTCATGTCTTCAGAGCTGCACGATATCACGTTTGGTTCATGTATTTCATAATGTGTTCATGCTCCCAGAGGAACATATATCACAGAAGACAAACTATAATTAAAAATGATATGCGTTCGACAATGCTACCATTCAGAACGCCTTAATAGTGAAAGAAAAATTACTTGTCTGTTCTCTAGATATCATTATCAGCGCACACGTTCTTCTCGTACTCAGAAAGCAAATAAATGAAATAATTAGTTTTATATAACTACCGTGTTGCACCTTGGGAGAAGCGACACACAGTTTGAAAACCCCTGTGTTAGGTTTCACTTCTTAAAGAAGGCTTTTCTTGTTATTGCCTTCTTCGTTTAATATACTTCTGCTTCGCCCACCGTTAGTTATTTTGACCCCTACACAGCAAAATTCTTCTAACGTCTTATTTCTTAATCTAACTGTCAACTTCACCAGAATTAAGTTGACTACACACCAGTTTTCTTCTTATACATTTATTGATATTCATCTCATAACTTCTTTTCAGACACAATACCTTCTGTTCAACTGATCTCCCTGATTTTAGCGTTTCTGGCAGAATTACAGTATCATCGACAGATTATAATACTCATGTGGGTATTGTGTCCGTTCTTTTCAATCTCAACATTATTTGTCTGATGAAATTGTGCTTAATTCTCCAAACTCTCCGATTAAGCAATCAACACTTCGTGACGCTGACTAGAATATAGTGGCTACTACCTGATGCGGAAAAGGTTGATAGAGTAGAAAACTGACGGAGGCTTTCATTGGAACTGACATTGTTGTAAAAATCTGCGTATAAATTTATTCATCAACGTAACTATATCCACGCGATTACTCTGCAGTTCACATTTAAATGCTCAGTAGGCTATCGAAATCGTAGAAACTGGATACCACACATGGATGCAAATCCGGAGCTGCTTAATTTTGTGAACACAACCTGACACTTTCAATTGATATGTGACGTATGACGTAATGTATCTGCTTAGCTACAAACGAGAATACCTGACTGTGGTTTATTTTTTATAATGATTCGCTCCAATCAAGGGAATGTCCTGTTTTTGTAGTGTTCCCTTTATTAGAGATTTGATGGATCTCTCCACGCTACTCTATTTTGTGCACGCCAGTTCAGCTCTAAATAACTGCAACCTTCATCAGTTTGAATCTGCTTACTGTGCTCGTCCCTTTGGCTCTCTCTACAATTTTTACACTCCACACTTATCTTCGTTACCAAACTGACTACTGCTAGATGCCGGAGGACGTGTCCTGTCATTCGAAACCTTCTTTTACTCAGACTAAGTCGTCAATTTCAGATCCCCGATTCGATTGGATGTTGTAGTGGGACGAAATTGAGCGTCACCCATCCACCAAAGTCAGCCCAGTTTGCAGGTGACTATAAGTTTAATTTAGTTTTGTTTATGTGTTTTCTTATTATTTGTAATAGATGTGAATTATTTAAAAGTTTTGTATTTTTTTTATGTGTTTCATGTACGGAGAGGGCGGCGCAACGAACGGGGACAGCATCTTCGTTGCCGCGACCAGAGAGGAAATTGCTGGCCACTATACGTCACGGGTCGACAGCCAAGGAGCAACAGAAGATCCTGGAACCGAGTTGTTGCGTCGTGCTTCTAAAAAATTAAAAATGAATTTTTATACTCTTTTTGTACAACAATGACGTCATATAGAGCTTAATCTTATTGAAAAGTCAGTCACTAACTCTCAACGCTCAAGTTCACATCTGTATGTGTAGGAAGCTAATAAAATAGTGTATGCTACTAAAGTTGAAATACGTGTCTTGAAGATTTATTTATGAAGAATTATGTGAACGGATTAATAATATATTTGACAAGATTAATGATTCTGACGGCGTTCACCGAAACTTTGAATCTCAAAAGTTTATTTAATGTGTGATTCTGATATCGATTAGATCAAGATAACGTGTGTCAATATAATTTCTGAGGAGAAACAAACGAAATTTAAAATCGAAAAAGTTTACAAAAAACCAATTGGCCCAAGTGATGTAATTCTTTGCATACGACTCAACTGATGTTTTACAGTTTCGTTCAAGAACCATTCTATGACAATTTAAAAAGAATATGAATCATTTTGAAGTGGGTTGTAACTGACGTAGGTGACGAAGTCTGCACATGGTCATACATATATCAAACGAAAAACATACGTCGTTAACACTACACCGTGGCGACCTTAGAAACAGGACTTGTGTGCAACTAAGGCACACAGGTACGAAACAAAACATCAAGAGTCCTTCGGAAGTCAACGCGAGTTTTCGTGGAGCCTTCACCAGCCAGCGGCGACTTCGCGGGAGTGGACATCTGACGGAGCGCAGCCAAGCAGTACGGTCACGCAGTTGTTCCACGAGAAGGCGCATCTGTTGGGCAGCAGCTGAACGCTGCAAAACCCGACAACCTTTTTTCTCCCTATACTAATAGGCCCAGTACGTCAGCTGCGGGGTGTTCCTCCGGCTGGTATTAGAGGTGTTGCTGAGGGCTTCGCCTGTCTACGGCGGTGCCGGGCGTGGTTGCAGCCAGTGACGTTTCCGGTGTTCGACTCAGCGTCCTGCCGGTTGCGGAAGCGGGGTCGCAGCATCTCAGCGGCTGCATCGACAGCTGTTTCTTCTGCAGCCCATAGCAGCACACTGATCATCGAGAACTACAAATTACAATGTTAAGTGTCCGGTGAGTTTGTTTCAAGTTGGAAGTGGAGTGTTGCACATAGGGAGTGTGCTTTTATAGGATTGTTGATTACAAGTCTGCGTGTGTAAATAGTTAATATCTTACAATAATGTCGGGAAGTGAAATGTCAGACGAAGAGCAACCTATGTCCGATAGGAGCATGAGATCCCTTTTTAGGGCGATCGCTAAATTAAAACAATCTAACGGGGATTTTCTAGCTGAATTAAAACAGTCTAACGAAGAATGTGTGGCTAGATTAAAACGATCTAACGAATAATCTACTGCTAGATTAAAAGAGGAACTAAAACAGGAACTAAAACAGTCTAACGAAGAATCTACTGCTAGATTAAAACAGTCTAACGAAGAATCTATGGCTAGATTAAAACAGTCTAACGAGGAATCTACTGCTAGATTGAAAGAGGAACTAAAACAGGAGTTAAAACAGTCTAACGAGGAATCTACTGCTAGACTTAAAGGGGAGCTAACAAAATCTACGGACGGGTTACAGGAATATCTTAATGAAACCAGTCGAGAATTAAGTGATAAAATAGAGTCTTCTAAAGTTGAAATGCAGGAAAAATTAGCAGGACTTAGTAATAAGATTGCTGATAATTGTAAAAGGTTAGAAGAACATAGCCAGGAATCGCGCGAGGATAAAGCTCGCATGCGAAACGATATTACTGACTTAACCGAGAGACTAGATAGTGTCAATATCTTAGTTGTAAATGAAATACAGAAAAATAACGATATGTTACGAGATGAATTTTCTATGCAAACGGAAACTGTTCGTAGAGAATTATTGGAATCTATTAAAGAGGTCTCTACCAAACCTGTAGAGATTTCTTCAATAGATAATGTAGAATTAGAGACATTAACTCATCAAGTAGAAAAGGACCATACCGAAATCGAAAACATGAAATTTTTAATTACTGAAATATGCAGTAACCTTGAGACTGCCAAAGATAATAACATTGACGAAGGTACAGAGCGTTCACATCGTGAACACAGTGAAGAATCGATATTAGCTAATCTCGTATCCAATACAGAAATGCGAATACAGGAAATTACTAAACGGTTATCGGAATTAGATAATAATGAAAACATTTCAGACAGCAGAGGTAATAACATAATCAGAGACAACAGTCGCATCGAATTTGCTAGCTCGGATGACAACAATATGAATAAAGCAATCACGGCAAGCCAATCCGATGCAACTCCGTCTCTGCAATCTAAACAAAATCTGACTATTCCTCTCGCAGAATGTCTGGATGACATAACGACAAATTCAAATGTAGCAAGTCGATTTCCTGTATTCAAACCAGGAGGCGAACTTCACCCTATAATCTTTATAAAAGCTTTTGAAACATCATTATCTCCTAAATGGAGTAATGAAAAACGCATTCAATTTGTAATAGGACATTTAGAAGCAGAAGCTGCGGAATGGGCAGTACTGCATAGAACTGAATTTAGGGACTGGGATGATTTTGTTAAGCAGTTTAAACAAAATTATTGGTCAAGAGGAAAACAACAACACTTAACTTTAGAGTTGTTAGACCCTCCTCCATATTCTAAACGGTGGGGAGGTTATAGGAATTACTTCAAGTGGAATTTAAACCGTGCTAAATTAATTGAAGAACCAATGATTGAAAGTCATCTAATGCTAGTCCTAATTATTGGATTACCGTATTATGTAAAGGAAAGAAAAATGTTATTCTACGAATTATACAAAACCTCAATAATGGGGACGAAACAGTTAACACCCGGAGTGTGTGGTTATATTTTAACGACTTGTTGTATTGGAAAGCACAGAGGGAACACCAGAGATGGAAAATCTGCATTCCGAAAACTGTTGTGGACGAGTTAATTACTTATATTCATGAAGGTTACGGGCATTTTGGAATTCATAAATGTATTAAACATCTAATGAAGTATTATTATTTCAAAAATATGTCCCGTATTGTGAGAAGTATTATTAGGGCTTGTGAAACCTGTCAAAAGGTTAAAGTTAATAACAAATCTAAGCGTTATAAATTATATGCTGTAATTCCTCGAGGGTTGTGGGATCTACTGTCATTAGATTTTTTCGGCCCTCTGCCTCGTAGGAGGATTAACTTATGTGTTTGTTGTAATGAAATGTTGGTCCAAACATGTGAAGCTATATACTTTGAAACGAGCGAATACAGCAAGCGTTATACGCTGCCTCACCCGAAATTACTTTGTTAACTGGAGCATTCCTAGACGACTTGTGTCTGACAACGGTAGTGCCTTTATTAGTCAAATATTTCAAGATATGATAAAACAATATGGAATCAAACATATCTTGATTTCGAAATATCACCCTCAAAGTAATTTAGTAGAAAGAGTCATGAAAGCATTAGGACGATTATGTAGAACTTATTGTGCACATAAACATACTAGGTGGGCCAAACTAATGCCTGAATTCGAAAAGATATTAAATGAATTGCCTCACCTAACGACGGGATTATCACCTATAGAAGTTTTAGGCAAACGAATTATAGGTGAGCCTTTACTAGCTGCTCTACCTTGGCCACCAGTAAATGAGATCCAACAATGCATTCCAGACGAAAAAGTTTGCGAACAGATTGTAAAGAATGCCGATTGGAAAATTAAAAGTTATAATCAACAGGCTATAGAACCCTCATTTCAGGTAGGAGATCTTGTGTTAGTACGATCTCATCCCAAAAGTTCTAAGATCGGTAAGGAATGTAGAAAATACTTCTTTATCTTTGAAGGTCCATATGTTGTACATAAGATTGTACATCCCAAAGCGTTACTTCTTATGGAACCTTCACCAGGTGTAATTAAAGGATTATATAGTGTTGATCAAATGAAACCCTTCATTCCTAAATAAGTTAATATTTAGTATATGTTACACACGGAAGAGCGTCCATAGTTTATTCATGTGAAGTTTTTCGTGATAGTTACGTATTATTTTAAAGAATGAAACAGAAAGCTTAAACAAGTGTTCTACAATAATCTACTGGTACTTCAAAAAGAGAAAGATAACCAAAAGGGGGATTTATATGGAAGAAATTTTGCTCTTAGGTCAAAAGGAATTTTGCATATTTTAAATTTACTCGGATAGTAGGAACCAAAGGGGATGGTTAATAGTTTTAGGGACCTGGGCGTCCAGAGCTATATGGCTCACGAGAACATAGCAGAGTGCCTTTAATAGAGGTTTGTAATAGTGTTAATATAGAACACACCAAACGGGGCTCTCTCGCTTGTTTCTCCTAAATAAATTGCCATTACCCAACAAGGTGTCCGAAGGTAAAGAAAGCCGTGCCGAGATTCTAAAGAAAGTTTTGCTTGATTTCTTATTGACCTCAGGCATAAATAAGGCATTAGGGAAAAGAATGACGTAAAGTAAATAGTACTGTTAGTATTGTGAGTAACTTATTTATAATATGCATTTTTGGAAAGAATAACTCTAGTAAATAAATGAAACTGAAACTAATGTATCACAATTTGAACGCTCTGTCCTAATGTAACAACGTTAAAGAACGTACTATATTAGTATTTATTAGCAACAATTAACTGAAGAGGAGCAATCTCCCTATATTCGGATACGAAATACCATAATAGCACGATTAAGAGGAAATGACAAATAGTCACAACAATATCGTATTAAAAGGATTAAATCTATCTAAGAGCAAGGACTCTAGGTTACGTAAAATGTGAGGAAAATGTATTAACAGTTAAATATTGTATATTGCAAAGTTTTAATTTCGGTTAAAACCTGACAAACTGAGCTTGTGGGTGGGGTATGTAGTGGGACGAAATTAAGCGTCACCCATCCACCAAAGTCAGCCCAGTTTGCAGGTGACTATAAGTTTAATTTAGTTTTGTTTATGTGTTTTCTTATTATTTGTAATAGATGTGAATTATTTAAAAGTTTTGTATTTTTTTTATGTGTTTCATGTACGGAGAGGGCGGCGCAACGAACGGGGACAGCATCTTCGTTGCTGCGACCAGAGAGGAAATTGCTGGCCGCTATACGTCGCGGGTCGACAGCCAAGGAGCAACAGAAGATCCTGGAACCGAGTTGTTGCGTCGTGCTTCTAAAAAATTAAAAATGAATTTTTATACTCTTTTTGTACAACAATGACGTCATATAGAGCTTAATCTTATTGAAAAGTCAGTCACTAACTCTCAACGCTCAAGTTCACATCTGTATGTGTAGGAAGCTAATAAAATAGTGTATGCTACTAAAGTTGAAACACGTGTCTTGAAGATTTATTTATGAAGAATTATGTGAACGGATTAATAATATATTTGACAAGATTAGTGATTCTTACGGCGTTCACCGAAACTTTGAATCTCAAAAGTTTATTTAATGTGTGATTCTGATATCGATTAGATCAAGATAACGTGTGTCAATATAATTTCTGAGGAGAAACAAACGAAATTTAAAATCGAAAAAGTTTACAAAAAACCAATTGGCCCAAGTGATGTAATTCTTATCATACGACTCAACTGATGTTTTACAGTTTCGTTCAAGAACCATTCTATGACAATTTAAAAAGAATATGAATCATTTTGAATTGGGTTGTAACTGACGTAGGTGACGAAGCCTGCACATGGTCATATATCAAACGAAAAACTTACGTCGTTTACACTACAATGTATCCGAATTAGTTATTCGATATACCGATCTACGCTTCGGCATTCTTGTGTCACATCTAAAAAGCCGGATGGGAGAAGAAATTAAGCACTATCATGAATCAAATTCATCAAACAATACGCAATGGTAATGCAAGGTCCGACCAATCGTACGACGACACGGCTTAGTTTTCATCATTTTCTTTGCAATCACTATGAAATTCTTAAGAAGTGCTTTGTAAATTCTCGTATGATAATGTCTTGGGAGGGAGTTTGCGGTTGGTATGATGATTAACAAAGAGATTCCTTGGGTAAACATTAAATTTATAACACAAAGTACCTTACTTTGGCATAAAAAAGACAAGAAACACTTGTACTTTAGTCTATCCTCTCAGAATTTAATTTGACCTAATTGGCTTGGTACACATCTCAGCAGTGTAATCTCTCTCTATAAGCAATCAGGGAAAATGAGTAGACGTGAAGAATATGTGCCGGAGCTTGACCGTTGCGGAAAGAACATTATGACAGTTCTTGCAAAGAAATGGGACGGACAAACAGGCGAACTATAAATCAAGGAGAAATCACAACAGGACCGTTAAAAGAACAAAGTGACATCCCGTTCACAAATTTACCTAACTTTAGCGCAAATTCATATATGATTCCCATGTGGTTTGAAACCGAAGTTATTACCGTTAACGTGAACACGAATATTTTTTAGTTAACTTCACTATACCAACGAATTATCCACTCTCCACGTGGTCTCAAAATCGTGCACAAAGCAACAGGATTCTGTCTCCCAAAAAAATTACCCACTCGGAAGTAATCATTTCAGACACGCATTAAAGATCAGAGGGAAAATCACTAGAGACAAAAAGGATCAAGATAACAGCGAAAGGCGCATCTTAGCACAGGCGCCCAGCTGTCGCGCATGTAAGAAATCCGATTAACGGACAAGGCGCATACGCAGAGTCGAAAGTGGCACAAACTAAATTAAAACAATTGAGAACATCGAATTCTCTACATCAGCTGCTGACAAGAAGAAGAATACTGTGAAGAATACTGCTGCCACTGCACTTGTCGACGGACCATGTGTGTTCTGTGGATGTGGACTTAATTTTAGCATCGACATTAACGATTCCTTTTCCCATGGTAATGGTTGGTTGACTGTAGCTATTGTACGTGGAGGTACTGGAGTTCCTACTGTTCCAGGACTTGAAAGTTTTGTAGACAGAGACATAATTGCCTACCGTACCTATCATATTGGTGAACTAGCAAATAAAGACTTTCGTAAATCTGTCTATATGTCCCCTTCCCCATTCCCATTGTATACACGTAACAGGAGAAAAATATCTGTAAATGAGTCTGTATTCATTTGGATTAAAGGTAACAGGAAAGCGCTCATGCTCTCAGGTTTACAGATCTCCTTAGTGAAACACATCTCGACTTAATCTAATTCAGTGTCTACTGGGAGCCCACATGCTTACAGACCAAGGACTAGAATACGACTCTCCAACGCAATGTCAACCTCTGTCCTTTGTTCAGAGCGAAGGCCGCAAGTTTCAGGAGAGGGAGGAGGCGCCCACTTCGCTAGCCAAAGAGTATGGACAGAAAAGTCGATAGAGCTGCTTGCTGTTTCATCAGATAACCCGAATGGGGCAGGAAGGCCTTTTGATTTGCTACAGATGTGTCAGGGAGACCCTGTTTGCGACACCAAAAATATGTGGAAACCGAAGTTCGAACGATCTGTGCTGCTGCTTGGGAGAATAAGTAAAGGCAATTCTTTGGCTTCTACAAAGCATTCAAATCACTCACCCATGCTCTCAAACTAAATGGTCAAGGCGAGGAAATGATACCAATAAGGCAATAGGAGAGAGACTGGAGCATTTAAAGAAAAAATAAAACAAAATACCTCGCTCCCATTCTTCCAAATCATCAAATTAAGACCAACAGTCACATGCTGTCACAGTGTTAAAAATGACATAAAATATGAAAGGAGTGCGAAACAAGGGCACGTGTTTCACACGTTTCACTTGCCTACAAGACTACACTCCAGACAGATATCTTCAGAAACATGTAACGACACAGATATCATTACAGCGCTAAGCAATAGCTTTATTAACTGAATTATTAAATTTCGAGTATGTAAATGGTTCGTCTTTATACGTCATAGTCTTGAAAAGTAGTAGCTGGCACTCGGCCGCTGTGGCCGAGCGGTTCTAGGCGCTTCAGTCTGGAACCACGCGACCGCTACGGTCGCAGGTTCGAATCGTGTCTCGGGTATAGATGTGTGTGATGTCCTTAGATTAGTTAGGTTTAAGTAACCACTTGAAGTAGCTGGCACAGCTGAAGCAGTGGTCCACTGGCATTGGAAGAGGCACCGTATGAGACATTATTAATGTAGACACTTATTCCATTTACTGCTTGCAATGGTGCAATATGGTTCAAATGCGGGTGGGTTGCGAATCACCGTAAGGTGCTGGCACCTCGAGGCGGAAATGCAAATAACCTAACATATACATCTACTAAACTTTATTAAGAAATAATTAACTGTATTATGTTCTGTTTATTTTGTTAAAAAGCTTAGAGTGCTAAAACGACTCTAAAAGTATGTATTGTGAATTATAAACAGTCGTAGCTTAAAATATGTAATAATTGTTGAGGGAACCTTAGCTGCGGTGTCCCGTAAGTTTTTGAGAAGAAACAGCACTCGAACAAAGATTGCCAAAGTAGTCAGTAGTAGTACGAGCATAGTCCACATGTGTGGTGTTTGCGGAGTGAAAATGGAGCAATGCTAAAACTAGCCTCGGATGACTGCTGATTGATGCTACTATTTTACAAAAATTGCAGATAATCTCTGTGTTACAAAAGAAGAGGTTTGCTCTGAGTTATTGTGGAGTGAAATGCCACTTGTATTGAGGTTCATGGGGCTCTGCAAGCTGCAAGAGACATATTGCTGACTATGTATACAGCTGAAGATCCTGTAACATTCAGACCCACAAACAGTAAGCTGCTACTTCACATGTCAGTAGCATTTGTTAAACAGGCTTGGCCACAGTTCGTCGTCACGTGAAATGCCACAATCTTATTTGGTCTGTGCTACAACATGTAGCAGTCTTATTTTGTCCGTGTTAGGACGGAAAGTGGACATCGAGTAGGGAAGACGTATTACAAAAGCACGTAAGAGTCATGACATAACTGGACCTGTAGGTTGAGTAATAATATACTTTTTACTTTTAATGCTTATCTCGTGTGTTTATCTACGTATTTAAAAATCAACATCCTTATAATATCAATGTTTTAAATCAAAGATTTATACTGTAACGAAAGCTGGTACTTATTTGAATACAAAGTCATTCTCCGTCTTACACAGAGATTTCATACCTAAATTATGAACGAGCAAAATTTCGTAACGGATGCTAAGTGTCGCTGTTACTGTCGAGAAGAAGACACGACAGGGTGAAGTGAAACTTCTACTTCATTTAGTCAGATAACTGTTGTGGCTTGTGTATTTTGCAAATTGAAACCAGTGGCGTGTGACGAAATCTGCTCTTGTGTTGATTTATATCAAATATAGGTAGTAACTGACATTCATTACGTAATTTCTGATCACATCTTGCTAAGTCAATTGAGTATTTTCATACCTTGTCTGATATATTATTTTATAACATTAACATTACATACGTCACCAGTTATTAAAAGTTTATTATGTTAATTTTGATGAAAAATTCTGAGCTATCTAAAGTAATTCCATATGTGTGAATATAGGCACATTAATATTATGCATTCCTGATAGTTTGAGTACTCTAGGTTGAACTAGCACCCTGTAAAATCGTTACCTCAAAGGCAGTTAACATTAAATTACTAGGTTTCCTCTACGATAATTTGCTGATAACGTCTGTTAACTACGATTTAATCTAATTAGCGTGATAGACTGCAAACTCTCACAGAAAAAAGACAGTGATCAGTCATCACATAGCTGAGCATCTGCTGCACGCGACTGTCTCCTGTAATTTAAGAGTTCGATTACCATACACAGAGATAAAGTGCTTTTTACATCCTAATTATGATAAAATAAATGGAACCTAACGTGGACATCGCAAGCGACATCCTATTTACTCGACGTTAATAAATCTCTCTTTCTGAAATGCATCCCATGGTTTTGCAAGTCTGCAGCATTTCACTCTACATTTGCTGCCGTCAGCCGAAATTAGCAAAACATTCACAAGGCTATTATTAAAAACACTATAAAATTCAAACACGCCATATAGTGTGGCAGCAAATACGTGAGTCTCATACTCAATGTATAGGATTTAGGAATTACCTGCACCAGTTTCTTCATTACCCCTCTTTTTTACAATATAGAGCAATTAAAAAGTCTCAGAGAATACAATAAGTTAACACACTTTTGCTGCATTTGTAAGAAAATATTTTTGATTGCAAAATCTGCACTAACACACTTTTGCTGCATTTGCAAGAAAATATTTTTGATTGCAAAACCTGCACTACTGGGCTTAAGAAAACAATCTTATTAATAGCTTAGGGGGCCCAGCCTGGGCCATTTCGATTAGGAACACCTGCTAAAAACTCTAGTGTAGCGTTAGATATCACACAAAACTTTAAGCTGTTTACAACTGCAAAATTAACTGAACACAAGATCGTATGCCCTTATCCATCTGTGTCACCAAATGACTGACACAGTAACCAGTAAATACGTAATAAAAAGGAAGCTCTACCACGCAAGGCTGAACCCTGCCGAACAAACCAAGTGATTTAAATAGTGAGATAATAATTAGTGTGTATCACATTCTCTCGGAGGTCCACCCAGTTAACGAGCATTAGGCAAGTTAGCCATGAGCCCGTCTTCAAAGGCAAAGCCTCAAACCCGGCACCCCAGCGTGCTCTGCACGAACCCCTCTGGTAGGCCACACCTGAGCAATCTCGCCAGAGACAGAACTCCCCTGTGGCACCCTCTAGCGATGGATAAGCGCGCACGACAGGCTGTAGAATCACGGCACCGCTCATCGTTTATTATTTTGAGGATCTCTTATCCTATTCTAATTCCCTCATCGTCACTTGTTAGCATTCGACTGCAGCGCATTTCCCTTGTTTTACTATTGCTACTTTTCATTTAATAATCTATTCTCAAAACAATACGCATTCAATCAAATGCTCTTCCAAGCCCTTTGCTATCTCTGACAGAACTACAATGCCTTCCACAATCCTCAAACATTTTAATTCTTCTTCCTAAACTTCAGCTTTATTCCAAAATTTCTACCGCTTGTTTAGGGATGGCCTACAACCCTGACTCTCTTCTCAACAACAGCTTCCATTTCACTCCTCCCACTCTTAAAACTGCAGCCTAATTTATCGTGCAATTTGTAAATAGGCTTTCGTTCCCCATATTTTACACTTGGTACCATCAGAGTTTCAAAGAATGTAATATAGTCAACAATGTGAAAAGCTTCCTCTTACACTCCAAATGCGATAATTGTAGGTTCTCCTTACTTCACTCTACCTTCTAAGATAAGCCCTAGAATCAGTGTTGCCTCAAATGTTCTTACTTTTCTCCAGAATCCAAACTGAATCTTACACAAGGTCGGTGTCTCTCAATTTTCCCATTCTTCTGTTAACGGTTGGTGACAGTATTCTTCACGCATAATTCATTAAACTGCTACGTCAGCAATACTCAGACCTGCCTTCTTTGGAGCAGATATTATTGCTTGTTTCCTAAAATTTTATGGTTATTTGTCTGCTTCGTATATCTTTCGCCGTGGATGAATCTCTCAAGCATCTCAATAATTCAGAGGGATATCGTCTATCCCAGACCCCTGCATCCACTTAGAATGCCCAGTGAATAAATGTTTACTCTGCAGAGGAGTGTGCGCTGAGATGAAACTTCCTGGCAGATTAAACCTGTGTGCCGGATTGAAACTGGAAATCGGGACCTTTGCATTTTGTGATCAAGTGCTCTACCAACTGTGCTACCCAAGCACGATTAAAAAAAAATAAAAAAATGACCCTCCTCACAGCTTTATTTCCGCCAGTATCTCATTTCGAACCTTCCAAACTTCACAGCAGCTTTTCTGCGATCTTTGCAACACCAGCACTCCTGGAAGAAAAGATATCGCAGATATATAGCCTAGCCACAGCCTGAGGGATTGTTTCCAGAACGAATTTCCACTCTGCAGCGGAGTGTGCGATGATATGAAACTTCCTGGTGGTCTAAAATTCTGTGCTGGCTGTCGAACTCGGGACCTTCGCTCTTTGCGGGTAAGTGCTCTACCAACTGAGCTACCCAAGCACGACTCGTGACCTATCCTCACAGTTTTACTTCCGCCAGTACCTCATCTCCATCTCTCATAGAGTCTCGGTTTGGCACACAGTTTTAATCTGTCAGGAAGTTTCAGTCTGCATACATCTTTTTTACAGATTAGGTAGGAATATGATGAACTGGCATACTCAGTAATCTCAGTTGCTGCTGCAGCTGCTGCTAGGGCTTGCTGCCCCAGCAGTGGAGACTGATGATGTTGCTACTGCTGCCACTATGGTCCCTGGCCACAGCCATCATGACCACTGCAACAGATGCTGCTGCTGCCAAGCTATCCCCATTCACCCTGGCAACCACCGCACCTATTGCTGCTGCAGATGCTGCCAACCCATCCTGCCCTGGCCGCCACCACATTGCTGCTGCTGTTGCCACACCCTGCCGCTCTGGTTGGCCCACAGGTAGAGCTGCTTCTGCTGCTACCCCTTGCCACCTTAGTCACAACTGCAGCTGTTGCTACTGCTGCTGTCACCAATGCAGTAGCTGTGTGTGCTAGCAGCCCCCACTGCCCTCACTGCCACTGAAGCTGCTGCTGCTACTACTTTCACCCTCTGCCACCCTGACTGCCACCACAGCAGATCAGCTGCTGCTGTTGCTTTTGCTGCTGCCATCTGCTGCTGCCCTGGCCACCACTGCAGCTGTTGCTGCTGCTGCTGCTGCTGCCATCTGATGCCGCTCTGGCCTCTTCCACAGGTGTAACTGCTGCTGCTGCCACTGCTTGCTGTAGCTGTTGCTGCTGCTACTGTCACTGCCAGCCTGGCTGCTGCCACAGTTGTTCTGCTGTTGCTGCCAGCCCCTGCGCTCCATGATCGTCATCACAGCTGTTGCTGCTGCTTCTGACACCCCCTGCCTGCTGCTGTTACTGCTGCTGGCACCTGGGCTGCTGCCTCCCTAGCAGCCATCGCTGATGCTGCTGCTGCAACGTTGCCACCATCTTCTGCCCCAGCCACCACTGCAGTTGTTGCTGGTGCTGCTGTCACTACCACCTTATTTGCTGCCACAATTATTGCTGCTGCCACCTCCTGCCAGTGTGGCTGATAATGCAGCTATTGCTGCTGCTACTTCTGCTGCTGCCACTCCCTGCTGTTGCCATCCCAGATACACTGGCTGCTGCTGCAGCTGTTGCTACATTTGCTGCCACCCCCTTATCTCCAGGCTGTTACTGTACCTGTTGTTGCTGCTGTTGCCACCTCCTGCTGCCCTGGCTATTGTCACAGCTGTTGCTGCTGCTGCTGGCACCACCTGCCACGGAGGTCACCACCACAGCTGTTGCTGCTGCTGGCACTCCTGGCCACTGAGGCGACCTCCATAGCTGTTGCTGCCACTCCGTGCTGCCCTGGCCTCTGCTACAACTCTTGCTGCTGCTGCTCTGGCTGCTGCTGCTGCTCTGGCTGCTGCCATCCTGACTGCCATAGCATACGCTTTGTGCTTTCACCACTCCATTAGCGACACAACTTTTTCTGCCATTCTGCTGGTGCTTCCATCTGGTGCTGGTGATGCAGCTGCTGCTGTGCCTGGCTGCTGTGTCTGTTGTTGCTGTGGCTGCCATACCCACTGCCACTTCTGTTTGCTACTACTGTTGCTGCCATTGCTCCTACCTGCAGCCTTCCACTCTGTCACCGTTCAATGCAGCCAATCCTGCTGCAGTTAGCAGTCATATCCAACGATACTGCTCCCACCATGGCCGCATAGTGAGTGTGGCCCCTGTATAGTACACACTGGCGTATGCAAGAAAAGTGTATTGGGACCAGATTATTGCTGGTATATAGTAAGATAATATTTCATACATTATGGTACATAAAAGTGTTAATAAATCATTAAGAGAATTACTGCAACTTTCTGATTATTTCTGGTAGATTTGTCCTGGAGGCAAACAGTTTGAGTAGTCAGCGTAGGGAAACTGATGCAGAATGCATAAACAGTCTAGTCAACAAAACATACATTTATAGGCAGATTAATGGTGTACATGAAGAAATGACTTACGTAGAAAACGAACTTCATAAAATATATTAGTCTAGTTCTGGATGGGCGTGACAGTTTGAACAAAAAAGTGGTATCTCATATTCAAAAGTATGAAGTAGTTAGAGACAAAGGTCAGAATTCTGTGTCTGGGACTGGAAACTTTGAAACACCAAGTTTACGAAGAACTTACTGATTGTTGACCAAATGTTAATTAATTCATACGGAATGGTACGGCTGAGCGAGAAATGAGTAAACCCAGGTCATGAGAGGCAGTAGAAACTGCAAGGTGCTAATGAGGTAAGGCTCTTGTCAATCTATTTTGCCATAGACATGCATAGAACATCCTGTCTCAAGGTACAAGTTCTTCTCTATGGTCCAGGTGTATGTAAGGACTTGTACATACAGAAACGGAAGGGAAGGTTTGGTCCTAATACACGGACTGAAGCTCTGTGCTCTGAATGAACATTAATAATTACTACGCAGTGATGGGGTCTACCAGGTACTGTAATGAAACGAGGGTTGATAATTATGTATATTTATCGTTACGACTTCAATGCTTGCTCAGGACAAACAAAAGGCAAATGCTCATCACGGAAGAACTCGTCGCGGAAGAATAAGTCCATATACACGTTTGAGTATGAGATAAGTGTAAGGACTGGGAAAGTTCACTTAAAATAGACGAAACGAACAAGAAACCGTGTTGGGCAAAAGGTGACCACACAGTGACTGACTACTCAATCTGAACCAGTGTGCCCATTATCCCATACGAATCTTGTACACTGTTGCTGCGACACTTACATAATTCGCCAAAGACGATGCACGGTGAGGCTGCAGGTGGGGTCGAACGCGAGCGTGGCGTCTCCCGTCTGCTCGTGAAATGACTTCTCTTCTTCGTCACTCGACGATCAAGTCCGTCTCCTATGGCTCCCAGCCAAGAAGTGTTTTCTGTGGCACCCTGCGAAGAAGCGTGTGCTATGACACCCAGCGAAGGAATTTCGCCGGCCGGAGTGGTCGTGCGGTTCTAGGCGCTACAGTCTGGAGCCGAGCGACCGCTACGGTCGCATGTTCGAATCTTGCCTCGGGCATGGATGTGTGTGGTGTCCTTACGTTAGTTAGGTTTAATTAGTTCTTAGGCGACTGATGACCTCAGAAGTTAAGTCGCATAGTGCTCAGAGCCATTTGAAGCATTTTTTGAAGAAACTTCCACTAAGGTTCTCACTGAGGAAGTCTCTACTAAGGCTCCCAGCGAGAAAGTGTGTGATACATTTATCTTCTTCTCCTTCTTTGGGTAATCCCACCAATTCTGCGATTCTGGCCAATCTGAGACCGCGTATTTTGCTTCACCATTCCGAAACCTCCTAACAATTTTGTTGCGGAAGATTCGGCGTCAATTCTTTCGAAAAATTTCAAACGTAGACCTATCCGAACTCCTCTTCAGATTTTTCCAGCAACTTGCGAGTGTAGCACTACGGCACATGGCCATTCCCAAAGATTCCAAGTTCCGACCTATCAAACGGTATCCACCGAAAAACTTTCGTTAACTTTGTCTTTTTGTGTTTACGCTGAAAGCATCAGCGGCCCGTCGGCAGTAAACAAAAGACTCACCTTTGGAGGCTCCCCATGGCTACCTCAGAATATTCAGATGTTATTTTCACGGGACACATCATTTGCGTGGTTGGGCTGTCATCTGGAGAAACGTCTGGATTCATATTCGCCAACTGGCGAGGGCAGGGCGAGTCTGCTGGATTCAGCACGCTAAAGGAAATCCTTTACAATCATCACCTATCCCCTTGGCTAATACCGCTCTTTTGTAAATACGTAGAAATTTATTAGGCCTACCTTACAGATGGATTTAGTGTGAGGACTAATAAGGAGAATGAAACATGAGGTTGCCTACAGCCTGACGCGTTTAAAGGTGCCTTTTGAGAGGGAGGGCTAAGGTCAAGATATTTTGCCTCAGGAAAGGGTAATAGTCAATTTTGAAAGACAATATAACACTGATGATAGTGATGAGGCTAGGCCGGACCTACGAGGTTAGTGTGTTTGAAGACCCATGCAAGAGAACAAAGCGGTAGGAAGGGAATGCATATCTTTATAGCGAGACATCCTCCTTACATTCAGCCTGTGAGTGGTGGTAAGAATTTCGGTTTGCGAGTGGCAGTGGTATGTCTGGTCGGTTCCCTAAGTTTCTACCACAGGGGGAAAATCTCCCTGTAAATTTTTTATAGAATTCGAAGGAAGCTTTCTTACCTCGTGGTGTGATAAGTGTAAGATAAGATATGTCATTGGGTACTTGGCCGGCCGATGTGGCCGTGCGGTTCTAGGCGCTGTACTCTGGAACCGCGAGACCGCTACGGTCGCAGGTTCGAATCCTGCCTTGGGCATGGATGTGTGTGATGTCCTTAGGTTAGTTAGGTTTATCTAGTTCTAAGGTCTCGGGGACTAATGACCGCAGATGTTGAGCCCCATAGTGCTCAGAGCCATTTGAACCATTGGGCACTTGAAAGGGAAAGCTTCTGACTGTGGAGTATTAAATATAAATTAATTTTGGTCATGGGAAGTATTGTACACGGCGTATAACGAAAGATTTTCTTCAGCAGGAGAGCAGCAAAATTTGCAGTTAGATTTAATAGATCGGAGGCCATATAATAGGTAATGGGGAGATTATAGGACGTATTTCAAATGATGTCTCAACAAATCCGAGTTTTATGATGAGCCAGTTGCGGAGGAACAGAATTTTAAGAGAGACATTGGTTAGTGAGACGAGCAAGTTAGTGAGGGCGTTTTTGGCCTACCTCAAACAATTTTAATTTATATGCTAGGTGATTCCGTGATGTAGTTATAAATTTTCGTTGATGGTGGAGAAAGTTATAGGTATCAATCTCAATTAAAAGACTCTAGTCCAAGACTCTGGTCCCGAAACGACAGTAGAAAGTTATAATCGAAAATCGCAGGAGGTATTGTGAACAAATAAAGAAAAAATGTCGTTTTGTTACAGCTTATGAAAATTATCCACAGAGAAAGGGAAAAAGCGACAATACTTTCCAACAGATGAGAGATGAAGGTTGCTTAGGAAACATTTGTGCGAGCTTGAGACGTCTCATCTGCTGAAACTGTGGCCGAAGTTCCAGCAAAACAAGTGGGAATGGCTCAAATGGTTCAAATGGCTCTGAGCACTATGGGACTTGACAGCTGTGGTCATCAGTCTCCTAGAACTTAGAACTACTTAAACCTAACTAACCTAAGGACATCATACAAATCCATGCCCGAGGCAGGATTCGAACCTGCGACCGTAGCAGTCCCACGGTTCCGGACTGCGCGCCTAGAAATGCGAGACCACCGCGGCCGCCTCAAGTGGGACTGGGTTTTGTTGAGAGCGCTAATGTTGGTAACGGAGGCACTCTCGGGAATATGAGCTAGGTTGGCCAGGAACGCTATCTTTATTGATGCGGTCTTGTCATTAACATGTGGAGATGCCTTGTCAACTACTAAAAGCATTAAGTTCAACTAATGTCGCCCAGCAATGGCGCCTTGTTTTGGATGACAACCTCTATTCGCACAACTTTTAAATTCAGTGGAAACCACCTTTGTCTGCGACCAAGAGCTGCTACATGTTTACTACCTTGTTTGCGCTGCAGATATTGTTTATAGCACATGCAATGGATATCTTTCTGAACAATTCCATTATCCACCACTATTGCGAACATAAATAATTTTTATATCAACGACTCCCGATAGTTGAACTGTTCTGCAAAGTGACCAATTTGTGAAACATGAGGCACATGTAGAAAGTAAAAGACAGTATTATGTAGTCTTAAGAAAGATGAATGAAAGCTGTTTCCTTCAGCGAATATGAACAGAGGTTTTCATTGGCACAGTCATTTAAACGACCAATTATGGTCCTTTACTGGCAAGTGCAGTGAGCTTGAGAAGGTGATCACACAATTCTGGGGTGATCTTGGTTGTGGATTTATTCACTCACTTACAGAGTTGAGAACTGTTGGAGCTCCGACGGCCGGTGTGGCCGTGCGATTCTAGGCGCTTCAGTCTGGAACCGAATGACCGCTACGGTCGCAGGTTCGAATCCTGCCTCGGGCATGGATGTGTGTGATGTCCTGAGGTTAGTTAGGTTTAAGTAGTTCTAAGTTCTAGGGGACTGATGACCACAGATGTTAGATCCCATAGTGCTAAGAGCCATTTTTTTTGTAGGAGCTCCATTCGTAGTTCAGTCGTTCACTGCACACAGGTTGCGTCTACTCGGGTATCTGAATTCGGGTATTATGAACACAGAAGTTATCTGTGCCCCTCTTTTTATCTTATTACTGTGTTGACATTACTGTCGTTGATATTTGTGATATTCAAAAATCAGAGAAGGAGAAAGTGGAAAAATTTGAAATTTGCTGCCGCAGATTAACGTTGTTCCAATAAAGCATGACAGTAAGTTGTTACATGTATATGAGGGAAAGAGATCTATGGAAGTCCTTTACGAGAGATGAGTTACGCTTCAGTAACGGCATCCAGGAAAAGTTAGTTAACTTGATACAGGAAGGGGGGGGGGGGGATTTAACAGGGACCAGTAGAAAATAGAACATTTTAAACAGATTGTAGATGATGTTGGGTTCAGCAGATAGATATGCGCAAAAAAAGGAAGATAATAACAAACTAATCGAACGACTACGTAATGGAGGAAATCAGTTACCACTAGGCTGTTGTATTACCAGTGATTACAAAATATTATTTCTAGGTCATTTCCATGGAAACTAATGCTGTTACCAATATCTTCTTCACTGAATGAATGGATGTTATTTCCTATATACTATGTCGTTGATATATAAATCTCTCCATGTACGACAAATAAACTTCTACGCTCTATAGAGGTGCACAAACAGCTTCTATGTTCGTACCACACGAATTCTGGTACTCGAGTGGACACATCCTGTCCGTAGTGAATGACCGAACTACCAATGGAGCTCCTACATTTCTCAATTATGTAGCGGAGTAAATAAATCCACAACCAAGATCGCCACAGAATTGTCTTATCGTCTTGCTCAGCTCACTGCATTCGTCAGTAAAGGACCATAACTGGTCGTTTAATTGACGCCGGGAATCAAGACATACTCTTATGTCCACTGAAGCAAGCTGCTTTCATTCATCTTTCTCAAGACTACGTATATACTACCTTGCAGTTTCAACTTGTGTTTCATGTTTCACGCTTTGGACATGTTTCAGAACAGTTGCTTTATCAACAGTCACTGATATAAAAATTACTTACGTTAACGATACCGGTGGGCAATTGAATTGTTCCGAAACATATCCATTGCATGAGCTACAAAGAATAAAGTGCAGCAGAAGCAGGGTAGTGAACAGGTAGCAGTCCTTTGTCGCAGAGGAGCTTGGTTTCTACTAAACTGAGAAGCTGCATAAATAGAGTTTTCCATGTGAAACTAGCGCCATTCCTACCAGCATTAAGTGAACGTAATGTCTTCAGTAGCTGATAGCACAGTTCCATATGTTATGACAAGGTCTCATCCATAAAGATACCAATTTATTCTTCAATGGCCTTACTGGCCAATCTAGCTCATATTTCTGAGAGTGCCTCCGTTGCCCAAAATATGCGCTCCCAGGGACACCTATTTCCACTCGTTTTGCTGGAAGTTCGGCCACGGTTCCAGCGGATGAGACGTCCCATGCTGGCTTAGATGTGTTCTAACCGAGAGGCATCTCTCATCTATTGACAAGCATAGTCCCTATTCCCCCTCCTCTACGAATAATTGACAAAGATGGAACAAAATGACTCCATCAAATTCGATGGGTTGTGTCCTGAGTATCAATTTGAGGATAGTAAGGTAAATCGGCAAAAGAATCTAAACTAAGCTACTGAGCTTGGGGATTATAGGGCCGACTCGTGTCGCTGGTTATCACTCCTGGTGCAGACGTGAGTTCGTACAGCGACGCCTCTGTCTCCAATGTGCGTACATGCCTCTGCAGTGAGTGCTATTGTGGAAAGTTTAGACGCATTGGACAAGATCTAAGACCCAGAATCCTGCAAGACCCATTAGGAGAACAAACAATCCTGTCGGAGGAACATCCACAATTGAGCATTATCATGGAGGTCGAAATACTGCTTTAGTTGTAAGGTTCTTTTTATTAAAATCATGACCGGTTTCTGGCTGTTATATGCCCATCATCATGTGCTGTACTGAAAATAAACAAGAGACCGGAGCTAATAACACTTTTTACACATAGTAATACAAATAAGAAAGCAAAAAAGAAATTTCATACAACATTTAGAAATCCGTGGTCGCGTTATGTGAGGTAAAACGTAAGTGATTGACAGAGTGACACCAGACAATACTACGGATGACTGCCTGGTTTAAGAAATGTACAGTGAGCACCAAGAGAGTTACACTTTGTGCTGTGACTCCGGGCGCCGCGGTGGAGGAGTACAGGAAGCGGTGCATCACCAGCGAGCACAGAGCACGGAGTAGCGAATTCGAAGGTGAAGCAAACTTGTAAACCGAAGAGGCAAAAGTAATGTCATCTGCTTAGGCTAACGATCCGACAACTAACCGGGCCGTTCACAATTTCAATTACTGATTTACGTTCAAAGTGAGAAAAACCATTACATAGAAAGTTACATAAAAAGTGTTAAAAAGTACGTTACGAGTGGTTCAAAAATGTTCAAATGTGTGTGAATTCCTAAGGGACCGAACTGCTGAGGTCATCGGTCTCTAGAACGACGGTTCAATCCCGCGTCCGGTCATCCTGATTTAGGTTTTCCGTGATTTCCGTAAATCGCTCCAGGCAAATGGCGGGATGTTTCCTTTGAAACGGCACGGTCGACTTCCTTCCCCATCCGTCCCTAATCCGATGAGACCGATGACCTGGCTATCTGGTCTCCTCCCCCAAACAATACAATCCAGTCCAATCGGTCTCTAGACTTACACACTGCTTTATACTAACGTATGCTAGGAACAACACAGACACCCATGCCCGAGGGAGGACTCGAACCTCCAGCGGGAGGGGCCGCGGAATTCCTGACATGGCGCCTCAAACCACGCGGCCACACCGCGCGGCCTTACGAGTGGTAAATAAACATACTGAACAGGGGTACTACAGAACTGTAGTTTTTACCACAGTTCTGTAATCCCGCTGTTCAATATATTGCTTTACCGCTCATAATGTACTTCTAACGCTTTTCATGTAAGTTTCAATCCATTTTTTTTTTTGTCATTTTGAAAGTAAATCAGTAACTCAAACTGTGAACAGCCCTGCTGGTTGGCTGGCCGAGGTGGCCGAGCGGTTCTAGGGGCTACAGTCTGGAACCAAACGACAGCTACGGTCCCAGGTTCGAATCCTGCCTCGGGCATGGATGTGTGTGACGTCCTTAGGTTAGTTAGGTTTAGGTAGTTCTAGATTCTAGGGGACTAATGACCTGAGAAGTTAAGTCCCACAGTGCTCAGAGCCATTTGAATAAACCCTGGCGGCTGTCCCCGCGCTCTTCTTCCCATAAACAGATGGCTGTACTTCTGCCGCTCTGGTTTATTTACAAGTTCGCTTCTTCCCCCTCCGTGTACGCTACTCCGTGCTCTGCACTCGCTGGCGATACACCGCCCACCGCGGTGCTCGGGGTCACAGCACAAAGTGTAAGTCTCCTGGTGCTCATTGCCTATTTCTTAACACAGTCAGTCGTCCGTAGCATTCACTGACGTCGCTTTGCATTTACTTAGGTTTTATCTCACCTAGTCCGACCACAGGTTTCTAAAATGTTAAATGGAACTCCGTTTTTGCTTTTTTATTTGTACTACCACGTGAAAAAACTATTATTACCTCCTGTCTCTTGTTGATTTACAGTGTAACACCTAATGACGGTCATGTAAGAGCCCGAAACCGGCTGCGTTCTAAATAAAAAGAATCTTAGAACTGAAGCGGTATTTTCAACATCTGCCGTTAGAAAAAATTCAACTTGGCGTCCATCAGCAAGTAAACCCATGTTTGCTTATGAAAGGGAGATCAGGTGGTGCGGTTCGAACTTATGCCTACGACATTTTCTGTATAGTCGCATGACGTTTCCGGATTCACGTTGCTAACATCAATTGTTTCTCAACATAGTCTCCACAAGATTAATTTATCCATAAGAATGGCGGTTGACTTTCATGAATGTGCCTTAAATTACTTGAAGGAATACAGAACCAACGACTTTTTATACAACTTTGTACCAAAGCACGCTTTCAGTTTGAGGAAAAACCTAAAAGACGCCTTGTCATAAATAAAGCTATATGAAAGGAACCTGTTTTTTTTATGTGATCCTCTAAAATCCCTTCCTTGAAATTTGCTGGTATCGTTCTGCTTCACAGTAACAGCAATATGGTAGAAGATGCTGATCCAATCAGTCAGTGACTAACTGGTGACTGCTAAAGGCCACTGTAACAAGAGATTCAACTATATTACTTTGGGACAGTTAAGTTACTTTAGAAAAATTATGAACTAGAAGAGTGAGGAAAAAAATGTAGCCCTGGTGCTTTTTCAACACTGACTCTATTCTTTTAAGAAAGTAAATATAGCAGGCTACTTGTTACACTTTGGAATAGAGCACTTCTATGCACTACGCGCTTCCAGTTTTACTAACACGACGTCTATAATGAACTTTATCTTACTAACCTCCATACAGTCTCCTTTTGCTTCACTGTGAAAAAGAAAATAAGCCAATACTAGGTCTGCCCTCCCCTCCCCCTATTGAACTACATGAGTCTCAAATTTTTAATACTTAAATAAGCTTCCACGGAAATATAATAATAAAAGACAGATAGTAGAAGTATATGAAAATAAAGAAAACGGGAGTGTGGTGTAATCCGTAAAAAGTAGACATGTATCTTAAACGAACATCATAAGTTGTGGTACAGGTCAATCACTCCCCTTCCTCAATACTCAGTTCCCTATATGTAAACTGGTTCATGCTGCGATGCAATTACATTAAAGCCACTGTTCGCAGAACACTGTAACATTGTGTTAATAGTTAATTAATTCAAAATGGTTCAAATGGCTCTGAGCACTATGTGACTTAATGTCTGAGGTCATCAGTCCCCTTGATCTTAGAACTACTTGAACCTAACTAACCTAAGGACAGCACACACATCCACGCCCGAGGCAGGATTCGAACCTGCGACCATAGCGTTCGGGGGTTCCAGACTGAAGCACCTAGAACCGCTCGCCCACAGCTGCCGACGACGTTAATTAATTAGTTATATATTCAACTAACGTTCGAAGTAGTACGGGAGAGAATTGACACCATGAATCTTGCAGGGCTGTCCATAAATCCGTAAGAGTACGAGGGGGTGGAGATATCTTCTGAACTGCACGTTGCAAGTCATCGAAGATATGCTCAATAATGATCACGTCTAGAGAATTTGGAGGCCAACGGAAATGGTTAAAATTCAGAATTGTATTCTTGCAGCCACTCTGTAGCAATTCTGGGCGTGAGGGGTGTCGCTTGGTTCCGCTGGAATCTCCCAAGTCCTTCGGATAGCACAATGGACAGGAATGGATTCAGAAGATCAGACAGGATGCTTACGTACGTGTCACCTGACAGAGTCGCATCTAGAAGTATCAGGAATCCCATATCATTCAAACTACACACGCCCCACACCATTACAGAGCCTCCATCAACTTGCTGCTGACGTGCAGGGTCCATGGATTCATCAGGTTGTCTCCATATTCGTACACGTCCTTCCGCTCGATACAACTTCAGACGAGACTCGTCCGACCAGGCAACATATTTCCAGTCATCAACAGTTCAATGTCTGTGTTAACGGACCAGGCGAGGCGTAAAACGTTTTGTCGTAGAGTCATCAGGGGTACACGAGCGGGACTTCGGCTCCGAAAGTCCATATCGATTATGGTCCTTTGAATGGTTCGCACGCTGACTCTTGTTGGTGGTCCAACACTGAAATCTGCATAAATCTGAGAAAGGATTAGACTTCCGTCACGTTGAACGATTATCTTCAGTCATCGTATCAAAGAATACATGTAGCGTTACTGAAGTATATTGAAAACTTAGGTTTTTCCATCATTTGATGACAGTTACCCCCTCCCTCCCTGTCTCTCCTCCGGATGTCCACAAATATATCAACCACCAACAGGTTTTTGTAGGGTTGAATACAAAGGTACTGAACTTCATTGTGGAGTAGGAAATTTATTGCACTTCTTGATTTTCAGTTTGGTAATGGAGGGATGTGTGAGGAGTGCAAATTGTGGAGACAGACCAAGGTTTAATTACAGTGAGTAGGTTCAAATGGAAGTACGCTGCATTAGTGATATCCTAGTACAGGACAGCGTCGAGAACTTCATCAAAAAATTGAGAATGAAGACCACGACATCATTAAGTTTCTAAACGGAATACTTGTAAGGTACACGTGCTCTGCTGTAGGGCGATCGGTGTGTTTGGAAATGAACACAATTCGTTCGCCTTGATCGCAATGTAGATCCTATTATTGTTCCTAGATGAAAGGTTTCAATAGTCTTATGCTTACATCATCTGATCTTATCGAACACGGAATAAAAATGCCGTGTTACATTACATCCTTCATAAAAGTCCAGTTGATATAACGGACTCAGTTGGTAAAATGCGCACAGTGGTTTTTATTTTCTGACTGCACTAAATATAACATGGCAGCTTCATAGTAAGTTCCATAAGGTCAGACAATGGGAACATAAGACTGCTGAAACCGGTCACGTTGGAACAATGAAAGTGTCTGCACTGCGATTGCGGCGTACAGGTGAGTTCACTTCCAGACAGAATGCGTACGGTAACGGATATTTATGGTGCAACCAAATAGGGGTCACTTTGCTACACTGTCTTGTAAGATCATTTTGTTTGCAGTAGCCTGAAACTTTGTACGTGTATTCATGTTTGAAATACGTACAACAAAAATAGTTCAAATGGCTCTGAGCACTATGGAACTTAACATCTGAGGTCATCAGTCCCATAGACTTAGAATTACTTAAACCTAAGTAACCTAAAGACAGCACACTCAGCCATCACCGAGGCAGGATTTGAACCTGCGACCGTAGCAGCAGCGCGGTTCCGGACTGAAGCTCCTAGAACCGCTCGGTCACGGCGGCTGGCTACGTACAACAGATTATGTGAATTACTTCTCTGTGATTCGGTTAAACCAACATTTATGAGCTACTAAATGGTTCTTACATAAAAAAATTGTCCTACGGTAGAAAACCGTAGGTTGTAACTCAGAGGAATTTAGTTATATGTCGCATTTATAAAGCATATGATGAAAATCTGGGATACGTGTACGCCAAACAGAAATCTCCTCAAACATTTGAGGAAGTTTGCTCTCTAAATATCGTTATAAATTGACGGGATTTTACTTCGTAAAGAACTTTTCATTTACAATATTCTGCTTTCGTATACCGAATTATGGGCACTTATCTGCGTGGCTGACTTGATAACTTGTATCTGATTGCTATTTAACTTTCATACCGGAGTTGGAGCCGGCAGGAAGTTGGTGCGCATTGTAACGGCACTTTTGTTCTATGGGCGGCGAGTATTTCACTTCACGCTCTCCGCTATCACTTATTTATAGTGCCGTCTGAGTTCCACGCCAGCCTGGCTTACAAATAAAAAATGCGAAGTCGTTGGCTCCCCTCCTTCAATTTACTTCGGAGCGCGGTCGCCGAATTATTGATAGCGCGGCAGTCGCGCTCTAGCGCGCTAACCCCTAAGGAGTGAGCGGGCCCTCTAGAGGCATGGCGGCACAGGGGGGGAGGGAAAGGGCGCTCAGTAAATGTACCGGCCGACCACAGCGGCGGCGCCCAGTTCGAACCAGGCTCATGGGAGGTTGCAGGTTAAGAGCCTGTCATATGACTTTCCAGGAGAAATTAAGAAAATAGTAAATGACATATGTTCAACTGAACCTGCTCAAATGTTTCACATCGTCTTTGTGTAATCTGTACTACTATAATTATAAAGACAAGGCGTAGGTTAATGTTGATAGCAGAAATCTCGGAAAATACATGACCACGTCAGGTTTCTTACGTGATACCCTAATAAAAGTTCACACTGATATAGGCTATTTATTTTCTTTTTTTAAATATGTGCGGTATATAAGCATACAGGGTGAATCACCTAAAACTTACACCGCAAATATAGCAGAAATGGAAAGTGGTGTTGTTGTACGGTTTTCGCAAAATGGGAGACAGGAGTTAGTATTGTTAGCCAATAAACAGATTGAAATAATACTTTGTTAGTGTACTATTTGTACAAGCGTACACTTCTTTAAATGGAACAAAGCATATTGACACTAACAAACCAACAGTAGGATAAATGAGAATGTCAGCAGTGTTTGTGTTGTGATTCTACTGCGAGTTGTTTACGAGGAACTACATTTTGTTACGGTGTATGAATGCTGAATCTCGCGGCGATAACATTGAATAAAATGTTCTCGGGTTTCCAACCGCGTCAATTGCTTAAAACTACACGATCTTTCGGCCAAGTACTTCTTGGCCATTGATAAGTATTATGACTGCCAGTGGTCTGTTGATGCGCCCTTACTTACGCTAGCTGCCGGCTGTGACGTCACTGGTGCCCGTGACATTGCCATATATGGGCATGTTTTGAGTCGGCGTTCGATGTGCCCTCTTCAACCGCGCGATTGCTGGATCCCACGCAGCGCTGAGCAGCAAGCCAGCGTGTCTATCGCCGCGCGGGATTAGCCGAGCGGTCTAGGGGGGCTGCAGTCATGGACTGTGCGGCTGGTCCCGGGCGGAGGTTCGAGTCCTCCTTCAGGCATGGGTGTGTGTGTTTGTCCTTACGATAATTTAGCGTAAGTAGTGCGTAAGCTTAGGGATTGATGACCTTAGCAGTTAAGTACCATAAGGTTTCACACACATTTTTGAACCGTCTCTATTCAGGTTGTTTGCGGTAATTTTTATTTCAATAGCTTCTTTTATGAAACTGTCCTAGAAGCCGTTAGTGCGAGCCACGACTGAGGTATCGTCAAATTTTATATAGTGAAAGAACATGAGAGGTACTATCGCCGACGCTATCCACAGAAATCTGCGTTAGCTGAGCATGCGTTAGAACACGGTCACCACATAAAATTTTACGATACCTCCGTCGTGCCTCGCACTAACGGCTTCTGTGACATTTTAGTAAACCAAGCTATTGAAATAAAAATTACCGAAAACACCCTGAATAGAGACGGTGACTTGCAGCTCAGCACTGCGTGGGATCCAGCGATCGCGCGGTTGAAGAGGGCACATCGAACGCCGGCTCAAAACATGCCCGTATATGGCAACGTCACGGGCACCAGTGACGTCACACCCGGCAACTAGCGTATATAAGGGCGCACCAACAGCCCACTGGCAGTCATAACACTTGACAGTGGCCTAGGAGTGCTTGGCCGAAAGCTCGTGTAGTTTTAAGCAATTGACGCGGTTGGAAACCCAAGAACATTTTATTCATTGGTGTTACGATGGCTTCTCTGGTTCCTATTTTTGGTCTGAAAAAAAGAGCTCCTCTTCAAGTTGGACTTCTGTGTTGCATTTTGTTCTTTGTCTTACTCTAGAAGTGAATACCTTCACTACATCCGAAATTAAGGTTGCTCTAGCTATAAGGTGGCGCACGAAAAACCGCCCCCAAGAACAGACCGCTCGCGAATTACGCACGAATTGTCGTCAGCCATGAGCAGATACAATAGCAAATAGACAATTACGCAGTATATAAAGACAGCAACTGCTCTCGAAAGAAGAGATACTGTAGATGACCGTGCAGCTTTTCCCTGTAATAAATGATGACTAACTGAAACCTTCAGTTGCCGAGAGGTGTTGTTGATATACCTCGATGTGGACGGGTGAAAATGTGTGCCCCGACCGAGACTCGAACCCGCGATCTCCCGCTTGCATGGCAGACGCTCTATCCATCTGAGCCACCGAGGACACAGATGAATTTCGCCGCTGCAGGGACCTATCCCTGCACGCTTCCCGTGAGACTCACATTCCCAACTCTCCACAATTCTATCTATGTAATGTACCTTATAGACATTTGCCAATTCACTCATTACTCGCGAACGCTTTAGCGATTCCCGTAAGAGTTTGGGCAACCTGTGCGCATTCGCACAGACGATGGTCAATGGCTGGGTAGCCTTTAACTATATATATGAAGACAGTAACTGTTCTCGAAAGAACAGATACTGTAGACGACCGTGCAGCGTTTCCCTGGAATAAATGATGACTAACTGAAACTCTCAGCTGCCGACAGGTGTTGTTGATACACCTCGATGTGGACAGCTGAAAATGTGTGCCCCGATCGAAACTCGAACCCGGGATCTCTTGTTTACATTTCTATTTAGATAGAATTGTGGAGAGTCGGAAATGTGAGTCTCACGGGAAGCGTGCAAGGGATAAGTCCCTGCAGTCGCGCTATTTAGCTGTGCCTCGGTGGCTCAGATGGATAGGGCGTCTGCATGTAAGTAGGAGATACCGGGTTCGAGTCACGGTCGGGACACACATTTTCAGCTGTCCACATCGAGGTATATCAATAACACCTGTCGGTAGCTGAGGGTTTCAGTTAGTCATCGTTTATTCCAGGGAAAAGCTACACGGTCATCTACATTTTCTGTTTTTTCGAGAACAGTTACTGTTTTCATGTATATAGTTAAAGGCTACCCAGCCATTGACCTTCGTCTGTGCGTATGCGCACAGGTTGCCCAAACTCTTACGGGAATCGCCAAAGCGTGCGCGAGTAATGAGTGAATGGGCAAATGTCTATAAGGTACATTACATAGATAGAATTGTGGAGAGTTGGGAATGTGAGTCTCACGGGAAGCGTGCAAGGGATAAGTCCCTGCAGTCGCGCTATTTAACTGTGCCCTCGGTGGCTCAGATGGATAGAGCGTCTGCCATGTAAGCAGGAGATCCCGTGTTCGAGTCCCGGTCGGGGCACACATTTTCTGCTGTCCACATCGAGGTATATCAACAACACCTGTTGGCAGCTGGGGGTTTCTGGTAGTCATCATTTAATTACGTAGTAATTACATAATAAAGGAATAACAAGTAACGCCGACTGGTGTGGCCGTGCGGTTCTAGGCGCTTCAGTCGGGATCCGCGTGACCGCTACGGTCGCAGGTTCGAATCCCGCCTCGAGCATGGATGTGTGCGATGTCCTTAGGTTAGTTAGGTTCAAGTAGTTTTAAGTTCTAGGGGACTGATGACCTCAGAAGTTAAGTCCCATAGTGCTCAGAGCCATTTGAACCAATAACCAATAACCGCTGCAGAGTGAAAATCTCATTCTGGAAACATCCCCCAGGCTATGGCTAAGCCATGTCCCCGAAATATCCTTTTGTTTCAGGAGTGCTAGTCCTGCAAGGTTCGCAGGAGAGCTTCTGTAATGTTTGGAAGGTAGGAGACGAGATACTGGCAGAAGTAAAGCTTTGAGGACCGGGCGTGAGTCGTGCTTCGGTAGCTCAGATGGAAAGCCGGCACGGTAGCTCAGCTTGTTCGGTCAGAGGGTTAGCAGCCCTCTGTAATAAAAAAAACAGAGTTAATCGATCAACAACGAACTTAAACGGGTGTCTTACGACGTCCGCTCCGAGCAGATGCAACGAACGAAAGCGAACAAAATGAGATTTAAAAAAAAGAAAAAAAGAGATGGTAGAGCACTTGCCCGCGAAATGCAACGGTCCCGAGTTCGAGCCTCGGTCGGGCACACAGTTTTAGTCTGCCAGGAAGTTTCAACCAATAACATAATGCTAAGTTCTGAATTTATTGCATTGATCTTGTCTTTTACATTATATTACATCAGATGCTGAAAATGACCTCGTGGTACTTCACTCCACTTTTGAAGGCGCCCTAACATGTTAATAAACACTTTGTGCAACTCTGACGCATCAATTCTCAAAATTTCGTTATGAATATTGACTTCAAATCTTCTAACATTATCGGATTATTTACGTATGTTTTCCCTTTAGACTGCCTGACAGATACAAGGCACAATTGGTTACGTCCAGCGAATGGGCGGCCAAAGCCCTTTGCTGATAGTCCTTTCTTCTGTGAATTTTTCAGGAATTCGTGAGATTGACTCACGTAAAGTGTGACACGTTGCCCCATCATACTGAAAGACAGCAGACGTGCATTCATGTGGGGGTCAAGTGAGCGTAAAATTCCCCAATGATTCGCACATATACACACAGAGTTTACTGTTGTTCAAAAATATATGAGCTGCCCGATCAATCTTGCTGACACAACACACCACATTCAGAGTTTTTGATATTGAAGAAGCGCCTCGTTAATCGCATACGGATTGTTGTTGACCACTATGCCAGATCGAAGCATGCTTCATAACTCAGCAGGGGATCCAACATTTCACTCTCAATTATTTGACATAGCCACGTACAGTAATTCACACATTTTGCCTTATCTTCCTCTTTCATTTCTTGGACATGTCATTTTTGCAGGGCTTCGACGATACATGGTGTAAAACACATTTACAAGACCTACACAAAATGTTCACTTGTTGCGACGATTTACATGTCTCTGGATCACTTGTGCCCTAATATCTGCGGTGACAGGTGTACGAAAGGACACGTCTCGATTCTTTTTTGCGTTTGCAGTTGCCCTGTCCTAGCCACTTTGTCTTGCAATCCTATATTCTACTATTTTCCGATATGCAAACCTCAGGATATCAAAATCGATCCCACCTTTCCTTAGTTGAGCCAGTGGACACGTGCACCTGCACAACGGCGATTCTTTCTTGAAGATGATACATCACGCAGAGCTATTTACTCCGCACATCTTAACAAAGTCGCCACGCCTTTCTTACTGCCAATACAAAACGTAATCGCAACAGCTTCGAAACAGTAGATTAGTAATCGTGAAACTTTTTTGCTCAAGAACGAATACAGACATTGTGCTGCGGCACGCTGGACCGCTCATGTACCGATCTCATCATTAATTGGTTACCTAAGTAAATTAGTATGTTATGAGACTCAATGGATTTGACATAGATATAGTAAGGGAACGGTAAGTTGCCTCCCCCCCCCTCCCCCCGCCCACTGCCACTGGGGTAAGAAGCCAATTTTACTCATATCACGGCCGAATTCACAAACTTCTATCAAAATTAAGGGCATCCTCAAATATTACTGTATCTGTAAGTAATTTTTTTTTTTGAGTCATCGGTCTCCTGACTGGTTTCATGCGGCACGCCGCGAATTCTTCTCCTGTGCTGCTGTGCCAACCTCTTCATCTCAGAGGAGCACTTGCAACCTAAGTCCTCAGTTATAAGACAGATATATTCCGTGATGTCTTAACAGAGCCGGCCGGTGAGGCCAAGCGGTTCTAGGCACTTCAGACTGGAACCACGCGACCGCTACGGGCGCAGGTTCGAATCCTGCCTCGGGCATGGGTGTGTATGATGTCCTTAGGTTAGTTAGGCTTACGTAGTTCCAAGTTCTAGGGGACTGATGGCCTCAGATGTTAAGACCCATAGTGCTCAGAGCCATTTGAACCATTTGCTTTAACAGATGTCGTATCGTCCTGTCGTCCTGACAGTTTTTTTCCATATACTCCTTTCCTCGCCAATTCTTCGCAGAACCTCGTTTCTTACCTCAAAAGTTCATCAAAATTTCAACACCCTTCCGCAATACCACATCTCAGATGCCTCGATCTTCTTCTTTTCTGGTTTTCCCACAATCCATGTTTCAATACGATTCAGCGCTGTGCTCAAAATGTACGTTCTCACTAATTACTTCCTCAAACTAGGGCCTATATTTGATACAAGCAGATTTCTCTTGGCCAGGAATACCCTTTTTCCCATTGCTAGTCTGCTTTTCATCTCCTCCTTGCTTCGACCATCATGTATTATTTTGCTGTCTAAGTAGCAGAATTCTTCGACTTCATCTATTTCGTTACCACCAGTCCTGATGTTAAGTTTTTCGATGTTCCCATTTCTCCTGCATCTCATTACTTTCGTCTTTCTTCGATGTACTCTGACTCCATATTTTATATACATTAGACTATTCATTGCATTCAGCAGATCCTGGAGTTCTTCTTCACTTCCACGGAAGACAGTAATGTCTTGTGCGAAACTTATCATTGATATCCTTTGGTGTGGAATTCTAATTCCATTCTTGAAGCTTTCTTCTATTTCCCTCATTGCTTTTTCATGTGTGGAATGAACCGTAGGGCCAATGACAACACCTCTTCTTGCACCCTTTTTAATCCGAGGAATTCGTTCCTGGTCTCCCAGTGTCAATGTTACTTTTCGGTTCTCGTACTTATTGTATATTACCCATCTTTCTCTACAGCTTACGCCTACTCTTCTCAGAATTTCTAACATCTTGCACCATCTGACATTGTCGAACGCTTTTTCCATGTCGAGGAGTCCTATGAGCGCGTCTCGACTTATCTTCAGTCTACCTTCCATTATCATCCGCAACATCAAAGTTGCCTCTCTGGTGCACTTACCTGTCATAAATCCAAATCGATTCTCATCCAACACATCCTCAATTTTCATTACCATTCTCGTTTGTTTCTTAGCGGGAAAACTATAATCTTTAATCAGTACTTAACGTTAGTTGAACTTTTGGATTTGGTGGCTAGTTGCTGCATGTATATTATTAAAAAGAGTACTGAGAACCGGTAGCCACATAAATACCTTCTATAAGACACTACGAGATTGTTGGATATTCAAAAGTCAAAGTTTGCGTATTGAAATCAATTTCACTTGTTCGTCTATTTCATAAGATTGTGTCCACTGTACAGCAGTTAACGGTCAAGTTTCAACCATTATTCCATAAAATTTCCATATCTATTAAGGGCTCCTTATATGCACGTCCAAACATGGATGAGTTCCGAACTGAACAAAGGCTCCAGAAAGCTATTCTCTTAGCGCACAAAACACTCGGGAATGCACTGTCCTGTGACTGGCTGATATACATCGTAACCAATGCAATATTGCTATTAAATCGGGCAACCCCCGCATTTCCTTTTGACTTACAGTTGCGTAATTGCTTTCATGTAGTTTATCAAAAGTAAAAATTTAGTCTATAAAATCCACAAACATCAAAATAACTGCCTCTTTAAAGAACAAATCTATCATAAAACGTATCTCGTTTTCTCAGTCCCATAAACTAGGTAGTTACACTTACAATTTTCCCGAGTATGATTCACTCTTTCAGTACACAATTGTCATGCTAACATTTACTAAGCAAACAGACATAAAATATTCATTCATATCATCATTCACACCAATAATTAAGCAAATGGCCAATAATATAGTACTGGCCATTAAAATTGCTACACCACGAAGATGACGTGCTACAGACGCGAAACTTAACTGACAGGAAGAAGATGCTGTGATATGCAAACGATTAGCTTTTCAGAGCATTCACACAAGGTTGGCGCCCGTGGCGACATCTATAACGTGCTGAGGTGAGGAAAGTTTCCAACCGATTTCACATGCACAAACAGTTGTTGACTGGCGTTGCCTGGTGAAACGTTGTTGTGATGCCTCGTGTAAAGAGGAGAAATGCGTACCATCACGTTACCGACCTTAATAAAGGTCGGATTGCACACTATCGCGATTGCTGTTTGTCGCATGGCGACATTGCTGCTCGCGTTGGTCGAGATCCAATGAATGTTAGCAGAATATGGAATGGGTGGGTTCAGGAGGGTAGTACGGAACTCCGTGCTGGATCCCAACGGCCTCGTATCAATAGCAGTCGAGATGACAGGCATCTTATCCGCATAGCTTTAACGAATCGTGCAGCCACGTCTCGATCCCTGAGTCAACAGATGGAGACGTTTGCAACACAACAACCATCTGCACGAACAGTTCGGCGACGTTTGCAGCAGTATGGACTATCAGCTCGGAGACCATGGCTGCGGTTACCCTTGACGCTGCATCACAAACAGGACCGCCTGCGATGGTGTACTCAACGACGAACCTGGGTGCACGAATGGCAAAACGTCATTTTTTCGGATGAATCGAGGTTCTGTTTACAGCATCATGAAGGTCGCATCCGTGTTCAGCGACATCGTGGTGAACGCACATTGGAAGAGTGTATTCGTCATCACCATATTTGCGTATCACCCGGCGTGAGGGTATGGGGTGCCATTGGTTACACATCTCGGTCAACTCTTGTTCGCATTGACGGCACTTTGAACAGTGGACGTTACGTTTCAGATGTGTTACGACCCGTGGCTCTACCCTTCATTCGATCCTTGGGAAACCCTACGTTTCAGCAGGATGATGCACCACCGCCTGTTGCAGGTCCTGTACGGGCCTTTCTGGATACTGAAAATGTTCGACTGCTGCTCTGTCCAGCTCATTCTCCAGATCTCTCACCAACTGAAAACATCTGGTCAATGGTGGCCGAGCAACTGGCTCGTCACAATACGCCAGTCACTACTCTTGATGAACTGTGGTATCGTGTTGAAGCTGCATGGGCAGCTGTACCTGTACACGCCATCCGAGCTCTGATTGACTCAATGCCCAGGCGTATCAAGACCGTTATTACGGCCAGAGGTGGTTGTTCTGGGTACTGATTTCTCAGGATGTATGCACCCAAATTGCGTGAAAATGTAATCACATGTCAGTTCTAGTATAATATATTTGTCCAATGAATACGCGTTTATCATCTGCATTTCTTCTTGGTGTAGCCATTTTAATGGCCGGTAGTGTAAATGAAAGTCGCAATAATCACAAAAATATTCATAGCCCGTAAAATACTGATAACTTTCGGTCACAGCCACTTGCAGCTAGCTACTAGATCCGTGCGCATGTGTCATGCGATAACCATAACTCATTGTCTGAAGCTGTCTGCCAGTAACCGTCTCTTACTTACACAGGCACTACACCTCAAACTGGAGCACGATGCTACTCAGCTTTATGTATAAGGCAAGACAATCATAAAGCAGGAACTTAAATCGTAACCGTATTTACTGGTTAGATGCCCTACACACAGACAGCTGGAATGACCAACTATCGTTGAATGACCAGAGGGAAACAAGTAGATTTCCAATCGAGATCGCCCCGGCTACTGGACCGTCGAACGCGCTCGCCCCATTGAGCAGGCAGCGCACGGCCGGTTGCGTTCTGGTGCTGGTGGCCAGTGGCCAGTGGCTGGTCCACCCTCGGTCCACGCCGCCACTAATGAGTGCGGAGGCGATCGCCGGACACCGGACGACACTTGCTGCGGCGGTAGGCCCAGCGTAACGACGGCCGGCAAAAAGCGAAAGCGGCCCACAGATTAAATTCCCGGCCGCGGCGGACGCCGGCGCCGGATGATTACCCGCAATGACCGCACATAAAGGCTTTGTTCATTAGGCGAGCGGGCCGAGACGCGGCGCGGCGCGGCTCCGGGCAGCCACTCGGTAATTACAACATCTTGCGTCCGCGCTCTTTACTATCTCCAGTTTTTAAGGTTAATTAAGCAGCCGCGCGGATCGTCTGAATGGATGGCAGCCTGGACAAAGGCGACGAGAGATCTAGAGTAATTTGTTAATTCACCCAGAATGGACCTATGGTGCCTGCGCGCGAAATAAATTTTAATTTTCGGAGAGCGGGGCTCCGGGAGGCTACGGCAATTAAAGACTATTTTTGCACGGAACACTGTGCGTCTCCGAATGGCGCAGATCACTCAAACGAATTTTTATAGCGATGTGGGCTTTCCCCGGTAGCGTCATCCTAGAGGAAGTTTACAGCTAAGGATAATGAAAACGCTAATACACGAGAAAGCGTTCCAGCTTTAATGATGGGCGGTAAGTCGTAGTGGTTTTAAAAACGTTTTCACTATTTTTCCATAAACACTTGACGTAAAGAGTAAGGTAAGTAATTATTATTATTATTATCTTTAACTTCTTGTAAATCGGCGTTTTAAATTTTATAAAGTGAAGTTAATTTCCTATATTTTAGATCACCATTTTACTGCGGAATCAGTGGACGGTTAGAAAATATTACTACTAACAGAGATACAGAAATGGGCGATAGTTAAGAAAGGCTGACTACCCCTACACTAATATGAGTACCAGTTTTAAATTTGTTCCTGAAAACGTCATTGTATCACAAGCTCTTGCACTAACGCTCACCGTCCATATAAGTCCACATTAAATCCCTAGATAAAATCTGCATTTCAGAGTTTAAGTTGGCTCACAAAATCCATCATCTAGCACAGTGGTTCCCAACAGGTGGTCCGCGGACCCCCAGGGGTCTGCGAGCTATGCCAGAGGCGTCCGCTAGATGCTATTAGAATAAAAAGTGTATTAAATATATTTCTTATGATAACAGATTTTTTTTGTTTTGGACGCTTCCTGCATGAGCAGAGCTTTAGCGAACGCTATATTCTGCGTCTACCGTCTTCCCAGAGTCAACTGACACTAGCACACTCTAGCGCAAAACTAGAGTTAGATAGAAGCAAATAGTTTTGCTATATGCCTTAGACTGCGCGTGCTGACTCTTTGCTGCTGACAACTAACCTTACAACTAACTTTACACAGAAACTCGCATTTCAGACGACAATTAGCCATTATATTTTTAAGGAGTTTGTTATGCTAAACACCCAGATTTGAAGACAAAGATTTTGAGCAATAATCAGAAATTTAACAATAACAATGATGGCTAAATTGAAAAAATTATAAGCTCAATATTTTTTCAATAATGAGTATGTCAGTGTTTTTTCTAAGTGCCAAAAATAGAAAACGTATAAAACTACTCTTAATTTAGCTTTTTAAGGTACTTGATACTGTGATATGACAAGGTACCAATCATACTCGATGAGGGGGTCGTCGAGAAAATTTTGTTGGGAACCCCTGATTTAGCCTAACACGTGGCAAAAACATGTAAGCGAAGATTGGTGTTTGATATGTCGTCGACGACTAGCTGACTGAATTACTTAGGATCGCACAGAGTTCGACGATGTGGTCGCAATAAATTTATAAGTCAGTGCTACCACTCGATAATGTCATTGTGTCATCGCTGCATCACTGGGTCGTAATCACATTGGTCACAGACTGTCACTCACTACAAATTTAAAATACAATGAGAAAAAATGTCTGTTAGGTTGAATAAAAAAGCTCAGCGTATAAATGAGATTACCATAACAGGATATTTGTATATAATAAAAAATTAAGAAGAGGATCTTCATAATAAAAAAATTGACAATATCAAGAGAAGCCACTTACGAAGATGAGAGTAAATAAGTCATAAACTGCGATATAGACGCATCAGCCTCAGATTTACTTCCTTTTCAACATATTCTCTTGTACACTTAGATACCTACATACGTCGTTCTGAAACTATCAGTAGATATAGGCGACCATTATCATTAATATAACTGACTGGATTTTAGAAAAGCTGAATATTCGCAAACAAACAGGTACCAGTTGCTCTCTGGTACCACTTCATTCCAGATGACATTTTCCGGGCTGTGCCCATCATGATATTTTATTTCATGTCACTTTCTTCTTTCTCTTATCACAGGCTACTTTTCTGCCTGCTGCCACCTTTTCCAGATGTTCAGCAGTTAGTTTCCTGTTGTTCTTTGGTTCAAATGGCTCTGAGCACTATGGGACTTACCATCTGAGGTCATCACTAACCTAAGGACATCACGCACATCCATGCCCGAGGCAGGATTCGAACCTGCGACCGTAGCAGTCTCGCAGTTCCAGACTGAAGCGCCTAGAACCTCATGGCCACCGCGGCTGGCTGGTCTTTGGTTTTGGGGCCTCCTGCAAAACCTCGAATTCAGTTATGGCCATTCTGTATCTGTCCCTTTTCATTGCGTCCATTTCTGTAAGTCCTAGTTCACCGAGGTCTTTCTTTATTCCTTTCAACCAAAAGTTGGGTGTTTTCCTCTGTTGAATTATATTGAAGATTTTCTTTGTTAATCTCCCATCATCCATTCTCACCAGATGACCAAAGAACATCAGCCTTCTCTTTTTCATTTCCGTTGTGACTGGTTTAATAAATTGGTAGATCTTGTCATTGGTATTCTTTACCCATTTGTCACCAAATTTTTGTGTCCACCAAGAATCATCCTCAGAATTACTCTTTCCTTCTACTCGAGCTCATCTATTACACATTTGTTCTTGAGGGAGAGTGTTTCTGTTGTATATTGAACTTCTGTTCTCGTCACTGTATTGCAGTGATATAACTTTGCATTTCGAGGTACGCATTTTTGTTGTACAGCTTCTGTGTTAAAATGTGTGCCCTCCTAAGTTTAGTACTCGAAGTTTGACAGCTTCTTTTTCTATGCCAGTATCCGTTATTGTTTCTCCCAAATATTTAAAGTGCTTGACACTTTCGATACATCCAATAATGGCGTGCAATTCTTTGATTTCTTTATATTTGTTAGACATGAATTTAGTTTTTTCTTGTGATATCTGTAAACCAGATTGAGCTGCATGCTTTGCTAAGATTTCTATTTGTTTAATTGCATCTGCTATATTTGTGGATAGGAGAGCAATATCATCTGCAGAAGCTAGTGCATGTATCAGAAGGCCTTTAACTGATTCTACAAAAGAAATTCCCTTTACTTTTCGTCGTGTGTATTCCTCCAATATCTCCCTCATAATCTCTTCCAAAGTGATGTTGAATAGAATTGGGGAGAGTTCATCACGTTGTCTCAAAGCCGTTTGGATTTTGAAGGTTCAGAAATCGTACCTCGAAATTTGACTTTGGGCTTGGTATCTGTCAGTGTTTGCTTTACTATCTGTCTAGTTTTATGTCAATTCCAAATTTCTCCAGAGTTCAGAAGAGGCTTTCTCTGCGTATGGAGTCATACGCTTTTCTAAAATCAATAAACTTTGTAACATGTGGCTGACCAGCAAGTGTTCTAATCATGTTTTTAAGGTTAATAATTTGCTCCGAACAGCTCCTCCCTTTTCTAAATCCACCTTGGTATTCTCCTATCTGTGTATCTAGAACTGGTTCAATCCTATTTAGCAGTATCTTGGAAAGGACCTTGTATGGAATGGGTAGAAGGGATATCCCCCTGTAATTGTTCACATCTGATCTGTCACCCTTTTTGTGAGATGGATGTATAAGTTCCGTCCTTCAGTCTTTTGGGATTTTCTCGGTTCTCCAAATGTCCTTAATAATGTTACCGAGGTGTAGTGCCACTTTTTCCTCACCTAATTTCAAAAGTTCAGCTGTGATTCCATCTTCACCAGAAGATTTGTTGTTCTTCAGGAATTTAATAGCTTGCTGGACTTCATTTAGAGTTGGTGGATGTGATTCTGCAGGGATTTCTTCTGGAGTTTTGAATTTCTCTGGAGGCTCTTTACAGTTGAGAAGGTCTCCGAAATAGTATACTAAAATGTGGCAGTTTTCTTGGTCATTTGTACCTAATTTTCCTGATTTGTCACGAAAATTTAAAGTTGGTGGTTCGTAGCCTTCCAGGTGTCTTTTGAATTATTGGTAATAGTCTCTGGATTTGTTTTGTGTGATGTGCACCTGTACTTGTTGAAGTGATAGTTCTTCTTACACTCTCTTTTTGTTTCTGACCGTGTAGGGGTCTATTTTTCTACCTTCCCTGAACCTTTCCAGGTTGTTTTGTATCGGATTCGATTTAAATTTTTCCCATAGCTTTTGTCTGTTTTCCAAAGCTTCATTGCACTTTTCATTCCACCAGATATTCTTGTGTTTTGTTTTGGTTGGAAGAGATTCTTCTGCCTCTTTCATTATTTGAGACATCATTTCGTCCCATGTCTCACCTTGCAATTTGGATTTGAAATAACTTTGAGCATCTGCCTCAATATTCCTGGTTTCTAAATGCTTTCACATAGGTTTATTATTATTTCTTCCTGAATTTAGCATGAATTTAAGTTTAGCTTTACAAGATAGTGATCGGTATCTATTTTGGATACTTTCTGTACCTTAATGTTGGGAATTGTCATAAATTCTCCTCTAGAAATAGCTTTGCGGTTAATTTGGAACTCTCCAAGGAGTTGATATGGTGCTTTCCAAGTTCTTCATATATATACTGGGTGTTACAAAAAGGTACGGCCAAACTTTCAGGAAACATTCCTCACACACAAATAAAGAAAAGATGTTATGTGGACAGGTGTCCGGAAACGCTTAATTTCTATGTTAGAGCTCATTTTAGTTTCGTCAGTATGTACTTTACTTCCTCGATTCACCGCCAGTTGGCCCAATTAAAGGAAGGTAATGTTGACTTCGGTGCTTGAGTTGACATGCGACTCATTGCTCTACATACTAGCATCAAGCACATCAGTACGTAGCATCAACAGGTTAGTGTTCATCACGAACGTGGTTTTGCAGTAAGTGCAATGTTTACAAATGCGGAGTTGGCAGATGCCCATTTGATGTATGGATTAGCACGGGGCAATAGCCGTGGCGCGGTGCGTTTTTATCGAGACAGATTTACAGAACGAAGGTGTCCCGACAGGAAGACGTTCGAAGCAATTGATCGGCTTCTTAGGGAGCACGGAAGATTCCAGCCTATGTCTCGCGACTGGGGAAGACCTAGAACGACGAGGACACCTGCAATGGACGAGGCAATTCTTCGTGCACTTGACGATAACCCTAATGTCAGCGTCAGAGATGTTGCTGCTGTACAAGGTAACGTTGACCACGTCACTGTGTGGAGAGTGCTACGGGAGAACCAGCTGTTTCTGTACCATGTACAGCGTGTGCAGGCACTATGAGCAGCTGATTGGCCTCCAAGGGTACACTTCTGCGAATGGTTCATCCAGCAATGTGTAAATCCTCATGGCAGTGCAAATGTTCTCTTTACGGATGAGGCTTCATTCCAACGTGATACAACATACTGACGGAACTAAAATGAGCTCCAACATGGAAGTTAAGCGTTTCCGGACACAGGTCCACATAACATCTTTTCTTTATTTGTGTGTGAGGAATGTTTCCTGAAAGTTTGGCCGTTCCTTTTTGTAACACACACACACCCACACCCACACACACACACACACACACACACACACACACATATATATATATATATATATATATATATATATATATATATATATATATATATATATAATTTCCAGTCTGCAAGTCTACATTCTTCTCTTGCTCACTGAATGGAAATATTTACTCAACGGGATCAGGATCTATGACTATAAACAAAAGTTTCGAGTTCCGACTGATTAATATATTCAGTAGAAGTTCACACGCACAGATATATAGTAATATTCCTGATAATACTGTCCCTATCGTAAACAGCACTATTAGCAGTTCAGAGGCGACCTCTACTGTAAGTCCCCCCCCCCCCAAAAAAAAAAAAAAAAAAAAAATGGTCTGTTGCCTTGGCTTATAATTACCCAATTTAACTGTTCCCTTCAACAGCGTAAAATACTCTTACCACTTGCCACGTGGTTTTGTCTACATTACGGGCGGCATAGAGATAGTTCCTTCCGTGAAATCTAAGCAATCCAGGACCGTGTACAGTCCGCGCGAGTTCACTTCCTACTTTTACCGAAAACGTTTGTTTGGGAGCTACCTGGAAGTTTCTTAATTTCATTCTTAGATTATGGTGCAATAGTTTGCGTGTCACGCACAGGCGCATTATGACTATGTAGCGCTAGTAGCAATGAACTGGTGTACGTCCCGACAAACTCGCTCGCCTCTGTATCTCTCAAATGATGTAGCTCTTGTTTCGCCACAATCAGATTTCCATTACACAGAAAAAATAGCTTAGATAGCTTGTTCCTTATTCACACGTTCAGGAACCAGAAGGTGTTACATATAATTTAAACCTGGAGAATGAGAATGTCGGTCGTGAGAAGGACTACGAAAATACATTATATTAAACACATACCTCATCGCTTGACAAAGCGTTTAAAGCCTGCAGCATATAAATCTTGTCAATGCGATCGCATCTAACGAGTGACCTCACTAGATATATCAGATTTAGTTGGTTCCTTGCAATGTTGCAACCCACAAGACCGATGTCCTGGGGGTTGCGAAATAACTCTGGAATGGGAAACAATGGCCCACCACTGCATAACCAGGGCGGCCAAGCTGCTCCATGTTTCAGTTTTTCTTTTTTAGTGTTCTTTACCGAAGTTCTGTATCCAATTGAACTATATTTTCCTTGAAGTACGTTTCTAATTACATACAGCACAAATTTAGCTATAGAGATTTCTGCGGACATTCGCTCGGCTCATAGAAACCGAGATATTCAAATCGGATACACAGTCATAGCATACCTGTCACATGGGTCTGACTGCAGATCATTAACTATTGGTCGCGGAATACTTTGTATCACCTACTTTCCACGCGATCTTCTAGAGACGTATAGGTGTGAAATTTAAAATGCTATGACGTATTCTGGGGTTTGCGACTAATTTATTGACTCAATCTAGTATTAAACAGAGATCTAATATCTGCCGTTATTTCGACCTGCCTATGACTCGAGCCTCCACATAATAGTTGGGAAAAACACTGCAAGTTTTCCAAATGTGCAAAACGTTGTTGGTCTACGGTATAATGACCAAGTTAATCCCAATTAATAGCAAACTAATTCGAAGTGTTCACCGGACTTACACGCAAGAAACGCAAGTTGAATCTGCCGAAAAAAATCAAGCTATTAAATCACCAGCCAGAGCTCTGCAGATACATATGGGCAACTTCTTTCTGGCCAAGATGGCTGCCCTTTTGCAAAAAAGATTCAGCTTTCCGACAACTAAGAAAAACAACTGGTCGAATTCTTCGCCACTCCGAAAAATGTTCAAGTGTGTGTGAATTCCTAAGGGTCCAAACTGCTGAGGTCATCGGTCCCTAGACTTACATACAACTTAAAATAACTTATGCTAAGATCAACACACACACCTATGCCCGATGTAGGAATCGAACCTCCGGCGGGAGGGGCAGCACAATCCGTGACATGGCGCCATGCCAGCCCGAATTAACATGTTTTACCTTATATGCTGTCTTAAAAGTAGAAGCACCACAAGATGTACGATGAAGTGCTATTTAAAATGCCGTGTCATAATAAATTTGGGGATGAATAGTTGCCCGCCGTTGTGGCCGAGCGGTTCTAGGCGCTTCAGTCTGGATCTGCCTGACCGCTACGGTCGCAGGTTTGAATCCTGCCTCGGGCATGGATGTGTGTGATGTCCTTAGGTTAGTTAGCTTTAAGTAGTTCTAAGTTCTATGAGGACTGATGGCCTCGGATGTTAAGTCCCATAGTGCTCAGAGCCATTTGAACCATTTGATGAATAGTTGACCCACGATCGTAATTAAAGCTACTCCTGCCCGAGCCACCTCAAACGTCTGTGCGGCGCGAGGCAAGCGGTCGCGCTCAAACCAAGCAGTTTTTTTTCTGTCCCTTGTGCCACAGAGAAGAAGCAAAAATGATTCTAAAACGGAGTCACCCCTCATGTTCTCCCATTCAATGAACAGGCCAGTAACTAATTATCCTACTCTGACTCACTACCGTCTGGTATTGAACCATCTCCGAACTGCATCTTCCAAGGGTCCATTGGATGCTACAGCTACATTTTGCTGATGGAATTTACTGGTATAATGCTGTTAATGGATTTCTTCTTTCAAAGGAATTATAGTACTCATTACCGGTACGAAAACAATTTCATAAATGCTACGATACACAAAATATTGATCCAAGATTAAATTCTCATCGTCGGGATACACAGCCACGTAGAATTTTTTATAGGACATCATGTTATCATGTTCACCGTTGACTTTAGAAGTTATTTCCTTCACAACTGCAGTTTCAGCCTCTTTGCCATTTCCAAGTGGTGCTGCAAAGGACTTTGCTTCAGTACTTGTCAGACGATGATATATAAATGTTGGATCAATTTAATGCCTGACATGAGCTCCAGCAAAATCTCTTGCAGTACCACTTGCAAATTACCCAAAGGACAAAATTACAGTTGTGGAATAAATATCTTCCACTGTCAACAGCGAATATGAGGCTCTTTAAAAATGGATTCAAAGTTTACGAATGTATTAGAAATACCACGTAAAATTAACTGCATTCAAAACGCTCGTAGAGCAACTACATATGACAATAGACGTTGAAAGTATTACAACACTTGACTCTAGAATTATAACATGTCAGTGAAAACTGTACCAAACTGCTGCAGAAGTGTTTAGGAACGTATAGGAAAATCACTATAAGAAAGGCTGCGTTATTCTCGGGAAACCCTACTGTTTAGATTTACAAATATGTTGTTCGAGAGAGACTGTATGACAATTCTACTCTCTTACATCTTTCATTTCGAATGAAGTAGGAAAGAATACTGCTAAAATATTTCACACAGTTTACAGAAAACTGTACTGTTGTGAATCCGGACTGGCTAGATCTTTTGCTTATATCCAACACTACAGAAAATGTAGAAAACCAGTCATTTTAAGGGTACAGTCAGTTCAATATACACAATCATACTCCTACATTTAGCCTCTAACTAAATCAAGCAGATGTTTATTTATTTTCTTATTTATTAAGTTAGTCCACTGACTGGTCTGATGCGGCCCGCCACGAATTCCTTACTTACGTCAGCTTCTGTATCTGACAGTAGCACTTGCATCCTCCGTTCTCAATTATAGCTTGTTGGGCTTACACCGCATGATTTCCATCCAGTTTATGGCCTCCGCAATTCCAACTAATAAGGTGGAATTCATCTCCTTTTATAATGTCCCTTCTTTTATCAGTATTTTCCACATGTTCCTTTCCACACTAATACAGTGGAGAACCTCATTTCTCATCGTATCAATCCACTGAACTTTCAACAACCTTCTATAGCACCACATCTCACACGCACTTTTCTTGTTTTCGGTTTTCGCACGCTCTATGATTCATTTCTGCTGTGCTTCGAAAGTATGTTTTTAGAAATTTCTTCCTCATTCTAAGGCCACTGTTAGATGCATACAATTCTGTTGGCCAGGAATGCCCTCTTTGCCTATACTACCTTGCCTTTTACATCCTCCTGCCGTCGTCCTCCACACATAACTTGGCTTCCTGAGAAGGAGAATTTCTTACCTTCGTTTACATTTTAGTATCTAGTTAAGATGTTAACTTTATCGCTAATCTCTTTTTCCGCTACATCTCATTACTTATGTCTTTCTTCGGTTTCTCTGATAGGTGATTTCGTATTCTCTGGCCGTTGTGTAATCCGTCTGGCATCTTTCCGCATCCCGGGCCTTTTCCTAGTTTCCCTAGTTTAGTCTTATTTTTGAAAGAAAATTGTATATCTGTATGTAACGGTGACACATGTTTGTATACGATAACAAAGGCTCTCTCGAGGAACACCTTGTTTGGCAATACCCACGATGCCACCTACGCACCTTTGTTGAGCACTTTAAAAATGTACCTCCATAGAGACATCGACGCCCATCCAGCTTTGTGGTGCCCCGTACTGCTCTAGCACCTTGTTGCAGACCTGCGGAATGTAAGGAGTGTCGAGGGGGTTTCCTGCCCTCAGATGCTAGAACATTAACGGAGCGCCACTCAGCTGAAAGCGTGTTGAAAAAGTCCTTATGTGGCACCGAAGGCACTCACCCTTTCCCCCTCATCACGCCTCAGGACACGAAACAGGGCGACTAACAAAACACGAACTACTTTTGCCGATTCGCATCATGTTCATATCTTGTTGAATGTTTTGAACGATTCCTAGCGGTTCTATTCTGTATACCTCAGCAAACATTGCAGTCACGCTGTCACGCTACACTGCGTAGAAGTCAGACCACGTTCATTGGTGTTGCTGCCCACAGTTCCTTAGAAAAGAGTTGAATCGTCCGGGGGGGGGGGGGGGGGCAGCAGTCTCTAAGGATGCCGGAAACATCGTCCCATTTCACATCGCACTGCAGACTGTCGTTTCCAGTCGCAAAGTGTGTGAAAACGAGCGCTCCAAAGAAAGAGGCAATTTCAGTGACACCTTTTATGCCATTTCCTGAGGCCTCTTCGTGTCCATTCTGACCGGCAGTGTATCTAAAATGCTTTCCTCGTCCATCTACAGGAAAATCGCTTGATTTCAACGCTGGGAGCCGTTGTTTCGACCTCCATCGCGAAGACGCCAAGAGAAGGGCTGAAATGTGCTAAAAAATTTGGAAGGACTATGGGACCAAACTGCTAAGGTCATCGGTCCCTAGGTTTAGTGAAAATTATGATCAACGTCTGACTCGAAGGCAGATCATTGAATATTAATCATTGCTTAGGAGCATTACATAACTCACTCCGTCATAAAGTATCATCTGTGAGTCAATGATTTGTGGACAGTAACATCCCTCAGGTGGATTAGCCCCCCCCACCCTCCAGAATAACTACCTGCGTTCGAGATCACTACCTTCTCTGGTTTCAGTTGTTAAGGAAATATGAACTTTCTTCCGCAGATATTCACACATCTGAATTTGGACTTTTAAAGTCCGCCTTATGTGAAACACAATGTATTTCTTTTTCCATTAAGTTGAGCGGGTCTCGATTTGTTTCTGTAAAATATCATACAAAGCGCATGGTTGTTTTTCTCAAAGAAACAAAAAGCAAATATGAACTTTGTAGGGTATTTTACAGAAATAAATCGAGACCAACAAGATGACACACAAGGATTCGAAACATGTAAAGATAGATAGAAAAAGAATTATACTGTGTTCCGTTGAAGATGGAGTTTACAAATGCAAATTTATTCCGCAAATATGGATAGAAACGTAAACACAACTTTCCAATTCCTGAAAGATTCAGACACCTCAGTAAAAGTGTTCCCAGCAGACTTCAAGTCGTCAAAAAGGCGAAGAGTGGACACACCTCTATTTATGTGCACTGATAGGAATCCGGACGCTTTTGGTCGGACGTCGTATTTATCAATTTCAAAGTATGAGCTCCGCTCTTGTCCTAGGCTAAAAATGTACGAATGCCAAGTTCCCATCATGCTAATCTTAGTATGAGACACTAACATTTGCAACTGATGATACATAACGTAGCATGGCTGATATAAGTAAATTAGGAGGACAAAATATATTCATGAGTTGGGGAAATGTTAGATCATAACCATTGCCCTGTTAAATAATAGCCTATGCTTCCCGACTCTGTATCCTTCTATTTCTTTTATGGCAAACACATACATGACTAATACCAACACCAACCAAATATGCCATCACAACAGATTACCATCAAAATGTAAATGCAAGGACGGAAAAGACCATCACCAAAAAATAATTAACCTATAGTATTAAATTTCGGGATTACATTTGTCGACGCGCGGGATTATCCGAGCGGTCTAAGGCACTGCAGTCATGGACTGTGCGGCTGGTCCCGGCGGCGTTCGAGTCCTCCCTCGGGCATGGGTGTGTGTGCTTCTCCTTAAGATAATTTATGTTAAGCAGTGTGTAAGCTTAGTGTCTGATGACCTTAGCAGTTAAGTCCCATAAGATTTCACACGCATTTTATAAATACATTTGTCTAGATAACATACTTAAGTGCTTGTCATTGCAATATAATAAGTTAATGTAGGGGCGAGATAAGCCAATGGAAATGTGAATTGCTGGTACATTTATAACAGGTGTAACTGCCAGAATGTCTAATGCAAGCATGAAACCGTGCATGGATGTCTCGTACATGTGCCGAACGTCAGTTTATGGGATGGACTCGGACGGTTAATCCAGGGACGGTTAATGCTGTAGTTGTCGTCCGACGATGACCCATATATGTTCGTTGGAGACTGATATGGTGATCAAGCAGGCAGTACAACACGTCAACACTCTATAGAGCATGTTGGGTTACTACAGCGGTTGTGGGCAAGCGTTACTCTGTTCGAAAACTTCCTCTGGAGCGCTGTTCATGAATGGCAGCACGATAGATCGAAACACCACAATGGCGTTCAACTCTGCAGCCAGAATGGTTGGGATAACAACGAGACGGCTCCTGTTGTCATATGAAATCGCAACCCAGACCATAACTCCAGGTAGAGTTCCAATGTGTTTTGCACGCAGACAGATTGGTTGCAGACGATGAACTGGCTGCCTTCTACCAAACATATGGCCATCACTGGCACCAGGGCAGAATCACCTTTAATCAGAAAACATAATAGATCACCCCCCCCCCTTGCCCTCTAATGAGCTCTCGCTTGACACTACTGAAATAAATGGCGGCGGTTTGGAGTCAGTGAAATGCACACTAAAGGGTGTCTCGTTCAGAGCTGTTCTTGAAGTAAGCCTTTTATCCAAGGTCGCTGTGTCACTGTGGTCCCAGCTGTTGCTCAGATTGCTGCTTCATATGCAGTGCGATTCGCCATAGCCATACGTCGAACTCTTTGGGCTTCCTTCTCGGTAGTGCAACGCAGCCGTGACGAGTCCGGTCATCTTAAGACAGCACATTACCCCGCTCGCGATTTCTACAGCGTGTATTTGAAACAAAACTAATGGGCATTCGCATATTGGCCCTAGTAGCATCACTGTTGTGCGACTTGCGCGAAATTTGATTATACGTAGGTTTGAACTTAAATAGTGGCAACACTGCTGTGAAGACGCCATGCAATGGAATCTACTATTGTCGCTGACAGCACATGTTGTTGACATACCTACCTTATCTCCGATAAAATGGACTCGCCCGTCGTACGTCACCGGCGTGCGCACAATTTGCGGGAAACACAGTCACTTGTGAGCGAGCGGTCTAACGTAACTGTGTCATTATGTTTTCGAAACAGGAACAACGGAGTTGGGTCAAGATTGAATGTGCCAGAGGTGGCACAGCACGAAAGTGTCATCAAGGTCTTCAAGAGGCTTGCGGGGAATCGGGATTGCCGTACAGTACAGTGGCATGATGGGTAAAAATCTTCAACGAAGGTAGGAAAACTGTGACAGACATGCATCGGGCAGGTCGTCTTAGCGTCTAAGAAGAAGAAGTGCATGCTGTTGCCGCGTTAGTGGTCAGTGATCGACTCCATACGATTCGTGAGCTCGCCCACGGAACCGGATTAGCGCATACGACTGTGCTTGGCATCCTGAAGGAATGCTTGGACATGCGAAAAATGGCATCACGATGGGTTCCGCATGACTTGACGGAAATGCAGAAATGGATGCGTTACGACGCTGCTCAGACTCACTTGGAGCGCTATGAACGATAACGAGAGGCTTTCTTACGCAGTATCGTAATACTGGATGAGACATGGGCCACATCGTACGAGCCACAACTGAAACGCAAATCCAACGAATGGCGTCATTATGGGTCGCCGCGAAAGTAGAAAGTGCGTAAGAGCCCCAGTATGGTGAAACTTATGGTGATTCTCGTGTACATGATGGTGTTATCCTAATACATTACGTTCCTCCATGGCAGACTGTCAATGAACAGTATTACAGTTCCTTTTTGGAGCATCACCTGCGATCAGCATTGCGAAAGAAGCGGCGACACTTTTTGCGCATTCCACCCATCATTTTGCACGACAATGCGCGGGTGCATACAGCGCAAGCTGTGGCTGCTCTGTTTGGTCCATGGGACTGGGAAGTACTGTACCATCCACCATACTCCGTGGACTTAAGTCCTTGTGACTTTGATTTGTTTCCGAAGATGAAGGACCACCTCGTGGCAGTCACTTCAGAACTGTTCCAGAGATTCGACAGGCAGTAGACGGTTCCATTCGCACCATCAACAGAACAGGCTCTGCTAACAGTATTCTAAGCCTTTGACATCGCTGGCAACCGATTCTACACAACGCTGGTGACTACTTTGAAAGACGGTAACAGGTGCAAACATGTAGCTCCTTTGTATTGGTTGCGAATAAATAGTTACAACCCTCATACATCATCCTTCAGATGTATACACACGCCTACCAACTTTCGTTTATGCAGCACAATTCCTCTTTGGTGTTGTTTTTTTTCGTCAGTGTAATACCAAATAAATACCTCCAGGAAAGGGTATAATCTTTCAAAGGGCACAATTACGACCTCCAACATGAACATTACAACATAATACATTTCCTAGGTAACTAACTGTGTGAAACCCTAATCCGATGTAAGAGGGGTCTGATGACCGTAATCAGATCATGCTAAATAAATAAATTAAGGAAATAAGAAATAATACATGTCAAGGCCCAGGAAGCAATCAAGAGTAATATCCAAGCTCAATTTACACATAGTGTTTCTTAGCATAGTGCAGCTGCATATTGTCAGTTACTATCACCGAAAAAAACAACGTTTCATCCACGATCACAGCAGCCTTCTTCTGCCGTAGTGCACCCAGAATAACAGTGTCCGAATTGTTGTTTAATCCGTGCCGTGATAGTTATTTATTATATGAAGCCGTCACACGGCCTTAAAACTTTTCCGTAAACTGGTACCATACATAGAAAACCTTATAGCGAAAAAATTACTAGCAATATAACAATATTATAAAAAAATTCCCCCATCAGTGTTCCCCATAGCGTAACCAAACTTAGCATTATTCTGATACAGTCCTTCGTTTCTCGCCATTTTCATATCGAAAGACACTATTTTTTTCGTTGCCAACAGGTCTATTTATTTACTTATGTAATTGTTGCCAAGGCGATTGCGATAGAAGACTTTACTTTACTTTACTTTATCGTGTCCGGTGATTTGTTTCAAAGCCTTTTAGCCCAATGTCGGGCCAAGTCCAATGTTTCTCTCTTCTCAAGCCATAGTTCGTCAAGGGTACACCTTGTGGGGCAGATGGAACACTGTAGAAAGTGTTCCATATTCTGAACTTCACCACAGTCGCATTTGTTGTCTCCTTCGTCCTTGAAGCCCCATTTGATTAGGTTTGCTTTAACTGGTGCTACGCCTGTTCTGATGCGGTTCAGTGTTCTCCAAATCTTCCAGCTCGATGTACTGCCGCTGGGTATTTCTCGTGAGGCAGGGTAGTCCTTCGGAGGCTCGTTCAATTCACTAGTGAGAAATCTCTTGCGCGATCTAAGTCTACTTCGCCCACATGAAGAACCATGCAGTGGGTGGCGCTCGTCGAAAATCTGTTTAAATTTTTCTGTATGTTCACGCGCAATCCTAAGGGATTCAGGAGATGAGAATCCAGCTTTGTATATTTTCCCAAGTGGAGTGGGTTTCGTGCATCCTGTTGTTAGCCTGCATGTTTCATTAAGGACTAGTGACTTTTTTGGCATGTGTGGATCGGGACCATACAGAGCATGGATATCCTGCCGTGGAGAAGCATAGTGCTTGAGCAGTTATTCGTAATACAGTCGGACTAGCTCCCCATTTACTATTCGACAGTTTTCTTAAAATGTTGTTCCTGGCAGCAACTTTCTGGCAGGTTTTTTCACAGTGATATCTGTACGTCAGTGATCTATTCAGCACGACACCAAGGTATGTTGGTTTGTCCGTATGGTCCAGTTTGTTGCCATTCCAGGTGACGTTCAGCTTCCTGTTTGCCTGTTTTGTGCGGAGGTGGAAAGCGCTAACCTGTGTCTTAGATGGATTTGGTTTGAGGGAGTTCTCTTTATAGTATTCAGACATTACGTGTAGCGATCTTTCTAATTTCCCTTCTACTTCCTCGAAGCTATTTCCTTGCGCTGTAATAGCCAGATCATCGGCATACAAGAAATTGGTAGTACGTTCCGGTGTTGGTTGATCATTGGTGTATAGGTTAAAGAGTAGGGGGGCCAGCACGCTGCCCTGGGCGAGACCGTTCTTTTGTCGACGCCATCGGTTTTTTTTCCCCGTCCAGCATTACAGAGAACTGTCTGTTTTGCAGCAGAGATTCAGTGATTTTTGTGAACTGATGATCCTTAAATGTACAGTACAGTTTTTCCATGAGCTTTCTGTGGTTGACGGTGTAGTATGCAGAACTTAAGTCCACCAGTGCTACACCTGTTATTTGTTTGTTTTAAAACACTTCCTCTATGTGTTCTGTGAGTGCTAGGATTTGACTGGTGCATGATTTCCCGGGTCTGAATCCAGCCTGTTGGGGAATGAGCTTATGGTCTGCGATATTTGCTGTGCGGTTTAGGATTATTCGTTCGTACAGTTTGTACAGATGGCACAGGAGTGCTGTTGGGCGGTAGTTCTTCGGTTGACCTGCGTCTTTCCCAGATTTTAGTAGCGCCACTGCCTTTGATTTCCTCCATATCTTTGGGATCTTACACGTTTTTAAGCAATGATTAAAGAGCTGCAGGATCCATTGCTTGGCACTAGGTCCGAGCTGTGTGATCTGTTCCACGCATATATCGTCGACTCCCGCTGCTTTCCCGTTTTTCATTGAGTTCATTCCAAGATTAAGATCTTTCATGGTAAATGGTATTTCGAACATGCTTGACTCTTGACTCTGCGCTAGAAGAATGGAAGCGGAGGAGATTATTTTCACCTTTGACGAGACAACTTCTATTCGCACGTCGTTTTAACTTTCTTGCGTGACAAAACACCGTCGGACTGAAATTGATAATAAGCAATGTGTCGTAAACGGTGGTTGAGCTCACACATGATACATTACGTCTGCATGTGTTTGTCCCTTAATATTTGCTTTGCTATGGAGCGATCATTCCACTGAGGCGCTTGCGCTTTATTGTTACGAATTAGCAAATCGTTCAAAAGGCTCTGAGCACTATGGGACTTAACTGCTAAGGTCATCAGTCCCCTAGAACTTAGAAGTACTTAAACCTAACTAACCTAAGGACAACATACACATCCATGCCCAAGGCAGGATTCGAACCTGCGACCGTAGCGGTCGCGCGGCTCCATACGAATTAGCACCGCGTAATGATGTGTATTAGTGTAGCGTGAAAACGCACTTATCTAGGGCATCGATTCGGTTGTCATTTTGAAGTAGTGGAACTCTGCTAGGACCCAAATGAAAACACTAGGACCCAATAAAAATATTCGTCAGTTATAGGTGAAAGCTGATATTAAAATGTAAATAAGGTCGAAAACAAACGACAGATGAAACCTAAAGACGAGAGGAATCCAAAATAAGTCCATTGCTGAGCGAACGTGAAAGCTACGGCAATGTCGAAAAGAAATGACGAACGGTGCAAAGCGTTTCAGTAGCCGGCCCGTCTGGCACATAGCGTCCAGTGACAGTCGAATCTTGTTTTCTATCTTTCTATCTGTAGCTGAGTGGCCAGAGTAAGGGACTTCCATGCCAAGGGGCCCGGGTTCGATTTTAGGCTGGGTCAGAGATTTTCTTCGTTCAGGGCGTGGATAACAACGGTGTCATCATCATCATCATCATGTCATTTTCATCGATACGCAGATCGCCGAAGTGGCCCCAGGCGACCGGTCTACCCGACTGATTAAGATTTTATAACGACTTTTCACGAAACATTTAAGCCTGGGACCCTAACTGCGTACACAGAAATCTTTTCTATTTATTTTCGTCCGTGAGTGCATTTAGAAGACCTCCAAATTCGTTCTTTTACGATCATCTTACATATAAAAATAACGGAAAAAATTGGGAAATTTGTGGTAAGATCTTACGGAACCAAACTGCTGAGGTCATCGGTACATACTATTTGATCTAACTTAAACTGACTTACGCTAAGGAGAACACACACACATACCCATGCTCGAGGGAGGACTCGAACCTCCGACGGGGATAGCCGCGCGAACCGTGACAAAACGCCCTAGACCGCACGGCTACCCCACGCGGCAAAAATAATTGAAACAGAACTATAAGAGAACAGTTATTTATTATGAATCTAACTAAACGTCTACTGTACTAAACTGACGTGTCGTTACGAAGCTATCCGTCACAGAAGGAGCACGGCCATTTTGATTATAACCGAAGTATGTACAACTTCCACTGCAAGGAAAACGTGCTTAATACACTGCAATTTACTAAATCTCCCCCCTTGCTTATGGCCCCTATTCTTCTTTTATAACTGTTCTGTCAGTTACATATCTAATTATAAAAAAAGACTAAACGTAAATATCCCTCTGACGTAAACATTAGATGAATATCACAGACAAGTGATTTGGTAGTAAGGAGACTGCAGCTGCTGCAGAGCACATAGTTTTCCCGTAATGCTTATTTAAAACATGTGAAGTTAATTAAATACGAACCAACCGTATCTACATCTCACACAAATGTCACGGTGCGTTAATGGCTCCTAACAGAAGCTTCTGGGAAGTGACATACGATTGAGTTTCAATTAGTCTTCACAAGGATGATGTGCTCTGTGGGATGTTTTGTGAAATGTAACCCAACTGTCGGCTATCGTAAACAGCTATTGATTGTCCCAACACCAACATGGCAAAGCCTCGCCTGATCCCTTCCGCCCACACACACACACACACACACCCATGGTGGAACGCAACAACTACGGCACAATAGCTCCGACACGTGTCACCAGAACACCAGGAGCCCCAAGAGGAGCAGCACGCAAACGGCCATTATGAGAAATAATGATCCCAACCAATTCGCTTTAACCAGCAGATGACTTATGATCGTAATTTTGTACGCAGGGACATGAGCACCTCAGTCTTCCCGATATGGGTCGCTGAAGGAAACATTAAGAGATTGAATCAAACAATATGTTCTTTACACATAATCATTTAAAATAAAACGTGACAAATAGCAAGTTTTGAAAGCGTAACATTCTGAGATTTGGAAGAAAATTTTACTTAATGCTTCAAAAAATATCTAAGACCTTTCGGTCATTCAATGTATAAAATGCAGCAAATAGTTTTAAATGTATTGTGAACTCTTCGAATTTACCCGCAGGTTTCCACTAGCTGGATCAGCACACTTTGTGAAAATTCTCCTCCACATTGTTTCCGTTACATCCGTCATTCTTTTCCCGGATTACGAGGTAAACAAAGCAGCGGTAATCTGTTGCTTACATTTCATCCTCCTGAATCTTAGTCTGTGTTCAGCTTTGTATTTGATTTATATCATAAATTATCTTCCAGCGTCTGTACCTTACACCAAATTTTCTCAACATAGTCTACTGTGTATGCCACGCGTACAGCATCACAAATGCCATAATGTTATTGTGGCTTTCCTTGTCGCTCCTTCCTTTGCTAATCTGTTGGTAACTCAGAAGTATTTCTTCCAGTCCTTAAATATTTTATTTCAGCCAGAGTTTTACAAGATATGTTTAACTGATCTTCCGATATCTATGATTTCTCGTGTTTCAGTGTACTTGTGTACCAGATGTTTTACCTCATTCCTGAAACTTGCAATGATTTTAGTATTTCTGTAGGTACCTCATCAACCACCTCATCAATCCCTTTGAAATTCAATGATTTCCAAACGTTTATTCATCTGATACGCTCTTACCACTTGTGGCAAAACTGAATCTTTCATATTAGATTTCTCTTTCATGTTTCTTGGCATCTTTTCTTAGTCATTGGAACTCCCTTTCCTGTATCATCCAGAAGTCTCCTCCTCTACAATGAAGACAGCATTGCTTACGCGCTTCATAGATTAATAACATTAACTCCATCGATATAATTTCAAGTTTAGCTCAAACCTACGATTTCATTTCAATGCGATTCTTACTATATGCATTTTCTTTCAAATTATTGTTATTTTTCTTATAATATTTCATCGATAGTTCGGAAATATATGACGATTTATTCACGGCTTTTGAGTTGGAATATCTCAAGATTCAGACACGGCTTTTATTCCTAAGTTTGTTGTACCTATGAACATTTGCTGGTAAAATTTAATTCAGTTCCCCTCAAGAATTTATTGAGCCGAATTTTTTTGCTTCTTAGAGTTTCCATATCTACACATTCCTTCTCATGTTGGTGGTATCCGCGTATCCGTTCTTTATTCTTTTCAGGTTTAGATTTTATTCGTCAGTACCAGATCATAAGGCGCATACAGAACATACTTTGCGGTCTAACATTTTGATCCTGAACATGCTGATTTATTCTTTCTCAGGACTCTCAGCTTGCGAAATGACACATAAATGATAAAACGAAACTATCTATATTCATTGTATCGATAATTTTTTTCGGTGACTAGGCACTCGTATTAACACAATTCTTAATCTGCTCCCCGTCATAAGGACGGAGACGCACGTAAGAGATGACGTTTCTGTCGCCCTGAATTCGAGGACTTCTAAGCAGAACTACTACACTTCACTTCACTTCGCCAATCACTAATCGGTTCCAGCTGTTAGAATTCCCTGATGCAAACACCACGGTAAACTCCAAAACAGAGACTCGTTGGACTTCGGAATTTTCTGCAAATTAAGTAATCAAGATGGATTTACTTTAAAAGATAGCATGTTTTGTCGATATTCTTTCCTTTGTTTGGTTCCATTGGACTCTGTAATTCCACGCTGTTAATTATTTCTTAGTGTTTAAGCTTTCTCTGGGGCAGGAAAATCCACTGACATTTTAATTGTTCTCCCTAGCACAACTGAAAAGTTTTGTATGTGTGGGGAAACACATCTTCCAGATGCTTAATAAATAGGAATGACCTTATCAGGAAGAAGATCCAATCCATATATTCCTACAATCTCCTCGAAGTACTCATCGAATTAACGTATGTGTTAGTAATCTTCGAGCTCTTGGTCATCAGTTCCCAAGCAGCCTCCAAACTTTGTTGCCATTCAGCAACGTATAAAATACTAAACGAGGTCGCGAATAGTGTGAGCATTCTGATATCTGCTCTGCTGTCTACTGCTCTTGGTCTTGTAGTTTGTTCTACAAACCTGCACAAGTGTCTAGCTCTATAACGACGCTGCGACGAACAATTAATGGCGAGAATAGTATAAAATGCCTGCTAGAATTGGACATTCCGTGGAACGGACGCATCTCTCTGGAATAAGTAACCAAATATGTACCGTATATTTGAGGACTCTGCATGAAGCGATTACGGAGATCGGACGTTTTTTATGTTGTAGAGATTTTGCTATTGTTGTGCGACGATATTAAGCTCCATTGTGAATATTTAGTTAGTCGATGGTACAATAAACAAATTCAAGAAAATAGTACGCAATCAAGGTGTGTATTTATCAATTTATAAAAGATTTGGCAAACATTCTTCACATATCACGTGACTTAGATCTATCGGAGGTGCAGTGTGGAATGACACTGCGAGCCTGCATCTTTTCACGATCAATATTTTGCGAGAGAATATCTCAGAAGCAGTGAACTTTTCGTTGATAAAAATTTAGACACATCAATCCATACGCATCATACAACATAGCATCTAGTTGTGCCGAACGGTCTTTCTAGCGAAATAAACATTTTAGAGATTTCAGGTGGGACAGTTCCGACGAGGAGTATCAGCGAGATCGATCCTGTAGTATCTAAAACCAATTACATTCTTTAGCTTTTAAGAGACTGAAGCTAAAACCTAAATAAAACCACTGAAAATCACAACTAAAAATACCAAAAATAAACAAGAAGCAGAGAATTTTCTTAAACAAAATTTCTTATATAAATAAATAAATTAATTAAAATATAATAAATAACGTATACTCGGAACTGTTAAAACAAGCTGTATTATAGCGTTTTCAGTGATGAAATGGCTATATGTAAATGTTTCGAAAGGAAATTAAAAAAAAAAAAAAAACTAAGTAATGAATGCTCATCATATAACACATTGATAATCGTCGTTCCCATAACTTCACTGCTTCAATCACACATTCCTCAGACCTACTGTTATGGTAGGAAACCATATCGTTGGTTCAGTAGAAGAGGGATCAAGTCACATCTGCAGTAATGTGCCAAGAACAGTTTCGCCCCAAGATTTTTGTTCCTTACCCAGTAATTCTATCGTCAGATGCGTCATAGACAACAACCAATCCTGTTTGATAGGAAAGTCTTGGACCACCTCGTTCTTGGACGAGTATGGACTTCCAGTGCCCAGTCTGAGAATAGCGGTTTTCCTAGCATTTATTCACTTTGAATAATTACTGACTATCAGAGCTCGTATATACCCATTAAGACTAATCATTTATGCGGTGCTCGCTTCGGAAGGCCGTCACGTCACAACCCGCTATTTTTTAAACTAGCATCATTCAGAAACTTTTCCATACCTCCGCGCTTTAAGTCTGTCACTTAGTCCTGTGTCAGATTCATGTCACGTAGTCACCATATCACAAAACGTCGATCATTAGGTTTCGTTTGAATGCTTGTAGCACATCATGTTCCATGATAATTTTAATTATGTTTTTTTACATGTCTGCCTACTTGCTCAGCGTTAAACACAACACACAGTCCTGCGAGACTGGAAGATGAATCTGAATTCAAGCGCTCATCAAAGAATGGTTCATCTTTGCAAGATTGAGACAGACATTACTCCACTAAGCTAGAAGAGTTATGCTCCTCGTGAAAGAGCTCCATCTCGCAGAATCACAATAAAACCACGAAGTCATTGATAGCCAGTTGCTGAACGTTGCAACACAGAATGACAGCGGAAGCGCTGTTAACATCATACATATTAAAAAACATTACTTCCGAAATAAATTAGTTGGTAAGGTTAAAGATGCACCTTAATGCATGGGTTTCGGCCACAGCCATCATCAGAATCACATTTAAAAAACTCGATACACTGCATCCCGTCAGTTCGCACGTACAGTTGTCATTGTGCAGTAGTACTACGAACTGACGAGGCAGAGTGCAACAAGTTTGGTTATAGCTGCTCCCAAAATGCTTTACGGTGTCCTTTGAAAATACAAAGATACAGTAGCGAACAAGACGTACTGTTACAGTGACTAGTGGTAATGATCGTGTACTCGTACAATGATTTTGTGATATTTAAAGACATACAGTCTGGACTAAATATTTATATTCGTGTATTTATTCCTGTTCAATTTTGTTTCATTCAATTACAGTTGTAACAAACAGGATCATGGAGCTGTATGTACAGGGCGTTCAGATAAAATGTCGAATACTTTGAGAGGTGGTAGTACTCTCCGAAACATTAAAAAATTATTCGAATAAACACAGGTCCGAAAGTGCGAACTTTCTGAGATAATTCCAACAAACATGGGTCCGGAAACGCATAGTTTCTGCGATAAACACGTGTTTACAGGACGTGTTCAACGTGGCCTCCGTTCACGACAATGCAACCCTCTGCCCTCCGGCGTAAGGAATGGCGCACCCTTTGGAGTACACCCGTTTCTGGTTGTTGTTGTTGTACATGCTGACACGCATTGAAGACACAATCCTGTAGTGTATTTAATCGTTGATTCGCGTGGAGTAAACCAATTCCTTCGAGTGGACTCATAACCGAAATCCTAGGGGATTGATGTCTGGGGAATGAGCAGGTCAAGGTGTGCCGTCCCCCTCCCCCTTCCCACCCCACCCCATTCCCCTACCAATCCAGCGGTCTGAAATGTCTGCATCAAATGTTCGCGCACATTGTGACGAAAGTGTGCTGGTGCGCCACTGTGCATGAACCAAATTTGTCTTCGTTTCCGGAATGGCACAACCTCCAACAAGGCAGGTAAATACTTGAATGAGGAAGTCCAGATAATGCTGCCCAGTTTACCTCTGTGATTGCATGTGTGGCCCTATTACTCCACTGTCAAGTATACCTGCCCATACGTTGATGAGAATTGGTGTCGATACCCTCTTTCCAGTAATGCTTCACATGTTAGTTATGGGGATTTGCAACACCATCTCTTATGAACCCTGCCTCGTTGATGAATCAATTCTAGGATTAGAACAGTGGATCTGCAGCACACTTCTGCAACAGTCACTGACAGGAACGCCGTCTGCTTTGATGATCCTGAGGCCTTAGGGCCTGAGCGCCTTGTAGATGATACGGGTACAGCAATTGTTGGCGAAATACCCTCCAGATAGGAGATGAGGCACGGCTTCCGCTGCTGCTAATCGTCACACACTGATCATAATGGTTTCTTCCACCCTACGTAGCATACGCTCCTCCCTGCCAGGCATGTGGAATGTGAGGGGCCTTCCAGTGTCAGTCTTCCGACGTGCAAGGGTACCTGTGTCCCTCAGACGTTGGATAAGCCTGCCGATCAGCTTATCAGATGGCACTCTACGCAGTGGATATCTTTGAGCGTAGAGGGCACGGGCTTGCAGGCTACATCCATTTACTAAACCATAGCAGAATATCATATCCGCCACTTCACTCATCTGGAAGTAGGCTTTCATTTCTAACACGTAGTGCGGGAGTGAAAATGTAAATGTACTACACCATTTTCACGTACAAATAGCGCAATAATTGTAAACACGTAAGTGACTCTGCGTTTATAAGGAGGTAAAAGACATACCCAGGGTTGACAGTACTGTGCAGTAAGGCAGAGAAACACAACGTAAACTAACGTAGCCTACAACACTACTCTAACCACACAACTGACTACGGCTCACCTAATGGTAGCCAGACTACTGTGAGTTCTTCTTCTTTCATTTGCCTTTGCCTTGTAACACAGTTTTTGCAGGGTCGGCAAGGTTACAATCTGATTTGGCATGGTTAATTTTATGGTGCGGTCGGATGCCCTACCAGCTGCTACTCCATAAACCCCCCCCCCCCGCCACCCCAGTACGGAATCAGTGTATCGCAGCTGTCTGCATCTAGTGTAAATCATGAAACAGTGTGAACATGGCCCAAATGGCTGTGAGTCGTGTAACTGAGGCGGGACATGGGGACCAGCCCGGTATTCCCCTAATGGGATGTGGAAAACCGCCTAAAAACCACATCCAGGTTGGTCGGCATACCGGCCCTCGTCGTTAATCGGCCAGGTGGACTCGATCCGGGACGGTGCGCCTACCCGAGTCCAGGAAGCAGCGCATTAGCGCTATCGGCTAAACTGGCAGGTGATGCAGACTACTGTGAGTAAGGTATCATAATACCCCGCCGACACATTTGACGGAATGCCAGTGCAATGACTGTGCTGATAACCGCAACGAAGCGTCGCGCAGCCCTTCCTATAAACACTAGTTCGTCTCCGAAAGTTTGTGTTTCCATACCAATAGTTGTTGAACACATATTTCTTGAATGAGATTTCCACTCTGCAGCGGAGTGTGTGCTGATATGAAACTTCCCGGCAGATTAAAACTGTGTGCCCGACCGAGACTCGAACTCGGGACCTTTGCCTAAAGGCAAAGGTCCTGAGTTCGAGTCTCGGTCGGGCACACAGTTTTAATCTGCCAGGAAGTTACATATTTCTGGTTTCGATGAGTACAACCACCTCTTAAAGTATTCCATACTCTTTCTTAAATACCCTTTATAATACATTTTGGAAATTTAAATTTTATCTTGTAGAACATCGTTCAAATGACATTTAAAATCTCAGTTATATGAGCGTTGTATGAGTGTTGTCAATTCACAATTAATATATTTCGGCAGCCAGTCTTTGTCGAAGCATACCAAAGTTCCTTGGAAGCGGATGTATTCCACTGAAAAGGAATATCAGTTTCTGGAACACCCTTCTAAATGTGTTACACGTTGAAGTTGCTTCTGATTTTCGTGTGCCGCACCTGTGTAGATGAAGCAAGGTGATTCTTTTTTTTTTTTTTTTTTTTTAGACATATTAAATTCCATTAATCTGGCTGACTGGTGCAGAATACCGAAAATTACCGTGTACAGTGAATATCAGATGTGACAAATTTTTTTACGAAACTTTATTTATTAACAAGCACCGATTCTTTCTGCAGCAGGCTAAATTTATTGTACATGTAGCGATCACAGGCTGCCGCCGAAACACTTTTTCATATTTCAGCGTTTACGCCCTTGTAAATGAGAATAAATTACGGGGCATTTTTTCGCACGCCTCGTTATGCCGTGTGATGCAACTAATCCTCTGTTAATATAACTTATACACAGAGTAAGCTCGGCCGTAATACCCTCCATTAAACTCATTTGCCGCGAGACGTTATTTAACGTAACGCGTAATTCTTTGCGCCATGGCGCCAGCCAAGTTGGCGGAGCGTTGCCGGTGCTTATTTATCTTTATTATCTGGGGAGAGGGAACCACAGACGGGGCCAAGGCTGGAGCCACATGAATTTAAGACGACCAGCGTCGCCAGGACCGGCCCCCGCACGTAAAAACAAACGACAGTTTTCTCAGCAGCAATTACTACTTCAAAACTAGCACTTTGTCTCCGGACGAGAGTTTCTTTGCAGGGGAGCCTCGAAGACAAACGTGCATTTTTTTCTATGTGTCTTCAACAAGAGCTGCAATTAATTCTTTTTTATGTCATATTATTTTACCTAGAGTAGTGCCGGATAGGCTCATTTTAAAGCGGTACCTGTCCAAAATCAATAATAAAATCATAAAAAGCACACGTATAAGTAAATAAACATATACGATGGCACGCTGAAAAGAATGCCTCAGAGCTTTTTTTCTGTTCTGAATTTCGGTTCTCGTATTACGTGTCATGCATACTGCTTGGTCGAGTTTCCTGCTTCCGAGAAGCAAGTTACAGCGCTCCCCTGCAATAGGGCTCCGAGCTGTACCACGTAACATGGCGATGTGTAACGTAAGCACATCGATGCTCGAGAAACAGCGTGCTGTAAACGAGTTTCTAACCGCAGAAGGGTTCGTCCTCACATGGAGCACTCTCTCCTTCAGTATGACACACGCGCGGGATTAGCCGAGCCGTCTGGGGCGCTGCAGTTATGGACTGTGAGGCTGATCCCGGCGGAGGTTCAAGTCCTCCCTCGGGCATGGGTGTGTGTGTTTGTCCTTAGGATAATTTAGGTTAAGTAGTGTGTAAGCTTAGGGACTGATGACCTTAGCAGTTAATTCCCATAAGATTTCACACACTTTTTTCTCAATATGACAATGCCGTACTACACCCGAGCGCTGCGACGTCTGCAACAACCCGACGCTTTGAGTTCATTGTCATCGATCACATTCCATACAATCTAGATTCGTCCCCACCTGATTTTCACCTGTTTCCGGAACTTAAAGAACATCTTCGAGGACTTCAGTTTGGTAGAGATGAAGCGGTAGGCTGCGGCTACGTCATACGAGTATATTTTACACTGACGGTACCAAGAAACAGGTCTCCGTAAGAAGTCTTTTCGTCGCCAGTGTGATTACGTTGAGAAATAAATAGGTATACAAGAAGAATGAAGATGTAGAATGTTAATAATGGTTGTTTCATTTAAGAAAACCCTTAAGATATTTTACATAAAAAATTCCAAGTTATTACTTTTCAGCAGCCCTCGCATGTACATTGTTTAGTCACGGTAATGTTATTTACGATCTATCTTGTTAGGTTTCTGAGCCGTGCTCCGGTTCGCCTTCGAGCCATTGACAGGTTGGCGTCGTGCGTTGGGATTGTCACCTCTCGTTTTCTTGCTCTGTTCACTGGCGCCACTACGTTAGCTCGCTTTCTGTGTCCGTGAGTGTGGGCAGCGGCGTTTATCGATAGCGAGTACTGCAGTACGATATTTGGAGTGACCTCTAGTTTTCTGTGTCCTGGTGTGTCAGGGCATTTGAGTTGGGAGGGAGCAGCAGTGAGGACCGCATAGCGCCAGTACTCGCCGGGACAGCTGGTGATACATGCATTGGCCGATGGAATGATGTGGTCGCGAGAGCACACGACCACGTCGAGGTCCACATTCAGCGAGTTTAAGTTGAGTGTATCGTTATATTCCAGTAGTGCAACTTCACTGGTGTGTGTGTGTGTGTGTGTGTGTGTGTGTGTGTGTGTGTGTGTCCGTCGAAGTGACCTCATTGAATAAGCTGTCAGTCCACGATTCATATTGGGACGTTCGCCTTACGTGACTTGATCGAGAGCGACCGTTGGTTGGTCGTTCGGTCGGTCGTCTCAACGGACGACGTGTATTTGGTCTTCCACCGCTTCTGGGTTATCTGTGTTTCTGTCGACTTGTAATACGTCCTTTTTGATCCACACTGACTCGTTTTAGTATGAGTTGTTTGTGGAAGTGTTTACGCGGATCCGTGTGTATCTAGTGTGGTTTTGAATGAGCAGTCATTTTAACGCTGTCTGCCTACTGTATTCTTGGACGCAACTTTTTGTGACTACCTCGCATTATTCTTGCGTTTGAACATGTTCTCTTGTATAATGTTTCTCGTTTTACGATGTCAAGACTGTAGTCCGCCACTGGCATGGGTTATTCTATCATGTATTGGACGTTAGGTATATTTTGCGAGAGTGTTGGTCTTGCGTTTAACTGTGACTGGTTTGAGTTGCCATCCTGTTAAGTGAGTATAACACTGGGCTACTTGTCTCACCTTACTTGCGTTTGTGTGACTTTCCCAGGTCGATCCTTGGAGCACTGTCCGTGGATAACTCCCTTCTTTATTTTGTCTGATTGTGTCAGTTGTTTAAAAAATATCATTTTGTTTAAATTATTCCTATTGCTTGTGGCCTTCAGGCGAGAAATAAGTTTGAATTCCCTCTTAATAAGGCCTTCAGCCGTCAGTGTAGCTTGTGTTAGTCAAATTTTTAAAAATGATTTTTTAAAAATTATTTCGTTAAATAAAGTGTATGTGTTTTCTGTGCAATCAACGGAAACTGATTAGGCCCCGTCCACACATTTTACTGCCTTCCCTAAGTCCCACGTCTCAGTTTCTTAGTCGTGTTTATAGCATAACAATAGAAATGTCATATTATTAGTTTCCTGCTGGAGAGTAAGTGATATTAGTATATCTGCCTGCAGTACGACACCAAGTGAGCAAGCAACCTTCTGGTTCTTATCATTCCTCACACTGAAACGATAGCCTTCTTAAGAGATTCCTTACTGTGTGTCATAAGATACTAGGACTGTGTCTATGGAACACCTGGTCGTTTGCGGTCTGTTTCATAGGAAACAGTAGCGTATATGTTCTTGCCCGGCTTCCAGAACAGGAAAATAATTAATATAATTACGGGACTGATACTTCACTTATGGCGTCTGATGCAAGCAAATATGCAATTATTCTTAGTTTTATCATTAGACGGCAATAATTTGCTGAGTTACACAATAAGGCCACCTGTAAATTTGTGCCTCCATGGAACGCAAATACACTTATGAGTGATTGAAGTATTGACGGGCGCTGTGTTAGAGAGCACTCTTATCGACATGGTGAATCCAGTAGAGAAGATCAGTCTGATACATTTGATGCAGTTTCATTTAGGCTATGCCTAGCGGCGATGTCCGTTCACAGTCTAGTCACTCTACTGGCTTCTCTGAAGGATGATTGCTTCAGAATGTGGGTACGGCTTCGAAACTTATGACAGAGAATAAAAGATAAATGAAAACAAAATTATTTTTAGTAAAACAGTTTTGGTTCAAAAATTTTCACAACGAAGCCTATTTTATTAAGAAAATAATCTTTGTTCGATACCTGTATCAATCGTCCTGATGTAGGGAGATGTTTTATGAAAATATTAAAGTGTACTTAATAATCAACTATTTTCCAAACCAGTAGCTTCCTCACTTACGGTCTTGCCACTAATATTCTCCATCAAAAGTGAAGTAGAATAACAAAATTTTGGATAAGTTACGATCCTCCATCAAGCGATGTTTGAGAGAATGACTCTGAATTAAACCGTTTAGGATACAAGGCCGCGTCATTATAAACATTAAAAACCTCAAATGCCGACATTTTGTTCTAATGTTTCATAATGACAGGGCCTAATACCAAATATACTTAAATTCAAACGACACTGATCATAAAAGACTATGAATTAGTTTAACAATGATTGTGGATTGGTGGTACACATAAGTGAGATCATTAATGCAACGGTCACACAGAAGTTGTTACTGTTCACATTGCAACAACAGTTAATGTCACAGTTCGCATTGTTCTGTAAGTATGAGGTAGGTTCTATTTAACAAGTTTGTTTGTGTGGCCATCCTCCGCAGCAAGTATATAAATACTTGTTTTGTAAATATGCAGCTAGCAGCGGGAAAAGGAAGTTTTATTTACAAAACAAGGTCCTGTTTAGTTTCTGACAGTACTTCAAACCAGACTAAAATGCTTTGCTACGTGAAAAGACGTCATCCACGTAATTAAAAGTTAGTAAAATTTCGTATGTGGAAGGTGTATTATTCATAAATCGCGTCGCTGAACGGATTTCACTGAAGTGTTACTACGAAGCAATTAATAACATTAATTATTATGAGCTCCTCGTCTCTACTGTTGACATTTGACCCTTTAGAGTCATAGATAACATAAACAAAGGCACAAGCTGTATTAAGTAACTGAAAATGAACTTAAAACAGACCTGCACCTTTAAAGCATAAAACCAATACTTATACGAATTCGAGAAATGTCTTTACTTATTGCTTCAAATGGGTGCGCCATTTTCAGCACTGGCAGAGCTCCTGTAGTGCAACCAAAATGAGTAAGCAAGATATCGTGCAATAAATGTTTTCCTTACCCATCTGTTTGTCGTGGCTTCTCCACGAAAACGTGGCTCGCTGAAACAATAATTTTGCGTCTAAGTAGTATGATCTGTGTTTTCATTTTCAAATAAGAACACCGTGTAGTTAAATTGCATTCATCTGTTGATTTACTGCCTTCATTTCACGTATATTAAATTTGATGTTTCCTTTTTGTCCGTTTTTATGAACAGATTGACGGGATAGCTGTAAGCGTCATCTTAGTTTAGCTATGGCCAATTTGTTTATGCAGACCTTTGAAAGACGGGTGCTGCAGACTGCCAGTAGAAAACCAAATACCTAGGCGATAACGCTATGATGGTGATACTTTTCGTAGCGTGGACATATAGGGCAGAAGAGATGGATACCTTCTTGGTACATCTTAATAGTATCAACCAAAAAATTTAGTTTTCTACGCAGACGGAGGATGATGGGCAATTTAATTTTATGGATGTGTCTGCGAGCAGACTAGTGGACGGCACGTTGGGCAATAAGTTGAATAACAAAGCCAAGCATACTGAGCATTACCTTCATAAAGATTCTAACCACCATCCCAGAAAAAATAGAGGCGTTATAAAATCTTGTGAATTGTTTCCTTTGCGTGACGTAGTTAATCATCTGCGGTCGACCTTAAAGAAGTTGGTTATTTTAACAAGGAGACAGATCCAGCTCTTCGCCATTGAAAGAGAATCAGGATCAACTAGGAATAACCACCGCCCAACGGGAAAGTTTTTCTTCTGTTTATTAGTAAGTTTACAGTTCTAATTGGGAAAGTGTTGGGCAAATATGGAGTTGAATTTATTTTCTGACCCGTCAGGCAGATAATAGAATATTCAAGAACGACCAGAGAAATAAGACACCCCTTGACTACTGAGGGCGTATATGAAATTCCTTGTAGTTGTGGATTAATATATATTGCTACCAAGAAAAGAAGTTTTAACAACCGTTTAGCTTAATATAAGACGAAATTCCATCTCGGAATTACGGATAAATTGGCCATACCAGAACATTTGTAATCTTAAACTTCAGAGAGACAGGTGTCGTATCGAAAACTTTGCGCTATCACCAACGATTGTGTCGAGAGATTGTTGAAACTTTTCAACAGCATAATAATTTTAACATAAATGAGGAAGGTTTCAAATTAGATAAAATATGGAGTCGACTTTGCAACCACAGAGAGATAATCGATTCCTTTCAATCGATAATATTGGCTCATCAAGCGATATTCTAGTAGCCAGCGTCACGTGATGCCCTCTATACAGCCGATATATTCGGCATTCCGCAAAGTTTTGATTGCAGTTTGGCGCTTCACATCCGGAGACGTCGCCAGCAGCTGGAGACGAAATGGTAGTTTAAGATATCGACCACTGCATGTCAGCCTGCAAGATTTCAGTGGAATTATGTATACATCAAACAAATTATTTTACATAACAAATGACTTGCATATCGATATCGTTTTTGAAGTTATTTTCAATTTTCCCAATTAAAGATTTTTAAAATTAAAGAATTCAAATGGAAATAACATTAAATAAAAAAAATTCCAAAAATCGTATGTTTTTTAAAACAATTAATTTGCCAGAAAATCTATAAATTTCATATTATTAATGCTATTAAAACAATACGAAATATAAAATAATAGTAACATTGAATTTATTTGTATTGTATAACAATTTTATAATGTGTATCATCGGGTATGCACTTTCTTAACCGCATCGACAGATACTACACCTCACGAAAGATGAGCCATTGATCAGTTTCATTACGACTTTACGTTGAGAGGCACTGATATAAAAAAGCTTCATACTCACTGTATGCAGGCGCCTTATTAAGGATCTTCTCCTTTTCGTGGCTTCCTATGTGATTACCAAAACGCTAGTGAACATAAAATTAATCCAATAAGAGCTCTATTTCGTGACGTCATTCTGCATGTCAGTACCTCACTATCTAGAGCTCTAAAAGGTCACGAAGCTACGGTACGCTACGCGCTGCAAGAATAAAAGTATCACGGCATGAGCAATCGCTATCTTGGAGAAAAGTTATTCAGCATCTTTCGAGCTCACTCACATTTAGATGTGCTCCCATTAGATTGACTAGTCACAATGGCACTTGTCTGCAAGTTTTCCCTTTATTCCAGAACATTTTACTGTCTAGACTTCGTTTGAGACTCATATTTCAGCCAGGAGAGTTGCTACTGGGTCTACGTGTGGCCTTGTTTACAGTCTTAATCACTAATTTGTGGTATCCTTTTCTACACATTGTTCGGGTGGGCAATCATTCTGTATGTGTATGTGTGTGTGTGTGTGTGTGTGTGTGTGTGTGTGTGTAACCATTTTCATGTGTAACCATTTTCATGTGGCATATGCGAAATTTAATGGTTTAGAACACGCCAAAAGTTAAAATATCCCATGTGTACATGTCTTATCAGCCTACGGAGATGAATTTAAGGTGACAGAGACGACACTGTCAACAGCTCACTGACTTTGAACGAGGTCTTGTAAGAGGGCAACTAGAAAATGGATATTCCTTCCGCGGTAATACAAGAAGATGCGGCAGGAATGTAGCCACTGTACATGATAGCTGGAGTGGTGGTCAGCAGTCTGGAAACACAAGGACTCAACGAACCGCTACAAATCAGATGCTTCAAGGACAGCTTCGAGCCCTAAGCATGTAGCGTGCATTCAACTGACCCAAGACAACCACCGTTAGCGACTTCAGTGGTGTCTAGCGAGAGCTCTGTGGAGGGCATGGTGGAGTTTTATCGTGTTTTCTGATGAAAGCTGGATCTGCCACGGTGCCAGTGATGGCCGTGTGTTGGTTGGAAGGAGGCCAGTTGAGGGCCCGCAACAAAACTGTCTGCGTGATAGACACACTGTACCAGTCTGGGGTGCGATTTCGTATGACAGGAGGTGCACTCTCGTTATCCCAAGCAACCGGTCTGGAAATTTGTACGTCAGTCTGGTGATTCGACCTGTTATGCTGCCGTTCATGAAGATCATTCCAGTGGCTGTTTTCCAACAGATACCGGTAGACCTTATACTGCTGTTGTGACCATTCATGCTCTACATGGTGTCGACATGCTGCCCTGGCGTGCGCGATCTCCTGTCGAGTACGTAATAGACACCGTCGGACGACAACTCCAACGTCCTCTAAATGTTCAAATGCGTGTGAATTCCGAAGGGACCAAACTGCTTAGGTCATCGGTCCCTAGAAAATCAAATGGTTCTGAGAACTATGAGACTTAATTTCTGAGATCATCAGTCCCCTAGAACTTAGCACTACTTAAGCCTACCTAACCTAAGGACATCACACATGCATGCCCAAGGCAGGATTCGAACTTGTGACCGTAGCGTTCGCGTGGTTCCAGACTGAAGCGCCTATAACCGCTCGGTCACCCCGGCCGGCTCGGTCCCTAGACTTACACACTACTTAAACTAACTTATGCTAAGAACAACACACACACCCATGCCTGAGGGAGCACTCGAGCCTCCGGCGGGAGGGGCCCCGCAGTCCGTGACATGACGTCTCAAACCACGCCGCCCTACTTCCTCCACAACCAGCATTAACCTTCAGTGCATTGACGAGCCAAGTGCAACAGGCATGGTACTTCATCCACCAAATTGTAATCCGACACGTTTAAAACGTAATGCATGCACGTTTGCATGCTTACATTCATAATTCTGGCTGTTCAAAGGTTATTAATGTACCTGTATACCACACTTGCCGTGGCTGATCTCGCTTACCTTGCGACCTTGCAATATTAATCACTTAAACATATTATCTAGACCAGAGGATTGCCAAAATTTCATTGTTCTGCGTTAATTGCTTTTTGGTGTTGCCACTTTTCCCGTCAGTGTATTAAAAACTTTCGTATGAGCTAAATTTCTTAATTTCTTTTGTTCTAAGTGTAAACCACTGATTCCAGAATTCTCTGCTCATATTAACAAAGACACCTACAAAAATGTTGCAAATCTTCTTGCAAGATTCCCTAGACTGACTGGCAATATCACTGATGTACAGGGTGGAATTACCTAAAATTTGCACCGCAGATATTGCGGAAAAGGAAAGTGGTATTGATGTGCGGTTTTCAAAAAATATTCAAATGTGTGTGAAATGTTATGGGACTTAACTGCTAAGGTCAGCAGCCCCTAAGCTTACACACTACTTAACCTAAATTATCCTAAGGACAAACACACACACCCATGCCCGAGTGAGGATTCGAACCTCCGCCGGGACCAGTCCCACAGCTGCATGACTGCAACGCCCTAGACCGCTCGGCTAATCGCGAGCGGCTGTGCGGTTTTCACTCAATGGATTGGTAGTCAGAAACACGTATTATTAGCCAATACACAGATTGTAATGATAGTTAGAAAGTGCAATCACTGTAAAAACGTGCCATTTTTAAAATAAAGTAATGTCAGTTGACTCTGCCAACACAGAAGTAGGCTAATTTAGAATGTCAGTGGTGCTTGTTGCAGAATTCTTGAACGAGTCTCTTCTGAGATATTGTATTTTGGAGGTACCCACATCGACATTTGTGCAATACATGTGGCAGCATAGAGAACACAACAACCCAAGTCAAAACACGACCTATTAGGATTCTCTACAGTAACGAGATAATTGACTACTAGCTATTTGGATTCTCGGCAGTAACGAGACAATCGACCATCACAAATTGTTTTCAAATTGACCATCGGCAGCGGCAATACACGCTTCCAGTCTGGTATGGAGTGACAGCTGCACACGTGCTAGCATTTCATTGGAAATGTTAGAGTAGGCTGCAGTAATACGTCGTTGTGTATCATCATTTGTAGTCGGTAATACACTGTAGACAGCGTCTTTCAGCTTTCCCCATAGAAAAAGTCTACAGACGCGAAATCCGAGGAGCTAGCCGGCCAAGGTACAGGTCCTCTGCCTCCAGTCCAACGATTTGGAAACAGTTCGTGAAGACACGCTGTAGCACCAGGTGCACTATGGGCTGGACAGCCATCATGATGGTAACCAAGTTCCTCCTGCATCAGTCAAAAATAGCCTGTTATGAGGCTGCGATACTAGTGGACGTTCAATGTTCCGTCTAGAAAATGGACATGTAAGCTGATGGTTCAGTATCCCAACCATACGTTCACACTCCATAGACGTTCCTCCTGACGAAGCCAATAGGGATTGTCAACATACCTGCAGTGCATATTTCGGCGGTTTACCTGGCCATGACTGATAAATATGGCTACATCGCTAAAGAAGTTACATGATACAACTAGAGTATCCTGTTTTAATGCCCAAGAAGAGAAGCTAACACGTTTCTCATGATTGTTTTCGTGCAGCTTTTGATGGAGAGGCATGTGATAAGAATGAAACCTACGTCGATGGAGATGCGTAGGCCACTTGCCTGACTCATGCCATTTTCTCGTGCAAATGTGCGGAAGCTAAAGTAACGATTAATTGCAAGAGCAACAGGAACACCTTCCCCCCTCTTCTGTCGTCATTGTTTCCTTTTGTTACGTTCTATAGGTGATAGGCCACCGCCTTCTCGTAACTGGTTGAAGATACTGATGAATAATTGCTTAGATGATTAACGTCTATTCGAATATCTTGCTAAATACAATGTACAAGAACGAAATGCATTTCTCCTCACTCTCCATACACCATGGGCATGTCGGCTTATTCTCCATCGGTAAATCCCGCGTTCACTCACGACCTGCCCCTTGGATTGTCACACACCAACTCACTAACAAGTTGCAAAGTTTTTATGGATTACACAAGTACGCTGTAATCAAACCTAACAACCTCGTACCTAGCAACTATGCACGCTGAGTGGTACAAACAATTGTCGATGTGCTAATTTTCCAAAATACGATACGTCACAAACGACTCGCACTACAATCCTGCATCAAACACCACTGATTTCTAATTTCCGTTACTTTTACTTCGTTAATGTCAATAGGCTTTGTTCCATACAAAAAAGATGTATGTTTCCACGAAAATACACTTTATAATTGTTATTACAATTTGTTTATTGGATAACAATGCGAACCCCTCATTACCAATCCATTCTGTGAAAACCGGGCATAAATAGCGCTCTCCATTTCCGAAATATTTTGGGTGCAAGTTTTTGGTGATTCAGCCTGTAGATTCAATGCAATAAACTGGGATCCTTATAAAAGCTTTGGGCGTCACGGAGAGGACTACTAACACGTGTGCCTTTCCAGAATGTCCCAGAAAGATGCTACTGGGTCTATATTACAATAGAGTAATTTTGGCCCACAAAGCCTTAGGCCAAAAACAGAGTAACAAAGGTGCGTAATATCGTAAGTTAAAAATATAGATTCAGCCACACTTTTACAGCATAAAGTCAACCGCTCTCGAGGGAGCAGATACGTACTAATAGATGGTAAACATGCATTAGCTAGTCTGGAGGAAACGCAAATCTCAGACGCCCGTGGTGCCGGTCTCTGATCGCCGACATGAGGAAATGTAAACCTCCGACGCCCCGGATAGCCAGACCGTACGTTTGCAGGGCAGGAAGCGATGACCGGTGCGAGGCAGAGGTAGGGAGTGCTCGCAGCTTCGTGTCCACGGGGTCCGGCCGTTGCGCCTCGCCGCACCACCCCTCACGCAGCCATTAGTTGGGCGTGCGGTCTGCGCCCCAGCGCACGCACAAATTGGATTCTGGCCGGCGCCGCCGCACCGCCACTGTCGCCGCCTGGGGGGGGGGGGGGGCGGTTCTCCACTAGAGGGTCGCGGCCCACATCCATCAGCTGCGACGCCACTGGCAGGCGCCCAGGTGAATTCTGAAATTGCGAAATACGCGAAACTCACAAAAACCAAAATCTTCGACTTATCCATGGCTGCCAAGATATCATTCCCTTGACCTCTTATGTGTTAATGGCTATCATCAAGCAAGTGTATACAACAGACAATGTTTCTGCTACAAACAGTAAAAACACCTCTGTGATCTGGTCCAGAGGAAGACTAATCACCTTAGAGTTCTTCCGTCTCCTTTTCTACATGAATTAATTTTGATGCGATGCATGTGACCCATAGTTGAAAGGTATCATGCAAATGTCTCCAATGGATAAATATTCTGAATTAGTCCCACTTTCTGATCTATGGGAGACGATTCCCAAAGGGAAGATGACCGTGAGAAACACTTTGAAAACCAACGGAAGAGGAAATTTCTACCAGTCGGAGCGTGAAACCTAAGATGTCTGCACGTCTTAGAGAAGGCAGAAAATCTGAAAATTGAAATGAAAAACCGCAGTCTAGATATAGTTGGGATCAAAGAAATAAACTGGAAGGAAGATAAGGATTTATATTCAGACGAATATTGAGTAGGCTGATATCAATAGAAGTAGAAAATTGTACAACAGGGCTATGATTCATTATACAGAGTGTAACAAAGATGTACAGCACAAATTTTAGGAGGCATTGCTCACACATACACCAAGTAATTATGTTATATGAGCATGGGTCTGGAAAGGTTTTGGTTCCCTGTCACAACATGAGAGAAGCACAAGAACAGAACGTTAGAGTCAGGGACAGATGTCGGTCCTCAGGCAACTGTTGAACAACAATTTTCTGTCAATGCGTGGGCCGGCATTGTTGCTGACTACTTGGTACGGCCTCAGTTTCTTCCACCAAGGCTCAACGGACAAAGTTACCATAATGTCGTACAGAATGTTCTTCCTGATCAGTTAGCAAATGTGCCTTCAGCTGAGCGACAAAACATGTACTTCATGCACGATGGAGAACCTCCTCAATTTAGTGTTAACATCCGTCGGCTTCTAAATAACGGATCAAGTGACTAATGGAAGGGTAGAGGTGGACCACTTGCTTGACCTCCACGCTCTCCAGACCTAAACCCACTGGACTTTTATTTGTTGTTGCATTTCCGCTACGGTCGCAGGTTGGAATCCTGCCTCGGGCACGGATGTGTGTGGCGACCAAATAACATGAAAGACACAGGAAATTCTTTCTTAATTACTATGCATCTGCCAACTTCAAATGTTACAACACATTTGAAATCGTCAGATAAATAGATATAAGCTATAAGAAACCTCATATACAGTCTACACAGGAACAAAGAAGTAAAAGTATAACGATAAACTAAGAGGTAATTGTTAGGATTGAAGAGAGCGTAACACAGGGATATAGTCTTTTTACTCTTAAGTTCATCCTATACAAGATAGTATACCAAAGAGAGGCGGAAGTAATGAGCAGTATCAGAAATCTGATCAGCGATTAAGATAAGGATTCGGACAATAAAGGTGGGGAAGGTAAATGAATTCTGCTACCTTGGAATCAGAGTAAAGTATGTTGGACAAAGGAGGATATAAGAAGTACACTGTCAAAGAGAAATAGAACATTCCTCGCTAAAGAAGTCTGATGGTAACGTACGCCTTAATTTGAGGAAGAAATTTTTGAGAGTATAATATTTTCGAAACGCAGTATTATATGTAAGTCAATCATGGACACTGGAAAAGCCGGCCGGTGTGGCCATGCGGTTCTAAGCGCTTCAGTTTGGAACCGCGTGACCGCTACGGTCGCAGGTTCGAATCCTGCCTTGGGCATGGATGTGTGTGATGTCCTTAGGTTAGTTAGGTTTAAGTAGTTCTAAGTTCTAGGGGACTGATGACCTCATATGTTATGTCCCATAGTGGTCAGAGCCGTTTTCTTATTGTGGCATTTGAAAGCTCTTGTTTATGAAACCCCGGTACAAGATGTGCCCGTATTTTCAAAGGCTGCGTAACGATACGGAGTATTCTAGGGATACATCAGCGCATCCGAGACTCACTACGCCGGCGGGTTGATACATGTATCAGAGACCACGGAAGGCGAATATCTCCTATGAGAAATAGTTGCATGAGCTATGCTGGTGCGTTTTGTTTATGTGAGTTTCCCATTATCAATGATTTGGAGAATATCACTTGTAACACGGAAACAAAGCGTTTCCAGACCGATGTTCATATAACATAATTCCTTCGTCTACGTGTGAGGAAAGTGTCGCAATTTGTTACACCCTGTATACAGGAAGTGAGGGCAGTGAGTGAGTTTAATTGAAAGAATCAATGATAGGGTTCATTAGAATTAATAGAAAATTTACGCTAACATCAATAATAAATGCTGTTGTCACAAGCAGGAGATGAACACTTAGAGGCAGAGAGCCCATGAGATCATTGAATGGAGATGATCAGTAATCATGGGGATTCGAACGCTGTGTAGGGAAACGTACTGAAGATAGGAGACTATATGTTTAGCATTTCTCCAGGAAATGTCAGCTGGTGAATGCGAATGTTAATAGTCGCAAGAGGGAGTACAAGGAAAATGCTGGAGGCACAGAAAAATTCCAGCTTGATTACATTATAGCGAGAGAGAGATTTCTGAATCAGATAGTGGGTTATATAGCGTACCCAGGAGCTGATGTAGACACGGAGCACCATTTAGTGGCATTTGGTGTTCTCTCAGGCTATTTTTCTTTCTTTTTTTTTTTCTTTTTTTTGGTCATCAGTCTACTGACTGGTGACTGGTTTGATGCGGCCCGCCACGAATTCCTTTCCTGTGCTAACCTCTTCATCTCAGAGTAGCACTTGCAACCTACGTCCTCAATTATTTGCTTGACGTATTCCAATCTCGGTCTTCCTCTACAGTTTTTGCCCTCTACAGCTCCCTCTAGTACCATGGAAGTCATTCCCTCATGTCTTAGCAGATGTCCTATCATCCTGTCCCTTCTCCTTTTCAGTGTTTTCCACATATTCCTTTCCTCTCCGATTCTGCGTAGAACCTCCTCATTCCTTACCTTATCAGTCCACCAAATTTTCAATATTCGTCTATAGCACCACATCTCAAATGCTTCAATTCTCTTCTGTTCCGGTTTTCCCACAGTCCATGTTTCACTACCATACAATGCTGTACTCCAGACGTACATCCTCAGAAATTTCTTCCTCAAATTAAGGCCGGTATTTGATATTAGTAGACTTCTCTTGGCCTGAAATGCCTTTTTTGCCATAGCGAGTCTGCTTTTGATGTCTTCCTTGCTCCGTCCGTCATTGGTTATTTTACTGCCTAGGTAGCAGAATTCCTTAACTTCATTGACTTCGTGACCATCAATCCTGATGTTAAGTTTCTCGCTGTTCTCATTTCTACTACTTCTCATTACCTTCGTCTTTCTCCGATTTACTCTCAAACCATACTGTGTACTCATTAGCCTGTTCATTCCACTCAGCAGATCATTTAATTCTTCTTCATTTTCACTCAGGATAGCAATGTCATCAGCGAATCGTATCATTGATATCTTTTCACTTTGTATTTTAATTCCAATCCTGAACCTTTCTTTTATATCCATCATTGCTTCCTCGATGTACAGATTGAAGAGTAGGGGCGAAAGGATACAGCCTTGTCTTACACCCTTCTTAATACGAGTACTTCGTTCTTGATCGTCCACTCTTATTATTCCCTCTTGGTTGTTGTACGTATTGTATATGACCCGTCTCTCCCTATGGCTTACCCCTACTTTTTTCAGAATCTCGAACAGCTTGCACCATTTTATATTGTCAATCGCTTTTTCCAGGTCGACAAATCCTATGAAAGTGTCTTGATTTTTCTTTAACCTTGCTTCCATTATTAGCCGTAACGTCAGAATTGCCTCTCTCGTCCCTTTACTTTTCCTAAACCAAACTGATCGTCACCTAGCACATTCTCAATTTTCTTTTCCATTCTTCTGTATATTATTCTTGTAAGCAGCTTCGATGCATGAGCTGTTAAGCTGATTGTGCGATAATTCTCGCACTTGTCAGCTCTTGCCGTCTTCGGAATTGTGTGGATGATGCTTTTCCGAAAGTCAGAAAAGCATATTCTACACACCAACGTGAATAGTCGTTTTGTTGCCACTTCCCCAAATGATTTTAGAAATTATGATGGAATGTTATCTATCCCTTCTGCCTTATTTGACCGTAAGTCCTCCAAAGCTCTTTTAAATTCCGATTCTAATACTGGATCCCCCATCTCTTCTAAATCGACTCCTGTTTCTTCTTCTATCACATCAGACAAATCTTCATCCTCATAGAGGCTTTCAATGTATTCTTTCCACCTATCTGATCTCTCCTTTGCATTTAACAGTGGAATTCCCGTTGCACTCTTAATGTTACCACCGTTGCTTTTAATGTCACCAAAGGCTGTTTTGAGTTTCCTGTATGCTGAGTCTATCCTTTGCATTTCCCTTTTCAGATTTTCTAGTTTCCCTACCACGTTCAAGCTTCTGACATTCCACGCCCCGACTCGTAGAACGTTATCCTTTCGTAGATTAATTAATCTTTTTCTCATGGCTATAGGTACTGGAATTAATGTCGCTGCACGCAGTTGAAGAAGAACTGAAATCTTTAAATAGGGTAATCACAGAAAGGAAACAGAGAAATAGATGCAGAAGAATGCCAAGTGATTGAAAAGCTTGAACAACAGAAAAAATACTTCAACTGACCGAAGACAAAAAGACAACACGTGCAGGACGAAACAGGAATACAGATATGTAAGTAGAATCTAAAAGAAATGGACGTCAGACGGACAGACTCAGCACACAGAAAGCCTAAACGATCTTCGGTGAAGTTATGCGCAACTGTCTCTTAGGCGACTGTGAGTTCGACTTTAGGAAAGGGATATGCAACAGAGAGTCAGTTCTGAAATTCCGCATGATAATTGAAGCTGCACTTGAGATAAATTCAGAACGGTTCATTGGATTTGTCGACATATGTAGAAAACGTCAAATGCTGCAAGATATTCGAAATTCTCAAAAATTTTGTAAGTAAAGATGGCTAACGTACATGCGTAAAATCCAAGAAAGAAGAATAGAGTGGAAGACCAAAAGCGAAGAACTCTGATTAAAAATGATTAAGATAGACTAGACCCTTTCCCCTTTAATGTTAAATCTGTATGTCGATGAAAAGAAGTCGGAACTGGGTTACAGTTTTAGGAGTGGGATTATAATTCAGTTTGAAAGAATACCAATGATAAGAGTCACTATTTCCATTGATATTATCAGTGCAAGTAAAGATGGATCACAGGATATAATGAATGGAATGGAGAGTATATTAAGTACAGAACATGGATTGAGTGTAAACAGAAGAAAGACGAGAGTAATGAGGAACACCCTAAAATGGTGTGACTAGAAACAAGTTTTAACTTTAGAGGAAAAAATTGATAATTTAATAAATAAATTTGAAAATCAAAATTATATGGGTTGTGCGTAACTTTAAACTTGTAATTAGATTTGGGACCTAGCTCACTCTTTTACAACGTTCAAAATATATAAACTGTTCGGGTCTTGCAGAATCGGTGGAAAGGAAAGAGCAGTGTTGGACTTTTTATTTTTCTATTTACTTGTCTTTAAGGTGAACAGACACATGTCAAAATCTGTATTTCAACACGGGTTTCACTCTTACGCGATTCTCATCGTTTGAGAGTAGCGCTTGCACCCTACCTCCTCAAGTATTTGCTGGATGTATTTCAATCTCTGGTTCCTCTACACTTTTGCGCTCTTCAGTTCCCTCTACTACCATCAACGACATTATAACACATGCCCTACAGTCTTATCCTTTCTTCTTCGCAGTGATATCCATAAGTCCCTTCCTTCGCCAGTTCTGCGGAGAACCTCCTCAATCCTTATATTATTACTCCATCTCACGTTCAACATTCCTCTGTAGCATCGCATCCCAAACCCATTGATTTTCTACTATTCTGGTTCTCTCACTACCCAAGATCCATTACCATAGAATACTATGCTCCAAATGTAAATTCTCGGAAATTTCTTCCTCAAATTTGTTCCTATGTTAGTTACCAGTGGATTTCTCTTGTCCAGTGATGCCCTTTTCCCCCTCTGCTAATCTGCTTTTTATATCATCCTTGCTTTATCCGGCAGGAGCTATATTGCTTCCTAGATAGCAGAATTCCCTAGCTTCGTCTGTATCACTATTCCCATTACTGCAACTACTCATTACTTTTGCCTTTTTCTGATTTATTCTTCATCGACGTTCTGCAGTCATTAGACTGTTCAATTCATTCAAGAGATCCTGCAGTTCTCCTTCCCTTTCACTGATGATAGCAATGTCATTAGCGGATCTTATCATTGATATTCTTTCACCAGACTTTTAATATACTCTTGAACATTTCTTTTTTATTTCCGCCATTCCTTCTTCGATGTATTGACTGAACAGGAAGCCGAAAGACTGCGTCTTTGTCTCACATCCCTTTTAAGGCGAGTATTTCGTTCTTGGTCTTCCACTCTTATTATTCCATCGTGGTACTTGAATACATGGTATATTATCCGCTTTTCCTTGTAGATTACTCCGATTTTTCTCGGAATTTCGGACATTTTACACCATTTCACACTTTCGAACGCGCTATCTAGGCCTAAGAGGACAAGAAACAAAATTTATCTATCCAAAAACGTTTTATTCAGTAAAAGAAATATAGCACGAATTGTATCATTTCTGTAGTGTTTTCCAAATAAAAAATGTTATATCTTTAATTGCTTTAACGTCACATTACACTGAAGAACTTGTTTTTTTTGTACCTTAAATCATTGGCGCTATCTTAAAAAATGAATCGTACCCCTTCCTTCCCTCTCCCACAAGAAGCAAAGAAGAGCTTTGTTCAAGATCTCCTTGACTAAAAAAATAACTCCTCGTCCATTAAAATAAACGTGTTGAATCCGCCTTTATTTTCAGAGAAACATCAACATTTGCCTTCTAAAAACCGAATTTTACATCATACAGTCTAAGTTACTGCTTACTTTTTCTACATACTTTCGTCCCAGCGTATTGTAATGTGTTGAGAACAGTGCCAGTTGGTTCCTTACTTCAGTCAAATTCTTAGTTTTCGTCAACGAAATGCTGACGATTACTCACCTGTTCACCCCACAGGTTCCGAAAACAAAGTCCTACATTTTCAATTAGTCGTAACAGAAGTCAGATTAAAGTACACAGTAAAATGAACTTTTGGCTAATGAAACTGAAATGCAAATTTACTTACCATGAACTAAATTTAAACAACGCAATTTAGAGTGGTAAATACAGATACAATTTGAAGTCAGTAAATTCAGCTCGAAGTTTGTCATAGAGTGGACAAAACATCAACTGACAGTTTCCTCAATCTTTGAGGTTCATAATTTCCTTGTTGGATTGGTTCAGTACCATATTAGACAGTCAAACCTCAATAATATTCCTATTTGTCTTCCGAAACGATAGGATAAATCTTTTTTCTTAGTTTTATTTCTACTTACTCCATCGATTCTATTCAAAACACTTCACGGTGTCAGGAATTAGAGTAGCGTAACTTAACATCAAAACTGAAGATCACGAAGTAGACGAAGTGAAAGAATTCTGCTGCCTTAAAAGCAAAATAACGTATGACGGACAACACAAAGCATCTTAAAAAGTAAGACTAGCACAGGGAAAGATGGTATTCCTGGGCATTCATGTCCAAAATATGTCTACTACCATCAAAGATAGGTTTTAATTTGCGGAAGGAACATGTGAGAACATGCATTTTGGAGTACAGCACTGTATGAATATGAATCGTGGGTTGGCAGAAACCGCAAAAGGAACGAATCGAAGCGTTTGAGATGTGGTGCTAAATTTTATGGACGTAAAAGAAACGGGTAGGTTCTCCACAGAATAGGCTCGGAATGAAATATGTGGAAAACACTGATAAGAAAAAGAAAGGACAAAATGAACGGACGTGTGTTAACACATCAGGGAATACCGTCCAAGGTAAGGTAGAGCTGCAAAGGGCAGAAACTGTAGTGAAATAGAGAGTTTGAGGTATATCCAACAAACTGAGTAAACGCAGTGTAAATACATGTCTAAGACGAACAGGTTGGCATAGAAGAGGTTAATCAGCCGTTAGCAGGGCTGAATTCAAGGTTATAGTACTGTTTTACATTATGTGCGGAAAATGGAGCAGTGTTATTAGAGCGATGGAAATAATAGATTACTTACACAAAACATGAATTTATATTGGAATTTTTAAGAATAGATTTGTCATAACTGTACTTTATAGCCGGCCGAAGTGGCCGTGCGGTTAAAGGCGCTGCAGTCTGGAACCGCAGGACCGATACGGTCGCAGGTTCGAATCCTGCCTCGGGCATGGATGTTTGTGATGTCCTTAGGTTAGTTAGGTTCAACTAGTTCTAAGTTCTAGGGGACTAATGACCTCAGCAGTTGAGTCCCATAGTGCTCAGAGCCATTTTTTTTTTTTTTTGTACTTTATTAAATGACATTTTACGTGTTACCTGTCAGCATAACATTTTTATTTACGTGCTCTATTCTAATATAGCAATGGATCTCAACCTTCCTGAGACCATTACCGCTGAACGAGATCATATAGAAACCAAAGAGGGTCGTATCTGTCTAATGTTTTGGTTGTAAAACATCGTTTGAACATCCCTGCTCTTGAAATTACAGGAAAATGCATATATTGTATTAGCGTCAAACAAATGACATAGTATATGAAACTTCCTGGCAGATTAAAACTATGTGCCGGACCGAGACTCGAACTCTGGACCTTTGCCTCTCGCGGGCAAGTGCTCTACCATCTGAGCTACCCAAGCACGACTCACGCCCCGTCCTCACAGCTGTAATTCCGCCAGTACCTCGTCTCCTACCTTCCAAACTTCACACAAGCTCTTCAGCGAACCTCGCAGAACTAGCACTCCTGGAAGGAAGGATATTGCGGAAACATGGCTTAGCCACAGCCTGGGGGATGCTACCAGAATGAGATTTTCACCCTGCAGCACAGTTGGAATAAGTATACAAGTCTTTTACTGATTATAATACACACTCGCCACAAGGCTTTCTCCGACATGCTGCTTGTTCCGTTTTAGGGAAATATACACTGAAGTGCCAAAGAAATTGGTATAGTCATTCATATTTAAATACAGATATATGTAAACAGAACACGGCGCTGCGGTCGGCAGTGTCATGTAAGACAGTGTCTGACGCAGTTGTTACATCTGTTTCTGTTGCTACAATGGCAGATTGTCAACATTTAACTGAGTTTGAACGTTGTGTTACAATTGGCGCACGAGTGATGGGACAACGCATCTCCGAAATAGCGATGAGGTGGGGATTGTCACGTACGACAATATCACTAGTGTATAGTGAATTTCAACAATCCGGTGAAACATCAAATCTCCGACACTGATGCTGCCGGAAAATGATCCTGCAAGAAGGGGACCAACGATGACTGAAGAGAATCAAAAAATGGTTCAAATGGCTCATAGCACTATGGGACTTAACATCTGTGGTCATCAGACCCCTAGAACTTAGAGCTACTTAAACCTAACTAACCTAAGGACATCACACACATCAATGCCCGAGGCAGGATTCGAACCTGCGACCGTAGCAGTCGCGCAGTTCCGGATTGAGCGCCTAGAACCGCTAGACTACCGCGGCCGACACTGAAGAGAATCGTTCAACCCTGCAGAAGTGCAACCTACCGCAAATTGCTGCAGATTTTAATGCTGGGCCATCAACAAGTCTCAGCTTGCGAACCATTCAACGAAACATCATCGTACCCTTGATGACAGCACGCCCGGGTTCCTGGGTTCCATTCCTGGCGGGGTCAGGAATTTTCTCTGCCTCGTGGTGACTTGGTGTTGTGTGACGTCCTAAGGTTAGTTAGGTTTAAGTAGTTCTAAGTTCTAGGGGACTGATGACCAAAGATGTTAAGTCCCGTAGTGCTCAAATCCCTTGATGACAGCACGACACAAAGCTTTACGCCTCGCCTGGGCCCGTCGACACCGACAATGGACTGGTGACGAGTAGAAAAATGTTGCCAGGTCGGACGAGTCTCGTTTCAAATTGTATCGTGCGGATAGACGTCTACTGGTATGGAGACAACGTCATAAAGCCATGGATCCTGCATGTCATCAGGGAATTGGTGGACGCTCAGTAATGGTGTGGGGCGGCTCACATGGTGTGATATGGGACTCCTGTGACACGTACATTAGCGTATTGTCTGATCACTGTCCATTGTGCACTCCGACGCGCTTGGGCAGTTCCAGGAGGACAATCCGACACCCCACATATCCAGGATGGCTATAGAGTTCTTCCGGGATGGCCGAGCGGTTCTAGGCGCTACAGTCTGGAACAGCGCGAACGCTACGGTCGCAGGTTCGAATCCTACCTAGGGCATGGATGTGTGTGATGTCCTTAGGTTAGTTAGGTTTTAGTAGTTCTAAGTTCCAGGGGACTGATGACTTCAGAACTTAAGTTCCATAGTGCTCAGAGCCATTTGAACCATTTAAACACTTCCGCAGGCTACCAAACTCATCAGACATGAACATTATTGAACATATCTGGGATGCCTCTAATGTGCTCTTCAGAGGAGATCTCTACCCCCAAGTACTCTTACGGACTTATGGACAGCAGTGCAGGATTCATGGTGTCAGTTCCCTCCAGCACTACTTCACCCATTAATCAAGTCGGCTACGTCATGTTTTGGCACTTCTGCGTGCTCGTGGGGCCCTACACGATACCAGGCAAGTGTACCAGTTTCTTTGACTCATCAGTATATTTTCAGAGTGTCAGGTAGAAGAGGCACACAGCAGTCAGCCGCAATCCCATTAGTTTTTATTATGCTTGCAGATCTGCATTTCCGATATAATTTCCATCTTCAGTGATTTTTTACATTTCCTGATGGGTTCAAAGTTGTTTTTCATAGTGTTGGTTTCACATATTCTTAGGAATTTTACTTTTCTTGACCTTATCTTTCCGAAAATATTCCTTCACGCACGGAAAATGGTCTTAAATACCCGGTATTTAGTCGTCGAGTCTCCAGTTGAGGTAAGTAAATTCCGATCGACTTTATTACTGATGACAAGTACTGATTTATTTCATGTGCAACTGAGCATTTTTGGCCGCTGGCGTCGTGAATTACTATCAAATGGTTCAAATGGCTCTGAGCACTATGGGACTCAACTTCTGAGGTCATCAGTCCCCTAGAAGTAAGAACTACTTAAACCTAACTAACCTAAGGACATCACACACATCCATGCCCGAGGCATGATTCGAACCTGTGACCGTAGCGGTCGCACGGTTCCAGACTGTAGCGCCTAGAACCGCTCGGCCACTTCGGCCGGCAGTATTACTATCAGTTCTAGGAACATCGACATCTGTTGATCTTCAGCCATGCATTAGTAAAGCTGTAATCTGCGAAGTAAATTGGTAACTTTATATGGTGATGTCATAATATTCACCATACCGCTTTGCAAGTCGAGACTAAGAACAATTATTTCTATAAAGCAATACGCAAGACATGATTCTTATCTAAATAAATGTATTATCTGTTATTTTGGCGTCAAAGTGTTTATCCGCTTCCGTTCTCGCCCTCTCCGGAAACAAAGCAATTTGCGGTCGAAGCTCGAACACTCGACTGTCCAATTTATCCCTCAACAAGTATTCTCCTCTCAGGTTTTTTCTACCTCATTGATTAATGGTATGCTTTCAGATGGTTAGGGTAGCTGTTGCTTTCTTTTTATGCAGTGACATTACGTAGACCGACCAGATGACTTCTGCAGTTGCTGCAAGATTTGCTGTTACATGTGCTCGCTGCCAGGACTCCAACCAGACCGCCAGCTATTGTTGGTCTCGCTTCCCTATTTGATGCTGAGTGTGATTTAGAATTCCGTGGCCAACTGAGCCCGTGGTGTCCTTTCGTATTCCACATCCGCACTGATCTTCCGAGAAACGCAAATTGTTTCAGCGTTTTCCAGTTATGGTGGATATGATAGTGGGAGAGAGCTTAATAAATTGAGTGCCAGACCCAAAGCCTTGCTTAAAATGAAGTCTCCATCCATACGTACCAGGTTTTCCGACATATTTGTTTCAATAGACTCCTTAATCACGCATTCCCTCAAACTTTACGTTTGACCCTCGGTATTAGTATCGTTACATTGTATTTCATTAATATACAGGGTGAGTCACCTAACATTACCGCTGGATATATTTCGTAAACCACATCAAATACTGACGAATCGATTCTACAGACCGAACGTGAGGAGAAGGGCTAGTGTAACTGGTTAATACAAAACATAAAAAAATGCACGGAAGTATTTTTTTAACACAAACCTACGTTTTTTAAAAGGATCGCCGTTAGTTTTGTTAGCACATCTGAACATATAAACAAATACGTAATCAGTGCCGTTTGTTGCATTGTAAAATGTTAATTACATCCGGAGATACTGTAACCTAAAGTTGACGCTTGAGTACCACTCCTCCGCTGTTCGATCGTGTGTATCGGAGAGCACCGAATTACGTAGGGATCCAAAGGGAACGGTGTTGGACCTTAGGTACAGAAGAGACTGGCACAGCACATTACGTCCACATGCTAACACCTTTTTATTGGTCTTTTTCACTGACGCACATGTACATTACCATGAGAGGTGAGGTACACGTACACACGTGGTTTCCGTTTTCAGTTACGGTAGTTAACAATCGCTCGCTCTTCTGACGAGGAGAGCAGCCGAGAGAATTTAACTTGCCGCTTGCGTTCTGACGGGCTGCAGTGTCATAATTACGAAATACACTCCTGGAAATTGAAATAAGAACACCGTGAATTCATTGTCCCAGGAAGGGGAAACTTTATTGACACATTCCTGGGGTCAGATACATCACATGATCACACTGACAGAACCACAGGCACATAGACACAGGCAACAGAGCATGCACAATGTTGGCACTAGTACAATGTATATCCACCTTTCGCAGCAATGCAGGCTGCTATTCTCCCATGGAGTAGATCGTAGAGATGCTGGATGTAGTCCTGTGGAACGGCTTGACATGCCATTTCCACCTGGCGCCTCAGTTGGACCAGCGTTCGTACTGGACGTGCAGACCGCGTGAGACGACGCTTCATCCAGTCCCAAACATGCTCAATGGGGGACAGATCCGGAGATCTTGCTGCCCAGGGTAGTTGACTTACACCTTCTAGAGCACGTTGGGTGGCACGGGATACATGCGGACGCGCATTGTCCTGTTGGAACAGCAAGTTCCCTTGCCGGTCTAGGAATGGTAGAACGATGGGTTCGATGACGGTTTGGATGTACCGTGCACTATTCAGTGTCCCCTCGACGATCACCAGTGGTGTACGGCCAGTGTAGGAGATCGCTCCCCACACCATGATGCCGGGTGTTGGCCCTGTGTGCCTCGGTCGTATGCAGTCCTGATTGTGGCGCTCACCTGCACGGCGCCAAACACACATACGACCATCATTGGCACCAAGGCAGAAGCGACTCTCATCGCTGAAGACGACACGTCTCCATTCGTCCTTCCATTCACGCCTGTCGCGACACCACTGGAGGCGGGCTGCACGATGTTGGGGCGTGAGCGGAAGACGGCCTAACGGTGTGCGGGACCGTAGCCCAGCTTCATGGAGACGGTTGCGAATGGTCCTCGCCGATACCCAAGGAGCAACAGTGTCCCTAATTTGCTGGGAAGTGGCGGTGCGGTCCCCTACGGCACTGCGTAGGATCCTACAGTCTTGGCGTGCATCCGTGCGTCGCTGCTGTCCGGTCCCAGGTCGACGGGCACGTGCACCTTCCGCCGACCACTGGCGACAACATCGATGTACTGTGGAGACCTCACGCCCCACGTGTTGAGCAATTCGGCGGTACGTCCACCTGGCCTCCCGCATGCCCACTATACGCCCTCGCTCAAAGTCCGTCAACTGCACATACAGTTCACGTCCACGCTGTCGCGGCATGCTACCAGTGTTAAAGACTGCGATGGAGCTCCGTATGCCACGGCAAACTGGCTGACACTGACGGCGGCGGTGCACAAATGCTGCGCAGCTAGCGCCATTCGACGGACAACACCGCGGTTCCTGGTGTGTCCGCTGTGCCGTGCGTGTGATCATTGCTTGTACAGCCCTCTCGCAGTGTCCGGAGCAAGTATGGTGGGTCTGACACACCGGTGTCAATGTGTTCTTTTTTCCATTTCCAGGAGTGTATGTTGAGACAGTTGTGAAATCGGAGGCACCAAGAGTACACTCGCTAACGTGTCCGTCGACTTTATTGGTGAGCGAACGCTTGACTAACAAGAATAGTAATCAGCCCGATAACGCAGTGGAGCCAATAATGAACTTTCCGCACCAAGAAAATACAACTGCGGTCAGCTGTCATCGCAGAATGCCAGCGGTATATAACGTCATGCATAAATTCTTGTTGTTGACAATAACATAGTTTGTTACATATCTGAAAATTATTAACCTAACAGGGTAGTGATACTAATTACTTAAAACAATTTATTTTCATGACTGAAACTTAATTGCGTACTTCCTATTTTTACCCCCAGAAAACTGTTTTCACCCCTCAGGGGGTAATAACCGACACGTTGGCAACCACTGCTCTATGGTCTGCTACAAATTATCACGAACTAAGGCCACAGTATTTTCAACACTGTTAATAAAGCTCGCCTATATAGTTTGTTAAAATATATCTTCATAGACTCAGGTTACTCAGCGAAACATTCGCAGAACTAGAATACTCAAAATGTCTCTCAGTTACAGATCTGAATTTAGGTTAGTGACAATGCAGCTGACTTGATGCTGTTTCTACGATGATGTATTACTTTACTTTCACTACTTTCACTCATGCCTTCGCAAAACGTCAGCGTATTAATGAAATTTTAATGCATACTTTAAGTTCAAACACTTAAAAATCCGTGAATCCTTTCATTCTCTCGCACAGTAGTACACTTTTAGGTTTCCAGCATCAACCGCTAACCAGAGCGTAGATTACAATTTTCCAACCGATGATTCGCGTCATTTTACTGTGTGACTGAGAACTATAGACCGCGACGGGAAACCAAGAATTATCCAAATGTTTAAGCTCTGAAGGTTTGTAACACGATGCCTTCTTCACACCACGAGCAACTATAATTTATAGGCAACATACAGACTGCACAAATCAGTGCCTCCAAAGGTGGATTACATTCGGTTTCGCTTGCCTGGAATTCGGGTGATGGTTAAAATCTGAATCAATGTTTAACTCTCTCCGTCCGCTTAGTGGAAACAAAGACGTGACCGGGGTAGCTCGATAAGTTTCAGCGGATACTTGGCCTCAGTATGTAGGCTACCAGAAATTTCATTTCAGCATTGAAATTGAGAGACCCATAATTCGTAACATATTGCTGGAAAAAAAGATTCAACGCCCATAGCCATATCATACAGTGGAGCTAGTGTACAATATCTGCACAGTGAGGGGTTTTAATGTTAATGGTCGATTTGTCGCGGTCATCGGTGGTCGGATGGCACTCAGGAGGCCTGTCTGTGGGTCCCCTGTTTCGATTCTGAACGCAGTATTTGCAACATTTATTTTAGGGTACAATCATGTCCCTACCTTCAAGTACGTACTCCTGATGAACAACTTTATCCATTTGAACTAGGAGCAATGTGGGTCCGCGGGAAGCTGGTTGGATGCATCGACGGATAGCTGCATACGTTGAGAACAATGTGTCCCACATTACTCTCAGAGGATAATTTTCGTCCTGCAAGATCATCAAAATGAGTATTAATGTGGTATTAGGAAACTACATGATTAAACACAATAATGACCATGCAGTTTTAGAAACAGAATGCTAACTGAAACCATAAGTGAATTGCAGTTAAAATAGAAATTCGAGTTTGAATATACACCGCAGGGATACGCTAGATACCAAGTCTGACAGCGTATTTTTACCACAATAAATCAATAATATCTAGTGAGAGTTCTATAGACTTCAACAGATAAATTATCTGGATAAAGCTAAGCATCTAAGTGAGATCAAACTAAGACGTTTTTAAATAAAACCTGTCCCAGAAGCTGCAGTGGCTGAACACTTCAAAGCAATTATCATGGCCATGTTACTGGAATTATGGAATAATTCCGTTTGATAGCTATAGAATGGGAAATTCAAGCCTAAAAACATCTCAGAGACAGGGATTTTTGTAGGAGGTATTCGTAATGTCATGCCTGAAAGTTATTTTTAGCATATAGACAATCGAATCGTGAAGGCAGTGATTAAGAGGACCTAACTTCTGGAACCTTATTAAGTACATGCGAATGTCAGCGTTCATAACGCTCATATATAAACGACTACTGGGGCAACAAGGAGTGATGGTAAAACAATGTTAATTGGACGTGTTAGATTTTTCTGTCTTCATTTTTAATCTCTGTATGTCCAATACATTATGGTGATGCTGGCCGATTTAGAGAACGTGAATACATCCTTTCAGAAGGTGAGGAGGAGGAAAACGGCTGCAGTTCTTCAACTGAGAGTGTACGTGTCATTGTTTCAGTGATTACAAAGTTGTGCCACGAGCGCACCGCCTCTGGCCTCTGGCCTGAACGCATACACTGTTTCAGTTGGAATGGTATATTTAAAACGTTGTACCCTCTTTTGAGGCAAGCTGGTCCACAGCTGTTGTGACTGGTCTTCCATATCCTGGGAAGTTGCTGGCCACAGATGTACCTCAACGTTAAGCAGACAGTTCATAGAGACACATGTATTGTCCCGTTCAAAAATGACACCAGGGCGATTTCCCACTAGAGGTAACTCATGAGAATGCAACATGTGCATAGTGTGTCATTGTGACCTAACGTCACGTCCTGTAGTTCCAGTAGAAATACCGCTTTGCCATCCTACATCATTGAAGGAACAGGAGCTCTCTCCACGTCATCGACATACTCGCCAACGATGGTTACCAAGAGTAGTTCAGAACCACAATGCACAGCTGAACACGATGTGACAGCCTTCCTCAGCAGTCCATACTTACTGGTCATGGGACCACTCCTAACGTAGCAGCTTGTTTTATGGTGTTAATGACAGCCTAGGCATAATACCGTAATTCCCTAGTCTGGCTGTTACTATGCTCCGATAAACTTTTCAGGATGACGTATACTCTTGTACTGAGTCCATTACTTGGTTTCGGATGGCAGGCGTAGACAAGAATGGTTTCTGTGAATTTGGTGCTGAATACAGCGATCCTTCCTTATGGTGCGGAACCTTAACGAGGAGTATGCTTGTCATCATGTACTCATCCAGTGCAGCATAGGGCCATTTTCTATGCGAATGTTCCACAAACATGGATTTACACAATTTGAACAACCAGCCAAGTGGACATCCACAATGTGGCCGCTTTCAATCTGTCACGTGCCGATAACGCTATGTCACACGAGTACACTACGACTCCACATCCTTGAGAGTCACAACGCAAAATCTGATCCTCGAATCTGACGCCTTGAATTCCCATTACTTATGCTACCAGACCTGGAGACAACGCAAGACACGAACAACATAATGCAGTCTAGTGGCCTTTCTACCTTCCACAAAGAACTGCAATTGACCATTAACATGGCCGCCTATGGCACGTACGTGTTTGCGGTGACGTTGAGGTTCAACCAAGTCTTCTGGTTGCTTCATATTGTTGTCAGACGGTGGACTTACGGTTAGTTTAACTGTAGCGGTGTCTGATTCTGAATTTCATTCGGCACAATTTTTATCTCAGCTAAGATGATAAAATTATCCGGTAATAACTCTTACACTGTGTCTTTCAAGAAATGTGCTAAGAAAACGTAAACAAACTGACTCAGGTATATTTTTGAACCAGATATTCGACAAGAATACTCTTTTTCGTCAGAGCAAGATACTTTCTGTGCCACTCCGTCAGTCACGCATTTCCTAGACGTCCATTTTAGTAGCAGGAACCACACTCTGGGAAAAAATTTCCTCTTTCTACATCTACATCTACATGGATACTCTGCAAATCACATTCAAGTGCCTGGCAGAGGGTTCATCGAACCACCTTCACAATTCTCCATTGTTCCAGTCAAGTATAGCGCGCGGAAAGAATGAACACCTATATCTTGCCGTACGAGCTCTGATTTCTCTTTATTTAGCGTGGTGATCTTTCCTTCCTATGCAGGTCGGTGTCAACAAAATTTGTTCGCATTCGGAGGAGACAGTTGGTGATCATAATTTCGTGAGAAGATTCGGTCGCAACGAAAAACGCCTTTCTTTTAATGATTTCCAGCCCACACTCTCTCCCATATTTCGGGATAATACAAAACGTGCTGCCTTTCTTTGAACTTTTTCGATGTACTCCGTAAGTCCTATCTGGTAAGGCTCCCACATCGAGCAGCAGTATTCTAAAAGAGGACGGACTAGCGTAGTGTAGCCAGTCTTCTTAGTAGGTATGTTACATCTTCTAAGTGTCCTGCCAATAAAACGCAGTCTTTGGTTAGCCTTCCCCACAACATTTTCTACGTGTTCCTTCCAATTTAAGTTGTTCGTAATTGTAATACCAACGTATTTAGTTGAAGTTACGGCTTTTAGATTAGACTGATTTATCTTGTGACCGACGTTTCACGCGTTCCTTTTAGCACTCTTGTGGATGACCTTACACATTTCATTATTTAGGGTCAACTGCCACTTTTCGCACGATTCCTATATTTCTTCTAAATCATTTTGCAGTTTGTTTTGATCTTCTGATAACTTTATTAGTCGATAAACGACAGCGTCATCTGCAAACAACCGAAGAGGGCTGGTCAGAATGTCTCCAAAATCGTTTTCTTCGAGTAATCCATAATGTTCGAGCGCTATATATGTTCTAAAATCCTGCTGCATATCGACGTTAACGATATGGGCCTGTAATTTAGTGGATTACTTCTACTACCTTTGTTGAATATTGGTGTGACCAGTGCAACTTTCCAGTCTTTGGGTACGGATTTTCGTCGAGCGAACGGTTGTATATGATTGTTAAGTATGCATTCCGGAAGGCTGAGTTCATTAACTCTGCTTTGGCAACACTGTCTTCGATAGTATCTCAATTGCTATCGCGCAGAGAAGGCATTGATTGTTTCTTGCCGCTAACGTATTTCACATACGACCAGAATCTCTTTGGATTTTCTGCCAGGTTTCGACACAGTGTCGTTCTGGAAACTGTTATAGGTATCTTGCATTGAAGTCCGCGCTAAATTTCGAGCTTCTGTAAAAGGTCGCTTATCTTGGGGATTTTGCCCTTGTTTAAGTATGGCATACTTGTTTCGTTGTTTCCGCAACAGTGTTCTAACCCGTTTTGTGTACCAAGGAGGATCAGCTCCGTCATTTGTTAATTTATTTGGTATAAATCTCTCAATTGCTGCCGATACATTTCTTTCAATCCAAGCCACATCTGGTCTACACTTGTATTATTAATTTGGAATGAGTGGAGATTGTCTCCTAGGAAAGCGTCACGTGAATTTTTATCTGCTTTACATCAGGGTAGTGAATTAGTTTTCCAGTATTAAAAGACAGTTAATATCATATCAGCTGAAGCAACAATAATGTCTTCTTTGTGCCTTGCGCTCTCTGCATCGTATTACTTCGTTCTTTCCTAGATCATCCTCATTTCTCAGTTCCCGCAGCTGGTGCAGTGTACTTAAAGTTTCCCCCTTCAGAACTCACTATATTAGAAAATATTGACACCGTACGTGTACAAATCCCTTTTCTGTCTTCCACCGCTACTATTATTATTATCATTATTACCTTTTTTATCTTACACTGCCACTATTATTATGAATACTACCATTATTATTATTATTAGCGGCATCATCAGGAGCAGCAATAGCAGTATCAGCTCTATTACTAGTTCTTCGTCAGCAGTAGTTACATTGTATATACACACATTAAAATCATTTTAAATTCAATTGACATATTAACATTACTGTTATTCGTTATATAACTGTGATGTGAAAAAAATTCTGTATATATGAACATTGGCTAGATGTAAGAGAGGACCCGAAGCCACAGAAGTGATGAGCTTGCATATATAAATAAACAAATATTTTTAAAAAATAAAGCATATTTAAAATGCGGTTGCTTTAAATAAGCAGAAGACAAGACTTATTGCTACTGCCTCTTTCCTAGAGATACTTAATAAATACCGACGAAAGTCTTGTATCGCTCTGATCTGAAATTAGACTAGAACAAAACATTCACAAGGTGTAATAGGCGGAAGGTCAGTTCAAATTCGAAAAAGAGTGCAAGTTAATGCCCATAAAACTGAGGAAGAACTTCTTACTTACGCCCTATGACAGCAGGCATCGACGAATTCAAACACATGCTGCTACGTTAGTAACAGTCCATACGACGGTGTTTCAGACGTCCTAGGGCAACGTCAGTTGGAGTTGTTGGAAGGAAAGCTGTGTCGTATCGCAAAGCCCTGCTGAGTAAATTTGGGGAGCAGGTTTTCGTGGATGAGTGAGGGATAACATTGTTGCCATCACAGTACATCTCCTGTAAGGATCACGACGTAACGTAAGGGAAATTAGGTCATTTAAAGAGGCATACAGACAATCATCTACCTTACCTCAATAAGCTAGTCGTGTAGGACAGAAAATCTGAAATATTGGTACGAAGGACCACTACTCTTGCACTGTGCAGTGCCTTCAAGCCTACATATGTAGCTGGAGATAACAAATCAACTAGTTTTCAGAACTGTGTGACATTTTTTCATTCATTACAGAAGGAACCTAGTTACATTTGATGGACAGGTCACTTGAAACGGCGCAGCTGGGACTTGCCCTTTACGTCGAGGCATTTTCCAGTGGGAACGCCCTGCAGTCAGGCAACCCGCCGTGCAGGCATGTTTGGTTACCGCACTGGTCGGGTTGTGTCGCCGGCGCAGCGTGCTCGCACAAGACAAACAAAAGCAGGAGTAAAGAAGTTGTGTTCCGCCGGAAATTGGTTCTCTAAACACCGCTGTGAAACAGCGCCGGCCCCGTAATTTGGCAGGCAGAAATTTGGCGCCAGGCCCGCCCGGGAACCGCTCGATAATAACTCGTGGGGAAATCCAGTTACCGGAGGCGAAGGCACGGCTGTATCTTGAGAATCCACATCTCCGCTCTGGCAGCAGCGGCTGGCGGGCTAACGTTTAGTGCTGCTACTAATCCATTAGCCATCCCCCAGAACGCCTCATCTGCACTGGGCCGTTTGTTTCTCAGAGAAGAGACGGCGCGCCTGTAGATGCTGTGCTGATGTTGACACAGCACTTTAGTGATTCTCTCCATCTGATTGGTGCAGTGCAATAAAGGAATCAATACCAAAAGAAAGCAACTAGTTTAAAAGACTAATTGTTAACTTATAAGAAAGAAAGACACGTAAAACAGAATATTGTGTTAAGTTAAAATATCAGCTCAATCACACATTCGTAGTGCAAAAAGCGCTAAAATTTACGCGCTGCGGAGGTCAAGCCTCCATCATCAGAAATGTTAAGCAAAAATCTCTAAAAGTGACGAAGATAAGCTATAAATAAGAAAAGTAAATTAACATGAACACTATTCTTATTTGTATTTCATGTTACCCATTTTTAGAGGTACATGTATAGCAATTGTGATCAAAAAGGCTTGAAGTCGAAACGGCTAAATTTTAGTGTTTTTTGAGCTGTAAATGCGTGATGAGACGACATTTTAACTTGGATTCTAATACCCACGAAAATATGTCACGAGCCGACATTTTAACTTTGACTGTAGTACCCACAAACTAATATCCGTAATGGATAAAATCAAGGTTCCTGTGTATTATAGTTGGTATGATCTTCACAATTTCAGGAGATAATTTCAGGGATTTCTTCGAATAAGAAATTAGTTTCTGAAAGTTATGTAATTAGAGACGGAATGTCAGTATTACTGTTTACATCACTTTGTCCCAGCTATAAGTGTTGTGATCATGGAGTGGTTTACTGTTAGAATTGCAAGATGATACCTTCCCACGAGAATTGCCCAATACATTGGTTGCTCCTACCTACACTTACCGAAAAAACCATGGAGGGAAAATTGCAGACATTCCAATTCTAACACAGGTTTACCAGCAACAGTCATCCAACACACCATTAACAACTAAATCAGGGGAAGAAGGAGGTGACAGGTGGACACGTAGTACCCTCCAGCACATCCTGAAAAGCAACCTGCGAAAAATAATTCTAGACGCAGATATAGATATACGTGGCGGATCTGCTTGGCATGCTGACCCGGTATCTTCACTGTAAACATTTCGGTAAGGTATTCTTGGATACTCAGTTGTATGAGCTATTGGAGCTAGCAACCGATTCATATCTGCGTCAAATAAAGTTTTAATGGTTTGTCACGTTATAAAGGATCCACAGAGACAAATGGTGGCCGTATCCACCAGCAGGGGAGGCCTTTGACTGCTTTAAAGGATTATAGATGTCCTAGTCTTTGTCACCAAACTTGATTATCGGTGTCGGCTTTGCAGCAATCATAAGGTCTAAAACTGAGAAGATATAAACAAATCAGTATATTTATAAAACAAGAAGCTGTAATGATTAAACTTGTGATTACAGCATTCAAGTTAGCTAATGTTTGCAGCAACGACACGCATTTGTATAGTCAGTAGGAACCAAGGCCGGAAACACAGTATCTACTTTGGCGTATCTAGAGATCTAGTGTGACAAAGCGTATCTGGAAGCAGTGGAGACACACATTAAACCATAACTACCTTCATATGTCTTCTGAGACATGCACTTCACGCATTTTCGAGACCCACGGATGTCAACACAAGCTAATAGACTGCCTGGATTGCCGCCCTGTCTCCACTCTGTTACCGTCGGTTAAACTGAGCCCATTCAACCTGGACAGCATTGCTTACATATACAGTGGGTGATTTTTTGCTATTTATACCACTGTTCAGTTTCTTAAAACTTTATTCGAGGTGTATTACTTTTATATTTCACGCATTTGAGATTCCTTTACATCGTCTTTGCTTTCAGTGCACTGCCCTTGTTTGTATGTTAATCAAATATAAAGTTGGGTAGCAGAGGCGATACGGTACACCAGTTTCCATTAACTGTCTTAATCATCCAAGTATACAGTATAAAAGTATAGGTCTGAACCTGTTTTAACATTGCTGCTATAATTTTAATTTTCATCCCATACTATTTATTACTTTCTTTTATCAGACGTGAAAGGAACTGATTTATAGATTTCACACATTAAATTTATTGTGCTTTTTCTAAAAATACAGATTATGCCACATTTAGGAAATATATAAAAGTTCTTCCTCTCTTTGCCTTTCAGTATACATACGGGCTAGATATACATGGGATGGCCAAAAATAAGGAGACACCAATAAACCCAACATTGCCATGACTAATACGGTGTAACGAAACCCTTGCAATTCAAAACAGGTTTCAGTCGACTCGCACAGGATAAACACAAACTCCCTGTTGTTGTTAAAGGAATCGTATACCATTTTTCCTGCTAAAAAATGGCAATTTCACGTAACAACGGTGGAGATGGATAGCAATCACACACACTTCTCTCCAAACTATACCACAAAGCCTCAATAATATTGAGATCATGGTACTTTGGTTGCCAGGGTAGACGTGAAAGTTCATCCTCATACAAAACCAGTCCTGGACGTTAAGAGGTGTGTGAACGGGGGCCCCGTCGTCTTGGATCACATATTTAGCTACATATATGAATATAGTAACTGTTCTAGAAAGAACAGATACCACTGATGACCGTACAGCTCCTCTGGAATAAACGATAATTAACTGAAACCCTCAGCTGCCGGCAGGTGTATACCTCGATGGGGACAGCCGAAAATGTGTGCCCCACTCGGGACTCGAAACCAGGATCTCCTGGTTACATGGCAGACGCTCTGTCCATCTGAGCCACCGAGGATACAGATGAATAGCGCGACTGAAGGGACTTATCCCTCGCACGCTTCTCGTAAGACCCACATCAAAAATGGTTCAAATGGCTCTGAGCACTATGGGACTTAACATCTCAGGTCATCAGTCCCCTAGAACTTAGAACTATTTAAACCTAACTAACCTACTGACATCACACACATCCATGCCCGAGGCAGGATTCGAACATGCGACCGTAGCGGTCACGCGGCTCCAGACTGAAGCGCCTAGAACCGCTCGGCCACCAGAGGCCGGCAGACCCACATCCCAACTGTCCACAATCTACATACGTAATGTACCTGATACATATTTGCCCATCGAGGTATATCAACAACACCTGTCGGCAGCTGAGGGTTTCAATTAATTATCACATATTTAGCGTTGGGGAAAAACATTGTACCATGTGTTGCAACTAACCAGGCAAAACGATCACATAATCCTTCTCACTAATGCGACTTTGGTAATTACCCATGGGTCCTATGGAATACAACGATATGGCTGCTAAAATCATCACCGAACTCCTGCCATGTTTCGCTCTTGGTATGTAATCTCGGCCAGAACCTGAACCATGGCGTCTCTCTCGGTTTCGCCATCGTTGCCGCCAACACGCATCGCTTCTATACTTAGTGGGTTGTCAGCTCGACTCCTGCGTTCGGGCTGGTTTCCGCGGTTTCAGTCTCAGCCTCCTGAGTGCCTCCCGGTTACCAGCCAGACGGTGAAGAAGATAACAACAGGGGTCGCTCCAGGCATGCACCTCTTATTACATCCACCGCATCATTGATAGCCAATCGGAAAATTGTAACCTTCCGCCGCGCGAGTATTTCTGCCCTTGATGAGTTGGCAAGAGCCAGTTCTACGTACCTATGTCAACCAGCAATTGATGTACCATCACCGTTTGGACACCGCCTTGGATCGGACATCACTTTGGCCACCCCATCAGCGGCGCTCCCGCTACCTGTGCTCCGAGCCTAGGTGCTCTGCACTGTGAACAAATCGTGCTGCTTGTGAGGTAGAACTTTGAATAACTACTTTGTTTTGAAGATATATTTATCATCGCTCAAAAGAATGTGATCTATGCTCACAAGAATTGCTCAAAAGAACGTTCTCTAGAATCGCAATTGTTGAAGGACAGTTGTTCGTGACAAACTTTTTCCTTCGCATTGCTCAGAAGAATTTCTAGAGAAAGTTTATTTCCTGCGTCAGGAATAGCAGACTGTTTGTGTCCGAAGTTTACTTGTTGCAATAAACAAAGTTTAATTACATCTAATAGAGACCTTATAGAAGCATTCCGAGTGAGAAATACCTCAGTAGGCAACAAGGTATTTCAAACATTTACATGTGGCTGTTCCAAGCAGTGCTTTAGTGTGGGGTTCTTTTGCCATGGGAACTGCCGACAAGCTGGTGGACATTACTCACCCGGTCATCCTTCTGCTGCAGCGTTGGCAGCGCACCAACGAAATGATTCTACAGAGGCTCACAGGACTCTCGCACTCAGGGGTGGAATTTGTGGGACGCCTGGACCAGATTCAGTAATCAGTTCTCAAATTCTGGTCGCCGCTCCCAATGTTCCCTTAATTCGACCACAAACTGAAACCTTGGTCCAGTTACGAAGCGTAGATGGAGCAACATTTCCACATTTCCTCGTGCATGGAATGACGAGTGATACACAGCAGTGCACCTATCTCCTGAAAAATGCCTGCCCTTCCATCTGTCAGTTGATCCACCAACTACATACAGATACTGACTTGAACTCTCTTCCCTACGCAGTGACGAAATCCAATCTTTTGGACAATTTTGACTCTCATGCTCACCTGACATCTAGCTGTGCACCACAAGTTTATTCGTTGTCGGAAACTGTCCAGCATATCTTATCGGGAGTGGAGCGCGCGCCTGCAGGGGCTATCACGTGGCTGTAGCTTCCAGGGCGCAAACGCTCAGTGCAAACATTTCTATGCCTCTTCGCTGGCTTAGGATATGGTGTTAGTACATTTTTCAGACGACGTTCTCCGCTACGACCTTCTCAAACTTAAAGATCCGTTCATAGAATCCTCCCTCCCCATCATTTGGGCATTTGAGCAGTCCCTGCACTAGTCTACGATTCTGCAGGATTCGGTGTTCGTGATCACCTTCCAATCCTCTCGAGCGGAACCCTATTCCCCCGTCTTCTCAACTCCAAGGCCCTCCGATACAGTTTAGCAAGATGGGCGCCCCCACGCAAACTGCCCTCGTTCCATCAATGGTTCCCTAGCCACCAACGGCAACAACATCACTTCCGGCTTGCGAAGTGCATCGCCTAAAGAAAATTGGGTCGCATGGGGGAGGTGTGACGCCCTTCCCACGCCATGTCAGTGGATTGTGCAGTCCCAGACACCCCCGAATCCGATTTTACCGTGGTGAGATACCATCGACGGATGTTTACTTTGTCCAGTCCGTCCTTTCCCACAAGAAAACGACCCTGTCTTCCCGCGTATTGATGGACTATAAATTGACATGGGATCGTCCGTCACTACCATTGGCTGGTAGTCGGGTCACACCTTCACACCTCCAACGCAGTAGCTCCAGTAACAATCTTAATTCTGTAGCAGATTCCTTCTCTGCCAGCATCCTGTATGGTGCGACATCGATCACAGGCTGTGTTATGGTAGTGAATGTTCCTCGATATTCCAGTATTCTAGGTCTTGGCCCTTTCAATGCCCTGGAATTGGAAATTCACAATTATGACAACCCATTGAGCCAGGTGGCAGCCAGATCCTAAGCTTCTAACTTGTGTGCCAAGTATCCTGCTGTGTCCTCGGTGCCCACGTGTTGCGTCCAGAGTTTCTAGGCTCATATTACTCTCTTCCCTACTGCCGTTTCTAAGTTCTGTAAGGCCTGCACCGACCCGTTTCCTCTCAGGGACAAGCTAAAACAGGACAGTCAATGTTTCCAGGGGAATGGCATCCTCACACCTCTATTCAATTGTCGTTGGGCTACCCCCGTCGCTATCATTAAAATCCAACGCAGCATTACGGTTGTATGGGGCTTTTAGTGAAACAGTGAATGCTCCATCTGTAATTGACTCGTATCCTATTCCAAAAGTGGAAGCGATCTTGTTCAAACCAGGCTGGGGCAGAGTGCTCGGCAAAATGACCTTGGTGACGCCTTCCTCCAATTTCCTTTAGCTGCAGCCTCCTGGGAAGTTTTGGTGAAAATACGCCGCATGGCCTCTTCCAATACATCAGTCTTCCATTTGGCATAGCAAGCGCCCGAGCAATATTTCAACTCCAACTTGAACACTTACTGTGTGAGATTCAGTGAACTGCTAACTACTTTGACAACATATTGCTGACTGGTGCATCTGCAGACGACCTGGCACATAATATTGACATGTTGTTCTCAGTTATTGATCATGCATGGCTCTGGTGTAACAAAGCCAAGTGTGACCTTTCGCGCGATAAATGGAATATCTTGGACGTGTGCTCATTGCTTTAGGCGTTAGTCCTATTCCTCAAGACATGGAAGCAATCTAAAAGTTGCCAGTCTCTGAGAAAAAAATACCAAATGAAGTCGCCGTTGGAGCACTACCGGCGTTTATCCCCTATTTGGCTGCCATGGATGAGTCTTCATATCACCTGCTTCGCAAGAATATTCAATGGCAGTGGTACCCTTAATGCGACAGGGTGTTCCAGACTCCGAAACAGGCTCTCGTCCAGCCCACATGCTTGATGACGTTTAATCCTCCTTACCTCTCACCCTGGCTGCAGATGCATCAGACTATCCTGTAGAAATGGTCCTTTCTCATATGGTCAACGGTGTGTAACATCTGATTCCTTTTATGTTAAAGACTTTCAGTGTAGCACAGTGCAGCTATTGTCAGATCGGAAAGGAAGCTTTAGCTATCATCTTTGACATTAAGAATTTTCATAACTATGTCCACAGCTGCCTCTTCACTCTTCATGGATCATAAGCCTGTGCTGCCTCTCCTCAAGTCTCTGGTACTAATCATCACCTAGAAGGCTCTCTTTCTTTCCAGTTACGCTTGTAAGATCGAGTTTTGGTCCACCACGATGCATGCTAACGTGGACTTATTTCTAGGTTGCCCGTGGGGCAAGAGTCTATGTTTAATGCCGAGCCTGAAATGTTCTTTCACCTGGACTCCGGCGCAGGAAATGTTGTTGCATGGCTTCCCTTCAGTGTGGACCCCTTTCTCCACGACGTGTTGCGCAACGTCTGGTGGTGCTGTTTGACCAATGAATAGCGTTGTTACACCCAGATCTATGGGCATTCTGAGCATGTCGACGGGTATCCTCACGAGACAGCATCGTTCTGTTACAGGGCTACATCATTCACACTGAGTAGTCATTCCCAGAGCCCTCCACACCTGCGTTCTCCAGTTTCTACACGAGAGCCCCTGGAGATTCTCTTCATGAAGTGACTAACCAACAACATATCTTCTGACAGAGCTTGGACAATGACACCACAGACCTTCTTACAGCCTACCCTACATGTCAGAGCAAGCAAGCCAATCCGACACATTGGTACTTTTGTCATTGGTACTTTCGTTGGTGAGAAACATCCGCCCCTGGTTCTGCCTCCACCTTTACTTTGCATTCCCCTTCCTTGGTTCCTCATGCCTCATCACCATGTATGCTGGTATGGAGCTTCCGTTTGTCTCACATGTGACTTCCACCTCCACTGCTCAAACCAGTATCTGAAACAGATTTTTGCCCTGGAAGGACTCCTGGAAACCACTGCAACCAATAACAGCCCACAATTTAGGTCCTCTGAGTTTCAGTCCTTTTGTGTTTCACATTCTATTTCTTTGCACTATGCTGCTCCTTTTCATCCTGCTTCAGGTGGCGTGACAAAACATTTTCTTCAGACTTTTAAAGCTCAAGATTGCAAACTCTGCCATCACCACTCCTTGAATGTGGTTATCACTCTTTCCCTAACATCGTACTGAGCCACTCCACAGAAGAGGTCCACACCTGCAGAGAGGCTGCATGGCGGACCTTTTCGATCTTCGATGTTCATCTTTCGCCCTCAGGATAAACCCCACACTGCCACTCCGTCCTGCTGACACAAGTTCACGGCCCAAGACCGTGTCTGGGCCATGTGTTTTATCTGCAGACAATCCTGGTGGCTCCCTGCTACCGCCTCCTGCCTACGTGCCATGACATGCTTCTAGTTACTATGTCGGATGGCACCCAGTGTCACAAGCACCTCAATCAGATGCGCCCCACCATAGTTCCCTTCCTCTACCAAAGCCTCTAACACGATTCTCTGTTCCAGATGAGGGTCACACAGTGGGGGATCCTCTGGACGCCAAAGGACCTGGTGTTGCCTCCTCCCAATACGCCACCATTGGCGTCGACACTGTGGCATCTCCGTCACGACTTACCGATGAGCACAGCGACAGCAACATCATCGGCGAATTGGATGCTAAGCCACAACGCATCCATATTTAGCAGGTGGTTGTCAGCTCTACCAATGCGTTCAGACCGGTGCTACCTGGAAGACTGCGCCCCCGCGACCTGTGCTCTGAGCCTAGGTTTTCTGCATTGTGCGCGTTGCGCTGCTCGTTAGATAGAACTTTGAATACGTACTTTGTTTTGAAGACAGATTTTTCATTGCTCAAAGGAACGTAATCTGCACACTCAGGAATCTATTTTCGTTTCGTTGAAGAACAACTGTACGTGACGCACTTTTCCTTCTTATTACCAAGAAGAATTTTTGAAGAACGTTTATTTTCGTTTTTTTTACTGCATCGGAAACAATTCACTTATTCAAATAAACGAAGTTTAATTACTTTACTTGTAATTTGTGGAAAATTCCTATTGAGGAATACCTCAAAGCCAGTGTGTAGCCAAGACTCATCCGATCAAATTACTGTCTTTCATTGCTCCACAGTCTAGGTCTAACTGTATCGGCACTACAGTTTCCCCTTTACAGGCATTGCATCATTGACGAGTGGTACGGCAACTCCATCTTGCCCTGTAATTTCATACTTATGGATCTCCGTTCACGTTGTCTTGGTACTGACAATGTTCTTGAATTTGACGTACAATCCTGCAGTGACTTTTTATTGTTCTTCACAATCCTGTTCAAAGACTATCCATCGCGATCAGTCAGCACTAATTTACGTCCGTGTTGTGACTTAGCGGATGTTGATTTTGCGCTTTCCCTGTAAGCGCTACAAGTATTCGTCGCTGTGCCTCTGGAAACACCAACTACTTCAGCCACCATGGTTATGGATGCTCTCGCCATATGTGCACCAACAATTTTCCCATGGTTCGTCTTTACTTAGCTATGATATTTGCTGGACTTTTGGTGGGGTGGTGTAGAAAACAGTGGGAATGGGAAGTGGTTCAAATGGTTCAAATGGCTCTGAGCACTATGGGACTCAACTGCTGAGGTCATTAGTCCCCTAGAACTTAGAACTAGTTAAACCTAACTAACCTAAGGACATCACAAACATCCATGCCCGAGGCAGGATTCGAACCTGCGACCGTAGCGGTCTTGCGGTTCCAGACTGCAGCGCCTTTAACCGCACGGCCACTTCGGCCGGCAATGGGAAGTGGGACAGATGTTACATGGGCATACATTGTTCACAGTTTTCAAGCATATTTAATAACTCAGGAAATAAGAGTGCTTTAGTCAAACACAAGCAAGATAACCAGAGCTCGAATCACAGTTATATATTGCATGGGGGCTTAATTAAATAAATTTGATTGTACTTTTAATTTCAGTATGTCCGATTACGTAAGTCTCGTAATCGGTTGGCCCTGACTAGAATTGTTACGCTATCTGACTGCAAAGAACAATGTAAGAAAATTTCCGTAAACACAGTTAATTAATTAAGTCCCCAGCAACTAAAAAACCAACAAAACCAATAAGCACAAGAGTCACTGTTCTGTATGTGGGAGTGTGACTCAACGTCCACATCTGGCACGGTTCTTCTCAAACAAGACAAGAATTCTTAAATACCAATTATACCGACGTGACAAAAGAAATTTAGAAAAACTATAATTACGCAAGAAAACCAGAATTCACTCTAATACAAGAACACAAGCCAGATGCTTTGTTGACTGAACCTGTAGTGACGCATTATTTCAGACACATAATTAATAAAAGAACATTGTAAATTTTACCTTCATATATATTGACAAAATGCACTCATTACAATAACATCTGCTATCTCTCCCATCAAATAACTGCATAAAACATGGAACAACACTCTTTACTACAACATCTTGCTCCAACTTCACGACAAGCAGTGCCCACTAGCACATCTCGGTACGAACTCTTAACACATACTGTCCTCTACGATCTCATAACAAGCACTGACTGCCACGAACTTTCAACAAGCACTGTGGAGGCGGCTTAATAGTACTCTTTGGCGCAATCTCTGGCGCAGTGGCACAGTGTAGCCACCTTTCATATGCCCCTCCTCCACAGGCCAGAATTTGATGGTATTTTTGCCAGCATTGGTGGTGAAAATACCACCAAATTCGTCCACAAAATACAGACAAAAATAAAAGATAATATTAATACCTAAATATCACATAATTAGTTATAAATTTTTTTTTTTGGCTTTGCACTGACCTTTCACTAACCTAATATATGAAATACAGTAAGCAATACAACTTCTTTTCATGCATGTGGCTTTACATAGTAGTTTACACAATATACAAAAAAATCAGTTTATACAAATGTTCACATAAAATGCTTTCAATGATTAGTTTATACAAAAAAAGAACACCAACAGGTAACATCTTTTCAGTAAAAGCAGTCCATCAGTGGCACCCAGTAAAGTTTAGCAGGTACACCCAGCAACAAGTCACATTAATTCAGTAGAAGCAGTTCATCAGTGGCACCCAGCAATGTTGAGTAGGTGCAGACACCAACAAGTGACTTCATTTCAGTAAAAACAGTTCATCAGTTGCACCCAGCAATGTTGAGCAGGTGCAGACACCAACAAGTGACACCATTTCAGTAGGAGTAGTCCATCAGTTGCACCCAGCAATGTTGAGCAGGTGCAGACAGCAACAAGTGACTTCATTTCAGTAGAAACAGTTCATCAGTTGCACCCAGCAATGTTGAGTGCAGGTGCAGACACCAACAAATGACACCATTTCAGTAGAAGCAGTCCATTAGTGGCACTCAGCAATATTGAGTAGGTGCAGACAGCAAAAAGTGACTTCATTTCAGTAAAAACAGTTCATCAATTGCACCCAGCAATGTTGAGTTGGTGCAGACACCAACAAGTGACACCATTCAGTAGAAGCAGTCCATCAGTGGCACTCAGCAATATTGAGTAGGTGCAGACAGCAAAAAGTCACATCTCTCAGCAGAAGCCGTTCCAAAAAAATTCACTAGCACTGATCACACTGTTCATCAGCAGAAATTAAACACGACCAAATGTCACACATCATGTTGAAAAGTGCAGGTAACAGTTCAGAATATTTATCTTCACTAATCAGATAGTTCAGGCATGAACAATAGTTTGAATGCACATACAAATGCTTTTACAGTAACATACAAATCATAACAAACACACAAATGATATCAGATAATTGTCCTATTAACTATTACAATACACAAATACCAGTAAACCTATAATATTCATGGGTGTCAGTGCAAGCCACTACAAACAAATAAAATAATAATTAGGAGATAGGTGGGTAGGATTAGTAAAGGAAAACACACAAAACACACTCACTCATCTTTCATCCACATTAAGTACTACTGTGTAATTGAATAGTGTTAATTGTGTAAATGCAATTCTGTCAAAATTTAATGTTCATCATGTGTATCAAGTAGTAGTGGCAGCAATGTATAACAGTCAATAATAGTTAGTCAACGTCATAGTCATCATGTCAAGACCAATGTTTGCCAAGCCAGATCAAAATGTACTGTTGTTGAACAACTGTCACTGAGCCAAGACATGCAATTACTTCCTCTCTCCAAAAAAAAAAAAAAAGTATATACTGCTTAGTGATTTAACAAAGTGTGTATAGACAATCTTCCTTCTATTTTAGTGTTCAAGTCTGCTCTCTTCATCCTCCTTGTTCCATTAAGACCAACAAAAAGAAATATGCTCCTCACTTACTTTACCTCTTATACACCAAAACTCCAATAATCATCTGCATCACATAATCTCAAGACGTCACTAATACCTCTTCAATACATCGATCATCAATATCATTTACCTTACCTCTTGTCCACAAAAACTCCAATAATCAACAACTTAATATACTCTCAATACCTCAATAATACGTCGCTACATATAAACCTCAGCACCAATATCATTTCACTTCCATAACAACTCTTTCCTCTAGTCAGTCTCCTTGAACAAGTACAGATAAAATCCTAATGCAAACCTCATCATCTCATACAATCCGAAGACACATTGTCAACACACAACCTCTGTGTAATCCATCTGACCCAAATTTTCTACTCATTATAAATTATAAACAAAGAAATGCATACATGACCTCTAACAGACTTAGTTCGAATAACTCTCAGTAATTAAGTACGATTACGGAGTGTGAATGATCATAATATTTCACAGTGTGTACACCACTTCAAGAATTATGGCAGACAGAAGCAAACATGTGGAGTATTTTTTGTGTCAAGTGTCACTTCCTATTTCAATTGCTCACGAAAAATGCAGTGTAATGCTGTCAATAGTCTAAACCTAGTTTCGGTCTGTCATGTCGTTAGCTTCCTTCCTATTAGCATAAATTTATACAGCTTCCATAAAACCTCAGCTCATGTGACTTCAATGACTTTCTTGTACTAATGTCGTTCGTCGAATTATAGCAGTGAATTTTCTTATCTTAAAAATATAAGGCACTGAGCGTAAGCAAAACAAGCAATAGCGAGTAAATAGACCAGTAAAGAACAGAATGTCAACAAGTGGATGCAGCACAATTCCTACAACGAGGCTCTGCCAAGCGAACAATCTATAATTAATACCATAGTGTGACCTAAACTCTATGTTTATACACTGTACATCAGCATTTCTATACACCAAATTAAAGAGTAGTTATGACAACAAACAGAAATGTATAAATATGCAATACATACGCATAGCAGTAAACATGTCATTAGCATAATAAACAGGTCATTAGCATCATATCAGCATAAGCAAATAAATGTTCATATGTCATCTTAATAAGTAAACATGAAGGCGCAAGCAGATAAATGACAAAGTACAACATACATCAGCATAAGCAAATAAATGTTCATATGTCATTTTAATAAGTAAACATGAAGGCGCAAGCAGATAGATCACAAAGTATAACATACATACATAATCACAGTCAGCACAATTAATCAGGTTACAATTATAATTTAAATAAATAAGCACAGCAGGAACATAATAGAAAAATATGACATCAGTGAAAAAGCATAGCAGCCAAGCGATGCATAATATATACAAGTCACAACCCAGTTCATTAATCAATAATTGTCAAAATCAGTAAATGTATACAAGCACGTCGCTTCACAAGTAAATCCATAGAACATGAAATTAGCACAAAGTATGAATCACGTAATCGCGAGCAGCAAATTACGTCTAAAGTACGTACCTAAGTGGAAATATGTTACCTGAAAAATGAACTCAATTAACAGTTACCTTTTTTTTTTTTTTTTTAGTTAATTAGTTTCTTCTTCGAAATTACATTCTTCCTGAAAATTTCTCGATAGCAGGTCGTCTTAACGTCGGACACGCACAGAATTTACCTGAAGGTCTCAAATATTTTACACAACCGTATCCTGGAAAATACTGAATGTTAATAACAGAATTCATCAAGTCACTATAGCTTTATACTGAATTTAGTCGGAGAAATTAGACTGTGTGTTTGTTTACGGCTGTCAGTGCATTCGCACTGAGCGCTCGATCAGCTGTAGACGCGTGACGTAGGAAGCTATTGTTCGCGGCCAACGACTGCTTTGTGCGGCGCGCAGACTTGACTGTTGCTTTGAGTATGTGCCGCCGCCAAAACACAGCGCGGTATCCTTGTACTCTCCGCATGTTTACATGTAGCTGTTAGTTTCTCTAAAGTATGTTATTCCACAAAAATTTTAACGTTTGATATATGATGTATTCCTTTAGAGCGACGAGATTTAAGAGTTTCTACTTCGACAGTGTTATCATGAATAATTTTGCGAATTCTGTATGGACCGTTATAAAGCAGAAAAAATTTGCGACACAAGCCTTTTCCTTTATGAGACAAACGGTGGGACTTAATTAATACCTTTTGACCAACCGACAAGAATTTTGAACGACCAGGACGTCTAGCTGATTTCTCTCTTCTTGCAGCCGCAGATGCAATATTTCGTAGAGCCAGGTTAACAACTTCAGAATGCCGTAGTTTCCGTGAAGGCGGAAAAGGAACGATTTCAGAAATGCGATTTGTTGGTACTTTATTTTTTAATATTAATAGAGGCGGTAAAGAAGTTGAGTCATTAGGAAGTTCATTCAGAATGTTTTGAAAAATATGAAGATACTGATCCCAAGTTCTGTGATTCTGATGACAATAAAGACGGCACAATTTATTGATTTCCTTCATCCATCTCTCTGAAGCGTTAGATTGAGGGTGAAAAAGTGAAATGAAGATTGGTTTAATTTTACGACGGTGTAGAGTACGAAGCCAAATTTTAGAACGAAACTGTGATCCATTATCTGATATAACCTTATCAACATGACCAACTTCTTTAAGAAAATGTTTGATAAAAGCGTTAGATACTGAACGAGCTGTTGCTTTGCGTAAAGGTGTAAAACACACATATTTTGATGTCAGTTCCACTGCTACGAAAATGTACGCAAAACCATTAGTAGATCGAACCACTGGACCAAACAAATCGACTGCAGCCATTTCCTTTAATTTCGCTGGAATGACAGGAAACAACGGTGCTCTGTGAGAAATCGTTGGAGGCTTAGCCATTTGACATAATTTGCATTTGGCCAGAACAGATCGAATACGTTTTTCCATATTACTGAAATAACAATTTTCTCGTAATTTATGAAAGCATTTTCTGGGACCAAAGTGTGCATAACTGAAATGCGTATACCAAATCAATTTATTGACCCACTCATCAGGAATACAAACTAACCAAACGGAGTTGTCGACCGATTTTCGTTTAAAAAGAACTTTCCAGATAGATCGCAAAAACGAGGTGTGGCCAAATCGTCCAAACTAACAAAGCGTCGAAGAAAATTACAGAGACCAAGAAAACTACGAACATCACGTTTTGTGGTAGGAACAGCATAATTACGAATAGCGTCTAATTTCTCTGGATCAGGAAGAAAACCTTCTGTAGAAATAATGTGACCGAGAAATTTCACCTGAGAACGACCAAATTCAGATTTCTCCAAGTTCACTGTAACGTCAACTCTCACAGGGATACGTAATAATGAATCCAAAATTTTGTTGTGCTCACTCCAAGAACATTTAGCAATAATAATATCGTCAACATAAGAAGTAATGTTGTCACGAAGATAAACAGGTAACATTTCGTTTAAACTACGAATGAATGCTGCAGTAGGTACATTAAGTCCAATCGGTAATTTCCAAAGTCACTTTTGGGTACAATTAGTCATATTCGGTTATTGTTTACTTACTCACTAGATAGATTGATAGTCGAAGAGTTGGTTTGACAGATGTAAAGAATAGTAAAAGAGTAGGCAGCGGTACAGAAAACTAAAAGAGAAATAGCACCACTACAGCTCGGGGCCCTATGCTCGCTACGGCACATATTCACTTAGAGTAGTGAATCCCCTGAGGACCTTAATAGCTGCACATAATTTCCAGTTTGTGACTTTGTGGCACATCTGGCGGAAGTGTGTACATAAATTGATCTAGCCATGCACATGGATGTATGTCATTCTTAGAATTGCGGAAGATCTTAAATTTCCGGACAGTCAAAAAGTGTTTATAATCAAAGTTTTCGCCTCGTGGCGACAAAGACCTACCGCGTCTGCCCCAGTCCGAATGTCGATTATTGTAAAGTTCGCGCGCCTGGCGCTCTCTTGTTGCATCCCGTAAATGAAACAAATTATTTTCTTCAAACCCCTCTGCTACCTGTGATTCTAAATTTCTTCTGCTATCTTTTCCTACAATTTCGCCTTCGATCTGCTTGACTTGCTTCCGTAATGCCTCAAATTCCCTTTTCACGTGTTCATTAAATTTTCCCTGATTCTCAACATGCTTTTTTATGTTCTGATACTCTTCGGTTTCTGCAAATGGTAATGGAGCTGTATCATCTGAATCTCTGTCCCCATGTAAACTAAGATTTGTCAATTTATCTGAAATTTCCTCAACTCTTTCCGATAAGTCACCTATTTTTTCTTTCTGTTTATTTACGTCTTCCGTAAGTGTCGCGACTCGGGTTTCAGTACTGACACATTTGGTAGTTAACTGTTCACACTGTTGTGTTAGGTTATTTAATCTGTCATTTGGTACGGATCCTTCGATTCTCTCAAATATTTCTTCCTTATCCTTTGCACGTTGTAAATTTAACTCTGAAAAATTCTGTACTATCACGCGATCTCTTTCTTCCTGTTCTCTATCCTGTTCCCTTTGTCTGATTTCTACTGCAATTAATCTATTATTGTGAGAATTCAGAATCGGTTGTACTTCTTCCCTGATTTCTTTCTTTAATTCATCTTTCATATTTTTGAAACATGTCCCTATTCTTGAATCTAACCGTGTTTCCAAAGTTCCCATCTCTGTTTTAAATTCAGATCCTAACCGAGTTTCCATTGTTCCCATATCAGTTTTTAATTCAGTCCGTAAAATTCCCATCTCTGTTTTAAATTCAGATCCAAACCGTGTTTCCATTGTTCCCATCTGTGTTTTAATTGTTCCCATCTCAGTTTTAATTGTTCCTATCTCTGTTTTTAATTCAGATCGTAACTGTGATCCCAAATTTAATATTGCACTCATCAACTGCTCCGTACTAATTTTTTCGAAATTCCTTTCGCCCCTAACATTTCCCACAAAACTAACTTCCTTCTGCATAGCCATAAAGCTATCTGTGTTCGATACTATTTCAGGATCTTCTATCGCTAATCTCGTATTCTGTGAATTTTCTGATTGAGAAAAATTTTGAAATGGTTCTGGACTATTTTCCCGACTTATTACATTGTTTTCAACTCCATCATCCACCATACTGTTTTCCTGTGTTGGCGAGTTCGCCATGTCAACAATTTCGTTATTCTCACTATTCATCATTTTCGCCTTTTTCATAGATCGCGTAATCATTTACAAAATATACGAAAGATTCGTCACTGTACGAAAATTACACACAATGACTCTTTATCTCCAACAATACTATTCACACTAGATGTCTCCCTCAAACACGATTAACGAACAATTGAAATAATTGCACAAAATTGTCAAACGCGTATACAAGGCAATAAAAATTAAATTTTGAAAAATACCATTAGAAGAATGCCAATTACCAAATCTACACACTCAATACAGACTACAATCACTAAACTCAAAATTACTACAACAAAACTACAGTCTACAATTTTCACAATCAGAACAATTCCAAGGGACGATCCGAAGCAGCGGTCGCCACGTGCATGGGGGCTTAATTAAATAAATTTGATTGTACTTTTAATTTTAGTATGTCCGATTACGTAAGTCTCGTAATCGGTTGGCCCTGACTAGAATTGTTACGCTATCTGACTGCAAAGAACCATGTAAGAAAATTTCCGTAAACACATTTAATTAATTAAGTCCCCAGCAACTAAAAAACCAACAAAACCAATAAGCACAAGAGTCACTGTTCTGTATGTGGGAGTGTGACTCAACGTCCACATCTGGCACGGTTCTTCTCAAACAAGACAAGAATTCTTAAATACCAATTATACCGACGTGACAAAAGAAATTTAGAAAAACTATAATTACGCAAGAAAACCAGAATTCACTCTAATACAAGAACACAAGCCAGATGCTTTGTTGACTGAACCTGTAGTGACGCATTATTTCAGACACATAATTAATAAAAGAACATTGTAAATTTTACCTTCATATATATTGACAAAATGCACTCATTACAATAACATCTGCTATCTCTCCCATCAAATAACTGCATAAAACATGGAACAACACTCTTTACTACAACATCTTGCTCCAACTTCACGACAAGCAGTGCCCACTAGCACATCTCGGTACGAACTCTTAACACATACTGTCCTCTACGATCTCATAACAAGCACTGACTGCCACGAACTTTCAACAAGCACTGTGGAGGCGGCTTAATAGTACTCTTTGGCGCAATCTCTGGCGCAGTGGCACAGTGTAGCCACCTTTCAATATAAGTAAATACCTAGTAACATATAACAAACTGTAAAATCCTCAACCCTTCACAGTATAGCGTAAATAATGATGCAAGCTGTAAAGGTGTAGCCAGCCGCGGTGGCCGATGGGTTCTAGGCGCTTCAGTCCGGAACCGCGCGACTGCTACGGTCGCAGGTTCGAATCCTGCCTTGGGCGTGGATGTGTGTGATGTCCTTAGGTTAGTGAGGTTTAAGTAGTCCTAAGTTCTAGGGGACTGATGACTTCAGATGTTAAGTCTCATAGCGCTCAGAGCCATTTGAACAATTTTTTTTTTTTTTTTTTGTAAAGGTATAACAAGAAACAGACTGGTCCAGACACCGGAAAACTTCCTCAGACAGAAATACCAAGACGTAAAAAGGACTAGGCAGCATGCCAACTATGGCCCAGCGTCACATGCGGTGTCTTGTCCTATGCTATCCACGACTCCCGACCTTTTTGCACCTTCCTTCCGATTGTCTCATCACACAACACCTGCTGGAGCCTGCAAACGATTAGCAACATTTTACGCTAACTCATACTTTTACAGCCAATTGATACCGAGGACATCTCCAACCACTATTCCTAGAACACGACAGCAGAAGTTCTGTTGCCAGTTTACCAACACAATGGAAAATCACTCTTCGCTACATACCACAGCTAGTATCAGCACTGCCTTTCCTAGATCCGAGATTCCAAGACAATCCATTCGCCAAGACAGGAACCAGTGCTGCTCATAGACAGCAAGCTGCTGCACGCCTAGACCCCAGACTCTTATCACGCTGCCTGTACTGCTTTGCTGCTCAGTCTCGTAGAGCTGCCTGCCTTCTCGGATACTTTCTGCAGTGTCTTCTTGCTAGGCACCGCTGAGACTCTTTATGGCTCCAACGTAGCTACATCGGCCACCCTGTCTTCCACGTACAGCGGCCGCTAACACCCGTGCTCGAAGGCGCCGCCGCTCGCTACCCAACGCTCTGAGCCATGCATGCCGAGGCATAAACAAATCCGGATGGCACGCCAAGCATATCCATGTGCCACATGCGAAGTTTCTCCCGCTACTGTTCAGCCTCGGCTCTGGCTGTAAGTTGATGTTGCTTGGTAGATCCACTGCCGACTTGCTCTCTGCTGTAACTCCACGCCAGTCCTAGCCTCTGCGTGGCGCTGCATTTGACTGTTTTACAATCGCGGGTGCACCTTACCACGACGGGAACGCAAAACTAGATGTGGTGCAAATTGGTGGGACCTAAAATGTGCAGTGAATCGCTAATTCACGACACAACAAAATGACACAACAAGCAAGACTCACAACCCCCCTTCACAGCTGTACTACGGCCAGTACCTCATCTCCTATTTTACAAACATCACAGAAATTCTTCTGTGAAACTTGCGCGACTAGCACTCTAGAAGAAAGGAAATCGCGGAGAGGCAAAGGTCGCGAATTCGAGTCTCGGTCCCGCACACAGTTTTAATCTGCCGCAAAGTTCCACATCAGCGCACACTCCACTGTAGATTGAGAAATCCATTCTGAAAATATCGTCCAGACCATGGGTAAGCCATTTCCCCCCAGTATCCTTTCTTCAAGGAATGCTGATTCCTCAAGTTGCGCAGGAGCGCTTTTGGGAAGTTTGAAAGGTACGAGGTGAAGTACTAACTGAAGTAAAACTGTTATAACGTGTCCAGTCGTGTTTGGATAGCTCACTTGGTTCATAATTTTCCTGGTAACATCAAAAGACCCGATTTCGAATCTCGGTGTTGCACAGAATTTTAATCTGCCAATAAGTTTCATAACAGCGTATCTTCTGCTGCAGATTGAAAAAAATCATTCTGGAGGCATGCATTTGTCAGCTCAGATGCTTTTTTCAAGTTTTCTTGGTTGCTTCCCAAGTGTGCATGCATGGTACAGTCGGATATCAATTACTTGAAAAGCTCGTTTGGTATCTTGGACTCAGGCTAGGCTTTAGTATCGGATAATACTATCGCGTTCACTTCAAAAATGTTTAAGCACTTTGGCTTTAGATTAGGGGTGAAGCACTGTACCATCACTCCACTTTATGTGAACTCTTTCCTTGCTGAGAGTGTCTAGTGGAACCTTTGTGCAGCAGTAATTGCCTACCACACGAAGAAGTGTCTGATGTATGCCTTAAATATTGCCAAACGTGAGGCACACAAAGACTCTCCAGTGGGTCTTACGTTCGCTTTTCGCACGAAATTACACTTATTAGGTTTATGGTTCATTGACGATTTACTAACTAATAAGATATCACCTGAAGAGAGTCAGGAGAAATGGCTTCAGGCCTGGCAAATCATTCATGCATCCTATAGGCTGAGAGCTATATACTATAATGAGGGACGACATCCTAGACTCAAGGTAGGGGTTAAAGTTCACCTGATGACTCACACTTCTCCAGCAGAAACGCGGGAATGCTCCCCTTTATAAGAGAACGCTGCACTGGTCTCTGACAGTGTTCTAGCAGTATTGGCCACCGAAAGATCCTGAAGAAGATCCCAGCAGAGGGGTCGAGACGTCGATTATTTTAGAGGAAATATGCCCTGGCCTAACACATTTTAACTTAGTGACAACAGCCCCGTAAGCCTGCTGAGTTTTAACCGGTTTCCAATGACTGGGGAGAAGCTGGTAGCTAAGCTCCTACTACGGTTTTGGGTTTCCTACCAAATTCTTCAATTTATAATTCCAATGACAGATGTTTTAACGTAAATTAAAACAGTAAAGCTAAGTCCAGCTCATTTCTCCAAGCTCAGTTCCACATGTGGCTTGGACGATATATATATGACGCTTTCTAAGGTTATGTGTCCGTTACCAGAGGCATTTTTGTAAACTTTTCTTACCCATATTAGTGTTGTTGTTGTTGTTGGGGTCTTCAGTTCAGAGACTGGTTTGATGCCGCTCTCCATGCTACTCTATCCTGTGCAAGCTTCTTCATCTCCCAGTACCTACTGCAACCGACATCCTTCTGAATCTGTTTAGTGTATTCATATCTTGGTCTCCATCTACGATTTTTACCCTCCACGCTGTCCTACAATACTAAATTGGTAATCCCTTGATGCCTCAGCATATGCCCTACCAACCGATCCCATCTTCTAGTCAAGTTGTGCCACAAACTCCTCTTCTCCCCAATTCTATTCAATATCTCCTCATTAGTTACGTGATCTACCCATCTAATCTTCAGCATTATTCGGTAGCACCACGTTTCGAAAGCTTCTATTCTCTTCTTGTGTAAACTATTTATCGTCAATGTTTCACTTCCATACATGGCTACCAGAAACGACTTCCTGACACTTAAATCTATACTCGATGTTAACAAATTTCTCTTCTTCAGAAACGCTTTCCTTGCCATTGCCAGTCTACATTTTATATCCTCTCTACTTCGACCATCATCAGTTATTTTGCTCCCCAAATAGCAAAACTCATTTACTACTTTAAATGTCTCATTTCCTAATCTAATTCCCGCACATCACCCGATTTAATTCGACTGCATTCCAAAATTCTCGTTTTGCTTTTGTTGATGTTCATCTTATATCCTCCTTTCAAGACACGGTCCATTCCGTTCAGCTGCTCTTCCAGGTCCTTTGCTGTCTCTGACAGAATTACAATGTCATCGGCGAACCTAAAAAATTTTTATTTCTTTTCCATGAATTTTAATTCCAACTCCGAATTTTTCTTTTGTTTCCTTTACTGCTTGCTCGATATACAGATTGAATAACATCGGGGATAGGCTACAACCCTGTCTCACTCCCTTCTCAACCACTGCTTCCGTTTCATGCCCCTCGACTCTTATAACTGCCATCTGGTTTCTGTACAAATTGTACATAGCCTTTCGCTCCATATTAGTGTATGAACCAGAAAACAGACAAGAAGTTACATTACCGTGTTACAATCCTTCCTCTTAGAAAGAAAAGGGGTGGGGTGCGGCTATCATCTAAAGATCCGAACCCCAGTGCCACCGGTATCCACAAGGAAGCAACAGGGCTACCATGTGTTGTGTGGACGGGAGCAGTTGAGCAAGCGGTGCACTAGAAGCAACGTCATGAGGCAAAGAGTGGGTGGCTAGTGGCTAACCTGTAGGACAGTGCCTAGATAGCAGCGCCGGTGTTGCCGGTGTGCCTGAGAAATCTGTGGTTGGCGTGCTGGGTAGTCACTATGTGTCGTGCCATGTGCTCACTACTCAGGACTCCACAAGTTAAATTGCCTTACTTGACAGCCATCGCACACAGCCCTCTCCTTTGTTGTTTTGACAAGGAATTGACTGAGTGTACCGTCCGCCATTTTATGTAGAATGTTATCTACGTTAATTCACGTGTTGTAGTAGCAGTTTAATGGTCAAGCCCACGACAGCACTTTCTTATTTTAACATTTTTGTTTCGCTACACGATTCCTTGTGCATAAAGAAATTCGAAATTGAGTTCCAATTATTTTGAAAATAACATATTACCGAACCTAAATTATACTTACGTCCCCATAACCGTCAGTTATTTACACTCCTCATCTTATTGCTGCAACAAAATCTCACGAATCACCAGCAAGTATATAAAGATTATTTCTCATACGCTTGCTCACATACTTTCGTTCTTATACAAGAATAATCGTTTATGACAAACACATTTGCATTTTTAGTAAATTCCCACCAGAACACATAAAGCATAGTATAAATTACGTCTGATAATTGTTTTTATTATTTCTACTTTCATTGTATCTGATTCTTCCCAGTTTTATCACAAAACCGATCCTATCTCCTAAGTTTACATCTTAATATTTGCGGCACCTTACATGCTCAGGTATCATTATCACGCATTTCAACATTTCTCTTCATCTAAAAGTAACCCTCCTTCACCCACACACACACACACACACACACACACACACACACACACACATATATATATATATATATATATATATATATATATATATATATATATATATACAAATGCATGTTCTTTCTTCTGTTAATAGTTTTCCCTATTTTTCTTCATACCTTTTACATTAAAACCTGAAAATTTTGATGCAGTTTTATGCATATCTTAATTTTTGCAATTCTGCATTTTTAATATCCGTCTTACATTCGACAATCTTATACCCGTGTTTTTCAAATATACACCCTTGTGAAATCTTTCGCGGATTTTCTGGCTGTTAAATGTATGATAGTGGTATACACTACATTTAATCAGTAGATGGATATTTTAGTCTCGACTGTTATCAATCGCCTATTCATGTTACCAGACAAACGATCATTTCTTTATCTTGTTACGTAGAAATAGGTCATCCTCCTTACTACAGTTTAATTATTACCTGAATGCTTCTCTAATTTCTCGTAATCTTAATTTTCACAACTCATTTTGATAAACGTAAAGACAGCTTCGGTACTTAATTATGCTTTCCATGTAATACTTTTCTTATATTCATTCAGTTAAATTAAACTTCAAGTCTTAATACTTGCGTCTTCTTTTCACGGTCTTTTATACTTATTCCGGAAACCTGACTTACCTCATCACACGTCTGAATAGCTCTGATGATACACCATGAGTACCTTCGTGTTTTTATAGTGTAATTCGTAAATACCTTGTTATACGCGACGAAGTTTTGTTAATACCTACGAAAGAGTTACGCAATTTATCTCTTGTTTGTTTGCCGGTACATATCTGCAATCCTGATAATAAATGGACCTCCACTATACCGAATATGCCACCAGACATGTGAAAATAAAGTGTCGTCGCCCATTTATAAAGTAGAGTGTTGTACGGTACTTCGAATTCTGAATTTGAAAAGTGACTACGCTGCAACAATTCATGCTGAGTTGGTACAAGTATTCGGCAACAATGCATCATCGTATGAGACAGTGGTTATGTGAAGCAGATCGATGTGCTCAAACACAGAATGATATGGCAGGCCACCTGATTGTGGAGACGCTGTTGCGGCTCTGTCAGGCCAATGCAGAGCACTACTGTAGCCGCATAATAAACGTAGGCCAGTGCTGGGTATACCACGCAGACTCCAAGACAAAGACATAAAGCAATAAGTGAAAACATGTGCATTCACTACCACCGAAAAAAGTGAAAACCCGGTCATTGTCGGACAGGGTGAAGCTGACTGTTGTAGGAATTGTATGCCGTGATCCAAATAGATTATTATAGTAAGGGGTAAACCGTTGCAGAAGCATAACGCCAAAAGCCCTTGATAACGTTACGGTAGGGTGTCAAGAATAACCGTCACGGGAAACTATGCTTTACTAATACGTCCTAGCTCAGCTTGCACGGAACACAGCTGTACAATAAGTTCGTATATGAGTCCACAGCTTCTATAAAATTTTGAGTTACGTCATCTTGTTTATAGCTGCAATTTTTTTAATTTTACGATTTAAATTTCATCATTTGTGCGTTTTCGGTGGTGGGGGAGAGCGGCGTCTGCGGTAATGGTTGGTGTAGGGGCGTAGTATCTCTTCGGCCGCCGTGGCGGAATGATCCCGTGTCCGCTTGGACCGTTGCTCCATGATCGAGCTTAGTACTGTTTCTCAGGGCTTAATGAGTTGGTAACCAGTGTCCCTGTTGACGAGGTTGACTGTTACGCGACATTTTATGATCTCTTTGAAGATGCAGTCCAATAGTTATTTGTGAAGGCCATTACTTTTGTCTCGGCGTAATTCAATGCGTGAACATTGCTATGGAAGATTGGCTTGGTTGGAATAGGCGGTTTGTGCGTTGACGTTCTTTGCAGCGATCTTCCACCGTACAAACTGTTTGGCCGATATAGGATTTGCCACAGCCGCACGGAATTTTGTATACGCTCGCTTTCTTGAGGCCGACATCATCTTTCACCGTTGCTAGTAAGGCACGCGTCTTAGGCGGTGGTTGGAAGAGTGTGTCGATCTCCTGTTGCCTCAATAGTCTCCCTATTTTTGAGGACACCTGGGCGACACTTTGGTAATGTGGCCACGTGGAAAGGAGCAACTACAAATATTTCTACAACATCTAAAATTCATCCATAATAACATACGGTTCCCTATGGAAATCGAGAAAGATGAACAACTACCCTGATGTTCTGGAGCAGCGCAGTTTAGATGGCTCTCTAGGTCACAGTGTGTACCGTAAGCCCACCCACGCTGACTTGTACCTACATGCTTCTAACTGCCACCATCGGGCGCATGTAATCGGAATTCTGAACACTTTGGTACACAGAGCACATGCGATCTCGGACGAACAAAACTTATCAACGGAACTCAAACACCTGGAGACAGAGATCCATAAGAATGGATATGGCAACCGCTAAATCCAAAGGGCCCTCCGACACCAGAAGCCTAATAGGACCAAGATGAGGAACCAGCGGAAAAAAAGAAAAAAGGCCTTGTGTTTCTACCTTTTGCAGGCAACGTTCGTGCAAAATAGGGAGACTATTGACACTCTTCCGACAACCGGCTAAGACGCGCGCCTTGCTCGGAACGGTGAAAAAGAAAGAGGGTGTATAAAAAATTTCGTGCGGCTGAGGCAAATTCTATATCGGCCAAATAGTTCGTACGGTGGAAGATCGATACGATGGACTCCAACGCTATACCCGCCGATTCCAACCAAGCCAATCTGCCCCAGCAAACCATTACAAAAATACTGGACACGCAGCAAATTATGACGAGACAAAAGTACTAGCCTCCACAAATAATTAGTGGGACTGCATCTTCAAACAGGCCATAGAAATTTGCATAACAGACAACCTCGTCGACAGGGACACTTGTTAGCAACTCAGTAACGCTGGGAGCCAACACTGAACTCTGTCACGGAGCAGTGGTGCAAGCGGACACGATATCATTCCGCCCCAGCCGCCAAAGAGATCTCCCACCCCTCCCCCACCCCCACCCCCATCAACACCACCTACCTCTACCTCCGCTTCCCCACCACCGAACACGCCGCGCACAGCCTTTGGATTCGTCATTGATAAAGACTAGCTGCAGAGGGCGGACATACCACTGCATCAGCAGCATCACCTGATGATGGCGGAACGGGGTTGTTCACCGAAATATTGAGCAGCTGGACACCAGAGAGCCCTTCCAACACATTACAGTCTGTTCACCGCAATTTTCCCACGTTGTTTCCATGAAGTGCAGTCGCCTTTTAATCGATGGTTACGACTTGGTGACAGACTTGAAAACTAAAAGCTGTTTTTCATGTTATGTGGTTTCGCCCAATCCATTATTCTTGTTATTGCATGTCGGACTGAAATTTTTCTTCGTATGGTTTAAACTGCTAATTTATCAGTTTATGTACCGCGGTAGATCGTGAGAGTAGTTTGTGTGGCGCAACTGATCCGTCTTTATCAACGAGTACGCGTGGCTATGGCCCTAAGTTTTGCTGAGGTGATTTCTCGTATGTAGTCTTAATTGATGCTCTGCTTGGCTTAAATTTATCTGATCACGCTGCCCTCATTAGCACTATCTGTGCCACGTTGGTACCAAATTTACCAGGAATTCCTGTTCGACTTGTCTACAACTTACAGCTATAACTATCGGATACAAGTACTATTGTTTTAGCTTGTGCTTGCTGTTATTTGAGGGGCTTAATCTGAACAAGGATTGGTTGTTGTGGTGAATTGCCATCGGATACAAGGGCTGTTTTAATTTGTTCTTGTTTTCATTTGTGAGATTTCAGTCATTCAATAACTTCTTGTTGTTGTCGCTCGATTATTCAAGAGTTAACAGCTACTGGTATACATACAAGCTTTGTTGATTTAATTTGTTCATTTTATTCTTGGGGCTTAAAATCTTTATTACTACCGTTAGTGATTATTCTAAAATAATTTTCGCTAGAGACAATGTAACGTATAATTTTTACGAGCCTCGAAGAGGTATTCGCTTTGTGAACTGATAACTGTGTGTTTGTGAAGTGCATTTCTACTTTATGTTTCAGAAGCGCCAGTCACTGCACTACTTAGACAGGTCCACCACTGCGGCACGTCCAGCGTTGCGACTGGTGCCGGGTTCGATTCCTGACCCCGATTGCATCAATGTAAAATTTAATTCATTGGGCACCGGCTGGCATTTAATTGTGTTCTCATTTATTCTTGTGCACAGTGCTAGAAAAACTAAATAAAGTAAAATAAATGATACAAATAAGCACAGTGTTCATCCAATTGGGAAACTGCTGTACTGCCCAATAGTACACACATCAAAAAAAGGTTTGCACACCCCAGTTCCCAGAACTCCTGAAGACTTAACCTGCGGATACTGTATCACAGGCATAGTCCCTCTGACTGTTCAGAGATGTCACTAAACCTGCCCAAAGATATAAACAATCATGCATGAGCAGCACCTATTAGACGGAGGGAGTCCGACAGCCTATCAGTTCCACTGATTCCATCAGGAAGGAGGTACACCGCTCGAGTTGTCTTTAGTTCAACCATGCCTAGATGGTCAATACCGCTGTTCGATCGCGTCCGCGTTGATACTTTGTACCAAAAGGGGCTCTCAACAAGGCGTCTCGGAATGAACCTAAGCGATGTTGTTCCGACATGGAGGTGATAAGAGGAAATGTCGATGACATGCCTCGCTCAGGTCACCCAAGGGCTACTACTGCAGTGGATGACCGCTACCTACGGATTATGTCTAGGAACAACCCTGACAGCAACGCCACCATGTTCAGTAATGCTTTTCGTGCAGCCACAGGACATCGTGTTACGACTTAAACTGTGTGCAATAGGCTGTATGATGTGCAACTTCACTCCCGACTTCCATGCGAGGTCTGTCTTTCCAGCCACGACACCATGCAGCGCGGTACAGATGGGCCCAGCAACATGCCGAATGGCCTTCTCAGAACTGGCATCACGTTTTCTTCACCGATTAATGTCGCATATTCCTTCAACCAGACAATCGTTGGAGACGTGTTTGCAGACAACCCGGTCCGGTTGAACGCCTTATACACACTGTCCAGTAATGTGGAGGTTCCCTGCTGTCTGGGGATGGCAGTATATGGGGTCGACGTATGCCGTAGGTGGTCCTGGAAGGCGCCGTAACTGCTGTACGATACATGAATGCCATCCTGTGACCGATAGTACAACCATATCGGCAGCATATTGGTGAGGCATTCGTCTTCATGGACGATTGTTGGCACCCCCGTCGTGCACATCTTGTGAATGACTTCCTTCAGAATAACGACATCGCTCGACTAGAGTGGCCAGCATGTTCTCCAGACATGTAATCTATCGAACATGCCTGAGATAGATTAACCTGCCGCCCATCTCTTACCAGGTCCTCCTATTTCTGTGTTTCCTTTCGGCCGATAATTCATTACATTTTTGGCAACCTCTATTCTATCATTATACTAAGATGATCCTCCTGTTTCATTCCATTCTCTTCTGTCTTGTCGTTAACTCTAGAGGTTTTTATATTTGATCTTATCCATTCTTTCCTTATTTTATTATAGCCCCCTTACATATCTCTTTTTTTCTGTGCATGATCCGTAAGTTTATACAAGAGTCGGTACAGGCATCATTTTATAAAAATTCATTTGTGTTTCCTTTCTTCCTTTTCTTCCCAAAGTTCTTGCAATTATTCCACAGATAGCTTGATATTTATTAACTTTCTTCGCAATGTTTTGCCACAGTTAAAACTATTACAGCTTCCTAGATAACTGAAGTGGGAAAATAGTTCTAAACTTTTGTTGTGTAGTAATATTTTAGATCTGATTGAAGTCATTATCTTTGTCTCTTTGTAGATATACACTCCTGGAAATTGAAATAAGAACACCGTGAATTCATTGTCCCAGGAAGGGGAAACTTTATTGACACATTCCTGGCGTCAGATACATCACATGATCACACTGACAGAACCACAGGCACATAGACACAGGCAACAGAGCATGCACAATGTCGGCACTAGTACAGTGTATATCCACCTTTCGCAGCAATGCAGGCTGCTATTCTCCCATGGAGACGATCGTAGGGATGCTGGATGTAGTCCTGTGGAACGGCTTGCCATGCCATTTCCACCTGGCGCCTCAGTTGGACCAGCGTTCGTGCTGGACGTGCCGACCGCGTGAGACGACGCTTCATCCAGTCCCAAACATGCTCAAAGGGGGACAGATCCGGAGATCTTGCTGACCTGGGTAGTTGACTTACACCTTCTAGAGCACGTTGGGTGGCACGGGATACATGCGGACGTGCATTGTCCTGTTGGAACAGCAAGTTCCCTTGCCGGTCTAGGAATGGTAGAACGATGGGTTCGATGACGGTTTGGATGTACCGTGCACTATTCAGTGTCCCCTCGACGATCACCAGTGGTGTACGGCCAGTGTAGGAGATCGCTCCCCACACCATGATGCCGGGTGTTGGCCCTGTGTGCCTCGGTCGTATGCAGTCCTGATTGTGGCGCTCACCTGCACGGCGCCAAACACGCATACGACCATCATTGGCACCAAGGCAGAAGCGACTCTCATCGCTGAAGACGACACGTCTCCATTCGTCCCTCCATTCACGCCTGTCGCGACACCACTGGAGGCGGGCTGCACGATGTTGGGGCGTGAGCGGAAGACGGCCTAACGGTGTGCGGGACCGTAGCCCAGCTTCATGGAGACGGTTGCGAATGGTCCTCGCCGATACCCCAGGAGCAACAGTGTCCCTAATTTGCTGGGAAGTGGCGGTGCGGTCCCCTACGGCACTGCATAGGATCCTACGGTCTTGGCGTGCATCCGTGCGTCGCTGCGGTCCGGTCCCAGGTCGACGGGCACGTGCACCTTCCGCCGACCACTGGCGACAACATCGATGTACTGTGGAGACCTCACGCCCCACGTGTTGAGCAATTCGGCGGTACGTCCACCCGGCCTCCCGCATGCCCACTATACGACCTCGCTCAAAGTCCGTCAACTGCACCTACGGTTCACGTCCACGCTGTCGCGGCATGCTACCAGTGTTAAAGACTGCGATGGAGCTCCGTATGCCACGGCAAACTGGCTGACACTGACGGCGGCGGTGCACAAATGCTGCGCAGCTAGCGCCATTCGACGGCCAACACCGCGGTTCCTGGTGTGTCCGCTGTGCCGTGCGTGTGATCATTGCTTGTACAGCCCTCTCGCAGTGTCCGGAGCAAGTATGATGGGTCTGACACACCGGTGTCAATGTGTTCTTTTTTCCATTTCCAGGAGTGTAGTTAAGTTTTGGCTCAGTCTACACACCGTTCTATGTAAATCATCCTTTGTTTCCTGTATAATGCTTCTTCATCACCATATAAGAGAATAGTAATGCTTTGTAGCATGTTTAGAATACTGAAGCAAAAGTTTAAGTGATGATTTGCGTGGTTGTGATATTCTGTGTAACAGAGGAGGCACAACACCTTAAAACCTGAAAGAGACGCAAGAGAGGCTAAAATCACACGTGCAGATATCAGCAAAAATATTTATATAAGCAAAAGCACTAGAATCAGGGAATAAATTCTCGCAACACGTTGTGCTACGCACGAAAAAATAGGTAATGGTTGCAGTTTTCATTATTTAAATCATGAATGACACCACTGTAGGCTTTCCTAAAATATCGAATATTATGAACAAAATTAAGTTGCTAGTGCTTCATCTACCTACCTAATCCTACGTCTAATATCACAGTAGTTTGATGGTATTTTTACGGTTTTTATGGTCGTTTCTTATGACTCTCATGGTTAGAGAAACCGTAACATCTCACAGTCTATTTTATAACCTATTGGCGTCGCTCAGAATTGTGTCAGTTTATTGGTCCTGGAGATGAGGAGAAGAGAAAAGGGGTCGGATGTTACAAGGATGGTTTCATAAGCTCCATCCATTGTAAGTAATGATACATTTCGCTGCCGGTACATTTCCACACCAATGTCTTCCCTGGCGACCGTTCCCTTTCCGCCCCTTTGACTGAGTCAGTTAAGCACCCGCCGCCGCGCTGACGATATCGAATAAGGCTGGTTCACCGTTTGCCATTTGGCGGCGGTCCCCGCCTCGCACGCACGCATTAGCCGCCAGCGACTGCCGCCCCCGCCTCCGGAAGCGGCGCCGCCTCCCGGGCCAGACACGGGGGCGGCGGCCTCGCGGCTTCCGACGGCGGCAATCCTTTTACGCGGCCGGCTGGGGCGGTCGGCGTGTTTTATGCGGCGCTATGCGGCCTGCCCGCCGGCTAATGACATTGAGCCGCTCTAATAGAAGCGTTATTTCGTTAGGCAGCCGCGCAGCGCCGCGCGGTGCTGCGGTGAATTACTACTTACCGGGCCGGCAGTCGTCCCTCGCTCCTCCCTTCCCGCTCCCACCGTGGCACGCACTCACGCACGCACGGGTCTCCCCCGGTGCGTGCGGGCGCAGTTGCAGACTTTTTACGGCGCTCCGCTGCTGTAGCCTTCGCAGTACACTGCAGCGCACTCCCCGCGGGGCAGACATTTCATTTCATAAGACCCACGGGATGCGCCGAGCGCCGCTGCCAGAGGGGGAAGCAGAAGCCAGGAACACCCCCTCCGGCTGCGGTATTACGCGCCATCCCCTAAAAGTTAAGTCGTGCGCAATACATTAGCTCGTTACACCAGCCATTCATCTTGTGCCGCACCCCTCTCTCCTCTCTCCTTGTCCTTCTCTTACGCCACCGTTCATGAGCAGAGGACGTGTTGCGCAGTTGGTTACGTTCTGCACACGGTACATGAATCAGAAATGAGTGTGCGGGCCCTTTGTTTCTCTCTACTGTACCGCCCTAAAGGCCGTTAAGAATTTTATTCATCACCTCCGCATCACGTGAGAACGATTCCACTTGTCTCAACGGTCTGAATGCAGAATGCACGATAATTCTTTGCGCTCCTACACTACTGTCACTTTGGCACATGTCTGTATTTGTATGCCTTACATATAGCGAAATTTCTGCTTCGATCTACGTACTTGACTGAGACGCCCGCTAAACCCGCTGGACAGAACATGTGATTAGGACTGTGGAAAGGGCCAGGTAAGGTTGGGGTCAGTTTCACATTAAAATTTTAATTTAATAACACATTTACAACCAAAGCGGCTCATAGTAGAACTTTTACAACTACCAGTTTCCAAAATGCAATTCCTTCAAGGCTGAAGACCTCCAAACAAGAAATTTTAAAACTCAGCAAGATAAAAATGCAGTTAAAATAGCAAATAAAATAATTTAAATATATTTTTTTTTTACAGCTGGGCTGAAAGCCTCAAGGCAAATGTGGATAGACAAACATAAACAACATGCAATACAAGCGGCTGAAGGCCCACAGTAAAATTCTGATGAAAAATAATTAGCATAACCTTACAAAGGCAGAAAGCTGTAATGTTTTGCTCAAAGGGTAATTCTAAGAAAAAGTTTCCAAGCTTTGCAAAAACAGACATAACGTCTAATAGGATAACAGCAATCAGTGAATTTTACAATGTTAGTTATAATCCGTCTGGGTTGCAAAATTTTTATTCATATGATCGGTTTCGGTTCATTCAGAACCATCTTCAGATCTGATGTTTCGGTTACAGAAGTAACCCGTCCAAATCTATCAACTTTCACATGCTGCGTAATGCATGCGTGCATGAATGCATATGTGACGCAGCATGTGAAAGTTGCTGGATTTGGACGGGTTACTCCTGTAACCGAAATATCAGATCTGAAGATGGTTCTGAATGAACCGAAACCGGTCATACGAATAAAAATTTTGCAATCAAGACGGATTATAAATAACATTGAAAGGTTCCAAGCCGCAATGTTTAAGCTTGAAATGAAATTTTAAGAATAAGGTTCCAAGGCTGAAGGCCCACAATTAATTTCCCAAAATTTAAAAAAGATGTAGCCATAAGCCTTAAGTTTTAATTAGCTGAAACTGGACTAAATGAAAAGACAACACAATGGCAATAACCTTTCAGCAAATGTCAAATTGCCGGAATTCAAACTTACTTACATAAAACACAGTAGAACCAAGATTTTTTTTCATTGGCTATGCTAGATTATAAACAGACAACTAAACATTGCTGAGACGGACAGTAAAGACAATAGCACTCACAAGGGAACCTCCCCATCGCAACCCCTCAGGTTTAGTTATAAGTTGGCACAGTGGACAGGCCTTGAAAAACTGAACACAGATCAATCGAGAAATCAGGAAGAAGTTGTGTGGAACTATGAAAAAAATTAGTAAAATATACAAACTGAGTAGTCCATGCGAAGATACGCAACATCAAGGACAATTGGAGTTAAGGAGGGCCGTGGTCTCGTGATTAGCGAGAGCAGCTACGGAACGCGAGGTCCTAGGTTCAACTCCTCTCTCGAGTAAAAAGTTTAATTTTTTATTTTCAGTTTATGTGACAAACTCTTATGGTTTCATCACTTTTTTGGGAGTGATTATCACATCCACAAGGAAACCTAAATCGGGCAAGGTACAAGAATCTTTTTACACTTTCGCTAAGTGTACAAGTTACGTGGGTCGACAACATATTCCTGTCATGTGTCGCACATGCCGTCACCAGTGTCGTATAGAATATATCAGACGTGTTTTCCTGTGGAGGAATCGGTTGACCTATGACCTGGCGATCAAATGTTCTCGGTTCCCATTGGAGAGGCACGTCCTTTCCTCTACTAATCGCACGGTTTTGCGGTGCGGTCGAAAAACACAGACACCAAACTTATTACAGTGAACAGAGACGTCAATGAACGAACGGACAGAACTTTGCGAAAATAAAGAAAGTAAAATTTACAGTCGAGGGAAAACTCGAACCAAGGACCTCTAGTTCCGCAACTACTCAAGCTAACCACGTGACCACGGAGCTCCCGATCTCAGATTCTCCTTGATGTTGCTTATCTCGCGAGTGGACTACTCAGTTTGTATATTTTATTAATTTTTTTCATAGTTCCACACAACTTCTTCCTGTTTTCTCGATTGATCTGTGTTCAGTTTTTCAAGGCCTATCCACTGTGCCAACTTATAACTAATTCTGAGGGGGGTGCGATGGGGAGGTTCCCCTGTCAGAAGCCTCCAGGGGGTCGGTCTGCCCTCGTTAACTTAGGTGAGACAGGTGGTGAGCACAACTACAATTGATCCGTCGGAAGCCCAACCGAGGGCAGCCCCCAACCAACTGACAAAACGGCTGGCTTGAAACCAGTCGATACATGAGAACTCAGACACATGTTACGAACGTGATTATCCACAATTAAATATGTTTTTTCAGCTGTCTAAACTGAACACCGACAACAGGTGAGGAAAATAAACTGCTTGAAATTACGTTAGTGGCCGGGGCAGGTAACCTGAACATTAACGGCGAAAAGGCAGAAAATTCTGCTGGTATACTTGAATTTGAAATACAGTAATATAGTTACTTTACACAAAAGGAACACTGCCTGAATTTACGTCAGTGGCCAGGGCAGGTAGCCAAAACATTGTCGGTCACAAGGCAGAAAATTCCGTTGGTGCACCAGAATTGTAGCCAACCAGTATAGTCAATTCAACCGCATGGCGGCTAAATTTCAGCAATACAAACACTTGGTGTTGCTCACAGGAAAATCTCCCCAACAGCGAACCACCGAAACGAACCACACAACATAAATGGACGTGGCTTGGGTATTTAAAACATCACTCAACTTTGACGTCCTGAGTCGGTGAGCCACGAAGCTCGTAGCGATCGGACAGCTCCACACACGCTCCGACACTGAGCAGAGACCGCCAGCGGATCCAGCCGACTGCACCTCGCGGATATATCTTCCCTGGTTCGCAGCAATCGACCGACTCCTCTCAGAATGCCGACAACATCTAAAACAGTCGTCAGTAGAAATCACCCCAACTACACATACAACCTGACAAACACTTTACGAAGACCTGAACAATACCCAACGGTTACCAAGCACGCACGAAGACAAATCGGGAGTAGATGCGCGCACACACACACACACACACACACACACACACACACACACACACAGACACAGCCGAATCATGAATGATCGGCGAGCCAAAACGCGTCGTCCGGTAGGACGACCGACTGACGGTCCACCAAGACCGTGGCCTCGCTCAAGTGATGCATGGCGGCAATGGTCGGGCGAGACATGTCGACGCAGGCCTCACTGCTCCAAGCCGACTGCAGTACTGCCGCACTGTAACTCCCCGACTGGCACGTCCGGACTGCGCTCCAGTTGGCATCCTAACATGTTACGACTCTCATTAAGCTTAGCATTTAAACATACCCGCTTGCCACATTATTCTGCACTGTTTGTTGCACTAGTGGTAGAGATCCCAAACGACGGATAAGAAGCCAACTGGGGCAACGTCTACAAAACACGAGGTAAGAAAGTCGACTACAATTTAGTTACGAGCATTGGGGGACGGTCGCATTGGACTTCCGTTCGTAAATCACACGTAGCATCACCTTGCGACCCCGTGGACGTACTGCGGCAAACGATATTTCCAACATTCGTTCCCCAATCTGCTGTTACAGTCTTACAGCGTCATGGGACAGGACTAACCTTATACTGGTATCAAGTGCTTAAAAGAATCAGGTAACACTACACTTGGAGAAGGGTAACAGAACTAAACTCGATGTAGCGTGTAAAACAGCCTGCTATTTCTGCAAAAGCTATTCATAAAAGCTGAAAAGACTTGAGCGATCGTGTCTGTATTGAAATTTCGTTTCACGATACTAAATCTCCTGTGAGTATCGTTGCAAGGAGTTCCTTGAGAAGAATTGAGAACCTCCAGTAGGCAGTAGGGTTCTTCTCAAATTTCGGTAATCATTCCACGGGGATAAAATAAATATCAAAGAAATAAAACTTCTCTTATTTCTCTGCAGACTAAGGCTTCCTAAGGCTGTGTGAATCATTTAGTGTAACAAGAAGGTGTTACTTTCATCGTTCGCATAATGTAAACTGTGTATCGCCCAGGAGACATTAACTGATGATACCAATTTTGTAAAACAATCGTCAATGAATGTTAGTGCCACGTATTACGCAATGACACACTCAATCAGTATCCATTGCCCGTGCAGATTGAAATGAAAACGATTTTGTTTGATTTCTTGTGCTCTTAACAACAGTGATACACACAAGCTCTGAGTTATGGGAGCAATGAAGTCGTCTTGCTGTGACACTCCAGATATTATTTCTAAGCAAAACACTGAGACCGTTTAGCTTTATTTAGAAATAGTTTCACAGTCTTACAAAAGAAAACGGACGATTTATACACTTAATATACATAGGGCACATAAGGTTCTACACCATTATGATGGACTAGAAGAAAAGTGATATGGATAAATGTGTTGTTTAATCTCAGCATTTAGTTTCTCATGAAGAAGTGGTAATGTATAATGTATGCTTACATTCGTATCAGTGGATCTGTTACAAAAACACGTAAAAATGATTCAAATGGTTCTAAGCACTATGGGACTTAACATCTGAGGTTATCAGTCCCCTGGACTTAGAACTACTTAAGGACATCACGCACATCCATGCCCGAGGCAGGATTCGAACCTACGACCATAGCAGCAGCGCGGTTCCGGACTGAAGCGCCTAGAACCGCTCGGCCACAGCAGCCAGCAAAAACACGTGCAAAAATCAATACTATTAGCGATGAAACTCTTCTTGATTAATAATCTGTATGTGATCATCAGAATCCTGTTCGCACATTATGGCGACAACGGATTTGCACTTGCATATTTGCTATATCGCCGGCCACGGTGGTCTTGCGGTTCTAGGCGCTGCAGTCCGGAACCGCGGGACTGCTACGGTCGCAGGTTCGAATCTTGCCTCGGGCATGGATGTGTGTGATGTCCTTAGGTTAGTTACGTTTAAGTAGTTCTAAGTTCTAGGGGACTGATGACCTAAGATGTTAAGTCCCATAGTGCTCAGAGCCATTTGAACCATTTTTTTATTTTTGCTATATATTCCCAGACCGCTGGAACAACTTTAGAATTTGGGGAGTTCCACAAACAAGAATGGACTTACTCATCACACTTCTCCTTGAAGATCGACACACAGGGCTATGTAGAGGAGACATTTTGGATGGGCAGTGACATTTTAACCAAACGGTCTCCTTGTTCGCGAAATCAATTGTTTCGCAGTGTAAAGGAACAGTGTGAGATAAGGAAGATGTTATCGCCCGTTCGATATGAAGACAAGCTTAATAAAGCAATGGATGTGAATAATGGATTGCAGCGCTTCGTATTGCTGATTCCAAAAAAATGTTCAAATGTGTGTGAAATCTTGTGGCACTTAACTGCTAAGTTCATCAGTCCCTAAGCTTACACACTACTTAACCTAAATTATCCTAAGGACTCACACACACACACACCTGTGCACGAGGGAGGACTCGAACCTCCGCCGGGACCAGCCGCACAGTCCACGACTGCAGCACCCAGACCGCTCGGCAAATCCCGCGCGGCTTGGTGATTCCATGTGCTGCATTGTCACACAACTACAAGCCACTCACATTCTTACCTTACTTCTTTTTTTCCCTTTCTTACCATAAAGGTAAGGTACATGAATTTACATCTCTGTAGGGATTTGCTGCGAGACCCAATGTCTGGTGCCACTCCACTTCCTGATGTAGTTACGAATGGGTTATTGGAAAAGTGACTCTGCGTCCGGATGGAATACGTCAACATCTTACTGTGTTCCTTGGGTCCTTCGTTTTTTTCGGTCATCAGTCTTACGACTGGTTTGATGCAGTTGTCCACCAATTCGAATATGTGCCAATTTTCTCATATCTATATAGCTGATACAGCCGATGTTACTGTTTTGCGGATACTAATCTGTCTGCCTGAATAATTTCGTCTCTGCGACTTCTACGGGCATCACCTTAGCTGATGCCCCACTAATATGACCCATATTTCCTCCGCAGACTTTCTATTTAGTACTACATTTCGTACTTGTCTGTCCACATATTTCTTTTCAACGTCCTTCGACAGTACCATGCTCGAAATTTCTCCAGTAGCCTTCTACCATTGATTTACGCTGGTGGAAGATTCGCTTCCATACAATGTTGTGCTCAGAATATGCACTTACAGAAAAGTACGCCCAATTTCCACATCAGCATCTGATGCCAGCAAGCTTTTGTTGTTCTTCGTGTTTGCAAATGCAGTCCTTCTGCCTCCGTTGCATCGACCACCATGTTTGACATTGCTTTCTTTGAATTCCATTAATTTTTCGATCCGAATTTAGATTTTAAAAAACTTATTCACCTTCCTATTTCGTTATACAAAATTCTTCCTTACTTTTACAGATCATTAAGCTAAATTCTGTTCTCTCTGTATCCTCCACTGTTATTGCTCTCAGTTAAGATTTATAGACATTTCAAATTATTCGCCGCGCACAACGCTCTCACACTGACACACATGCACACACACTAAAATTTACTTTTTGTCTAGGACCACCGTAGCATTATCTTAGAAATTCAAGAAAGTGGTTTCAATCTGCTGCCTCTGGTCAAGCGTTTAGGTGCGTTTGCTTTGGTTGTCAGGCAATTGCTGAAACTGGAAGTCTTTCCCAAATATTGCCAACAGCAATTCCCTCTGCCCCAAACTCTGCCAATAGGAGCATTTGACGCAAGATAACTTCAGGCTGGATCAGAAACAGCCAGATCTACTCCCATCACTAGATAATAAAGAGTAAAAAAGGTAAAATTGCTCCTGACGTCTAAGATTCTCTTAACACGCCGGCCGGTGTGGCCGAGCGGTTCTAGGCGCTTCAGTCTGGAACCGCACGACCGCTACGGTTTCTGGTTCGAATCCTGCCTCGGGCATGGATGTGTGTGATGTGCTTAGGTTAGTTAGGTTTAAGTGGTTCTAAGATCTAGGGGACTGATGACCACAGCTGTTAAGTCCCATAGTGCTCAGAGCCTTCTGAACCATCTTAACATGTTTTCTCTCCCTCAACATTCTTACCATTCCATGTCTTTACGAAACCATCGAGACTGAATTATCGTCACAGATAAATGCCTTCTTCGCTGATCTCGCTTTATCAATATAGTTTTCGTTTCCATAGGCTATCATAGCAGACATCTTCCTTCAGAACAAGTCATCCAAGTCCTTCACTGTAGAAGAAGGGCATCTGTACTCGGCCAATTAAGCGAGACATGCTAGCTTTTAGATTCAAATTATACTTCGTATGTAAAATACCGTCTCGTAACATTTCCTTATCTTCTTATTACAGAGAATGTCGATAAAGTTCCGGAATGAGACGGGGCCTAGCTGGGTTTTGGGAGCGGGGCACTGGTGACGGTCCAAGACGGCGCGCCTGTGGCGGACTCAATTTCCTGGGCCCACACCCGCGCCCTGCTCGGGCTGCAGCTGCTCTTGCACACTTAATTATTTTCCAGAGATTGCAGCTGCGCGCCGCCTATTTAAGGGGATCGCCGCCGATACGTTGCGTCCCGGCCTGCGCTCACTTCCTCGGAAGTGCTCCATAACTTAGCGACAACGTTACGCTTAATCTACTCGCCGTCTACGCTTTCCAAATACACCATAGAGCTACTAAGGATTCCCAAGAGAAATCTGAGGAGACGTTATTTTCCTCAGATAAAAACCGCTGTAAAAAGAGAAATTAGTTATAATTTAATATAAATTTAAGTGTTTGGAAGTCATTTTTGGAGGTAATTGTATAGACTGTAGCGTCATACGGAAGCGAAGCGTGGGCAGCAAACGTTTCAGGCAATAAAATAATGGAAGCATTTAAAATGGGGTGCTTCAGAAGGAAGCTGAAGATTAGATCGACTAATCAGAAGAAAGTGAAATGAGGACAATAACCAGTTCAGATAAGAATTCGATACAGTGAGGTGACAGAAGTCATTAGGCGTAAAATCGCCGGCGCAGTGCAGCAACTCGACATGGCATTGACTCGACAAATCATTGAAAGTCACCCACAGAAAAATTGAGTGATGCTTCCTATATAACCACCCATTAATGCGAAAGTCTTGTCGGTGCTGGATTTTGTGCACGACTGATCCCTCGGTTATGTCGCATAAATGTTCGATGGGATTCGCGTCAGGCGATCTGGGTGGCCAAGTCATTCGCTCGAATCGTCCAGAATGATCTTCAAACCAACCGCAAACAATTATGGCTCGATGACATGATACAGTTGTTTGGGAAAACCAAGACCACAAATGGTAGCAAATGGTCACTATTTCCAATAAATGATCGGTTCAGTTGAACCCAGGATCCCAGTCCATTCCACGTAAATACAGCCTACACCATTATGGAGTCACCACCAGCTAGCACACTGCCTTATTGACGATTTGGGTCCGTGGTTTCAAGGGCTCAGCGCCACACTCTAACCCTGCCGTTAGTTCTTACCAACTTAGATCGAGGCTCATCTGACCGGGCTACGGTTCTTCAGTCGTCTAAAGTCCATCCAGTATGGTCACGAGCCCAGGAAAGACAGTGCAGGCGATGTCGTGTTGTCAGCAAATGCACTTGTATCCGTCGTCTGCTGCTATAGCCCATTAACTCCAGATATCGCCGCACTGTCCTATCGGACGCGTCCGTCATACGTCCGAGATTAATTTCTGTCATTATTTCAAGCAGTGTTGCCTTCTTGTTCCACTGACAAAGCAAACGACGCTGCCTTCGGTCTTTAAGTGAAGGCCATCGGCCACTGCGTTGTCCGTGGTGAGAGGTAATGCCTGAAATTTGTTAGTTTCGGCACACTCTTGACGCTGTGGATTTCGGGTCCCTAACATTTTCCGAAATGGAATGTCCCATGCATCTAGCTCCAGCTACCATTCTGCGTTGCAAGTCTGTTAATTGCCGTCGTGCTGCCACAATCACGTAGTAAACATTTCACGTAAATCACCTGAGTACAACTGACAGCTCCGTCAATCCACGCCCTTTTATATCTTGTGTACGCATACTACCGCCATTTGTATGTGTGCATATCACTCTCCCATGACTCCTATCACCTTAGTTTACAATGTTTTGAAATGTGGTTCTACCAAAGATTGCTGAACATTAGATGGGTAGATCGAACAACTAACGAGACACCGAATCAAAAAGGAATTTATGGCACAACTCTACTAAAATAAGGGAAGACACATCTGGAGGAGTCAAGAAATAGTTAGTTTGGTAGGCAAGGAAATTGTGGAGGGTAAAACTGGTACAAGGAGATTTAAGTATGAATACAGTGAGCAGGTTCAAGTGGATGGAGTCTGCAGTAGTTACTCATAGTTGAGGAGGCTTGCTCAGGGTGACTACCGTGTAGAGATGCTTCAGTCTTGTCGTTGGACTGCAGACCACAAAAACAGCAGCAGTACTTAAATACGGAATAAATTTAAAAATATTATCCTGTGTAGGGCAGTTACATAATATGATGAGATAAACATCCGCAGTACACTAATTGCAAATCCTCTTCAGGAACTCTTGTTTGAAAAGGAATCTTGCCACCCGGATGAAGCTTAAGAGAAATAGAAAGCATGATTTTTGCTACAGGAAATGTGGCTCAACGAAAATCTCAAAAACGTTAGCTGGCATTTGGTAAATGGGCTACGAAGTTAATGAGATGCGTCGGATAGTGTAAAAAGTTCCTATGGGTGTCCGGTCTACTACCCGAAAGCCGTTTTCAATGTTTGGGCACTGTCATTGCTTTTTTTCAGTCCCTGCCCTGATAGTCGTGCGTGTTAAAGCACATTTTTCTGAGACAAAGAGGTGCGCCTACAACGGATCGAATCCACCCGGCGCATTAACGACGAGGGTTGGTGTACCAGCCAGCCTAGATGTGGCTTTCACACGATTTTCCACATCCCACTAGGTGGTTACTAAGCTGATACCAAACTCCGCCGTCCGTTACACAGTTTTTAAGCACGTTGAAACTATTCCTCACTTTCACATGAAAAACATTACATGCAGTCATTTGGGGTACACATATCCCATCCCTGGAGGGGTGAGTGGGTAAGGAGCGGTTCTAGGCGCTACAGTCCGGAACCGCGCGACCGCTACGGTCGCAGGTTCGAATCCTGCCTCAGGCATGGATGTGTGTGATGTAGGTTTAACTAGTTCTAAGTTCTAGGGGACTGATGACCTCAGAAGTTAAGTCCCATAGTGCTCAGAACCATTTGAACCACTTTGAGTGGGTAGGACAGAAAGGGTATCCTGCGACCCCTTAAATCAACCATTTCAAATCTGTCTGTAACAATGCCCCCACCCCACTACGATATGGGGAACGGCACAATCAAACACGTTTGCTATGCCTAATTTAATACAAAAACAAAATTTCAATGCGACCACCGTTCGCAACTGCTAACATAGGAACGATACGTGGGTGAGGAATGTAGCGTTTCAGGCAGTAGCATAGGTCTTAAACGCGACTTTTTCTTTCCATTCAAATCGTTTATAGAAATTGGTTCAAATGGCTCTGAGCACTATGGGACTTAACATCTATGGTCATCAGTCCCCTCGAACTTAGAACTACTTAAATCTAACTAACCTAAGGACAGCACACAACACCCAGTCATCACGAGGCAGAGAAAATCCCTGATCCCGCCGGGAATCGAACCCGGGAGCCCGGGCGCGGGAAGCGAGAACGCTACCCCACGACCACGAGCTGCGGAAGTTTATGGACATTATTCACATCTGTCCTTGGAGGAGTATTTCGAACAAGACGTCACCAATCGCCAGGAATAGGAGCGAAATTTGTATGCCATAGTACGCACATCAAAAAAAGGTTCGCATCTCCTCGGTTCCGAGAGTTCCGGAACTTGAACATAAAATTAGAATAGACATCAACATAAACATCATTTCCGGCCTTTTAATTGCTCATGAAAACTATACATTGCATGTTGTACTACGATACAGTGAGACCTTCAGAGCTGGTGGTCCAGATTACTGTACACACCGGTTCTTCTAATACCCAGTTGCACGTCCTCTTGTATTGACACATGCCTGATGCGTCGTGGCATACTACCCACAAGTTCATCAAGACACCGTTGGGCTAGATTGTCCCACTCGTCAACGACGATTCGGCGTAGTTCCTCAGACTGGTTGGTGGGTCACGTCGTCCATAAAAAGCACTTTTCAATCCATCCCAGGCATGTTCGATAGATTTCATGTCAGGAGAACATGCTGGCCACTCTAGTTGAGTGATATCGTTATCCCGAATGATGTCATTCACAAGATGTGCACGATGGGGGCGCCAACTATCGTCCATGAAGACGAATGCCTCGCCAATACGCTACCGATATGGTTGCACTATGGGTCGGAGGATGGCATTCACGTATCGTACAGCCGGATGCCTTCCATGACTACCAGCGGCGTACGTCGACCCCACATAATGCCACCCCCAAACAGCAGGGAACCTCCACCGTTCTGCACTCGCTAGACAGTGTGCATAAGGCATTTAGCCTTACCGTCTACGACGATTGTCTGGTTGAAGGAATATGCGGCACTCATCGGTGAAGAAAACGTGATGCAAATCCTGAGCGGTCCATTCGGCATGTTGTTGGGCCCATCTGTACCGCGCTGAATGGTGTCGTGTTTGCAAATATGGATCTCATCACGGACGCCGGGAATGAAATTGCGCATCTTGTAGCCTATTGCGCACAGTTTGAGTCGTAACACGACGTCCTGTGGCTGCACGAAAAGCATTATTCAGTATGTTGGCGTTACTGTCAGGGTTCCTCCAAGCCATAATCCGTAGGTAGCGATCACCCACTGCAGTAGTAGCCCTTGGACGGCCTGAACGAGGCATGTCATCGACAGTTCCTGTCCCTCAGTATCTCCTTCATGTCCGTCCGAACAATATCGTTTTGGTTCATTCCGAGACGCCTAGACATTTCCCTTGTTGAGAGCTCTTCCTGGCACAAAGTAACAATGCGGACGCAATCGAACCGCGTTATTGACTGTCTACACAAGCCGTGTACCTCCTTCCTAGTTGAATAACATCTACATCTACATCTACATCTACGTGATTACTCTGCTATTCACAATAAAGAACCTGGCAGAGGGTTCAATGAACCACCTTCATGCTGTCTCTCTACCGTTCCACTCTTGAACGTCACGCGGGAAAAACCAGCACTTAAATTTTTCCGTGCGGGCCCTGATTTCTGTTATTTTATCGTGATGATCATTACTCCCTATGTAGGTGGGTGCCAACAGAATGTTTTCGCAATCGGAGGAGAAAACTGGTGATTGAAATTTCATGAGAAGATCCCGTCGCAACGAAAAACGCCTTTTTTTAGTGATTGCCACTCCAATTCACGTATCATTGTTGTGACACTATCTCGCCTATTTCGCCATAATATAAAACGAGCTGCCCTTCTTTGTACTTTTTCGATGTCATTGTCAGTCCCACCTGATGCGGATCCCACACCGCACAGCAGTAGTCCAGAATAGGGCGGACAAGCGAGTGTAAGCAGTCTCACTGGTACACCTGTTGCACCTTCTAAGTGTTCTGCCAATGAATCGCAGTCTTTGGTTTGCCCTACCCACAATATTATCTATGCAATCGTTCCAATTTAGGTTATTTGTAATTGCAATCTCAGAGTATTTATTTGAATTTACGGCCCTCAGATTTGTGCGACTTATCGCTTAATCGAAATTTAGCTGATTTCTTTTGGTACTCATGTGAATAACTTCGCACTTTTCTTTATTCAGGGTCAACTGCCACTTTTCGCACCATACAGATATCTTGTCCAAATCATTTTGCAAGTCGTTTTGATCAGCTGATGACTTTACAAGACGGTAAATGACAGCATCATCTGCAAACAATCTAAGACGGCTACTCAGACTGTCTCCTATGTCGTAAATAAAGATCAGGAACAACAGAGGGCCTATAACACTTCCTTGGGGAACGCCGGATATTACTTCTGTTTTACTCGATGACTTTCCGTCTACTACTACGAACCGTGAACTTCTGACGGGAAATCACGAATCCAGTCGCACAACTGAGGCGATACTCCGTAGGCACGCAGTTTGATTAGAAGACGCTTGTGAGGAATGGTGTCGAAAGCCTTCTGGAAATCTAAAAATATGGAACCAATTTGACATCCCCTGTCGATAGCACTTATTACTTCATGAGTATTAAGAGATAGTTGTGTTTCACAAAAACGATATTTTCTGAATCCGTACTGACTATATGTCAATAAATCGTTTTCTTCGAGGTGCTTCATAATGTTCGAATACAGTATATGTTCTAAAACCTTACTGCAAATCGACGTTAGTGATATAGGCCTGTCATTCAGCGGATTACTCCTACTTCCCTTTTAGGGTATTGGTGTGACTTGAGCAATTTTCCAGTCTTTAGGTACGTATCTTTCTGTGAGCGAGTGGTTGTATGTAATTGCTAAATATGGAGTTATTTTATCCGCATACTCTGAGAGGAACCTGACTGGAATACAATCTGGATCGGAGGCCTTGCCTTTATTAGGTGATTTAAGCTGCTTTGTTACACCGACGATACGAGTATATACTTCTATGTTTCTCATCTTGGCTGTTGTTCTTGACTGGAATTCAGGAATAGTTACTTCATCTTCTTTGGTGAAGGAGTTTCGGAAAACCGTGTTTAACAACTCCATTTAGTGGCACTGTGATCAGTGACTTCACCGTTGTTATCGCGCAGTGAAGGTATTGGTTGAGTCTTGACGCTGGTGTGCTTTATGTATGAGCAGAATCTCTTTGGATTTTCTGCCAGATTTCGAGACAGAATTTCGTTGTGGAAATTATTAAAAGCATCTCACATTGAAGTACGCGCCATATTTCGAACTTCTGTAAAACTTTACCAATCTTGGGGATTTTGCATTGTTTTAAATTTGGCATGCTTTTTTCGTTGGTTCTGCAACAACGATCTGACCCGTTTTGTGTACCATATGGGAACAGTACCACCACTTATTAATTTATATGGTATATATCTCTCAATTGCTGTTGATGCTATCTCTTTGAAAGCATTCAACAACTTTTCTGCACTTACATGATCAGATCGGAAGGAGTGAAGACTGTCTCTTAAAAAGGCGATAAGATCATTTTTATCAGCTTTTTTAAACAGATATACTTTGCGTTTCTTTTTCATGGTTGTAGGTGCTAGGGTAATCAGCCTAGCAGCAACTGCCTTGTGGTCGCTAATCACTGTATTCGTCACAACACTCACAATTTGTCCAGGATTATTTGTTGCTAAAAGGTCAAGTATGCTTTCGCAACCATTTACGCTTCGAGTGGGCTCATGAACTAATTGTTCAAAATAATTGTCTGAGAAAGCATTCAGTACAATTTCGGATGATGTTTTATGCCTGCCGCCGGCTTTAAACGTATAATTTTTCCAACATAGCGAAGGTAGATTGAAGTCACCACCGACTATAATTGTATGAGCGGGATACTTATTTGAAATGAGACTCAAGTTTTCTTTGAACTGTTCAGCAACTGTTCTGAGTCGGGGGTCGATAAAACGATCCAATTAATAGTTTAGTCCGATTGTCAGGTATAAACTCTACCGATACTATTCCCACATGAACTCTCTACTTCAATTTCGCTACAGGGCAAACTACCTCTGACAGCAATAAAAACTACACCACCAACTGTATTTAATCTATCCTTTCTGAATGACTGGAACCGATCGGCTGTCGGACCCCCTCCGTCTAATAGGCGCCGCTCATGCGTGGTTGTTTACGTCTCTGGGCGTGTTGAGAGACATCTCTGAACAGTCAAAGGCACTGTGTCTGTGATACAATATCCACAGTCAACGTCTTTTTTCAGGAGTTCTGGGAACTGGGGTGATGGAAATCTTTTTTTTGATATGTGTGTTTCAGAAAAATTTTTCTAAATCTCAGCCTCAACTTCATTTCGACAGTTGTGCAAATGGTTATATCAACCACCAACACGTAACACATTATCACCTCAAGGTACTAAGCCTGATGTAGAGGTGAGCTCACATTATAATCTAATATTTGACACACCAGGCACCCTTTAATCGTGTTGATTATCGTCATATGTGGTCGTTCCATACGAGACACAAGAAATAAGACACCTATTTAACTATGTGCCCATCATTTGAGACAGCATCATGTGGCACAGGAGAGACGGGATGATACCTGAAACATCGAAGGAACAAAAAAAAAAAAGAATTCTATCATCAATACATATACTGAAGGAAATAAAAGCCATCATTCTTAACCAGAAACATTAAACCCACAAGAGAGGTCGTCTCCCGGTTCAGTGGGTTTTGAAGAGATTTTTGGGCAAATGGAGGCAGCTTACTCATTCACGCGGATTGTAATGACGTTTACTATTTGCCTTTTCCACTGGAATTTCACATGTAAATGAGCAGTTACACTAAACTCCTTCCGAACAGGCCATGAAGGCCCAGCGGTATCCACTGGACGCGTATGTAGAGGGGCATGTGGGCAGCACATCGCTCTCCCGGCCGTATGTCTGTTTACGAGACCGGAGCCGCTACTTCTCAATCAAGTAGCTCCTCAGTTGGCCTCACAAGGGCTGAGTGCACTCCACTTGCCAGCAGCGCTCAGCAGACCGGATGCTAGCCCAACCCTAGAGCGCTTAACTTCGGCAACCGTTGTTATCAATGCTGCAAGACCGTTGGCTGTAAATGAGCAGTTACTGTTACGTAATCCACAGTAGAGTTTCGTTTACTATGTTTTCATTTACCATGAGGAGACGGGAACCAGGGAGCAAGCCTCAGTTTAAATCGAATATGATGGAATCGTAGTGAACACGTAGAACAAAAACAAAATCTGTCAACTTCAACTTAAAATAGCACCAAACGTATTTTTGAAGTCAGTGTTGAAGGCATTCGCAACTCAGATACTGGAAAGGCAGATACATTACATCTACGGGACAATTCGAAAGATATTAGGCATTAATAGGAATTAATTGTCTAAACGTTTGCAAGTGTTATTATTAACATTTGCAGAGTATTTGAATAAGCGAACCTAACAGAAATATGTAAGCCATATGTCACTTCCAAACACAAGAATATCTACTCCTCCCTGTCAGAGATTCTCACATAATTTAGAACTGATAAAATCTCACCGTGAATTTAGCCTGGGAATAAATACTGACAAGAGTGGCCGAACTAACTACGTAGTTATCGTTAAAATCAGAACGAAGCGCCCTTGCAGTTCTCTTACTTTCTACACGTGTGGAACGTTGCAAAATGCACAATACATTCCCGCCAACATTATGCACCTGAAAAGAAAGCGTTGACCATCATGATCGCTAACATAAAGGGATTCTCGTACATGTGTCCTGTAATTTTATGGAGTATTCACAAAAACAACTGTTTACACTGCGGTGACAAAAGTTACGGGAAAGCGATCTGTACATACACAGATGGCGGCAGTATCGCGTACGCAGTGTGTGAAGGGCAGCTGTCATTTATGCTCAGGTGATTAATGTGAAAAAGTCTCTGACGTAATTACCGTTCGCGACGGGAATTAACAGACTCTGAACGCAGTGTAGTTGCAGCAAGATGCATGAGCCATTCCAGTTCGGAAATCTTTAGGGAATTCAGTAGCGTACGCAGTGTGCCGAGAATACGAAATTTCAGGCATTAGCTCTCACCACAGACAACGCAGAGGCCGACATCTTTCCGTTAACGTCCGAGAGGAGTGGCGCTTACGTAATTAGTGGGGCTCGTCTGTTTCGGGTACAGCTTGCATTGTTGCCAAATTTATCTAAAAGGGCGAATACAAAATGGCTGCCATAGATGTGGCAATGGCGCACTGATGTCAGAGTGGAAAACTGAAATTTTAGCGGAAAATAGGGAAACTGGGGACCTCCACTAACCTAACTTCCCGCACTCTCCCCGCTGTGATGTCACCCACCCTGTACCATCACCCTCCAGTTTCTGTCCAGCTGCTGCAGAGGGCCGGCCGCGGTGGTCTAGCGATTCTAGGCGCTCAGTCCGGAACCGCGCGACTACTGCCGTCGCAGGTTCCAATCCTGCCTCGGGCATGGATGTGTGTGATGTCCTTAGGTTAGTTAGGTTTAAGTAGTTCTAAGTTCTAGGGGACTGATGACCACAGATGTTAAGTCCCATAGTGCTCAGAACCATTTGAGCCATTTTGCTCTAGAGGAGGGTTAGGTAACTGTACTTTATTTATTTCTGATGGGAAAATGATATTAAGATCGATCCTAATTACGCATCTATATGCACAGCGCTACACAATAAGTGCCGAAAACCGGAATATGGCTCAAAATTAAGGATGTCACACAACTGGTGCTATCCTTCTGGAAAAGAATTCACAATATCACTCGAAACTAGAATGAGGTGTAGTCAGAATAAAAAGTAACCCTACACGGGACACTCCCTGCACCTACAAGTCCAAATAAATCTCTCTGCTCCACTCGTGAATTGGCAATAAAAAAAAAAGACTTGGTCTAAAACGATAAGTGAAACAGTCCCCTAAACTGGCATCTGCATATAAATTATGGAGTGCTAAAAAACGAGAACTGCAGTGATGTTAAAAAATTGGACCACACATACGTGGTACTGATAATAACACTGCTAAAAACGACTGTGCACAAAGTAGCACCACTTTGCCTCTAAATTACACCAATACACTGCAGGATATAAAAGCAGTATACAAAAGCTTTCTAAATTACCAGGTGCTAGCGCAGCGGAGGTTGAAGACTACAACACACGACACTCGTAATTGCATATGTAACGTACAGAATTGTGCTGTACGAAGTCAAGGGCTGCAGGGGAGGGTAGGAGACGCATCATGTTGGGGTAGTCGTGTGGCTTGCTCGGCGATCTTCCGGCGTCTACGGCTTGTAAAGGGGATGTCATTCATGCTGCCAATTGTTGCGATACATGATGGTCGCCAGTGGAACTATAGCAAGGCACTCAGTGCAGCACTCCATGGCTGCCGCATGAGACAGCATGCAGAATCCTGTTTTCCAGAAAAGTGACGTGGTCCATTCTGCAGGATTAAAACACAAATATACACGGAGCCTCAAATGTATGGATGGATGAGAGCAGACCGAAACTACTGCCAATCTAAAACAATACCCTACTTTCCCAACACCTGTGTGTCTGTGGTATGTGGCCAGCCGTCCTCTCCGTTTCCAAATAACAGACTTTGTCAATCATTTTCACAGGAAAAGTCGTTCCTAAGATGTAGCTCTCTAACCTCCCCATTGTCAAAACTTTCAACAGCAGCCTCCAACAATATAGCTATTTTTAGATCATTCTGTCGCTAATGCTAAAAGCTTTCTCAGCACCTGCAGCAGATAGAGGGAGGTAATACGTGTCGAAACCGATCAGTTCTTTGTCAACATAATTCCTGTCTAGAATATATCTTAAACTATTAAGCGTTTTGGTTTCAACAACATTCCTAAACACTGAGGGAAATCCTTTCTGCAAATCGACACAAGCCCAAGTTCTTAACAACAACGGAATACCTGTCTGCTGTCCACCCCTTCCTAAATGTGTATCCTATCCCACATTCGTAGTGACAGAGGAAACTGGGGCAAACACATCTTTTGATATCCCTAAAGTATCATGAAAATCCTGTACAGCAGGAAGTCATAGGCTATATATCCTCTAAGTATTGTCTCACCTGGTAAAAAGATCTGTCCTTGTCAGTTATGTCCCACAAAGAAAAATGCCTTGTTACTGCTCCAACTCATGAATCATATCCGTGGCTACAGTCGACCTCCGTCGCGTGTTATAGTCGCCTCCCACTATGCTGGCACCACTAGGAAGCAGCTCTGACTTACTCCGCTAACTGAAAGTTCGAAGAGTATGCTGTGTAGCATGTAAACTCGCGTCTTTATTTAATCAAATGCCTTGTGGGGCACAAACGTCATAGTCATGAGGCAGTTCGAGATGTACACCACCACCCCGCCCATGGTACTCCGACTAAGAGCAAAGTTAGGATAGGAAGAACTGCATCTCGAACGCCATTCTGGGGAGGGCCCCTTCCGGTAACTTCACAACCTGTAGACCGTCCAGAAACACTCATGGGTCTGCCATGGCTGCAGGCCACAACAGACAGCAAGCAGTGCCAGGCACACTGTTGCCGTAACCACCAAACCAGTGTCGTAGCATGCTCCTTGTCATCGAGAGATGGAGTTCGCTGCTGTATTATGCTTTTAAAAAATTACCCCATATTTATGAGTGGGACTTTCATCACAGAACCATACACAAATCCGTGCCACCAGACTCTAAGGTAAGGTCTAAATTAGATTTTCAAACACTGGATGGATAAGAAGCTTCTGGTCATGCCCCGACGTATTCCCCTGCCTGCGGTAACTGGCCGACGCCACCCGTCGGTCTGCTGCTAATCCCAGCTCAGTGGCCATACACCACTCTGGCCAGGTGCCGCGAGTCTCAGCGCCAATGCACGGTGTATCGTTACGCCATGTGTTTCAGAAAGCAAAGGGATGTGCGGCACATTCCTACAGATGAAGAAACAGCAAAGAAAGTCGTCTGTCTATTAACCACTACACACCATCCTACTCGGGAGAAAAGATAAAACACCCCCGCGGTAATAACAATAGTGTAACGTAATTCACTGTCCAGGGGCAGCATCTAATATTGCTTCCCGTCATCGTGAGTGCGTTAACAAAATGGAACTGGACATCTGTACACTGTCCGATCAGTTAACTGCACTGCTTACTGCTGAATGGGGTGCCTTTAAATGGACCATGAGTCCAGTACTGTGATCTGTTGGATGGTAATAGAGACACAGAGAGAGAAAGAAGCTTCTAATACTACGACAACCCACCATGTTTCCTTTAAAAAAATGGAACGGGACAGCTGTAACTGTATGAGTGGACAACGGTGCTGTCCACTGTTGTATGGGGTGCCTTGTAATGGATCATGAGTCCAGTACAAGGACCTGCAGGATGTTGAGAGAGACAGAGAGAGAGAGGAACTTATCTCATTCTGAGAAACAAATTTGACGTCACTGATCACACCACCTTACAGTCGAACAGGGGATTTCTGGAACTTTCGGTCGAAGTTTTGAATCTCATTGGTTCCTGAAAATACCCTTTGGATCTCCCCATCAAATACCCTTCCTGATTGGTCTTCCATTCAAAATGAGGCTTTCTAATTGGCTGCTTGTAAAATGTGGTGAGTCTGTATAAGCCACCAACACATCTCCCTCATCCTCACCTCACTCTGCTCCTCTCCGCTGTAGTAGCTGTTGTTATTTGTCTGTTTTGTGTCTGTGCGCCTGTCTTTAAAAAGGAAACGCAGCAGCAACAACTCTGGTATTACAGGCAGGCGCTTTAGATTTGTGGAAGACGAACTAACACACAAGTAAATAATCTTTTTTCGTAGATCTGTGGTTATGGTGGAGAAATAGTAAAAATTCCGCTTGTTGAATTCTATAGTGGATTCTCGTCAGTAATTCCGTTTCTCCTCACTCATTGCAGCACATCTCCAGGATTTGATTCTGGAGTGTGAGGAGAGGCAGAAAGATGAGGAGGCCGGACGGTGACAGACGCTTCGGCCTGTTCCTGTTGAGGTCCAGCCTACTGTGGGAAACCCACAGACAGGACTGCCTTGTAAGTATAAAAATTTTTTTTTGCTTTGTTCCTGTAGTAGTTGTAGCGCTGGTTTGACATTAAAAGTTTTATTTCATGCCCGTTCTTGGTACATTTCACTTGCCAGAAACGCTGGCTGAGCTGGAGGAAATGATGGAGCTGCAAAAAACCGACGACAACACCAACATGCTGTAGAGCAAAAAAATTGGTTCAAATGGCTCTGAGCACTATGGGACTTAACATCGGAGGTCATCAGTTCCCTAGAACTTAGACCTACTTAAACCTAACTAACCTAAGGACATCACACGCAGCCATGCCCGAGGCAGGATTCGAACCTGTGACCGTAGCTGTCGCGCGGTTCCAGGCTGAAGCGCCTTGAACCGCTCGGTCACAACGGCCGGCGCTGTAGAGCAGCGTCAAGCAAGGAATACTCAGCTGCAACAGTCCTATATGAATGTAAAAAAATCTCTGTAGTAGCTGTGTAATCTCCCTGTATAGGTGTGTAACTCCAAATTTAAAAAAAAAATGTTTTGTTTCCTTACAGCAATCATTTTAGAGGCACTTGACTTTATAGACAGGCACCAGGAGACTGTTCATCAGCAACGACAGTTGCTGGAAGAGCCTCCTGCAAACAATGTGTCGGAGCAGCCTTGTAAGTAGAAATAAACACATTCTTTAGTGCTACAATATATTTAGTTTGTGTCCATAGCACAGGAAAGAGGAAGTCCTTCCCTAAGAAATCAGTACATTGCTACAGTCGCTGAATATGGCATAGCTGACCCGTGGCTGCAGGGTAGCTCAGACTCTGAGATGTCGAGATTTCCCAAAAGCCAAGGTTCGAGCGGCCTCTTTTGGAATGGGCCCCTTGCAGTACCTGAGGATTCGGGGCAGATGATCGCCTCTTGGCACCAGAACGATGACATTATCTGTGTTTCTGACTCAGGTAAATTTTACATTCACACTTTTTCTCTGTTTCTCGTTGTAGTATCAGATTTAAAAAAAAAAAAATTCCCTTTCGCCCTCTGCAGCCATCACGTCTCTCTGTTTAATTAATGTTCTTTTTCATTCTACAGCTAGTCAGCCAGCAGAATCCGGTTGCGGGCTGCCTCCGCACTTGACCCCTGTCCGGCCATAGAAACAGCTGCGCCGCAGCCCGCAGCCGCAGCCACAATGGGCTGCACCTCCGCAACCTGGCTGCCAAGCCAAGGGGCCGGTGCTCTGTACCAGCGTCCTATGCCACCGCCAACATCATTGTCTTCGGTTAGCTCTAGTAGTAGTGATAGCGCTAGTGATATGGCTTAGTAGCAGTCCCAGCCCTACCCTGTTATAGGACATCACATAACAAACGTCATACCAGAACCAGGCTACGCAATGACCGAGGATGCGTTTGATGAGCGCTTCTCGTTTACAAGGATCGAGAATACGTAACGGTTGTACAACGATGTTACAAGTTTCCTGTTGGCAGGCTGCCCTGTCGTGGAGATAGAGCTCAACAAACTAGTAAATTATCCGCGATATAACTCTATGAAATGGAGCGCCATACTATGCCGCAAACTATCGCATCCTCCCTAAGAGAATGTGTATCTTTGCGAGGAAAACGGTGTGATATTCTAGGGCACCTCGATCACTGAGTGATTCCGTAACCTCATCATGGGCGCTATTAGGACCAGGCTTTCAGAAATGGTCGGTAGAGGATCCGATAAAGTACTCAGCCGTGTTCTACATGTCGACAGTCACTCACATCTCCCTCACCCTACTGATAAACCACTCTATCTTAATCCTGTAGAAATTTTCTGGGAGAATTTGGTGGAGCTGCTGGAACGTATCAGTCCTCTGTCAAGGTTTTATGGGGTCTAATCATCAAAGAGTGACTACCGTTACGTATTCGCTACCTGAAATAATTTGTGGACTCCATTCGTTTCTGAGTCGAAGCCATTATCAAGGTGAAAGGCGATGTTACACATTATTAAAATGATGGCTCCTGGGAATGACTGCCAGCCGCTGTGGTCTAGCGGTTCTAGGCGCTCAGTCCGGAACCGCGGGACTGCTACGGTCGCAGGTTCGAGTCCTGCCTCGGCCATGGATGTGTGTGACTTCCTTAGGTTAGTTAGGTTTAAGTAGTTCTAAGTTCTAGGGGACTGATGACCACAGATGTTAAGTCCCATAGTGCTCAGAGCCATTTGAACCATTTTGGAAATGACTAATATTTTGTTAGAGCTGAATGTTCTTTAAATTTATTATTTTAAGTTTTGATCATAGGATGGCATGATGACCATAGCGAAAGCGACAGTCAAAACATAGGAGAAAAATTGCTGGTATAGACTAAAGCCAAAACAATTGTTTGATTGTGTTGGTGGATGTACCAACCGATAGTATGTCCGGAATATGTAAAAGTGAAAGTTTCGAGCATATACGGAGACGTAAATTCGGCTATTTATCAGTTTCGACGCTGCAGAGTTTTAGAATGCTATAGGAAAGGGTGAAACGAAACGTTATACGAGTTTACATTCGGGGCACACACAGAATAGTGTCTCGCGGAGTACTGCCGTGCTGGCCACTGTGAAACTTGTGTAACTGTGGGGGCGTAGACGAGTCAGGGGCAGTTCTCTCCCCGCTAGGTGACGTGCAACGTCGGCACCACCTCTGCGGTCGCGCAAACCGCGCCTGCATATTTAATTTTCTCTTTCCTTTTGTATTTTCAGTCCCCTCCCTCAGTCCCCTGTACCTGCGCCAGGCAAAAAGGGGTAGCGGTGGCTTCCCTTGTCCGGGGCTGGAACTGGCCCTAACCCTGCCCTGGCGCCACCCTCACGGTTTTACGGGGGCAGTTAGCCTGCGGCCAGCGGCCACGTGCGTGGCTGCGTGCATCAGTATGCGTGCACGTCCGTGCGCGCGACAGCCGCGCCGGTTGGTGACGGGGCCGGCCCCTCTGACTCCACACACACACACACACACACAGACATGTGCGCCCCTCCATACGCCGGCGCTGCCAACTCTGCGCCGCGAAATATACCGCTGCAGGAGCGGGCGCCGGGATGGCGAGTGCGTAAAAAAAAAATGACACGGCTTATACGGTCGGGCCCGGCGTAATATTTGCTAGGAATGAAATATCTTTGCGACGTCAGCGGCGAGCGCGGTCCTGCGACGGCAGATCCGCGATGAAAACCGAAAACCGGCCCCAGCCGGCCGGCTAGCACCGGTTGTAAACCGCGAGATGTCGGCGACCCTAGCGACAAGCGCTGTTACAACTTTGGACCCGCGACCTTAACTCTCCGAGGAGCTGCGCCATCGGTCATACGCTGGACACTGGAAACTCTAAACTATTCTTGACTACTCAGCAGTAAAGGACAGCGGTCTCTTCGGAGTCGTCTTAAGATAGAGCACGAAACTTGGGACCGTATGGCAGACCAGTTGAATCTCACTGCATGGAGCAATGACTTCATTGTACTAGGTAGGCTATTGCCACTTATATTCGACGAATATTGATGTTAAACAAATTATTATTACATAAAAAGCACAAATCGACGTACTAACGCCAAGAAAGTTATCAGTTACGTTATCGTTAAAATGGGTCAGGTGCGCGTAGTACTCGCCCAAAGAGGGTTCTGAACAAATTTAATTATGTATAGAGACAGTCCATCCACTCCTGGAATCTAGAATCTCCACGATTTTTGCTTGTTATAGACTCTAATACTGGCAATATATCGGTTCCAGAGATTGCTAGACTTTCGAGAACGCTTTAATTGCAAATTTGAAGTCAGAAAACAAATGACAAAATAAATATTTTAGGTATAATGTACTTGCAAATTAACAAAATTCTGATTTATTTCCTTTAGTTTCACTGTAAAACCTTTCTTCTTGATAAATTTAATGATTCTACGTCAAGAGGAAGTACCCATAGGTTGTAAAGGGTGAGTCTTCGTAGCCGGAAGATGTGACCGAGTGGTTCTAGGCGCTTCAGTCCGGACCCGCGCTGCTGCTACGGTCGCAGGTTCGAATTCTGCCTAGGGCATGGATGTGTGTGATGTCCTTAGGTTAGTTAGGTTTAAGTAATTCTAAGTCTAGGGGACTGATGACCTCAGATGTTAAGTCCCATAGTGCTTAGAGCCATTTGAACCATTTTGAGTCCGCGAGCATGAAAATACGTGATATAAACGGCAATATCTCTTGCTTCCATTGATTTATAAACCTAGCATTTATCTCATCGCGTGACTATATACCTTAGAATGTGACATTAATTTCAACTTGATATGTCTATTCGTTCCTGAGGAAAAAGTGCTTAACGACGGACAAAAAAATGGTTCAAATGGCTCTGAGCACTATGGAACTTAACTGCTGTGGTCATCAGTCCCCTAGAACTTAGAACTACTTAAACCTAACTAACCTAAGGACATCACACACATCCACGCCCGAGGCAGGATTCGAACCTGCGACCGTAGCGGTCACGCGGTTCCAGACTGTAGCGCCTAGAACCGTACGGCCAAACGACGGACAGATAGACAGTCAATGCCATAACAAATGATAAAAAAAATTTCGTATGATATAATTACAAATTAACCATTTTCGGTTTTCTTTGCAAATTTCTTGATCTTAGACGTACGCTGTAGGTTTTGGTGAGAGAGTTTGTACGTATCGTAATATATGACATTACTGGCCGTATCTTTTGGCTGCATTGACTTAGAAGCTTACGATTATTACACCAAATGACTATATATCTTAATATGTGACATAAATTCCAACGTTAAGGTCCATCCATTTTTGAGAAAAAGAGGTCTTAACATATGGGTGGACAGATAGACAGTCTGATAACGTAACAATTTTCGGATTTTTTTCCCCGTGGTTGTAGTGCGAAACCTCGCTTCCTGGCAAAATTCATGATTCTAACTCAACAGGAAGTCTCCTGCAGATTTTGTTGAGTGAGTTTGCTAGCATCAAAATATGAGACGTAGATAGCGGCATCTTTTGACAGCATTGACTTAGAAGCTTCACTTTTTTACAACTCCAAGGAACAGTAGATTTTAACATGTGACATAAAATTCAACTTGTTTCAAGTTTTAAAAGTTGGACGGAAAGAGAGACAGATATACAGCAAAGTGATAGTATGAGGGTTTCGTTTTAACCGAGGAACGGAGCCCTAAAAATTAACCTTACTCATGGAACACCATTGTAAAATTAATTAACTTATCAGTTCTTTGTAATCTTTTATAAACCCTCGATGACAAATAGCATCTAAACTAGTTACTACTGTTAGAGTATAAAACAGCCAAAGTATATCGAAAAACACGTGGAAAATGCTAAGACTACACTGAGCACAGGATTTGAAAGCACATCTCCATATCTCCAGGTAACGTCGCGCTGATACAGTGCAACAGCGCCTCCAATCATGATAATGGCCTCAATTCCGACAGGAAGTGCGTCCACTATTATTTTCAGATGTGATGTCGGTGTTCGATCTGGTGCACAAGAATTCATCGAAGCAGTAATGTAGACCTTTGACACCTCATGTCACCTTTGAAGTAGACACATCATACTCGGCGGGCCGGAGTGGCCGAGCGGTTCTGGGCGCTACAGACTGGAACCGCGCGACCGCTATGGTCGCAGGCTCGAATCCTGCCTCGGGCATGGCTGTGTGTGATGTCCTTATGTTAGTTAGGTTTAAGTAGTTCTAAGTTCTAGGGGACTGATGACCATAGAAGTTAAGTCCCGTAGTGCTCAGAGCCATTTTTTGACTGAGCCCAAGTCAGGGTATGGATAACACCACCCAAAAAATCACTGCTCGACCTTCAGCCTGAACTACACCGTCCACACAGCGAGTCAAACGCTTCATTGTGAGTGGCTTCAGTGAAATCGATACCTTAGCTCAGTTTAAAAGAAGTAGGATGACGTCTCGTCGAACATCACATCACGCCCGTAGTAGGGTTCTGTGTTATTCGGCCCTATGAAGACACGCACATTTATGCGCCATTGTTAAAATAGCCTTCCCGAGGTTCCCGATTCCCATTGTCATATGCCATACAGTTCCCTCACACTTTGGTTGTTATGGATCTGTCTCCACTGATATTTGCAGATCCTGTCTGGGTGGAAGACTGTAGTCATTCTGAAGAAGTGATATTTCTTTTGGATCAGTGTCGCTTAGAATCTGTCTACGACCACAATTCTTATGGCATATTACATGGCAAGTGGCATACTACCCCTCGTAAGTTAAGACAGAGTCAATGCTTCAAGTTTTCTACATATTCTACCCCATTTAAGTGCAGTGTATAAAACTTTCATACGACAGTGTGAAAACGTCAGCTATCTCCTTCTTTGGCATGTTGCTCAACTAGCGCACCACAGTACCTTCAATGACGGGAAAATCGCAAAGCGTTAACATATCATGTGAATTTCTGCACTGTGTGGTTTTATGGTAGATTCGTACTGACAAGATCAAGTCTCGTCACCTATGGGAATTTATTTCCCAAAAGCAACTGTCTGCATTTACATTTCAGTCAAATCGATGGAACCTTCCACGCCTCGTTGTTTTAGTTCGGGAGTCAACGTGTGCAGAAAAAACTTTGCATGAACGTTTCTCTTCTTCAAAGCATTCTGGATAATGCCTTGAGCACTTGATTTAGAGGTGATGCGCCATTGCGATTTGTGTCACAGCAATGTTGTGATTGCTCACCTACTATTTAAAAATGGTTCAAATGGCCCTGAGCACTATGGCACTCAGTTGCTGAGGTCATTAGTCCCCTACAACTTAGAACTAGTTAAACCTAACTATCCTAAGGACATCACAAACAGCCATGCCCCAGACAGGATTCGAACCTGCGACCGTAGCGGTCTTGCGGTTCCAGACTGCAGCGCCCTTAACCGCACGGCCACTTCGGCCGGCACCTACTATTTAATGTTGGCTGCTCACGACTAGCATATCGAATCCACACATGTTATTTACAGTTATTAGCTCAAGCTGCCATCATAGTTAGTGCGCTGACGTCGCTTACACGCCAAGGTTAAAACCAGTCTTCGGACTATTTCTACGGGGAGTGTATGTTAGTTTCCGCTGCACTACCTCCTCCCCAATATTTTTCTTGCAACATCACTCCAGGTTGACAAGTTGGTCCCTATTTTAAAAATCCTTCGTCTTCTAATGAAAATATATAACGTGTAGTTACAGAACTCATTGAGCTACTCATTCACCTACAATGCTGTGCGCTCACCCACCTGCTGTGGAGGTTACTTCGAGGACGTTGCAGAAGTTTCGCTCGGAAGCCCTCCAGAGGACTGACAAACGTGGTACTGTGTGCTAGTACTCTCGATATTGTCTCGGTTTGTTATTCACTACAAGTATTTCTAGAACGAATAAGATCGATAAGCCGAACTAGAAGGAAATCTACAAATCCGTATGGACAATATTACTCGTGCATGGTTGGTTCTAAGAGCCATTTAACTTACAACACCTCTTCAGCTATTTTACAAGAAAATTGACCTTTACTGTGTCAGGAAGGTCAGTTTAGGCAATCGGACACACAATTATCCTTCTACAAAACATACCGTAAGCTGTGTACAAAATCATGTGAACTGGCAGGATAGTCTACTCTGTAATTATCTGTCTAGCAAGAAAAAGTTATGGTCGCCACTCACATTCTAACACACTTCTTAATGAGTAAATTAGGTGCAGTAATCAAATCCAAAAGTTCAGTTATTAATTAACTGTCTCCATTGACAATTCCATGATGAACCCATTGAACCATCTTATATGTATAGTACTGATTATGTACTTTATAGCGAGATGATAATTAATAATCAAATCACTCTCCCACTCTCCCACACTAACTCTACAGTTTTGAGTTAAGCAGTATCTAAAGGAATCTAGACAATTAACGTGCAGCCCTATTTTCATAACATAGATGCCCAGTAAACAAAAATTCACATAAATGAACATACACTTACCCCACTTTGCAGATGATGGTACACGAGCATAAAAAATTATTAATTATTTACCTTGACTGTTTGTTTAAATACATTACCAGAATTATCTTACTGATTGACTTCTCATGAAAACCTGATCACGTACATCGTCACACAACTGGCTATATTTGTCATCCTTTATAACTAGAATGAATCTGTACTTATTCAGTTAAGTTGATCAGACAGAGCCTTCAGGCCCTCTCTTTCTCAGGCTAAATTTTCTTACATGCAGCAAGTTTTTACCATAGTTGCTTAAGAAATGACAGAACTATAAGATGACAAACAGTAATAAAATAGTATCGATAGAATTAAAATTAATTTGAATGTACGCAGAGACAGTGTGAAGAAATAATACTGACTAAGAACTAACGAAGCTAATAACAGAATTACTATTACCACTACTGCTGCTGCTAATACTTCTACCAATAATAATAACAATAATACAAGTAATAATAGTGATAATGGCAGGTACAAAATGTATTTACAGGTGTACTAAAGCGATATCCAAAATTCTTGAAAAAGTAATGTATTCACGACTAGCATTACATATTAGTAAAAATTGAGTAAAAACAAAATGTCAGTTTGGTTTTCAGAAAGGCTTTTCAACACAAAGTGCTATATACTCTTTCAATGATCCAATATAAAAGGCATTGCGTAACCGAACGTCCCCCTTTGGGATATTTAGTGATTTCTCAAAGGCTTTTGATTGTGTGAATCATGAAATTCTTCTAGGTAAGCTTAAGTGTTGTGGTATGAGTAGGACATTGCACATATCATTTAATTCATATGTAACTGTAAGGATGAAGAAGGTTGAAATTAACAGTAGAATCAGCAGATTCCTCTAACTGGGGAGGTATCAAGAATGGTGCCCCACAGGGTTCAGTCTTGGATCCCTTATTGTTCTTAATATATGAGTACATTAATAACTTGCCACTCTATATTTATGAAGATTCAAAGCTAGTTCTTTTTGCTGATGATGTAAGTATAGTAATCACACCCAACAAACAAGAATCAGCTAAGGAAATGTAAATTATATCTTTCAGATAATTATGAAGGGGTTCTCTGCAAATGGAGCCTCACTAAATTTTGAAGAAACACAGTTTGTACAATTCTGTATAGTAAATGGCATAACACCATTAATAAATATAGACCATGAACAGATTTCTGTTGCTTAGGCAGAATATTCAAAATTTGTGGGTGTGTGCAATGATGAGAAATTGAAATGAAAGAAAAACATCGACGATCTGCTGAAACGGTTAGGTTCAGCTACTTATACTATTAGGGTTATTGCAAATTTCTGTGATAAACATACCAGTAAATTAGCCCACTAGGCCTATTTTCATTCACTGATTTCATGTGGGATCACATTTTGGGGCAGTTTGTCATTAAGAGAAAAAGTATTCGTTGCACGAAAACGTGTAATTAGAATAACAGCTGGAGCTCACCCGAGATCACCTTGCAGAAATTTATTAAAGTAACTCGGGATATTCACGATACCATCGCAATACATGTATACACTTATGAAATTTCTTATTAATAACCCATCGCAATTCAAAACTAACAGCTAAGTGCATAGCTACAACACTGGAAGAAAGGATGATCTTCACTATTCTGGATTAAACCTCACTTTGGCACAGAAAGGGGTGAATTATGCTACCATAACAATCTCTGGTTATTTGTCAAATAGCATTAAAAGTCTGACAGATAGCCAATCGAAATTTAAAAGCAAATTTAAATAATTTCTGAATGACTACTCCTCCTAATCAATAGATGAATTTTTAATGTGAATAATAACTGTAAAGAAAAGAATATAAATTAATTATTTTGTGTAAAGAAAACTTATGTTAAAGTCACACATTCCACATCTTTACGAAATGTCATATTCATGATCTATCGAACAAGCATTAATGTATGTATGTATGTATGTATGTACTTTCTGACTTTTCGAGTTCTAAGAGAGACAGATTTAGGTACACTGCATCAGCTAAGAGCATTTGCAAATGAGGAAGAACTGGGTAACGAGAGCATAATTTCACTAGGACGAACAAGGAAGACTGTAGGAGTAAAAAATATGTACATCGATCAAGAGGCTGCTTTCTTTCACACTTCGAACTATCTTTAACTGCAGTTCTCTCATGTGATCTCCCCAAGCTGAAAGCAACGGAAAGTGAGTAGAGTATCGCATTTCTGTGAAATACGGCATCAGAGCAGAAGCCCACATGTCTGTCTGTGAGCGTGTTTGGGTTGGGTGGCGCAGGGGGGGGGGGGGGCGGGGAGTTGGGGGGGGGGGGGAAGGGAGATGGAGGCGCTATCCGCTACGAGCACTCCAGCAGGAAGGCGAGGCCCGGCAGAGCGAGTGTGGGCTTGATGAGTGGCGAAGTGCTTTCCAGCTAAATAGATTCTGGCCCGGCGAGTGGCCGGCCACGGCTAAGCAAGCACTCGCAGTCCCTGCCGCTGCCGCTGCCGCTGCCGCCTGCGCCTGGCACGGTCGCCGTTCGATGGCGCCCAATCGGCCGTGTTACGTATTCCGCGCGGCCTGCGCCGTACGTGCCGCGCCGCGCGCTGATCGCTGTCTGGCCTAACTGCGCGCGTGGCCCGCCTGCATCTGCTATGTGAGCGCTTAGTCCTGTTCCTCCTGCCGCCGCTCTTCATAAAGCAGGCCGCTCTAGCGAGGAGGGAGATTCGGCACTGGTTCCAGAATTCACCTGAAGCACACTTTCCCCTGTTCCCTCTGAACCACCTGCTCCTCAGTTTCCTCTTCCCACAAAGCAATTTGTGTCCTTTCATTTCATTGAATTGGTAATGACTGAAAAGAGAAAGTATTTCTTCTCAGCACGTTTTTCTTCTCGTCCAGGTTTGTTTAAAAACTTGAGAAATTCGTTGAGGGACATCGTGGAAGATTCCCGCTTCAGGCCATAGTTTCATTATATTCCAGTTGGTTAGCGGTGATAAACATAGCGTTCGAAATTTTGACTTCTATGTAGGTACGTTCCGGGCAGAGAGACGTCATTCAGTTTCTTTTCGCGAAAAAGCAAAGCATCTCAGGTTTTCATAGGCGCTTGTAGAGTGTCTACGGAGACCTGGCAGTGAACAAATGCACTTTCAGTCGATGGACGAGGCGTCGGTCATCATTGCAAGAAGGTCGCTCAAACTTCTTTGATATCTGGCGTGCCTGCTGGCCGCACAAACCTGTAACTCCTGCCTGTTGGAACTTTCGGACACTCATTCAAAGGGATGGACGGATTATAATCAGACACCTGGGTAGTCAACTAGACGCACCCGAAAGGAGCTCACAAAACTCCAATGGACTGTTCCTGATCATCCATCCTCCAGCCTGGGCCTCTAAGCTTCAGACTTCCATCTGTTTGGCCCAATGAAAGATGCACTCTGTGCGAAGCAGTACATGGATGATGGAAGGGTTACTGATGGTACAAGACGTTGACTCCAATGTCAACCAGTAGAGTGGTACCACGTGGGCACACAGGCCCTCCCAGGAAGATGGTACAAGCCCATCTCATTGAATGGTGATTGTACTGAAAAAAAAGTGTTTTGTTGCCAAGAGTGGGGTATAATATGGTGCACTGGAATCCTGAATAAAACCAACCAGCTTTCAGAAAAAAATGTGTTGCATAGCTTATTGAAAGCCCGTTGTACATCTGTACTCTGCAAGCCGCATTGTGGTGAAGGAGCCGTAATTATGGTACAAATATTTTCTTTCCCTGCCTCTCCCTGTACCCACTCGCAAACGACGCTTGGGAAGAATGACTGTCTTTAAACATCCGTGTAGCCTGTAATTTCTCTTACTTCATCATCTTGTTAGTTTCGGGAGACGTTTGAGATGGAAGTAATATGTTTCCCGATAGTTCCCTGGAATTTTAAAAGGAAAACCTCCCGGTATACAAAACGGCTCTCTTGTCTTAACTAGCACTCCATATTACTGTATCCCTGACTAATCGATCATTAAATGGTCAAATTTCATAAGGCGACTGCTCCAAATTTACAATAGTTAACAATCGGAAGTGGCCAATTACCTAGTGGCCATCAGTCGTTTGAGGAAACGTCCATTAAAACTTCATATGCCAGTGTTCTTTCGTACCTCCTACTTGCCACTATGTTGTGGGCCAAGAAAAGTTACAAACCTTTGCCACAGTCTTTACGGACTTTAATGTTTTTGGTGTGAGGATATTTACATACTGTCTATGGAGTCGTTGCGTCAAAGAGTACTGGAAATAACAAGACACCTTGGAAGCAAAGCTAATAACCTAGGGCAGGGGTTTCCAAACTACGGCCCGCGGGCCGAAAGAGGCCCGCGAGGGCCGGCAAACCGGCCCGCGTTAGCTGGCCGGACATCCCCGGTATCCGGCCCGCCAAATATTTGAGGTGGTACCTATACTGCCAACAATACACCGCGACATTGTCGCAGCTCTATCTTTACAAAGCGGAAGGTCATGTTTAAACTTGGGGCTTTCCACAATAAACAGACAGACCATTCTCTGTGCGACAGTGAAAAAAAGAATGAACGGTTAAAAGACTAGTTTGACGAAAACATTTTAAGTAAAAAAAATTCTTTGCATTTGATTCTACTCACTAGTCTGGTGCAAGTCTTTCAAATGGACGCCACTTCGGCGACTAGCCTTAGTAATCAGTCACTCGCAACATAGATACAAACACGCTACAGAACTATCAAATACACTCCTGGAAATTGAAATAAGAACACCGTGAATTCATTGTCCCAGGAAGGGGAAACTTTATTGACACATTCCTGGGGTCAGATACATCACATGATCACACTGACAGAACCACAGGCACATAGACACAGGCAACAGAGCATGCACAATGTCGGCACTAGTACAGTGTATATCCACCTTTCGCAGCAATGCAGGCTGCTATTCTCCCATGGAGACGTTCGTAGAGATGCTGGATGTAGTCCTGTGGAACGGCTTGCCATGCCATTTCCACCTGGCGCCTCAGTTGGACCAGCGTTCATGCTGGACGTGCAGACCGCGTGAGACGACGCTTCATCCAGTCCCAAACATGCTCAATGGGGGCAGATCCGGAGATCTTGCTGGCCAGGGTAGTTGACTTACACCTTCTAGAGCACGTTGGGTGGCACGGGATACATGCGGACGTGCATTGTCCTGTCGGAACAGCAAGTTCCCTTGCCGGTCTAGGAATGGTAGAACGATGGGTCCGATGATGGTTTGGGTGTACCGTGCACAATTCAGTGTCCCCTCGACGATCACCAGTGGTGTACGGCCAGTGTAGGAGATCGCTCCCCACACCATGATGCCGGGTGTTGGCCCTGTGTGCCTCGGTCGTATGCAGTCCTGATTGTGGCGCTCACCTGCACTGCGCCAAACACGCATACGACCATCATTGGCACCAAGGCAGAAGCGACTCTCATCGTTGAAGACGACACGTCTCCATTCTTCCCTCCATTCACGCCTGTCGCGACACCACTGGAGGCGGGCTGCACGATGTTGGGGCGTGAGCGGAAGACGGCCTAACGGTGTGCGGGACCGTAGCCCAGCTTCATGGAGACGGTTGCGAATGGTCCTCGCCGATATCCCAGGAGCAACAGTGTCCCTAATTTGCTGGGAAGTGGCGGTGCGGTCCCCTACGGCACTGCGTAGGATCCTACGGTCTTGGCGTGCATCCGTGCATTGCTGCGGTCCGGTCCCAGGTCGACGGGCACGTGCACCTTCCGCCGACCACTGGCGACAACATCGATGTACTGTGGAGACCTCACGCCCCACGTGTTGAGCAATTCGGCGGTACGTCCACCCGGCCTCCCGCATGCCCACTATACGCCCTCGCTCAAAGTCCGTCAACTGCACATACGGTTCACGTCCACGTTGTCGCGGCATGCTACCAGTGTTAAAGACTGCGATGGAGCTCCGTATGCCACGGCAAACTGGCTGACACTGACGGCGGCGGTGCACAAAGGCTGCGCAGCTAGCGCCATTCGACGGCCAACACCGCGGTTCCTGGTGTGTCCGCTGTGCCGTGCGTGTGATCATTGCTTGTACAGCCCTCTCGCAGTGTCCGGAGCAAGTATGGTGGGTCTGACACACCGGTGTCAAAGTGTTCTTTTTTCCATTTCCAGGAGTGTATATGCTCTGGCTCTGCTACTCGCTACAAGACTACATAACTAAACTTATTGTTGCGCCGCTTGAAATAACAATGCGTTGACATACTCTACCTTTGTTACGTCTTGCAGTAATGATGTTGCTAACAATGAGTTTGAGATTTCGTTAACTTTGCAGGACGCTTTCGTGAAGAATGTGCAGTGACATACTTCTTTGTCAGTGAAATTCGCCAGAATAAAATACGCCAGAATTTAGGTCAGGTACGTCCACCAATCAAAATTATGTAATTAAATAAAAATCGTAGTTCGTTTCAGTGCTAGCTATTCCCACAACCTTAGATTTTTGCGATTTCATCTTTCCTTTAGCCTTACTTTACGGTGAACGTAGACTTCGATACAGGCTAGGGTGCTTTAATCCCACTAGGTAGGTCTTGGCCCTTATGACTTCGTGGAAGAGTCAATGTGGCCCGCGGACTAAAGGGTTTGGAGACCCCTGACCTAGGGTGTAATCTGTCTCATTAATGCATATCTGCTCCTTCCACATTCGTTTTAATGCACAGAATTCAATCCTATTAGGGCAATGTTGAAGAGGGAATAATTTTAGTTTTCCGATGACATTTTAATTTTATCGGACACCGCAAAGGATTTGGACATCAGCTGAACAGAAGGGTTAGTATGCTGAAAATCGATTATAATGATTATAATGTGGTGCATCGAGCGTATTCAGCCAAAAAGTACGCCATAATGGAAGTAAATTCGAACAGAACCACACACAGTTAGGCAAGTGTGTTACGCATTGTGAAACAAAATGTTGCCTACAGGCATTGCAAAGTAGAGCCAGCTGGGTGCGGTATAGGAACAGCCAATGCTGCAATACGTCAGTGGAAGAATGGAAGCCTTTCCTCACTTGCCACTGCAGAAGTGTTTAGAGTATGTGTCTTAAGCCATAAACGAACATAGTCTGCCATTTGTGTACTAAAATATTCTCGTCTCAGTATCAAAGGCTACACCACACATCTGTGACGCACAAAGCAACGTCCTAGAATGGGGTCTACCGTTAGACTAAGAGAAAGGGCAGTACAAGGCAGCCTGACTCACGAAAGCAGCCGCCACTGGAGCAGAGAGCCTCCCAGTCCGTGAAGGCAGGTCCGATCTGACCTGCGGAATTGTCGGCTGCGCTGCTGCACTGTCATCACTATCACAGCCGGAGGCATCGTCGGCACATTACCTCAGCGTCTTCGGTCAGAGGTTTAGCCACCCTCTGTAATAAAAATAAATAAATAAAAAATTAAAAACTGAGTTAATGGATCAACGATGAACTTGAACAAGCCTGATGGGGCGTCCGCCCCGAACAAATAGAACGAACAAAATTAGATAAAGAAAGAGGCATTTCTGGTAGTGGCATTCAACTGACCCCATTCTAGGCCCCACTCATTTCAAGGTCAGTAACGCTTGATGCTATTGTTTCGCATATGTGGCATCTGGACGCTTCCACCAATATATTCCTGGTGTACTACTGCTGAGGGGCAGAATAAAGGAGTTAAGAAACAAGTCTACTGTCGTCGTGACCCCTCATTCCTCTCTGCATGGGTGACCATCCATGGGTTGTCTAACATTGGTGTCGGATCATTGACGTCTCCTTCGTCTGAGCCTACTGCCTATGGTATGAGTCCAAAAACTTTCATTCTATTCTGTTCATGGAGAACATGTTCGACAGTCGTGCATTTCGCAAGAAAGTTTTCATTGTGAGTAGAGAACCACGGGATTAGTCTAGTTTTAGAGGTACTGGATGTCACGATTGATTACTGCCTGTTATTCACTGAAGAGCCAAACAAACTGCTACAACTGCCTAGTATTGTGTAGTGCCCCCGCGAGCATCCAGAAGTGCCGTAAGGCGACGTGGCACGGACTCGACATTTTACCGGAACTGATTCCGCACATAGTGCTAAGTGGCCCTCAAGATCACACTGTGCACATACACTGAAACACCAAAGGAACAGGTATAGGCATGCGTATTCCAATACAGAGATATGCAAACAGGCACAATACGACGCTGCGGTCCCCAACGCCTGTATGAGACGACAAGTGTCTGGCACAGGACTTAGATCGATTACTGCCGCTACAGTGGCAGGTTATCAAGATGTGAGTGAGTTTTAGCGTGGTGTTATATTCGGCGCACGACGATGGGACATAGTATCTCCGATGTAGCGATAATGTGGGAATTTTCCAGTACGATCATTGCACGAATGTACCGTGAATATCAGGCATTCGGTAAAACAACAAATCTCCGACATCGCTTAGGCTAGCAAAAGTCCTGCAAGAATGGGACCAACGAAGACTGAAGAGAATCGTTCAACGTAACGGAAGGACAGCCCTTCCGCAAATTGCTGCAGATTTCAATGCTGGGCCATCAAGTGTCAGCGTGCAAACCATTCAATGAAACATCATCGATATGAACTTTCGGAGCCGAAGGCTCACTCATGTACCCTTGATGACTGCACAACGTAAAGCTTTACACCTCCCCTGGGCCGGTCAACACCGACATTGGGCTATTGATGACTGGAAACACGAGTTTCGTTTCAAATTTTATCGAGCGGATGGACGTGTACGGGTATGGAGACATCCTAATGAATCCACGCCCCCTGCATGTTAGCAGTGGACTGTTCAAGCTGGTGACAGCAGCTGTGGCCGACCGGTTCTAGGCGCTTCAGTCTAAAACCGCGCGGCCTATACAGTCGCAGATTCGAATCCTGCCTCGGGCATGGATGTGTGTGATGTACTTATGTTAGTTAGGTTTAAGTAGTTCTAAGTTCTAGGGGACTGATGACCTCAGATGTTAAGTCCTATAATGGTCAGAGCCATTTGAACCATTGTTTGTTCAAGCTGGTGGAGGATCTGTAATGGTGTGGGGCTTGTGCAATTGGAGTAATGTGGAGCCCCTGATACTTCTAGATATGACTCAGATAGGTGACATGTACGTAAGCATCTTGTCTGATCCTGTCTGATCACATCCATCCATGTCCATTGTGCATTCCGACGGACCTGGGCAATTCCAGCAAGACAATGCGACATCCCACACATCCATAGTTGCTAAAGAGTGGCTCCACGAACACTCTTCTGAGTTAAAACAATTCCGCTGCCCACGACACTCCACCGACATGAACATTATTGAGCACATCTGGGATGTCTTTGATGTGTGAACATCAGCCTAGCTGTTATGAATTACGTCTGCAGTAAAATTTGCCTATATAGCGCGCGCCTGAAAGGAGGCACGGGAAGATAGAGTGAACACGGAGCCGCTAGGATGCGCGCATGCACTGTGTTTGGAAGAAAGTTGGACGGCAGTATAAGCTGGCAACGCGTAGAACTGAGACTGTTCGTACTGGAGTTGGTGATTCTGACGTTCATTGGTTGACCGGACTCTGAGTGGTCAGCCTCGTTTCTGTTCAGGACGGCATTGAATTCATGGATAGTTTTTTTTCTTTTTTTTGTGGGGTGAGCAAAATTTCAGCCCATGAACTGTGGTAACAACGTGATTTAATGTATTGCTGCCTCTTGTTGCCTCATTTGAAATTCTTGTGAGCTACTTCAATCTATGCTATGGTTATTGCCGACTGCCAGTCTTGATCGATTTCCTTAGTAATGAAATGCCTGTGGTTTTTGATGGTTTTTCACGTGTGGTTAATATTTTCTTTTATTTTATTTACTGGACCAATTGATTACTTGAAGCTTACCAGGCCATAGTTTAAATTTTCGTTATTTTCTGGATTGTATTTCCCGAACAACGTATTAACATGTTTTTCAGACTTGTTGAATTAACACCATCTGTTTGTGTGTTTTAGAAGCTTGTCTTGTTACTTTGTGTTCTCTCCCGTGTGTACAACGAACCGCCTGAGGAGGCAGGCGAGCTGGGCCTGTTAATTGTTAGAGAGTAAAAGGGCTCGTACCAAGAGCGGCAGTTCATGTGTAATGAAAGGAAAGCTGTGTAATCCTGCTTTAAGTATACGCCTCCAATTATAACCATTATCCCCCGATGATTTTGTAGTTGCGTGAGTGGTGGCTTAATTTTAAAACCACGAGTTTGTTTAATGTTGTTTAATGATCAAGTATTGAAATATTGCAGAAGTTAACTCTAAAGTCATTTACTTGTCAGCTTGAATTTGTTTTTGGGATTTCTATATTTAATTTGAGTAATGTTTTTATGAGAAACTTCGTCTTAAAATTTTTATAGTCTGTGCTTTATTTTAATAAGTACCAAGCAACCAGGACTACTTCAGACATTAGTCGAGGCCATGCCACGTCGTGTTGCGGCATTCGTGCGTGCTCGCGGAAGCCCTACACGATATTAGGCAGTTGTACCAGTTCCTTTTGCTCTTCAGTGTATTGCCTCTGGTTAGCAAAAGGATTTGATATTATTTCCAGACCATTAATACAACCGTTAAAAAATGGTACTAAATTTGTGTCGTTGGAAGAATGTCATCATGTTTTTAAGGAGCTAAAATAAACTTTAAAATCGAAGCCGATATTGGTATTTCTGGATTTTAGCGGAGAAATGGTTTTATCATGTGCTGCATCGAAATATGCACTTGGCTGTGGGTTGACACAAGAGGCAGAAGGCGTACAACATGCACAATGGAGAAATAGATGTTAAACCTTTTTTTATGAAAGCACTTATTTAAATTGTTATCTATATTGTAAAAGTTTAGAATAATAACATATGGAGTGGATGGTAAGACTAGGTGAATTTGATTTCAAAGTCACGCATAAACCTGGGAAGAAGCATGGAAAAGTGGATGGCTTAAGCAGAAAAGTAGCAATATTATATACTAGGGGGTAATGAGCAGAAGGAATGACCAACCGCAGAAAGAACGGACGATGAATGTAAGCAGTATTTTAAGCAGCCACCGTTTTGTATGCGGGATGGGTTGCTGTGCAAAGAAACCAAGTTGGGATCGCAGACGGTGGTACCAGTGAAACTAATTAACAAAGTGCTATACGAAGGTCATAAACACATACTATCAGGTCGTGGTGGGTACAGATCTACTAACAGAAGAGTAGCAGAAAGGTATTGCTGAAGGATAAGGCAGAGGGACTTGAGCGACTATATGAGTAATTCCTTACAGGGCTGACAGAACGCGGATTTGTGCCAAACAGGAGTACCATTGTAGAATTTACCTGATGCATTAGCTCCATTTGAATTTCTGTGGAGTGATGTTTTAGGCACATTCAATAAACGCCCTCAGGGAATGAGTACATAATCACAATAATAGGTCATTTTTCGAGACACGTAGAAATGATGGTGATGCCAAGCCAGCAGGGAATTTGGAGCTCCCAAAACAACAGAAACAGACCACAGAACGAACTTCATGTCAGATCTACTCAAGGAATTGTGTAAGTTGTTGTGTAAGTGAAAAAGTTAAGGACGAGTCCCCTCCATCCACAAACCAATGGAAAAACTGAAAGAGTTCATAGGACAAGCGGGAAGATGCTTGAATACTGCGCTGACTTGCATCACACCAAGTGGAATGTCTATTTGAAATACGTCGTCTCCGCCTACAATTCAAAACAGCATACTAATATAGGATTATCGCCATAAGAAGTAGCATATGGTCGTAAAAAGTCAATGTGGTTCGACATATTGAAAAAGAAGAAAAGAAAGACGGGAGAATCTGTTAAGGAATTAGCCGTTTTGATTAGGGAAATCTGGAGTAGAATACGGAGGGCAAACACTCGAGCACTGGATCAACAGGGAGAAGCAGTGGACCATATGCAAGACGTCAACAGTATAATGTTGGTCAATGGGTGATGCTATCAACTTTGTAAACGCTGAAGGGAAGACAAAGAAGAGTTTTGTAAAGTATCAGGGGCTATAGGAAGTCGTATAGACTAAGTCGCCAGTAAATGTCAGGATCCAGTTGCCGACGAGAACGATAATTGTGCATGTAGGGCAGCTGAAACCTTGTCAAGACAATCCGGAAGTTATTCCATGGATAGGATATGCGGACCAGAAAAGGAGTGTGACGAAAAAGGTATCGGAAGATAAACAATGGGTTGCGAATCAAACGATAATGAGAAAACCTTATGGGTTAATAAGATCCAGGAGACAGTGCCGTGTGTACCAGATTGGGCGCAGTTCATGGCGAAATTTGAGGGACTAATGGTCGCGATTAATGCGCATTTGGTTGCGTCCAAAGCTAAAACGAAAATTTAGGATCGCAAATGACCGCAAGTAACGAACAATTACAGGCGCGCATGACCGCCAACAACAAAAACATACAGGCGTGGATTACCACCATCAACGAATAGCTAACGGAAAAAATGGCAAATGTTCAAAGCTAATTACAAGACGTAGCAAAAAACATTAAAGAAGCTATCGCTGTCGCATTCGGCGTAAGATTTGAGTGCATCGTCAGCGACTCAACAAAAAGGAAGCGACCCAGGTACGCGTGACTAAGGCGACTGAAGAACGCAGCGACAGAATAGAGCGGGAGCTCCAGGCTCTCGGAGAACAGTGCAAACAGAAGCGTGAGATAGTCCTAGCAATCGTGGAAAGCTCGAGGGTAACGGGAAACAGGTCCACGGATACTAAAACAGGGAACAAAATTATGTCCATTTCCTCTCTCGAAGAACGTTTCCTGTAACTTTAAATTGCGAGTAGGAAAATTCTAAAGTGAAGCGCGACTTACTAAAGCCTACACGGAGTAATTTAAAAATACATGCGGGTAGTGTGCACACCGTGCCGACAACTGTGCAAGAAACTGCGGAACTGCGGTCCCTGTTAAGATTCCAAGAAGGACAACGAGAATTTAACTGGAGACAGAGAGGCGCGACACAGGACCTAACGAGCGCGTATCTTTATTGGACAACCACCGCAAATGCAATAATGCGAGAGATGAATGCAATGGTAAAGGTGAGCCGTACAACGAAGATAGAGACTCGGTTCATGAGGACGACTATGACTCCAGGCACGAATGCAAATGATGCGTGGGAGAACGAATCTCGGACATTTTCACGAGTGTTCCCCGAGACGGCAATCGAACGACTTTGATTACAAGCATTTCTCACCGTCAGGCGGTTTTAGGCTTCCAGAGACGAAAGAGTAGAATTCACACACAAGCCTGGGCTGATCGTTTTTGGTTTTCGTTACCTCCGTCGTGGCCTGACGCACATAAGATCCAGTTCACGTACGGCTATCTAGAACGAGGACTTGCATTCCGAATGCGATCACTTGCGAAGAACAGCAACACAGTTTATGAATTCCTTTCGAACTATTGGTCAGAAGCGGTCCAGGAACAAGTCAAACATGGCATAATAATCATACAATGATGGCTTTCACGACCGGATGGTACTGTTGTCGGCAGGACTGAGCAGGACCAGCCATACCTCTGAAGATGTCCAACGTAGTATTGGACGGAACGTTAGGAATTGAAGAATTTCATGGACCACGGCCTTATCACCCGGAAGAATTATCAACAACATGGCATAATAATGCCACCACACCTGAACCAGTACGGCTTTACGAGTCCCACGCGCTTTTTCGACAACATGGTGCAGTGAAACCAATTCCTGTACAACCCGTATGTATCGGCGGAACTAATTCGCATCTGTTGCCACCCCATCTTCGTCAGTACTCCTAGCAAGTAGATGCAAAGATAACCTAGAATCATTCAAAAACCTACTACAAGAACTGGAATACGACGCGAGTGACTGCAGAACAAACAGTGAGCAAGCGCCAAGGAATAATTACGGGACAATCCCGCGTGATAACAGTCGCTGACGTAGTTGAACGAGGAGAGACCCTTGCCGCTGAAGACCAGCATGACAATCGACAACAGCCATACCGACACAATTGGCATCGCAATGGTCGTCATGATCGGAAGGCTGTCACAAGGAACAAAACGAGCGGTAAATGCAACGCAACCAGTTACGGTAATGAAGACCGTTTCCCAGATGACCGTGGCGTGCAACAAAACCACGAATTGTCTACCCAATCTCCCCCCCCCCCCACCCCACAATCGGCCAAACGACAGACCACACACGCAGCAGTGACACTTGCCAAGTGCGGAGCGCCGCAACATACTAGAAATCTACAATGTACAGCTAATTGTTAAGGAAGATGTGAGGGAAGAATTACTGCGCGAAACAACTAGTATGACGGTCCCAGCCTTTAACCCGGTGGTTTCCACCTCAATTAAAGAAGTGTCACTTAGGTGGATAATCGACACTGGAAGTCCCTTCAACATCTTTAGCAAAATGACGTTTCGAAGATGTGAGGAGAAAGGGGCTTGACCAACTCTTCCGTTTCATTGAACGAAGGTGAGGGGAGCAACTATGGAAAGAGTACTGGAAATCAGGAAGCAGACTTGCATTATATTTATGTGACAATGGAGAGATTTCGAATGGAACTTCCTAATCGTGCCACAGCTAAATGTAGAAGTAATCCTGGGAACCTATTTTCAACATACCCACCACACAGTAATTGACCTGAGTGGGGGAACCGTGATGGTTAAAATTGGGAAAGGCTTGTTTCTGCCAAGTGCATCCTGCTTGACGAGTCGGACATGAGCTGCTTAAAATTTCGTACTCGATCCGGATCGCGATCTGAACTGCAGTTCCTTGTGAACTATGTTAGTGAGATAAGCTATCCATCCGACGAGAGTCAGAAAAATGCCATTTTCGGAAAGATTGTGGATAGGTGTAGAGCCAGCGTCGGAGCATTGGAAGCTGATTGAGTTTGTACCATATTTTGTGAAGTCATGCGCGGGTATTTTCGGACGCGCCCTGCGCGATCCGAGGTTTCGTCTATCATTTTAGGGTGTGCCAGCACAATCCATTTATTTTGAAGCCATACCCAAGTCCGCTACATATAAAACTCAAGTTGAAAAAGAAATTAACGACCTGCTGGACCAAGGTGTCACTGAACGTGCTGTGAGCTCGTACAGTTCACCGCTACTGGTAGTTCCTAAACATGATGGGTCTACGCCGTTAGTGTCTGACACAAGACAGGTGAATGCCATTACTATACCGGAAACAGATAGACCTCCGAGCTTGGGTGAGCTTTTGCATTTCCATGGCATAAAAGTTTTGTTGTCAGTCAATTGATGCACAAGCTTTTGGCAGATAATTCTTCACCCCTCATGCAGGCTGTACACAGCATTTCTCTGTTACGGGAACTGTTACCAGTTCAAATGCCCTCTGTTTAGGCTAAATATGACTTCAGCGGCTCTTATTCAATGCCTGAACAGTATCGTTCCTGCAGACTTGCCATCACGTGTAACACTCTATGTGAAGACATTCTTGTGGCAGAGAAGTCATGGACTGACCACAATGAAGTGGCGCATCGTTTATTGGAAGCCTTTGAACAGTAGGCGTGACTGTGGACTTAGATTAGTCACAATTCGGCAATAAAAGAAATACGATTCCTGGGACACTTCGTATCTGCAAATGAGACAAAACCTGACCCAGACTGTGGAATGTGCAACTCCAACCAGTAGAAACAATTATGCTGTTTTCTCGGACACTGTATTTTCTAGAAGCGCTTTGTGTGTAAACTTTACCTCCACACCAAATCTTTGTGCCCTGTCTGGAACAAATGCTCCACGGATCTGGGACCAGAAGGTACAAGACGAATTCACAAAACTTAAAGAGGCATTAGTCAAGGCGCCGATTCTTGCACACCCCGACCTGTCGCAAGATTTTTGTGTCATGACTGACAGCTCATTGTCAGGTTTGGGTTTCACTGTATTCCAAGCAGAGCACATCACTGATCCATCGCCTTGGGCAACGATTTCTTTCGCAAGCCAGGTGCTTATCACTGTGAAAGAAATTACTCGGTCACGGAATTGGAGGCGCTCGCAATTGTGTGAACATTTACCTTTTCGTTAGAACAGCAAGGGTATTTACCAACCACCGAGATTTGCAATTTTTAACGACCGCTGAGTTATCCAACAAGAGACTGGCACAGTGCGCAGTATACCTCCAAGAATTCCGATTTATGGTCGAGTGCATCCCCGGGGCAAAAACATCATTGCCGAAGCCCTCTCACATGTACCTGTAGAACTAGTACGTGCTGATGACGGTGATCCTGGAGACAACTACTTCTGTGTCCAGTACCTAAAAGGGGTGTTTGGAGAAAATGCTATTACAACCTCTCTCAGGAACATTGCACATGAACAGGACATGGATGAAGTGTTGAGGGATATCAAAGTGCACATGTGTTGTATTCGTCCTTAGACATTATTTCCTGTCAGGGTCCCTTTCGTTTCCATGCATTCACTGAGTGTTGTAAAAATATGCAAATTGATTAACTGTTTACTGACACTTTTATTTGTTTGCTAAATGACCAGTTTCGGTCTAAATTTTGCTGCCTCAGTAGTTGTTCATTCTTGTATTGCATAACAGAAGCTTAACGGATTTCCAGTTTTGGGTATTAACTTAAATCGCTTAAAGTAACGTAAAATTTCGCCGGCAAACCTAATAACTAAATAAGCAGCACAAATGAACAATGCTCAGTTTCATTTATTCTGTATTTAGCTAAGCGAGTGACTCGCTTGGGATGTATTTTATTGTCCTTATGTTAAATTTAAATCAGTTGCACATTTGCTTAAAGTAAATTTAGTTCAATCTTCCAATAAATAAAAGTAAATTTGCTTGCCTTTTCGCCAATTTTGCCTTACGTTATTCTCAGGTTACTCAAAATCATTTTTTATGTAGCAAAATTTCAATTACAATCAGTCATTTATTGAACAAGTAACCTCATTTAGGTTTACATTCAAAATTTATTATTTCAGATTAACTAAGTTTCAGACTAGAGTGCTTCCTGATTCTTTTATTTTCTCGTGAACTGTTGTGTTGTGGAAAAGCATTACAACCCTACGTTGCCACGCCAGTGGTTATTTGCTTGATTCTCTTTGACATTAAATTTCTTAGAATTCTGGATATTCGTTGCCCTATTAGGCTAATGACCGTTTAGTATCCTTATTTTGCTAATCATTGTTTTTTTAATTAATTATTACATGGTACCCGTTTTCCACTGGTGTGGTTTGTGGGCGATTGCACAAATTCCATCTATTTCAAAATTATTATCAGTATTTAGATTAGGTTTATAATAGAGTCTTCGGTGACGATAGCTTTACTGTCTGTAAAATTTCATTAGGCATACGCGATCATGGCCAGTTACATCGCAACGCTGCAGGCCGATTATGAGGTGGGAGATCGCAACTTAATGTAAGCTTTTGACTGATCAGGAAATGTTTCACTTTGAAAAAACTCAGAGTCACTTTGCAGTGAACCATCATGCAATGGAGTCTCCATTCGTTGATTCAGGAATAAGTCATTGGGTTTTAACTAGTTAGACACAGCCCTGATCTATGAAGCTGTGCTCTGTTATTTGTTTGTTCACGACCGAACAAACAATAAGCAAACCTTACCTGACCACGAGTAAGTAAAGGCATTTTTACTCTATAAGATAAAACAGACGTACCACGAAGGAGTTATGTAAATTGGTCACAGACTGATATTCATTCAGGTATTGACGGAAAATGCAAAACTGTAGGGCCTAAACTGTAGCGGCCTAGGGATGAATGTGTGACGCAGCAGCGCAATTTCAAAGCGCAGCTGACAACGGTAGTAAAGAGCGGACATGTCAAAACCTGAGCATAAAATCTTTCCGAATTTCATTCCGTATACTCGGTTGTGCAGTAACTATGCCTCGCAGACGCATGGACAATACATGCAGATGTCAGCATTTGTGTGAGGACGTGTAGTTGGTCTCAAAGAAATCAGAATAATCGACAAATCACTTTACATTTGAAAATAAGCGATGCCACGATTCGACGATATAGACAGGAAGAGTGGACCATGGCGGGACAGAGCATCAAGAACGAGGCGGTCGACCTAGACGACAAAACGTGAAGACCGCGCAACCATCAGAAAGGCATTCAGAGCTCCGGATCCATGATCAACATCCATCCGACGTGCAACTGGTGCTTCAGTGGCCACAATGACCATTAACAGCCTGCTCTAAGAAATGGGCTGAGCTCACAGGGCCCTTCACGCCGACTACCAGTGACCTCTGTACACCAACAAACGCGTTTGCATTGGGGTCTGCCACATTCGGCCTGGAATCTCATTGCATGGAGTAGAAACGTCTTCATTGATGTGTCACACGTTGAACTGAGCCCCGATGACTAGTGAAGATTTTTCTGGAGACGCCCTGTAGAGCGATGTGATACCAACCCGACTGTCGCCCGCCATACAGCCTGACAATCAGGACTGATGGTCTGACGTGTCATTTCATTTCACAACAGGACCCTTTGGTTGTTGTCTGCGGCTGTCTTACAGCACAGTGGTACGTCGACGATATTCTATGCGCCTTCATGTCAAGCCATCCTGGGTTTACATTTCAGTAAGGTAATGCCCGCCCGCACAGGGCGAGAGTTTCTAACGCTTGTGTTCGTGCTTGCCAAACCCTACCTTGGTCAGCAAGATCGTAAGAAGCCGGAACTCTCCCCAGTTGAGAACTTTTGGAGCATTATGGCCAGTACCCTCTCACCAGCTCGATTTTGAAAATCTAACGCTTCAAATGTACAGAATTCGGTACGATATCTTGCATGAGGACGTCCAGCAACTCTGCCAATCAGTGACAAACCGAGTAACGGCTTGTGTAAGGGCCAGAGATGGACAAACGCGTTATTGATCGGCTCAGTATGTGAAACTCCTTCTGTCGAATAAATCATCCCATTTTCTGAAAATTTTCGCATTTGTTTGTCTGTACATATACATAACATGCATCTATTTCCATCCCATTCAATAATTCCTTCGTGGTTCGTAGATTTTTTTGTCTTAGTATGTCAAACAGTAACAAACGCTCTATGGCAAATCTGTACAACGGAAACTGAAACTACATAGCTTATAGGAGGGTTGGAAGTTTAATAGTGGCAACTATTTATTTATAGCTCGTACAAAAGAGATACGTGTTTCAAAGTCTTACTGACCTTGAAAGTAGTCACCAGCATTGTGTATAACTCGTTGCCAGCGATGTGGAAGTCGTAGGATACGCTTAGCAGTGCCACTTGTGTTGACAGTTCGAGCAGTTTTGAAGCGAATGCCGTGAAGTGTTTCCTTCGGTTTAGAAATCTAGTTGAACTCACGAGGGCTTAAGTCAGGCGAGTGCCGTTGGTGGTATAGCACTTAGCAGCCCCATCAGTCAAACAAATCAGTAACAGCTTGCACTGTACGTGCTTGAACATTGTCCTGCAAAATGATGGTCAGGTCCTGCAGAAAGTGTCTTTACTTCTGTCTCTAAGCTGGTCGTAGGTTCTGTTTCAAAAACGAACAGCACACATCGCTGGCAACCGGTTATACACAATGCTGGTAACGACTTTGAAGGTCAGTAAAACTTTTAAACGTGTATCTATTTTGTACGAGCTGTAAATAAATAGTTGCCACTATTTAAGTTCCAATCCTTGTATACCTGAACACCAAAGAGAGGGAGTAACTTATAAAATCTTATCAAAGTTGTACAGTGTGTACCCGTTCAGCCTGTAGCCAAATGTTGTGCAATAAGGATGATTCCTCTTGTCTGCTATTAAGAAACATCGATTTGAAAAGAATTTATCACTGCACTACTTCGTCAATCCAACAAAACCTGAACGTAGTCCAAAAAGCAAATCTCTACGTGATATTGAAAATTAAGGAGTAGAATCTGTCACAAAAGCCTGAATTCCGGAAACTGCATCCACACTTACCTTTCTGTAGCCGATGTTATGTCTCAGTACTCGTGGCAGGAAGTTACGAATCTCATGTTCTCTGCACGTATCTTCCAGTAAGGCAATAGCTATTTAAAATGCAGGAAAGGATGACAAAACTGAGTGCGTAGTGTGTCGGACTGAATAAATCCGACTCGATTTCGAATGAGCTTCCAGGTTACGAAAAATGAGTGATCTCTGAGTCTTCAGAATGCTTCACGCATGAATAGAATATCACGTTACAATTCCTGAACACGGAATATTTCTACACGTGGTCTGAGAAACACCACGGCAAACTACAGGTATGTGAAGTCGTCGTACCGTACCGAAACCAGCACTGCAGGAGTCTGAACTTTCTGGCCATGACGTCCAGAATAAAGCACCAGTTCAGAAACAAAGGCCACATGGACAAGTCGACTGCGCCATTACACGTGTGACTAAAGACCGAGACGCTCATCAAACGTGATAGGGTGCAACAGCAAAGCCTCAAAGAGAGAACTAAAACAATTTGCACGACTGATCGACACTGATCACGGGACGTCTTTGCTGCATACCGCAGAGACTATTTCGTTATTTATAGACAACAGTCAAAACAGTAGGTAAAAGTGAAAGTGCTTTAACACACAATTTGCACTTCGTCTCGGTATCACAGCCTTACATCCCATGGTGGTTAGTAGGATAAGGAAGTTATCGGTATTGGCCTGACTCATCTGCAACCTTTCTGCTGGTGCCTTGGTTCCACGGGTTTTTTCGGCTGGTGTCAGGAGAGGTGGAACACAGCGGGCTGTGACCTCTGTCAAACTGAAACTGTGGTGCTAGATGTTGAAAACTGATCTATAACTAATTTTCACTTCTTCACAATCGTCTCGTTTCTGATAAGGCATTCGGTGAATACCAGGGCCCCAATATATATTGTTAAATCCTGGTTCTCTGTTTAACGAGACTGGAAACGTTTGCGCGGCGTAACCTCGGTGTCATATGATGACGCATTGTTGCTGCAAAGTTCTATCAACACGGCATGGAATTTTACAGTATATTTCGTTTCCACATGAAGAAAATTAATTTGCACCCGGTACTCCATTTAATTAATCGACTGTGCCATTTAGTCATCACTCCTGTGCTAGTGTAATATCTTTGTTAAGTTCCCCTTGTACCTAATTCTTTTTAACTGTGCATAATGCCGTGTGACTCTTTTATTATGAGGAGGTTCTCCACAGAATGTCTTAAAAACATATTTCATAGATACCGACTAGAAGAAGTAGATGATAGTAGATTGTTTTACGCAGCAGGAATTATTTCCGTGGTTCTAGAGTGCATGTTGTTTGTTGTTGTTGTGGTCTTCAGTCCTGAGACTGGTTTGATGCAGCTCTCCATGCTACTCTATCCTGTGCAAGCTTCTTCATCTCCCAGTACCTACTGCAACCTACATCCTTCTGAATCTGCTTAGTGTACTGATCTCTTGGTCTCCCTCTACGATTTTTACCCTCCACACTGCCCTCCAATGCTAAATTTGTGATCCCTTGATGCCTCAAAACATGTCCTACCAACCGATCCCTTCTTCTAGTCAAGTTGTGCCACAAACTTCTCTTCTCCCCAATCCTGTTCAATACCTCCTCATTAGTTACGTGATCTACCCACCTTATCTTCAGCATTCTTCTGTAGCACCACATTTCGAAAGCTTCGGGGGGCAAAAACTATAAAGGAAGTTAGGGGTAGATAGTACGTTGATACTCTGAAGAACGAAAGTTGGCACCGACGATACATCGTAGAGGACCGCATCACACAAATCAGAAAACTGCTGACCACCAAAGAGCGATGGATGAAGAGCAGCAAATTGACTGTTCCCTGAATTTTAATATTTGTGGGGATGGAAAAAGGAAGAAGAATGTGCTGTACCGCTTTCCTCTACCCTGTGGCCCTTTTGTCTGCACTAATGGCGACCTGGTGCTTCTTGCTGCATTCGACCAGTTGAATTTTGTCGTGCGGACTATGGATGCTTTACGAAACTGTCGACAACAGGTAATATGGTAAACACGTTTCGCGCGAGGTACCTCATTAGGAAACAGACGGCTGAAGCCGTCTGGACGGCCGCCGGCAGCGGAGAGGGCGTCGCATTTGTGGGGCGGCCGCTGCTATTTCATGCACGTCACACCTGGAAGCGGCCCCCCCCCGCCACCCCCCCCCCCCCCGCCGCCCCGCAGCACCAGCTATTCTGCTCCTCCCCTCCTTCCTCTCCACCCGTCACCTCCCATCCGCCGCCTCCAGCACGCTCCGCCCCCAGCGGACGTCCGCGGCGCAATTTTATCTGCAACGTCGTGCCGGGACCTGACATAAATGTAATTTCAACTGTCGGAACAAGTCGCGGCGAAGACACGGGAATTCGCTGCTAGCTGCAGGCCGCACATTAGGTGAGTGGACCTATAACGGTGACCGGCCGGTGACCTCTCCGGAGGTGAAACAGAGCCGCCGCCTCCCGAAGAGAGGCAGAGGGCGGTGAATCGGGGCACGGAGGCTACCCACGGAGCCAGACTATTTAAAGGAGGTCGATCGCGGCGGTTCCACGGTTCACGGCGGGCCATCCGTCAAGTGAGTCATCGAAGGAACTTAAATTGCGAATTCCTGCCCTCGTCGTCGGTCGGACGTTTCTGCTGCTCGCTTTCTCGAATTTGTTACAGTGCCGCTGACCTGAAAGCTTCATCAATCTTCCGCTCTCGTGGCAGCTGCTATATAACAGATTGGACTCCTCGTCCGTCACAGCAGAAACAAAACGGTTGATTTCAAATCAGTTTATTCTGTCTTCCGTGTTGGACATTTATTTTCTTGTGTTTGTGCAGAAGGACCAAGCAGCTAAGTATTCTACAATGTAGTTCATTGAGACATGCAACTACTGATTTCTAGAGAAGTAAATTTTTGGAGGTGTTGCCCCGACAGTATGAACGACGGAACCAAATCCGTAAATCAGACTAGACCGATGTGAATCTTACGAGCCTCGGAAGTGTGGAGACCTGTATAGGCAGAAAAATTATGGTTAACGCTCCTTGCTACCAGACATTAATTACATGGCGATTAGGAAGTTATCGTTGATACCTGTACACGATCTCTGGCGTTAAGAACAGTATAGCTTGAAGGCTACAGGTTGCAGTCACGGCTCTAACATTCGCTGCAAGTTGTCAAACCGGGACGATATACAGTACATTGGGATATCTATCTACGAGGCTGTTTGATGGTCCACGAAGCATCAATATTGATTGATGGGGAGTACAGTGGAAGAAGGTGTCGAACAAACATACTTCAAAATCACTCGATCGATGTACTTACAGGAGAGGTGAGGCATTACACACTTCTCGACAAATGTGGCCGAACATTGTCTTGATGAAGTATGTCATGTGGATCAATTGGAGAGAGTTGTAGTACGCAACCGTCGAAAATATGCATTATAATGATTAGATTGGAATCAATATGACATAGTTGTGCACAGCAATCGTTGAACATACACAATGCACAAAAGAATAAAAATCGATCGCGAAATCGGTTGTTTTATTACAGCCGATCTAGATTTCAACTACTACATAGTATTCTTCAATGGTAAAAATTACAAAACAATAGAATCAGGAACAATTAAAACGTATCGTAAGTGCAAACATAAACACCACATAGCTACATACGATGTAACTGGGGGTAACATTAATCCAAAGCGTCATGTAATAAACAATATTGGTTGATGTACAGCATACAGAAGTCTAACATGGACTGAAACCGTTGCTCTCATAGTAGGACAGGAATAAAATAGGACGTCAGAGACATGTGATGCTCTATATTGAGGCACAGGTGAATAGTTAAAAAATAGTGAAGTTATGAAAGCTCTTTTTTTTAAATGTGCTGAACTATAAAACCTTATGTAATGTTTGAACAATAGAAAACAAATCACCTGCGAGGGAGAAAACTACGACCGGCTCTATAACTGTTAATACAGAATTTTAAGTAATGTATTTTTGCGTTAGAAGCTAGTGGAAGAAAATCAATTTACAGGTCCATGCAACAGCGAAAAGCAGAATGTTAAACTTATGCACCAAAATAATTAAAATATAGTATGTGGGACTAAAAGCAGTAGGTTAAAAACATGATATGCTCTCTCTGGGTATAAACTAACATCGTAGAGCTCATAAAAGTACATTTTTCACGATCTCTGGACTCACAGTATAACCATGTGGAATAAAGCAGCATTATAATGCCGAAAGATATAAACCTAGCCAGTAGTGCATAGAAAATGAACAAGCAAGTGAAATAAAGGAATGAAATTAGTACAATAAAGCATGATGTGCCCTCTCTGGGTATCATCTAAAATTACACAGATCGTAAATACACATTTAGGTCCGTCTCTGGACTTATAGGATAAACGCGGGGAATAAAAAAAAAAAGATTAGAATGGCGATAGGTATGAATCCAGCCAGTGGCGCATAAAAAATGAACAAGTTAGTAAAATAAGGAATGTCTCATAATTATGGGAAGTAAAATACGTTCAAGAAATTGGGATTAAATGAGGGTGTGGTTTTTTTTTTCCATTACTTGTGGTCCATAATATTAGACGCTGCTCTGAAATACTCACAGCCTTTTAGTATCGGCTGAATATTTGTATCCCGTTACACCCTAAACCATCACTCACCCTTCCCACCGACCCCCTCCCTCTCCACATGTCTGCTCCCCACCTGGGACGTATACTGGGTCAACATAAGCATGCAAATCGTTATTTACCATACCACACATCAAAATCCGGAAGACTTACATTTCACTCCGTTCTCACTAAGCGAAACAATGTCTGATGCTAAAGCCATATTACATAACCTATTCTAAACATTTCTAGCCCCCCTCCCCCACCAACCCCACGGATCCTATTAGTACTCGCATTGTTTCTGCCTATGCAACAGATTCCAGAACACTCTAAAATGCACCTAGCAAATACGACGACAAAGCAGTAATCGACCACTAAGAAATTCTGGGATTCGCGACAAAGTGACAGACATGTACAACACAAAGTTGCAGCTATGTGTTCTTGTCACAAATGCAAAAGGGTACCTTCGCAGAAGCTCGAACTGAATTACATTATCCTAAACTGCACTGCCTGTTCGCTACACCAAAATCTGTAAAACTTATTTCTCCTAAAAGAGAAGAAAAGATAGAAATAATTAATAAAATTAAACACCAGTAATCGATGAACTTATGAAGTTAATCTGTCATACGTGTGTATAAATAAGAGGTGGCCACGATTAAAAACCCAGAATGGCTATAGGTGAAGATGACATCTGCTTAATGTAGACTAATGCCCACGTTTCAGCGAATGCAGCAATAGCTTGTTTAACAACATATAAGAGTAAAATGGAATAACAAAAGTTCTTACTCTTTTTGCCAGAGGTTATCTGTTGAAAATAGAACGGGCCATTTCTGGTAGAGAGAACACATCTGTTTCGTTTCGCAGTTTCCTCTCAGACACCTTTGTTACATATTCGTGGCAGCAGTTTCCGGATTAAATTACAGGCTAGGCTGTGCGAACATGCATACGCCTGAGTTCACAAGTAAAGTTTAGATACGAAGTACTGAAGAGCAAACTACACCAATGGAAATAAGATAATCCGTCTTTCTAGGGCCTCGTAGACTTTTGATAATGTTTCCTTCGGAGTCGTCTCCAGTTTCGCATACTGGAACAGACAATACTTTAAATGGTACACCGCCGTTATTACTTATTTGTCCGTTTGTGTGGCACTGAAACTGTGTGAATACGGCTAGCGCTTCCCGCGTTACTTTTAATAATGTTAAAGGATACTGAAAAGCCAGTGCAACACAGATAAGAGCCAAGTAGTAGTTATTTCGGTATTAACATCCACTTTAATGTCAGTTTAGGTGGACTTTAAATGTGAAATATTGTTTTTGGCCTAAGCGTGATTAATGTGAATATCAGTTGGAAATTATTATGAATGCCAATTGATATATATAAAGAACGGGTAACCAGCCACTTTTACTGACATTTTCACTATTCGTTTCAGAGGATGTTCTGGGAAGCCTATGGCACTCTGTGGCAGCAAACGTAATTTCTGTCCATTGTACCAAGGTAATATGGTCTTTATTTAGAATACAGATGTCGTCCGCAATGAAGCTACCCTTACGCTATTTAGTAAATAAATCCCTGTGACGAGAATAATCACTAGGGATATTTGGATGATGCAAGGTTCTGTTTGGATCATTAGCTTGATATCGTCGTAGGGTCGAGCCAAACATGTCTGTCTTCATGCAGCAGCTAAACTCCATGTAAAAATAATATTATCTTGTGACTGTTCTGTCAAATTAAAGCATCAGCAAGCAATGCGAATTTTAATAATGCAAGTTGCGATTCAGTGAATTTCTTGTAGAATGTTAGAAATTGTTAAATACTCTTGGACAATAGACATAGCCAATACCAAAATATTTGTATTATGATGAACTGATGTTTTATTCAGGCCGTTTAAGTACACACAAATTAAAACGGTTTACCCCCAAATATTGCTTAAGCACGAAACAAAGTTTCAAAACCTTACAGATACGGTGAAGACTGAGTGACTGCGTATTTAAATTGGTAGCAGATTCCTGAATGACTATTGAAACAACACTGGTCAGCTAGAAACAATCTCATTCTGTTAAACACGCAATAGCAGCCAGATCATAATTAAATAAAGTTAACTATTGGATCAACATATCAGAAGTCACATAATCGCGAGTATGTTCCCACTGATATTCAATAATAATAATTCCAAACCTGCTGTCAGAAATAATCTAAGTTGTAAAGTGTACATAACCAGACCATCGCGAAACATTCAAGTTTCAACTGGCCTACTGGTCTAAGTCTCTTGACTCGTAATTGTTGTGTCAACAAACGTTACAGTATATGAACTGCCTTTTGCCTTCCAGAATCAGCCACAAGTCCTAAAACGACGCTCCTAGCTCCCCAACGCTCCAGTTACATCTACAACTAATATCCGCACAGCGTGACGGTCCAACACATGCCCCGGAATTACTGCTCGCCCTCAGTTTCCCCACCAAAGTCACAACGAAAGTAAAAAACAGAAAAAGTATGTACAAGTTAAAATTCCAACACATATGTTGTATTAAAGGTCTTTCTCTCGCGATCACCCTTAGACCATGGACATTACTCTACTGAAAGGAGGATGTCACTTGCATATACCTTTCACCATGTGTATGTTACTTGCGCTTATCTTTGATGATTTATTTTAGAGTTGGGTGATTCGCGTTTGTTCTGTCACGTGTAGACGCCTGGAGAAGGATCTCTGATGGAGAGTATATTTTATTTAATTTCGGCATATGATTATTGAGAACAATGGCCTCATTCCCTTCGTTAGTCCAATTCCTTAAGTTGTCACTGGCATGTACACAGTAACATGACGTCTTTGGAGTGAGTTGCAGGTGATTCTTCCGTTCTTTTCCTCTAGACTGGGGTCAAGGGAAATTCGTTGACTTTCTTGAAACTTTCCTGGCGGGCGTAAACCATAAAGACGATAGCGCGCTTTCCCGCCGTTTGCAAATCTCATTGTTACGATTGGTGCGGCCGACCGACATCGCGTGTGGAAGTTTCCTGAAGGTGCTAGAAAGTCCTTTGTTGTCAAAGCACTGATGCCGTCAGCATCTCGCGCTTTTTACTGTCCCTCCAATTGACTTAACGTGTCGCGTTGTGCAGTGCACGTTGGAGATAAGCCGAGAACGCACCCACCGTGAGATCTTTACTCTGGACTCACGTAAAGCTGGGGACTATTAAGTTTTGTGGCAGGGCACTCTTGTTTCCGGTATCTGCGGGTACAGACATTTCTGGTAGAGCCTGGTTCTCTGAGTTAATTCGTACTGAAACTTATAAGTTAGCATACGTTGAATCTGGTGACATCAGTGCACGGTAGGAATAGGGAATGATTCATTATGCTCCTTTTTGCTATCGATAATCAATTTAAATTTTTTAGGAGCGTGAAGTTTCAGAATGAGCACGTGGGCTGCGTGTTAGCTACGAGTGTCACATGTTCTCGTGACGTGATGTTAGTGGAGCGTCTGGTACTGACTTCGATTTCTCAGATGTGGGTAGGGGTTGCGAAGCACTCACTCTGCAACATGTCTGTTAATAATGTCGACTGAGTCAGTACTTGTGGAAAGATGGGATTCACCACCACGTGGTCTTGTGGTTCTATCAAACGGCCGTAGTCCGAGCAGTTAAAGTGTGTCGTGCGCTGCAGTTTAAATAATGCCGTCTGTCCATGTGTCAAATACCCTGGTCACGTCTTCATTGAAATCAGATGGAGTTGGCGAAGAGACCGGTTGTTCATGTTCCAGTTCCTATGGTAGGGTACATGCCCAGTTCCCTGTTCATCATCACAGATTAAAACGAACTTACAAAGTGCAGAGAGGCTTTCCCGCACTTAAATCTGAAAGCAAAAGATAAACAACCGTTCATACTTAAGGGACTTTTGTTAAACATGTGTAAAGAGTAGTGTTGGAGCTCTGTTACTGTATTCCTGTAATAAATGGTTAGGCCACTGAACACAAATTAACATTTTAGTTTGTTCTAGTTTCGAATTGGCTACCAATTTGATAGGTGACCGTCCGGGTCCGCCGAGCACCGTTAGAAAACGGGATGCACTCAACCCTTGTGAGGCCAACTGAGGAGCTACTTGACTGAGAAGTAGCGACTCCGATCACGAAAACTGACAAATGATGGGAAGCCGGTGTGCTCACCACATGCACCTCTCTATCTGCATCCAGTGACGCCTATCGGCCGAGGAAGACACGGCGGTCGCTCGCTGGGTACTTTTAAGCCTTCCGAAGCCCGTTCGGACGGAGGCAGAGAGAGCAGAGTTCAATAGAAGCGTCTCTTTGTACTCTTTCCAATGATAGTAGCAAATATTACTTTGTAATTGCGTTGTTGAAATGGGCAGAGACCAAATTTAATATTTAAATAATTAAATTATAAATCACTTAAAAAGTGGCACAAATGTCTGTTACAAGCTAATTATCCCGGCCGTAACTCCTTGAACCGAGTACAAATGCGAGTACAATACGAAGTTGTCTTGTTCTACTACTCATGACGGACATTAATCTAAAACTCCACAATTTTGTACAATTGATGTTTGAAGGATAACGTAACTAAATACTGGAGAACCACGAGTCGGTGATAATAATACCATGTCACAGACAATTACGACCAGCAGATCCACTAATGATACAAATGAGGCGCTATCTGGCAAAAAGCTACACAACATTTTCTGTAAACAACATATTAACAGATGCTGTACGTATATCTCCGTACTTTCCAGACTAACAAATGCTGTGTTGTGGGACATTCTTCCTTTATTTGTCAGGGAAACGCAAATGTGGAGGTTTAATGAGGTGACTAAAACACATCGGATTGGAACAAGGGGAACATGTGGATATGCTACATCGTCTTCGATGTATCCGCACTGTACTACTCCAGTATTCAAAGCCACAGCGAAATAATGCCACGGGAACACGGGTATCGTTTTCACAACGTATTTGTTATCATAGGTCTATATCTTGGTGCAGGAGGTTGGTAGTAGATAGAAGCCTGAAGGCGGATGATGACAAATTGATCATGTAATGAGACCAGTGAGCTATCAGTTTCTAAGTGTACAAAATCAGCAACACGTCTTCAGTAGAGTTTGTACTGTCTAAAGGAGTATACATCCTAAGTTTGGCAGCTTTTGGTTGTCCAGAATGAGATTTTCACTCTGTAGCGGAGTGTGGCTGATATGAAACTTCCTGGCAGATTAAAACTGTGTGCTGAACCGAGACTCGAACTTGAGACCTTTGCCTTGCACTTGCTCGCGAAAGCAAAAGTCCCGAGTTCGAGTCTCGGTCCGTCACACAGTTTTAATCTGAAATGAAGTTTCAGCATTTGGTAGTCTTTAGTGGCAGTATCTGTAACGTAATATTCTTGTTGGGAAAACAATCTTCTGTCAGACTGTAGTCTCTGTGCCCTGACTATGAAACAAAGTAATAGTTGATTCTCGCCTACATTTTCGCAAAGGACCGAACGTCGTGTGCTCTTTATTCATTTTCCAGCTTTTACCCGCTTCAGTATGGAAGTTCCGTGGACACATTGCTACTAGCCTCTTTGCAACCTGCGGAACAGAAGTGCCCTGTGTTTCCGGTAAACGAATGTCAGGCTTGTTCACTAATCTACTGTCCATCGACACACTCAAATCTATTTCTTAACTGTGCGTGGCACTATCAACAGACTGTACCACACCAGCTGCTGATCTTTCAACTCTGTGTGATAGTGTCCACTGTGTGATGGTGTTGAAGAACACGATAGTTCATAAAAAAATTCTCAGGTCATTATTGCACAATTGTGCCTTAACAGTGCTTTAGTTTGCTTTCTTCCTGATAATTTGGTCTTCCTCAGTTTTTGTCACACCGACTAAAGTGATGTCCCTGGACGAAATGTTATATTCTTCTTTGAAGCCCCTGACGAATGCAAAGAAGCTTCAGAACTGTCCAGAGCAGCTGCCCTAGCAGCTTATAGACCCCATGCTAGAATGTGCCAATAGTGGACTCCTGATCCATAGCTTCTAGCTTTGTCAAACTGTGCTCTTTCGTATTCTGTTACAGCTTTCAATTTTGATAGTCTGCTTCCCTTGGTGTGGCCTGAGTCTTGCCTTTATTATGCAACATAATCTAAAAATTGTCTTGCAGTTGGATTTCTAAAAGATGCAGTTGTACCGGTTCATAAACTTTTTAAAACAATGATAATCACCGTTATAGATACGGTTATTAGTACTGTACGAACGCTGGGGTATCATTATAGTCTAGTATAGTGGGTCGTGTTACTGTTGGAGTGGAGGGTGTATTGACTTACACTTTCAGTTGCTTTGTTTGATGGCAACGACGTTCCAAATCTGTTGGAAATAGATACCTATGTGCAGCTTCTTTTCCGCTGTCAGACTAACAATCATAAATAGTATCCAATGTGTCGATAGGCGTTTCTGTTGAATTCCCATAGCATTTATGCATTATTGTGTCATATGACAAGCATTCAAAAGGCTCATACACCAGTCCAGCTACTTGTTAATTATTCGGTATGTAAGTCCGACCTGAAGTTCACAACATTCACTGGATTAATCGCCTTCAACCCACACGCTTTTGACGTTGGCACGTACAATTCGCTACCACACACAGCAATGGACACACTCGCACTGACTGTACAGCTACGCAGTAGTGGGGCTAAGTGTGCTGACCTTCAGATGGTGCTTACAGCTGCACATGTATTTTTACTGATGAAAGACTTTGATAGCTATTCGAACAGGTGCAACATTATATTTCGAATGTCTTTCCAGTCAGTTTTAGCCAATCAAACTGCCCTAGTCAACTACAAAGGGCAAGGTATATAAGAAAATCCACGCTGCATCCACTATCTGTAAGTGTGGAGACTACAATGAACTGGTAGATTTATACAGAAATGTATAAAACACTTTGTGTGTGTGTGTGTGTGTGTGTGTGTGTGTGTGTGTGTGTGTGTGCGTACGGATTGTACTGACGCGAGCTAGTGCCCTCAGCAATCATTTTATATTTTGTTTGTCCAGAATGCAAGTAGCATTCAACTGTTATTAATTTTTATTGACCTTTTATAGGAGTATTCATTTACTGTTCCAAACTAACGTAACAATAATGTGTCAATAAATGGATCTCAGTGCCGTGATTACTCCGATGGATTACATTATCTGTACGTCGAAACTGTGAGTTATAGTTTAATTTTAAATTATTTCTAGAGAGCTCCAATCTACCACATTGAGACAGTTGCCATGTCGTATGGCGGCCCCATCCTCCCATGTGCTGCTATTCTAGCCGACGCTCACCTTGGCTGGTAGAAACCACAGATGTTCTGTCGCTGGACGCTTGCTCGTCGGTGATCGTGTGGCTACTGAAGCCGCCTCACCCCGCCAGCGCTCGTCCCGGTCCTCAGCCGAGCCAGATACTTACAACTCCAGTATTCCAATAGCTATAAGCGGCTGATACCTCGCTGGGTCATGCTTCACGTCTCACTACAGAATATCCAAGCGTCTCGCTATCATTTAAAAAAAAATACAATTTGTGAAGTATGAGAGAAACGTGGTTTGTTGTTAACTGATTATCCTTCGATGCAGACTTAACTTGGAGTCAATCAAAGTGGTAATAGGTCAAGAGAAGGTGTAATGTGTTATCTGGTATGCAGAATCCAAAACTATGACGACGGTACAGCCGCGAGGGATTAGCCGAGCGGTCTCAGGCGCTACAGTCATGGACTGTGCGGCTGGTCCCGGTGGAGGTTCGAGTCCTCCCTCGGGCATGGGTGTGTGTTTGTCCTTAGGATAATTTAGGTTAAGTAGTGAGTAAGCTTAGGGACTGATGACCTTAGCAGTTAAGTCTCATAAGATTTCACACACATTTTTGAACGACGGTACAAATACAGACGCAAGTATGGAAGGGCAGTACCAGCAGCAAGAAACATTGTGAAGTGGTTCAAAAACTTAACAGGCAGTGTCAGAGGCCTTCCTCGAAATGGACATTCCCCTGTGTCTCAGGCACTTGTTGACTTAAAGCGAGCTGTAGTCCGGCGCAGCCTCCAGATGTCAATCCCGTGCACCAAGAGAATTACAGGAACCATGGTCTACTATACATAAAGTGTTACACAAGCGGTTACGCCTATTTACATACAAAGTGCAAACCCTCCAAGATTTGCAGCCATACGTTCGTACTCTGCGGTAGTCGTTCGCGTGTTCACTGAAGGCCATCAGAGTTGCTGACAATGATTACCCGAAGAATGTATCTGTTTTCAGATGAATGAATGTTACACATTTCTGGACATGTGAATCACTACAACATTAGCATTTTGATGTGGTCTAGTGTGTGATAGAGTGAGGGGCCAGTTTCTCTTCACTCACGAAACGATAAGGGAAAATGTTTACCTGCCGATGCTCAGACAGTTAAAGCTACCACAGATCGAGAAGCTACAGGCGTATTTCATATTCCAGCGTGACGTTGCACAGTCACAGCAGAGTTTGGCAGTGCGGGATGTGTTGAATGACACAGTTCCTGAGAGGTCGGTGGGTCGGGATGTTCTCGTCGCAAGGCTATCCCTCCCTCTCGATGTCACTTCATTAGACTACTTTATGTGGGGTTATGTCAGGGATCGCGTGAACTCACCAGTCAATGAAATTGTTGCCCTTCGTTCACGAATCAATGAAGCAATCCACACAATTGATGCTGCAGTGCTGACACAGTCGTGTGAAGAACACGAATATCATCTCGCTGGTTTATGAGCAACGAATAAAGCACTTAATGATATTTAAGAATACTAGAAGAAATGTTTTAGTGCTGCTGAACGTTTTCCAACCCACGATGCCGTGTCTTCAGTTTACTCTAAAATAAAAAACAACAAAAAGATGGAGCACCACGAGGGACTTGTAAGAATAGACAGAAAACGATAAATCTGATGTGCGCTTACATACAAACCCACGATTGGAATTTCAGAAAAATTGGACGATTTATTCATGAGAACGAGATTCACAAATTCGGTAAGTCAATAATGCGTTAATCTACCTTTGGCTTTTATGAAAGCAATTATTCGGCTTTCGCAAATTATGTTAAATTGGCGCATTGGATCGTCAAAATGGCGAACTAGCTGGAGGGCCTGAACATAATCGTCCACACGATCTTAGTTACGGAAAGATCCGAAGTCCTTGCTGGCCAAAGCAGAATTTCGCAAGTACACAGACCGGCTGTAGAAACTGAAATGTAAGATCAGGGTCGTTTGCCATGAAAAGCAACAAAACGGTGCACAATATATATTCGAGATAATGCTGAGCTGTAAACGTGCCGCAGATGACAACCAAAGAAGTACTGCTATGAAATGAATTGACATCGAAGTACGGGTACCGGCAGGCAGGTTGGTATCAAACCTCTGTCTTAAGCGTCGCAAGACACGTCTTCGGCCTTGAATCTCACAAGCTGGAAAGAATTGTCTTCATTGATGAGACCCATTCCGAACTGAGATCAGATAGGTATCGAAGGCGTGTCTGGAGAAGGTGCTGGAATATCACCCTGGCTGTCGCTCGCCATTCGGCCAGACATCCACGTGTGATGGCCTCAGGTGACATTTCATTTTACGGCAGTACCCTTTGTTTGTCACCAGCGGCCATTATGACAAACGATTATGGCGACACAGAAGTTTTGCGTGACCTTCATTACCTTCAACATACACAACTGGCCATTAAAATTACTACACCACGAAGATGACGTGCTACAGACTCGAAATTTAACCGACAGGAAGAAGATGCTGTGATATGCAAATGATTAGCTTTTCAGAGCATTCACGCAAGGTTGGCGCCAGTAGCGACCCCTCCAACGTGCTCACATGAGGAAAGTTTCCAACCGATTTGACATTCACAAACAGCATTTAACCAGCGTTGCCTGGTGAAACTTTGTTGTGATGCCTCGCGTAAGGAGGAGAAATGCTACCATCACGTTTCCGACTTTGATAAAGGTCGAAATGTAGCCTATCACGATTGCGGTTTATCGGATCGCGACACTGCTCCTCGCGTTGGTAGAGATCCAATAACTCTTAGCAGAATATGGAATCAGTGGGTTCAGGAGGGTAATATGGAACGCCGTGCTGAATCCCAACGGCCTCATATCACTAGCAGTCGAGATGACAGGTATCTTATCCGCATGGCTGTAAACGGATCCCTGAGTCAAGAGATGGGGACGTTTGCAAGACAACAACCATCTGCACGAACATTTCGACGACGTTTGCAGCAGCATGGACTATCGGCTCGGAGACCATGGCTGCGGTTACCCTTGACGCTGCATCACAGACAGGAGCGCCTGCGATGGTGTACTCAACATCGAACCTGGGAGCATGAATGGCAAAACGTCATTTTTTCGGATGAATCCATGTTCTGTTTACAGCATCATGATGGTCGCATCCGTGTTTGGCGACATCGAGGGGAACGCGCATTGGAAGCGTGTATTCGTCATCGCCATACTGCCGTATCACCCGGCGTGATGGTATGGGGTGCCACTGGTTACACGTCTCAGTCACCTCTTGTTCGCATTGACGGCACTTTGAATAGTGGACGTTACATTTCAGATGTGTTACTACCCGTGGCTCTGCCCTTCATTCGATCCCTGCGAAACCCTACATTTCAGTAGGATAATGCACGACAGCTTGTTGCAGGTCCTGTACGGGCCTTTGTGGATACAGAAAATGTTCGACTGCTGCCCTGGCCAGGACATTCTCCAGGTCTCTCACCAATTGAAAACGTCTGATCAATGGTGGCCGAGCAACTGGCTCATCACAATACGCCAGTCACTAGTGTTGATGAACTGTGGTATCGCTTTGAAGTTTCATGGGCAGCTGTACCTGTACACGCCATCGAAGCTCTGTTTGACTCAATGCTCAGGTGTAATCAAAGCCGTTATTACGACGAGAGGTGATTGTTCTGGGTACTGATTTCTCAGGATCTGTGCACCCAAATTGCGTGAAAATGTAATCACATGTCAGTTCTAGTATAATATATTTGTCCAATGAATACCCGTTTATAATCTGCATTTCTCCTTGGTGTAACAATTTTAATGGACAGTAGTGTATTAACATAGCGGCTGGCAGGTATTAAATACTTGTGAATGGGTATAAACGTATGTATGTTCTGTAACTATATCCTCTACTCGTGTAACTGATGTAGAAAAACGAGCTTTCGACCGCACTTGACAGGACGAGCAAGTTCGTGCAGAGTCTCCTCGTTCCGGCAGCCGCAGGCAACAACTGTCCGAACCAGACGTATCATCGCATCGAGCTGGCTGCTATTCAACTAGTCGAACTCCGCCTAATAACTTACATTCAACTGTTAAAAGCAATGGAGTTGTGAAGTAATTGCCTAAATTGGTTCCCCTATCGTTTGTGGAATTTACAAGTTCAGTTGCTAGGTTCAGTCTTGCTAAGGAAGCCTGTGCTAGGGCTAGTAGGTGCAAGCTCTAATTAATTTTCGTATCTCACGGTCATCTAGAAAGCCAATATATCGGGGATATAGATGGGATCGTGACTAATAAATTTTGTGAGAACATCGTCAAGAAGTTTTATGGAATTATCGAGTTAGTATTCGGTCGGTGTTTTGTTCCGTGATATGAAGTAGGGTATGTTGATGTAATTGATTTGAATTTATTTTGGATCTTAGCACTAGAGAGATTTTTGCTAAGATAGTATACGTGGAGGTATTTGTTAATTAAAGCTGCAATAGCGAGAGTAAAATTTATCATTGACCACTTTGTATAGGAAGTAACAGACTAGCATGCTATTGTAAAGTTACTGTTTAATTTTGGTGAAACTATGTTCCATACTTGGAGAAGTTAATGTCTGAAAGTGTTTGTCATTGCCGGCCGAAGTGGCCGTGCGGTTAAAGGCGCTGCAGTCTGGAACCGCAAGACCGCTAGGGTCGCAGGTTCGAATCCTGCCTCGGGCATGGATGTTTGTGATGTCCTTAGGTTAGTTAGGTTTAACTAGTTCTAAGTTCTAGGGGACTAATGACCTCAGCAGTTGAGTCCCATAGTGCTCAGAGCCATTTGAACCATTTTTTTTGTTTGTCATTCTTTGGACTGGAGTGCGATTGTCGGTATTGTTGCTGCTCACAAGACTCTAGATATCGTTGTGGTTTTAAGTTGGTGGATGTTGTGTTCATACACGCTGTAAGGAAATTCAGCGGTTGCGGTATTTTATGCTTTGCTTTGCCTGTGTTCGCATGGGAATGCATTGCCACGCGAACACAGGCAAAGAAGTAAGCCTATTTACTTCGCCAACAAAACAGGAACGTACCACAACTTCAAAACTATGACATGTTGTATATTGTGTAGCATAACAGCTACCAAAACAAGAGGACAATAACATAATGTAAGTTAAAAATTAAAATAGAACCCACTGATGATAGCACAAAACTGCTGAAACATGTATGGGTGAAACAAAAGGAAAAAAGGTGTCTTGCATAAGGTGAAACTTCTCATCCTATTTTCTTAGCAAGCACGGAGACAACAAGAAGAACTGCACCACAAGATGATGATATCGTAGTTAATACGTACAATTCCGTGATCAAGAAAGCACTACACTGTAACGTATTGTTGTGCTACAAAAAAGGCTGTCTCATTGTAGCTATACCACAAAAGTTACTACTAAAACATGTTTTACTTTCCATAACGATTCAGAAAAACTGTGCAGATATAAAGCAGATGCAGCACAAAAGCAACAACGTAAATTGTGTCACACATTAGTAACGTCGTGATATAATCGTGTAGCTGTCAAAGAAAGCAGATACTAAGTCATCTTTAATCTCACAGAATGTACTTTAAATCCAGAATGTATTCTCAAGTAAACCAAAATGTTGCATTGAAATCTCGTTAGCAGTACTGGTATATGTTCTAAGTATGTGAGCCTTATAGTCGTTACGTAATCGTACAACTAATAAGCAAGAATGTACAAATAACACTGTGTCGTCTGTTCACTATAACAATGCATTCGTAATTTCTGTTTAAATAAGTTCCCTAGGTTCTAGACTGGATAGTTAACTACAAAACATTATTGCATGCAACAGTTTCTAAGTGTGACAACGCGTACTAGTAGCATGAAGTGAAAAATTTTATGGCAAAGACTAAGTTAAAAAGCAGATTATCTTTCAATAAACGGTTTTACATGTGAGATGTGGTCCAATCCTTTACACTTCCTAGTACGCAGAGTTTCAACTTCAACGAAATTATCGTGTGGTATACGTCGGATTCTGTAAGGTCCATTGTAAATCAGAACGAATTTGTGACTCAAGTGTTTCTTCTTATGTGACAATGAATGAGCTTTTATGAGAACTTTCTGACCAATACATAATTACTTTGCATTTGCTTTACCGTGTAGTTTTCTCCTTTTGTCTGCTGCAGATTTTATATTTTTAATAGCCAAATCAGTTATGTTTTTGTGTCGAAGTTTACATGTATTCGGGAAAGGTACAAGTTCTCTGATTCTGTTCGGTGGTTCTTCATTCTTCAGTAAAAGAATAGGTGGTAAAGCAGTGGAGTCATGAGGAATTTCATTCAGCACGTTTTGAAATAAGTGTAAATATCTGTCCCAATGCTGATACTTCCTGTGAAAATAAAGTCTGCAAAGCTTATTAATTTCTTTCATAATCCGTTCAGACGGGTTACAATGTGGTGAGTACAATGAAATAAAATCAGGTTTGATTTTATGGTTCCGAAGCATGCGTGACCAAACAGCAGATCTGAATTGCGGTCCGTTATCCGAAATGACTTTACTAACGTGTCCTACTTCACGTAAGAAACTTTTAACAAAGGCGTTGGATACAGACCGTCCAGTGGCTTCACGTAACGGAGTGAAAGAAACAAATTTTGAAGTAAGTTCAACAGCGACAAGAACATACGAAAATCTATTCGATGTTCTGACAAGGGGTCCCAAGAGATCAACAGCAGCAAATTCTTTTAATTCAGAAGGAATGATAGGAAACAACGGAGCACGATGTGAGATGGTAGATGGTTTAGCATTTTGACAAAGTTTACAAATAGACGAAACTCTTCGAATTCTCTTTTCCATATTGTTAAAATAACAAGTCGTCCGAAGAATATGATAACATTTTCTTGGACCAAAATGAGCGTAGCTGAAATGAATGTACCATATGAGCTTATTAACAAAATGGTCAGGAATACAAAGTACCCATAGCTTGTCATCAACAGTGCAACGTTTGAAGAGTATGTTGATTCTAACCAGATAATAATGCCGAATCTGAGTGTGTGTCTTTTCATGCCATTTACTTTTGATGTCTTTCCAAATCGGATCTTTATCTTGTACATGAGCAATATCCTTTAAAGTTGTGGCGATGAAGTTTTCAAAGCCGACTTTCTGAATGTAAAGAATACTGAAATTTTTCTCGAGGTTGCCTTCTGTGTTACTTTTATCAAGCCCAGCCGGTGCGCGTGACAGTGCGTCCGCAACAATGTTCTCCTTGCCGGGACTCTTGTGAAGTGGAATTCTAGCAGAAACAATGCCTAACGTTTCAACCTGTCATGATTTAATTTTGAAGACATAAGGAATTGTAATGCACGATGATCACTCTATACCTTTACGTGTTTAACAGAAAGAAAAAAACGGAATTTGGTAAATGCCCAAACGATAGCTAAAGCTTCTAATTCAGCAAAGGAATATTTTTTTCAGATTTTGTTAGCACTCGGCTAGCAAAAGCAATGGTTTTCTGAACAGTGGTGTCATTTTCTATGGTTTCTTGAAATAAATGGGCACCAAGACTGACTTTAGAAGAATCCGTGCTAAGGCAGAAATCTTGTGACAAATCTAGATGAGCTAATATTGGTGCGTTAAGTAGCGATTCTTTCAAAGAATTGAATTCCAACTGTGCTTGTGCGTCCCAGTTCCAAATAGTATTTTTTTCCAGTGAGAGAACAAAGTTTTGGTGTAACTAGAATTTGCATATTCAGAAAACGACAGTAAAAATTTACGAGACCTAGAAAACTGCGGACTTGTTTTTTTGTGGATGGAACTGGAATGATTGCTTCTAAGTATTCAGGATCCAGCTGAATGCCATCAGAAGAAATAATATGTCCCAAAAACCTCACCTTTGACCTACCGAATTCAGACTTTTCCAAGTTAACTGTACTTCCAGATTCTGCAAAAATACGTAACACACTGTTGAGGATGCGATTACGTTGTTCCCATGAGGCTTCTGCTATCAGAATATCGTCCACCTATAAGGTGATGTGACGTTTTAAGAAATCAGGTAATATGGAATTTAGCCCGCGAATGAACGCTGCCGATGAAATGTTCAAACCAAAAGAAAGTTTCCGAAATTGATAACAAACGCCGAAAGAAAGAAAAGCTGTGTATTTTCTACATTTTGGATGAAGTTCGATCTGATAAAAGCTGGATCTGAGATCAATAGACGACAACACTTTCACACCATTAAAATTTTGAAGAAGTTCTTCCACCGTTTGCGGCCTGTCTGTTTCAGGAATGATGATAGTATTGATTTGTCTCGAATCTAAGACAAGCCTGATCGATCCATTTTTCTTCTCAACAACATGTAATGGATTTTTGTTTGAGCTTACTGCAGGTTCAGTAATGCCCTCGCCAACCATAGATTGTATTTCTGTTCTGACACAGTCCCTGTAATGTGCTGGAATTACGTATGGTCTAACACAAAATTTAGTATGCTCACGAATACGAAATTGGTATTGAAATCCCTTGATTGTTCCTGTTTTGTGAGTAAAAACTGTGGAATGTGCTTGTAAAGTCTCAAAGGTTCTGCCTATCAGTGTCATTACAGTTCTCAATTGTTTGAATTTTATTCTGAATTAACTCATTAGTATCAAATATGCGTCGATATCATCCCTGTCAGTACTCGCAGAGTGATTGTTAGTGTCTAGTTCCGTCGAAAATTCCGAACTGTTGTCTAACAGAAGGTAAAGCCGATTAATTTCCTCGTCATGGTTTGAGAGCCAATTTTCAAATTTCAAAGCTATTGACTTACCTTCTTTCTCTAAACTTATTTCAGCATCGTGAAAGTTTAAGATTGCTTTGCATTCATTCAAAAAGTCTGCTCCCAATATAATTTCCGTCGACAATAATGGAACAATAAGAAAGTTCATACAGAAGCTGTTGCTTTGACAAAAGAATTCTAAATTGAATTGTTGGTGTACAACTACACTTTTTCTAACTATTGCACCTTGTAATTTAATCTTACGTAACGGAAGCGTGGGACAATCGTTCGATTTGTAGCATTTGCTAAAGGCTGTTTCACTAATTACTGAAATGGGACTGCCAGAGTCAAGTACTGCCGTAAATTTTACATCATTTACTGTAATGTGAATCACAGGATTTGCAATGTTGTTATGTTTTACGTCCTGTTCCTGGAGTAAGATGTCCCTAATGTCTTCCAATTATACATAATTACTAGCCACGGCAGCTACGTCGTCAGCTTCGTAAGTACGTTTTGTGGCTGCCAGCAGTGTGAGTCATTGCCTATTGTCTCTCTGTTGGCGCGTGTCGTTACTGGGATTTGGAGATCTAACTTCTACAAATTCACCTTGTCGAGAGGGCCCTGCCCTGTTTGAATCCCACCAGTCCTGGTGAAATTCAGGTCTGTCGTTTTGTCGGTAGCTTACATAGTCTCTTTTTTGTCTGTCATGTGGTGGACAATTTCTCCCGGAATCGTAACTGCGCAGTGGACCGTGGCGTCTGACGCTATTCTGTCTCCCTTAATAATAATTGTTTTGGTTCCCGTATTGTCTGTTGCTCTGATTGTCTCTGTGATAGTCATTACCGGGGAGAGGTGATCTTTCCCTGTAATTATTACTACTATGCCAACGGTTGTCATATGGGTGGTGTCTGTTTTGGTCACGATTTACCTTGTAAGAATGGCCTTGTCGGGTCCTGTTATTATATCTGTCATCGCGGAATTGTGACGGATGTGACCCGTAATTGTTGGGTTCCTGTTTTCGCGTTCCGCGATTGTCAGTGTCAATTTCCTATTCTTGTAACAGTCTCTGAAAAGCTTCAATGTCGTCTTTGAAACGTCCTGCCAAAATAATATGTCGTAAACGTTCAGGCAATTTGATTAAACAAATGCGGATGAGTTCTGAGGGGCTGTATGGGTTTGAAAGATATTGATTCTTATGTAACATGTCTTCGAAATATTTGACAAGACTGGAAATTTTAGATTGTTCGAAATGTTTCAGAATTATGATGCAATGTTTTACTCGGTCTTGTGTAGCTTGAGACCAATATGCTGAGAGGAAGGCATGATAAAATTCTCCTTCACTGTGACAATCGTTAATGACCGATCGCATTCTTACAGCTGGTTCATTCTCTAAATAGCCACACATAAATTCTAATCTGTGCTCTAATGACCAGTTGGGAGGAAACCAATGAGAGAATTGATGCAGCCACGCTTGTGGATGAATGTCATTGCCGGAATTCTTAAATGTTTTAAATTTACGTGTAGTAATAAACAGCTTATACTCAAAATCATCATGTCGGCGAGTCGCATGTCGGTTATTGTTACGTCGTTTCGGCGGTTCCATCTCAAAATTCGGTGTACCTTGCCAATTTTTTTCATAATTTCCTAAGTACTATGTGTTATTATTTTGTGGCTGTTCCGTATTTCTATGTCCGTCTTCCCGTATTGGAGCTCGAGTGTCTTCTGAAATACGTAATTCTTGTATTATCTGTGTCAATTGATCTTGTACTTCCCGGATTTCTCTTTGGTATTGCGTATTAATTTGATTCTCATTTTGTTTGAATTTCCTAATTTGTTCATACTCTTCTGTATCATTAAAGACTACTGGCCTTGTGTCATTCAGATTATCATCTACCTTAGTAGATAAATTACTTAGCTGATCCGAAAGTTCGACTATTTTCTCTGATAATGAACTAATTTCCTCTATGTGTCTTTCTGAACCAATTTTCAGATTATCTACTGTGTCCTTTAAGTTTTCCTGAGTTTTTGCAAGTAGCGTAACCAAATCAGTAGATGCAACTGAGCCAATTTTAGCCCGCAAGGTCTCGTGATTTTCATGAACAATAGTTTGCAGTTCTTTTATGGCTGCTTCGTGATTCTGTAATGCATTTTCATGCCGTGAAAAAATAGGTTGAAAATACCCACAAATTTGTGTTTTTACGTCATTACAGACTTTTTGACATTTCGATTCGATGTTATGTAACTCAGTAGTTAAATATTCACGTGTTTGTTCAAGCGTGGTGTCTAACTGTTGAAGATTTTGTTCCATTGTGCCTAACTTCTGAAGATTTTGTTCCATTTTGTCTAACTTCTTAAGATTTTGTTACATTGTGTCTAACTTTTGAAGATTTTCTTCCATTGTGTCTAACTGTTACTGTGTTTGTTTCTGATTTTGTTTCATTTGTTGCATTAATTCTAATAATAATGTATTTGTGTCTGGAATCTGTTCCTCTATGCTTTTCGGCAGTGCATTTGCACCGCCAACATTCACATTTTGACAAGCAGAAAATGTGTCCTGACTTATTTGAGAAAACGGTGAGGACCCAAAACCTGATTCTACAGTATTTGCGAGATTGTGTCCTGTCATTTCAGATTCCTGAGGCGAGCTGTTGCCGACCGATCGATCGATAATGCTTCCCTGTTCACTAATTGTTCCACTGTCTACGCCATTATTTGCCATCCGCTCCATTTCCCTATGCACAATTACCAAATTACCACTTTGAATGTTTGTTAATTCATTACACAGTGGTGCTGATAAGCAACGCTCGTGGTCACTATTATTTCTCAGTTTCCTTTGAAGCCTAGTGTTACATTTTTCACACGACATTATTGTCACAATATTTCACACGATAACACAGAAAAGCACAATTTGAAGAGCAAAATAAGAAAACACATTAACACAGCACTGAAAATAATATCTAGTTAATTCCAAGGGCAGCTCCAAAATACTTGGTGCAATTCCCAGCGGGGTCAGGGATTTTCTCTGCCTCGTGATGACTGGGTGTTGTGTGATGTCCTTAGGTTAATTAGGTTTAGTTGTTCTAAGTTCTAGGGGACTGATGACCATAGATGATAAGTCCCATAGTGCTGAGAGACATTTGAACCATTTAGAACTTGGTGCAAATCTACATGCATGCCACAACTGTTTTACTGTACAACAATGACAAACTACAACTACAAAGGAAATTCTCTCTATAATTACGCACTATCAATAAACAATAGCTACACTAATTACACAAACTACAAGAAAAAATCAGAAGATTCCAGCGAGGTATCCTCGGCTAAGGGTCGACATATGAAACGTCCCCTTAGAAAACTTTATGAATTACTGTGCTGATAAACCTCTTACATTATTTCATTTTCAAACAGCTGAGCAGAACTGAACGTACTCAGACATTTTTCTCTTTGCTTATTCTGATCAACACTAAACTGACACACAATATATTTGGCGCAACGCTGACTTTCAAAAATCCCTACAAAAGAATGGCCCTGACTAACATTAACCTATACCTTTCACAAATCACTTACCTCACAAAAATCCTCGTTACTCGAACTGCTGCAATACATCGAGCGCCAATACTGCTAGCTAAATAAGAGATTCTAACTACTGAAGGCACTAACTACTGGAAGGCATAGTTAGCAAATGAAAGATTTTGATAGAGAACAAGCAATGTATTTACCTTAATAGTGTTAAAAAGTCATAATATATATATCAGTCCATGATATCCAATATTACATGATATCCAATTTTACACCGACTTTACTCTTTCTGATGGACACACGTCCAGATCGTCCGCTCTCAAAATTCCGCCATCTCTCTCCCCACATCCACCACTGCTGGCGGTTTCATACTGAAGCGCCTAGAACCGCTCGGCCACTACGGACGGCCGTACCCTTCAGGTGGAACGCACGCACGTGCCAGATGCTGCTTACTCACTTACGGCTTGCCACACTGACAATGTGTGAACCGTGAATAAAATAGTTTTTACTGATTTAAGTAAAAAACTGATACGTCGCACAACAAAGAGGTCAGTTTATCGTCAGCAGTTGAGAATAATGTTTGCGACAAGAATTCTGAAGCTAGCCAAGTGTGCTATGTGAGAAGAAGAGTTCTCTTCATTCGAAAAACATTGTTGTGAAAGTATATCTGCCTTTATCAGCAATACATTTCAACGATTTAAATATATCTAATCACTACGTTCTTTTAGGATACTCATACTTTCGTAATAATACCGAACACTATTTCATTGTGTAACTTGTTGTCTGTTCAAATGTTCAGATGTGTGTGAAATCTTATGGGACTTAACTGCTAAGGTCATCAGTCCCTAAGCTTACACATTACTTAACTTAAATGATCCTAAGGACAAACACACACACCCATGCCCGAGGGAGGACTCGAACCTCCGCCGGGATCAGCCGCACAGTCATTGACTGCAGCGCCTGAGACCGCTCGGCTAATTCCGCTCGGCCCTTGTTGTCTAATTAGTTTATTAATACTGATAGTTCGTATGCAACTACTGAAATGCTTTTTCTCGTCACAACAAGCCTATTAAAACGTCGTTATTCGTGAGGGCTTCTCGAGTGTTCCTAGTTTGCAGTGGAAATGTGATGTCCACATTTACGTAGTACAATGTCTTATTATATCCATATCCAAGTAATTATAGTGAAACGTACGTACTACACATCTTGGACGCTTTTTGGCAGGAGCACAAAGGGGTCACACCTGCGGAAATTGCGCCTGGTCTTTTTTTTTTTTTTTTTAACAGAACGTAGAGATACGTCGGCATAACAGGCAGTAAGTAGATAACCTTGTTTAACTTTCCTGCCTTGCTTCTAGATCATATGATTTTAGAATATTCTTCACTTTCTTATTCAATGCCCTTACCATGAATCATCTGTCCCTTCTTACGATCTGAAAACATTGTGGGGCAAAAGATATAATCTCAGTGGCTAATGGCTCACCATTTATTGAACTGTGCATTGTTCTTGACAACAGAATAAACAGACAAGAAAGTATACAGCTATATGTAACTGGAAACTATTATGTACTAACGAAAAGAGATGGAGCGCTTAAACGGCGAAAAAGGAAACACTACTCAGTGACAATAAAATTCAGTATACCGTAAGGCTGTATTTTTCGGAGGGGCTGTACTTCCGCTGCCCATATGCGCCATGTCGAAGTGAGCATACGGCAGGACTACTTTCCTGCTCCCCGCCTCACCCCTCCCACAGTACTCGCGCGGCGCTTGGCGCGAGACACTGTGCCGCAACCACAACGCCACGTGACCTGGCTCAGGCGCGCGTCGCGTCCCAGTCGCGTCGCGTCGCAATTTGCGCGACCCCATTTGAACCTGTGAAGTTACAAAAACGCGCGCTGCCCTGCGCCGCGTCACACGCGCTTTACGCATCTCAGTTTGCGCCTAACCTACGGTAGTTGAATGTTGAGCTGTTTATGTTCCTGTATATTTTGAGTACGCACTATAGGCTTAATGGTATAATAATTGAGATTTTGTGTACCAATGAATTTAAGTCTCAAGTGGTGTTTTATAAAACTAGGATCCAGGATCTGCACGACTTATGTAAAAGAGGACACAGTTATTACTACCCATAAATTTTGTGACCCTAACCTTTGGAGATAGACTTCGTACTCTATCAAAAAATGGTTCAAATGGCTCTGAGCACTATGGGACTTACAAGCTGTGGTCATCAGTCCCCTAGAACTTAGAACTACTTAAACCTAACTAACCTAAGGACATCACCCACATCCATGCCCGAGGCAGGATTCGAACCCGCGACCGTAGCAGTCGCGCGGTTCCGGACTGCGCGCCTAGAACGACGAGACCACCGCGGCCGGCCTCGTATTCTATCAGAACCAATTAATATTATTCGAGGATATTCAATTTTATTGCTTGGTAGGGTGAGGAGTGGCAAATTTAAGTAAGGGACTGTTAGAGCGAACGCGGTTGCCAACACCTGAAGTGTGGGAGCCTTGATTGCTGTATTTAAGTTAGGACAAAAGTCGTGGTGGTATGTAGGATTATTGCTTGTGTTTTTATTTTGTCTATCCTATCCCGATTTGTGTTGGGTTAGACTTTTTGAATGACATTCAATCACCTGAAAGTTGCATGTGAGATGTTAATCTGATTCCAGTAAAGAAAAGTCAAATTTAATTCTTAGTTCGGATTCTAATTTTACTTTGTAAAGGATTGAAACCCTGCGAAAAGATACGCAAGTGGCGTAAATAATAAGGAACTACATTGATGCGAAGTAGTTAAAAGCCAGTCATGCAAAGCCAAGCTAGTTATTCCAGCTTTAAAAGAGCTAGACTCAATTAATTAACGTCTTATTGATATTTTATTATGATTTAAAATCAGTAGTTACAGAAAAAGGATTTAATTAGCTTTCATTTGGCGAAAGTCAAAAGCACTAACTTCTTCATTCGCTTAACGGTTATTTCATAGACTTAAAAAGAAGAATAAGGACATGAGCCAATCAGAAATAATGCTTACAGATCGTAAGCGAGTTACTAGTATCGCAGAGGTAGCTATCGCTGGTTTGCAATGAAGATATAGTTTTGGTTGTTACGTTCGGAATTATCGTAATAAAAAACGGTTTATTAAATTTAACTGAGGAAGGGAGTATGAAATTGAGACTTACCTTAAGTTAGTGAAACGTTGATGACGCTAAATATTTATTATGCCTTTTAAGGTAATTTTTTGTAGTAGTGAGCTGAAGATTCTCGCACAGTAAAAACTATACGAATCGTTAGTGTGAATAACGTAAATAACCAGCGCTAGTAATAGTCATTTCGGGCTATAATGTTGTTTGCTGTCATTAAGAGGTTTTAATCACTTAAATTGTGAATAATAACGCCATAGTCGGCGCACGTTACGGGTTATAACGTACGCAATGTTACTGAGAGTTGTTGAACTGTTGTTATCAATAACAACCCACGTTTCCGATCACTGAACGAGCGCATTTATGTTTCAGATAACGTGCAGTGTGCACTAGATTTAATCAAATAATAATTACTGTAGAAGTACCAATGCTAAAGTGCGTTGACTATTCTCCACTTCAACATATTGCAACACTACTGACGAATGCAGTATTGAGAGTGAGTGTACGATGTAACAGGGGCACATACCTTTGTACTTCTGTTTTAGTCGCATGCGTAGTTTGTGCACAGTTCCTATTACGTTCACAGGATTAAACATCTTGGACTAAAATTTAACGGTTTATATTAGTACTGGGTTCCAGATGTATCCAATTTTTAAGGAACGGCTATTGCCAGTACACAGATCAGGGTCATGCGTCGCCACGCCACTCTACACAGATCAAAGTGGCATAACGAAGTACACCATCCTGATCTTACATTTCAGCAAGATAATGCCCACCTGCACATGGTGAGAGTTTCTGCTGCATGTCTCAGGTTTGTCAAACCCAACCTTGTTCAGCAAGATCACCGGATCTCTCCCCAACTGAGAACGTTTGTAGGGTTACGAGCATGACCCTCCAACAAGCTCGGAATTTTGACCACGTATCACGCCAATCAGATAGAATTTGCCTCTCTATCCCTCCTGGTCGAATAATTCATTAGTGGTGCGTCCCTTTTTTTATTTTTTTAAGTGAAGTTACTAAGTCATGTCTTTTTTAAATGGTAGCGGGAATTTTTCGACAGCATGTATTCTGGGAGCTGCTATTTAGCCACATTTATAAGGGAACGGAACAACGAAAATCACGTATACCTTGTTCTAACGGATCTCCGTTAGTCCCTATGAGAGCAAGCACTGCCGTCGCAAAGCCGGCGCTCACCAACGTGTCTGTGACACGCTTCACATTCAGTATCATACATTGTAGCTTTTTTTTATTTTTATGCGTCTTTTCTGGCTAATGGGGCCTTGTCGTGTCGTGCCTAAAATAATTACGTTACCGAGCACGTGTCGTCAGTTGTGGCTTTAAAGAAAGACGTATAGTTAACATCTGGGGATAGAGTTACGGGAAATGGACACGTCTACGTTGAATGGAAAGTACTGAAAGAGTTATATCGAGGGGTTCGTTGTTTCATAAAAAAAGTTAATTACAGGATGCGAGTGAGAGAATCTTTCGCGTTAACCAACGGATTTACGGGTCGAGATCTTAACTTACGCAGTTCGTGTGAAAAGCAGTTGGTGGCTCTCTCCGTCGGAGGTTCGAGTCATCCCTCGGGAATGTGTGTGTGTGTGTGTTGTCCATAGCGTAAGTTTAACTTAGATTAGATAGTGTGTAAGCTTAGGGACCGATGGCCTAAGCAGTTTGGTCCCATAAGATCTTACCACAAATTTACAAATTTACAAAAAGCTGTTGTAGGAGTGGACATCGACATGTAGAGTAATTTACAGTTGAACTTATTGTTGTTCCGGAATTCATTCCGAAAACTGATGTGATGCACCTCTGCCCAGTAGTATATCGCTTGCAAGTCTCTCCATCGCTGAATAGCTACTGCAGTTCAAATGGCTCTGAGCACTATGGGACTCAACATCTGAGGTCATCAGTCCCCTAGAACTTAGAACTACTTAAACCTAACTAACCTAAAGACATCACACCCATCCATGCCCGAGGCAGGATTCGAACCTGCGACCGTAGAAGTCACGCGGTTCCGGACTGAAGTGCCTAGAACCGCACGGCCACTGTGGCCGGCTTAGCTACTGCATCTTATGTTTATCTTAACCTGCTTCCTATACTACATTCTTAATCACCCTCCACCCTTTTTACCCGCAATAGTTCCCAAAATTACCAACCCGAGATTGTTTCACGCGCAAGGATGTGTCTTATCAACAAACACTTCTTTCAGTCAGATGGTACCATAATTCTCCCCTATTCGATTCGCTACCTAGTCATTAGTCATTCGATCTACCAATCTAATCTTCAGCATTCTTCCGAAGCATGACATTTCAAAAGCTTCTCTTTTCATCTTCTATGAATTGTATATCGTCCACGTTGCACATTCGTGTAATTCTACTCTCCAGACAAGAGAGTCAGAGAAGACCTCTTAACAACTGAATTTATGTTAGGTGTTAAAAAATTCTTTTTTTCACCAACGTCTTTCTTGCTATTGTCAGTCTGCTCCTTGTATCCTATGTAAAGCGGCATCATCAGTTACTTTTCTGCAGATGATCTCATTTCATAATCTAATTCACTCTGCATCGCCTAATTTAATTCAGCTACATTCCATCTTCCTCGTTTTACTTTTGTTGACGTTCATCTTACAATCTCTTTTCACGACACTATCCATCCCATTCAGCTGTTCACCCAAGTCCTAAACTGCTGCTGAGTGTGTTACTGTGTCACCAGTACACTTCAAAATTTCTTTTTCTTCTCGCTGAACTTCAAATTTATTTCCGAATTTCTCCTTCGCACAATCCTCTCTCACGGCCTTCTCGACTCGTGCTTCCCTTTCATGTCCTTACACTCATAACTGCTGTCTGGTTTCCGTACAAGTCGCAGCTGAACTAAATAATCTTACTATAATCACCCAGACGACCTTTCTGTATTTCTAATCAGGTTCATACTGAACCTGCATGATCAAACGGTAGCTTTTCTAGAATAAACACGTTTGGATTCTTTAATTATACATGTGAATGAAAAATCTATTGTTTGAAAATTTGTAAACAAAGATTTCTTATCATTAATGGTTGTTAATTTAGTGTGGGAGCCAGGTGTTTCTGATAGCCATTGGGCTAGGGACCATTTGTATACCCAACAGGATCACCTTAGTGTCACTGACCTACAGTACAGCATTAATGTATCAACACTGCACACTTGCCCATGGTTAGGCAAATGCAGCAAGTCGGTTGTTTCTTCCAACATTTGATGTGGGCTACGATGGTAGTGACGGGATGTATACAGACATCATTAGTTCATTGTAAGTTCCTCGGGAAACCCCAAAAAAGGGGATTTTTTCTAATATTCACCGTCATGAGCGTATCAAAGCCCAGCCAAGGATTCCAAGACGGCTATGCACAGCAAATGACTGAAATTTTGACAATACGTTTCTAAGAGCTAGATGTCGAATAAGCTATGTCTTAATATCTTTACCGGTTTCCAAGATACAGATGGTGAAAGTTATCCTACTTCCCCACGTAAAATACATTATGAGGTGAAATCTAAGTAGTAAATAACCGCAGCAAATGACTCAAATCTTAACGGTATATTCTCTAGGAATTTATCTAGAAAAGCCGTCTCACGTTTTCAAAAATCTTTATCCATTATCGCGAAACACCACAAAAACTAGTTTTTTGGGTACCTAAACGCAGCCGCGGATTACGCGATGGCCATGCACAGAAATTGCCTGTAATTTCTACGATGTATTCCTAAGATCGGGACCTCCAATAACTTCGGATATTCTTTTCATATCTTTAACCGCTATCGTGATAGGGAGGTTCCAAGTTACTCTACTTGTACATGTAAAATCCATTGTGAGGCGAATACGGTTAATAAAGTGACATAGCACGGAAGGGCATAATGGTGTAAAGTATATGTGTTATCTGGCGTTCCCTTGTTGCAGTACTGAAACATTTTTATTTTTTTCACGTAAAATCCGGTCTGAAGTATAAAGCTAGCTTTGTGTCAGTTCTGTTTCACATAAGAAAACTTCCTAAATTTTAGCGACCAATACATTTATTTTACTTGAGCTGCATGCCCTGCTGCAGTTGTGGAAAGAAGGGAACCAGTGTCAAATGTCACCCAGGGGTACAGGATAAATTACACGGAAGGACGGGAACGGGGTTCGGATAAACATCATTCACCATCAGTAAAACATTCATTGTAAAAGATCATAAAATGCAAACATCCAGTTTTATAATAGGTAAATTCTTCGGAATACACCCACCTGCTGTTGCTGCTTAATAAATTTAAATTAGATTGAATCCAAAAAAATACTTAACAATTTCTGAACAAGCCCACAGATCCCTTAAATAAAACTTGAACCAGAAAGAACGTAATTTACTCTGTTTTTGAGTTCACACCTCCAAGAAAAAAAGGAAAAACTATCAACGCCAACATGCAGTTAATTATTCTGATTAAGAGGACCAGTTGGCCTTCTAGAATCTTATACCACAATTAAAATCTAAAACGAAATCCCGACTAAAATGACACCTATAATATGATCGGTGAAAAGGGCAATTACTTATAAATGCATCCAATTAACATGTTTCCTTTAATTAAGAAACCTTGACCAGTGACAGATAATAAAACCCTTAAAAAATTTAACAAGTTAAGAAATGCCCACTCTAGATTTCTCAAAAATTTAAATCTGGCCAGCGCCAGATAATAAAATTTAAGAAAATTTAACAACCTGGACAACGACCGTACATGGCGCAGCAAAAACTCTTAAACTCACATTAAATAAAACACGGGATAGGATAATATCTCTCTTAAAAAAAGAAAAAGAAAATAAAAATATTACAATAATTGCGGCAGAAGCCTTGTCAAGGTTATGCGTCTACATTCCCTGTGGTATGATGTGATGCAATAGGCAGCAGGCTCGGCGAAGACGATGTCGGCAGCCGATGAACGCAGGCGGCTGGTCCACAAGGGGCTATTGGACCAACAATTTCGGAGTCACCTGCGTATGTCACAGTAGCAGTGAGACTGTAATAATCTAAGGGAGCGTCTAAGTTGCGCCACCGCAAGCCCCTTTCAGAATGCCAAATAATCGGGTGTTCACTCAAGAAAGAATTCTCTTAGCTGCCACCACCTCCGTAGTCGTCGACACTTCTCCGCAGAAAGAGTCACCAGTCATTTATACAATTTCAAATATTTTTTATCAAAAGTAGACATAATTGTCTTAATGGGAATTACGCGATCGTTCTTTAATAAAATATGGCGTTTCAGTCTTCGATCGCTATACTTTATTTTCAATTACCGGTTTCGGGCTAGCTGCCCATCTTCAGATCTGTTAGACAAAGTTAAAAATGTAATTAATAAAAGAGATACAGTTAGTGATAGAAACAGCTAAGTTTACAAAAAGAAATTTTGGAACGTATTAAATGGCAACAAACCATATATTGTAGTTACAGAGTAACTTGTCCGTACAGAACACTCGGTTCGCTGTCATAAGTAAAGTAAATTTCAATCTGTTAAAATCTTATATCGCAGTTTTTAGGAGTAACCTGAATGGTAACAGTAAAAAGTGCCCTCTACCTATAACAATTGTGCATCTGTTATTATTTCACCGTATATATTAATGGCGAATATTCTTTTTAATAAAACAATTTTTAAGGCAATAACATATGAATAATCTTTTTTGAGTGGACCATGAAACGAAAAATTTACACTAATTTAAAATTTATTTTTAAAGAAACATAAAATATAATTAAAATGTAGATATTGTTTCGAAAATGTGCGTTTCCTCTTCTTTGTTTTGATTGGTGGTGGAGTGGATTTCCCTACGTCAGAACGTATACAACGCCACGCCGAGTCCTCTTCCGCCGCGCCCAATTCACCTCGCCGCCAATACGCTGAGGGCCGTTCCGCTGTAGCTGTTTCTTACACAAGATGTTACACGTATGTTTAACAAGATCAAAAACAAATCCGCGGGTATCAGTAGCGATTCTAGGAAAATTAAAGTTAAGAAGAAGTTTGTCACTCTGACATACAAAGGGCGTGTGTCGGAAAGAATTGCTAAATGCTTTCCAAAAAACATCGCAGTGGCATTTCAGAATGAAGGGCAAATGGCACGTAGACTAAGACATAAACCAGCTACGATAAAACAAATGAAATACAATAATTCCGGAGTATATAACATTAAATGTGCTGAATGTGACAGTTATTATATAGGACAAACAGGGCGGAATTTTTAAATTCGATACAGGGAACATTGTAGTCATAGCAATCGAACAGCATTTGGAACACATGTAAAAGAGAATAGACATGAAGTGAGTAACATAAATGAACAAATGGAGGTGCTACATGAAGCTTCAAAAAGTCTCTATCTCAACGTGCTCGAAGAGATTGAAATATACGCTCATCAAAGAAAAACCCCAGGCATACTACTTAATGAGCAAAGTGATTTTATGCACAGGAATTATTATGAGATTTTTAAAGACCTGTTTTAGGCTTACTCTTGAAAGCAACAGCACGCCCCAGTAAGAAACAGCTACAGCGGAACGGCCCTCAGCGTACTGGCGGCGAGGAGAATTGAGCGCGGCGGAAGAGGACTCGGCGTAGCGTTGTATACATTCTGACATAGGGAAATCCGCTCCACCACCAATCAAAACAAAGAAGAGGAAACGCACATTTTCGAAAGAATATCTACATTTTAATTATATTTTATGTTTCTTTAAAAATAAATTTTAAATTAGTGTAAATTTTTCGTCTCATGGTCCACTCAAAAAAGGTAGATGGCACTTTTCACTGTTACCAATCAGGTTACTCTTAAAAACTGCGATATAAGGTTTTAACAGATTGAAATTTAATTTACTCATGACAGCGAACCGAGTGTTCTGTACGGACAAGTTACTCTGTAACTACAATATATGATTTCTTGCCATTTAATACGTTCCAAAATTTCTTTTTGTAAACTAAGATGTTTCTATCACTAACTGTATCTCTTTTATTAATTACATTTTTAACTTTGTCTAACAGATCTGAAGATGGGCAGCTAACCCGAGACCGGTAATTGAAAATGAAGTATAGCAATCGAAGACTGAAACGCCATATTTTAAATATTTTTTACCTTGTCGGACATACTGATGAGCATAAGAGCCAACAATACTAGAACCATACCCCAGACATTGTACCATCTTGATTCTACCTAACTCTGGGAGGCAAGATACTAAGACAGGAAAAAAATTTAGGCACCACCAGTATCGCCTTCTCCTGTCATGGCACGTCTAACGTGGTCAACCAACTCCCAGTTCACTGGCGCAACGGACAGTATCCAAAGCCCAAGGACGTAATGAATTAGAGTCCGCAAAACATCAAACTCTTGCATGGGGGCTTATTTATATATAATGCAAATAATTTTTAATTTTAGTCGCTGTCTGTCGGGTTACGCAGTCTCGTAACCGGTTGGCCCTGTCTGGTATAGTACGCAATCTGACTGCATAGAATAACAACAAAGAATGAAACAAAACTTCCGTTAACACAATTAATTAATTAAGTCCCCAGCAACTATAAAACCTACGAAACAGCAAAACACAAGTGTAACTGTTCTGTGTGTGGAAGAGTGATTCAACGTACACATCTGGCACGGTTCTTCCTCAATAAGACAAGGTAATTTAAGCACCATTTACACTGAAATAATTAAAAAAAAAGAAATACTATAATTGCACATAGAAACCAGAATTACACTCTAATACACTTCTGGAAATTGAAATAAGAACACAGTGAATTCATTGTCCCAGGAAGGGGAAACTTTATTGACACATTCCTGGGGTCAGATACATCACATGATCACACTGACAGAACCACAGGCACATAGACACAGGCAACAGAGCATGCACAATGTCGGCACTAGTACAGTGTATATCCACCTTTCGCAGCAATGCAGGCTGCTATTCTCCCATGGAGACGATCGTAGAGATGCTGGATGTAGTCCTGTGGAACGGCTTGCCATGCCATTTCCACCTGGCGCCTCAGTTGGACCAGCGTTCGTGCTGGACGTGCAGACCGCGTGAGACGACGCTTCATCCAGTCCCAAACATGCTCAATGGGGGACAGATCCGGAGATCTTGCTGGCCAGGGTAGTTGACTTACACCTTCTAGAGCACGTTGGGTGGCACGGGATACATGCGGACGTGCATTGTCCTGTTGGAACAGCAAGTTCCCTTGCCGGTCTAGGAATGGTAGAACGATGGGTTCGATGACGGTTTGGATGTACCGTGCACTATTCAGTGTCCCCTCGACGATCACCAGTGGTGTACGGCCAGTGTAGGAGATCGCTCCCCACACCATGATGCCGGGTGTTGGCCCTGTGTGCCTCGGTCGTATGCAGTCCTGATTGTGGCGCTCACCTGCACGGCGCCAACACGCATTCGACCATCATTGGCACCAAGGTAGAAGCGACTCTCATCGCTGAAGACGACACGTCTCCATTCGTCCCTCCATTCACGCCTGTCGCGACACCACTGGAGGCGGGCTGCACGATGTTGGGGCGTGAGCGGAAGACGGCCTAACGGTGTGCGGGACCGTAGCCCAGCTTCATGGAGACGGTTGCGAATTGTCCTCGCCGATACCCCAGGAGCAACGGTGTCCCTAATTTGCTGGGAAGTGGCGGTGTGGTCCCCTACGGCACTGCGTAGGATCCTACGGTCTTGGCGTGCATCCGTGCGTCGCTGCGGTCCGGTCCCGGGTCGACGGGTACGTGCACCTTCCGCCGACCACTGGCGACAACATCGATGTACTGTGGAGACCTCACGCCCCACGTGTTGAGCAATTCGGCGGTACGTCCACCCGGCCTCCCGCGTGCCCACTATACGCCCTCGCTCAAAGTCCGTCAACTGCACATACGGTTCACGTCCACGCTGTCGCGGCATGCTACCAGTGTTAAAGACTGCGATGGAGCTCCGTATGCCACGGCAAACTGGCTGACACTGACGGCGGCGGTGCACAAATGCTGCGCAGCTAGCGCCATTCGACAGCCAACACCGCGGTTCCTGGTGTGTCCGCTGTGCCGTGCGTGTGATCATTGCTTGTACAGCCCTCTCGCAGTGTCCGGAGCAAGTATGGTGGGTCTGACACACCGGTGTCAATGTGTTCTTTTTTCCATTTCCAGGAGTGTACATGAACACAAGCCAGATGCTTTGTTGACTGAACCTGTGACCAAGAGGCATTATTGTTTAACACATTTGAAATAAAAATAAAAAAATTTATTACCTTCATATATACTGACGAAACATACACTCTGATCATTACAACATCCGCAATCGAACAGCATCGGCTGTCTAGTTCATCAGAACAACTGCATACAACATGCTCACAACTAGTCACGGCTACATCGGAACTCCTACTGCCCACTTCTCAATATGCACTCTCCACAACGACTTCTCGACGAGAACTCTCCACTACCACTTCTCAACAAACACTGCCAGTGGAGGCGGCTGAATAATTCTCTTTGGCGCAATCTCTGGCGCTGTGACTCAGTGTAGCCACCTTTCATATGCCCCTCCTCCACGGGCTATAATTTGATGGTATTTTAGCCAGCATTGGTGGTGAAAATACCACCAAATTCGTCCAAAGACGAAAAAAAAATACAGACAAAATAAAAGATAATATTAGCAAGTAAATATCACATAACTAAATAAATTTTGACTTTGTACTGATCCTTCAATAACCTAATATATGAAATACAGTAAGGAATACAAATGCTTGCATACATATAATTTTACATAATAGTTTACACAAGTATCATGTGATTAAACAATTCAATCAATAGCGTCAGCAATGACGAATAGGTGTGGGTAAGAGTCTTATAACATCTCATAAACAGTAAACACACAAAAAATCAGTTTATACAAATATTCACATAAAATCCTTTCAATAGTTCAATAAACAAGTAGAACTCCTCAGAGTAGTTGACAGTTCCAACAGTAGCATCCAGCAATGATCAACAGGTGCAAATAGCAGTCTTATAACATTTCATCAGCAGTATTTAAACAGCTTCAACCGTGGCACCCAAAAAATGGCGAGCAGGCGCAGACACCAACAAGTGACATTATCTCAGTAGAAGCAGTCCATTAGTGGCACCCAGTAATGTTAAACAGGTGCAGACACCAAAAAGTGACATTATCTCAGTAGAAGCAGTCCATTAGTGGCACCCAGTAATGTTAAACAGGTGCAGACACCAAAAAGTGACATTATCTCAGTAGAAGCAGTCCATCAGTGGCACCCAGTAATGTTGAACAGGTGCAGACACCAACAAGAGACATCATTTCAGTAGAAGCAATTCCAGTAGTGGCAACCAGCAATGTTAAACAGGTGCAGACAGCAACAAGTCAAATTATTTCAGTAGAAGCAGTTCCATCAGTGGCACCCACCAACGTTGAGCAGGTGCAGACACCAACAAGTGACATCATTTCAGTAGAAGCAGTCCATCACTGACACCCAGCAATGTTGAGCAGGTGCAAGTAACAGTCCATAATATTCACTAGCACTAATCAGACAGTTCATCAGAGTTCATCAGCAGAAATTAAACATTTCCAACTGACACCCATCAATGTTGAACCAGTGCAGGTAACAGTCCATAATATTCACTATCACTAATTAGACAGTTCATCAGAGTTCATCAGCAGAAATTAAACATCTCCTAGTGGCACCCATCATGCTGAACAAGTGCAGGTAACAGTCCATAATATTCACTATCACTAATTAGACAGCTCATCAGAGTTCATTAGCATAAATTAAACATTTCCAAGTGGCACCCAGCAATGTTGAACAAGTGAGGTAACAGTCCATAATATTCACTATCACTAATTAGACAGTTCATCAGAGTTCATCAGCAGAAATTAAACATCTCCTAGTGGCATCCATCATGCTGAACAAGTGCAGGTAACAGTCCATAATATTCACTGTCACTAATTAGACAGCTCATCAGAGTTCATTAGCATAAATTAAACATTTGTAAGTGGCACCCAGCAATGTTGAATAGGTGTAAGCAATTCCTTTTACAAAATTATTATCAATGCTCTTACACTAAACATACAAATTATAATAAACACACAAATGATATCACATAATTGTCATATTAAATATTACAAACACACAAACATCAGTAAACCTATAATATTTATGGGTGTCAGTGCAAGCCACAACAAACAAGTAAAATAATATTTAGGAGATAGGTCGGTACCAATTATTTGGGATTAGAAAGGGAAAATACACAAAACACACTCACTCATCTTTCATCCACATTAAGTACTACTGTGTAATTGAATAGTGTTAACTGTGTAAATGCAATTCTGTCCAAAATTTTATGTTCAACTTGTGTATCAAGTAGTAGTGGCAGCAATGTATAACAGTCAATAATAGTTAGTCAACGTAGTAGTCATCATGTCAAGACCAATGTTTGCCAAGCCAAATCAAAATGTACGGTTTCTGAACAACTGTCAGTGTGCCAAGATATGCCAATGCTTCCTCTCTCCAAAAAAAAAGTATATACTGCTTAGTGATTTAACAAAGTGTGTGTGTAGACAATCTTCCTTCCACTTGAGTGTTCTAGTCTGCTATCTTCATCCTTCTTGTTCCATATAGACCGACAAAAAAAAAAAAAAAAAAATACTCCTCCCTTACTTCACCTCTTATCCACCAAAACTCCAATAATCATCAGCATCACATAATCTTAATACTTCAATATTACCTCTTACGTCGATACATACAGGGTGAGGCAGTGAAACGGCACGATTTTGTAAAACCACCAAAGATTTATTTACAAGTAAAATCATAATAGTTGAACATGGATCTCAAGTACAAGAGTGGAAATTAAAGATTTAACTTAAAAACAATCATTTTTTAAATATGGTGTCAGTGAGGTGTCGTCCTTGGTTTTGCACACATTGTCTAAGCCTGAGATGAAATTGTCCCATGACGTTTCGTAGCATCTGTACTGGAATGTTGTTAATTTCCTGTGGAATTCGCTCCTTCAGGTCTTCTTTTGTTCTTGGTGGATTTTCCTGGAAGACTTTGCACTTGAGGTAGCCGCAAAGAAAAAAGTCTGGTGCCGTCAGATCTGGTGAACGGGCAGGCCAGGGGAAATCGCCATTCCTGCTGATTAGACGTCGTGGAAATGCAAGTCTGAGCAATTCCATTGAGACATTAGCAGTATGGCTTGTTGCACCATCTTGCTGGAAGAGTGTTTCAGCATCTGGATCAAGTCGATCAATTCCAGGCAGACCAAAAATGGTCAACATGTCAGCATAACGTCCAGAGTTTACCGTCACTGTGTTGCCATCTTCATCTTCAAAAAAATAGGGCCCCACGATTCCACGAGATGACATTGCGCACCAGACTGTTACTTTTTCAGAATGGAGAGGTTTTTCATGAAGTTCGTGCGGGTTATCTGAGGACCAATATCTGAAGTTTTGCTTATTTACGTACCCACTAAGATGAAAGTGGGCTTCATCACTCATCCATAAGTTCTGCACTCTTTCTTCATTTCGTTCAATAACGTTAAGCATTGACTGGCAAAAGCGTATACGGTTATTGTAGTCATTAGGTTTAAGGGCTTGCACTACCTGAATTTTGTATGGATGATAGTGAAGGTCACTCTTCAAAATCCGTCTTACTGATCGATTGCTGAGACCAAGTTCTGCGCTGTGCCGTCTCGCGGATTTTCGCGGACTTCGTCCCAACGCTTCGCGCACACGATTAATGTTCTCGGGTGTCCGGATTGTTTTTGTGCTGCCGCCTCTTTTCTTTGTTGTGCTAGCAGTAGCTTCAAAGGTTTTAACCCAAAGGAGAATGGCTTTCCTTGATGGCACGGGAGCCCGTGGCGGCAGGTTGAATTCGCGACGAAAGGCGCGTTGAGCACCAACCACACTATCCGCGTTTTTGTAATATGCCTTTACGGCATATGCACGTTGCGCACTCGACCAACGCTCCATGGCTACTGAAACTTCCGCCACTCTAGACGCCCAAGGTCACTTCCCCCACTCACGCAACCCCCCTCCGCGCCCGACAACCACTATCGAAATCGTGCCGTTTCACTGCCTCACCCTGTATAAACCTCATCATCAATATCATTTACTATACCTCTTGTCCACCAAAACTCCAATAATCAACAACTTCACACAATCTCAGTACCGCATTAATACCTCTTCAATACGTCGACACATATAAACCTTATCGCCAATATCATTTCACTTCCATCACAGCTCTTTCCTCTTGTCAGTCTCCTCGAACAAGTACAGATAAAATCCTATTGCAAACTTCAATTCATCATCCCATACAATCCGAAGACATAATGTCCACACACAACCTCTGTGTAATCCATCTGGCCGAAATCTTCTACTCATTATGAATTATAAACTGCATTTTGGTTACCTTGTCCATCATTAAATAAAAGAAATGCATACATGACCTCTAACAGCTTTTAGTTTGAATAACTTTCAGTAAGTAAGTACGAGTACGGAATGGGAATGATCTTAATATTTCACAGTGTGTACACCACTTCAAGAATCATAGCAAAACGGAGTATTTCTTCTGTCAAGTGTCACTTGCTATTTCAATTGCTCACGCAGAATGCAGTGTAATAACTGTCAATGGTCTAAACCTAGTGTTGGTATGTCATGTTGTTAGCTTCCTTCCTATTAGCATAAATTTATACAGCTTCCATAAAACCTCCAGCTCATGTGACTTCAATGAAGTTTCTTGTACCAATGTCGTTCGTAGAATTATAGCAGTTCTTGTCTTATCTTAACATATAAAGCACTGAGCGTAAGCAAAACATGCAATAGCGAGTAAATATACCAGTGGAGAACAGAATGTCAACAAGGGGAATGCAGCACAATTCCTACAACGGGGCTCTGCCAAGCGAACAATCTATGATTAATACCGTAGTGTGACCTAAACTCCATGTTCGTACACCGTATATCAGTATTTCTATATACCGTATGAAAGAGTATTTATGACAACAAACAGAAATGTGTAAATATGCGATCCATACGCAAAGCAGCAAATACATATCTTACACAATAAACAGGTCATTAGCAACATATCAGCATAAGCAAATAAATGTTCATATGTCATTTTAATAAGTAAGCATGAAGGCGCAAACAGATAAATCACAAAGTGTAACCTACATACATAACCACATCAGCACAATTAATCAGGTGACAATTATAATTTAAATAAATAAGCACAGCAGGCACATAATAGAAAAATATGACATCAGTGAAAAAGCAGTGCAGCCAAGCGATGCATAATATACACAAGTAACAACCCTGTTCATCAATCAATCAATTGTCAATATCAGTTAACACGAAGTATGAATCACGAATCGCGAGCAGGAAATTACGTCTAAAGTACGTACCAAGTGGAAATATGTTACCTGAAAAATAAACTCAATTAATAGTTACCTTTTTAGTTTATTACTTTCTTCTTCGAAATTACATTCTTCCTGAAATTTTCTCGATAGCAACTCCTCTTAACGTCGGACACACACAGAATTTACCTGAAGTTCTTAAATATTTTATACAACCGTATCTTGAAAAATACTGAACGTTAATAACATAATTTATCAAGTCACTATAGCTTTCTACTGAATTTAATCAGAGAAATTAGACTGTGTATTTGTTTACGGCTGTCAGTGCATTCGCACTGAGCGCTCGATCAGCAGTAGGTACGCGTGACGTAGGAAGTAATTGTTTGCGGTCAACGACTGCCTTGTGCGCCGCGCAGACTTGACTGTTGCTTTGAGTATATGCCGCCGCCGGAACACGGTGCGGTATCCTTGTACTCTCCGTGTGTTTACGTATAACTGTTAGTTTCTCAAACGTATGTCATTCCACAAAAATTTTAACGTTCGATATGTGAAGTATTCCCTTAGAGCGCCGAGATTTAAGAGTTTATACTTCGACAGTGTTATCATGAACAATTTTGCGAACTCTATATGGACCGTTATAAAGCAGAAAAAATTTGCGACACAAGCCTTTTCCTTTGTGAGACAAACGGTGAGACTTAATTAACACCTTTTGACCAACTGACAAAGTTTTTAAACGACCAGTACGTTTAGCTGCTTTCTCTCTTCTAGCAGCCGCAGATGCAATATTTTGCAGAGCCAGGTTCACAACTTCAGAATGCCGCAGTTTCCGTGAAGACGGAAAAGGAACGATTTCAGAAATGCGATTTGTCGGTGCTTTATTTTTTAATATCAATATAGGCGGTAAAGAAGTTGAATCATTAGGGAGTTCATTCAGAATGTTTTGAAAAATGTGAAGATACTGATCCCATGTTCTGTGATTCTGATGACAATTAAGTCGACACAATTTATTGATTTCCTTCATCCATCTCTCTGATGCGTTAGATTGAGGGGGAAAAAGTGAAATGAAAATTGGTTTAATCTTACGACGCCATAGAGTACGAAGCCAAATTTTAGAGTGAAACTGTGATCCATTATCTGATATAACCTTATCAACATGACCCACTTCTTTAAGAAAATGTTTGATGAAGGCATTAGATACTGAACGAGCTGTTGCTTTGCGTAAGGGTGTAAAACACACATATTTTGATGTCAATTCCACTGCTACCAAAATGTACGCAAAACCATTAGTAGAACGAACCACTGGACCGAACAAATCGACTGCAACCATGTCCTTTAATTTCGCTGGAATGATAGGAAACAACGGTGCTCTGTGAGAAATAGTTGGCGGCTTAGCCTTTTGACATAATTTGCATTTGGCAAGAACAGATCGAATACGTTTTTCCATATTACTGAAGTAGCAATTTTCTTGTAATTTATGAAAGCATTTTCTGGGACCAAAGTGTGCATAACTGAAATGTGTGTACCAAATCAATTTATTAACCCGCTCATCAGGAATACAAACTAACCAAACAGAGTTGTCGACCGATTTTCGTTTAAAAAGAATATCATTGCGAAGTAAATAATACTGTCTAATCGATACGCTTTCCTTTCTCCTGCACTTCTCCTTAATGTCCTTCCGGATTGGATCCTTATTTTGCTCCTTAGCAATGTCCTGGAGCGAAGACGAAATAAAATTCTCAAACGCAACACCTTGAATATACATCAAACAATAATTGTTTTCTTTGCAATCCTCCTCAGCACTTTGTTTCAAACCCATAGGCGTACGTGATAAAGTATCAGCAATAATATTTGAAGATCCCTGTATGTAAACAATACTGAAATCAAATTCCTGTAGATACAGCGCCCATCGTGACAATCTTCCATGTGCTAATTTTGTTGACATAAGAAATTCCAGAGCTCGATGATCGGTGAAACCTTAGTATGCCTGCCATACAAAAATATGCGAAATTTTGTGAATTCTTTCCAGATCGTTCACATAAACGAGGTGTGGCCAAGTTGTCCAATCTAACAAAGCGTCTAAGAAAATTACAGACGCCAAGGAAACTACGAACATCACGTTTTGTGGTAGGAACAGCATAATTACGAATAGCGTCTAGTTTCTCTGGATCAGGAAGAATATCTTCTGTAGAAATAATGTGACCAAGAAATTTCACCTGAGAACGAACAAATTCAGATTTTTCCAAGCTCACTGTAATGCCAACTCTTGTAAAAATACGTAATAATGAATCCAAAATTTTGTTATGCTCACTCCAAGAATGTTTAGCAATAAAAACATCGTCAACATACACTCCTGGAAATTGAAGTAAGAACACCGTGAATTCATTGTCCTAGGAAGGGGAAACTTTATTGACACATTCCTGGGGTCAGATACATCACATGATCACACTGACAGAACCATAGGCACATAGACACGGGCAACAGAGCATGCACAATGTCGGCACTAGTACAGTGTATATCCACCTTTCGCAGCAATGCAGGCTGCTATTCTCCCATGGAGACGATCGTAGAGATGGCGGATGTAGTCCTGTGGAACGGCTTACCATGCCATTTCCACCTGGCGCCTCAATTGGACCAGCGTTCGTGCTGGAGGTGCAGACCGCGTGAGACGACGCTTCATCCAGTCCCAAACATGCTCAATGGGGGACAGATCCGGAGATCTTGCTGGCCAGGGTAGTTGACTTACACCTTCTAGAGCACGTTGGGTGGCACGGGATACATGCGGACGTGCATTGTCCTGTTGGAACAGCAAGTTCCCTTGCCGGTCTAGGAATGGTAGAACGATGGGTTCGATGACGGTTTGGATGTACCGTGCACTATTCAGTGTCCCATCGACGATCACCAGTGGTGTACGGCCAGTGTAGGAGATCGCTCCCCACACCATGATGGCGGGTGTTGTCCCTGTGTGCCTCGGTCGTATGCAGTCCTGATTGTGGCGCTCACCTGCACGCCGCCAAACACGCATACGACCATCATTGGCACCAAGGCAGAAGCGACTCTCATCGCTGAAGACGACACGTCTCCATTCGTCCCTCCATTCACGCCTGTCGCGACACCACTGGAGGCGGGCTGCACGATGTTGGGCCGTGAGCGGAAGACGGCCTAACGGTGTACGGGACCGTAGCCCAGCTTCATGGAGACGGTTGCGAATGGTCCTCGCCGATACCCCAGGAGCAACAGTGTCCCTAATTTGCTGGGAAGTGGCGGTGCGGTCCCCTACGGCACTGCGTAGAATCCTACGGTCTTGGCGTGCATCCGTGCGTCGCTGCGGTCGGGTCCCAGGTCGACGGGCACGTGCACCTTCCGCCGACCACTGGCGACAACATCGATGTACTGTGGAGACCTCACGCCCCACGTGTTGAGCAATTCGGCAGTACGTCCACCCGGCCTCCCGCAAGCCCACTATACGCCCTCGCTCAAAGTCCGTCAACTGCACATACGGTTCACGTCCACGCTGTCGCGGCATGCTACCAGTGTTAAAGACTGCGTTGGAGCTCTGTATCCCACGGCAAACCGGCTGACACTGGCGGCGGCGGTGCACAAATGCTGCGCAGCTAGCGCCATTCGATGGCCAACACCGCGGTTCCTGGTGTGTCCGCTGTGCCGTGCGTGTGATCATTGCTTGTACAGCCCTCTCGCAGTGTCCGGAGCAAGTATGGTGGGTCTGACACACCGATGTCAATGTGTTCTTTTTTCCATTTCCAGGAGTGTATGAAGTAAAATTGTCACGAAGATAAACAGGTACAATTTCGTTTAAACTACGAATGAATGCTGCTGAAGATACAGTAAGTCCAAACGGTAATTTCCGAAATCACTTTTGGGTAAAATAGTCATATCCGGTTATTCTTTACCGACTCTCTAGATAGATTGATAGTTGAAGAGTTGTTTTGATAGATACAGAGAATAGTAAAAGAGTAGGCAGCAGTGCAGAAAACTAAAAGGGAAGTAGCACTACTACAGCTCGGGGCCCTGTGCACGCTACGGCACATATTCACTTAGTGTAGTGAATCCCCTGAGGACATAAATAGCCGCACATAAATTCCAGTTTGTGACTTAGTGGCCAATTTGGTGGAAGTGCGTACATAAATTGATCTAACCATGAACATGGATGTATGCCGTTCTTAGAATTGCGAAAGATTTTAAACTTCCGAACAGTTAAAAAGTGTTTATAATCAAAGTTTTCGCCTCTTGGCGACAAAGACCTACCGCGTCTGTCCCAGTCCCAATGTCGATTATTGTCAAGTTCGCGCGCATGGCGCTCTCTTCTTGCATCTCGTAAATGAAACAAATTATTTTCTTCTAAGCCCTCTGCTATCTGTGATTCTAAATTTCTTCTGCTGTCTTTCCCTACGATTTCGCCTTCAATTTGTTTGACTTGCTTTCGTAATGCCTCAAATTCCCTTTTAACGCGTTCATTAAATTTTCCCTGATTTTCAACATGCTTATTTATGTTCTGGTACTCTTCGGTTTTTGCAAATGGCAATGGATCTGTATCACCTGAATCTCTGTCCCCATTTAAACTAAGACTTGTCAATTTATCTGAAATCTCCTCAACTCTTTCCGATAAGTCACCTATTTGTTCTTTCTGTTTATTTACGTCTTCCGTAAGTGTCGCGACTCGGGTTTCAGTATTGACACATTTAGTAGTTAACTGTTCATACTGTTGTGTTAGGTTATTTATTTTGTCATTTGGTATGGATTCCTCGATTCTTTCAAGTATTTCTTCCTTATCGTGTGCACGTTGTAAATTTAACCCTGAAACTTTTTGTACTATCGTGCGATCTCTTTCTTCCTGTTCTCTATCCTGTTCCTTTTGTCTGATTTCTATTGAAATTAATCTATTATTGTGAGCATTCAAAATCGGTTGTACTTCTTCTCTAATTTCTTTCTTTAATTCATCTTTCATGTTTTTGAAACATGTCCCTATTCGTGAGTCTAACCGTGTTTCATTTGTTCCCATATCAATTTTAATTGTTCCTATCTCTGTTTTAATTGTTCCTATTTGTGATCCCACTGTTTTTAATTCAGATCCCAACCGTGTTTCCATTGTTCCCATATCAGTTTCTAACTGTGTTGCCGATGTTCCCATATCTGTCTTAATTGTTCCTATTTGTGATCCCAAATTTAATATTGCACCCATCAACTGCTCCATATTAACTAGTTCAACATTCTTTTCGCTCTTAACATTTCCCGTAAAACTAACTTCCTTCGGCATAGCCATAAAGCTATCTGTGTTCGATACTATTCCAGAGTCTTCTGTCGTTAATCTCGTATTCTGAAAATTTTTTGATTGTGAAAAATGTTGAATTGGTTCCGGACTATTTTCCTGACTTATTAAATTGTTTTCAACTTCATTATTCATCATACTGTTCTCCTGTGTTGGCGAGTTCGCCATGTTAACAATTTCGTCATTCTCACTATTCATCATTTTTGCCATTTTCATCGATCGCGTAATCATTTACAAAACATACAAAACTCGTCACAATACGAAAATTACACAGAATATAACACTTTATCACCAACAATACCATTCACACGAAATGTTTCCCGACAAACACGTCTAACGAATAATTAAAACCTTCACAATTGCATAAAATTGTCAGACCTGTATACAACACATCAAAAATTAAATTCTGCCAAAATACCATTAAAAGAATGACAAGACAAATACAAATGTTCAGTTACCAAATCTACACATGCAATATAGTCTACAACTACTAAACTACAAATTACTTCAACAATACTACTGTCTGCTATTTTTACTATCAGAAGAATTCCAAGGGACGATCCGAAGCAGCGGTCGCCACGTGCATGGGGGCTTAATTATATATAATGCAAATAATTTTTAATTTTAGTCGCTGTCTCTCTGGTTACGCAGTCTCGTAACCGGTTGGCCCTGTTGGTATAGTACGCAATCTGACTGCATAGAATAACAACAAAGAATGAAACAAAACTTCCGTTAACACAATTAATTAATTAAGTCCCCAGCAACTATAAAACCTACGAAACAGCAAAACACAAGTGTAACTGTTCTGTGTGTGGAAGTGTGATTCAACGTACACATCTGGCACGGTTCTTCCTCAATAAGACAAGGTAATTTAAGCACCATTTACACTGAAATAATTAAAAAAAACAGAAATACTATAATTGCACATAGAAACCAGAATTACACTCTAATACATGAACACAAGCCAGATGGTTTGTTGACTGAACCTGTGACCAAGAGGCATTATTGTTTATCACGTTTGAAATAAAAATAAAAAAAATTATTACCTTCATATACAGTATATTGACGAAACATACACTCTGATCATTACAACATCTGCAATCGAACAGCATCGACTGTCTAGCTCATCAGAACAACTGCATACAACATGCTCACAACTAGTCACGGCTACATCGGAACTCCTACTGCCCACTTCACAATATGCACTCTCCACGACGACTTCTCGACAAGAACTCTCCACTACCACTTCTCAACAAACACTGCCAGTGGAGGCGCAATCTCTGGCGCTGTGACTCAGTGTAGCCACCTTTCACTCTCCGTGCATTAGTTCATTCAGACTGAATCTCCAAATGAGAGCAAAATGACTTGAAATAGAAACGAAATAAATTTTGGCGCTCAAGGCACACGTATCGCTTACAATAATGCGCACTCGGTAATAAGGCGGAGAACCACCGTGTCAACAGGCCTCGTATCAAATACTAAGGGCCAATGTGACCAAATCCGGGACCGACACAGCGCATGATTCCCAGCCGAGCCGAGTCCGACTTGATGCCGTAAGCCACACTGCCGCTGACAGCAAACGCCCGGCCCCTCATGACGGCACGGCTGCGCCCCCTAGTGGCTTACCAGAGGCCTCATTCTACGTTCCAAACCTTCGAAACTTTTCCAGATTTTTGGCATGCGTACACTTTCAAGCTTTTTATGCTGAGAGAGAAGAATACAGTGACAGTGGCAAAGAGACGGAAAAGTAATAAATATTGGAAGAAATTAGGCAGTGGTGCAGGCCGCTGTGGCCGTGCGGTTCTAGGCGCTCCAGTGCGGAGCCGCACAGCTGCTACTTTTGCAGGTTCGAATCCTGCCTCGGGCATGGATGTGTGTGATGTCCTTAGGTTAGTTAGGTTTAAGTAGTTCTAAGTTCTAGGGGACTGCTGACCACAGCAGTTGAGTCCCATAGTGCTCAGAGCCATTTGAACCGTTAGGCAGTGGTTGTGTTATAGAATGAGCGAAGGAGACAATGGCAGTGTGAGAGAAAGAGACAGGACAGTGCTAGGAAAAGAGTGATGGAGACAGTGTCAAGGTGTAAGGATTAAAGAGGAAACATGGATGTGGGTGAGAGTCAGTGATAATGAGAGACAGAATATGTGACAATGACAACGGGGAAGATTGATAGTGACGATGAAAAGAGACAGCAGCAGTGTTGGGAAGGAAGAAATGAGATATTAGCAGTATCAGAGAGCAAGAGGTAGGCAGTTACAGTGGGAGGAGACCATAGTAGTACGACATAACGAAGGATACTCTGTCTGTGACACAACAGACAATGCCAGAGAGACACAAAGAGATGAGGACTGTGAGATGGGCTGAATAAATGAGCAGGAAAGGGCAGCTGGGAGTGGATGCTTACGAATGACTTATAACATTGCACTAGTGCGTGTGAGCGAGTTAGTTAGGGGAGCTTGTGAGAGTTTGAGTTGAGTTGCATGTCAAAAAAATTTTTGGAAATTTTTTAAAGTGCTGAGCCATTTTTCTGGTGGTTACCTTATCCATGTTCGATGTTGTTGGAATCTGTAGGCGTCTTTCTATTACACATTTTAGATGTATCATCTTCCTACAGTTACAGATTTTGATGAACCATCTTCCTACGCTTACAATTAATTTATTAAGTAACAGGATTGAATTGCTTGATATTCAAACAGTGGATATATTCAGATTACATGAACTGTAGGAGTTACTGATGACATAGTTCGCAGTGATGCGTTTTAGCTACGTGGATATGTTTGAATTCCTACCTGCATGTTCATGTCATATTATACGCATATCTTAATCGCCTTTATGTCCCTATATCGCATCGACATTACTTTGTAAGCGAAGTTAAAGGGTTTTATAAAAATCTGTGGTTGGTTGCGATCTCCTCGACAATCTTTAATTAGCAATTCCAGTAGGTTATTCTTGTTTATTTGTCTTCATTAACTAGTGTTTTGTGTGTGATGGGATTGTGTCGATTAACTGGAGAAAAATGAAGTCACACATTTCCATTATTTGGAAGGTACACTACTGGCCATTAAAACTGCTACACCACGAAGATGACGTGCTACAGACACGAAATTTAACCGACAGGAAGAAGATGCTGTGATATGCAAATGATTAGCTTTTTAGAGTATTCAGACAAGTTTAACGCCGGTGGCGACACTTACAACGTGCTGACATGAGGAAAATTTTCCAACCGATTTCTCATACACAAACAGCAGTTGACCGGCGTTGCCTGGTGAAACGTTGTTGTGATGCCTCGTGTTAGGAGGAGAAATGCTGCCATCATGTTTCCGACTTTTATAAAGGTCGGATTGTAGCCTATCGCGATTGCGGTTTACCGTATCGCGACATTGCTGCCCGCGTTGGTCGAGATCCATTGACTGTTAGCAGAATATGGAATCGGTGCGTTTAGTTGGCTAATACGGAACGCCGTGCTGGATCCCAACGGCCTCGTATCACTAACAGTTGAGATGACATGCATCTAATCCGCATGGCTGTAACGGATCGTGCAGCCACGTCTCTATCCCTGAGTCCAAAGCTGGGGACGTTTGTAATACAACAACCTTCTGCGCGAACAGTTCGACGATCTTTGCAGCAGCATGGACTATCAGCTCGAAGACCATGGCTGCGGTTACCCTTGACATTGCATCACAGACAGGAGCGCCTGCGATGGTGTACTCAACGACGAACCTAGGTGCACGAATGGGAAAACGTCATTTTTTCGGATGAATCCAGGTTCTGTTTACAGCATCGTGATGGTCGCATCCGCGTTTGCCGACATCGCGGTGAACGCACATTGGAAGCATGTATTCGTCATAGCGATACTGGAGTATCACCCGGCGTGATGGTATGGGGTGCCATTGGTTACGCGTCTCGGTCACCTCTTTTTCGCATTGACGGCGCTTTTACAGTGGACGTTACATTTCAGGTGTGTTACGACCCGTGGCTCTACGCTTCATTCGATCCCTGCGAAACCCTACATTTCAGCAGGTTAATGCACGACTGCATGTTGCAGGTCCTGTACGGGCTTTTCTGGATACAGAAAATGTTCGACTGCTGCCCTGGCCAGCACATTCTCCACATCTCTCAGCAACTGAAAACGTCTGGTCAATGGTGGCTTAGCAACTGGCTCGTCACAATACGCCAGTCACTACTCTTCATGAACTGTGGTATCGTGTTGAAGCTGCATGGGCAGTTGTACCTGTACACGCCATTTAAACTCTGTTTGACTCAATGCCCAGGCGTATCATGGCCGTTATTACGGCCAGAGGTGGTTGTTCAGGGTACTGATTTCTCAGGATCTATGCACCCAAATTGCGTGAAAATGTAATCACACGTCAGTTCTAGTTTAATATGTTTGTCCAATGAATACCGGTTTATCATCTGCATTTCTTCTTGGTGTAGCAGTAGTCTGTATTGCCATCGTAGATTCATTGTAAGCTGTGGAAGATTTGCAAGAACTCTGCTACTTAATCTTAAGCATTGAAATACTGGATATTTGAATCCAATGTCACAACTTTTCTGTTGGAGATGATCCGCGTATGAGTCTTCCAAATAATGGAATCACAAATTAAAGCATCGAGATACTGCGCTACATGGGTTGTACTGGACGGGCGGAGTTAAAAACTGTATGAAGTAACTTACTCTAAAATCACATAAAAAGAAAGAGTACCAGGTGCATTTCATTAACTGGACGGTAGCTAAATCAAATATGAAAATGATGTACACAGAAATGTTTGGTCTGTCTGGGATTTTGTAAAATGTGTTTATCTGTGACTGAAACTTGTGAGAGCAATTCAAGCAACATGTAGTTGACAGTGTCACTGCATGAAAAATGGCACAGAACACCGGAAACATTATGGTTCTATCAGGGATGTGAAATACACTCATCCCGCTTATACTTGGAGGACTGGTGAAACAAATGATACATACAATTATTCCGAATAAAATAACTAAATAAATAAGTAACAAGTGCTGAGAAGTAAACAAAGAAAGAAAACTTCCGTCAAGACACTTTATCGCCTCACAAAGGTAATATGACAAGAAGAAAACTGTGGAAATCGACCTCCTCTTATTCGCGTAGATAGACAGAGATGGGGTTGGTAAACGTTCTGAATGAAACGAAGAAGTTATGAGAGCCGTAGCTGTGTACGTTTGTAGACCTTTGAGAATCACACGTACTGGAAGAAATCTCGAAAAACTACAATAAGCCAAATTTGAATATTTCTCACTGGGGTCCCCAAAAATGAGAGTAAACTGAAAATTACCATATCCTTCGAGGTGTTTCGTCTAGTCGAGAAAAAGGCAACAGTAAGACTTCTACTAAGAATAGTGAACTTTTACGTAAAATTTGGCATTTCGTGTACTTACTGAAATATTTATAGTGAGAGATAACACTCAGTCCTCATGACACACTGTAAGCTGTCACAGCCTACCTTACGGATATTTTATTTCTACTTTCGGCGCTCTCTGCCTTTCTCAGTTGTTTTTGTTTTATGTAAGCGTGGCGGTGATCTGTAGCCTAACGTCACAGGTCGCCGACGTTGTAGGCCAGGAAGAACGTCCGGTGGACAGCCGTCTCCATTTGCAAAGCTGGTTTCTCATTACTCGCAGCGCCCTCGCAACCGGCGCCTACCTCGCTCGGGATTTAATTAAGCCAGGCGACGGGGTTCGTGTTACTCGCCGATATCAAAAATGTAATTAATGTTTCGTGGCAATTGACAGTATAGCGTGCCACCCTCCGATCGAGATTAAAAGCTGCACAGGAATAATATTTCACCGCCGAAAAGTGACGAAGAAGCTGAAAACGATATTCCAATAGTTCGCATAACCGCTTCGAATGTTATTTACGTTAACTCAGTATTTGTGTACAAGAACGTCCATATTCTCCACTGATGAGTTACGTATCAGTGTTCTACAAAAGTCAGTCACGCATAAGGTGATTTAATGTTCTCTGTGAAAATCATGACTGTCTCACTCAATCAACAAATAACTATCCCACAACTTTTCCACTAAATTTTTCAATTACATCTGGAAGTTACTTGATGTCGTCTTGAACAGCCTTGAACACTACGTTCAGAAACGTTTTGTGTCCAATTTTGAGTGCTCTTGGAGTACATCACTTACGTGGTGATGAATTTGGCCTCAGAGATCTGATTGAGCTTAATTATACCTTAAATAGCGCATTTAAGGGCAGCACTTTTAAGTTAGGAAGAGTAAGCAAAACCAAGCATCTGAATACAGAAAATGCAATCAATGAACATGAAAGGATGGAGAGTGGGATCGGAAGCGCTATAATTAACGTACATCATTTGCAAATTAGTAACTGCTAAACCTGTAAGTAGGCTGTTTATGTTTTCTTATTGGCAACGTTACGTAGCGCTCAATATGAAAATCACTGGCTGTGCTGTGTGCAGTCTGTGGCTGCTTTGCATTGTTGTAATACTCGCCATTGTAGTGTTAGGCAGCTGGCTGTGAACAGCGCGTAGCGTTGCGCAGTTGGAGGTGAGCCGCCAGCAGTGGTGGATGTGTGGAGAGAGATGGCGGAGTTTTGTAATTTTTCATGAACTGGTATATTTATATATGATGATATCAAGGTAAATACATTGTTTGTTCTCTATTAATATCTTTCATTTGCTAACTATCCCTATCAGTAGTTAGTGCCTTCAGTAGTTTGAATCTTTTATTTAGCTGGCAGTAGTGGCGCTCGCTGTATTGCAGTAGCTTGAGTAGCGAAGATTTTGTGAGGTAAGTGATTTGTAAAAGGTATAGTTTAATGCTAGTCAGGGCCATTCTTTTGTAGGGAATTTTGAAAGTCAGATTGCGTTGCGCTAACAAAATATTGTGTGTCAGTTTAAGGTCAGTCTTGTATAAATGTTCTAAGGGGACGTTTCATATGTCGACCCTTAGCCTAGGATACCTCACTGGAATCTTCTGATTTTTCTTGTAGTTTGTGTATTTAGTGTAGCTTTTGTTTATTGCTAGCGCGTAATTGTAGAGAGAATCTCCTTTGTAGTTGTAGCCTTTCATTGTTGTACAGTAAAACAGTTGTGGCATGCATATAGATTTGCACCAAGTATTTCGCAGCTGTAATTAACAAGATATTATTTTCAGTGTTATGTTAATGTGTTCTCTTATTTTGCTCTTCAAATTGTGTTTTTCTGTGTTGTCGTGTGAAATACTGTGACAATAATGGCGTGTGAAAAACGTAATACTAGGCTCCAAAGTAAACTGAGAAATGACAGTGAAAATGAGAGCAGTGTGTTAGCGCCACCGAGTTATGAATTAACTGATGTTCAAAGTAGTAATTTGGTAATTGTGCATAGGGAAATGGAGCGGGCGGCAAACAATGGCGTAGACAGTGAAACAATTAGTGAAGAGAGAAGTATTATCGATCGACCGGTCGGCAATAGCTCGCCTCAGGAAGCCGAAATGACACGACACGATCTCGCAAATACTGTAGATTCAGGTTTTGGATCCTCACAGTTTTCTCAAATAAGTCAAGACACATTTTCTGCTTGTCAAAATGTGAATGTTTCCGGTGTAAATTCACTGCCGAAAAGCACTGAGGAACATGTTTCAGACACCAATGCATTGTTATTACAATTAATACAACAAATGGGACAGACACAGCAAAAGCTTCGAAAGTTAGACACAGTGGAACAAAATCTTAAAAAGTTAGACACAATGGAACAACACCAGAGACAAACACAGCAACAGTTAGACACAGTGGAACAAAATCTCAAAAAGTTAGACACAATGGAACAAAATCTTCAAAAGTTAGACACTACACTTGAACAAACACGTGAAGATTTAACCACTGAGTTACATAACATTGAATCGAAATGTCAAAAAGTCTGTAATGACGTAAAAACACAAATTTGTGAGCATTTTCAACCTATTTTTTCGCGGCATGAAAATGCATTACAGAATCACGAAGCAGCCATAAAAGAACTGCAAGCCATTGTTCATGAAAATCATGATACCTTGTGGGCTAAAATTGCCTCAGTTGCATCTACCGATTCGGTTACGCAACTTGCAAAAACTCAGGAAAACTTAAAGGACACAGTAGATACTCTGAAACTTGGTTCAGAAAAACACACTGAGGAAATGTGTTCACTATCGGAGAAAGTAGCCGAACTTTCGGATCAGGTCACTAACTTATCTACAAAGGTAGATGATGATCTGAATGACACAAGACCTGTAGCCTTCACTGACACTGAAGAGTGCGAACAAATTAGGAAATTCAAACAAAATCAGAATCAGATTAATACGCAACACCAAAGAGAAATCCGGGAAGTACAAGATCAGCTGACACAGGTAATACGAGAATTACGTATTTCAGAGGACACTCGCGCTCCAACACGGGAAGAGGGACTTAGAAACACGGAAAAGCTGCAAAATAATAACACAGGGCATTTCGGAAGTAATGAAAGAAATTGGGAATGTGCACCGAATTTTGAGATGGAACGGCCGACACGACCTAACAATGACCGATATGCGACTCGCCGTCATGATGATTTTGACTATAAGCTGTTCATTACTACACGTAAATTCAAAACATTTAAGAATTCTGGCAACGACATTCATCCACAAGCATGGCTCCATCAATTCTCTCATTGTTTTCCTCCCAACTGGTCGTTAGAACACAGATTAGAATTTATGTGTGGCTACTTGGAGAATGAACCAGCTGTAAGAATGCGATCGGTCATTCACGATTGCCACAGTGAAGGAGAATTTTACCATGCCTTCCTCTCAGCATATTGGTCTCAAGCTACACAAGACCGTGTAAAACATAGGATCATGATGATGAAACACTTTGAACAATCTGAATTTTCCAGTCTTGTCAAATATTTTGAAGACATGTTGCATAAGAATCAATATCTTTCAAACCCATACAGCCCCTCAGAACTCATCCGCATTTGCTTACTCAAATTGCCTGAACATTTACGACATATTATTTTGGCAGGACGTTGCAAAGACGACATTGAAGCATTTCAGGGACTGTTACAAGAACTGGAAATTGACACAGACCGTCGCGGGATGCGAAAACAGGAAAACAATCACTACAGGTCACATCCGTCACAATTTCGTGACGATAGAAGCAATAACTGGACACGACAAGCCTATTCTTACAACGCAAATCGTGACCAAAACAGACACCACCCATATGACAACCACTGGCAGAGTAATAATAGTTACAGAGAAAGATCGCATTTCCGTAGTAAAGAATATGACAGAGCTTACCTTAGAAACAGACAATATGGGAACCAAAATAATTATTATCAAGGGAGACAGAATAACTTCAGACGCAACAGTTCAGCGCGCAGTTACGATTCAGGGAGAAATTCTCCACCACGTGACCGACACGAAAGAAATTGTGTAAACTACCGACATAACGACAGACCTGAATTTTATCAGAACTGGCGGGATTCAAACAGAGGAGGGCACTTTCGACAACGTGATTTTGTAGAAGCTAGGTCTCCTAATCCCAATAACGACGCGCGCCAACAAAGGAACAGACAATGACTCGCACAGCAGGCAGCCGCGTGCGCCCGCTGGCTCCGAGAAAAATAACATAAGACGCTAACCTTGAGAAAAATTTTAGCGCTCCTCACCGACGTATACCACATGATAATTGCGTTGAAGTTGAAACTCTGCGTACTAGGAAGAGTAAAGGTTTACACCACATTTCTCATGTAAAACCATTTATTGACAGATAATCTGCCTTTTAACTTTGTCTTTGCCATAAAACGTTTCACTTCACGTTACTAGTATGCTTTAGAAACTGTTACCATGCAACAATGTTTGAAGTTCAATATCCAGCCAAGAACGAAGAGAAATTATTTAAACAGAAATTACGAATGCATTGTTATTGCGAACAGACGACACAGTGTAATTGTGTGTGTACATTCTTGCTTGTTAGTTGTACGATTAGAACATTTACCAGTACTGCTAATGAGATTTTAATGCAACATTTTGGTTTACTTGAAAATACATTCCGGATTTAAAGTACTTTCTGAGAGATACCAGATGACACAGAGGTTAGTTTATGTGACAGCTACACGATTTTTATCACGACGCTACTAATGAGTGACAATTTACAATGTTGATTTTGCGGTGTTTCTGTTTTATATCTGCACAGTTTTTCTGTATTATTCCGGAAAGTAAAACACGTTTTAGTAGTAACTTTTATGGTGTAGCTACAAGGAGACAGCCTTTTCTGTAGCACAACATTACGTTACAGTACAGTACTTTCTTCATCACGGCAATAAGCGTAATAACTAAGACATTTATACGCAAAGCATTTCACTTTTGTGTATTATGAGGTAAGTACATTGACTTCTGCAGAACTTAACTTTCGGAGGACGATAACTACGACACTTCCACACAGATTATGTTGCAACAAGACGCACATTTAGCGCTACAGGACACGCATTTGAGTGATTAATCTTATACTTAAAACACTTATTTTCAAAGATTTTTTAATTACAAAGAAAGTTTTCCGTGATACATTTCATTCCATTGCTGTAATTTGTAACACCTGAGGGTATAATTACATTAATCCTCAGGGGGGTACACACTTACTTTGTGTACCATGTGTGTGGCAACCACAAGGAACCCTAGCTAATATGGTATTTGCTTATACAACTTTACACGTCGGTACCATATTTCTCTAACACAGAATTACACAGCTATCTGATTATTTGACAGAGAAACAAACATTCTTTTTACTACGTCAGTGACAGATGTTTACGCAATTACAGTTGGATAACTTCACACTTATGAAACTGTATTTTGTCTGTACTTTGTGAAATGTTCATATTTTTTCGGATTCATTGTGATACTATGAGAGCTTTGAGATATTTGGTATGGGATCATGATTTTAAAGTACGTTTGAGGCATCTGACACTTTTGACATGAGCAGAGAATTATTTTAGGCTTAGAAATTATTGGAGGAAGTTACGACGATTTTGAGATTTGACTGAAGTGTTATGATGTTATTATTACGATGACGATGTGTATTATGTTGTTGAGGAATGTTTATTATGCTACGTATTTCTCATGATGAAATATTGAAGAAGTGTCGACGAATATGTATATGTATAATGAGGTAAGGAATAATGAGTAGTGTTTAGGGACTCTGATTTATGAAAAGGATGTTGGAAACCAAGAAACGTACTTTAAGAGTTATGAAATGTGTGACTGTATCACAATGCTGACCAATATTTTTTTTGGACACTTATATTTATAGGATTTTGTTTCTACAGATTTGCAACGCTAATTCTTGACCTGTGAAATATTTTTATGTGCGACTGTCTCTGTAGCGGAAACTGCTGTCGTAAATATTTCCGTAAGAAAGTTAACGGACCACCTACACATAATGCGTCGTGGGCACCCAGCTGTGTCAGACGCCTGGAGAAAAAGCCATTAGCGCGTGCCTTTCAGAGCACAGGAAAACACCTGGAGAACAAGCCATTAGGGTGTGCCTTTCATCGCTAATGCGACACCCTCGTTACTTGAAAACATATGATTACTCGCACTTTGTGCTAATTGCTGAAATGCTTATGAATTGATGGGAAATATTCGTACATCTGCACACCTGATTATGACAAGTGTCTTTCTATGAGAGTTGAGAGCTACTGACTTACGAAATGCCACATGACTATTGAATGATGTTTTTATGCTTTGGTTTGCGTAATTGCTTATTTCACTTGATATCTGGTTTCCAGCTGTGTTGCAGCATTGCTTTTATAAAATAAAATGCATTTGCTAATGTGAACACTTTCTGTCAACAGATCTATTAAATAATTATTTTATGATCCACATTCTTTAAAAAAGGAGCACTTGGAAAGGAAAGAACAATAAGAAGGAACTAGTAACTGCATACATAATATTCTTTTCAAGTACATGGTAATATTTCTTTTACAATAAGTTGTTGTGGTGCACCACTTTAATTACATAGACATTAAGATGTGAATATACATTTCCCTTATCTGCATTGTTGTTTTTACTGTAATATTTTTTCTTCTTGAGCTATGTCATGTTTAGATATAAGCTGCTGTTTGCCAGGCATAGTGCTACTGAACTTTAATTTGTGTTACTCTGCTAAGCCAATTTTACTACTCATTGATTTTTCATGTTGCTGCACATTGGCTCATATTAGTTGTAATTTTGCATTTTATCTGTTAATTTAGATTTACGGTAGCTTGCTTTGCAATTTTCCAATTTTTTGGTAATTGCTGTTTATATTAATTGTTATGTGATGCTGCATTGCCTCGTCCCTTAGTTTAGCATCTGAGCTCAGTAGATTTAAGTTAGCTTAAGAGGGGGTAGACTATATAAGAAACTGACTATGGAGAATAGGTAAAGAAATGCATTGAGAAAACAGGTATAGGTAGGATTTTCTTGGAAATAAATGTTGAGGTAAGAAATGTGTGAACATATAAATACAGAAAGCATACTTGGATAGGATTTTTTTGGTGGAAACAAAGGATGAAATAAGAGGAAAGATATATGAAGTTTTGGGTTGGACTGCAGTACCAAATGTTACACTGAAAACGAACCCTGTCCTTTCCTATTGGTGTTATCCCACTATGTGTTTGTGTACCCTTGAGTATTTGTTTTCTTCCTGTCTCTGTGTACTGTTTCATAGAATTTTTTTCTCTTCTAATACTAAGCTATATTCACTATGAGGAGGAATACTGTTATCCTCAAATATGAGTTGCATTAATAATATGTTATTTTCTTTGTAAAGTTGTTTACAATTCTGTTCTGTTTCAATGTTCATGTGTGAAATTAATGTTTTGAAAACTATTCTCATTATTTTATGTATGTACTTATGTCACTATTTTTGTAACACTCATGTATATGTTTATTTCTATTCTTTTGTAAAGCCTGTACTACAAATGTTATCTGTATTATTATGTTTTTAATTATGTATTTTGTACCTTTGTAATTGTATTCTTATGTTATAAAATTGTAATTGTCACCAGTTCATGACATTATTAACTTGTTAGTTACATTTCACTGCACACGTTTCTGTTGGTCATAGTATGTGGACAATATATGAGAAGTAGGGACTGTTAGTGTTTGCACGTGTGTTGGTAATTCAGCAAGGGACTGGATAACAGCATTGCTGGTTCTAAGGACAATTAAAAGAAAAACTTTCTGAGTGCACAAGTGGTGGTTTATGGACTTGCTATATTCTCTGCAAGAATCTTCGATGGTGATTGTGCACCTGCACAGTCGCAACGGATGGCTGCTGGCCGTCTCTACCAGGACTACAGTGGGTCTGCACCTCTGGTGGCCCACCAATACCATTATCTCTACAAGGACTACAGTGGGTCTGCATCTATGATGACCTACCAGCGCCATTATTTCTACAAGGACTGCAGTGGGTCTGCACCTCTGGTGGCCCACCAGTACCGTAATCTCTACCAGGACTACAGTGGGTCTGCTCTGTGATGACCTAACTACCAATATTCTTCAAAATTTCGACTGACTCTGCTGTGGGTTTGCTCTGTTGTGGCCCATTACCTGTATGCATATCAAGAGTCAGCACTGTCTCTCCATTGGAAGAACAACACTACTTCTTCAAGACTGCATGGAAATCCACTACTTCCGTGTGCATTTTCTTTTACTGCTCAGACTTTGAGAAAAAACACTGCTATTCTACTGTTATGTACGATTAGGACTGTCTTTATGGACTGTGAGAAAATTTTAGCTTTTGACCAACATTGTATCAATAAGTGTGTGCATTTGATTTCTTTGTTATTGTAATTATGAAAAATTTTATCAAATCATTATTGGCCACTGCCCAAAAAAAAATTTTGTAAAATTTTTTGTGAGGAGCATGGGGGCTATGTAAGTAGGCTGTTTATGTTTTCTTATTGGCAACGTTACGTAGCGCTCAATATGAAAATCACTGGCTGTGCTGTGTGCAGTCTGTGGCTGCTTTGCATTGTTGTAATACTCGCCATTGTAGTGTTAGGCAGCTGGCTGTGAACAGCGCGTAGCGTTGCGCAGTTGGAGGTGAGCCGCCAGCAGTGGTGGATGTGTGGAGAGAGATGGCGGAATTTTGTAATTTTTCATGAACTGGTATATTTATATATGATGATATCAAGGTAAATACATTGTTTGTTCTCTATTAATATCTTTCATTTGCTAACTATCCCTATCAGTAGTTAGTGCCTTCAGTAGTTTGAATCTTTTATTTAGCTGGCAGTAGTGGCGCTCGCTGTATTGCAGTAGCTTGAGTAGCGAAGATTTTGTGAGGTAAGTGATTTGTAAAAGGTATAGTTTAATGCTAGTCAGGGCCATTCTTTTGTAGGGAATTTTGAAAGTCAGATTGCGTTGCGCTAACAAAATATTGTGTGTCAGTTTAAGGTCAGTCATGTATAAATTGTTCAAAGGGGACGTTTCAAACCGAAGCAACGAACGCCTTGCTATCACTCACTGAAATTTCGAAACAGATCATGGGGAGGTAGACATTCACAAAGTTATTTTAGCGAATAACATTAACTGGAACTCTGCCTAGTTTTCATTACTTACACTACAAACCGAAGTACTGAATGGCATTTAAGAATATGTGAGTTTCCCATCTGGTACAGCAAGAAGGTGTCCCGCAATAGGAGCCTCCGCTGGAATTCTGCACTGCGCATAACCTCACTTATGACTAGGAAATTTTCATTTACAACGATCGATGTAATCATCATGAAATTCAATTCATTTCATTTAATATCCTAACTGGGCACGCTAAGAATCAGTATTTCCCCAAAAATATCATATCGAAAGGTTTCCATTGCACTCAGTTAACATTCGCATTTACCATGCTAAAAGACACACATTCCCCATAAATGCTTTTTCTCCGCAGTTATATCAGCTAGAGATGTAGTGTGAATGGTTCTTAGACAGATCTCTGCCTCTTCCATCGTGCACTATCACTGTTCATTCGTATTAAAAACAAGTGACGAAACAATTACACATTTAAAACTCCCTAGCATCTAAACATTCCCCACACTATCGGAGGTTTCTGAATCATCCTGCCACTATTTCTTGACTATGCAAAACATCTTAATATTGGTGGTTAATCCTTTAGTGGGATGATCTTTCGCCCTGTCACAGGGACTTTCCGTAGGCGCTAGCTTCCTATTGAAGAAATACAATGTTGAACATTTTCTATCTTGCCCTGAGTGTCTAGTCGTCTGAAGTCCTAGAATTAATGACTGACATCAGTCTTAGGACTATCCCAGGGGGGAAGAAGGCACAACGGAAATCCGTCCACTGGAATACAGATCGTCCTGTCAGGGATCCTGAAATTTTAGCTTAAAACCTTCTAAACTCCTATTTTTAAGTATCAGGTTGGCACCTAATAACTCTATAAAACTTGTTTTGATATTGAAAGATGTAAATCATAGTAGTATGACAGAATTGTATTAAAATTAAATTTAGAACTGAATGTGTGAAGTAAACGCTACACGATGAGAAATTCAGGCTAACCAGTATATCAAACAATTCGCCTGCGAGAGTGCAATACGTTTTCAATGAAATTTATATACCCTATTTGTTAAAAACAAATGATTCAGATTATTCTCAATCTTTATCTTTAGTCTTCGCAAGTAACGTCTGTGCCAGAACCGTTAATTTAATTACACAGCAAATGAACATAAAATTTAACGCTTGTAACTTTCTAATAAAACAGCTTGTGAACTCACAAGCCTCTGAACCAGTAAATTATTTTCACAAGCAACTCTCTGGCAGTCAGTGTGCCTTATAATGGACATGAAATTTAATGGTATTAAATTCACAAGCCTACCTGTTCTGCAACTTGTTACTATTAATATAATGATGAAACTGTCAAAAATCAAATACAATTTACCATACATGTGATCTGCAATGCAAAACGGTGTTTTATCACTTTTCATAAAATGCTTCTGTAGCATACAACTCGCGATATGCAATGCGAGTATATAAACACATTCATAAAGACAAAGAATGAAAAATGAGGAACTGACCTAATGAATGATAAATGAGGATAAATACTCCAAGTTAAACTATTATCGATTAAGCCGTAAAGCAATACTCCCTTTCCTAAAGTTATCACAACAAGACAAGTAAGCAAAATATTTCTTAATGACTTTCCTGTGTACAATTACTTTCGTTAAGACTTGTTTCAGTTATAAGACAACTTTAAGTTGGATTATAAAATTTCTACTAGAAACTTTAGTCACACACAATGTCCTATCAATAATAAACTACACATTTACAAATATATTGATAAGAAACTAGATTACCTTAGAAAACTTCACTACGACATTCTTGCGTTCACTTCATCTCATTCCACAAAATTATTTTGCTCAGAATATTTTATTACAAATTCCCTTTTTAAATAATTCTGCTTCCACTACATGGCAGATCAGCTTCTGTCCTCTTCAAACCAAGTATATTCCAAACTGTCTAACACACGCTACTTGCTACTCTCTTCAAAAAAGGTAACCCCACTGACCAGCATGTGTGATTTCAAGAAGAGACTTGCAAAGAATATGTTTATATCGATACTACAGATGTTGCGTATATTTATCAGATTCACAACTTCATACAGAGCTGTGACGCAAACGTCTTGAAAATAGACAAGGCAGAAACGACAGCCACCTTGTAACACCCCTCCACTATTAGACAAGAACTTTGCAGAGTGGTTTCTGCTGCTACAATAACAGTAAGGATTCAAATAGTTCTCCAAAAGAGACATGACATAAACATGGTATACAACTGTGGTTACAAACACATGGGTTTGGTGACAATACATACAAAATAGGTTCAAAGTGTTACATCTATGGTTCATTAGTTGAAATACAAGTAACAGTACATACACGCAAAAAGGTGTAGAAAGCTTCCAGTAATAAGTCATTTCACATATTTCTCATGATATAGAAGACATGTGGTAGCAACATGTTTGGTATGGTAACACAGTACTCTAGTTGAGTCAAATATTGTGACAAAAATATCTACAGTGTTTACTATAAGGTACTCAGAATTACAATATATTACAATCAGCTACACAAATGTTTGAAAGAAACCTGTAAGATCCAGTAAGGATTCCTGTCAATTCAAATGAAGTAAGAAAGATACACACACATCATGCAAAATTGTACACAATTTTACAAGGCAGTTATAATTGTCTGTTCAGATATTAATAATAATGTTCTTATCATTTCAAATAAACAACGAAGATACACACATTTACAATATGGTACAAAAATGTGTAAAATTTTCTGTTCAAAACTATGGGGAAAGCCATTGAGGACCACATCTTGCAATAGGAGAGAAATATCACACCGAAATGATACACGTATCACTGTTGTATCAGACACACGCTTATCACAGTTGAACCAGCATGGTAGCATGAGCACATTCGTGGGTCACACTCATGGAGTGTAGTACTTTGCTTTCAGTTTCTCCTCTGACAATCCACAGGTTTCAAAATAAGTATGTTATCCAGACAGACACATGGAGGATGAGATGTCTTGTCACAATCTCCACTGACAATTTCAATAATTACAATCTTTCCTGTAGAACTGCCATAATGAGCAGTGTTTCCACTGGTCCATCTTTCATAAGCTCAGACATGGTGTGACACTCAGCTTAGTGCCACAGTAGACTCCAGAAGCCATCCATCACAGTATGTTCATTAGCTTTGTGTGTGTGTGTGTGTGTGTGTGTGTGTGTGTGTGTGTGTGAGTGTGTGTAAGGCAGGATCACCTGTTGTGCATGTCAAGAATACTAGTTACTTCCACCTCAATACCATAATGAGTTGTCCTGAAAACCATGTAATTCCATGCACATGTGCTTTACTCTAAAACCTTATGTAATATGTACAATAGAAATAATTATCTTGTAACATGGGTATTACGTGAATCATATATAAGGACTATCAGTAAAATTCTGATATCATTTTAACCAAATTGCTTCAACAAGTATATGTTGATCATTATTTTCATGTCAATAGTGAGTATTAAGTATTCATCTCTGTTCTTAAGTTTCTCCCATAAATGAAAAGCCTTGGATTTCTTAATTTATCTATCTGGCCAGAATGGTTACTATCACATATCTCACGTACAATAACACACGGAATAGGTATGGTGAGAACCCAAATACATAACTCTTATATACACACTCTTAGAATGGAAAACCTTATTAGAGTACAATTAACGTCAGTCATGCATCAGTCAACATCATATACTACTAGAGCAAAACTCTTAGGTGTAATGTCATATTAGCGTTTGTCGCATTCATTGGCACCGATGTAACTACAAAACCGTTGTCATTGCTGATGATGAAACAGTGATATGTTGATTATAGTTTCATTAGGAGCTTGCAAGTTCCTCAGAATTCAAAGACCTCGTGTAAGCCACAAAGTTACTCTGTTACTTATTGAATGAATTCCTCATAAAGACATATATACAGAGCACAGTTCTGAACAAAAGATGTCCATCTTAAATGTATTTTGGTTCTTGTTTCCACAGCTACACAGCATACCTATTAAGTTAATATTAAACCACATACATCATTAATGAGACAAACTCCTCCTGTAGTTCTCACTGACTACTGAATTAATAATCCATAAAAGCATCCACATACCATCAGTAGCGAAATAACATCATTTTCTACTCTTCTTTGGCTTCCTGATATATTTATTCTTATAAACATCTCTTCACTCAAATATACATCATAATCCAGTACATATTCCTTCATTACTGCCAGGAGTAAGTACATTATAGCATAAACCAACATTCTATTTATCACATACATACAGCTATATTATAAGCACATCAGTTCTTACGTTTTAGCCTCAATATTTTTTTTTTTTAACATAAATGTCACGCTTTGCACTTTCTGTGTCGTTCTTGACACTGTGTCCAGTTTCTCACAATATACATATTCAGCTGGAATTTACAATTCATTTCTCTGTATTACCAGCAGTGAATAGCAAAGGATTGTTAGCTCCATGCAACTATTTTCAAATATCTCCAACATGGCATCAGTACACTAGACTTGTGAAAAATTAATTCCAGATCACCCAAAGTTCATAGCAAATTACATTTACCACCGGTTAGGAAAATAATTTCTGGTGTAGTGCAAGGTCAACCAGTCGTAAAACTTACTTCACTATACTTACACACTAGGATAGTAGGAGACAGTTATTAAAACTAATTACCTAAATAGGACAGGAGAAGATATCGAGTGCACCACGAATTAAAAAAAGGAATAGTAACACCCAGCTCGAAGCATCAGTTACCAGCTGATGTTTCCACGATAGAGAGATGGATCCTCTACCTACTCTGGATCTCATTCTTTCCTCTTTCCTGTATACTAATGGAATAACTTAAGGTTGAACAAAAAACTTCCTATCTCCTTTGACTTTAAATTCACACAGAAAATTTCTTATGTTACGAGGTTTGTGGACAATGATTTCAAAATTTGACTATAAGTTATCCAATAGCTCTTGCCTATCAACTTTGGAAACATCCTCTACACTGTCTACTCTCTCACACAATTTCAGAGACATCAAAAGACTGTCCCATCTCCTAAGAAGTACTTGATATACAACCGATAGGTTCAGTGGAAGGTTGTGATTTTGACGAAGATGAAAATTTCAGACATTTGATGTATTCTTTCACTTTTGATACCCGAACCTCAAATTGTAAACAGACTAACCTGCCATTGACTTCAGCTTAGCATTGTTAACGTTTAGAATAGTCCTGTATTCAGTCAAGAAATCAACACCTAGTATCATCTGTCTAGTAAGAATGGGATCCGTTAGGAAGCTGGCAGAAAACCGGTGACCTTATCAAACGAAATTTAAACGAGTTTGGTTTCTGGCCTCTACAGCTTTTCCCTTAATCACACGATTAATTTTGGTTCGGTGCAACGGAAACGTTGGATAAACAGTTAATACCTTACATTTATTGAATGTTACCTCACTGATAACCGAAATAGGACTACCTGAATCTAATACTGCTGATAAAGAAACCTGTCCAACATAAACTGACACTATAGGATGGATTAAGGTGTTCTGATTCTCTACCTTCTCATCCTAAAGGTATCTCTGATTTCATCAAATTGGACAGAATTTATTCGTCACTCCTCTAAATCAATGTCACAAAATGTTTTTCGTAAGAAAGTGTTACCAAAATCCCCTACCACATCATTATATATGTTCCCTATGTTCCCTACTGTTTGTGGATGTTCATCTGTTTCACATTCAGTCATCATCAGGCATGTAATTAGATACCAAGTGAAAAACCCTGATTTCCCTTATGTCTAGCGCTTGGTCCTCAACCATCTCTATGTTAACAGGACTATGGTCGGCAGCATCTAACATCTGTTCCTCATTTTGATTGCTAATAGGCTCACACTGTTCATTTTGTTTATTAATAGACTATAAATGTGTGATTTTTATGATATGAATGGAGGAATTCTCTGTATCGCCAAACGAATCTTTTGTGCATGTCCCATAAGTCATCCCTGTACAAGTCCATCACGTCTAACATTACCACGAGGATTACGTGGTCCAATCTTTGTTCCTACAACACCTCGTTCAGGACTAAAATTGCCACGATTGCGCCTTTCCTGACTATTTCTTTCGTAATAACTGTTACGATCACGCGAACTATTTCGTGTTGGACTGTTATGATAGTCATGTGACATGAAATCAGTTTTCTCAGTGTCTAGATTTGAACTATAATTTCGCTTTTCACGCCAATTACTGTTATTCCTTTCATTATACTGATTTCTGGTGGGCTCACCGTTATTGCTGTAACTTCTTTGTTTCCTGGAACCACGACCTCTAATCCTGCCACTGATATTGCCGCGACTGTACTACTGATCTCTCAAATGGCGATTGTCTGAATAATTATGATCAGGACTATCAGAGAACTGATTATTCCGTTCATAATTGTTGTTGCTATTCACAGAATATTTTTCATCTAACCTATTACGTTGTGACTGGAAATTTTTCCCGATACCTTCTCTGTATTTATTTCACGAGTGTAATTCCTTGCTGTCAAATTCGAGTTCTTATAACAAATTTTATGCTAGCGTTGCTATCTCTGGATCACGAGATCTCGGGTTCGAGTCCCGGCCGGACTGGGGATTTTCTCTGCGCGGGGACTGGGTGTTTGTGTTATTCTTATCATTTCTTCATCATTCGTGAAAGTGGCTAGATTGGACTGTGTACAGATTGGGAATTTATATGGGTGCTGATGACCGCTCTGTTGAGCACCCCACAAACCAAACATCATCATCACAATAGCTTTTGGAAAGCCTCAATATCACCACTACAGCGTCCTGCCAAAATAATGTGTCGTAAGTGTGTCGGTAGTTTAGTCAAACAAATACTTATTAATTCATAGAGACTGTGCGGATTCGATAAGAAGCGATTCTTGGAAGTTATGTGCTGGAAATAATCAGCCCAGCTGGAGAAGTCGGATTGTTCAAAATTTTTTAGCGTAATGATACTGTTTTTAGCTCTGTCTTATGTAGCTCCATACCAGTATGTCGACAAGAATGCGTGACAAAATTCAACTTCCGTGAGGCATTCTTGTTCGATTGCTCTCATTCTTGTGGCTGGTTCAGATTCTAAATAGCCACATATATAGCCAAATTTATTACCAGTTGGCCATGAAGGTGAAAGACAGTACTGGAATTTCTGGAGCCACTCTCTGGGGTGCATGTACACTCCTGGAAATGGAAAAAAGAACACATTGACACCGGTATGTCAGACCCACCATACTTGCTCCGGACACTGCGAGAGGGCTGTACAAGCAATGATCACACGCACGGCACAGCGGACACACCAGGAACCGCGGTGTTGGCCGTCGAATGGCGCTAGCTGCGCAGCATTTGTGCACCGCCGCCGTCAGTGTCAGCCAGTTTGCCGTGGCATACGGAGCTCCATCGCAGTCTTTAACACTGGTAGCATGCCGCGACAGCGTGGACGTGAACCGTATGTGCAGTTGACGGACTTTGAGCGAGGGCGTATAGTGGGCATGCGGGAGGCCGGGTGGACGTACCGCCGAATTGCTCAACACGTGGGGCGTGAGGTCTCCACAGTACATCGATGTTGTCGCCAGTGGTCGGCGGAAGGTGCACGTGCCCGTCGACCTGGGACCGGACCGCAGCGACGCACGGATGCACGCCAAAACCGTAGGATCCTACGCAGTGCCGTAGGGGACCGCACCGCCACTTCCCAGCAAATTAGGGACATTGTTGCTCCTGGGGTATCGGCGAGGACCATTCGCAACCATCTCCATGAAGCTGGGCTACGTCCCGCACACCGTTAGGCCGTCTTCCGCTCACGCCCCAACATCGTGCAGCCCGCCTCCAGTGGTGTCGCGACAGGCGTGAATGGAGAGACGAATGGAGACGTGTCGTCTTCAGCGATGAGAGTCGCTTCTGCCTTGGTGCCAATGATGTCGTATGTGTGTTTGGCGCCGTGCAGGTGAGCGCCACAATCAGGACTGCATACCACCGAGGCACACAGGGCCAACACCCGGCATCATGGTGTGGGGAGCGATCTCCTACACTGGCCGTACACCACTGGTGATCGTCGAGGGGACACTGAATAGTGCACGGTACATCCAAACCGTCATCGAACCCATCGTTCTACCATTCCTAGACCAGCAACGGAAATTGCTGTTCCAACAGGACAATGCACGTCCGCATGTATCCCGTGCCACCCAACGTGCTCTAGAAGGTGTAAGTCAACTACACTGGCCAGCAAGATCTCCGGATCTGTCCCCCATTGAGCATGTTTGGGACTGGATGAAGCGTCGTCTCACGCGGTCTGCACGTCCAGCACGAACGCTGGTCCAACTGAGGCGCCAGGTGGAAATGGCATGGCAAGCCGTTCCACAGGACTACATCCAGCATCTCTACGATCGTCTCCATGGGAGAATAGCAGCCTGCATTGCTGCGAAAGGTGGATATACACAGTACTAGTGCCGACATTGTGCATGCTCTGTTGCCTGTGTCTATGTGCCTGTGGTTCTGTCAGTGTGATCATGTGATGTATCTGACCCCAGGAATGTGTCAATAAAGTTTCCCCTTCCTGGGACAATGAATTCACGGTGTTCTTATTTCAATTTCCAGGAGTGTAATTACGTGAATTTCGAAAAACTTTAAACTTCCGAACTGTAAGAGAATATTTCTGATCAAATGAATCATTCTGGCGAGGCATCCGCGCTATCTTGTCTACGTAACGCACTGCTTTCGCGTATTGATTCACCTTCGCGGCACAAATCGAAAAGTTCGCCAGAAGCTTTCTGTGTTTACATCGGTATATCATTACCGAGACTGATTCCCCATTCAGTGCGCGATTTCTGTCATCAAGTTTTTTTACATCAGACTTGTGCTGTTGATTAATGGTCATCTGTCTCTGTTTAGATAGCTGAACAATAGGATATTCTTCCGAATCAGCAAACGGAACAGACTATGTGACATTTGAATTTTTATCCACCTTGTTACATAACGTTTGTCTACCTGTTTGATAACGGTATTTAGCGGTTCTAGGGTAACTGTGTCTTTACCTTAAATGATGGTCATTGCTCTTCAAGACTTGGTAACTGGATTTAACTGACTCTCCTGCTGTTTTAAACGTGAAATTTCGGCCATTTCCGTGTGTGCCACTGTCGACTTCGGATTATTTATTACAAGGTTGGATTCCTAACGTAGATCTTGCCTAATTCATCTCATCCTTGAAACACTTAATCTCTTACCTAACACTCTCTTTATGTTCTCTGTCATGTATTTCAAATTTTCTATCCTTCTCTCTATTGTGCTCTGACAATACCATCAGAATACCTTACAAAAAACCATTGTTCCCATCTTTGACACTACAGAGTTATCAAAAGGTACATCAGCTGCAGCTCTGACGTTTGACCTAGCTCTGGTAGCTTTTGACATTTTAATGCAATTATAATAATATAGCAGACAAAAAGGAAGTATCGCACACGCTGAAGATCCACACTACTCAGATAACAACTAAGAATCACTTCTTACAAATGGTAAATATGTTGTTGTTGTTGTGGTCTTCAGTCCTGAGAATGGTTTGATGCAGTTCTCCATGCTGCTCAATCCTGTGCAAGCTTCTTCATCTCCCAGTACTTACTGCAACCTACATAATTCTGAATCTGTTAAGTGTATTCATCTCTTGGTGTCCCTCTACGATTTTTACCCTCCACGCTGCCCTCCAATGCTAAATTTGTGTTTCCTTGATGCCTCAGAGCATGTCCTACCACCCGGTCCCTTCTTCTAGTCAAGTTGTGCCACAGACTCCTCTTCTCCCCAATCCTATTCAACACCTCCTCATTAGTTATGTGATCTACCCTTCTTATCTTCAGCATTCTTCTGTAGCACCACATTTCGAAAGCTTCTATTCTCTTCTTGTACAAACTATTTGTCGTCCACGTTTCACTTCCATACATGCCTACACTCCATACAAATACTTTCAGAAACGACTTCCTAACACTTAAGTCAATACCCGATGTTAAAAAATTTCTCTTCTGCAAAAACGCTTTACTTGCCATTGGCGATTTACATTTTATATCCTCTCTACTTCGACCATCATCAGTTATTTTACTCCCCAAATAGCAAAACTCCTTTACCTCTTTAAGTGTCTCATTTCCTAATCTAATGCCCTCAGCATCACCCGACTTAATTTGTCTACATCTCATTATCCTCATTTTGAGTTTGTTGATGTTCAACTTATATCCTGCTTTCAACACACTGTCCATTCCGTTCAACTGTTCTTCCAAGTCCGTTGCTGTCCCTGGCAAAATTACAGTGTCATCGGTGAACCTCAAAGTTTTTATTTCTTCTCCATTGATTTTATTACCTACTCCGAATTTTTCTTTTGTTTCCTTTACTGCTTTCTCAATATACAGATTGAATATCATCGGGGAGAGGCTACAAACCTGTCCCACTCCCTTCCCAACCACTGCTTACCTTTCATGCCCCTCGACTCTTATAACTGCCATCTGGTTTCTGTACAAATTGTAAATAACCCTTCGCTCCCTGTATTTTAGCCCTGCCACCTTTAGAATTTGAAAAAGAGTATTCCAGGCAACATTGTCAAAAGCTTTCTCTAAGTCTGCAAATGCTAGAAACGTAGGTTTGCCTTTCCTTAATGTTTCTTCTAAGATAAGTCGTAAGGTCAGTTTTGCCGCACGTGTTCCAACATTTCTACGGAATCCAAACTGATCTTCTCCAAGGACGGCTTCTACCAGTTTTTCCATTCGTCTGTAAAGAATTCGCGTTAGTATTTTGCAGCTGTGACTTATTAAACTGATAGTTCGGTAATTTTCGCATCTGTCAACACCTGCTTTCTTTGGGATAGGAATTATTATATTCTTCTTGAAGTCAGAGGATATTTCGCCGGTCTCATACATCTTGCTCACCAGATGGTGGAGTTTTGTCAGGACTGGCTCTCCCAAGGCCGTCAGTAGTTCTAATTGAATTTTGTCTACTCCCAGTGCTTCGTTTCGACTCAGGTCTATCAGTGCTCTGTCAAACTCTTCACGCAGTATCTTATCTCCCACTTCATCTTCATCTACAACATCTTCCATTTCCATAATTTTCTCCTAAAGTACATCCCGCTTGTATAGACCCTCTATATACTCATTCCACCTTTCTGCTTTCCCTTCTTTGCTCAGAACTGGATTTCCATCTGAGCTCTTGATATTCACACAAGTGGCTCTCTTTTCTCCAAATGTCTCTTAAATTTTCCTGTAGGCAGTATCTATCTTACCCCTAGTGAGACAAGCCTCTACATCCTTACATTTGTCCTCTAGCCATCCCTGCTTAGCCATTTTGCACTTCCTGTCGATCTCATTTTTGAGACGTTTGTATTTCTTATTGCCTGCTTCATTTACTGCATTTTTGTATTTTCTCCTTTCATCAATTAAATTCAATATCTCTTCTGTTACCCAAGGATTTCTTCTAAACCTCGTCTTTTTACCTACTTGAACCCCTGCTGCCTTCACTACTTCATCCCTCAGAGTTAGAAATAAATATTTAAATTGTCACTTTCAGAATTCAATGTACTAATGCAAATCCCAACTTCTAATAATGTCACTGAGCAATGAAATACTTACACTCTAGTAAAGCACAGAAAGTAGCATGTACCATGAAAAATAAGTGTCTAATCATATAACACTTCAAGATTCAGTAAACAAGAATACGTTCAAATCGCAGTATATCATTAACAGTAGCAAAAATCAATAGGAAAATCACTTACGCTCAGCACGGTGTAATACTACAAACGAATAAAACGAAAGAATCTCACTTGCTCTACACTCCGTAAAATAATTCTTATAAATCGGTATTCACAACTGCAAAAAGCACACAAAACTCTATTCCTGCTGAAACAAACTTTAACTGTTCTCCAGAAAAGTTGTCTACATTGTTGCCTGGTAATAAATATGCAAAACAAATAGTTTTGTTGTAATGGCATACAGTGAATAATGACATTTACTGTTACATCACAAATCTTGACAGTAACTGCTAAGTCAAAATCCATTATTGAAATTTAATTCGTATATGGTTGTAATAGAGAACTTCATCTGACTGCTAAAATCAGCAGAAATCACCAAACAAATAATTATCCTGGCAAGGTCACCGGGTGAACGGTTGTTATAAAAACTTCTAAACTTGTGTTTGCAAGTGTCTGGTTGGTCTCTGATAAATCTATAAAACTTATTTTGATATTAAAATACATAAATCTCAGTGCAGGGCGACAAAACTGTGTTTAAATTTTGAACGGAAGTATGTGAAACAGACGCTAAACGACGCCAAGCTAGCCAGTGCGTCAAATAATTCGCCTGCGAGAGAGCAATCCGTCTCCAATGAAATTTACAGCAAAACAAATGACTCTGAATAAAAAATGGGTCCTGAATATTGTTAATCTTTAGTCTTACAAGTAATGCCTGTGCCAGAACCGTTAACTTGATTACACAGCATATGCACATAAAATTTAACGCTTCTGACTTTCCGATAAAACTGCTTGAAAGCTCACAAGACAGCTCTTTACTGAGATCTTCTGCTGGCTTAACCCTCTGAACTAGTTTTGATTAACTCTTTTCTTTTCTTTTTTTTTGTGGCTCATTAGTAACTGGATCGCGGCCATACAATGAATTATAGTACTGAATTTAAAAAAAAATTACACAACCTCTCGAAGCTTGAGCATGGCATTTTCTTTAAAGGACCTTTCATGTATTTTTAGCCGTGTTTCTTCTCTCTGTGATTTCTCTAAAGTCGTACTTCGTTATCAAACAGCACCCGAAGACAACGGTGGATCAAGCTATACGACTTTTTCCTCTAGAGTACGGAACCTTTTGCCATGCCAAGTCACCCAACGATCTTACAATGACTAAAGACACAAAATATAACATACATTAGTTAGTAATCACAATATATTCTGAAATAAAAACACAATTAAAAGTTCACTTACATTAGGTACAACTCGTGAATTAAATAATGAAATAATGTCGAACTAATGGCTGCGAGCCACTTACGTCCGATCTGGACAAGACCTAGGAAGCAAAAGATACCTCTTAATCTAAGCAGATGACGATCAAAAATCTTCAAACGTTTCTAGTGGCTGCAGACAATATTTATACACCCTTGAACTATATCTATGGGTTAAATTATTTCTTTTTTTCTATTACTTAATTTACGTTTTCTGCTAAGAGAAGCTCAGCATGCAAATGTGCGTTTAAACTAGCCCATGAGTTGCGAGGCGAAAGGAACACCTGCAGGCGAGCAACTCACTCTAAAGAACATTGCATATATAAGTCTAAAAATACACATACATATCACATACAACACACGTATCATAACATAATATTTACACAAAACAGATTTCCAGTCTTTGAATGTGATGCGTGTGCCTATAACTGTTTTATGTTGGTATTGCTTCTATCGCGCATGCGCAGTCGCGTAGTTTAGTACTGCGGTTTGCTTAGCAAGTTCATCACACGACACATAGCTTATACTTAGTCCGTGTGTTCATGTGCATAAGACGTCGTAGAGACAACATTGATCATCATGGTTTTCACAAATGCGGATTAATATTTAAAACAGTTACAAAATCCCAAAGCTGCAACACTCGTTCACATGAAATTACAAATTCGTAATGTTGATAGTCTCTCGCGCACAGTATTGCGTTTGAAATGTCTTTTTGTTTCAGAAATAATGCCTTTTCATGACGTGTTGTCGTTCACAGTTCCATGAACCGAAAACATACCACAACTTTATAAAGGTGAGCATTGTTAATGGCAGTTAAATGTCATAGTTAGCAGTTTTGATACAGATCCATGTGCGCGATCATTCGTAGCACAGTTTATATTTTTGGACTGGCTACAGTGTTTATGTAGACAGATGTCACTGTTTTCTTCCTAGGTCGTACATCGCCAGGTAGAAGACTGGTGGATTCCCATTCCACAGCATAAGTTCGTTAAGGCATCGGAGCAGGACCTCGGACGGCACGATCCTGCGTCGATCCTCGTTCAGTCCAGGTGTCATTTCCGAGAACATTTAGCTCCCTGAGGATCCATCCGAAATTCCTCCACCCGTCGAGTGGTCCTCCTCGTTTTGCAACAAAACTACCGTAGGTGCAGTAGGAAACCAGTTCTTGTATTCAGACCTGCAGAGATACAGAGATGCAGCGCAGTAAATGTCAGTTTGTGATGCACTCAAAATTGTCGGTGCACTTCACTATGACAATTTTTTCACGTCCCCAGTTTTTCGAGCGATATACAAATATTCGTACACAAGTAGTTGTGACTTTCAACAGATGTCCGTCGTCGAGTCTGTACGCAAACAATTCGTAACACGACTCTATATTAACAGTTTGCAAATAAATTTCAAACATAAATAGTTCATCACATCTACATACATCGCATTATATCATGAATAGTCTTTTTCAATTATGCGGTTTTGCACACCAGTTTTCTCGTAGTTACAAGTTCAAAGACGTATAGTAAACGTCCGCAAACAGTTTCAGGTTATGCAAGTCTCTAAACTTTTCCCATATGGGCACACGTAATAGGTACAGATAACATTTACAAGAGAGCAAATATCATTTAGCTTTACCTAAATACAGATAAATACATGGAAACATGTAACATATAAGTTTTTTACATAGGTACAAATACATACAAAAATATTATATACTGGCTTTAAATCAACACAGAGACATATTTCTCTTTTCTTCACACAAGTATGACTGGTCACATAAAAATATATTTTTAATGTAGCCTTACATAAGTTTACAATATGTTAGTATTTACAATCATTACAAGTTTAAATCTATGTTTTGCTTTTGCAAATGCTGTCACCTGAAGTAGAGGATATTTAGACACGACATCCCACCAGCATAAAAGTTAATATAAAGTTCGTTTTAAAATTTTAAGTGGCTGCTGTAAGTATTCGGCGAAGACGAATCTTTTCTTACTCCTTCTGCTGCTGACAAGAACAGCTGAAACAAAATTCTTATACTACGTAGCTTCTCTGTAGAATTACTGTGAGGCACGTGTATTTGATAGTTGTATAAAACTTAAGCGTGATCCATAGATGTGTTTACTGTTGAGCATGGTATACTCTAAGATCACGGTGAGCATATAGTTCAATAATTCTGTTTGTTTTAGGATGCTGCGGTAGATATATACCAAAATGCGGAATGCTGACAATAACATAAGGACCGTCGTACAGCAGACGCCACCTCGCGTTGCGCCTCTGAAGACCAGACGATTATGGTGAACACGCAAAAGCACTGACATACCAGCTTTAAATTCCTACTTCGTCTTGACAGTGCGCGCATAAGTTTTGTGTCTAATTTTGGCTTTCGCATTCAGCGTCACATATACATCCCTCACTTTTTCGTCGTGCGTTGTTTGCTGAAAAGAAAGTATTGGTGAGGGGCGTCGTACAATCGTTGTCTTCTTTGCGATTGAACATGAGCTTGCTAGCAGTGTGCGGAGTTTCATAAACATTGAGGTTTTTGTGTACCTCTTCAAATAAAGACAAAGATGTTATCCAACTGGTATGTAAGGTAGAAACGTAGATTCTCATAAATCTGTTAATCTCACGGAACACACGACAGTGGGATTACACTAGGGACTGTACTTTGAGATAAAACTATTCTTAATACGATTGTCTTTGAGAAATGTACGTCACTTGTACACAGTATAGTATGCATCATTGTTGGATAAAATAGCTTTTGGTCTTCCCACATGAGGAATGTAGTCATATGTCAAAAACGACGAATGATGGCAGTAGCAGTAGCAGAACTTATAGGATACTCTTTATCATGCTTGGAGAATAAATAGTAAAACGCAAGAATATATTTCGCATCACCACTGCTTGTGGGATGTGGACAACCTATGTCAGAACTTACAATTTCTAGAGGTTTACTGGGTAGAATAGAATGCAAATCAGTCTTCGTAGACAATGTACCGACACACAGCTCAAAATGTCTAATCGTGCGACGACAAGTCATACACAAAATAAAGTAAAATGAAAATTGTAAAAAACCCTGGAAATGTGCCTGCAGTTAGCCGTCATTATGGTAACTTATAATGAAATGAAATAGTAATGGTACAAAATGACATTATGAGATAACTGTATAAGATCTTTGTGGTAATTAATTGTTCTTTTACTCGCTGGCAAAAGGAACTAAAACAGAACAGCGCTGTTACTCTGTCTCTGATCTAGTCTCGAAGCTAACGCACTCTACGGCTTTCATTTCGCATTGTAAGTCGTAAATTTAAAAAAAAAGTGATAATTTACACTAATCGTGCATTTTTCTTCCATATGCCTACTGACCTTAATGCAGAAGTAAAAATATTATTTGTAAGGTTTTCAGTACGCTGGATAACTAACAAGAACGGTCGAACAATCGACCATTCTTGGCAGACATCTTGCGTAGGATTAATTTCACTATAATTTTATTGCGTTCCGGCATCAACGGATTCGTTGATAGACTCGCACCATATTTATTAAAGAAAAGAAAAAGAATATAATAATTAATGTGGTATTAAGGTAAAAACTAAGAACATTCAGTTAAGTTCAGATATTGGTGACTTCTCGGCAAGACAAAAATTATTACGTTTGAAAAAACGGAAATACTTTCTTTCATTACAAGGCTTCTTTTAATTAAATTTCACTGCAGTAAAGATATCCTGCAGCAATATTTTAATGTGATAACACGAAATACAATCTCTGAGATTATGTTTACGTTAATTTGTTAGTATGAACGCTCCACGTAGGCATCAGTTTTAACAAATTCTAAAAGCGCCTCACGCGATCCTATAATAACATGGCGGTGGGTCGCGCGCTGTTAAATAATCATAGTTCAGAGAACTATTTTACGAAAATATTGATTCAGATCCCACATATTATCACGAATCTTTCTTGTGTCCACTCCGCCAAATAAGTACTCTATTGACGCTCTTGCCGGGCGTAAATATCAGTAAAGTTAGGCAGTAAGATCTTACACTCTTTTCATCACATTCATTGCGTACACCTTAAGTATACTTGAGACGGTGTCCGGACCGGGGCGGTAGCGGTACAAATGGCGCCCAACTTGGGACTCTACTAAATAAATATTGCTGTTGGGTATCCAGCTTGCAGGTCAGAAATATTGCTGCAGTGGGCACAATGTATAATGAAAAACTAACAATACCAGATTATGCCTATGTATGTATAATAACGATTACGTAAAGTTTTTAGTTTTGTAAATGTTTTGTTCCATGTACTGAAAACAATTACAATCCATTACTGAGCACGAAAAATAAGTAACTCGGACTGCTGGACTGGGACAGTCTGCAGCTGCCATAAGATTATTCTACAAAGTAGATGTTGGAATCTTGGTGTGGAGCGACGAGTAACAGAGATTGCTTATCAAAGTATAGATACGACTGTATGAACTCCCAAGTTCAATATTAGAATCATTAGGTAACTGGGGGTTATGCAGAGTGCTTACTGATTAAATAAAGTGTGACATTCAGTACCTTGATTGGTGCAACCGACTACATAAATTTTAAAAATGTGTTTGTTTGACTGCAGTGCTGAAAGTTCAAGTGTAGCCGCATTCTCTTAGTTGACGTAGATATTTTGTGAGATGAGCTACACAATCAGCCTTGTGGCTGTAGATCCATTCAAGAGTAATTTTAATTTTTCTGGCCATGGTGCTACGACTGAAGTTTTCAATGTGAGTTGGTTATGTTATAGTGTATTTTTGTGTGTGCAGTGTATTTGTTTGTGTTAGACTAAGTGGTGTATTTTTGTATTTTTTGTGTCTTTTTGGGGTAACAGTGCTAATAAAAGTATCGTTAAGACACACAAAGACAAAAACCTAGGCATGGACAACACAATAGAGCTCGATGACGAATCTGTTTCAGCAATCCACAATTTGGAAACGAAACACAGTAATGTAGATGAAATATTGCCTGCTGCTAGCGCTCAACAGCTGGAACAGCAAACAGGCGTCAGCTCAGCTCACGACTCAAAAATAAATAAAGAAATAAATCATCAGTTGTAGACACAGCTGATGTGCTGCCTCAGCCAGCACTGACGAATTGTTTTCTAGCCGTGTTGCTGGGAAATCTCAAATTGAGAGAACGGGAACGGGAGAAACGTGAAGAACAGGAACATTTAGAAAAAGAGAAACGCGAAAAAAAGGAACGTTTAGAAAGAGAGAGACACGAAAAAGAGGAGCGTCTCGAAAGAGATAAGGCTCTAATAGCTCAGGTGAAGGGGAGATTAGAAGCAGTACGCTTAGAGAGGGAGGAAAGAGAAAAAGCATAACGCTTGGAAAGGCAAAGGAAAGAAGTGGAACTTGACGGACGTTTAGTTGGTCGGCTAAACCAGATTTTAGATGAACGTGATAAAGTCATTGTCTCACTTCTTTGTGGAGAGATAGATGGCCCGCGGGAAGAAGTTTCCGGATTGATAGTACAAAGTAAAGGTATTCCAACGAAAGTCCAGAAACTTGACCTGAAGGTAACAGAACTCGACAGAGCGCCACAAGCACTGGAGGGTGAGATGAAATCACTAGCTAAAAATCTAAAACAGCTGACACTGCAGAAACAAAAATAGAACAAGAAGTAACGAATGCGTAGCAGAGATTAAATATGGGTGTTGAGTGTGAGAGGCAGGGCTCGAAAACACACTGAAACCCTGAACTAAGTGAGATGCAGCAGCACACTTACGCTTTAGAACGGGAAAGTAATCGTAGGGAACATGATAGCCCACCACACGTTAGTATCCGGTACGGAAACGTGCATCTGATTATGTCAAACGGTGAGCAGTTGGCTTGCAATAATGCCAAGCAGTATTGCCCGTGCAGTTATGAGAGTATTGAGTCAATCCACCCAGTAATATTTATCAAGAGTTTGAGAAATGTTTTACCTCTTTCGTGGACAGAGAAGCAGAAATAACAATTTGTAATTTCTTTTATAAGCGTAGATGCAGCTCGCTGGGCAATGGAGACTGCAGAGAAGTGTCAGGTATTCTAAGACTTTAAGAAGATGCTTTTATCTCGCTTCTGGTCTTCACGCGTACTAGAACGACTCAGAAAGCAGGTGTACAGCCCTGAGCCTTTTAATCCCCTGCAAGGCAATCTTCGAAAATACTTCGAAAGATATTTAAACAAGACTCAATACTGGGACGAACGCATGCTTCCGAGAGATGTATTGCTTTCATTAAAGGGCAGGCTACCAATTTGTCAGGGAAGTGCAGGTTCATGTGCCTGATATGGGCTTCGAACAATTATGGCCAACATAGATTAATTAGATTTAATACAAGAAGATGCCAGGCAAAACTAATTGGGTAATTGTGGGTCACGATCGTACAGTAGTAACAATAAGCAAAGAAATCCGAATGGGAACAGTCTCAGAAAAGGTGGACAGAATAGAGAAAGTGATTACCACGCCGACCACAGTAACAACAAACAAAATAGTCACAGTGGTTCGGCTGGCTACCAATACAATGGAAGTAGTAACCGTTCCCGGAATAAAAGCTGAAACAGAAATTTCAATAGGAAACGGAGGAACGAAGGAAGTCTTAACACTTCCTTTGCTAACAAAAATATGCGAACTGCAAATGAGCAGTTGCGCAATCTCGCCGTGCAAATTGGCAGACATAGGACGCTTCCGATGACCGGAGCATGTCAGTGAATAACATAAATGTTACACTACTGCCGCCGCCAACTACGCGTCAGCATTGGACACCACAACCGCAATATGTACCAAAATAGCAACAACAGAAACAAAATGAAACAGTACGCATTGTGGAAGTAGTTGAAGAGCCGCAACCCGGATGTTCGGGGGCGATAAACTCCTGCCGATCTATGTAAGCCTTCCACATAGGGTCGGTATGGCACAGGGCGAAGGCAGGCAAAGCCAAAACGTACAAACATTCATGTTGAGATATAATGAAGGTGAAAGCCTCAGCCGATCAGCGCGCGATGGGCGGAACCCGCTACTACAACGACGCGCAGCAGTCTGGCGTTCAACGACCGGCGGCAAGTGGCGAGTTCCCGATTGATTACCCAGTATTCCAGCAGCACCGAACAACTACTTCCACCGAGGAGAGCATTGTTACAATATCTTACAAGACCTATGAAAACCTTTGTAACTCAAATATTATTGATGTATTCTGCAGTACTGAATGCGAGAGACATGAACGAGAAGGTTTTTGGTACTTTATGTATCTCGTCAACACTATGTTACCTATGTAATGTGGACGTTCATTGAAAGTTGATGCACTAGAAAAGCGAACGAACGTAGTAAAATTAACCATCAGTTGCATATTATCATACTGTATGACCGATAAAATGAATCACATATGTAACTTGTAAATATAGTGTGAAACTATTTGGTTTAAAAATGATCGTCTACAGATCAAATAATAACATCATTCACATATAGTACTTGATAGCAACGGGAGTGTGTACAGTTTGAAGACTCCGCGCGGGGGTTTTTCACCCGGTCTTTTCCCGTCACCCGTGACCTACATAGGGCAGTAAAGTTATTGTTTACCGTGATTGTTCAACAATAGCGAGCTGTTCTCACCCGTCGCGTAGTGTAAAGGCGAAAGTTAGAACAATGCCTGTAGTCGAAAGAGCTGAAACCTCGTAAAAAGGGAAAATGTTCTCTGTAACAAAATGAATGTAAATTATCAACCGTTTTAAAGTGATATATACTGTGCATATAAGCATATGTGTAAAAAACAAAAGAGACGTATATGACATTTGTCAAAAAAAACATGCGTGAGAGAAGTAACATGTGTTATTAGAAAGGTGGTATGACTGTTCGCAAACCACAAGTGTGTTTGGCCCATATATAACAGGGGGGCCACTGTATCGATACACAACACAAAATATCAAATCATGCGGCGACAAGTCAGACACAAAATAAAGTAAAATGTAAATTGTATAAAAAAACTGAAAATGCGCGTGCAATAAGCTGTCATAACGGTGACTTAAAATGAAATGAAATAATAATGGTACAAGCAGACACTATAAGATAACTGTGAAAACTAGAAAAGACCAGCGTTATTACTCACTCTCTGTTCTAGTCTCGAAGCTAACGCACGCTACGGCGGCCATTTCGTATTGTAAGTCGTAAATTTTAAAAATATGTGACAATTTATGCTGATTTGTATACTTTTTTCATATACTTAGAGACGTCATTTTGAAGTAAAAATATTATTTTTAAGGTTTTCAGTACATTGCATAATTAACAAGAAGCGCCGAACAACCGACCATTCTTGGCAGACATCTTGCGTAGGAATAATTTCATTATAATTTTATTGCGTTCCGTCATTAACGGACGCTTTGAAAAACTCACACCATAATTATTAAGGAAAAGAAAGAGAATATATAATTATGTGGTATTGAGGTAAAAAGTAAGAACATTCAGTTAAGTTTAGATACTGGCCGCTCCTCGGCAAGACGAAGATTATTATGCTTAAAAAAGGGAAATACTTTCTTTCATTACAAAGTTTATTTTAATTAAATTTCACTACAGTAAAGATATCCTGCAGCAATACACTAATGTGATAACACGAAATACAATCCCTGAGATTATGTTTACGTTATTTTGTTAGTATGAACGCTCCACATAGACATCAGTTTTAACAAATTCTAAAAGCGCCTCACGCTATCCTATAGTAACAAGGCGGTGAGTCGCGCGCTGTTGAATAATCAGAGTTCAGAGAACTATTTTACGAAAGTATAGATTCAGATCCCACATATTATCATGATTCTTTCTTGTGTCCGCTCCGCCAAATAAGTGCCCTATTCACGCTCTTGTCGGGCGTAAATATCAGTAAAGTTAGGCAGTAAGATCTTACACTCTTTTCACCACATTGATTGAGTACACCTTAAGAATACTTGAGACGGTGTCCGCACCAGGGCGGTAGCGGTACAAAAGTTCAGGCGTTTAGATTTTTGACAGATCGCACATGTTTTGAGTATACTGTGGATCTTACGTCTCATATTGCTAAAGTAACAATAGGTATTAAGCTTTGGTAATCACTTCTTGGTACCATAATGACCCCAAATAAAATGTATGTGCCTAATTAGGATGCGTTCAGTATCCATAGGAATACAAATACACCAAGTAGTGACTTCAGGATGACGGCAATAAAATAACAAATCATTATGTGTCAAATATCGGTTGGACAGAGAATGGTCAGGTTGATTTGTGAGTACAACTCTTATCATATTCCAGTGAGGATCAGATTTCTGCAAAGTTGACATATTTCTTCATAAGTCGATAAAACACTGGTGATATAGCTTATCCTGCATAAGAACTAGTGGTAATCATTCACATTCTCGAGGCAGAGTTACACTCATTCAAGCCTTGAGGTAGACGAGACAAAGTGTCGACAATGATGTTTCCTTTACTGTTAATATATACAGTTTCAAAGGAATAGTTTTGCAAAGATAAAGCCCAGCGTTATAATCTGGGATGTACCAGTTTACAAGTTAACAGAAATGTGAGAGCTTGGTGGTCAGCATAATTTTAGTGTGCTTACCATACAAATGATAACAGAATTTCTTAAAGGCCCACATTATAGAGAGCGTTTCAAGTGTGGTAGAGTAAGTGCGCGCACATTCACTAAGTGTGAGGCTCGGAAAACTAATAATTTTCACATGTTCTTGTTCTCCATTCTTCACCTCTTGAAACAAACAACAGTCTAGGCCATAGGATGAGGCATCACATGTCATACAAAAATCTAATTTAAAATCAGGGTGATCCAAAATATTTGCGTTAACCAAAGCATGCTCAATATTATCAAAGTATTTCTGACACTGGTCAGACCATATCCATATCTGATTCTTTTTGAGTAGGTTCCATAGACGTTTGCTGTTTAATAGCTGGTGCGGTAAAAATCTTCGAGGGAAAGAACAAAGTCCAAAGAATGATTTTAATTGCTTTCTAGTCCATGGACTAGGAAAATTCCTGATTGTGTCTAACTTACTTGGGTCGGGTCGTATGCCTTGAGCATTAATAATATGTCCAAGATTCTTAATTTCACTGCAAGTAAATTTCGACTTTTCGAGAATAGCTGTCACTCCAGCTTGTGCGAATTTATGTAGAATCTTTTGCAAAGTTTCTATGCGTTCAGACCAAGTCTTACTAGCTATGAGCAGGTCATCAATGTAGTGAGTAACTGATTCAACCATTTCATCACCAAGTATGGTATCGAATGCTGTGACAAATACGCCTGCACTGACGTTCAGACCGAAGGGAAGGACACAAAATTGATAGGTTCCCCCCCGAATGTAACTGCAGTATACTTTCTAGAATATGGCATGATTGCGACCTGCCTGAACGAACTGGTAAGATCTATCGTAGAAAAATATTTAGAATCTAAAAACTTCTGGAGTTGCTCTTCTAAATTCTCAGGTTTTGTGCGAACAGGTAAAATAAACTCATTAATTGCACGAGCATCCAAAACAACTCTGATACTCCCGTTGGGTTTCTTTACAACAAATAAAGGGCTGCAGCAAGGTGACGTGCAAAGTTCGATAATTTTCCACTCTAATATTTGTTTCAACTCGTGCCACACAGCAGGTCGTTGGGATAATGGCATATTATAGGTTTTGTGGAAAAAAATCTGGTGAGGCTTAACCTCTATTTTATAGTCATATGTGTTGCTCACACCTGTTTGTTGCTTAATGCTTGTATATACTTGGACAAAACATCATAAAGTTCATAGCGTTCGTCATGTGTGACAGCTGTTATATCTGATAACTTATTACTAATTAAAGTTTTCAAGGCCTAAAACTCGGCATCAGGTGCGTGGGTCTGTGTGTCAACATCATCAGTGTCCTGTATTAACTGTATATTGTACCTGGTCCAATATTTCTCGTGCTTCAGAGTCCTGGTATACAGGTCAATTGAAATTTCACTGTCTTTATCCCTAAGTATACATTTATGTTGGGAGACGTGAATAGTGCTGTCCCTCTCGTACAACGTATCCAAACCTAAGATACATTAGTTACCAGGTTTTGGACGACGAGGAATGGCCATTGTACGATTCCATCACCTACCTTGATTGTCAGAAATACCCGTTTCATGACCTTCGAAGACTTTTTGCCTATGGCAATTAAAATTTTACAGTTCTGGACAGGCTACTCTAGTAGGGGCTTAAACTCAGACATTTTCTTGTAAAAATCATAGGACAAGACACTAATAGCCTCTCCTGTGTCCAGAATAATAGTAGTTGGGAATACCACCCGCAATTACAGTAGCTGACACCAAAACAATTTCTTTGGATGATGAACGACATTGTGTGTTCTCTTGTAACAGTTCCTCAGAGAAGTTTTCGTCATGATTATACTTTATGAATAACATTTGTTGCTATCTACTACTGTCAGGTACAGTCATACTCACAAGTATCCGAACGACTTGAATTGCATTTCGCCTGATTCGCATGCAACCGGCATAACGCAGCTGTCTAGCAGGTCCCCAAATCGCTCCTTGGTACAGTCGTTTGACTATTGAAAATTGTTCCAACAAGTCACCACCAGAAAACACTGCTCTGTAACGCAGTAACTCATGATGTAAATTAATACCACGACGCTACAAATATCAGGGAACACCTTATCACAGATAAGACTGCCCTTAAGGTTTTTAAGCTCACATTTATTACAATAAATGACATACCTGAAATGTTACCACTCTCATTATTACGACAGATAGGTAATGCACGTAGTAAGTTCATCGTATTCATGATATCCTCTTCAAAGTAACATACAGTACTTATTATTTAACACAAAATTAAATTAAAAATTTAAGTTATCCACGAGCAGCTAGTTGAGAATATGTATGAACTTCAAATGACACAACAAACCCTCTCGTTCTGCATATGGATTCAAACCCAGGTCAGGCAGACGAACGAAGGATTTCGTGACTAACAGTAATTTCTGATTAGACATACAGAGAGTGATATACCTCAATTTTAGACAGTATCAGTTAGCAAATATGAACTTTAAATTACATAACACAAACATTTTAATGGACGCGTATTCCTCCCCAGCGTCTCTTGTCCCTGTTAACGAACTACGAAAGATGTTAAACAATGCTTCTTCACAAGTAACTTACTTGAAATGCCGTGTGGTAAAGCTTTGTGTTGGACAGGGATTCGAACCCCGAACCTAATCGGATTGATATCGAAACACAACCAACAGTGACATATCGGATTTCCTTGCCAGTAGCTAGTTTTTTTAACTGAAATGACGAGAAGAAACATTAATTTTTTTCCTTCCCAGGACTCCAACCCGGCACCTATCGCCGTTATATTCTAGAGAAAACGAACGTTAAATATGGGTTTGTTGCACCAACTGCGACATGTGAGCATGTTTGAACTAGAAATAATATGACGAAGAGTTCAGTGCTCACTGGAAATAGAGCCCCACACATGTCGTTGTTGACTACACACAAAGAGACGTCAGCTACCGAATTTTTCTCCACCAGCAGCACGGAATAACATCTTGAACTTACAGTGATCTCGCAAATAGTTCTGTGTCCCACTGGGAGTCAAAAACGTCAGATATCGTTAGTGTTGACAACGAATGGAAAAACATTAAAAATCAAAATTGTTATCCACCAGCAGATAGGTGTTCTCATGCTAGAGCTTGATAATACATAATGAAATCTTTATTGCCGGGCCAGGATTCGAACCCATTCACACGTAATATGTCGAGATGTTGAGGAATCTGCAGTTCTGAACAAACAACAAATTGTAGCCGAGCTGTATTGCCACGAGGGGATCAAATTCCGCGTTAAGTTCACAACCAATATTTTATCGACACACAGAAGCTCAGATAAAAGATAGAATAAGTGTCCTGTGACTCTACATAGCGTTTGGTCGTCACTAGAAATAAATAACTAGAATAAGAAAGGTTACTGGTGATAGAGTTTCTACATGTCGCCACTCCAGAATTTATTGTGGTTCAACCTAACGTCTACTTGGCAGAGAAGAAATATCACCTTTAATATTAATTTCAGACCACACTGCCATTATATCTTCTTCACTTCGTGTAGTCAGAAGAGAATGGAATCTTTCTCTCCCTTCCCAAATCCATTGACAGAAGCGGGAATCGAACCCAGACCGTAAGTATAAGAGCCCACCATCAGTCCAACAGACCACCAAACCCACTTTTCTGTGACTCATTTTTCTATTGTAACGCCGTTGTTCACACTAGACGAGAATTCCGACATACAGGCTCCCTATAGTAAATTGCGGCATGTTCAGTAAATTCATTTACTTGGTTCACCAAATCACCATGAACTAGCTGCCTCGGCTACCGAGTGCATACATTCGACTCTATTTTGTAATCACCGGAATAAAATCACGTAACTGCCACCTACACAGAACTTCCAACAGTGTAGGATACAGAAATTTAAATAGGAAGTGTTCCTTTCCACTTGAGCTATTCTATTGCGCTATCTGTTTGTAAAAAAACGTCGTGCAGCGCAAAGGAAAAGCTGTAACTGTTTCTCTCATTGTCAGAAGTCTAGACCCGGCCATTTGCATTATCTCGCAGCGCTGTGGTATACAGAAGTCCTGGAGGAATTGTTGTTCAGCTCTGGAGCTGTTGGAGCTGTGTGTCAGTTAGTAATGTAATGGTAAGTATCGAGCGCCATAGACGAGAAGTCGCGAGTTGGAATAGATTTGCTACTAATTTTTTTTAAAACGCAATTCTGCTGTCTGCTGATGTTACCAATCTAATGGAACTTTGAACATAATTCCCTTCACTTCTCAACCCAAAATAGTCGCATGTAGGAAAAGGGCTAACTTCTGTGACATTTTGTTCTTTTCAGGTTTAATAGACAGCCAGGCAGCAGATGCATCTCGAAGCATTTGTATTATGTATGGGGAGAGCGCATCGTGCCCAAAGACGACAGAAAAGTATTTTCTACATTAGCTGTCGTGTGGTAGTGGCATTTAATTCTTCTTCAAACATTGTTTGACAGCTTTAACTCAGAACACGTTTTCTACATGCATGTAATCAATAATCTGCGTATGCATCGTCAGACTGTTATAGATAACATCAGAGACTTCGCATATATCGTTGATTATTAACTTCGCTCTCATGTTTACTATTGTTTCAACAACACTAAAGGAAACCTTACGAAAACTGTGCACTGTATTATAAGAAATGAAATAAAACTACCCACGATAACCTTACGACGAAAGCCTGTTTTAATAAAACTGAGTATCTGTACACAAGCATGCCTCTATCGACACGAATTAGTAAAATACTACTTACTTAGATTTTGATTGGGTCTGTGTTTAATTGGTATGCTGTATCATACTCAAGAGGTATGCAAATGTGGCATTTCATAAATACAGTTATGTATTTCAAGAAACGCAAAATTTGCTTGTCAGCAGCGGAAAGAGCCGTTGTGCAGCATTGTAAGTTTTTCACCATTACACTATGAGCCGAAAGTATTTTCTTGCGATGTCCTTATTGATGTTTGATCTGACTGCTTGTAGCTCTTTTACAGAAGGGGTAAAAACGTTAAAGTCAGTGGGACTGGTACCATAACATACGCAACTTCACAGGTCAGCACGTTACCACAGAGCTGGCGAACAGGTATGTGTGCCAGCTTCCTCTTACGAAGCCAATAGTGCCTAGAACTCATAAACCGCTATTTAAAGGATGAGATTAGTTGCGATTTCCACCTGCAACGACTTTCCTGGGCTGAAAACCGTAAGTTTACAATCTTTTGTTACACCTCAAGCGGTAATAACTGAGATTATTCAATGGAAATGACAGGTAAAATCAAGTTAACTTTGAGGCTTACTTCCGTGCACACAAGGAAGTAACACGTCGATCACAGACTTGCCAAACATACGTTGCCTTGTTGCCAAATCTCAGTTACACTACCAGCAGGAAGAAGACGAACCGATGTGATCCTACAGCGGGCTGCGAAATGACCATAGCTGGTGTCTCCAAGTCGCAGCTGCTACGGCCTGGAATACGAATACGACTGATTCGCATTTCTGTAACTAGGTTTAGGGACTGGAGCGTAGTTACTAAAAATACTCAGAATGGACTGCAAACTAAGCATCATAAATCAGTAACGCTCATAGTTGTTTTTATATTTCTTTCGCAAGTGTACTCAAAACTAAGAAACTCACTCACGGGCGTTTCCGTGCCTCGCTGATAGTCAAGCAAAACAAACAAATAAAAATAAAAAAATTATGTGTGTGTGTGTGTGTGTGTGTGTGTGTGTGTGTGTGTGTGTGTGTGTGTGGGTGTGTGTGACAGAGAGAGAGATAGAGAGAGAGAGAGACAGAGAGAGAGAGAGAGAGGGAGAGAGAGAGAGAGAAGAGAGAAATAAAAAAGAATGAGAGAGAGAGAGAGAGAGAGAGAGATAGTGTGTTAAAAATTGTTGTAAAGAAATTGAATCATGATATGTAAAGAAATCTTTCATTTAAAATGACACGTTCCACATCATTACGAAATGTCGTATTCATGATCCATGGAACAAGAATTAATCTAATCTAATCTAATCACATCATATTGATGACTAGCCATGAATTACCGAAATTTTTGCCAATACCAGTAAGCAAATCTAAACTTGAAAATAAAAGACGACAATTTTTGTAATAAACTGGGACCCCCATCAAGACCCTTTCGTCCCTGTTAGCTAACCACAAAAGATGTCTGATATACCTCCATTCTGAAGTAAGAAATTGTGCATGCATTTAAAGATGAAGTGCAAGATGTGAAGTTCTGTGACGGAGATACGAACCCAATACGTAATCGGACTGTTAACTAAGAAAAATCGAATGTTAAGTATCGGTTTTTCTTACGAGCTGCTACGTGTTTGAATCTAAAATAAGGATACAAAGTTTTGTGCCTAAGCGACAATCGAACTGCACACCTACGGTGTATCCACGAATATAGCTTAAGTATCAGTTGCTTACTCACCTGCAGTAGTATGTGTGCGTGTTTGACCAGAAATAACGACACCTATTGCGATTGTTGGTAACACATTAACAGACATTAAAATTGCACCTTAGTTTTCACTAGCAGGTGGGTGTTCACTTAATAGGGCTTCAAATGAAATTATGAGTATTTTTTTACTGGATGCTTTGGAGGAGACCTAGAGAAGATTGCAGTCTTGGGAAAAGAAACGAAATGATTGAACTATACTGTTCTGAGAGATTCAGATCCTCGAAAGAGGAGATACGAATTCGAATCACAGTCCTGCACTAAATTTTTCAACATCTCTAGTTCAAACAAGTCCAAGTAAAATAAGAGACCTGTTCCTTTAAATGGCTATCGGTTCATCAAATAAAATAAAATTTTCTAATGTAAGTGAGTTTACTAGCGACTGTATTTCTGTTTGCTATGACTTCTGCTATGTCATTTCCCAGCGTAAACCGGCTCTGCTCAGTTTGTAATGAAGGAATGTGATGTTTAATGCGGATTATGGGTTACAACGTCCTTCTCCTGAGGTTACCAGAGGTATAATAAATCTGTGGCAGCCTCTTAAAAGTAAATTCCTGAACCCACGCAGTGCACCTGTGATAATTCGTTCCACCAGACCATTGTGGCCACATTTCCCAGCTTCAAGAGAGTGCTGAAACGGATGATGCGCTTAGCTTACAAAATTAGTCACGGTGGAAAAAATGCGAGTCTGTTAAATGGTTAAGTAGAAGTAAGCTTCTGACGCGGAGATTATGCTATTCTCATGTCAGCAGGATGTAAAGACTCTGCTAGGCATCATAGGCTGGAAGTAAAGCCATTTTGAATTTTCACAAATTGAGCAAGTTTCTTAGTTCGAGAAAATCCACTGTGAAGTGTGAAGTTAACGAATAGTTCGATTGTTACCGTCATTATTACTATCATTTTATTCATATCGCTGCTGGAACACACGTGCTTGAAGATTAAGCTCTCTGTATGCCTAATCAGGAATGACTGTTAGTTTGCGTCAGTCACGAAATCTTTGCTTCGTCTGCCTGACCTGGGTTTGAATCCATATGCAGAACGAGAGGGTTCGTTGTGTCATTTGAAGTTCATACATATTCTCAACTAGCTGCTCGTCGAACTTACTACGTGCATTACCTATCTGTCGTAATAATGAGAGTGGTAACATTTCAAGTATGTCATTTATTGTAATAAATGTGAGCTTACAAGCCTTAAGTACAGTCTTATCTGTGATGAGGTGTTTCCTGATATTTCTAGCATCGTGGTATTACTTTACATCATGAGTTACTGCGATACAGAGCAGTGTTTTCTAATGGTGACTTTGTTGGAACCATTTTCAATTGTCAAACGACTGTACCAAGGAGCGATTTGAGGACCTGCTAGACAGCTGCGTTATGCCTGTTGCATGAGAATCAGGCGAAATGCAATTCAGGTCGTTCGGATACTTTTGAGTATGACTGTACATGATCATTGTGCCGTTGCAAAATCAGTGTGTAAAATAATAAATCCTCCGCCCCCCCCCCCCCCTCCACCGGTTCTTCCACAGCCGAAATCTTGGGCATAGTACCGACTGTTTTTGGTTTGAAGTCGTTACATTTGTATTGGATGCAGGCACAGATCGAGGTGGAGTATCGTTAGTTACTTCGATAACATTCGCATTTGGGTATTGTATATTCCAGTCTCCGAAATGTGGCGGTCGTTACGTTTTCATGTTTTGACTCACATGCGGATTCGTAGATGCATTCCAGTTCTGAGGTTGCATTCGCGGCGGCGGCAATTGCCACTGACCCGTATTATTCTTTTGCACCGGTGGTGTCGCAGTGTTTTGACACTGGGCAGCGTAGTTGTTGTTAATCCAGCTGCGTTGCTGGTATAGTGAGAACTGATAATTATGTTTGTTTCCCTTAAAATTTTTGTTACCATTCTTATAATTATTATTACCGTTGTAGTTGTTGTTGTTGTTGTTGGCGTTCCGCTCTCTCTTATTTGATTACTGCCTGTAGAATAAGGAGTGTTATAATTCCTGTTTGTGCTTTGTTTGGCCTGTGGACTCTGTTGTGTATATACATTTGCCATGTGAAGCGGTTGATTCTGTTGGCTTGCGTATCCGACGGCAGCCAGCGCGCCTGAATTGGGTTGGCTATCCTGCGTATTTTGCAAGGCGCTGGTGTAAACATTGTAGAAATTGATTTACCGTATGGAACGCTGGTCCTCGTAAAGCGTATCCACAGAATCGAGCACTGTGAGAAAATACTCTGCATTGTTATCTGGGATGTGCAGAAGTTTTTCTTTGATATTAAACGGCAATCTTGCCTTCAATGCGCGGAGGATGTCGCGCGTTGTAACCGGCTCGTCAAGGAACTTTCGCATATTTAGATATTCCTCAAAATACGGGCGCAAATTGCCGTGCTTAGGATTGAATGGTTGTTGTTGTGAGTATATAGTGTGCGCTGTGAATGCGTCATATTGTACTTGTATTCATTGCCCATCTGTGTGTTTTTAGGTTGCTACTTCCTTCATTGCACACTGTTGTCGTTGTTGTGGCCTTCAGTCCTGAGACTGGTTTTATGCAGCTCTCCATGCTACTCTATCCTGTGCAAGCGTCTTCATCTCCCAGTACCTACTGCAACCTACATCCTTCTGAATCTGCTTAGTGTATTCATCTCTTGGTCTCCCTCTACGATTTTTGCCCTCCACGCTGCCCTCCAATACTGAATTGGTGATCCCTTGATGTTTCAGAACATGTGCTACCAACCGATCCCTTCTTCTAGTCAAGTTGTGCCACAAACTTCTCTTCTCCCCAATCCTATTCAACACCTCCTCATTAGTTATGTTATCTGCCATCTAGTCTTCAGCATTCTTCTGTAGCACCACATTTCGGAAGCTTCTATTCTCTTCTTGTCTACACTATCGTCCATGTTTCACTTCCACACATGGCTACACTCCATACAAATACTTTCAGAAACGACTTCCTGACACTTAAATCTATACTCGATGTTAACAAATTTCTCTTCATCAGAAACGCTTTCCTTGCCATTGCCAGTCACCATTTTATATCCTCTCTACTTCGACCATCATCAGTTATTTAGCTTCCCAAATAGCAAAACTCCTTTACTACTTTAAGTGTCCATTTCCTAATCTAATACCCTCAACATCACCCAACTTAATTCGACTACATTCCATTATCCTCGTTTTGCTTTTGTTGATGTTCATCTTATAACCTCCCTTCAAGACACTATCCATTTCGTTCCACTGATCTTCCAAGTCCTTTGCTGTCTCTGACAGAATTACAATGTCATCGGCAAACCTCAAAGTTTTTATTTCTTCTCCATGGATTTTAATACCTACTCCGAATTTTTCTTTTCTTTCCTTCACTGCTTGCTCAATATACAGATTGAATAACATCGAGGAGAGGCTACAACCCTGTCTCACTCCCTTTCCAACCACTGCTTCCCTTTCATGCCCCTCAACTCTTATAACTGCAATTTGGTTTCTATACAAATTGTAAATAGCCTTTCGCTCCCTGTATTTTACCCCTGCCACCTTCAGAATTTGAAAGAGAATATTCCAGTCAACATTGTCAAAAGCTTTCTCTAAGTCTACAAATGCTAGAAACGTAGGTTTGCCTTTACTTAATCTTCCTTCTAAGATAAGTCGTAAGGTCAGTATTGCCGCACGTGTTCCAACATTTCTACGGAATACAAACTGATCTTCTCCAAGGTCGGCTTCCACCATGGATTGGTATTATTATATTCTTCTTGAAGTCTGAGGATATTTCGCCTGTCTGAAACATCGTGCTCACCAGATGGTAGAGATTTGTCAGGACTGGCTCTCCCAAGACTGTCAGTAGTTCTCATGGAATGTTGTCTACTCCAGGGGCCTTGTTTCGACACAGGTCTATCAGTGCTCTGTCAAACTCTTGACGCAGTATCATATCTCCCATTTCATCTTCATCTACAACCTCTTCCATTTCCATAATATTGTCCTCAAGTACATCGCCCTTGTATAGATCCTCTATATACTCCTTCCCTCCTACCACCTTTATGCTTTCCCTTTTTTGCTTAGAACTGGGTTTCCATCTGAGCTCTTGATATTCATACAAGCGGTTCTCTTTTCTCCAAAGGTCTCTTTAATTTTCCTGTAGTCAGTATCTATCTTACCCCTAGTGAGATAAACCTCTACATCCTTACATTTTTCCTTTAGCCATCCCTGCTTAGCCATTTTGCACTTCCTGTCGATCTCATTTTTGAGACGTTTGTATTCCTTTTTGCCTGCTTCATTTAGTGCGTTTCTATATTTTCTCCTATCATCATTTAAATTCAATATTTCCTCTGTTACCCAAGAATTTCTACTAGCCCACGTCTTTTTACCTACTTGATCCTCTGCTGCCTTCACTACTTCATCCCTCAAATCTACGCCTTCTTCTTCTACTGTATTTCATTCCCACATTCCTGCCATTTGTTCCCTTATGCTATTCCTGAAACTCTGTATAACCTCTGGTTTAGTCAGTTTATCCAGGTCCCATCTCCTTAAATTCCCACCTTTTTTCAGTTTCTTCAGTTTTAATCTACAGTTTATAACCAATAGATTGTGGTCGGAGTCCACATCTGCCCCTGGAAATCTCTTACAATTTAAAACCTGGTTCCTAAATCTCTGTCTTACCATTATATAATGTATCTGAAATCTGTCAGTTTCTCCGGGCTTCTTCCACGTACACAACCTTCTTTTATGATTCTTGATCCAAGTGTTAGCTATGATTAAGTTGTGCTCTGTGCAAAATTCTACAAGGCGGCTTCCTCTTTGATTTCTTAGCCCCATTCCATATTCACCCACTACGTTTACTTCTCTCCGTTTTCCTACTACCAAATTCCAGTCACCCGTGACTATTAAATTTTCGTCTCCCTTCACTATCTGAATAATTGCCTTTATTTCATGATATACTTCTTCAATTTCTTCGTCATCTGCAGAGCTAGTTGGCATATAAACTTGTACTAGTGAGGTAGGCGTGGGCTTCGTATTTATGTTGACCACAATAATGCGTTCACTGTGCTGTTTGTAGTAGCTTACCCGCATTCCTATTTTCCTATTCATTATTAAACCTACTCCTGCATTACCCCTATGTGACTTTGTATTTGTAACCCTGTATTCGCCTGACCAAAAGTCTTGTTCCTCCTGCCACCGAACTTCACTAATTCCCACTATATATAGCTTTAACCTATCGATTTCCCTTTTTAAATTTTCTAACCTACCTGCCCGATTAAGGGATCTGACATTCCACGCTCCGATCCGTAGAACGCCAATTTCCTTTCTCCTGATAACGACGTCCTCTTGAGTAGTCCCCGCCCAGAGAGATCCGAATGGGGGACTATTTTACCTCCGGAATATTTTACCCAAGAGGAAGCCATCATCATTTAACCATACAGTAAAGCTGCATGCCCTCGGGAAAAATTACTGCTGTAGTTTCCCCTTGCTTTCAACTGTTCGCAGTACCAGCACAGCAAGGCCGTTTTGGTTAGTGTTACAAGGCCAGATCAGTCAATCATCCAGACTGTTGCCCCTGCAACTACTGAAAAGGTTGCTGCCCCTCTTTAGGAATCACTCATTTGTCTGGCCTCTCAACAGATACCCCTCCGTTGTGGTTGCATCTACGGTACGGCTATCTGTATCGCTGAGGCACGCAAGCCGCCCCACCAACGGCAAGGTCCATGGTTCATGGGGGGGATTTGCACACGGGTTGTACGTAATTGTCAAACTGTTTCGATTTTGCAGCTGCAGATTGTATTGCTTGACTGATTACATGTTTGTTGTTAATTATAAATTCATCGACAGTGCCGTGGACAACAGCAGGCAATTTTTCTTGTAAGCACTCGGCAAAATGTCTTTTTCCTCTCCCCAACTGTGAAATTCTCTACTGATGCATGAGAAATGGTTGTCAGTGCGTAGTCTTACTTTATCAGAAAACTGTTTGTCAACTTTCTTTTCAACATCGGCAATACGCGTTTTTATGTCATCATGCACTGCCGGGTAAGATTTAATCCGAGTAACTACAGACTCGAATGTTTTACTGAGATTGTTTACTTGTGCATGGATATCTGTTACGTGAATATTTGTGTTTTCTTGTTTTAATGAAACCTCAGAAAATTTGGCGTTGAGGTCGGACACTTGTCCATTCAGTCTATTGTTTATCTCCTCAACACGGCTACAAAATGGCTCTGAGCACTATGCGACTTAACTTCTGAGGTCTTCAGTCGCCTAGAACTTAGAACTAATTAAATCTAACCAACCTAAGGACATCACACACATCCGTGCCCGAGGCAGGATTCGAACCTGCGACCGTAGCGGTCGCTCGGTTCCAACACGGCTGCACAAAGTGTCGTTTGACGTGCGGTTAACGCTTTAAGTGCTACCAAGTCATATTTAATTTCATAATTTCGTGTTTTCATCTCGCCATGAGGTGTTTTACATGTGGCGTTAATGTTCTGCTTATTTTGTGTCATTTGTTTCCTTATAGCATCGAACATACTGGCAATACTAGTGATGTGCAACTGTTCCGCCACCGCCACATCGGTATACATGACGTCAGACACCAAAATGGGTTCGGAACTAAATTTAGGCATGTTACTGGTAGACGGTCTATTTTCTACATTTACGTCACCAGAATAGTCAACAATATGCCTTCGTTAGTATTCGAGTCAACCGTAACGTCTCTTTTCATTATTTAATGGCATGTCAGAGTCGTACTGCGTCTGTGTTTGTAGTCTCTGATTCTCCATCTTTGCTAATGGTTTTGTTGTCAGTACCATGCCACACGTGATGTATGACACAATAAAAATGTAAACTCGTATGTGTAATCAGAATAAATGCAAAAACTAATGTCGATGTGCGACAATGGTCGAAAGTAATTGGTGGAATACTAATGGCTGCTCGCCATAATACGTCGCACAGCACTGAAGTCGGTCATATTGCGACTTGATAAAACTCTATTGTTGCACTGAATAAATCATGAAATTAGTTTTCGAAACCGCAATGTAGCTTAAAATCTCTGCTATGGAAACGGAAAATGGTGACGGATCTACCAAGCAATCTACGATAGTACAAAGCGCTTGGGCAAGATTGCTGATGTAAAGATGTGGTGCCTTAACTTGAATCCGCGATTGCTCCGTAATTTCAGGTGTCGTCATATATTCCAGTAATTAGTCGTACTTCAGTGTATTCCGGTCTCGTATCTTGTATGTCATTTGCAATAAACATGTAACAGAAGTAAGACAAAAAGTATAGTACATATAATAATGGGCTCAGACACGAAATCGCTCATGTAATTAATTTTTTTTTTTGGCTCATTCGTAACTGGATAGAGCCCATACAATGAATTATAGTAATGAATTTTAAAAAATGTATACAAATTCTCGGCGCTTGAACATGGCATTATTTTCGTTAAAGGTTCTTTCATGTATTTTTAACCGTTTTTCTTCTCTCTGTGATTTCTCTAAAATCATACTTCGTTATCAAACAGCACCGAAGACAACTGTGGATCGAGCTGGACGACTTTTTACTTAAAAGTACGGAAACTTTTGCATGCCAAGTCACCCAACAATCTTACAATGACTAAAGACACAGCTCAATCCACCGTTGTCTTTGGGTGCTGTTTGGTAACGACGTACGATTTTAGAGAAATCACAGAGAGAAGAAAATGAAACATACATTGGTTAGTAATTACGATATATTCTTGAATAAAAACATAATTAAACCTACAATTATATTATGTGATTACGAGTGCCGTTTGGTTGCAACTCGTGAATATAATAATGAAATAATGTAGTATTAATGGCAGTGTGCCACATACGTCCGATCTGGACAAGACCTAGAAAACCACAAACGTGCCTCTTAATCTAATCAGGTGACTATATAAAATCTTCATCTGTTTCCAGCTGCTGCAGACAATATTTATACAGCCGTGGACTATATTTATGGCTTAAATCATTTCTTTTTTGTGCTGCTTACAATTACATTTTCTGTTAGAAAAGCTCAGCATGCAAATGTGCCTTTAAATAGTATATTATTTTCACAAACAACACTCTGACAATCAGTGTGCCTTACAATGGACATGAATGGTGATGTTAATTAAATTCATTGGCCTATCTGTGCACACGGAATGCTCGTCTGTTCTGCACGTAGTTACAATTAAGGTAACGATGAGACTGTCAAAAATCAAATTCATTACCGTGCTTGTGGTCTGTAATGCAAGACGGTATCTTATCACAGTTCATAAAATGCTTCTGCAGCCCACAAATCACGATGTGCAACAAAAGGCACAATCATAAATGTCAAGAGTGAAAGACGAGAAACTAAAATTAATGTCTGATAAATGAGCACAAATACTCCAAATTAAACTATGCTTCATTAAGCCGTAACAAGATACACTCTTTCATACAGTTCTCAAAGTTCAATTGGATTTCACTAAATGCTTCTCAGTAATGCTCTCTTACAGGTTGCATGCGGTCAGTGACCACAGGATAAAATATGGCATGCAGGTATGCACAATGGGCAAAGTTTGACGAACTAAATTGAAACTGAGAGGACCTTTACAGTCTGGTGAGTCCTCCTCAACAGCGTTATACATGAAAGACGTATAAAATCCTACCACCATGATTCCGTAAGACCAAGCGATAAAAATTGTAATTACTCAGCAAGGGAAGTCTCATACATTCAGAGAATTACTGAAGACAATCTTCACCACTTTATCGCCAACGCTGAATCATCTGAACTGGCTTATGCGTCCCATCGGAAGGAAAACACGAAACGTGATCAGACTCACGATGCAGGAATTGAATTGTGACTGGGTAAAGAGCAAGCTGTGCCCATCTGAATTTAGCTTATTTTTAGCAAAATTATTACTTGCGAGAACTCCTCAGTGCTTGTGACAAATGACTTTAAGATTATACAAAGTATGCTACTCTAAAACTATGAACTAAATGCCATCCATAATCAACGCTTAAAACCGCACCGAAGCAACACATCATACTTAGCAGAATAGAGCAGCAGCCTTCATACAATAGTTATAACTAGGGGAGGAGGGTGCTAGACCTGTGGACAAGGTGAATTTTTAATATTTTGGAAGACAGGCTTATAAGTAGCCATAAAATACACACATCAAGAAAAGTTTTGTCTCACCTCGGTCCCAAGAGTTCCCGAAACCTGTACAGGAAATTGGAATAGAGATGACATAAACGTCATATCCCCCTTTTGACTGCTCATAAGTTCATCAATGGACTGTTGGTCCAGATTGTCCCACTCCTCAACGGCGATTCGGCGTGGATCCCTCAGAGTGGTTGGTGGTTCACGTCGTCTATAAACACCACTTTTCAGTCCATCCCAGGAATGTGAGATAGGGTTCATGTCTGGAGAACATGCTGACAACTCCAGTCGAGCGGTCTTTATCCTGAAGGAAGTCATTCACAAGATGTGCACCATGGGGGCGCGAATTGTCGCCAATGAATACGAATGCCTCGCCAATATTCTGCCGATATGATTGCACTATCGCTCGGAGGATGGCATTCACGTATCGTACAGCCATTACGGCGCCTTCCATGACCACCAGCGGCGTACGTCGGCCCGACATAATGTCACCCGTAAACAGCAGGGAACCTCCATCTTGCTGCACTCGCTGGACAGTGTATCTAAAGCGTTCAGCCTGATCGTGTTTTCTCCAGACACGTCTCGGACGATTGTCTGGTTGAAGGCATATGCGACACTCGTCGGTGAAGAAAACATGTTGCTGAGCCCATCTGTACCGCGCTGCATGGTGTCGTGATTCCAAAGATGGACCTCGCCATAGACGTCGGGAGTGAAGATGCGTATCATGCAGCCTATTGCGCACAGTTTGAGTCGCAACACGACGTCCTGTGGCTGCACGAAAAGCGTTATTCAACCTGATGGCGTTGCTGTGAGGGTTCCTCCGAGCCATAATCCGTAGGTAGCGGTCATCCACTGCAGTAGAGCCCTTGAGCGGCCTGAGCGAGACATGTTATCGACAGTTCCTGTCTCTCTTATCTCCTTTATGACCGAACAACATCGCTTTGGTTCACTCCGAGACGCCTGGCCACTTCCCTTGTTGAGGGCCCTTCCTGGCACAAAGTAACAATGCGAACGTGATCGAATCGCGGTATTGACCGTCTAGGCATGGTTGAACTACAGACAACACGAGCCTCCTTGGTGGAATGACTGGAACTGATCGGCTGTCGGACCGCCTCTGTCCAATAGGCGCTGCCCATGTATGGTTGTTTACATTTTTGGGCGGGTTTATTGACATCACTAAACAGTCAAGGGGACTGTGTCAGTAATACAATATATCCACAGTCCACGTCTGTCTTCAGGAGTTCTGGGAGCCGGGGTGATGGCAAACTTTTTTGACGTGTGTATTTTCTTACCCCCCCTGTCCTTGCCTATAGGTATGGGCGCCCTTGGTACAGAGACTTATCCGCGACTCGACTCTCCCATCTGCCCACAACCAATCTGCCTCGCCTCCGAGCTCAGAGACTAAAAAACTTGGAGGAGGCGCACTGACGAATCAGCAAGACGAATTATTTATTGAATCCAGGCACCTCCACCAGTCAGAAGGCAGGAGAGACGACACATGTTTACCCGTTCTCAAAATTTTCCTTTGCTTCTAAGAGACCCAATCGCAGGGTCACCCGTTACAAAAGACCGACACCTTATAGGCGCCTCCCGCCAGCTTTGTAAGTTGAACTCAACCGTTGTTCCCAGGCCTCTGCTACGATGCTAAACCAGTGATATCAACTTGGCTTCACCCAGCTGTACGTGTTCATAATTTTCCCACCATTCATTCAGCCCAGCAATCATTCATCTTTAGAACTTAGGGTTTTAGGTACATGGTCCGCTGAATATCAGATATTGTACAAATGAAAATGAAAACACTCTCAATTTATGTTCCCAGCGTGATTTTCCTCCATGGCATGGAAAAATAGAAGGCAATACAGTCAGAGAAAAGACATTTCGTCAAACTTGACAGAACCACAAAGTACTGAAACCACATATGTGAAAGGAGGATGGACTGCAACCATTCAGTTATTCAGAAGTAGTCGAGAGCGCCGTCCGTACAGGGTGCCTCTCCTACAGATCGACAGGTGGACTTTCTCCGGTGTTTGAGGAGGTACTTGCAGTTTAGTTTTCGCAGTGTTTAGCTGGAGTCATCCCAAACAAATGCTGCTCATCGCGCCTTCATGCGACGCCCTCTGCACATGAAAACCGTAGGTTTGTTTCCCGTTAAGAACAAAATTATTTTTAAAGCGGAATTTTGTTTGACCACGTGATAGAGCTGTCCAAAATTAGTCCAGCGCGATATTTGTCATCCCGATACGCATTAACAGGGACAGTAGAATGCTAAGAACATAATCAGTTCTCCAGCAGTGGCAGCACCACCCAGGCCCGCTCCCACTATTACCGCCATGTAGTAGTGCTGTTCAGTATCTACTGGAATATAGGTTATACTTCATGTTTTCTATCCCTCAAGTGTCAAGAGTCAACAGGAATTCCACTGTTAAATGCAGAGGAAATAGAGGATAGGTGGAAAGAGTACACTGAAGGCATCTATGGAGGGTATCACTTGCCTGATGACGTGATGGAAGATGGAACTGGTGTTGACAGGGAAGAGATAAAGATTCTAGTGTTAGAAACAGAACTTAAAACTGTTTTGGCAACTTAAGATCAAATAACGCAGAAGGAATTGATAATATTCAATCAGAATATCTAAAATCATTGCGGGAAATGATAACAAATCAACTATTCACGAGTTTGTAAGACTGGTGACATACCATCAGACTTTCACAAAAACCGAAGATAGCAAGAGCCCAAAAGTGCCAGATTTAACACAGAATCAGCTTAAGAACCCATATATCCAAGTGTTTAACTAGAATAATATACAGAAGAAAGGAAAAGAAAAGTGAGGATCTGTTAGATGACAGTTATTTTGGCTTTAGAAAAGGTAAAGGCACCAGGGAAGCGGTTCTGACTTTGCGGTTGATAATGGAAGCAAGTCTGAAAAACAATCAAGATACCTTCACAGGATTTGTCAAACTTGAAACGGCAGTTAACAATGTCAAATAGTGCGGGAAGTTCGAAATTCTAAGAAAAATGGAGGTCAGTTATGGAGAAATACGGATAATATACAGAAAGTTCAAGAACAAAGAGGAAGAAACGAAGTGCTCGGATTAAAAAGGATGTACAACAGGGATGTAGTATTTCGTCTCTGCTGTTCAATCTACACATCGAAGAAGCAGTTTAGGAAAAAAGAAAAATGTTGAAGAGTGAGGTTAAAATTCAGAAAGAAAGGATTCAGTGATAAGATCTGCTGATAACATTGGCATCCTCAGCGAAAGTGATAACTATTACAAGAAGTGTGGAATGGAATGAGCAGTCTAATGAGTACAGAATATGGACTGAGACTAAATCAAAGAAAGACGAAAGTAACGAGAAGCAGCAAAAATGAGAACAGTAAGGAACTTGACATCACAATTAGAGACCACGAAGTAGTCCAATTTGAGTAAATCTGTTATGTAGGAAGCAAAATTACACGTGATGGGCAGAGCAAGGGGCATTTCTCGCGAAGAGAAGTCTATGTGAACTGTAGGCCATAATTTGAGGAAGAAATTCCTGCGAATGTGCGTTTGTAACTGAGCGTTGTATGATAGTTAACCATGGACCATAGAAATACCAGAACTGAGGAGAACGAAGGATTAAGATGTTGGGCTACATAAGAATGTTGAAAATTAGGTGGACTGCTAAGGTAAGGAATGAGGTGGTTCTCTGCAGAATCGGAAAGGAATGCAATATACGGAAAACTGACATGAAGAAGTAACAAGATGATAGGATATACGAGTTTAAGATTCACTGAATAACGTTCGTGCTACCAGAGCGGCTTGTAGAGGTTAAAAACTGTAGATGAAGACAGACAATGCTATACATCCAGCAAATAATTGATCGTAGGTTGCAATTGCTACTCTGAGATGAAAAGTTTGGGACAGGAGAGGAATTCATGGCGGGCTGCATCAAACCAGTCAGACGATTGACAAGAAAAAAATCAAGTACGAATATGTCACACTTTTTTCAGTAACCGTTTGTTGTTCCGCCTAACAGAAAACTGGGATAGATAAAGAACCGGGCTCACGACATTGTCGGCTACTGTATAATGAACATGTGTTGTCCTTGGGACAGAAAAAGGAACTGACGTATATTCGTGTCATACACCCTGATTATATTTATATGTGTAATACTGAGAAAAGTTCCTTCGTTTTGGAGAATATCGTGTACCGAATACTGCATAATGTCTAACACCAATCAATCATTTCATAAATTACATTGCTGCACGATTTTACTTTTCGTAGCAGTTCAGCTCTAAAACAGTGTAGCTTGTCCTAGAATTTTAGATTTTAAAACAATACGCCTTGTAGTTAGAAAGGCTGTCGAACTACCACCCGATTGAAACAACATTGACTGAATCATGTTGAGAGTGCGAACGAAGATGAGTTTTGGCCACACCGGCATTGGCGCTAGGCTTCTGGTATAAACGATCCGCGGTATTGTACACACGTCAGTTGTGAACTCACATACACCATTTCAAACGTCATCTCCATTCTCTTCAGAGATGTGGAGATTCTTGCAGCATTGAGTTCACGTCAGTTGTTGCCTTATTAATGACATATTTTATGCAAGATGGATTTTTTCACATCATTTTATTTATTTAGTTTGCTTTTTTTATGTTTCACATATGGCTCATATATTCTCTCGACAGCCTTGTAAGCCACTTTTCCCTTAATCCAATACGCACAAACCCGTAGGATCTCGACACTCTGTTGCCCTTCATTTGTAACAGTCAATTCATTTTCTCGCTATTAGCCTGCAGTAGTGAAACTGCTGAGTGGCTTAAAGACGAATAGTTTTCGATTTGTCCATTTGCTACATCACCTCCACTCCTTGGAATATGTTGCCTCCAGTTTCGGTAGACTGATCTAGAACAAGTATCCAAGAAATGCAGTAGTATTTTTCCGCTGAAAGCGTATGTGCGAAAGAGGTAATAAATATCTCAGTTGTGGTCCTTCTGTCGCAGATAAATGAACAGGGAGATCCTTTCTCTGGGGGACTCCCAAGCTGCGTGGCGGCAATACTTATGCAGTACATTAGAGCGGCGAAATAAAATGTGCAGGCTGCTCGCAATTTCCGCGGCATAAAACTATAATTTAGCCTGGGAACAGCTTAACAGCCGCTACGGCCACCGCCTGGATGCTGGAGTTGTAAAGTTTATGGGTGGGTTCTTCTGTCTGCCACTGCGCAGGGCGCGCCTACACACAGCCGGAGAGGCAACACTTCCAACGCGAGACACATGGACATCGTGTCGGTCAGGGACGAACTACGTTAACACCATCTAGCGGAGCTATTTTACTTATAGTTTCGTGTCCATAGGTAGGACAATTTGCACTTATGCTTAATGAAATTCGAGACGACAATTTATATCTGTAGGTCTTTACACGGTGTAGGTTCAGCTGCGTTCGTTTCTATTTCATGGTATTGCTCATGCCTTTCTCAAGGTTTCTCAATGTTTCTCACTGTAAGCTACATCTCTTCCACTCAGATCCTTTTTGAAAACGACTCAGTGCCAGAATGCTGAAGGGTTAAGGAAAGATTCAGATATTTTATTCCAGAATAAAGATTTATTGTAAAAACGTTTTCAATAAAACATCTAGGATCGCATGCAAGGATTTAAAATTTATAAATCAGATGACCCGTTTCGATAGTGGTACGTTCATTATGAACCAAACAAAACTCCACAATGACGGCTGAAGAAAATGGCAAGCAGCGGCCCTTTACATGGAGACGATAAACACTGTTTCATTAAAAACTTTTATTGTAATTTTAGATCGCTGTTTCCCAGGAACAATGATTCAAGATGTTTTTTTATTAGTTTTTACGTGTTCTACGATTTTTCATTAGTGGATGTAACTGGTCCTCTCTACTGGCATCATCACGATCTGTTACCACTTACGAAAATCAGCAGCAGAACTCTGCTTTTAGGGTGATCAAATTAAATGGATGAATAATCACAAGATGTGTACTGAGACTAAGAATGACTGCAGTCAACGGATTTTCAATTTTTTTTCACACGATCGAGTTCAAGGCTTCTAGCCTTTGTTGAGATGTACCTGACACATGTACATAAAACTGATGTGAGGTGTGTTTATCTTTGGACCATGTCTTGGCGTAGTCAATTGTTCTGTAGTAACCAGGGACCAGAGCATCACTCATGAAGTGACAAACTGAGTGGCTGGTAGCATATCAGTTTGATGTATATGTATCAGGTACATTCGAAGATGAGGCTAGAGGCGTCAAAATAAGTTGTGTTAAAATAAAACTGAAGTTCACTTTATTGCAACCTGAGATAAGTCAGATTTAGTATCAACATATCATATGACTGGGTTCCCACGGTTCCGTCAACAGTAGATAGAATAAATTAAAAACATATAATTAGATAATTCTAGATGCTTTTGTGTGCTGCCTTGCAGTCTATTGCAGGAAAATATCAGTCATGAGTGGGCATCTTAGCTATGGTTGGTTAGGTAGTAATTTGCATGTCTTTGTGTCATATTTGCTACAACTGGCTATGATATGGGTCATGTCAGTTAGATTACAAGTATTATAGATTTTCTCAACGAAAATACAGCTACAAGGTGTGTATTTAAATAGTCTTATTTCCCATGGTGACACGTGTTGTCCTGTTTTCAGACTTTCGATGTTATGTTACGTAAAGATGCGGGAATTTTATTGCAGTACCCCTGGCTTGCACTTGGCATTCAACACAATGGTTCCCGATACTTCTTCCACTGGGCCACACATGAGACGTTCCCACAGTATAGGCACTTAAACGGTCCACTAACAACATACAGTCACCAAGTTTCTGCTTTCAGTCCAAACACCCCCTAACCTCCCACATATCCCCAATGGTCGTCTGGCGCTATAAAATGTAACATTTCCATTTTTAATCTTGAATAGTCAGATTTCCTAAGTATGACGCCATAGAATGAGCTGCGCTTAAGCATTCAGAAACCCCCAACAATACGATCCTTACAGAGTGTTCATCTTGAGGAATTTCATGTGGAGGAAACAGTCTATAGTTGAATTGTGGTTGTAAATATGTTGAAGACGTCTGATTATTTTTCAAACTGTTTTTATTTTTGCTCAATAGTGTATGATATTTTACTGTAGCATCTTTTGAGACATGCAGAACACAAAATACGTATTCTGGTGTCCTAATTCGTGTATAGTTGTTCATTTAGAAACCATTGGTTTATAAGGATATTGGGTTTTTCTCATAGAAAGAAAGAAAGGAGCAAAAATTAAAATTTTATTACTTTTATTCAAAAGTTATGGGTATGAAAAGCACCGTTTACAATATTTCTCATCGACGTAGGTGAGTATTCTTTCCCGTTTGTGAGACACGAAAGCATAAACTGTGAATGTTATACAGCAGTTCACGTATGAACATTCAGGGTTAATGATTTCATTTTTAAGTAGTTGGATAGTTTATAGACAAACAACAAAATCTTACATTATTTGGATACACGTGCTCAGCCTGCTTCTTTTTCAACCTTGAAACCACCTCATCTTGGATAACAATAAAGACAAACAAAGAAAGAACTTCAAAACTGTGACGTGCTGAGAAGATTACCCTCCTTTGCCAATGATATTCACGAGATGCAAAATCAGCGTATTCCTTCTCTTGTATCCGGTCCTGATTAATCTCTTCTTCCTGTTTTTCAATGAGGCAAAACTTCTGACACACATATCCTAGCCTTTTCCTGAGTGTCCTGTGTTTTACTGAACTGCAGTTCTAGAGAGCAACAAAAGAGGCCGCGAGGCCTTTACCTATCATCTGGAAAGGGGAACAGGCCCTGTGAGGACTCCTTGCTCAGTCGACAGGGCGAGCGGCTGCCACGGTGGGTGCGCTAGCTTGCGTACATGAAGATGGCGACGATTAGCCCGTAGAGGCCCAGCACCTCTGCGAAGATGAGGATTAGAACCATGCCGATGAAGAGACGCGGCTGCTGCGCTGTGCCGCGCACGCCCGCGTCGCCCACGATGCCCACGGTGAAGCCAGCGGCCAGCCCGCTGAAGCCGACCGTGAGGCCGGCGCCCATGTGCTTGAAGCCCCTGAAACACCCACCACCATCCACGTCCATCAGTCAGCGATTCGAACCAGATCACGGCACGTACGGCAGCTCCTTTCAAAGGATTACGGCATCCACACCGCTAGGGTATGCGTCACATGGAAGGGCTCGAGCTGACACACACAAACACACACACACACACGCACACACACACACACACACACACACACACACACACAGAGAGAATATATAATAATACATATAATATTTACATACAATATTGATTCCTACCCCCATGAACCATGGACCTTGCCGATGGTGGGGAGGCTTGCGTGCCTCAGCGATACAGATGGCCGTACCGTAAGTGCAAAAAGAACGGAGGGGTATCTGTCGAGAGGCCAGACAAACGTGTGGTTCCTGAAGAGGGGCAGCAGCCTTTTCAGTAGTTGCACTGGCAACAGTCTGGATGATTGACTGATCTGGCCTTGCAACACTAACCAAAACAGCCTTGTTGTGCTGGTACCGCGAACGGCTGAAAGCAAGGGGAAACTATAGTCGTAATTCTTCCTGAGAGCATGCAGCTTTACTGTATGGTTAAATGATAATGGCGTCCTCATAGGTAAAACATTCCTGAGATAGAATAGTCCCCCATTCGGATCTCCGGGCGGGGACTACTCAAGAGGACGTCGTTATCAGGAGAAAGAAAACTGGCGTTCTACGGATCGGAGCGTGGAATGTCAGATCCCTTAATCGGGCAGGTAGGTTAGAAAATTTAAAAAGGGAAATGGATAGGTTGAAATGACATATAGTGGGAATTAGTGAAGATCGGTGGCAGGAGGAACAAGACTTTTGGTTAGGTGAATACAGGGTAATAAATACAAAATCAAATAAGGGTAATCCAGGACTAGGTTTAATAATGAATAAAATAATAGGAGTGCGGGTAAGCTACTACCAACAGCATAGTGAAAGCTTTATTGTGGCCAAGATAGACACAAAGCCCATGCCTCCTACAGTAGTACAAGTTTATATGCCAACTAGCTCTGCAGATGATGAAGAAATTGATGAAATGTATGATGAGATAAAAGAAAATATTCGGGTAGTGAAGGGAGACGAAAATTTAATAGTCACGGGTGACTGGAATTCGACAGTAGGACAAGGGAGAGAAAGAAACATAGTGGGTGAATATGGATTTGGGGAGAGGAAGCCGTCTGGCAGAATTTTGCACAGAGCATAACTTAATCATAGCTAACACTTGGTTCAAGAATCATAAAAGAAGGTTGTATACATGGAAGAAGCCTGGAGATACTAGAAGGTATCAGATAGATTATATAATGGTAAGACAGAGATTTAGGAACCAGGTTTTAAATTGTAAGAGATTTCCAGGGGCAGATGTGGACTCTGACCACAATCTATTGGTTATAAACTGTAGATTAAAACTGAAGAAACCGCCAAAAGGTGGGAATTTAAGGAGATGGGACCCGGATAAACTGAAAGATCTAGAGATTGTACAGAATTTCAGGGATAGCATAAGGGAACAATTGACAGGAATGGGGGAAAAAAATACAGTAGAAGAAGATTGGGTGGCACTGAGGGATGAAGTAGTGCAGGCAGCAGAGGATCAAGTAGGTTAAAAGACGAGGGCTAGTAGAAATCGTTGGGTAACAGAAGAAATACTGAATTTAATTGAGGAAAGGAGAAAATATAAAAACGCACTAAATGAAGCAGGCAAAAAGGAATACAAACGTCTCAAAAATGAGATCAACAGGAAGTGCAAAATGGTTAAGCAGGGATGGCTAGAGAACAAATGTGAGGATGTAGAGGCATATCTCACTAGGGGTAAGATAGATACTGCCTACAGGAAAATTAAAGAGACCTTTGGAGAAAAGAGAGCCACTTGTATGAATATCAAGAGCTCAGATGGAAACCAAGCTCTAAGCAAAGAAGGGGAAGCAGAAAGGTGAAAGGAGTATATAGAAGGTCTATACAAGGGCGATGTCCTTGAGGACAGTATTATGGATGTGGAAGAGGATGTAGATGAAGATGAAATGGGAGATACGATACTGCGTAAAGAGTTTGACAGAGAACTGAAAGACCTGAGTCGAAACAAGGCCCCGGGAGTAGACAACATTCCATGAGAACTACTGACAGCCTTGAGAGAGCCAGTCCTGACAAAACTCTACCATCTGGTACAGGTGAAATACCCTCAGACTTCAAGAAGAATATAATAATTCCAATCCAAAAGGAAGTAGGTGTTGACAGATGCGAAAATTACCGAACTATCGGTTTAGTAAGTCACAGTTGCAAAATACTAATTCTTTAAAGACGAATGGAAAAACTGGTAGAAGCCGACCTCGGCGAAGATCAGTTTGGATTCCGCAGAAATGGAACACGTGAAGCAATACTGACCCTACGACCTATCTTAGAAAATAGATTAAGGAAAGGCAAACCTACATTTATAGCATTTGTAGACTTAGAGAAAGCTTTTGAGAATGTTGATTGGAATACTCTCTTTCAAATTCTAAAGGTGGCAGGGGTAAAATCCAGGGAGCGAAAGGCTATTTACAATTTGTACGGAAAACAGATGGCAGTAATAAGAGTCGAGGGGCATGAAAGGGAATCAGTGGTTGGGAAGGGAGTGAGACAAGGTTGTAGCCTGTACCTGATGTTATTAAAATAAAAATAGTTCTGAGCACTATGGGACTTAACGTCTATTGTCATCAGTCCCCTAGAACCTAGAACTACTAACTAACCTAAGGAGAACACACAACACCTATTCATCACGAGGTAGAGGAAATCCCTAACCCCGCCGGGGACTGAACCCGGGAAACTGTGCGTGGGGAGCGAGAACGCTACCGCACGACCACGAGCTGGGAACGATGTTATTTAGTCTGTATATTGAGCAAGCAGTAAAGGAAACAAAAGAACAATTCGGAGTAGGTATTAAAGTTCATGGAGAAGAAATAAAAACTTTGAGGTTCGCCGATGACATTGTAATTCTGTTAGAGACAGCAAAGGACTTGGAAGAGCAGTTGAACGGAATGGACAGTGTCTTGAAAGGAGGGTATATGATGAACATCAACAAAAGCAAAACGAGGATAATGGAATGTAGTCGAATTAAGTCGGGTGATGCTGAGGGAATGAGATTAGGAAATGAGGCACTTAAAGTAGTAAAGGAGTTTTGCTATTTGGGGAGCAAAAATCCTGATGAAGGTCGAAGTAGAGAGGATATAAAATGTAGATTGGCAATTGCGAGGAAAGCGTTTCTGAAGAAGAGAAATTTGTTAACATCGAGTATAGATTTAAGTCTCAGGAAGTCGTTTCTGAAAGTATTTGTATGGAGTGTAGCCATGTATGGAAGTGAAACATGGACGATAAATAGTTTGGACAAGAAGAGAATAGAAGCTTTCGAAATGTGGTGCTACAGAAGAATGCTGAAGATTAGATGATAGATCACATAACTAATGAGGAAGTGTTGAATAGGATTGGGGAGAAGAGACGTTTGTGGCACAACTTGACTAGAAGAAGAAATCGGTTGTTAGCACATGTTCTGACGCATCGAGGGATCACAAATTTAGCATTGAAGGGCTGCGTGGAGGGCAAAAATCGTAGAGGGAGAGCAAGAGATGAATACACTAAGCAGATTCAGAAGGATGTAGGTTTCAGTAAGTACTGGGAGATGAAGAAGCTTGCACAGGATAGAGTAGCATGGAGAGCTGCATCAAACCAGTCTCAGGACTGAAGACAACAACAACAACAACAACATAATATTTATTAATAAATCAAAGACAGAGACAGAAAGAAAGATAGAGATGGAAGCATTTTGGGCGTCAACTCTGGAGCTTTCTGAGACCTTTACCCTCAAGCAAATTGAGAATTTAACGTGTGCTTAACTTTACGTTCTTCTGAAAGAAGTACCTTCATTTAACACTCCATTTTCAGTTGTAACTGTTGATCAATGAGTGCAAATACATGTAATGTACCACTATGAATCATATTTTTGACTTACATGTAGAGAGAGTATTCTTTGGGACTTTTGATCTGTCCGGCGATCAGGATGGCTATGACTAGCCCGTAGATGGCGATGATACCCGCCATGACGACGGGGATGATGGATTTCATGATCAGCTCGGGTCGCATCACTGCCATTGAAGCTATGCCCGTGCCAGACTTTGCGGTGCCATAGGCTGCCCCCAGTGCTGCAAGAGAAATACGAATGGTTGTTGGACACGTAAATAAAGTCACTGTGGTTTTAGGCGGACATCTCAACGCGGAAGTTTCAGTTGGGTCGTGTTTTGACCTGTGGTTGCGTAAGATACCGCTAGAGATCAGGGTTGAACTACCTTCTTTACAACCTTGCCAACCTAAGCTAGTTATTATATGGTAGCCGTTGCCCGACTCTCTGTGTACCAGTACTTACTTTCGTTAATGCACTGCTGTTTTCTTTTCTTAATTTTAAATGATGCATCATGAGACTTGACAGTGACTCTCACAGCGCTATAGAGAAGCGACGATACGAATGAACCAGTTTTGCTTCTGCTAAAGCACAAAAAATAGTTGTAGACTGCCAGCTCTCCGAGATGGAGGCGATGCTTCATTCCCCACATCACTCTTCACCCCTTGGCCGACGACCACGGTGAAGTGCTCGCACTGTACATGTTCCTGCCACTCTTATTTATCTACAATGAATTCAAATACAAATAGATCCCGAGTGCCGCATTAGAGAAATGGCTAGACTCCGTGCACCACGTACAGCCGACTGACGGCCAGTGGTGCTGGGATTCATCTATATTTCATTTTTCGTATATGAAAAGCGAATCCCCATAACCTGTTTTTGAAATCTAAACTCCTGCTTTGTTGTCGTTATTTTGCTCAAGGCTGCAAGTTCACAGCATTTTTATGTTTGAGGTAATTTTAAATTTACACATAACATAAAGTTTTCATAACGATTACTATAATTCAGTACAAAAAAGGCGTATGTGTGATGTAGTCACAGCAACCACTATACTACCTATTTAACAGAATGACTCTGCTAGGGAGTGGCCGTGCTAAATAAACACAACAGAACTGTACACGAGTGCCCACCTACAGCAGAGTCTGCTTCCTTTATTATGACTGCATGCAACGCCATTTGTACGGCATCAAATAGGATTACTGTTTCACAAATACTTCTACAATTAGCTCTCCCTAGCCAATTCTAAGCACCGCTGATGTTGGTAGTCACTTCCTAAAGCTCTGGAAAACGACACACGGAACTGGTGACTTTTATCTGCATATAGAACCCATTTAACTCCACAGATACATGGCCTATACTTCGCTTACGTTCTGCAAGGTGTCATTACCTACTGCAACAAGTTTCAGGGCTCTGTATCGCCAGTTTCACATAATGGAAATATTAGAGATATAAAAATGACGTTGATGCCGTGAGACTGAAGAAATGAAGCACTATTCATGCTGAGTAAACGTTTCTGAGACGCGAGATAATGAATAGCACTCACGGTCAGCGCTCAGTCGCGCTACCCGTTGGTCAGTGCAAGACGAGAAGGGTGAACAAAGCGAAGACGATGGTGATGATGCTACGGCTGATTTTAAAAGTAAGAAATCATTGAAGGCGGAGTTCAACGACGTAACTACTAAATACATACAACACGCTCACAAGGGTACCACCGGACCTGTTTATAACGTATTTTGATAAATCTTACGTATGCTGTAGAGGACCCTCTTTTGACTAGCGGTTTTTCATGCTACTGTCCCTAGTTATTATAAAATCAGTGTTGAAGTGCTAAGCGTGTTTCCTGTGCCTGTAACTTAGTCTCGTTTCGATCAAGAGAGCGTAGCCCAATGGCCAAGTTTCACGGCTACCACGCTGACGGTAGGGATTTGCCACTACTGTGATGCTTACTTTTATAGAAATAGGATAAAATTTTGACGAAAAATCGCAAAATGCTGCAGACTTAAGTAAGAACCGCTTCTTCAGAAGGTTCTGTAACAAAACATTCTTTAAATGTTCATCAATTTAGGACACCTGGTTTCACATTAATGATCAAGTACGCATGGTTCGCATCTACGTCGATCGAAGAAACAACAATCTATTTGAATACATAAGAACTGTGTTTTCTGAACGCTTCCGAAAAATCAGTATGCATCCAAGGCAGCAGTCTTGATTAAATGTGCGTGGTGCTACTCGAATTTTAGTTTCGGTTGCTTCTACAACAAACACCACTGGAATTCTGTTGTAGCACAGCAAGCGATGCAAACGACGGCGAGTAAGACGATTCTGCAGTCTATTCCGTAACGAACGGATTAAGCATATGAAGAAAATTTCCTGTTGTAATGATTTATTAATGAAATTACTATTGCGAAAATAAATGTTTCTGAATAATTTTGAATAACATACATACTGAAGAGCCAAAGAAACTGGAAGAGGCATGCGTATTCAAATACAGAGACATGTATACAGGCAGAATACGGCGCTACGGTCGCCAACGCCTATATAAAAGAACAAGTGTCTGGCACAGTTGTTAGATCCTTTATTGCTGCTAAATTGGTTGGTTATCAAGATCTATGTGAGTTTGAATGTTGTGTTATAGTTGGCACACGAGCGATGAGACACAGTACCTCCGAGGTAGCGATGAATTGGAGATTTTCCCGTACGACCATCTCACGAGTGTACCGTGAATATGAGGAATCCGGTGAAACATCAAATCTGCGATATCGCTGCGGCCGGAAAAAGATCCTGCGAGAACGGGACCAACGACGACTGAAGAGAATCGTTCAGCGTGTCAGAAGGCAACCCTTTCGTAAACAGCTGCAGATAGCAGTGCAGGGCCACCAACAAGTGTCAGCGTGAGAGCCATTGAATGAAACATCATCGATATGGGCCGAAGGCACACTCGTGTACCATTGATGAGTACACGGCACAACGCTTTAAGTCTCGCCTGGGGCCATCAGCACCGACATTGGAGTGTTGATGACTGAGAACATGTTGCCTGGTCGGACGAGTCTCGTTTCAGATTGTATCGAGTGGATGGACGTGTGCTGGTATGGAGACAACCTCATCAATCCATGTAACCTGCATGTCAGCAGAGGCCTGTTAAAGCTGGTGGAGGCTCTAGAATTGTGCGGGTGCGTGTGTATTTGGAGTGATATAGAACCAATGATACATCTAGATACCACTCTGACACGTGACAGGTACGTAAGTATCCTGTCTGATCATCTGCATCTATTCATGTGCATAGTACATTCCGACGGAACTATTCCAGCAGGACAATGGAACACCCCACACGTCCAAAATTGCTACAGAGTGTCTCCAGAAACATTTTCTCAGTTTAAACACTTCCGTTGGCCATCAGACTCCCCGGAAATGAACATTATTGAGCATATCTGGGATGCCTTGCAATGTGCTATTAATAAGAGAGCCCCAACCCGTTGTACTCTTACGGGTTTATGGACAGCCCTGCAAGATTAATGGTGTCAGTTCCCTCCACCACTACTTCAGACAGTCGAGTTCATGCCACGTCGTGTTTCGGCTCTTCTGCTTGCCCGCGGGGGCACTATTCGATATTAAAGATGTCTACCAGTTTCTTTTTCTCTTCGGTATAATATTTAACGATATTTTGTATGACAAAATTGGGAAAAAAATTTCAAAAACAAAATCCGATTCCATACCGCCAGTGTTGTAGCCGGGAACCTTAGACAGTGCACTACTCTGATTTAGCCGAAACATGACAAACGTTGCGAGTATAGAAGGTACCCATAAAACTTAAAAATCGATTTTCTCGTAAACTAGGGGCGGTCGTCTGGAAAGTCGCTAGCTAGGCACTCTGGACAGACGCCTGTAAAACGTAGCTGAGGCTCATCAAAATCCAAGTTCAACACGTCTGATGATCCCCTTGTGAGCCACGAGTCGTGCACAGCTATTTCTACAATTTAGACGACATGCGCAATTATAATCGTAAATTAGTAACGTTGCATCTGCCGTTCTGAATGGAGTCTGTCGATGTGTTGGAGCTTGGTCGTTACCTGGAGGCCTATAACTAATGCGAGAAGGAAATCATGGAGAAGCGTTGAAAAAGCCAGACAGACAGTGACAAGGGGGTACTAACAAATGTGTTTCCAGAATGAGATGTTCACTCTACAACAAAGTGTGCGTTGGTATGGAACTTCCTGGCTGACGAGGTACTGGCGGAACTAAGACTGTGAGATGGGTCTGTTAGACGGGTCGTGAGTCGTGCTTGGTTAGCTTCAGAGAACCTGCCGGTAAAAGACAAAGGTCCCGAGTTCGAGGCCCAGTCCGTCACGTAGCTTTAATTTGTCAAGAATTGTTAATGAATAAGTTGATAGATATGTGAACGTCCGAAGCTGAAGACACAGAATTGCCAGTGGAAGAACAATATAACTTGCTTCAACTGCTAGAAGTTAATGAAAACATCAATTACATCGACGTACTGGAGACGCTAGATGACGAGAGAGTATTCAGCAAGTAGAAACACTGCGAATGCATGCGAACGACGAACGATGCACCGCCCAAATTGTTGCTTGCAGTCATATATCTGATTCACGTAACCCAGGATAGGCAACCGCTATAGATTATCTTCACTCTCCCCCTAGGGTTGGGATGACGTTTACTACACTTCCCCGTGGAGACGTACAACATCTTCACTGAACATCATAACTGCATGTGCCACATGTACGTGCTTAGTGCCAGCACTGAGAAAATTAATATCCACCAAAAAATCACAGTTTGGGTTTCACGGGGGTTGCTCTACTGAGAATGCCGTTTACACGTTTACTCGCCAAATTTTACAAGCACTGAATAGCCCACTTGGTATTTTCTGCGACCTATCTACAGCATTTTAGCCTGTGAATTGGAGAACTCTCCTAGATATATATCGAAGTTTTATGGGATTAATGGTACAGCCAACCTATGGATATTGTCATATCTGACCAAAAGAATGCAGACTGTTGTACTTTGTAATTTAACCGGTATAGACCGGGTTTAAAATTCTGACTGGCGAGAAATCACGTATGGGACTCGCAATGGCTCAGTATTAGTTCCACTTTTGTTCATTATATGTGTAAACAATGTTCCGTCTAATTTACGACAAGCAGAATTAGTCCTTTTTGCAGATGACACTAGTATTTTAATCATTCCAAACATACACAAAGAAACAGAAGAAATAGTGAATAATACTCTTAAAAATATCTTTGACTGGATTTCTGCGTATAGTCTCATCCCAAATTTTGAAAAAGACACAACACATTCAGTTCTCCACGTCTAGCGGTACTACACAAATGACAAGTGCAATACGTGCTGGGGAAATAATAAATGGGGTGAAAATTTCCAAATTCCTAGGTGTCCACACGGAAGAGAATTTAAACTGCCAAAAGCACTTTCGCAACTCCTAAAACAACGTAACTCAGTCACGTTTGCTCTTAGAATCATTGCAAGTCTTTGGGAGAGACAAAATAATATGTAGACATATTTTGCATATTTCAATTCAATAAGGTCATGTGGTATAATGTTATGGGGAACTCGTCTTTAAGAAAGAAAGCCTACATTGCTCTCAAACATGCTGTAAGAATAATATCTGGTGTTCGAATAACTTACGGGAATGCAGCCGGGTGAAGTCGTCGACAGACGCCAATATTTCTGCAGGAGCACACCCTGCCATTTTCAAGGCAAAATTGCAGCAAATAAGCAGAGCGTAAGCGTATTTAAAAACTGTTTTTCGTAGAAACTACGTGAAAATAACACCTGAACACACATTGTAAACACTAGTGCCATCATAAACCAAAGACGGCCAACGTCAGAAGTTATCGATAGTGAAATTAATAATCAACGAGTGAGGTAGCATAAACACTGCCCCTCTGTCTTTTGACAAGTGAGAGAGTAGGATTCCATGGAGAACTCAAACAAAAACCACCATCTCTATTTATAAAGTTACTTGCTAATTTAATTTCAACAGCTCACAGTATCCCAATAGTTGGAAGTCCATGCCGGAACGTAGGTACTGTTATATTCCATTGAATGACCAGTGTCAAGACAATGTTCTACAATGGCAGATTTCCGCCGCTGTTGTAAGCGTGTGTGCCACTTATGTTACTGATAGTCCGACCTATATATGACATGTCACAAATGCAAGAAACACTGTAGACAGCCACCTTACGCAAACAAAGATTATGTTTTACGGGACCTAAAAGGACCCAGATCTCAGATGATGGTCGAAAATCACACTTCATATCATATTTCCGCAAAATACAACCAATTCTGTTCGAAATTCTCCCTGCGTAAGACAAAAAGGCTTTAAGGCTTTGGTGTTACCACAGCATTACCACCACTCACCCGGTTCACGGTTGGTCGATAGCATAACGCACATCTAACCTGTCTTTCACTATAACCATTCAGACGAAAGGTGAAATCTGGATGGGCTAAATCAATCAACAAAGTCGCAGGGTCCGAGATGACATGGGCCCTGTGAACCAAATTATGAATTAGCACTTCATATTGAGCTACATGGTGACAACTGTCAGCCTTGCAGATACACATCAGTGTGAGTAGGCTACCTATAAACAGCACGTCCCAACGTAGCATCCACCTTACACCAGACCAACACATCGACGAAGGGAGGACTGCCATCCCTTTACATCCCCGTTGTGATTCCAATATTCCGGTGGATTCAATTCAGGTATTCTAAAAAGTCGTTCGAATTCTCATCGCCATGAGGCCAAACAACAAAAGTATCATCTACATATCTGAACCACGCAGGTTTCAAAGCCGCCGACTCAAAGTTCCTCCAGATCTTCCATAAACGAACTGACAATAATAAGTGACAACGGACTTCCCACAGCAAATCCATCTGTCTGCTCGTGGTACAGGTCATTGAATAAAAAGTAAGTGGCAATTGATACCTGTCGAAATAGGTTCGTTAAAACAGCATCAAACCTAAGCTCAATGAACCGTAACGGATCAGACAGAGAAACATGAGTGAAGAGAGAGGTCACATCAAAACTTATTAGAACATCAGAATCATACAGACACAATCGCTATAATCGACGTAAGAAATCCAACGATTTCCTAATGCGGTGCTCTCACCTACCTACTATAGAGCTCAAAAAGGTAGCAAGATTTTTTTGCTATACGAAATGTCGGAGTACCAATACTACTCACAGTCGGGCGAAGAGGACCCCCTTTCTTGCGGAACTTAAGGAGGCCATATAACCTAGGGAACGCAGTACAGTAAGAATTGAGACTCGTGACTATCCTTTCTTCAGGAGGCTGTTAGTTCTTTTGCTCAACACTTTTTGTGGGTCAGCACAGATACTACGATATGTTTAGTCAAGCAATAAACACAGCGAAAAAATGGTTCAAATGGCTCTAAGCACTATGGGACTTAACAGCTGAGGTCATCAGTCCCCTCGACTTAGAACTGCTTAAACCTAGCTAACCTAATGACATCACACACATCCATGCCCGAGGAAGGATTCGAACCTGGGACCGTAGTAGCAGCGCGGTTCCGGACTGAAGAGCCTAGAACGCTGTGATATTACTCATGCTGAACGTGCCCCACGTGACATGGCATGTGTCCCTCCTAGCATCATCTGCAACATCACGAGGTAGTTTAAAAACAGCCTGTCCAACGGATTTAATAAAATCAACCACTGGCAAACGCCTGGGAGTGATGTAAAATTTCCCTCGCACTGGTAAAGGTGAGTCGTCAAAAGCTTCCTCCGTGAGATTTGTCACAGAAAGTCGAGAAATAGTATCAGAGTCCGAGCCAGCGAATAGTTCATACTTTGCCACGGCAGTTACAGGAAAGAATCCCCAATCAGACTGCGGCCATGAAACACCGCTCACACAGTCCCAAGAAAAAGACGAGATTTTAGAAGCAATCGATATATGAAGCTGAAACAATTCATCTGAAACAAAATCCAACTGTCAACGAGTGTAATGGATCCTATCACGAACAAAAGGTAAACCAGCACGTAGCTTGATACGATTAGTGGCCAGAGAATTTATATGATGCATACCTTTGGCCAGCGTAGGAACAATATTTTGATCGTGACACATCTGCAAAAACGACAACGCACATTGCAATCATCCAACCTCCGGAAGCTAAGATATAGTTCCTGCACACAGAGGTACACAATGTGAGACCTTAGTTTCTTCGGACGTATACAGTGATTGAATAACTTACGGGAATGCAGCAGGCCGTTGTCGACGACGCCACCCGTCTGTGTTCCCGTAAGTCATTTGAACGTTGTATACGCCGAGAGACACTAAGGCCTGATCTTTATATGTGGTGCTCACCCATGATCGTCTTTTAGAGATCTTCTTAAGGAGTTCAGCATTCTGACAACTGAAGAACAATATATTTATGCCCTCATGAAGTTTATTGTAAATAATCCACCACAATTCGCAAGGAGTAATGATATATATATATATATATATATATATATATATATATATATATATATATATATATATATATATATATATATATCAAAAATGTTTTGCATCACCTCGGTTCCGAGAGTTCCGGAACCTGTACAGAAAACTGGAATAGAGATCAACATAAACATCATTTATACCCTTTTTATTGCTCATGAAAACCACACATTGCATGTTGTACCACCATACCGCGAGACCTTGAGAGATGGTGTTTCAGATTGCTGTGCACACCGGTACCTCTAATACCCAGCAGCACATCCTCTAGCTCTGATGCATGCTTGTATTCGTCGTGGCATACTATCCACAAGTTCATCAAGACAGTGTTGGTCCAGACTGTCCCACTCCTCAACAGCCCTCAGAGTGGTTGGTGGGTTACGTCGTCCATAAAACCCCTTTTCAGTCTCCTCCAGGTATGTTCGATTGGGTTCATGTCTGGAGAACATCCTGGCCACTCTAGTCGAGCGATGTCGTTGTCCTGAAGGAAGTCATTCACAAGATCTGCACGATGGGGGCGTGAATTGTCGTCCATGAAAACTAATGATTTGCCGGTATGCTGCCGAAATGGATGCACTGTCGGACGGAGGATGGCATTCACGTATCGTAGAGCCATTACGGCGCCTTCCATGACCACCAGCGGCGTACGTCGGCAGCAGTAATGCCACACCAAAACAGCAGGGAACCTCCACCCTGATGTATTCGCTGGACAGTGTGTCTAAGGCATTCAGCCTGACCGGGTTACCTCCAAACACATCCCCGACGATTGTCTGGTTGAAGGCATATGCGACAAGCATCGATAAAGAGAACGTGATGACAATCCTGAGCGGTCCATTCGGCATTATATTGGGGCCATCTGTACTGCGCTTCATGGTGTCGTTGCAAAATGGACCTCGCCATGGATGTCGGGAGTGAAGCTCAGTTTGAGCACAATTTTACATGAAGTCCTGTGGGTGCACAAAAAGCATTATTCAACATGGTGGCGTTGATGTCAGGGTTTCTCCGAGCCATAATCGTAGGTAGCGGTCATCCACTGCAATAGTAGCCCTTGCGCGGCCTGAGCGAGGCATGTCATCGATAGTTCCTGTCTCTCTGTATCTGAAAATGGTTCAAATGGCTCTGAGCACTATGGGACTTAACATCTCATGTCATCAGTCCTCTAGAACTTAGAACTACTTAAACCTAACTAACCTAAGGACATCACGCACATCCATGCCCTAGGCAGGATTCGAACCTGCGACCGTAGCGGTCGCGCGGTTCCAGACTGAAGCGCCTAGAACCGCTCAGCCACCAGCGGTTTCCGTGTGTCTCCTCCATGTCCGAACAACATCGCTTTGGTTCACTCCGAGATGCCGGGATACTTCCCTTGTTGAAAGCCCTGCCTAACACACAGTAACAATGCGGATGCGATCGAATCCTGGTACCGAACGCCTAGGCATGGTTGAACCACAGACAACTCGAGCCGTGTACCTCCTTCCTGTTCGAATGACTGGAACTGATCGGCTGTCGGACCCACTCCGTCTAATACACGCTGCTCATGAATGGTTTTTTACGTCTTTGGGAGAGTTTACTGACATCTCTGAACAGTCGAAGGGTCTGTGTCTGGGATAAAACATCCACAGTCAGAGTCTCTCTCAGTTCTGGGAACCGGAGTGGTGCAAAACTGTTTTTGATTTGTGTAATTACAACACGAACTGGAAAAATGACATTTATTACTGCACATTAAGGTACCTGTAGCACAAAAGGAGTGTACAACGGTGCAACGAAGATTTTTGATCATAATGTCGACTCTGCGACCGACGGTCAAGTATTGCTTGGATGTGACGCGTCACGACTCCCACGGGTCGTTCGACTGATCGTCGACTGACAGTCGGCGATATATGCATGCTCAGCGTGAACTTGGGCAGAAAACTAAAATTCCTGCTTGCGTCGATCTACGGTCACGCCAGAACGCGAACATAAGATACAGAAATGCCGGCCATCTCGTCACTGCCTAGATACTCGGTCAGTATTCCTAAACACATATCGACATTGGACGACTCGTTGCTCGTGCCCCTTATCTTAAGGGGCTTCTGACAGAAAAAAAACTGTTGAATGACTTCATGCTCCCGTCGCTCGGTATGAAGCCGAGCGACTCTAAACACCAGCAACGACGTAATTTTCACTGGGCACTTCAATTTGAAGCAGTGTGAGGTGTACTGTTATTCGTAACAAAGATATGAGCGTCTGATGATGATGTTTGGTTTGTGGGGCACTCAACTGCGCTGTTATCAGCGCCCGTACGAAGTCCCAGTTGTTACACAGTCCAATTTTGCACAATCCAATCTAGCCAGTGTCTCGAATGATGATGATGACGAAATGATGAGGACATCACCAACACCCAGTCCCCGGGAATAGAACGCGGAACCCCGTAATCCATGAGCGTTTGGAATAGGTTCCCAGATACGTGAGTGGTTCGAGGACTTCTTGAGTAAAAGAACTCAGTATGCTTTGCTCGATGGCCAGTGTTCATCAGAGCCAAGGGTATCGTCAGGAGTGCCCCATGGAGTGTGATAAAACCGTTATTATTTTCGATATTCATAAATGATCTGGCTGACATGGTGAGATGCAATCTGCAATTGTTTGCTGGTAATGCTGTGGTGTGGGGTAAAGCGTCGAAGTTCAGCGACTATAGGACGATACAAGATGGCTTACAACTAATGCTACCCAAGTGCCACTCGCCGATTCCGATAAATTTCGAGTATGTTGTAGTCTAGGTCAAAATATGAGACACGTCTTTTTTATACGTGCCCAGAAGGCCGTTGAAGTGGTGAACAACTCCCCCCCCCCCCCCCCTCCCTCAATCCGCCAAAGAAAACGCAGTTGTTATTTTTCCGAACACATATCGTAAAAAAAGTAGGAGATACAACAAAAGTGTTGAAACATAATTTCCATGGTTGTTGCTGCACTTTACAACTGTGCAGTCACATATTTAAACTTTCAGATGTATTTCGTAATCCTCCACTCACCTCTCAATTTATGATACGCTAAAAAGTTTATGTGTAGCAAATTTAATAGTATATTTGACGAATAATTCAACCATGTATGATAAAGTTACTTCCTGAAGACGCAGTAGTCAGATATAAGTTGGAAATGCCCCTATATACTGCTATACCCGCGCTCTTTCCTCCATGTGATGCTTATGGTGATATTGTTGCTTGCAATTTAGGCTCCTGAAGGATTTAATTGAAACAATAAGGTCTCACTCTCTGTGGAGTCCGGAAATAACGAACATGGAGATGGCCAGAGGCTATTTCCTTTTTGTTTTTTCGTAGTCTGTTTTATTTGTTTGGTTTTTGCGTATTACGTTTGACATCTACTTTGTTATTTTACGGTATTCAGGTTGTGTTATATTATCTCTGATAGTCTTTACAATAATGAGGGGACGTTGTACTGAAATGGTTCAAATGGCTCTGAGCACTATGGGACTTAACTGCTGTGCTCATCAGTCCCCTAGAACTTAGAACTACTTAAACCTAACTAGCCTAAGGACTTCACACACATCCATGCCCGAGGCAGGATTCGAACCTGCGACCGTAGTGGTTGCGCGGTTCCAGACTGTAGCGTCTAGAACTGCTCGGCCACTCCGGCCGGCGACGTTGTATTATCCATTGCTAAGATTTACTTCATACACATACACATTGTGCACCACACACGTCTGATTATTGCAATATTATTGCACAATTTACGCTTGTATCACTATTTTAAAGCAATAATGAACAGGAGGTTCACATTTATCAGGTTCCTCTGTGAAGCACCCGCTCTTGAACCACGCGTACCTAAACGTGTTCACAATTGAGAGGATGAAAACTGATTATGAATCAGGATTGAATTTTCGGAATATTACTCCTCAGGTGCAAATTTACATCATAGCCGTTTAGTAGGATTACATCAGAGAATTGTTTTACAAAATTCTTCCTCTGTCTGAATGTGTAAACAGCAAGTTGATGGATTATGCAGTACGATCCAGCAGGAATCATTATAATTTTTACGTCCTTATTACCTTTGTCTGTGTTGTTAAACTTCTTTTCTGTTTGTCCTGTCCAGGAATCCAAACACTGAACAGTTAGTTCACCCACAGTAGGTAAGTAAACCCCCCCAAATCATTTAATAGCGATATATGATGTTAATTTACCAGATGGCGAAGCAAATGCAACAATACTGTTGGCTTTATATATAGTTTGTTGAAAAATGTGTCCAAACTGGCCACGCGTTTCTTGCAGGAGTATGAGCAAAGGGGATGATAAGACACCAGGTAGGACTGGCTGTATGGTGTAGCTATGGATGAACAAATTTAAAGATTGAACGAGACATTCAACTTTTAGTGTTCCTTTAAAGGATATGGCATGACCTGCATCTGTCTCCAAATGAAATCAGATTGTTTCGAATCGTAAATACCGTCCTCTCCTAATAATGCAATATTTGGTATTAAGTTTGCCACAAGTGCATTAGCTTTCACTACTAGTTGTTCTGTATTGGTTAATTGTTTCTGAGCAACAAATTTATTAATCTTTTTGGGAATAATTCTCTGCCTCACTTTAAAATGATGAACCTATTTCGTAGTCGTCGATAACAGATAACACGACAAACTAACTTCAACCGTCATCATCAAAGCCCATCGTTCAGGTCCAAGCCATGAATAGATAGTGATATATTGCATGACTTCTGGAATTTCCCAATACATAAGTGGAACTCTGTAACAATTTGTCGCTTCGTGTTCCACCTTCAGTGACTTGTGTTTCCCTTCTGTATAGTCATTTTGCATCCTTAACATTTCTGAAATTATGTTGGACGGTTTTTAAACTCTTATTTTTCTTGTTTCCACGCCAAAATGTAACTGCCTTTTTTATATTTAAAATCTATTGCTGTTTTACTCTTCTTACTGTCTTCCACAATATCCTCACAATCCTCTTCAAACACCTCTTCAACTGCGACAGCCTCAGGAAATACACTTGCGTCATCGTAGGTCAAAGTACTATAAACGTCTACAAATACGTCGGTGTTGATGGATTCTTTAATCAGATTAGCTAAATGTAATGAGAACGATGTTTCTTTGTCGGTAATGGTAGATTCGATAGCGTAATGTGGATGATGGAAACTTTTGGGGAACAGGTGTAATACATTCTTCGAATTCATCGTGCTATATTTGAAATAAGTGTGTATAGAATCAATGTGTCACACTCTGTATATACTATTCGATTTCAGTCCGACGTTCGGTGTGCAAATTCCGGCCGCCTGTTTATGGGAGCGGTGATTTTCGAATGACAGTACGTGCAACTGTACGCACGCAGTTGAAGTGCATGCATACATTAATGCATCCCTGTCCTACTGTCCGGCGGTCCAGTACTTACCTCATCATCGTGTTCCCTCCGAGCGATTCGATGTCCATACCCTCCCTACCACATTACATTACGAGTATTGGTGTAAACACGAGGCGTCCATGCACGAGTGTGCAGAGGTATTGTGTGGACAGAGAGCGTCGTGCTCTCCTCGCCGCTCTCCCCCCCCCCCCCCCCCACCCCCCCGCAGTGTATACCGTTTGGTAATAGGTCGCAATATGCATGTGGCCACGATAATTACGTATGCTTCCTACACGCTCATAGTTATCGCAAACTTTGTAATAGTTTACTGTGTAGATTGGTCTTTCCCGTAATACCCTATTCCGGCAATGTATCGCAAATATGTGGAATAAGGAAACAAGGACGTACAATGTATGATGACTTCTGCTACAACAACCGGCATAATCCAGCCACTTGATGTTTACACAGTCAGACAGCGGAACAATTTTCTGAAACAGTTCTTTGATGTAATCCTACTATACGGCTATAATGTAAATTTGTCCCGAAAATTCAGTCCTGTTTCATAATAAGTTTTCATCCCCTCGATCTGTGAACACGTTTAGGTATGTGTGGTACAAGAGCGGATACATCACAGAGAAACCTAATAAATGTGAACCTACTGTTAATTATTGCTTTAAAAATTGTGATACATGCTGTAAATTGTGCAATAATATTGCAATAATCAGACGTGCGTGGTGCACAATGTGTATGTGTATGCAGTACTTCTTTGCAATGGATAATACAACTTCGCCGGCCGCTGGTGGCCGAGCGGTTCTGGCGCTACAGTCTGGAACCGAGCGACCGCTACGGTCGCAGGTTCGAATCCTGCCTCGGGTATGGATGTGTGTGTTGTCCTTAGGTTAGTTAGGTTTAAGTAGTTCTAATTTCTAGGGGACTTATGACCTCAGCAGTTGAGTCCTATAGTGCTCAGAGCCATTTGGACCATTTTTTTTATAATACAACTTCCCCTGACTGTCAAAAATAATGCAAGACAACCTAAATACTGTAAAGTAACGGCGAAGAGATCAAACGTAATACCCAAAACCAAACAACTAAAGAAACGAAGCGAAACAGTAACCAATGAAACAAAGCCCACGAAAAAACAAAATGGGAATCGCCTCTCGCCACTCCATGGTGGCCATTCCCGGATTCATCAGAAAGCGAGACTATATTTTTTCAGTTAAATCCTTCAGAAGCCTGTCTTTCATAGTTGCACTGTGCAATTGCAAACAACATTATCGTCATGTATGACAAGCTTCATACGGCGGACAGAGTACACATACAGCGGTATTGGGGATACTTCCAGTTTATATCTGACTACTGCGACTTCAGGGTGTAACTTTATCACATATGGTTGAACTTGTTGTTAAATGTACTATTAGATCTACTAAACATTAAGTTTTTACCGTTTCAAAAATTGTGAGGTGAGAGGAGGATTTCGAAATAAATAAAAATGTTCAGGGTTGTAAAGTGCAGCAGCAACCTTGAAAATTATGTTCCAACATTTTTGTTATATTTCTTACTGTTTCGACGACATGTGCGCAGAAAGATAACAACTGCATATGTTTTGGGAGAGTTTTCACCTCTTCAACGGCCGTATGGACACGTATAAAAAATACATCTTTCATATTTTGTCCTAGAAATGTATCGGAATCGGCGAGAGGCACTCGGGTACTGCTACTTGTGTAAGTAAGCTGTTTAGGTTTTAGTGTTGGTAACGCTACGTAGCGCTCTGTATGAAAATCACTGACTGTGCTGTGTGCAGTCTGTGGCTGTGAACAGCAAGCAGCGTTGTGCAGTTGGAGATAAGCCTCTAGCAGTGGTAGATGTGGGGAGAGAGATGCCAGAGTTTTGAGAGCGGACGATCTAGACGTGTGTCCATCAGAAAAAGGAAATTTGTAAGACTGAATGTCATGTACTGACGTATATATTACGACTTCTGAACGGTATTAAGGTAAATACATTGTTTGTTCCCTGTCAAAATCTTTCGTTTGCTATCAGTAGTTAGTGCCTTCCGTAGTTGGAATCTTTTTTTCAGCTGCAGGTATTGGCGCTCTCTGTATTGTAGTAGTTCGAGTAACGAAGATTTTTGTGAGGTAAGTTATTCATGAAAGGTATAGGTTATTGTCAGTCAGGGCCATTTTTTTGCAGGGATTATTGAAAGTCAGATTGCGTTGCGCTAAAAATATTGTATGTCAGTATAGTGTTGATCAGAATAAGTAAAGAGAGAAATGTCTGAGTACGTTCAGTTTTGCTCAGCTGTTTGAAAATCAAATAACGTAAGGGGTTTACTAGTACAGTAATTCATAATTTTTCTAAGGGGACGTTTCACTTATTAGACGAAATGTCTAGTTGGTGTAAAGAATGACAGCTAGCTCTAAATGTATGAAAACACGAGTTAAGTGAGGCTGACTAGGAAAATACTGATCGGTAATGTTCCTATACAGCATTAGTAAAATCCTGCTAGATACAGTCACATCTTTTAAATGGTTCAAATGGCTCTGAGCACTATGGGACTTAACATCTTAGGTCATCAGTCCCCTAGACTTAGAACTACTTAAACCTAAGGACATCACACACATCCATGCCCGAGGCAGGATTCGAACCGGCGACCGTAGCGGTCGCGCGGTTCCAGACTGAAGCGCGTTTAACCGCGTGGCCACACCGGCCGGCCATCTTTTAAATATGTGGGCGTAATGCCACAAAGCAATATCGAAAGAATGATCATGTGAGGATTGTGGTAGGGTGTGTTTGTGAATTCCTAAGGGACCAAACTGGTGAGGTCATTGGTCCTTAGACTTGCACACTACTTGAACTAACTTATGCTAAGAACAACACACACACTCATGTCTGAGGAGGACGCGAATCTCGGGGGGAAGGTGCAGCGCAAACCGGGACAAAGAACCTACAGCCGCGCGTTCACTCCGCGCGGCGATTGTGGTATGGAAGGCGAATTATCGACTTCACTTCATTGGGAGAATTTTTTGGAAAAGCGTGGTTCATCTGTGAAGAGGAGGACTTGATTGCGACCTATCCTTGAGTACTGCTTAAGTGTTTGGTATCCGTACCAGGTGAGATTATAGGAAGACATCGAAGTAGTTCAAAGGCGGACTGCTAAATTTGTTACCGGTTAATTTGAATAACACACAAGTGGCACATAGATGCTTCGAGAACTCAATTTGCAATCTTCGCAGGGAAGGCGATGATCTTCTCGACTAACACAATTAAGAGAAATTAGAGAACCGGCATTTGAAGCTGACTGCCGCCAACATAAGGACCACGGCGATAGGATACGAGAAGTTAAGGTTCATACGGAGAAGTGTAGACGGTCGTTTTTCTCTCGCTCTGTTTGCGAGTGGAACAGGAAGGGGGACAGAGTACCCTCCCCCACGCTCCGTACGTAGGCTTGAAGAATATGTATGTAGATGCAGATGAAGCTACTGCAGACCTTCGCTGTATGCTGTAAATATTTTATTATCTATTCTGCAACTACTATACTAGTCTGTAAGAAACTTCCTGGCTCATTAAAATTCTGTCCTGATCGGGGACTCGACTTGGGACCATTCCCTTCTCCGGGCACGTGGTGTAACGACTGAGCTGTCCAAGAGCAACTACAATCCGGCATCGATGACTTATGTCCTTCAATACGTTATCTTCTCTGGTAAAGAGATCGAAAATTGAACGACATCTTAATACGAGACGGTTGTTATTACTTCATCCCGATTTTTCGAGATAGATGTATGTAGAAAATCGGAATTACATCCATGAACATTTTTTAACATCATGAGAGCTCACGGTCTTTAATAATCAACGACCACCCTTAAATTATGAACATTCTAAAACATCGTGATTTATTTTCTCCATTATTTACGAAAATCCTAACATTTTAGTTCCAGAAACACGCAGATAAACATACGTCTCCAAACATCACTGTGTGCAGTTCATAGTTTTCAAAGATTGTACGATTTTTATTTAGGCTACATTCGCTTCTTGGTTGCGTTACATCTTTAGAATATCACCCGAATACATTTCTCAAATATCGTGTTTCCGCTACAATTTCGTGACTTATTTCTGCCCAAATTTCTAATAGTTAAGATCTTTTATCTTTCGGACGTGCAACATTAGCCACTAAGTATGTAACAGCAACTATCTGAGTGAACGGTGCTTTATTCACTTGCACCGATACATTTGCAGGGATCGAGAGAACATATTTTTTAATACTCTTGCTAATCAATTAATCGTCATTGGTGGCAAGAAATGGCTCAAATGGCCCTGAGTACTTGGGACTTGACATCTGAGGTCATCAGTCCCCTAGAAGTTAGAACTACTTAAACCTAACTAACCTAAGGACATCACACACATCCATACTCGAGGCAGGATTCGAACCTGCGACCATGGCAGACGTGCGGTTCTGGACTGAAGCGCCTAGAACCGCTCAGCCACAGCGGCCGGCTCATTGGTGGCAAGAAGTGGATGTGTGAGTAACGTAGTCTCAGTGGCCGTAATGGAATCACTTTTTGAAGACTGGTTTTAGAAAGCTGAGCAAAACGTCAACATGAACTCTGCCAACTACAGCTTTCATACTCCCGTAAACGAAGACGGAAGTTGAGTTTCACACGATAGGTATTAGTCAAATTCCCGTTCATTCCTAAGAGGACATTTGTGTCTCCAAAACAATCATCACTTGCGAGCATAATGTATGTTACACAGTTTTACAGTTCACAGATGTCAGCTTGTTGTATGTGTGATTCTACAAATATTTCATGTGGTGCCCCGTAATAGGTGATACGACTTCCAACGCTTTTTATTCCAGAAGGTATCAATTACGTGTTATTATATACATATTTTACTATTTGTCGCACGAACATGTACAGATGCTCTCGTTATCCAGTATTAGCAATTAGTAGTACAAGAGGTAACAGCACTTCATTGCGCAGTTACCATCTGTTCATTGTTTCACGTGGCAAAACGGCCGCTTGCATTTTACACGACTATCTCTTGTATTTCATAGAAACACTAACTACGATGCCTACGCATACTGCCACCAACTGTTATTTAGCCGAGACAAACAAGAGACTCACCGGAAAATATCATAGCAGACGATGCCCCTATGACACCAAAGAACGGTCCGTAGATGGGGTTCTCCTCTGGCAGCCCCGATGACATTTTTGCAGTTTTCGATCTTCAGAAGAAATATGCGAAGCGGAGAAAACACACTAGCTACGGCGGCCGACTGTGCAAGTGTGCAGCTCTCCAGACGATGTCGACACGGGATGTATTCACGTGCAGAATCCTCCAAGCCTCGTCCTTGTTAGTCACTGTAACTCTCTAAGCTGCGAGCGAATGAGGGCAGAGGCTTCGCAGAGAGTCCTGCGCATAGAGTTTGCAGATAAAAACATTATCAATGATACCACTTGTTCTCTTGTAATGTGACCGCTGCTACGCTAACCGACAGCTGTGGCGCTGATACTATCTGGCAAAGCGCAACAGCTGTGCTAGTTGTCACTTCCAGTACTTTAAAAGACCAATTTATTCTGCTGCGTACAAGTCTTTGCTAACTCAAATCAGTTTTCAATAAAGGGAAAAGCAGTTTTGGCAGTTATCGTTACACAAGGTACCCAGAAATTCAGCATCTATTTTATTGAAATAAGTGCTGAATTATTATTTGTAGTTGAATATGTTTTTCACATGTTACATTCAACAGGAGCATCAATCATGTCTCGTCATATCTCCCGGTTTTTTCCTGAAAATTAATGAAGTTATAGCTGCAGCAGTTTATCTAATTCCGTCTTGGAGCTCCGCCAAGGAACTATCACGGTGTCGTCGAAACACACTCCCTTGATAAATCCCCAGACAAAGAAGACCACGAGAGTGAGGTAGGGAGAACGCACCGTCCAGATCATGAGTCCCGTGCACCCAACCCATCCACCCGGAAACACATCATTCAAAAACTTATTCACATCTGTCAAGTAATGGTATGGTGCCGTGTCCTGTTGGAAGTAAACATAGGTTCCAAGCAGTGGTAAAAGAAACTGCTATAGCGCATCCAGGTACATTGCCTATTGATGGAGTATTCGCCTAAGGAGAACGGGCAGTAGATTTTGTGTGGATATTCCCATCCATGCACTGACTTTCGGGAAGACTCGCGTGAATTCCAGGAGCTTCGCGGGCAGTCCATCAGCCCAGATGATGCAGTTATGTCGCTTAATACTCACCGATGAAGAGTATCTGGTTGAGGATGCTAAGATTTGCAACTGCTCCAATGAAATTCTGGCACTTGTTCATACGCTCTGTCAAATCCTCGTCATGTAATTGATGGAGAACCTGCAGATAATACGGTGTGTTTTTCAGCGTGTGTAGCAGCTCTTTACGTACGGTCGATCGTGAATGTCCAGTTTGACCTATAATCGCCGAACCGACTTTGGACTGCGTTCAGTGGATATACAAATGTCTTCAGTTCGGTCAGTTGACGTTGATGGGCGGCCTTGCTTGAGCTCGTTCTTAACGTAACCAGTGCACTTAATCCTGATCACTAACTTTCAGTTGCCTTGTCAGTAGATCCAGGTATATGGAGTAGGTGATTAGTTCCCGTCCGAATGTCATCGTTCGACTGCAAATTCTGCAACCTGCACGTCACAACGGCTATCGTCTGCTGCACAGTTAACATCAAGCTTCTTCAGGTACCTGTTACCTAACAACGGAAGACATATTCAGCGCTACCAAGAAAAAAAAGCCGTATTTACAGCAACAGCTACAATTTTTAGATCTACGCTGCAGCTGCAGTGCACTAGAATATACATCTTACCGCTATGCCACCATTTTCTACAAAATCGATTCTTAATCTGGACAGCCTATATTTAACTAGCGTACAGCACATAATACAGCAATATTAACACAAGGTAAGGCATTCCTCATTATCCGGTTCAAATCATCTAAAATCATCTATGAGAAGAACCACAACGAGGACAGTTTTGATTACTTGATGTCCCCTCTCGATATTAATGCAGTGAGAAGCAAGTGGGGAGCTTCGTGATGAATTCTAGCCCTTGGAGATTTGTTTCGCTCTTAGAGAAGAAAAAGATAAGATAATTACTTTAATAATTTCACTGAGGGTTGCCGTGGTTCTAGTTACAGTGTAACATATCTTTTACAGCTATTTCGTACAGTGGTGTTTCTGCACAATACTGGAGCGAATGATGTGTTAGTTATACTGCCTTAGACAATATATTTGGTATAGGCGAAAAAGAATACAAACGTCTCAAAAATGAGATCGACAGGAAGCGCAAGATGGCTAAGCAGGGATGGCTAGAGGACAAATTTAAGGATGTAGAGGCATATATCACTAGGGGTAAGATAGATATTGCCTACAGGAAAATTAAAGACACTTTTGGAGAAAAGAGAAACACTTGAATGAATATCAATAACTCAGATGGAAGGGGTATACAGAGGGTCTGTACAAGGGCAATGTGCTTAAGGGCAATATTACTGAAATGGAAGAGGACGTAGATGAAGATAGGGTGAGAGATACGGTACTGTGTGAAGAATTTGACAGAGCACTGAAAGACCTAATTTGAAACAAGGCCCTGGGAGTAGACAATATTCCATTATAACTACTGATATCCTTGGTAGAGCCAGCCTTGACAAAACTCTACCATCCGGTGAGCAAGATGTATGAGACAGACTTCAAGAAGAGTATAATAACTCAAATCCCAAAGAAAGCAGGTGTTGACACGCGTGAAGATGGCCGAATTATCGGTTTAGTAAGTCACGGCTGCAAAATACTAAAACGAATTCTTTACAGACGAATGGGAAAACTAGTAGTAGCCGACCTCGGGGAAGATTAGTTCGGATCCCATAGAAGTGTTGGAACACGTGAAACAATACTGACCCTAAGATTTATCTTAGAAGACAGATTAGAGAAAGGCAAACCTAAGTTTGTAGCATTTGTAGACTTAGAGAAACCTTTGAAACTTTTGAATGGAATACTCTCTTTCAAAATCTGAAGGTGGCAGGGGTCAAATACAGGGAGCGAAAGGCTATTTACAATTTGTACAGAAACCAGATGGCAGTTATATGAGTCGAGCGGCATGAAAGGGAAGCAGTGGTTGGGAAGGGAGTGAGACAGGGTCATAGCATATCCCCGACGTTATTCAATCTATATATTGAGCTAGCAGTAAAGGAATGAAACGAAAAATTTGGAGTAGGAATTAAAATATATGAAGAAGAAAATCTGTCAGAGACAGCAAATGACCTGGAAGAGCAGCTGAACGAAATGGAGGATATAAGATGAACATCAACAACAGCAAAACGAGGTAATGGGATGTAGTCGAATTAAATCAGCTGATGCTGTGGGAATTAGATTATGAAACGAGACACTTAAAGTAGTAGATGAGTTCTGCTATTTGGGGAGCAAAATAGCTGATGATGATGGAAGTAGAGAGGATATAAAATGTAGACTGGCAATGGTAAGGGAAGCGTTTCTGAAGAACTAAAATTTGTTAACATCGAGTATAGATTTAAGTGTCATTAAGTTTTCTCTGAAAGTATTTATATGGATTCTAGCCCTATATGGAAGTGAAACATGGACGATAACTAGTTTAGAGAAGAAGAGTATAGAAGCTTTCGAAATGTGGTGCTACAGAAGAATACTGAAGATTAGGTGGGTAGATCACGTATCTAATGAGGAGGTATTGAATAGAATTGGGGAGAAGAGGAATTTGTGGCACAACTTGACTAGAAGAAGGGATCGCTTTGTAGGACATGTTTTGAGGCATCAAGGGATCACCAACTTAGTATTGAAAGGCAGCGTGGAGGGTAAAAATTGTAGAGGGAGACCAAGAGACGAATACACTAAGCAGATTCAGAAGGATGTATGTTGCAGTAGGTACTCGGAGATGAAGAAGCTTGCACAGGACAGAGCAGTATGGAGAGCTGATTCAGACCAGTCTCTGGACCGAAGACCACAACAACAACGCGAAAAATTGATTGAAGAGGTAATATACATATAACGGAAAGTCGGATGACACAAGAGGAAAATCGTTTAGTAAAAGCAGTGACATCTACTTGTTAGTTATTATATTGTCTTACAAAAGGATATAGCGACTACATGGCTACGTAGTGTCAGTGGCAAATATGAGAAGAAACTGCATTTTGTAAACAGCTGTGGTATAGTGTTACGGAAAATGTAACATGTGTTTCAAATGTTTCACAACAGCTGCTGATGTAAACCCAGCTGGAAGATTTGGATTTCGGGCCATATGTGTCATCGACCTAACGAAGTGACTAGTCACAAAGAAAAGAAAGAGGTATCATAGTGTGCAACAGGATGGTGTGAGGTGTATATATTTGTTTTGTCAAAATAATCAGACTGGGGAAGTAAAAGCTTATGCTCTCTTATACTTTGTGGCCCTGATGAACACCACACCTTCCCCCCCCTCCCCCCCCCCCCCCCCAACAGTCCCATCCACTTACACTTATAGGTCGAGTCAAGTTGCAGTAGAATCGTGACATGATGAAGTTTCATGTGTCGTCATGTTACTCTCTACATGTTCCTAATTGCCTGCAAATCGGATGCAGTTTAATCTTTAAACTGCACCCTGATTGCAAGGGAACAGGAAACAGAACAGAGTAACATGGCTCCACGGGCGACACATGGAACTCCCTAGTCCGCTGCTGCTTCGTGCGACGCGCGATACGCTGCACACCACGGTTAATTTAATTCATAGAAACATTTTCCTGTTAAGCAAAGCGTGAATTCGTATATAGTCTCTGAATGCTCTGCCTGTAATTTCAAACTTTTAATGAAATTTTCAACTATTTTTAATAATAACGTCTTCCGCTGTAACGGCCTGGAGCGGCCGAAGCTAGTCAGTGAACTAATTGTAGAAGTTAGCACGCTGTATTAGGCAGTCGCTGGTCAGCAGGAATGTAGGGTCATTGCTTTGCTGCGGCGTGCCACGAATTTGGTGTAGCCTTGCAACCGAAAATTAATTTACATTAGGGAAAACTAAACAATGTTTGACACTGCAAAATAACGGCGATTTTTATTGGTGGTTAAACGTCCAGTACAAGAAAAGAATAAGATGCTGCCTTAGAGAAACTTCCAAGTGAAGCCAAATTCATGAAAGGTGTACTTCTGCTGTGTTATCACCTATTTTTTCTTCGCCAATGAAAGAATTTATTTTTGCGGATTTCTTGATAAAATGATTTATCTCAACATGTTTTCTCATAAAAATGAAAGTTTGAAATTGGTTTTTGAAAAATGTAATGTTGTCATTTGACACCAATGTATCGCTATGGGTACATATAACTAAAGAATGTGGTCAACAGCATCTGGGTACAAAAATAATATGCACACCATTCAAATCACAAAATTTATAACAACAAATTATTTAATACGAAATTTAACAAACAATTGTTATTTTTGTTCAAACAAAGAATCACATGGTATTTGGAACACTGAACTCGGCTTCTGCCAGTGCATTTTTCTAACTTGCATCTTTGCTCCCTCCCTTCAGTGTTATGTGGCCAATGAGAAAACCCGTCATATTTGGTATCTGAAACTAGCCTCACCTCTCTCTGCTATGTTTTTACCGCATCCGCTGTAGGTTCATTAGCTTCAAAGTCATCCTCGGTCGACCGCGGACATCCTATATTCCTCGATGTGAAGCTGTTTCATTCCTCCATTAGAATTAAAGCTCCAGCTACCTGGTTTCTGAACTTCAGCACATACATTTTCTCTTTATGTCTTTTTTCGTTTGATATCCAAATCCCACAGCTATTGTAGTCATGAGTTGCATCTGGAGAGATCGACCATGTGAAAATTGCTTTTACAGGCCACTTCTTAGTTTTCATGCGTATTATGTACAGAGAGGTCAAAAAATCAATTTTGGCAACGCCGCCCATAAATGCACAGTAATCCCTTTGCGATCGCTGGTCTTGTGACCTCCAGACGTTGCTTCTCTGCTGCACTCCATCACTTTATCGATAATGTTTGCACCCACGTATGAGGAAGTGAGAGTGACAGCACTATTATCGAGCCAGCGAGCGACACAGAGATCTCCTGTGGTCACACAAACATCGACAGATCCTCTTCCTTCGTTCTTCAGTTCAGACTCGGATTTCAGTGGGCACTTTTGTACCCGGTTAGCTCTGATGGTCCCAATGGAAAAGATCTTCTTTTTCAACAGTTCAATCTCCTGCAAAAGTGTCATTAAATATTTCATTTATTGAAACGTAGTTATGTCTGGGTCACAAATGACGGTCTTGCATTCCAGAAAATGTTTAGTGTCATGAACTTGAAGCTGATCTTTCCATAGGATTAATATTTGCTTGACAGCAGCAATCTTAACCGCCATATCTGTTACCAAATGATTTCCCCTTGAATTAAGAGATCTAATGAATTCATAACTTTGGTGAAGTCGACCATAAAAATTATGTCACCACTCAACGTAGCCTTCACCCAAAACGTGATTTCTCCAGTGTTTTTATTTTATTTAAATTTATTTCATTCTTCACAACTTAGTAGAAGTCACAGTGCTGCTACTGCACAACTTAAACATATTTCTTCACACGTATTATTGTTAGTAAAGTGCTTGCTGCCCGTCAAGGTGATCGTTTCGCTCTAGCTGCAGCCTTCCTGCCCCTCCTCATTCCTCACTGTCAGCCCCCTTCAACACTGAGCTCGGAGCACTAATCAGCAGCCTGGCCGGAGAGCGCTCGCGCCCACGGAGCGCTGTTTGGCCATGCTTGATTTACACTGTCTGCTGTATCATAGTGCGTCAGTGCGTCATAGCTCTGGCCTACACGCATGACGCTTGTCATTGTCACCGCCAAGACGGCCTTCTGTGTTGCCGTGGCACTACACTATCGACGGCTGCTGCGTTAACTAATGGAACGTCCCGTAGCCAGTCACTGGTACGGTAACCTATGGACGCACCTCTAACATTTTACTCGGTGAATCCGAAATATGCCGCCAAAATGTCAGAGGTTCTTTATGGATGTTTTCTATGTCGGTTTGAGGGAACATGGTCGTTGGTGGCTCATTACAGGACAATAATATAACTATGTTTAATTCTGTTTTTTACACCCATTACATTTAATTCTGTGAAAATACCTCCACAACGTGAAAACTCCGTAATATGCATTCACCGATTCGTGCAACGCTAAACACAGAGTAATTCAAACCGTAAGATGCCAAAGTAATGTGGTATGACTGCTGCCACTATGGAAACAGAGCAGCGTAGCGTCGTTGCACGACTCTCACACTGCGTGCAGTGAACCCACACATGATGCACGTATCGGCCTTTATCAGTAAAACTATTCATACTGCAGCAAGTCTGTGTCAAGGAACAAATAACACTGCCGGGCCACCATGAGTTATTTTGCTGCCCAAATAACAAATCTCATCTATTACATTAAGTGTCTCGCTTCACAACCTGTATCTTATAGCGTCACCTGCTTTAATTGAATTATGCTCCATTATCGTTGGAGTAGGTTTAATAATGAATAAAAAAATAAGAGTGCGGGTAAGCTACTACAAACAGCTTAGTGAACGCATTATTGCGGCCACGATAGACACGAAGCCCACGCCTACTACAGTAGCACAAGTTTATATGCCAACTACCTCTGCAGAGGATGAAGAAATTGATGAAATTTATGATGAAATAAAAGAAATTATTCAGGTAGTGAAGGGAGACGAAAATTTAATAGTCATGTGTGACTGGATTTCGAGAGTAGGAAAAGGGAGAGAAGGAAATGTAGTAGGTGAATATGGATTGGGGTTAAGAAATGAAAGAGGAAGCCGTCTGGTACAATTTGGCACAGAGCATAACCTAATCATAACTACCACTTGGTTCAAGAACCATAAAAGAAGGTTGTATACATGGAAGAATGCTGGAGATACTAGTAGGTATCAGATAGATTATATAATGGTAAGACAGAGATTTAGGAATCAGGTTTTAAATTGTTCCAGGGGCAGTTGTGACCTCTGACCACAATCTATTGTTTATGAACTGTTGATTAAAACTGAAGAAACCGCAAAAATATGCAGTGTCGTCGTAACTGCCGTCTGCCTCACGTCTGCTGTGCAGCGAGCTACCTTAATTTAAGTGTTAACTGTATTTTTCTTACTTGTCACTTCTTCTTCCGTGTGTTTTTGCTTTTAGGAAGCTTTAATTGTCGAGTGCTAGTAATAGTGTTCCATAGATTTCATGTTTCTTTTGAATACAGTCAGAGAGAGTCCCTTTAGTCAACCATGGTGCCAGTAGTGCTAGTGTTTGTTTTCAATACAGTCCAGAGACAGGTAGTGCTATTTTCGTTGTTTTCTACAAGAAATGGCTAGCAATCACAGTTTAGTCAACCATCAGCCGCCTTTAGTGAACTAGCACTCTAGTAAAAAGTTGATTAACTCTCTACAGAAAATTGATTCCTTAGGATGGATAGGATGTGTGACTGCTGTGTACGGACGCAGGAGGAGCTGGCCACTGTTCGCGAACAGCTGAGCATGTTGATGGCAACGGTCAGCCGTCTTCAGGCTGCTGCCTCGGAGTGTAGCGGCAGTGGGGAGTCTGGTGCGTCGCATGGTACACCCTAGGTGTTACATGCTTCACTCACTGTCCCTGCTGTCGAGACATCGTCGCGGGTACCGGGCGCGGTTGGGTCACCCTCTCCCCAAGGGGAGTGGCGGGTTCAGTGGCGTTCGCGGCGCACGAGGTGGAGGGTAAATGTGGAGGCTGGCCGTGTGGCATCGCCCACTCTGCCTGTGAGTGGACATGTGGCTGCTCCTTCGGAAAGGTCCGAGCAGGCACACGGGGGGAGGGGTTTATTGGTTATTGGGAGCTCCAACGTTAGACGGGTGATGGAGCCCCTTAGGGAAATAGCGGAAAGGTCGGGGAAGAAGGCCAGTGTTCACTCTGTCTGCTTGCCGGGGGGTCTCATCCGAGATGTAGAGGAGGCCCTGCCGGCGGCGATAGAGAGCACTGGGTGCACCCGACTGCAAATCGTTGCTCATGTCGGCACCAATGACTCCTGCCGTCTGGGTTCAGAGGTCATCCTCAGTTCGCACAGGCGGTTGGCGGAATTGGTGAGGGTGGAAAGCCTCGCTCGCGGGGTGGAATCAGAGCTAACTATTTGTAGTATCGTTCCCAAAACCGATCGCGGTCCTCTGGTTTGCAGCCGAGTGGACGGCTTAAACCAGAGGCTCAGACGATTCTGCGGAGATCTGGGGTGCAAATTTCTCGACCTCCGCTATCAGGTGGAGAAATGTAGGGTCCCCCTGAATAGGTCAGGCGTGCACTATACGCCGGAAGCGGCTACGAGGGTAGCGGAATACGTGTGGAGTGCACATGGGGATTTTTTACGTTAGAGAATTCCGTCCCTAGGCCCGACAACACGCCTCCTGAGACGCGGCAAGGTAGGAGTAGGCAAAATGCAACAGGGAATAACAATATTAATGTGCTAATAGTAAACTGCAGGAGCGTCTATAGAAAGGTCCCAGAACTACTCTCATTAATAAACGGTCACAACGCCCATCTAGTACTAGGGACAGAAAGTTGGCTGAAACCAGACGTAAACAGTAATGAAATCCTAAACTCAGATTGGAATGTATACCGCAGAGACAGGCTGGACAGTGAAGGGGGATGCGTGTTTATAGCGATAAGAAGTGCAATACTAACAAAGGAAATTGACGGAGATCCGAAATGTGAAATGATTTGGGTGAAGGTCACGGTTAAAGCAGGCTCAGACATGGTAATTGGATGTCCCTATAGGCCTCCCGGCTCAGCAGCTGTTGTGGCTGAGCACCTGAAGGATAATTTGGAAAATATGTCGAGTAGATTTCCCCACCATGTTATAGTTCTGGGTGGGGATTTTAATTTGCCAGATATAGACTGGGAGACTCAAACGTTCATACCGGGTGGCAAGGACAAAGAATCCAGTGAATTTTTTTAAGTGCTTTATCTGAAAACTACCTTGAGCAGTTAAACAGAGAACCGACTCGTGGTGATAACATATTAGACCTTCTGGTGACAAACAGACCCGAACTATTTGAAACAGTTAATGCAGAACAGGGAATCAGCGATCATAAAGCGGTTACGACATCGATAATTTCAGCCGTAAATAGAAATATTAAAAAAGATAGGATGATTTTTCTGTTTAGCAAAAGTGACAAAAAGCAGATTACAGAGTACCTGACGGCTTAACACAAAAGTTTTGTCTCAAGTACAGATAGTGTTGAGGATCAGTGGACAAAGTTCAAAACCATCGTACAATACACGTTAGATGACTATGTGCCAAGCAAGATCGTAAGAGATGGAAAAGAGCCACCGTGGTACAACAACCAAGTTAGAAAACTGCTGCGGAAGGGAGCTTCAAAGCAAACATAAACATAGAGAAACCCTTGCAGACAAACAAACATTACGCGAAGCGAAATGTAGTGTGAGGAGGGCTATGGAGAGGCGTTCAATGAATTCGAAAGTAAAGTTCTATGTACTGATTTGGCAGAAAATCCTAAGAAATTTTGGTCGTATGTCAAAGCTGTAGGTGGATCAAAGCAAAATGTTCAGACACTCTGTGACCAAAATGGTACTGAAACAGAGGATGACAGACTAAAGGCCGAAATACTAAATGTCTTTTTCCAAAGCTGTTTCCATAGGAAGGTTGCACTGTAGTTCCTTCTCTACATTGTCGTACAGATGACAAAACGGTAGATATCGAAATAGACGACAGAAGGATAGAGAAACAATTAAAATCGCTCAAAAGAGGAAAGGCCGCTGGACCTGATGGGATAACAGTTCGATTTTACACAGAGTACGCGAAGGAACTTGCCCCCCTTCTTGCAGTGGTGTCCCGTAGGTCTCTAGAAGAGCGTAGCAGTCCAAAGGATTGGAAAAGGGCACGGGTCATCAACGTTTTCAAGAAGCGACGTCGAAGAGATGTGCAGAACTACAGACCTATATCTCTAACGTCGATTAGTTGTAGAATTTTGGAACACGTATTACGTTCGAGTATAATGACTTTTCTGGAGACTAGAAATCTACTCTGTAGGAATCAGCATGGGTTTCGAAAAAGACGGTCGTGTGATACCCAGCTCGCGCTATTCGTCCACGAGACTCAGAGGGCCATATACATGGGTTCACAGGTAGATGCCGTGTTTCTTTACTTCCGCAAGGCGTTCGATACAGTTACCCACAGTCGTTTAATGAACAAAGTAAGAGCATATGGACTATCAGACCAATTGTGTGATTGGATTGAAGAGTTCCTGGATAATAGAACGCAGCATGCTATTCTCGATGGAGAGAGGTCTTCCGAAGTAAGAGTGATTTCAGGTGTGCCGCAAGGGAGTGTCATAGGACCGTTGCTATTCACTATATACATAAATGACCTTGTGGATGACATCGGAAGTTCACTGAGGCTTTTTGCAGATGATGCTGTGGTGTATCGAGAGGTTGTAACAGTGGAAAATTGAACTGAAATGCAGGGGGATATGCAGCGAATTGACGCATGGTGCAGGGAATGGCAACTGAATCTCAATGTAGACAATTGTAATGTGCTGCGAATACATAGAAAGATAGATCCCTTATCATATAGCTACAAAATAGCAGGTCAGCAACTGGAAGCAATTAATTCCATAAATTATCTGGAAGTACGCATTAGGAGAGATTTAAAATGGAATGATCACATAAAGTTGATCGTCGGTAAAGCAGATGCCAGACTGAGATTCATTGGAAGAATCCTAAGGAAATGCAATCCGAAAACAAAGGAAGTAGGTTACAGCACGCTTGTTCGCCCACTGCTTGAATACTGCTCAGCAGTGTGGGATCCGTACCAGATAGGGTTGACAGAAGAGATAGAGATCCAACGGAGAGCAGCGCGCTTCGTTACAAGATCATTTAGTAATCGCGAAAGCGTTACGGAGATGATAGATAAACTCCAGTGGAAGACTCTGCAGGAGAGACGCTCAGTAGCTCGGTACGGGCTTTTGTTAAAGTTTCGAGAACATACCTTCACCAAAGAGTCAAGCAGTATATTACTCCCTCCTACGTATGACCCGCGAAGAGAACATGAGGATAAAATCAGAGAGATTAGAGCCCACACAGAAGCATACCGACAATCCTTCTTTCCAGGAATGAAACTGGAATAGAAGGGAGAACCGATAGAGGTACTCAGGTACCCTCCCCCACACATCGTCAGGTGGCTTGCGGAGTATGGATGTGGATGTAGATGTAGATGGTGGGAATTTATGGAGATAGGACCCGGATAAACTGACTAAACCAGAGGCTGTACAGAGTTTCAGGGAGAGCATAAGGGAACGATTGACAGGAATGGGGAAAAGAAATACAGTACAAGAAGAATGGGTAGCTCTGAGGGATGAAGTAGTGAAGGCATCAGAGGATCAAGTAAGTAAAAAGACGAGGGCTAGTAGATATCCTTGGGTAACTGAAAAAATATTGAATTTAATTGAAGAAAGAAGAAAATATAAAAATGCAGTAAATGAAACAGGCAAAACGTAATACAAACGTCTCAAAAATGAGATCGACAGGAAGGGCAAAGTGGCTAAACAGGGATGGCTAGAGGACAAATGTAAGGATGTAGAGGCCTATCTCTCTAGGGGCAAGATAGATACTGCCTACAGGTAAATTAAAGAGACCTTTGGAGAAAAGAGAGCCACTTGTATGAATATCAAGAGCTCAGATGGAAACCCAGTTTTAAGCAAAGAAGGGAAAGCAGAAAGGTGGAAGGAGTATATAGAGGGTCTATACAAGGGTGATGTACTTGAGGACAATATTATAGGAATGGAAGAGGATGTAGATGAAGATGAAATGGGAGATACGATACTGCGTGATGAGTTTGACAGAGCACTGAAAGACCTGAGTCGAAACAAGGCCCCGGGAGTAGACAACATTCCATTAGAACTACTGACGGCCCTGGGAGAGCCAGTACTGACAAAACTCTACCATCTGGTGAGCAAGATGTATGAGACAGGCGAAATATCCTCAGACTTCAAGAAGAATATAATAATTCCAATCCCAAAGAAAGCAGGTGTTGGCAGATGCGAAAATTACCGAACTATCAGTTTAATAAGTCACAGCTGCAAAACACTAACGCGAATTCTTTACAGACGAATGGAAAAATTGTTAAAAGCCAATCTCTATGAAGATCAGTTTGGATTCCGTAGAAATTTTGGAAAACGTGAGGCAATACTGACCATACGACTCATCTTAGAAGAAGGATTAAGGAAAGGGAAACCTACGTTTCTAGCATTTGTAGACTTAGAGAAAGCTTTTGACAATGTTGACTGGAATACTCTTTCAAATTCTTAAGGTGGCAGGGGTAAAATACAAGGAGCGAAAGGCTATTTACAATTTGTACAGAAACCAGATGGCAGTTATAAGATCCGAGGGGTTCGAAAGGGAAGCAGTGGTTAGGAAGGGAGTGAGACAGGGTTGTAGCCTGTCCCCGATGTTATTCAATCTGTATATTGAGCAAGCAAAAGAAAACTTCGAAGTAGGAATTAAAATCCATGGAGAAGAAATAAAAACTTTGAGGTTCGCTGATGACAGTGTAATTCTATCAGAGACAGCAAGGGACTTGGAAGAGCAGTTGAAGGCAATGGACAGTGTCTTGAAAGGAGGGTATAAGATGAACATCAGCAAAAGCAAAACGAGGATAATGGAGTGTAGTCTAATTAAGTCGGGTGATGCTGAGGGAATTAGATTAGGAAATGAGACTCTGAAAGTAGTAAATGAGTTTTACTATTTGGGGAGCAAAATAACTGATTATGTTCGAAGTAGAGAGGATATAAAATGTAGACTGGCAATGGCAAGGAAAGCGTTTCTGAAGAAGAGAAATTTGTTAACATTGAGTGTAGATTTAAGTGTCAGGAAGTCATTTCTGAAAGTATTTGTGTGGAGTGTAGCCATGTATGGAAGTGAAACATGGACGAGAAATAGTTTAGACAAGAAGAGAATAGAAGCTTTCGAAATGCGGTGCTACAGAAGAATGCTGAAGATTAGATGGGTAGATCACGTAACTAATGAGGAGGTATTGAATAGAATTGGGAGAAGAGGAGTTTGTGGCACAACTTGACTAGAAGAAGGGATCGGTTGGTAGACGTGTTCTGAGTCATCAGTGGATCACAAATTTAGCATTGGTGGGCAGTGTGGAGGGTAAAAATCGTAGAGGGAGACCAGATATGAATTCACTAAGCAGATTCAGAAGGATGTAGGTTGCAGTACGTACTGAGAGATGAAGAAGCTTGCACAGGATAGAGTAGCATGGAGAGCTGCATCAAACCAGTTTCAGGACTGAAGAACCTCAACAACAATCCTTGATTTACTTTTGTTGGTGTTCATCTTATATCCTCTTTTCAAAACACTGTCAATTCCCTTCAACTGCTTTTCCAAGTCCTTGGTTGTCCCTGACAGAAACACAATTCCATCGGCAAACCTCAAAGTTTTTATTTCTTCTTTCTGAAATTTAGTTCCTTCTCCAAACTTATCTTTGGTTTCCTTTACAGCTTCTTCAATGCACAGACAGAGTAACATCGGAGATAGGCTACAGCCTCGTGACACTCCCTTCTCAACTTCTGGTTCCCTTTCATACCACTCGAATCTTACAACTGCCCTCTGGTTTCTGTTCAAGTTGTTAATAGTCTTTCGCTCCCTCTATTTTACCCCTGCTACCTTCAGAAGTTCAAAGACAGTACTGCAGTCAAACATTGTCAAAAGCTTTCTCTGAGACTACAAGTGCTATAAATGTAGGTTTGCCTTTTCTAAGCCTGCCACCTAAGGTAAGTCGTAGGGTCAGTATTAACTCGCGCGTTCCTAAGTTTCTCCGCAATCCAAATGGATGTTCTCCTCGGGTCTGCTTCTACCAATTTTTCCTTTCTTCTGTAAAGAACTCGTGTCAGTATAATGCAACGTGACTTATTAAACTGATAGTTCGCTAATTTTGATACCTGTCAGCAACTGCTTTCCTCGGAACTGGAACTACCACATACTTCTTGAAGTCTGAGGGTATTTCGTCTGCCTCATACATCTTGCAACCAGTTGGGAGAGTTTTGTCACACCTGCTCTCGCAATTCTACAGGAGTTTTGACGGCATGTCGCCTACCACGAGACCTTGTTTTGATTAAGATCTTTCAGAGAGTTGTCAATTTTTTCTCGGAGTATCATATCGTCCATCTCACCTTCATCTACGTCCATTTCCCTATATCTCTTGTACAGACCCTGCATATACTCCTTCCATCTTTCAGTTTCCCATCTTTGCTTAGGACTGGTTTACCATCTGAGTTCTTGATATTCATATAGCTACTTATTTTTCCCTAAAGACCTCTTTATTCCTCCTGTTGGCAGTATCTGTCGTTCCTTTGTGAAATATACTTCTAAATACATACATTTGTCCTCTAGCCATTCCAGCTCAGCAATTCTACACTTGTTATCAATCTCATTTTTTAGACGGTTGTATTCCGTCTCACCAGTTTCATTTGCTGCATTATTAAATTTTCTCCTTTCCTCAGTTAAATCCGATATGTCTTGTGTTGTCCGAGGATCCGTAATAGCCCTTATCTTTTTAAGTATTTGATCGTCTGCTAACTTCACTACTTCATCTCTTAACGCTACCCATTCATCGTCTACTGTATTCTTTATTTCTTTCACCCGTTCTAGTTAACCTTTGCCTAACGCTTCCTCTGAAGCCTTCAACAACCTCTGGTCCTTCCAACTTATTCACATCCCATCTCCTCAAGTTCCTACACTTTTTCCAATTTCTTCAGGGGTTTCATCTGCAGTTCATAACAAAAATAAACTGTGTCTTCAGAGTACACATCTGGAAAGTCTTACAATTTAGAATCTGATCGCTAAATCTCTGTAAAACCATTACACAATTAATCTAAAACCATCCTGTGTCTCCACGTCTCTTCGACGTATACAACCTCCTTTTATGATTCTTGAACCAAGTGTTAGCGATGATTAAATTATGCTCTGTGCAAAACTCCATCAGGCGGCTTCCCCTTTTATTCGTTTTTCCCAGTCCATATTCATCTACTATTATTCCTTCTCTTCCTTTCCTTGCTATTGAATTTCAGGCCTCCGTCACAATTAAATTTTCATCTCCTTTAACTATCTGAATTATTTCTTTTACCTCATCATACATTTATTCAATCTCTTCATCATCTGCGGAGCTAGTTGACACGTAATCTTGTACTGCTGTGGGAGGCTTGTGGTTCATGTCCATCCCGGCTACGATACAGCGTTGAGTATGCTGCCCATAGCTTACCTGCATTCCTGTTTTCGTATTCGTTATGAAACCGACTCCTCCATTACCCCTGTTTGACTTCGTATTTATAACGCTGTATTCATCTGTCCAGAACTCCTGTTGAACCTTCAACCGAACTTCACTAACCCCCAATATATCTTATTTCAACCTATGCATTTCTCTTTTTAAATTTTCTAACTTACCTGCCCCATTAAGGGATCTAACATTTCACTCTCCTATCCGCAGAAAAACCTAGTTTTCTTTCTCCTGGTGACATCATCCTGAGCAGTCGTCGCCCAGAGATCTGGATTGGGGACCACACGTTTGACGTTTGTCTGGCCTCTCAACAGATACCCGTTATAATTGCACCTATTGCTATCTGTCCTGATTCGCGGGGGGGGGGGGGGGGGGGGGGAAATATTATCAAAAAGACAAAAAGAAAGTTGGTATTGTGCCATGTCGCGAAACAATACGTTTAACAAATTAACAAAAATAATAAAAACTAAGTTATGTGACTTGAACTCAGTACTTGCAATTCAATACGTTATTCAACATATAAATTTTGCTATATCTTGTGAAATGTTTTTCAGTTCTTATTGTAGCACTGCTGTTAACCACTGTCTACTGGCTTAATGTAAGTCATCATGGACAACAAATCGACTGGAAATTTTCTTTCTCTAGCAAATCGTAGGACTGTGAAAATTGGTATATGGCTTTGTTTTACTATTTCAGTCAGGATAGCTTTATCAGAAACAGCGTAACTATTGATGGATGTTACGCAATGTAGCCATCAAAATCTTAACTTTCGACGGTTTTTCAACAAGTGACTTCAAATTCATAGGCATTTTCGTTACCAGCTGCGAGAATCAATTACGAGAAATCAGTAGTTCTTGTTGTAAACCCCAGATAACAACGACTTTAGTAGAAGCTTCATTCAGTAAAGGAAGCCGCATCTCTTTTGGAGGAAATAATCACTTCTTTTTCTGTTAGTGTAATCAACAGTACAAAAGTCCAGATGTTTTATTGAAAATTCCTGTTAATTTAAAATGCATTCTAAATCCCACGCCTGAAGGACTAGCTCCATAGAAATTGCAAACAAAATTAAAATATTATCGGGAACCAATAAAGGTCCCACTTCCGCCATCGACTGTGGCTGTTATACAACACTTTCATCCTCAGCAAACATAAGCCATTCTCTTGGCCTACGAAAAGCGCTTTCATTTCAACCAGACTAGAATTAAAGAAACACGATAAAAATGAAACATTTCAGAGCTTTATGCAATACCAGAACATAAAAGCGGTGTTCGGACCATGACGACGATATCAACAAGAATCCAAGTGTGACGACCAATTCTGCCCGGAACCCAGCGCTGGTGTCCTGAGTTTTTCTTCTCTTGGAGAAAGATGCCGCCTGTGCACTTGTTGGTAGAGCAACCGGTCGTGATTGGCGCTGCGACCGACAAGAGAGCTAGATTCATTAATCATTAATGAATCAACGCATTAGGCTGTTGAGCTGAAACACCCGCTCTCGAAGAGAAATTTATACTGTACTTTCACATAGCCTTCCTCTTCATGCAGTGTCATAAACGTGAGTTATTAAACAATGCAAAAATATCTTATGCAATAACTTTACATAAGATGCAACACACAAATAAGATTCTTAAATCTTTCATCGTATAAAATCTTTGTCACTCGTTCTCACATAATTATAAGGGAAAAAGTCTCAACACATACATTAGCACCCAATAGGAAATATCCGATTTATTCAACCTACGCTTCGTTAACACTACCACTAGTTGCTAGGGATCGATCAATAGGTCCAGTGTCCAACAGTACTGTCCTTTTCCAGTCGTTCAGTGTTTCATGCTTGTCTATGAAAACGAGAAAATAATTACGCTAATAATTCCCAACTGCTACCCAGTGCTTGTTTTGCACATTTCTCACTTAATTTCAACTTTGTCTCATGAGGAGAGGTTACAACTCTGCACCATTATCGTTCCGTACAACCATATTTCCATCAGTAGGACACACTCACAAGTGACAATTCGGGTCCATTGCTGACAGTAACACGCTGCCCTTCCCACGGGCATCACACGCTCTCCACGCCCCCCTAAAGGCAATCTTATCTACACACGCCCATCCACGGGCTCCGTTACATTACGCATGCAGTCCTGCTAGGCGTCGTGGAGCTAATACGTTTCCGTAGAAAGTCTCTAAAACGAAACAGGACCCTTCGTGGGCCTTACCACAATTAGTTTATCCTACTGCAATAATTCATGGCATGTAGTCTACACCGTCGTGAGCTCATGTTAACTAGTTCTTTCGTCCTTCTGAAAAACACAATACTGCTTAAAGTCGCCTCCCTCAGAATCGATATACGATATTTTCGCGTTGTGCTCATTCATCTTCAGACTCACTCTGCTTCGTTCCCCTTTGCTTAAGAGCAAATTCACTATCACTCATACGTAGTGAATAACGATCCTTCCCTTGCTCTTTCTGTTACAGGTGGTTGTATTACTAACCATAGGTGGTTGTATTATTCCTAATACCTATCTTGGTATCAGTGCAATAAACCCGTCTGATACTTCTGTCTCCCTCAGAATAAACTGCACACTGCCATTTCCCTGCTATTACCTCAAAATCCCAAAAATTTTGAACCACTTTATACTACACAGAATGTATGAAACTAAATTAAACATGTAACTGGAACCAAACAATGATAAAAATTACCCCACCCATCAATCAAAAATCTCAATATCAACGGCTTAAGTCATCGCAAGAAACCTTGTCATTAATCCATCGCAAGAAACCTTGTCACTTCTAGCAAACCACTATACGGAGTTACTGTTAACTTCCCCATTTATCATTTCTGGCATTTGGGTTTAATATCTTTTACCTTAATTTTATATATGTAGTCATAGGTCCATACTTCTTATTAAATTCTCTGACAAAATATTCTACAAATCTGAAATGATATAAATTCTACACACTCACATGGGTATTATCAGATTCCTATAGATAACTAATCAATCTACTTCGTTTTGTGCCATCCCAGATTTCAAATGAGACCCTCTGGAATGATTTAAGAAAGATAGCTTGGTGCGCATCTCCTTGTGGATTGAAAACAGAATAAGTATTCGTGGTTCCATTCTTAAACCCGAAAACCACGTTCTTTCCCATTTAATTTTCCATTCTGGGTCAACCCATTTCTCTCTCCAGTTTGGCTCTCGTGAGTTTCACATCATCTCTTAATATCTGTACCTTTTCTCTAATGCTATTCTCACACTCTTGTTACTCATTTTCAAACAACCCATTAGCTGAAATGTTAGGACCTAAGCATTTGTAAGAAACTGGACTTGTAGCGCACCTTTCCATCCATCCAGCGGTTTCAGTTAATCCACCATTGTGATCTCCAATCTGCTCGTTTCTTTTCCATCATCGACGACTAACCATCGAAGACAGAAAATAACTGACATCAAAACATCGATGTTAAAATATGAATTTATAGAATAGCGTAAAGAGTAACAAACGAGTACATCTCACTGTATAATTATTAATCAATAAATACATCAATAATTGATATTAAATATCCCACAACGTTTTGTTTAGAATGGATAAAATTTTTAAGAGAAGTTACCCCTCCACTCTACTGAAAGAGACAACATCCTTCTTTTAACAACAGTCTCTCAGAAACTCACCATGTGTCTACACAGCTGAAATATTTAAGTACAGTTTAGTAGTAGTATCGATGATGGATTTCGTTTAAGATCTTGAAGGCGATCTTTTAGGTACTTACTGAACTGTGTTGACAAGTACATTTCTTTTCCTTATTCGTATCTTGTGTTATTTTATAACGTTCACTCTGTAGGCCAAATTTTGCGCACCTGTTCCCCTGTAAATCTGCACATAAACGTGTTGCCATCCTCGATAACAGCCATTTCAACACCTCCATGCAAATCGTAAATGATTTCCATTGCGTGCTAACATGCTAAAACATGTTGAAAGTGTGTGTTGTTGAGTCTAGGACCGAGTTCCTTTGACAGGGTTGATTTGTTGGCTACTTGAGTAGACAGTATCAATGCAAAGTACAAGAATAATATTTAGTAATAATTCGGTTCTTTACTTAATTGGTGATGTGGGCTTCTGAAAATGAATCGGCTAACACTTAACGCACGAACTATACAGAGAAAAACTGCGGTGTGAGTCTTAATTATACAGACAAACATAGGTTACACAAGGTCGTTTGCCGAATATTTTGGTGTTAGGAATCCACGGCCCCCAGTGGCTCGTGATGGAATATTCGTTCTGCTCGTTACACCAACTACGAGTTACTTGCGTGCTAATTACAGTGTTACAGAGGACAACCGCACGCTTGTGCACCTCCTCTACGGAATCGCCGTGAGAAAGTAGTTAGCTTGCCTTGTTCCTTGTTGTATAAATTCTATCCTCCCCCCTCACTAGCAACAACTATGTCGACCTGCTGTACTGGCGACGTTATGAGACACGGTCAGAGAAAGGCTAATTTAATGATGAAAATGATATTGGTAGTGGTAATATGTAGCCTGTTTTCAAAATGTACATACACATCTATACTCTGGGAACCACCGTGAGGTGCATGGCAGAGTGTACGTCCCATTGTACCACTTATTAGGGTTTCTTCCTGTTGCATTCACATATGGTGCACAACAAGAATGATTGCTTGAATGCCTCTGGGCGTGCAGTAGTTATTCTAAATCCTTTAAAGCCAGTTCTTCAAAATTTACGAATAAACATTCTCAGGATAGTTTATGACTGTCTTCAAGAGTCTGTCATTTCAATTCCTTCAGTACCTTTGCGAGACTCTCCCAGGGATTAAACAAACCTGTGACAATTCTTGCTGTACGTCTCTGTATACGTTCAATATCCCCTGTCAGTCCTAACTCGTACGGGTCCCACACACTTGAGTAATATTCTAGGATGGGTCGCACGAGTGATTTGTAAGCAATCTATTTAGAAGAATGATGGCACTTCCCCAATAAACCGAAGTCTGCCACCAGCATTCCCGACAACTGAAGCTATGTGATCATTCCATTTCATATCCCTAGAAAGTGCTACAGCCAGGTATTTGTGAGCTGGCCGATACCAATAGTGACTCACTGACATTATAGTCATAGGATACTATGTTTCCTCGTATTGTGAAGTGAAAAATTTTAAATTTTTGAACATTTAGAGCAAGTTGCCCATCTCTACACCATGTCGAAATCTGATCAAGATCTGACAGAATATTTAAGCAGCTTCACTGTAGATAACTGCAACACAATTAATAAATATGCCTGCTATGTTTCCCGTTATACTGGAGCCCGTAGCCAGTTGATGGTCTTGCAAATAAAATTATTTTTAAAAGAAATGTTACCTATTTGAGAATAATTCTATTAGTTCATCAAATTCGATGTTTTCTTGCTGAAATAGTCTCTTCTAATTTAGAAAATTTGCTTTCATGACCTCAGCGTCATCCTCAAAAGGCAGGTTTCTAATGGCTAAAGATATATTTCCAGTAATCATCCTGAAAAGAGGATCCTCATTCACTAGTGACACGACACCTCATCGCACAAATGTTATACTAAAAACGCTGTGGAGACGTTACGCTGCTTCCTGTCGATATTTGGGAAAAATAAGTTACCAAAATTGTAAGCAAATATAATGTCTTACGTGGAAAAATTTAGTTCACTCTACAACAGGAGAAAGCCGGCCGGTGTGGCTGAGCGGTTCTTGGCGCTTCAGTCTGGAACCGCGCGACCGCTACGGTCGCAGGTTTGAATCATGCCTCGGGTATGGATGTGTGTGATGTCCTTAGGTTAGTTAGGTTTAAGTAGTTCTAAGTTCTAGGGAACTGATGACCTCAGATGTTAAGTCCCATAGTGCTTAGAGCCATTTAGACCATTTTTTTAAACAGGAGAAAAACTGGTGAACCGAAATTTCTCGAGCCAAGTATTATACTAACAAGGAAGCACCACCAGCTCCATCTCAGACTTTGAGCATAAAATATCCTGCGAAAAATTTAGGAGGGTAATTCTGATGATACGCAGTTGTGACCTTCTGAATGTACAGCTTTTAAAGATTCAAGCACTCCGTTGTCTGTCGCTCGCTCCGCTCCAGGGCGGCCGCCTAATGCCCGAGCTCGAAGTACTCCACAGTGGAGTGAGTGTGGTGTTCATAATGTGAACCAAGAAGTGATAGTGCTTTGCTCATTGCGTCGAAGTACATGGTTTATAACATGTAGCTGGTGCCAGAGAACTCTTTGCTTTGTAGAATTCAATGTTGATGTTCACAAATGCTGTGTAAATTCATGAAATGAACAGGTCATTAAAGAAGTACCGCAACACTGTTTACTTTACTTCGGATTGTAAAGGTGACACAGTTAAAGCGAACTAAAGGTGCAGGAGTTGTGCTGTTCTTCAACGTGAGTTGCATGATTAAATTGTAAATCATTAACTTCAGTTCACAATAGTTTGTCGGTTGCTAAGGTTTGTTCACCTTCATAAAATTCTAAGAAAGACTGCAATGCGAACTACGTAAGTCAATCATTACATTTTAAATTGCGGTCAACCGCGACCAAATTTCCACATTTTTAAAGAAATAATCCGCACTGAATAAACTTTAATTAAAAGTTACCACCAGTTCTTCGTCAACTGAGGTCGCATCGTCAGGTAGCCTGTACAAAAATTACCGAGAATTCGTAACAATGATCTGAAGAATAAAGGTCGACAAAAAATAGTATCATATAGCAACACTTGAAGTGTACTTACTGAGATTCTGTTTGACAAATGATATCGGAACGTTAACTCCCTTAGAGCCACTCCTCATTATTCACCTCCAGTTTTCCACCCTGATAGCAGAGTGGTCAGCGTGACGGACTGCCGTCCTAAGGGGCCCGGGTTTGATTCTCGTCTAAGTCACGGATTTTCTCTGTTCAAAGACTGGGTGTTGTGTTGTCTTCATCAACATTTCATCCCCATCTGGCTCGCAGGTCGCCCAAAGTGGTGTCGAATATAATAAGACCTCCACCAAGGCAGCCGGATCTGACCCGTAAGGGGCCTCCCGGCCAATGACGCCAAACGCTCACTTCCACCTCCAGTGACCCAATTTAGAGAGCACATCAACGATTTCTGCTCAAAGACGGCACAAAGAGCTCATCTGCACGAAACCGACCACCTGATCACCGACATCGGAAAGAATTTGCCGGTATTACATTTCTGAAGCAAAGGCAACACCCTCGATGTTTTAGAGGAGGTTGTGGTTTGTCGTGTTCCAAAAAGATTTCCTGACTTCGCCTTCCCCCGAATACGCACACAGATCTGCTACACAAGTGTCTTATTGTAAAATTTTACTGTTTGAGCTGACGACAGTCGTTACTCCTGTAGCCAATATTTTATCATCACGGGTCTTTAGTTTCCCAGACAAGCAAGTTGCGTTTTCACACAAATATAGTATTACGTTTGTGAAAGCCGGAATTGTATTATTACACTTTAATAATACTTATATTTTACGTCTTAACTGTCCACTTTTGATTTTATAAATGAGTCTCTATCTGTTGTATAATGTTACTTATATAGTTCAACATATATTAAGCCACTCCTCCCCCTGTCCCCTGCCTTCATGCTTTCTACAGCGACAGCTATGTCCCCCCATTCCCCCCTGGCGCCATTTGTTAGATATTTCAGGATTTTTCTCGGACTTTCGGGTTAAAAAGTACACTTTTTTCTGGGTGAAGAGGCACTTTCTCCTGGTATTACGAAAATATAAATACGAAAGTAAAAAATACAGCACGGTACTTTCCAAACACAGGACACCAAAACATAAAAAGTGCGATGCCCCGCTGCGATGTGGGAGCAGAGACCGTAATAGCCCTCCGAGTGATCTGGCAGAAACTTCAAATTCGGGAAAATATGGCGCAATAATATGTATTTTTTCTTTGCGAAATATGACTACTAGATAATATTTTTCGTCAAGAAAGGCTAAACAGTGACATATAATAATGGTTGTCAAAATTTTTTTGTTGTTTTTTCAGAGAGTGTGATTAGGCAGGATCTTAAGAGGACATCTTAAATAGCAGCAGGTAAATATTCCTGAGAAGCACAACAGTAAATTGCACTGCTGTGCACCGAGCCTTTCATAGGGCACCTGACTATCTGCATGATCCGCATGATCCGTCGAGCACTTCCGACTTTTGCCTGCCCGGTCTAACGCGCTGCTTTCTGGACGGGAAGGCGTGCCGGGTCCCGGCACGAATACGCCCGGCGTATTGGTGTCGAGGTCCGGTGTGCCGGCCAGTCTGTGGATGGTTTCTCAAGTGGTTTTCCATCTGCCTCGGCGAATGCGGGCTGGTTCCCCTTATTCCGCCTCGGTTACACTACGTCGGCTATTGCTGCGTAAACACTTTCTCCACGTACGCGTACACCACAATTACTCTACCACGCAAACATTGGGGTTACACTCGTCTGGCGTGACACCTTCCCGGGCGAGTCCACTGGGGGCCGAACCCGCGCAATAAGCCTGGGTTCGGTGTGGGGCGGCGGTGGGGTGAGTGGACTGCTGTAGCCTGATGTGGGGTTGTGTACCACTGAGGGCTACGGCGGGGACGAAGCCTCTCCGTCGCTTCTACGTCCACAGTTCCATACAACATAAAGCAATACAATACCTCTACTTTTCCGTAGAAAAACCTATTACAAGTGAAACTGCTCAAGAAGTCACCTTTCACTTTTTTTGAAGAATAATTATACTTTTTGCCATAATTTATAATCTATGAAAGAACTAAACTAAACATGTAAAACTAACCTTCAAGATTACTCTTTTTTAGCGTGAGTTATCCTGTAAGAGATATCGAACATGAATGTGCTTGTAAGTTTTTAAAGGGTGGAATAAATGGTTGGCCTCCGGCTCGAATTTTTTCTAAGTAGCTGGTCTTCACAGTGTTAAGTTTTGAAATTGTCAAACGATTCAAGAAATTCATCGCACATTTTCACACGCAACAAAATTCTTCTTCCATAAAAGGGAAATTACAAAGTAACTCTTCTCAAACCACCATTCGCAATATTTTTCCGCGGCCTGTTAGAAACGTAAATAGTTGTGATGTCACGCTCATCGAAAGCACTTTGCTGTTACGAAATATCGCATAGTCTTCGTCTTAAGGTCTTTGACACATTTTCTGTTGGCGGACGTTTGTTCAAAAATGGCTCTGAGCACTATGGGACTTAACATCTTAGGTCATCAGTCCCCTAGAACTTAGAACTACTTGAACCTAACTAACCTAAGGCCATCACACACATCAACGCCCGAGGCAGGATTCGAACCTGCGACCGTAGCAGTCCCGCGGTTCCGGACTGAAGCGCCTAGAACCACACGGCCACCAAGGCCGGCGCGGACGTTTCTATGTGCACTGTCTTTTGTTGTTGTAAATACAGCAGTTTCTTCGAAACTAAAGTTTTATCTTTTGGTATTCTCTCATTTATTTTCTGTTGCAGTAGTATTATTCTGCGGTAGTGGGATAAGGTCAAATTCTTTTACAGAAATGTAGCTGAAAACTAAAAAATGAAAAATTCCCGGAATCCTTAAAATTCCCGGCTCCAAGATGAGAAAATTCGCTAGTTTTGCCCGGATTTCCCGATGGTCAAAGGGTGTATACATGCTGCGTAAACATCTTCCGCACTGCATAGCACGGTATTACTGCCTTGCCTGCCGCCGTTCTACCACCACCCTGCTCGTGGCACGATAGGCCTCTGCTGGTTTATCGGGTTCATATACTGAAACTGTCTAGGTGCATTACTGGTCTAAGGCTTTGTTTGTCCCACACTGTTTGGATGTGGGTTTTATTTCTAAATGTTCTATGTGCTCCCCTTCCTTTTAACTAGGAACTACCGCTTTTAGCGCGCTTGTTTTTAAAAACCACGCGTGAATAAACAGAATCTCTGTGAGTGTACTTAAACTATTGACATATGATAGAGCTAACAAGGGAACCTCCCCATCGCACCCCCCTCAGATTTAGTTATAACTTGGCACAGTAGATAGGCCTTGATAAACCGAACACAGATCAATTGAGAAAACAGGAAGAAGTTGTGTGGAACTATGAAAAAATAAGCAAAATATACAAACTGCGTAGTCCATGGGTCACATATGCCACATTACGGAGTTCATGGGTTGAGGAGCGCCGTGGTCTCGTGGTAGCGTGAGCAGCTGCAGATGAAGAGGTCAGAGGTCCTTGGTTCAAGTCTTCCCACAAGTGAAAATTTTACTTTCCTTATTTTTGCATAGTTATTATCTGTCCGTTCGTTCATTGACGTATCTGTTCACTGTAATAAGTTTAGTGTCTGTGTTTTGCGACCGCATCGCAAAACCGTGCGATTAGTAGACGAAAGGACGTGCCTCTCCAATGGGAACGGAAAACATCTGATCGCAAGGTCATAGATCAACCGATTCCTCCACAGGAAAACACATCTGATATATTCTATACGACACTGGTGACGGCATGTGCGTCACATGACAGGAATATGTTGTCGACCGACCTAACTTGTACACTTGGCGAATGGGTAAAAAGACTCTTCTACCTTGCCCGATTTAGGTTTTCTTGTGGATGTGATAATTACTCCCAAAAAAGTGATGAAAACGTAAGAGTTTGTCACATAAACTGGAAATAAAAAATTAAAATTTGGTTTGATTGAAGATTTGAACAAAGGACCTTCCATTCCGCAGCTGCTCACCTTACCACAAGACCACGGAGCTCCTGCTGTCCCAGCGTCCTTGATGTTACCTATCTTCCCATGAACTACTCAGTTTGTATATTTTGCTTATTTTTTCTCAGTTCCTCACAACTTCTTCCTGTTTTCTCAATTGATCTGTGTTCAGTTTTTCAAGGCCTATCCACTGTGCCAACTTATAACTAAATCTGAGGGGGGTGCGATGGGGAGGTTCCCTTGTAAGTAGGAAAAGAGTACATCTACATCTACATCTACATCTATACTCCGCGAGCCACCTTACGGTGTGTGGCGGAGGGTACTTATTGTACCACTATCAGATCCCCCCTTCCCTGTTCCATTCACGAATTGTGCGTGGGAAGAACGACTGCTTGTAAGTCTCCGTATTTGCTCTAATTTCTCGGATCTTTTCGTTGTGATCATTACGCGAGATATATGTGGGCGGTAGTAATATGTTGCCCATCTCTTCCCGGAATGTGCTCTCTCGTAATTTCGATAATAAACCTCTCCGTATTGCGTAACGCCTTTCTTGAAGTGTCCGCCACTGGAGCTTGTTCAGCATCTCCGTAACGCTCTCGCGCTGACTAAATGTCCCCATGACGAATCGCGCTGCTTTTCGCTGGATCATGTCTATCTCTTCTATTAATCCAACCTGGTAAGGGTCCCATACTGATGAGCAATACTCAAGAATCGGACGAACAAGCGTTTTGTAAGCTACTTCTTTCGTCGATGAGTCACATTTTCTTAGAATTCTTCCTATGAATCTCAACCTGGCGCCTGCTTTTCCCACTATTTGTTTTATGTGATCATTCCACTTCAGATCGCTCCGGATAGTAACTCCTAAGTATTTTACGGTCGTTACCGCTTCCAATGATTTACCACCTATGGCATAATCGTACTGGAATGGATTTCTGCCCCTATGTATGCGCATTATATTACATTTATCTACGTTTAGGGAAAGCTGCCAGCTGTCGCACCATGCATTAATCCTCTGCAGGTCCTCCTGGAGTACGTACGAGTCTTCTGATGTTGCTACTTTCTTGTAGACAACCGTGTCATCCGCAAATAGCCTCACGGAGCTACCGATGTTGTCAACTAAGTCATTTATGTATATTGTAAACAGCAAAGGTCCTATCACGCTTCCCTGCGGTACTCCCGAAATTACCTCTACATCTGCAGATTTTGAACCGTTAAGAATGACATGTTGTGTTCTTTCTTCTAGGAAATCCTGAATCCAATCACAAACCTGGTCCGATATTCCGTAAGCTCGTATTTTTTTCACTAAACGTAAGTGCGGAACCGTATCAAATGCCTTCCTGAAGTCCAGGAATACGGCATCAATCTGCTCGCCAGTGTCTACGGCACTGTGAATTTCTTGGACAAATAGGGCGAGCTGAGTTTCACATGATCTCTGTTTGCGGAATCCATGTTGGTTATGATGAAGGAGATTTGTATTATCTAAGAACGTCATAATACGAGAACACAAAACATGTCCCATTATTCTACAACAGATTGGCGTAAGCGAAATAGGCCTATAATTATTCGCATCTGATTTATGACCCTTCTTGAAAATGGGAACGACCTACGCTTTCTTCCAGTCGCTAGGTACTTTACGTTCTTCCAGCGATCTACGATAAATTGCTGATAGAAAGGAGGCAAGTTCTTTAGCATAATCACTGTAGAATCTTAAGAGTATCTCGTCTGGTCCGGATGCTTTTCCGCTACTAAGTGATAGCAGTTGTTTTTCAATTCCGATATCGTTTATTTCAATATTTTCCATTTTGGCGTCCGTGCGACGGCTGAAGTCAGGGACCGTGTTACGATTTTCCGCAGTGAAACAGTTTCGGAACACTGAATTCAGTATTTCTGCCTTTCTTCGGTCGTCCTCTGTTTCGGTGCCATCGTGGTCAACGAGTGACTGAATAGGGGATTTAGATCCACTTACCGATTTTACATATGACCAAAACTTTTAGGGTTCTTGTTTAGATTGTTTGCCAATGTTTTATGTTCGAATTCGTTGAATGCTTCTCTCATTGCTCTCTTTACGCTCTTTTTCGCTTCGTTCAGCTTTTCCTTATCAGCTATGATTCGACTACTCTTAAACCTATGATGAAGCTTTCTTTGTTTCCGTAGTACCTTTCGTACATGATTGTTATACCACGGTGGATCTTTCCCCTCGCTTTGGACCTTAGTCGGTACGAACTTATCTAAGGCGTACTGGACGATGTTTCTGAATTTTTTCCATTTTTGTTCCACATCCTCTTCCTCAGAAATGAACGTTTGATGGTGGTCACTCAGATATTCTGCGATTTGTGCCCTATCACTCTTGTTAAGCAAATATATTTTCCTTCCTTTCTTGGCATTTCTTATTACACTTGTAGTCATTGATGCAACCACTGACTTATGATCACTGATACCCTCTTCTACATTCACGGAGTCGAAAAGTTCCGGTCTATTTGTTGCTATGAGGTCTAAAACGTTGGTTTCACGAGTTGGTTCTCTAACTATCTGCTCGAAGTAATTCTCGGACAAGGCAGTCAGGATAATGTCACAAGAGTCTCTGTCCCTGGCTCCAGTTCTGATTGTGTGACTATCCCATTCTATACCTGGTAGATTGAAGTCTCCCCCTATTACAATAGTATGATCACGAAACTTCTTCACGACGTTCTGCAGGTTCTCTCTGAGGCGCTCAACTACTACGGTTGCTGATGCAGGTGGTCTATAGAAGCATCCGACTATCATATCTGACCCACCTTTGATACTTAACTTAACCCAGATTATTTCACATTCGCATTCGCTAATAACTTCACTGGATATTATTGAATTCTTTACTGCTATAAATACTCCTCCACCATTGGCGTTTATCCTATCCTTGCGGTATATATTCCATTCTGTGTCTAGGATTTCGTTACTGTTCACTTCCGGTTTTAACCAACTTTCCGTTCCTGATACTATATGCGCACTATTTCCTTCAATAAGAGATACTAATTCAGGAACCTTGCCCTGGATACTCCTGCAGTTTACCAATATTACGTTAACTTTTCCTGTTTTTGGTCTCTGAGGACGGACGTTCTTTATCAACGATGATAATGTCCTCTCTGGTAAGCCGTCAGGTATTTTATCGTTTCACCCAAGGGGGGGTCCCTCTAACCTAAAAAACCCCCGTGTGCACGCCACACGTACTCTGCTACCCTAGTAGCTGCTTCCGGTGTGTAGTGCACGCCTGACCTGTCCAGGGCATTTAGAACAAACTTTTCTTGAAGCAAATTATTGCTGGTTTATTTGGGAATAATATACTTCAGTTACAGCTGTCTAATTATCAACATAAACCTTAAATGCCAACATATATAAGATACTGCTCGTTCGTAACGCACTAACATAAACTTCACCACACCCTGGGCAATTCAAAACATGAGATCCCTCCGTGGATTTGGACCTGGTTGTTCATGAATATGATGGTGCGCTTAAGCCCAGATAAGCCCTAGAGAGTAAGTGCTGTTGGTACTGGTTCTCTGTCACTTCTCTGTTTCGTCTGGTTTAGCTCGTTTGTCTAAGAATGCGTTTTTCTCAGATTTTTGACATTTTCTTCTTTGTTGTGTGTAGATGATATTTTGGCAGTGGATACAGACTGAACAGGCCTATACCTGTTTGTAAATCGGCTCTCTTAACTTCATTTGTGTTACTTTCTTAGTTTTCTCCCCCTTGACTCCGCAGACAAATCATCTGTCACTGAGGAGCAGCATTTTTCCGTGGGCTCCTCAGAGATTTCCGATGGGGCAAAGTCTTCTGCTGTGAATATTCCGAGTCACTCGAAGGATTTCTCAGATATTTTGAATGCGGCTACTGTAGAACATGAAGCTCTAAAGAAAGCACACACATCCATCTTCCTTCCGGATCTTCCCGGATTAGCAGCCGTCAGAAACGAAGATGGAGTGATGGGGTTAAGGGTACCACGTAGTCTTTCCCGCTATCTTAAAGTGTGCTCTTAACCGTTGCGCCTCACAGTTCAAAAAAATATCATAAATGACGGTTTCTGTTGGGTTCCGCTGTTAGTCAGTCGTGGTTTGTTCCTCACAGAACAGTGATTCTTTTGGCATATAATTTTATTTTCTAGTGAAAACCTAGATAGTGCTTACTGCTTACGAAATTCAAGTCAAAGATTACATAACCTAAAACAAAAACTTATATTTACCTGTTACAACCAATAAATCTAGCTCTTCAAGATTACCTGTGATGGTGTCATTATAATGTAAACACACACGCATGATGCCGGTGTTAACGGGCCATGTTAACGGGCACGGGACTCCTCTGTCCATCGCTGGATTCTAACATGGGTTCTCTGCAAGGTGTGAGGAAGAGGATGCTGGGGGTTCTCAAGACAGGATAACCACATTTATTGATCAGCTGCAATACATTTTGTTAGTACGGTTTTTAGGTTTTTATGCTGTTAACGCCACGTAGTGCTCTGTACGAAAATCGCTGACTGCGCTGTGTGCTGTCTGTGGCTAGTGGGACTCATTGTTGGAATATTCGCTACTGTAGCGTTGGGCAGCTGGACGTGAACAGCGTGTAGCGTTGGGCGGTCGGAGGTGAGCCGCCAGCAGTGGTGGATGTGGGGAGAGAGATGCCAGAGTTTTGAGATGTTACCATGAGCGGACGTGTGTCCGCCAGAAAAAGGAAATTTGTAAGACTGGATGTGATGAACTGATATATATATTATGACTTTTGAGCACTATTAAGGTAAATACATTGTTTGTTCTCTTTCAAAATCTTTCAAAATGGCTCTGAGCACTATGGGACTCAACTGCTGAGGTCATTAGTCCCCTAGAACTTAGAACTAGTTAAACCTAACTAACCTAAGGACATCACAAACATCCATGCCCGAGGCAGGATTCGAACCTGCGACCGGAGCGGTCTTGCGGTTCCAGACTGCAGCGCCTTTAACCGCACGGCCACTTCGGCCGGCTCAAAATCTTTCATTTGCGAACTATGCCTATCAGTAGTTAGTGCTTCAGTAGTTACAAACTACTATTTAGCAGGCAGTATTGGCACTAGCTGTATTGCAGTAGTTCGAGTCATGAAAATTTTTGTGAGGTAAGTGATTCACGAAAGGAATAAGTTATTGTTAGTCAGGGCTATTCTTTTATAGGGATTCTTGAAAGACTGCGTTGCGCTACAATATTGTGTGCCAGTTTAGTGGTGATCAGAATAAGTAACGATAAAACTGTCTGTGTAAGTTGAGTTTTGCTCAGCTGTTTGAAAATTAAATAACGCAAGAGTTTTTCCAGCACAGTCATTGGTTCAAATGGCTCTGAGCACTATGGGACTTAACATCTGAGGTCATCAGTCCCCTAGACATAGAACAACTTAAACCTAACTAACCTAAGGACATCACACACATCCATGCCCGAGGCAGGATTCGAACCTGCGACCGTAGCAGCCGCGTGTTTCCGGACTGAATCGTCTAGAACCGCTGGCCCACAGCGGCCGGCCAGCACTGTCATTCTTTACATTCAAAGGAGAAGTTTGAGTTTGTTGTGGGCCGTCTGGGTGAAGTTTGCTTTCGCTCGTAATGTTCTCAGCGACGACGGAGGTGGCCGGTGGACGCTTACCGGGCGTCCGCTGCCGGGTTTGAAGCTGTGCTGTCGTAACTAGTGTCTGCTGCCCGGGGACCAAGCTACTGCCTTGCCAGCTCGTAATGCGGCGGCTGGAACCACGTGGCACGGGCTTCTTGTTTTTAATTGCTACTGGGTTGGGTGGAGGTGGGCGGGGCGGCATTGGGACCCGCCAACGCCCCATTTCAGCAACCTTCCCACTTCCCAACTGACGGCTGTCTGGCATCGGCGGTCAGGGTCCCCGGCTCCGACCCCTATCACGGCTTTTGTAAATGCTGCGTCCCAGGACGATGGCTACAGTGCACTACCACAAAGCACCATAAGCAATGACTCCCGTGACAGGCGGCTGCCTGATGACGGCGTCCGACAATAGTTACGGCGGCGACGACCTGCATTAAGACTCAGAGGGCCATAGACGTGGGTTCCCAGGTTGATGGCGCGTTTCTTGACTTCCGCAAGGCGTTTGATGCAGTTCCCCACAGTCGTTTAATGAACAAAGTAAGAGCATATGGACTACCAGACCAATTGTGTGATTGTATTGAAGAGTTCCTACATAACAGCGCGCAGCATGTCATTCTCAATGGAGAGAGAAGTCTTCCGATGTAAGAATGATTTCAGGTGTGCCGCAGGGGAGTGTCGTAGGACCGTTGCTATTCATAATATAAATGACCTTGTGGATAACATTAGAAGTTCACTGGGGCTCTTTGCAGATGATGCTGTAGTATAACGAGAGGTTGTAACATTGGAAAATTGTACTCAAATGCAGGATGATCTGCAACGAATTGACGCATGGTGCAGGGAATGGCAATTGAATCTCAATGTAGACAAGTGTAATGTGCTGCGAATACAAAGAAAGAAAGATCCTTTATCATTTAGCTACATTATAACAGGGCAGCAACTGGAGGCAGTTAATTTCATAAATTATCTGGGAGTAGGCATTAGGAGTGATTTAAAATGGAATGACCATATAAAATCAATCGTCGGTTAAGCAGATGCCAGACTGAGATTCATTGGAAGAATCCTAAGGAAATGCAGTCCAAAAACAAAGGAAGTAGGTTACAGTACACTTGTTCGCCCACTGTTTGAATACTGCTCACTGGTGTGGGATCCGTACCAGATAGGGTTGATAGAAGAGATAGAGAAGATCCAGCGCACCTCGTTACAGGATCATTTAGTATTCGGGAAAGCGTTATGGAGATGATAGATAAATTCCAGTGGAAGATTCTACAAGAGAGACGCTCAGTAGTTCAGTACGGGCTTTTGGCGAAGTTTCGAGAACATCCTTTCACCGAGGAATCAAGCAGTATATTGCCCTCTCCAACGTATAATTCGCGAAGAGACCATGAGGATAAAATCAGAGAGATTAGAGCTCACACAGAAGTATACCGACAATCTTTCTTTCCACGAACAATACGAGACGGGAATAGCAGGGAGAACAGATAGAGGTACTCAAGGTACCCTCCGCCACACACCGTCAGGTGCCTTGCGGAATATGGATGTAGATGAAGATGTAGATGAAGACGGTGACTATTACTATGACTGCGATGGTAGTTACGACTCCGAACTAGCGGCAGCGACAAGTGACACAGGCTCTGCGTCCCTCCATCACCTCCCGATGGACGATGTTGACGAGCTGGCTGCCGGTCCTTAAATAAAGCTTTCTGTCGCTGGTATCTGCGGTTCTTCTTCCCTAGTAGGTCGGTGGAATACTCTGTTGTTGATCGTCTGGCGTAACTGACACGATTACCGCCCTCGATGTCGACACCCTGGCGTGCAGCGAGCTGGCCGGTGACTCAGCGCTCTCCTTTGTGTTGCTAACCCGGCCCCCCAATATTCATTCATAATTTAACTAATTTCACTTTTGTAAAACTCCTAACTTTTACTACCTTAATCGCTTTAATTATTCGATCCTCTACAATAGAGCGAACATCTGAATGTAGTTTTTCTTTGTCGGTGAGCTTTGCCAATTTAGAGAAAATGGCACGGCGAACTCTTTATCAGATGAGTACTCTTACCTGACCTTAGCATACTATTTTTCAGCAACTTCTTTTTCTTCTGTTTGTTGTTAAGAATTCTTTGTACAAATTTGTCTTTGTAACGTTCATGCAGATCAGCTGAGGATGCGTCTGCTGTCGACGGAAAACCAGTTTTGACTTTGAATGAAAATATTTTACAGTCATTGCGGGCCGGCTTTTTTTCTAGCTGAACGTATATAGGCCAAACAGGAAGATGTTACTAGTCAATGTACAAAGAATACAGGGAAGCTCTTCGGTTCAACAACTTCTAAAAGTCGCCAGTAACGATGCATTTTCGTGAAACTGGCCACCTCATTTTAGGAATTGATGATGATATCGCAATTTTGCATATACAACATAAAAATACGAAACTGGATCTACTAGAACAATCGGAGATTACTACACATAGCTTGGGATATCGTAATACATTAAATGAGCAGCTTTCAGGCGACACAAATAAATTATTTTTCAGAAACGTTGTAGATCTTTCTAAGTACCTTTAATTGTTTAGCCACTTTACAAAGCTCACTCAGGTCAGTTCTGTATTTGTGTGCGCGATGGATGTTAGAGGAAGCCACAAGGAGAGTGCACGCATATGGCCTGTATGCTGACCAATACCTGTGGACAAAGGTTCTATTAGATTGAAGTCTGTTATGTCAGCTGACTGTCATGCGGATGTATATCTTAAGAAAACATAGCTGCAAGAGAAGTAGCCATATTATTTCATTTCTTACTATTTCTGTTTCTTCTTTATGTTCTACATCTGTATCTATCTCTAATCTACATAGAAACTTCTCAAGCCACCGTACGGTGCGTTGTGGAGGTTGCCTTGTACCACTAATTGTCATTCCCTTTTCTCGTTCGGCAGTCAGCTTCAAATTCCGGTTCTCTAATTTTTCTTAGTAATGTTTCTCGAAAGGAACCTCGCCTTCCTTCCAGGCATTCCCATTTGAGTTCCCAAAGCATCTCCTTAACACTTACATTCTGTTCGAACCTACCAGTAACAAACATAGGAGGCCGCCTCTGAATTGCTCTTCCTTCAATCCGACCTGGTATGGGTCCCAAGTGCTCAAGAATAGATCGCACCAGAGTACTGTATGCGGTCTCCTTTACAGCTAAACCACTCTTCACTAAAATTCTCCCAACAAACTGACGTCGACCATTCGCCATCTCTATCACAGTTCCCACATGCTCGTTCCGTTTCATATCGCTTTGCAATGTTACGCCCAGAAATTTAAACTACTTAACTGTGTCAAGCAGGACACTGGTAATACTATATGCGAACATTACATATTTGATCTTCCTACTCATCCTCATTAACCTACATTTTTTCACATTTACGGTTATCTGCCGTTCATCACACCAAATGGAGATTTTGTCTAACTAATCTTCTATCTTTCTACACTCACTCAGCTTCGACACATTACCGTGCATCACGACATCATCAGCAAACAACCGCAGATTGCTGCCCATCCTATGCGCCAAATCATTTATGTATACAGAAAACAACAGCGGTCCTATCACATTTCCCTGGGGGACGATACCCTTGTCTCTGATGAACCCTAGCCATTTAGGAAAACATACTGGGTTCTATTACTTAAGAAGTCTTTGAGCCACTCTCATATCTATAAACATATTCCATATGCTCGTACCTTCGTTAACAATCTGCAGTGGAACACCCTGACAAATACTTTCCGGAAATCTAGAAATACGGAATCTGCCTGTTGCCCTTCATCTAATGTTCGCAGATATCATGTGAGGAAAGAGCAAGCTGAGTATCACACCAGCGAAACTTTCTCAAACCATGCTGATTCGTGGTCATAAGCTTCTCAGTCTCAAGAAAGTTTATTATCTTCAGAATGAGAATATATTCAAGGATTCCGCAGCAAACAGATGTTAGGCATATTTGTCTGCAATTCTGATAATCCTTTCCTTTACCCTTCTTATACAGGATGTCCCATTTATCTTGTCCACCCTAAATAACTGTTTGTCCACATGCAGGTTACAACATGTTTCAAGCAAATGTTCTTAAGCCGTCAGGGGGCTATCAATCAGCATGATTTCCGTCATTGTAGCTTTGTTTTTTACAGAGATATGAACAGTGGTATGACTTTTTCAAATAGTACCCTGTATTTTTTGTTCTGTAATTCATTTCCTCTCCTAAAGGCCTATTCAAAAATGTATCACAGTGTACCATTCACTGAAAACAACGTTATTAATTACATAACACAACATCGACTTTGAACCGGGGATCACAAAATCGTCCACTTGCTGTAGTTGTCAGAAAACAAATGAAAACCAAGTAAAAACATAACACAAAATTGACTTTAACTCTCCTGTACCATTGCCCAGAAGTGTAACATTCAAAGGCGTTCAAAGTGGTGATCCTGCACGCCGATACACTAGTGCACTCGTTGAATGAAAGAATTATTTACTGTTTCCACTGTTGCCCGCTGAAGAGAATTACAAGCAAACACGATACGTTCCTGAATGTCCTCTGCATTTGTTGGAATATCGCGACAGACAACGTCATTAATGCATCCCCAAAGAAAAAGGTGCAGAGGATTTAAATCCCTCGACCAGTCCATCTGGCAGGATACCATCAGCTCAGAACACGACGTGCACGCAAGGCATTGTGTGCTGAACATTCGCGTGTTGATACCACATAAGCATTCTGGTTCTTAACGGCACTTCATCCAGAAGAGGAGGAAGAATTCGTCTGAGGAAGTTAACATACGCTGTGCCGTTTAGACTACCATTGATGAAATAAGTGCCAATAATTGTAGTACCAAGCATCCCACACCAGACGTTAACTCTACTTTGACGCTGATGTTCCACCTGTCTAAATCATCGTGGGTTGTCGCTGGACCAATAATGCTTGTTCCTTGCATTTACCTGTCCTTTGTTTGAGAAGGTACAATCATCGTTAAATGGAACATCGCAGAAGAAGTTCGGGTTGGCGAGGATTTTCTGCTGTGCCCTCTGACAGAACTGTACACGATTCTGGAAGTCATTCCCACGCAATTTTTGATGTAGGTGTACGTGGTAAGGATGGGACAGGTGACGTGTAAGAATACGATGTACACAGGTTTTAGGACAGCCAATCTCGCATTCAAGCTGTCGTGTGCTCACATGTGGATTCATAGCAATGGAAGCGAGAACAGTAACTTCGGCAGCCTCGTCTGTGCGAGTGCTATGATGATTACGTTGTCGTGGGTTGAAAATTCTTGTTTCCTGAAGCGTCGCAACAATACGAGAAAACATCCATCGGGAAGGTGGGTTCTTGTCAGGATATCGCTCTTTGTACAATTCCGCTGCCTGCGTAGCATTTCGCCTACCTTCAACAACAACCTAAACACACTACTGGCCATTAAAATTGCTACACCGAGAAGAAATGCAGATGACAAATGGGTATCTATTGGACAAATATATTATACTAGAACTGACATGTGATCACATTTTCACACAATTTAGGTGCATAGATCCTGAGAAATCAGTACCCAGAACAACCACCTCTGGCCGTAATAACGGCCTTGATACGCTTGGGCATTGAGTCAAAAAGAACTTGGACGGCGCGTACAGGTACAGTTACCCATGCAGCTTCAACACGACACCACAGTACGTCAAGAGTAGTGACTGCCGTATTGTGACGAGCCAGTTGCTCAGCCACCATTGACCAAACGTTTTCAGTTGGTGAGAGATCTGGAGAATGTGCTGGATAGGGCGGCAGTCGAACATTTTCTGTATCCAGAAAGGCCCGTACAGGACCTGCAACATGCGGCCGTGCATTATCCTGCTGAAATGTAGGGTTTCGCAGTGATCGAATGAAGTGCAGAGCCACGGGTCGTAACACATCTGAAATTTAACGTCCACTGTTCAAAGTGCCGTAAATGTGAACAACAGGTGACCGAGACGTGTAACCAATGGCACCCCATACCATCACGCCGGGTGATACGCCAGTATGACGATGACGAATACACGCTTCCAATGTGCGTTCACCGCGATGTCGCCAAACACGGAATCGACCATCATGATGCTGTAAGCAGAACCTGGAGTCATCGGAGAGAATGACGTTTTGCCATTCGTGCACCCAGGTTCGTCGTTGAGTACACCATAGCAGGCGCTCCTGTCTGTGAGGCAGCGTCAATAGTAACCGCAGCCATGGTCTCCAAGCTCATAGTCCATGCTGCTGCAAACGTCGTCGAACTGTTCGTGCAGATGCTTGTTGTCTTTCAAACGTCCCCATCTGTTGACTCAGGGATAGAGACGTAGCTGCACGATCCGTTACAGCCATGCGGATAAGATGCCTGTCATCTCGACTGCTAGTGATACGAGGCCATTGGGATCCAGCACGACGTTCTGTATTACCCTCCTGAACCCACAGGTTCCTCATTCTGCTAACGGTCACTGGATCTCGACCAACGCGAGCAGCAATGTCGCGATACGATAAACCGCAATCGCGATAGGCTACAATCCGACCTCTTTCAAAGTCGGAAACGTGATGGTACGCATTTCTCTTCCTTACACGAGGATCACAACAACGTTTCACCAGGCAGCGCGGGTCAACTGCTGTTTGTGTATTAGAAATCGGTTGGAAACTTTCCTCATGTCAGCACGTTGTAGGTGTCGCCACCGGTGCCACCCTCATGTGGGTGCTCTGAAAAGCTAATAATTTGCATATCACAGTATCTTCTTCTTGTCGGTTAAATTTCGCGTCTGTAGCACGTCATCTTCGTGGTGTATCAATTGTAATGGCCAGTAGTGTAAAAGAAACGTTATGTCGATGCAGTTGTAAGAATGCTTTCTGAATGCCTACTGTACACAACAGTATTTAGAAAGACTAAACAACTGCACTAAATGTACCCGTACATAAGAAAATAGTATTGCAATTACTGTTCTGCTAACTTAGATTCCCTATATATGAGTAGCATTTCCACCTTCTCTTCGTTAGTGTACATTCTACTCACACAACTCTTCACCTGATGATGGTTGACGGAATGATGGGTGTGCATTCTACTTATGTTTACATTTGTCCTCTGTCAACGTGAGCACGTGGATGTTTTCCATTGCCTCTAGTACCTGCACTAAGTACTGGGAGCGTCAACGTCAGTTTTGTGTTATGTAATTAATAATAACTTTGTGTTTCAGTGAATGGTACACTGTGGTACATTTTTGAATAGGTCTTTAGGAGAGGACGTGAATTACCGAATAAAAATACAGGATGCCATTTAAAAAGTCATACCCCTGTTCATATCTTTGTAAAAAACCAAAGCTACAACGAAGGTAATCATGCTGATTGATGTCTTCCTGACGACTAAAGAACATTTGCTTGACACATTTTGTATTTTTCATCTGTACAAACAGTTATTTATTGTGGTCAAGATAATGCGACCCCAGTATACTGGAGTCACCTGTGCTTCTTTCCAATCGCTGAGCGAGAGATCCACAATAAATGCAAGCAAGTTAAGAGGCCAGTGCCATTGAGTACTCTTCGTGAAATCGAACTGTGACTCCATCCGGATTTGGTGATTTATTTGCTTTCAAATCTTTCAGTTGTTATTCTACGCCAGGTATGCTTATTACTATATCTACCATATCGGGGTCTGTCCGATAGTCAAATGACGGTATGTCTGTGCGATTTTACTATGTGAACGATTTCTTGAAAGTGAAATTAAAACTTCGGCTTTTATCTTCAGCTACCACACCAGACTGGTCAACTACGTTCTAAATGGAAACCTGGGACCCGCTTAGTAATTTTACATAAGACCAGAATTTTCTCGGGCTCTCTATTGCTGAGGTGCGACGATGGTAGTTCACGCGTAGACCTTTTCACAGACGCGTGAATCACTACTAACCTTTGCTTGTCGTCATTTGTGCTTCACGCCTGAACCGAGAGTGCAACTGCCTCTGCTTCCTCAGCATCCTACGAATTTCATTATTAACCATGGTGTGTCTTCTTAACCCTTTGTCCATATTTTAAGCACATAACTCTACAGACCACGATGTACAGTCCGCCTGGATTTTGCCCATAATTACTCCGCATCTACCATACTGGAACTAAGTGACGCCAAGTCACTGTCTAAGTTTGATGCTAATAACTGTTATCCAGTCTGTCTTACAAAAACCCTCTCCCATCCTTCTTGCCTGATTTGTTAACTTTCGTTGGCCCATTTTACAGCTTCTTGTACAGTATTTCTTATGATGGAGCCTTGAGGTAGGAAATACTCCTGTGTTTTCTACACTCTAAATACCTAGTTGAGCCGACTTTTTAACTTTGACTTTTACAACCAGGAACTCATATCAATTATTGATAAAATGAAACGATGTGTTGTCGTTAACATAGATGTTATGATGTTTCGAGGACCAACCAACATCGATATTTTGCCATTCATTACTGCTGTACTGTGTCCCGTTGATTACTAATGGATTGTTCCTAGTTTTTACTCCTTTGAATTCGGCCGTAACAGTATCTGCTTCCATAACAAATTTTCACTCTGAACCGTAGATATGTAGACCAGAAGAATAAAGATGTAGAATGTTAGTAACGTTTGTTTTATTTAGTAAGCTTTAAGAGTCTTCAGAGAAAAAATTCCTTTCTTATTTCTGGACTTATTTAAAGTAAATCAAGACTAAACTTACGAACTCTCCTTCCAGACTTATTAAATGACCTTGCTCATCTAGCCTGTCCTTCTATGAACCTTCAAACTCTTCGAAAACCTGTTGAAAATATAGTTTACAGAGTAAACTTTCCCTTCTACTTTGCAAGGCTTACGTCGGAATTATGTCCCGACAAATTTAGTTCCATCCCGTCATAACACATTCCTTAACATTCATCTTATTCTCTTTTAAGTTAGCTTATCGCTCTCTTTAAATTGAGCGTCACGTCCAGAATTTTAAACATTTCGTTACAGTATTGTCTGTGGCGCACATAAAATAATTTACAAATCCCAAGTGTAAAATAATCCCCACAGTAAATTGTAGAATCAGTTTCTTTAGCTATGTTATTATTGCTTCCTTTTTTTAATAAAAGCGTGTCTTCAAAATATCTGTAGTAATAGACAATCTTAAGTGCTAGATAAAGCTTTTCAAGGAAAATTGTATTTCCCAGATAATTAATCATGGAGTCAGCGAAAAACACAGAGATAACATTCCCCGTATTTGAGCAATTTTTTTGTAAATAAATTTTATCATCAAACGCGAAATAATTATATTTCAAAACGAGGGAAAGTAAGTCAGTAAATTAGCAGGTCTCCCCGTTGATTAAAATACCCTGATCGCTTAGATTTCTGGTAATAATTTCAAATGTTACCATACGACTGCAGAAAAAACATGTCTGGCCCCCATTCTCCCCGTTAATTGGCTTTATCATAATTACAGTTTCACAAGACATAGAATAATAATTATTTAAATGTAATTCATGTAAGTATCAAAATGTACTGACAAGTCACACATAGCATAAACACGTTATAACAGATGTATCACTTCAACTAGAAACGGAGTAATTAACGGCAGCGTAGAAATGCTCCTCTCAGAGCACAAGAAAGACGTATATGTTCCTGTTTACGAGTCTAGCTGAAAACTGGGGTACCAGATGCCTCCACCTACATTCCTCAGCACCTTTCATAATTTCCACAACATTTTTTGGATATGAACAAATTCACGATATTTCTAACATGCAACTCACCTCTCACTCTCACAAGTTCCCCTCATTCACGTCGCTCATACCCGTCATTTCCCACATGCCCAGTCTCGCTCACTCATTCAGCCCAACTCATTGTCCTGTTACTACAGTCTTTTCTCACTGTCACAGTATCCCTCTTGCTCTCTATCACTGCTACTATCTTATTTCATTCCATCCCACTACTGCTGTCTCTTCTCACTATCACTATCTCTTTCTTCCTCGTTGTCATTGTCTGTCTGTCATTATCAGTTTACTTACGTGAAACTGAAATGAAACGAGCCTAATTATAATCTACAGACAGAAATTTACGTGCGCACGTTATCACCAGTAGGGATCTGGGAACCCCATGTTGTAGTACTGAAGCACATGCCAAATTTTTGTGTACTTAAATTTCTGTCTGAAGTGTAATACACCGATGGTGCTGCGTAGGCGCTATAATACATCCACCGCTGTTGATTTCATGTCTTGCTGTTAAGTTGCACGAGACGATTGTGTAAGCAGATGAAAGAGGGCGAGTTGCGAGAAGGAAACAAATGCGTGCTATCAAGAGACATACTGGTTAGACCGACCGTTTCACAAATTTTGACATAGTTTATGTATTAACATTATTTAAAATACTCTTGCACATTTTACGTAGAACCTACTCTCGAAACGCTTCATGTGAGTCGTGAGGTGTCACGAATTTTATGTGGCTGAGCCAAATCACAATATTTTACTAATTCTCACACTATCAGGAAAAGGACCACTGCAAAGGTTTCGAGTAATGGGTAGTTGGCGCAACAGGCGTTTAGAGCTATCAGTTTTGTGAATTGACAGGTCCGACGCAGCAAGAGAAAGAGATGTCTTTCAACCGCTTACTGTTGTCTGAGTGGTACACCAACTAGGTGTGCCGTTTCTGACCATGGAAATCGACTCCCAAGTCATATATGTCAAACCGACGCCAGGAAAACGATCGAAAAGTAAGATTATGGATTGACGGAGCTCTTCACCAGTGAGAAAACTGTGGTAAAAGCGAAGTAAAATTGTATTCAATGGCTGACTGAACTTCTATAGTGACAAATTCAGCCACCTAACCAGTGTGGTTTAATTTCTTTGGGCCAAATGCTAGCTTTCGTTTCCAAACGTTGGTAATTGTGTCGTAAGCACTTCCATTTTATACAGTGAGTGTAATGAATGCATCTAATGTTTTAGTGCCTTGTTTGTATTGTTTGTGAGGATGAGAGAAAAAGGGAACCCCATGTGGCACTCTACTTCCAAATTCTAAATACTTGACATGCTGGAGGAACATTAGGGTTTACCGTTGGTGACAAAGTAATTTAAACTATACTATTATGGATGGGTGACATATGGGGAAGGTTTTCAACTGTATTAATTTCATACGAGCCATTCCGGCACACACCTTAATCGAAATTGGAGAAACATAGCCCTGGGTAACCATACTGACATTTGAAACACTCATTCTGATTGCGAGTCTAGTGAGCCGCCTCTGCAGAAGACCGTTACGGGCACTGCGGTGACACCATCGTACTCTTCGTTTAGAGGTTGATATAATAAGACGAGAGAGGTTGTGGCGCATATAGGCGTTTACGGCAACCAACTTAAGCTCATTCCATACGCAAACTGAATAAGACAGAAAATGGGTGATATTGATGAGAGGTACCCTCCACCAAACACTTTGCACTGGTTTGCGGGCTATGTAAATAGATGTAGATGTTCTTGTTCGGTATCACATTTTCGTTGGGTACATAAAGCGTGTAGGTTCTTCTTATTTAACCGAAGATTAGTCCTTCCATTTTAATTTCATGGTAAAGGCAAGAAAATGATGTTAGGACAGGGTCAAACTTCCTCAGCGTAGTGCAGTCTTTTTATGATGGTGCAGTATATGCAACTCTGGTCCCCAGTGAATGCGATACGAGCCTTGCCGGATAAACATTTCATCATTGCGTGCGTCGCTGCCCTGCTGTGTGTGCCTTGTCAGACTCCCAGAGGAAATTGTTGGTGAAGTCCCGACGTTCTAAAGGCGTGGTTATTTTTTTTTCACTTTTTTGGGGTTTAACGGCCCGAAAATATCTCGTTTCTTACAGCTACTGCTCTGTCCCACAATAGTATAACGCTACCCTAGCGTAAATATTCCTCAAGTGTAAAGCTGTATGCAAAGTCATCATACCGTGTGCTCCAAAGGATGTTTCCGAATACGTAATATTAGTAAATCGCTTTGAGAAACTGATATCAGAAATAGTTCAGAATATTTGGATGGCGCTCATCTCCAATAAATGAACTCTACGCGTAGTTACCGCCATCAGTCATCACGACGACGATGCAGTTCATTCGAGTAAAAGAGTTGTTTTCTTTCTTCTTTTTTTTTCTTTTTTCTATGAAAATCATATTTGCGAATCACAAGTGCGAGGCGCAGGATGACTTATTTTATTGAAGCCAGAGTAGGCAAGATAGCGTACAGAATGATGTAAATAATTTCGTGGTACCTCGTAATGATCGCATGATTTGAACTGATAGTGAATAAAGGTTAATAAATATGAATTTCTTCAAATATTTAAGAATTTTCGGACACCTCCTGCATACAATTTAATTTTAGTTACTAATATATTTAGGTAACACTTCGCTGTACCTAGTCTATGGATTGGAAATATTACTTTCAGAAGGATTACTTGAGTAGTGAGGAACAGTATTCATGCAACAATATTCTTGTCGATGGATTATGGTCCGAAGAAGACGGATAACAGATAAACGTAGCTTTGATGCTGTGTACTACAGAACAGTCTGAGATTTCATCAGATCTCATCATCACAGACTTTCTTTGTTATAGATGTTCAGTAATTTGATTTCAGTTAAATAAAAATCAGTTCATACTTTGAGGAATGGAAGTTATTGCAAAATATAGACACGTTAAAAGGTGTTAGAAAGTTTTTATTCGTGAAGTGCAAATGAGACACCCATATTCACTGGTCAGCAAAATCATTATGGACTTCCACTACTGTGGCAATGAAAACATGTAGCTCACGCAGGAGGCACGTGGAACAGTGGAATGTAAAGATATTCCATGCAAACCGGTGCAGGCAACTTGTTCGGTCGACTACGAGAGCAAGTTATTGATACACCTATTTATTCAAGCTACTGTGAAAAACGACTTTGTTACTTTAAAGGCTCGGAAAACGCACCATGGCATCGAAATCTATAAAGGCTGGACAATAAAAGAAATGAAAGGTTCGTATGTTATTAATTTCGGGAAGTCCTCCCCTGGGGAAGTTAGGCTGGCCACCTGCAAGTCTTGTCAATTGACGGCACATTTAGCGATGTGCTCAGTCACAGAGCGGAGAAAATCTCCCACCCGGCTGGAAATCGAACCAGGGGCCGTTGTCTGGTAATCAAACGCGTTCACCACTAACCCAAGGGGGTAGACATACGCAGTACACATTAGGTGGAAAACAATAGTAGACTATTCACCAAGCATCAGTGGCTGATTTAAAAACGGTTTCTTTGGAGGGTTTGACGATCTTAAAAGTGAAATAGAGGGAAATCTGCCATTCAATTAACAATAACACTTTGCTGTGGATGACAAAGGGCTTCTTATCTCGTGAATTGTATCCCCATTTTTAAATTGAGTCATTAAAATCTGGCGTGTATCACACAGAGGGACGGTTGACGAAATGTAAATAGTGCTATCAAGTGGCGTCCAATCTCGTTACATTACACCGAATCAACTAAAATGTGTTAATCACGAGTGGTTAATTTCACGTGCGTGATTCTGAGCTGAAAAACAGTGAAATTAAATTGAATTTACTGTCCCGCTCAAAATCGTAAAGATTACTCATCTATTCCTCCAGCACATTTGCTCAAGCAAAAAGTAGTATCGATGGAATTAAATAAGTATCACTCTCTGACATTAAACATAGTTCCTACGCGTACACAGCACCAGTATTGCATAATAATTAAGCAAGGTCCGAGAATTACAGTGTCACCGGAAACGCAGTGACGCAACCATCCCATGAAACTCGCGGAAACTGTAAACAAACTAGTCTCGGCTAATCACAGCAGAAGCACATTTTTGGCGGTTCCGGCGCATGGCATATAATGGCAGATGTAAATGCACTATGTTACCGACAAATTATTTCTGACGTGAAAAATCAGAATCTTGGGAATATGGCAAACCCACTGAATAAATGGGAAATTGTGTGACTACCACTGTTAACAGAAAAATTAAATGGAGCGATGTGGAGCAAACACAACATTAACATGTCTGTACTTTTGCAGCAAATCGCGATAGTGCTGTCGATCTAAGACATTATTACCATTGGAAAAACGTTTTATTTTAAAGCGAAAACGATACACAAGCTTTGCAATTGGGATCCTGATCCTATTTACCAGTCTGTTTCAAAAACCTCCGCTGCAACTGCACCTCACGCCGTGGCAGGGTTCCGACATAGCGTGGCGACGATCACGGGCAATACTAGTGTTTGTTGATTCTGCGTAGGAAACAGATAGCTTATGTATCTCTTTCAGGTAAATCAAACGTCAACCGTACTGCCGGGAGCCAGAGATGAGAATATAGTTTAATAAGAGTATTTACGGAGTATTCTTGTCCACACAGCGTTCTGCTCCGTGGTAACTATGAAACAGTTTCAGTTCACTGAAAAACACGGCACACGTGAAGGCTTATTCACATACAAATATAGCTCTCGCAATGTTCAAATCTGATATCGTACACACGCATAGATGCTCTGTTGATCCACCGATTTGCTACCATACATACACGAGACCTATTGCAGTGCAGCAAGGAGTAAAAGCACGACACTCGGTTTAATTAAGAGTAATCACTGTAATCTGCAACGGACATCGATAGATGCACATGATAATTTAAATGTTTTATCTGTGTCCTCGAATACCAAAGTCAACCAGCCAACCATAGCGTCACGATAACAATCCGCTGTTCTCGTCATCGATCTTACAACGTGATTGCCCAGCTTTAATAGTCGAAAGCAGGTTCCTTTTCTAACATACTGCGTGGTGTCTGTTGTTCTACGTCGTGTCTCCCTGCCAATTTCGCACAACGACACTCTGAGCGTGGTTTTTAGGGAATTGACTAGTTTGAACCTGGGACCTGTTGCTGGTAACGTGACGCCAGACCACACATGACATGTAGAGTTCAGAAGAGTACAGTGAGACTAGCGATGATATAACCAAATACTTAATGATTTCAGCGTCAGCTCCACTGCACTCCCTGTAAAATAATCTTAATACCAACCAAATTTAGTGGATGGGGTCCAAGCCTTTCCTATTTTTAGTTAGCTGGTAAAATAATGTCGAAATAGCAGTTCAGTTTACCATTGGAAATTTTATTTTACTCACAAAACATAGTTTATAAATTGCACTATTGATAAAAGGAAATATTTTAATACAGGATGATAAAAACCAACTGTGTTCAACAAAAATGTGAACGAATATTCCCTCAGTGGGTTTCCAAGTTCTACAATGGATTGAAGGATGACCTATGGCATATCACATCTATAATCTCGGTTTAAATTAAGTTTCACAAACGAGAAAAATATCAAAATGGTCTACAGTGACCCTCAATTATCTTTAATTACTTATCTAACTTGTTGTAAATTACAGTGGCTGATGTGGCTTCTCAATAATTATATAAGAGAAAAATCATCGCGTTTCAGATATTAACTTATGTAGTAAATGTGAATACCATGAGCTCCAATTGACGATCGACACTAGTATTACGTAAAAAGGGGATGTAACAGATGAGACTTCTGCAGTTCTGAGTGAAGCTTTATGCGCTCAAAAATGCGGCATCGCATGCGTTCATTACCTTGTCGGTGTTCGTCAGGGGGCGGCGGCCGGCGCAGCTCCATGCTTCTCGCCGTCTCGTAAGCAACTCTTTTCTAACTTCTCCTTACTACAATTTACCAAGGTTGGTTTAAAAAAAACTATCTGGCTGTGTTTTCATCTGTCCAATCAGGGTCTCAATGTTAACCTTAAGCTCCGCCTACAAAAATTCTATCTATCCAATGAGAAACGTTGTACTTTTCGTGGTGGGGCAATGTTTCTAACGTTTGCAACGTAACAGAGACGCGAAAAAGTCTCACGCTAAAACTTGCGGCTGGTGGTTCCCTTTTAGTGTTATCGTAAGATCTATACTACTCTTCTGGAGGGCTCTAGCTTTTAACATGGGCTAGAGGGTGGTCCTAGCACTTACGTTTCGTGGTGGGGCAATGTTTTTTTGGTTTGCAATGTAACAGAGACGCGAAAAAGTCTTACGCTAAAACTTGCGGCTGGTGTGGCCCTTTTAGTGTTATCGTAAGATCTATACTGTTCTGCTGGGGCGCTCTAGCTTTTAACATGGGCTGGGGGGTGGTTAGCTTGCGACGTGGGTGTCCTTCCCTTATCGTTGGGCCTTCTAGCCTAACACGGTTCTGCTCTCGGCTTCTGTTCTCGCTTCTCCCCTCGGAACTGCGTCTGTCTCACGGTGGGAAGGTATGACATGCATTTAGGCATTCTTGTGTTAGTCTGTGGTATTCCATTTGCTCACTCGTTACTCTTATTACTTTGGTTAATTTAATGTCACGATTTATTCGGAGCTATGTGACATACTGCCGGATATGCTTATCATATCAGGGTTTTCATGGAAGGTGTTGGATTTGCTGACACCTTACGTATCACCACCCTTCGAACTTAATTTTTGCACTGAAGTTAGGCAATGACTGAATTGTTGTCTAAGTCAGTCATAAATTATTCCTTTATCTAAATTTTGTTGCCTACTCTTCAGCCACTTTATTCTGGTTCTTTGCTAGTTTGTATTACTAATTTATATTTTTATATTCTTCCTCATTATTCTCAAAAATATGTTTATATTGACAAGAGGAGAATATTTTTATGCTATTATTATTATTAATTATTTTTAATTATTTTCTTTCTTTATTTAAGTGTGAAGTTTGTTTATTTAACAAGTTTGTTATCGAAAGTGAGGAGCCTTTCACATCGATTTTCTTAGAAATATTTTTTTATAATAGTAGCAATTAAGTAAAATCTATTCCTAACACATTTTCTAAATATCATGTACAATTAAAAATGTTTTTGTTTCTAGACACTCATTTCAACATTGTTACACTAACAAATAAGAATTATTTGCAAGAATTGCTTTGACGAAGAAATATACATACACAAGTATTGAGATATTATCCTAACAAATGGTACAAATGTTAAAAAAAAGGGAAAACATCCAACAAGATAACTTTTTATTCTTTCTTTTTATAAGGAGAAAATAAGTAAAATATAGTTAATCTTTTACTTTTATGAGGAGAAAATAAGTGCCATATAGTTTTAGTGTTCATTATGCCTTACTTTTGTTCTTTATATACTGTCCATTTCAGAACTAATGACTTATTTTTATCGATAGTCTATTTTTTACTTAAGTCCATAGTCAATGACTGTTATTTCGTAGTTTATTAGCTGTCTGGTGTGCTTAACTTATTTTGTTTTTCACCCGTTTCTTTTTCACAATCCCTACATCACATAATTTGATTTCACACATTCACACAATCCTATGAATGTTTAAGGATGAGGTTGGCGAATGTTTTTGCACAAATGTGGTGGACTTGAGCGAGATGGATATGGGCAAGTATTTGATGTACAGCTTCGTTCGTTGTTCCTTGTTGGCTTTGCAAGTGTGTGTTGCTGTTGTGGAGGTCCCATAATGGAATGGAGCTGTGAGTGCAGAATCTCGTGGTTTACTGGCTTTGTATGCGTGAATGTCATCGTTATGTGTTGCTGAAAGCGGTCTTTTTCGTTGTAATACTTCGCAGATGACTACAATAGAATAGGGATTTGGTTACGTATGTCATCTATTCTTCACCAATCTTCTTTCTTGATCTCAATCTTCCGAATCTTCAACTTCTACCTGCTTTTTCTCTGCTTCTTACTCGCTTCTTGGTTCTTCTCTGGGCAGGATATGGAAATATTTATTGATAAATAGTCACTTTGAAGCTCTCCTCTTAGTAACAGTTTGATAAATTGTTTGGGTGTGTCATTCTTACTTTGTAGGAGTTTTCTTCAGTTTCGTGCATCAGCGTGCTGTTTAATAGCAAAATGGTTCAAATGGTTCTGAGCACTATGCGACTTAACTTCTGAGGTCATCAGTCGCCTAGAACTTAGAACTAATTAAACCTAACTAACCTAAGGACTTCACACACATCCATGCCCGAGGCAGCATTCGAACCTGCACCTGTAGTGGCCACTCAGTTCCAGACTGTAGCGCCCAGAACCGCACGATGTTTAATAGCAGTAGTGTGACTTTTACACATATTTTTTTGCCAGTGGTGGCTTGCCCAAGCAGTCTCTTCATTGGGCCGTTTTTTGCTCACTCCGCTGAGTGGGGGCATTCCAAGACTCTCTTGACCTTCCATGTTCCGCCACTCTGTGGTTCCGTGTTCTGTCCCAGCAGGGTTCCGTCACCCTGTGGTTCAGCAGATTTATTGCCCACTTTGGCTACCCTCTGTTGGTCTCACTGTCCTTTCCCTTCTCTCAACACTTCTGCCTTGTTGGAATCATGTCTTGCTAATTACGTCCTCTTCTTTCTTGATATTTCTTGTGTTGCAACTTGTGGGTCGTTGCATCTGGTCTCTGCTGGAGTTTTTACAATGGTTCTTACAAAAAGTTTTACTTATATTCATCTAACATATGTCTAGTAACTATGTCGTTTTACGCCTTCTTAAAAAGCTTTACAAATTTTGGCGCCCTTTCCATGTTACAATTCTAGGATACTTTGAGTCTTAACTTCAACAAGAATCCTCAAATTCGTTTTTTATTTTTGTGTAGTGTCGTGGTGTATAGCATTTCAGTATTTCATTCTGTTAGACTATCTAAGTTTTATCCCTTCACCTTAATCTATGGTACTATTAGTGTTATTTTTGTTTTTGTTTGTGTTGAAACTACTTTCTTTTTCCCACCTTCCTCTCTCTTCATTCTTCTTCCTCCTGACGATCTTATCTGCAACATAATGTTGAAATATTGTGCTGATTATTTACCAGTAATAAAATTAATCTTCAAACTTTTTATATGGCTTACATGGTGAAGTCCTAAGGTTTTGCCTGTTTTACTTCAAACTTGTACTGAAAATGTTTAATACTGATAGTATTATGTAAAAATATCTCTGCTTTATCTCATAAAATACCCTCTAATTCTCTTTTACTGTGTTCCGGAATACGTTGAACTTCTTGCAATTTTTTGTCGTTTTCTTTATGGACTTCTAACATGAGCTGAGGCGATTCCCCCTTTTGTGCATACCATTCTAATACTTCATCCTCCTTATCTCGCATCATTCTTAATTGTTTGTTTATAACTGGTATTTATTCTAATTTTAGCTTTTGCTCAAACAGAAGTGTGACGTTCCCGAATGTTACGCTACCTTTCCCCATATTTATTATCGCTCGTCTCTCATTTAAAATATCTGCACCTATAATCAAATCTACAGTTAGTTGGCTTCGATCTTTTGACCTTGACACGAAAGAGTTAACCTTGTTTGTCTCGTAACTTCCGCAGCAGTTTCTAATAGGACCTCTTACTTTAATCTTAGGTGTTTTCAGAACTGGCAATTCCTCATTGGCATTACACTGCATGAATAAATTTTCTGAGATCGTGGTCAGTTCACTTCCGCTATCAATTACAATATTGACTGGAATATGCTTTACCATGGCCTTCACAATTGGTTGAATTCGAAAGGGTTGGTTCTGTTCTTCTTCTTCTTGCGTCAACAAATCCTCCACTGAATCATACATGAGTCTTTTCAGGAATTTCCCTTTTGAATTCGAACTTTCTGTAGGATAAGCTTCGACCGCTACGTCCACATAATCGCATCTAAATGCTCTAATTATCGCTTCATAACTTCCTTCATTATATACGTTGGGTTGTGTGCGCACTAGTAACTTATTCTCAACTTCTGTCGACTGTGCATTATCCTCATTGAATTCGCTTTCCCTGATTTCCATCTCAAATAGCTCTGCAATACTCATTACTTTGTCCTTTCCTCCTACATTCGTTGTGCATGCCTCTGGCAATTCATCTTCCTCGTCAGTATTCTCCCAATTAATTTTGTCCCAACACGATATTGTTATTTTCCTGTCTTCGTTTTCATCTGGTCCCTGCGGGTTTGTTTCTTCCTTCTTCTCTTCTCGTGATAAGGTATTTACTTCTCTGTCCAAGGTGCTGCAATTGTCCTGGGTCAGTGCGTCATTCCCTTTGGCATGGGCGCTTAGCTGTCAATTCGAACGTTTTTCGGGATTTAGTGGTCTTACCTCCACCTCTTCTATCTCTATTTTCTTTTCTTGCTCCGCTTGTTGATATTGGTTTCTTTGTTGATAATTTGTCGGTCTATTGGCGCTCCAATACCCGTTCCGGTTGTCGTTATTCCCTCCGTAATAGTTGTTGCCGTTCCTGGGTGAATTATAGTTATTGCCATATTCTCTTCTAAATCCATAACCGGTTCTTTGTTGAAATCTATTGTCGTTTCTTGGTGCGAAGTTATCACGTGGTTCGTAACTACTGTTTCTTCGTACTGTGTCTTGTGGATTCCACTGCTTTTTGCTTTCGTTTCCACGTGCGCTTCGTCTTTTTCTTACATCATCTTCCGAAAATATGAACTCTAGTTCAATTAGAATACCTTTAAATGCTTCGACGTCATTGCCTCCGCGACCGACTAATGATCGCTGGTATTTCAATAGTAACTTCATCGCGCATACTTTAAACAACTCTCCGTCACTGTATGGTACATCTAAGCATTGATGTTTCTTTGCCATTGATTCGAAAAATTTCACGGGACTCTTCTCTCCTGAATTTTCAAAATATGGGTTCTGTAATAATTCGTACTTCACTCTGTTCTGAGCTTCGCTGGACCAATATCGTGAGAGAAACTGCTCTCTGAAATCTTCGTACGATCGGCAAGTCACTGCAATATTCTGCATGATTTCTGCGATTGTTCCTGACATGTCTGCACATATAAAGTCTAATCTGTGTGCTAGCGTCGAGTGTTCTGGTAATCCTACTCGGAATTGATCAATAAAAGTTCATGGATGTAATGAGTTTCCTTCTCGAAAGTGTTGAAATTTTCTGGCTGTGAGGAAATGGTCGTTGCCGTACTTCGTCATAGTTCCATATGAAATTCGCGATTCTTCGCCACTTTTGTTTCTGATCATTTCTCCCGTCGTTCTTTCCGGTTGTGATAGATCCATTGGATATTGTACACGGTAACTTTCGCCTATCCTTGCGTACTATCGTTGGAGTGGTGCGCAGTAATTTTCTTCCATCGTTTGTGAAAGTGTCGCTGAATGCATTGCACTGTACTCTTCGCGACCTGGCTTTCCATTGTCAGGTATTGGTTCGGTATCTTGTCCTGATAACCTTGCTGCTTCATTGCACTATCCAAACTGTCTTGAAACATACATTTGTGGTTCCACATGTGTTTGTGATGCGGTTTGTTCATCAAGGAATTCGAAACATGTTTGTAGCGGTGCAGGCTGTCTGATTTCACGTATGTTACTTTCCGCTTGTGATTGGAGTCGCAAATGCGTAATATCTTCGTTAATTGCTTGTTTTTCCGGTGCTGTTACAGATAGGGATGTGGTTGCAGACTCAGTGCTTGTTCGATCCTGTTCACTACGCTCTTCAATGGTTTGCAACAACTCTGTTCGCAGTTTCTGAAATTGTCGCTTCGTTTGCGCTTCTATTTTGACTATGCGGCTATCATATCTTTTCAGCGCTGCTTTTGTGATACGTTTGTGCAACACATTGTTTTCAACTATTTCTCGCGCTGTACCTGCTGCTTGTCTAGTAATTACGTCTATCTGTTTCTCTAGTTTCTTGACTTCTCCCTGGGTGTTGTTACGTAATGTTTTGATCTCGTCCTGAGTGTCACTACGCAATGTTTGTACATCCGCTTGTACCTTGTCAATGTCTGTTCTCAATTGATTGTGACCTGTTACTAAGTTTCCTATCACTTCTCGAGATTCTTTTGACTCGTCTTCGATATGACTTGGGTGTAACTGCATTTTTCTTCTTTTGTTCTTTAATCTCACGCATTTGTCTCGTGGTTTCTGCAATTTGTTTCGTCGTTTCTGCATTCTGAGTTTTAACTTGGTTCGCAATTTCTTTATTTTGTCTTGTCATGGTTTCCGCCATTAATTGTAATAATTCTTCCAGATTGGTGGGTCCTGTTGCGTTTTCTTCCGACATCCTACGCTCTGTGTTTTCGCCCAAGTGTTGGTTTGCAACCGATTGTATTGAACTGAGCGGTGACACGTTTCTGCTCGAATTTCTTGTACTCTGGTGTGAGGGAGCTCTGATTACTTGTACTATGGGTTCTACGTATTCAAGACGCAAGTTAGAATCCTCATCGGCTGTCTTCTACTTTCCTGCTCCTCTGTCGTATGCTGACCTAGGTTTACTGTGCCTTGACGTAAATTATCCTCGTTATGGAGCGTTATCTGTACTATTTCTCGCGATACTGCATCGTCTGTTGTACTGTCCTCTATTCTCTGTCCATCTTCATGTTGGGTCTCTACCTCAATTCGGTCAAGGTCTCGATCTGCCATTGCTAATCTTTCCGAATCCCTTATTTTCTGTTTTAAAAGCAATTCACTCGCCCTACTTCGCGTTAACATGCGCTCATACGATCTCACGCGTTTCATAAACTTTTTGCACACACGAGTTGACAGTCCATTGACTTACTTGTTGGGTCAGAACCAACTTGTCAACGATGTATCCGCCACCTGTGCGCTTGCATTGGAGAGAAAACTTAATTCTAACAATATTAAAATTCATAACTTAATTATGCTACTGATTCTGCCAGAATGTCTCACTTTCTATTGAATACTTTTACTATCTATCGCTGCAGCTACTGTTTTCGACTATGTATAACTTCAGGAAAAAAAATCTGTTACAAAAGTTTTTCAACAAAATATTTTTCTGACCTAGTTAGGCATGGTCGACCTTCAATCATGGTATTTTACCATTCTGACAGGGCCGCCATTCTCTAACATTGTGCGTGGTGTCTGTTGTTCTATGTCGTGTCTCCCTACCACTTTCGCGCAACGACGCTCTGAGCGTGTTTTTTAGGGAATTGACTAGTTTGAACCTGGAACCTGTTGCTGGTAAGGAGACGCCAGACCACACATGGCATGTAGAGTTCGGAAGAGTTCAGTGAGACTAGCAATAATATAACCAAATATGTAATGATTTCAGCGTCAGTTCCACTTCACTCCCTGTAAAAGAATCTCAACACTATCTAAATTTAGTGGATGGGGTTCAAGGCTTTCCTATTTTTATTTATCTGGTAAAATAACGTCGAAAAAGCAGTTAAGTTTACCATTGGAAATTTCATTCTACTAACAAAACATAGTTTATAAATTGCACTATTGATAAAAGGAAATATTTTAATACAGGATAATAAAAACCAACTGTGTTCAACAAAAATGTGAACGAATATTCCCTGAGTGGGTTTCCAAGTTCTACAATCGATCGAAGGATGACCTATGCCATATCACATCTATAATGTAGGTTTAAATTAAGTTTAACAAAAGAGAAAACTATTAAAATGGTCTACAGTGACCCTCAATTATCTTAAATTACTTATCTAACTTGTCGTAAATTACAGTGGCTGATGTGGCTTCTCAATAATTATATAAGAGAAAAATCATCGCGTTTCAGATTTTAACTCACGTAGCAAGTATGAATACCATGAGCTTCAATTGACAATCGACACTAGTATTACGTAAAAAGGGGATGTAACAGTTGAGACTTCTGCAGTTCTGAGTGAAGCTTTATGCGCTCAAAAATGCGGCATCGCGTGTGTTCATTACCTTGTCGGTGTTCGTCAGGGGGGCGGCGGCCCGCACAGCTCCATGCATCTCGCCGTCACGGAAGCAACTCTTTTCTAACTTCTCCTTACTACAATTTACCGAAGTTGGTTTTAAAAAAAACTATCTGGCTGTGTTTTCATCTGACCGATCAGGGTCTCAATGTTAACCTTAAGCTCCGCCTACAAAAACTCTGTCTATCCATTGAGAAACGTTATACTTTTCGTGGTGGGGCAATGTTTTTAAAGTTTGCAATGTAACAGAGACGCGAAAAAGTCTTACGCTAAAACTTGCGGCTGGTGTGGCCCCTTTTGTGCTATCGTAAGATCAATACTGTTCTTCTGGAGGGCTCTAGCTATTAACGTGGGCTGAGGGGTAGTCCTGGTGGTTAGCTGGCGACGTGGGTGTCCATCCCTTATCGTAGGGCCTTCTAGCTTAACACAGTTCTGCTCTCGGCTTCTGTTCTCGTTTCTCCCTCGGAACTGCGTCTGTCTCACGGTGGGAAGGTATGACATGCATTTCGGCATTCGTTTGATGGTCTGTGGTATTCCATTTGCTCAATCGTTACTCGTATTACTTTGGTTAATTTAATGTCAAGATTTATGCGGAGCTATGTGACATACTGCCGGATTTGCTTATCATGTCAGGGTTTTCATGGAAGGTGTTGGATTTGCCTTACAGCTTACATCTTGTAACAAGAACACAGGAGATCGACAAAAAATAGGGAAACACCAAAAACACATTATCGTCCCTTATATGGTGTAAGAAACCCGTTGTCATTCAGATCAGCTTCTAAGTAGATTATGATAACGCATATGTTAATGATTTACTCAACAGTTTAGCTTCCTTTTGGAAAACCATTATTTTTCCTTCATTGTCTCTAAGCATTTGTCCACTATTAAATGAACGAACTTCTTTATTGAAAATAAATCAACAACCAGTTGCAATACGTGTTTGGGATTAATTATCCAGGTTTCAGGATAGAGGGAGCCCTTCTTCAGGTAGTCTAACGTAATCACAGTATATGTGTGCAGCGCGAAAGTTTAGGGAAGTGTGATGATGGAAGACTATCTGAAGAGGGGCTCATACCAGCCTCAAATCCAGGTAATAAAGACCAAACAGGAATTACAGCTGGCTACTGATGTATTTGCAGTAAATATTGAATACAGTTGCTGAACCGATGGATGAGATTTTAAATAAATACTGTTTTCTCACTAGTTTTTCTTTCATTTCATTATGCTCAAATACTCAATAAACATGGGAATCAGAGCAGAAATTTAAAAAAAGATCCACTACTGGCCAAAAAGCTGAATAAACACACACACACACACACACACACACACACACAACACACACACACACACACTGCTATGCAAACAGATTTAAGGTTCCACCCTCTATTATAAATATTTATTTTATCTGACAGTCTTGAAAGTCAACTAGAATACAAGATATTATGAAATCATCAAGAATGTGAATTATATTACTATTAACAACTAAGTGCTGCTTCAACATTCTCTTACACATCGAATCACCCTGTCCACATTTATTCCTAAACTTGTAATGAATTCTACCTGACTAGCTTCTGCCTTACTCAGTTAACAGATAGCTGCTACACTGGGTTGCCTTGGTAATTTTATTCCATTCTCAATTAATGATTTCTTAACATGTTTGAAACCCTGTCGGCCTGAACGAATGCACCTGGTTCTAAATTATGTCATATGTTTATGTAGCTAATTAAACCATTTTGATTAAAAGTATTAAAAATTTTACAGGGTTACCTTTCTTACTCGTATAGTCTGCGAAAGTGAAAGTTTGGTGAAGGGCCATGGATGACTTTTGAATATCTATTTCTAAGCACTATATTACGAACTTACATTGTCAGTAGGGAGATTTTTTTAACTGAATTTTTATCTAAGTTTACAATGAAGGGATGTAACATACTAGCAATTGAAGATGCACATTTCACAAATGTTGGACTCCGTAGCGCAGGGTTAGTGTTACCGCCTACTACGTAAGGGGCCCGGTTTCGATTCCCGGCAGGGAGCCGGGTGTCGTGTCTCCATCATATCTTAATTTTCATCATCAATTACACGAAAGTCGTCGAAGTGGCGTCAATTAAAAAGACTTGCAATACGGTGGCCGAACCCTTAAGGAGATATCCTGGCAAATAAATGCCATATGATCATTTCATTTCATTTCACAAATAATTTACTGTGATGAAATAGAGATGCCAAAGCCGTCCCACAGTTTAGAAAATGTGCTATCTAGTCTATTTTGTAAAACATAACAATTTTTTCAGGTAAGAAGAAATGTTTTTGAATTAACTGAACTATAAAATAGCACTCTTTTGAAATCCCAACATATATCAAGGATCGCTTGAGGGAAGGGCGCATAGTTTTTGTAGACTGAGAATTTTTCAGTCTCTGCACTTGTTTCATTGGCAGTAGAATCAGGATCAGACTAATCCGATGACTGAGGCCCAAAAGAAGGCACGCCACTTTCACAATTTTCTTCTTACATTAAACCTGCTGTTTTATTTATAGCACTAAAGCCACTCGTAGGTACAACAGGATGTAAAATATCAAGCTTCCTTTCTTCCTTATTCCTAGAGAAATTTACATCATTTTGAGTTTTCTTGATTGGTAAGGTGCAAGTAGATGCAGTTGGCACTTTACAAGGAGAGCTTGGCTGCACTGACTTGCTTCTGTAAAGATGAAAATCTGCCTGTAGTCCTACACTTTTACTAGCCGCTGCACAATGTTCTAATTTTACTCCCTTACAGGATTCTGCAAATATAAAAATTTTCTTTCTAGATATAACTTGAAATACAATACAGAACGGTAAAAATCATAAGGACTGATACAGGTAGGACTCACACTTTTTATCAGTTTGACAACTACCATATTAACAACCTAGAATTTACCTATGGACTCCAATTCATTAGCATTCTGCATCTCACTGTGAACACTAAGGTTACTGGTAGCAGTCACATTTTATGAGCATGACTGAGCTGCTTCTTCAAATTCCTGAATTAGGCTAATTTTATGCCTTTTGGTATAAACTGCTCTAGAAGTAATACACTCATTTATTTTATTTTTATTTACACGTCAAGTTCCGTAGGACCAAATTGAGGAGCAAATCTCCAAGGCCATGGAACGTGTCAGTGCATAAAATTACAAAGTAAAAGTAATAACAGATAAAAATAAAATATTTATAAACCCGAAAAAAGTGAAACTGTAAGTTTACGTAAACGCAATCAACAATATGACAAGAATTAGCTTAATTTTTCAACGGAATCATCGACGGAATGGAAAGAGTGACCCATGAGGAAACTGGATTACTGCTAAGATATTTTAATACTTCTGGTAGCCTACTGAAAATGGCTGCAGCAGTATACTGCAGACCTTTCTGCATAAGAGTTAAGGAAATGCAGGTTTGATTTCTGCCGAGTATTAACTGAGTGAAAGCTGCTTATTCTCGTGAACAGGGATGGACAAGAGGTTCGCGAACTTACACCACTTATTGCCAGACCCGCCCGTTTCTGAGCCAAAAATATCCTTTTAGAATGAGAAGAGTTACCCCAGTATACAATACCATACAGTATAAGCGAATGAAAATACGCAATGTAGACTAATTCTCGTATCGAACGATCGCTTACTTCAGATACTGTTAGAGTAGTAAAAATAACAGCAGACTCATTGAGTCTTGTTCTGCTATCTTCTTGACAATGGAACCTCGATGGGAAATTTCTTTTACCAAAAGTGATTCCTTACTGAAACCCAGTCTGTATTGGTTCCAGTTTTCAGTGCCCCCGCTACCTGTAGTATGTAATTTCAGTTACAAATGACACTAGACCAATGAATTTGTTTTTTAATCTCGTGGCAAACTTTATTTACTGATGTTAACATTAACTCGAATTCATAAGTTTATTTACTGACAAACTTCTCTTGTTTTCTAAATACGATATTTACTTACTTTAGCGAAAAAGTATTTCTCAGCAAGACGATACAACGATGTTAGCTTCACAAAACGTATTTTTGAGACCATGGTGTTAATATTATCTACTGAAGACGGAAAAATGAAGTACGATACTTCTGGAAATCGAACTGACCGAAATACGGTGCATTTTGCCTAAGTACATAAATCGTTGGGGTATCATATAGGAAAAGACTACAGTACAAATGTAAACATTAAAACTCACAACTGTAAGCGCTGCGTAATAGCTTATAGTGAACTACAACATTGTGGAATATTGTACTTTCATCAAGTTCACTCGAAAACGATTAAATACAAACGTTTCACGTGACATACCGTAAAGTGCTACTTCGCAAATGTAAACATAAGTACACCAACTTGTACGTAGTCATACTTTATACTTCTGCAGCTGCAGATCGTATTTAATACTATTAAGTTTCATAAGAAGTATTTACTTACATCAAAATGATCCTCACAGAAATAAACACACGTAGTTACCACTGTCTCGTTCGGATACCTACGAGAGAGTTGCAACCACTTTTAACGAATCTTCTCGTTCTTCGGAACACGCAAAAACAATTTTTCAGGTTTCTTTATAGATGTGGTTAGTTACAGAGTGGCACTACACACCATTCGTAATCCATTTTTCCGATACGTGAATTCCACAACAAGATATCTTTAGTATGAGCAGCGAGTTAGCTAATGACGTTACGGGCATCCCATGACTCATGTGCAGCGTTTCAGCAGGTTTTCAAATTATATGAATTTCATTTCCGTTTTTTTCTAAAAAGTACTGATATTTATGAGGGAAAAAAGCATGTTATGTGCACAAAATGACATAATTAGCCATATCCGTAGTTTTACAGAAAACGGTCAAATAACCGATTGTAGCTAGACCATATCTTATAATAAAACTCTCGCTTTAACTAGAAATACTTATTGTATAAAGTTGTTACGAAATATACATTCAAGGCCCACAACATTTTAAAGAGGTGATATTTGAGCTCTTATGGGCATACTAGAAGACTTGGGACAAAACTTTCAATTCTGAAGAAAACAACAGTTGTTGCCATTGGTGACACTCCTGGTACTGCCTCAGTACTACCTATTCCATCACGTGAAACGAGCTATTTTGCTCTAAAAACACACAGCTTCTCTTTGACTGAACATGGGACAACACACCATAGCATAATTCAGAAGAGGTATTGATATAAAATATCAGTAAAGGATTCGAGAAGCAGCTGAATAAAAAGGTACATAATAGTTAAAGTATCGGAATAGGAAACTATCAAGCAATTATTTTTTTCCTTAATGAAGAGACTGGGTTGCTTTCTAAAAAGTACTGATATTTATGAGGGAAAAAAGCATGTTATGTGCACAAAACGACATAATTAGCCATATCCGTAGTTTTACAGGAAACGGTCAAGTAACCGATTGTAGTTACACCATATCTTATAATAAAACTCTCGTTTTAACTAGAAATATTTATTGTATAAAGTTGTTACGAAATATACATTCAAGGCCGACAACATTTTAAAGAGGTGATTTTTGAGCTCTTATGGGCATACTAGAAGACTTGGGACAAAACTTTCATTTCTGAAGAAAACAACAGTTGTTGCCATTGGTGATACTCCTGGTACTGCCTCAGTACTACCTATTCCATCACGTGAAACGAGCTATTTTGCTCTAGAAACACACTGCTTCTCTTTGACTGAACATGGGACAACACACCTTAGCATAATTCAGAAGAGGTATTGATATAAAATATAAGTAAAGGATTCGAGAAGCAGCTGACTAAAATGGTACATAATAGTTAAAGTATCGGAATAGGAAACCATCAAGCAATTGTTTTTTTCCTTAATGAAGAGACTGGGTTGCTTTTGTGAACTACCCCAAGAGAAAACTAAGTGGGCCTTGCAAATAGAAGAACTGTGTCACTCCAAAGACCATAAAGCCTTATTCATACCGACTGATGAGCAATGAAGTAAATTATTCTGTCGTTTCCTGTTTCTGACCTGTTATTTGCAGATAAACGTATAGTGTGATGTCAAACAAATAGCATCGGGAGACAATCCGAAAGTGTGAAAAACGTATAATCTAACTTAATGTTCATTCAAATACATTTCAGGTGATCCTGTCCTTGATCTGCCCTACATTAAGGCCTTTACGGTTGCGACAGACTCGTCTGCATCCACAATTATACTTGCAAATAACTGCGAAATGCATGAACGATGATAAGTCCCATTGTACCAATTAAAAGAGCTTTCTCCCGTTGCATTCACCTATAGATTGCGGGGAGAATGGTTGCTTACATGTTTCTGAGCGTGCTATAATTAGTCTCATCTAGTCTTCGCCATCCCTATTGGATGTGTAACATACACTGAAAGTTGGTTCTACAAACTTTCTAAGTAGGTTTTCATGGGATAGTTTGCATCTGTCTTCAATCGTGTGTCAGTTAAGTTCTTTTCCAGACTTTCGGCGACACTCTCCTCTGGTTCCAACAAACCTGTAACCATTAGTGCTGCTCTTCTTTGTATCCTCTCAATACCCCCAAATATCAATATAGGTAAGGGTTAAATACACTTGAACACGAGTATCCTTTGTAGAACAATTGCATTACCCTAGTATTGTACCAATTAACTGCAGTTTGTCACCTGTTTTATCTACAACTGAGACTATGTGATTGTTTCATTTCATATCCTTAGAAACTGTGACATCCAACTATTGGTACGAGCTGGCGTGCTCCAACTGCCAGTCATAGGAAACTTCGTTTTTTTTTGTTTTTTTTTGTGGATTGCACAATTTTACATTTCTGAACATTTAACGCAAGTGGAAATCTTTGCACCAATTTGAAATCTCATCAAGATCTGACTGAATATTTGCACAGATTCTTTCAGACAGTAGGTCATTACAGATAACTGCATGGCCTGCGGAAAGTCTTCAGTTACTATTAATTTTATGGAGCAAACCCGATATTACATCTACATCTGTCGACGACTCTCCAGCCGCAGTGGCCTTCCTATCAAAACTACTCGTCCAATCAAACATTTCGCTTGACACAGGATACCTCAATGCATTTGAACTCAGCATTTTTTACAATATTCTATAACCAATGGATTTCAAAAATATTGAACAGTAGTGTTCTGGATTACATCGGTTACCCTTCTTGTAGACGGGTATGACGTATATTTTCTTCCAACTTCTGGACGTGCTTTTTTTTGTTTGAGGGATCCACTGCAGATTTATAGAGGGGCTAACTCAACCTCGAATTCTGTGTAGACTCTGACAGACACTACATTGGGCCTTGGAACTTAGTTCAGTTTCAGATATTTCAGGTGTTTTTCAACTGCTGACACTAATCGGTATGCATGCGACAGCATGCTAGCCAGCATCAATATGTTACAACACGCCGCCCATAAAAAGGGGTTTGCGGGTTCTCATACGAGGGTTCAGTTGGTGATAAAACTGTTAGGTCAAGTGTTCTGGATAACCCTTGGGCTAGGAACCATTTGTACCCCCAACGGAAGGACCGTCTTTGTGTCACTATCCTACAGTACATGGTCAAAATATGAATGTTACATTCGTCCTCTTATTTAGGTAAATGAAGCAAATCGGTTGGTTGTCTTTGCATTTGATGTGATGTACGGTGGGCTTGATGGGACTAATGGAGGCACCATTAGTACACGGACAGTTCCTCAGAAAACACCCATTTTTACTATATTTTCGAAGTTACCAGCAGACCAAACCCCCGCAGCGGATTCCAAAAAGGCTGTGCACAACAAATGGCTGAAATTTTTATGATACATTCCTTAGCCTCCAACCTTGAAAATTTTCTAGGTATCTTTATCTGTTTCCGAAGGACAGAGGTTGAGATTTGTCCCACTAGTGCACCTAAAATGCGGCTTGAGGCGAGAATGTAGTTGTAAAATGATGCAGCACGTAGAAATCTGATCTAAAGTGTCTTCGGTAACATCATAATGGTTCTGGGAACTCCACGTTGTAGTACTGACGCACAAGTAAAATTTTTGTGGACATCAAATCTGGTGTGAGTTATAAAACTAGTTCTGCCTTAGTTAAATTCTACATACGTAAATTATTAAAATTTTACTGACCCATCAAGCTCTTTTTATGTGAGTTCCATGCCCTACTGTGGCAAGGAAAAGAAGGGAACCTCTTTATTGAAATAATGTTACAGAAAATTAGCGTACCCGTTGCCACATTCTACATTACTCAGCATCTTTTCAAAATGTTCGCAAAAGTATCAGTATGCGATCACATTCGCGCGTTTTTATGCTGAGAGGTAAGGGGACAGTGGCAGTGGGAAAGAGACGGGGAAGTAATAAATACTAGAAAATTGTAGACAGTGGCAGTGGTATATATAGAGTGAAGGACAGAATGGCAGCGTGAGAGGAAGAGAGGGGTACAGTGGCAGTAGAAGATAGTACACAGTGGGAGGACAGTACTAGGAAAAGGATGCCAGATGGAGATGAATAAAGAGAAGGAGAAAGTGGAAGTGGGTGAGAGACAGTGATTATGGGAGGCAGAGTCTATGACAACGACAGCGAGGCAGAGAGAGACATAGTGAGGAGAAACAGCAACAGTGGGAGGGAATTAATGAGATAGTAGCAATAAGAGAGAACATGAGTGAGACAGTGACAGTGAGAGGACACAGTAGTAGTAAGACGGAACGAAGGCAACTTTGGCTCTGAGACAGGAAACAGTGACAGTTGGAGAGCGACAAAGAGATATAGATGACGAGGGTCGAATGAGTGAGAGAAAATGGGCAGTTGGGAGTGGAAGGGCATGAGAGACCTGCAGCGATGGACTAGTGGGTGTGAGCGAGCTAGTTAGGGGAGCTTGTGGGAGTGAAAGGTGACCTGCATTTTAAATAGAGCGCAAATATGTTCGCATGCCAATGTTTTTGCGAAAATTTTTAAAGGTGGTGCGGAATGCAGTATGAGACAGCTGATACTCTAATTTTCAGTTAAAATCTTCATTAAAGTGGAGAATATTCACCTTTTTTATTCTCCATTAAAAGCGTTTTTCCGCTGATATCTACACTCATGCTCATAAATTAAGGATAGTAATGATACATGGTGAAACAACGCACTGATGGGCAGTTTGGGGGTTTAAATCACCTCAAGGTATTATCATGCGGTGCATTTGACCTGCGGTGGTCGCACGGTGGCGCTGGCAACATTCCACATACGCAGTGGTTCGTCAGAGTACGGTGCAGCGAGTAAGTGTGGAGACGTTTTCAGACGTGTTAATGGTGACTGTGTTGAAAATGGCTCAGAGAATACATATTGATGACGTTATGAGTGGTAGAATACTACGGCGACTGGAGGCTGGTCAAACACAGCAGGTCGTAGCGTGGGCCTACCGTGTGCCACAAAGTGTGATCTCAGGATTATGGTAATGACCGCAGCAGACAGGAAACATGTCCAGGTGCTACAGTACGGGACGTCCACGGTGTACAACACCACAAGAAGACCGATATCTCACCAGCAGTGCCTGCAGACGGCCAGGGAGTACGGCAGGTAGCCTTGCGCAGAACCTTACCGCAGCCACTGGAACAGTTGTCTCCTGACACAGTCTGCAGACGACTGAACAGACATGGTTTATTCGCCCGAAGACCTGCAAGATGCATTCCACTGACCCCTAGCCACAGGAGAGCCCGTAAAGCCTGGTACCAAGATCACAGTACATGGTCATTGGAACAGAGGTCCCAGATTATGTTCACGGACGAGTCCATGTATAGTCTAAACAGTGATTCTCGCTGGGTTTTCATCTGGCGTGAACCAGGAACCAGATGCCAACACCTTAATGTCCTTGAAAGGGACCTGTATGTAGGTCGTGGTTTGATGGTGTGGTTTGGGATTATGATTGGTGCACGTACACCCCTCCATGTCTTTGATAGAGGTACTGTAACAGGTCAGGTGTATCGAGACGTCATTTTGCACCTGTATGTCCGCCTTTTCAGGGGTGCAGTGGGTAACACCTTCCTCCTGATGGATAATAACACACGGCCCCATCGAGCTGCCATCGTGGAGGAGTACCTTGAAACAGAAGATATCAGGCAAATGGAGTGGCTTGCCTGTTCTTCAGATCTAAACCCCATCGAGCACATCTGGGATGCTCTCAGTCGACGTTTCGCTGATAGTCTTCAAACCCCTAAGACACTTCAGCAGCTCCGACAGGCACTGGTGCAAGAACGGGAGGCTATACCCCAACAGTTGCTTGACCACCTGATACAGAATATGCCAACCCGTCGTGCGACCTGTGTATGTGTGCACTGTGATCATATCCCATATTGATGTCGGGGTACATGCACAGGAAACAGTGGCGTTTGGTACCACATATGTTTCAGGACGGGTTTCTCAACTTATCACGAATACCGTGGACTTACAGATCTGTGTCGTGTGTGTTCCCTATGTGCCTATGCTGTTAGCGCCAGTTTAATGTAGTGCCACGTCGTGTGGCACCATGTTCTGAAATTATCCTTAATCTTTGGCAGGAGTGTATTTCACTCATATTTTCAGCTAGAGCAATACTCTTTGGTATTTCTTCGTAAAGGAGCATTTGCTTTGCTAAAGTCTATTTCAGTTCTGTCTTATCCATGGGCGACTGGACACCAGTTTGGATGCCACAAACAGCCTTTAAGTACTACCATAATTTGTTTTGGTTTTGTAAAATATATTTAGACACTACTGCACTACGATGGTCAGTGATAAATTTACGCATTACTCGATTGCAGCAAAACACTTTCATTCAACATTTCTCTATAGGCCTCTGCTTTCTTAAGAGCTTTGATGCAGTAGTCTCATTTTCTTTAAGGGTTTCTTTGTAATGACTGTTTACAATGGATGGTCCTCCCCATCACGAACTATTCTACAAGGTACCTATCTATCCTGTAAGTGATAACCTATTCTTCTACAAGTGACCCACAATTCCCCTACATGCTAGAAGTTTCAAGTTCCTAACTGAAGTATGACGCCACTGCTTCTTTAGCTACTTTACCGAAAACATAAATCTTTCTACATGTTTTAGTTGTCACTTGTACTTTGGTAATAATTGTTGCGAAAACTGCCTTATGGTCCCTGATGTCAGGTTCGGTGTGGACATCCTCAAAGACGTGAGGCCTCTTTTTCGCAGTTAGATCTAATAATTGGTTCAAATGGTTCTGAGCACTAAGGGACTTAACATCTGAGGTCATCAGTCCCATAGAACCTAAACCTAACTAACGTGAGGACATCCCACACATCCATGCCCGAAGCAGGATTCGAACCTGCGACCGTAGTGGTCACGTGGTTCCAGACTGTAACGCCCAGAACCGCTCGGCCAAACCGGCCGGCTCTAATATTTCTATTATGAATTGGGTTCTGAACCCAATGTTCTAGGTACGTTTCAGAGAAGGCATTTGGTAACGTTTTGCAATGCCAGAAATGCATTCCTCCTATTTCCATCTATTGCACTGCAAATTTTTTTCCTTATTTTGTTACCTGAAGATATAACATTTCTGTGTCTTTGTTTATTGTAATTGTTTTACTATTTGTATATATATGCATTTATGTCGATGTATAATTGGTTTGTTTTGTGAATATTATTTGCATTTATACGCTGGGTCTGGCCTAGGGAAAACTATGCTATCGAACGAATACATCGATAGATCGTGTGGAGAACCCAAGTGCTGAGGATCTTTGGTAGTGTTAACTCTACCGCGTGGAGTGCGGGCAGAGCAGAGAGAGTCTGGCTGGGGTGGTGCAGTGGAGCAGGTGTGTTGTGTGACGCTCCCGCGAGTTGCCGCGCTTTCAGGGTTGGACAGCATATAATTGCGCTCGACTTGCTATAATAGTTTCTGACACGGTGTCGCGGACGGAAAGTATTAGCTGGCGCACATCAAGAGCCCGTTTCGCCTGGTGACCGTGTCGAGAATAAGGCTCCCCAACATCCAGCTTTTGCAACAGCGACGGCCGACAATGAGTGACTGTCGCCACCTCCTCGATCGACGGCTTCAAACCTTCAATCGACCAACAAGGAGGACTGGAAGCACGTAAAGTTTTAGAACTGTATGGCAGACCTCAGCTTTTCAAACTGTTCCATATTCATAACTAAATTACAGCAACGTAGAATGAACCTTTGTTGCTCATTGTCCCAATTGCATTACCAAGCAGGGTCCCTTCCACTTCCGGAATGAACTCGAGTATCGTTGAAATTCAAACGCCAGCATCATTCGATTTCACTGCTTTAATTTCAAAGTGCAGTTAAGGTATTCATAGCTGGCTACAATATTTAGATTACACAAGCACAAATTAAGAGTGCGAGTTTTGTTACCGTATTTTAGCTTACCTGTGACTGTAGCTCAGCTTGGTACGTACTAAATTTTACTATTGTTAACTGTTCAGAATCAGTTAATTCAAGTTCAAAGCTAAATCTCTTATTTCTAAATTGCGTAGATTCAAGTAGCTTTTGAAATGATTGTTGAGGTAGTCCAACACTAACCGTATTTTACTGAATTTCGATGTGCTTCAGAAAGAAAGCTCACTATTAACTTCAGTTACTAAATTAACTTTCGATTTTCCGGTTTTATTAATTCTTTTGCTAAATTAAGTCAGAATGTAGTGAAATTTATTACTTCTGACAAACTTTCGGTTTTCACATTACACGTGTCAACCTTCAGTTGCCACGCTTCTAGTGCTAATTATATGTGTAATAACCTTTCTTTTTCAGTTACTATAGTAATTGTCCATAGGACTGGCGACCGTAATTTTCCCCAAATCTCAAATATCTAATTACCGCTAGTTAATTGTTAACGTAACGGCCGCACATTTACTTTCTTTATTAACTTTACCCCTTTTCCAAATTAATTTTCACCAGTTTCATTTGCGTTTTCCCTTTCATTTAGATGTAACCCTTGCCTCCCTCTTTACCGACAGATTAACTTCGGTGACGATTGCTTTTTCCCAAATTTCCATTAGTTACACGCGGTTTAATTTTTCACTGTCATTAAGGTCGATAAGTGAGGGGGAGGTTACAGTTTCACAAACTGTCTTGTCATTCACACTGCTAAAAACACTGTTATTATCCCACTTCATTGTGAGATGATTAACTTCTCCTTCGAGATCACAGTGTGACTGAGGACCATACGTAATAGTGAACTGAGGTAAAGATATTGTTGGACATAAAAATCCATTTATAATTTTGTGTCCACCACTGGTACTGAGCCTTATAGCTTCGATTTCTATCTCGACATATTTGAGTTTCTTGTCTACTACGACAGGAACACCACCTCCATTTTTCATTATCATGTCTTTTATACACACGCTCAAGTTTTCCCCAGACATCTCACTGCTGACTATTTCGGGTTTTAACCTGGTACTATGTGAGCTTCACTGCTTTTTAGGAGCACTTCAAACTCTGGCACTTTTCTGGGAACGCTTCTGCAGTTAACCACTAAGATTTTAATATTTTCGGCGGCTAATGAAATTTGAATTTGTTGTGACTAAGAGGAACGGTATCAAGTATCCTACAGTACGTTAGAAAAAATTAGAAATTGGTTGGGTACGAAATGTTTTTGATTTCCATGATAATCAACAAAGAATTATTGCATATATATTCATAACTACAAAGTAAGCTGGTAAACTGAATGTGAAATGGGGATTAGGAGCTGGTTTATTCGTTTAGAAATGATATATAACGAGTGCTTTCTTGCGTGTCGTGTACACCAGCCTGCGATCCTTCGTGTCCGTTCGAGGGGACAGTCACGAGAGGCATTCCCACGCCACACACCCTCCAAACCCCCCCCCTCTCCCTCACCGTACCACGTCTTCCAATCGCAGGGCTTCACACGCTGTCCGCCATTGTGCTGCTCCGCTAGATTAATGATGGAGTCCTGCTAAGCTCTCATCACCCGGTCGGATAAAGGGAGTGAACATCTGATATTCTGCGTCACCTCGCCTCTTGTGGTGACAGTCTAATATTTCACCGCGTGCAAACAAAAGTTACATGGCGACGGAAGGCGTATGTTTCGTGCACTTTGAACGATCAGACAAGTGAAGTTCTTCGCTGCTTGTCGTTTCCAGAACAGTTATTGATTTGAGTATCCTGTGTGCCTCCATAAATGAGAGATACCCACGACATATACTGTATAAATCATAAAATATTCTAAAGTAATGAACCTTAGAAAATGCTTCTTAACCTTTAGCTTTTTTATTTAACCTATATATCATCCACCGATTTCGGCCACACATCATCATCACTGGATGTAAGGTAAAACAGATCAGTTAAAAACATATCTCATTTTCCTTTGCAGATGATGGAAAGTCAACGTTGTTACATTGAAACGACCCAACCAACTATTGTAACCTGTCTTTGAAATACTAACCAATAAACAAATATTCCAAGGACTGTTACGATACTTATTTGGGTGATTTCACTGAAACTACCTTAACGTTATATCAGCTTAAAACGAAAACGGAACATGTATTTAACTGATCTGTTTTCGTTACATCCAGTGATGATGCTCTAGACCGAATATGGTAGAAAACATACGGGTTAAATAAAACAGCTGATGGTTAAAACACATTTTCTAGAGTACTTAACAGCTACTGATGCTCACCTGATGAAAACATTAAATAAAACAACGAAACCTGAAATAATAACGCAGTGAATGTGACAGAGCCTCTTAACAGTGTCAAGCACGTCCAGCAGTAAATAAAGACACAGGAAACATCGTTCTAGACGAACAATTTCTTTCCCAAATTATGACGTACGTGAAGTGCTCAACATAGATGTGTCTGTTGACGCATCACTGAACTGCGTTACCCCAATTAAGGGTGAGCCACATGATGTGATTTTTTTATTTATTTGAGTACTGTGGCTTCTGACTAGTTTAACGATCTGCCACAAATTCCTCGCTTGTGCCAACGTCCTAATCTATTTGTTCAACGTATTCCAATATCTGCCTCCTCCCGCAGTTACTATCATCTACAGCTCCCTCTAGTATACATGTCTTGTCAACCTGTCCCGTCTTTTTGTCAATATTTCTCATATGTGCCTTCCTTCACCAACTCTGCGCAGTACTTCCTTATCCCTTACTTTAACGGGCCACCCAATTTTCTACATCCTTCTATAGCACCACATCACAAAGTCTTCGGTTTTCTTTTGTTCTGCTGTTCCCACAGTCCATGCTTTACCACCATACAATGCAATACAATATACTACAGTCATATGAATACAGTACAACCGTAGTTCGCCTCTACGGAATGAAAATGCTATTCACGTATTTCAGCTCTCCGGCGCTCCCCAAAAGGAATACTAGAAGCATCACTAGAGAAAGTGCCGACCTAAGCTGCATGATTAGGCAAAGAGATGATCGAATTATCAAACGGAAATATTTTCAGGGTAAAATAAACATTTTAAAACTTTGTGTGCATTGTACAGAACACTGATGCAGCACGTAAGCCAACATGGAGATCATTGCAGAAGGTAAGAAGAAAAAGATACCTGTTGAAATACAGGTAAGTGTGAACTGAAAAGGTGATAGAATTTTTTGTAGTGTAACCAATATTTACGGAAACGACTGGAACAAAAAAGGTGAACAGAATCATAATGCAATACGTTCTGCCCTTTCCATCTCAGGATACTATGTATAGAAGTGTCGTTCAGTCACATTCTCTACACCAAAAGTTGTCCCACCTAGGTTTCGTTAAACAATATTTCGAAAGGCCTCTTTAGAGGTTTAGCAATCTTTGCCCAAACGTCATTATTTTCTTGAGACACGTAATGCGTAATACTTACTGACTACGTCGAAAAATAGTTATGACTCTCAAAGCAAATTCCGGTATGGCATAAACAGGAGAATAACCACATCAGACAAAATATTAGCCATGTACGTACAGCAGGAGACTGGTCACTTAACGCTATGGGTGGTGTGGGATTGTGCACCATGCGGTCGTGTAGCCCTCCACCGCTAACATAGATCATGGCATTGAAGAGGGTAGTGTACGCCACTCGACTGAATAAAATCAGCGCAGTAAGCTTGATCTCCGTGCTGACGTGACAGATTTGCAGGAAGGATCTATCGTATTTAATGCTGCCCCTAACGACAACGTGGATGAAGTTGCCTGATTTCTTAATTATCATCGCGAACCATCCAATGTGTCTACAATGAGTGTTGTACGAGATATAAACATGTAACACTGGGTCAGAACGGTGGCCGTAAAAATATACCACCCCATAGTGATCTCAGACGAAGTGAATGACAATTCGTATCAAACCATATATGAATTGAACCTGTCACTGAATGTAGGTCCACCTCAACCAGTCTCCGAGCGAAAAATGCGAAGGGAACCGCTGTTGATATTTGCAGCAGGCCCTTGATCACAACGACATAAACCAGACCGTCTTCAGTGGCCCAAACATCACAGCGACTGGACAGTAATGGCTGGAGGTTTGTAGTGAGGTGTGCAAGTCAAGTTAGAACTGGTTCTAAGATAAAGTATTGTCTTCAGTTGTCTCCGTTGAGATCAATTTTTAAAATATAACTTCAACGATTTCGACCATAAAGTGTTGCCAAATAGGAAAAACTTTCTGGAATTACGATAAATATGTATTTCGCAATTAACGTTTAGCTAGACTGTGATTTGTTAGCTCGGAAATGGTGCAGGAAACTGATTACACCTAGCACAATATTTAGCAATTGTTTCCTTGTATATTAAAATGAAGAAAAGAAGAAGAATTACAATTTATCGTAGTATTGTTGACAAGGTTATAAGAGACAGATCACAAGCTCGGATTGAGGATGAATGGGAAAGGAAAGCACAAATTCTCTGTCAGGAGAACAAACCTTATATTCGCCTTAAGTGATTTCTGAAATCAAGAAACACCTAGATCAAGACAGGAAGTTGGTGATATGAAGCACTTCACACTGGTAAATCCATTTTCCAGACCATGACACAACTTGCTGATGAACTAGGTAGTACTTGTAGTAGTGAGCACGGCTTCATTTGATCTGGGTGCAAAAAATGATTATTACATGCAAGGGTAAAAGCAAGCATTAATATCGGTTCCTGTAATTGATTTCGTAATGGTGTAAGTTGTACTAGTTTATAATTGACTGTTTCCTTCAAGTTTCCTGCGGCAAAAAAGTAACCAGAAGCCAATGTTAAATGTCAATTTAACTTTGTACATGTACGCACCTTCTGCGGGGAAGTATATTATTAGAGGTGCAGTTCTCTGCGACAGAATGGGCATCAGATTGCATTAGTGTTGCTACCAGGCTGGTAGATATATAAGGGTTGTGAACAGTTTCAGATGTTGAGTGACCATTGTGGAGGAAACGAACATGATTTGTATCCGTGGGAAATAACGTTTCCGCACCAGACAAAGTTAGAAATTAGCCTCATTGGGGCTCTCCATTTGTTTGACTGGTTGAATCGTGGCATTCATATGTGACAATGGACCGATATTGGTCTGCTTTGGAGCTTAAGGCCCTGCAACGTAGGGGCTACGACGCTAATCACTAGATCACGATTTCGGGCCCAGTAAGTTAAGCACTCCTTGCTACATTGTGTATCATCTGGGTCCACTAGTCACAGAATAGCAGGAGCCACAATATGGATTTATCGTCCCAAGCATAGGGTGCCGATGACACCACAACACAAACGGCTGTGTTTGGAGTGGTGACTGGCAAGTGCTGACTGTAGATGAATGACATCGCATTGTGACCAGTGAAGAATCGTGATTCTGTACAATCCTGCACGACTATCGTCAGTAGTTTGGTGGTGACCTAGGAAGCGCTCCCATTCTATGGTCTGGGAAGGCTCTGCGGTATTGCATCCGGCGTCATGAGGATATCAAGGACCATTTACAATAGTTGTGGACCAGTCACGGCTTTATGACACCCATCCCAACCGATCAGTACATACATCCACGCCAGAGGGTGTGCGACGTAATACCGATAAGTGATATATTTGGATTGATTTGGATGAAATAACATCACATACCCTGTCATTTCATTCCCTTCTCACCTTACGGGTGCTTTCCATTTTCGTGAAACAATGTATTTTGTACTCAGGCACTGTAGCAGCCGCATTCTGCTGACAGGAGCACAGTGGACGATCGCAAGTAGTCTGGCACCGACAGGAACCGTTATGCGTCCATGTTGGTAGGAGCAGGGTTGTAGCTACCAAAGTGCGCTCAAACGTACTAAGGTCTGCCAAAACTTCAGTCAGCCAATTGCAGCTTCCATATTATTTAATTTTAAAAAAATTTTCCCTACTTTCATAGCAACAAGCAAAGAATGTCTCTATCCACGTCAACAGACCGTAAAATACAGGACAATGCTCCTCCATACATTACTCTGTCTATGAGAACTACGTGTGTGGTATTGAGGTACTCCCGTGGTCAGCAAAATCCTCAGCCCTGTCTCCGATAGTGTGTGGTGGAGGGTACTTGAGTACCAACGTCGCTTTCCTGTATTCCTGTTCCGGTTGCGTATGGTTCGCAGGAAGAACGATTGCTGCTGAACCGTGATGTGGGCTCTAACCCCTCTAACTTTATACTCATGATCTTTTCACGAGATATGGGTAGGAGAAAAGAATTTATTTTTTGACTCTTCTATGACTGTGCACTCTCTAAACTTCAACCATAGACCATACTGTGATACAGAACGATTTTCTAGCAGCGTCTGCTCCTGGAGCTGACTGAGCATTTCACTGGCGCTTACGCGCTTACTAAATGAACCTGTAACGAAACGCGCTGCTCTTATTTTGATCTTCTCTAAGTCATATTTGGTATGGTTCCAATAGTGATAAGAAACATTTAAGTGTTATCGAACGAGTGTTTTGAAAGCTCCTTGATATACTACGATTCCTGAGGATTCTTCCAAACAATCCGACTGGCATGTGCCTACTCACGATTAGTTTATGTTGGCGTTCCACTTAAGATCTCTGTGTGAAAAGTAATGGTCCGCTGTCACTCATCCGTAGTATGCCAAAAGTTTCTTTGATGTCTGAAGACTTCGCTCAGACTGTCACGCTGTGTTCTGTTTTCCAGGAAATCTTCAATGTCATCATAGAGATGGTCTGATATTCCATACGACGCTTTTTTTTTTCATTAGACAGCCGAGTGGTACTGTATAGAATGCCTTTCAGAACGTGCCTGGGTGACTGTAACTGGTATCGTGGTCGAACAGAGCGAAATGGATTTCATGTGATGGTTGTCTTAGGAAACGATGTTGGTACCTATGGAGATTTTCTGTCTCCAGAAAGTCATCTCCAGAAATATCATAATATGCGAATATAAAACATTTTTATAAACGCTACAACGGACGGACGTCAGAAATATAGGCCTATAGTTATGTGTTTCTATTCGGCGACCAATGTAACTCATTTGGGAAAGTTCTTCGATTCACCCAAGCCTGTATTATGTTTATGGGGAGTCGGATGGTTGTTTGGTCCAAAATGTTTTATTTTCATTTTTTGTTCTTTTTTTGTTACGCATATATTTCGGTTTAAATTTATACCAAATTTATTAATTTATGTTGAATAGTTTCCGTTTTACAAGCGTTTTAGTAAAACCCTGCAACGCACACTTTTCATGAACTCAACCTTCTTTTTACTCGCTAGTGACTTCTGGTTTGGTCGAGCGGTTCTAGGCGCTTCAGTCCGGGAGCACGTCGCTGCTACGGTCGCAAGTTCCTTAGGTTAGTTGGGTTTAAGTAGTTCTAAGTCTAGGGGACTGATGACCTCAGATGTTAAGTCCCATAGTGCTCAGAGCCATTCTGAACCATTTGAACTTCTTTTTACAGTACAGCTGTTTGAAAGCTTAGTTGGTAACACTGACGAAATACTGTTAGCAACAATGATGAAAACAGCTATCAGTTTACTTTGTTGCTTTCAGTTTTTTGTTTGTGGTGATTGAAAGTGAAGTTTGTTTACGATACTCTTATTTTAGTGTTTAGATGTCAGCAAATAACTTAATATTATGTGAAAATGCCGCGAATACAAAACAAGAAAAGAAAACGTGAGTTCAGTGGTGGGAGATGTAACCAAAAACAGTTTTTGCTTCGTGCTGAACCTGAAGTGGAAGTTCATTGTGAAGGTGAGCCTAGGCCTAGTACTAGTACTGAATCTGCTTGTGCTTCTACAACAAGCTCTTCTTCTGAGAAGCTTACCCGTAACCTGGCTAAATATGAGATATATGGAAAAGAAGAAGGTTGCTATGATATTGTTAATATCAACAGTTTAGGTAGCGTAGTTAGTCAATTTGCGGTGTGCGTAAAATGTAAAGGATCCCTTACCGTCACACTGGAACCAGGTTAGGCTTACAAGTACCGATAGTAATAAAGTGCAGTGACTGTTCTTTTGAAGTGTCCACTACTGATTCTCCATGCTTACCAGACTCTAAACAATCAAAGTGAATGTTCGATTAGTCTACGCATTCCGATGTATTGGAAAAGGTGATTAAGAGGCGGAAACATCCTGCGGTGTAATGAACTTGCCGACTCCGCCAGCTTTCAAATATTGCAATAAGATGCTTCGAGATGCTGCAAAAGAGGTCTGTGAAGAGAGTATGAAGGCTGCTGTTGAAGAAAGTGTCGGTGAAAATGATGATAATAGAGACTTGACCGCAAAATTTCACGGATCGTGGCAACGTAGGGGGGACGCTTCACTCAATGGAATTGTAACTGCAATAGCAGAAAACACAGGCAAGGTAACTGATGTCAAAATTTTATCCAAGTATTGCAGATGCGAATATAGAACGACCAACAATCATGCTGCTGATTTCCTAGCTAACTACTCTGCAGTAAGTGGAGGAATGGAGGTAAAAGGAGGTGTGGAAATGTTCCAAGAATCGCTGGCGAAATACGGACTGCGGTAGAATTATTATTTAGGACACGGGGACAGTGCTTCTTAGCCTAAGGTTTTTGAGGCCAAACTATATGGTCCCGACTTCTCAACTGAGAAATTGGAATGCTGCGGTCACGTCCAGAAGCGGATGGGTAGTCGCCTCAGGAAATTGATACAGAAACTTGGGAAAACAAAACTTTCCGACGGCAAAACCATCAGGGGTCGTGGCCGCATTATTGGTGAGGCTATAAATCAAATAGAACCATATTATGGCCTAGCTATACGAAGGAATGCTACAAATACTCTGAAGGACATGAAGGCAGCAGTCTGGGCAGATTTTTTTCATTTGACTGCTACCATCGAAGACACATATGTACACGGACTATGCCCCAAAGGTGAGACAAGCTGGTGCAAATTCCGAAAAGCCCAAGAGAAAAATTAGCCTTATGACCACAATGACCACACTCATCTTCCTTTCGCTCTCATGGAACAAATAAAACTCATATTTAGAAACTTGGTCCATCCTGACCTCTTGCGCAAGTGCCTACATGGTGGAACGCAAAATCCGTAAGAGTCGTTCAACAATGCTGTACGGTCGCGGCTACCAAAAGAAACTTTTATTTTGATGACTACATTTCATTTGGGAGTGTACGAAGCTATTACAAGTTTCAATGAAGGAAATTTAGCAAAGTGTAAGATTTTGAGTCATCTAGGCATACCTCCAGGCAAGAACTGTGTCAAGTCTTTGAAAAAGGACGACGAACTTCGAATTAAAAAAGCGGACAAAGCTGCCACAAAAACTGAGAAAAAGTGTCGCCAGGCCTCACAGCAAGCAAGAAGAAAGACTGAGGACCAGTTTGAAGAACCAGAAGATCCAGATAGACCTTCATATGAAGGTGGAATGTACCAAAGTAAGAATAAAATCGTTGTTTAATAGTCTTATCTTTATTTGCTTTTCCCTGGCAACTGTGTTTTTCAATGGTTAGGAACATTTTTCTTGGCTACTGTTAATGTTATCAACATGATTTTTTTAATTGTTACTTATTTGTTAGTTGTTGATTTAAACTGCGGAAATATGAATATCTTCTAAAGAACTATGGCATAAATTTAAATAAAGTAAAAAAATGGCAGTTTTTATGGCTACTTAAAAAAATATTTTTTAAAAGTTTTTATTATTTTTAAGACTTACCTGTTTAAAATGAAGATAAGGATATAAGGAACACAACAAAAATAATCATGATAATATGTCAATTGGTTAGGGAGAAAAATGTTTCTACGGTAATATAACTTAACATAGCCGAGATAGAGCCATACGACTCCCCTTAAACATTTATTAAAATTACAAATGACACACAGTTAGTTTGCCGGTCCCCGAAAGGATGACATAAAATATATTTTCTGAGCTCGTCAAGAGACGACACTGCCTCCTTTTTAAAACCAACTTCCTTATGAGGATTAACTGGAGACGAATACTGCATAGGTTTGCTCAATTTAGTTTACAGAACTAATTTTTCCACAATGATTGACACTTTTTTGTGTTTCATACTGTTTTGTGTCTGAAATAATTCTTGGTCTAGTGGTCTAGTAGTTTCTCATTCCATTATTAGAAATGTAGCGAGATACGGAGTGCTTAAGTGCAACACAGAGGTGTCCTGTACCTTCAGTTCAGCAGGATAATAGATATTAAATTCAAGACTTTTTTCTTGTCACTCAGAATTTTTCTGTTGTTAGTTTTCAATGCAGCGGCCACTTTGGCCTTTTTCCTGGTCCTTTGATGATGTTTTTCACAGAATTCTTGCGTTGTTACCACCACATGCTTTCTACATCTGAGTTAACAAGCGACATCTCTTTTCGCCACTACGGGCTCCACGGCTGAGCAGTTGGCTTTAGCAAAAACAAATTTTCCTCCTGCTGACGTGGAGAGTGAGGTGGCACCTTAACAGGGAGGGCGGAGCATTGAGCGACAAGAGTTTCCTGTGTGCATGGTTGACACTTCAGCTAACTGGTTTCCTGAATCTCTATGTATTCCGGTACCTAGCAGAATATCACTTCGTTCTCAGCTTTACTGGGTGAAGGGATATGTCAGCATGTTATCATCTTGTTTGTCTGCTGGTTGTATTGCTGTATAGATCGAAAGCCACTCAGAGAGCCGGATCACTTGATTGTTTTTAAGGATGAGTATATGCTGTCTTCTCCAGTGAATTCATTACACGAAGTTCGTTTGTCTAGAAATTTATAATTCAGTGTGAAGCGAACAAAGCTCATCTACCATGAGGCAGATATTGGAATGTCTGTTTCAATAACGACTGTCGTAACTATTCGCTACCTCACTTGCAACTCATTTCAAGGCTTTACATTTCAGCTTGTATCTAACTTTATGGGCGAATTCTGGACATTTCCAAAGTTCTGAACCTGTAAAGACGTTTCTCTCAAGTTTACCCAGCAAGGGATTTTTGGATGGATAAACACAAAATTCCGTTAATAAATAAGGGAGGAAGTTATGCCCTCCAATGCTATTACTGTTAAGACTCAAAGTTTGGAAGCTAGTAATGAAACTGACATTTCTCGAGTCAACTTCGTGAAGCTAATTTATATTGACAACTATTATTTATTATAACTAAGACACAAAGTTTGGCACTTGAAATCAATTAAGGTTCGGTATGTGATACTTTCCAGTTCCTCACCAAAGCCGTGTGTAGATCTCAGGGAAAGTTTTGGAAATTTGTGATAAGGTATTACGGGACCAAACTGCAGAAGTCATCGGTCTCTAAGCTTACACACTATTTAATCTAACTTAAAGTAACCTACGCTAAGGACAACACACACACACACCCATGCCCGAAGGACAATCCGAAACTTCGACGGGAGAGGTGCAGGGACCATACAGTTATCAATTTGTGCCATAGCACCATGGAGGGCCATCGGACGTGTGTGGTGTCCTTTGCTGTTGGCATGATATTACTAAGAGGTGCCTTGGCTGGAGGTAGTTCAGGATTTCACGGCCAGCATCACCATTATAGACATAACTGTATTTCAAGTCTAACATAAAAATATCTAACGTATAAAAGTATCGAAATTATAAAAAGTCTCCACCAAAGTAGTTTTTACGAAAAAATATCGTTTTCTTCTAGCTGTTTTATAAAATTTAATAGAGTTTTATCCGCTGACTGCTCACTCTTTTGGGGTAGACTGGAATAAAATAAATACAAAAATGCAGCCCAGCCATTGTCATGCATTCTACGAAGACTCTATTGTACTGTATGGTATTTTAAGTTCGATCTTGTGTGTTTTCATTCCTCGATTTGGTTTACACTCTGGACAACATTTACCTTACTCTGGAACTCGCTTCAGATCAGGTATTACTACGTGAACTCCCTCGTTACCTCCAAGTCACAGTCTGTGCCGATGATGATGGATTTTATTTCTACCTTCTCCCAAGTAGAATCGAAATGCAACTCCATAGCTTTTCGCACGGATCTCGAGTTTCTGAAGTTCAAAAATGGTTCAAATGGCTCTGAGCACTATGGGACTTAACATCGGAGGTCATTAGTCCCGTAGAACTTATAACTACTGAAACCTAACTAACCTAAGGGCATCACACACATTCATGCCCGAGGCAGGATTCGAACCTGCGACCGTAGCGGTCGCGCTGTTCCAGACTGAAGAGCCTAGAACCTCTCTGCCACACCGGCCGGCTAGTTTCTGAAGTTGTGGCAACGGAAGATGGAAATTTAAACGCAGCGGTAGTCACAAGATAAGCAGGAAATACAGCGTCTACAATACTTGGGACTGTGTTATCAACAGCAGCAAATGCTCCACGAACGTACAGCGACGTACCTTACAATTCTTGCAACAACAAATAGCAGGAGCAAGATCAATGACAGCAGCAGCAGAATAACCAACTTCTTTGAGTTCCGCAAATATTAGTGGTTTACCAACTGACTACTAAGGGCACCGAACTTTTTTACTAGCAATTATGCTTACTCATCCTTCGTGCTTATCTTTTTCACGCCAGTGTAGAAGGTGACAGGAAAACAATTAAGTGAAGCATCCATGCATACCATTCGTTTACTTATTTTTGTTTCTCAGCTTCTGGTGTTTACAGTCGATTTCACATGTGTCAGACTAAGTTATTTCGATAGTCTACGGTAGGTAAATGGCAGACCGCAGTCCAGATACCGGCCGCGGAAGGTCTGAAGCTAGGCCGCCAAAAACGTTTTCAAAGCATAAATTGTTTTTGTTGTAGTCTTCAGTGTGAAGACGGTTTAATGCTGCAGCTCTCCATGCTACTCTATCCACAGCGATCTTCATCTCCGAATAACTACTGCAACCTACATCTTTTTGAATCTACTTATTGTATTCATCATTCGTCTCTTATGAATTTTTCACCCAACACTTCCCTGCAATACTAAATTGGTGATCCCTTAATGTCTCAGAACGTGACCCATCAACCGGTCGCTCCCTTTGCCCAAGCGGTGCCACAAATTTCTTGTCTGCCCAATTCTATTCAGTACCTCCTCTTTAGTTCCGTCATTTACCCATCTAACCTTCAGCATTCTTCTGTAGCACCACATTTCAAAAGCTTCTGTTCTCTAAACAGTTATTTTTGTCCTTGTTTCACTTGCATACATGGCTATACTCCATACAAATACCTTCGGAAAGTACTTCCTTACACTTAAATCTATGCTTGATGTTAACAAATTTCTCTTATTCAGAAACGCTTTTTTTGCCATTGCCAGTCTACATTTTATATCCTCTGTACTTCGGCCATCACCAGTGCATAGATTTAATACATAGTTTCTTTGCTGTGCAGAGCATGAATATGCGATGGATACCAGGGGCGGAAGGGAGTGCGATAGCCGGTTGGCACAGCATGTCATGTTGATGTACATAAAAGCTCTGTAAACCCAAAGGCTACACGAGAATATTATTTCATAAAATAGGAAATTTTATAAAGCTGTCTCTGACTCTGGCAACCTATGAAGCCTCTTTTAACCAGAGCAAGCATATTAATTTCAAAGCCATTTTTGTGCTCATAACTGGAACGAAAGATTAATACCACTTTATGAAATTTTGATGTAAAATGACAATTTTACCTTCAGAGCGGGCGTTCACGAAGGTGGTGATCTGTGACACGAATGCGGCTCCTTTTCGGTGCACCAACATACGCTTTCACACGAACATGACTCTTTTGCGGTGCGTCGGCAAGCACTTTGTGCCGGGCTGCGAGGCCTGGAGCAGTTCCACTTTACTTCACATGTCACAAAACTGTCGCTCTTGTTAAAATTACTAGTTTAAAGCGAGGCTATGAAACAACTCACCAGACATAAAAATATTTCTCTGGGTAGCTCATCATAGAAAACTACAGGCATAGCTAGTTTCTTACAAAAAAAAAAAGTCTTGTGAAACACTGTATAAGCGGGCAAGAAAAATGTGCCGAAGCAGCGTCACGTGCCGTGTGTGTTCGACACTTCATAAACACCAGAAGCCATTTTCAGGCTATGAAATAGTAAAAAACAATGTTCGTTGGAAGTGGCCGCGACAGATTTTGAAGAGAAAAAGATTGCTGTTGCCGCAATTCGAGGTAATCCACTGTCGGCAAGAAGCAATGCAAGAAGAACCGATATTTTGGCTGCTGATAATAAACGTAGTTCGCTAGAATTTCTACATTAGAGGCGTTTCTACTGTATAGCACTTGATGATTCATGTGACATTGTCGATGGAGAACAGATGTCAACATTCGTGCGATTTTTGAATTCTGAAATTAAAGCATTTAGGAAAGAATTTCAAGCAATGCTGCCGTTTAGGGAGGAGAGTGGCAGACAGTGTTTCATCAAGACTTTTGATGCCTTCATGACAAAATCAGACATTAGATATGATAAAGTGATTTATCTTTCAACTGACGGGCCCAGTGGCGATGATCGGCAGAGAAGGGACTAGTAAAAAGGATCAAGGATAAGAATTCTGGGCTAATATCTGATCAGTACATAATTCGTCAGGCAGCCGTTTGTGGAAAACGTAATGGCACTATAAAGGAAGTAATGGACAGCTTGATCAAACTGATTAATTTTATGAGTTCTCGTCCTGCACTTCAGCAGAGACAGTTCGAAGATGTGGCGCATTCAGACTTAGTGCACCACAGCAATGTTCGCTGGCTGAGTAAAGGTTAAGTGATCGAACGTTTCTGGCGAATAAAGGAAGTAACTTCCTTCTTAGACAACTTCGATACACAAGAAACAGGGAAGCATCTGGAGTTCCTAGCAAACGAACGCAGTATGGTAGATGTGGCTTTCCTGAAAGACGCTCTGAAACATCTAAATGCGCTCAATACCGAAGGAAATGGGAAATTAATATGTGATCTGATACAAAGTGTTCTTTCCGCCGCAGACAACGTCTTTCAAAAACACTTGCAGGAAGACATTTCCTTGAAAACTTATAAAACTGCATCCGTCAAAGAACATCGGAGTAAATGTGTCCCAAAAAAATGGAAATTGTAAAAGAAAAAAAAGTAGCCAATTACCTGTCTAATGTGTTTGACTCGACACATCATTTTCAAAAATGAATCTTTCTAAGAATCACTATCGTTCAAGATTAATGGCCCCCACGTTGAAGACTCTCTTCACAACAGAGGCTCCCCGCATAAAGCTAATCTTAAGAGGTAGGCTCAAGACCGCAAATGTAACTTCCGCCAATGATGTTTGCTCACAGTTGTGCCTATTTATAGTATTTCGTATTATTTTGTGAGTAAAAATTAAAATAAAAATTAATAAAGAAACGAAGGCTTTTTTCCCTCGACAATAATTTTTGAAAGTATGCAGAACCCACCTAAGATTACTTACCGACTCGTTCAGACAACTATGTTTCCTAATATATATATACATATGTATATATAGTGTGTGTGTGTGGGTGCTCCACACCTCCTCCTAAACCAACTGCCTTACTGTCAGGCAAAAATCGCTGTGGGGATAATAATGTCGTGTGGCGAGGGCCTCCCGTCGGGTAGTCCGTTCGCCTGGTGCAAGTCTTTCGATTTGACGTCACTTCGACGACTTGCACGTCGATGGGGATGCAATGATGATGATTAGGACAACACATCACCCAGTCCCTGAGCGAAGAAAATCTCCGATCCAGCCGGGAATCGAACCCGGGCCCTTAGGATTGACAGTCCGTCGCGCTGATCACTCAGCTCCCGGGGCGGACGCTGTGGGGATAAGAACCACATACCTATCAATGGGGTGAAACGGATGCGTCGCCCGTAATAAGTTAATTCTCAGATTTTATTCATCCAACATTTGGGAATGAGAGCACTTTGCGACTTGCAAACAAACCTTATACGTAATTTCAAACCTTTATCAATTTTTTTTTTCGCTCACAAACCTACAAAATAATGATAGGAAAACTGTTTATTGCTCAGTACTTTTCCACAGTTCATGCAGTAAAAGTATCACATGGGGCGTAACGTTATAATTTATTACTCCCTTACTATTAACTGTAATCGTGACACATTTTACTGACAGTGTGCACTGTACCACCGAATGATAACTGCAAAATTGTATCATTGAACGACACACAGTTCAGGTGATGTGACGTCATAAACAGCTTCATAAAAAACTGTCGCATCGTGCATGGCGTTTAAATTTATTACTTCTTTGCTACTGACTGCATTCATAATAAATTTCACAAACAGTATTCACATATACCGTTGACTGTACCTAGAATATTGTATCATTGTACGACACATGTTTCAGGACGTCTTAAACAGTGAGATGCGTGAGAAACTGGCGCATCGAGCTTGACGTTGAAATTTATTACTTCATTTGTATTAACCCCATTCGAAACATATGTTGCAGACGTTATCTAGTAGTAGATTGTACATGCAAATTTATATTGTAGTACGACTCATAGTTCAGGAGATATCTACATCTATATCTACAAATATACTCCGCTAGCCACCAAGCGGTGTGTGGCGGAGGGCACAATTCGGGCCTATTTCCTCCCCTCTGTTCCACTCGAGGATCGCGCGAGGGAAAAACGACTGTCTGAACGCCTCAGTAAGAGCTCTTAATTCCATTAGCTTTGAAAGATGATCATTACGCGATTTGAAAGTTGGTTGTAATAATATATGCTCTACATCCTCGGTGAAGATTGGATTTCGGAATTTAGTGAGACGTCATAAACATTAAGCAAGGGGTCAGAAGCTGCGTGGTCCGTGGATGGTTTCTCCGCTAGTAATTATATGTTTTTTCGAGTATTTGAAAATTAGCGATTGTAGTGTAGAATGTGGTAACAGCATTGTGGGTGTGCAGTATTGTAAAGTCGGGCTCGGGCTCCTCCGACTGAACAGGCCTCGGAGGGCCCGACGGTACTGACCGACCGCCGTGTCATCCTCACACGACTGATATCCTCGGACGCGGATGCGGAGGGTGATGGGGGTCAGCACACCGCTCTCCCGTCCGTTGTCATTATTCGGAGTCTGCGAATACTCGGTCAAGGTAGCTCCAGAATTTGCTTCACGATACAGTGTGCAGACCGCTAGGTCTAGAGCACATAGGAGCCCGGATGCTCACTAATCCAAAGCCAACCACGCCAGATGGTGCTGGACTTCGATGATCTGACGAGAAATGGTGTATCCACCGCGACACAACCGTTGACGAATCGCGGTCTAATCACAGAATTAGTCAATCCGTAACGTAGACTTAGCCTCCCACTGATGCGAAAATTTTCCGGTGTCTACTGTGGTTTCACAAGTCACGGTAAGTTGTAGGCCACCTTTCCTCGGTCGTACTACTTGGGTAGATTATGAACATGCTAGACATCAAAGTGGCACCCTAGTGAATGGCTTACATCAAGCAGTTGAGCCACACGAGATTATTACTAGCATTGTGAAGCACGGTGCCCTGCCAGGCACTGAGGAGATAAAAGTCTTGCAATACCTTCTACTTACTGTCCGTAGGATCTGCCTTGGCCATTGTAGATCAGCTGCTCCACGTGGTGTGGACTCAATAAGTTGCTGGAAGTCCCTGTAGAAATACTGAACCATGTTGCCTCTATAGCCGTCGTTAATTGCGAAAGTGCTGCCGATGCAGGATTTTAAGTAAGAACTGACCTCTCTATTATATACCATAAATGTTCGATAGGATCAGTGACGGATGCTCTAGGTGGCCAAATCACACGCTAGAAATTTCTTGTTCTTCAAACCAATCACGAACAACCGTGGCTAGGTAAAAATGGAGCATCGTTATCAACTAAAATTCCATCATTGTTTAGGAACGTGAAGCCCATGAATGGCTGCAGACGGTCTCCAAGTAGCGGATCATTCCCATATCCAATGGATGTTAAGTTCAGTTGGACCAGAGGATCCAGTCCCTTCCAGGTAAACACAGCTCACAACATCATGGAGCCACCACCAACTTTTAATGAGCGTTGCCGACAACTTGGGTCCATGGCTTCGTGGGGGCCGTACCACACTTGCGCCCTACTATCAGCTCTTACCAACTAAATCGGGACTCGTCTTACCAGGCAACGATTTTCCAGTCGTCAAGGGTCCAAATGATTTGCCCACGAGCCCAGGAGTGGCGCTGCAGGCCATGTCGTGTATCAGCAAATTACTCGCGTCGGTCGTCTGCTGTCGTTATCCATTAACGCCAAAATTCGCCAAAATTGATTTCTGCTGTTATTCTACTCAGTACTGCTTGTCTGTTAACACTGTCAGCTCTACGCCAACGTCGCTGCTCTCGATCACTAAGTGAAGGTCGCCGGCCACTGCATTGTCTGTGGTGAGAGGAATCCTTGAAATTTGGTTTTCTCAGCACTCTCTAGACACTGTGAATCTCGGAATATTGAATTCCTTAATGATTTCCGAAATGGAATGTCCCATGCCTCTAGCACCAACCACGATTCCGCGGTCAAAGTCTATCAATTCCCCTCGTGCCATAACCACGTTGCAGACCTTTCCAGATTAATCAAATGACAGCTCCGCCAATTCACTGTCCATTTATACCATGTGTACGCGATAATGCGTCTATCTGTATACGTGTATATCCCACGACTTTTGTCACCTTATTGTATTTCGAGATGAGATGCATTAGGTAATATATCTCAGTTACCCACCCTGAAATCGCTGCACAATTAATTTAAATCGTTCTCCAGGCGGCAATATGTAATTCCGAGCGTCAGACGTGATGCCTATTGAAGAACGCCTTTTCCTCAATAGGTTCTCACAGAATGCATGTGGTCGTTAGCCAATATGGTGCTGCTTCTCTGAAAATTAAGTGAAAAGAAAAATCGGCATTCCGTGAAAAGATATCCGACACGGAATGCCCACCGGAGCGCAGCGGCGCGGCGGGACGGGGCTGAAGCTATTGTCGTGCGTGGGCCGTCAATCGATGTCGCGCGCTCGCCTCCCTTCCCTTCGCTAGCCTTCGTTCCGTCCAGCCGTCCATCCATCTTTCCCCTCCCACACCCCGCTCCCGCCGCCGCTCTGGCCGGCCACGCAGAGCGGCGACTTATGCATAATTCCTCACAGAGGCGGCCGCTCCGTGAGTGCGCGCGCCTCCCGGGACAGTCCACGTCATCGTCGCCCACGACGTCCGAATCGGCCCAAAGAAAGCAGTCCTGACGTTTTCAGTCGATGGAAGCACTACACGGGTGACGGCCTGGCATCTTCCCCCCTGACGATTTCATTATGTGATCGACCACATTGTGCAGTAGTTCCCACGTATATAGCTAGAAGCAACCGTGATTCGACGGTCGGGAGAAAACAGAGTGACTGACAGCTGTGGTGAAAAATAATACGGTGTTTCTATTAAGAAACGAAATATTTATTATATGCCACCAAAGCTCGTAATTTTTAATTCGTGCTTGACAATTTTGACTTTTCAAACAGGTTTGGGTTCAAATGGTTCAAATGGCTCTGAGCGCTATGGGACTCAACTGCTGTGGTCATAAGTCGCCTAGAGCTTAGAACTACTTAAACCTAACTAACCTAAGGACAGCACACAACACCCAGCCATCACGAGGCAGAGAAAATCCCTGACCCTACCGGGAATCGAACCCGGGAACCCGGGCGTGGGAAGCGAGAACGCTACCGCACGACCACTTGATGCGGGCCAGGTTTGGGGGGGGGGGGGAGGGGTTTTGCTGTTTGGGGGAGACCAAACTTGTCTTCCGAATACAAGGTCAATGGTGCTAACCACTGTGCCACCTCACTCGGTTCAAACAGGTTTATTAAGAGTACAAGTTTCATAACGACAATAACCTAAGTAGCTGAAAATTGTTTTCATGTGATTATAAACACAGCTTATTTTTGAAGAAATTTCTTTAATTGCAATAGCTTCCGATCCAGCGACCTTCTTCTCCTCGACGTAACTTAGCCTTACCAATTCTTTTTATTACTGTCACCGGTTCAGACAGATCTACGCTGTCATATTGGATATGAAGCCGCGCGGGCTTAGCCGAGCGGTCTAGGGCGCTACAGTCCTGCACTGTGCGGCTGCTCCCGGCGGAGGTTCGAGTCCTCCCTCGGGCATGGGTGTGTGTGTGTCCTTAGGATAGTTTAGGTTAAGTACTGTGTAAGCTTAGGGATTGATGACCTTAGCAGTTAAGTCCCATAAGATTTCACACATATTGCACATTTTTTTTCGGATCTGAAACTTTAGACCCCAAGTGAGGGTGGGTCAAACATGTACGATTTCACATAGTCACTTCGTACACTACTGCAACGTTAAAACCTACCTTGCAACATTAATCGATGCATCGGGTGATCGAAAAGTCAGTATAAATTTGAAAACTTAATAAATCACGGAATAATGTGGAGAGGGAGGTACAAATTGACACACATGCTTGGAATGACATGGGGTTTTACTAGAACCAAAAAAATACAAAAGTTAAAAAAATGTCCGACGGATGGCACTTCATCTGATGAGAGTAGCAATAATTAGCATAACAAAGTATGACAAAGCAAAGATGCTGTTCTTTACAGGAAATGCTCAATATGCCCACCATCATTCCTCAACAATAGCTGTAGTCGTGGAATACTGTTGTGAACAGCACTGTAAAGCATGTCCGGAGTTATGGTGAGGCATTGGCGTCGGATGTTGTCTTTCAGCATCCCTAGAGATGTCGGCCGATCGCGATACACTTGCGACTTCAGGTAACCCCAAAGCCAATAATCGCACAGACTGAGGTCATAGGACCTGGGAGGCCAAGCATGACGAAAGTGGCGGCTGAGCACACGACCATCACCAAACGACGCGCGCAAAAGATCTTTCACGCGTCTAGCAATTTGTTTTTGTTATAATAAAACCCCATGTCATTCCAAGCATGTGTGTCAATTTTTACCTCTCTATCTACCTTATTCCGTGGTTTATTAAGTTTTGAAATTTGTACTGACTTTTTGATCACCCGGTACATGCGTTTTAAAACACTGAAAGTCACAGAGTTTCATCGTTACGTCAAATTGTAATCAAGATTTGCAGGTAACACCAGCATGTCAGAAATAAATCACCACACAATTAAAATACACAATATGTTGCGCTGACGAACCAGAATACACTAATCACTTGCACCGAAGTTACGAGTCATTAAATATAATCGTTTCACACATAAGTAGACATACAGGGGTGTCCAGTAACTGATAAATTTCCATACATGTGACACACAGCAATTATGTCTTCCCTCCAATTTCACTTAAATTATTTTGAAGACAGTTTGCGTAACACTGTAAATCGAGATTAGAATAACACTGCCTTTCTGAAAATATTCTGTCACTTTTGTTAAATGCTAAATTTACACTGAATTAACGTTCTCCTCCTTCATATGTAAAAAAATAAGTTTACAATAAATTAGTTCAGGTTATTCAACAACAAAGAGCCATATCAAACGTCCTGGCAGAAAAGAGTCATCAAGGCAACTGTATGCAAGACAAATATAGCACATAGCGGTCGGCCTACAAAATCACTCCATGAAACACTATTAAGTTTATATAAATGCATTCTTCGCACCACATAAACTGAACTACACTAATTAGGAACGCCTTGAGGTCGAGTTCGCAAAAGCCAATGACATTTACAGCATTCGACGCCCCACTAGTTGTCTACCATACAACCTCAATATTGGCTGCTAATGGCAACAGGAAACGGGACTGGAAGTATCCAATGGTGAGCATGAGGCTACAAAACGTATCTGAACCGCTTAGTCAACGAGTAACTCACAACAGTGCTACAATGCTACTGCTGTTGACACAAAGCACGGCAAAGGCAACGATAAACAAAGCAAACATTGCATTATGTCCACAACAGTGGCCTAAATTGACACATCGTGAGAAACGAGCCCAAGGAATTTCGTAATGTGAGAAAGAAGTGGCAGACGAAATATTAGCGTTTCTGTAAGATGTCAGTGGAATGTGGGGTGTCTTATGTGCTCGACTGTGCGGAAAATGTACATGAGGAGTACAATGATGACGCTACGTGCTGAACAAGTGAACGTGATACTGAAATGAAACCGGTGTCGAGCCATGTAGTTCATCATTTTTGTCGGACAGGGAGCCACTAATCTCTTCATTGTAAAATACTGTGAGACAAACGTTGTCCAAGGAACGTGTAGTAAACGTAACAACGTACATGGAAAACCATCTGCAACATTGTAAACATACAGTGATGAACAGATTTCAGAAAAGTCAGCAGCAGTATGGTCATGTAGCGCAAAAGAATATTTACGGACATTCAAGGGATGACAAGATGCACTTGTTACAGAAACTAGTGCCTGCTCGTTGCACGAATGCTCGATACGGTTTACCAAGATGTACATGATACTAACGCTCTATGCTATGCACACCAAACTGCGCACGACATAGGTTTCAGCGATTTTAAGGGAAGTAGTGGATGGTTGCATAACTTCAAACAGTGCTACAGAATCGGAAGATGTAAGATACCTAAATTTAAATTAAAATCTTAACATGACCACGCACAGCAAACCGAAGAATCGGTCGGAAAATTTGTAGATGAAATAAAAAACTTATACAAACGTTCAGTAAGGAATTTGTTTTCAACTCCGACCTATCAGGTAGGAAATGCAGATGAAAGGAACCTTGGAAATTAAAGGTACCAAGAATATTGTATGGAGATCAACTAACATGAATGCTTTAACACGTTCGTGTACAATTATAACAACTGTTTGGATAAATGACTGGGAAGTTATTTATTATGCTGTGAGAAGTTGCAGGTGCTCAGACGCCAGTGATTCTTTAACGTGTGTTTGATCTTTTGAGGGCACTAGGGAATATTTACATCACAGCAAGTAAGAGTGGAAAAATGGCCGTAAGATAAATACAACTGCTATTGCCCAACAGCTAGTCAAAATAATTTCCTTTTGCTTGATTCCTGGTCTGCGTATAAAAATCATTCTACTTCAGAGCACACTATCCCTCACAAAGAGTGTGTGACATTGCAATTCAAACATCCTGGAACCACTGGCAAAATTCAGCCTCTGGATGTTTTTTTTTTTCGTGCATATAAAACATATCATTGCGCTATCTGCAGCTACGCCTTAAGGGATAGCCAGTTTCACGATATGCTCCATGACAGACTGTTTCGCATTCGGTTGCAAGCCATCACATTCCATCGGTTCTCATTACCTGTTAGACCAACATGATTCAACATGCATTCCTTAAGAATGGATACCGAGCTGATTGTCCTGCATTGTTTACAACCCCCAAGGAGTTCGTCTTCGATCTTCATCGTATGAACATTTGTGATCACTTAAGCATGCCATTTTCCATTCGGTATTCATAGTGCAAGTTAATAGTTTATTTTGAACAGCTCTTGGAGGTTGATATATAATTTCATCGTTATCGAAATAATGCTATCTCCGGTATGTAATGAAGTTTTACTTCATTGATGGCATGCAGACCATAGCACTATACGTGTACATAGCTCCAAAGTTACAAGATCATTATTTTCAGAATATGATATCACTTGCCTGCAGATAACACATTAAACATCATACACAATCTGATCAAAAGTATCAGAACACCTATTAGTAGACGGGAACATGTGATATAGTCACCTTTCGTGTTCATGACGTAGTGAACTCTGCTGGGGACACTTTCAGTGAAGTGTCTGGATGTCTGTGGGGGAACGGCAGACCACTCCTCCTCAAGAGCCGATACCAGAGAAGTTGGAGTCTGGAGCAAAATCGATGTTTCAACGCATCCAAAACTCTTACATTGGGTTCAGTTCGGGAAACTGGGCAGCCCAGAACATTTCAGAAAAGTTATTTTCTATAAACCATTGCCTTACATATGCTGCTTTATAATACAGTACATTGTCATGACGATACAATTAATCATTGCCTCCAAACTTTTCGGCTACGCGCGCAGGACTTAAAAGTTGTTCACGTACTTCCACATTTATCCGTTTGTTAAGCACAATAAGAGGACCACACCGTAATCACGAAAGACATCTACATACCTCAACATCGCCTCCCGCGTACTTCATTATTGGCAGTATACACAGCGATCAGCCAGAAAATTGTGACCACCTACCTAGTAGCTGGTATGTCCACCTCTGGCACGGATAACAGCAGCGACCCGTATGCCATGGAATTAATGAGGCCTTGGTAGGTCACTGGAGGGAATATGATCCAGATTTGCATACATACACAAGTCACATAATTCCTGAAGATTCCGGAGAGGGGGATGATGAGCTCTGACGCCACGTTCAACCACATCCCAGATGTCTTCGATTGGGTTCACGTCTGGCACATGAACTGGATCTCGCCACTATGTTTTTTGAACCACACCATCACACTACTTGCCTTTTGACATTACGCATTATCTTGTTGAATAATGCCACTGCCGTCTGGAAATATGATCCTCATGAAGAGGTGTACATGGTCTGCAACCAGTGCACACTTTGGCCGTCATGATGCCTTGCCCGAGCTCCCTGGACCCTTAGATGCCCACATGAATGTTCCTCATAGCGTAACTCATCCGACTTGTCTCCGTCCTTCAGTAGAAGTTACAAGGAGCCGTTCCCCTGGAAGACTGCGACAACTCCAGTGCTGATGGTCACGTGCCCATTTCAGTCGTAGTTTCCGATGTCGTATTGTTAACATTGCCACAAGCATGGGACGTCTGCTGCGGAGGCCCATCAGTAGGAGTGTTCGGTGCACTCCATGTTCAGACACACTTGCAGTCTGTCCAGGATTAAAGTCTGATATTAGTTCCATCACAGTTCGCCTCTTGCCCAGTTTTACCAGTCAGCCGACGTTTATAATAAGGTGTGGCCGCCAAACCCCACAACGTCTGGACGTGGTTTTACCTCGGTTTCGGAGATGTGCAGCTCAGCACTCCTCGAACAGCCGACAGGTCTCGCAGTTTCTGAAATGCTCGTGCATTACAATCTATCCCGAGTCAAACACAGATATTTCAGCTTCCACATCCTACTCACGGGCAGCCCGCTCACTGATGCTACATGCCCCGTGCTTGTGTCTAACTAGGAGTCATTCCTCTCCAGGTGACGCTGCTATCGCCTGGACGGGTTTATATCGATAGAAGATCATAATTCACAGGCTGATTAGTATATGATGGTAGATAATGTTCTCCGGGCGTTCACCTGTCCCATCAGGTTGACACAGGGTGCAGTATGATTCATCACTCAGATTCACTTCTTTCCAGTCATCCATTGTCCAGAGGCGTCGCTTTTCACACCACTTCAAGAGTCGCTTATCATTGACTAAAAAAATATGTGGCATATGTTCAGATCCTCTGCAATTGTAAAAAAAAAAAATAGTTCAAATGGCTCTAAGCACAATGGGACTTAACATCTGAGGCCATCAGTCTCCTAGACTTAGAACTACTTAAACCTAACTAACCTAAGGACCAGAGACAGGATTCGAAGCTGCGACCGTAGTAGCAGCGCGTCTCTGGACGGAAGTGCCTAGAACCACTCGGCCACAACAGCCGGCGCGCTTTTTAATATTACGTGGGTTGCACAACTTGTTCTAACCAAGCAAATAGTAGGCTATAAGTATAAATAATAAATATAAACCTCTCAGTGACTTCGTCCAGAACCTCGGAAGTTGTCCTGTCCTTTCCAGTAGTAAGTGTTTTGGTTATACTTCTTTCCTCTACGATTATTCGAGGAACTGCCTCATTTCGCACCTGACAGATTCACTTTTTTTCAGCACTTCTTTTAACACTATATCTGTCGAACTTCGATTATCATCTTCCAAGATTAACCACAATACGTGATTCCCCCCAACTAACACTTTTCTACAGAGGGACTGAAGGCTATCTGAGATGCCAGTAGGAAAGTAGTTAAAGCTGAAAAGTTTTCTTTCTCAATATGCATGGATTTGGCACTATTGGCTACTTACGTGTAATTTTCGGTTTGATGTTAAACGTTCTTAGCACCAAGACAAACCAGCTTCATGTTTTGTGGCTGGCAGCAATAGATGGAAACGGGCAGTGAATCGTATCTTTCCAGTTATTCTTGGTGGTAGAAAAGTTGCTGACACAGAAAGTAAGGCTATGCTTTGGATCTAATAGTTAACTGACAATTTGCATGTATACCTTTAATGTACCTACTGCTAGAAAGACGTGAAATGCTATTCTCCGGTAGAAACGCCTTCACACTTTTCAAGTGCAGTAAATGAAAGAAGTATAGCGGTACGGTTGCGTGCCACGTCTGTACGGCACAACACCGCATTCCATCTGGCGTCAGGCTTTGCTGAAAGCACGCCATATTTCATCAGCGTTATCTCGCCTCTGGTAATGAATTCCGTTTCGTTTGCTCACCAGGCCGGAGACCAATGCATTAACTGAAATGAGGAAGACAAATTACTGCGCTCACTCCATTCGTCACGCTTCGGCGACAAGTTTACGGCTGCCTAATGAAATCGTCGTCAAGAGCCTTAATTAAAACGCTGCGAGAGAGTTATTATTATCTTCGCGAAAATGAACCTTGATCTCCCTGTCGCCGCCAAGTCTTCAGTCTTCTCTCACATGTTGTACAAATCAATACTCACTTACAGTACTTTGTCAACGTTTATGTCATGCAGCTTTTCACGACTGAAACCTAGTCCGCCATCGACAAGAGACACAGAATATAGTGTTATTGCTCCTATCTTGCAATGCTATTTTATTGTGCTAAAGTTGTAAGACGTTTATTCAGATACCACACCTGATTACACATTTAAAAGGATGTTTCTTAATTATAACTACAATAGCCACATCAGCCAGCAGCGCCTAACATGGAAACCAAAGAAAAACTTTCATATAAAATAAATCTGTTGGTACGAATCACTGAGGTAAAACTGAGGACTAAGCTTCTGAAACAGAAGTTTCAGAAGCCTTCTTAGGGTCACACAGTCTATCGCTATCGATTGCGCTTTTGTCTCGCATGTTGCGCGGGGTTGGCGTGGTTAAATCGGATGTGGCATATTAATTTGAAGGGGTGGCCGGATGCCCTACCTGCCACCACTCCGTACTCCCTGGGATGGAATCAGAGTACCGCATCTGTCTGCATCTAGTGTAAATCATGGAAAGGTGCGGATGTGAGGCAAATGTCTATGAGTCGTGTAACTGAGGCGGTACGTGGGGATCAGCCCGTAATTCACCTAGAGGGATGTGGAAAACCGCCTAAAAACCACATCCAGGCTGGCCAGCACACCGGGCCTCGTCGTTAATCCGGCGGGCGGATTCAATCCGGGGCCGGTGCACCTACCCGAGTCCAGGAAGCAGCGCATTAGCGCCCTCGGCTAACCGGGCGGGTTTCATAGGATCACCCAGTGTGCACTCGAAATTCGATACTGCAAACAGATGAATCATTTACTAAGTTCAAGAGTTCCGTGGGCATGGTCAACAAACTACAATGACAGACACTGCAAGAGAGGCGTTATGGGCTATGGAGAGATTTGCTGTTGAAATATCTTGTGGGCACCTTCCAAGCAGAGAATGGCATCCTGCCACGAAACACTTGTCACAAAATGGTAATGAAGGGGAAATGTGATAAAGTCGTGTTCATAGAGTCATTTGAAAAAGTACACTATTCGCGAATGAAACAGGAAAATGGAGAGAACGAAAGTAATGGTTGGGAGGTTTTTACTGTCGTACTGAGAAAATAATTTTTGCCCCAATTTCTGAGTTACATTAATGAATTTTTTTGAACTTAAGAGTAAAATTTTTTATGTTTACAATTGAAAATATGGTTTTCGTGCCAGCATTTGTCTTCTTTCTCTTTACTGCCATATCCTCTTTAAATAAAACGTTTGCTGGCCAATGGATCGGCTGAGGAGACCGGACTTAACTCGCCTCCAATGATGCCTGCGTAGATTCACTGAGACTCGAGTGGTCAGCACCAACAAGAGACTGAACAACGTTGAAATTTTGCTAACAAATAAGACGAACTCAGTTGGTTTGATGTTTCATAGTGTGTCGGAATTTTACTCGTCTGCATTACACTGTGGTAAGTTTAAAGTTTCTTGAACAATTTTTGCCTGATGATGCGAGCATGACCACCGAAATTCTTCTTTTCTATAATAGAAGCTTACCAGTTCTGATCTTGTGGCTGAAATTGTATAATAACGTTCAAAATTTATTGCAATAGCTCTTTCAGTAAATTAGGAACAAATAAATCATCCTTTATTTATTTATCCATGTTATTAAACGTAACAAATGTTCACTGTAGTTTATTATGACATGTTTAAATTTTAAATGATAACTTTTCGGTGTACACATCTGACTTAGTTAAAATAGAAAATGTAAAGCAAAAACATAATTTGCAAACTATAGCCCAGAAAACGGATGTACTTTGTTTACATTTAACACATATGTCTGCATCACAAAATTTTACAAGCAGAATGAGAAGAGCGTAGCTATGTTCTGAACCGGATATCTAACTTAGACTCTCGTCTTCGAGATCAATTACACATAAGTGGAGCTTTCCAGAAAGGACTTATATACCGACTACAAACTTCAATCAAATAAAGCATACAGATTTACATTTATCGTTGGGGATCACAATCCATCTGTTTTCTGTACGTACACAGGGTGATTCACGAAGCTATACAAATATTGTAATATGATATGCTACAAGTAAAACTAAAGAAAATAGCCAGTATAAACATAGGCCCGCAAATGTTTAATTATGGAGTTATCGCTAATAAAAAATTTTACCTGAAATTTAGCAACTTCCCGTATATGAAGCCATTGCAAAACTTGCTAGGTTAAACTGAAACACGATTTCAATTTATTTTGTTGTTATTGGTCAGGTTAATCTAATATAAAATGTCCCAGACGTGTGTCTGCAGTAGTATTCCAGAACATCCAGAGAAGCAAAGATTATTATACAAAAAAAGTTTGTTTACTTTCTGTTAACAATGTCGAAACGTTTACGTCATCGTTGGAAACCGTTAGTGAGTTGTTTCAGTCGTTTTCTAACCATGAAACGAGTTAGTTTTCAGTATTGCTCAGTGCAAGAACATAATAACAGCAGAGTATTTAGGTCAAAACACGTAGTAACTGTTGTAGCTTGCATATTATTTATGAAATAGGGATTCCCTCAAATTAACAACAGAGTAATGCGCAGATATGGTGTTTATTTATGGCAAATGTGATGTTAATGCTACGGCTGCAGTAAACGAATAACGCGTACATTATCCAACTCGGAGGATTACGAATGCACGAACGATTAGGGGAGTATTTCGAGTGTCACGGGAGACAGGTTCTCTACCAAGCGTTCATAATCAGTACGAGCGTTCGGTACGTGAAGATGATGATGAGTTTATTTTGGAGGCTTTTTGACGTAGCCCGGGTACCAGTACACGACGTATCTCCCAACGATTAGGCATTTCATAGTCTAAGGTACGGCGTACGCTGAAGTACGATAATCTGTATCCTTACCATAAACAAAAAGTGCATCATTTACATCTGGGAGATCCTGCACTTCGCTTGGTGTTGTGAAACGGGTTAAATACTAATCGGCTGTTACACAAATACATTTTATTTACTGATGAGACACAGTGCAATAGATATGGTACAAAAGAATTTACATAACGAGCACGTATGGTCTGAAGCAAACTCACGTGCAACAGTGCAACACAATTTCCAGCCGCAAATTAGCACAAATGTGTAGTGTGGTATAACCACCACGCACTTTATTGGACCATTCATTTTCCCAGGTCGTCTTACTGGCGAGACGTACTTACAACTCCGATTACTCGAAGATGTTCCACTAGCTACGCGATTCCAAACCTATTTTCAAGATGACAACGCACCTCGACATTTCACCAACGCCGTTACCACCTTTAAATGAACATTTTCCCCAGAAATGGATTGGTCGTGGTGCTATCCCAGGAATGGATTTGTCGTGATGCTAACGTCTACAGTCACCCAGATCGCCCGATTTAACTCCAGTGGATTTTTGTGTATGGGGATGAATGAAAGACATAGTTTATGAGGACAAAGTCACTACACGTGAAGCATTACTTGCTCGCATTATGAATGCAATAGACGAAATTAAGAACATCCATGTGAAACTGAAGCGAGCATCAAAATCTGTTCATAAATTTGCGGCTAAATGCGTTGAACTCGGTGGAGACTTTTTTGAACATTTATTGTGAATGTATTATGAAATAGTATGTACACTGTACAACTTCCTTAAAAATTTAACCAAATTACGTATTTGCCTGTGTGGACTTTCTGGAAAACTACTGGCGATACACGCCTGTGACGTGTTTTATTAGATTCACCAGATCAATAACAACAAAATAAATAGAAATCGTGCTTTACTTTAAGCTTCGTACAGTTTTGCGATGGCGTCATATTAGCGAGGTTGCTAAATTTCAGGTAATATCTTTTATTAGCTGTAACGCCGTAACTAAACATTGGCGGAACTATGTTTATATGTACTTTTTCCTTAATTTTACTTGTAGAATCACATATTAAAATATTTGTATATTTTCGTGAATCATTCTTTATAAATATTGAGTTAAGAACGTATCTGCAGCATCAAAATTCCACAAAAATCTTTAATTTTCTTTTGTATAGAAACATTTGTAGGAATAATATATTCTAGAACAACGCAACAGATTACTGGTCCGTAGTTCGGAATTTTATGTGAATTGCATCAAATTCGACAAAGATCAATTGCAGGAATGTTTGGCTAATATTCCCTATGTATATTTTATTTGAAATATTTTTTTCAGCAATCGACTAGTGTAAATGTCGACTTCAGAGAGAGTCTCGCTTCTACTTCTAATGGAGAAACTGCGAAATGGAAACTTAACATCACTGTATAATATAAATAAATTACACCGTACAGTGTGAAACTTCGTAATGTGCGGATCATTTTTTTTCCCACAAGCGTTCGAAAAATATGCGTGTACAGCGCTGCAACAATCGTTTGATAGTGTAGCTCCAAAAATTAGTAAGTCAGTGAGCTTATTGTTATCAGCTGTTCTGGTCCCCTACATTCTCACCATGTTTGGTGGGAATTATGGTGAGGGTGCTAGTGAAAAAAGTGGCGAAGCAGGAAACCATTTAAGCTCACCACCAGCAGTGCGCGGATATCACACTCCGTGGAGTCTGTATTATTATTGCACTGAATACCGTAGATGGGATAAATCTTCGAGAGATAACAACACCGCTTTGAGATGGCGATTGATACTAACACAACAACAACAAACGTAAGACCTGCTGAAGTACCAGCGGAAAGACAACATGCGAAAATTACAGCGAAGACTATAGAAGAAGCCGGCCGCGGTGGCCGTGCGGTCCTAGGCGCTTCAGTCCGGAACCGCGAGACTGCTACGGTCGCAGGTTCGAATCCATCTTCGGGCATGGATGTGTGTGTTGTCCTTAGGTTAGTTAGGTTTAAGTAGTTCTAAATTCTAGGGGACTGATGTCCTCAAATGTTAAGTCCCATAGTGCTCAGAGCCATTTGAACCATATTGAACTACAGAAGAGACAGAGACTAGGAACCACCTACAACCGACAAGAAGTGATAAGTGGGAGGAAAACAGAACAGTGAACAAATAGGAAGTGCCACAGTCAGTGTCGAATGAACAACGAACGTAGCAAAACTATACATGTAGACAAACTTGGGACCACACGTGATGTGTCTAGAAAATCTCTATAGAGATGTTGGTAAACTCCATCCAATGGCTGCGAGCAAATAAATTTATTCAAAAGTACCATCTATGAGTGATATTGTGAATGTGTGTGGTACTGACAATAGAGGTGTCAAAACAGAGCTTACGAAAAGTGAGACAGAAGAAAGGAGGTAAATGTTTTCAAAGAAAATAATTGGGGCGTGTGTATTTCAGATTAACAAACAAGGTGTAGTCAAGGATAATGTGATCTCACTGAATGAGGGCAACACAGAGAATGTAATTGTTAGTGAAAACTTAAAGGTTAAAACGTGTCGGATGTTTTTAAGCGAGTTACGGAAATGGAGTTGAAATGCCATGTGAAAATCAAACTTGTTTGTTAACGTTCGATGCATAAACAGTAACTACATTTATAAATGTTCATCGAATGAAAAGCTGTACTGAACCGTGTGTGTTTGCTGTGAGACCATGTTTCAACTGCCTACGCTGCAGTCACATTAGCAGCCAGTGCAATAGACACATAAGATGCGAATGATGCGGTGGACAACACACATCAGAGTCATGCCCGTATCCATCCGCTGTATGTACCGCAAAGAGGTCATGTAGCCACAAATAGAAATTGTCACGTATTTAACAAAAGGAAAAAAATTAAAAAATATTTTACTGTAATAACCTATCATGGAACTAAGCAAGCAAAATGTTAAACTATTGTGGCTACGCCACACATCATTTAACAGACCTCAAATCGATTTGCGTCTTGCGTCGGCGATGTACATCAGAAGAAGACGTCAAAAGGGTACAAAACAAAAGAAACGAATGACATAGATTAACAAAGAATGTGAGACAAATATTGTATCTGTTTTACATAATTATCATCTTTTTAAGAAATAATTACATAATTGAATGAATATTATCCACACGTTCATATTCCATTCGTAATAAGAAAATATATATATCGTGGATGTTATAAATGGACAAGGAATAAACGGTGCCCAAACATCGTAACTGGTTACAAGCATACCAGTTCTTCGAAGAAAATAATAATTACGATTACCAGTACAACAAAATAACTTCAGCAGCGAACATTTTCCACTTTTTAACGAAAACATTTTCCTGAACGGAGCAATTACTGAAAACCAGCATTACTAATAATTCGCGACATTTCGTACCGTCTGCTTGTGAAGTAAGAGATTCTCAGAGAACTACTTTGCGTAAATAAGACAATGAATTTTGATTATTTTTACTCAGAAGAAACTTGTTTTTCTTACAACCACGTCATAACGCGAAAACGTCAGTAAATAAATTCATGAATAATTAAGGGAATTACTACAATTTCGTTTAGTTCCAAATCTACAAGCCAAATAAACTCGCACTTAGTAATGAGAATGCCGTAATATGACATTTTATATAATGTAAACACAGTTTACGTAGTTGACAGCTGTCATATGCAGAAGTTCCCACCTACAGTGAGCCTTGCACCACTAGCGGACCAGCTGCCTATAGGTGATCCGTCCTCACTCAGAATTTAATGGCGGTCATTGCAACTTACGCGGGGTAACACATACCACAACAAACACGCAATGTGTCCGATAAAAACACTTCACAGGTACGTGAAAACACACCCTCCGAGAGAATACGTAAGAAGACATCCAATAACAACGGTGGTCTAGCGGTTCTAGGCGCTTCAGTCCGGAACCTAGCGGCTGCTAAACTCGTAGGTTCTAATCCTACCTCGGGCATGGATGTGTGTGACGTCCTAAGGTTAGTTATGTTTACGTAGTTCTAGGTCTAGGGGACTGATGATCTCAGATGTTAAGTCCCATAGTGCTTAGAGCCATTTGAACCATTTGAACATGCAATAACAACTACAATAAAATAAAGGAGAAAGACAGAGGTGGAAAAAAAACAATTAATACGGTTTCTAGTAGGTCAAAAATATCAACACACAATATGATACAACGCACTGAAATTATATTAATTCCTAAAAATGCATCTACGAAGATAATTTTTTCACAGAAGAAAAAAAATATTTAAAACTACACGAAATAATTCAGGGGAGACAGGGCTTTTCTGTTGCAGCTTACCTTTTGCGACAAGGTGCACCGCGATGTCAGCTGCCGCTCGTTAGTACCGGTGGCGTAATTATAACGACTTCATTAGTCATGGAATTGCCGCGGTTACATAATCTTCACTGGTAGAGGCTTCACAATGCAATAACATTGTCCACTACTGTGCTTCTGCGGTCACGGATTGGTCGAACGTAACCGTCGTCTTGTGGGATCCACCTTCATATGACAGCGAATACAACATTCGATACACAATCGCTTGTGTTTCTAACGTTCCGTACACGATTTTAAAACAGTATAGTATTCAATTCCACCCTCTCATCACGATATTACAGTCTTTACACTTCTAAAAATTGCATTGGTGAATGTGTGGCAGTAGGTTGCTCTTCCATATAGTGTTTTGGTGTGTTGCTAGATGTACAATGGAAACTTACTGGATTCTTTTCAAAAAAGGTCACGAAAACACAGAAAAAGTATTCCACATATGGCAGAGAACTACTTAGTATATATATATATATATATGGCTCTCAATTATTTCAAATATCTGTTAGAAGTTAGAGACTTTGTTAATTATATTGATCATGCCCCTCTAACATATGAATTCAAACAGAAGAATGAGAAAGCAACGTTAATCCAATTGCGTTACCTCCAATATACTTCACAGTTTACAACAGATTTGCGACATATTTCTGGTAAAGCAAGTGTTGTGGCTGGTAGCATCTCAAGGCTTGAAGAATTGGTTCCAGTTAAATATGAAGAGATGGCCCAAGCACAAGAAAAGGACGAAGAGCTTCATCAACTGCAGTCTGGCAATAACACTTCGCTTGATTTAAAATACTGTTGGACTCAGACAGGAAAGCAATTTTGGTGTGATGTCTCGACACAAAGTATTCGACCTCATATTCCTGATCAATTCCGTTATGCTATTTTTTAGCATTATCATGATTTGGCTCATCCAGGTATCAAGAGAACTGTAAAAATGATTATATTAAGATGTGTTTGGGTGAATATGAAAAAGGACATTGCAAATTGGTCACAAGCATGTAATGCTTGTCAAAAAAACAATGTATCACGACATGTGCATTCACCAGTAGGACACTTTCCCGATACTGACGAACGTTTTAAAGTAATTCATCTGTATTTGATGGGGCCAAAACCTCCTTCTGATGAATATACGTACTGCTTAACATGCATCGATAGAGTTACGATTTGGACAGAGGTAATACCATTTCAGGATATACGAGTACAAGCAGAAGTTGTAGCTCAAGCTTTCTTCAGTTGTTGGATTACTAGATTTGGCACACCCTGTCAAATAGTAACCGATCGCGGAAGACAATTTAATTCTGAGCTATTTCAAGCACTATCAAAAGTATGTGGTTGTAATCAAGCTCAAACTACTGCATATCATCCTCAATCCACTGGAAAAATAGAAAGATTTCATCGCACACTTAAAGCAGCAATCCATTCACATTCAACTACAAAATGGACTCAAACAATACCCCTAATCCTTCTTGGTCTTCGTTGCTCAATCAGAGAAAACACGAATGCTACGAAAGCAGAAATGGTTTATGGTTCACCCATCAGAATACCTGGTGATATTTTACAAGAAGTCAAAATAAAAAGGGATTTAGACTTCCCCCAATTTGTTTCACAACTAAAACAATATATGAACCGGCTGAAACCTGTGCAAATAGCTCACAAAGTAAAACAGACACCACTTGTATACAACAATCTCAGCACGTAAACACACGTATTTTTAAGGGTTGACAGTGTTAAAAAGTCGTTAGAACCTTCGTATGAAGGCCCACACGAAGTCGTGGAAAGAACAACAAAAATTTTTGGACTCAAAATGAAAGACCAAGTAAAAAACATTTCCGTCGACCGATTGAAACCTGCATAATTGCTGAACAAAGTCGTTAGATTTCCGGAAGATACTCCAGTTTCACCACCAACCCAGGACAAACAACCTGAAGATAAAAAACCACGAACGTAAAGGTCGGGTCGCGTAATTTGATTTCCCGCGAGACCAGTGGACATGGTACAGTGAACTGTGACCGTCTTACTGAGAAGGGGGTGATGTGGGAGTAGGTTTCTCTTCCACATACTGTTTTGGTGTGTTACTGAGCTTCAGAGCTATATGTTCTGTGCTATCACAAGAGACAAAAGAAGATTTTATTGTTTTAAAGAGTTGTAAAATGTATCGTAACCTAAGCAACACGCCGATTCACGTCTTGTAAAATGTTATAATAAAGAAGTTCTAAGTTATTATTTTTGTGTGTGTTTACCAGTGTTAGATACCACCGACAAATGTACAGTTCTGTCGAAACCAGTGCCGCACATGAAAATCAATTTCCAAGTCTCCAAGGCGACAGCTATTGTTCAAGCATGCAGCAGTTCATTAAGTTGAACACAAGATAGTAAGTCAAAAGTATTTCAGTTTTGCGCAGTTCGGTTAGCTGCAAACAGTTCAGTTCTCGCAACGACAATCACATTCCATTTGCACAAGCATTTTTAAATGTTGTTTACAGTAGATTACGCCTCGAAACCCACAGCATGCGCAAGGTTTGTCATTTTGTTTCATAACATCCACGTTTAAGTTAACTTAAAGCCGTGACCGAAAAAAATAAGAAATCATCCATGAATTTTCGTGTGATTCTATTTTGCGCGACCACCAACGTAATCAGCGCGTACGTAACGACACCGGACACCTTCTGACTGCCTTCACTGTCCGACTGAAACTATCGACATCACTCTCGTAAAACAATGCTGCATATTACATTTAATTTTAGACAGCGCATTACACATAAGCATTATAAGCAAAATGAAACACACATTTAAACTTTTGGATACTCATTCAAAAGTGACTCATAGAGAAACACAAGAAACGCAAACCAGTCACATTTAATATAACAGACAAAAACAAAATGTTTTCTAGACCATCAAGGGTATATGTATAAAAAGAAACACAAGAAAAGAACGAAGAAAAAAAATCATCTATCGCAATTAATAATATCTTCACATGTGCCCTCCATTTTATCATGATATGCAGCCAAGAACCTCTCAAGATATAATATTTTTGCAACATTCGATACATCTAACCCGCAAAACTACTTTATTTTGTTGTTATCTATTTATTCTTAATTACTTTATTTATTATTACTTATGTTTCACTTTTAATTACTGAAATCTATATTCTAGACAGCAAATGTGAGACACAAAACGTAACATGAATTAATATGAAATATGTTTAACAACAGTGAAAATATTACTTTACAGTGAAGTAGTTCTCAAGAATTCAGTGAATGAAGAAATAGCAAATATCATTACTCCAAAATTAGCAACAAAAATTTATTAATTTTAGCAACTTCACAATCCAAGCAAGTAAAGTAACTACAATAAATTTATTCGATAAAACTGAAAAGTTAATTCAGTTCTTTACCCCACAGCAAATTAAAATTTTTTCCTACACTTTTGAATGTCTTTATAACTTGTACATTATTCTCATGTCATTTATGGCTCTGTATCACTGACTCCCTGCTACTGTTTTAGTTGAATGTGTTTTAACATTCTCAAACCACTATCTCCCTTGCAAATTATCATTGCGTATATCGTCCTTCTTTTATGTCAAATCTCTTGGAGGAGAAAGCTCATCAGTGCATCACAACAACTCAGTTATCAGTATAGAAACTACTAATTGAATGTCATGTCATATTACCAAACATCTCAAAGCATGTGCCACCTTATCTCTCATCTACCAAACCAATATTTGAATGCACTACACTACAAAATCATATACATAAAAACTTTCCTTAAATATCTCTCTTAATGAAGTCATCAATAACGGAAATATGTCCTCTATTTGGGTCACAAGTACGACGTGCATTAGCTATCACGTTCACCAAATCACATTCTTTGTCTTTAAAAGGAAAATTACATACTCTACCTCAACTCATTCCTTCTGGACACTGTTAGTGAGCAAATATATCAACTTGTGGGCATCACTACAAAATACTGTCGTATTTCTATTCCCTGGTTATTGTTGTGTTACTTTTGATTATTATTGTTATTATTATTATTATTATTATTATTATTATTAGAAAATGTCCTTATTGGAGAACGATAAGCAGGTAATTTTCAATCATTCTTAAGGTTCTTCTTATTTTTCCAATATTTCTTCATTTTCTCCCCTTCTTTCTTTCTTCCTTCAGTGCATTGTGGTTGTTACGGTTTTGGTTCCGTCTCTGGAATAAACTTCCACTTTACGATATTACTTCTGAATTTACCCATGTCTGATGTGCTTGTTACGTCATTCTTTGCTTTCTTCAAATCCTTCTTAATTTCAGTTATCCAGGGTATTGATGCTTTAAGAGAAGTCAGAGAGTCCAATAGACGTTTAGTTAGTCTTTTACCAAATAATCTGTCTAGGTGTTCATAGAATTTAATTCGTTCGTTTCTGATGTCAATGCCTTAAGAGAAGTCAGAGAGTCCAATAGACGTTTAGTTAGTCTGTTACCAAATAATCTGTCTAGGTGTTCATAGAATTTAATTCGTTCGTTTCTGATGTCAGTTTCGATGTTTGATACTTTTCCTGTAGTCTAGATGGTTTGCAGTCTCTCTCCATCTTGTGTGTCTCTTTTTCCCACCATTTTCTAGTAATATTTCTTTCTACTTTCTTAATTTCTGGAAAATCTCGTTTTCGATTCAATGAGTGTATTTCAGCGGCATATACGACTGTCAGTTTAATTACTGTGTTGTAGTGGCTGATTTTAGTGCCCTCTGACAAGCGTCTTTTGTTATAAAAATTTGGAACGAATTCTGACGGTTTCTTTATTTTCTGTAATCTGTTCTTTTGTGCTATTTTCTCAAGTCCTGTTGGTTCAATAATTTCAGCGAGATACTTAAAATGTTTGACTCTCTGGATTTCACCATAATTTGTTTTAAGTTCCGAAATATGTAACTTCGAACACATGAATTCAGTCTTCTCAAAGGAGATTTGCAGGCTAACTGTCTCTGCATATTCTTTGAGGGTATCGATTTGTTTTACGCTGTTTCGTCACTGTCAGTCAGAATCGCTATGTCATCTGCAAGCGCTAAATGTTGAATATTCAATTTTCCTTGACCTCTTCCTGGTTCAATTAGATCCCAAAAGTTTTGTTTTCTAAGATCCATTTCCTGTTCTTTCATTACTTTGTCTAAAGCTATGTTGAATAGTAGTGGCGATATACCAGCTGCTTATCTTATTCCAATTTAATAAGAATGGTTTCGACATTTCATTTATGAATTTAATTTTTGATTTGCTTTCTGTCAGTGTTTGTTCGACCACTTTTGGATTTCTGGTGGCTAGTCCACATTCTTATAGAATACAGTGTAGATATTGTCGCCACAGGGTGAGTGGACTGGCCACCTGGGGTAATGTTAATATTACTTGTACAAATGATTCTACTTGTAATTATGTTCCAGGAAATGCTGGTTTCGAACCAGTGATTGTTAGTTCCTGGAGCCTAGCGTTGAGTCGCATCTCACATGGTGAACAGACGTCAGCCAGAGTACTGCTAGTTATCACATAGTCGTATCTGGAGTTTTAAATATTCTTTATCTTTTTTATAAAACTGGCCAGTTTCGGCGGTTCCATCGTTCCGATGATCTGTATACTTTCCATTTGCCATTTGAAATACTTTTCCTTCAGTTTATCATGATGCACAACACTACATCAATCATCACTTCCTGCATTTTTTTTCTGACCCTACGAAACGAATTTCATATTTATTCCTTTTTTTTTACTGGTTTCAATCATTCCTCCTGACTACATTATGCAAGATACCTAACAACAACTTATAACCTTCCGTACTTCTCCTTGCATCTTATCTCTTCTTTCTCTGTTTCTCTTTATCTCATATTCCTACCATCGTCACTTTTCACCCTACATTTCCTATTTCTTCATTAACTATTACCCCCATTTATTCATGTTTCATTTTACTAATTATTTTCTTATACATTTCTTTACCATTGACTATTAAAATTCATAAATTAGTCCGGCAATCACTTCCTACTCTTTTATTCATACTCAGAAAGAGAGTCACACTCCCCAATTACTCTACTCTACATACCTATTATGCATTATTAATCACCTTCTATTTTCAGTCATTATCCTGTTCAATTTCCATAGCCAAAACTAAATTTAGATATTCAAATATTGCCACATTACTGTACTACTCTTTCTTTTTATCAGGTCTCTCAAATTTTCTACGTAAAGCTGTCTACAGAAAATCATTCTTGTTGATTCCCAAACAACTCGCTTACCTGTGACTTATGATTTCATCATCAGAAAATGTGTTACATTTGGGAAATATTGTCATATCTACTTGATTCTTACTCTAGATAGTTCTATAGTTGTTTAGCAGATGCAAAAGATAGGAGAAGAGCAGTGCAGAGACGTAAAGGAAGAATCAGAACTGCAACAGCTTGGACCCTATGTACACTACTGCACACATTAACTTAAGATAGTGAATCCTTTGAGGCTTGCATTCTCACACCTTATCACTTCCCAACCATTCCTCCTTCGTCCCACAGTTCTTGGTCTTTGTCACAATTTGCGTTTCCCTCTAGACAACAGTTAGGTGGCCATTTACCAATATCCATTGCTCTGTTCAACAAATCCTTCAGTCTACGCTTCGGACATCACAACCTACATCTCTTGTAACTCTGTAAATTCTCTGCCAACACTTCAAAAGTTTTACTTCTTTTCCCTATAATGTCTGGATGTTGAAATTTGTTAATCAATTCCCCAGTACATTCATTCACACTTTCATTAGATCTCCTGCCATACGCTGTAAACGCCTGACACACTGTCATTACATAATTCTGTTTGACATTGAACTAGTACACATCCAAGAATTCTGTGGTAAGTTTGTTAAAATATTTATACCTCTCTGGAGAATATGCCTCACATTTCAATCTTTTTCTTTTTAATCTAACACAACCTCTTCACGGTTTATTCTTTTACAAGCAGTCAGCTGTAACTTGACTCTTAAAAGTATTTACAACAGTAATTGTATTTATTTCTACTCTGAGATGAACTGCTATGTTGTCAATCTTACTACCAGTTTGTACCTACATTACTAAAGGTGTCCCTAATACATTTTTGCCTCCAACGCTCTCTTTTAAATCGTCTACATTATTCTCTTTTTCCGAAGCGGTCTCTCTAACTTCTTCCACTTCTGCCTAATTTTATCTACTACATCCCTGAAAAATCTGATCAGTCTCTCTCTCTACTTCAACTGCCGCTTGTTCATTCTCAAGAGCTTGGTCTTTAGTATTTTTATACAAGGCTTCTAGTTCTTAATTTCTCCTACTTTCTGACTCGTCTTGTGACGAATTTATAGTTCTGGCGAAACAAATGCCACATACGACAATCAATTTAGAAGTCTCCACGGTGACAGTTAATGTTTCAGCGTGAGCAGCAGCTCATTAAGTCGCACACGAGATAGAAACTCGAAAATATTTTAGTTCAAGCAGCTTGGTTAGCCGCAAACAATTGAGTTCTCAGAACGACCATCTCAGTCCATTCACACAAGCATTGTCACTGCGGTTTATGGTAGATTACTCCACGAAGCTCGCAGCATTCACGCAACGTAACTTTTTATTCCATAACGTTCAAATGGCTCGGAGCACTATGGGACTTAACATCTATGCTCATCAGTCCCCTAGAACTTAGAACTACTTAAACCTAACTAACCTAAGGACAGCACACAACACCCAGCCATCACGAGGCAGAGAAAATCCCTGACCCCGCCGGGAATCGAACCCGGGAACCCGGGCGTGGGAAGCGAGAACGCTACCGCACGACCACGAAATGCGGGCTCCAAAACGTCAAAGTAGAAGTTTAGTTTAAGCCGTAACTGAAAAGTAAAAAAATGAGAGCGCGTGTTTCAATAATTGTGCGATTCCGTCTAGCACGACTACACAACATCAACTGTACGTACTGCCCAAGTCTGCTCACCTTCTGCCTTCACTGTACGATTGCAATTGCATCTCATTTCACACAACAATACTGCATATGATATTTACTTTTGCACAGTGCATTACGTATAAGCGTTAGAAAGAAAATGAAATACACACAGAATATTTGGATACTCATTTAAAAGGAAATTCATATAACAATACAAACAGAGCAAAACACACTACAGAGCAAAACAGGAAAATGTTCCAGACCAACAAAGATTATAATTAAGTCCAAGAAAAGGACGACGAAAAAATATATCAACTGCAATTAGCAGCATCTCCACAGGCCCAAAAACGACAGGGAATGGGAAAGTGGGTTGGATTCCTGTGTCCAAGCACAGGTCACAGGCAACTGATTTCGCTTCCCAGTGACAGTTCTAGATTCTCCATTTTCCATATAAGCCACCAGACTATCTGCAACTTTGCATTACTTGAGGAACTTAACAGTAAAAGAAAAAAAAATATTTTAATAGATAGTAGTAACTTACTTCAGGCGCCAGCTCTTCTCAAGAAAAGTAGTACTCTTAAGACAGACATTAAGAAAATCACCGAGGAAAATTGAAATCTTAGCAATAATTTGAAATGTATGTGGATCAAGAGTCACGGTACAATTAAATACAACGGAAAAGTCTGCGACTTTGCCAAAATAGCAGCTGAAGACGGTACTTTTAAAAACATCTTATTTGCACCATCAGACATGAAAACTACATTATATAAAAGAGCAAGGCGCCAATGTGAAGAGGAATATGAGTCATTGGGATGCGGTACGGAAAATATTATAGACAAATACAGCCAAACTTTGCACCCAAGACCTTGTACCACGAAATGAAGGCGCATAATATGTTTATAAGTTACATAATTTCTATGACATTTAATCATGGATCATTCCTCACGAATGTACAACAATTTTACGTTCGAAAAGATGAATATCGTAAGTGTGGCGCAGTAACTGTTGCCCTGCCAGGAAAGGTTCATTTAAGTCTGATTTCATTAGGGGGTCTCAATAAATTGTTTATAAATGGAGCGCATTGGCAATGTATTTATAACAGGAAGATAAATACTTGATCTGCTGACAGCACACGTTTATTTAACCGTGAATAACAAATAAACAAAAATATATAGTTTTAGACATTAACTTTACAGCACAAATCAACGAGGAAATTATTCAGAGAAACAGACTAGGGTCAAGTGACCAGCAATTTAATTCAACCGTGATTTCTTTAAAATATTAAAAAAAAGCAATAACATGAAATGAGAGTACACAGCATCACTATGATAATAAGCAGAAGGAAATATCGTATTAGCATGATCTCAATGTAATTATTTGTTATTCCAAAGGTAATACGTGAGAGGTGCTTATTTAAGGATTTTTCCCGAATTTAACATGACAGGAAAAGTAATAAGTATGTGAACAGTTGCGTGTAGTGCATGAGATCAGCGGAAGCTAGTGCATAGAAATGAATCCCTCCCTCCTCAAACTGCAGAAATTCCTGTCATCGATTGGTCGCATTGCAGTGCAGGCTCGCCGTGTCTGCAATGAATCTGCGTGATGTCTCCGTTTGATGTGCTACTGTGATTGCTAGTGCTGGCTGGCGTACGGCAGGCTGTCGCGGCTGCAGCTGCCGGATGCAGTCATCTTCTCATGCTCGACTGCGAGCAATTTTTGTCTGTCGCGAGAAATGTTAAAGTACCGTGACTTCACTGGAGGCCGAAATCTAAATTGTTTATCAAAGTCGTAACGGTTCTCAGGATAGCGCGAAGCGTCCTCAGAGTGGGCACCGAAAACCAGCCCTCGCTTCCCTTCAAACCTCGGTGGCTCCGCTGGGCGAACGTTACTCAGGCAACTACAAAGAAGGCCAAACTGTCCCTCCAACGTGAGCCTGGAATCGAGCCCACTGTATAGTACCAGTAATTTAGAAACCAGAAAGGGAATCAGAAACACGCTTTCACACACAACTTTCACAAGGCAAGTATTCTGTGATGTATACGAATTTAGGTATTCTCCGCCGGAAAACTGAACTGGAAATTTTCTCAGGTGCAGCTGTGGCAATATATCATTGTATCCAGTTGCAGGATGAAACGGTGTGGTCGCCCAAAATCCCCCGTGGAAGGGTATAAACCCAAGAGGTTACCGCTTCTCCATATTCCGAGGCTTTTCCGTTCGATATTGCGTGAGATGGGCTCCGAGGCTACCCCTACAGCGAAACCCTTTTGTCCCGCCGGCCTTCCGGATAAGGCTGGCAGGGACGTAGTCATGTTTACTCACACCAGAAGGTGAGCACTGTTTATGAATAGCCGTTAGCACGCCTATCCCGTGGGAAGACTGTTTGTCCCTCGAAGTTGGAGATTCCCGCAAGCCAAAGGAAACAAGATACAGAAGGCCTTGCAAACTCAGAACTGAAATAAAAGTGCATTCCTGACATTCATGTTGTTAACAGTGTAAACAATCTTGTCAAGGAAAACAAATATCATATGAATATAGAAACAGTATGTGGGTGATAGGCAAAACGTTTGCAAATCACTATTTCGGTAGGAATAAAAACATGAGAGGAAGGCCTGGAAGAGGCTGATTTCTCACACTGCAAACCGTAAAACTGATTTGATACGACATTTATTCAGATCACATCAACCATCGCCAATTAACAAAGCAGGTTTCCCTCACCAAATTAATGCACTTGTTTTCTAAATAACTTTGAAATTATTAAATAAATGCAAGAAGGACAAATATGAGAAAATGTTTCCACAAAAGCGAGATATCATTTGGCTCTCTTACGCTTACGAAACCCACCATATACAAACATTATATGTATTTGTGTACCTCTAGAGGTCTTAGCGTCCCAAACGGTCACTGACATTGCTTGGACCTTAAACCGGACCTGAATGTAACCGTAACTTGTAAAATGCTCGAGCGTTGCTAAACCACTGAGGTGTCTGTAAAACCCTCAGGGCAAAAGCCAACAAAAAAGAAAAAAATACTGTACTACTCGGGACGAAATTATTTGGGAGCAACGAGCCTTACTCTACAGCGCTTATTATGAAATGCTGCTTCCAGGTAGTTGTATACAGCTGCAATTAATGCCTGAAAATTGTAGATGTGTTGACGTTCCCAAATTTTAGAATGATGAATTTACAAATGGAAACAGTACACAGTCTCACAATTCTTAGCAATTTGGTTTCGTTTTTGTTTCATCTTCAATATTTATTCGATGTGCATGCCTTTTAAGAAAATATCTCGAATTTGGTGCATGTTGAAGTAATCTGTTAATTGTTTCTGGTAATAAGGTTCAAATGGTTCAAATGGTTCTGAATCCCCCAGAACTTAGAACTACTTAAACCTACTAACCCGAGGACAGCACACACATCCATCCCCGAGGCAGGATTCAAACCGTAGCGGTCGCGTGGTTCCAGACTGTAGCGCCTAGAACCGCTCGGCCACCCCGGCCGGCTGGTAATAAGGCCCACATAACTAATTATGTGGGCCTTATAACGGCTATAGATTGTTTGACATGTATCAAAATATATATAATTTTGCGACCTATGTAATTTCCGTTTCTCTTGTGTTGAGACGCATTACAAATGTATTACAAAGAACGAGCAAAAACTTTCCGTTTGAGGACATACTGCAGCCTATCTGCAACCCAGCGCGACTCCGATGCCGGTACGTAAGGACAGACGTGTTGGCTAAGGATTAGTGTGGCAAACGTGTCTTGCCGACGTGCGTACTATATGTGGAAATGCGAACTTTGGCGACGAGATTACTGAGTGTGTTCCAACAGGACCAAGTGCTGTATTTCTTTTTTGACTGCCGAAGGCCAAACATCGGTAGACTTGCATCGGAGAATGAAAAATGTGCATGAAGCAGCACGTCTCTCGAGTGCTACCGTTGTGAAATGGGGCGACAATTTCGGTGCAGGTCGCGGTTCGGCACAGAACGCTGATCGATCTGGCTTGCCACCCTCATCCAATACGGGCAAACGGAAGACACTCCAGCACCTGCTCTATAGCCTTGATCACTCCGCACGCGATTGTCACGCCTTCGGTCCCTTAAAAAAGGACCTCGAATGGTCAACGATTCCTGACGGACGGGGATGTGCAGCAGGAAGTTACGGACTTCTTCAGGCAGCAGGACACGAAGTTTTATCAAAGGGGTATCTTCAACCTGGTGCGCTGATGGGAGTATTTTCCTTAATTTTTACCGCCATTGTCATACCGATTCTGAACTGTACGGTCTTTGAACGGTAACTTTTGGTTCGCCTTTTTATACTAAATAATAATGTATACTTACACAACTAGTTTACAGATACTTATCATTACCGGTACTGCAACTCGTCTGCATTTTCATACTACACTCATGTTCATAAATTAAGGATAATGCTGATACATTGTGAAACAACGCTCTGGCGGGCGGTCTGCGTGTTTAAATCATCTCGGGATATGACTATGCGGTGCATTTGACCTGCGGTCGTCGCACGGTGGCGCTGGCAGCAGTCCACATACGCAGATGCATGTTGGTGCATGTCAGATTTCGGTGCAACGAATAAATGTACAGATGTTTTCAGACATGCTAATGGTGACTGTGTGTTGAAAATGGCTCACAGAATACATATTGATGACGTTATGAGAGGTAGAACACTAGGGCAACTGGAGGCTGGTCTAACACAGCAGTTCGTAGCACGGGTCGTCCGTGTGTCACAAAGTGTCATCTCATGATTATGGCAACGATGCCAGCAGACAGGAAACGTGTCCAGGCGCTACAGTGCAGGACGTCCATTGTGTACAACACCACAATAAGACCGATATCTCACCATCAGTGCCCGCAGACAGCCACGGAGTACTCAGGTAGCCTTGCTCGGGACCTTACCGCAGCCACTGGAACAGTTGTCTCCGGACACACAGTCTACAGACGACTGAACAGATATGGTTTATTCGCCCAGAGACCAGCAAGGTGGATTCCACTAGCCCCCGGTCACAGGAGAGCCTGTGTAGCCTGGTGTCAAGATCACAGTACATGGTCATTGGAACAGTGGTCCCAGACGATGTTCACGGACGAGTCCAAGTATAGTCTGAACAGTGATTCTCGCCGGGTTTTCATCTCCCGTGAACTAAGAACCAGATACCAACCCTTAATGTCCTTGAAAGGGACCCGGATGGAGGTCGTACTTTGATGGGGTGGCATGGGATTATGACCGGTGCACGTACACCCCTGCATGTCTTTGACAGAAGAACTGTAATATGTCAGGTGAGCGGGACGTCATTTTGCACGAGTATGTCCGCCTTTTCAGGGGTGCAGTGGGTCCCACCTTTCTCCTGATGGATGATAACGCACGGTCCCACCGAGCTGCCAGCGTGGAGGAGTACCTTGAAACAGAAGATATCAGGCGAATGGAGTAGCCTGCCTATTCTCAAGACCTAAACCACATCGAGCACGTCTGGGATGCTCTCGGTCGACGTATCGCTGCACGCCTTCAAACCCCTAGGACACTTCAGCTGCTCCGACAGGCACTAGTGCAAGAATGGGAGGCTATACCCCAGCAGCTGCTCGATCATCTGATCCAGAGTATGCCAAACCGTTGTGCGGCCTGTGTACATGTGCATGGTGATAACGTCCCATATTTATGTCGGGGTACATGTGCAGGAAACAGTGCCGTTTTGTTGCACATGTGTTTCAGGACGATTTTCGCTACTTAACACCAGTACCGTGGACTTACAGATCTGTGTCGTGTGTGTTTCCTATGTGCCTATGCTATTAGCGCCAGTTTTGTGTAATGCCACGTTGTGTGGCACCACATTCTGCAATTATCCTTAATTTATGAGCATGAGTGTAATTACATATATAGAAAACCTATCGTGAAGTCAAAACAACTCTTAGGAACCTGCGAAGCGTCAACGATGCTAGTAAAACATTATTAGAGTTCACAATGTTTACAAGCCATAGTTGTTTGGCACTACCCTCTACTGCTGCTCATTCAGCTGTGTGTTGCATTCTAGCTGATGTCCGTCGCGTCAGCTCAGCAGTTGCGCGCCCACGAGAGAGTCAGCGACCCTGCCCCCGGCTGCGGGCTTGCCGGCGACGAGGCGCGGTCGTTTCCGGCTGGCTGCTCGAGTGTACTCGGTTCCAGTCCGAATTCTAAGATGACCCTTGATGACCCTCCGTGATGTACCTGGTATCGGTTGATATCCTCCACACACCAGGTAGTATTCAGCACTCGAAGGTGTATGAGTGTCTAGCAAATAAGTGTATCCGAAGAGGCCCTGTTCCTGGCTACCAAGTCCAAGTCCTGTATTGGCAACATTCTGCAATGTGGTGTTGTCTGTAGACAATCAGTTTCTCCATCAACAGATGGTACGAGGCATGCAGCATGAAGTTCATCATTTGAAGGCCAACATCCTGAATACATCTTCGGCTTGTTCATAGACTTTGCTAGAGTATGAAGGACGTAAATTCACTACAGTTTTGCCGTCATGGAATAGATTGCTAATGCTATAAATGTTATCGGTTCCAATGGTTACTTCATGAAGGGGGTTGGAGAGCTGGAGTATTTAAAGGGAGCTAGCGTGAAGCTGGGCTATACGGGAACTTGAAACACTCGAACAATCCTTTCTTCCTTACTCTGGGAAAGTATGATGACAAACACAGGTGGAAGCATAAGTGGCCAAAGACACTACTAGTTAGGGCATAACCACCCATGGCGAGCTAACATACACTCATAAGCGGCAACATCGGCAAGCCCCTGCAAATCAGCAACACTGACTTGATATGCCTGCTGCTATTAAAGCCGACCAAGAGGCTACATCACCAAAGCCGACAAGCTGGCACACTAACGCACAAACAAATCACCACCACCATCCTACTCTGTGAATCCGATATATGACCTATCGACTCTAAACGATGATGAACCCATCTGTTACAGGCACGCTGATGCTGGTCGAGAAGCCAACACCTGTACCCAGCTGCAGCCGCCGGGTACCACCGCTCCACAACGTCAAAGGTATCCGCCTGCATGTTACCCACTACTAACAAAGCCTATCCTTCCATCATCTGTTACAGCAAGAAAACCCGCTACTGTTCTTACAACCCGACTCAACTATCGCTGAGGTTATTTTCCGCTTGGCTCTTGCCTTGGCACCTGTTTTCCTCTGCCCTTCAAACCGCTACTCTTCGTTCAACTTTCGACGAGATCTATCAACAGATGAGTGCGTATTAATGGTTAATCATAAAAACTAACCAATATGGAGAGATGGTAGTATAACTTTTGTGTCGGCCATC